>NC_134837.1:167449131-170218729 GCF_004210375.1 Tachypleus tridentatus
AAGGTTAAAATCTCGTCTAATTTGTTAACATTTTACAAAACCAATATGATTCGGATACCCGGAAAGTAGTGGAGTCTCAGTTCAAACATATATATCATAATACCTGTTTTAACGTTTAAAATCGTGCCTGGATATTTAAAAAAGTCGATTTCACCATAACGTGTACAAACTATAGCTATTATATATTTGTAGGGCAATACTTTTGTCAGTATTTCAACCACTAATTAATTCCCCATATCAAACATACTTCCACGCAAATGGCTTTTATATACCAAGAGACCAATTAACCTGGTAGAAACATTATAACATGTTCTAAAAATGAAATAAATAAACATGCTTAATTACAACAGTGCTTATGAAATAGTTTTATGCAACAGATATTTTCGTTATCTTAAACCCTCATTTTTACAATCACTCCTGAAGAACAGGCAAACATTCCAAACTTTATTATGTAAAATGCTTTTTTGTTGTTTTGTTTTGCAAAAACACAGAAATATTACCACAAAATATCATTTGGGAGATTTAATCAAAATGATCAAAATCGTTGAAAAATTGAAAGTATTTGATATGCTTTATAATAATCTACAGCTCAGTTAAGAGAGAAAGTTAGAGACCGCCCGTTTACAAAACAATGCTTTCTCTTTGGTATTTCCAAACTATGGAAAATATGCCTTAAATACCAAATAACGGTAAGTTGCATGTTCCAGTCTCATAACGTTTAGTCCCCCGCTGGTACAGCGGTAAGTCTACGGATTTACAACGCTAAAATCAGGGATTCGATTCCCCTCGGTGGACTCAACAGATAACCCGATATGGCTTTGCGGTAAGAAAACATACACACACATAACATTTAATACTAGACGAAAATAACATACACCTTTTTTATTTATAGCAATAAAGAGAAACGTCAAATTGAACCCATAATTGACGGTATGTATACCGAAGCCGAATTCATACAAAATCTTTGAAAAAAAATAGTATACCAAGTATTGTTTGTAGCTCTGACGGTTTGTCGCTTTTTAGCCCTCCGCTGGTACAGCGGTATGTCTCCGGATTTACAACGCTAAAATGAGGGGTTTGTTCCTCTCGGTGGGCTCAGCAGATAGCCCGATGTGGCTTTGCAATAAAAAACACACACACAGAGACTTGTCGCTCTTTAAGTTAGAGAACTAAAGCCAAAGGTTTTACATACAAGTTATGTTATTGCCTCCACTTCTAATTATTTGAGTTAAGTTCTTACGTTTTGAGTAAATAAAATAAATCTAAATATTTCTCATCCAGTTTATAGAATTCATTGTTCATTACTTGTGATCATTAGTACAAAACATCAAGCATATCACGTGATTATAATTGTGTTTGAAGGGCTCATGATATTTTCTTTCGTCTTTCTACATTTAGGGCCAGGAGTGGGCAAATTTTTAGCCAGACCTGAATACGAACACAAGGGTTTATGTGTTTATTCCCATTACCAAGATCAATACAAGACTTTATAATAAAAAAATGTATGTTTTAAAATTAGAGACAAATTCAAATACTTTTGTTAAATCAAGCTTAAAAATAAAATGTTACGATATACAATCTATGTTTTATTCCACAATGACTGAATGTTTTATGTGAAACTTAATTTCAGTAAAGTTGTACTGAAGTACAAGTGAATCTCTGACTACGTTCTCACGTGATTGTGTCTTTATAATGCAGACTACGTGCTTTTAAGTCAGTAGTTAGTCTCAAATCACCATCCTCTACCAGCTTCAAGGTCGACAACAACATCCCTTAGTCTTCTCATACGTGCAAAAGCAAAAAAGTCAGCCACGACTTCTGGGCAAAGAAAAATAACACACTCTAACCCGTTGCATTCAAGTGGGAAATAAATCATTTTCTTTTACAACATTTCAGTTTCTTTGATTTTTATGTTAAACTTCTAGCTGTGATAAATCCATTTGTGTAGTTTATAGCATATTCAACGTACCAGTTTTGTTACCGTTAATTGAAAAACTAATAAAACCAGAGCACTATAAGTATAGTTACGTGTCATTTTAAATATTTTAGATGTATAAATAACAAAATAAAGATCGAAACAAAATTCGCGTATATCTTTTATTTTAAAGAAGGGTGCAAAACACAGTATGTGTTTAATATATGAATATATATATCCATTTAAATATGAAGGCATACTACCATATTTTAAAAAGTTTCTTATGTCATGACCCTTAACTTCATGAAATAAATATGTCTATATGAAATTGACTTGAACATTATTATTATTTTGTTGCCATCAACAGCACCTTTTTCAATAAAAGAAGCTCTGTTCTTATTAGGGTTAGCGCTGGATCATACCTGTTTCAACAATAAAAAACTCTGATTGTAACTGAAAATATTTACGATCTTTTTATACGACTATTTCTTTAATTTGTTTAAACTTCAGTATTTCGGTCTTAACAATCAGCTTCTGTATATTTCGCAAAGTTACACAAGGGCTATCTGCGTTAGCCATCCCTAATTTAGCAGCGTAAGACTAGAAGTGGATAGCCTAACTTTGTACAAGAAGCTGAGGGCGTACTGTAGCTCAGTATAATGTTGTAATAATATTTTACATCGAATTTACATTTTATGGCACAATCTGTTTAAGTCAGGAAAAAACAAAAGAAAAAAGTTTCTGTTACTATAATCGGTATTTTTAGTGGGGTGATATGCCCTGGTATGCATACAGGTAAGGGGGAGAGAAATAACGATTTGGCATACTGATAAAGCAGTTGTAATACCCTACTCACATTTCTTAGGTTTCACGCGAAAATACGTTTGATTTTATGTCTCTTCAACCATAACCTGTTTAAACACTTATCTAGCCTTCCTCACTCTACCGTCACACAAATGCATACAAACCAGCATCTTTTACCAAACCACTTAAACACTGACTTGTACATCATAGCCTTAAGATACTGAGAGAACATTAGCTAGGACAACATAATAACATTTGTTATTGAAATAATGTCGTTTTCTCTCATTGGAAGAGTATTTTTGTTTTGTTTTTCCTGCAAAGTTTGGTTATGTTTTTGTTTTTATTATCAAAAATGAGTTTGTTTTTTTCTTGCAGGTGCTCACCTCTATTTACTAATAAAATTCAGTCTGTGTTGTTTAGAAAACGTACTACAAGAAACCCAGTTTTTGTTACTAGAAGAACCCAGAATAGTGTTTTTGCTATTATATAGAGATCACAGTTTTCTTAATGTAAGATATGCATCCCTATGATGAAACTTTGTAGAATGGACGGCAACTGCATGTTGTGGAGACACAAGTGTTGAGAACGACGTTTCGAAAGTCTTTCACCATCCATTCTACAAGGTTTTATCATGAATACTCTGCCTAAATAATATATCAAAGAATACGCATCTCTATTTATTTCTAACAAAACACAATATTTTTTACGATAAGAAATGCATCTTTATTTCCTAATGTAATACAGTTTTTCCAACTTAAGAAACGTATCTCTTGTTAATAACAAAACAAAAATTTTTATCCATAAGAAATGCATCTTTAGTTACTAACGTAACAACTTTTCTATCGGCAAGAAACGCATTTCAAATGATTAACATAGCATAGTAACACAGTATTTCTTACGATAAGAAACGCATTTCTAATAACAAGTGTAACACACTTTTTCTTTTTATAACAACGCATGCCCAGTCACTAATGTAATACGTTTTTCCCTAATTCAGAAGCGTACTTCTAGTTACTAAAGTAGCACAGTTTTTACAATTAGAAACGCATCTATAGTTACTAATGTAATACAGTTTTTTACGGTAAGAAACGTTTCTTTAGTTACTAACAAAACACTGTTGTTTCTTCTATAAGAGAAATATAATTTCAAATGTAATGTAAAGGAGGCTGACAGCTGTTTTATTCAATCCCGGTCTTTGACGGAAATCTCTTTAAGACAACCTTAGCCTTGAATTAAATTTGAGTCTGTAATCTGGCACCGACACTACTTCAACGTGACCAGAATATCGAATTCGTCATGATTACTTCAATGGCAAGAGAGGTATTTTTCTCCATTCCCATGCCTTAGGTTGGAGTACAAACGTATTATTAAGTAGTTAATCCTCTTTTTCTCATTTCTTATGGTCTTTATGAAGTAATCCAATAAATAAATGCTTCGATGTGAACTTCGTTTTAAATGTTTAAAATAATTGCCTGCTCACATTTGATTAGATTTATTTTTTTACTAATTCTGAAATAGAAAAGTAACGAAACATTTTGTTTTGTAATCAAATCCCAACTTATTTTTCAACAAAATAACTATAGAACTTCTGAATATACATACTGCCAAATGTTAAAACTGTCACGAGAGTAGCTGGAGATATACAAGCAAATGTACATGTAGTTCACACAATATTTGAATAACAACAGATGGCCAATGAAACTGTTGTGTTTTCATCAATGTAGTTCTAGTCGTAATTTTCCAAAGGTTCTCCAGGTATATGTATCTTAAAGGATCACTTATTCCTGGAGACAAGATATTTTAGGCTTGTAGCTGACGCTGTATTCATTTCATTAAGTTGAATACCGTGATACTAAAGGGAATTTAAGGAACAACAACTTCTTTTGGTATGTTATGGAAACCTAGAAAGGACTAGATATTAGAATAGACTGGGCGTTTGTATCATCTATTACTTCGAAAGTTACTAAACTAATAGTGGTATTGAAGTGAGATATCATGAAAATAGGTGCAGTTGCATAATCCGAATGCTCTTATAAAACCAACTTAATAACAGACTAACTGTCTTTACATATTCTGAGGTATTGAAGATACTAGCTAGCAAAACAGGTAAATATTTTCATATTACAACCCTCCCGCCATCATAAAATTAGTTTCCCGTGGCTAGCTGTTTATATTTATAATTGTTTTGTGCTGACATCTATATGTATAATGGAGAATTATTTACTGTTGGTGTATTAGTAAATATCTCAACAACCGGCTTATTTATACTTTATAGAATATTCAGGGTAGAATAAGGTAGTACATTATTATTATTTTCAAATAAATGAAAAATTAATAAGAAAATATTTCACTTAGAATTTTTGATCTAGTAATAAAAAACAATGAAAATCTTATATTGTTTCTGCTTATAACAAAAGAGAGAGAGAGAGTTGTTTTGTTGGTTTTTTTTTAATTAAGCACAAAGCTACACAAGGGGCTATCTGTGCTCTGCCAACCACGGGTATCGAAACACGAATTTTAACGTTATAAGTCCGCAGACATACCGCTGAGCCACTGGGGAGCAAGAGAAAGAGACGCTCAGAGAACGTGCTATAAGTAACAGTATCCGATCGTTATGCCAAAAGAACAGTAATAAAAAGAGCAAGAAAGCTTTCTCAGGTTCATTCATAAATCACTCATAATCATAGGCAGGTGATTAGAGCACTTGAGTCGTATTCTGAGAGTCGCGGGTTCTAATCTCCCTCACACCAAACATGCTTGTCCTTCAAGATGTGGGGGTGTTACAATGTGACGGTCAATCTAACTATTCATTGCTAAAAGAGTAACTCATGAGTTGGCGGTGGGTGGTGATGATTCGCTACCTTCCCTCTTGTCTTACACTGCTATATTAGGTGCGACTAGCGCAGATAGCCCTTGTGTTAGCTTTGCGCGAAATTCAAAAAACAAACGAACATGATGCAATTTTCTAGCTGCTTATATATTCATTTCAGTACTTCCGAGCTTAAAAACGAACATTCAGAGGCAAAGTGAACTGTTCTGTGAAGCTTATTATTATACTTACAAGTACATCCCATTTACTTTTCGCTGAGTAACCTTTTTCTTTTTAATAACTCACAAATCCCTATTTAATTTCGAAACCATTCTTCACATAAACCTTTATTTATTGTTAAATATTGTTAAATACAGTGTTTAAGGCAACATGTTATTTGCAATTAAAATATTGGTGTGAAATTCCCTTTCTATTGTTCAATAAGTGCCATATTTTAAAAAAAAACTAGTGTGTTTTCATTCATCTTAAAAAGAGTTTATTTTAACCATTCCATCCTCATTCCATGTTCATTTTATTTCAAAAGTTGGCTGTTTAAATTGTAATTAAAGAACTTTCGTTAACTGAAGCAAAGAATTTGATCACAAATTGATCAGTGAATAGTTCGAAACATCATTCTTAAAGGAAACAAATAACCATACTTACTGTGGCAGCGAAATGAGAATAGCAAATACGTTTTAATTTTAACGACTAGTCAAATCCACAGGGGAAATACTGCAAATAACTATGTTTACATTAATTTAAGTGACTCGAACAACCAACCACACTAATATTGCACAAATATTAGAAAAGTGTTAAAGTGTTACTAAAAACCTCAAGGTTGCAGCTAATTGTTGCAATTTTATCACGTGTTACATGAAAAAAACGTAAAATTTTTATTTGCAGTTATTTTATCTAATTTGATAAAATCAGACTATTTCACGTTGTACTTTATTCATGACTTCTTCCAGTATTCTACCTTAGTGATTCCACAAAAAATGTATAGCATCAGTACACGTTTTTGTCTTTAGTAATTACAAAACATCACATCGTTGTTGTTGGCTTTGTTAGAAAATGATGCCAACACGTGTAAACTATGTTTGAAACATTGCTATATTTACATAAGAAAGAAAAGACTGACACAGCAGGATACAATTGTACGTCCAAATTCGCATGATTTTTTTATATTCTGAACTTGAAACTAATCACAAGAAGGATTGAACAGATGTATGTAAAGTTTGTTTATCCAAGGTGTCTGTAATGTAAAACCAAACAGATTAAATAGTTTTATTTTATTTAAGTTTTAGAAATGACTAGAAGGGTTTTGTTAAAGACAAGGAGAGTCTTTTGAAAATTATAGAGTTAAGTAATAACATATTTTACTCAACTTTTGAAATCCAGATATCGAAAAGAGTCGGTAAAGTTACACTACTGAATATACTTTTCAAAAATATTCAGTATTGAACTATAAAATAGACAGGTTCTTATTACATGGCAAAGATAAAATATTCGAAAGAGAATTATTCTTGTTCCAGCATCATCAACCCTCTATTACCTTGAGAACAAGGTTGCTGATGGCCGACTAAAAGAACACAAAGGTGACATTGGCCGTTGTGTCATAAATCTGCTTTGTTTCCAAGTCCTCTTTTAAAGCATAGTAAGGCCTTGATAGACACCCCAAGAAACCCAGGAAGCAAGTCGTTCCTCACGTAAACATGCACCTTAATCAAGGTTAACCGATTGAAGAAAGTATGTAATACTTTTCGCAATTGTGCTTCGTATATCAGTGTATAAAATACGCAAAAATAGTACAGGGTTCAAATAAAACGGTTCTTTTTTTGATTATTGGCATTACTTACATATTATCTATGGAGATAATTCTTTGTCCGAAACATTAAAATTTAGTTAGATGGTACAGTGGAGCTTATCTTGTGGAATGTAAGTTAATCATAAAAAACACGTGCAGTGGGAATAGACTTACGTAACGAAAAAGTGGGATAGATAAATAAGAGAAGTGTTGTATCATCTCTCCTGATTTAAAGATATTTGAAAATGCTCTACAGATTTTCCAAGCTACAACACTAAAATCAGAAGTTTGATTTCCCTGGGTGGACTCAGCAAATAGCCCAATGTGGCTTTGCTATAAGAAAACACACGCATACTACACTTGGGTAATGGTTTACAAACATACTTGTTCGTTGATTACCTGATTTATCTATCTTTTATAATTATGTAACGTTTTCTGGGACTACTTGAAGGGAACGAGCTCACAAATAACAGGTGGATAACCACTGCACAAAAGCAATGTTTGGTGGAATTGGTGAAAACTTTTTAAAAACATCGGTTCATGCTCATTCCATTTTGTTATAACATTAGCGTCTGGCGACGCATCTGAACAACTAAAATATGAATCACTAACATCAGTTCTTAAATACAAATAAGTAGACATTTCACAATTTATACGACATGATTTGTCCTGTTTTAAATAAATCTAAATTATACTTTGATATTAAATACCCCTTTTCTATTTTATAAGACTCTACCGTACATATTAGATTAGATGTAGTGGATCCCGCTGTTTTAGGCCACTTTTATACAATTAATAATCATCTTAAACACATTTATATATATATATATATGTCTGTGTGTGTGTGTGTGTGAAGAAACAAACGCTAAATTCCCCTCGGTAGACTCAGCAGATAACATGATGTGGCTTTGCTATAAGAAAACACAAACACGCATTTTTACTATCATTATTTTGTAAAATCTTTCTCTGACATAACTTCTCCTCTACATAGGTTACTTAAAAAATCGAATACGTTTTGTTGCCTGCTGACTGTAAGCAAATATTGAAGAAGAAATTGGATATTACTTCTATACTGGCACACCCAACTTTGTAAGATTCACTCATTTTTAATACAGATGCCAGTGTTCCTACACTGGGAGTGTTTTATTGCAAATACAACACGAAAAATAGAATGTCGTTCGTTGCCTGCTATAGCAAGGGAATGAATCTCACAGAAAGGAGGAACTACACAATTCGAAAATAAGCTAAATGTTGTTCAAGTCCTGAGGTACTTCAGTCATTATTTATGTGGGCAAAAGGTCATGGAATAGACAGCTTGTGCAATATTAAAGGGCTGGTGCATTTTCACAACCCAGGTCAAATAGTATGATGACTCTAGAAGCTTCAGGAGTACGATTTTAACATCATTTATTGTTCCAGATGGAATCATTAAAATACTGTAATATTTTCACAAAGACCATGTATTAATGAAAGGTAAAAACAGTGTGAGAAGAGAAGAGCACAAGATAGGCAATACTACCAAAATATAACACATCAAAGTGTAGTCCAGGATGTGACATCCACTATGAGGGACTGATGTGGTCTAACATTCATATGAAAGATGTTCAGGCCAAAGCTATATACTCAAACAAGTTAAGTGGAGCAAGTGTAGTACAGAAATAATCTTATAGCAAACAGTTACTCCATACAGCCCATAAACAAAGATGTAATGGACACAGTGGGATTATTTTTTGTTTTTTTTACGAGGGGGCTTATAAAGTCAGAAATGAGAAGATATTAGCGGATAAACAGAATGCCTAGTACAGGTACTTTCTCCAGTCTTTAGAATCTAAAGCATTCTGTCATCTTCACGACTATTCAACAGCTGGATACTTGTGTATTAAGAAGACATCGGGTGGAGTAGCGGAACGCTGTTATTGGGTTAAGTGCCTGGACGGCAGAGGTTTGGTGTAAAACACGTGAACTCTGAGGTGAGCTTGAAGGTTCACGAAGAAAATAATACAGACAACTTGGTTTGGTTTTGAATTTCGCGCAGACTTACACAAGAGCCATCTGCACCAGCCGTCTCTAATTTAGCAAATTAAAACTAGAAGAAAGGTAGCTAGTCACCATCATTCACCACCAAATAATGAGATTGACCGTTATATTATATCGCCCTCACGGCTAAAAGGGTGAGCATGTTTGGTGTGACGGCGACTCGAACCCACGACCCTCAGATTACGAATCAAGCGCCCTAACCATTTGGCCATGCAAGCCTACAAGCAGCTTCCAATAATTGTTGTCGATGTAATTGGTCCTCTGCTGAAGCGTAACAATGGGAATAGATGCATCACGAAATGGCTAAAACCACATGCCTTTTTCTGATTAACAAGCAGAAACTCTATTAAGGAAACTCGCATGTACGTGGATGAATATCAAAACATGTGTGATGAAGGTCTTACACTGTTACTAATCTATTAACATAAAGTATTATATGAAATTTCTGGCAACACACCTTTATCACTGATGTTTGGGAGAGAACTCAAAGTGTCATTGGGCCTTCTACACTTTCATCCAGCGAATAGTTATACGTGATATGTAGAGACATTAATAAACATTATCGATGTTATAAATGACTTTATTCAAGAAAAAGTTAAATCATCAAGTGATATGATTTTTATGCTTATGAGACTTGATTTCATCGAAGCAATATATTTTAGCTGTATAGCTTTTAGCAAGAAGGATCATCTCGAAAGTTAAGCAGGTGCTGGGAGATATCATATGTTGTGTTGTAAAGAATTATATGATGTGGTTTGGGATTTACAGAATCCAGAAAAATGTAACTCTAAAGAAAAATGTGTTGGCAAAAACTCAAACTACCGAAGAATCTGAAGCGAGACTGCCTTCAAAGTCCATCAATGACGTGATGTTTGCCAGTGAAAACAAAAGTCGAGATGCTATCCCATCTGATACATTTTGCGTTGGAAGTGTAAACCGCCAAAAGCACTTCATGAATGAACATTCATCTGTGGAGTATTATTATTATTTGTGTTAAAATTGTTCAATCGCCTTCAGAATTAAAGAAGAAGATATTTTGGAAGTACTTTTTTTAATATTATGACTGTTAGTTAGGGGGGTTGAGGGTTTAAATGATGGCATTATAACCAATAACCCTAATAAAATAGGCCTAGAAATATCTAAAAGTTTGACGTCAAGTTTTCTAATAAATTCAAGGTTAAGGAAGTTATTTAAACATAGTAGAGTCCCTTCTAGTCAGTAGAACAAATCAGTCAGAAAGTATTTGCACAGCAGACAGAGTTTGTTGTCAGTGAAGTATACTGAGTTGCTTGATTATTCAGTACCAGTTTATCTTTGCGTTAGTGAATTGCGTCTAGCATTAATTGTAAACGTGACTTATATAAGCTGTACAGTTCCACGTTTGTTGAAATATTAAGGAAAAATTAAACTTTGAATCATTTTCAACAGATAATTCAGAGAAACCTTTTAAAAGAAAGAATAACGTTACAGCGCTATCCTTATTGTCACTCACAGATAGCCAGCCCATCGTGTAGCTTTGTGCTTAATTCCAAATAACCAAGCAATCAGTCACTAAATTTTGAAAAAATGCTTCGCTATTAATGATATAAAAGAACTGGTGTATCAAGTAATCTTCAGTTTTCAGTGAATTATGAAAGATATTTCAGTTCTCTTGAGATTTTATGAACTTTGTTAACCTTGTGTTAATTTTAATATTTACGTATGCATCCTAAGACTAACTAAATACATCACTGTGTTTACATTTTACTGCTAAAACCGAACTTAGTTTTCACATTAGAATTTTTTACAGTTCATTCACATCCTCACAATCCGTATTACGGCAGAATGTAAATCGGATCAACTTATCTTGTGATAGAATCTACACACGAACATAGTGTGTACTTGTTTTACTCTCTCGTTACTTCACGGAACTCAGGATGAATTTTTTTTCCATAGTGACGTCATACAAAAATATGGATAAAGTATATATATACATATAAACTAGCTGAGTGTCATATGTTTGTATAAAATAAAACTAATGCTTTCTGAACATCCCGGGACTTTTTTAAATTTTTTTCTCGTGATTATATATTGATAATAACATATAAATATTGAAAAATAATAAAACAATTGTAATAAAACAATGTCTTGCTGAAAGTGACGCACATCACACACACACGCACATGAGAAAAAAGAACAAACATGGTGTCCAGAATATTGAACAGATTTATAGTATAATCATGGTTAAATAAATTTAATTACCATATAGTATTCACAAGCGTAGGTGTCTACTTTCATCAGTATTCACACGTATGAGAATCCAACTGGTCTTGCTGACGTAAGAAGTTACGTAACCGCTACATTTATTTTATCAGTTATCTTCCACATATTACTAAGAATCATAGAGTATGAATAAATAAAGTGATATAAACAATGAGAGTTTCTAAATATTGTAAAACGTAAATAACTTACGCCTTTTATAGATTTTATTATATACTGTTTATAGTAGTAACGTTGCGAAATTTAAATATCTTATTAGTATCTATACTAAATACAAATGAAACCTTTTCTCGGTATTGAAAGATAAATCAACCTACCACGTATGCATGTTCAAAAAGTAAGAGGTTTAAGCGAGTACAAACATTTATTTGCCTGAAGCTGTCATAAATGAAAGATTATTAATATGAAAAAATAACTGTGTTATTGCATTGCACAGACAGTGAAGCGAATTTAATAGCATGGGTAACTGAAATGTATAGGCTCAGATGTACGTGTATAGATAATTTGGAAGAAGCGGGATAAAGCTCGATGTCTCAGGTTGACAGCTTTTGATGTGTGTCCTCCTCTCCCTTCTTAGTGATATGCGAGAATGACACACACACATGGTGTTCAAAGCTTTCGCTCAGAGCAGTATTTCAACCAACAGACACAATAACTTCTTTTATAGATACGCATCGTAAAAAATGGTGACTCAGTTCGTAAGAACCCAGGTATAAATTCAACTGACATTCATGTCGTCAGCATGTTATTATTTATAGTAACATACTGCAATTTATTTTTTACAGCGCCAATGAGACTCTTCGCCCAATATCTCGATTCTTTAGACAGGCTGGCATACAATGAACTTAGCAGTAGTTGAGACGCTCGAGAACAACTATTACAGTATGAAACGGTTTAAGTTAGTGAAGTGTACTTTTCACAGATTTTACTTATGACACAGTACATCACAATTACCACAATGATCATATAAAGTTATATCATTTAGTTATTTTAACACTGTATTTTATTAACTGTTCATTATTCAAAAGAACTAACAAACCATCAAGCTAACCTTTTAAACGTGAAGCGGATCAAGCGACCTCAGCGCTAGCGGAAGACTGCATCAGCAATGATTAATAACACCTTCTGATAAAGAAAAAAGTGTATTATAATAATAATAAGCAAACTACACTTTAACATTCAGTATCGCGAACCCTATTGTCCAGTAACAAGGCACAAACAACTGTCAGTTATACAATGCGATAGATGGTAGTAAATATTACGAACTAAGAGTGTGTGTTTTCTTGTAGCAAAGCCACATCGGGTTATTTGCTGAGACCACCGAGGAGAACGAGCTTAGGGAAGCTGTCAATTTTACAAAACTACAGAAAGTTACAGATTTCACATTGATTAAATATCGCTATATATCGCATATTATAACACAACAGTGGATTCAAAGCAATTATACAAATTATACTGATAAATACAGCTTAAGTTTCCACGTTGAAAAAAACAAACAATTTCTTCCTTGACCAAAGACTGGGCTCATATATCGATTGTCTAAACAAATATAATAGTTAGCGGGCCTGACTATCATCCCTGTTTCATGCTCTATTATTAAAACATGCTCTGTATTTTAGGGGTGTGAATACGATAAAATCCAACTATTTGATCAGATGAAAAGTGCATTGCAGAATTTGGCGGTGGGTCTTGTTCCTTAGTCGCCTGTCTTCTGGTCCATTAGTTCAATTTTAAGAACGGTTATACACGTAAAACTCTCGTTTAACTTCATGTGAAAATTCTAAAAAAGCCCGGCATGACCAGGTGGTTAAGGCACTCGACTCATAATCTGAGGGTCGCGGGGTCGAATTCCCCTCACACCAAACATGCTCGCCCTTTCAGCCGTGGGGACGTTATATTGTTACAATCAATCTCATTATTCGTTTGTAAAAAAGTAGCCCAAGAGTTGACGGTGGGTGTTGATCACTGGCTGCCTTCCCTTTAGTCTTACATGCTAAATTGGGGACGGCTAGCACGATTAGCCCTCTTGTAGCTTTGCGCGAAATTCAGAACAAACACACAAACAAACTCTTAAAAAAATGGAATCTATAACAGAGACAGGTTCAGCAAATAATCCTTGCATACCCACAGTGTCGTGCAATATATATACAACATACACACACACACACATATATATATATATGCATACGTGCATATACACACACATATTTCTATAGCAGTATAATGTTCAGTATAGTGACTTTTTACACTATTTTCGGAAGAAAGCAGGTATTTTGTAATTTATTCTAACTGACTTAGAATAATGCAATACTTTTGCACTTCTAAAGCATACATAAGGAACTGCCTTTAAATCAATAGCAGATAAACTTTTTTATACATTTCTACTTTAGCGGGATTTGAGGACAGAAAGAGAGAAGAAGAATTCTAGTTCAAGGTCATGAAAGTTAGTGAAGTCTATTTTCAACAAACCGTATTTTTTGTAAAACTCTGTCCTTCAACGTGACATCTATATTGAAACCTATAACTTCAAGGACGAATTACAAAAGTATCACAAGGTCGTCACATTGCCCAGTCCAAAAGGTCTAATTAACAACGGTTTTTCTTAATGATGGAAGTTAAGCCTAGTGAGGATCTTCTGATCCTTTGTAATCATACTTTTTTTATTCTTTACTCAATTTGTATTTTTGCATGTATTTTCAAGACAGAGCACAGTTTTATGAAAAGAAGAACCGAGCGTAGCCAAGTGGTTAGTATATTCGGACTGTGAGTTCGACGCTTTATGGTTTATGGCACTCTGCACTTTGGGACCGTAGGTGCGCTAAAAGAATGATGGTCAAACCATACTATTCAGATAGCAGAAAGTACAAAAGAGAGTGGAATGGTTGGGCCTAAAGGTGTTCACATTGTATTTATTTGCTTGTTTCAGATATTCGCGAAAAACTATACGCACGAGTTACCTGCAACTAGTCAACAGCGCCCATCGCCATCAGTTGCGTTACTTTATTCGAATAGCAGGTCTTGACAATCGCTCTTACAACACCTTCACGGCTCCGTAGTGTAAGGTGTGATTTTGTGGCAACAGGACGCAAGCCAAGGACCCTCGGATTCACCCTCCGACAAGCTAACCATTAGACTACGCCCAGCCTGTTCAAACTAAGATTTAGAAAAAAAAGAAGTGTAAATTATTTACGTGTTGTAGAACATATTTTTGTATCAAACAAATAGGCGTAAAATACGTGATAACAATCGCGTATACTACATACTTTTTTTTAAAATCCATTCCACATATCTGCACGTCTCTGATTTTGAATCAGAATTAAGGGGCATGTGATGGGAGGGAAAAAAAAAACATTTAACGTGACTTTTATCACACATTTTAGGTCTACTTGTTTCTAATGCTTATCATAACCTATTTACTTAACATGTACATGTTTTCCTTAATCTTTTATTGAAATCTTTTAATACGTTTAGATTTTGCAAAATGTGTGTAAACAAAGTTGTTATTTTGCTTTTATAACATCGCAAAATCAATACACTGTAGATAGTTGCAAACACTTAGATTATGCGTGAAACCTAAAAAAAAGAGTTAAATCGGAAAGTACAGAAGCATACAGTCCCTACTCGTACCTAATTTTACAATGTAAGGCTAGATGAAAGGCAACTAGTCATCACCATCTACCGCCAACTGTTGGGCTACAACCGTAGGTATCGAAACTTGGTACTAGTGTTGTAAAGCCGTAGACATATTGTGAATGGCAATATGTCCATTTTGCGGCTTTTCATGACATTATACTTCGCTTAAAATGTTTCAAAGTTTCTTTTATGAGACTGTAAAATACTTCCCACTACGAAAATAATGTTAAAAATAAGATTATCTAGCCACTAAATTCTAGGGAAACCCTCATCACATATTTTAACAATAAGAGTAACAGTTAGCAATTCTCAGGATTTTGACCTACCCAAAATAAAAGAGACAGAATTCAATATCTTAGCTTTGCCTTTATTTAAGACTTTGGCAAAATAACGGCACTAGTGAGTATCTATTTTTAGTCTCTTAGTGTATTTTATTTACCATCAAAGGACTAATGTCTATGTAATTCAAGTTGATTCCAAATAATACTCAACGTCAGGAATATTGCTAAAACCCTTTCTTGCAAAAAACAAAAGAAAAGCCATCTATACCCTTTAAGGATCAATCCTCATTTTAAAATTATGCTTTCTTTTCATTTACTTAAAAAATATTTACTGTTAGTTTTAGCAATATCAGTCAACTGTTTATCATAAGCCCTTTTTGTTTCAATTTTTACCAAATCTATAATTTTCACTTATTTCTTTCAGTTTTTCATCCTGTCTCTTAATTTGAACTTTATTTGTTTGAAGTTAAGTACAAAGCTGCACAATGAGGTATCCTTGTTCTGCCCACCGTGGGTATCGAAATCCGGTTTTAAGCTTTGTAAATTCGCAGACATATACTTTTTGGTATGTTCGTTTTTATTCTTTCGTTTATGTCTTTGGTTACTAGTCAATCGTCGATCGGCTCAGCAGATAGCCCAACGTGACTTTGCTATAAGAAACACATACATACGGCTCCTCACTAACTCAGCGAAGGTTCCGTTGCGCTTTCTACTTCACATTATAATAATTTTACATGTTACAAAACTATCATTTTGTTACGTTATCGTCGTCTTCAGCTTTCGTGTTTCTTCTGTCGTTATTTTTTATATCAAAATACCACTTTACTTCCCACCCCCAGCTTAGCTCACAGTTTGGGAAAACACTAGATATACATATACAACGTGCAGTTTAGTATGGTTTTTATGAGTGATGTTAGGTCTAGTGATTTTTAGTGATTTGCCGGCTTTAAAACCAGGAATATAAATAGTTTAATCACATATTACTAAAAAAATGCACAATATTAGATCGGGACCTGCTTAGAAGTAAGTTCGTCTATGAAAGAAATGAAATGTTATGTTAATAGTTTATGGTCGTATTGAAAGTTTAAAACTGTAAGTTGTTGATATAAAATGCAAATTTACATATATAAAGTTTTTCTAACAGATTATTTATTTCTAAATAACTGTCAATAAAGTAGCTGTTTTTCACATATTAAGCACCTAGTTTGATGTTGAGATTAGAATATCTATCAATCTAACAGTGACATAAAATTGTCTAATGTTTATTTAGTCAAAATGTGATCATGCATAACGTTTTGAGATTAAATCCGTCAGCCGAAAAAGAAACATAAATCTCTCTCCTGTTTAATAAACATGCTTTTGAAATGTTTTAAACACTCGGCTTTCTGGAATATCGCTCGATCCATGATGTGCACGGACACTGCGATTCATTTACACAAACTGGTAGAAAGTTTTTCAACAGACAGTCACGAGCTGGTATTTTCCAGCAAAGCGCTAACTACAGAATTTTTATAAATGCTTGTTTGTTTGTTTTGATTTCGCGCAAGGCTACCGAGGGCTATCTGCGCTAGCCATCCATAATTTAGCAGTGTAAGACTAAAGGGAAGGCAGCTAGTCAACACCACCCACCGCCAACTCTTGGGCTACTTTTTACCAACGAATAGTGGGATTGCCGTCACATTATAATGCCCCTACGGCTGAAAGGGCGAGCATGTTTGATGTGACGGGAATTCGAGCTCGCGACTTACGAGTCGAGTGCTGTAACCACTTGTCCATGCCGGGCCCTTGTAAATGCAGAAGACGTTTACAGAACATACTACAAAAATAGATCGGTAACTGCTTAAGAATAAGTTCTTTTGTGTAACAGAAGAAATTTCAAGTTAATACTTTACGATCGTATGGAAAATGTTTAGTCGATAGTAATCAAAATGAAATGCCTATTCGCGTGTAATAAGACTGAAGAAGACAGACCAATATCCTATCGAAACATATAGTATGTTATCCCACCAATAAAACTTTTTCTTATGTTTATAAATCTTTATTTGCCTGTATATTAGTATATGCATTTTATCACTTGTATGTTAGTTAAATACGTTACATTTTCCTTGAAATTGTAAAGTATGGATGAACGTGACCAGAAAGTACATTTGTTCGTTTTATCATCTTATTGACTGCGCACACCCAGCGTATGCGTCTTGCGATCTAGTGACACATTAAGCTTTGAAATACAGTACTTTGATAAGGTATTCTATGAATGTGGTAGGTAACCGCATAAGATTGGCATCAGCGATCTCAACGTGTATGTTACTGAAAAAGGAAGATCTCTTTACCGCGGTCATTGACTGACGTTTACACTTATGTCACATTTATGTAACATTACATAACATAAAAGCACCGGTCCTAGCGTGTGCTCGATAGTCTCGTGTAGGTTGGGGCTGACGTGATATTTTACCGGATCTATTTCCCTGCCTAAAGGGATCATCTTTTTATGACACAGGCCAAACGACCTGGGAGAAACAGCTTATATTTCAAAGTCACCCTTGTGCCGATCAAATCAGGCATATATTAGTGCCAAATTTATGAGTGGCATTGGTGGTTGACCTGAGTTTTTTGTTGTTTTTTTTTTTGGGGGGGGGGATATTTTACAAAGTCGTTGTAACATCTTGTACAAACAGCAAAATGCACGTAGAAAACACACTTATTAATCAGTGAAATTCACACATGTGAATCAAATCACGTTAAAATTAACCGTTTTACTTTACACACATATGAAAAAACATGGTTTTCTGTATGTCATCAGTCAAGACCCGCTGTGTATTTTCTGAACAGTTTCTTCATTCTGAGTTATAGCTGTCACCATCGAATTTTTAAAAACTCTGGCCACAACCCCAATCTGTCAAAACTTCTGTGAAACTACTTTGTGATGAAGCACCACAGGATACCGTTTGAAACTATTATTTTAAACTATTAAAAAAACTTTTCAAAATTATATATTTCTTTTGCTTGCTTGTTACAAATCGTCCAACTTAACACATTTACTTACTGATAAATGTCTAAGTTATTATCTCCACCCACTGAAATTATTTTTAATTTCTGTTAGTTCTTTGCCAAATAACCTCTTGTTTTCTCATTCATTCACTAAGGAAGATAGAATTCAAGTATGTACTAAAATTCTCCAAGTTACCTTGCTCAATGTGAAACATACAGATTTACAACATTCAATATGTCCATTTTATCGTACTCAGTTCACACATTTGCTTCTCCGAAGTCTCGCCTTGCTCAACTATAGCAAAATATAAGAATTTGATTTAAAATGACAAAATATACTTATAAACTTTTACAACCAAGTTGTTATTAACCTTAGCGTCAGACCCAAAGCTACTCGAGGGCTATCTGCGCTAGCCGTCTATAATGTAGCAGTATAAGACTGGAGGGAAGACAGCTAATCATCACCACCACCCACTGCCAACTCTTGGGCTACTCTTTTACCAACGAATAATGGGATTGACAGTCACTTGTAATGCCACCATGGCTGAAAGGGCGAGCATGTTTGACGCGACGGGGATTCGAACCCGCGACCCTCAGATTACGAGTCGAATGCCTTAACCCACCTGGCCGTGTCGAGCCGTATGGTTGGCAGAGAACAGATAGCCCATTGTGTTGCTTTGTACTTAACTGCAAACAAACCTGGGTTTATTAAAGTAAGATATTTTTTCAAATCTGATAGTTTTGAGAGTTTCTTGTCTGGTTTATGGAAATAATTTGGATTGAATGTACTTAAGTTTTTAAAAGGATTTTTTTAAGGTGCCACAAAGAAGATTAGTCAAGAAAATCCCATTGGTGGTAATTGTGGAAATACTAGTTAATGGTATTTTAAGTTTGACTACTTGTGCCTCAAGAGTCGTCTTCAGCCTTTTTCTTTTTACTCGAAGGAGATCAACAAGCGCTTAATTAGTAAATATGATGGCAGTAAACTCTTAGATATATCTGTCTTAAAGAATCTGAGATATTACAAAACTACGAAATGAATGAAATCAATTGATTAGTTGGAAAAAAAAAGATTTAAAATAACCTTAAAGTGTAGTAAGTATCATAATTTAGATCACGCATTTAATATGGACGAAAAGCCATTTAACATGGAATAGTGGTACATAAGTTCCATAAATCACCGTGACACCATTAATGTGTTTATATAAATTCTGATCAGAAGTCTAAAAGAAATGGTTATATCTTTAAGAATTAGGTAAACCTCTCCTGGAATACTAAGTACAGTTCTGGTCTCCTTATCTGAAAAAGGTTATTGACTTATTGTATAGGGTTCAGAGAATGACTAAGAAGGGTAACTTTGGGAATGAAAGGATTATCTTATGTGGATAGATTAATATTTTAAACTAACTGTGATAATATGTTATCATAGTAAGCTGAAAGTTCATCCAGAATATCATCAGGACGAATACACAACGACTAAAACTTTATTTACCAGCATCTAAAGTACCCGTCCCTGGAGGAAAGTTTTGTACATTTGTGATTAATGACTGGTTATCTTAGGACACGAAAAATTGCTTCCCTTATATGTAATTGTATAAAATGCAAAAACACCCCAAAAAATTACAAAACACAAAATTTGAAACCGTAAATTTGCATCCATCTCTTCATGAACACAACAAACTTTCATGTAAATTTGGTGAAGATCCATCAACAGGGGGCAGCAGCAGTAGTAATAAAACGCGAAAGCACACACGAAAACTACAATACGCAAATTCCAAAACTGAAATTTTATGTGTATCTGTCTCTTCATGAACGTAATGAACCTCCATACCAATTCTGATGAGGAACTATCCACACTTTGCGAAGTAGTTACGTGGACATACAACAGACAATGCTATTATATTTATATAGCTTCAACACAGTAACTTGTAACAAAAGAAAAAAACAATGAAATTTATTGGACCTTTAGAAAAAGAATTCACACTTCTAAGACATAACAGAGTAGAAAATATTTGGTAAATTGGAATATAATCAACTGTTAAATGTTATGTACATAGATGGAGGGTAAGGATGTTGAATATATTTGAATTTTTTGAAAATTAGTTAAATCAATAAATACGATCTTTAAGTAAACAAAAAGAAGACAAGGTGAAAAAATAATTTCATTATTATTTCATTACAAACTGACATTTACAATACAGACGACTTTTCTGGAACGTGTAATTTGCCATAATAATGTTAGTTATTCAATCTTTACAATAAAGTGACTTATTCTATTATGTGAAAGATGTAACTTTCAGTAGACGGAAGAAAGTTTGTGACCAATTTCAACGTTCTGCGTACACATCTCTTAAAAAAAGAACAAGAGGCACCGCTAAGTGCTTGAAAGATTCGAGGCTCGGGGTTCATAGTAGCGAAACGTTTCAGTTTGATATCAATCACGATTTTCTATTCTGGTATTTCAAGATACCAATTGTTGATTCAGGTCACAAGCCTCGTATGCCAGTGTTAGCGACGTCTCTGACTCAAACTAATCTGTTTTTGAGTTTAATGTTAATGCATAACCAGGGCCCATGCGCCTTCATTTATAACAAATTATAGAATGCATAAGAGTTTAATAAACTGGAAGTCGCAAAGATGTAAAATATTAATAATTTTACCATAAGCAGAAATTGGTTTAAACCAACGTTAAGTAATATTCACCGTTTTAATAAACTTTTTATATTATACTATTTGGCATCGTATATATAATATGTAAGTAATGTTGGGTGAGGAAATATGAATCCGAAGGTCAACGAGAAAAAAAAAATCGTTACAGATTGTGTACTTTGGTGCATAAGATGACAAAACACACGAATCGACGTAAAAGATATCAAATATGTATTCTGGTACACTAGCTCAAGTATAATTAACTCTAAAGTTTAACTACGAAACTCTATGTATGTGATATAAAGAATTAAATTTACAATCGTAATGATGACAGTTTTTAATATTTAAAATAGAAAATTAGTTTACGGACTAAAAACGCCCAAATCCGAAATTCGATCCTCATGGTGTACACAGCAGATAACCCATTTTGGTCTTGCTTTAAAAATGGGTTATCTACTATGGCTGCCGTAGGGATCAAATCTGGGATTTGAGCGTTGTTAGTCCGTAAACTTACCAGAGTCTCACCGAAATAGACCCCCCTTCCCAGTGACACAGTGGCATGTCTGCGGACTTACAACATAAGGAACTGGTTTTCGATACCCATGGTAGGCAGAGCACATATAGCCTATTGTACAGCTTTGAGCTTCAAACAAACCCACCAAGAGACGGGTAGTTGAGTGTGATACACATGTATTCAAACGCACTAGTCAGTTTGGCAAATTAAACACGAAACTTTTTATTGATCTCTTAGTAAAAAACAGGTGGAAACATTAATTTGCTTTACTTACACTCAAAATTTTCTTTCCGCCTTTGAATATAACTTAACCAAAGAAACCAAAGGTGTTAGATACATGTACTAATTTGTTAAAGTTACGCTCCCAACACTGGAGTCAGACGGAAAAAGCAAAATGTTTTCAAACTGTTGAAGAAACGTTTTAAGAGCGTTTAAAAACATTATGGTAATCGTTGGATTTGATTCCGAATTGCATGTCTTCACTTGATCCTTGGTGAAGCATTACCATTACTGCACAAGCTAAGCAGCTTAATTAGCTGGCCACGAAAAAGTAACTCTGCAAAATAGAACGAACAACCGTTACAAAATCTGGTTATTCAACTTTTCCTTGTTTGATTATATGTAATATGGAAATAAATACTTATACTTAAAATTTGGGTAACTGATGTATCAAGCACTCGCTCTTAAATGTATTTTACAAAACAATGAAAATTAAACCAGTTCATTTTCACAGTTATAAAGATTACGATTATGGAAACGCATACGTTTGTGTTCATTAAGATTGAGTTAATTTCTAAAAAAAAAATTAAAATACTCATATGCTAGTTTGAATTATTCAGATAAAGCTAACTAAAGCTTCTACTGCTTCAGTTACAAACAAATTAGGTCAAAGCATGTCGATAGCAGATCGAAGTGTTTTTCACCTTATTCTCTCTATGCCCGCCAGACTGTTCGTGATCACGGCAACTTTCAGTACCACGTCTCATACAAGGAAGTCAGGGAACGGCTGTCCTTGATCTTGACCCTGAAAGTTTCAGACAGCCCACTTGCTAAGCCGTTAAGTTTCCTGGCACTCCGCCCAGCAACACCCACAGCCTACCCCTATCTCGTCGAATTCCGTTGAGCCAATCACAAAGATTGTACTAGTTAAAAAGTCAGCGTTGTTGATAGAACTGAAAATAGGGCAACCATTTTCTAACAACTACACCCGTTTACCCTGGCTCATTTTAGAAACATATGACCTTAAAACAGTTCTCCCACTAACAGGCAAATAAGTTATGCGACTGTTAATTAAACCACTGACATGTTATGCGATTGTTAACTAAACCACACGCACACCCCTATCGTTATTATGCTTTTACTTTAAATAACTGTGTCAAACGTGAAGTCTAAAATATACTGTAACACACAGTAATATTAATATTTCATTCACCCTTAGCTACACACGTGATATACTATATTCTTGCTGAATAGCATGGATTGATAGATTCTTCAAATGACACCTAAATATCAAGAAAAAATGTACAATCCAATAAAGTTAGAATATTTAGGACATTTTAAAATTTATTTCCAAACATGTTATGTGTAAAAATGTTTCTGTAAACGAAGATTAAAAGTAAACGGACACTACACAATGCTATTTAAAATATGTATTATGAGCACTTGTTCACTTGCTAACTAAATCTATGCTTCACACAGGGAGAAAATGTGAGATATGAAAGTTGGAATCCTAAATAAAACACTAAATAAGTCGCTTGTCATTTCCTGAAATGTGACTAGGTATGCATACTTTGGTACATAGGAAATACAAACCCTCTCGCTGTGAGTGTGTAAAATAAGATGACATATACATGGTTAGTTAGGCGCAAGGTCTCTATTCATGTATTTCTATTGAGAAATATCCCAATCTTCTTGTTATATAGAAATCCTATGTGTGCATTCACACATGTGAAAATAATCTTTCCACATACACATATATATATATATATATATATCAGAATACTTCTGCTTTCCAATTTAATACTAACGAATGTCTCTCTCTGCTTATAGTAACAAACATCTTTCTATTCTTAAAGTATTTAAGATTTTATATCATTGTTTGTAGTAACAAAATTCTATCACTATTATAATAAATACCTTAATGTTCCTGTTCCTACAGTAAGGTAGTACTCCTTGTGATAGACTAACAACAACTTATAACCATTTTCTTCAGACTTTACTAACAATTGCTCTAATCTTCCCATACCTATAGTAAGAAATAACTTCTGATTGTGTTTAACACACAGAATACCTTTATACTGGTATCTTCGTCAACTCTCCTGTTCCTACAACAAAGAACTTCTCTCTTTACTTATAGTAACAAATATCTCTTCCGTATATACACATTAACAAATACCTCAATCTTCTGGTTATTACACTTAGAAAGATCTTCGATTATAGAAACAAAATCTCTCTTCCTATCCTATGTCAAAGCAGGAAATCCTCAATCCTCCTGTACCCAGAGTAAGGAAGAAATTCTTTTTGTTTATAGCAGTAAAAAGTATTACCTACTCCCACTGTAATAAATACAATAAATATCACAATTTTCCTGATCTAATACAAAGAAAAAATGCTTCTATGTTCTTAAAAAAAAAAACAACAAGAAAACTCCTAAACTTAAGAAAGTACCTCCATACCTCTGTTCCTTCGCTCATAAAGAACATCTTATATTGCCATAAGCATTAGGATTCTTCTTTAATAAAAACACTTCTATCATACTTACAGTAAGAAATACCTTAATATTCCTTTCCATACGGTAAAGAGGAACTTCCCCTGTGCTTAAGATAACAAACCACCTTAAAATACGGAAAGAAATACGTCTTCTAAAATTTAATACAATGAAAAATAGCTTCTCCCTGTGCTTACACTAATAAAACTCTGCTTTTGTACCTTCAGAAAGAAATATGTCAGTATTTTAGTATACAGCAAAACTTGTATGGTATGAAAAACAACTCTTTGTACATCTTTATTAATAGACATTTTATACATGTATTAAAATATTCCTCTATCTTTAAAAAAGAAACCCTCACATATATGTACTATAAAATACTTCAAGCATGCTTATACCAAATACTTTTCATGTCTATAGTAAAAAATTAACATATAGACAAATCCAAGTATCTCTACATAATAGTATGGAAGACCCTATTTCTCTGTGTAAATAAATAAATGTTCTCTTATAGTTTTGTTTAATCACAATACAACACGAAGTAGAGTTTCCTTAACAATACAGTGAACCCTAATATCTAATGATCAATTACATTACTAGAAATAATTACTTTTTATTGGTTGCTTAAGAATTGCGATTTCGTAACATAATTATTGTAGGTATTTTCTTATATCGTAAATAACTTACCAATCACGTTATAGTTGCCTTTACACTAAGTTAAAAAAAAGTTAATATTTGAGAATAATTATAAAAAATTAGGTAACTCCATTTCTTTGAACTCATATTCACATCACTTAATTTAAAAAAATGATCATTTTCTTATCAGTTAGAATACTTATTTGTGTTTTTCTTCTTCGCCCAAACGTATAATTTAAGAGAAAAAAAGAAAGCCTCGATGAATGGCATCGAGGCCTAATACATTCTTTGATTTGCTACTCTCTATGCAGTTAACTAATATTGCTGAATCCACAACTCACTAGTACTATCTGAGAAAATGAAGTAAATGCATACATTTAATGTAAACAAATTGTAAGTTTAATATATTGTCCTCTGCTCACCACATATACCTAAAAATGCTCGTGAAATACTTCAATGTATACTTTAGCGCCATCTATAGCAATATGTTTACATAATTGTGTCTGAACGACATTCCAGATGTGTTTGTTACAATTAAGGTTTTAACACGTAGTTGAAAGGGCAAAACTTAATAATATAAAATAATTATTTCTATGATAAATTATTTGTGTCCAAAATTGCACCTGTTGAGCAAAAGTACTGAAAAAAATACATTGTTTTGAGCTAAATCTTACACACACACTTATATATATATACATGTAACATTTAACTTCTGAATCACACAAAAAAATCTCTTTTTTTCTCTTTGTCACAGCTAGCCACAAATAGAAATCTATGGACTACCTAGAAAAATATTATATTCTATCATTTTCTGTTTATTTTAAATTAAACAACCCATCATAACAGCTTAAAATATAATAATTTATTCAATGAAAGCAAAATATATATTATCACATCGGTCAAACTACCTTAAGCCCTATACACGCTTGATTTACTTGACTGATGCTGAAGTAAAGTCTGCATTTACGAATATTATTTGTATTATAAATTTAACACGACATTTTTATATTTGTAACCTGATTACAAATTTTTCTCCAGTTAACAAAATCTAAACTATCTGTTTTTCCCATGTATGAAAAATGGGTATTGTTAATTTTTAATGGATTAAATTAATACATATTTTCTTAAATAATGACTGTTTGAATACTGTTGCTTACGTTGAACCTGCTTTCCCATAGTATTTACACCATCATTTAATATTACAAGGTTGCAATAAAGCTTGATTTACTCTTCTGCTTGGTCACATTTTACTTTAACATTTACATCAAATTTAGTATTGCTATTACACAAGTTTGAAATAATCATACCTTTATGGCTTTCAATTGCTTCTTGTTTGTAAAACGAACAAAAATATGTAAGGGTAAAAAAAAGCTGAACAATAAACCCATTTTTTTTTTTGGATTTCATTAAATCTAATTACATTTTTCGTTTGATATTAAGCCTGAAACTACACAATAGGCTTTCTGTGCTCTTCCCAAACGGGTATCAAAATTTTGTTTCGAGCGTTGTAAGGCTGCAGACACACTGCTGTACATGTATCCATTACGACTGTATGAAATGCTTATAAGGAACAATTTACTGACTATAAGGGAACAGACTAAGATCATTCATTCATTAAATCCGTGTTTAGCACACATGCTATATTAGAAGTGTAAAATATGTCAACCTAACCCTCAGTTAATTTAACATATGTTATCTGTATGCAAAGTTTACTATTTTAAGTACAACTATATAATTTTTTAATGACCGTATTCGCTCTATACACATAAAGTATTTGCAGTTTTTTCTATGTACTTGAATATATGTTGAGATATAAATAAACAATGGAAATTGTAATATATACTTCATAACCTTTGCTGATTATTAAGGCTCTTAATCTTTCAAAAATTAATAATTTTCAAAGATGTTATATATGTTCTTTGTATAGATCATACCAAATTCTTTATTAAAACTTAATAAATTCATTATTTTGATCATTACGCATCATACAGATTTAATAAACACCTAAAGGCAAATAAAATAGCAGAAAATAACTTTGCACTCAGGTAAACGAAAATATAAAAAACTGCACTTTACACCCATGAACTCTAGAAAACAGAAATTGAAAACGTTTATAATTATCAGTTTATATTTATCTTTAGAAAAACTTTTTTTTTTTATTTACGGCAGATACATACTCACAAATAGGTTAGAATCACTAATCCTACATATATAAGCAAAAAAAAAAATCTTATCAAATCTAAAGTTAAAATATGAACGTTGCGGAAAATAAAAAATTAAGCTCTTTGAATCCATAACTCTCAGTAAATATCTTCCGTTCCTGTTTAAGTGGATTCTGTAAAATTTAACTTTCAAAATGTTCACTATAATCCACGTATAAAGTTTCATAATTCCGTTTTGTTTTAAATTAAATTTAGCCTGAAAACTTCACTCCTGCTGAACATAACTAAAATACTGGCCATAAAATTCTCGCCACTAACTTTAATGCTTCCACCTACCCCATGTGTTTGCACGTTGTATATTTGTACCGTATCATGCAACAATCCCTTCCCATCAATTGGAGTGCGACATAGCATTGTAGTATGGTTAACTCTCTCTATATGTAGACCACACTCATAACAAGATTAATAAAAAATAGACACGCCAGAAGTGGAAAGGATGTGTGGGAAGTGTGAGACCAGGAAAATGTTTATAGAAAATACATTTTCAGTCTATAGAATGTTAACTTTTGATATGATATTTTACCTTCTCTCACGTAATAGCTAGAATACCTCATTGAAACAATAGAGGGAACAATACTAATGTTACCCAGAACACTCTTCGGAAGGTGAACAAATAGAACCCATGTGACATCTGAATGTATAAAGACACACTCATGGAAAACCATGCCCAATCTGTGCCAAGTTCCCAAATATGCTCTTCATCCATTGCCAAATTGGGCAAAAAAACGCACATTTAACCTGTAATCGGATCCATCAGATAGTGTAGAGTGGCTAGGGTACATCAGATAGTATTTGGTTGGTCTTCTCCAGTCCAAAACCGGACAGCATCAGGTATTTGTCTTCCGGTTCGCGGTAGAAGGAAGGTTCCAACCACTTTCCTTCAAGACCAACAAGCAGAAGGGAATAAAACCTCTAGATTAACATCCCAGCTAGGGCACATGTGTGCAGATTTAGTCCACAACCATCACCAGGCCGCCTGGAAACGTGGTATGTGGATAAGAGAAGGAAGGGGAATGCAAACTTGGGTATGCTCCAGGCTAAAACCAGAAGGCTTAAGGAATTTTTCGTCCATTTCACAGTAGAAGAGGGTCACAATAAAAAACATGTGTGAGAACTTATATTGGCTGGTTCTATATTAGCTGGTTACTATATTGTCTGAGGACTGACATACAGGCTGCAGTAGGCTGGTAGAAAGCCTAAATATGGTGGAACCTTCCAGTCAAAACCCAGGTAGTATCAGGTGTTTGTCTTCCAGTCCATGGTAGGAGGAGAGTACTTACCAGGTACACTAAAAAATAACACTACCTCCCCTCTCTTGGGAGAGAGAAGTTGGTCACATTCAGAAGGAAGCCTCCATGGTCCACCATCCCAGCAGCTAGGAATTGGTAAGTAGCAAGTTTCCCATACTCCACTGAGATAAGGGGAAATAACAATGTGATGGGGATTATGGAAGAACAGAGCACGATGAAGTACTGCAATGGTGGCCACGAAAATCTTATTCTGAAAAGCAGGTCGGTCACAGTTTATTCAACTAAGAGTGGAAGGATGGGCGGAACTCCCAACAATGCTTTACTTATGATAGTCCATGAGATTATATGGTTTGAGCCCAAATTATGAAACAACGTACTGCAAGGTAATCTTCAGCAATTTTGTGGGACACCCTATCTCTTCAGTGATTATTATAAACATGTGCACATGGTCCAAATTTAAAGTTTAGTATACCTGGACAGGCATACAGTGAAATCCAGGGATGTAAAGGTAAGGGATAAAGGAAGTAAAAACTTACCCTATCAGAGCCTATATGGAGTATGAATAATGACAACGGGTAGCAAATGATAGTTATCTGGGGAAGAGATGGCCACACGTTTCAGGTAGTGGACTACAAAGGTATGAGGTGCAGTCCACATCTTAGCCTGAACTATTTGCTCTAAAAGATAGTTGAATTGAGCAATAAAAAACAGATGAGATTAATAAAATGTCATTGATTGTGCAACACCCATTAAAGTAGTGCACATTGTTACGCATTATAACTTATCTCGGACGAGTCTCCAATTTATCATGTTAACGTATTACCGGTATTCATATAACCGGAGATTTTAATTTTAATTTATAAGTTAATTGAATGTCGATAGGCATCAAATTTATAATATTTGCCAATAAGATTGATACACACAATTTTCTTTCTTAACACAAATATATTTTAATATACGAACTACAATACAATTTATAATAACAGTTATTACACATAATAATTCATATACAAAAGTTTCACAAACTTACAAGCAATACTGAGTCTTCTATTTGATCTAGGACTGAATATATTATTGACGTTTCACGATGAGCAAATTAATTCTATATCGATACACAAATATAATTCATTTGACAAAAAACTAACTTGCTCTATTTTTGGTTGGCCTCACTTAGTCTACAAGTTAACTTTTCGCCAAGGAAAATATTTAATGTTCTTGTAGAAAAACTAATCTTTGAAGTTAATAATCTGAAATTTAATGGTTTGTAATGTTCGAAATCTATAAACTCTCGTGATTAGATATCTGCAGTTTTCCAATTAATAAGCGTTTATCACAGTTATAGATTCCGAGATTTATAGTATAGTAACTGTATAAAACTAAGAATATTATGAAAATTGTCTCTTAGCGCGTCGATTTATAAACTTTACACAAGGTTATCAGTTGGCAACAATGTGAAACATATATATTGTTGATTCTTACATTTAGAGAACGGGGGACTTTTGCAATACAGGTTTAATAATATAAGTTATACGAATTTCTACATATACACTGCTGGCCAATATCTTAAGTCCAATGAACATAAAAAAATATGCCTTTTGCTTTGTTAGACTCAACTACTTATTTGAGTAGAGCTTCGAAAGATAAAAATAAGAAAAGGGAAAATAAAAATAAACTTTTTTAGCATATAATAGGGAAAATGTGAACACTATTCATTGACCTTAAGATTACGGCCAACAATGTATATATATATATATATATTAGTTTGTTTTGTTATAACTCAAAAACAAGCCGAAACAAAAACAATTTAAATAAAAACGTTGCATCAACTGAAAAGATCCCAGGGTACAGGGTGCAATTGTAAAATGTACTCTGATTTTGGAGGTGACTGAAGAAGTAGAACCCACATCGCGGTGAGGATACACCGTCTATCAGTCTTAACCTCCATTCGCTAGTCTCACATAAGAAATAAGGAGTAGCAATAAGATATAGAATTACAAATAGAAATTAGGAGAGCGAGATGTGGGTGTTCAAGGCCACAACGTCCCACATCTATATCACCCTTCACTGCCTGCAAACAGTTGTGGGAAGGTGACAGCTCTCCCAAATAAAGAATTAATTTAAATAAAAATAATAATAAAGAAATAAGATAAAACAATTTCGAAGTAAGTAAGATGAAAACTTACCTCTTGATGTTAGCACTCCAGCCCCCAATATGGTAAAAGGCACTAATTGACAGCACAGCAAATTGGATGGGACATTTCATGCTGATATAATTTGTTTGCTGTGCTGTCAATTAGTGCCTTTCTACGGTATTGGGGGCTGGAATGCTAACAAAAAGAGGTAAGTTTTCATCTTACTTGAAAACACTCTCAGAGGAATAAAATACTGGTGAGGGTAAGGTGGGACTTCTCAAGTTTGATAAACCACCCAAAACAAGATGCCTACTGAAGGAAAACATAGGTATGATTATGAGAGACTTGTAGGAAAGGAGCCTAAATGAACTATTAATCCATTTAATGGTGAAATCATAGACCCATTTCATGAATATGACAGGCAAGAACTGTGATTACGTGATTGAAGACGTATAGATCCAATGTCAGACTGAATAGGAAAACATGGAAATGAAACACCTGATCCCATGAACAAAACCGAAGGTAACAAGAAAATATAGGAGAAATAGGGATATGAAGGATTCGAAAAATCAATCTTGGTCACATGAAGACCTGGAGTAAACGACCATCTGAGAATGAGAAAGGACTCCAGAATGAAAAATGAGAGGTTGATGAAGCAGCTGAGGTTCCAGAGATCGATAACCAGACCCCAATTCCCTGTTTTCTTCAGTACAATAAATTCCCACAGATGGGTGAATTATCTTTCCTTGTGAGATATCAAACTATCTCAGGCAGATACTGTCCAAAATTGGATACGAAGGAGAAGAGAAAGAAATGGGAAGTGGGCATAATGAAGAAGGAATGGGGAAACAAAGAAACAGCCCTTCTGCTAGCATTTGAAGAACATAATAATCCACAACAAAAGAATGCCGCAGATGAGAAACCTGGCCAACCATTACAAGGGGTAATGGCAGGATCAGAGCCCATATCTGAATCAGTAATTCTAAGGTCTGAGAATCAAGAAGCAGAAATTCTGGCCAGTAGTATACCAAAGCATACAAATCAGCTGAGCGTGGGGTTATAGACATACTGCTATCTAAATAGACATGAATATCTGGTGAGGGGATATCTAAATAATCAGATGTTGGGTAAGAATGAAAGAATGGAGGAGAATAATAATACGAAACAGAAATAAAAAGACAAAAGTTGGCAAACCTGAGAAATCATGTCCAGAAAAGATGGGAAAAGTCCGTAGGGGCAGATTGAGAATGAAATGCAAAAGCAGGATATGAGAAAAGGCAATCTATGTCTTCATCTTCAGGACCTGCTTCTCCTGGAAATGTGAGATCCGACTTGGCTTAGGCAGCAGGTAAGACTATAATTCGCAACGTACCAAGGCCAAGACCTTCTCTGTCAAAAGTGTGGAGCCTGAAGCCACAGTAGTATAAATTGTGGCTAGATCATCTATGGAAGAATCCATACCACAAGCTGGAGTTCTTATATGAAATTAAAAATCCACGGTGTGGAAAAGAAAAAGTTTCCATAAAAAGATTTAAAAAATAAATTATAAAAAGCGTAAAGTTGAAGCAAAAGTTAAAGCAGAAAGTTAAAGTAAACATGAAAATTCGAAGTAATGAGTTAAAGTTTAGCACGACTGCACACTTGAATGCCAAGACGCGAAGTGATAAGAGTGCTCTACAGTATAGAGTTAGATGCATTATGAAGTTGTGTTACAGTCTTTCTCGTGAAGGGTTTGCCTGGCATGGCCATGTGATTAGGGCGCTCGACTCGTAATATGAAGGTCGAGGGTTGGAATCCTCGTCACACCAAACATGCTCGTCCTTTCAGCAGTGAGGGCATTATAATGTTATGGTCAATTCCACTATTCGTTAGTAAAAGAGTAGCCCAAGAGTAGGCGATGGGTGGTGATAATCAGCTGCCTTCCCTCTAGTTTTACATTGCTAAGTTAGAGACAGCTAGCACAGATAGCCCTCGTGTAGTTTTGGGCAAAATTCAAAACAAGCAAACAAATAAATAAACGTGTAGAATTACTACACGCTACACCAAAACTATACAACATGTAACTACTTGAGGGTAGGTGGGAACATCAAGGCTTGTGACAAATAAAATTGAGCTATAGAGGGCAGCACAAACTGAAGAAATTTATTACGTGAGAAGAGATAAGATATCGTATTGTAAAGATTGTTCATCTTAATCCGTCAATCCGTTCCAACCATGTCCAACAAAATTTGAATATCAGTATTCTATAAGAAGGACACCACACAAAGGAATCCTGGACTATGCATCACAAACTGTACTTTCATTAATCTAAAATACAATAATCACTCATTTAATGCCACATATTAAACATTTACGGGAACGCTCTCCAAAGGAACCTTGCTATAAGCTTCACACTAATTGTAAATTTTCCTCACTAAATTGATGACGTACCCAGCACTCTTACAGTCTAGTTAGATACAATCCACAAAATATGAAATCCATTTGTTCAGCATCTGTGCTTCGGTTTTCAATTAATTCGTTTTAAAGTTTCCAATTTTCATACTTTGTGAAACAAATATCATAATCAACAACACCCTTAATTAAGCATTCCAATGTCTTATAGTACAAATAAACAAGAAATAAAAACCCTTTCACATCTGCTGTCTGCCGTCATTATTTATCTATCTTTTTATATACAGTATCAGCTTTGCACAAATAAAATACAGTTTGAAAACAAACTCTCAATTCAAATAGATGTTCACTAAGTATTGAAACAAATGTCATGTTAACCTTTATTGCATTTTAAAGTTGCTTATAATTCATAAGATATAAACTGAAATGAAAACTACATTTTGAATTTAAATTGATTTTGTGGCTACAAACACTTAGATGTGTGCGAAATCTTAATGACTAAAAGTTTCATTAAACTCTACAAAGGCTTTGAGTTTTCACATTTTATACTATCGGTTACCACAGTTATATCCAGAGCTTTAAATAATTGTTTCTTTCTTATCAAAGTCCACAGAGACTGGATTAGTTATTTTATAACAAATTGACAAGACGAATTATTTTTCTCCACACTATTATTACACTGTAATAATTTCACTTTAAAACTTGCCACTATACTCTCTTTATTAGTAAACTCATGATCATACAATTTAGAACTAAAACTCAATAATGACAAAAGTCTAGAACATTCCACGCGATACTAAATATATTTATGTAATAATACTCAATTAAACAAACGAGAAGCTCAGATCGAGCAAAACCACGCAATAATATCAGTATTGTAACCAATCACTAATTAATAGTAACTGTATTACACAACATATGATTCTTAAACAGTTACATAAACAAACTTACCACAAACTATTGCTTCTTAAAATAACTATGGTATCCGTACTATATAAACTATAAATTGCAATGCTCACATTAAACTTAAGTAGTCATGCATATTGAACAATAAGCCACTCTCCAAGAAAAATATTTACAATATTTGTTTCTCTATACAAATATTGTTCTCAATTTATGTTCACAGCCTACTCGTACTAAGTGTACAAATAGTTATAGTCCTTTTTATGGCCTCAATGCAGAACTAGTGGTTCTTGAAGTACACCAACTTCACATTCCTCACACTTTCGATTTTCCACCTCTGGATGTATTAACGGGGTTGATGATCCACCTGGATGATGAACTCTTTCCAGTGAAGGTAGTCCTAGAATTTCCAGATGGTGAATGGGATGTACAGACACACTCGTTCATTCACAGAGTAGTTCTTCTCACCACTCAACAGTTTTGTATGGACGTACATTATGGGAAACAGTCCGTCTACATATTCTTGCAGAAATACTGCTCCACTTCCAAAGTCTAATATATCAACTTGAATAATGAATAGTTTGTTGAAGTCTGGTATTCTAAGGGTTTGCAAACTTCTTAACTTGTTCTTCAATTTCTGAAGTGCTATCTGCAGTGACTTTCCCATTTTACATTGTTAACTTGGCATTTCTTGTTCAGGGGGAAGGATCCGACTTGCTGATTAGTCATCAGAGCTAGTACATCTTGTATGCTGGTTAGGTTTTCATGTTCTGTGGCTATCCATTCAATAGCCCATCTTGTATCCAACGCAGTCCAGCATAGAGTAGTGTGAGATAGTCTAATGTTCAAACCTGTTGTCCTTACTTTCCTGAACAGCTCTCAGTTTCTTCAGGTAGTCTTCCCATCTAGCTGTGTGGGTAAGAATGTTTTCCACATAATGCTTGACGTTGTAGGTTTTGTGCAACATCCTCCTCATCATGTAGTTCAACATTACTGCCGAGTTAACTTATCCAAGTGGCATCTTCTTGAACTGATAGCATCTACCTGGTGTCACAAAAACTGTCTTCTCTTGAAATTCTATATCTATCGGGATGTGTCAATAACTTTTACTAAGGTCAATCTTGGTAAAGAACTTTGCCCCACTTGATTTTGTCATAATAACCTCAAGAATGTCAATAGGTGTGGAGATGAAATTTTTCAAAAGGTTCAGCTTCAAAGAGCACTTTGGACCACACCTCTTCTTCACAGCTACCACTAGTAAACGGTAAAGTGAATTTGAAGGCTCAATGATTCCAGCCTCTAACATTGACTCAACTTCTTGCTTGATCAGATCTCCCCTTGGTACAGCTTTGTCCTGATTAGATCCCTGATTGTGGTCTTGATCTTGTGTTACACAAAGTCTGTCTTTCCTAGTCAATATGAAAACATCTGCATTCTGACACAGTATATCTTGCAACTCTTTCTTCTGCTTGCCAGTCAGTTCTTCACTGATGTTCACCTCGATCCCATGGTCTTATGTCCTAGGTTATCATCTTCTAACACAGTCAGTCTTCTAGTTCTGTATGTATGATAGTCACACCTGCAATGTTCATTTGTGCCTTAATCAGTGACCCTGTTAAGTCTTTCTTCTTCTTTCTAGAAATATCATTTCAACATATTGTAGTGGTAGACATTCGTATTTCTGTTTACTTTTACCTTGAAGTCTATTCTTTTGACCACTTGCTGGACTTCAAAAGATCTCCAGTGCAGAGAAAATCTATTTTTGCCTACTAGTAGTAGAAATAAGATCTTCTGAGCGACCTTTAAAAATCACAATCATGCCATTTGGCGTTGCAGTATTTAACAGTGCTAACCTGTAAGCTTCATTTTCCGTTTCTAATATATGTAAAATTTGTCTCTATACACGTCAGTTTAATTTCTTCTAGTGTGTGTCCAGGAATGTTGAAGTGTTTTGCGGCAGGAAGTCCTTTGTTTGTTGCGATTGTTGATTTGGGGTCAAAACGCTCCCGTATAATTGTTTTGGTTTGACTTGCATATTGCCAATTACATTTTCAGCATTGATTTAATTTATTTGAAGTTAAGCACAAAGTAATACAATAAGCTATCTGTACTGTGCCCACCACGAGTTAGTTATATTGTTAGGTGATAAGTGTTTCGTTTATAACCTCTTTCAGTCATCATAGTCTGTTTCAAAGATTGAATGTGATGGTCATTGTTCTAATTGTCAAAGCATATCTTTTCTATTTAATCGAAGTGCATTATTTAATACGATATTGTGTTTGGTGTGTGTGGAGGATGTTTTATCAGTTGGTTTTCGGTACAAATCAGTGTGTATAACACTATCTTTTAATGTGAGGTTTATATCCAAAAAACTTACTTAGATGGAGAAGTAATAAAGTGTAAGTTTAATAGAACCATGGAAAATGTTAGCATATATACAAAAGTACAGTAGTGTACTTTAGTCACCTACCCAAATGAAAAAAAAACAACAAAAAAACATCAAAGTAGCGCCTCCAAAACATTGGTTTGTCTCTACAATCTTTCTCCAGTCTCGTTTCTAATTCTACCATAAAAATGTTGACAGTTTGGTACCACCTTGGCGCCGATAGCTATATCTTTTATTTTAATATAAACTCATTATCAAATTTAGAACAGATAAATGTAAGTACTTGCTCGATTAACTTAAATAATTGTTGTGTTGGATTCGTCTGGTTTTAGCACTAAAGATTCTTGGGACTTCAGGCCTACGACATGGAGAATGTTTGTGTAGAGAGAAGAGACGCTTATAGCAAAGAGTCAGTAAGTGTTTGGAGTAAGTTTCCCGTTATTGTTAGAGTCGTGTTTTAATTTCATTTGTTCAATAGGACAAATTGTGTTCTCAAATCTTGATGCATTTATTAACACACTTAAGCCTTTTATTTACTGTAAACACCTCTTTGAAGCAAAATAAATCTGACATCAACAACTCCTGGTTATGATTAGCAAGTTTTCAAGGCTCTCATATTTAACATCCGGTTTACCTGATGTCTACACCTGTGCCTACGTGTTTCATTACAATTAAACATAGCCCTTCATTTACATGAAGTATAATAGCGAACTATTCAAAAGTGTTCAAGTTTAGGGTCTGGTTTGAAAACCATTATAGTTATTGTATGTTATGGTGGCACATTGTGCAATAGAAGAGAAATAAACTGGTTCTCTGTTTATGAAAATCCTTTTGCGATGGATTCGGTATAATATACACATGTTCAGAATTTATATTATAACTTTTGATGCAGTATATATACTTTCGCAAAACTTGGTATACTTTAGTAAATACTGCATGTTATTGTACACAAAAAGTTAGAGATTTTAAAGAAGTATTTCTACTAAATATTTGTTTGTGAAAATATCAGGCCAATTTATTAACTAGTCCAAGTGCAAAGTAATTTTCATATTTTTCGGCTGAAAAATATCAAATATTATTTGTGTAATTTCTCAACCCCCCTAAGTACACTACAAATGATACAAGTAAAACTTCTTATTTTGTCTGTATTTTCTCTGCCTTAACTGCATGGGGTCTATCAGTTTGACCAACCTCGTAACCACTATAGAAACAACATAAATTACACCTTTTTCGTTCTATAATGATTAGAAATTATAACTCGAAAACACAAAAGTTTAGTCTAAATAGCTTAAAATCTCATAACATTATACATATAAATATACATTACTATTATATTGATCTTCCACTTGTGCCTGACTAATATTACAGAAATTGTATTGACGCTGCGTACGTCCACTCATATTACGTTTCCGTTACCTTATCTAATAGCATAAAACTGAATTTCAGTCTTTACAAAGTGACCTTCTTGGCTGTGCTTTAGTGAACTAATATTTCATAAAATACAGTCACATTGCAATTTTACACAAACACACACACACACAAACAAACACAGGGACAGATTACTACTGTTTATAAATAAGTTTTTAAACTATTTTTCATAAAACATATAATAGTAAATACGTTTAAGAACTTATTTATAAACAGTAGTCATTAAATCTTCCAGTTATGATGGCCCTTGTAGTCATTTGATACTTGCTGTAGATTACTAAGCTTTGTCACCCACTGGGGCAGTGCTAAGTCTTCGGATTTACAATGCTAAAATAATGGGTTCTATTCCCTCGGTGGACACAGCAGATAGCCTGATGTGGCTTTGCTGTATGTAAAACACTCGCACATACTTAGCTTTCTCAAATTTCGCACCTGGAGGATGTGAAACAAAATCATTTTTTCAATATATTTTATATATAGATTTTAAATAACTATATAAACACCATAGAATTCTACTATAATTCATCAAGTTTAGTAAATAACCTATATCTTGTCTAAAAGAAATATGTAATTTCGAGCAGACTGAAGACAACCTACCTGCTTGAAATCTGCGTTCGAAAGAATGAAAGTTTCCAAACACTTTTAAAATGGCTAAGAAGGGAAACATAGGGACATTTTGAGTTTTCGATTTTATTTGAAAATCATAAACATCCAATTTATTCCAGTGCTACAATCAACATACCATGTGACAGAGAAAAATGTATATTTAGATTTGTTCTTTTAATAATTACTTTTAAATTAATACATCAAGTGTTACTAAAGTAATACTAAAATTTGAATTATAATTACAATTTGATACTTTTTTTTAATTTCGCACAAAGCTACTCGAGGGCAATCTATGTAATTTGATACTAAATTTATTGCCATAAATTCATAAAATAGTAAAAGTTCAGTAAAATTTTGAAAATAAGTCAACAAATATGATGACATGGCATTTGACCAGTGACTCATCACAATGGGGTTAAAGGGTTAGTGCCAAGCCCATTCATTCAGTATCACTTAGAAGTAGATAAGACCAGCAATTTAAGAGTTACATGACATAAAGACACTTAATTTTATTATAATAATATTGAAAAACACATATATCATTTTAAACATGAAGAGGCGTCAGTTTTCTACAGATTTCATGAAAAGTCAATTAATATGTGACATTCAGTAGAAGTTGACTTCAGAGATGATGTATAGTGTAACGAAGGGGATTAATTGCTATAAACATGTATACTTTAAAAATTCAGTTGTGTTATATGGTAATTTCATTCATTATATTGATGACATAGAGTTTACGAAATTTAAATTCTCATTTCCTTATAATTACAAAATTCTAAGTATAGTTACTTAAGTTTGATTTTTTTTTCCCCATTTCAAATTGTAAACAAAACTGAAAGCACATGAATAAAAGTTGCAAGTACTGCTTAAAATTAACTTTAATACTGATACAAGCTGGGAAAAAAGGTACATTACAAATAAACATATAAACCAAAACTAAATACTCACAGCATAAGAGTGAATGGCAATGACCTTGGTTAAACAGTGCTTTTGAGAAATGAACAGAACACTGTTCTGGTTGTTAACTTTATAAAATAAAATTGAGCATGTTGTTAGCAAATTGGTTATTAAACCTGCCCATTCCACTTGTTAGAGTTTTACAACTCAAACACTGGTTAACACATTATCCAGTCAATTGATACTGTGATCATTTTTTCATTTCATTTCTGCAAATGAAATGGAGTCAAATTCAAATCAGAAATAGGAGTGGGACATACTCCTATCAGTTGTAAATATCATTATTTGTACATAATGAAAAAGAATGTTTCAGAGAAAATCACTGTGAAGTTTCTGATACAAAATATAAATTTGTTATATGAAAGATTGGTTAAATGTACATGATATTTCAAGTTATTATAAGCTGCATTTTAGTTTTAACATTAGTTAGACATTACTTCCATTAATAATGACTACAGACTGTGATTTATGATTTTGTTATATTTAGTATCTAAACCAAAGAAAGTTGTGATATATTATACACATAAAAATTGATAGCAATTCACTGGTACTGTACATAATCATCATTTACAATACAACAAAGTAATACAGTTATTAATGTCAATTCTGTAAAATACGTCTGTGGTCTAGTATCTTTGGCAACACTGTCTGCTCTAAATGACAGAAGGAGGTCTTAAAGTCTTGCAATAATGAATTTAAATATTTTTGTGAATAACTTCTGTTTAAACTGACTTGTATGTCTTCATTCTTTTTTGCCAACCTGCAAAAAATAAAAAATTAACAATGAGATTTAATATAGATTTACTTCCCTACTTTAGATACAAAAATAACAACTATGGATGACAAACAAGAGGTAAATTCAGACAAAAGTATTTCAAAAAAAAAAAAAAGAATTTCAAAATAAGTACAAGTGTGCTGTAATTATGGTTATTCTATATACAGTCCTTATGTTTATAAATTGTAAAGACAAAATAATTGAAATGAAATTAACTATATTACTAAGATTTTTGAAAACAGTTATTTTAAGACTTTTCCCTCTATTTTTTTTCTTTTGGAGTCATGCCATAACAAAGAAGTTTAATATTTTATCTTATTTATAAGAATTTGACACATGAAGTGATAAGTTTGTTTAAAGAGTGGCAAAAACATTCCACACACTATTTCATTTGTAATTAGCATTTAGAAAAGTACTTTTCTATTTTCCAACATTTCCTTCCTTAATTTGGTTTCAATTTTGAGAATTAGTCTATTGAACAGTTTAGTTTTAATACATTACTTTTTATATACTTACATTAATAGAAGAAGAATATTGATTACTGTCCATTCTGCAGGTCGAAAGGTAATGTTATGAGCTGACAATCTAAATGTGTAAAATAAAGTAATACAAACACATTAATAGGAATCAGTGCTAGTCTGAAAATTACAGTCTAAGTTAAAAATAATAATAACAGATACAACATTAAAATAATGCAATAAACAAATAGAACTTTTACCCATTAACCCATGAGCATCCATGTGAGGAATAGGGGAATGACACTTGCATCCCCCAGAAAATGAATAAAAATTCTTTTTTATTCATTTAGCATGTGTGTGCATGTACTTTTAACTTTAAAATTCCATGTTACTCTACAAATTCCTGTAGACACCAATGCATTAAATAACTATGATTCATCATCAGTATTGGTATTTCCAATTTACATGTGCTTCCAGAAATTTTTAACTACAGAAACTGATATAAACTAACTTGTTGTATAAAATACTTCACCTTTTCACATGAAACTATATTACTCTAAAATAAATTATTAATGATTTATGTTTATATCATTAGTTTAAATGGTTCACCTGTTTTATGTAAAGCTTTATCCATAACTAAACTGGTTTAAAACCTGACCATAACATTTGAAAATAGCCAAACACAAATAAGAAAGGTATCACATGTGTAAGAATAACACACACAAAATAAGTTTCTGCATTTTTTTCATAATCAACAAAAATAAGCATACTACTAACAGATTTTGTTATATATAATACAACAAAATGAATATGATAGAAAATTAATTTTAAATATATTTTTAGCAGATGCCAAAATATATCAAAGTAAACATACACTACAAAGATCAAAGGAAGTACATTATTTTTGTACTCATGAAAGAATTAAAATAATAATACCTCATCCAAACACTTATGGACTTAAACAGGCAAGTTTCAAAGAAAAGTTGTACAAACAGCTCTGTTAAAATGACCCTTGAAATAATATTTATACAATGATGAGAGTTATAAAGACACTAAATATTAGACAAGTGCCATGTTAATAAACTTAATTATTATCAAGAAATTGGATGCAACCAGTAAGATCTTTTTATATTTTGAAGATAGTAATTGCTAACATCAGACAAATTCTTGCCAAAAAATAATATATATAATTTCAAATATAATCAGTTTTGCTTTTCTTCTTTAAATTTTTTATAACTTTTAAAGACTACATTAAAGGAAGCAGAACAGTAGTTAAACAATAAAATCATAAAATCAAGTAGAAACTCTGAATCAGATAAGCCATTATAACATTTCATGTACATAAAGATAAAATTTAAATAAACTGAACTTCAAGCTGATGCAATAAAATGTATTATAGGACTACACAGGCAAAAGATTGGTAGAATCATCTGTGGTTAACCTCTCTCAAACCAGTACAAGAATTAACAATTTTTCTACACTTACAACATTTCAGAAGAGTACAGAATAAATGAGTTGTTAGAATAAAATTACATGTCACTTTGTCCTTATTTAAACATTTACTGTATTTTTAAAGTTAATGACTTAATTTTTTTCATAACCTTTGTTATCATAATATAATGTTTAAAGATAACCTCTAAACTAATAAAAAAAACACTTAAAGGTAACCCACTATCATTCATATAATTATAAAGCTCTTTCTTAAACCAACTTAAATTTACTGCTTCCACAACATCCAAAGACAACCTACTCCAAAGACCAACTACCCCTGTTATAAAAATAAAATTGTCTCAGCTGAAAATAACTCCTAGTCTGCCAAAACTTATATTTCTGTATCTTACTATTCTCACTGTTAAGTATGACATAACATGATGCACCAACAATGTCATTCCTTTTACAATCTTAAACACTTCCATCAGACTCCACATAACTTTTTTCAAGAGAAAACAAACTTCAAGATCTTAATCTTTCCTCTCATGCACAACCCTTAATTCTGACTACTATTCTCTGAACCCTTTCCAACAATACAGTATCCTTCCTTGAGCACTACACACCAAATGCAGCCTAACCAATGACCTATACAGTGAAATTAAAACCTCTGTAGACTTGTATTCAATATTTCTGTAAATACAACCTAAAATCCTATTACCCTTACCAGCAGCACACTGTTTGGATGGCTATAAAGGCTGACTATTACATCAAGATCCCTTTCTTTTATGGCACCATTAAGCTTATTTCAATCCAAATTGTACTTAAAATTATTATAATCCACATGCATTATCTTATATTCATTATAATTAAAACCCATCTGCTGATTAGCTGCCAAACTCACTAAATGATCTAAATCCTTTTGTAAATCAGCAGCATCATCGTCACAGCTAGCAACACTAAATACCTTAATATCATTAGGAAATTTAAGTAATTTATTGACCATTCCTTCATCTGTCATTGATGTAAATCAAAAGAGCAAAGGTCCTAAGACTGAGCCCTGAGATACCCCACTTCTGATAGAAATTCAGTTTGAACCATTTATATAAACTTTTTCTTTATCTAGCCATTCTTCTATTAGATTAGGAAATTTATACCCCCCATACCTGTAGATAGTCCTTATAAAATAGTCTTATGTGGCACCTTGTCAAAGGTTTTCAAAAAAATCCCAATATACTAAATCTACACCTTTAATTGTCATCTAAACATGCACTAATATTTTCAAAGCAGGTCAAAAGATTTGTAAGGCAAGATTTTCCCTTAGTTAAATGTACATGATATTGTACTGACCATCCAATAAACTTCATTAAACGATTTTGCAAGGTACTTTTTACCAGACTTTCCAGAACTTTTCCCACAACTGATGTAAAACTAATTAGGCCTATAAATACTGGGACAACATCTATTACCTCCTTCAAAGATAGAAGTGACACTAACTAATTTCCAATCTTTTGGTACTTGATCACTATTCAAGAATTTCCAAAAAATTGTGGCAAATTACCCACATATCCAATCCTCAACCTCCTTTAAAACCCCTCATGGAAATATTATCTGGACTCATTCTTTAAGCTTCCCAATTTTATTAAACAACCCCAGACTTATGCAATTGTCTTGTTCAACTTCATCTATCAGTTGCTCAAGATAAGGAACAGTGCTTAAGTCTTCATTAGAGAAAACTGAAGAAAAAGCAAAATTTAATAACTCAACCATCTCGTAATCATCAGATACAAGCCTTCCTTTATCTTCAAGGATTCTTACCCTATTCTAATATTTTGTTTACCCTTAATGTACTTAGAGAAATCCTTACAATTTCAGCCAACCTTTTTTCATGCATCCTTTTTGATGTTGTAATTTCCTGTTTAACCAACATTTTTTATCTTCCAGATCTCCCATTAAACCATTCAATTTAAATTTCTTAACTTTATGATGCTTTTCTTTAATTTTATCTCTTATACCAATTGTGAGCCAACCTGGTTTTTATTTGCAGCTACCTTTTTCTTTCTATGAAAAATATGTTAATCTTAAATATTTAAAATCTTATCCTTAAAAAAATATTTCCACATCTGATCAATATTTCCAAATAATTCAACTGCCCATTTCAAAACAGATAATTTTTGTTGCATCTTTTTAAAATTTGTTTTTGAAATATGTAACCAAGATATCATTGTTCCTGATCTCCATGTGCAGTAAAACTTCAAACCTAATACAGCAATGGTCACTTGCATCCAGATGTTCCACAATTTCCACCCTCTCAACAATTTATATACAAGTCAACAATAAATGAAAAACAGCATTTCTACAAAAATGTCCCTTTCACAATTTATGAAACAAAAACATCTTTAACAGTTTCCAAAGACCTTTTCTCTGTGAGTGGTTTCACTTTAGAATTTCTCAATCTATATCTCTGAAATTAAAACAACATATAATTTTGACCATGTAAACAACTGAAATCTTATGTATCCTTATAAAATTTGTTACTGTTTTCATCAGTATCATCTGGTAATCTGTAACAAATTCCCACTAAGTCTTTTCCTTTTATATCTGCTAATGAAAACCAAAATTGATTCAGTCTTCTCATATTTTACACATAAGGCCACCCCATCCCTTTCTCTAGTATTGTATCTCTATAAAATAACCTACAACCTTGTATTTCAAAGACATTTTTGCCATCAAACTCATCCATATTTAACCATATTTCAGATATTCCAGTTGTATCAAAATCCTCCATTCCTAGCAGTTTTCCAAAGTCATCTGTTTTATTTCTTATACTTCTTGCACCACAACAGTAACAATTAAACCCATCCTTAAAATTACTTCTACATTTGTCCTATGTTACACTTTTCTTCATTTTTTATTGCATTTAGTTTATTCTGGCTCAACAGTGTCTTGTCCTAATTGAAATTTTCCCTCACAGATGAGTTAATAGTCTTAACAAACAAGCCATACCCTTTAAACATAAACCATCCCTCCCTCCTCCCAAAAAAAACCTTCTCTCTCATTAACCACACCACTTAAATATTAAATTTATATTATCAGTTATATTAAAGTTACTTAATGTAAATGTATTATATTTGAGGTATCATAGTAGTATAATGAAGCCATGAATAAATGAATAATAATTTTGAGGCATTTGTTATCAAACCAACGACACTACCAACATTTATACTACATAATATATACATACTTATCAAAAGACAAGTTTTATCTTCAGGAACCTTATGTTGTAAATTGATACCAAACAAGACTAGACAAATTAAATAACTGCTAATGTGTAACATTGCAATGGCAGTAATAATCAATATTGTTTTACATAAAAATATAACTGTGAGTAATACTTTACTGCAATACTATAAAACATAAAACATGTTTATATAAACATGTAGTGGCCTGTAAGAAAAAAAAAGCTCTAACAAAGTCTTGGTGTAATCACAAATCATTGAGCTTCAACAGCATGCCTGGATCATTCCCATTATTGTTCTTTTCCAGAACTGGCAGGAAAAACAAATAAAATGGTTTAACTTTTGGTTTCTTGGAGCCTTTATAGAACTCAGATTTGGCCTAAGTAAGATTATCTATGGTGAAGTAAAATTATCCCTTTGGTGTCTCAAAAAGTGTTCCCGTATAAAACACAAATAACCTTATACAGGTGCTGGATGCCTATTCTACACCAACAATGCAGTATAAGCACACAGTAAAGATGAATGGGAAATTAAATTGCCAATGTATTAAAATATGTTGATAATTCATTGCATGATTTTAGTATTATATATTTATTTGTGTGGTTGAATTTTTATTCTCAATAAAGATAACAAACAACTTCACCTAAACGTTAATTTATCCAACCTGGCATTTCTGCTTATGCCTTTTTCAAGGGTAAAGGAATGTCACAGGTACCAAGTTAATTTGAAGTTAGAGTAACCAAAATGAAAATAAAACTACAACAATATAAGGGAATAGTGCTCATAAAGCATGCTAAAGGTATTGTTAAATAGGTTGAAATCACTGATAGTAAAAGTTAAAAAAAAAAAGTATTATAGTGCCACACATTATACCTGTAAATAGAAAGGTGTCTGAATAATATTAAGAGAGGTTCCTTAAAGTTTTCTATTAAGAAAATTGTCACAAGTCTAAATTTTGCTTCTGATAAAACATCTCATTGATTGTATCAGGTGTTTTCATGAGATGTTCAGTGATAGCTTCTTTGTTGTTGTCACAGTTTTATGTAACAAGTAGGTATCTGTGACTTGTTGGCAATATATTCAATAATAAGTGACAGCATACACTCCAATTCATTTAAAATAGCATATTCAAAACAAGTTAAACATATGGACAAAACTTCTCTGCACTGTAAATATCACAGTTGTATCTTAAATACTAAACAGTTCTCTTTCTCTTGTCCATTCAGGCTGATTCAATTCCTTTAGAATCTAATTAATAAAACCAACTTACTTTCTCTCCTCTTATAATAATAGTATTAGTAAATAACTCACTTATGCTACCCCATTGGTTACAAAAGTCTTATCCTGAACTTAAAATAATTGCCTTCTTTTTGTCAAAATACACACAGACAGGTAAAATTACTTTAAAACCCTCTGATAGAACAAATATTTCCCATATCTATATTATACTGTGAAACTCACTTCAAAATATCACATGTAATGTCTCTTCACTCACATGCCGGCTAACTTCACATTTCCTAACTGAATTTTACTAAACCTTCCTGATTTTAGCTCTATCTTCTTAGTAACTTGCAACTGCATGCCACTTACTCACCGAGACCTCAAAAAGTAAACAAAGGTTTGAGTAATGTGACATCAATCAACAATATTAGACAAATCTCTACAACATTGAATTGCCAAAACAACACACAACTCTTACCGAATTGTGTAACCAAACTTGTCATACCTATGGCCTTTCAAATAATTACTTTTAAGTCTCATGTTATGAAACACTAAACAATCATTAAATTTTAACTCACAAAATAAATAAATTAACAACACCTACACTAAATAGCCTTGTATATCTAACAGTTGTTACGATTACTTTAAAAAGTAATTATGAATTTCTATTGACTTATATGACAAATTAAAGGTGATTTAGATTTACAATGCTGAGTTTAGCTTTACATTTGAAAGCGTGGCAACTATGCAGAAATGTGTAAGAAATGGTACTCTAACTTCCTGCATGTCATTGCTAACCAATGTGTCACTTTCAAGTAACACTTAAGCTCTTCTTGAAGTCTTGCTACCACTTCTCAGTTTACCCTTCTCTTCATCTATTGTCTCTACTTTAATTAGGATATTCCCCAATTCCTCATCCAACCTACAAACTCTACATACAAACTCACAAAACTTACACGATTTATTTAAATATTATGGAAGTATTTTATCATAAAACTATACCATCTTCTAAACAACATTATTTTGTCAGTTTTTTTTCATAAAAATTAAATTTTTGAACACAGGTAATGTAAATTTTTAATATTTGATGAGATTAAAGATAAGCTTTAAATTTAAGAGCTGTATAAAGTACATCTCATTCTATATTTCTGACATTAAATGGAATAAAATATCTATAATCATCATAAACAATATCATCTTGATTATAAACTTCTTTATCTACAAAAAATTTAGTTTAAACCATCTTCAAAAATTTCTCATTTTATTTATAAAGTGTTAGGGCAGGTATCAGGGCAACATAAAAGACTTCTTTTAAGTAAAACATTTTTATTACAATTCAGTAAAAAACTGCAAAGGTTCAGTTACATAAAATTGGTCCACCTCTGATCTTTATATGTTGCTCATTCATTGACATTTACAAAGCTAATACATTTGTCATCTGGTATCTTTTTCAATTTTGTAATTCATGGATGGTCATAAACTTTCTACTTTTTATTTCTAATTACCTATCTGATTATATTTGAATTGTAATTTCAATGTTCATAGAGATACCTATGAAATGCTTCCAATAAAGCATATTCTAAAAATTATATATTTTTTTCCCACTTAGATATATCTAGTTTTTTTTCTGATTGACAAGAGTTTATTGAAATTTCTTTGTTTTCCACTTCTGGTTCTCCATCTGGATGTATATTAACTGTTACTGGAATAATCCTACAACAAGTTATCTCTGAAATATTTCTACTAATTCCTATATTACTAATAATAACCTTTTGTTTTCCATGTAATAATAATATCCAGTCTCTTTTGACTTGTTATGTTGTTCAAGTAAGAAGTACTAGATGCTTTTTGTGTGTTAACATCAAAATGCTGCATATGAAAATGGCAGTGATGAATGCAAGGGTTTACATTCAAAAGTAATAACTATTTTCAATGACTAAGTACCACAGATGTTATACACAATGAAAATAAAAACCTAAAACATCAGCACCAACCTGAAGTTAAGAGAAAAAAACTGAGTCTCACCTAAATGTAGTCAATAATCTTTGCAACTCACTGGTAGTATCAAAAACACCAATTCCTAATATAGGGAGTAATTCTGAAAGTCTGGAAAAAATATAATAAATCTATTATTAAGCTAATAAAATCATGATTTTTAATTGTTTAACATTTCAACAGTGCTTTTTTTTTTCCTGGGGATACCAGTCAGATTTTGATTTTAAAAGGAAAAGAAGCCCCATTAATGTCCAGTTTTTAATCTTTGCACTTACTAAGAAAAAAACAGTATTTAATTTGTTCTCACTAGTTACCTTTAATCCAAATGACTAATGACAATCAACACACACAAAGTCAAACCAACTGTCCAAATGATCAGATAAAACTTTACTGTATAGTTTAAAATCCTTAAACATTAAAACAAAAGTTATAATTACCAAAATAAGAACAGGTTTGATCTCTTCATAATATTTTTAAGACTTACGGTTGTTGCAAACGATTAAGAACAATTTTTCTTCTCAGAAAATTTGCATTATATTTATCCAATGCAGGAAGCACTGGCTCTGCTGTGTTTAAAGGACTTACATCTGTAACTGCTTCCTGTAAAATAAAACAAGCATATTCGCATTTGTATTCTAAATAAATAGCATATATCACAACAAAACAATTTGTTATTTTTGCATGTTACTTCCTCTACAAAATAATGGTAGCCCATAAGAACTTCATAAAAATCTTATATTGAACAGTAAAACACAATATCATGCATGGAAAAAGGGTGTTAGTGAATTATACAGCATAGAACATAAGCCAACTGAATTTTTTTTATGAAAGCCATAAACTTTAAAGAAAATTATTCAGCATTCAGCAATAGCAATATTTAGCCGTAAGCATAAAACTGAGATGTTGGTGTTTGCCATAGAGCTACACTTGCATAAAGAGTGTATCCATTTTTGGTACTAATCACAGTGTAGGTTCTGTTACTCTTCTCAACAACCACTGGTACATGAGTGACAGAACAGACTGTTACTACTCACACAAAGCTTCTCTTATGTGTAGTGACACTGTGATAACTGTTTCTCAGGTAGTACTTCAGAATATCTTACAGTGGTTCATAGTTCATGTAGATTCAGACTGGCATCTCTAAAGTAGTTAAAGAAGTTTCTAGAAATAATTCATCTCAAAACTGTTGCTCAACATGAAGTGTAGTATAGCATGGTGTCTTATCACAATTAAAGAAGTAAAGTGTATCACAAGAGAATTACATAAATGTAGATTGATATCCATATATGCACACTAAGTAGTCTTTTATCAGAATATAACACACAGTAGATTTGTGATCGAATGAGTTGGGCTCACTACAAATGCAATATCTAAAATACACAATATGGGCAATAGTATGTGGACACCCCTTCTAACACTGCACAACAAAGTTTTTGCTTCTTGAACACTGTTGGGTGTTCCTCATAGATTTTTGACTGCTGATCACGAAAATCACACCCAAATTTGCCCATCACACACCATTTCATCAAAATTTTCAGTTTTACTACAATGGAGAAACAATATAAGGGCAACTGGAATCTGTCAATGTTTGCTGACTACTGTTGGACACTAAAACGTGATGCACCGGACATTGAATACAAACAAAAATCAGGAGCAAAACACTTTTAATTATGTTGAACTTGATAGCATATTAGAAACATAAATGCAATTAAATATGTTATTGCCGGAAAACATTTAACTGTCTATTTCTCAGAGTTCCTACGTGATGAAGCAAAACCAAAACAATATTTGTTCATACCCACCAGGTACCTGTCACAATCAGCAAATACTTTTCAGGAAGCAAAACTTTTCAAAAACATTGTTGTGTAGTGTAATTAGTGAGTTTAGCTATTTCAGCCACACACATTGCTAACAGATGCATAAAATCAAGCATAGAGCCATGCAATCCCCATAGACATACACTGGCAGTAGAATGGGTCATACTGGAGAGCTCAGTGACTTTCATCCTGTCATCGGATGTCAACCTTTCCAACAAGTTAGTTCATCAAATTTCTGCCCTGCTAGAGTTGCCCGGGTCAACTGCAAGTGCTGTTTTGTGAAGTGGAAATGCCTAGGAGCAACAACAGCTCAGTCATGAAGCAACAGGCCAGACAAACTCACAGTACAGGACCGCCAAGTGGTGAAGCAAATAACACATAAAAATCGTCTGTTCACAATTACAACACTCGTTACCAAGTTCCAAACTGCCTCTGGAAGCAACATCAGTACAAGAACTATTCATTGGGAGCTTCATGAAATGGGTTTCCATGGCCGAGCAGCCACCCATCAGCCTAAGATCACCATGCACAATGTCAAGCGTCAGCTGGAGTGGTGTAAAGCACATCGTCATTGAACTCTAGAGCAGTGGAAATGCATTCTCTAAAGTGATGAATTACACTTTATTATCTGGCAGTCTAAAAAACGAATCTGGATTGGGAGGATTCTCGGAAAACAGTATCTGCCTGAATGCATAGTGCCAACTGTAAAGTTTTGTGGAGGAGGGATAATGGTCTGGGACTGTTCTTCATGGTTTAGGCTAGGCTCTTTAGTTCCAGTGAAGGGAAATCTTAATGCTACAGCATACAACATTCTAGAAAATTGTGGCAACAGTTTGGGGAAGGACCTTTTACGTTTCAGCATGACAATGCCCACATGCACAAAACAAAGCAAGGTCTATAAAGACATGGTTTGCCAAGGTTGGTGTGGAAGAACGTGACTGGTCTGCACAGAGCCCTAACCTCAACCCCATCAAACACCTTTGATATGAATTGGAATGCTGACTGCAAGCCAGGCCTTCTTGCCCAACATCAGTGCTTGACCTCACTAATGCTCTTGTGGCTGAATAGGAGCATATCCCCACAGCCATGTTACAAAATCTAGTGAAAAGCCTTTCCAGAAGAGTGGAGGCTGTTATAGCAGGAAAGGGGGAACCAACTCCATATTAATGACCTTAGGGATGTGATGATTGGGTGTCCACATAATTTTAGCCATATAACATATAATATAATTAGACAAAGTCCATAATGCCACATTCTGTAGTGGTCTGTCTCATGACTGTACATCTTTACAATAGCTATACAGTATAATTTTTATTTCAAGGGGCACTTACATCTCAGTCACACTACTCCTCCTTGTAGGCTTCCCATTAGCAATCTAGCACACAAGAGAATAGCTTCCCAGTGCCCATTCCATAGTCTTTTGTACAAAATTCTATTGTCATAATGTCTGGTTACTTGGACTAGTTGCTTCCATATGGAATACCATGAATAACTATTTCACAAAATACATAACAGTTGAATAACTAGTTGTGGAAGCTACATATGACTTCAGTACCTTTTCAAGAAGAAAATTCTTCTTCATTATGTTATGTACTCTTGTCTGAGGCAAGTGGATCGGTTTTGCCACTAACCTTTGTGTTCATGGATCCTCATGTATTAAAAAACTGCACTTTGTTTACCATGGCCAAGGTATGGCTTTTGTAAGTCTATTTCTGGAAGGTCCTGTTGCTCCTAATGTATTCATATTCTTTTTTTTGTTCCATTACTATTAAGTACATGGACATTCTGATATTGGAAATTCTATATCTCTGATCTAATTATATTTTTATAACCTGAGTGCATGAATATTTTGCATGGAAAAGACAATTACATACCCTTCCTAAAATCAGTCAATTTTCAGTGGCTTTACACTACATATGAAATGCTAAAGAATATATTTCAAAATGTAGTTTTAATACATGCCACTCTACTGTGACTTTGTATCAGTTGTGACAATATCATGTAGCTCACTGATTTACAAATTTGAAATCATCTTAATACATTCAACTCTCCATAAAAACCTGAAATGTATATTCTAGAACTTGCAATTTAAACAAAAAATTAAAAATACCATTACTTCAAAAAGTCTTGTCCCAATACACATAAAGCTAACTTACTAATGAGAAGCATGCTTAAGCCTCTAACTCACAGTCAGATTTCTGAAAAATACTGATTGTTTTTTTTTCTTTACAAGGGTTTGAAAAAGGTAACATAACAAGCCACAAAAGAAAGATTTGAAGCAATTAAGATAGAATATCTAATCTAATATTGTACAATAGATCAGAGGAATATACCAATGAAATGATATTATATTTAGCTTTAGCTGAATTAAATTTAAAAATATACTTTGAATCACACATAGAAAACATAGTGCCCTTATATAAACTGAGAAAATGGATGTATAGTGTATATTTACCAAAACTTAAAGATAAGCTGTGTAATTTCTCAACACCCTTAAAATGAACTATGATACATTAATTACACAAAGGAATTATAATACAATATTGTTTTTACATAAATATCATTCCTAAAGGAAGAATTAACACTGTCCATCAATTATTTTCACTGTATTGTTTTTAAGATATCAATAATCATTATTTAGCTTTTACTGTTCCTAAACTGTTGAAGAATTAATTAATTATAACTGTAAAATACTTGTGTATGTGTGTGTGCACATGCATGAACAAAAATGTGCAATAACCATCACATAATTCTCACTTCATATTTAGTCTTTCCTGGTTGAAATGCTGGACTTTATTTCAGATATTAACAGTCATTCATTAAGTAGTCTCAAAATATTAGCAATCCTTGTCAAGGCAAAAAGTTACTTTTATCTCCATTACTCTTACATCAAAACAAAATATTTGAAGTTTCCTCCAGTTTTGTACTTAATTCATTTCCCAATATTTCCTGAAAATAAGTAAAGTTTACAGAAATCAGTTGAAAGTATTCATATTCATAAGAGTTTTTTATTATTTTCCTAAATGTAGAACAAAGTAATTGAAAGAGCATTTATTCGTGGACTTCACACAAATGTAACAGATCCATATATACAGATATCAAAAATACTAGGAATACAAAGAAAATTCACAAAAGAGGTACATATAATCACTAAACAGACCAAGTGAAAATAAAACATGAAAATAAAGCACTAAAAATGTGCACAACATTCTTCAATGTAAACATATTTTCCAATTATGAATCATAGTAATATGTAAACTTACATAGTGTAATATGTATATGACTTAACTCAGAAAATGTATTAATAATACTGAATGAAGAGAGAGAAAAATATACTTACTTAAACATAACTACAGTTTAGAAGCACAGAAACTGGAACTGTAATCATGTACTTTAATTTAAAATGGAGAACAACACTTACTTCTTTTATTTTTTCAACTCCACTGTTACTGTTCTTATTTTTATGCTTATTTGCTGTGACACTCTTTTGGGATTTTCTTTTTAATTTTGTTTCATCATCCTGTGAATATTCAACATCTAAATTCCCCTGGAAATATCCATAAGCCTTCAAGTTAAAAAGTTCAGCATCATCATGCAGCTTTTTCATAGATGGAAGTTTGCCTTGCAGCACATTTTTTTCGTCACTGTCTTTCTTCAGGTACTCAGCATCTAATTCATTTTCAACTTGTTCATTTATTTCGAGTTTGCGACAGAGGTGAAGATATTTTAACTTCATTTGCTCTTGTTTTTCCTGGTCATTATAATGATTGGTCAAATGTCCTTGACTAGATTGAAACTCATCCAGGATGTGATGAAATTTCTCTTTTCCCAATAAAATTTCTAAAGTTTTTGGAGTTACCCACTCTGTTAATACGTTTTCTATTGCTGTAATAGGATCTATTACTAAGTGGGAATTATCATCCCTTCCTGAAGATGATAGAGTTTCTTTCAATGATGAACATGGAAGTGGTTTAGTAGGAACGAAGTTTCCAATCGAGTTAGTGGATAATTCTTCAAAATACGATTTATTCACTTCTGTTTTATCAGAAATGGCTTGTTTAGTCCACACTATGTTATCAAAGGTGGATGTTTTGGGTACTCTTACATTAGATGTAGTCAGACTTCCACTTTGATTCTCATAGCTATTTGTACCACCAGAGTTTTGCATATCATTATTTTGAAAAGATTTATTAACTGGATTTATATCTTCAAGATTTTCTTTGCTTCCATCATGTGATGGACTTGGCTCCAACAGACTCAGAGGAGACAGGTCTAATGGATTAGAGAAAGTATCTACAAACTGATTCATACAGGTACTTCTTTTAACTTCTTGAGACTGGCTTTCATTTATAATTTCATCTTGAAGATTTCCTTCTTCTAATAAATTTTCTCGTAACCTGACAGAAAATATATTACAGTTGTAATTAATTTACTATGTTCACTGTTAATAATAAAAATACTAGAGAGAAAAGAAACAAGGATAACAAGAATGTTGTCGGCTTTTATAATACCTTTTAATGAATTATTAGTAAACATACACAATGTTTCAGCAATTTAAAGATATTAACATAGTTTCCAATATGCTGGAAATATTAAAGTAAATAAGCTGTCACAGTTAACTGTCTGAGGCCCCTGTTATACCAAATATAACTGGTATAATTAGTCAGTCTTCCACTCTAAAAATCAGAGTTATTTGTATTCTCCATTAAACTTTTAGTTTATATCAAATGGATAAATCTAAATGGGTAATGATGCACACACTTGCCATACCATCATCCCAATAAAGCCACTGAAATGAATACAAGACAAGCTGCTGCTAAATAAATTAGCTTTATATGCCTAAATTATAGTCAATTCAAATTGAAATAATTGTAATCTAACTCACACTTCTAAAGTTACCTATTTAGCGAGAAATATATAAGGAAATGATAAGTATGCACACACATTGTGTTTATGTGGAAGTTGAACATAACATGGTATATTGTTATATTAAATTCTAAAATAAAAATAAAATACCTAAAGTCAGCCCTTATCATTCAGATATTTACCAAGCCTTCCTTTAGATAATCTAAATGCAACCCATTATAAAGGCTAAACACGCTGCTACTAAAATAAAGCTATCTTAGATGAAGATGCCTCCGACCTTACTAATACTGTTGCATCCTCTCGCCTTACCATTCCAATCATTAAGTGTGAAAAGAATAATACGTCAACACTATTCATTCCCTTAACAATCTTAAACATCTCAATCACATTCCTTCAAATTCTAAGTTTTTTCAAGGTAAAGCATTTTCAGAGATCTTAACCTATCTTCTTACTACAACCTTTCCCTCCTAAGTATCATCCTAGCAGCCCTCCTCTGAATTGTTTAACAGTTCAATGTACTTCCTAGGATAAGGTACCCAAGACTGAACAATACTCCAAATGTGGTTTACCAAATGACATATACAGCAGCATTATAATCTGTTTAAGACATATATTAAATATTTCTGTAGATCCTGCCTAACAAAATAATTAATTCCATTAGTGCTCATCAAAGTGTAAATTTACTTTACAATAAAAAAATGTAATTGCAAATAACCACTGTAGGCTTGACTAAATTTTATATATTCTCTATTTAAAGATATTTTTATATACTTACTTTTCTGATTTATTATATTTGTTCACAGCAGGAGCCTCCTTATCACTAGAACTGTGTTCTTTCACATTGACCCTCAATTTGTCCATGTACGATGCAAGTTTTTCCAAGCTTTGTTTGCTCACAAAGGGTCCTTGAGTTACTGTCTTCTGCAAAACAGGTTCTTTCTTTGGCAAACTTGTAACATCCTCCAGAGTCACTCTGTTAAAACCAAGGTCAACCTCATCTCCTGCACTTCCACTGTAAATTAAGTTATATACAAATTCTGAATTTTCCATAAACTTGCATTTCATGAATTAAAAAAAAATTCTTCAACAGATATTTAATTCTCTTATACATTTATATTTATCTGATGTTTGCACTCAAAATACATTCAGAAATCCAATGAATTAGGAAAGTCTTAAATAAGAAACCTAATGCTTAATGATAATTATTGCTTTTTTGTTTTTTATTCAAATGTAATTATGGTTAAAATCAAGTTTCAAACAGTCAGATTTCACCATTAAAAAAATCAACCAGCCCCAAACTTATCATTTTACAGTTTAACATAATCACAACAATGTTATAATAAGCTATAAATGAGTTAAAACACTTATAATAATTACAAAAACTGGCCTTAGGTTTTACAGAGCTCCAGTTATAACATGACACAAAAATAAATTATATGCTGAATAACCTGAAATTTTGAATTATAAAGTGATTATGCAAACCTTACCAAAAAAACAAACAAAAAATACTTTTAGATCATAGCAGTTAAAAAGATATTAAAACATAATTAGTACAATTCCTCCAACAAGAGCAATGTAACAACACCAAACACTTTCAGACTATAATGTGTTTTTTAGGCAGATTGGGCTACTATATTAAGAGTAAATAATTACCAACGAAGTTCCAGAAATGTCCAAATACAATAAAGAACACTGTATCACTATATTTTATGTTCTGATATCTCATATAAACAAGAAAACATATACTTAAAAGCAATAAAAGTAGATATATGTTATGACCCTACAATATTTTCCGGTTAATAAGCCGAGGCTAATTTTCAGCTCTGAAAATGAGGGTTTTTGCTTATTACCACCCAATAAGCCGAAGCCATTTTTAAGAAGTGACAAGTTTCTTCAAAATGATTTCTTAGTCTCGTTTCAGCATCAGTATGCATGTTGTGTGTGATCATTGGCGTTCTGTAGTAAAGCAGAACGTGCCGTATTGAGACAGAGATGGAATCAATATGTCATTCGTTATTGGCTCCACTCACTGTAATTAGGTAACCAATGAAATTCCAGAAACAACGTTTCACTGTAGTCTTGACGTGCTTTGCTGATGGGACAAAATTACCGCCTATGGTAATTTTCAAAAGAAAAACATTTCCTAAGAAGAAGAAATTTCCGAAAGGAGTGATCGGCCAATAAGGCGACCCCCAAAAATCAGGTCCAAAATTTAGGGCCAGAAATTCGGCTTATTAGGCGGAAAATATGGTATTGACAGAATTTCCACAAAATGAATGACACTTGAAATGAACTCACCAGACGTTCATTAGTATAATATTTGCTCCTGTGATTTGAGGAAAAACAATCAAAGTAATCCAATTAAAGGATTATAAAGTAGCATTCATTCCTAAAACAAAACTGTCAACCATTTACACACACACACTAAGAGATAAAAAAAAAAAAAGACTGAAAATAAAAATGGAATTTACCAAATCAATTGCAGCTGTAATAATAAACTGTACATGGGACAAACAAGAACAAATCTAAAAATCAGAATGAAAGAGCACCAGTTTGACATAAAGCATGCTAACATAATGTCCTCTGCTGTAGCTGAACATTTCTGGCATTGCAATGATAATTATGACAATAAATGTGTAAAGATCTTAAAAAGTGAATAAACACAAAAAGAACTTTAAGAGAGAGTATATGCATATTTAAAAAAAAGGTGGTGTATCAGTTAACATGTCCTTTTGGAAGACCTGTTTATCTTGAGTAATCATACCTCATTTATGATTTACTTTTCCCCCCTCTTCTGAGTTTATTTTAAAAATGAACTCACCCATTAACAGTTGTAGCTAAATACAGACTAAGCTAACATTGTAAATACTAGCCCTGATGAAGGCAACTGTATTACCAAAACTAGCCAGCTGTAACGTATAGTAAATATTTTACTTTTCATTTTTTTCCCAAAAACATTATTTTTAGTGGGTTTTTTCTCTTAACACTTTTACCCTTGAAAGTCTTTTGACATACCATTAATCAGACTGACTTGGCCAGCAGGCATCACTTTTCAAGCAACAAGAAGTCATAGCTAAGTCAACATTTATAAATTTGGTAAAACTGTACTAGACTTCATTTTACTAAGTCCAAACATTCAAAATTTCACAATGCAGTCAACCACTGATAATATGATGCACAGATAATGCAAAAAAATTAAATCCAGGTAATCAAGTAAAACTTGGGGCTCTGTAAAGTACAAAAATATGGTCAGGTAGCACCATCCAAGAATAAAGTTTCCATTATTTCTAGGTAGTAAAGAGATTACCTTCTATTAATAGTATGTAGTAATGTGACTTTTATCTCTTTCTCATTCTCCCTCAGCCATACTGGAGATGTTGAAAGCTGTTGTTTGAAATACTTGGATGCTTTAAAGCACTGATTGCTACAGAATTGCTGAAAAAATTATTCATTGGACAAATTTAAGTGACATATACAAAATTTCTGTGCACATTCATATATACACATGTTGATTAAAACTGATTTACTTTTAATTTTAGCATTTTCCTAAACTGAAAATTTATTTCAGATACATAATTTGTGCACTATTGAGATTTATTACTTCATGTGCAGATTCAGTGGAATTTTCTGTTTATGCCAAAAGTCTTGAACATTCCCATCTCTATACATTTACTTGTATTATGTCATCCTATAACATAATCATAATGCTGTAGCCCTCCACCAATAGGCAAGAGATACAACCATGCTCAGTAATCCCTGATCATAAGGAACACAAACAAAATACACTAGAAGTGGGGGAAAGGTGGTGGAGAGAGACATGTATCTGCTTGAAATACATTTTCAGGTAAGGAAAATGTTAACTTCAGAAACAATACTTACATCTTTGCACCACTAGCATATAGAATCTCACATGGAAGATGGTAAAGGGAATGATATTTATCAACTACAAAGAAAGGATCCTTCCCAAAATATTAAGTATCAAGTCCATGAGGTGTGGCTCACAAAAAATATCAGGGGTCACCTAGGGCAGCAATAGCCAGTGGAGACTGCACCATTCTCAAGTAGGAAATATTCTTTGGACAATAATTTTTTATACTGAAACAGTAAAGTAAAGAATACCAAAAATACAATATTGATAATTGTTATGTGTTGTCAAGATTGGTAAAACATTACAGTATGTGGTGTGGTTAGGGCTTTAAGCCATTCCATTTTGGTCAACTACTTGAATAAGATAAATACTGTAATGAAAGGTGGAGGGAGGAGGAGCCCTTGTCCATGCTCCAAGGCAAATCCAAGTCCAATCCATCTAGAAATACCCCCATTGGAACTGTTTGGGAGATATTTTAATGAGGTTCCCTGTGCTATACTTTCAGAAAACACCAAAGCCCTACATCTTAAATGAAGGGTAGGCTCAAGTGTTGTCTTATTGGGGAGGGGGGCAGAAAAGGAGAAATATCAGTTGAGGGAAACATCAAACAGTGTCATCAGATATAATCATCTGATGCTGAATCCCCACTGAAAGACAATGCAATAGATTATTACAACTATAGACAGTTTGAATGAGCAAGGTGTAAGGATCAAAACTGCAATTCACATTGTCCATTGTTGGTTTTGTAAAAGGCATTTGTGAATGGTCATGTCCATTACAAATATATATTTATATATATTGTCACAAAACAGTCTTGACATAATTCCCATTTCAACAGAGTGCACTAAGCAAAGGTGGATTGGTTTAAAACCTTCCATTCTCCCCTACTCATTGCAGAGTTTAGGTAAATATTCCCTGTGATCATGAGGCAGCATAAACCACTGAGAAAGTTCAGGTGGCATCACACACAGGTGTAAGAAAAGAAGGGTGTAATTCTCCATGTAACATTTAATGAGTCTTTTGCTTTTTTTTTTTATAATATTGCAGCGTGTTAGAATACATTCAATAAATCTTGGTACAGAAATGAAAATGCTGTGAAAAGTAAGAATGATATGGAAATGACTGAATAACACAACAGGCAAAACTCACCACCCTACATCCTCTGGGTAAACTGGAGGGATTTGAAAACCAGAAGCAAAGGAAATTGCCCAACAACATAAGCAACTAAAGATAAATATGTTAGATGTAGTCCACATGAGCCTGTAAGACTTAGTCCAAAGGCCAGTGATGAATAAAGACAAGAAAGCTTGTGACATGCCAAAACCGGTGGGAGAAAATACAAAAAAGATATGGTTAGATTCATCTAAAGAATATGCGAAATGGATGAAATTGCAAACATAATTAGTTAAAGTAGCCAAAAGCAGAAATATGATAGCTGGAGAAAATGAAGATCAAATAAGTTAGATGGAACAAAAGTGTAACAAGCAGATTTGTTTGTTTGGTTTAAATATTGTGCAAAGCTTCAAGATGGCTATTTGTGCTAACCCTCCCTAACTTAGCAGTGAAAGGCAGGTAGTCATCACTACCCACTGCCAACTCTTGGATTATTCTTTTGTGAATAGCAAAATTGACTGACCATGTGTTAGTGGTCACATGGATTACCATACAAAGGGGTCACATCACTTTTTTTTTGGTGGATATTACAGAGTAATGACAATTACATCATAGGCTGGTGCAATACACATGTGTATAAGGATGGAAGGTTTTCAAGGCCTGTTGCATATGCAGGAAACTCCACAGTATTTATGTATAAGGTAATAGCTGTTTGAGGTCAGAAAGATAAATAGCTTTATGAATTTGTTTTCATTTTATCCTTATTATTAAATTCAGGGAGATTAAATTTACAATAAGATTTATGAAGTAAAAACATTACATTTTATCAACATTCAGAATTTTAGAAAATATAAAAAACAAAAATAGAGCATTATTAAAGCTATTACCTTTTAGAGCAAATAAGAAATAATAAAATATTCTAAAGTCAAAATGAATTATACATTCACAATATAGGTAACTTTGCATACCAGAACTAAAATAGTTCAAAGTAACATATACACAAAGAAAGACCACCTAGTACAACAAATGAACCTGAAATACACTAATTAATATTAAAAAATCAGTACACTACAAAATTAAAATCTATAAGGAAAGCAGTAAACTGTACAATCAGCTGATACACTAGCACCATTACTGGTATATGAGATATTATGAGCATCAGAATGCTTTCAGAAGCTGTAACTATTATTTTCTAAAGTACCATTTTAGATTTAATAATTTTTAGAAAATAAGGGATGTTCAACATAAACAACTATTGTTACTTAACTAGCTTCCAGAAATAAATATTCTTAAATCTTAATATGTTCCTACCCAACCATTTTCACTGCCACCAGACTTACAGGTGTTTATTAGAAAGTGCATGATTTTTATACACTTACAAAAATCAAAAAATTGTTTTGGTGATAATTAAGAATCATTATAATGAACATCACACTTAGAATACTATGCTCACTGTGCTTTAAATGTGTCATTGCAAGTCAATTTGTAACTAAACCCATTTGCACTTTATAATTACAGTAAATACTTGATTTTTCCACATTTGTGTATTTTTTCAATAGAACACTTTCAAGGCATGGCAGCACCTGTACGAGTGGAGGATTACTTGAAATAATGGCAAATAAACAGTATGAATAGCTGACGAAGGCAAGAGACTTACATGGAGAAAAAAAATCTGCCATGTTCCACTATGCTATACTCTGTTGAAAAAATAACCCTGATGTAATATTTCCCATAATGAAAAATAGAAAAAGTTGAAGCATATTCAAAAAGGAAAGTCACAGAGCAAACATGCTAAAATTTGCTCAAAGAATTTTTAGATAATTTTCAATTAAATATCACTTGCATGAAGACTGTTGATTATTTTATTGAAAGTGCATTACAAATATCAACTGTTTAAAACTGTATGCCAATGAGAATTAGATGTGTCAATGATACTAGCAAAATGTATTAAAATATCTGATTAAATATTTTGAACTAAACAACAGTTTTCTCTATTAAGTAAATTAATCAAATGTTATATAAAAATAAGTAGCTAAATCATTTTGAAACTAAAAGTTATATTTCACTTAAGCTCTTAATATTAAAAAAAAAATTATTTCAGGTTATAAATGCTTATGAAAACATTTTAAGGGAATGTTCAAGCTTTTCATACAAACTATTTTGTTGGTTATGCATTTGTATTTGACTGCATAAAACATACAAAGCAAAGAGAATGTTGTGTATTTAAAGCAATTGAAACACTTAAGTGACCTGCCTAGACCACTCGTGTATGATGTTAGATATATATGAGTTCTGCATTAATCCAATGACTGTGAGAGGCTTCCCGACATTAAACCTCTTCCATAACAGGCTATACCCAATAAACATATCTAGCTAAAAAGACACTTTGAGCCAAATAGTGTCGTCAAAAATGATAAGTAAGAAACACGAGATCTAGCACCAAAGTATCAAAGGCAAATATTAAAACTCAAGAGGATGATGGTACCAGTAGTCTAATTCTCTATAAAGAAATGAAGAATTCACACACAAAACCTTAACAAAAATTGCTGTCTGTGATAGGGGCTTTGAAAACCGATATTCCCCAAATATTTTACCCACTGTAATTAACAATACAATCTAAATCCACCTTTCTTCTATGCCAGTGGTTCTCAACCTTTTCTGACTTGCAGCACACTAAAACAATCTGAAAATTTTTGCAGCACACCTGGAAAGCCTTAAAAATTTTTTTAGGTACATGTTATACAGCAAGCGTTAAAAGCCTTAGAGTGAAAATCATGGTGAAAGCAAGCGATAATAATGTCATTGTGCATCACGTTTAGATACACATAACACAGAAGAGTTAACTTAAAAAGCCTTATAACGATAGTATTGTCAATGTGCAGATGACATTAATATTGCTTGCTTTGGCCATGAGTGTCATTCTAAGGCTTTTTAATGATTTTATGGTATAGCAGAAAAATCAAAACTTTTTATTTTTATATATGTTTTCAATGTGACGCTTGTGCCTGCTTTTGAGAGCAAATCAAATTAAAGTGAGGCTCTACAGTAGAAAAACAAGCTGTAAAAAGACTCTCTTTCTGGCTTTAATTTCAGTCAATGCTGAAAATCCAATTTTGCAAAATCACAAAGATACAAATGAAAGCAGAATTTCAACTGCTTTTGAACTGATTGCAAGATATGAATTTTTAATGGAGATCCAAATTTCATCCAAACTCTTTTTGGGAAACAATGACTGATAAAATTTGTCATTTCGTAAATCAATGAGCTGTTCTTCCTCCTCAGTTGTAAGATTTGTTGTCTTGCTGATTCCACATGGATAGGTCACCCAGTTATATTTGTCGACAGCAAGTGATCGGAAGTAATGTTTCAGTGAGGACTGTAGGTCGCTTAATGTGTTCAAAATTTGAGTAATAATTTTCTTCTTTGACAGACATTCATTAACAGAAGGAAAACAATCAAGGACTCCTTTCAAGATCTTATTCTTCCACAGCATCACCTTTTCATCGAAGGCCTTCAGTTTGGACATTGCAGTAATAATGTTTTCAGATGGTCCTTGGAGACTTAAGTTCAGAGAGTTTAATTTGTCAAACAAGTCAGAGAGAAATTGAATCTTCAGCCACCAGATCTCATCAAGAAAAGAAAATTGAAAACCTGCTTCCTCAACCTCCAAGAAAGAAATTACTTCAGTTTTTAGTTGGACAAGATGCTTTTAACACCTTTCCTTTCAAAAGCCATCAAACTTGAGAGTGATACAATAGCTTTTTGTAGTCTGAATCCATCACCTCACAGAGAAGAGAGAAAAGTCAAGATTGAAATCGCCAAGACTTGATGAAATTCACCACTTGAATAACTTGATTCATAACAGACTGCAAGTCTTTTGGCAAAGATTTGGAGGCGAGCGCCTCTCTGTGAATCATGCAGTGAACAATCCTAATGTTTGGATTTTGTTGGTGCACCAAGTGACGAATCCCTTCTTTTTTCCTTGCATTGAAGGACAGCCATCTGTGCAAACATTGACACAGTTATTCCAATGTAATTTGAAGAGCAAAATGTTTTCATTCACCAACTCGAAAATGTCTTAGCCTTTTGCTGTACTTTTTAAATCTTTGCAAAATAAGGTATTCATTTATGATTTTTCCATCTTTTATGAATCAAACAATAGCCAGAACTTGAGCTTTTCCACTAATGTCAGTAGATTCATCAACCTGAAGAGACCATAGCAGAGACAATTCATCTTCAGGCACTTCAAAGTGTTCGCAAACTTGATCCTTCAAATCCAATGATAAGTCTACAATTCTGCAAAAAATTGTCATTGGACAATGGAACTTGCTTAACCTTTCTGGCAGCTTCCATTCCAAGCATAGTTTCAACGATGATTGCTAACGCAGATACAATGACTAATTAGGCCTCTGTATGCTCTTTCTTGCAATTTGCCATCAATTGAGCAACCTTATAACTTGCAATTAATCCTTATTTCGGGCAGCTTCATGTAGTTCACAAGCTTCCTTGACTGTTCATATTGTTGAGTTGCTAGATTCTTGAAGTATTCTTTTGGTTTATCCTTCACAGCTGAATGTTTTGTTTCCAAATGTCTCTTTAGTTTGCTAGGAACAAGCACCTCGTTTGATAGAGCTGCATTGCAGAGAAAGCAGAATGGTAATTTAGAATGTTCTGATCCTAAAGTGATAAAACCGTATTTGATGTATTCGTTTTTGTACTTTCGTTTGATTCAACACATTCTCCTTTGCAGCGCCAGACTTACTTAAATATTTTCCATGGATAAATGATAAAGCTAATATATACACAATAAACAGGAAGTTCTGCAGTTGATATAAAATTCCTACCTACAGTGTAGTTGCTGTAGCTTACCGCAGAATGAGAACGCGTTCCAGAAAGCAGTTTGATTGTTTGATGCATCATTTATGATGTACGAAGCACTTATTGTGCCACAATTAAACTTAACAGTTGAACTGCTGCAGTCAAGAATGAAATTTAAGTTTGAACTTCTCAGTGCTCGAGTTCAATGAAAACCATCAAATATTTTGGAAGGTTTCAGAGTGTCTCTATAATAGCTTTTATTAACTGATGTGTTCAACTCACTTGTAAAATCCCAAGAAAGTTGAATGTGTTTCAAAAACACTGCAGCAGAGCTGCCAATCTCTCATGGCACACGGGTTGAGAATCACTGTTTTATGCATATGGTGATGTCACCCATATTTTCCTACTCCAAATTTCATTTTTGTATAGCTTAGAGAACTTTAACAAACTTTACACACATATATACAATGAAGTTCTTTGTACTTTCCTACTCCTAATTTATTTTTTGTATGATTTATGAAGTTCAAAAATCTTTCCACACATACCCACACTTTATTATTTTAATTGTTTAGATACAATCTACATAACAGTATTTCAAGAATTAAAAAAATATCTTGTGTCAACTTTCAATCTCTTCATTAGATGAAAAGTTGGGAGGCTGGCACAGTTTGGGCCCAGCATGGTCAGGTTGGTTAAAACATTTAAGTTATAATCTGAGGGTCGCGAGTTCGAATCCCCATCACACCAAACAGCCATGGAGGCATTGTAATGTGACGGTCAATCCCATTATTCATTGGTAAAAGAGTAACCCAAAAGTTGGCAGTGGATGGTGATGACTAGCTGCCTTCCCTCTAGTCTTACACTGCTAAATTAGGGACGGCTAGTACAGATAGCCCTCATGTAGCTTTGAAGAAAATCCAAAACACAAACAAACTGGCACAGTTAGTTGATCAATTTAATTAGCACAACTACTGTGCAGAAAATAGCTGTCATACTGTTCTATAATGAGTCCATTATTATATGAAGTACCATTAAAAAATTTTGCTTAACAGAATAAATTGACTAATAATTAAACTATGTTAATAATATTTTATCTTTTTGAAGAGCAATACAAGATAAATGTGTTATTACACCATTTTGTTTTTTTGCCAGCTTAAAAATAACAGTCCATGAAAATTGTATTAGGCTATAACTGCAGAACAAATAAGACGTAAAAGTAATTACTTTTTGAACTATTGTACCCACATTCCAACATTAATCACAGGTATAATACCTTGAAAACTATTTTACAGTATATTCCTTCTATTTCCTGCTTTTTAGATATTGCAATTATTAATTTTTCTTTAACATTTTTTTAACATCAACTTTGTTTTAATTTCTGTGGTTGCTATAATTTATCTCAAACAAGTGTACAGACAGAAACATAAGACAAAATTACAAGACAAAGTCACCAATTATAAACCTAATGATAAATCATTTCAATAATTGTATAAAAGATTCATTCACTTGTGTATCTTTATTTTATCTGGTGCTTCTTTTTAGCAGATGTGCTTTTACAATTCTTACATATCTTAACAACATAGTAATAGCATTATAAATCATTTACAAACTTCATATCACAATTATGTTGAATGTAGTAAAAGCAATAACAAAAGTAAACCCAAATTTACTTTGGTATCAAAATACTTAAACTTAAGTCTTATCATAAAGAACCTAATTCAATAGTTGAGTTATTTTTCCAAATGTGAGCAGACATTCTGGTAACAGGTTATGTATGGACAAAAATGAAATATTCTAACAAAAACAAAGGGTACAATCAAGAGAAAACCTACGAGTGTTGCAAAATATGGATGTCTGTATACAGAAAAACCTTGCAAGACACACACACAGTTTTATATAGATAAAAATTACCTTCCTCTCTGTTATGTCATATACTTTTTTTGTCTTCAGTGAAATGTGGTATTTTTGAGATGGAAGCTGTAATTAAAAAGAAAAACTATAAAGTGTAATTCTAAAATAATGTTTGAAAAATTATCTGCAAAACAACCATGGTATACTTCTAATTATTTCTTAACAATAAATGCATTTTTAATATAAAGTAAAGAATTTCATACATTTTGTACACACATATTTAACGGACCACTTACTTCAGGAAGAAACAAAAAAAATATTGTAATTTTCCTACACTGGAAATGTATTTCAGACAGGTACTTACATCTCTTCACAAGATTAGCTACTCCTGTTGAGTGCTGCCTTCTATATGCAAACTTTGTATTTACATATTCCAGAAGCCTTCTGCTCCCCACTACTGGAATTGCAAGGTTCCAATATATCTCTCATACAAATCATCATGCATCACATCCTCACCAATAGGAGCAGGGCATAATCATGTGATGAATAAAATGCCCTATATACTCTCCAACTGAACTAGCACTTTGAAATTTGACAGCAAACATCAGCACTGAAAAAGAATTGGGAGGAAGGATGGTAAAGTGTGAGAAAAGGTAAGTTCTCATCAGAATTGCATTTCCAGTATAGGAAAATTATAGCTTCCAGTAGGATACTTATTTATTCTCACAATATTAGCTAGAATCTCATATTCAGAAGGGGAAACTGGTGTGAGGAAAAAACAGAAGTACCTCCCAAAAGCATCAGAAACATACCTCTGAGAATAAGAGATTCAGATCCAAAGATCAGAAACCACACAACTTCTGGACCAGGTGTACTCTACCTGCTTGTGGAATGTGTAAAGTATAATGGCAAAAAATGAGTGGAGATAAAATGATCCTTACCACAAAAAGATTTTATAACTCAATCCAACAATAAGAAAGGAGGGTAAAGAAGGATGACCCCTGGTTGTAGAATGGCTAGGATACAGCCAACCATACTCAGTAAGTCAACTCTATCCAAAATCCCCTCGCAGGATACCAACATCCATGTGTGGATATGGTGAGAAACATACAGTCTTCACCTCAAACTCATGAACCAGAGATTAAAAACCACTCTGACTCCTGAGCATGATACAAGGATTATCTCTAAGCTGTTAATTTGGGAACTTCACATCTGGTATTGAAAATATATCCATCACATATAATCAGTTCCCCCAGAATAGCACAAGCCAAGACCATCTAAATGTCAATAACATCCTTGTAAGAAAAGAATGAGGGATAGTAAATGACAGAACCATAACAATCCTATACACCACAGCTGTGATGAACAAGGCAGATGTAGGAAATTAAGGAACATGGGAAACCTGAACTCATGTGAGGACTTATGTTGATTGGTTTATTCTAATCTAAAACTTCCTCATGGGGCACCAACATCCACAAGAGGGTAAGATGAAGATTCCCTATCAAAGGGATTAAATACATTCTGACATCCCATACTGTTGTATTGGTTATCACAAATAGGAGGATATTATGTTACCTACACCAGCAGAACAACACTGCCCCACTCTCAAACTGAATGGTTATCACGTGGAACACATTTGGCAAGGTGCCTCCACAATCAACCACTCCAACAGCTTGAAACTAAAAAGTGGAAAGGAGTCCCATACTCCACTTGTGATTGATCCATGCATCCCATCTCTAAATGATACATCCACAAAAAGACGTAGATCCAGACAAAGGGGAGTAAACAACTTGCCTGCTGATATAAAGGCTTTGTCCAGCCACCAGTGCAGGTCATCTTACAGAGAAGGAAAAGAAATGATGTGAAAAAGACAATACCAAACAAGGTTCCATCTTTTGCGAAATGCTCATTGAAGGGATCTCACATGGGCACAATCAAGAGAGAACAGTGATCTCATGGAAAACTACATCCTCCAAAGTAATAGAACCTCATGAGCAGTAAGTGAATAAGCCAAGAAGGTATGGTAAACCTATAGTTTCATTGACCAAAGTTGTAAAAAAGAAGGCAATGCTCAACTGACAAGATATTGGGTGGTTCTGAGAAGGGACTCCTCCAATTTGATCCACCAGCCCACCCAAGCTGTCTTGACTCCTGTTTAGAATGAGCCAGCAGAAGCTAACTGTCCATGCAATAATGAAATTGCAGCTCCAGAGCATAGAGATGATATGCTAAAGCATGGGCTATTCAACAAAACAAAAAGTATGAAGGTAAATTGGTAAACCACCCAATGATGGACAAACTGATGATAAAGATGAGAATGAGGTGATATTGGTATATAATGGAGATATCCATTTTTGTCACCTACAAACCTGGTGAAAATGTCCATCTCAGTGTAGCAATAAAAATTGGCTAGGGCAAGGTAAATTGATTACTAGCTGGTTTTCTTGGGGACAATGAAAAGGTCAGAATAAAAATTACTAAAAGGATTGGAAATAGGTTTGATTGTCTACTGCAAGAGCAATTCACAAATGACTTCTGACAGATGTTGACTGGTCACAGGATATCAAGAAGGGAGGGAGGGAACAGGAAGAGGAAAAACCACACATTGGGAAGAAATTGGAAAACAAATCCTTCTGACAGAACCTAAAGTACCCCTTGATCATGAATGAATGAATAGCAGAAATGATCAATCTTGACCTGCCATGACCCCAACAGGCACACAGTACTGGGGAGGGAGAGTGCTGTCAAGGAAGGCAACAAGAATAAGTACCCCGAGTAGAAAAAACAAGTAAGGGCTGGGAAATGGGAAATGCAGGCACATGAGGCTCTGACTGAGACAAATGGACTACAACACTTGTAATGGTGGATTGTTGGTGGACTGATGTCACCAAAGGTTTGACAGTTTCTAGAGCCATATCAAAAAGATAACAACTCAGAAATGGGTTTCACATGTAAATATTGAGGGTAAATGACCCAGGCTGTGTGACTGATCAAAAAATAATGACAAATCATATATTTTAATTTTAATAAGTAAAAAAATCAAAAGCAACTTTATTAATCAAACTAAAAACCAAGTGAATCTACACACTTTTGCCTACAAGAAACAAGATTATTTATGCTCTGATAATAAAATCTTGAAGTCCTAGAACTAAAAATTTCTTTAAAGCCATTCTCTACTGCTGCTCTGTTGTTGAATCTTTTGTCCTGTAAAAGTTTGTCCAAATACTTGAAAAAGTAAAAGTCAGTGGACAACAGGTCTGGGAGAATAAGGAGGATGAGGCAATGTTTCATAGTCCAATTCACTGAGCTTCTAGAATGTCATTTGAACACCATGTGGCTGAGCATTATTATGAAGCAAGATTGGTCCTCTTCAACTGACTATTGCTGGCATTTTTTTTATGCAATCTTCTGTGTATTTCTTCCAATTCTTGACAGTAAACCTCTACAGTGATATTCTAACCCTGGTTGAGCAAGCTGTAATGCCAGCCACAGACCACCATACAGTAACCAAAATCTTCTACTGGTACAGATTTAGCTTTCACAGAAGTGTTTTGGAGTCTTGTCATGGTTAAGCCATTGCACAGATTGCTTTCTGTTTTTGTAAAGGATTCACTTTTCATTGCAGGTAACAATTCAATCAAGTTGTGGGTCATTTCCATTGCTTTGTACAAAATCAGCACAGAGCACAGTTCAAAATATAAATTTTTCTGATTTTCCCTGAGTTCATGTGGAACCAATTTGTCTGCTTTTTCAGTTTTCCAATTTTCTCAAGATGGTCTGAAATTGTGAAAATGCCAACACCCAATTCTTGTGCCATTTCTCAAACAGTTTTGTGTGGGTATCTTTCCACTAATGTTCTCAGCTGGTCACTTTTCAACAGCAGAAGGAAGTCCTCTACCTTCCTTATCAAAATCCACATCTCCATTACAAAACTTTTAGAACCAATGCTGTACTGCATGTTCAGAGGTGATTCCTTTGCTGGTTGATATTGTGAGCTGTTTGTGATGCATTATCACCAAGTTTGAATTCATGCAAAAAACGATGTGCAACTTTTTTTCACCCCATTATTAATTGTAAGTCTGAAATATTGAAAATAAAGCTTCTATTCATACTTTACTTTTTCAATAGTATATATGAGGTCATAAAAAATGAGATTTTTTATCCCTGTAAATGACTAAAATTTTAATATAATAAAAATCTGCCATTATTTTTCAAACAACCAAATAATGGCATTACAACCTACAGGGTCCCAACAACAAGGAAACTATCTGTGTAATGCAAGAGCCAAAGGCAATAAGCAGGCTAAAGTGGAGGAGAGTAGGCAAAGGATATCTGCAGAAAACTCCTCAGTATTTCTGTGCAAATTCTCAGATAGGAGGTGTATTGAATAAAAAAATACAATAAGAAGTTAGTAAGTGTAAGGCATAGGTGAGAATATCAGGTATAGCTAAGACTGACATTTGATTTGGCAGCCACCTCCAAATAGGTAACAAGAAACCTAACACTGCTGATCTAAAAATGGATAGTTTGTACAATGATAAAAAAGGGTGAACTAATCAGAAGTCCTCTAGAGCACAACATGCTTATCCCATCGTTTAACTGCATGGCAAATTGATCTGCAATAACCCAAATATCAGGGTAGGGAGAAAACCAAAGAGGTTGAGTAGATCGTTCATGGACACAGTGATTGAGAAACAGGTGAAAGGAATAAAACATCACAAACCTGAGACACAAAACCATAAAGACTGAATTAGGCCTATAAGATCCCTCAGTTTGGGAATGGGTAGGAACAGCAATCTCTTGAGGCAGAAAAAGACAAAATCCTTGTTAGCCTGCACAGGCTCAGCCATCTCAGTAGGACCTGGATCATGTTTGGGGACAAAGGTATTTCCATGTAAGGTTCAATCTCTTAATGTATAAAAGCAGATAAATTCACTGTTGCTGGCATAACATCAAATTTGTAATGTTAACTTTGGAGTTCATTAAACAGAGAAGGTTCACCAAAGTCAAGTACAGAAAGAAAGTGACAGAATTAAATGATAAATAGCATGAATTATGTTGAATGAAAACAAATTATATAGAAAAATAACTTCTTGAGAAAATTAATGTATAACACGAAGCATCAAGTACACAAAAGAGCACGTTCAAACTTAAACACTGCCAAACATCAAAGTGATGGTTCGGTACAGTAGAGTATAGGGAGTTGTATGTGTCAAGGGAGCTTGTACTGCTCCTACAGGTGAGGATGTAAAGCAGGATAATTTGTGTGAGAGACATAGTGGAATCTTGTAATTTCAAGAAGGGTGGGAAAGGTTGAGGCATGCTTAAAGAAAACGTTTGCATATAGAGGGCAGCAATGAATGGGAATAGCTAATCTTGTGAGTGCAAGCAAGCACCATATTCGAAATTATGAAACCACTGACTTAATGCTGCACTAAATAAACTTGCAGATATTAAAAAAGTATTATACAAAGTAATAAAAGATGAAGAAAATGAAACAGATAAACTTAAATGTATAATGTAGCACCTTCTTTCAGTTTTATTTTGTACATGCTTGAAAAATAGTATACTTTCATAAAGTTGTGATCTTGTGCTGCAATAACTTTTGAATAAAATATATTTAGTATTTTAATATTCCAATTATCACAACATGTGTCCTACACTACAGTTTACAACTATAGGTATGTCAAAGCTAAAAGCTAACTATTCACATAAACAGTAATACCTTTCCCAGCTGATTTTTACACAGAGGATAGCCACACACTTTTGTCAATGAGCGTTCCTCGGTAATGTCATCATACTCTTCCTGATTAATGAAGTTAGCCTATTAAAATATAAAAATACTGTTAGGAAAACAAATAATAATCAAGATAAGAAACTGGAATTGAATGAGTACAGTATCTAACTTTGAATATTTGAAATTTATAACAGTATTCATTCTCATTAAATTTATAAATTTCAAAATGTGTAAACATTTAAATGTCTGCCCCAAGAATTTCTTATTATGCAAACCTACATCTTTCATACATACCACACCTATTAGCCATTCCTCAGACACTGTACCCTCCAATGCATCCTGCACGACCTTCAAAACATTTTTTCTGTGTTCCTCTTGTTTCGATCTTGAAGCTAACATTTTTTATTTCTGAAAATCAGAACAAAAATAGAGTTGTAATTTTCATTAATTATACAATGCAAGAATAATGTTGTTTTTTATCATGAAACACAAATTCAAAATAGGTAAAATGACCGAAAACATGGATAAAGAATTTTGTCACTGTAAACCATTCTAAGTATACAACATCATAAAGGTACAGAATGAATTAAAAATAAAAGGTTTAAACACTTAGTTATGATTAAAAAATCAAAACAAATAATGCATTGCTTTGAGCACTATGATTTCATAGATAATTTGTACAAAATGGCATAGTTTTTTGCAATTGTGTGTGTGTGTGTAGTTTTAATTATGTTAAAAAACACGTAGATTCAAAAATGATAGAGATGAAATTAAAACCCTATAACAGAAGTGCTTTCAAAAGGTGGATCTTTCTTTCTTCTGAAAAATATAGGTCCACCTTTTAAAAGTGCTCAGGTTATAGGGTTTTTTTTATTTCATCTATTTATGTTAAAATGAACAGTGTATGGTTTTAGTTAACCCAAACTCCCTAGTCCCAAGTTCATAAGAATCTGTTGAGATTCATGACTTGACCCCTTGTATACTTGATGAAGATCTTAGGTGCATTATTTAATGCAGTAGTACAATTAATACAAAGAAAGTAGGGTTATATTTCAGTGACAGTTGAGAGCATAAAAAATAACCCATGTAAGTACTTTATTTGTTGTTTTTCATGTGTATTCTTTACTTATTATTACAAAAATTAACTAACTTGTAAAAACATTAATAATAATTAATTTTATATGAGGTATGCTTGTAAGTTGTCAATGTCAGGTAATTCAGTACCATAGTGTAAACTGCACATTTGTCATGTGATTTAAAATTTACCCAAGCAAACAGTAGTCAAACAAGGTTTAAAGGGCCATAAAACAATTAAATTTAGGTATAAATAGATGTACACTATTACAATGTGCAGTTTTTCTAGAAAGTTATGGTAAAGAAAATAACATATAATTTTTCTAAAAAAACAAAAAATATATATTTATTTAGGAAGTTTTAGGGGTTATGCAAATAATAGCTGAACACTTTCAGATGAAGTATTTTTAATCTTGTCATAAAAATTACTTTGGATTCATACAGGGAAACAATATGCAGAGTAAATTATAAATACCTGTTCATCGAATATTAATATGGTCTTTTCCATTTGCAGAAGGTAAACATGTATCACATATTGTAAATAAATGTTTTTCATTGCCAGAAAATGCATTTTTCCTCTTTTCTTTTTTCAGCTTATTAAATATTGCTTATGGGATACTTGAAAATTAGTTTGAAACTCTTGAAAATCTCACTGAAACCCTTAAAAATAAAATCAAGAGTTTACAACCCTTTGCTATGGGACCTTAATGAGAACCCTGCACTGTTTCATCCTCAGCAATTCTGTAGTTAAATGCAAGATCACAAACCAATGATATAAAAATAAGATTTAACACAAAGTGCAATAACTTAGTAGATTATAACATCTATCAGGCAAACAGAGTTGAATTTGCATTCCAGCATGTTTTGGTTTTAACTATTTGGATTAACTTTGAAGCAATGTATCACATTTAACATTTCTATAGTGTAATTAACTTAACACTTTCTACCAAAAAACATGAAGCAGAAAGACACCACTTCAGAAGCTTAATTTAATTTTCATATATTAAAATGAAAAAATGAGGTCCATGGCATTTGAGAAAAGTAGGTTAGTTGGGTAAAAAATATTCTTAACAAACAAAGTTCCAGATTCTAGTTCAACCATTTAAGTTTTTATTTTTAAGTAATATACTAATGTTAAGAGTGCTGTGTCTTCTAACATTTTTTTAAAAACAAACATGTTCACCATACATATATAAATATTTAATAGAATTGTGAATAAATAATACAAACAAGAAAACTTCACACTGAACTGATGCAGCAAACTACAGAGTGGCCTGTAAGTCCCTACCCATCCATATATCTTATGTATCCAGTGTATCTCTATGCTGTCTCTCATTTTCACTGCATAATATTATGCAACCCCATGTTTTGTGAGACATTTTCCTCAACATATCAGAGGTTATTGTTCCAAATGCCGAGGTAACATCTGTCTTCCAATCATCATTAGTATTATTGAATATAACATAATAACATATGGATGGGTAGGAACTTATGGGCCACCCTGTACAATTATATACATTTAATATTAACTATCAATTGAATGACATTTTACAATAATATATCATACAATTACAAATGGAACTTAACAGGCAAAACTAGTGACCATGATGATTCAAGGAATAATAAGTTGCTGATACTACACTCATACAGTACTTTTCAGTAAATTACAGTTCCATTTACTTTGTACAATTATAAATATAATACCAAATGTTCTACTAAACATAACCAATCTTATAACTTTCATTTTTTTAAAACAAATGTATAGTATCATGATGGAATTTTTTGCTGCTTTGTAACTTGAATGAAAAATATAATATCAGTAGAGATGTAATGGATAGTGCTTTAACTGAATATTGGATTCCAGCAAGTTCTCTGGACAAACAACAAAAATTCTTTTCTTTCATGATAATGTTAATTTTTTTTTCCATCAAATTTATAATTATAACTTAAATGATGATAATCCACAAGTGTTATCTTACATTAATTGTATTTAAAATAACCTGCCATTCATTTGCCAAACTAACCAAGTAATCTAAATACTTTAGTAAAACAGTATCCTCCTCCTCACAGACCTTAATATCATTAGTAAATTAAAACAGTTCTTTATCTATGTCATTAATGTTCATGTAAATATAAAGAGCAAACATTCTAACAGTGAATCCGTAGGTACTCCACTTATGACCTTAAATGAATGTGACTGAGCTCCATTTATAACAATCCCCTGCTTTCTTCCATCCAGCAATTTGCAATCTTTCAATCTGGTGAGCCAACTTATCTCTCACACCTTTTCAAATCATTAATTTTAAACAAGTCTTTGTCAACCACTTCCTGAAAATCAAGATACAACCTTAACCTAATCAACAAAATATTTACCTCTTCAAAGAATTTCAAAAGACTAATGAGGTAAAATCTTTCCTTAGTAAAATTATGTAGACTATCCCCAAAAATAATTTTTGTTAACACCCTATGAAAAGACATTTCTAGTCCTGATTTCTCCAAGCCTGTTCCCCTGGCTGTGGTTTCACTAGATAGTAGATAGGGACAGTGGGAATCTCGTTAATCCATTCATTAATTGATTTAAATGGCAATTTCATTTAAATACAAAATTATTAGCCTAATATTAATAACCTTTCAAGTTGCTCTGGGACCTATTAGGCCCCACTTTTCGTAGGAGTGTTAAGCAAATGTGCACAACAAATATACAACCTTTAAAAAAACTTTTCCTACCACTGAGGTAAGACTAATATGCTTATAATTACCTGTACATTTTTTTTTTTATCACCTCTCCTCAAAAAATATAACATTAGCTAACTTTCAATCCTCTGACCCCTATCTACTTATTCAAAACCTTACAACCTCATTCAAAACTCTTGGAGAATTATTACAGGTCCAGGAACTTTATCAGTCCTTTAATTTCCTAATTACTTTTTCCTTAACAAAGTAGACCATCTAAACAGTCTTCATCCTTAATTTTGCACATGTTGAAGATGTAGTAGTTTATTATTAACCTTAGAAGGTTATTAGCACAATCAATTATGGTATTTCTCACTCTGTGTAAAGGATGAAACAGTAGGACATATTGTGTGCAAATTGGTGGCATGGATCTCATCAATTATAATTTACAAAGATAAACTTAGATATTGTGAGATATCCAATACAAAAATTAATTTTGATTAAATCACTGGTGAACTGACAGGCTGAACATCAAATGTTGCAAGTAGGGAGTTTCAGATACCAAAATTACACACACACACACACACTAGTAATGATGGAATTTTTTTCTCATTCCTTAGCTTCCACAGAAAAATTCTGCAAAACTAAAAATGCCAAAAAATGGTTTAGTAAAAAAAAAAAAGTTATCAAATTAATATTGCATTAATCCTATCTAAAAGAATTTCAAGTGCCATGACTGTTGAGATTACTGTCTGATTTACAAAGTGAAAGGAAATAAGATATGTCAAAAATTCAGCTCAACAAATATGTGGACACACACCAAAAGGCTTAAACCTACTGCATTAGCTAGCTAAGGTTACCATTGCTGAATTAAAGGCAGCAAACTGTGCAATGTGTTTTGCAACACATGATTTATAGCTTATGGTCATGTGCTATATTGTAACCTGAATCTAGTTTAGTGTTTATTGGCACTAGCTTATGTTAGAAATTATGCTAAAAATACTAGTAATGGAATTGTTTGGAAACAGAATGTTAACCTTATGTCATGGCAATATTATTTCTATCTGTCTGTCTGTTAATATTTTCACAGTTCAAAGGCTGTGTAACTGATTTTTATAAAGCTTGGTCAAATAGTCTGACATGTTGAGGTTGAATTTTGTTGTAGAAATTAGGCCTTTAAACTTCTCCCCTCATAGATTTTGTCTAATCATTACCAAACTTAGACAAAGTAGCAAATGGATAAACCAAGAATACAGGTTGTATACAATTTTTTATGTGTAAGTCTGATCTTCACTAAAGTTAGATAAATTACTAAGTAGATACAGATGTCTGAAACCTGTTCCTGATGTGTAAGGTCACCAGAGGTCAAATCCTGGAAACCTTTAAAATGTTTCTCCTCCCAGGGATTTTATTTGATCCTTCATTAATGTTAGAAAAATTAATAAGTGGAAAGAGGTGCCTACACATTGTATATGATTTTCAGGTCATATCATTTGGGGTCAGTATAGGGAAAAACTAGAAATCTATTAAGGTCACATGGTGTTTTGGATCAGCATAATACCTCTTATTTTTTGATCCTCATCTGATGTACTGTTACTTCCTAAGCCTTATTGGTTAAAGTTAATACTTACCTACTTGATGAGTATAATCTGGAATGAATGACCACCTTCCCAATCCCATAGAGAAAACAGTTAATGTTATATCAATTAAACTAACTGGGAAACTAATTTATTTTCAAGTAACGTAATGTGTACTGTGGCCTTAGTGCCCTACAGTGAATTTTTGGGTCTTGGTGCCCTTGAAAATAAAAATCCAAAGCCAAATGGCCTTGCCCTAGAGATGATGAACTTCCTAGCTTCGATTCATATAGCACATCCTCACTGTGACTCAACTGAATGCACACAGGCTGCAGGAAGAAGGCAGAAGACACAGATGTCACCAGGATTGTATATATGAAGGTGTTGAACTCTTTTTATAGTAGGTATTTGTAACTTCTTGGTGATAAATTTTAACATTGAATGGTCAGTTTGAGTTTGTGTTTTTCTTATAGCAAAGCCACATCGAACTATCTGCTGAGTCCACCGAGGGGAATTGAACCCCTGATTTTATCGTTATATATCTGTAGACTTACCACTGCACTAGTGAGGAGTTGAATGGACAGCACACAATCCCTTTGTTTTAAAATAATATATTCAGAACAAATGAAATATATGTACAAAAAGTTGTTTTGCTACTGGTTCAGTAATCTCTTTTCTTGTCATAAGTCCACATAGGCTAGTTCAGTTACTTTAGAACTCAACTGACAAGATAAATTATTTTCCTTTACTCTGTTTCTTACAACACAATTGGAAAAAAATCACTTTTGTTATCACAAGTTACTACACAGTTAGATCCAAAATTTTAAATTGTCTCCTTCTTGTCAAAATCCACACCCTTAAAAACACCCTTTGACAAGACAAATTATTCTCATCTCTGTTAAACTCTGAAACTTGCTTTAAAATATTACCCATTATGGCTAAACTAACAATCATAATACACTCTAATTTCCCTTCCACTAACTTACTTTTAGTAATGTAAATAGTGCTCACTCTGTCACCTACATACACGTTGCCCAATTGAGATATAGAACTTTCTACAAACTGTGAGATGCTATGATGTAACAGCACTCACTTAAGGTAATAACATATATCTGATGTAAAATTACAATAACTGAATTACAGACACACACATGATGTACCACTCTGATCAAGTCATCTAGGGAAATTTGTCATAACTATTTCCTTTAAAATGATTACTTTTAAACGTTTGTTACGAAAACTAAATAACAATTATTTAATCATTAAATAAACTAAACTCTCATACTAGGCTGTCTTGTAGATTCAACAATAAGACCCTCTTCAAAGAAAATACAATATTTTTTTACTATACACAAAGATTGTTTTCAGTTCATACACAATGTCTTCTCATATAAAGTGCACTAACATTTGCAACTCCCTTGTTGGTCTCTCTTTGCATAGGGCATCTGGTAGGGCTTCATTTTGATCTTGTTTTGCCCAGTTCATCCATGAAGACATCTGTGTACTGGCACACTTCCTTCTGCAGGTCTTTTTTCTGCTTGCCAGTCAATTCTTCACTTACGTTTGCAACCTTGTATATTTCATCACCAGCCATTGATATTATGTCTAGTAGGTCTTCATTTTCTATAGCAAATTCACTTCCTTAAACTTCTATATCTATGGTCATATCAATCTGTACCTCAATAATTGCATCCATAAGCAACTTTTCCCTCTTAAAGTACCTCTTCAACAGAGTGGCATGAAAGATCTTGATCATCCCATCCACTTTCACTTTATATTGCATTCCGTTGACCACTTTCTGACCTTTGGAAGATGAGTATGTTGTTATCTTTAGGTAGCAGAATCAATATCTTTTGGCCAACCTTGAAATGTTGATCCTTGTTCTTTTTGAAGTTTTAAGGAGCTTGATATTTTGCTTGCCCTTCTTTCCTCAAGTTATTTGTGGTGATTACATATGCCTAATCAGTCATCTTTCTGTCTAGTTCCTCCAAACTTTTACCTGTTATGTTTTCAATCACCAAGTCATAGGTTAGTGCATTCATACATATGGCTTCAAGGTCTCCCATGTTGCGAGGAGTATCCACCTTTATTCTTACTAAAAGAAACTTTCTCACTATCCTATCAATCACCACACAAAGATGCACTTTGCCTGTCATCTAGCCATAAGAAACAAGACTGGTTCCCACTGCTCTAATACTATACAATATGTCTCTTAGGACCATCACTTACATGTCCCAAAATATAATTTGCCTATTCATGTTATAATTTGTTGGCATCTTACAATATTTTTAAAATGCTCTGATCACTTCTGGCATTGTTAATCAATTTACTAAGTTTAGCTGACCATTAGTTGTGCACTGATCAGTCATGGAATTAACAATTTCTTCTTAGGTTGAGTATTGTGTGTTTTCATGATTGTTTCTTCTAATAGCAGTATCCAGGGTGACAGTCTGTATTCTCAAGATGGCTGGCATGGGTATTAAAACTTTAATTAAATTAAAGTACAGAACAATGTTTTGACCTTCTCAGATCATCTTCAGGTTAACTTGAAGGAAGTTATAGTAGCATATAATGTATTTTATTTAGTTGTCTGTATAATATTATTAACCAGTATAATCTCTTTCCTTGTGGAAAATTAAATGCATACAATATTCTATAGTTATATATTCTATATTATATAATCTACTTATGTATATGCAAGAAAACTGTCTTCACAAAGTTAGCTCCATCCTCCCCAATTAAAAAAAATTAAGTCATTTTTCTCTTCATATCAACACTAGTGGAATTATTTGTCAAACACTATCTTATATTTCCTTTAGAGAATACTTATTTTAATTTTATGTATTTATTTTATGTTTAATAATGTTACCATATATAATGAAGAAGAGTACTAAATAGCCTTTTAGTCCTTTGCATAAGATCAAATAAGTTGCTTGCAAAAACTTTTGAGTAAAGTCCTAGAAATTAATATTGCACAAGACACTTAAAGCAAACAACTTTGTCTTTCATGTTAAAGAGTTCTGTGAAACAGCAAGTCAAAAATGGTTCATCATCAGCAGGGAAGGAGGCAGGTAAATCCAACTAACAATATTTAGCTTTTAACTACTGGAGCAGTAAACGAGTTAATCTTTATTCCAACTATTAATGGCTGTTTCCTTTAACAGTCTATCTGAAAAGCAGTAAAGGTTAAGATACAAACAAGTGAGAAAAGTTTAAATCACAAGGGATAAACAGTTTCAAAGAACAGATTAGGAACAGTATCTTCACATGGAAGTTCAAAGTCTGAAAAGCTGTTTTCTCTACCAAAAAAAACAACATACTTACATACGATGTACATATTAAGACTTTGAAACTGCTAAAAAAGTGCTTACAAGAAAATTAGAAACACTTGTTGTAAACAAAAGAAACGAGTTGTTTGATGCAACTACAAGTTTTTTGGACTGCACATAGTTCTTTCTTTTAAGTTTGTTTCAATTCAATACTCAAATGAAAATTACATTGCATATGACTTTCTTACACAACACTGGATTCGTATTATTAGTGATGGTGTGTTATGTTGGGAATAAAATAGGCTCGAAACATGCCAGGTGAGTGAAATGACTATTTAAGATACTACTGGCTTTGTTGCATGTTTCAATCATTAGACTTCTTTTTTGGAAAAAAACTGTACTATGTTTACTACCAATTACTAAAGTACAGTAAGAATTATTGGAAAACACTGCCAAGTTAGAATTTCAATAGGTTCAGTTTCCTCGAAAAAGAAAGCTGTTAAAACGGAGGGAGAATATCTTCCTGTGCCACACAGACACTACAAAGGATGCCAGAAGCTGCTCACAATATGCTGAACAGTGGTCAACTTTCAATGACTTAACAAGGTCACAATATCAAAGTATATCTTGATAGATATAGCTGGTACAGCTGATACAATTGAGGAAGTTGGAGCCCTGCCCAAAATTTTGCAAAAAAATGTCACTATTAAGAGCATGCCAGATGATCAGTGAAAAGGATAAAAACTGTGAAATTAAAAGGAACTCCAGGTAAACATGTTAAAGAGGCTTTAGAAGCAACTGAAGTAGGGTTTAAGGATTACAGATTTCCATGAATTAAAGTCACCCAGGACAAACAGGGATAAACCTTTTCCAGTTCTACATGAATTTTGTGGCAGTCTGCAATCAAGAATGCATGCAATAAGCTCAAGGCATGTGCCATTAACAGATCTACTGATGAATAATTTCAGTGACTTAATAAAACAGTAACATTTTTAACTGCTAGAGATTCTCTATGGACTGAAGAATATTTAAAACAGTTTGGCAAAAGACTCAACTTAGACTTTAAAACTATATAGGATTTTGAGACCACACTCACAGTGTAAGCCACAGGAAACCAAATGTATTGCAGCCAAAAATAACAGTAAATTAAACTCTTGCTATAACACTTGCTGATCATGAACATAGATGGATTCAGTATAATAAGTATGAAAATGGAATTGACACAAAGCAAATTAACAGTTCAGCATCTGCAGGGTGTCCCAAAAAAATGTATACACACTTTGAATGATTATAACTCACTCAAACTTTCTTTTTTACAGGTGCAACTGATTTGAAGTAATGGCAGAAGCAAGACTAATCTTTGACAAAAGTAAATTTATCTTAAAATGCTACTGGAAGTGCGAGAACGTAGCTGAAATGCAAAGATGGTTTAGAAGGGAGTTTCCACAGTTTCCAAACACAATTGTCTGGAGTGATGAGACCACATTTAAGTTAAATGGCTCAGTTAATCACCACAATTGCACCTACTGGGCACCTCAGAACTCGCACTTTACGGTTGAACACCACATAAACTAATCAGGGGTTACAGTGTGGTGTGGATTATCAGTGTTGGGCATAATTGGACCATTCTTTTTTGAAAACACAGTCACTGGTCTTGTTTATCTGAACTTGCTGCAAGAATCTATCATGCCATGGATTTGAGAACAATTTGAAAATGAGGAGTTTTATTTGAGCAAGATGGAGCACCTCCCCACTACGATTGTAATGTGACAGCCTATCTTGACAAAATTTTCCGAATAGATGGATTGAGCAAAGAAGTAGTACTGAATTTCCCCCACGTTCACTAGGCCTCATACCTCTGGACTTTCTTTTATGAGAATGCATCAAAGATAAGGTTTATAGCACAAAACCTGCAACAATCAATGAGCTGAGAGAAGAAATTTAAAGAGATGCACCCAAATACCAAATGAAATGATTCATGAAGTTTGCAATTGCATCTGTCTATATTATCAGTAATGTAGAATTGTAGACCTTTTCAATTTGAAGCATGTATTTATCTAGAAATACTGGTTTAAATTGTGCTGCTTTATCTCTGGTTTGAGAAATATTTTCACTGATACCCTGTTATATTCTCTAAACTCTTTCAGCTCAGTTCTTGGAACTGAAATCATAACCATTTTGTGCTTATTATATTTTTCATGATATAACTTTTAAATTAGTAAGAGTATGCCTATCCATCATGCAAAGTTCTTTTCATTTTAAGACTAAAAATACTTTTGTGCTTCAGAAAATTTCCAAGTATCACATGCAAAATCTTTATAATGTCCCCAGATATTTATCAAATGCTTCTTAAGAAAAAACTTTATATATTTTATTTATCTTTTATTTTCACTTGTGAATCTCTATATCTCTGTAATAAAATTGACCAATCTCATAACCACCATAAAAAATTATAAAAACATAAATTATGCTTTTTTGTTCTTGATTGACTACAGATTATAACAGAAAATATGACTAAATAGCTTAAATCGCATAATACTATACATTTACTTATACATTTATTATATTGACCTTTTAGCTGTGTATGGCTAATATTACAGAAGTTAGAATGATATGGTGCATGTGCATTCATGGCAATGATGTAAAATGAGCCTTTAGTCTTTACAAAATGACTCAGTCTTGGCTATGTTTTAGAAGACTAATATTTTGGAATATGCACTCATATTTCAATTATTATGCATCACTTATATAGATTATTGCTATTCAGAATTAAGTTAAACTTATTTTTCTTAAAATATAAACAATAAAGATGTGAAGCAAACAATTACCTCTTATAGCTACAACCTTTGTACTCAGTTGCTGCCTAACATGGAGGATATGTAATAAAATAATTTTTCAGGCTTTTTTCATATATTTATTATTTAGCACAAACTCACATAATGAGCTCTTTGTGCTCCATCTGCCACAAGTATCAAAACCTGGCTTCCAGCATGTCACAGACATACAAATGTACCACTGGGGGGTAGTTTTAGATATACAGTTATATAACCAAAAAATCACAAGTTACTATATTGATACTGTAGAATTCTACTATAATTTTTCAAGCATAATAACTAAGCTATATTTAGGTAAAATATATATATATATATGAAATTTTAAGCAGTCTAAATACAAAACTTACTTCTTTGAAATCTTGGTTCAAAAAAAATGAGGCAGCCCTCTAACACATTAAAATGGCTGAGAAAACCACTAGGATGACATTCTAAGCTGTTGATTAGTTATTCACATCATATATTGAAGTATGTGTATATGAAGGACCATTTCCAAAAATTGAAAGAGGTGATGAGTACCACTATGTTTAATTCAGTACATAAGTCATATCTCAGCAAAATTAAAAGATACAAAGTTCTTATTTTATATTCTAACTTGTTAATATGAGTTCCTAATTCATACACAACTACATTCTTAGTAATTTGACATTACATAAATCTAATTTGAACCAGTTATGCATTGAATATTCCACACAATACACAAAAATCTACGATTAACTGATATTTTGTTTTATAATTCACTTTTAAATTGAGAAACTGAATACTTTATAATATTTTAATTATAATCTACAGTTTGATACCAAACTTACTGATGTAAATTCATGAAGTAGCAGTTCAATAAAAGTTTAAATGTTTGTTAAAAAATGAGATGACATGGCCTTTGATCTGTTACCCATCTGGATAAGGTTATTTTTTGTCCCCTTTTTTTTGTTCTGCTGAAAAAGCAATAAAATCTTCAACTAACGTGGTTTCATCCTAATATAATGTATATTTTATTTGACACCTGAACCTTGTATTGGAAAATAAAATAAACGTTTTTGATTGTTTTTTGGTAAGTGAATTGTCAAAGAGTAATAGTACTACTTTTTCCAAGATGTCTTGTAAAGTTGAGAAAATTGCATCTCTTATGAGCCAGATAATACTCTCCCAAGAGATTAAGGATTGAATATGCAAGTCACTTGTTAATAGTTTTATAAGTCATTAATTAATAGTAAGTGAGCAGGCCCCAGACAACTGGAAATTGACTAATGTTACTCCTGTTTTCAAGGAAAATTATAAAAACTGTCCAGGAAATACACATCTGTTTAATCTTGCATCAGTAGTGGATTTTAGAAAGTCTAATAAAAATGCTTTAAGAATTACTTTAATAAAGTTTACATTTTTAATGGATAGTTAAAATGGTTTAACTAGGGGAAAATCTTGCATCACACTCAATTTCTTTTTTTACAGTTTCTGAAAAAGTTACTGCTTATGTGTATAGATGATGGTAAGGGTGTGGATCTATGGTCTGTGGATTTTTAGAAAGCACTTTATAATATTTATTTTAAAAAATGATCACTGTAGATGTGGGAGATTATTTGGCTCATTATACAGAAATGTCATAATATGGTAGAAAGCAGAGATTATAATAATGTTCACCCAAATTGAATTATTATCATATATGAGGTACCTCAAGGATCAATATTATAACTTTTGCATTTTTTAAAAATTCATATCAATGACAGAGATGAAGGAATGGTTAATACATTAGCTGCATTTGTTGATAACAATTAGGTTCCAGGTTGTTGCTTGATGTGAGAAAAATACTATTGCTTTAAAAAAGGATTTAGATTAATTAGTGAACTGATCAAACAAATAGCATATAGCTTTTAATTATAATACATGCAAGGTAATGCATGTGTATTACTTTTATTTGAATTATAATTTTGATTAAAATAACCTTAACATTATTATAAAAGAAGAATTATGGAATGGCCAATCAGTCTTCTTAAGTCATCCAAACAGTGTGCTGTTGCTAATAATAAAACAAATAAGATTTACTTTGTATCTTTAGAAATAATGAGCACAGCTGTGAAGAGATTACAATGCCATTATATACAGTGCTGGTTAGGTTACATCTAGAGTACTGTCAGTCTTAAAATTGTTTTCATATACAGGGCATTCAGATGCTGGAAAGTGTTCAGATGTCTACTAGAATGATACACTGAATAAAACTATTATCATACAAGGACAGGTTAAGGTTTCTGAAATAATTTTATCTTGAAAAAAAGGAGAGTTAGAGAAGTGTTTAAGACTAAGAAAGTCGACAGTGTCAATCCATCATCATATTTTTGTACTTAATGTTAAGAATAGTAAGACTGAGGGAAATGCATATATTTTGGCATGGTAGGAATCAACTTGTGTTAAAAAAGTTAATTCTTTTTCACACACGGTGGTTGGCCTCAGAAATGGGTTGCCTTCAGATTTGGCAGATGTAGTAAATTTAAGGGAAGTTGTAACAAATATCTGTATGCTAAGAGCTCGCTTCTTTTTAAGGTTTATTTTAGTGGATGGGATGACCTAGATGAACCAACAGATTTCTTGTTGTCCTTATATTTCATGTTATCTTCAAGGGACCAATTCCCATTTTTAATGTTACTGTTACCTTTGACACTCTCTGGTGTTAGCTCTAATGTTAGCAGCAATATCTCCCGTAACTAAGGGTGAAACACCATTCTCAATGATAAAATAAAAATTTTCATTTCCTCACTAAAAGCATGTGCATGGGAAAACATTTCAAAAGTAGGACTTCAATAACTGTTTTATGTGTCAGTATAGCTACTTTGTACTTAATTTTCCACAAGAAAAATATCTTCATGATCATGAAACACAAGTGAAATTGATTTGCTCTCAATATCAGTTTTATTCAAAGTTACTGTTAAATCTTAATTATGATGTAATTATTGCTTAACTATCTCTTTCTCTCTCTCAATGTATGTATTGTATACAATTATCTAAATTACATCAGAGGCATACAGATAATAACTCAGCTCAGTGCAACCCTTGTGAGCTCTTTACTTAAAATTTTTTATTGAAGTTGCACATGCTAGAAATTAAATGACAAAGCCAGCAAAACTGTAACAAAATTATAACTGGTATTACTTCAAGTAGAAACTGTCTGCAGCCATAGCAACCAAAATAGTTGAGGATACCCTGTCTATCATACATAATCAAAACAGATGCAAAACTACAGATTAAATAAAGGGTTAGAATTTGGATGTTGGAACCCACAATGTCTCAGATCCCACTACCACTCAATCTATAACCAGTTATGGGCATCATAGTAACCATTAAAGGTATAAAAATTAAAACTGATATCATCATCCACTCTCAATTACTACAAAACATATCACCCAGCCTACACCATTTTATTTATATTTCAAATAATACATATTGTTGTAATTCTAATACTATAACAACAATACCATGTTAAACTGTAAACTTATCTCTATTGTTTCAGTACCCTTACCTTTACCACATGTATATTTTTAACTTATGTGAGTGTAGAAAAATGTGAATGTAATTAAATAAGAAAAATTACATTTTTAGAGATAAATAACCTTTAAAAACTATTGTAGTAACTTATTGTCTTACCAATATTTTGAGCAAACATTCTTTCTCAAGCCAGAAACAAACCTATCTGTTAATTGACAATTGCAGAAACATTAACATCATTAACCAACAGGCTTGAAATAAGAGCATATGCTTAAAATGTTGCCAAGTAAATAAATTAAACCACAGTTTTTAAAGGCAATTTTTCTATGAAAGTCTAATTTGTTTTCATTGCATGATGTTTGTGGAGTTTTGCTTTTTAATTTTCACATGTATGGGCACATTCACATCCTCCTCTAGAGCATTGTCATGAAATATAATACATAACTTTTATTTTAGCCAAGTAAAATATGACATAAACTGCATTTGAGTTTAGTATGTTATACCACTAAGGAAAGATGGATTTCTCCAAAGATTCCTAGCTTCTAGTTGTAGATAAATAACAAAATGGTAAAATTTTCAATTTTTGTATTTATTGTGTATATAACTATAAGCAAAGCACTGGAAGGTTTATCTATAAAAAAGGTAGTTAAATTACAATTTTAGGACTAGTTATCAGTCAAACGTTTCTTGTAAGTTACTTTTAATTTCTATTCTTTTCACAGAAATTCCTAACTGTTCTAAAGCTCTGTATATATTTGATGTTATTTATTAAATTTCCTAAATATACAATATTTATTCACAATTTCTTTACTAAAAATGAAAAATTACGTCAATGGCAGACTAAAACAGATTCAGGATATCCTCTATGACAAGAAGATTCTCTCCTACAAGTCAAAAACTCAATTTTTCTGCAAGTAGATTTCACAAGATTTACATGTTATAAAAATTTTGATTTTACTCCTTATGTTTATTTACTTTAATCACATTTAAATTGCAGCTTATAACTCATGAACTATGTAAATGTAACTAATCACAATAACACAATTTATAGTACAAGTACTGCTTTCTCAGTTTTACTTCCACAAGTGAAATGACCAAAAGCAGAAAATTCCAACTAATTAATACAATGCATAATATTTGTATTAACAAACTTACTGAGTTTAATGATTAATTTTTCATTTGAAAATTGTTTGTTGTTGTGGAGCAAAGCCACATTGGGCTATCTGCTGTCTTCATCACAGGAAATCAAAACCCAGATTTTAGTGTTACAAGTCTGTTAACTTACTGCTGTCCCATTGGAGGATGACTTGAAGATAATATATCATTAAATAAAATTAAATGACAAATTTGATCCTATTATAAATTAAGAAAAATAGTAGCACTATAAATTAAATTTCTACTTCAACATCAGATTAAAATTTTAAAACCACTTGGGTGCCCCTCAGCTGTGCATAGGGTACCTTCCCATGATTTTTGCCCCTCTCAGTAAGCCAAGTAGAAATGATTTTCCCTATCCTTTTCCCCTTTTTAGAAACATGCCTACCTTAAATGAACAATTTAATACCATGATTTTCTCAAGTCTTTCCCACATAATCTTTTATTTAGCTCATCATCCAAGTTCACAATGTTTGCTTCGTGAAAATTAAGAACTAATATTTCATTTACCTCAACGTGTAAAAAAATATCAAATTCAAACTTAATTATCCAAGCAATCACACTTCTACAAAAGTTCCTCCATCTGAATTTCAGCAACTATACCCTCATATAGTTCATACTAATAATGCCATAAGTAGTTAACAATAGTTAAAATATCACCCAAGAATTATTTTCCTAATCATTTTGTAGAAAAAATATAGTGTCACTTAAACACGAATCTCGCATAACTGTTGCATTAGTAATCTAAATCTTACTGCAAGTCCAACACTAATTTCATTATACAATGAGAAATTGTATAATTTTAGTACAAAATTTCTCATCGGCCTGATGAGACGAATGACATAAAAATAACTATAATCTTATCTCTGGTACAGCTAGGGTATGTTAGTATTTCTATAGTATATTTAAATTAAATATGACCTAGTACTATAATGACCACTGAGATTGAGAAAGATTACGATCCGAATTAGGCACAATATTTACCTTATTTTTAGTCTTACCGTTTAAATTAAACGAAAACCTAATGCTTGAAAGCTATATGAATTACGAAGGATAAGATTAAGCGTTTAAACTTTAACGCTAAAACTATGTTACATATTGTTCAAATACGGATCTTAAACTTTCTGCCATTGATTTTAGTTCTACGTTACAAAAACGTATAAATAAATCTGCTCACGTTAAGATTCTAGCAATCTGACCCCTTTGCTAGGATTTGGTTGGGCTTTAGAATGTACCTGAAATTTCATGAAATTCTCATTTACGGCTGGTCTATGCCCTTATCTCGATGTTTTAAAAGTTCAATTTGTGAAACTATGAAACGTGTCCATATGGCACGTCAAACTGTTGTCACTTGTTTCTTGCAAACCATTTGTTCATAATTTAAATCATTAACCGGAAATTAACAATGTTTATGATTTAGCAAATAATTAAATCATTGTGTCTAAATATTTTATCCTAAATGATAGAGGGAAGGATCCTGCAACATTCCACAAATCCACGTCCTACTTTCATAGAATCATCAACACAAATGTGAGCAGCAGCATCGTTTCAGACATGCATTTTAAAAAACTTTACTCTTCATATTGGATGCTGTCATTTAAAATGATAACACTGTCCAACTTGACTATGTTTTTTAGTTTTTCCCTGGGACGATGCCTTTTTTTACTTTTATTTAGATTTTTCCCAAAAAAAATTTGGCCATTGTTTTGTTTTTAACTTTTCATTTTATATTTGATTGTATTTTATTTGCGATTTTTTTCCCGGTTGTTTGGTGCAATTAGCCCAGTTCCTTTGCACCAGACAAGTAGATTAAGGCGTTCGACTCGTCATTTGAGGGTCGTGGGTTCGAATCCCCGTCACACCAAACATACTTGCCCTTTCAGCCGTCGGGGCGTTATAATGTTACGGTCAATCCCACTATTCGTTGTTAAAAGAATAGCCCAAGTGTTAGCAGTGGGTGATGATTACTAGCTGCCTTTTCTCTAGTCTTACACTGCTAAATTAGGGACAGCTAGCGCAGATAGCCCTCGTGTAGCTTTGCGCGAAATTCCAAACAAACCAAACCGATTATGTCCATTTTTTTGTGGTGTTTAATTTTCTCACCCATCAATAGGATTGATATTTAAAACAATAATGCATTATACTGTCTCCTAGCGCCTTTGTCTCGCCTCAGTCTTTGTGTATATCAATATATGTTATAGTGGACATTATTAGTAATGATCAAGTTCTGTAAATCACAGAAGAAAAAGCTTTAGTTTCACTGTATTCCGAATGCTAGCATTGTGGTTATTTGTATTTGTTTAAAACACGATAATGGTTTCAGAATATTGAATTTTTATGTGACTCTGCTGATATAAAATTACACTAATATCAAGGAAAATATTATTTACCCAATATTTTATTGTTGTTGTCAAGAGAAAATATGTTCATTTTATAAAATTCAAAATATTGGTAAACTTGTGAGTTTCCATTAGAGGGGTAAAAGTCGTTGTTCTACTTACAGTAATTAATAGAGGTACTTAATAGTTTCATTGACGTTGAGGAGGAATGTGTTCTGTTTAAGATCGCCCTTCCCGCTAGTACAGCGTTAAGTCTACGGATTTACAACGTTAAAATCAGGGGTTCGACTGCCCTTGGTAGGCTCAGCAGATAACCCGCTATGGCTGTTCTATAAGAGAACACACAAACACAGTGTTTGAGATATTTGAACTATTAGGATAAAAAATTTATCTGATTTTACATAACTGTTAATTTTGGTATTTATCATATCAACAAAAAACATGGCCAATTTATATTTTCATTAGTTTGATAGGAGTACGTTAAACTTTTTGAATTTAATATTCATAATCCTGTAAAATTTCTATGATCATGTCTCAATATTATAGCACTGGGGCTGTATTACATATTTTGCGCTTTTAGTTAAGTTCTGTGTAACTTACAATTTTGGAAATAGCATTGTTCAAGCAAGTTTCTAAGTTTAATTTTCCATACAGACTGGGCCTGGCATGGCCTAGCGCGTTAAGGCGTGCGCTTCGTAATCTGAGGGTCGCGGTTTCGCGCCCGAGTCGTGCCAAACATGCTCGCCCTCCCAGCCGTGGGGGCGTTATAATGTGATGGTCAATCCCACTATTCGTTGGTAAAAGAGTAGCCCAAGAGTTGGCGGTGGGTGGTGATGACTAGCTGCCTTCCCTCTAGTCTTACACTGCTAAATTAGGGACGGCTAGCACAGATAGCCCTCGAGTAGCTTTGTGCGAAATTCCAAAAAACAACAACAACAACCATACAGACTAATTGGGGTCCCCCCGCTAGTACAGCGGTAAGTCTATGGACTAACAACGCTAAAACCAAAGGTTCAATTCTCCTTCGTGGACTCAGTAGATAGTCTGATGTGGCTTTGCTATATGAAAACATGTACACGCTAATTCGATCAAGTGGAGATTAAATACCTACTTCTAGTTATATTGCAAGAGTAATATAATAACACGGTGTTTAATTAACTCTGCGGGTTACTCTTTTTTGCAAATTAAGCAGTAGATGCTGGTGAACTCATTTATAATCTTCACAGTCTTTAGCCAACTGACTTAACAGGCAACAATCTTTCTTTTCTTTCTTTAAAATTTAATAGTTTATTGCGATACTGGGGGCCTGCGAACTAGATTTTAGCGAGTTTCATCAAGATATGACAGAGCTTTTCAAGAGATTATTGCAGATTTTTAGAGATTCTTCGTGATATTTTCACCTATACAGCTTCGAAAAAAGTTTATGTGGAATAAAAAATAGTTTCATTTGGGCTTAAAAAGTGTTTTCGTAGTGTTACGCCCCCCGCTAGTACAGCGATATGTCTCCGGATTTACAACGCTAAAATCAGGGGTTCGATTCCCCTCGGTGGGCTGAGCAGATAGTCCTTTGTGGCTTTGCTATAAGAAAAACATACACGTAGTGTTACTGTAACTTTTATCTAAGAAATCTTAAACTTCTCACTTTTGATTGCTGGCTAAAGGTTTTAAGTAGTTTTACTCTCCTTCAGCTTTAAGTTGACTTGTAATTTCAGGGTTAATTTTCATCTTTATTTGTGTGGATGCAGTTTGGCTTTCATCTCTAATTAAATTTAGTAGTTCTTCAGTAAGTACATATTATTTCAGAAAATCCACTTTTAATTTGTCGTAGTCCATGGAATCTTCTTTCGTCATGCCTGCATATACTTATAGACCGTTTGCTGTGAAAAAATGGGCTAAAACAGACTGCCCAGTTGTTTTTGTCCCAATTCTGACTTGAGTCAAATCTTTCATATCTCTGCAGGAACGTATCCATGTCATTTTTCTGTTCATCAGAGACTCGGTATAGCCAGGTGGTTAAAGTACTCGACTTGTAATCCGAGGGGCACGGGTTCGAATCCCCATCGCACCAAACCTGCTCGACCTTTCAGCTTTGAGGGCGTTATAATGTCATGGTCAATCCCACTATTTATTGGTAAAAGGATAGCCCAAGAGTTGGCGGTGGGTGGTGATGACTAGTTGCCTTCCCTCTAGTCTTACACTGCTAAATTATGGGCGGCTAGTGCAGATAACCTTCGTGTATTTTTGCGCGAAATTCAAAACAAACCAAACTGTTCATCGAAATCTGAACAGAATGAGTCGTCCGACTGTGACTCCAGTCACAGATTGAGAGATTGAGTTCATTGAGAGCTAAAAACACATCAGCCAAATAGGCAAGCATCTGAACAAAACTAGGTTCTTTGAAATATATAGCCAGTTCTTGTACCCTTTCACGGAGAAACTGATGAATTTCTCCTCTCAGTTCAAACACACGAAACAGCACACGACCACGTGACAACCACCTCACTTCAGTGTGGTACAAAATAACAGTGTGTTCCTGACCCATTTCCTCACAAAGTGACTGAAACAATCGATGATTCAAAGCTCGGCTGCGAATAAAGTTTACAACCTTGACACAAATATCCAGAGTTTTCTTGAGATCTGGGGGCAATGTCTTTGCTGCAAGAGAGTGACGATGAAGAAAGCAGTGAGTGAGTTTCAGATTAGGAACTTCTTTCCTCATTAATGCAGCAAACCCAGAACGATTGCCCAGCATTGCTGGTGCACCATCTGTACATATTGAACCAATTTTGTCAAGGTGAAGTTCGTTTCTTGAGAAAAATTCTTGTATTTTGTTAAGCACATCTATAGCTTGTGCAGTTGTCTTTAAGGACTGACAGAAAAGGAAACTTTCTTCCACTTTTTTCTCCTTCACGTAACGAACTACTGCCAATAGCTGACAACAGTTGGATACATCTGTTGATTCATCCACTTGTAGGCTAATCTTAACTGGACTAGCCTTGATGTCAGCTACAACTTGTTCCAGGATGTCAACACTCATGTCGATGATTCGGTTATGGATTACATCATTTGACAAAGACACTTGTTGGAGTTTCTTCTCAGCTTCCTTGCCGAGAACAATCTTTGCCATTTCAAGGGCACATGGCTTGATCAATTCCTCACCAATTGTATGGGGTTTCTTTGATTTAGCAATCTGGTATGCAACTTCATAAGAAGCACGCAGTAAAGGTTTCTCTGTTGGCGAAAATCCATAAGTCGGCAATGTGCCAACCTGATCAAACCTAGCTCTTTTGACCCTTAATGTCACAATGTCATTTCCTGCATCCCTGCCACCATGTTTGTTCTTGAAATGTTCATCAAGCTTTGATGGCTTCAAGTTCGCATTGGAGAAGAGTGTGCTGCACAGGATACACTGTGGACGTTGTGTCCCATCCTTCTCTGTAGTACAGGTGAAACCAAACTTGACATATTCGTCATTCCACTTTCGTTTCTTCGACATACTGCAGACAAATCTGGAAAAGAAACACATTCATAAGTAGGTGTTTTCTTTTTTTTTATGAATTATCTCTAAAATATGTGATGGAGAGACTGAAATACCTGGTTTAATCAGTAGATTTGTAGGCATGACAATACATTCTATGAAAAATATTGTAACGGCTACACTGCTACAGTGATGATGTATGTTATGTAAACAACCCATCGCTCATTTAAATAAATGTGTAGAAAGCAAAATCTGAAATAATACATAACCAATCTTCCACCCTACTGTTATGCATCAGAAAAAAAAATAACATTGAAACAGGGAGACCATAACTCACGTGTTGATGGCACGGATGGGTGGTGTGGACTGAGACGTGATGATAACCTCCCTCTCTCTCCGTGTTGCGCACGTGTCCTGTACGCGTCCCTTCCTCGTCTATCCAAATGACATACCCGTTTGTTTACCCTGTATTGGAATCTGATGCAACTTTACCACTTCATTAGGAAATCAGGTTTAGGTTTAACTTTATCTCGGAACACTGCTGAAGCAAAAATGTTTCTTCTTAGGAGAAATATAAAGCATACTCTTATGTAAAAATATAGATTTGCTTTAATTATTCATGGGCATCCTCGCACCCCTTGGGAATCATCTTCGCACCCCTGGTTAAGAACCCCTGACTTACACTGTCACGTAATTTACCCAGTTGTATCTTGATTTTCCAATAATTGTCTGCTTTTCATACCTCGAACAATCGTCAAAGTCCACACAAGTAGGTTCAGTTAGTTTAGAACTCCGTTAGGCCATTCACTGCGGCTGCAGTTAACTTTATGTTTTCTAACTTTTTTGGGCCGAACTTTTCTTTCACCTGACTTTAAATTTACTTTGGTTATGCTTATCTAGTCGGAGCTATTGATACGTCTATCGATTAGGCATTCTAGAAATCTCCGTAGTCTCGATATAAATGAATTAAATACACAGAATTAATTAATTAATAATACTACATGCACTAAACAGTATTTTATATCTGACACTTACCTACATACTGCGTATACAAGCATCACGCTAAACGTAAAAAGAATAATGTAAGCATTCTATATTTTTTATCGACATTTCTTTTAAATGTTAACTTTAAACATCTATCCATTTTAGGTGTCACTATTTCACTACTTTGAATAGGAGTAGTAGGAGAACTTACAATATATTTTCCACTTCTTTAGTGAAAAAGTAAATGTTATAAAATCATGTTATTTATGTAGTTTCCGTTGTTGATGCACTAAGACACTCATATGGGTTACCGACTTTTAGCTTTCTTTGGGACAAGAGACGAATTATGATACGAAAAATGGGATTTCGATTCCAAATTGTCTGTTATACATCTTTGTTAACAATTAAATAACAAAGCATAAACATTTATGCATTCCTTAAAAAAGGAGTGAAACTGTTTGAAAATTACCTAATAAAAATTATAAAATAGTTACTGATATCTGATTGTTTGTTTGATGTGATGCAATACATTTGTTATCCATACTGTGACCATCATAGATATATAATCTTAGTTTTAATGGTCATGAGTCCGTAGACTTGCTGCTGATCTGTACGGGAAGAGTGGTTTGAACGTAAAATATATACAAATACATCCTGTCTAGACCATACAGAGACAAAACTGTGAAAGGCAGAGTGGTCAAGTTTGTTTTTTTGTATGCTGAAACGTTAAAAATTTTAATGGAAGGAAACGGACAGGGACTAATTAACGAAGGACAAAATGTGGATCACCAAGAGGTAAATATGACTGATAACGTGAATCTGTTAAATGAAGACAACGAGGAAAGAGGAGTTCGTAACTCTCGAACGTTAACTGATCATCTGAACAAGCACTTACTATGTTCATTTCTTGAAAGACTAAATCAAACAGCTGAACAACCAACAGTGGATCGTATAGAGACGAAAGATACCGAGTGTTTTGATGGCCAAGCTCAAGGATAAATCTATGCCTAATTTGGCCTACATGATTTTCTCATTTCTCTAATTCATTATTCAGGTAGATGACTTCGCTTCCTTAAAAAAGTGTACTATGGTATAATTTATATTGGCCTACATCAGATTATTAAAAAAAAAGTTTGGACTTATCAGAATAACAGTCGAAGGAAATTAATTCGAGATGGGAAAATGTAGTTTACAACTTCAACTTGTTCAAGCCTGCTGCTGAGTATTGGATTTATCAAATTATGTAACGTTACTTCAGAAGTAACATCATTGGTCTTCAGAAGTAAAGTAAGACACAGACAGTCATGTAATACTGTAATGTATTAATTCAGAAAAAAATATTCCAAATATAACGTGTATTGTTCAGATAATTTGCTTAAGTGAAATTTAAAGCTACTACTACTAGGTTTGTAATTCATGTCTCGGTATTTCACTAAAATAATATGGTTTTGTGGTGTAATCTTTAGTAAGAATTATTGAATATACTTGTTGATTTAACAGTTCAAAGCAAGCATGTTTATTTTTTATTCAGTGTAAATGTATTGTTTCTTACTGTGCTTAAAATACCAAAGTTTGTGATACTTTTGGAACTGAAAACATTTTGAAGTAGAAAATTAATAAAATATAGGCTTATTACATTTGGTAGTAACATTATTTGAAAATTTGTAGACATCAGAGCTTTAGAAGTCTAAACTATAATTAAGAAATATTGATTGCATTATATGAGTTATTCCATTATACCAATATTGTTTTATGCATAAGTATATTAGTATTTGAACTAGCTACCAGATGTTAAAATTCAAGATATACAAAGACTATATAATTTATTTGCAAGTACCATTGATGATTCCATATGTCCTAATGCATACTGGAATTTATCTTAATACTGACATATCAGAAGAGCTTATAAATATATATATTATTAACTAAGAACAAAGAACTTAAGGATTTGATGATAAAAATCATGAAATAGGTCTTTTGGGAGTCTCTACACATTAGATATTGAGAAGGAACTTAAGCAGATACAAGGATTAAATAAGATTATTAAGGATAGAGCTTAAAGTCACAGTTGGTTATCTTCTCATATCTATGGAATGATGAAATGTACATGTGATGGACTTCATCTAAGTTGGTTTGGAAAATCATCTCTGTGAAAACTAAACTGTTTTATTAGGGTTTATTTAAACACATTTTAAATAGAAATGAAATATTGTTTTTTGATTTTGAGATATCATGTTTGTCATGTTATATGACAGGAGTTGAATAAATTTGCTGGTAATACTGATAAGAGTAGTTGGAAAGTATTTTCTTTTTCACATAAAGAGTTGTTAACTGTAAGATATATCAGTAATAAGAGACAATTTTGTTCTTCCACACACACCACTGGAAAAAGTAAAAACTTAAACAGGTTTTAAATTTCAAGAACACTCTTCTTAAACTTGTTAAATACACTCTTCAACTGCAATTGATGACAGCTTGTTTTATAAGCCAATCAACTTGTTAAAAAATAAAAACTTATTAATTAGAGCCTATTCTGTCTTTTCCAAATTTTAAATTTAGTGTTCTTTTGTTCTCTCCTTTTAATTTTGTTTATTTTTGTATAAGATAACCTCACCATTCTTTTCTCAAATGAAAATAAGTTAAAGGGAACTTATCCCTGATACAACTGAGCTTATAACTCTTCTGATTTTTGCATGAGAAGATAAAAACAATATTCTTAATTCTGACTACTTTTTATAAATTATTTGACACAACCAGGTATTAATATCATGGTAATGTGTACAAAGATTAGGGGATTAAAAGAAAATAAAGCAGAAAACCAGATATGTTTTGATACAGGGTTATAGAGGAGGCCAAACATGAGATATTCAAGCTTCTCATTTTTAGTAGGTCAACAGTGAGTAGGAAAATGCCCAAGGATTGGAAAGTTGCTTCTGTTATTCCATTTCAAAAGTGATGGTAAGAATTGTTTTGAAAATTATATATCAGTTAGTTTGCATTCTATAGTAAAAAAGACAGTGTCAGAGAGTCTGTCAAAAACTTACTTTTTAGTACTATATATACAGTAATGTAAATGTATGGGTATGTTGGGCTAAGGATTCTTCTTCAGTATGTGCCTTTGACTCATTTTTAATAAATTCAATAGTAAACTAACAGCACACACTCCACTTGTTTTTAAAAAGAAAGAAAAACTGAAAGAAGTTAAATGTGTGTACAAAATTTTTTACACTGTGATAATCATGTTTATATCTTAAACACTATACAGCTCTCTTCTTGTCAAAAGTCAATTTAGTCTAATTCAGTTGCTTTAGAATTCAGTTAACAAATCAAACTCTTTTTCTCTTGTTTCTTCACAATAGTATCAGTGCTTAATTCACTTACCCTGTCACATGAGTTACTGCTGTTGTATCCTGTCCTTTTGATAATTATCTGCTTTTCTCTGCTGTCAAATAATTGTATTCTTTTTCATTGAAGTCCACACAGGTGTGTTTGGTTAATTTTGAACACCCTTTAGCAAGACAAATTATTCCCCGTTATCTCTTTGAAACTATTAACCTCACTCTTAATGTATTAACTGTTAGACCTTTCACTCCTATAACAGTTAACTTTTGTTTACTAATGTTTCTCTCATCAACTTTTCTTTCCTGTGACATAACTTTTTACTTTCTCTCTGTTTCCACTCATTTGGCCACAACTGTTTATATGTCTATCACTAAGGCCTTTTATAAATTTCTATAGCCTTGACATTAATGGATTGCATACAACATCCAATAGCCTCAACATCAATAAATTAGAAACACAAAATAAACAATAATTCTTCTCTCACAAAACATTCTTTTATACCTAACAATAAGCCCCTCTTCACAGCCCCTATTTACAGTTTTATTTTCATTATATTCAAAGACTGTTTTCAGTTAATATACTAAGTCTTTCACATAGTCTGCACCAACATTTGCAGTTCGTTTGTCAGTCTCTTCTCATTGACTGGATCCCTTGACTTATTTTGATCTTGTCTTGTCTTAGAGTCTATGTTTCATAATCTATCTGTATGCTGAAACATCAGATTTTGTTTCTATTTTGCCTTCTTATAATGACATCTAGGTGTCTCATTTCCAGTCAGTAGTGTTAGGCCTAGTAGGTCCTTTTCTTCTATAACAAAGTTATTGTCTTCAGATTAGGCTTCCACAAAAGCTGCACCTGCCATGCTCATATGTACATCATTGACTACACCCATAAGGTACCCTATTCTCTCAGAGCACTTCTTCAACAGTTTGGCTTGGTAGACCATGGTTGTTCTGACAAAATTCACTTGATAGTGCATTATGTGGAAAATTTCTGTACTGTGAAAGATCCTTTTCACTGCCAGTGAGTTTGTTGTTGGCTGTGGGTAGCAGAATTAAAACTTTTTGTCTAGTCTTGAAATGTTGACCCTTGGCCTTTTTGTTACAAAAGTGTTTTGTTTTTTTTGTCCTTGGATTTGGTTTTCCCCTTAAAACTTCTTTGATAAGTCTTGTCCTTGACTTCCTCTCAAGCACTATCCTGAAGTTTTTGTGGTGAAAGATCCTTCTTCTGCCCTTCCTTCAAACTTTTCCTGTTTGGCATGTTTCCTATCACCAACTCGTATGTTGGTTTTTCATAATATGACATATCCACTTTTACCTTTGCTAGGAGAAATTTTCTCACTGTCCTATTGGTTAGCATACCTTGCCTCTAATATGATCATCAGATACTAAATTGATTCACACTGTTGCATTAATTTACTCAATGTCTCGTAGGAGTTTCACTTTCTTGTCCCTAACATAGCCTTCATCTATTGGCATGTTGTGGTTTGTTGGCATCCCTCAATGTTTGTCACATGCTCCAATCACTACTGGCACTGTTGGCTTATTTGCTAACTTGAGCTGACCATTAGTCATGCACTGATCAATCTTGTAAATGGCACTTCCTTCTTGTGGTGAAGGCCCGGCATGGCCTAGCGTAAGGCGCGACTCGTAATCAATGGTCGCGGGTTCGCGTGCAGTTGCTAAACATGCTCGCCCTCCCAGCCGTGGGGTGTATAATGTGACGGTCAATCCCACTATTCGTTGGTAAAGAGTAGCCCAAGAGTTGGCGGTGGGTGGTGATGACTAGCTGCCTTCCCTCTAGTCTTACACTGCTAAATTAGGGACGGCTAGCACAGATAGCCCTCGAGTAGCTTTGTGCGAAATTTCCAAACAAACAAACAAACAAATCTTGTGGTGAATCTGACGAGTTGTCTCATTTTTATTTCTTCTGGCAGTAGCATCCATGGTGACAGTTGCCCTTTTCTTGTTTCTTACTAGCTCTGTCTTTTTAAACAGCTCCAGCTGCTTTATGAGATTTCTGCTGTTGCTTCCTTAATGGACTTGTACTCCTTTACAATGTGTCCCATTTTATAATAAACATACCATCTCTTCTCACTTCTCTGTTAACCTCCCATTATCTTTTGTAGACTTGCTTTTGATCAGCCATTACTGGTTCCATATTTAACTGGATATTTTTAGACTTACCAGTTATACTTCCTCCATGGGCTTCCAGATACTTCTCATGCCCTCTCTTTTAAGAATAGTGACATGTCAGTTGAACACATAATTATGACCTATTCACTTACTAATAGGTCTGCCAGTCCCTCAAAACTATTGCCACATTTAGTCATGTCAGTTCATCTTGTGAAGTATCATCATAGGTGAGCTACAAACAGAAATACAGTTTTTCCATGATGTTAGGTTTCATTCTTTTAACTTCCTGTAAAAATCTTCTTCCATAAGTTCATATTGTTTCAACTAATCAACTTTTGATTTATCATAGTTCATGACATCTTCTGATATCATGCCTTCATATACCTATTGTCCTTTTCTTGTGAAAAGTGGGCTGAGACAGACTGTCCAGTTCTGACTTTAGGTAAATCTTTTATATTTCTCCAGGAAAGCATCCATGTCATCTTTCTGTTCATCAAATTTGGGCAAATTGAGTCAGCTGGCACTGGCTCTGTTGTCATTCTTGACTCCTTTTACCTTTGGTTGGGTGAGCATTGCAATCTCAATATATGCTGTTATTTCTTGTCTCTCTCTCTTTCTTCTTTCTCAATTTGTGCTTTTTCTCTCTGTCATATTTTTCTTTCTCTATTGAGCCATTCTTCCTTCATTTAATGTTTCCACTTTCCTCTCTTTAATTATTTGTTGTTGTTTAATAAACTACCATAATTCACTCTTTTTAACTGGCGATGCTCTCCTCTTTCTATCCATCTATCAAAATTAAACATGTATATGTATAGCATGAATGTAATCTCCAGACTATTTTTGCTATTCTACAGTTGTGCATATGTAGGCATACTTATTTCAGCTGTCATTCCTGTTTTCTTCTACAACCATTTACCACTATAATGCTAGCTGACTTACCAACTCTTAGAAACTTAGCTTTTAGTAGTATGTATAGTAATGTAAGTGTATGGGTGTGTTGGGCTGAGAATTTTTCTAGAGTACATACCTGTGACTTATTTGTGATAAATGCAACAGTAACTGAACATAACACACTCTACTTGTTTTTAAAATTATATATATATATATTTAAAACAAATTAAACATATGTACAAAATTATTTACACTACAGTGATCATATTTATATCTTGAATACTATATAGGTCTCTTCTTCTTCTGGTCAAAAATCAACTTAGACTAATTAAATGATTTTATAATTCAGTTTACACACCAAACTGTTTTGTATATTTTGTCACAATGGTGTTAGTTTAATTTACTTGCCCTTTCATGTGAGATACCACAGTTTTAACCTGTACTTCAAATAATTGTCTGCTTTTATTGTGCTTCCAAATGATTGTCTGCCTTTTCTTTAAAGTTCATAAAGGCTGGTTCAATTAGTTTAGAATACCCTTTAAGAAGACAAATCCTTCTTACCTAACTAAGAAAATTGCATAAATTAGGGAGAAGTATGAGCCAGTGAATTGTTGTGTTGGATGGGAGAAATCAAAAGACTATTATTGATGAAGTTCATTTAAACTGTAATGCTACAGAGTACCTTAGGGATCAGTACTTGGGGCTAGTTCAGTTAAACTGGACTGCTACAGAGTTCCACAGGGATCAGTGCTTGGATCATTGAATTTCTGTTAATAATACTGATACGTACATAATTAAAAAAATTTACTTATCACTGTAAAGTTAAACTGTGTGTCATTTTTAGCTGTACTGAGGATGTTGAAGTACTGGAGAATGACTTAGATTAATTAGCAAGTTTTATAAATACTTGATAAATGACTTTTGTCTATAGCAGATAATGCATTTTTATTAGGTTATAATTTTGAACAGTAACCCATCCATGAATGTTGTTGAAGAAAACAATATTGGCATTGTGGTAGGTACATCACTGAAACTGGTGAATTGGTGCTCTATGTTTTAAAATTTAGATGTGAAAGTACACTTAAACATTGTGATTGTAACATTTAATATTTTTATTGAAATCAATTACGAAATTTTAGAAAAGGTGATGTTTTTCAAATGAAAATGGATATTTTCAGTTTAAAAAAATTTAGTGGCTAATCTTACTTGAATTGGAAGAATGTAAATTATAAAATTAATTTAAAATACACAATAATGAAACAATACCAAATTCATATGGATGCCAGTTTTGACATTTTCACATGTCCTCATAATTTAAACAAATGTTATACTAAATAGGATAAAAGAAAGTGTTGAAATTGGTATCTATATAAATTTGCTATTGTTCTGTTATTGTAAATTTAAACTACATTTCTTTACACAGTACTGTGTATTAACCTACTATTATTATAGTAACAATATTTGTTAGTTACTCATGTAAAAACAATTCTCTGAATATGTGGACCGAACAATAATATCTAATAAAGGAAAAAAAATATTTAGTTTGTATGGGAAAATATGAATTCTCTTGTAGAAAAGTGATGTTGAAAGAGAAATAGATATCATATAGTCAGTGGGATTATGAAGATTGCTTGTATCAATGAGAAGGTCAGGTAGTAGAGCTTTTAACTCATTCTGTGTGGATTACAAGTTCAAATCCCTGTCCAACTGAACATGCTTACTTTCTCTTAGGCATGGTGGTATTATAATGTGATGGTTAATCCCACTAGTCTTTGGTAAAAGAGTAACTCAGGAGTTGACACTGAGTGGTGAAGTCTAGCTGCATTCTTTCTAGTCTTTTACTGCTAAATTAGAGACAGCTAATGCAGATAGCCCTTTTATAGCTTTTTGTGAAACTCAAAACAACAAGCAGATACTTGTCTGAAACCTCAAATTGATCTGAAAGATATTTTATAATAATTTTAACTGAAAACAATCAAGGGGAAAATTAGGCCTTCAGATATTTTGAAGATGAACTTATTATGGTAGAAGAAAACAAGGCTAAAGTGCTGAAAACTTTTTACTAGTTGTTTTCCCAGTGAAGATGAAGAAGATGTTTCTAAACTGTCAGTTTCTTTAAGGATGGAAAGAATTTTCCTTCACTTTCATGCACTGCTGGCCAAAATCTTAAGCCCAATGAACATAAAGAAAAAATATGCATTTTGCATTGTTAGACTCAACCACTTATTTGAGTAGAGCATTGAAAGATGAAAATAAGAAAAGGGAAAATAAAAATAAAAAACTTTTCTAGCATTTAGTAGGGAAAATGTGAAAATTATGAAATTAGCCTAAATACTAGATGGTCAAAAGTTCAAGACCATACAAAAAAGAAATCCTAAACAGGGTAGGAAATGTCCAACAAGAAGTCTCAGTAGTAAGTTGCACAGCTGTCATTGTGAATAACTTCCAACCTTCACTTTGGCATGGTCGATTTAAGCATTTGCAGAAGGCTGGCTGGAATGTTATTCCAAGTGGTGAAGATGGCTTCACGAAGATCATGCACTGTTTGGAACTGACATCCATTTCTACAGATTTCCCTTGCTATCCACCCTCAAACATTTTCAATGGGGTTCCGTTCGGGCGAACACACTGGATGATCCAAAAGAATCATGTCATTTGCCATGAAAAAGTCCTTTGTCCTGCAGGCATTGTGGATTGCAGCATTGTCCTGCTGAAAGATCCAGTCATTTCCACCCAAGCAAGGGCCTTTAGTGAAAAAGGATGCTCTCTCCAACATGTCAATGTAGCCAGCTGCTGTTTGACACCCCTGTATAACCTGAAGCTCCATTGTTCCATGGAAGGAGAAAGCACTCCAGATCATGATGGAACCTCCTCCACTGTGTTGTGTAGAAAATGTCTTCAGTGGGATATCTGTATCATGCCAGTGATGTTGCAAACCATCTGGATCATCCAGGTTAAATTTTTTCTCATCAAAGAACAAAATCGTTGTTCACTTTTCTATGTCCCATGTTTGGTGCTTCTCAGCAAAGTTTAATCAAGCTGTTTCATGGTATGGAAGGAGGTGTAACCATTTGAAGAAGTTTACGGTTTTTAAAGCCTTTTTCTCGTAGATGCCGTCTTATTGTTCTTGAGCTGCATTCTGCGTCCTTAAGGGCCTTAATCTGGTTTGACGATCAGCTAGTTCTTGCCGGATAATCCGTCGAATCCTTCTGCTCAATGCCTGTGAAATTTTCTTGGGCCGACCACTTGAAATTCTTGTTCTGTATCCCTCTGGGTCTTTTAAGAAATTTGCAGCAGCAGTTTTACTATGCCCAATGATGGCACGTTCAGGGAGGCCTTGCTTTTGCAGCTCGAAAATGCTGCCATGTTCAAACTCTGTCAACTTTTAAGCCTTTGGCATGTTTTCCCAATGTAACACATATGTCAGTGGGAGATGTTGATAATGCTAATGCTTGAACACAAATGACTAAAATTTGTTACATGTTTACCGATTAACACTTCTTTTCAGTATGGTCTTAAACTTTTCACCAACTAGTATTTAGGCTAATTTCATAGTGTTCACATTTTCCCTATTAAATGCTAAAAAAGTTTTTTATTTTTATTTTCCATTTTCTTATTTTCATCTTTCGAAGCTCTACTCAAATAAGTGGTTGAGTCTAACAATGCAAAATGCATATTTTTTCTTTATGTTCATTGGCCTTAAGATTTTGGCCAGCAGTGTATATGGTAAAGTAGTTGTTGTATGGAAGCTTAGTAATTTTATGGAAATAAAGCCTCTGAACCTGATGAGATATACTGTTAAATCTTCAAGAAATTTTGTAAAATGTAAGTTTGAACTTATACTTAATAATGCTTAGTAAGGTTCTCTTGCTTCACAACTGTATATAGTTAATTAGTTTTTGCAATAGTTCATAGCAGTTAGTAATATGGTATACTCAGGTAAAATGTATCAATCACAAAATATTGTTATATGAAATAACAAAACTAGAAAAAAAGCAAAATACCAAAAGAACAATCTTAAATATAACAACAATAAAAAAAATCAGTTTACTCACTTCCTTTTCCTTATATAGGACTCTCATTTTTACTAGATTCTGTCCATTATTCCAAGTGTCTTTAGTTTTTAAGAAATGTTTCCTGTATCCAAATTTACTAGCATTAACCAAGTGGCTAATAATCCTCAATTTAACATATATATGATGCCTCCAGTAGTACAGCTGTACATCTGTGGACTCACACCGCTAGAATCCTTGGTGGACAGAGCACAGATAGCACATTGTGTAACCTTTAGTTTACTTACAAACTCTAGATATCACCTGAAAAACCATTAAAGGGCACTGCTGTTGCTCAACTTGCACAATGTGTAGTATTGGAGCAACATCCTTTCCCCCAAGTAGTACAGTTATTATCCATTGAATAATAACAAAGTAAGCTGGGATGAAATTAATGTCTTTCTCAATCATATTATATGAAACATACACAAAACAAAGAATAATATGCTGTTACAAGAAGATAAAAATGTACAATATATTCATATATTACAGTGTTATAATCACGACTTTCAAATTATCATTGATAAGGTACCTCACTAAAGATTAATAAGTCAGGCAGCCTATTTAATGGCCTAAACAAAATGCTTTTTTATGAGGATCAAACAAAATATTTATTAAAACCTAACAACAAAAATAAAAAAAAACTTTCAAACAACGAGAATACAAATTTCATTGCTTACCATAAAACATTTAGTAAAGTTATATCTATCTAGGACTAGATACAAGTGTCAGTAAAAAAATACAACAAAAATATCAGTGTAATTAATTTTAATAAATATCAAAGGAATTACAGAAAAAGAACCAGAAGAAGAAAGTTAATTCATTAGAGAACAACACAGCATTTCAAAATTAAACCACTTTTCAGTGTCAAGCAGTAACTAGCAATAATTCTGACTGTATCTCGTGAACTAACTAATTTTCAAGATTAAAGAATGCTTTTTATTTAGTGGTTAGAACATGAGGTTACATATCTTGTGACAAGCTATTATCATAAATTTACATAATCATTCACAAAATTAATATTTGTTTATTATTGCTAAGGCATACCTGTGCCAATTTTACAATACACATATGATGAAAATCAACATGCTTTGCATAGATGGTGGAAATAGAACTTGATGGTAGAAGGAATAGTAAACAAAATAGAAATCAAATTGCTATCCAAAAGCCACAAATAAAAAAAGTAAATATGTAGAAAATTTGTTTGGTCATTAAAAAGCAGAACTGATGATAAATATATGTTGTTTATTCTGACAAGGAGAATACGTTTAGTGGCGTCCCTTACACCAAGCATAAAAAGGCTTCATTTTTACATACATATATTTGTAAAATTATTGATGCCTAAAATTGTTTGTTGGTCAATAACTGTGTGTTCTAAAGTCTAATAAAAACATGAGAGCAACCCAAATCCAAATGTGAACATAAATACATTTGTCATCACTTAAATCCTTACAAAGATGTCCTCTTTGTATATTTCTTAGAAAATTAGTGATTTCACCCAGTTGTGTTTGGCCTTTACAGTAAGTGTTGAATATTAGAAAGAATTAAGTGTAATTTGATAAAACATCAAATATATCTGAAAATTTACATGTAGCTGAGATAAAATTGGGCACATTTTTAGGTTTGTTTTAAAACATTTTAGTTATAGGGGATGTTATTTAGGTATTAAAATTGTTATTTTCATGCAACATTTTTTTTGTATTAATTGTGAAAATCATAGGAATAGCCTAGATAATATTTTAATGATAAATGCTGCTTTCAAGTTTTAAAATTTATTTTAGTGGATGGAACAGCATAGATGGACCAAAAGACCCTATGTTGTCTCAAAACTATATGTAATAAATAAGTGGGTAGAATTATAATTCCCTTGTACTTTAATAAAAATTTGATAAAATACAAGCACATTATGTATTGATAACATTGGTATAATTTTCTACCTATACATAACATAACATAAGTTTTAATTGTTCTAGTTTGTGTTGAGATATAATTCTAAGTAATAAGGCTTTAATAATTGCATTTCATATGTTTGTTACATACAAGTACTTGCTAATATATTCTTGATAACATAACTAAAAACATTTGTTTAATGGACATAACTGATATATATATTTTGTCCTTTTATCTAGTATAATTTGTATTTCATGATGCTGTGAAAACTACAAAAAATAATTTTTATCTGTGAATTATAAAATAAAAAATGGTGAACAGTTATTAAATTTAACGTGAAATAGAAGTTTACATTAATTTGTGAACATATTTATAAAAATTGACATTGTTTAGAAATCTTGATAACAAACTGTATATACTTTACACAGTATTCAAAGGCTATTAAAGTTAACATCATGTAAAGAACAAAGTTTTACAACATTATTAATAACATTTACTTGTATATTCATTATTCTCCCAACAGAAGCAAGCTTATCTCTGTGTAAGAATTTAATTACAGAGTAAATTAACTTAGCAAGTCTGTTGTTTTCACGTGTTGAAGAATTTATTGTAATTATGGAAAGTAATTACTCAGGAAGTAAAATGTGCTGTTGTGAACTGTGAGTAAAATATAAATAATTAATGCAATATAAACAACATAGTGTTTAAAAAGTGCATGTAAATTTAATCAAAAGTTAGAACAAAAATGTTTAATATATTGTTTTGTTTTACTGAAGTGTAACCATCCTCATGAAGAGAAACAGCTTAGAAGCAAAACCCACTATTTATATAAAAAAATTCAACATGATGAAGTTACTCCAGGTGATGACTTAAGTGTTATTAATGCAAACTAAGTAAAAAGGAACATATTATTTCTAAAATTTTCAACCCAGAAATGATCCCTTTCTGAAATAGATGAATAAGAAAGTAATTAAGTAAGAAGATCAGCATACAGGAATATAAAATTTTCTAAATAATTTGGCTTGTTGAAAGATTATTATTATAGATGAAGTGAGATGACCAAGAATGTAATTTTACCAATAAAGGAAAAATAATTTCAAACTGATCAATTTCTTTACAATGAAAAGAATTTTTCAAAAAAATTTCCAACTAAAACTTTCAAAAGTTATCAAATAGTTTTGGTATTCTAACTTTTTAAGGCATGAGTGTAGCTAGCATCTGTTAGAATATTGGGGTCCTAATTTGTACTCCTATCTCCATGTGGCTATGATATTGTTCTAAGGTACACTTAAACTTAAAACTAGCATTGAGATATTAAAACACAGTAATGAGTTTGATTGGACCAAAGTGAAGAAGAAAGACAAAATATTCAAGAAACTCATTTAACTGAATAGAGAAATACAGATTATATATGGCTTTGGTAAACTTTGTATGAAACAGTTTCAACAGTGCACTAAATTCTACATGTAGGTTATTCATTTACCCTAACCTTTTCCTGAAAATAGTAAGAAAAATGTGTTTCCACATCTATTAAAGGTTTCTTTAATATGAAAAAGATCTCTCTTGGAGCCAGTATATTTTTTCCCTAGATGGGATACTTACATATCTCTAAAACACTGATGTATGTCATTCAATTACTCAAACTGTTCCCTGTGACAATTTAAGTAAATTATTTCCAAATAAATTACATGTTTCTGTAACATAAAACAAAAATCTCTTTGTAAGAGTATATTTTTATAAAGATATGTCAGTTAATTAAACTGAATTGCAGGCCATTACCTAAAGCATTTGAAAGGAGCAGTTCTAATTTCTAATTCAACACATATTGTGCAAAGCACAATCACTATATAAAGCATGATAATGCTTATATAAATATGAGAATACAGCTACTTAGAAAATGTTTTAAAAATTGTGTGTTGTGAGATTAAATCTAGAAGCAACTTTGTATGAAATATAGCAAAACAAGTGCTTGGCTGTTGACATAAAATCCACAAATATCCAATGAAAAGTCAATGAATTATCATTCTGTTGTAGCATAGATGTAATTGTTGTGTGTTAATACATTTGTCATTTCACTCTGAGAATCTAGATAAGATAAATGGGAAAGATTTTTTTTTTTCATATCTGTAACAATTTCAGCTAAGGTCTCTTGTTCCCACCTGAAGTTAACCCTTCTCATGCATTATCACCAAATTGTATACATTTCTCTTCCAAATTATAGTGGCCTGGCATGGCCGAGCGCGTAAGGCGTGCGACTCGTAATCCGAGGGTCGCGGGTTCGCGCTAAACATGCTCGCCCTCCCAGCCGTGGGGGTGTATAATGTGACGGTCAATCCCACTATTCGTTGGTAAAAGAGTAGCCCAAGAGTTGGCGGTGGGTGGTGATGACTAGCTGCCTTCCCTCTAGTCTTACACTGCTAAATTAGGGACGGCTAGCACAGATAGCCCTCGAGTAGCTTTGTGCGAAATTCCAAAACAAACAAACAAATCCAAAGTATAGCTTCCTAAATCCTCTATTTTATGAATTCGTATAATATTTTACTTTTTACACGTTTCCCAGCATGATAGCAATGAAGTGTATTTCATAGATTAGACGAGTAGACATTTTACATTCACCAAATATTGTAAATTGCCGCACAAAAACGTATATGTCGATTTAACATATAAAATTTTAATGTTTTTTTTTTTCTGTTAATCCTGTTAAACATTTCATAAATCATTCTCCTCTGGTATTGCTCAACTTTTCTATGGAAGTTTTCGAGGCAGAACTACATGATGTAGTGCAAAATGTGTTCTCCAGTAAGATTAACTATGTAAATTTGTGTATTTGCTAGTTGTTTAAAAATACTAACAGACTATGACCTCTTTATTTACACTTACGGAAAATCAAATGACATGGGTCAAATTAGATGACAGTTGGTTCGTTCTCTCAATACGAGATACGTTGTCTACAGATTTTCGTTTTGTCTAAAAACTGTTCATTTACTTTTTTGTGCTGACTGGACACACATTTTGCAAAGTGTATTTTTTGTATTTGTGCATAATAAAGAATTGCTTTCATTTCAATATCCACTTCAGTCTAGTGTCTTCTTGTATTTCATTCAGGAAGCTAACTCATTTGAAATTTGCATAACATTTCCTGTTGTTTCTTGAGTTATTACTATACTTTAGAATATGTCTCCGGATTTACAACGCTAAAATCGCAGATTCGATTCCCCTCGGTGTGCTTAGCAGATAGCCCGATGTGGCTTTGCTATAATAAAACACATACACGTATATATATGTAAAAACGGCTGCTTTGGGTTGAGAAAATTTTTATATAGAGAAGCGAACAACGTTTCGACCTTCTTCGGTCATCGTCAGGTTCACAAAGAAAGAAAGTGGTAACTGACCGATAGCCGACCACATGTTTCAAGGGCGTTGTGTGACTGAGTATAGGAATGTAGATGGCGTGCTTAGATGTTTGATTATATTTATTAATATAGGTATAAAGGTGTTCCTTTGTATTGGTTTATTTTGTGTTTAAGTTGTTGTATAAATAAGGCTTCTTTAATTTTGCGTTTGTTTATGTTTGTTTCTTTATTTAGTATTTGGACGTTTTCTATGGTTATGTTGTGTTTATTTGACTTGCAGTGTGCGATAACGTGTGAAGGTGACTTTTTATGTTCTTTGAATCTGGTTTCCATTTTTCTACTTGTTTCTCCAATATAAAAGTTGTGGCAGTTATCACATTGTGCTTTATAAATAATGTTGGTGTGGTGTTTGTCAGTGTAGTTTTTACATAGTATAGCCTTAGTTTTGTGCCTGGTTTTTGAATAAATTTGGTGTTAACTGGAATGTCATATTTTGTTACTAGTTTTTGACAAATGTTGGTTATTTTTCTGCTGATGTCGGAAATATGTGGTATGCAGCAGTATATGGTTTCGTGATGTTTTGATTCGTGAGATATATTTACTTTTGTTGGTTGATTTTGCTTTCTGTCTAGGTGTGTGCGTATAATGTTTTCTACGGTTTGTGGATGAAACTTACTGATGTTGATGAAGTATTGTTTTATTTTGTCTAATTCATCGTTAATTTTATCTGGTGAGCATAGTTTTATGGCTGTGTTTATTTGGTTTCTTAGCATGTTGAGTTTATGTTTTGTTTCATGTGCTGAGTCCCAACGAATGTATAGTCCACTATGGGTGATTTTTCGGTGGATTTCTTTTTTAAATTGTGTAATGGTTCTTGTAATTTTGAGATTAAGAAATGATATTTCATTGCTTCCTTCTTGTTCACGTGTGAAGCTAATGTTGGGATGTATAGAATTAATGTGATTGAAAAATTTAAGTGTGTGTTCTGTAGATCTGAATCCCGCAATCGTGTCTTCTACATATCGTACCAGTATAGTGGTGGATGTAATGCCATGTTAATTGCTTGTGTTTCAACTTGTGTCATAAAAATATTGGCTAAAACTAGTGATACTGGGTTGCCCATGCTTAGGCTATTTGTTTGTATATAGTTGTGGTTGTTGAGCATGAAGTTTGTCTTCATCGTGGTGAATTCTATGAGGGTTGCTAATTGGTTGCTGGGAATGTCTACTGATGGGTTAGGGTCGTAGAAAACACCCAAATACTAAATAAAGAAACAAACATAAGCAAACGCAAAATTAAAGAAGCCTTAATTATACAACAACTCAAGCCGAAAATAAACCAATACAAAGGAACACCTTTATACCTATATTAATAAACATAATCAAATATCTAAGCACGCCCTCTTCATTCCTATACGCAGTTACACAATCCCCTTCAAACACGTGGTAAGCCATCGGTCAGTTTCCTCTTTCTTTCTTTGTGAACCTGACGATGACCGAAGAAGATCGGAACGTTGTTCGCTCCTCTACATAAAAATTTTTTCAACCCAAACCAGCCGTTTTTACATATATATTTCTCTACAAATGGGTTTTCTCGTCATCACTGATTAAAACACACACACTTTAAAATAACATGGGTTTATCTCAAAGCGATTACAACCATCGCAAAGCAGCAAAATCACCATTTAAAAAACAACAAAAACACACTTATGGTTTAATATACCTCTTTTAGTTTCTAAGAATTCCAAATATATTTAGTGAGACTTGATAATTGACCACTTTTATCTTTTTATGTCTAATTGTTTCGCACTGATTATGTGTGCTACTTAGTCTGTATCGCTGTCACAATTAAATAAGTTTGTATTTGATAATCATGAATCAAAACTTATTACTAGAAAATTCAGTTTCAACTATCATTACCGATACGTTATATATACGTTTTTTAAATAAATTTTAACTGTTGTATTTAAAAACATAACATTTTTTCTGACCTACTTAGAGTAAAAGAACTATTCAGGCAAGTAACATTATCTTCAAGTATAACACCAACAAATTTCAATACTATGAAAAAGTTGAATGTTTGTTCTTCAATACATTTCACTTAATTTTCACTGCTAAAGGGCCTGGCATGGCCTAGCGCGTTAAGGCGTGCGCTTCGTAATCCGAGGGTCACGGGTTCGCGCCCGAGTCGTGCCAAACATGCTCGCCCTCCCAGTCGTGGGGGCGTTATAATGTGACGGTCAATCCCACTATTCGTTGGTAAAAGAGTAGCCCAAGAGTTGGCGGTGGGTGATGATGACTAGCTGCCTTCCCTCTAGTCTTCCACTGCTAAATTAGGGACGGCTAGCACAGATAGCCCTCGAGTAGCTTTGTGCGAAATTCCAAAACATGCATACATTCACTGCTAAAATCACGATATGAGAAAATAATAAAAGGTATATTTAATATAAATCTTAAGGTCGCGGGTTCGAATCAAACATGCTCGCCCTTTCAGCTATGAGGACGTTATAATTTTTACAATCAATCCCACTATTCATTTGTAAAAGAGCAGCTCAAAAGTTGACGGTGGGTGGTGATGACTAGCTGCCTTCCCTCTAGTCTTACACTGCTAAATTAGGGATGGCTAGCGCAGATAGTCCTCGTGTAGATTTCCGCGAAATTCATAAATCAAATAAACAAAAGTAGCTTGCAGCAACATTTCCCAAAATTTTCCAACAAGAAACTAGTTTATTTTTGTCATTTTTCATGAGGCCCAACATCCTCAAATATCTAATCAGATAACCCGCTAAGATATGGCTAATATTTAATACCAAGCTAGAAGCAATAGTTTTATCAATACATCATCGATTATAAAATATACTGGTGTTTTGCTGTACTACTGTGTAAAAGGAAATTATACTTTATTGTTATTTAATTCTTACATAAACGGTATATTTATTAATGTTCTTGTAAGAAATACCTTACCTAATGAGGATACTCAGCACAACAAGTCGGCCAAAAATTAATTAGCAAGGCTTGACTAAAATGGTCTTTCAGTGCAGTGTCACAGGCCAGTTCCATAATAGAATCATTTTTTGATTCACTGTGTTGTAATCCTTCCTCGTTTTCTGTGTCAACAGTAAACGTGTTCTTGATCCACATTTTACTGCTGTCAGTTGATGTAAAATATTCCTTCAAGAATGATTTTAGCCCCAAAAGATGCTCTTTGATTTATGAGGAAGTCTCATCTGGAATATTACCTTCTTCGTCTTGGTGTTATAGTTCTGTTAAAGTAGAGGAAGACTTATAATTTCTCTTCTCAACTTGTTGTACCCACAAGTTAACTTTTTATAAGTGCTTCCATCTTTTCCTGTACTTTAAAAATATTTATGTTAGTACCTTTGTAAATTTGGATTTAACGCATTTAAGAAGCCAAAAGTGTCACGTAAGTAGGCCACCTTAATTAACCAATGCAAATTAGGAAACCTCTCTCTAAATTCAAATATTATATCCTTTGCGAATAGGAGATGCTGTTCCAAAAACAAAATAACTTCATTTTGTTGAATCTTTTTCAGACATTTTCTTTTGATGGCTACCAAACTTTACAGTGTAATAGGAGATGCTCGTGTTTACTTCCTAATTATTTCCACAAACCAATAAAGATTCAATGAATCAGATTTTGTATAATTTATGAATTTAACACATTATTGCATAGTTGAATTCAAAAGTAAGGGCATTTTCTTCAGAGATAATGTCTTTCTGTGAATGCTACAATACACACATCCACAGTCTGATGCTACTGCTCGGATCCTTTGGAAAACACCTTTGTGGGAACTTGCAATTGAACAAGCACCATCAGTACTCAATCCAATACATTTCTTTTCCATTTAATATTACACTGAATTATAAAATTATTGATTAAATCAAAAATTTCTTCAGCCGTTGTTCTTGTTGGAAGTGGTTTACAAAACAATAAATCTTCGTGAATTGTGTCCTTATAATTATGTATCACAAATCACATTAAATTGGCATTATCTGCTGCGTCTGTGCTTTCATCCACTTGTCATGAAAAAATTGACAATATTGAACTCGACCTATAAGTGTTTCTTCAGTATTTTTCGCTATATCTACAATGTTACGCTTTACTGTATTATTTAAACAGGAGCAGTAAATTCAACAGATTTTCTTGTTTTGTATAAACATAAGATGTAATTATTTTTATTGCAGGAAATATTAACATTTCACCAATAGTATGCGGATAACCTTCTTGGCTATTAGTGTTGAAATTTCATATGAGGCCACAACCAAATATTCGTTGGAAGATCTCATGAAAAAAGTGTGTGAAGTTATTTGTTTGGAAAAAAACTGTTTTATTTTTTTTTTATTTATGAAAAAAACTGTTGGCTTACTCGAGTATTTCGGATGGTTGATATCCAAGTGGCATTTAAGTTTCGATAGGTTCATGCTCTCATTTGTCAATGTTGAACATGAAAGAACATATAGTGGAAAGTTATTATTGCTACCACCATTTATAAAACTGAACTTCAAATATTCATCACAATACTATTGATTCCAATTGGTCTTTGGTTTATTTTCTTTGCTACCAAGCTACATATCATTTAAACACTTATTACTTTCACTAATTTCAGTTTCACTTGAGTTTCAGTTTCACTTTGCGCATCATTTGAGGTTTCTTTAGCCATCTAATCATATTGGGAGAGGGGTTTTCTTAAAAGTGAACAATTTGAATTTTTTTTTGGTTAGTACAAACTAAATCACAAACAATTCTCTCTCTTCTCAGAACAAATTGATGCTTCTAGCGCCAGCCATCAGCAACATGTCTGCTACCACCTGATGCAACCGGATGTAAGACTCAGGTCCCTCACGCCTGTCAAATTCCATTAACAGAGTAAGCAAATTTAACACATTTATAATAAAATTCCTAAAATTTTGGTGTCAAAGAACTGATTAACTTGAATGAATAAATGGTCCTTTTATGTGAGACAATATATCTTCTTTGATCTCACCTGCAGACAGGGAAAAATCGGCTTGAACTCAGCTGTGGGACGTGTCTAACTAACACGTGGTTTAAACATACGGCACTTCACAAGAATCTCAAGGTTATCAACATAGTGAAACTTAATTTTAGGCTCTCTGAATTGCTCTAAGTGGGAACACTAACTCCTGAGGGACCGAAAGTATAAAGGCAACCGTCAACTTGTGAATTATAGCCTCAAGTTCAAACTTTCACTTTTCCTTCATGTTGTATTAACTTAGTTGAAATACTGAGAAATCCAGGTTAGATGAAATGAAAATTTAAGTTATAATGTATTTGCAATTGTTAATTTTATCATAATATATTTACATTAACTGATTTCTCTTTAATATCCAGGGGCTAGTAGAAAGTTTAAAAATGGTGGTTTGAAGTAAAAGGGTTAAAATTAATTTATTTTTTTCTAGTTTTCTGTGAACTGGCTTTTTTTTTTTTCATGAACCAGTACCGGGTCATGTACCACACTTTGGAAAACGCTGCTACAAAGTAATTCGTAATCGCTACAGTAACTTGATTTCAAGTTCTTTATATGAAATATTCTAAGAGGACCCTATCTAACCAGTGGCGTATTTAAGTAGGGCCCATAGTCTTAATGGGGACATATTAATAATTTTTTCTATGTAAAATTACATGGGATATAGGGTCCACAAACATTATTAACCTCTGGGCCTACACAACCTTAAACCTGCCACTGCTTCCAATGATAGAACAACGAATAGAAACAACTAAGTCAACCAGTATAAAAGAAACACTTGTTTATATCATCACTAAAACAACGACTGTGGAGATGAATAACCATGCTTTAGTATGAATGAGCAATGAAATGTTGCAGGAATTACATTTTTATAGTGTTTTCTGTGAAGTTCTAGATTAATTATTCCGTATACTTGTTTTACTGTGTTTTACTGATGATGAAATTCGCTTACGAAAAAGTCATTCGATTAATATTGTCCGTTACTATAATAGTTTGCTGTTTATTATAATAAATTCTTGTAAAATGTGTGATAAATAACACAATAACTATACTATTTTGGATTTTAAACAAACGCAGTACAATATTGTAGTATATAAACGGTCTCAAACGAATTATGTTGATAATGTGGGATACTTCTAAAATACTTGACGTGCAACTGTTTTAGAATGGATCATTGTTACCAATGCTTTATATGTTGAAGTATATGTTTTACATTCTCATGTGTTCTAATAGATGCAAGCTTTAAATTCAGTAATCATTCCGAGGCACAAAGAAAATTCCAGTTATGATATCACCTTTAAAGACGATCAATCTGATTAATATTCGATTCTTGATGTAATCTGTGAATCCACATTTCTTTGGTTCTTCGCTTTTTTTTCTCTTTGAAGTGTTTCCCAGAATATTGATATTTGGAACAACAGGAAGAAAGTCATAGTCTTGTTACCCATGTGGAATAATAGCGAACTGATTATCTGAAGCATTCTCAACATACTTTCCATGAACTAAGAGCCTAAATAGCTATAGTTGCACCTTACCTTTTAAATATATGGTTGATATAAAAGCGTTGCGTTTTCGGAGCCTCGTATTGAAATTTCAAGTGATCACTTAAATGAAATATAGGTTTAAAAACAATTCCAACTTGAATTTAAGGATAAATGTTTAAATGCCATACAGCTTTAATATCTTTCTTTATTCTACAGAATTTTCCTTGTATACAACAAAATGACCTTTTAGTTGTAAAACATTTGTTAATTTTACAAGTATATAAAAAGGCTAAAATACAACTTAATAGTAGTATCAACCAAATAAAAAGAGAAATAATTTCTTTGTTTGTTTGTTTTGAATTTCACACAAAGCTACTCGAGGGCTATCTCTGCTAGCCTTCCCTAATTTAGCAGTGTAAGACTAGAGGGAAGGCAGCTAGTCATCACCACCCACCGCCAACTCTTGTGTTACTTTTTACCAACGAATAATGGGATTGATCGTTACATTATAACGCACCCACGGCTGAAAGGGCGAGCATGTTTGGCGCGACGGGGATGCGAACCCGCCACCCTCAGATTACGAGTCGCACGTCTTAACACGCTCAGCCATGCCGGGCCCAGTTTCTTTGTAAGAATTACTCCATGCTAACTACCTCTTCATAAAACCAGGAAAAAAATAAGCTCTCAATATGAAAACGTGAATTAAATTGTTTTTGAACTCTAGGACTATGAAACTATTAAAAAGAAAATATGTGGTTTGTTTGCTTAGAAATTCGCGCAAAGATATGTGAGGGCTATCTGCACTAGCCTTACCTAATTTAGCAGTGATAGACTTGGGAGAAGGCAGCTTGTCATCAACACCCGCTGCCAACTCTTGGGCTACTCTTTTACAAAACATTGTGGGATTGACCGTCACAATTATAATGCCCCTGCGGTTGAAAGGACGAGCATATTTGGTGGGATGTTGGATTAAAGCCTTTGATCCACAGACAGTGAAAACACACACCAGTAAATGTTGATTAATAGAAGCATTTATTTTCCAACAATTTTCCTAAAATAATTATTTTATATCAAAAGTGGCAAAGTTTGTGGAATTTGTTCTTCAACTGTAACTTTGAGTATTTATCTGGTTTTGATATTTATATATATCAGATTTATTTTTAAAAATGATAAAGGTGTCATCTACATATCTTTTATAAGATAACCGCTTAAATTATTCAGGACACTTATCTTACCAACTTTTATAGTGGTAATTTAAAACGATAGCTAAATATAGCGCGACCCTTGATCCCATAGAAACTGTATCTACTTGTTATTAATGACAAACACTTAAAAATACATTAGAACAAATTATCTAGTCATCGTCAGGTTCACAAAGAAGGTCGAAACGTTGTTCGCTCCTCTACGTAAAAAATTTTCTCAACCTACACGTGCCGTTTTTACATAACTATTTTCGGTATAAAGGTGTTCCATTATATTGATTTAATTTTGGTTTTAGTTGTTGTATAAGTAGGGCTTCTTTGATTTTGCATTTATTTATATTTGTTTCCCTATTTAGTATCTGGGTGTGTTTTTTGTTATGGGTATGTTGTGTTTATTTGATTTGGAGTGTTAAAAACGTGTGAATGTTTTTTTTTGTTTGTTCTTTAAACCTGATTTCCATTTTTCTGCTTGTTTCTCTAATATAGAAGTCGTGGCAGCTGTTGCATTGTATTTTATAAATAATGTTCATGTTGAGTTTGTCAGTGTAGTTTTTACATAGTATTGACTTTAGTTTTTAAATAAATTTGGTAATTACTGGAATGTTGTGTTTTGTTTTATGTTTTTCCAAATGTTGGTTATTTTTGTCGCTGATGTCGGGAACATATGGTATGCCGTAGTGTAAGATTTTGTTGTTTGTTGCATCTTGGAATTTATTAACGTTTGTTTGTTTTTTATTGTAATGTTGATCTAGGTGTGTGCGTATAACACTATGTAACACAAATTTCGTTCCTGGATAGTATGTCTTATTTCTTAATTGCTTATGTTGTAAAAGTACAGAAAATTGTCATTATTCCCTTTAAACTTTGCTTTTATGATCTGGATAATGAAATTTAGAAATTAACCTATTTTCTGTGTAAAAACGGACACATTTACACATTTTCATTTACGTAAGGTCTGAATAAAATAACATATGAATCAAGATTTACATATATTTATGCTAAAGTTATACAAAAATGTTTAGAAGTGAGTAGTTTTTCGAGATTTGCGACTCTAATCTATATCACTTTCACGTATCAGCCCTCAAATATCGTCTCCCATCATGTTTTCGGTATACGCTCCTTGATAGCGGCGTTCAAAGTCCAGTATATCTTGGTGAAAGCGCTCGCCTTGCTCCTCTGAGTATGCTGCTATGTTCTTCTTGAATTTATCAAGATGAGCGTCAATGATATGGACTTTCAGTGACACCCTGCAGCAATTTTGCCACAGTTCTTCACCAGAGCCTCAACCAGTTCCACATAATTTTCTGTCTTGTGATTGCCCAAGAAGCCTCGAACTACTGCGACAAAGCTGCCCCAAGCTTTTTATACTGAGTTTCTTATTTATTGAGGATCTTATTTATTTATGGTCCAACGAAAACACCAGCTTTGACCTTTGTCTCAGACAACTTAGGGAAGAAGTCTCGAAGGTACTTGAAGGCTGTAGACTCCTTATCAAGACCAGTGACAAACTGTTTCATAAGACCTGATTTTATGTGCAATGGTGGGAACAACACCTTCTGGAGGTCCACTAGTGTCTCACACTTGACATTGTGCCTCCCCACAGAGAACTCGGTCCATTGTGGCCAGTGCTTCCTGTTGTAGTGCGCTGTGGTGTCCTTGCTGTTCCAAAGGCAAAGATAACAGGGAAACTTGGTAAAGCCTCTTTGGAGACCCATCAGGAATGCCACCATTTTGAAGCATCCGATAACCTCCCAGCCATACTCATCATACTTCAAGGCTTCTAGCAAGGTCTTGACGCTATTATATTCCTCTTTGAGGTGCGCTGAATGAATCAGGAAAAGAGATGGAGCAGCTCAGCTTTGAGGCTTCTACAACATTCTAAAAGTTCGAGAAAATTCTCTATCAGCTACTCAGCACTGAATCTGTCTGGAATGTTCTGGAAAATGGGTAAATTTGAGAATTTCATTACCCAGATCCAAAAAGCAAAGTCTAAAGAGAAAATTAGGTCTTTTTCATTTACTATAGGGATAAGCAATTGGGAAATAACACTTTCTGCCCAGGAACAAGAAAAAGTGAAAATTATGTTACATTGTGTAATTTTTCAACTGTTTTTTGAGGAAATTTGTTGATGTTAATGAAGTGTTGTTTTATCTGGTTGAATTCATCTAACATCTAACTGCATCGCCCCTTACACTCCCCGTACCCGTTTATACTCTCGTCCTTAAGGCATGTGTCCGGCAACGGTCAGTTGCAAACTCTTTCTTTGTTAACCTGAAGATGACTTAAAAAGGACGAAACGTTGTTGTCTGCTTTATTAGTAAAAGTGTTAAAACCCATATCAGCCGTTCTGAGATACACTTGGCTTGATTACTAGATAATGTTACTTTATATATAACATGCTAGGCTTAATCCCACCAGTTTACTTGATTTTGCACCCACTCCCCTGAGGCACAGCGGCATGTCTGTGGACTTAGCCGTAGTGGGCAGAGTAGAAATGACCCATTATGTAGCTTTGTGCTTAATTTCAAACAAATAAAATTCTTGATTTTAATGTCATGCGTCTTTTGGCTAACAACCGAATTAAAACCTTAAAAATATTGTATACAATAATACATGTACCACTAATTTTGTATTTCTGTTGAATCTTCTTTGTGAACTTAGGTTTACAACTTGAATTAACGTGATGTAATTTATAGTAAACGTTACTTAATAAATAAATAAATTTGATATCATTATGTATACTTTACTTTCACCCCAAAGAACCATTCCAAACGACTGAATACATTACATCGACGTTTTGGCTAATAAGTATTGCTGAATCCGTGATTTTCTGCTTACTCATAAAACAAGCTGTTTTGTGGCTGTCAGTTGCCGTATGACAGTTTTTAATGTTTTTACATTGTACAGATAAAAGTATTTTAATCTCAAATATTGTTAGAAAAACTGATCAACTGAGTTATGGAAAAGTTGTATTTTCCTTTAGTTTCTTGCTTAGGTCGAAGTCATTGCTGCTAGTAGCTGACGTACTTCCTTTCAATTACCACTAATTATAATCTGTTTCACGACTGACATTTGTTATAGTTCTCTTTCTTTTTGTTTGATTTTGATGTACAGTCATTTACCCATCATTAATAACCAGTCTACTGCCCTGGAAATAGCTAATAAAAAGGTATATTATGCTATGTTATCTTTTCGCTACGGAAATTCTTTGATAAAAACATAATTCATAAATAGGTAATTAACCATCAAGATCTCATTTAATACGTCAAATGCTCTCATACCACTTTGAGATTTTGCGCTTATCCATTGTATTGCAGACTGTGTATGGTATTATTACATGTCTTCTGTTATAGAGATGAAGAAGTTACCTAACTTGTCAAGTAGTCAATCCATTTTGCATATGCAATTAATTAGTGTTTTGCAGATGTTTATAGAGTTATATTAAAGTAACCTTCTTTATGAGTATATTCTATTTTTCTAATTTTAAAGTTATACCATTGCCATATTGAACCATGCGGTATATACGTTTACTTAACTTTATCAAAATGTATTAATTTTCACTCAAACACACTCATATATATATGTAGATGCTTCTTCAACTTTTTTTTTTTTTCCATGTTCTCATTAAAGCTTCTTTTTTGTTGTTGTTGTTATCCGCAGCTACAATTATTGATGAGTTGAGTATTTCCAAAAGCAAATTAATTGTGAGAGAATACTAAACTTTTAATAGTAGGTGAAAGTACTAAATACTTTTGTTTAAAGAGTAAAACAATAGTTTTATTTGTATAATTTATTTAGCCAGAATATTGATGGATATTAATATTATAGATTACTTGAGTGTTTGTGTGTACATAACAAATATAACAGTACGAAAGAAGTAAAAGAGTAAAGGTCAAAGCCCTAGATAATATATAAAAGTGACATTACGTTTATACTTCACACAATATCTGAACGTACTATACTGATTGGTTAATGTGTAAAAAAAAAAACAAAAAACAATTAAGAGCATCCCAATTTATCACGTGGCTCTTTGTTTTGGCTGTCATCCAGGAGGCCAATGCCCTTGAAAGCTGTCTGGGGTAAGTACAGTGAGTAATTTGATTGGTTGTCGCATGAAGCTCCTTCAGTTCTGGTTGAGTTGCGTAGTTATTTGGAAATAGTGCAGTGTTTTGATTTCGTCGGAAAACAGCTGTTCGCTGAATAGGAAATTAAGTGGCTTTGTACATTTCAGAGGTATTGAGTAACTACCAAACAGTGACAAAGGAAATAGTCGATTCGTACTAGACCTGTACCATATTCACCTTGTAGGTAAATATTCTAATATATTTTTTTAAAGAAGGTATTGTGTCAATATTACTACTAATTGCTAATAGTAATAGTTAGTATAAGAGAGTTTGTAGTGAAACTAGAACTACTTTAATATAACAGTAGAACTTGTTGGCACTTATAACCTAGCGGTAGCACATTCGGCTGCAGTGTAGTTTCTTAACACTATAAATGAGTGTAAATTAGAATAATAATGGTAACAATTAATATTATTGTATAGTTTGACAACGGATTTTGTGAGCTTAACTAAGTTATCGAACTTGTTAACAATAACTAAACAGTTTACCAGTATTTTATATTACTAATTATTATAACAAATTGGAATGTGTTGTCAGTCACTTTACAAAATATTCTTAATTATATCTTAACGATTTATAATTAATTTCAGATACATTTGGAATCAATGAGCCATTGAAGCACAGTCAGTCTTATTTAATCCAAACATCAATTCTGTATCTGCTTTTTTGTTTTACACACACACACACACACACCTACATATTTAAATTTTATTCTAAAGCTTAAACTTGATCTTGTATTCTGTCATTTACTAATTGAGGTTGTTTGACTCTTTTAGAAATTGAGACTGATTATAATTTATATACAAGTATATAACTTGCTTATGATTGTTTTAACCGAAAACATAATTTAGCCAATGTTAATGATACAATAATGTATAGTAACTACAACTATATCCATTTGCTTAGTATTACCATAGAAAAAACTTCTGTTATTGTGATCAGGCAATTAGGTGCTATATTTTTTAGTCTGTTTTCTATTCTGCAGTTGTAACTTTAGTCTTGCAATGTCTGTTGATTTTAAATATCTTGAATAGTATCAGACAATTACATGTACTCAAATAACATGACACATGGTCAAAAAGAAGATTTTTGGGAAAAGCTCATTAAGGTGTTTTAAATTGTTAAAGACATTGATAATGTTAATGCATCATTTTTTTTATTTTGTCTTCAGTGGTGAGAGTGGTAGGACTAGGGGCATAAATACACATTTTGGCAGGGCAAAAGTCATCTTTAGCTAAGACAGCTTTGTTTTTAATACAGGGTGGATGGTTTTTAGAAGAGGTTGCTTTTTGATGTAGTGAATGCAATAAGTTTAAGAGAATGTTAAATGAAAGTTTCATAAATACTTGAATAATAAGGATTGGATTTGAATTTTTTCTTTGTTTTAAAGTGTAGTGGATGAAATGTGCGCCTGTTCTGTTGTTGTTTTTAAATTTTATGTATTTATATAAAAGTAAAACCTTAACCCTCCCTTTATGTCAAAAAATCATTTATTTCACTGTGGTAGATTCAACTGGAGTCTAATCTGTATCTTTCAAATCTTAAACATTTTATTGTCTATATTTAGAACACAGAACAAAAATATCATTTTCATCCAGTTGATCTCACATATAACCTTGTGAGTATTTAGTAGAATTAGCTCCAACCATACTTTTTTCAACAGAAAGTTAGTTGAAAGATCTTAATCCTTCCATATAAAACAACTGTTCTGTCGTCAGAATCATCCTTGTAGCCCTTCTTTGGACTAGATTGATTGCTGTTCTGATTTAAGCAGTAATGTTTTGTTGTTCTTGGAATATTAAAGTATTTTTTAAATCGTGCATAAAATTACTTTATTGCACCAGGCAGAAAATTGAGTCTAAAGTCATAGCAGCATATATTCTCAATTTGTAAACAAGCCAACTTGCTTTGGGATAAACCATAAACCTATCAGAATATTTTTGAAAAGGGGTGACATTATCCTATGACCCACAGAGGTATATTTTTCATATGCTTATGCAGTGATGATAGTCTCAATAATGAAAATGGTAAATAGCTTGCCCTATAGCTAATAGTTTTGTAAAGATGGTCATCTAACTTTCACCTCTCAATTAGTCTATACCCTTATCAAGTTGAGACCAAAACTATATTAAACCTTCTTGGCAAGGCCTAACTAGTGATTTGGTTTAATAAAGATAAGTACTTTTTTTAAACTAATAAATACACCTCACAAAAGTACAAATCTGTTAATTGTCTTTACCACAAGCAAAAGCTGTTAATAGTATTATTAATATGAATAGAGTACTACTTTAATAGCTCAAGTTACCTAACCATGCCAAGACCCTTTAATTTACCCTTGCTGTTGAGTTGGTTGTCATCTGCATTAAATTTATAGTTCAGATTGTGATAACTCTGACTTGTATAACTTGTACATGCAACTTGACTTTACTAAAAGTCACTTGCACAATATTTGTCAAATTTACCAATTTATCAAAAGCATTCTGTTCTACCTTAACATCCACAATACAGTTAGAAATACTCTAAGAGTTTTATATCATCAGGAAACTTTACTAATATGCTGATTCTGCTGCTATCAACATGATTACTAGAAATATTAAAACCAAATGCTTAATCTTTTACCTCTGAAGCACATCAGTAAAAATATAGTTTGACTGTGCTCATTTAATAACAACCTTTTACTTTTTCTCTTGTGACCACTTTACAATACAGTAAACTAATCTTTCTTCAATTTTATGTATTGTTTTAGCTAATTTTTTTGTGGCACTTTATCAAAAACTTTGTGAAAGTCATAAGTACAAGAAGTCTGCACACTTTTCATTGTAAGTTAAAAAATTAATCTCATCAGTAAGGCAGGGCTTTGTTTCAGTAAATCCATCTTGACTTCCTTTTATAATAATATATTTCACTAAATTGGTTTGCAAAGCTTGTTTTACTAGACTCTATCATTACTTACCTCTAGAGAAGCAAATTCAGAACAAGGACATTAGGTTAATTCAGCAACACACAAAATACTAGGATAATGTATTCAACCTGCTGATAAAAAATGAAATAAAAACATTTTAACCATGTGGTTCACTTGTGTTAATTTTAATTAGCCACAGAAGTGAAAATACATCTATTGTTTTATTGTTATGGGTATATTTGACATCTGTAACAAATTTCAATGGTCATTTTATGCCCTTAGTGCTGCACATGCTCAGTTAGTGAAACTGTTTAATTCAGGAGAAACTATCAAAGATGTCAGCAGTTCATATACTGTTTCATCTTGTTGTAATTTTGAAATTTAGAACATATTTAAAAATGCAGATTTATTTCAAGACGCATAATGGTAAATAGGCCTACTCTACGACTCAAAATTCTTAAAACTCAACCATCAACATTTAATCTTATGAAATATGTTATTGAGGTGTGGACTTGCTTCTTGTAAGAAGAACATTCATATCATTAGTAATAACCTTATTCAACTTTGGTTTTTCATGTCAATCAACTTTTTTTTTTTTTTTTTTTTTTTAGTTTTGGATTCTTTTTCTGAAGTGCAGAAGAATTAGAGGAACCTTGATTCAGTTGTTATATTGTTAGGAATTATCACATTCTTCCTCTCAGGTGTTACATTTGTGGAGTGAATAGGTCAGAAATACGACAATTAGGAATCACAGATTTAACCATTGAAAGCTTAGTTTCAGACATAAATATTTTTTTATTAGTTATAACTGTGTGAAATGGTTTGCCCAAATGAGGTATGCATTATTAGTGTGATTTCATTTAAAATTTTGTTGGTAAAATATAAGAATAAGAAAAGGATTAATTTTAGTAAAATTAGTAATTTTTTATTAGTAGTATGATTTTATTAATGAAATGTATTCTTCATGAACTAAATATTACCTGTTATTTCAAATGGTTTATCTACCTCCACTTTGTATCAGATCTTTTTCAAAACATTGTCATATCTCTTAATACTGCACATAAATCTATCAACTGCTGTATGCATTTCTCATTTTAGGATGTCTCTCACTTGTTAAAAATTGTTCCTCAAGTTTATTTTAATAGGATTTTCTAATTAAATACTCTAAATGTTACCATCATGGTGGAACAAAAGAGAAACATTCGGATGGAATTTGCTTATCAGATGATGATGATGATGTAACAAAAAAGAGAGAGAGAGAGAGGCAGTTAACTTGCAGAAACTGAAAATGGAGCATTTTGGAGTCAATAATGTTTTTATTACTGGATTGGAAGAACTATATTTGTTAACTATATACAAAGATAATGGAACTTCAGGATAGTGATAACAGAAATGTAACTAATTATTTCTGTATAACAAAAATATTTTCTTCTGTATCAAACCCATTAACTGTTTTTTAACAGTTATGACTAAACACTGCAGTGTGAAGCATAAATAGACACACACCTATATATGTTATGAACCATGTTGTCTGTCTGAACATTCATTTGTTTCCCTTTTGAAAAGACATGTATGCAGATAAAGCATGAGTAATGTTAATGCCAATTTTTTTTTCCCAAGCAGGATATTCTATGCTAAATTATTAGGAATTAATTACACTATCATTAGCATTTGAAAATGTAATGTAATTTAAAGAATAAAAATGCAGATTTACTGCATGTCATTGTTGGATAGCTCTCAGCACGACTGAAATGCTCACCAATTATATTTTATGGTGGATGGTATAAGTAACTCAGAGCTTTGGCTATCAGTGAAACCAAGAGTGCAGTGCAATTAACCCTTTTATAGTCTATGATATAATTTAAATTGTTACAGCTTCTATATAAACTACAAGCATTTATTTACAAGACTTTCTTTTCTATCCAGTAAATTACAAAATCCCACCTTTCTTAATAATGTGATTCCTTGTCATAATTAATTCTAATATGCTTGATTTAAAGATTTACAAAGAAAAATTATGCAATTTTAAGGTACTAGAAAGGAAACTAAGCAGTACAATTAACATTGTCATAAGATCTTAGAAAAACACAATTCAGTTACTCTACATGAATTTTAAAATTCTTCCTACTTAATATGAACAATTGTTGAATGAGTTTATTCTTATAACAACATCCAATAGCACTTAATACTAAAAAGAGTAAATTTAATAATACAATATTCTTTATTTCTAACACCAGCATGCTTATGCTACATAATCAAGCAAACCTTTGTACAGTTTAGTAATTTTTTTAAAAAAAAGATTATGAAGTAAAGGCTTTATATATGTTTCCAAGTTTGAAAACATTGACTCTCATGTTCAAATTTATTTTTCTAAATTTTTTATTTTAATATTTGAGCAGATCAGATTTTGGAAAACTGCCCAAACCTCTAACATTTTTTAACTCTGGAATGAAACCTTTAGTGTGTTCTCTTGTGTTCTAGAGAATACTAATTTGACACAGTAAGCTTCTCTTCAGTACTTAATTTGGGTATCATTCTTGTTCCATTGCCTCTATTTGTACAGCTTCCAACATGGTGATATCCTTTCTGCAGTAAAAGAACCAACAGTTACCCATAGTACTGCAAAGGTGGAGTTGCCAATGTGTTTACAAGGTTACAATAACCTTTGCAGCTAAATTTAGTATCATACTTTGTAAATAAAACAAGGTATATTTCTTTGTTGAAGCAAATATTTTGGCTAGATACAAGAACAATATTCCTGACTTCATGCAATTTTCTGTTAAAGCTCCATATTATACTCCTGGAGCTTTATCTTTTTTTCTTTTTTTTCTGTGTTTTCAACAAACGTGGAAGAAGCATCTAATGGAACACATTTTTCTTCCTTACAAAGTTATTGCATAAAATCTGCTAATTAATTTTATAAAGATTCCATATTTTTAAAGTGTTTTTTGCCTTCTCTTTTAGTAAATTGTCATTCAATAATTATTAGTAATTAAAGTTCATGTTGTTTTTTTTATGAAAAAACTTGTGTATTTAAAAAAGGAAGTGAACAGTTTATCAGTTTGAACAACATTCACTATCTACCAGAATCTTCTGCTAATCTATGTAATGAAAATTATCCCCAAAATGATGAAGTAAATGGCAAGAGCTTATCTTAAGATATTTCATATTCTAACTTAGTTGAATAATACTTTTCTTGGACGTCAGTTTGTTTCTTTAAGATTTGTTACAGTTACCACATATTTCACTTTATTTTGGCCAATTTTCAATTTTAGTTAAAGTCCAGTAATCTTCTGTGTACCCACAAACCTTCTTTTAAATCACTTGACAGTGCAGTACCTTAAGAAAGCCTTGAATCAACTTCTGTAGAAATAGTGCAACAAATTGGCAATCTCATTGGAGACAGAGATGTTTGTTTACCAGTTTATGTGATTAATGGTTTTGCCCAGTAGTTAAATTGAATCAAACATTTGAAAGATGACTTTTTCAGATACTCTGGTTCAATATATTTTTTTTCAGTAGCTTAATCATATCTAAACTTAATGATTTTTGTTACTTTAATATAAGCATTATGCTAGTGTGAAACTGATCAATAAACTTGGTTTCACAGCCTTTGGTAATAAGTTTACAATGAGATTTTCAAGGAACATGGGTGTATCTACAACATATTATACAGTACAACTGTCAGTAGAATAATTGGTAATTGTTAGATTTATAAGCATAAAGTGTGAATTTTCTGGCTGCTGTGTAATAGGGATAATGATTAAATTTACCAATAAATGGTGATACTTTTCTTTTTAGTAGTAATGTACTTAGTGATGGCTATACTTGTCATTAAATAAAGCATTGGTAAGCTTCTTTGTTTTTGCCTGAAACTTAATGACCAGTTTTGCTAGATTATGTTTTAAGGGGTAGTCAGTTGAGCTAGACAACTAATACAATAAGGTTGCATTTGTATATGTGAAATTAATTATGTGCAAATTAGATTCATAAGTATTTGAAGTTCAATTCAGCAAAAATTGGATAATTAATATATATTGTTTATCTTATTTGCTTCATAAAATGGCATGTATAAAATATGTAATTTGTTTTTAGTATAGGTGTTAGAGGAAGGTTCATCACATAGTTCTTAATTTAACTAGTTTAAAAGAAAAGTTAGAAATGAATTTATTGTTAATTGTTTTTGAAATATTTAAAGATTTGATATTGAATGAAAAGTGTTATGAAGAATCTTAGAATTTGAAGAACCAGTTTTATCAGTATTGTGATGTATATAAGTAATTGATTTTTTGTTACTCATAAAATTAATATTTGAGAGGGAGAGAGATTTAATTATGTATGTTTTATAGCTAAAACAAGATGTTTTATTGAAGGATAATCTGATTCTGTCATTACTTTTACTGTAAGAACATCTTTCTCAGTTTACTCTCATATGAAGTTATAACCATTGTGCTCACACATTATTTACATATTAAAACATTACTGTAAAATTAAATCTACATTAATATGTATGCTATATAAACTGTAGATTATTTATAACTAGTCTGACCAAAACTGTGGATTGAGGACAAAAAATGTTATGAAACCTAGTATGAATACATGCTTATCAAAATCATTCCACAATAAATCTGGAACTTTTTCCTGAAGTTAATTAATTGCTTTGTACTTAAGGGGAAATTCACAATAAAACTGGAACAAAATAATTTGATTGATAACAAAAGAAAAAAATTAGTTTTTCACATTTTAGAAACATTTACTTAAATATGATATTGGTTTTTATTTATAAAGAACCAAGTTTGTCTTGGTCTCCTACATAAATTACCTGTTTGTCAAGGTTCCATGTATGTCTGTGTGATAGCAGGTTTTTCCAGAAGTGGGTATAACACAAGGAGATTTCAAAGTGAGCCATTATAAATTGTAATAAAACTTTGTAAGTATACAGTTGTTTTGATGTTCTTTGTTATTTATTTTAAGTGTAAGTGAAATTCTAGAGAAGAAAATATGTGCCTAAAACATGTCTAGGGTTTTGAAGCTTAAAGTTGTAATGCATAGTTCATTAATACTAACCTGTTCTGAACAGGTATTTTGTCAACCCTCCCTTGAAACATGAAATATGTATCGTGTCACACGTAATTTCCAAATGCTTCAATAAATTGAAGAAGTTTGATTGTACTATGGAATATTACATTTTATCTATTTTTAGATGTAATGTACATTGTTTAGCTAAAAATAGTTTCAAAACTTTATATTGAGACACCTTAAAAGTTAAAAAAAAAAACAGAATAAAAGTTAAGTATGATTACATACACAGTCAACAGTTTTATAAAAGAGTTTACAAAAATTAAGATCATTACTATTATCGTTATTTCTTCAGAATTAGAGTTTTATCAAAATTTACTAGCCAAGAAATTGTTACTTGTTTTTATTGTAAATAGTGGGTGGATTATGTACTTTCTTAATTATTAAATATGCAGTTGTTTTTAATTGAATGTATATGTTTCTAAACATAACTGATTTGATGTTTTTGTATTTTATTGACATAATTTGCATGTATGTACCCAAAAATTGTTTCATAAAAACAGTTTATCTTTTCCAAATTTAAATTGCTATGTACACATAGTGTTACAGATATCTTTAAAAATTAATGAATCAATAAAAACTGAGACTAGTGTAAAAAAATTTACATGGATTAAAGAAAATGGGGTATTTTATATGTGTAAAAAAATTGTTCATTTTAGAAACTATTTCAGGCTGAAATAGTAAACATATCAACAATTTGTTATGATTAGATTCAAGCTAAAAAAAATGAATATGCAAGATACTTGCAAGTAAAATATATACTTTTAATATGTGTTTTTTTGTTTTTTTTTGTTAAAGATGAAGCATTGACATATGCATATGAAAAGAAGTGTGGATGCATCTAATTATTTGCGTTCCTGGATTTTTTTCAAGGATTTTATCTGATACTTGTTTTCCTGTGAAATGGTAATGAATATTTAAAACTTGAAGTTACACACTTAATGGTCAAACCATTGTGTAAGAGCAATTTCTAGCGAGTGAATGAACTATGGTGAAAACATTTCAAGCATATTTACCTAATTGTCACCGTACATACAGCTGTATCCATTGCAGAGCACACCTAGCCAATCATGATGAGCTGATCTCAAAGGTACATAATTATAATTTGATTAAACTTTAACTCTTTGTATTTTTGTTAAGTTGAGTGTTTTAAAATATAGTGTCTTGTTATTTATATACAAGTATTGGGGAAAAAAAGTAACTCTGAATAGAAAAAACTATGTGCAGTTGTGTAATTAACTTGGAAAGAGGAAACAAAAAACATGAGGATGTAAGTGGATTTATAACTTGATACAGCTAATGACTAAACTGTCTTGTCTTTACATGGAGAATAAAATCCCTACAATCATCCCCATTTTGTCTGTCAAAAGCTTAGTGTTTGATTAATTTCAGCTTTCATTGTTTTACCTTTATGACTATTTTGCAATACAGGTTCTATCTGTTTTGCCAGTGATGCAGAATTTTATTCTTTATGTAAAGTAGAGATGATCTAGTCTCCTATGTGAAAATTAGTTGGAACATGTGATTTGTCTACTTCCATCCATATGTTTGGTTTCTTTTTAAAGTTCAGTTGTCAGCCCTACATAATTTTTTCTTTGTTTAATGATAAATTTATTTTCTGTTACTTGTTGGTATACTTTTTATAAGATGGCCTGTGTAGGTTACTGGGTTATAGAGAGTATTCCAAAGCTTTATGAATTTTACATAGAATGATAATAAAATAGGTAGTCAAAGATTGTGAAAACTATTTAGCTCTAGCAAATTATGATTAAATTATCATTACTTCTGGAATTAGGTATGTACTAGGCCTGTTGAAGAAAGATGATGATGAATGAAGATAAGAAATTTCTGTTTTTGCTATTCACCTTCCTTTTCAACTTTGAGATAAATGACAGCTGGAAAGTGACATACACCACAGATAGAGTAACCATGCTAAATGGCCCTTCATATCTAGCTTCAGAAAATCCATAGGAATTTTGTGTTGCTTAAATGTAGTTGTTGGTGCCTTCCTTATATAGTGTTAATATGTTCTCCACTATGTGTATATTGAACACATTCCCAGTTATAAATATACAGGAAGATGAATTGATTAACAGGAAGATATCTTCCATTATTTATTATCACATAGCCATTTCATTTCATGAAGTTAATTTTTCTATCTTTTCATCCTTCTAACTACAAGGTCTGTTCAAAAAATACGCGGACTGTTTGAATTGCGCGGCTCCAGTTGGTTCCAGGGGAATCTGCTTGGTGTCGCTAGGTTTGCACAGATCAGCTGATTACGACGCCATTTTTTCAATTGCAGATATCTTCATTTCTGTATTAGCTACGCGGTTTTAAGTGAAGTGCGATTTTTTCGTTTGGTGGATTTCAGAATGAATGACCTGAAGGAACAACGACTTGCTGTGAAATTTTTTGTTAAACTTGGAAAATCTACGACTGAAACTTTTGCTATGCTTAACACGGCTTACGGTGATGTTGCTATGAAGCGTACGGCATGTTTCAAGTGGCATGAACATTTTAAGGATGGTCGACAGTCCATTGAAGGTGATGAGCGTCCTGGACGTCCTTCCACGTCAACTGACGACCCACACGTCGACAAAATCAACACTCTGGTGCGGGCAAATCAACGTCTGACTGTCAGGGAGCTTGCTGAAGAGTGTGGGATATCAGTTGGATCTTGTTACAAGATTTTGACCGAAAAATTGAAGATGCACCTCGTTGCTGCGAAATTTGTGCCACGCCTGATGACGGACGAACAAAAAGCCCATCGCGTCCAGGTTTGTCAGGAACTGCTTGATCGTTCAGAAGAAGATGAAAACTTCTTGTCAAGGATCATAACAGGTGATGAATCATGGGTTTCTGGTTATGATATTGAAACGAAGGTCCAATCGTCCCAGTGGATGGGTGAAACATCCCCCAGACCCAAAAAGGCTCGCCAAGTTCGATCCAAGGTCAAGGTGATGCTGACAGTTTTCTTCGATGCTAAAGGTGTTGTTCACCACAAGTACCTCCCCGAAGGCTCCACAGTGAACCAGACTTACTATATTGAAGTTCTGAAACGTCTGAGGGACCCCATTCGTCGCAAAAGGCCAGAAATGTGGAGGAGAAGCAAATTGTTTTTCCATCACGACAACGCTCCAGCCCATTCATCCCTCAGAACTCTTGAGTTTTTGGCCAAACACTCGATCACTGTTCTTCCCCACCCCCCTACTCACCTGACCTTGCTCCTTGCAATTTTTTCTTGTTCCCCAAACTCAAAAGACCCTTGAAAGGAAGAAGATTTGAGACGATTCCCGAGATTAAGGCAAATGCGACGAAGGAGCTGGAGGACATTACAATAAGAAGCGTACCAGGACTGTTTCAACAAGTGGAAACACCGTTGGGATAAGTGTGTGCATTGGGGAGGAGAGTACTTTGAAGGGGTCCCAGACCTGTAACTTCTAAATAAAGTACATTTTGTTTTATGACGTCAGTCTGCGTATTTTTTGAACAGACCTCGTATGTTCTTAAGGGTAATAATTGGCTATCATTTGCCAGATTCCTGCTATTTCTATTAACCATCAATTCTGTTTGCTCCAACATGTTGAGAAAATTGTTGGAAGTGGGGGTGAATGCTGGGGCTGGAAATAAAGTAACAGTACTAGCAGGCTTAGTTTAAGATTCTCTGGTATGTTTATGTTCATGCTAAACTGAAATTGGTTGTGAGTTAGCTCTCAACTAGCTGACAGATGGTAAACTTTATTTTAATTAAAGTTTTAATACCCATACCAGCCGTCTTGAGAACCCATTTTTACTTCAAGTGGGTTTTTTGTCGTCACAAGATAATAAACTAATCTTAAAATGTTAATTGAAGCCATAGGTATCCAAACACCTCAAATGCATGAACTTCTTAAAGTGAATTAGCATATGATTTTTAAAGGATCAGCACAGAGGTGGGGTTTAAATTTTTCTTCATCTGCCTTAGTAGTTTGTGCTTTCACATATTTGTTTTGAATTGCATAAAATACATTTTTCTTTCATTGGACATAATTTTTGTGTGTAAAATCATTTACATGGGACCTAACTTTAACAGAGACATCTCATGAAAGTTTGAGGAACAGATGACTACAAAGTTCTTGAAATTGTTTTAATAAGTAAGGATTTCTTCTCATAAATGAAACATTTCAAACATATAAAATGTTGCAGATCCTGAGATTATTTAGTCTCATAAGTTATTTATCTGGTCATATATTAAGGAATTGCTCTCATTATGTGTTACACTCATCTTATTACATTCATGTTTATCATATATTAAGTCAATACATATGTATTTAAAAATTTAAATATTTATATCTAGTTAGGAACCTAGACTCTCAGCTTCCTGGGCTGAATCCAGCACCAATGACAAGTTTTATTTGTTTTAATTCCTGTTCTCCTTAATAGTTTACCATTTACAATGTTATTATTCCATACAAGTTTTGTTTTGTACTAAAATCACATGTTTGTATGCTATTATCAGTATAATGTGGATATGACTGAAACATTGTTATACAGTATGTCAAACTTTGGCACTACTTGGAAAATTATATGCCTTGTGTGTTACATTTTCAGTATTGTAATGGATGTTTGCTAAAGTTTTATTCAACATTGTTTAAGTTAATTCTTTTTATAATTTTTGAAGTTTTCTTTATTTAAAAGTCATGAATTCATAAATTAGTGCCACATATTTGTTACTACCTTTATGAATTTCTTTTATCCTTCAAACTGCTCTAGCTTTCCACTTTTTCATATGATGAATTTAATTGAAACTGCCTAATTTTCCTTGTCATTATATTAAGCTTCAAGCAAACTTTTCACTCTCCTTTTTAGGTTTTAAATAAACATTCATATTTAACTAAGTTTGTCTTCATTATAACTTTGCATGTACTTTACTTTGCACCTAATCATTAAGAAATAAACTTCACCCTAAAATATGTCTGTAATGTATGTAGCAGATTGGCCAAATGCTTTATTTATCTTTGCAAAGCATAATAAAACCCAGGATTCACTGTTTTGTTTTAAATTTGATAATAAGTGGGAGAAATAAAACTTTCTAAGTGACCTATTAATTCATTATAAGGTAATCTTAGAAACGTGCAATTTTCCATATGTTTTATTTATTTCCATTGTGACACTTTCACTTGTTTTACCTAGAATAGAATTAACAATTGAAGTAAGCCTAAACGTTTTCACTGTGGATGTGTAAATGATTCTGATTGACATTCAAGGCATCTTTACCAAAACAGACATAGTTAAGTGTGCAAGTATATCCAAGTTTAACTTTCAAATATGACACTAAATTGTATAATTCTAGTATCAGTCAAGTAATATGTTTGGTGAAAAAAACAACAAAAAAACTATTGCCACATTTCTTTTGCACAAAGGCTAATTGTAAAAATTAAATTGTTGTTTTTACTATGGTTTCCTTTATTTTAATTACAGTAATAACAAAGTTTAGCTTCTTTATTTTTTTATCTAATAGCTAATTGTTCATTGGTTGTGAAATTTAGTTGGACACTGGAAAATTTCCCTTCAGAGTGACCAGTTGTTGTGAGCAAAAAATGTTTCCATTGCTGTTGAAAACAATTTGGATTCAATAGCGAGTAGCAAAGTCAGTCTTTTGGAATAAATTTTGTAAATATGCTGAAATTCACATCCTTGTACTAGCAAAAAGTTATCTCCAACAACAGGGATGTAGCTGTGGTGAGTGGGGTGGTTCAGGATTCATTCTGCCCACCCAGCTCTAAATATCACTGAGAATGAGTTCACCATCAGGATGAAAAATTTCTTTGTCAATGCAACAGTAGTTTACCTTGCAATTAGCTTTTCTGGAAAGTTGTGGAATAAATAACCTTCAGTAATATACGTTTCTGAGGAAAGTCCACTGGAAAAACCTGCACACACAACTGAACAAACAACCATGCTATATTAATTCACTTGAACTTTGCATGGGATGTCAGACAATATCATCCACAGTGGATATCATATAAAGCATATGCTCTTTCCAGTTTAAAAACAAACAAACAAATTTACAAAAACAATATAAACCTGAATTGAAAGAGCTTTATTTATATTTTTATATTAAGACTGCTGGAACCTACATGTTTTTCTGACTTCTTGAATTTGAAATTTTACAAATATCTAAAGTATAAAAGTACACCAGCATTGTTTTTTGTTTGTTGTTTTTTGCATTAAACTTTTTTAATCTCATTGTGACTAATCTCTATCATTTACCTGTTTTTAAAGATATATTAATCAGAAAAATAAAACTCAACTCAAAGTAAAATTTGTCATCACTTTTATTTTGTTAGACTCTTTGTTCCCCTTATTACATATTTGTTTAGTTACTGCTCATGTGAATTGTTTTAATGGACATTTTGAAAGTAATTAAAATCATAAATGTGAATGTAACGAGTTTTTTTGTTTTCATGGTTAAGGCAGCTTAAGGCATGTGTATCTATGGGCTAGACTGGTTTTTACCACCACTCCCACTCAAATCATTTTAGCTATGACCCTTTCTGACACAAATAAAACCTGTAATTTCATCACTGAGCTATGTTTATGTCCTAGTGTCGAATGTAAAGGATTTTACCATTGCTGAAATTGACTACTTCTTGTTGGTAGGTGGTGGAGTAAAGTTGATGAGGTTGATAGTCATCATTGTTAAAATTATGGGGGTTCATGATTGTGGCTGGCAGTTATGTGTTTTATACTTTTTGATTAAGGTCAAGGACTCAGTTTGATATGAATGTGACAGTCGTATTCATCCAGATATTTAAGGTCTACACAGTTATTTTCCCTGTAATGAATGGTGAGGGTTTTGGCACTAGAAAATAAAGCCCACATATTCAATAGCTTTCTATATTTAGCCTCTACTTTCTCTAAATATTTTTACCTTCTTTTTTCTTTAGCTTTTTCCAACCCCTTTTGTGTTCGTACTTTTGTATGATGGATAAGATAAACATTTGAAGAATAATGTACGTGTACATATAAACTTACTTGTGAGTGTGTATCTAAGAGAGAGAGAGAACTACAGAGTTAGAATGAGACACCTAATAGTTTTGTAACAAATGATCACACATTTTCTGTACTTAACTCGAAAATTTCAAATTTAGTTATTGGATGACTTGTATTCTACACTCCACAATTTACTTGTTAAGTTGTTAACAAATTATTTAGAGCTGATAAGCAGGTAAATACAAGTCTACAAGTAATTATGAATTTTTACAGGACAATGAATTGCAAATTTTGTTCAAGAAATGTGAACTGTTGATATAATATATCTTAATATACTGTTATTCCATCTGTTAGAGATGACTCAGCTCTATTTCTTTAGCAAAATCCAAAGCCTTTGAAAATGAAGGACTGAAAGATGTGGATATCTTATATATAGCCTAACAGTTCAGTTCTAATTATGTTGTAGGCCAACAATTTGATCATATGATAGAATAGTGTTTCTAGCAAAAGTTGTGAGAGAAAAGTCTGACTGGAAGCATCATGAAGATGTGATATAAAGATATTTTGATTGGCCAAGGCCCATTCTTAGGTTAACATTACTAGAATAAGCCTTGCTTGGATCTTGTACATTTGCATTGTAAACTGTATGCAAATATGTGAGGTCAAATTATGTCTACTGGAGGGAAGCCGATCAAATCTCTTCATGCAACATCACACGACAGGCCTACCAACATCGTGCACATAATATCTCCCATTATAAGTATTTTCCTAAAAAAATGAAGATGAATATTATATAAAACAGGCCTTTTCTTGAGTCTTGGCCTGAGGCACATCTCCAATCATTTCTATCTTAATCTACCCCTGTTTCTGACTACCCAGATGAATAGCTCTGACTCATGTGTCTAAGTCCTTTCTTCAGTAACAATTAAGTTGATGTAATCCTGCATATAATATTCTGTTGGTGTTTTTCCTTCAGGACTTAAATATTATAATGGACACTTCAGCAGTAACCTTTCAAAAAGGTTTGATTATGCAAAACTGCTAAATTAACATAAAATGGTGATGAATCTTCTGATTAAATATCAGGTTCTCCAATAAAGTGATATCTGTATCCAAAAGGGTATGAAGGTTCTTACCAGAATTCAGAAACATTCATATAGATATTTCACCTATTTAAAAAGGAAGTCACTGCTTTATGTTTTGGTTTCCAGTCCGTAACAGGACTTAAACTCTGAACTGTCCAAAGTTATGTATTTGTCTTTTGATCTGTATCCTTGTGTATACTACATTTGTATTTCGATGTGAAAATCACCCTATTGATGGTTTAGTTTTTGGCTACTCAATCTTCTTCACTTTTCTTAGGGCTGTTATAGATTAGTCACTTAAAATCTGTGGGTCTTGGGTTTGAAATTCTGTTTCAAACATGCTTGCCCTATCAACTCTGGAGGTTTTGAAATGTGATGGTCAATGGTAAGAGTAGCCCAACAGTTGGTTATGGAGAGCGAGTATCTGCCTTCCCTCCATTCTATCACTGCTAATTTAGGGATGGCTAATGCAAATTGGTTTTGTGTAACTGTGTAGAATTTTAAATAAACCAAACCAATCATATATAATGAGTAGCTGCTTTTCATGTTGATAATTTACTGTTGCTTCCAAATACTTGTGATGTTTTGAAAGCTGATAACTACTTTTTTTCACCATCTTTTTTTTTTTTTTGTTACATACAGCCATCCATGTCATAACAATAGTTTCCGAGAGAATTCCACTACCTTGTACTTTTTCTTTATTCTACATTACTTTGTGTGGGTCTTTAAACAACCCATTGTTATTTCCTGAGAAATCTACAACAAATGTTGATGGATAATATTATGCATTCTTTGGCCTTTACTTTTTTTGTTGGTTGAACACATTGCTACCTGTTTTGTGTATGTGCAAGATTTATACTGCTGAATTGTTTCAATCATATCACTTCTTTTTCTAGGAGTAAATGGACGTACTTTAATATTGGTGATTGATTCTAACTATTGTAATGTTAAAATTAAATGCAGAATCATGTGCTGATGTTTTTGATTCTATGCTTACCTTTCCACAACATTTTGTTGGTACAAAGTATATGCCCACATTAGCTACTATGTAGTAGTTGTGGAAAGTTCGAAAATGGGTGATTAGATACGTTATTCTCATTGCAGACTGTATGAGAATAGCAGTAAAGATGATTCTTGATTTATCTCGGAAATTTACTAATGAAATAGGTTTCTGAATTACATTTTTATTCTAAAAAGGTTAATTTCAAAACAATGCAAGGATAAAAAAATTAAAAAATGTGTTATAGTGATGCTGTTTTAATTTTATAGTTCTGAAAGTTCTGGGTTATATAAATGATTATATTTAATTTTCAGTTATGTTCTAACTACTGCTTTTTTAACTTTGTTGTTACATTAATAAAGGAATAAAATATTACTATTGTTTCTTTAATATTCAATGATTTTGAAATAGTTTCAAACTGAAAACCTTTTCCTTAGTACTAAAATTCTTAGTATTATATATAATTGAGAGTTTATTTATTAACTAATGAAAAATGTTTACATGTTATATTTAAGTTTCTTTCAAGTTTGTGACTGAATGTCTTGAATTTTGAAGAAATTATTGAATCAATCTCAAAGTCTTTATAACAGTTGTTCAAAACAGTAGAACTTAGTTAACTTATTATGTTAAAACACATTTATTTATTGTCAATAAAACTATTGTTTTGACAATATTTCCTTTAGTAGTAGAATGAATTTATTGTTCACACTTGTTACATGTATTAATTTATGAGGTATGGTAATTAGTAACTTTAGGAATGCCTAAGGGATGATTCGAGTCAGAATTTCATGTTCTCAGTGTAGTACTGCAGTGATTTGTCATTGTACCAATAAACCACAGTATTCTTCCTCGCAATATTTGTATAATATAATGGCCCTAGCATTGTAGATCCTATAACATCTGTGCCAACTGCTCTAGGGAATGTGAAATTGTCTACAGTGTGGCTAGTATGTTCAGTCTGTAGCTATGATTACTTGCTGCACATGTATGATAAACTTGGCCTCATTACAATAATGGCAGGTAATACATGGTCCCTGAAGGATGTGGCTTTGCTTTGAAATGTCATTCTCCAAGTTTTTAGTTAGAAACTAATACAGTTGTTATGCTACTTAATGTTCTTGCAATTCTTTAACATCAGCTTTCTCAGATTTTAATTCATTAGTCAAACATTATGAATCAGTTGTTCCATAGATTGTTGAAGTGTCAAAATAAGATGATAGGACATCATGAACTGTGTATTGTATTACATATGATATTGCTACGGCTCTATCCCAATGTACATTTTCTTTATATAGGTGTAAATTAACATTTTTGTATCATATCTGAACAAATAATTCTGACACTGAAACATTAACAGAGTTAAAATATATTTAAATTTCACTGTTTGTACATTTTTGTTTGTCTTTTTAATGTAGTCATTCCAAGGAAGTCAGGGTCGTGCCTATCTCTTCAACTCTGTGTAAGTATAACTGGAATAATGTCATTTATACAGGCGAGGAATAAATCTTGATATGAGATGCACATAATTTCTTTTTTATTGTTGTTAAAGTATAAGTTTTAAAACTAAAATTATAATTGAACTCTGATTTCTATTGTTTAAACATTTTATTAGGAAAAAAAGTTCATAATTTGAACTGTTTAATAAATACAGATTTTCCCTTTACTTGTTTCTGCAAATATGGTAGGATGTAGTACACTGATACATGTTTTATCTTTTGATTGTCTTGTATTTATATGTGATAAATGTTTAAGTATCTGAAATGTTTTATTGACATTCTTTAAAACATGTAATCAGTTGCTTCTTGTGCTGTTAAAACATACCTGTAATTTTAACATGGATTATGAGTATCTATTTTATCTGCTTCAGTTTTAAAAAATACACTCAGGTTTGCTACTTCAAAAGTTCAAAGAAAATGGATTAATAAACATACTTGTAGGTTAACTGAATAATATTTCAATTTCAAAATAAGCCTTTATGTAAAAACTACACACTCATGATTTTTTGTATCTGCATTGGGATATATATATATATATGTTTGATTTCATGGTCATTGTAACCTTTTTTTTTATTTTCATCATATAGTGTCAATGTTGGCTGTGGACCTGCTGAAGAAAGGGTTCTGTTGACTGGTTTGCATGCTGTTGCAGATATCTATTGTGAATGTTGTAAGACCACATTAGGCTGGAAATATGTAAGCTTCTAAACACTGTGTACCTAAAGTGATTCTCAGCAAATTAATTTAGACATATTATATTATTTCTAATAAAATGTAATGAGTTTTGAAATTTATTTTCCTGAAGTGTGTGTGTGTTTATGGTCTGTTCATCATTTATTGAATTAAGCCTAACATTGGAATAATATCTGTGAAAAAAGTTGAAAATATACAAGTATCAGTTTTTGTTAATTTGTTTAACACCATGAATGGTGTTTTTATTTTGTTCTAAAGATTATCAACTTGTTGTATTCTATATAATTTATGCATTGGATTTTTTGTATCTTTGTGTTTAATCCTGTTTTATTTCATTTCTGTAGAAAATATTTAATTGAAGTTGGTAAATAAGTTTGCAGTCATTGTATCATGCAGAATCCATAGTTATTGCAAGTTAAGTCTAGTATTGATTGTTTTAGTTTTAAGTAAAAACCATAATTGCATTTTATAAGTTTGATTCTAGCTACTTTTGTTAAACCAGTATCTGAAAAACCATTATTCTCTTGACTGAAACTTAAGTTGTTACTTAAATATGGAAAATTAATAGTAAGAAATTTAAATTACTGAAGGATTGTACACTATAAATGTAGCACATCATCAGCCAAACATCAACTGTAAATTTTCTGTAAGTTAGTACTTACTTTGTCAATTATTTTTTAAATTATTGAGAATAATAATAAAATATTTAAGTAAATATAAAGTAAATCTAATTAGATTCTGGAAATGGCATAATTCTAGTTTCTACAATGACTACTCAATGATAAGAGAGTAATCATAGAGCTGGCAGTGGATTGAAAATTAGGGACATCAGTAGTTTAATTACCTTAACTATAAACAAACATTATAAACGTACCTTTACTTGATGTATGCCACATCATACAGATTTTGATCAAATACGTTTACTTTTCTACACCTAATCTGTGGATTCATCTATTTTACTTTAAATTGGTAATTTTCAAATATAAATATTTTATTTTTATAGTTTCCAGCAGGTCCACAATATTATTTTCTGTATTATTCAGAAAGACATGTCCCCCCAAAAAAATAATCATTGTAGCTTTGTGTTTTAATTCCAAATAAACAAACAGAAAGACATGTGTTAAGAGGGAAGAAGGCAGGAACCTTTCTTTTAAACCTTATTATTTTGAAATTAAAGGGAGTGAAAATACCTGTACAAATGTAACAATAATGGTCTTAGCTTTGCAGGTTCTCTACTTTTTTTTATTTACAACATCCTTTTGCTTCACTGCAACATATAACATACATAAAATTACATCAGAGATGCATCCTGCACCAAATTGAATGCACCAATTGAATCATTGCTAGATATTATATGTATATTTATCGTCCTTAAAATGTTTGTGTGTTATATACTTAATACCCTTTGTAGAAATTGCTAAATACAGTTAATACAATATTCAGATTTATATAATACATATAAATTTATCAGTATTGAAAAATTTAAATGTCAAGGTAAATAATTAAACATAGTTACTTACCTGTGACAGGAAAGTCCTTTAAAAAGTCCCACACAAAATTGTTTTAAAATTTACAACAAACAATAGAAGAAGTTAGTCTGATGGAAGAAAAGTATCCAGAAACATTAACCTATTAATAAAGTATTGACAGTTGGTGAAACTAATAGAAATACAATACAACAGAAGAAAACAGCTAAGAAAATAAATTAGACTGATCAAACTGAAAAAAATTATTTTTACCTGGAAAAATTAACTGTAGCCTTCACAGATCGTTCAAAAACAGAAAGTAATAAAGTGATACTGTGAATGAAGGTTCATATAAAATAACATAAAGTTGATACAAATATATACCATAAGCATATTATGAAAAAGTTGCATAGCTCATATGAAATCCAAATAAAAGACTCCCTAAATCTCCATATGGGCTTGGCCATTTTGACTCATCAGGGAACTATACATACTATAACTTTAATATAATAATTCATCTTCACAAAAAATTAGCAACCTTTAATAAATCTTGGAAGTATATGTAAAAATTAACAGATTTTTTTTTATATAGTATTTTCATTAAGGATTTATCTGACTGTATGAAGCCTCCACTGAGTTAGTCTAAGTGCATGGGGATTTTCACATTAAGAATACAAATACTTATTGTCATCTTAATGTTTTGTATTTCTTTTGCATAATGTCTAAAACTCTCCTAAATTAATATCAAACATTTTTGATAGAAAATGTTTTTATTTTGCTATTTCTTCTGCCCTAACGTTTCTTACTGTAGTAAAATCAATAAAGTAAAATAAATTTTATAGATACAAAATAAAAATAAATTTAAATTATTCTTTTGTCCTGCTAGAATGATTCCATATTGTAACAGACATGCTACTTTTCTTCTTATCGGATTTTAAGATATCTGGGTAATTTGGCTTTAGTGCTTTAGACCTACACTTAAGTCTCTCTCAGAGTAGGACAGAATTAATTAAACACAGCAGGAGAGTTTTGTGTAAACAAAGGATTGAGTTATTAGCACACATGATCAAATTACAGTTACATTTAATACTTTGCCTTTCTATGTGTACATGATATCATGAATAATTGTTGTTGGTTTTTTCATGTAAGTTTTCTTATCTGACCTTATAAGTTGATAATGTTTTTATATTTTAATTATTTTTATGACAGTGAATAAAAATATATAAATGAAATAAGAAATATAGTTTTTAAATGTGGATGAGGAGCTTTTGTCTTCTACAGCAGTTAGGTACTCTAAGTAATTTTTTGTGGTGGTGGTGGTTGTGAAGAAAATGTTCATATATTTAAAATATGCAGTTTAGCACAAAAAATGCTAATATGTACAAGAAGTAAAATATTCTGATAAATATATGACAATTTAACTGGCTTTTAACTAAGCCATAAATGGATTTAAATTCCATTAGTCTTAGTAAAATTGCTACTTTAAATGTCTAATATGTGTCACTCATAAAATCATGTAGGGTTAGCAAGAAAATATGAAATGGGCATTTTGGAGCAATTAAGTGTCACATGATACACAGAATTGAAGACTTAGAATTTATTTAAACATTTCTCTTTGAAATTAAGACATTAAATTTTGAATTACATTTTGTTGCCAAGTTTACTGACATGATGTTGATAATAAATTTAAGTAAACATTAAATGTGTGGGAAAAAGATCATGAAATGTGCACTTGGATCCCCCATGCACTTGGAGGGTTAATCTGTGAGCCTTTAAGTGATCAATAATTTTACCCTAACTAAAAGCAAACAAAAAATGACAAGAGTAAAAGATGTATAGAGGTAACTAAACAAAACATAATAGTAATAAGCCATAGAAAAGATATTTTACTAACATACTAATGGTCACTTGTCATAAATCTTTCTGTTGAAAAATACATGAGTACAAAACATTATTTCTATTTACATCCAAAATATGTTAGAATAACAACTTGTGTATCTTCTTGTAGTATGCAAATAAACTTCAATTTCATGTATACTTTATAGATTAATTTAATCAATTATATTTTACTGTTTAATACTAATGAATCAAATTAAATGGATAAAAACTTACACCACAAAATGTTTTCACATACAATTATGTAACAAATTCTTTAGTGTAAAAAGTTGTTCATATTACAATGTAAAAGGAAGTTGTCCAATAAAAGTGTCTTCTTTTAAAGATATATTCTGAAAAGCTCTTCCTACAATATTTATTTTCCCAAAAGACATTACAAAATGTGATATAGTAAAGTACGTGTGCATGTATAAATTATGTCTTAATTTTTTTTATTTTAAAATTCCATTGCCTTCATTTCAGTCATAATGAAAATTGTCTATAGTGATAGCACCTTTTCAAAATCGAAATACCGATGAAAATCTAGACTGTAGTTGTGAAAAATCACATAAAGGTGTAGAATTGAGTGCTTATACCTACAGTATCTGAACTTCTACTTCCTTTCATTGTCTGCAGCTAGTTGTGGGAAGGACAGTTAGCCTTGAAAGTTCTTCTAATGTTTCAAGTAGAAAACAAAGTAATAATAAGACCACCCTAAAAATATTTACTAAATGTTCCTCCCAACATCAACCCTTAAAATTTGTAATAGTTCATAAAGTAAGAGAATAACAATAACATTACTCTAAAAATATATGTAATAGAATACTCTTGACCCCCACGCTTTTCTAAAAAGTTAACAAAGGTGCTCAATAAAGTATAACAGATCTTTAAATGAACTACATACTCCATCTAAACTTTCTTTCTAGTTCATAGAAATATTTTAGGCAGATCTTTTTTTCTACTTTTAATAGTGAAAGAACTTTTGAGGCTATCTTCCCACAACTGTCTGCAGACACTGAAAGGAAGTAGGAGTTGAGAGGTTTTGGATATAAACACTCAACTATGCACCCTTATTTGATTTTTTTATGAATGGTGACTAGTTTTTCAGCTGCATTTGGATTTTGTCTGATAGACTGGATATCCCCAATGCTTTTGAGTGCTACCACCACAGACAATATCCATTATGACTTCAAAGATACAAATGGAAATGACAATGAACTTCAGACTTCATAAAATAACTAACTTATATAAAGTTCATTATTGTTTTATGATATAGATTTTAATTGCTTATGAACAATTATTGTAATTAATATAGTAATAGTTTTGAAGCTTTTTTCTTCCAAAATGTGCATGCACACGCACACATCAGGCCTCAACAAATTTTGAGCACAATGTTGACAAAAATTTCATCATTGTGCCAATTATTACTTCCATTATATTCATGTGTAGGGATGTGTTAAATAGAATTTGAATCTTGAACACAAAATTGAACTGGGATTGAATGACAGATTCAGAACTTCCTGTGTTTTCAGGAATGAAGCACTGTGTCTGCACAACACATTTCTAATTTTACACATTTTTTGTTTGTTTGTTTTAATTAAACAATCTGTGTTCATGTTTAGACTGACAAGACCAAAGGCAGTTAGTTCAAGCAACACTACCAAGAGGTTGTTGAAGTCATGTAACCATCAAAATGTACTTATTGTTGTGAAAGTAAATAAATATTACCCTTATTTTCTAGTATAAATGGTAATGAAGTTGGTTTTGATATACTGAAAGGCCTTTGCCTACCATTGTGTAGTGTTATGGTTATGAATAGATTAGTTCTATTCTGAAAGAACCTGCTGGGCCTATTGATATCACAGTGACTATTTTTATTTTACTTTTATTCATTACAAGAATACACCTCAGTTATACTTTAGTATACTGTTTTAACAACTCAAAAATTGAAGCTTAACATATATAACAGTTTTATAATGAATCCTTTATTTCTTAGTGTAAAACTATATATCTTGTACCATAACCCCACAGATGACTCAAAATATATTCTATATCTTTTTTATGTCATACCTAGCTCCAAAATCTGAACATATTTGTTGAAGCCTGATATATACTCTTTTTTTTTTTAACATTATTGTTGATGATATGAGAAGCATAGTTATTGTTTGAAGATTAAATAACAAAAAATAATTATTGTTATCAGGAGCATGCATTTGAATCCAGTCAGAAATACAAAGAAGGAAAGTTCATCATTGAGCTTGCTCACATGATTAAAGAAAATGGATGGAATTGACAGTGTTGTGAGATAAGGTTTGCAAGATGTTTAGATAAAACTAACCAGGAAAACCTCCAGATTGAATAGTTCTTAGGTTTAGGAATGAGAAGAAATTTTGCACTATATATGCTGGAACATTCTATTATATAGACTTTGGCAGTTGCATAATATATGAAGAGAAAGCTTTACATGTATACCTTATTTTCAAGGTTAACAGTGTTTGTATTCATGTTTTACTACTGAGTGGCATATCTTGCTCATTCATTTCTGATGTGATCTGCTTTGTTCTAAAAAGTATTTTCATCAACAAAGTGTATTTCAAACAATTTTTTTTTTATCATTATCTTGGGCATCTGTACATAAGTCATAAGTTTAGATGAGACACTCAAATAAAAGTAATGTTTTTGTACATCTGTATCATCACACCATTAGAATTTACAACTACAAGGGGTTGTGCAGTCTCATTTTCTTTTTAATGTTTTTTACTATTATTTTTTGAAGATATATTTGTCTCTCATTGTAAATACATGTGTATCTATATATATATAATCCATTTTTATAGACTTCATTGTGGCTTTACATTTATAGTAAATAAGTATACAATAAACGAATTTGTAAAACTTAGAAACATAATTGTAGCATTCAAGACTGAAGTTAGATTTGTTTTAACAAAAATTGATAAACTGTATATGTCTGTACTGTTACATGTTATCTACAGCTGTAGGTGAACTTGTTTGTCTCTGACACCTTGATTGATTAATTTCATGACTTTATTTTGAATACATACAACATATCATCATATTTAACATGTTAATGCCTTAATGCTTTAAGATTCTTTCAATTTCACTAAGAGTTCTTAAGGAACATGTTTTAAGCATTGATGAAACACTATTTTGCAATATGTATGAAGATAGAGAAGATTGAAATATAATAGATACACTTGTGTTCCTTAATTTGGATTTTAATGAGTCATTACTTTCAATCTGCATTTATAATATGTAAAACTGAACTTTTATATTTCATGATAACTTAATGGCAACCCTTTTGTAAAAATAATTCATTGTAAAATGCCCTGACTTATCCATCAGGTTAAACAAGACAGGTATTAAGACAAAATAATTTTTCCTGCATGTTATACTAGTGTAGTTCCAAAATGTTATTTTATTTAGATTATTTTATGTAAATAACAATAGCTCTAATGTTTATTCTAGTTCAAAAACAGACACATTCTTTGTGAAATATTACAATATGCTACAGTAGGTTTGATGTAAGAATAGTTTTATGCTGACATTTTTAACTTGTGATGAAAGTGCACTTGAAACAACTTTCACTTAACAACAGATTTATCTGTTTTAGTTGATTAAATGAGTAATACTAAATTATATTTACCTATTTATGTGTATAAAATTTTCATTGCAATATATATGAAACACCTTTCTTTAATACTTTCAATCAGTTTTACAATCATTAGTATTAAAAAAAATAATGCATATATGTTTTATTTCCAGATATTTTTCAGAATATTTTCCTACTTTCAAACATAGTAGTTACAGTGAACAGTTCACAGTGAATTCAACTTTTTTTTTTCTTAAGCCATGAGGTGTCTTACTTGTTTCTTAAGAGCCAAATCATAACTCGTAAATGGATGAAAATTCTGTTGTTGTTGCTCTACGTTACTGAAATAATTTTTAGTTACATTTTCTTTTAAATTTATTGCTTTAATAAATTTGACAAAATTAAAAAATGTTAATCAAAAGTTTCATTTTCAACATCATTCAATGTTTAAATTATATTTTATAATGTTTGGATACATTTCCCAACTATGTTAAGTCTGTTTTGAGGGGTTTTCAGAGGACTTTTCATAGAACTTCAAATATTTCTCTCATTTTCAACCTTCAAACTAGAAGGTAGTATTAGAAATTTTGTGTAAAATCAAAATAAAACAGTTCATTTAATGACTGAATTTGTTATCTTGTAGTTACTTTTTAAAAAAAACTTTTCATTATAATTGCTCTTCTAAGTTTACAGCTTTAGTTTGACAAACTACTAATATAAAAACCTTTTATAACAGTTAAGGTACTATAGTCCAGAATAACATACAGCTGGTGTTACCTTTTCACATCATGTTCTGCCATGATATTATTAAAAAGTGTTAAAGTACATGGTGGTATTGTGAGCGTTTGTATTTTGCCCCTTTTTGTGTGTGTATACAAAACTAGGACTAGGTTAAGCTTTATTAAGTTACAGATTTAACTGATCTAAGTTTGAAGGCATACAATACAGTATGTATACAACATAAAATTGCCAAGAAACAAGCATGATTGACACAGCAGAGGAGAGTGTAGGATTTTTTTTTTCAGTTGAATTGTTTTTTGGGGATGATTTTGGACTATATTTTAAGTATTAATTAATTTGTCAGTTTTAAAACGCTCAAGTTAATGTTTCAGTGTTGACCATCATTTTGTTTCATGGTGCTCAGAAAATCCTAGAGATTATGCTACTTTTTACAGATTTGTGCTTAGATTAATTTATCTTTGTAAAATATATATTCATTTAATTATTTTTTAAACCTCCAAACTCTTACAAATAAGGATTTGTAATTTGTTTTACATTCAAGCCCAAAATTTTAATTGTAATTAACCATAATTCTTAGGTATTATATAGATAGAGTTAAAATTTACATTATACAGTAGGTAATTATAAAATATATATTGTTTCATGACCAAAGAGTGTCATGAATTTAGTTGTTAGGAAAAAAAAATTAACAAGTTCATTTAAATGGTCAAGCAAATTTTTACTAAAGATTTGTAAATGATTTGTTATGTTGGTAGTTTATATTTTAACAATCATTTCAATGTTAAAATTTTGTTTGTTCTATAGTGTGAAATCCAATCATCACTACTGTCAACCACTGTGATCTATTTTTAAATAAAACATGTTTTATACAAGAAAATTGTATATAAATGCAGCAAGAACAATATTTGCATGATTTAGGTGATAATCTATGAACACAAATGAAAAGCAAGAATATAGTGTCTCAGCAACTTGAACAGTCGCTTTGGGCTCTCTGTTTGATCTTGTAAGCACCACTATGATATAAGATTGTTGGCAAATTTTATTTATATATGTACATTCATTTCTAATGTAAAACTACTATATTTTCAAGTGTTCAAATAAAAAATACTTTTCAATTACCAACAAACAATTTTTGCTCAATCAGGACATAACTCAGTCAACATTTATTTTTTATTTGAAAAAAAGTATACTTAAATTTGTTAATTAGATTATTAGTAGCAACTTATTTAAGTGTTTAATGAAAAGCAATCACTATAAAAAGAAACATTACTAAGGGTCATTTTATGAAGTGATAATGTATATTTTACACAGCAGATGATAAAAGATACTTCTGGGAAAGATTTTGAATTTAAAATTTTATTGTATGGAAAAATACAAAGGACACTAAACAATTAAAAATCAAAAATTCATAACAAAAGTATTCATGGGTGGCATGACCATAAGATGGAACTTTTAAAAACATGAATTTTACAACTTTCAGTTTTTGTATCAATTATATATCGGTTTGCTCTGTAAACTTGAAATATGATTATATCTATAAAAAGTAAAGTGAAACTTTTTATTACTGTTTTTCTGACTCAAATAGGAAAATCAGGTGTGTGTTGGTTATTTTGAAAAGTATGTCATGAAATCTGGAGACAATCTGAAATATATTTAGTTTTATGTTTTAAATTTAGATAATGTAGATTATAATGGAATCAAACTGTGTAATTTAGCTACTGTATTTTTTATAAAGCTGGTTAAAGTTCATAATGTAAAATAAGGCTACTGTCAACAGTTTAAGTATTGTAATAAAATATTCTGTGAGAAAAAAAAAGACCAGTTTTATTTTCATCATTTGCTTAAAAAGCACAACTAAAATAAGTTATTTTTCCTTATAAGCAATGCCTCTTTACTGATGTGAAATAAATTTTCCTTCCAGTAAACCTGCATTGTCAGAAATACATTTACAGGGAAGTTGAAACCTTTCGTGCAAATGTACTGATGATTCCCTGATTAGGTAGTTTTTACAAATTGCTTATTGCGTGCAAAACATAATAGTAGCAGCAAGAAATATGTTTCATCTCAACCTATCCCAAAATCTACATACGGACAGTTCTGGTTATTTGTCACTGAATTTATTCATCAATTTGATAAAGATAACTTGTTTTGAAATGGTCATTTGATTCGACTGACCATGTAATCACTTTATACTCACTATAGTGTCTTCAAAGAGTATTACCTTTGATGTATATTTTCACAGCCAGGAAGGCTGATGTTGAAGATGGCATATCCATCAGGGAATTTTAACACAGTTATTACCTTATGAAGACTGTGAAGAATGTTAGAGTCAAGAAAAAAAATGTGACTGTGTAGTTTATGAATAGTGTGTGGGAAATAAAAAAACTGTAGTCGAACTACATAAGTTAATTCATTAGTTTTGAACCTAATAAGCCTCAAATTCACAATAACAGGCTGGTTTTAATATGGATGATGTGAAGGGATTACTAAATTCTCATACAGCTGACTTGATGAGCAGATGTGGTCATAAGTGATGGTACTGAAGGTGCCTCAAGAGATAGTTTTTAAAAACATACAAAGCGCTCCCAGATATCTTTAGTAAGGTCAATAAAGCAATAGAAATTGCTTCTGAAAATAACCCTGACATGTAGTGCAGCAGAAAGAAATATGCATGATGCAATTTCTTATTATGAAGAAATTTATAAGGAGATAGAAAACAAGACATTTTACCATCATTTGTTTCATTGAGGAACAGGCAGTTACCCCTGTCTGTCTGTAGGGAAGGGGATGGATTCCTTGCTCCTCTTTCACAGTAATTTCCACCCCTCCCCCACAGAATCAGCTTTGAGGTCATTTCTGATGAGGTTGAACATAAAGTAATTCATCTTTAACATGCATTTTTATTAGTAATGTATTATTTTTGGTGATACTGTTCATTAATGTATTTTGTAATACAGCAAAAATGGATAGCATTATGTCAGTTTATTTACAAAAACATTTTTGTTACTGGAATATACCCTCCATGTATTACATGTAAAAATATAATTAGTGGGTCCTGTTGTTTGTTATGGCCCTCAGGAACTCAACCATGACAAGTAAGGAGACCTAGCTGTAGTTACGTTTTTTTACTTCAAAATAATACTAATTTCAAATAGTGGCTTTTGTTTTTGGTAAGAGTAAGTTTGTTTTAAATAAAGCCTTGTAAGTAGATTATGTAATCTGTGATCACTTGAAAGGCTTCATCTTTATTCTTGCTAATTGTATTTTCTTCAGTTTAATAATAATTAATGCTAGTGTCAGTCTACGCTTTGCAGTAACTTTTATTCCTGAACTAATAATTGTAAAGGGTCAACTAGTGTTTGTGGACAAAGAAGTCTTGAAAACCAAGAGCTGCACATCTGTTGTCTTGACATGTTACTTTCTAAACAGTTTATATATCTTGCATCTATCAAAAAGATTGCAAAAAAGAAAACTTGATTTTATAGTTTTTTCACATTAAATGTTGTGAATTTATCTTCAAACGAATGGTAGTTTAATATTGTTAAAGAATGGACATTGACTCACACAGTACTCGACTTTAACTTTGAAATAAAAATCATCTGTGAACTGAAACGTTCATCAGTTTATTGAAACTAAAGTTTGAATTTAACAATTAAATTTCTTCAAGAGAAATCCTAGACAAACAACAACAACTGATACACAAAACAGTCTATACAATCAAGTGTTACTCAGTAACAGTCATATCAACAATAATTTAATAGTTCCATAAAGAAAGGGAAAGAAATTATTAAAAGCAACATGGGTGTTCGTTATAATTTATTAAAATGGTATTCCAGGGCATGCTGATTGTTGTGCAATTTGCTCCGTTCTATGGACGAGTTAAGTACTGCTGGCAACATCTTGCCAATTGTTATAAAATCATATCCTACTTCGACTTTAAGATAAAACACAGGCAGGCTTCTTGTTCAGGATTATAACATTTATCTTTTCCCCAGTTCAATATGGGCATTTTTTTACATTCCGTATCTTCTCTCTGTCAGGCTCAGCTGACATCCATCCTGCTTAATGTATAGAATAAGATGTCATACTCTCATCTCATTCTCCCAATGAATGGATGTTTTTTGTTTTGTTTTACCACTGGATATGTAGTCATCACTCAACTCCCATTTGCCTTGGGGATGAGAACACAGGTGATGTGTTTATTGGTCTTTACTACACATCTATCTCCTGGTTTTTCCAGTTTCTTTTGTTGGGATCATTCTTCAGTCTTGAGGGGTTAATTCAGGACACTGCTACAGATTGGATTCCTCTACTGCCACCTCGTCCAGAGTTCTATTCTCTTTACGAGTGCTTTGCGTCAGGTATGAGGTACCTAAACTGACAGTCAAGAATTCCAGAATATGTATGGACTACATGTTTTCATTCTTTTTTCCTCTTCAACAGGTAGTCTCATAGTCTGGGCTTCTTAATTAATCATAAGGGGTAAATCATCAGGCTTTACTTAACTGTTCTGCGATAAATTTTCTTATGTTACCTCGTGTGTTTCTACAGTCGTATCTCGAACTTCAAAAAACTGCCTCCTCTGGTCAAAATCTAAACAGACGTGTTCAATTACCATAAAACACCCTTTGACAAAATTAATCTCGTGACCTCTATTAAACTGCGAAACTCCCTTTAAAATATCGCCCGCTATGGTTGTTCACTCGTACGCTCGCTGACCTCACACTTTTTTAGCTAAGTAATTTTCTGGCTCAATTGTACTTCATTTTTCCACTATTACTACTACTTAGCTTGCGTTTGCTTAATCGCTTTTATTTATACTGAGGCTTAACAAACAATTTTCCGGTAATAGATAAAGCCTTTGTGGACTACTGTAGGTTTAAACCTGATCATAAAAAGTTTGTTTTTTGTTGTTAAGGGATTAAAAATATTCATTATTCACCCCCACTTTCATTGGCCTAAAGTGAGTACAATTATACCAAGGACAATTAACATTCAATAATTAAACTACTATGAAATGTTATTCGTCAAATTATGTGCACGCAAAACTAAATAATTAATGATCAATATCGAACTAAAAATTACGTACAAGATAGTGAATACAGGAATTTCCAGACATGCAGTTTTAGGCCCATGTTTTTGACACAAAATGTGGATATGATCTACCTTTAATATTATGCGTAGTCTTTAGTGGTTTTTTATACACTTTTGAACATCTCTAAATGATTGCAGTAACGCCATTCATTGAAATCTTGAATACAGCGGTTAAATTATTCGTCCATCTAGGATCCCTCAGGCCTTTATTTGTTTTTGTTTAGAATTTTGCGCAAAGCTACTCGAGGACTATCTGCGCTAGCCGTCCCTAATTTAGTAGTGTAAGACTAGAGGAAAGGCAGCTAGTCATCACCACCCACCGCCAACTCTTGGGCTACTCTTTTACCAACGAATAGTGGGATTGACCGTAACATTATAACGCCCCCACGGCTGAAAGGGCGAGCTTGTTTGGTGCGACCGAGATTCGAACCCGCGACCATCGGATTACTGATATTGATATTTTTCAAATTTATTAGCTTCAAACTTGCATTACTGAAAATATGCCACATAAACTCCGTTTTTGTTTGTTTTTCAATAAACATGAAATTATAATTATTGTTGGATTTTTTGTAAACATAAAAATTCTAATCACAATTCTACGGTTCTGTTTTTTTAATTACTGTAAGTTGCTAAAAGCAATCTAGTTCTGAGAGCTTCTCTCTCTGAGAAAAATATTAAAGAAAACTAATTTTTGGGGCAGAGATTCATTATTTAAAAATATTTATTTACATCTAAAGATATGTAGCGATAGACATGTTTTATTTTGATTACTAGGAATAATGAATTATTCTCCACATATACAACCTAAATCGTAGACAAAGGGACATTATGAGGTTGGAAGGCCCTGCTGTCAATATGCCATATACTAACGACAATTTAAAGTTATAAGAAACCATAGGAACTGATAAGTTTTAGGACTGAAATCAGTCTGCTTTTATGCATTTTTTAAAAACTACAGAATAGTTACATTTCTATTATATCATGTATTACTATATATTTAGTATTCACCCTATCATGTCAAGAAAACATTTGCTCATCTAATTTTTTCATGTTTGTAATCTCATACTATAAATAAAACATGCATTAGTATAATTATTTGACCACACACTTTCTATAATAATATTATTAAACAGTCTCTATGGTCAATGTCACTTACATTAACCATTCGTGTTACTCCCCATTAATTTTACAAACGGTATAATAAGCTAATCACAAATTCCGTTAGTTCTTCATGTTATTTAGTGTTTTAATTTATTGTTTTTATGTAACTTTTAAATTGTAATATGCGACAGTTTATGTGTAACATTAAGACATCAGAAATGGAAAATAAACAGGTTTCTTTGAAGAGCATAGTCAAACATTCAAATACTTCTACTGATTATTTGAACTAAAACATCGAGGTATTCTAAAACATTTAAATTTTAATGATATACAGCATGGTACTGATGACTCTTAACTCTCTTACAGCATACAGTTCCAAATTTCGGCTGTAATTTTTAATAAATTACTTCTTTCATTATTACATGATTCAAAATGTATAAACATTTTTATTATTTAATGTATTAAATTATACTGATTCCTTCTTTCCGCCGCCTACAGAAATGATAAAAATTAAGCTAAACCAGCAACACATACATGCTTTGCGGATAAGTTACATCATCCAAAGAATATCATACCAGACATGCGAAAGAGAGAAATTTCATTGGACATCGTTTTTCCCATTACCCAATCAGCATTCAAAGTTTTATCGCACGTTTTCACATAAGGTGACCTTCAAAATTTTCCGTAGTATAGTGTTGAGGCGAAGGGTTGACAGTTTCAGAGATTGTTTGTTTGTACATTGTTGTATCTGTCGCCTCTTTTCACTACTACCAGTTACATCTTTTGGTAAGTATATACATTTCGCTTTCTTCCTCCCATCTGAAATTGTGTAAGATAATAGTTGTCTTTCATATTTCTTTGTCTTCTGCTGGTATAGCGGTAATTTTACGTATTTTCAACGCTAAAATCAGGGGTTCGATTCCCTTTAATGGACTCAGCAGATAGCCCGATGTGGCTTTGCTATAAGAAAAACACACACACACATTATTATTTCTTTAATTGGCATATATTCTTAAAATTCATGATAGGCTAAAGTGTTTGTATTTGTGTAGTATAATATTATAATATGAATACTGTACTACCTCGATTATAATTGGTTACTCTATCGTACTGTACCCATAAATTAAAACATGAATTTTTAATTTCCTGTTACATCTAATACTATAAGTTTTACTGTTAATATTAGTGATAATGCTCAGAAAGTCCCTTCCATTGGAAACGATTTTAATATCCGTCAACATAACACACGTCAATTATAGTATTGAACAAGGACCACTTAGCTTTACAGAGCTGTCCTAAAAATACAAGTTCTATACCTTCTTTTCGCTAAGCTTCAGCAAGTTCAGGAAACGTAAATTGAGACCAACCCTCTATTTCTTAAATAAATCATTAATTATCCTAAAAATAGTAAAAGTTTGGCCTCTACTATGGCCAACAGCAATTCATTCCATAACTCAAATTCCTTGTTAAAAGAATGAAACTATTTTTAGTAATAGTAACATTAACAGTAATACAGAAAGAAATAACTATTGTAGTCTAGCCTGTCTTTTCTTAGTAAGTTAATATTAAACTTGTCTTCTCGTATTATTTTCCAAATAAATTCTAAGGTAGCATAAAAGTATATGTGGTGTTTTATTTCATTGATTCCCCGAATACTTTTGTGTGAGTAAGGATGTAATGACTGTTTTTATCTTAAAACATATATGTGTTGAAAATTTTATTTCGCGATACCTTCAATACTTCATATAACGTAAGAAGGATGGACACCTTCATTAAAATTAAACTTACCTTTTGACTTTTTATTGAAACACTAACCAAAAGGAGATGTCATTTGAATTTTGGAGAATTTGCTCGAGTCGTTTAAAGTGATTTAAATTGTTGATTTGAGGACCGAATTTCGTTATTTAGTGACAATAATAAAAAACTCCAGACCACCAACAAAGTAGTTTAACCTTTTACCCTAACGTTTGCTACAGGTTACCAATACTACAACTTGCCCAAAGTCGTACAGTTATAGGCACAAGTTCAATAGTAGGGGTACATTTCAACCAAGTCTTAGTCGCTAATGGTACTACAAGTAATGTACACAACTTCTTATCTTTCTCTTAAAATTAGGATTCAACTGCGTAACCCCTCTCACACATCTTCAAGACGTTGCTGAAGATATAACGCCACTTGTTTGGCGAAAATGGAAGGCTACATTGAATTTCGACTATTAATAAAAAGAAATTTAAGAAACTGTATTTTAATAAAAAAGTTGATCAGATTTTTGCTTCTTCAACTGTAATTGACGAAATTTCATTTACCATTCGTTCGTGCTTGCATAGTGATTTAGACGTGTTTATTAACACTGTAACGTTGTTACTGTTTCTATCAACGTATGGGCAAATCTAACATCGAGTTTCTACGAAACACGCTAACCATATCAAAATTATATGAAACTCGCCAATGTTTAGCTGTTCTCAACAGAATTAAGGGATCGAAATTTCACTTTTCTTGCAACAATACATGTCAGATGCATAAAGGAACTAATACTTAAAAGAAATACATACTGTGTCCAAGTATTCTATGAATATGAAATTAGATGGGGGGGATTCTGTGTCGCATGTATTTCCTTTAACTAATAAACTCTGTTTATGTGTTTACTTTTTCCACGAGTTCGCTTGTTTGATTGAGTCTTATTGTGTTACATATTATAATTTATCTCAGACTAGTCTACGATTTATTATGTTGTGTACGCTATGTTTTAAAATATCAAAGTGGTTTTGTTTGTTTGTTTTTTCGCGCAAAGCTACTCGAGGTCTACCTGATCTAGCCGTCCCTAATTTAGAAGTGTAAGAATATAGGGAAGGCAACTAGTCATTACCACCCACTGCCAACTCGTATGACTCTTTTACCAATGGATAGTGGGATTGACCGTCATATTATAATACCCACAGCTGAAAGGGCTTGCATGTTTGATGTGACGAGGGTTCGAACCCGTGAACCTCAAATTACGAGCCCAGAGCCCTAACCACCTGGCCAAAGATTTCAAATAGCCGGAAATTTTAATTTAAAGATAGAAGTTAATTGAATGTCAATATGTATGAAAATTATGACATTTGCCAACAAGTTTGATACACAGAATTTTCTTCTTAACACAAATATATCGTAATATACAAACAACAATATAATTTATAATAATAATTATTACAAATAATCATTTATATAAAACAGCACTGAGTCTTCTATCTGGTTTGGAATCGAATATTTTATCGAGGGTTCACGAGAAACAAATTTTGTGTTGATATTGTTATCCGTTTCTTAATAGCTTGTCTCACGCCGTTTGCAAGATGACATTTCTCCGACGCGATATCTAATATCCTCGTAGAAATACTAACATCCAAAGTTAATTCACTGAAGTTAAACAGGTTGGAATGTTTGAAATATATAAAAGTTCTGGTCAAATACCCGTCGTCTTCTGATTGATAAGCGTTTAGTACAAATATAGCTTCCAAGGCTTATAATATACTAACTGTAGCAAACCAACAATATATTAAATTATAGGGTGTTCGGAAAGTCACTGTGCAGTTTTGTAATCATATTGTATTCAGTCTGTTTCAAGCCAGCAACTGATAGCGGTGTTTAGAAACAAAATAAGAAGGATCCAGGCCTGTATTGATGTCAACAGGGGTCACTTTCAACATTGTTTATAATTGTCATTCATATTTACCTCCTGTATTCTACATTGAAACATGTCTGTTAATAAATATATAAGTGCACAATGTCTTTCCAAACACCCTTTATTTCACCGCGTGTTGTGATAACTACCTTTAATACTCATTGGACGAGGTTCTCGAAATTTCAGCTGGCAAAAATACTGCTGCTCACTCGTATTTTATATGCACACATACACATCGTACATTGTTGACTTTTACACTTGAGAATCGCTAAAAGTTTTTAGACAACCAGGCGGGTCTTCCGCAATACACATTTAACAATATACGTTACATGCATTAAACTAAAACAAACATAGGTATTAAAATAAATATATAGCAGTAAATCTGTTACACAACAATTAATGTTGTGTACCGTAGTTATTTCATGTAATCATGATTACTGTGCGAAATTTTTATTCGTTTCTTTTTTTTCTCTTATTATTACTAAAAACTTATTTACTAACCATTTAATGTATCAATCGACAAATGACAGCATATACTTCTCTCTATACGTAGGTTAAGGACTATGGGACAAAATTGTAAACCAAAATATTGGCCAGAATGTTTGAATGAAAAATAATACCCTGGAGTACATTATCTGAGTTCTCTTAGTATGTGTGTTTTGTTTGTTTGTTTTGAATTTCGCACAAAGCTACTCGAGGGCTATCTGTGCTAGCCGTCCCTAATTTAGCAGTGTAAGACTAGAGGGAAGGCAGCTAGTCATCACCACCCACCACCAACTCTTGGGCTACTCTTTTATCAACGAATAATGGGATTGACCGTCACATTATATCGCCCCCACGGCTGAAAGGGCGAGCATGTTTGGCGCGACGGGGATGCGAACCCGCGACCCTCAGATTACGAGTCGCACGCCTTAACATGCTTGGCCATGCCGGGCCTAATATGTGTGGAAAGTTTCAGGTTTCTAGTCTTTCGTCTTGGAGCTTTGGCGCAGACACACACACACACACAGACTGTTTTAGTAGTATAGATGTGTACGAGAAGCCTATTTTGCCTTTAAACCTAACATGCACTTTTGTTTAGAAATAGATTTTAATCAACCAGAATCTAAATTTTACACATGATATTACTGTAAGAACTTTGGTTCTAAGCATCGCAAACTTTGTTTTAGCATAAAGTTGTGTATCTGTCGAAAGGATCAAATCCCTGATTTCAGTTCTGTAATACCTGAGCCCTACCACTTTGCCACTGGAAAACCTTTTTATATTTTAAACTTTTTGTTGCTATTTTTATTTATTAACACGATGTCTTACAAATTAATAATACGCTAATTAAACATGCACATACATGCAGACGAGTGTGTGTGTGCTTATGCATATATTACACATAATTCTTGACCGTTAAATATTGCGATGGCATGCTTAGAATTTTATTATAGTCGAGCTTGCAATGTATACGTCCAAAACTCGAATCTCGGAAATTACTTCGACGATCTTCATCAATCATAACTGGGTAAAATTTTTATAACTAAGCAATATTTTTTTACAGATAAGCACTGCCTCACAGTGGCATAGCGGTATCTCTGCGGACTTATACTGATAGTATAGCTTCTGAAGCTAAGGGTATACTTACTGTAGCTGACAAATAATAATAACACTATGAAACAAATTTTTTACTTTTTCTTGTTCCTGGGCAGAAGGTGTTATTTCCCAATTGCTTATGCCTAAAGTAAATGGAGAAGACCTATTTTTCTCTTCAAACTTTTCTCTTGTGACCTGGGAGCATATCACGAAAACATTATAAGAGGTTATATTTAGGGGCTAATACGTGAAAGTGATTTACGTTACAGCCGTAAATCTCGAAAAACTACCCACTTCTAAACATTTTTGCTCATTTTTGTATAACTTTAGTATAAATACATGTAAATCTTGATTAATATGTTGTTTTATTCAGACTTTATGTAAATGAAAATGTGCAAATTTGCCTGTTTTTACACAGAAAATAGATTAATTTCTAAATTTCATTATCCAGGACACAAAAGCAAAGTTTGAAGGGAATAATGGCCATTTTCTGTACTTTTACAACATAAGCAATTAAGAAATAACACATACTATCCAGGAACAAAATTTGTGTTACATAGTGTAATTATATTTCGTCTAGCTGCTTTTATACGGATCACTCGAGATTCTAGAACGTTGAACAATGGTAGTAGAGGTGCTAGCGTTTATGTAAAACAAATATTGTTGGTTCTTACTCCCGATAATCTTCTAAGAATTTGGAGAACAGGCGGGACTTAACGCACTCACATTCAACAAATTGAAACACGCGAAGGTATTAAAATGAGCGTATAGCATTACACCTCCCTCTAATGACAATTTTTAACTAAAATATTAATAATATACATATACACATTAATAACAATGCATTAAAAACTAAATTGTCAAAGAACTGTACAAGTTCAACAATTATGACAATATATACCACAATATAAATAACCTTATAATAATATATTACTTAGCACGTGAAAGTGCTAACACACATGTTATCATTTTGGCTTATGTTTTTAGCCTGAGTTCGATTCACAGTACATGAGGGAAACACGTCTGGATTCTTTTCAACAACAACAACATCATCCTTAGATGAAACGGTGACCGGTTTGCTAACTGTTTTGGATTCGACAATAACTTTTCTCCTAGCCATATCATTTCCAAACAGTAATGATACATCCTTAATTGGCGGAATAGGTCTTACTCCATCCACAACTGATTCCGCAACTAGGTCTGATTTTAAGTGAATGTTATGAAGAGGAACATTAACAAAGCTATCCTCAATACACTGTGCAATAACAGACTCGCCAGTGGCGGAAGTTGCATCTATAGGCAATACACCATCTAGTAACTATGACTGAGTCGCCCTAGTGTAACGTAAAATACGTACGGGTATACAATTAGCAGTATCATTTGTCAGACACAGAACCAACAGTGACTAAAGGTCTAGATTCCTCCCTAACTACATTAGTTGTTTTTTCATCATTGGCCAAATTAACAACATTGGGTGATCTGATGAAACTAAGTTCATATTGGGTGCTGCCTCTTTTTCTTTTTCAGATGCCAACAATCGGGCATAACATAACCAGTTTTGTTTTTTTTACAAAAATGGCAAACACACTTTGATGAAGTTTGATCCTAACTGTCAAAAGATTTTGAACTAGAGGAGATAAAGTTTTTAGAAGAATCCTCAACTTTAGTGGATTCAACAGGTATTAGTCTTTGCTGAGATGGCGGGTATTTTTTTTTTTTATTGAAAAGTCATCTTATATTTGAAAGTGTAATCATTGTAAAGAGCAGCTGCTTCCTGTAGTGTTTTAACTTTCTTTTCATATAAACAAGTTTTTAGGTTACCATTTGTACAGCATTTAAATTCCTCAAGTAGACATAATTGTCTTAATTTGTCGAAACTGTTGTCAGTATGTACAGAATTACACCACCAATCAAAACAAACCTCTTTTTTTTGTGGACAAATTCCATATAAGTTTGATCATCTGTTTTGTGATAACCTCGACATTTTTGGCCATAAGCTTCCACTACTAACTCGTGTGCTTTGAGAATAGCTACTTTAACCTTATTATAATCCATACAATCTTCTAGAGAGAGAGAGAGGTAAATCCCTTACACTAAGAAAATATAGTTTAATAAAAGCTACTCTGTGATGATAGCTTATTTTTAACTAAAATTTCAATAAAATTCTTTTGTTTTTTTCATAGACGATGAACTTTACTGAAAATATTCATTACTAATTATTTAGTGTTAGTATGGATGGTGTTTTACCATTTGCTGTTGTGTTTAAATCAAAAGACTATATTGGAATTAAAAATAGTGTATTTCTATCAATTAAAAGTTTCATTTGGTACAAGTAGTAGTTTTTGTCTGATGTGGGGAGTATCATTGTGTAAGAACAAAGTGAGAAACTTGACATGTAGTGGTATAGTATTTAATTGTTATGCAATTTTGCATGTTATTACATGTTATAGTTTGCTGGTGCATTACAAGCATACATCAAATAGTCAGTGAATAACACATATTGGTTGGGGAAAAACAGAAATTAGTTTCAACCCAAGGTGTGAGAAACATGTGAAATATGTTTGATACTATGTGTTAAGGTTTTTCATTTTGGTGTGAACGAAGAGAAACTATACAGTCTAAAATGTCATTCAGTTAATTCTTTAGAAATAAAGAGACATGAGATTCTGTAGGAAACTCTTAGTGTGTTTGATTATGATTATTTCAGAATAACCATGGCACACTTCAACTACTTAAGTGAAGAAGAACAAACTAAGTTACGACAAACAGCTGAGGCTATAGTTGCTCCTGGTAAAGGAATTCTAGCTGCTGATGAAAGCACATGTATGTTACAAAGATTTTATACGTACTTAATATAAATCAGTTGTGTAAAAATACTGCATTTGAAACAAACTAAATTACATAATTCTTGAAGCAGTTCCTAACTTTGAAAAAAATTTCAGTAGATGACTAAAATTAGGCATGAGCTCTAGAGATTACTTGTTTTTAAAGTTTGAATAGTGAGGCAAAGCTTTGTCATTATGATTTACAAAGTTATAAAAGACTAAATTTATGTTAAAAGAATGTCATATAAAAACTGCACATTTTTTTTGTACAGAATGAGACAAAAGGGATTGTATACTCATTTGAGATGTAGTTCTTAATTTCTTATTATTATTCTAGATTAAACAATAATTATATTGGTTTCAATGTGTTTTGTAACATGTACATTAGTACCAACTGTATAGTAATTTCTCTTATCCTGTATATGTAATTAATGTAGTTGACACACAACTTTTACACAGGAACATGGAGAATATTTTGACACTAATTATTAAATTGTCAGGTCAGGTCAGATCTTTAAAGGGTTTCAGATGTCTTATTCTGTGCATCAGATAGCACAGTATTAAAAAGGTTACCCTAAGAAATTGAAGATACCTGATGTAGCAGTGATACATTTTCAGAATCAAATGAATTGGTAATGTCTTGACATGATGAATTTGTACTATTTGTAATATGATTGTCTGAAAATTAATCTAGTTTAGAAACAAGTAAACATACATAATTTCTGTTAAATTTAAATTTGGAATATCCTTTTAAGTGAACAATGAATGTTACCTTCTTCAGCATCTAGCCAAAAAGTGGAATATTTGTTTTCAAATGTTGACTATTGAAAATCAGAGCATTATTCTGCCAAGCTTTTCACAGTATAGAAATGGCTCATAAAAGCAGTAGGTTCTCTGAAGGACAATATAGCTCATTTATTATTGCAAGTGGAGTTAAACATAGCATGTGAAGTGTTAACATTTTTTTTGTGTGTGTTCTGGCAAAACCAAATACCTTAACTGAACTTTCTGTGTATGGTTCTCTCTATTTATTATGCATTGCATGGAAAAATCTGTCTTGTACATCAAAGTAGTTTTACTGAATACGGACATTTTCTCACTACAGTTACTTACTTTTAATGTATCAAGAATACACCACAAATAACATATTAAGGTGGTTTTAATACCATGATGAGCTGTAAAGAAATATAAAAAAGTCTGTGGCAAATGAATTGTATACCAGTTCTTATATCTGAATATTAAACATTTCTGTCAACATAAGTTGAATCATAAAGTTTTGCATAAGATTTATTTAATATATCCTAGAACAAGACAGTTCATTTGAATAGTTATCTATTCTGATCATTAATTTTTCAAACAAGACAAAGCTAACTTCACTCTAAGTTGGATTTTTATGCATTCCAAGATTTAGTAATGTTGAAACATTGTACAGTTTCATAATTTTCATAACTAGTTCATTTACAAAGTTTTATTACTATACTAAGTATGGCAATAGAAAAGGATAGGATTTTTTTTTTAACTTGGCATTTCTTAGTTATTTGGAATCAAACCAGTTGTTTTTATTACTTTGTACAAGTTTCTAGTTGTGCATTTTTTCTTCCAAGAAAATTATTTGGTTCTAACTACAAAGCTACCATGAAGCATAAACATATTTTTTAAAAAACAAACTTGATTACTTTTACTAGCCACAATGGGAAAAAGGTTGGCAGGAATTGGTGTTGAGAACACAGAAGAAAACAGGAGACAGTATCGTGAGTTGCTGTTTACAAGCAATGAAATAATGAAAGATTACATCAGTGGGGTCATCCTTTTTCATGAAACTGTATATCAGAAGACAAGTGATGGAACACCATTTGTTTTCAAGTGGATTTGTAATATATTATGTACAGCGTAACCTCGATTTAAAGGAACTGCGCCAACAAGGGCAGCCTTTTTAAGTTTTTTTTCTACCATTTGTAACCAAAATAAATCTTTCAACGACAGGTACTTCGCTATTCTTGAATAAGGACAGCGTCTTTAGTTTCTTTATCTACACTGGCACTCAATAAATTGTGCTGTTATCTTTCTATGCCTCTGAAATATACTACTAAATTCAAAACACACCACGAGAAGGATGACAAATTGGTTTGTTTTGAACTTCGCGCAAAGCTATACGAGGGCTGTCTGCGCTAGCCGTCCCTATCTTAGCAGTGTAGTTGTTTGTTTGTTGTTTTTTGAATTTCGCGCAAAGCTACACGAGGGCTATCTGCGCTAGCCGTCCCTAATTTTGCAGTGTAAGACTAGGGGAAAGGCAGCTAGTCATCACCGCCAACTCGTGGACTACTCTTTTACCAACGAATAGTGGGATTGACGTCACACTATAACGCCCCCAAGGCTGAAAGGGTGAGCATGTTTGGTGCGACGAAGATTCGTACACGCGACCCTCAGATTACGAGTCGAACGCCTTAACACGCTTGGCCATGCATGGTCATTATTTTGTCAAAAAGATTTATCAACTTAATCTTTCTAAAATAAGAACATTAATTAATGTAATAAAACATTTTGTTTTTCGAAACGATCAAGTAAAGCACTTACTTGTAGATGTTATAAAATATTGATTAAAAGTTAATAATTTATCAAACTTTGAAAAAGAGAAACTGGTAATTAAACCTTCATATTTATGGTAATTAAATATAAAGTATTCAATGACTAGCAAATTTCTAAAATTATTCACCAATCCATTAAAAAATAATAATTTTCCTTGTATAAACGTAAAGTCTGTCGTTAGTTACAAAGACAAAGTCCCAACTGGTCCACTATCATATAGTTATGAAAGTTTTTTAATTGCTTTAAATGTAGATGAAGTTAATAATTTATCTTGTGAGTGTGAAATTAGTTTATTTACGGATACTTTTCATAAACATATTACTGGCAGGCTCGCAGGACAGAATTCCCAACTGAGGCGTCAGTACCCTTACCCCTTCAAGAAAGTAACATCATATCTTTGTTATTAAGAATCAAAAAAGCGTAAACATAAATTTTCAGTACCCTAATTCCCCTCATAAAGTAACAATATATATGCTTTTTACGAATAAAAAACCGTAAACATAAATTTTTTTATTGTAGCTAGTATTTTTACTTTTCTAACGCATATAACATAAGACCAAATAAAATTCAAATAAGCAATAAGTTTTTTACGATTCTTCTGATGAGCAAAATCATTGATCATTTTCTTCTCCATTACAAAATTTGTTACTTCTCTTTCAATATTCGAAATAGCGACATGAGACAGTCTTTCTTTCCAATGGTAGAATGTAAGTTTGATTCGACGTAAAGTAGAGAATGATCTTTCAGCACAACAGGATGTGGATGGAACAGTGGTGAATATCTGCGCTAACTGAGAGTAAGTTAGAGGAGTTGAGAGATGCTATTCTCATAAATCCATTTGACAAATTATATCCCGAAGACAAATGGGGATTTTGTTTCTCTTGATCAAGAAAACCAATCACAACCTTTCTTTCTGAAGATAACTGATTATCATTCAGTCCATAAACGTCACAAAGTAATGATACATCATCTGTAGCATTTTCTTTTTCTGGTTGCATTATGGCAGAAGATAGACCACAAATAATATTTTGATCATTTTCATTGAAACGAGATTGAACTTGCTCTTCAAAGGCTTGAACAGTAGAAAAGAAGATGGCGACTCTTGCATGAGAATTTCAACTATTAAAATTTGCAGTAGCAGATGCAAATCAATTTCTAAGATACGCTCTGTAGGTATTTGGCAGCGAGGAATGGTCAGTAGTTTGAAACTTATATCTTGTTCTTTCTTAAATTATTACACTTATGTCTTCCATCAAATTTGTGGTTTAGTCCCATAGCTTCGAAAAATCTTCGTTCTTCTCTAGTGAGTTAAGGTTGTTGATTGTTGTATCGCCAAAAAACATCCTTTTTCTGATTGAAGGTAAGTTGACAAAGATGAAGTTTCACTTAAAGTTTATTCCAAGACAAGGAGAGTGAAGATGAATTTTAAGTTACAGATTGAAACTAAAGACCTTTACCCGTGGCCAAAGTGCTGGGATCATTTGAAACAATTTTAAAAAGGCGAGAATTGTAACTTCAATACGTTTCTTCCAGGTCGCCTTTGTGGCATGTCTCAGGGCCCAGTGAGTCTCACTTTGAGACTGAAGTAGAATGATTTTCTCTCCTGGACTTTTTTATTTTCATGAAAAATTTGGTGACGTTCGAAACATCCCTCGACAAAAAGACTAAATTGTTTGTATTGTTCTTAGTGATTCTCAGTGATTGAGTTTTTTTCAGGGCTTTTTGAACAGCAAGATTAAGCAAGTGACCAAAACAGTGGACATAAATTGATTTTGGAGCCACAGTTTTGATAAGACTTTGAAGCCCATCATGTTTACCTTTCATGTTACTGGTGCCGTCGTATCCTTGGCTAACTATCAAAGAAAGATCGAGACCCTGTTGCACTAAAGTTGCTGTAATCAATTAAAAAAGGCCTGAGCTTTCGTTGATTTCGCCAAGAAGAAGCCTAAAAACTTTCCTTTAATGACACCTTTTGAAACGTAGCGAAGGCAAAGAGAAAGTTGCACGTCGCGACTGACATCCATGATTTCAGCTGTGATGGTGGAATAAAAACCACTGGATTTTATTTCATCAGTTATTATTTTCTTACGTTCATTGCAACCAGAATAAAAATTTCATTTTGAATATCTCAACTCAACCATTGTTTATGACGGCCAGCAAACTCTGTAAACTTTTCCTTAAACTATGGAAGAATCTTACTCTGCAGATGCAAAAGTTCAAGAAAATTTCCTCGATTTATATCAGAAGAATCACATACATTAATACGATCTTCATGGTCACCATTAATGGCAATGTTTTTTTGGCAAAAAAAATAAGTGCTTGTATCACTTTTGAAAGATAAAGTCTGTTCAGTTGTACTTATTTTACCTTTGTTTTTGGCTTGAACTGGTACAGAGCTCTCATGAATTTTTGTTGCTTTTGAACGGATCCATGCTATCACTGAATTTTGATGGCTTACAGTTGTAGCGTGCTTTTGCGACCTTTTTGGTTTTCACCATTTAACAAATGTGAATGTCTTACGAGATTTTGGAGCAAACTTCTCAAGGGTAACAAGTTGCAGAATGAGAATCTTGATGATAAGATACTAAAGGGAATTCTTTATTCCACTCAGCTTGAAATGATCGGTTTGGCGAATCCCGTAAATAATCCAAGATGGGAATTCAGAAAGTTGTGGACCAGTAAGTTCAAAAGCACTAACTTTTTCAGCCGACTGCTCTTTCCGAATAGTTTTATTTTGATCATTTTCTGAATCGTCATGGAAAAATCAGGATTTATGATGAGAGGTTCCACCTTTTCCAAAAAGTTTCTTCCTAAAAATCTTGTGCCTCTTTCGAAAGTGCTTTCGGCTTTTGTCAAAACTGGTCTGAGAGTTTGAATCAGTCTCTGCTTCTACTGACTGTTCATTAGTTTTGATTTCCACCATGAGTAATGAGGAAGATTAAGCGGAACAACAACAACAACAACAAAAAAAAACCCAACAAAAACAACTTTGACATCTTTTTTAGCCCCTCTAATACGATTTCAGAGAACTTTGGACTTCTATCGGCCTTCAACATATCACTGTGACAGCTTTGAATATGGATACCTATTTCTATAGTCATTGTTTATGACTTTTTCTCATTTTAAACATTTGACTTTGTGACGACCACCTTTACCCAGCATCTTTGTACTTATTATGAAAAAGACTAAAAAGAGAAAAAGGTAAAAACTTATTAGTACAAAAATGGAAAAAAAATCAATGAAATGAAAATGACTAGAGTAATCTTAAGACAAAGAAAAAAAAATGATACCGAATTACATTGGTCATTGCATAATCTCGCTTCATCCACTGTTCAACTGTTTACTGACATGCATGCGCTCGCGCTCCGACAGTAAGAAAATGAGTGAAGAAAAAACAAAAGCCAATTCTTAATCTTGATATTCTTACGGTGATTTCTTTGTCTCTTTATCCGATCCATAATTAATTTCTTTTATTTTTTCTCCAAGCTCCACGGAGAGAGTATGTTTCTCTCCAAAATGCTTTAACCCCCATACTTTACGGGCATGATAACTGATAACTTTGAAATTATAAAAGATAAACTATTTTGTGAAATATTTAAAAAATGAATAATAAAAAAAGAGACAAGATATGATAAGTTGTTTCGAATGAAGCGCAAAGTTACACAATGGGCTATCTGTGCTCTGCCTACCACATGTATCGAAACCAGGATTTTAGCGTTGTAAGCCCGCATACATACCGCTGAGCCTAATAAGCAAAATATTCTAACATCTATCGAAAACAATATTGATTAATATATTTAGAAATTTAATTATATTACACGTTATCCCCAAAGATGATTTTTAATGGAAGTGTTATGGATTTAATATATAAAATTTATATTACCCCGCATAAAATTGAGGAAATACCCTATAGATAAAAAATAAGAACTACAAGCAAAATGTTATAATTCCCACTGACGAAGCTAACTATAATTTTGATTTCATTTCGTGATGACGAGAAAACCCATTTGTAGAGAAAGTTATGTGTTTTAAAACTGTTGGTATGAGTAGAGAAGGCACTAATAGAGAAGCGAACAACGATTCGACCTTCTTGGGTTATTGTCAGATTCACAAAGAAATATGTGGTCAGTAACCCTTTATTTATTTGTAAACCTGACGATGACCGAAGAAGGTCGAAACTTTGTTCGCTCCTCTATTAGTGCCTTCTCTACCCATACCAACCGTTTTTAAATATATAATTTGATTTTATTTGTAAAAAGAGTTTATACATTAATTATGACAAAGAAATCAATCGTATACATTTATAAATTTAACTAATCTACAAATAATCCATATTTCCAAAGCATTATTTGATGCCTACTTGAAAACATTAACAACTTGAGTTGGATAATTCTTTATTAAAACTCCACACTGTCATGGCGAGTAAATTGGCTGTCAAACTGAAACTAGCTATTGGCGTTTCTATGTGGACATTTCAAAAGTTTCAGAGAACTAGCTAGCGTTCAGAAAAAATGTAAGGATAGTATTAAATACACACAGCTCACAGTAATACAACAATGCAGAAATCGGGAATAGAACATATAAAATAAAATTAGCTTTATTATATTTCCAGTTTTTCAGAACTTTTAACAGCCTTCATCAGGTCTGAAAAATCATGTAAACAGAATATATTTTCTTGGCAATACAACAATTCCATCCTTCCTTGTTTTGATTAGGTTATCGTTACATAGAAGCCATAAGTGTCCATGCCAGTAAGTGGATGGTGTAGTTGTAACTCGCTCAAGGATACGTGACATGGTGATCTGTCGAACTAATACTGAATGGAAAATGAAATTCGTTTCACTAATGCCAGTAAATGAAACCATATGGATGGAAAATGAAATTCGTTTCACTAATGCCAGTAAATGAAACCATAAGTGAATCAAATTAAACATACTTTTCAGACGTAAGGAAAGAGGTCCTCTTTATTTGTTGGTTTACTAACTTTGAGCAAAACGTCAAAACTTGTGATCAGAAATAATGCCTACCTTTAGAAAACTAATAGGTAACCTGTTTAAGTGTCATTGCACATAAAGTGGTTAATATTAAGTTGGTTTCACTTGTAGAGGAAGTTTATAAAGTATTTTCAGTTCAGTATGTTCTTTAGCTTTTTTTTTTTTTTTTTTCCCAAATAAAGAGGGCAGTTTATCTCAATTTCAGGTTTTTGTTTTCGTGTTTTGGTAGCAGAATTAGAGACAAGATGTTACAAGGACTGATCAAAGTTATAATTTTGGTTCTCGTTAGGTAGCATCAGTAGTTGAATTAAAAAGGGCCACGATAAAGTAATTGCAACAGGAATCAATATAATGAATGGATATATATGAAAGTTATGGAAAGTGAATTTTCAAAATCAACCAGTAAAAAACTAAATCGGCTAATCAGAGATGTTATAGAATGTAAATATATGCACGTTGTTTGTTTTTATCATTTCAATCACAATTCCATCGAATTATGGTTCGGCCGATATTCATTGAATGACGAGCAATTTACACCAGGATGGCCTAGCACGCACAGCAACTACAGAGGGCACGCATGTTTTGTTTCGGGGATTCGAATTTTATTTTTGAAATTCGCGCAAAGCTGCTCGAGGGCTATCTGCGCTAGCTGTCCCTAGTTTAGTAGTGTGAGACAAGAGGGAAGGCAGCTAGTCATCACCACCCACTGCCATTTTGAGCTATTCTTTTACCAAAGAATAGTGGGCTTGACCTTTACATTAAATGCCTCTACGGATGAAAGGGCAAGCATGTTTGGCGTTACAGGGATTCAAACCCGTGACCTTCGGATCATGAGTCGAGTGTTTTAACCACCTGGCCATGCCAGGCGTGTTGCGTAGCCAAAAAGTACAACCTAATAATGTTGCTAGTCTATGTACTGAAAGTATAAAATGAAATGTATAGACAACAAAATTAAAAAGAATAATAATAGAAAATGTTCATTTCTTTATTTAAAACCTTCACTGATCAAAGAAGTTTGTTTTTTATTAAAAACTTTGCTGATGTAACAGAAAACAGCTTAATTCAAGAATGATGCAAGTTAACTGAATTGATATTTTTGCTTTCATGATAAATTTGACACACTTGGCTCTAGGCTAAGTGATTCCACACTATGTCTCTACTGTAGGTTTATTATACCAACACTCACTACACTTATAAGGTTTCATAGTACATCCTCTTGCACTCCCATCACTAAAATCATAATGGGCAGACAGTGATCAAATTATTCCACCTGGATAACTTAGCTTTTGTGATTACTTTTATTTTTAAGAAACCAAGCATAAAGTGACACAAAGTGGTTTTTATATAGGCAAGATTATCTTATACAGTTAACAAATGTATATATGCTAGAAACTAAGAGATACATGTGTTTAACAGTTGTCACCAGTGGATATTTGGTTTATTAATTGAACTGATGGTATTTACAGATTCTTAAATAACACTTATTTACAAATTAGCATTACATTACTAATGTAATTGCACAGGTCTGGATGACTTGACCAAACGATGCCAAGAGTACAAAGAACAAGGATGTTTATTTGCTAAGTGGAGGTGTGTTTTAAAGATCAGAGAACACAACCCCTCTCCTCTATCTATCTTGGAGAATGCCAATGTTCTGGCTCGTTATGCAACATGTTGCCAACAAGTGAGTTATCTGGTTTCTTTCTATTAATAAAGGTAACTCAATTATGGGGGGGGGGGGTTCTTTTGGATGGTCAGTGGGAAAGAGTGCAATATTTATTTATTGCTTAATTGAAGGATCTTACGGTATTCATGATCTCAAAAGGTTTGAACATTTTTGTTTTCATAAATTCACTTTATTAGGCCTACTTTAAGCAAAGTCTTTGGGAAACATTAGTCAGGTTATCCTAATTAAAATTTATATCATAGTGTTTTAACAAGTCTGCCCCTCCAAATGCACAGTTCAGTTGGCTAAATATAAAAAGTGCAATTAATTAAACATTTTTCGTTTTTCACAAAGTTTAATTACAAATACATTTGGAAATATAATTTCTTTATGTAAAAAAGAAGAAACACAAAAAAGAAAGTTTCTAACATGTTTGAGATATATCTACCAAAGCAACACATTTTATGTTAAAAGTCCCTTTATTACCTAACCAATAATAATGTGTTTATTTCTTCAACTTACATAATGTTATCATTTTCACAGGCTGGCATTGTACCTATTGTTGAACCTGAAGTGTTACCTGATGGAACCCATGATCTAGAGAGAGCCCAAAAGGTCACAGAGAAAGTCCTTGCTGCAGTGTACAAAGCTTTAAGTGACCACCATGTTTACTTGGAAGGTACACTTCTGAAACCCAACATGGTAACTGCTGGTCAAAGTTGTCCTATAAAGTACACACCTCAAGATGTTGCCAAAGCAACTGTGACTGCTTTACAGAGAACTGTTCCAGCTGCTGTTCCTGGTTAGTCTACCATGGTATTTTACTTTTATTTGTTTTATTTCAGTCACATAACAAAATTGTGTTTAGTTTTGTAGTAACTAAACTTCAGTTTTTATTAGGCATTACTTTTCTGTCTGGCGGTCAGTCTGAGGAAGAAGCTTCTGTGAATCTTGATGCTATCAACAAGTATCCAGGAAAGAAACCTTGGGCTTTAACATTTAGTTATGGACGTGCTCTCCAGGCAAGTGCTTTGAAAGCCTGGAGTGGAAAAACAGAAAGTGTGAAGGCTGGACAAGAAGAGTTCCTGAAGAGAGCAAAAGTATATATGTTTTTTATGTTCATAATTCAAAGTGATTAAATATCTGTGTGTGTAGTAATTTATAAAATATTTTGTGATTCAGTTGATGGTAATATTATTCAAGTTCTGGTTATTGTAATACTTTTAATGAAGTAGTAAGCAATGCATCACTTGTCTCTCATTTAATTAGTATGTATTGCTTCCAGTAAATAATTTTACATATGGGCAGTCTTATTTTAATTATTACAAGTTCTGCTTGCATGAGCCCTCATTTCTGATTAAAGTAAAATGCAGTTTCTTATATCAAAGGAAGAATAAAAATTACAAACAGTAACTGATCTATATAAAAAATAGGATCAAATTTCAATTTATAGATACATATGTTATGAAACATTGCCAGCTGGTAGGAAGTTTTTATTTCTATAATTTTATACAGACATTTACTCATTTCCTAGCTGGATTTAAAATTTTAGTTTTATATTATGGGAAAGTTGCTTTCATTATGCATAAGTTTAAATAATTTTTTTTCTTCTTTGTTAAAGGCCAATAGTGAAGCAGCTCTTGGAAAGTATACAGGTGGAGTTACTGGTGCTGCAGCAGAAGAGATCCTCTTCATTAAAAACCATGAATACTAAACAAAAAACTACCTTTCTTGGTGAATTTCAAATTCCATTATATGAGGTTTATTTCTATGGTATCAGCATGAATGTTTCAGAAATTTAAAGAAATTTTCTTCATTATGACTATATTTGTCTAGGTCCAAATTTTTCTCTCTTCACTTTATGATTGGTTTTTAAATTCTATCAGATTGTATCTAAAAATAGTAACCAATAAAATATGTAGAAACTGAGATCTCTGTTATCTTCAAAAACTATAGTTGTATAACAGTGTAGTTAAAGTAGAACTCTATACTCCCCAGTGTACAGTGTTTGTTGGTTGGTGTACCTTAGATTATTAAATTACAAGTTGTAATAAAGTGCATTATAAATTCATTAGTTGAATAGCTTGTAAAGAAAAGAAATGCTTGACCTGTTCCATTCTAGTTTAAACGTGTAATATGTGATATTCAATAATTCTAATTACTAGTAGTGCTTAAAATTGGACATCATTCTCTTCTTTTGTAGTGGTGTATACCTTGTATATTCATTGCTGTGGAATAAAGTTTGAAAAGTGTTTTCAGTCTCTTGATAACTATATATAAAACACATAACAATATAATTAAAATTAACTGATTATTCAACTATCAGTTGATGCTTTTTAACTTCATTATGAATATAGAATTTCACAAGTGTTTGTCAATAATCAATACAGCTCCAAACCTATTATCACATTACTTACGTTAATGTTTATAGGCAATTAAACTAGGCACTATAAAACACTAATGAACTTAATTTAAGTCTTACAATTATTTTGTCAAGTCCATTGTTATTTCCCGTTAAATCAATTCAACCTGTAGTTTTAAATATATTACACCTACAGGAACTCTTATTTTTTAACTACATAAAATTAATAGAAGAATTTAATTAAATATAAGTTGATAAATTGCCTTGTAATTGTAACAATAGTGAATTCAAGTTTGTTATCAAAGTGTAACAAACTCTCCAATATTCATTCATGTATCTCACTCACACACACTTTTTCTTGTTCCTGGGCAGAAAGTGTTATTTCCCAATTGCTTGTGCCTAAAGTAAATTCAAAAGACCTATTTTTCTCTTCAAACTTTACTCTTGAGACCTGGGAGCGTATAACGAAAACATTATGAGAAGTTTATATTGGGGGGCTGATACGTGAAAGTGATTTATATTACAGTCGTAAATCTCGAAAAACTCGCTTCTAAATGTTTTTTGTATAAATATATGTAAATCTTGATTCATATGTTGTTTTATTCAGACCTTATGCAAATAGAAATATGCAAATTTGCCCGTTTTTACATAGAAAATATGTTAATTTCTAAATGTCATTATCTAGGTCACAAAAACAAAGGTTGAAGGGAATAATGGTCATTTTTTGTACTTTTACAACTTGAGCAATTAAAAAATAGCACATGCTATCCGGGAACAAAATTTGTGTTACAGAGTGTTATTTATACTTACTACTTAAGTGTATTTTATTGAAATTGCAGGATACGTTGAAATATGCTGTTCATATTTATGTTTCCCTCAGAAATGGAGCAACAAAATACAGTTTATTAATATTCATCAATAAGGATCTTTCTAAAGTTTAAAGTTTATTTCCAATGACCCATTACAGAGAATGAGAGTACATTACTATTTCATTCTGTATTTTTGTAATTGAACATATCACATTTTTCTTTTCGACACTGATGCCTTTGAAAATACTGCCATAAAAACAATGATGTGTTACATACTGATCTTGATTTCAAGTGGATTTGTAATATATTATGTACAGCGTAACCTCGATTTAAAGGAACTGCGCCAACAAGGGCAGCCTTTTTAAGTTTTTTTTTCTACCATTTGTAACCAAAATAAATCTTTCAACGACAGGTACTTCGCTATTCTTGAATAAGGACAGCGTCTTTAGTTTCTTTATCTACACTGGCACTCAATAAATTGTGCTGTTATCTTTCTATGCCTCTGAAATATACTACTAAATTCAAAACACACCACGAGAAGGATGACAAATTGGTTTGTTTTGAACTTCGCGCAAAGCTATACGAGGGCTGTCTGCGCTAGCCGTCCCTATCTTAGCAGTGTAGTTGTTTGTTTGTTGTTTTTTGAATTTCGCGCAAAGCTACACGAGGGCTATCTGCGCTAGCCGTCCCTAATTTTGCAGTGTAAGACTAGGGGAAAGGCAGCTAGTCATCACCGCCAACTCGTGGACTACTCTTTTACCAACGAATAGTGGGATTGACGTCACACTATAACGCCCCCAAGGCTGAAAGGGTGAGCATGTTTGGTGCGACGAAGATTCGTACACGCGACCCTCAGATTACGAGTCGAACGCCTTAACACGCTTGGCCATGCATGGTCATTATTTTGTCAAAAAGATTTATCAACTTAATCTTTCTAAAATAAGAACATTAATTAATGTAATAAAACATTTTGTTTTTCGAAACGATCAAGTAAAGCACTTACTTGTAGATGTTATAAAATATTGATTAAAAGTTAATAATTTATCAAACTTTGAAAAAGAGAAACTGGTAATTAAACCTTCATATTTATGGTAATTAAATATAAAGTATTCAATGACTAGCAAATTTCTAAAATTATTCACCAATCCATTAAAAATAATAATTTTCCTTGTATAAACGTAAAGTCTGTCGTTAGTTACAAAGACAAAGTCCCAACTGGTCCACTATCATATAGTTATGAAAGTTTTTAATTGCTTTAAATGTAGATGAAGTTAATAATTTATCTTGTGAGTGTGAAATTAGTTTATTTACGGATACTTTTCATAAACATATTACTGGCAGGCTCGCAGGACAGAATTCCCAACTGAGGCGTCAGTACCCTTACCCCTTCAAGAAAGTAACATCATATCTTTGTTATTAAGAATCAAAAAGCGTAAACATAAATTTTCAGTACCCTAATTCCCCTCATAAAGTAACAATATATATGCTTTTTACGAATAAAAAACCGTAAACATAAATTTTTTTATTGTAGCTAGTATTTTTACTTTTCTAACGCATATAACATAAGACCAAATAAAATTCAAATAAGCAATAAGTTTTACGATTCTTCTGATGAGCAAAATCATTGATCATTTTCTTCTCCATTACAAAATTTGTTACTTCTCTTTCAATATTCGAAATAGCGACATGAGACAGTCTTTCTTTCCAATGGTAGAATGTAAGTTTGATTCGACGTAAAGTAGAGAATGATCTTTCAGCACAACAGGATGTGGATGGAACAGTGGTGAATATCTGCGCTAACTGAGAGTAAGTTAGGAGGAGTTGAGAGATGCTATTCTCATAAATCCATTTGACAAATTATATCCCGAAGACAAATGGGGATTTTGTTTCTCTTGATCAAGAAAACCAATCACAACCTTTCTTTCTGAAGATAACTGATTATCATTCAGTCCATAAACGTCACAAAGTAATGATACATCATCTGTAGCATTTTCTTTTTCTGGTTGCATTATGGCAGAAGATAGACCACAAATAATATTTTGATCATTTTCATTGAAACGAGATTGAACTTGCTCTTCAAAGGCTTGAACAGTAGAAAAGAAGATGGCGACTCTTGCATGAGAATTTCAACTATTAAAATTTGCAGTAGCAGATGCAAATCCAATTTCTAAGATACGCTCTGTAGGTATTTGGCAGCGAGGAATGGTCAGTAGTTTGAAACTTATATCTTGTTCTTTCTTAAATTATTACACTTATGTCTTCCATCAAATTTGTGGTTTAGTCCCATAGCTTCGAAAAATCTTCGTTCTTCTCTAGTGAGTTAAGGTTGTTGATTGTTGTATCGCCAAAAAACATCCTTTTTTCTGATTGAAGGTAAGTTGACAAAGATGAAGTTTCACTTAAAGTTTATTCCAAGACAAGGAGAGTGAAGATGAATTTTAAGTTACAGATTGAAACTAAAAGACCTTTACCCGTGGCCAAAGTGCTGGGATCATTTGAAACAATTTTAAAAAAGGCGAGAATTGTAACTTCAATACGTTTCTTCCAGGTCGCCTTTGTGGCATGTCTCGGGGCCCAGTGAGTCTCACTTTGAGACTGAAGTAGAATGATTTTCTCTCCTGGACTTTTTTATTTTCATGAAAAATTTGGTGACGTTCGAAACATCCCTCGACAAAAAGACTAAATTGTTTGTATTGTTCTTAGTGATTCTCAGTGATTGAGTTTTTTTCAGGGCTTTTTGAACAGCAAGATTAAGCAAGTGACCAAAACAGTGGACATAAATTGATTTTGGAGCCACAGTTTTGATAAGACTTTGAAGCCCATCATGTTTACCTTTCATGTTACTGGTGCCGTCGTATCCTTGGCTAACTATCAAAGAAAGATCGAGACCCTGTTGCACTAAAGTTGCTGTAATCAATTAAAAAGGCCTGAGCTTTCGTTGATTTCGCCAAGAAGAAGCCTAAAAACTTTCCTTTAATGACACCTTTTGAAACGTAGCGAAGGCAAAGAGAAAGTTGCACGTCGCGACTGACATCCATGATTTCAGCTGTGATGGTGGAATAAAAACCACTGGATTTTATTTCATCAGTTATTATTTTCTTACGTTCATTGCAACCAGAATAAAAATTTCATTTTGAATATCTCAACTCAACCATTGTTTATGACGGCCAGCAAACTCTGTAAACTTTTCCTTAAACTATGGAAGAATCTTACTCTGCAGATGCAAAAGTTCAAGAAAATTTCCTCGATTTATATCAGAAGAATCACATACATTAATACGATCTTCATGGTCACCATTAATGGCAATGTTTTTTTGGCAAAAAAAATAAGTGCTTGTATCACTTTTGAAAGATAAAGTCTGTTCAGTTGTACTTATTTTACCTTTGTTTTTGGCTTGAACTGGTACAGAGCTCTCATGAATTTTTGTTGCTTTTGAACGGATCCATGCTATCACTGAATTTTGATGGCTTACAGTTGTAGCGTGCTTTTGCGACCTTTTTGGTTTTCACCATTTAACAAATGTGAATGTCTTACGAGATTTTGGAGCAAACTTCTCACAAGGGTAACAAGTTGCAGAATGAGAATCTTGATGATAAGATACTAAAGGGAATTCTTTATTCCACTCAGCTTGAAATGATCGGTTTGGCGAATCCCGTAAATAATCCAAGATGGGAATTCAGAAAGTTGTGGACCAGTAAGTTCAAAAGCACTAACTTTTTCAGCCGACTGCTCTTTCCGAATAGTTTTATTTTGATCATTTTCTGAATCGTCATGGAAAAATCAGGATTTATGATGAGAGGTTCCACCTTTTCCAAAAAAGTTTCTTCCTAAAAATCTTGTGCCTCTTTCGAAAGTGCTTTCGGCTTTTGTCAAAACTGGTCTGAGAGTTTGAATCAGTCTCTGCTTCTACTGACTGTTCATTAGTTTTGATTTCCACCATGAGTAATGAGGAAGATTAAGCGGAACAACAACAACAACAACAAAAAAAAACCCAACAAAAACAACTTTGACATCTTTTTTAGCCCCTCTAATACGATTTCAGAGAACTTTGGACTTCTATCGGCCTTCAACATATCACTGTGACAGCTTTGAATATGGATACCTATTTCTATAGTCATTGTTTATGACTTTTTCTCATTTTAAACATTTGACTTTGTGACGACCACCTTTACCCAGCATCTTTGTACTTATTATGAAAAAGACTAAAAGAGAAAAAGGTAAAACTTATTAGTACAAAATGGAAAAAAATCAATGAAATGAAAATGACTAGAGTAATCTTAAGACAAAGAAAAAAATGATACCGAATTACATTGGTCATTGCATAATCTCGCTTCATCCACTGTTCAACTGTTTACTGACATGCATGCGCTCGCGCTCCGACAGTAAGAAAATGAGTGAAGAAAAAACAAAAGCCAATTCTTAATCTTGATATTCTTACGGTGATTTCTTTGTCTCTTTATCCGATCCATAATTAATTTCTTTTATTTTTTCTCCAAGCTCCACGGAGAGAGTATGTTTCTCTCCAAAATGCTTTAACCCCCATACTTTACGGGCATGATAACTGATAACTTTGAAATTATAAAAGATAAACTATTTTGTGAAATATTTAAAAATGAATAATAAAAAAAGAGACAAGATATGATAAGTTGTTTCGAATGAAGCGCAAAGTTACACAATGGGCTATCTGTGCTCTGCCTACCACATGTATCGAAACCAGGATTTTAGCGTTGTAAGCCCGCATACATACCGCTGAGCCTAATAAGCAAAATATTCTAACATCTATCGAAAACAATATTGATTAATATATTTAGAAATTTAATTATATTACACGTTATCCCCAAAGATGATTTTTAATGGAAGTGTTATGGATTTAATATATAAAATTTATATTACCCCGCATAAAATTGAGGAAATACCCTATAGATAAAAAATAAGAACTACAAGCAAAATGTTATAATTCCCACTGACGAAGCTAACTATAATTTTGATTTCATTTCGTGATGACGAGAAAACCCATTTGTAGAGAAAGTTATGTGTTTTAAAACTGTTGGTATGAGTAGAGAAGGCACTAATAGAGAAGCGAACAACGATTCGACCTTCTTGGGTTATTGTCAGATTCACAAAGAAATATGTGGTCAGTAACCCTTTATTTATTTGTAAACCTGACGATGACCGAAGAAGGTCGAAACTTTGTTCGCTCCTCTATTAGTGCCTCTCTACCCATACCAACCGTTTTAAATATATAATTTGATTTTATTTGTAAAAAGAGTTTATACATTAATTATGACAAAGAAATCAATCGTATACATTTATAAATTTAACTAATCTACAAATAATCCATATTTCCAAAGCATTATTTGATGCCTACTTGAAAACATTAACAACTTGAGTTGGATAATTCTTTATTAAAACTCCACACTGTCATGGCGAGTAAATTGGCTGTCAAACTGAAACTAGCTATTGGCGTTTCTATGTGGACATTTCAAAAGTTTCAGAGAACTAGCTAGCGTTCAGAAAAAATGTAAGGATAGTATTAAATACACACAGCTCACAGTAATACAACAATGCAGAAATCGGGAATAGAACATATAAAATAAAATTAGCTTTATTATATTTCCAGTTTTTCAGAACTTTTAACAGCCTTCATCAGGTCTGAAAAATCATGTAAACAGAATATATTTTCTTGGCAATACAACAATTCCATCCTTCCTTGTTTTGATTAGGTTATCGTTACATAGAAGCCATAAGTGTCCATGCCAGTAAGTGGATGGTGTAGTTGTAACTCGCTCAAGGATACGTGACATGGTGATCTGTCGAACTAATACTGAATGGAAAATGAAATTCGTTTCACTAATGCCAGTAAATGAAACCATATGGATGGAAAATGAAATTCGTTTCACTAATGCCAGTAAATGAAACCATAAGTGAATCAAATTAAACATACTTTTCAGACGTAAGGAAAGAGGTCCTCTTTATTTGTTGGTTTACTAACTTTGAGCAAAACGTCAAAACTTGTGATCAGAAATAATGCCTACCTTTAGAAAACTAATAGGTAACCTGTTTAAGTGTCATTGCACATAAAGTGGTTAATATTAAGTTGGTTTCACTTGTAGAGGAAGTTTATAAAGTATTTTCAGTTCAGTATGTTCTTTAGCTTTTTTTTTTTTTTTTTTCCCAAATAAAGAGGGCAGTTTATCTCAATTTCAGGTTTTTGTTTTCGTGTTTTGGTAGCAGAATTAGAGACAAGATGTTACAAGGACTGATCAAAGTTATAATTTTGGTTCTCGTTAGGTAGCATCAGTAGTTGAATTAAAAAGGGCCACGATAAAGTAATTGCAACAGGAATCAATATAATGAATGGATATATATGAAAGTTATGGAAAGTGAATTTTCAAAATCAACCAGTAAAAACTAAATCGGCTAATCAGAGATGTTATAGAATGTAAATATATGCACGTTGTTTGTTTTTTATCATTTCAATCACAATTCCATCGAATTATGGTTCGGCCGATATTCATTGAATGACGAGCAATTTACACCAGGATGGCCTAGCACGCACAGCAACTACAGAGGGCACGCATGTTTTGTTTCGGGGATTCGAATTTTATTTTTGAAATTCGCGCAAAGCTGCTCGAGGGCTATCTGCGCTAGCTGTCCCTAGTTTAGTAGTGTGAGACAAGAGGGAAGGCAGCTAGTCATCACCACCCACTGCCATTTTTGAGCTATTCTTTTACCAAAGAATAGTGGGCTTGACCTTTACATTAAATGCCTCTACGGATGAAAGGGCAAGCATGTTTGGCGTTACAGGGATTCAAACCCGTGACCTTCGGATCATGAGTCGAGTGTTTTAACCACCTGGCCATGCCAGGCGTGTTGCGTAGCCAAAAAAGTACAACCTAATAATGTTGCTAGTCTATGTACTGAAAGTATAAAATGAAATGTATAGACAACAAAATTAAAAAGAATAATAATAGAAAATGTTCATTTCTTTATTTAAAACCTTCACTGATCAAAGAAGTTTGTTTTTTTATTAAAAACTTTGCTGATGTAACAGAAAACAGCTTAATTCAAGAATGATGCAAGTTAACTGAATTGATATTTTTGCTTTCATGATAAATTTGACACACTTGGCTCTAGGCTAAGTGATTCCACACTATGTCTCTACTGTAGGTTTATTATACCAACACTCACTACACTTATAAGGTTTCATAGTACATCCTCTTGCACTCCCATCACTAAAATCATAATGGGCAGACAGTGATCAAATTATTCCACCTGGATAACTTAGCTTTTGTGATTACTTTTATTTTTTAAGAAACCAAGCATAAAGTGACACAAAGTGGTTTTTATATAGGCAAGATTATCTTATACAGTTAACAAATGTATATATGCTAGAAACTAAGAGATACATGTGTTTAACAGTTGTCACCAGTGGATATTTGGTTTATTAATTGAACTGATGGTATTTACAGATTCTTAAATAACACTTATTTACAAATTAGCATTACATTACTAATGTAATTGCACAGGTCTGGATGACTTGACCAAACGATGCCAAGAGTACAAAGAACAAGGATGTTTATTTGCTAAGTGGAGGTGTGTTTTAAAGATCAGAGAACACAACCCCTCTCCTCTATCTATCTTGGAGAATGCCAATGTTCTGGCTCGTTATGCAACATGTTGCCAACAAGTGAGTTATCTGGTTTCTTTCTATTAATAAAGGTAACTCAATTATGGGGGGGGGGGGTTCTTTTGGATGGTCAGTGGGAAAGAGTGCAATATTTATTTATTGCTTAATTGAAGGATCTTACGGTATTCATGATCTCAAAAAAGGTTTGAACATTTTTGTTTTCATAAATTCACTTTATTAGGCCTACTTTAAGCAAAGTCTTTGGGAAACATTAGTCAGGTTATCCTAATTAAAATTTATATCATAGTGTTTTAACAAGTCTGCCCCTCCAAATGCACAGTTCAGTTGGCTAAATATAAAAAGTGCAATTAATTAAACATTTTTCGTTTTTCACAAAGTTTAATTACAAATACATTTGGAAATATAATTTCTTTATGTAAAAAAGAAGAAACACAAAAAAGAAAGTTTCTAACATGTTTGAGATATATCTACCAAAGCAACACATTTTATGTTAAAAGTCCCTTTATTACCTAACCAATAATAATGTGTTTATTTCTTCAACTTACATAATGTTATCATTTTCACAGGCTGGCATTGTACCTATTGTTGAACCTGAAGTGTTACCTGATGGAACCCATGATCTAGAGAGAGCCCAAAAGGTCACAGAGAAAGTCCTTGCTGCAGTGTACAAAGCTTTAAGTGACCACCATGTTTACTTGGAAGGTACACTTCTGAAACCCAACATGGTAACTGCTGGTCAAAGTTGTCCTATAAAGTACACACCTCAAGATGTTGCCAAAGCAACTGTGACTGCTTTACAGAGAACTGTTCCAGCTGCTGTTCCTGGTTAGTCTACCATGGTATTTTACTTTTATTTGTTTTATTTCAGTCACATAACAAAATTGTGTTTAGTTTTGTAGTAACTAAACTTCAGTTTTTATTAGGCATTACTTTTCTGTCTGGCGGTCAGTCTGAGGAAGAAGCTTCTGTGAATCTTGATGCTATCAACAAGTATCCAGGAAAGAAACCTTGGGCTTTAACATTTAGTTATGGACGTGCTCTCCAGGCAAGTGCTTTGAAAGCCTGGAGTGGAAAAACAGAAAGTGTGAAGGCTGGACAAGAAGAGTTCCTGAAGAGAGCAAAAGTATATATGTTTTTTATGTTCATAATTCAAAGTGATTAAATATCTGTGTGTGTAGTAATTTATAAAATATTTTGTGATTCAGTTGATGGTAATATTATTCAAGTTCTGGTTATTGTAATACTTTTAATGAAGTAGTAAGCAATGCATCACTTGTCTCTCATTTAATTAGTATGTATTGCTTCCAGTAAATAATTTTACATATGGGCAGTCTTATTTTAATTATTACAAGTTCTGCTTGCATGAGCCCTCATTTCTGATTAAAGTAAAATGCAGTTTCTTATATCAAAGGAAGAATAAAAAATTACAAACAGTAACTGATCTATATAAAAAATAGGATCAAATTTCAATTTATAGATACATATGTTATGAAACATTGCCAGCTGGTAGGAAGTTTTTATTTCTATAATTTTATACAGACATTTACTCATTTCCTAGCTGGATTTAAAATTTTAGTTTTATATTATGGGAAAGTTGCTTTCATTATGCATAAGTTTAAATAATTTTTTTTCTTCTTTGTTAAAGGCCAATAGTGAAGCAGCTCTTGGAAAGTATACAGGTGGAGTTACTGGTGCTGCAGCAGAAGAGATCCTCTTCATTAAAAACCATGAATACTAAACAAAAAACTACCTTTCTTGGTGAATTTCAAATTCCATTATATGAGGTTTATTTCTATGGTATCAGCATGAATGTTTCAGAAATTTAAAGAAATTTTCTTCATTATGACTATATTTGTCTAGGTCCAAATTTTTCTCTCTTCACTTTATGATTGGTTTTTAAATTCTATCAGATTGTATCTAAAAATAGTAACCAATAAAATATGTAGAAACTGAGATCTCTGTTATCTTCAAAAAACTATAGTTGTATAACAGTGTAGTTAAAGTAGAACTCTATACTCCCCAGTGTACAGTGTTTGTTGGTTGGTGTACCTTAGATTATTAAATTACAAGTTGTAATAAAGTGCATTATAAATTCATTAGTTGAATAGCTTGTAAAGAAAAGAAATGCTTGACCTGTTCCATTCTAGTTTAAACGTGTAATATGTGATATTCAATAATTCTAATTACTAGTAGTGCTTAAAATTGGACATCATTCTCTTCTTTTGTAGTGGTGTATACCTTGTATATTCATTGCTGTGGAATAAAGTTTGAAAAGTGTTTTCAGTCTCTTGATAACTATATATAAAACACATAACAATATAATTAAAATTAACTGATTATTCAACTATCAGTTGATGCTTTTTAACTTCATTATGAATATAGAATTTCACAAGTGTTTGTCAATAATCAATACAGCTCCAAACCTATTATCACATTACTTACGTTAATGTTTATAGGCAATTAAACTAGGCACTATAAAACACTAATGAACTTAATTTAAGTCTTACAATTATTTTGTCAAGTCCATTGTTATTTCCCGTTAAATCAATTCAACCTGTAGTTTTAAATATATTACACCTACAGGAACTCTTATTTTTTAACTACATAAAATTAATAGAAGAATTTAATTAAATATAAGTTGATAAATTGCCTTGTAATTGTAACAATAGTGAATTCAAGTTTGTTATCAAAGTGTAACAAACTCTCCAATATTCATTCATGTATCTCACTCACACACACTTTTTCTTGTTCCTGGGCAGAAAGTGTTATTTCCCAATTGCTTGTGCCTAAAGTAAATTCAAAAGACCTATTTTTCTCTTCAAACTTTACTCTTGAGACCTGGGAGCGTATAACGAAAACATTATGAGAAGTTTATATTGGGGGGCTGATACGTGAAAGTGATTTATATTACAGTCGTAAATCTCGAAAAACTCGCTTCTAAATGTTTTTTGTATAAATATATGTAAATCTTGATTCATATGTTGTTTTATTCAGACCTTATGCAAATAGAAATATGCAAATTTGCCCGTTTTTACATAGAAAATATGTTAATTTCTAAATGTCATTATCTAGGTCACAAAAACAAAGGTTGAAGGGAATAATGGTCATTTTTTGTACTTTTACAACTTGAGCAATTAAAAAATAGCACATGCTATCCGGGAACAAAATTTGTGTTACAGAGTGTTATTTATACTTACTACTTAAGTGTATTTTATTGAAATTGCAGGATACGTTGAAATATGCTGTTCATATTTATGTTTCCCTCAGAAATGGAGCAACAAAATACAGTTTATTAATATTCATCAATAAGGATCTTTCTAAAGTTTAAAGTTTATTTCCAATGACCCATTACAGAGAATGAGAGTACATTACTATTTCATTCTGTATTTTTGTAATTGAACATATCACATTTTTCTTTTCGACACTGATGCCTTTGAAAATACTGCCATAAAAACAATGATGTGTTACATACTGATCTTGATTTCAAGTGGATTTGTAATATATTATGTACAGCGTAACCTCGATTTAAAGGAACTGCGCCAACAAGGGCAGCCTTTTTAAGTTTTTTTTTCTACCATTTGTAACCAAAATAAATCTTTCAACGACAGGTACTTCGCTATTCTTGAATAAGGACAGCGTCTTTAGTTTCTTTATCTACACTGGCACTCAATAAATTGTGCTGTTATCTTTCTATGCCTCTGAAATATACTACTAAATTCAAAACACACCACGAGAAGGATGACAAATTGGTTTGTTTTGAACTTCGCGCAAAGCTATACGAGGGCTGTCTGCGCTAGCCGTCCCTATCTTAGCAGTGTAGTTGTTTGTTTGTTGTTTTTTGAATTTCGCGCAAAGCTACACGAGGGCTATCTGCGCTAGCCGTCCCTAATTTTGCAGTGTAAGACTAGGGGAAAGGCAGCTAGTCATCACCGCCAACTCGTGGACTACTCTTTTACCAACGAATAGTGGGATTGACGTCACACTATAACGCCCCCAAGGCTGAAAGGGTGAGCATGTTTGGTGCGACGAAGATTCGTACACGCGACCCTCAGATTACGAGTCGAACGCCTTAACACGCTTGGCCATGCATGGTCATTATTTTGTCAAAAGATTTATCAACTTAATCTTTCTAAAATAAGAACATTAATTAATGTAATAAAACATTTTGTTTTTCGAAACGATCAAGTAAAGCACTTACTTGTAGATGTTATAAAATATTGATTAAAAGTTAATAATTTATCAAACTTTGAAAAAGAGAAACTGGTAATTAAACCTTCATATTTATGGTAATTAAATATAAAGTATTCAATGACTAGCAAATTTCTAAAATTATTCACCAATCCATTAAAAAATAATAATTTTCCTTGTATAAACGTAAAGTCTGTCGTTAGTTACAAAGACAAAGTCCCAACTGGTCCACTATCATATAGTTATGAAAGTTTTTTAATTGCTTTAAATGTAGATGAAGTTAATAATTTATCTTGTGAGTGTGAAATTAGTTTATTTACGGATACTTTTCATAAACATATTACTGGCAGGCTCGCAGGACAGAATTCCCAACTGAGGCGTCAGTACCCTTACCCCTTCAAGAAAGTAACATCATATCTTTGTTATTAAGAATCAAAAAGCGTAAACATAAATTTTCAGTACCCTAATTCCCCTCATAAAGTAACAATATATATGCTTTTTACGAATAAAAAACCGTAAACATAAATTTTTTTATTGTAGCTAGTATTTTTACTTTTCTAACGCATATAACATAAGACCAAATAAAATTCAAATAAGCAATAAGTTTTTACGATTCTTCTGATGAGCAAAATCATTGATCATTTTCTTCTCCATTACAAAATTTGTTACTTCTCTTTCAATATTCGAAATAGCGACATGAGACAGTCTTTCTTTCCAATGGTAGAATGTAAGTTTGATTCGACGTAAAGTAGAGAATGATCTTTCAGCACAACAGGATGTGGATGGAACAGTGGTGAATATCTGCGCTAACTGAGAGTAAGTTAGGAGGAGTTGAGAGATGCTATTCTCATAAATCCATTTGACAAATTATATCCCGAAGACAAATGGGGATTTTGTTTCTCTTGATCAAGAAAACCAATCACAACCTTTCTTTCTGAAGATAACTGATTATCATTCAGTCCATAAACGTCACAAAGTAATGATACATCATCTGTAGCATTTTCTTTTTTCTGGTTGCATTATGGCAGAAGATAGACCACAAATAATATTTTGATCATTTTCATTGAAACGAGATTGAACTTGCTCTTCAAAGGCTTGAACAGTAGAAAAGAAGATGGCGACTCTTGCATGAGAATTTCAACTATTAAAATTTGCAGTAGCAGATGCAAATCAATTTCTAAGATACGCTCTGTAGGTATTTGGCAGCGAGGAATGGTCAGTAGTTTGAAACTTATATCTTGTTCTTTCTTAAATTATTACACTTATGTCTTCCATCAAATTTGTGGTTTAGTCCCATAGCTTCGAAAAATCTTCGTTCTTCTCTAGTGAGTTAAGGTTGTTGATTGTTGTATCGCCAAAAAACATCCTTTTTTCTGATTGAAGGTAAGTTGACAAAGATGAAGTTTCACTTAAAGTTTATTCCAAGACAAGGAGAGTGAAGATGAATTTTAAGTTACAGATTGAAACTAAAAGACCTTTACCCGTGGCCAAAGTGCTGGGATCATTTGAAACAATTTTAAAAAGGCGAGAATTGTAACTTCAATACGTTTCTTCCAGGTCGCCTTTGTGGCATGTCTCGGGGCCCAGTGAGTCTCACTTTGAGACTGAAGTAGAATGATTTTCTCTCCTGGACTTTTTTATTTTCATGAAAAATTTGGTGACGTTCGAAACATCCCTCGACAAAAAGACTAAATTGTTTGTATTGTTCTTAGTGATTCTCAGTGATTGAGTTTTTTTCAGGGCTTTTTGAACAGCAAGATTAAGCAAGTGACCAAAACAGTGGACATAAATTGATTTTGGAGCCACAGTTTTGATAAGACTTTGAAGCCCATCATGTTTACCTTTCATGTTACTGGTGCCGTCGTATCCTTGGCTAACTATCAAAGAAAGATCGAGACCCTGTTGCACTAAAGTTGCTGTAATCAATTAAAAAAGGCCTGAGCTTTCGTTGATTTCGCCAAGAAGAAGCCTAAAAACTTTCCTTTAATGACACCTTTTGAAACGTAGCGAAGGCAAAGAGAAAGTTGCACGTCGCGACTGACATCCATGATTTCAGCTGTGATGGTGGAATAAAAACCACTGGATTTTATTTCATCAGTTATTATTTTCTTACGTTCATTGCAACCAGAATAAAAAATTTCATTTTGAATATCTCAACTCAACCATTGTTTATGACGGCCAGCAAACTCTGTAAACTTTTCCTTAAACTATGGAAGAATCTTACTCTGCAGATGCAAAAGTTCAAGAAAATTTCCTCGATTTATATCAGAAGAATCACATACATTAATACGATCTTCATGGTCACCATTAATGGCAATGTTTTTTTGGCAAAAAAATAAGTGCTTGTATCACTTTTGAAAGATAAAGTCTGTTCAGTTGTACTTATTTTACCTTTGTTTTTGGCTTGAACTGGTACAGAGCTCTCATGAATTTTTGTTGCTTTTGAACGGATCCATGCTATCACTGAATTTTGATGGCTTACAGTTGTAGCGTGCTTTTGCGACCTTTTTGGTTTTCACCATTTAACAAATGTGAATGTCTTACGAGATTTTGGAGCAAACTTCTCACAAGGGTAACAAGTTGCAGAATGAGAATCTTGATGATAAGATACTAAAGGGAATTCTTTATTCCACTCAGCTTGAAATGATCGGTTTGGCGAATCCCGTAAATAATCCAAGATGGGAATTCAGAAAGTTGTGGACCAGTAAGTTCAAAAGCACTAACTTTTTCAGCCGACTGCTCTTTCCGAATAGTTTTATTTTGATCATTTTCTGAATCGTCATGGAAAAATCAGGATTTATGATGAGAGGTTCCACCTTTTCCAAAAAAGTTTCTTCCTAAAAATCTTGTGCCTCTTTCGAAAGTGCTTTCGGCTTTTGTCAAAACTGGTCTGAGAGTTTGAATCAGTCTCTGCTTCTACTGACTGTTCATTAGTTTTGATTTCCACCATGAGTAATGAGGAAGATTAAGCGGAACAACAACAACAACAACAACAAAAAAAAAAACCCAACAAAAACAACTTTGACATCTTTTTTAGCCCCTCTAATACGATTTCAGAGAACTTTGGACTTCTATCGGCCTTCAACATATCACTGTGACAGCTTTGAATATGGATACCTATTTCTATAGTCATTGTTTATGACTTTTTCTCATTTTAAACATTTGACTTTGTGACGACCACCTTTACCCAGCATCTTTGTACTTATTATGAAAAAGACTAAAAAGAGAAAAAGGTAAAAACTTATTAGTACAAAAATGGAAAAAAAATCAATGAAATGAAAATGACTAGAGTAATCTTAAGACAAAGAAAAAAAAATGATACCGAATTACATTGGTCATTGCATAATCTCGCTTCATCCACTGTTCAACTGTTTACTGACATGCATGCGCTCGCGCTCCGACAGTAAGAAAATGAGTGAAGAAAAAACAAAAGCCAATTCTTAATCTTGATATTCTTACGGTGATTTCTTTGTCTCTTTATCCGATCCATAATTAATTTCTTTTATTTTTTCTCCAAGCTCCACGGAGAGAGTATGTTTCTCTCCAAAATGCTTTAACCCCCATACTTTACGGGCATGATAACTGATAACTTTGAAATTATAAAAGATAAACTATTTTGTGAAATATTTAAAAATGAATAATAAAAAAAAGAGACAAGATATGATAAGTTGTTTCGAATGAAGCGCAAAGTTACACAATGGGCTATCTGTGCTCTGCCTACCACATGTATCGAAACCAGGATTTTAGCGTTGTAAGCCCGCATACATACCGCTGAGCCTAATAAGCAAAATATTCTAACATCTATCGAAAACAATATTGATTAATATATTTAGAAATTTAATTATATTACACGTTATCCCCAAAGATGATTTTTAATGGAAGTGTTATGGATTTAATATATAAAATTTATATTACCCGCATAAAATTGAGGAAATACCCTATAGATAAAAAATAAGAACTACAAGCAAAATGTTATAATTCCCACTGACGAAGCTAACTATAATTTTGATTTCATTTCGTGATGACGAGAAAACCCATTTGTAGAGAAAGTTATGTGTTTTAAAACTGTTGGTATGAGAGAAGGCACTAATAGAGAAGCGAACAACGATTCGACCTTCTTGGGTTATTGTCAGATTCACAAAGAAATATGTGGTCAGTAACCCTTTATTTATTTGTAAACCTGACGATGACCGAAGAAGGTCGAAACTTTGTTCGCTCCTCTATTAGTGCCTTCTCTACCCATACCAACCGTTTTTAAATATATAATTTGATTTTATTTGTAAAAAGAGTTTATACATTAATTATGACAAAGAAATCAATCGTATACATTTATAAATTTAACTAATCTACAAATAATCCATATTTCCAAAGCATTATTTGATGCCTACTTGAAAACATTAACAACTTGAGTTGGATAATTCTTTATTAAAACTCCACACTGTCATGGCGAGTAAATTGGCTGTCAAACTGAAACTAGCTATTGGCGTTTCTATGTGGACATTTCAAAAGTTTCAGAGAACTAGCTAGCGTTCAGAAAAAATGTAAGGATAGTATTAAATACACACAGCTCACAGTAATACAACAATGCAGAAATCGGGAATAGAACATATAAAATAAAATTAGCTTTATTATATTTCCAGTTTTTCAGAACTTTTAACAGCCTTCATCAGGTCTGAAAAATCATGTAAACAGAATATATTTTCTTGGCAATACAACAATTCCATCCTTCCTTGTTTTGATTAGGTTATCGTTACATAGAAGCCATAAGTGTCCATGCCAGTAAGTGGATGGTGTAGTTGTAACTCGCTCAAGGATACGTGACATGGTGATCTGTCGAACTAATACTGAATGGAAAATGAAATTCGTTTCACTAATGCCAGTAAATGAAACCATATGGATGGAAAATGAAATTCGTTTCACTAATGCCAGTAAATGAAACCATAAGTGAATCAAATTAAACATACTTTTCAGACGTAAGGAAAGAGGTCCTCTTTATTTGTTGGTTTACTAACTTTGAGCAAAACGTCAAAACTTGTGATCAGAAATAATGCCTACCTTTAGAAAACTAATAGGTAACCTGTTTAAGTGTCATTGCACATAAAGTGGTTAATATCAAGTTGGTTTCACTTGTAGAGGAAGTTTATAAAGTATTTTCAGTTCAGTATGTTCTTTAGCTTTTTTTTTTTTTTTTTTTCCCAAATAAAGAGGGCAGTTTATCTCAATTTCAGGTTTTTGTTTTCGTGTTTTGGTAGCAGAATTAGAGACAAGATGTTACAAGGACTGATCAAAGTTATAATTTTGGTTCTCGTTAGGTAGCATCAGTAGTTGAATTAAAAAGGGCCACGATAAAGTAATTGCAACAGGAATCAATATAATGAATGGATATATATGAAAGTTATGGAAAGTGAATTTTCAAAATCAACCAGTAAAAACTAAATCGGCTAATCAGAGATGTTATAGAATGTAAATATATGCACGTTGTTTGTTTTTATCATTTCAATCACAATTCCATCGAATTATGGTTCGGCCGATATTCATTGAATGACGAGCAATTTACACCAGGATGGCCTAGCACGCACAGCAACTACAGAGGGCACGCATGTTTTGTTTCAGGGATTCGAATTTTATTTTTGAAATTCGCGCAAAGCTGCTCGAGGGCTATCTGCGCTAGCTGTCCCTAGTTTAGTAGTGTGAGACAAGAGGGAAGGCAGCTAGTCATCACCACCCACTGCCATTTTTGAGCTATTCTTTTACCAAAGAATAGTGGGCTTGACCTTTACATTAAATGCCTCTACGGATGAAAGGGCAAGCATGTTTGGCGTTACAGGGATTCAAACCCGTGACCTTCGGATCATGAGTCGAGTGTTTTAACCACCTGGCCATGCCAGGCGTGTTGCGTAGCCAAAAAGTACAACCTAATAATGTTGCTAGTCTATGTACTGAAAGTATAAAATGAAATGTATAGACAACAAAATTAAAAAGAATAATAATAGAAAATGTTCATTTCTTTATTTAAAACCTTCACTGATCAAAGAAGTTTGTTTTTTATTAAAAACTTTGCTGATGTAACAGAAAACAGCTTAATTCAAGAATGATGCAAGTTAACTGAATTGATATTTTTGCTTTCATGATAAATTTGACACACTTGGCTCTAGGCTAAGTGATTCCACACTATGTCTCTACTGTAGGTTTATTATACCAACACTCACTACACTTATAAGGTTTCATAGTACATCCTCTTGCACTCCCATCACTAAAATCATAATGGGCAGACAGTGATCAAATTATTCCACCTGGATAACTTAGCTTTTGTGATTACTTTTATTTTTTAAGAAACCAAGCATAAAGTGACACAAAGTGGTTTTATATAGGCAAGATTATCTTATACAGTTAACAAATGTATATATGCTAGAAACTAAGAGATACATGTGTTTAACAGTTGTCACCAGTGGATATTTGGTTTATTAATTGAACTGATGGTATTTACAGATTCTTAAATAACACTTATTTACAAATTAGCATTACATTACTATGTGAGTGATTTTTAATTGACAAATTATGGAAATGTCTTGTGCAATTTGACCCAGAACTGAATTTTATTGGTCATAATAAACCAGATTATCATTAGAAGAAAGCCACTTAAGAATCCACTCACCTTTTATCTCCAAACCATGAAAATAAATAGCCAGAGATTTAAGTATATAACTGTTGCAGTACTGCTCTCATACACCAGATTATTCCTAGAGCTGAAAGAATCATATCCTATGTAGTTACAAGAATCAATGTAACATATTTTATGGACTTTTCAAAAATGGTTTACTGTTTTGCACTCTCGGTTTCACTCCATCAAAGCTCTGAGCGACTTGTACCACCCACCATGAAAAGTAATTGGTGATAATTCCAGTCATGCTAAAAGTTATTCAGTAATAACATATGGTACATCCACATTTTTATCCTTTAAGTTTCTTCACATTTCAAAATATGAACAATAATGTGATTACTTTCAAATAATTTAGTATAGAACATCCTGCTTGTGAAATAAAATTTGGTATTAACATTACTCATGCCCATTCCATCACTATTTGAAAAGTGAATCTTGAGCTTTGCCTGCAGTTGCAGCTTTGGAAACAGGAGACAGACGAACACTAGAACAGTCATCATGGTTTATGGTATACATAAGACTTAATTTTGAATACACAAAATATTATTTTTAAAAATATTTATTCTGAAAATTCACTTGGATGAAATAAAAATCATAATAAATTGTCAATTCTTAACCATAAAAAATAAATTATAAATGGCTTTGGCACAGCCAAAACTAATTTATTTTTAACAGTTAAGAGATTAGTTTTAGTCCTGCTACTGTTATGAAGCACCTCCAAACAGATCTTTTTATTTTTTTGACTACTTGACAATAATTAAAAATGAAGAAACTGACTACAAACACATCAATTGGCATGATAAAACAACACATTTTTGGATGATACTCATGGCCAAAATATAATGGCGCAGCATCTTGTGGGCTATGCATGTGATATTTTGTAGTCTCTAGTGCTGGACATACATATATTAAGAATATCTTTATGTATTATGTCTTAATGATTTGAAAATACTGTAATTACTGAACTGATTTTAAAATATACACATTCATCATCTGAGCCTTATTTTATGTCCATATTTACATACTAAACACCTCTTACCTATTGGGCTTTATAACTTCACATTCAATAAACTATATTCCTACCACTTGTGCATTTGGCCAGTCAGTATCAGTAATATTTGAACATGCTTATATTAAAACTTAGTGTGAAAAGATGTAATTTACTGCCATAAATAGCAGAAAAATAGAACTTTAGAAAAAATATGGTATGATATCAAAGTTACCAATTTCTAACAAAAAATAACCTATTTTATTTATTCTAAATCAAACACTTGCAATTAAGAGTAGAGCTGATAAAAATACTCCTTCCTGACTGTTATAACACCATACAGGTGGCATTTTGACCTTTACAAGTTGTACAAAGGAAATTCTGCTCTAGCACAAACCCAAAAACTGACTAAAACATATTAACTTTTTTCTTTAGATGTAGCATACAAACTACATCTTATTTAATGACTTCATGAATTTCAAAATGTTTATTTTTTTAGGCTTAACAAACTCGAGATAAACACTACACATTAATAATGAAGGGACTGCTTTCTTTGCAGTTTAACTAGTACTAAGAAAAGGTTTTTTTTAAATTCAGTTGATATATTTCAAGGCATCCTAACATATGAAGTAAAGGTTGTAAAACTTGTTCTGAAACAGAATTATGAAGAACATGTCAAAGTTTTTACAGACATTAACATTAGGGTTGTGTCAACATTGTCTACAAACTTGTGAGGACTAAAATTTAAATTAATTTTATTCAGAAATGTTTTTAATTATAGTCAACAGTCAAGACATATATGTAAAAAATAATTTACAGAGAAAAAGTTTAAGAATTTCTGAAACAGAGTTTGGTGAAATTTCTTTGTAGTTGCTTATTGAAAATATAATTAATTAAATTTTTAATTTTATATCAACTAAGAAACAGTGAGAAATAATCACTGTATGAAATCAGTATTTTGTCTTAAAAACTTTCTAAATATAATTTAACATGAAGTTGATATTATATTGGTTATCAAAAATTACATTTTAAGGTTAATTACTTGACCTATACTACACAAACTTTATATCTTGTAATAACAATTTTATATACAACTTTCACAAATGTTTAAATACTTATCATTTGAAAAAACCTGTACAGTAATTAAACTGAGCTCACGCCTTTACAATTCTAGATAACTTGCAGAACTTAAGTATTTGAATAAGGACACTCACAAAAGAATATTTATTAAATCTTCTTAATGTAAACAATATAAGAGCTCTTTAAAACAGCTGAATAAGAAAGGTTGTAGAACCATCCCGCCATGTAGGGTCGTCTGCAATTTGAGCTCGGCACATTGGACAGGTCCTTTCTCGATCAAACCACAGCGAGACACACTCTTCACAAAATATATGCTATAAAAATAATTCATAACTCTGAGCAACAAAATAACTTTGATGCTTAAATGGTTTGAACAGTAACAACATATTTACAAGAAACAAAAAACAATGGTACACCAATTTTAGAAGAGTTTAAGCCTAATGAGAACAGTCTGAAAGCAAATGACAAATGTAAAGCACGAAAAATCTTTTGAATATTCTAACAGTTAGTAATTTTAGATACTATAGAAAGTGTGCTTTGTATGAAATAAACCATAGTTGGTGAAAAGTCAATTTACATATTACCGATATAAAGAACATATTTTAGCTACTTGTATCATCTGAAACTGTATACCAAATTTTCTATTAGATTTATTAAATCTAACACCCCACATTGTCCTGAACTTCTTGAGGAGAATCATACAGGCATGTATTGTTGTACAAGAGTATGCATGTTACAGTTCATAAGACGGAGGAGCTTTATTGGAAAAAATGCTGCTATGCAGAGGGAACTCTTTGGGAACATCGTAATTTTCTAAATATAGTATGCACTTTTCACTAAAATTGTATTGATAATTTAAGGCACGTTTTATATATAGTAATAATTCTGAACTTTTTTTTTCAGCCAGTTATTGTTATTCTTTGTTTTAAAGCAAAGCCACATTACGCAATGTCCACCAAACTTACTTCTGACTTATTGGGGAACTTTTACAGCCATTCCAGACCATCTTTTCCAAGACACACTGAATTATGATGTACACTTATGACACATATGGTGCTTTGATGGTATGTCATATTAATTCTCTCTGTTTATAATGCATAAGTGAGAATTGCCTCTTATTTTCATTCATCTTCAATATCTTTACACATGACTATTAAAATAAAATTATAAAAGCAGCTAAATCTTTGATTTTTAAGACTTACTTACATGTACCCTTACAAATTTTTGGAAATACAAAACTGCTTATCACTACATTACATATGCTATTCAAAACTAGAAAATCATTTTCAGTAAGACCTACACATTCTGAATCTGAATCACTGTCTTTGGTAAGTTAGAGAAACTTTACTACCATTTTATTGTTACTGTAAATGCATTACTACAAACACTGTCTACCACAGCATTGTCATCAGACAAGTGGATGTCACCTTCTCAATTATCTATACTGTTTATCAGTCATTACTTTTTAAAGCCATGCTGAATAAGTGTTGCAAAAATCTAATTGTGTATTATACTTAGGAAATGATGGTACCATATGTTGTGAAAGATATGCACATACTTTAACATAACCGTGCAGAAATTTAAGAACACTAGTGAATAAATTCTGTTTGGAAGACCAACTACCCAAGAAAAAATTCCCCACACAATAATAGAGGATGTGAAGTATCCAAGATGTAGAGGCTGCATGCATACTAAATAAAATTAAGCTGGCAAAAGTAATGCCTACAGTTGTATATACCCATTTACTGAACATTTAACATGAAGCACATGCAAATTATGTAAAGATCACAAGATCTAGTAAGTACGACAACTGATTTTCTACATTACTCATTACATTTGTTCTATAACATCACCCTATCCTTTTAGTTTGGGCAATACAGTATTGTGAAAGATATTTACTTTGTAATAGCCTTATACATTAGACAGTCATATAAGTAAACAAAAACAATGTGGGTGTGCTGAGATTCAATAGTGAACTGCAATTTATAAAATTTGGAGGTGTAGTGATACATCATATATGTACATATTTTTACACAGGTAGTTAAAATTCTCACAAAATAAACTTCTTTAGAAATCATAAGCATTACAGTAATTGTGATATGTACCTTGCACTCTAACATTGTGGGTGTCTTGTAGTCATCTTGACATATTGCACATGACTCTCCTGCACATTTCATCTGGTCTGAAGAAGGTGTTATGCCATAACACTGAAAGATAGTTAAATGTTTTAACTACATGTAAGCAATTTTGTAGCAGTTTATACCTATAAATAACAATAATAGTAACAGAAAAAGAAAAAAATTGTGTTAATATCACATGGTAAAGTTATGTAAAATATGTATGTACTTTTAGCAAGAAACTGAATAATATGTTGAATGTAAATTGAATGTTTTAAACTGTACAAAAGACTAAAATTCTAAACATAAATAAACAGTGTTTAAAAACTGAAATCATTCAGAAATATGTACAGTATACAATACAATTGATTTATATATGTAAAATATAATATTGTCTAGCTAACTGTATAGGATTATAACAAAAACAACAATCGCTAATGTTACTAATATATCCATAAAATATATACTTTATTAACTATCACTAGTGCCTCTAAGTATTTCACAGTTACTATATGCCAAATAACAATCAGTGATAAAAAAAAAGTAAACAGTTTACAACAAAAAGCTAAGCAAAAAAAGAAAAATTCAATAGTTACCTTCACTGTCACATTATTACTATTCACATATTTTCATTGAAGAGCTTTGACATGAAACAATATTGCTACATGGTACCTTTGCAAATTTTATTAATAAATCAATTGATGTGCTACTAAAGTGAAGATAAAAAGACACCCACCACCTTCTGAAGAAGCTGCACTACTGCTTTCTTCCACGCTTTCACTTTGCTCAAAATGTCCTTGCACTAAAACCATCAAAAACAGATACTTAACCTTATAACAATATCAAAAATATCTCACTCAATTATTGTTCAAAAATCTTGTCTTAAAGAACTTACAGAATGATTTTTATATTATATTAAATGAAAAATGTTGAGTGTTATAAACACATGTACATCTTTTGTACATTCATAATAAAACTATACATGATCTGATAACAATCTACCATGAATGTTAGAACTTCACTCCTGAAATATGAAATATACGATTTTGTCAAGTTAAAAAGTTAATACAAATGGGTCAAACATATTTTAAAAAAATGTATAATAATGTGTGTTGTAAAGTCAAAATAAAACATGCAATTGTTCAGTATTTTTATAGTATTTGTCAAGCTGTAGCACAAACTTATTCACAATATAACTAAATTAGTTATTTTAAAATATTCCAGTAAATGGAATTCTTACATCACATTGGATATTTAATATATATATTTCTTTCATTAAGTTTAACACTGTACTTTTTGTTTTTTTAACCTTGTACAGTAAGCTATAAGCACTATTTTTTGTAATCTCTACAAAATTGTTTTCACTAAAATATTCATTCTATTAAATTTTACCTAGAGTGAACTCACTACCACACTGTTTTTTTTTAAACATTATTTAAAATCTGCCTAATTTGTTATAAAGGCTTCTGGAACAAACATTATTCACTTATAATCAAATTATATAAATTCAAAGTTTAAAGGAGTACATATCTGTGTAAAACAATGGTATAACAAATTATTCCATGGGCAATATTTTAATCAGTTTTTCATAACCAGTTAGTATTGTTTATGTTTGTTGTTCTTTTGTAGCATCAATATTGGCCAGCAACCACTCTCTCATATGGTTTTGTAATTCTGTGATATGTACAAATTAATTTAAAAACTCACCTTGGATACAAGATATGCAGCTGATAATATCACACCAAATATTTTACTGGATCCATGATACGATTCAGAGAAGTAAAACAGCCAGTGTTGCATGGGAGCTAAGCTACGATATAGCTGAGATGATGTTTCCAGAAACAGGTAATATTTTCCCTAAATAAACACAATTTAATTATTTATTTGAAGCAGCTGAAAGAACACTAAACAAACAAGTAATCCCATGTTACGTGACTAAATGTTACTAACGTTACTTTTTTGATAATATTTAACATTTACCATTCACACTTCATAAACAATAAGTTATATAACTGCTAATTCAGAAATTTATATTTGTATTCTAATTTTTAAAAATTTACCCTTTCATAACTATATGTGTATTTATAAACAGTAGTGTGCAAACCTGTTAGAACACCTCAACACTTGTTATTTTATAAGTTTTAAATACAAATTAGTCATTTACCTATTACATAAGTTAACTTCTAATATCACAACTTAATTTCACAGGAAACCATAACAAAAGTAATGCATGTATCTACATTTTTTTAATGTTATTTAGTGTTATTACTTTAGCATCAATTATAACAGTATATTTGTGACATTGCACATTTTCTTAAACTTTTTAGTGTGACTTGATTTCATTTTTCTTGAAACTATACTTAGATGCTTTCTTTAACCAATTTGCTACTTTTGTCAAGCATGGAGTACAGCCAATTCTTGACAACTTCTATGGATTTAAAGTCTGGAATTTGTGGTGGCGACTTTACATCTTCAGAAAGATTATGACCATCCCTCCAAAGATGTAAAATTCTGTTTTCCAGAAGGTAAGGTATGAATGACCAATAAATTGTGGTATTTTTGTTGATACATAATTCCATTAATTTAATGAAGATGGCTAACAACCATTCTCACATATTGTGTTCCAAACCATCCCAGAATTGCCTGCATGCTTGACTGTTCACATAAGGTGCTTCCTCTACGATTTCTCACAGATATTTCCACAAACATATACATGCTAGCAGAAACCAGAGAGTCAAAATTAAGACTTTTTGTTCATTGTTGCAATATCAGGATACATTTCCTTCTACAAAATCTAGTCTCTTTCTATAGTAAGCACTTTATCACTGTTATATTTGTTTCTCTACTTAGTATCTGGGAATTTTCTATGGTTATGTTGTGTTCATTTAATTTGCAGTGTTCAAAAACATGTGAATGTGTTTTTTCTGTTCTTTGTGTCTGGTTTCCATTTTTCTACTCATTTTCTAATATAGAATTCACAGCAGTTGTTGCACTGTATTTATAAATAATGTTTATCACTGTTACTTTTCCCACAGCATTTTTGAAATTGTACTTCTTCAAACTTTTATCTATACGTGACTTTGCCACGTCTTCATCAGTTTTTAATTCAGCATTTTGTTCTTGGTTTTTTGCAGGGAGTTAACTTTTAGATCACTAGTTCCCTCTTCAATGAACTGTTTTCTCTATTCCTTGTCATATACAATGTTAAAGGACTATGCCTTCTTGCATATCTGTCTAATGTAAACTTTAAAGTACTTGTTAAATATGTGAGGTATTTTGTAAGTATCATGGAAAGATCTGGCTCTCTCAATGATGACTAATAAAAAAAGTAAAGGTAATTTCATTACAGTTGTGGTATATTTTTGTCTAAATAATTTTTTGTTCATTCAATGGGACAGGTCCATTGAATAACATGACATTCAATGGGATACCTATTACAGACTAGTTCTAAATTTCTCTGAATAACCAAGTTTGTGAGAAATAAAGAGACTCCTTGTGAAATACAAATGAACAATATGATAACAAAAACAAGTGCTTGGTTGACAAAGGATGGTCATTATCACTGGATCACCTACCTAACACTTTTCCTAAAGATCACTTACCAGCATGTTTAACACTCATTACTTAATAAGTAATGTTGAATTTACTCAGAACAATAAATGATACCCATGTGATTGATCATTCTCATTTAAATACAACAGAAATTACAACTTTGAAACATCACATGAACTACCATTGGAGAAGGCTGCTGTCTATATTCTTGCACAATGTACAGCTTACAGCCATACCACCAAAGGCAAACCAAATGTTACCTAAATAAAAGAACAGCTGGAATGAAATCAACTTAATGACTTTTATGGACATACATGACAAGCTGAGGTACCCATCCTTTGTCCAGGTTACGAACTGAAAAATGTGTGGTAATGGATGTTATAACAAATAATACAAAAGTCCTAACATTCACAAAATTTAAAACATATTACAGTATTCATTATTTCCTCATAAAAAGTTTAAGAAATCATTATGTATATATATTTATAACGTGGTATACACTGTGTGATGGTAAGAGTGATTTGGTGCGACCAAAGTAATAGTGGTAGAGGTGCTTTCTGTTACCTGCTTTTAACATCCAGCTCTTAATGTCTGTTCATACCATTGCACATAATTGATGAAATTTTGCCACAGAAATGTCTTATGGGATAAGGTTGTACGGTCACAGCTCAAAGTGGCAAAAGTATATAGCTAAAATAAAATGGCTTTTCATACTATGGCTGTTGTAATACAAACTACATCTGATTTTCATGTATTATTATAATAATGGCAACCTTTTTTTTCATTGCATTCCTTCACAAGAGTTCTAACACACACTGAGATGTATGTATAAGATGTTTGTGTTCCCTCTTCTCACACTGTTTATACTGTTTTGTAAAAAAAAATTTTGTTTTTGTTTTTTGTGTGAAGACATGGTGTAGTCTATGAATACAGTTAATACTAATATATATCAAAGATATTAATAAATGCTCAATAACAGTAATAATGAGGGGTAAAGAGAATTGTGAACCTTCAAATTTGGTTTTGGCTCAGCAACCTAGCAGTACTTAGATAAGGCACAGACATACAAAAACATGTATATACATATACAGGCTGAGAAATGCTCTTAATACCTAGTTACAACATATCTTAAAATAAATAGAAAAAAAATAGTATTTTTATGTACCACATAATCATCATTAATTTGCATTCAGTACAAGGTATGTACTTAGAGCGAAGCTGAAAATGAACCTGGTATTAATATAGCTAATCACATTTACCTTTCTTACTTACTTATGAATTAGACACATTATACATGTTGCACTGAATTTTTATTTAGATTAGACATCATGATAAACTTTTATATAATCACTTAGTCATTTGTGGATTTATATTGTTTTTCTACTTAAAAAATGATTAAATGTGTAGTACATCAAAGAAATGGATAAAGTGAGAAAATGACTAATGTGCCTACATGTTGATGCTTTTTCAAACACTTCAAACTATAGACAGTATATGATATTGCACACAAAAAAAAACTACAGAAGTAATGGGGTGTTCTTAGACATTTGAATGCTACTACAATGTCAACTTCTTAGAGTTGAAGGTGAAGTAAATATTTTCACATTTATACCTTGAGAAACTGTTGATTTAAATGAATCAATATCATTCTGTTTAATATTACACCATACTTTGAAATAAAATAACATGGTAAAAAATGTTTTGAAAAATATCTCAATGGAAATTGACCAATATAAAACTTCAGCTTGAAGACAGAATTTGTATTTTACAAAATCAGAAGTATTTACTGCACAAATTACATACACACCACACATTACAGTAGAAAGGTTTATAAATATATAAAAAACTATAATGTGCAAGTTAAAATAAAGAATCTAATGAATATTAGTTTCCAAAACATTTGATAAATGGTATGGTACAAATAACCAAAGGAAGCAATATATTGGTCAGTTCGTAGAAATTTAAATTAGTTACATAATTATTATAAAAAAATCTTCCTTGCATACCAAACCCAATGTGAATACTGTAGAAAACTACTAGCCTTTCTTTGGTAAGCCAACAGTTTAGCAGGAAGTGCAAGAACTAGAGTTTTACACAAAATATTGGCTAACTTCAAAACAAAATCTGTAACTGTGACCAACCACAGCACTTCCCAGACAGTGACGGGTCTGCTATATGGTGGAACAAACACTAACCTGTAAAATGGTAAAAAATACACATTGCAATCTGGTATCAAATGTTATTATTTAATTCTACTAATTTGTTTTTACAATTTTTTTCTCACATGACAATATCACTTAGGAAATTGATGAAATATATATCAATATTAACCTACAAATCTTTACCCATCATGACAATCTTGTTCAGATATAAACATGTTGAAATTTCCATTATTATATGGTTATTTTCTATCTGCATATTTTTACCTTCAATGATATTTGTGTGCTCAGGCCATCTTCGATTTACATACTGGTGGGGAACTCTACACCTGCATGTGTATCTTGTTGAAGGTCACACCTAGATCATATCATAATCTCTCCTTACTTAAGAGAAACATCCAGTAGTGTGTTGAACAAGTGAGAAATCTTGTTTTATTTACTCTTATACAATTCATTATCTGCGAAGTTACCCATTTATGTGTTTACTCAAAATAGCTTTTGATAATATCTATTGATTAGCAAGTATTTAACCTCTAACTTCCATACCAAAAGTTTTAATGGTATGTTCTCAACTAAACTGTTCACTGTTTTCCCCAACAGGTGGCATGAAGCACAATTACAAAAAAAATTACAATAAAATATTATAATTTTATTTTCACATTACAGTCTTTGGCTATCTAACACCTAATAACAAATTATAAATTATAGTATTGACTAAATTTCTTTTATTTTTATCCACTAAGCATTGCAGTGTCAAACTTGAACATTTTCTTCTGCAATACAGTGTTAAAGTCTATACTACAATGGAGAGGTTCATTGATCGGTTATTCTCCATCTTGCATATAGTACTAGCTTAATACCATATGATTTCTATCATTTTGATCTTTTTAGGGAAAATGCAACACTTACAGGCACTTATCTCAAAGCAGAAGCACATAATAGAATCTGTAACATTATGCCTGCAGGTAATTGTAAGTAATACATTGTATTTAATAGGAAGTAGGTTGAGAAGTGATGACTGGTTGCCCATATTCTCAACACAACTAGTATACATTTATTAGTTGTAACTTGATGTACCTAACACACAAAGAAAACAAAATCATTTTGAAAAACAATTTGCATAATAACAGACTTAAATAAAAAAGCAATACTTACGCAAATGCCAGATGACTGTCATCAAACACCAAATAGACAAATGCTGTACATGTTACTATGTTGATGACAACAATCAAGAGATTAAACAACTGCCGTTTATTCTGAAAAAAACAAAAATCAAAACTTTAAAATAACTGATATATTGCTTCTTTTCTCAACACTAGCTACTTGTTGTTCACATATACTGAGGTTGGCCAAAAATCTCATTAAATCTGTACTTCATGTATAAAATATAGACATTTATAAGTGTTTAAAATGAATTATCTCTTAGTACCTAGTTACAACATACTGGCTACTTTATATCTGGAATAAATATAATGAAATTCATCAAGAGATAACAAAGTAGCAGCTCTATGATTTCATTCATAGGGGACATGATGGTACTGGTCAGTAAATGCCTATTACTTTATAGTCTTTGAATAATTAACTCTTCCTTTTATTTCAAAAGAGACTAGGTTCCTCGATTTTCTCTACAATCTAACTGTATAAAATATGAATTAAGAGAATTATATCAAATTATCACATAACCCCAAAAAAACACATTTAAATTTTATGAACATTTTTATTTCAGTACTTTTCAAATTGTGTTATAAATAAATATTGTACCAATGCATATTCGTGTATTGTACAATCTTGTTAATAAAAGACACCTTTAACCACGCTTTCAGTTGGGAAACAAAGATAGTGTGTTTGTACAAGTACACAAATGCTAGTGATGATTTAGACTGTATTAATGTAATAACAGTTTCTTACTTCAGAATTATCACTTTGCTAATTTTTAACATCACAAATGCAGCTAAAACAGGAGTGAATAAGAGCTCATGGTTTCTATTGCTGATTAATGAACTTCACGTTATTTTGTGTTTGATTATATTTGAAGTAGATTCCTAAAGCTCAGATATGACTGATATATATAAATAAAATAAACTGATTTACAAAAGTAAATGAGTAAAAAGGCAAACCATACAAATTTGTCAAATGTGGCATAATAATGACATGCCAATTCATATCAAAATTTTGTGATGTAGTGATTGATTGATTGATTTAGTGTTTTATGGCACAACGCACTAGGCTATTTGCACCAAATGTCCAGTGAAAAGGTAAAAATAAATTAAATGTAGTAAAATACATAGAAGGGAATGAAGGTAAAACAAAACATCATTGAAAAACAGAAAAAGTATAAAATCAATGTTGACATGTAGTCTACAATGTTAAGAAAGAAAGCAGAGTAAGAGAAGTTGTAAAGGACTTTCTCTAGCAAAATGGTAATGATCATAACCCGCCAGGAAGACTAACAGGTAAGTTCAAGAACCCCCGTCAGTCACCTGAAGTTGGCCTTTCTAGTCCTGGTTCCAGTTTATGTGTCATTATGGCCAGTACCAAAAGGTAAAGTAATAAAAGTGTTAAAAGACATGCAGCAAAATTGTAATAACAACTCGCCAGGACGACTAATGGGTAGTTCAAATGAATAGTTCAAACAGCAGCGTTAGTCACCTGAAGTTGGCCTTTCCAGTCCTGGTGTCAAGTTATTTAATGTTCTGGCCATTTACCAATTTCAAATTGAACTAGAAAGATTGACACTCTGAAAAGGGAACCACAATTAAAAAGGTGTAATGAATAAATATCCAACACTTAAATGAGATCTAAAAGATTAATGGCCATTAAAAAACTAAAACTTTATCAAGGTGGACAGTGTCACCATCACCAACAACACTGTCCAATGTTACAGACAAACCCTGGGACAGAACATGTTTAATATAGTGCTGTCGTTGAGAGTCATAACAATGGCAAGAAAGTAAAATGTGACTTACAGTGATTTGAGTGTTACACAAACTACACATTGGTGCATCAGTTCCAGATAAAAGAAAATGATGAGTTAAAAAACTGTGACCAATGTCTAGTTAGAACAACTTCCTCCTTCCAAACTTTACGGAAGCTAGATGGCCAAAGTCCAATTTTGGGTTTGATTTGAAAAAGCTTGTTGTTGCATTGCTCACTCCAAGTGGACTTCCAGCTGGTATGGAGCCGATCCTTGAATACAGAACCATAGTCCATGAACGGAATAGGCACAGTGGTGATAGTGCCAGAGCAGATAGATTCAGCTGCCGTGTCTACAAGCTCATTCCTGCAAATACCAATGTGGCCTGGTATCCAGAAAAACTGGATAGAAGTAGATGTTTATGAGAAATGGGCCAGTCGGTTTTGAATATCAGCGAGAACAGGGTGTGAGCCAACGTGAAGTGATTCCAAGGCCAGTAGAGAACTAAGCGAGTCAGTATAAATAGTGCAGTCACAGTACTGCTCAGCTTCAATATGATCCAGGGCAAGAGATATGGCATACAGTTCAGCAGTGAACACAGAAGCTGTAGAAGGGATTCTACGCGCAATCACCAAACTTCAATAAACCATGGCAGAGCCCACAGAATTACCTGATTTGGAACCATCCATATAAATTGGAATGAAATGATTGTTTGAAAAATGTTCAGTAAATAAAAGACGGTACTTCTAATCGAGAGTATCTGCCTTTTTCAGATGACTTAAAGAAAGGTCACATTTGGGGGCTGTAATTAGCCCTGGATTCTGCAATGTTATCCAAGGACAGACCCAATTTATCCAATTGCGCCTACATGCGAAGGCCAAAAGGAGCAATAGCAGATCGTCTGTTCTGAAAAAGTAAGACCCACTGAGGAAGGAAAACACATCCCCAGGTGGGATGCTTTGGTAAGGAATGAAGTTTTGAAGAATATAGTAAAGACAGTTGCAAACGGTGAAGGTGCAGAGAAGATTCATGAGATTCTACGTATAAGCTTTGAACTGGGGAGGTGCAGAAAGCCCCAGTACAGAGTCAAAGTCCTTGGTGATGAATGGGGTCCAGCATCTTTAAGGCTGAGGGTCTGGCAGAGCCATAGACCACTGATCCATAGTCCAGTTTTGATCGAATAAGAGCAAGATATATCTTTAACATAAAACATCAATCTGCTCCCCAACTGGAGGTAGAGAGGACACGGAGGATGTTCAGTGCTCTTGTACATTTCACCCGTAGCTGCTTTAAGTGTGGTATAAAGGTCAGTTTATGGTCAAAGATAAGCCCCAAGAACTTGGTCTCAGGGACCACTGGCAGCGAAATTTCACCGATACGAAGTTCAGGATCAAAGTGAATACCCTGTTGGTGGCAAAAATGCATGCAAATGGTTTTAGAGAGAGAAAAATTAAAGCCACTCACCATAGTCCACTTCAGTACATGATTGAGGGCAGTTTGTAGTTGCTGCTCAATATACCTTATTTTTGACTACTGACATGAGATGTGAAAGTCGTCGACATAGAGCCTGTTTGCAACAGTGAGAGAGAGTTGTTCAGTGATGGCATTTATCTTTTCACTTAAAAGTGTGACATTCAAAACACAGCCCTGAGCGACCCCAAGTTCCTGTACAAAAGAACAGGAAAGTGTCGAACCCACACGAACTTGGAATCTCCTGTCCATTAACAATTTTTTAATAAACATGGCTAAATGTCCACGTAACCCATATATATGGAGGTCTTGCAAAATGCCATACCTCCATGTTGTGTCATAAGCCTTCTCTATGTCAAAGAATATTGATACAAGATGTTGGCATTTGAGAAAGGCTTCTCTGAAAGATGTTTCAAGATGAATTAGGTGGTCTGTGGTGGAGTGCTGTCGACGGAACCCACATTGGGTGAGCGAGAGAAGTTTGTTTGATTCGAGGAACCAAACAAGACAAGCATTAACCATCCTCTCTAAGGTCTTACAGAGACAGCTCGTCAAAGCAATTGGAAGGTAGTTTGAAGGAATATTGGGATCTTTCCCAGGTTTAGAGAAAGGTAAGATAATAGCCTCGTGCCAGGCATCAGGAAAAACATTCTCCTGCCAGATCCGGTTAAAAATAATTAGAAAAATATCAAGAGAAGCAGGAGAGAGATAGCACAGCATGTCATAGTATATATCAAGTCCAACAGATGTACTGGCAGACCGATGAAGGGCCATTTTCAGTTCCACCAGTGTAAATGGACAATATTAGTCAAAGAGACAGTCAGTTTGAAAGAAAAAGGTGAATGCTCTGCCCGAGTCTTGATGGCCAAGAAGGTGGAGGAACAAGCAGAAGTGTTAGATACCTGGCAAAAGCTTTCACCTAGAGTATCGGCGATGCTCCAGACACCAGCTACCTCTTGGCCATCAGAGAGTAAGAATCGAGAGGGGGACAAAAGTGTAGTGACCACTGACCTTTCGAATTCTGTCCCATATGACCTTGGAACTGGTGGTAGAAGATATGCTAGTTGTGAACTTAATCCAAGGTTCCATCTGGTTTTGACGTCTTACCCACCTAGCATGTGCACGGGCCCAGTGGAAAGCGATGTGGTTCGAAAGTGTGGGATATCTATGGAAAGTATTCCAGGCCAATTTTTGAGCCTTCCATGCCAAGTGGCAAGCAGGATTCCACCACAAACAAGGATATCGTGGAAAACAAGTCGAGGTTTTAGGAATACACTGAGCAGCTGCTTGTATAATACAATTACCACTGCCATACAGTCATCTATTGATGGTTGATTCAAGATGGCAGGATCATGTTCTGCAAGAGCAGTGAAAGTACACCAGTCTGCCTGATCCAGCTTCCACTGGGGCACGCCGGTAGGGTGGCATTGACCACGGCCAGTCTCTCTCAAAAGTATAGGAAAATGATCACTGCCTGGTGGATTATTGTCAACCCTCCATGAAAAATGGGAAAATAATGAAGCGGAGCAAACTGAGAGATCAATAGTGGTAAAGGACTGACTAGGTGTGTGAAAATAAGTGGAAGAACCAGTATTGAAAAGAGAAAGATTGTGATCAGAGAGCATATGCTCTACAGAGCGACCCCTCCTGTCAATAACAGCACTTTCCTAGAGGGGATGATGTCCATTAAAGTCCCCCAGGATTAGAAATGGAGATGGCAACCGTTCAACGAGAGCATCAAGATCTGATTGATTATATGTCTCTCCAGGGGACAGGTAGAGAGAACAAACAGTGATGGTATGACCCAAGGAAGCACAGATGGCTATGGCCTCTAAGGGTGTGTTGAGTGACAAAGACAGGGTGAGTACATGCTGATCAACCAATAGTGCCATCCCTCCATGTACTCATCCATCACACAGCCTGTCATTTCTGTACAGAGAAAACTGCTGAATGGTGACTGTACCAACAGGTTTTAGAAATGTTTCTTGTAAGGAAAAACATACAGGATGGTGGGAAGCAATCAGTGTTTTGATATCATCCAGATTAGAATGTAAACCTCGACAGTTCCATTGTATCAAAGTGTCCATTTTTAATGACGAGTAGGCAAAGTGGCTGGAGAACCCTTCTGTTTATGACCGCGTCTTTTTTCCTTGCTGTCCTTATTCGGAGGAGGTCTATCAACCTCCATGGATCCTGCCCTGGGTCGATTGGGCAGGTCTTTGTTGTTGGAAGGGGATTCCAGTGACTGAGGATGCGAACAAATGATTGTTTTGCATCGTGGGCTGGGAGAAAAAGATGTATCAGAAAAAATGCCTGTATTTGAAACTGAAGGATGTAGATCTTGAGGTTTGTTGGAATGTATGGGAGGAACAGAGATGGGTGTAGAAGTCGATTAATCAACCTTTTTAACCATGGAGGTCAAAAGGCTTTTCATTTGTTTTGATAACGATTCTCTTGGAGGCACAGAGGGATCTATCTGTCTGCACTCCCACTGTAGTTGTGGAATGAAGTGCAGCAGCATATGTCCGAGATGGAGTGGCGGACAGCAATTTCCGAGCCTCAGGATAACTATTGTTACGAGTCATTTTTAAATGCTGCACCTCTTTTTCCTCCAACCATTTTGGGCAAGAACGAAAGTAGGAAGGTTGGGAACCATTGCAGTTGACACAATATGGGTCCATGTCACATCATAGGCATCGTGGTCCTTGCCACCACAATGAGCACATGTCAGGGAACTACAACATGACGTCTTTGAGTGGCTGAACCTCTGACATTGGAAACATCGGAGAGGGTTTGGAATGTACGGTTGTACCCTGCAAATCAGATAACATGCCTTGATGGTGGCAGGTGCTCGTGGTGATGTAAATGTCAAAACAAGGATATTTGTTGGCAGTGTAACTCCATCTTTGTGAGTGGAGATGCTCCTCACTGCAGAAACTACTTGAGTGGAGAGACCAGCGAGAATCTCTGACTCGGGAACATTCTTCAAATCCCTTTCAACAATAACTCCTCGTGAAGAATTCAAGGTAGCATGAGGGGTAACCTCAATAGGTACATCCCCAATTGCCTTTGAATTCAAGAGGAGTTCACTGTGTTGGAATGTGGATGTTTCAACCAATATGTCTCGAGATCAAAGCTTCTTTACTGACTTTGAAGAGCCAGCTAGTCCCTTCTGAATGAAAAGGGAGACATTTGCCTTAAAGGTTTTCTGAAAGAGAATGTAATATAAGAAAATGAGGTACAGGTGTTACAGATGTTGAAGATTGCTGCTCAGAATCTTCAAGATGTGTTCGTTTACCTATTGAGTGTTTTTTCACTATTTTATTTAAATTTTTTGTTAGAGGATCCATAGGAAAAAAGGAAAATTTCGGTACCCACTGACACTACCCACCATGGAGCCCTACGAGGGGATGCACTAAAATGTTATGCAAGGACATTGCAGCAACGCCAGAGTTTCATGAGCACTATACTCAAACATCAGCATCAGACACAATGTCCACAACACCCGTTGAAAATTTCCAACACTAATACTTGGTTGACTCTAACCCAAGTGGACCAGCCAATTGACCTAAGGGGGGCCACCCATAGGCCGCCCATCTACAGGAATTCAAGGCCAAAGTGGTGTGTTAGGGTTGGACCCCTCAACCACCAGGATCCTCTCCACCCCTTCACGGGTTGCCATGCACAGCAAACACGTGGGTGGATGTTTAGATCCTAGAGGAGTTAAACTGAAAGAACAGAACCTTCCCTGGGAGGTCCCCTCAACACATACAGGAATCCACACCGAGGGGTTTGTGATGTAAGAAAGTTAGTTTAAATGATAAAATCATAATTAAATGCACTACTAAATTAAAACCAATGCAATGTTAAGATTTATGAAATTCACTTATCTATTTATAAAGAGAAACTTCTTGCACAACAAAACAAACATGACACAACATGCTATTATATATAAAACCGAGCCATGTACACTGGAGCCACATGGGCTACTCACATCATTCATGTACATTCAACGAAATTGGTTGTTTATCATAATTACTTCTACTGTTTAAAGATGCTTATTTTTTAACTAGTTTTCTTTTCAAAAATTATCATCACTACAGTTACACATTAAACTTACTGGAAAGACGTACACTAAACAAATTAAGTACAGATGACTTGCCTGTTTTCCAACTTCTCTTTTGACTACAGCATTAGCATAGCAGAATGTAACAAACAGCCCAATAACCACCAAGATACCTAAATTTACATACAACAAAGGTAAGAAAACAGATGTACATCTTTAAATTCACCATCAAAAAAAAATTATTGCATAATTTTACCACAGTTTATGCTATTTAAAAATCATCTGAGTTGAGGTTGTGGAATACTACATACTGATCTGTATTACAGCATGATAAGTGTTAATTATCAAAATACACAATAAACAATGAAAAATACCATTACTTGAAGTTTTTCATAAATCTTTATACCACAGATTAATCTCACAAATGCACTAACACTGCAATACTAACTTTTTAGGTTCATTTATTTGAGTATTTATGTAGTTGGAACAAATACACAAAATTAAAAGCACATACTGAGCTATAAATTGTAACACGTATGAGGAGAAATCATGAGGTGTAGAGAGTCTAGGGTATATTGCACTGTGCTCGGAAAGTCAACTACATCCCAAACCTCCTCTATGGAATACCAACATCCTCGTGAAGGTAGGATGAGAATCATACCATTTTTACTCAAACCCAAAATTTTGGAATTGAGATCCACACCAATTCTTGGGTACTACACAAGGATCATCCCTTTACATCAATCCCAGACTAGCCATTTGGTAATGAGAAGATGGATTAAAATTTTGAGAGAACATATTGATTGGTTCACCTGATTTCAGCATTTCAATATTTGGAGCTAACATCCACCTGAAAGTAATGTGAGGGCTCCAATCAAAAGGGAAAAACTGCATGTGCAAGAGATCAACTCCAGGTGGTATGGAATGTGTAACAGGAAACCATGTCAATGTTAAGGTGAACCAACTTAACTATATGTGTAAATGAATAGTGAAAGGCTGTGACAACCACCAGGTAGTGTACATAATATAAGAGGGGTGTATCAGCTCGTATCAACTCAAGTAATTGTGAATTATGTGAATAGTATAAGGAGGCAACGTCATCCAGGAAGATGACAGACCAACTTCTGTGATAGCATAAATAGTACCAGAGGGCCTTGTACACTGGCAACACCACCAATCAACTTCTGTGAAGGCCACATAATACCTACACTAGCAGACTGTCATCACCTTACTCTTTACTGAATGGTTATAGTAAACTTTTTTAAGGTAGAATCCATTTACGAGGATCTCTCCATGGTATACCACCCCAGCAGCTTGAAAATGGAAAGAGAGAAGAATTCTCATGTTCCATTCAAAGGTGATGAAAATGCATTGAAGAGTCCAGATGACTGTCATCATTGGAGGTAGTGCAATGACACCCCATTTTAAAAAGCAGACCATACCAAGTTATTCACAGGACAGACAGTTATCCTCTTCTGCTTTATCCATGCAGTTTGTTAGAGGTATGGTCCAGAACAGACATATTTATGAAGCAACTATAACAAGTTAGATAACCTTCTAGCAATCTAGAGGAATGCTCCATTCCTATGGTGACTGTACAGAGCCAATGCTGACAGCACTTAAATTAACATGGAATGCACCGTGGATTTTAGTGTTAATGAATGCTCAGTCAAGCGGCACTCACCACCAAGCAGGATCCATATCATAAAAGGGAAGAAAGACCCTTGAAAAATAACAAAATGAATATAATTTACCATAGATGGAAGATAAGAACTTGATGCAGAAAAAGCTCAAGGTGATGAAGATAGTAAAAGATAAACATACTGGGCATAGTCCCCAGAGGAGCATGAAGAATTTCCTCCAATGAATGATGAGGACGAGAAATGAGGGAAAATGTGAGAATATTGATTGGACAGGAGAAAATATGAAATAAGGTGGACCATATCTGTAAGGGAGAATGGGAAAGAGCACAAAGGAATGATGATTGTGAGGGAATAAAATGATGGTCTTGAGTACACTGGAGGGTTAGCTGTACATGCAAGTGAACTTTATGGCTGAGATTGGACACAGCAGTCTAATGTTGTTTGGATGAGGGTAAAGATGAGAGACAGAAAGTAAGAACAACCCTCCTGAGCTGCTGAAATACTGGGTAAAAAGGAGAAGATAGGTAGAATGATAAAAAGTGAAACATCAATGGCAAATAAACCAGATTGGTGACATCTGTAGGCCAAATGGAGAAGGAAATAGGTGTTAAAGAACAAATGAAACAATGACCACAAAGAGAGTGGTTCACACAAAAAGAGAGTCAGGACACAGAGGACTAGATTTAAAACCAATCCTGAACCCAAAACAAATGTAGAAGCATAGCAAGGACAAGGGAAGTAAAAACCCTATGGTAGGTAGGGAAATGGGTAAGTAAAGTATCGGATAGGTCCATCTGAAAACTAGAAGATAAAGAGATTGAACACCCATGATCAAAGAGACAAGAGAAAACTTCCACCACTCTAGCCACAGAAGGTTAGGCAGCAGAAAGTCCCCTGTTAGCTGACATGTTAGCTCTACATGTGAAGCCAGATCTGCTTGCAAAAACTGGACAAAAACCAGGTGTAAAAATGTAGGACATGGAGGTTGGAATGCAGAGTGGAGGACTGAGGTTGAAGCAGAAGGAATGGAAGCAAAGAAAGAGAGATAAATGGTAAGAGTAGTATACAGTGGATCTTTGAAAATGTGGCAAATGGAGTGAGTGTACCAGAGAAATCACCTGATGAAGGCAACTGGATGATAGAATACACATAAAAGTATGTTCAAGAATATTTCTAGCTGAAGGTATCAAGAGCCAGAGCCTATGAATGAGGTACAAGTAACCAAAATAGTGGCAACTTTGTATTGAGACCCATGACAAATGCATCCATTTGAGTAGGTGCCCTCATAAGCAAACATCCCTGAAAACAAGTGGATCGAATTACCATTCATTCTATGGGAGAAATGCAACTCAGGCATGAAAGACTATCTACAACTGAATTGAAATCAGCCAGCACAACATGCAGTAAGACAAATGTGATGTGCATGAACACAGTAAAGAAGATCTAAAATCCAAAAATAGACATCTGGGCCATGTGCATCTTCATGGCTGATACCAGCCACCACTATAGACCTGTCTGAAAGAACCACCATCAAACAGCAAAAGGCAAGAGAAAGAAAGTATTGTAATGCGTCATGAACCAGGAGCAGTTTGAGAAAATCAATAAGCAATGCAGTCTCATATCTAACCAATGGCCTGAGGTTTTGTGGTGATTGATCTGAGAAAGTGTCCATAGTGTAAGAAGTCTAGCTACCACTGCAGATCATCTTTCAATAAAGGTGGAATGTAAATGGTAGTCAAAGAAGAAACTGTGCAAGATACCATTGTGAGCAATAAATGACCAAGTTTAACTTAAGGAACTTAAAGGTCCATAAAACATAGATAAATAAGAAGGCAGAGTGCAACTAATGCTGGTGTCAAAGAGGACTTCAAAATGCAAAGATTGAGTGAATCAAGATAAGGACTTCTCTAATGTACACAACCAACTCCTAGAATTGTTACAGAAAGGAGGTAGTGAGTGTGAGTGGTCGATTTCTGCATGGAATGAGCTAAAAGGAACCATATATCCATGTAATAATGGAATGCCAACTCACAGCTGGAAAATGATGAGCAAAAGCTTGTGCAATGTGACAATATCCAGGGAGTTGAGGCATGTCCAGAAAGAATGCCTGAGGCTAAGTAAACCATTCCAAAATGGATAAACCAAAGAGAAGGTCTAAACTAAACTACTAATAAGATATGCAGGTAGACAGTGAAAACATATTACCTGCATCTACCACTGAAGGAAAATGCCCATGTTGGATTGAGAAAAGACTCCATGGCAAAATTGGGGAGTGCAGTGAAGTGGCTGAGGTGAGAAATCAATGATCAGTCATCAATTACCCTGTTTTTGTTGGGAAAACAAAATGGGAAGAAGAATGAAAAAACATGTAATGAGAGATGGGATGGGAAAAGAAACTGGATAATGAAACTTTCTGAAAGAATGCTTAGCACCTACTGATATTTGGTGAAGGGAAGCCAACAAGACAGAAACAGCAATAATTGAATCTCCCCAGAATTTGAACCTTCATGGTAGTCGCTAGTGGTGTCATGCTACTCCATCAAGGAAGTTAACAAAAAAAAGAACTCAAATGAAAAAAAGAAGGGTTGGGTTGGTTGGTTGATTTAGTGTTTTATGGCACAAAGCAGCTAGGCTATCTGCACAAAACATCCAGTAAAAAGTTAAAATTAAATTTAGTAAAATTCATAAAGGGAAATTAAGGAAAAACAAAACAAAGTTTAAAAAACATAACATAAAACCAATGTTTACATCTAAGTCTACAATGTCAAGAAAAAAATACAGTAATTCAACTTATAAAGGACTTTCTGTAGAATAACTGTAATAATCATAACTCACCAGGAAGACTAACAGGTAAGTACAAAAACCACTGCCAGTTACCTGAAGTTGGCCTTTCCAGTCCTGGTTCAGAGTTATTTGATGTTATGACCATTTTCAAAAAGGAAATAAAAAGGTTTTAAAAGACGTGTAGCAAAATTATAATAATAACTCACCAGGATGACTAACGGTAGTTCAAATGGCATCGTCAGTCACCTGAAGTTGGCCTTTCCAGTCCTGGTTTGAAGTTATTTAATGTTATGGCCAGTTTCTAATTTCAAATCGAACTAGATGAACTATGATTTTTAAAAGAGAGCCACATTAAAAAGGTGTAATGTATAAATTAAAAAACTTAAATGGCATAAAAAATTAAGGGCCTTTACTTTAAAAAACTAAAAGCATTACCAAGATGGACAGTGTCACCATCACCAATAACACTGTCCAATGTTATGGACAAACTTTGGGACAGAACTTGCTTTAAATAGTGCCATCTTTGAAAGTCAATTATGACAAGAAAGTTAAATGTGGCTTATTGTAATCTGAGTGTTACACAAACTACACATTGGTGCATCAGTTCCAGATAAAAGAAAACGATGAGTTAAAAAACTGTGACCAATGCGTAGTCTAGTTAGAACAACTTCCTCCTTCCGAACTTTACGGAAGCTAGACAGCAAAAGCCCAATATAGGGTTTTATTTGAAAAAGCTTGTTTTCACATTGCTCACTCCAAGTCGACTGCCAGCTGGCACGGAGCCGAACCTTGAATACAGGACCACAGTCCATGTATGGGACAGGCACAGCAGATTTAGTTGCAGTGTCAGTGAGCTCGTTCCCACGAATACCAATATGGCCTGGTATCCAGAAAACTGGATAGAAGTTAAAGAGAAATAGTTCAGTCAGTTTTGAATATTGGCAAGTACAGGGTGTGAACTGATGTGAAGCGATTCCAGGGTCAGTGGAGAACAAAGCAAGTGAGTATAAATAGTGCAGTTTGAATATTGCTTAGCTTCTGTGCGATCCAGGGCAAGAGAAATGGCATACAGTTTAGAAGTGAACACAAGTTGCAGAGGGGATTCTGCATGCAACCACAGAACCACAACAAACCATGGCAGAGGCCACACAGTCACCTGATTTCAAACCATCTGTATAAATAAAAATAGAAAGATGGTTCAAAAGATGTTCAGCAAATAACAGACAGTATTTCCAATCAGAAGTGTCTACTTTTCTTAGATGACTTAAAGATAGGTCACATTTGGGGACAGTAAGAAGCCATGGTTGGATGGGCTGACCAGTGGATACAGCAATGTTATCCAAGAACAGACCCAATTCATCCAACTCTGCCTAGATATGAAGGCCAAAAGGAGCAATGGCAGACCAAAGAAGGTTCATGAGACTCTATGTATAAGCTCTGAACTGGGGAAGTGTGGAAAGCTCCAGTGCAGAACCGAAGTCCTCGATGATGAATAGGTTCTAGCATCATTAAGACTGATGGTCTGGCAGAGCCATAAACCAGTGATCCACAGTCGAGTTTTGATCAAATAATAGCATGATATATCTTTAACATAGAACATCGATCAGCTCCCCAAATGGTGGAAAAGAGAACACGGGGGATGTTCAGTGCTCTTGTACATTTCACCCGTGGCTGCTTGATGTGTGGTATAAAGGTCAGCTTATAGAAAGCAATGGGGTTTGAGAGTATGGGACATCTTCAAAAAGTATCCTAGGCTCGTTTTTGAGCCTTCCATGCCATCTGGCAGGCAGGATTCCACCATGGATGAGGATATAGTGGAAAACGTGTTGAGGTTTTAGGAATACATTGAGCTGCTGCTTGTATAATACTGTCAGTTACTACTGCCACACAGTCATCTTTGATTGCTTACAGACGATGGCAGGATCAAGGTCTGTAAGAGCAGTGAAAGAGGGCCAGTTTGCCTGATCCAGCTTCCACTGGGGCATGCAGGTTGGGTGGCATCAACCATGGCCAGTCTCTCTCAAGATTATAGGAAAATGATCACTACCTCGTGAATAATCGTCAACTCTCCATGAAAAATGGAAAAATAATGAAGGGAAGCAAATTGAGAGACTGACTAGTTGCATGGAAATAAGTAAAAGAACCAGTATTGAAAAGAGATAGGTTGTGATTAGAGAGCATACGCTCTACAGAGCAACCTCTCCTATCAATATCAGCACTTTCCAAGAGGGAATGATGTCCATTAAAGTCCCCAAGGATTAAAAAGGGAGATGGCAACTGTCAAATGAGAGCATCAAGGTCTGATTAATCATATGTTTCTTCAGGTGACAGGTAGAAACAGTGATGGTATGACCCAAGGAAACACAGATGGCTATGGCCTCCAAGGGTGTGTCAAGTGGCAAAGACAGGGTGGGCACATGCTGATCAACCAACAGTGCCACCCCTCCATGCACTCATCCATTACACAGCCTGTCATTTCTGTATAAAAAAAACTGCCGAAAAGCAACTGTATCGGAAGGTTTCAGAAATGTTTCCTGTAAGGAAAGACAAACAGGATGGTAGAAAGCAATCAGTGTTTTGATGTAATCCAGATTAGAACGTATATCTCAACAGTTCCATTGTATCAGGGTGGCCATTTTTATTTACGTGTAGATGAATTGGGTGGAGAACCCTTCTGTTTACGACCACGTCTTTTTTCCTTACTGTCCTTATTCGAGGGAGGTTTATTGACCTCCATGGATCCTGCCCTGGGTCAATTAGGCAGTTCTTTTCTGTTGGAAGTGAGGATGTGAATGAATGATTGTTTTGCATCTTGGGGTGGGAGAAGATTATCTTAGGAAATGCCTGTACCTGGAACCAAAGGATGTGGATCTTGGGGTTTGGTGGAATGTATATAAGGGACAGAGATAAGTGTTGAAGATGATTCATCAACTTTAATGATGGAGGACAAAAAACTTTTCATTTGTTTGGAGAATGATTCTTTTGGAGGCACAGAGAGATCTGTCTACACTCCCACTGTAGTTGTGGAACAAAGTGCAGCAGCATACGTCCGAGATGAGGTGGTGGACAGCAATGTTAGAGCCTCAAGATAAGTAATGTTATGAATTGTTTTCAAATGCTGCACCTCTTTTTCTTCCAACCATTTATGGCAAGAACAAAAGTAGAATGGGTGAGAGCCATTGCAATTGATGCAATGAGGGTCCATTTAACACTCATAGGCATCATGGTCCTTGCCACTGCAACAAGCACAGTTTTGAGTAACCAAACCGTTGACACTGGAAACATAGCAGAGGGTTTGGAATATATGGCCGTACCCTGCAATTAAGATAACCTGCCTTAATGGTGGCAGGCAGATGTGGTAACGTAAATGTGAGAATGAGGACATTGGTCGGCATCATAATTCCATCTTTGCGAGTGGATATACTCCTCACTGCAAAAACTCCTTGGGTGGAGAAACCAGTGAGAATCTCCGACTGTGGGATGTTCTTCAAATCCCTCTCAACAATAACTCCTCGTCATGAATTCAAAGTAGCATGAAGTGTAACCTCAATAGGTATATCCCCAATTGCCTCTGAATGCAATAGGAGTTCACTGTGTTGATATGTGGATGTTTCCACTAATATGTCACCAGATAGAATCTTCTTTACTGAATTTGCAGAGCCAGCAAGTCCCTCTGGTCCCTTCTCAATGAAAAAGGGAGACATTTGCCCTAAAGGTTTGTCTGAAAGAGAATGTAGGATAAGAAAATGAGGTACAACAGATGTTACAGATGTTGAAGATTGCTGCTCAGAATCTTCAAGATGTGGTCATTTAGCTATAGACTGGTTTTTCACTATTTTATTATGATTTTTAATTGGAGCATCTACAATAAAGAGAGGGAAATTTTGGTGCCCACTGACTCCACCCACCATGGAGCCCTATGAGGGAATGCACTACAATGTCAAACAAGAACACTGCAGCAATGCCAGGGTTTTGTGTGCATTATACCCAAACACCAGCATCAGATATAATGTCCACAAGACCTGTTGAGAACATCCAACATTGATACTTGGTTGAACCTCACCCAAGTGGACCAGCTGACTGACCCAAGGGGGCCACCCCAAGGCTGCTTGTCTACCGGCATTCAAGTCCAAAGTTGTGTGTTAGGGACCACCAGGATCTTCTCCTCCCCTTCATGGATTGCCATGCATGGCAAACATGTGGGTTGATGTTTAGATTCCAGAGGAGGTAAACTGAAGGAACAGAGCCTTCCCTTGGAGGTCCCCTCATGATGTACAGGAATCCACACTGAGGGTGGAAGGGTTGGGAGAAAACAGTAGTATGTAAGGCTCCAACAGAGAAAAATGGGCTATAAAAATGTAGACAGCCATTTGATTAACATCACACATGGTTTGATATTGTAAGAGACAGCAGCAAATACATGAAACCTCACAAAAGGAGAAAAACATAAAACTGTGATATAGAAGATAATAAATAATCTTAGTAAAAACAGTCCTTAACTAGGAAATCCAAATAACAAAGGAACCACATGGTGTAAAACCAGAGTTGAGGAGTAACTATGGGCTAAAGAGGAGAAAAGAATGCAAAGGGTATAAGCAAAAATCCCTCACGATATCTCTGGAGATCCTCTGAGAGACAATGTAAGGTAAAAAAGGTACCAAAAAAGCCTATGCATAAGATTAATAGTAAATTTGGTAACTGTCCTCCAAAGTGGTAAAAAATAACAAACAATTACTTTTCAAAGAATGTATAGTTTACCTGATGGTAAGAAATGGCAATAACTGATCAGTACTTAAAAGGTGCAACAAATTAGTCTCCCTGCAGAAATGCAAGGTTAACAAAACAGCAACAACATGAATCTCAGGGGAGGAAGGAAAACCACAAGTGGTAAAAATATACAACTTAAAATGGAGAAGGAAATAGATGGCAGAAATAAAACACAAATGTGAAACAGAAATTCCAATAATGAATTAAGCATGGGAGAATCCCCAGGTTGGAAATGGTAATGAACAACAAATTCTAGATACAGAAAAAGGTTAACAAAGTCCTCATCCATCAGTAAAGGCTCTGCAATTTCAATAGGAATCATGGCAAAATCCAGGGAAAAGATGGACCTGTAACATTCGACCTCACAAGAGAGGAAAGCAGATAAATCCATTAAACAATCTGAAGCCCACGAAATATGTTAGTCACTGTTCTAACCACTGATATGGAGAGGTGAACTTCAAGATGCATTGCAGAAATAAAGTAGCATGAATTAAATAAGAAAAATGAAAAAATTTAGTTGAACAAATCAAAATATATTTAAATGAACCATTTTGGGAGGAAAACAGTCATACACACAGGAATAAACATGAGCATGTTATACTACTATTGGTTGATGAATGATGCACGATGATTTGCATGTAAAATATACTAATTCCAACGAGTGTTTGAGCACAAAGCTTGTGGCATGCATAAAGAAAAAGTTCTCGTATATAGGACAGCACTGAATGTGAATAACTACTCTTGTGGGGGTGAGGTAAGTACTATGTCAATACTATAATACTTTACAATGAATTATATTGTAGCTTTTGTTATATTTGTAACATTTATAACATTAAGAATAAAAAAAAGAATTAAACAGATCATAATTTGTAGGTTAATCACCATGTTTCTGCCACAATATCCCAACAAGGCCAACTGTGACACTAAGAACTGTGAAGAATAGAGAAAATTGAAAACTGTCTATAGCAATGTTTGGGACCTGTAAGAAGGTATCTTTGTACCAACTCACATGTAAGTTGGGTGATACACACAAAGAGTTTACAAAAACTCCAAATTGTGATTTCTCATTGTAAAATTGAACATTAAAAAATTGTACTAAATCTCAAACAAACTGGACAAAATAAGGTGGAGTAATTGTCAAAAACCCTAAAATCATGTTCTTTAGATCATCTTAGCTCTCCCATAATGTCTAAAAATGGCAAGTATACCATTGGTGTCTGTCAATGGGTGGGCTACAGAGAAAAGTATTTCTGTATCAAATGTCATGCAAACTGGTCAAATCCCAAACATTATGCTTTTTGTGAGTTCTGATTTATCTAATGAAAAAAAGACCAAAAATGAGCAAAAACAATTGTTTCTAAGTCAGATGCATAAAAATGTATATTTGTGCCAATTCTGATTGTTGTAAATATGACTACATTGGAGACCAAACTAAACATTTAAGGGTAGACATTTGACCCCATAAAATCTTTTCAAAGGCCTAAATAAAAAAGTAAAGAACCAGGCCACTGGAACAATGTAAAACCCTATAAAATTTTAAGTCAATCTGCCCAAAAATGAAAGAATGGTTGTTTGTTGAAAAGTGTTTGGAAGATAATAAAAGAAGAAACATTAGAAAACAGTATGTTCAGTAGAATCTAAACATAAATGACATCCTTCTGAATGTGTCCAAATACCCTCTATACAAAGGTGCCCTTAATGTCCAGAATGAGCCACACAAAACTTGGTTTCATATTGACTATGCTAAATTTCTGAATTTTAAGGCCCCACTTGGGTGTACAAATTTAAAGCCATTTTTTTACATGTATGTAGGCAGTGTTTTTGTGTATACTGTAAAAAACGTTAAATAAATGGAACAAAGAAGTATGTGTTTTTCAATTTTTTTCCATTCCACATGTATGAAAATCACATACATGTAAAAAGTTGGCATGCAAAATGGTTCATTGCTCATATAAGGAACAAGACTAAACACAATGGCCTTAATCTAGAAGAACAAGGTGCCCACTATTTTGGTTGCAAACAGTAGAAAAAAAAAGGATGAAAAGTCCCACCCTTCATGATGTGATGACTCTTAATAGATGTTCTACTGTCTTTCTGCAGAAACAATATAAATCTCATTACTTACACAAGATAAAAATAAGAAAACTCACCAATTCTATGATCAAAAATCACCTTCATCAGAAGAATAAACAGAAATGGAACATATTTTTCAGCAAGAGACAGCAATGCTCGAACTTCTGGATTATTACGAAGTAGCTCAGAAGCATCCTCTACTGGTCTGCCAACAGAAGGTCCTCTATTTCCAGAGTTGTTTCTGCTTTCATCTGAAGCAGAAGCCATCTGAATACCAACTCCACCACCAGCAGGGATATTTCTTGCATGTGGTTCTCGTTGTCTGTTACCCATGCCACTCATATCTATCACAAAGTCTCTTGCAACTTCTGAATTAGAAGCAACACCAGTTGTTGACGTAGATACCGGACTTGGTTCTGTTATGGTACCTTGTAGCCAGGATGACATGCTTGGTCCACTATCTCTTTCAGAAGAAGCTGGTTCTTCTGCTAATGGATTTATACCTCGAATGACATGGCGTATATCTTCACTGATGCTCCAAGAGCTAGAATTGGTTATGTTACGTAGTTGGGATGATCCAAGGGACCAGTGGAAATGAAAAGATGGCCGACCTCTGCCAAATGGAAAAAGACGATGACTTGGACCATCATGACTTCGACTTTCTTCACGCTCAGCCATGATATTCACTGTTTCACTGTAAAATATAATAAGAAAATAAATAACATAAGTATCTTTTCTTTCTCATTTTTATTATATTAATTTGACAAATTTATTTTTTATTAGTTTCAATTCTATTTTTGAGTTCTTGATAAGCCTCTTTTACAATTTACATACATCTTCTATCAAAACTCAACTCCATAATAATAAGGAGAAATTCTTTCAAACCACTATATGTGTATCAGTTGTTTTAGCCATGACCTTTCAACATAAACTGTTTTCAATTTTTTGATGAGGCTTAAGGACTTGTACAGAGTATAATCGGTAATGATCTTTACTGTTACTGATCAACCAGATTAAGTGTATCCTCAATTGCTTCCACTCTGCTCTAAATGAACTGAACAGCCTAGTTTAATCCTAATAACTGAAGATCTCATATGTCATGAAAGAGACTGGACAAATTCCACATTTGAAAAAAGCATGTCATCCTGTCATTCAAAATGGACAACCAAGGTTGACTGAGAAAAGTCTCCCAAAGTGAGAGTTACAAAAGCATTCACCAAAGGGTTTCTGAAATGGGAATAAGTCCAATGCAAGACTGAAGGACCACTCCATGGGATGGATCAAAACAAGAAGAAAGTGACAATCTATCATTAGATACAAATGTTAAAATGCATGACCAGACACGAGATGAATGATGACAACTGCAAACTCAAGAAAGGAAATACATAGCCACAAAATACAGATTCTGAGAGCATATGCCTCCCTTATGGTTGACTGAAGTGATAAACAGATTCACAACAACCAGTTAATTGCAACCAAAGAGGAGAACAAGCCCAAAAGAGCTACAGTATCACCAAAAAATGTGTGTATGTATATACACATACACACAATGCTCCCTTAGAGACTAAGCCACCAATATAGTGGTCATATTAAAAACTGCACCAAAAAGAAAGAGGTATATCAGTGGAAAGATGCAAGTCAGGCCAAAGAGGAGTAGTAGTATATTCCAGAATGTGTTGGAAATTATTGAAGAGAGGAACACAGAGAAAAAGTCAGGCACACACCAAAGAGAATGCAGGACATGTTGCAACGATTCCTCTAAACACAATGTATACTTGCAAGACTAAAAAAACATCTATGCTCCTACAGAAAATTGTCAGAAAAAATAGACCCATACTGTAAGATAATTAATTTTTTTGTAAAATAACTATAACGGTCATCCATGAAAAGTATACATCGAATGTCAAAAAATATTCCTATTGTGGTAACAGGACTGTTTCCCTATAAAAAAGTTGATGAGTTGGTTAAAGTGGTGTGGAGATTAGGCATAAAGAATCCACAAACCATAACAATACTGATTCCCCAACATGATTAACTCAGAGGAAAGAATGTGTGAAGACATTATGGGATTTAGAATAAATAGGAAAAAAAGAAGTTATCCACATACCTTAACTTTTGTTTCATCCAAATTGGAGAAGCGTAAAAGTGATGGAAGAAAAAAGAATGCTGCATACCAATATTTCTTAAGTTGGACACCTCTGAAGAGCAAAGTCCTGTTGGAAAGTTGCATGTGAACACAGTCCAATGGGAAGACTTTGTGAAATGTAACTGTTATACTCTAAACAAAAAGGATATCTTTATGGTAGGTGTGAATAATATAAGACTATTAATAAGAAATTCCAAGGATTGTAACCCCATAGAATCACCTTAAGTGTACCTTGAAATGTGTTGTTTAAACCCTCTATGTATAATATAGTGTGTTAGTACTAAAATGAGAACTGGAGATATAATTTTCCCAAAGGATATGGTCTTCTGAGTTCATGTAAAAGACTGAAAATACAAAATGTTATAATATGTCAATCATTCGTAGTAAAGTAAAACATCTATGTTGAGTCAATGGAGAAGACTAGCACAAAATGAATTATTCTACGATAAATAAATGAAACCAAGAGGAAGGACAGTAAACTGATAACTACAACCCCCAATAACAAAAATGAGATATCTTCAGGAAGAGTTAAGTCAGGTCTATTAAAGGCCTCCAATACCTTGACACCTGCAAAATCACAGAGTTGGGAGTACAAACATGGATAATTATAATGAACTATTTCAACTCTGCAGGAAATTTGAGACTTCTTAACCCAGAATTTAAAACTGAGTGGAATGAAAGGAAAAAGTATTAAGATTCAAATAAAGGATCCAATCTATCTCAGCTGCAGTCATCCCTTGTTGAATGTAGCTTTCCATCAGTCCAGTATTTCCTATTTTTAGCATACTGTTTCAATCTGATTTCTGCTTCTGCTACTGTCATACCTTCATCTTTTCTTTTGTCTTCCCTTAGATCTTTTCCCTAACCTACATTATTTGTTCATAATGTACACACATTATCAGTATACTTTGCTTTATGCACAGCCCATTTCTATTGAGTTCTTAGAATGAATCTTACTGCATCGTTTATATTTACTGGTTTTCTTATTGTCATTTCTTCACTTGTTTTGGAGTGTTACATGAAGTTTTTTCCTCCATAGCTCTTTGTGTGGTTTCTGTCTTTTTTCTCATCTTTTCTGTTTGGTTGCCATACGTTAAGATTGGTAGTACACACTGATACATTATCTTTTTCTTTAAAAAAAAATGGGGATATCTTGATCCTGTAGAATTTCTATACATATTTCAAAACATCACCATGTTGCATGTATTCTTACCATAATTTCTTCCCTGTTATGTTTTTCATGTTAAGGATTTGTCCTAAATATTTGTACTCTGACACTTTATTTCATTCTCAAATTTGATGGTATCTGTGTCATTATTGTTGGTTATATATCTGTTTTTTTCCTTTATATATTTTTAATCTCACTTTTTTACTACTGGCATTCAGACTGTTTAATAGAGCTTCTATCATTTATGTTGAATTTGTAAAAAGAGCTACATGAGCAAACCTTAGATATGTTAATGTCTCACCATTTATTTTTATACTTCCATTCTCTAACTCAGTTTGTCTGAATACTTCTTACATAGTTAATGTAAACAATTTTGGAGATATTGTATCACACCTCTATTTTATCACTGATATTACTTCTTTACCAAAATATATTTTTACTGTTGCATCTATATACATGTAAAAATTTCAAAGTACATTAAACTGATTCCTATTGTAGCTAAAGCATTTAATATTGCAGTGTGTTCTACAGAGTCAAATGTTTTTTCATAATCTATAAATCTCACACACAAAGGTAAGTTGTATTCATTTGATTAGTTTCATGAAAATGATCTGTTGTTGAGAAATTCTTTTTAAAGCTTGCTTGTTCTCTCTTGGTTGGTGTTTGTCCAAACTTTTTTCCTATCCTTTTTGTAGTACTCTTGTGAATAGTTTATACAATTGAAATAATAGGCTCTAGGCTCACGTAGCAGTAATTCTTTATATCTTGCTTGTCTCCCTTCTTATATAAAATAACTATCTTGGCATCTTTCCATTTCCTTAGTACCTTTCTTTATTCCAATATTTTGTTAAACAATTTAGTTCCATATGCTTCTAAACTATCACTGGTGATAACATCATTTCGACCTTTCCTACTCAGTTAATACATTGTCCACTTCTGACACTAAACTTTTAGGTACTTCTGTTATCAATATTCATTTCTATTCCTATTTCATATTTAATAGTTAATGTATACAAATCTCTGTAAAAATCTGCACATATCTCAACTATCATTTGAGGTGATTCTTTGTTTTTTTATTCAGTATATTTTCTTGTTTATAACTCCTTTATTGATACTCTCAAGTCTTCTACCAGTTTTTAACATTTTAATTTTCTTTTTTTTTCTTACTATCTTTGTTAACTCAGTATATTCAACTTTCTCTTGTATGGCATTTCTTGCTGTTTATCTTAATTCCTTTTTTCTGACATTCATTTTCTTTATACGTTTATACCCCTCATCTTTAATTTGAAAACCAGTTGAATTTTTCTATTTCTTTGATTAAAATCTGATTTAGTTGTTACAAAAGTTACTCAGGTCTTGGCCTTCCTTCAACACTCTAAATCTGTTTTTTATATGTAATTCAAAATCTCTTTTACTGTCATTTAGACCATTAATAATTATCATGAAAACTTTCTTCTACTCTAAAATCTTGCCAATCTTTTACTTATGTTAATTCTTGTTCTCACCATACTGTGATAACTTCCAACATCTGCCTTGGTCATTACTTCACAACTTTCCATGATTTTGTGTTTTTTCAGTAGTATGAAGTCCATTTTTATATTTGTGTTTCCATCTAGGCTTTGCAATGTCCAGTATATATTTTTTCTTAAAGTATTTCCTATTACTAACTGCTCCTTCTTTGCAAAATCACTAAGTCTTTTCTCCACTACTGTTTCTTTGGCCTATGCCATATTTTCCCACACTTTAAAATGGTTTGCTGTCTTATTTAATTTCTAGTTTTGTACTAAAATCACCATTTATTAATTTTATTTCTCTTAATACCTTTTTAACATCATCACAGTCATACATTGGAGCATAATCTTGGATTAATGTCATTGCTTCCTTTCCATTAGAATCTACTTTATATCTAGGAATATCACATTTTTCAACTGTGTATGAAAGTTTCTCTTAGTCTTTCATTTTTGGATGGATAACAAAGGTTACACCTTTCACTTGTGAATCTTCTGTCTTCCCAGCCTCAAATGTCCATACTCCTTTCATTTAAACAAGGCCTACTCCAATTCTTTTAGTTTCACTTAGACCCAAGATACTCCATTTAATTTCTTTAATCTATTCCAATAATCTTTCAAGGTCCTCATCATATTTTAAAGTTCTTACACTGTAAGCACAAATATGAAAGGTAGACTTGCAAGTTCTTTTACTGGTTTGTGATCATCCTGTTGGATTTAAACCAAAGTAGAACCTTTTTTCTATTTGAAAAATGTTCAACTTGGTCTTGCTTACTTCTACTTTTAGCTATTGTGTAGGATAGAAAAAGAATGAGTAAAAATAGCTGACACAGACTAGAAAGTAGATAACAGATTAATAGAATCTAATAATCTCAAAGATGAATCACTGATCCAAAATGATTGCTAACAATCCATATGGGACATTAGTTTGAAACAGACCAGATTCATTGAGTGGGTCAAGAAGACACACTTTGCTTAATGTTACTTTTGGCCATATAACTTCAAAAGAAATTAGCAGAAGTAACTGATATCAATATAAATCAGATGATGGAGGGAAGAAAGATGAAGATTAAGTTTTTAGTTATCTCGAAAGGAGTAATTATCAAAAGTAGTAGTTGTTGTTTGGCATTTTATAGCACAAAAGCAACTAGACTATTTGAACCAAACAACTGGTAAAAAAACAAAACAGTGAAAGTATTATAAATTTTAATGGGAAATTATATTAAAACAAAAACAGTGGTAAAATGTCAGATAAAAACTTGAATAGAATTAAAAAGGCCAACTGTTCTTAAAAAATTAAAAACATTTGTAAGGTAAACAGTGTCACCATAGCCAATAACACTGTCCAATGTTAGGGGTAAATTGCTGGTAAAAACATGTCTAAAATGGTGCCATTGTTCATGGTCGTAATGATGGTACAATAGTAAGATGTGGGCTATTGTGACTTGAGTATTACACAGACCACACTTGGTGCATCAGTTCCAGACAGAAGAAAACAATGAGTTAAAAACTGTGACCAATGTGTAGCTTAGTTTTTATCACTTACTCCTACTGATCCTTACAGAAACAAAATGGCCAAAGTTCAATAGAAGATTTTATTTGGAAAAGCTTATTGTTGACTGGCAACTGGCGCAGAGCCGAGCCTTTAATACAGGGCAGTAGTCTTATCACAGCAGTGATAGAACCAAAGCAGGCAGACTTAGATGTGGTTTCAGCAAGCTCATTCCTGTGAATTCCAGAGTGATCCAGTATCAAGAAAAACTGGATAGAAGTAGATGATAAAAAGCAATTTGCCAGTCAGATTTGAGTATTAATGAGAGTTGGATGAGAACTAATGTGAAGCAATTCCAGGGGCAGGATAGAGCTAAGTGAGTTGATGTAAATAGTACAATTCATGAACTGCAGAGCTTCTACATGATCCAGAACAAAAAAATGGCATTAAATTCAGCATTGAACACAGAAACCACAGATGGGATCCTGTGTGCAACCATCAAATAAAACAACCATGGAAAAGCCCACAGAGCCACCTGATTTAGGAGTATCCACTTTCTTCAGATGACTCAAAGAAAAGTCAAACAAGTATGGTAATAAACCATGTTGGAATGGGCTAACCTGTGGAGACAGCAATGTCATCCAAGGACAGACTCAATTCAGCCAACCGTATCAGGATATGAAGACCAAAAGAAACAATGGAAGACCATCTCTTCTGAAAAAGCATGGCTCACTGAGGAAGGAACACAACCCAAGTAAGGTGATGTGGTAAGGATCAAAGTTTTGAGGCATGCAGTAAAGACAGTTGCAAGTGGCAGATGTGCAGAAGAGGTTCATGAGATTGTGTAAAAACTCTAGAATGGAGAAGTGCAGAAACCTCCCATATAGAGCCAAATCCCTAAACGGTCAACAGAGTCCAGCATCTTCAAGACTGACGTTCTGATAGAGCCATAGACCAGAGACCCATAGTCCAGCTGTTTTCAAATGAAGGCACAATAAATCTTGAACACATAGCATTGATTCACTCCCAAAGAGGTAGAAAAAAGGGCACAAAGGATGTTCAGTGCCCTTGTACACTTGATGTATAGCTACTTGATGTTTAGAAATAAAATCAGGTTACAGTTAAATATAAGTTCCAAGAACTTTGCCTCGGGAACCACATGAAGAACAACTTCATTGACATGGAGCTCAGGATCGGGGTGAATACTCCACTGGTGGTTTATCAGAAGTAAACCAAAGTGCTGAAATATCAACCAACCCACATTAGCATTCTTCTTCCAAATGGAAGACCATTGCAAGCGAGATCCTACAAAGATAAATAATGCAAATAAGAGGCTCTTTCAAGTTCAGCTGAACAGCTAAGGATGGGGAAGCAAGTACTCAGTTAGCAAAGGATAAAAGAGAAATGTTTCAATTTAACATAAGAGCCATATTGTAAAATAAACTATGTCTGTAGAAGACACAGTTATAAAAAAAAATTGATACTCACTAGAAATTGGGAGAAAAGAATATCAGATAGTTCAAAATTACTGTGAAAATGAGACAAAACACAGTATGACTGAAAGCTGACAATATGTCAACACAGAAGATATGAGGGTTGAGAACTCAAGAAGTGTGACAAGCAGAAAATATATCCCTCCCCTATAAAAACAACAACAATTAGCTGATATGTAAAATAAGCAGCAATGACTGAAACACTAGGATGAGGAAAATATAAATATTCACAAACTGAATCTTCCACATTGCATTAGCACCTTCAGGGTTAACAGAAATTAGAGACTTAAAATAAAATATAACTGAAAAAACAAAATCTGACTAGTAAAAATGTAGAATACTGAAAACTTTGGAATTTTTTTATTCATTTTAGAAGTTTAAAGAAATAGGGATCATAACTGGATGTATTTATCAAATAAAAATGTTTAAATATTTCAGACAATAAAGGGGGCACATTCCCAACAACTGTAATTGTCATTTTTATTAGGTTTGTTTGATATATTTTAAATTTGCATTCTTGATTTTTGTAAATATTTCTTTAGGTTAAGTGTATGCAAAATACTAGTATGGTATCAATACATTTTAGTGACAATAATGGAAAGCTAATTTCTGATTATTAGGAGGTGGCTGGGTTATTAAATTTATTTTTTTTATAATTTTCACTAATAAAATTTGAAGAATATTCCTCATCTCAAACAGTTACTTAACAGAACAAGAATGTGATGACATGAAACCCACTTGAAGTAAAAATGTATTTCAGGATAGCTGGTATGGATATTAACACTTTCACCAAAATAAAGCAGAGAACATTTCAACCTTCTTGGGTCATCTTTAGGTTAAGAAAAAAAAGAAAATAGTTGGATAAGATTGTTACATTAATTATGGACTTTCAAAAGCTTCATTTGAAACACTGCACTGCACTCAATATTGAGCTCCTTATTTTAAGAATGACACTGAACTGTTGGAGAAAGTTCAAAGGAGAGATACTAGAATGATGAGCGAGATGGAAAGATGGTCATACAAGCACAGGTCTCCAAAACTGTTTTCTCTTGAAAAAAAAAAAAAAAAAAAGATAAAAAGAGGACCTGATTGAGATATTTAAGACTGTTAATAGAACTGGTAGTAGCAATGCATCACCTTTTTGTATATACGGTAGTGAAAATGGTAGAACATGAGAATAAAAATAGTTTTGCAGGATAAGAGTGATCTTCACCCAAGAAAGTTTTACAGGGTGGTTGACCTTTAAATTAGGTTGCCTTCAAATATGGTGGTTAAAGTAAATTTAAATGAGCTTCATTTGCATTTCTGGATTTTGTACAGTAAAGTTTATTCAACTATTTTAAGGGTGAACAAAATATTAAGATAGGAGCAGTACTTTTATGTGATTATAAAAGTTTAGTTTAGTTGATGGAAGAGCCTCAAGTACCTTCATTGTCCGTATGTGTTATATGGGGTTCAAATATTTATGTTACAATTTTTAAGAGGTTCTGCCATAGTTTAACGAGATGTTTACTTTTATTAATTATAAATGGGGTAACTCGTGTAATATATTTCATAGGAATTTTTCCAGAGTTTATGTATTGGGGATACTGCATGTATGTTAATAAAAGAAATTGTTATTGACTTTTTGAGAAAAATTGTATGATTCTAAATTAGTTTGGAATTTATTTTTTATTGTATTTTTTCATAACTTAGAAAATTAAATCGTAAAGATCTTTTTCATTTGCCACTTTTTATGTGCATTGGTCCATATGATATGTTTCTTTGCATTTTTTAGTACTTCTACATTTAAAGGAATTGTCTTCTACACATATCCTTAGAGTTTATATTTTCATTTTCATAACTTAATTTCCAAATATTCATTTATTTACAAAGTTGCCCTGTCAAACATAATATTCATTGTACTCATGTTTTCCTTGCTACGTTTAACTGAACACCATTATTTGTCACTATAATAGATGACATTATTTTAGTTGTATTATTGATCAATAAAATAAAATAAAAACATCATGACTTGTCAACTTCTACACAGATATATATATATATATATATATATAGAGGAAAGACATCTCTAGGCAGTTCACTTTTTGCTAGATACTTGGTCTAATGTGGTTTTTAATAAGCAAATGTTTTATTTCAATAGATTACATATTATCAAAGTGCAATTAAAAAATATATATATATTTCCTACTTCACTTATATTTGAAGTTACCTTGCACCTTCATTTAAAAGCTGGAGGTTTGAAAAAAGAATTATTTTAGTTGAGATATTTTAGTGTGGCTTTATTTTACTTTTATTTTTGACATTAAAAGAACTTTTATGGTAGCTACCTTCCCACAATTGGCTGCAGACAGTGAATGATAGTAGTTGAGAGGTTTTGGGCACAAGTACTGAATTCCAAACCCTTAACTGAGTTTCCACATTTGCTAGTTAGTTTTCATCAGTGTTTGGATTTTCTTTGATAGATGGGATACCCCCAAAATTTTGGGTGCTATCACTAGGGATAAATTCCATTATTGCTCTAAGGTTATGATTGGATATTACAATAGACATTATAAAATATTTTTAAGACTTGTATTAAATGCATTCTTGTCTCCTAGTGTGATTTTTATCACCTATTAACAATTAATGTAATCAATGTTATGATAATTTTGAAGCTATTTCTTTCATTATTTGGTGAAAAATGATGTTAAAATGTTGATTTATTGTCCACACTCCTTTCTTTCACATTATCAAATTTTCATTTTGTGAATTTTCTATTATTCTGATAATATATATATATATATATATATATATATATATATAATATCAGTTATTCAAATATGCTACTGAAATTCATAAAAATATGTGAAAAAATCTAAATGTTTAACATACCTGGCAGCAATGGATTTTCAACATGTACTGCAATATAAATTACTACATAAAATGGACAATGTAACTATTTATTAACCTGTTTGCAATGGGTTCAAATATAATATACACAATTTGACACATTAAGTATGTGCACTATAACTTTTGATACAGCATCTGTATTTTCATAAAATATTGTAAACTTCTTGAAGAGATCACAAGTATATTGCATACAAAAAATCTTATTTTCAATGAAATATTTTTACCAAAGATTTTTTTGTGAAAATAGCTTTTCATTACTAATCTGAGAGCAAAGTGATTTCATATTATGACTAAAAACTATTCTTCCCAAAAAATATCTACTATCTGTATATTCTCTTACATTCTCCTAAACACATTTCTAACATTAGTTTTCAGTAAGACTTTATATTTTGTATTTTATATACTCTCACTATGTGGGGTGTCACTTGACCAACCTTGTAACCATGATAAAAAAAAAAAAAAGTTATGCCTTTTTTGTGCAAGAATGATTCCATATGATAACAAAAATACAAATGTTTAGTCTTAGTAGCTTGAGTCTCATAAAGTTATATATTTACACATATTTACTACTTTTTTATTATATTGACCTTCCAGTTATGCCTAACCAATATTACATAACTTGTATTGATGTGATGCATATGCACTCATGTATGTATTCAGAAATATAAAACTGACCTTTTAGTCTTCCCTGTCTTGGCTGTGTTCCAATGGACTAGTATTTTGTAATATCGTCACATTTCAATTACCATACACTATATATACACTGCTGGCCAAGATCTTAAGGGCAATGAACATAAAGGAAAAATATGCATTTTGCTTTGTTAGGCTCAACCACTTATTTGAGTAGAGCTTCAAAAGATGAAAATAAGAAAAGGGAAAAAAAAAATAAACGTTTTTAGCATTTAATAGGAAAAACGTGAACACTATGAAATTAGCCTAAATACTAGTTGGTAAAAAGTTTAAGACCATACCAAAAAGAAGTCCTAAACAGGATTAAAATTCCCAACAAGAGATCTCAGTTGCATGGCCATCATTGAGAATAACTTCTAACATTTGCTTTCTCATGGTCGATATAAGCGTTTGCAGAAGGCTGGCTGGAATTTTATTCCAAGTGGTGAAGATCGCTTCACAAAGATCATGCACTGTTTGGAATTGGCATCTATTTCTATAGACTTCCCTTGCTACCCACCCCCAAACATTTTCAATGGGGTTCAGTTCGGGCAAACACACTGGATGGTCCAAAAGAATCACGTTATTCACCATGAAAAAGTCCTTTGTCCTACAGGCATTGTAGATTGCAGCATTGTCCTGCTGAAAGATCCAGTCATTTCCACACAAGCGAGGGCCTTCAGTCAATAAGGATGCTCTCTCGAACATGCCAATGTAGCCAGCTGCTGGTTGATAACCAAGATATATGCAAAAGCGGTTTTAATACGCTGAATCTAACAAGTGATAGCATGATGAGAGAGACCTCGCTTTGGCAGCTCGACAATTCTGCCACGTTCAAACTCTGCCAACTTTTAAGCCTTTGGCATGTTTTTACCCAACACAGATGTCAGTGAGAGATGTTGACAACGCTAATGCTTGAACACCAACGACTAAATTTCATGACGTGTTTACCAATTAATGCTTCGTTTCAGTATGATCTTAAACTTTTGACCAGCTATTATTTAGGCTAATTTCATAGTGTTCACATTTTTCCCATTAAATGGTAAAAAAGTTTATTTTTATTTTCTCTTTTCTTATTTTCATCTTTTGAAGCTCTATTCAAATAAGTGATTGGGTCTAACAAAGCAAAATGCATATGTTTTCTTTATGTTCATTGGCTTTAAGATTTTGGCCAGCAATGTATATATATATATATACAGATTATTGCTATTCAAAAATAATTTGGATATAGGTTGCTAAGCCTTTAAAAATTTTACACACGTAGGAAATAATGTTTTTTTAGTTTTTATGTATAAATACACAGTTGAATAACTAAAAAATCATAAATAACTACACAGATACATTAAAATTCCACTATAATTTATTAAGCTTAGTAACTAAGATGTACTTAGGTTTCAAAAAATATGAAACCCCAATCAGACAAAAGATGCAACCTACCTCATTGAAATCTTGGGTTGAAAGAATGTGGTCCCCTTTTCACAAATTAAAATGACTGATAAAACCACTCTGTGAAAATTCTAAGCTGTTGATTGGTTATTCACATGTCAAAAATTGAAGTGTATACAAGGGACTATTTCCAAAAATGAAAAGAGGTGAATGGTGTCGCTGTGATTCAGTATGTAAGCCACATCAACAAAACTAAAAGTGTATGAGATTCTTGTATATATTCTAACTTGATAATATAAGTAATTTGAGTTTCATTTTGTGCAAAACTACAGAAGGGTCATTCCATGTCAAATCATCCAGGGGGCTGCAGGTGATCCCATCAGAATGCCTTGAAAAAATTCACATGTGCTCATCTACCCCTATAATGAAAATTTTCCAAAGATTAGATCAATCTCTAATAGTTTATGATTTACAGCCCTGTAAAATTTAATTACTTTTTTGTTATATTTGGCAAATTAATTTCTGGGCAACTTTGGCTGCTTTAAGCTGCAAGAGTAATGGTGGTAGAAGGCTGAAATTTGGTACACTGACTGAATTAATCTCACAGACTTCAAAAATGGTCTCAAACCAAGTTTATCTCTCTTAGGATTTGCATAGTGAGGCTGTAAAATCACCTGAAGACCCAAGATCATAAAAAAACATTGGTTTATTTAATAAGCCATAGCTCTAAGACTTAATATGATACAAAGCTGAATGTTATTTTCAAATTTCCTATAACATACCAGTTGATATGTCAGCAATTGCTGTAATTAAAAGTCTATTAGATGTCCTGTAAAAAAATTTAGTTGCTTGCAACTTTTTATAATTTAGCTAAAAATAGCCCAACTTCAGACCACAGTTTGACCATGTCACCAGTTATTCAGCCTTTTCAGAAGTTTACCATATATTCTTACATCTCTGAATATGATCTACAAAAAAAAATCAAGATGGTGTCCAACCTACTTTTTGAGTTATAATCTTTTTAAAGTATCCTCTGACCATACGTTTTTTATTTTAAAAAAATTCAGTTCAAGTGTGTCACTGTGTGCAAATATATCCATACAATTTTGAAAAATACCTGTCAGAATGTTATGAATCCCACTGGAATATTCTAACCTGCCTTTCACAATGTTAAATAATGAAGTTATAAGAAACAAGAAAGTATTAATTCATTTCTGAACAAGTTTATTGGCATATCTAGTTAGATCACATGGCAATGCAAATATATTGTGTATGCATTACAGTTATGCAGATATGGCTGAGTTTAAGATTCATAATATAATAAATACAAAGGTAAATCAGACACAAAAAGCACAGTGCTACAACAGGGGGTAACTGAGAAAGATTATAGTCACACCAAACTGAAATAATCGTGATAATGCAGTGTTTCAAAAACTGCTTTGACTACAAATTAGCCTTAACAACATCAAATAAACATTGCTTTATTCAGACAGCTTGAATAAATTTCTGAATATTTAGTTTATGTTGAGATCACCTTCACTTAGAACATAGTGGCGAGAACTACTGCCTTGCACGGTAGGTGCACTTATCAGACAAAAAGTATGTTTGAAAGGAATCCAGCTTTCATCTTTACGTGACCTTGCAGACCATGAGATCAGTTCGTTTCTTGATTTCTTCATAAATGACATCAACACATCGGAATGTTCATCTGATCTATCTTTTATGTTTCCCACATACCATTCATAATCGTATACACATGCCACATATTTCCCTGGCTGATAATTGTCATTGCTATCACTAGACCCTATTTGAGCTGCTGTAGCATCACTTTCACTGCTACTACCAACAGTTACAACTGTGTACACATCATCATCTGATAGCCTTCTCATATACATTTTGTTGGTAGAGTGGGGAATAAAACTATGATGTGACCTAATACCTGCCACAGTTTTGCATTTTTTAAAGTATTCAAGTAGACCAAACTTTACACAATTCTGCAGGACTGATTCCTGATTGACAAGAAAGAACTGAATGCCCTGAATGTGGTCCTTTGACCAATGGTACATGTCAGAGATACTTAAAAGTTGATCATTTACAGGCAGTTGAAGGCTTGCATGAGCCACCAGCCTCTTCACCACACCCCCAACTCCATCACATGAACATTTCCCATGACTGGTGGCAAAAACATGCCATTTAGTGGGCAACTGATGATCTTCAAAATGGTAGCAAGAATTTGAAAGATTTTTAAAATTCTTGAATTACAAAGCTGCACCATCGCTGAAATAAATGATCCTTTCAGTGTTTGGATATTTCTGTTTAACATGGCTTGGTACTGTGGTAATGAAAACATGAACAGCTACTGTGTCGTGTTTCAGACAATCTGACAGAACACACATGATAACATGGATATCTTGAGATCATGATCAGAGATGTAAGAATATATGGTAAAGGCTGATTAGAATATTTCAATTGGATTCATAAAGTTTTTCAAAAGTGTATGGCTATATTTCCAGACAGTACACACCTGAAGTGTTTTTTTTTCAAGTAAAAAACATATGGTCAGAGGATACTTTTAAAAAATTATAACTCAAAAAGTAGGTTGAACACCATCTTGATTTTTTTTGTAGATCATATTCAGAGATGTAAAAATATATGGTAAAAATCTGAAAAAGCTGAATAACTGGTGACATGGTCAAACTGTGGTCTGAAGTTGGGCTATTTTTAGCTGAATTATAAAAAGTTGCATCAACTAAATTTTTTTACAGGAGATCTAATAGACTTTTAATTACAACAATTGCTGATTTATCTACTGATATGTTACAGGAAGTTTGAAAAAAACATTCAGCTCTGTATCATATTATGTCTTAGAGCTATGGCTTATTAAATAAACCAATGTTTTTTACAAGTTTGGGTTTTCATGTGATTTTACAGCCCCACTATGAAAATCTTAAGAAAGATAAACTTGGTTTGAGACCATTTTTGAAGTCTGTGAGATTAATTCAGTCAGTGTAGCAAATTTCAGCCTTCTACCACCATTACTCTTGCAGCTTTAAGCAGCCAAAGTTGCCCAGAAATGAATTTGCCAAATATAACAAAAAGTAATTAAATTTCACAGGGCTGTAAATCATAAACTATTACAGATATTGATCTAATCTTTGGCAATTTTTCATTATATGGGTAGATGAGCACATGTGAATTTTTTCAAGGCATTCTGATGGGATCACCTGGAAAATTGTCCAAAATCTGGATGATTTGACATGGAATGACCCAGAATTAGTATTTTGACATAAAAAAACATCTAATTTTAAAGAGTGCTGCATTCAACACACCAAGGCTCACTAAAATCTATACTTAGATGTTAACCTGAATATGTCCTAGGAATGTTGAAACACTGTTCTGTGCTTTACTGTAATTAGTTTTAGTACCCATACCAATCTTATGAATACATATTTCGATGTTCTTTTAAAATGTACATTAAGAAGTTAGCTCATGTATAGTACAAAAGTTTGAATTATAATCTACAATTTGATTCCAAATTTACTGATATAAATTCACAAAATAGTAGTCCAATAAAATTTTGAATGTAAGTCAGCAAATGAGATAACATGGCTTCTGACCTGTAATTCACTGCAACAAGGTTAAGGGGTTGTGAGATAAATTTTGCCTCTGTACAAACATTGTGAAAGAGTTAATAATAACACAAGCACATTTAGCAAAAGCACTTTAAAAAAATATTATTATTAATATAAAGAAAGTAATAAAAAACAATTTTCATCCAGATTATTATTCTCACTCACTACTTTTAGATGCACTTCCAAAATTACACAAACATCCTGCCAAATTCAGATTTATAATTCCTTAAATGCAGTTAATAAATCTATCTATTGTACTTTATATTCTGGAATATCACGTTTGAAAAAAATAAAAACAGTATTTTCAAATAATCCAGATAACTGTTTCTGGATTATTAAAACATTCCAGTTTTGGAATGTTTAAATAACTTAAATATTTCAGATATAACAAGTTCCATTTTCACTTATCTTACAATATTATACACTAAGATATATCTATATCCTAATTTTATAGATGAAGAAATAAATATTTTAAAATTCAAATTTACTCATCCAATGTTAAAATATTCTTCATTTCTGTGTGTATAATGGTTAAATAAATTTTAATAAACAGGTTTATAAATAAATAGTGGGTATTACTAAGAGAGAAAATTTCTCTTCAAATAGCCCAATCTGTATTTGCTTCTTTATGAAAACTCATTTCTGAAACAGGTTTCAAATCCTAAGTTTTATATATAGATACTTTCTATTACAATGATGATTTAATTACCAGAATCTTATCAAACTTAAGATATGCAACAGAACTTGTAATGGAAAAAGTAATAACAGTTATGTCCATGCCAATTATTGGATATTAATTTAGTAAATGACAAAGTACAACTGATTATTTTTAATAAAACAAAGGGCATTTAATTTTCTTAATTTCAGTCTACTGCTAAAAGACATCACAACTAAAATAATTTTTAACTATCTGTATTAATAGCAATTCTTTTTTTTTATGGATAATGTTACACTATTCATAAATGTTATAAACATTGGCAATTGAGAAATTTTTTCACACTATTTAAAAACAAAAATTTTTGATAAGAAAAGTACCTTTCTGACACTAGACAATTACCTTTATATAGTTAAAATGAAAATTTATTCAGGATTGCTGGAGCTGTGAACATTGAGGAGCAGGAGTTGAGACGTGGATATAAGCACTCAATTCTATACCCTTAATTGATGTTCCATGTCTGCTTATCAGTTTTTCATCTGTATTTGGATTTTGTTTATTAGATGGGATATCCCTAATACTTTTTGGTCCTATCACCACAGAATTTCCATTGTGACTCTAAGGTTACAACTGGAAATTACAAAGGACACTAAAATATTTTAAAGGCTTATATGAAGTTCACTACTATTTTATACTGCTGATTAAAGATAAGATAACTTTATATATATATATATATAAAAATTAAGCATATCTTTGGTGATTATGGCAGAAAATTTGACTCAGCCATTGCACATAGTATTTTTAAGTTACTACAAATAAAATGAAGACAAATTTTAACGTACTTTGAAATGAGACATCCAAAACATAAAGTTGTCCTAAAATACAATGTTCATTGCATTTTCATACTGACTTGAAATTCAAAACAGAAACCTATCAAAAAGCATTTTCCCCTCTTGGTCATCACCAAATGTTGAAACATTTACCAAAAGACAAGCAACCAGAAGAAAGTTTGATAAATGAATTTATACTGGATCATCTCTGAGAGATGACAACTAACAACAGAAGAAAATGAAAGTGCAAAGAAACACAAAATCTCTACAGATAGGAAAAAGTTTAGTGGAGAGGTTAACAGGTACTGGTTGCCCCTACATGTTACATTCTACATCAACCATCATAAAAAGTGATGAAGAAAAATCAGATTTTCAGTCATCTCCTTCATCAACCCAAACTCCCCAATTTATATTGTTTTTCAAATGCCAATTTTCTGTCCTTATGATGGATAAAAATTACTGTATCTGCCGCATCCCAGTGGGTTTGATGAGCTCTAGTGTTGCTCAAAAAGTCTCAATTGCACTGGATATAGCAAAGTAACAACTTCTTATAATCATTCATGTAGTCTTTTCCAGGAGCAGATTTAAGTGTAAATGCCCAGTTAGTTAAAATGAATTGGGTCAAGCAGGCTTTGTTCATACCAATATTATACATCAACTGAAAGCAAACAGGGGTCCAGTCAATTTCGGCTGACTGTTAAACCTAACCCCGTTCTTCTCAAACTGCTGCTATGTCCACTGACCCACTCCAGGATAAAATGATAATAGCATATTGTTTACAGTTCTTCCATGTTCAATTCAAACAAAATACAATTCTTAATAATAATAAACAATTTGGTATTAAAATAAACACAGAACTTGAAGTCAGTAAAAATCGTAATCTTAACTGTGATTTGTAATAATTTACATAACATTTATAAAATTACAACTCATGAACTTAATCTTGCTCATACTAAAAATTATTATTAGCACTAATATTAGTAACACAGAAATATGCTTGTTAACGTGTCATATTCGTTTTCCAACCAGCCAAATGAACGAAAGCCCTCCTCAGCATTTCGTATAGCACAGTTAGTGGGTTGCGTATTATTGCATTCTTCGTTACTTTCACTCTCTAAGTTTTATATTAAAGCTACTTAATTAGAAATTGAGAATGTGAAACCTCACTCGCACCCGCAGTACCAATTCCTATTTCCGTGGAAGATTATTCACTGACACTAAATATTTGTGATTAGGTACAAATAACACAGGTGAAGTTACTACGTCTTCTTCTTTTGTCAGATTGAGGTATATTTCATAAAAGCCTAAAAAGTTTTAAAATGAGGAAACACCTAAAATGAAAAAAAAAAATTTATTATCAATGAAACCACTTACTATTACTTCTTGTTTCACCACAAATTACACAACATTCGTTTTCTCTATGTCTACGACCTAACTCTATTACAGCGCCCTCTCGTTAATATTAATGTTTTGAAGTAGTTTTCAAACGAGGCCCAAAGAAGAATCTGACAAGAAATTGGAAAGTGCTCGAGTTTGAAAACCATTAGGGCCTGGCACGGCCAAGCGCATAAGGCGTGCGACTCGTAATCTGAGGGTCGCGGGTTTGCGTCAGCGTCGCGCTAAACATGCTCGCCCTCCCAGCCGTGGGGGTGTATAATGTGACGGTCAATCCCATTATTCGTTGGCAAAAGAGTAGCCCAAGAGTTGGCGGTGGGTGGTGATGACTAGCTGCCTTCCCTCTAGTCTTACACTGCAAAATTAGGGACGGCTAGCACAGATAGCCCTCGAGTAGCTTTGTGCGAAATTCCAAAACAAACAAAACATTGAAAACCATTACAATTTTTGTATGTGATCTTGTGTAATAACTTATTCATTGAAAGTTTTAAAGTGCTATTAAAATATTTTAATCATTTGAAAAATGAATCAGATTTGTCACTGCAAGAGAATTATTCTTATTACATATATAAATTTTAATTTGTATTATTTTACGGATGATAGTTTGTTATTCTACTTTTAAAATGATTCGCAAATAAACTGAATATTTGTATAGAAATAAAAATTAGACCTTCGATAAAGAAAGCTACTCAAAAGCTGTACTGTCGAGATGTAACTTTAGAATGAAAACAGGCTTGGTAAGCAGTACTAAACAATTTTAAGGTTTATCGCCTGAGACTGTAATATGTTTTAAGAACTTATGAGTGAAAGTAATTAGAATGTATAAGAATGTGTCAACCTTACTCTATAATTATAACGAGTTCAGTTACAAGAAAGTGACTACCTCACAGCATATTCAGGTTATGCTTGCAATTTTTTCAAACAATATTGAACCAGTCACGGATTTGTCGGGTTGCAGATCTATAATCAAAAGTTGAAAATGTGATACTGCTGAAAGTGTTTGTAATAAATAATTCTAAGCGTGTAAAAACTTCGGCAGTTAGTTCTGTTATTCTGTTTAAAGGCTGAGTGAAGACCTTGTTGTGGCGGATAATTCTTGTTTGGTTTCTTTTGAATTTCGCGTAATTCCACACAAGAGCTATCTGCGCTAATTCAGCAGCGAAATACTAGAGGTAAGGAAGCTTGTCCTCACTACAAACCGATAACTCTTGGACTACTCTTTATCGACGAATAATGGGATTGACCGTAACATTATAACATTCCCACAGATGAAATTCGAGCATTCTTGGTGGGACGAATACTTCTGGGCTCTGCTTTCTGATCAAAGTGTTTTGTATATATCTGCAAAAAGTATCTTTCATGTTGAAAACATTAGCTTACTTTTACTGTTTGCGTTTAATGCGAGTGTTATTATTTAGACGATTTAAGAACAGTGTGACTGTTAAATGTAGTTATTTTTCAAAAGCGATAGTTTGTCGCAAGTTTGTTGACATGACTGTTCTCGAACCATAAGTTGCGTACTTCAATTGTTATGTACTGGTGATTGAGTCATGTTATTAGAACCTTCTAAAATTTTCTCTTTGTTTTAAGTTATTATTATTGCAGCATTATAACTTGTAGTGTGTATGGAATGATGTAGTTCTCTATCTGACTATAAATATATGTAAGAAATGTAGTTAGAGTCAGTTATAATGATAGCTATATCTAAACTAAGCGAATATGAGTTTAGCTATAAAGAAAGTATTGCGACAATTTAAAGTGAAATTATCACAGACTGTACTGGAACAACACATCAGCAAGAACAATTCGTCTTGTCAAATTGTGTTCTAAAGTAATTGTACCAGTCTGTGTAGACTTTCATGAAAAAGAGACAGTTATTTTAAGCTCTGTATACAGCTGTGATAACCAAAAGTATAACTTACATTTGTATATTTGTTTGACTTGTTTTAATATATTATTTTAAAGCAAGAGTATAAGACATTATTTGTTTATTGTTGATATTCATTGTCAACAAATTACAAACACCTACTGTAAAGATTCAAGCCTCACACATACATAAAACCAAAAAGTTATGAGCCAATCAGTTTGTATAGCAGAAAATGTTGGCAGAAGAAAACATACATGACAATGGCGAAAATGTGTATATATGCACAACTGTATTCATACCAAATATAATGTAGAAGTTACAACCACTTTATATAATAATTTTGACTAATGTGACGAGTGGATAGAGAGGGATGAGCGACTTTGGCTCAAAGATGTTGATTTAGAATATTTTGTTTATTAAACAGCAATAAAACTTAGAGTGAGAAAAGTACCAATAAAGAAGACAGGATGAAAAAGAAAGGCCTAGAAGAGAGGAAAACAAATAAGAAAAGGAGATGGAGGAGAGTTTGTTTGTTTTGAATTTCGTGCAAAGCTACACGAGGGCTATCTGCGTTAGCTGTTCCTAATTCGGCAATGTAAGAAAAGAGGGAAGGCAGCTACTCATCACCACCTACCGTTAACTTTTGGACTGCTCTTTTACCAACGAACAAGGGGATTGACCATCACATCATAACGCCCCCACGACTGAAAGAGCGAGCATGTTTGGTGCGACAGGGAGGAGAAAATAAAAACATAACTTCAGACAGAAGAAAAGGAGAGAAACAAGAGATAAAGGGAATAAGAACATAAATCAAGTTCACCCAAAAGAAAGACCCAAGAATGACATTGGGGTTACAGCCAGTCAGCTCAAGTTGTCCACATTTCTTGACATGGGTGCTTTCATGGAGAGGTATGAAAACTTCTCCCAAAGTTAAAATTTAGACAGAGATGTATGTCTCGCTTTTCACATGAAAAGGCCTACAAGTGTATGTGAGCATGATGCAAGAAGGTGCCATGGACTATGTCAAGTTACAAATGGTGTTGTTAACATGCTATGAACTTACTGCAGTACACCAGAGAAATTGTATCTCAGTTTGTAGCACGTCTACAGCGACACTTAACAAGGTTGGCTGAGATGGTCAAGTGTGAAAATAGTCTTAAAGAACTGGCAGATATACTAATATGTGAACATGATCACTTGCTCCACTGTTATATCAGTGCTCCTAAAAGAGAGAGTACCAAAAATGTAGACAAGATGAACAAGCTGTAAGAATAATATATGGAACCTATGGAGAGAATATAATTAGTAAGTTTAAACATTATTTGTCAAACTGAAAGCAGAAGTGGATAACAAGAAACATTACGTCAAGAAGTCAAAAGTTAAAAGGGAAAAGAGGTATTTTGCTTGTAATAAAATGGGGCATATTGGGAGTGAGTGCAAGCTTGTCACTAACATGCATCAGTAGAAAACTCAATATGCAGCAGCTAGAGCTACCTACATGCTGGCATGAAAGAAGAAAAGAGTGACTGGCACCATGGATGTTTCTGTTAGAAGAAACAGGATGAAAACAACTCAGTTTCATCACAAGAAGGAGTGCTATCTGTGTGATCACACAGTGCATGCTTGATGGCCACTTTAGGTTATCAAATAGGTCAACAGTTGGTTGACTATAGCATATAACAAACATTAAGGGATGCCAATAAACCATACTATGCCAGTAGATGAAGGCTATTTCGGGGACAAGAAAGTGAAAATAGTGCAACATTGATAATCAGTCTATTATCTAATGGCCAGATGAGAGACAAGGCATATATGTGTGTGGTTATTGACAGGCAGTAAAAACGTTTCACATAACAAGAATAAAGGTGGATACTTCATACTATGTGAAAGATCTTAAGTCTATGAGTCTGAAGGCATCCATCAATAACTTGATGATTATCAATATAATAGTTAGTAGAAGTTTGGAAAAACCAGAGATGAAGAGGACTGATAAGGCATATGCAGTCACAGAAGCTCTGTGTTGGACTTTGTTGGATACGAGGTGAGCGACCAATAGATAACCATGGAATAGGAGAAGCCAGTTCTGATAAAAGTTGCACCAGCTCCAACGATCAAGCAGCGATTCAGATCCTACTTGGGGTTTGCAGGATACTATAGAAAGCTCATCTCAAACTAAACTGAAGCTGCTGAACCACTGACTAGCCTGATCAAGATAGACCAACCGAAAATGGTGAAGTGGGAAAAACCACAATATATGCATTTCAGAACTTAAAGTTAAAATTTCGCCATTCATTAGGATGTCAAACTTCAATGAATTATCCACTGTTTAGGTTGATGCTACAGGTGTTGGAATGGAGCAGTACTTTTTCAGTAAATGTAAATGATCTCTTTCCTATAACGTATATCAGTAGGAAACTATTGTGTAGTGAGAAGAATTACTCTGTGATTGAATGAAAGTATCTGGCCATCATATTTTCCATAAGAAAATTCCAGAACTATCTCTATGAGAAGGCGATCATCATCCAGATGGACAATCAGGCACGTTTGTACATCCAAAGGTGCAATCAGACAGTTAGAGAATCATAATGTGGGCATTGTATCTCCAGGAGTAAACTTGTAATGACCTGTTAATCTTCGTGGATATCTATTTACGTTCTTCGTTTGCAGATTAAAAACAGGCAATCACCAACTTTTGCTAATTTAACATCAGTTTTTTTAAACTGCACAAGCTTGTGGTTCACAATTTCAACTTTAAGTTCTTTGGTACAAACTACAGGCTAACTAGCTGGATTATAAAAATTAGGTAAAGGTGTCTGATTGGGTACGAGATTTACGTTATTATAATATGATTCAGTATTTTGTGTTTGTTTTGCTGTTACTGCACATTTTCAGAATTTTTGTGTAACTCGCGTTTCCCCTGTACTAGTTTAACTTCTGCTGTTATTTTGAGTAAATGAATTAGTAGTTCCACACTACTCGCAGTACTGTCACCTGTTTATAGTTTAGTACAAAGTTACACAATGGGTTATTTGTGTTTTGCACCCACAAAACGTTTAAAACCGATTTTTAGCATTATAATTTTGTAAACATACTGCTGAGCTACTGTTGATTAGATGGCTTACATCTGTTGTTAACCCATTTTAAAATTATTTACCTATTTATTTTTGAAGTTGCTGCTTTTTGATAGCTTTCTAGATTTTTGCTATTTTTGTTCTTTGGGTTATTTTTCAATGTATTGTATTTTACACAACTGAGAAAAGATTACTTTCAACTATACACTGCTGTCATTTTTTTTATCAGTCAAATCCATTACAGAACAAAATGTGTTGGGGTTTATATAACAGTTCTAACAAAATTTTTATAATTAACCGAGAAGCTGTTGTGAATCTTTTTTTTCTTTTCCAGAATTTTGTTATAATTGCTTATAAGACCTTATAATTAGATGATTTTTGTTTTTTAAACAGCAACTGTTAAAGAAAGCGAACATCGCCTAATAAATTGAACAGCCATAGTTTGTTATATGGATTGACTCTGATCTGTTTCGTGAGCTTTCGCGCTGAATTGTGCCTATATTACGCGTATATGATAGTACATAATAATAGCGATGAACAAGAATTCCTAGTAATTTCTGTGCCGATAAACCAACCATTCAAAATATTAGTTATGATATATTATGCACATATGTACTAATTACACTATAAAAAGATTGCTAACGTTTTCGGTATAACAATTTAAAAATTTCTAAAAACAGCAACTTTTCGTCTATAACCGACTTATCTATATAATAGCAGAACTAGCCTCTAGACAGCTCGGAATATCACTACAATATTTCTCAAGCTTATTTGATTGGTCTTTGGGTATCAGCTTTTGATATTCTGATAACATAGATATATATAATTAACACTTGGTAAACATATTATGCACGCACGTAAATATCTTTTGATTCAACTTAGTTGGCAGCGCTACATTTCCATTTACAGACGAATCAATTTAAAGTATATACTTTGTACAGGTGTACGATACACGTACACAAACGAGAGTTTAAAGAAATGTAAAATTCAAATTGAAATAGGGATCCTGATAGAAAAAATAATGAAACAAGAGTTAAAACCACAATGAGAAATTTATGAAATTTAATCCATACTTTGACAGCTTTACACACTTATCTGTAGGCCAAATTGTTTTTTTTTTTGTTTATTTTTAATTTCATGCAAAGCTACACGAGGGCTGTCTGCGCTAGCTGGCCATAATAGTCTCAGTGTGAGACTAGAGGGAAGGTAACTACTTATCACCACTCACCGCCAACTCTTGGGCTACTCTCTTACCTACGAATAGTGGGATTGATTGTCACAATATAACGTGCTGAAAGGGTTAGCATGTTTGGTGTGACGGGGTTTCAAACCCGCGACTCTCGGATTATGAGTCGAGTGCCGGGCCGACAGTTTTTCTTGTACTGTTGTAGTCAAATTAATTATTCTTATGCCAAATGTCAACTTGATAAACATCTTAAACATATATTGTTTTCTTGTTTAACATCTTTCATAAGAATTTATTTAAATAAGTAAAACACTTTCTTTTACCAACGAATAGTGGGATTGACTGTAACATTATAATGACTGAAAGGATTGGCCAGTTGGTTAGAGTGCTCAAATCATAACGTGAGGGTCACGGGCTCGAATCTCCGTCACACCAAACATGCCGGGCCAAAGATAAAATAGTTCATTTAACTGCATAAATCATAATGCCAACCAAACTAGGGATTGAAAATCACTTTACTTTTTTTCTACTTTTTATTGCAGCAATTAATGTGTTTTGGTTACAAATAACGATCCTTACTTTTGGTTTAAATTTTGCTTTTTTTCCTATTTATGTATATATAGCATTTAACTCTTAGTTGCTAACATGTTTGGACTGCCAGCAAGTAAAATTTTGCTACAATTTATTTTTTAATTACCAGAAGAACAGTTATAACTGGCCAGATCAAATGCATATTTTATAAAGGGCTTGTAAAAAAAAAGAAGGATTCTTATAGACCTCATTATACAGACTTAGCCATCTATCTTCTGTCCCGGCATGGCCAAGCTCGTAAGGCGCGCGACTCCTAATCTGATGGTCGCGGGTTTGCATCCCGGTCGCGCCAAACATGCTCGCCCTTTCAGCCGTGGGGGCGTTATAATGTTACGGTCAATCCCACTATTCGTTGGTAAAAGAGTAGTCCAAGAGTTGGCGGTGGGGGGTGATGACTAGCTACCTTCCCTCTAGTCTTGCACTGCTAAATTAGGGACGGCTAGCACAGATAGCCCTCGAGTAGCTTTGTGCGAAATTCCAAAACAAACAAACAAACCATCTATCTTCTACTCAAATTTGTAAGTTTCATAATTTTTACGAATTTGAGTATGTTCATTTATTTTAAGGAAATGTACTAATATTTTCAAAAGTTAAAAAAATTACAATTGAGTACTTTACCACTTTCAGGCCTCCCCCCAGTAGCTCATCAGTAAATCTGAAAGTAGGTTTATAACGCTAAAAACCGAGTTTCGATGCACGTGATAGGTCCATCATCAATTGTCCTTTGTGTAGTTTTGCGTTTAGCAACAAATAAGAAAAATCGTTTTCAGTTTTTTAACTTTTCTGCTATTTGAAACACAATTTAATGTAAATATTTGAAAGTGTATGTGAAAGACAATAATATGTCATGTATAACTTGGCGATACAATTTCTCAGACTGAAAGTACTTATAGTTCATGGCAGTTACTTCTGTCTGAAACAAAACCAGGCTTTAAAAATACATCTTTAGAATTTATATGAATTATTAAGAAATTTTACAAAAATACTACAAATAATGTAAATTTGGAAACTTTCTATCACATTTAACTGAAGAGTTCATCACACATGAAAAAAGTTTGAACCTGTGTGGTTTAAAAACAACAACACTTCGTTTTGTAAAAAGACCATTGATAAGAAACTGTGACCATGAAATAATTTTATTAAGAGTCTTACTAATTTACATAAAGATTTGACAATATGAGCAAGCATTCTACTTCTACTTACTATATCACTGTTTCTAAGTGCACAATAAAAACAAACTTATTGAAACAAAATTCCATTGATTACCAGAAACGAGCAATCTGAATCTAATGTGGTATACATGTATACTTCCACACATTTTAAAGTGCTTGGATAATATAACCGAAAACATCTGTGACGAAAAGGCCATGACAAATAAATGTCCGCTCGTTATGTCATAATTACAGGATGATGTAGAACAAAGATGGCAAATAGAAGGTACGTATGCTAGACATAGCATGCAATGAAATTTTTACCACGCTGAAACTAAATGATAATGTCATAAAATAAAAATTTAAAATATATATAAGAACTTATATTTGTATTTTGAAATTCAGCATTGGTTCACTATGCATTGCACTGAAGCTTAGTGAGTTCTGAAAATATTAACTCGGATATTTTGAACTGTATATCTTGAAATCCGTTCTAGAATGAATTGGTTGAGATTGTAATATAGGTAGTATAAATCTCATATTATCTACTTAAATCTTTAATACCAAATTCATTCAGAGCAAATCGCGCTATTTATGTAACTGGTCGTAAAACAGAAGGAAGGTCATTACTTCAAGAGGTTACGTGACTACCAGTAGAAAAGATACAACGCAGATATCTTTTATCTGCGAAAACAAAACATAATAATCTGGTTGAATGACAAAACGATAGGTAAACAGAGCATGAGTAATTAAGGACTTTCGTCACAAATGTGTCATGTAAAACTTTAAATATCTATACAGATTATTTTTGAAAATTTCTATATTTATACAATGAGCCAAGTAAACATACAGTATGCTTATATACTAAACATGTAATTCCACACACTTACTGCATGCTCAGCACTACACAAAGTAGATACTGTATGATAATTAGGGAGTTGCTTGCTGTTCTAATCTTCACAAAATATTATTGACACTAAATGTTTGACAGAAAGTTCATTATTCAAGTGAACCACGTGGTGTTGAAATGGTTGATGAATTTTTTAAAATCCGGTTGGGATGATTGCACATTTGATAACAGTTTTGTAGATATATGATTCACTGATACAAGATCATCCAGGTTTACGACAGAGAAATGCCAACAACCTATCTCTTTATATCGTTAAAGTTGTTTGTTCATTGAATGGCCAGACACTAAACACTTCCGTCAAAACAATAACAAACCACACAGCAGGATATTCCATTAGTGAATGGGAAATGCTTAATTTGGCTTGAGACATTCAATATTAGTGTCAACATTGTATAGTAAGTGCCACCTCGACAAAACAATTGACTTAAACAGAACAAATTACGGTAGAGAGTTATTGATTTTCGTTTATGAAAGATAATCCTGGATATCACTCACAGAGTTTAAAAAGGATTGTCTGTTTATTTTTGTAGCTATCAACTACTTCATAAAGTGGAATGAGACTAATCTATCGATCAATTTTTCAGAATTATTCGTGATTAATAAATTAATGAAGCATTCGTAGTCACGTTTGGAACACCTGAAAGGAGCCACAAGTAATAGGCAGCTAACTTCAATAGCCAAATTGTAACGGATTAAAATCAACAGTCGCTACAACCAGAGTCAAACAAAATGTTTTTTTTTTTCATTTTGACAACCATAGAAATACTACATAAAACATTTAAACAGTTGGAATATATAACGGAGAGAAGGGATAACAAATGATAGGTAATCAAAACAATAACAAAATAAAAGTAGAATTTGCTATCTTACAAACTGTTATCTGAGTTGTGTTAAGTGTTAGGTGTAGTAAAGATATACACTTTGTACATTCACTCTCAGCCTGGTGGTTTAACAGAAAAGTTACTGCAGACTGTCAAGCATACATTTGCCAAGTTCAATAATTCCAACCAAACTAACATTGATGATTTATTATCATATAACATGATGGCATACCACACAAATAAACATAGACCAATAGATTGTTTGTTGAAAAAATTACGTGGTCTGGCAGGAGGTTTTGGTACTTTTAAACGTGATGTATGGACCTCTCCCGTGAAGAAACATCCAACAATTCCACCAAGAATATGTGGCACAGTTATGGCTTGCGATAGTTTGTTTACATGCTAATAGTTAGCAAAACCAAACCACGGAAAACATGCTATGATAAAATAGTGAATGAATATCCTTTCGAACCACCGTGAAGACTCGTGTAGGTAGTTATTTAGCCTAACATGTGAACAAATGATGTTGCCTCACGGTGATTGGTTGATAGGTACACATGACCTGTGGCATCATGGACACTAATAGCCTGCCTCGGAAGATAGTGGTTTGATAGGGTCAGGTGATTTGTGGTATCATGGGCACTAACTGACTGCATCAGGAGAAATTGTGCATGCTCTGAATGCGAGAAGTCAAGTGATCTGTGACGTTATAGTAGCACCAGAAGTGGATAATTTCATGGAATGCCATCAGAGGTGTTTAATTGTATAGAGTATTATCAGAGAGTGTTACAGAAGTAGAAATTGATTAATATTGACGTGATTAGATAGTGATGAGCTTTAACTTTAATTGCAAATTTTCATAGATAAAGGAAGGTGTTCTTTATCAAAGGAAGTATATCGTAGTATTGTTTACTTCTACATTTATGAATCTTTAGTTTTTTCATCTTTTTTATATTATTCTAAATTCGTTGTTTGTCATTATTATTATTATTGTAAATAATGTTTTTGCCTTCCACTAATTATGCATTTTATAACTGTAGCATACTTCTGTTGGAAATTAAATAAATGCTTTTGACAAGTAAATGATGAAAACAACTAAATCCAGTAACCAAGCTAAGCTCTTGAAGTGAAAACAGTAACAGCCAGGTTCCTCGATTACATTACGAGAGGAAAAAGCTAAAAATTAATCTTTTGTCCATCTTTTTTGGACCGACTGCTCACTCTAATGACTTATGAGAATAATTAAGATATTCACATTCGTCAGTTCATAGATTTTTGAAAAATGTACAACAGCAAGGAAGACATCACTAAATATGTGGAATATAAATAGATAATTTCAATTGTGAATGTAGCTGTGCAGTGTAAATCTGAAAAAAAAAATTCTCTTAGAGGGAAGGCATCGTGTCATTTGTGGTGTGTGTAGTAATGATATTTCTTCTTTGTTTATGCATCGTTTCTTTTATTATCGTGGTGTTGATATATTGATAAAGTTCTTATTGTCTTATAAAGTTCAAATGCTACAGATAAGAAACTGAATGACAAATAAACTAAACAGCTTAAGCCACTGCTTGTTAATAATATTTTGAAATTGGTACCCAATTTATAATCCTGAAAGAAGAACATTGAGGCCAAAGAAGGCTACAACGGGGATTTTGGATGTTTAAAGTGCTCTCACAATATATATATATAATTTGTAAATTAATATATAATATGAAAACTAGTGTGTGACTATATGAATTGGAACAACCCAGCTTGGCTGTATTCGAGACCTATATGGACACAGTTGAATCAAACTATTGTTCAATTTGTGCTTAATCAAAGAGTGACACAGCTAAATTTATCAGAATCTATCGAGAACACTTTGTGTAACAGTGAAAATAGCTGTTGTAATCAACAACAACAACAACAAAAAGCTTGGCAAGTGATTCGAATGCTGGTGATATTTTAGTTACACTAATAAAATCTGGACATTTGATCTACATGAAAACATATATATTAAGAGTATTTTCACATGTAAGCACTTTAAAACAATATTATAAACAAACATACCGTTACAATCTTCATCCAATCTAAACTCAGCTAACTGTTTTAGTTTTGACACGTATAGATAATGGTAATACGCATAACAAATTCAATATTGCTCTTATGCAAAGAAATAAAGTTCTTGTAGCACTCTTTTATCCTACGTTAGAATTTGAAAGCTCTTTATGAAGAAGCTCCTCATGTTGAGATTATGGAGAGGTAGTCCATACAGATTAAAATAGATTATTTTTACCTCGACTAAAATAAACGCTGACCCATTGACTACCTGGTTGATGACTTTACTCCAAATTAACGGTGACCATCTCATCTGTTGCAACGGTTTAATAACTTGTTTACATACCTCCAAGCATGTCTAACACAAATCTTATTAGAGCATCGAATAAATGCCTACAATGTTCATAGGTTTTCACATATATTTTTTTAACAGTGTCTGAACTGATCAATATTTTAACATTGACATTCTACATAAATGAGAATATTTATATTGGGTAAAATCCTCTCCAAACTTATGCCAGTTCGTAAATTTCACCGTTTTTCTAAATCAAATAAGGATCTCCGGCAGACAGCTTGGGTATCAGGTCGAAAGCAAAAATTGGATAACATTCTGAATATTCCTCATAATTAATATTGACACCCTGATGTTCAAATCGTTTTCCTGTTCCACTAAATAAGATTTCGTAACATTTTGCCTACAGATCAGCATCAAAAACCAACCACTACATTTGCCAGGATAGTTTTTTTTATTTTTACGAAATACTGTTTGTTTTATCCTTTCCTTGTTCTACTGGCATTTTTCCATAGCGTAGACATTAGCATTCAGTTTTCTGAACAACCACCAACGATGTACCATTTGCACACTGTGTTTGATTTAATTAAAGTTCAGATTTTTTTTGTGGGACACTGTCTAATATATAAATTCTCGTGATTTTATAATTTCATTTCGACTTTAGGCTCGTTTTAGAGTGATTGTCTTTAAGAAATAGATCATCAGTGTAAATGAGTAGTCTGCTTTCTTCATCATATTTCCTGGGAAAGTGGAAACATTGACTGTCTTTATTTATGAAAGAAAAAGAGAAAGTCAACATCCTTGGATGCCAGTTGAATGTTCCGTGGTTAAATTTGGAATTGAGTGAATGTTCTCGTATTAATCATTTTCCAGTATAAATTTTATGAGCCTCATATCGCACGAGTGACCAATATCATTGTGGTGTGAAAAATAAATAAATATTATATTTAATTGAAGGCACAGTTTTTTTTAAATCGTACAAAGCTATTCGAGGGCTATCTGTGCTAGTCGTCCCTAATTTAGCAGTGTAAGACTAGAGGGAAGGAGCTAGTCATCACCACCCACCGCCAACTCTTGGGCTACTCTTTTACCAACGAATAGTGGGATTAACCATCACATTATAACGCCTTCACAGCTGAAAGGGCGAGCATTACACTCAGATTACGAGTCTAACGCCTTAACCCACCTGGTCATGTCGGGCCTTGAAGGCATAGTAAAATATAAAAAGCAGTTATTGTTTTATACGTTAATCAATGACTAGACATCAATCGAAATATCATTTTTTACTTTACTTGAATTCATACAGCGCTATTTGATAATAGGCAAATGGTACTGTTCTGAGGTGCTAACATGATTACTATGACAATGAATATTTATTATCAATTATGTTTCATTTCTAACGCATCTTTCATCAGCTACAAGTTCACTACAGAAGACAGTAGGTACATCTCACATGAAGGTATTATAATTCGTTTCCAGTGTGTCATGAACAGTATGCATTTTCGTACATTCTAATCAGGAGTCCACTATCACCAGTTGATTACGGCACTTGACTCGAAATATGAGGGTCACGGGTTCGAATTCCTCTCCCATCAAACATGCTTGCCCTTTCAGTCATAAAGGGTGTTAAAATGTGACGGTCGTCCCACTATTTGTTTGTAAAAGAGTGGTCCAAGAGTTAACGTTGGGTGGTGCTGACTAGCTGCATTCTCTTTAGTCTTACGCTGCTAAATTAGGGACGACTAGCACAGATTGCCCTCATGTATCTTCATGCGCTAATGCTTTATCAATGAATAGTGAGATTAGTTGTAACATTTTAACGGCCCCACGGCTGAAAGAGCAAGCATGTTTGGTGTGACAGGGATTCGAACTTGCTGCTCTAAGATTACAAGTCGAGTGCTCTGACCACCTAGCCATGCTGAGCCAAAGGACTTCTAGCTTATTTGAAAACGTTCCCATTATTCTAATAAACAAATGTAATTTTTACAAAGAAAATCATTCAAGTGTATAGAAAAGTAGGATCATACCGCCTTTTCAGTTGGTTGCATGATTAAACAATCATTCTAACTGTTACTCTAATGGTAACTGTACAATGCAGTGAATACATGGTATCTAACTTCACTACTTGGTGGCTAGAAAAGTTTCTAAGCCTTTTCGTTCAACAGTTTTTCGACTACAGGTCTGCCTTATATGGTACATGAATTGCAATTGTACATTGTTGTACATAAAATGTATCTACCATAACCATTTCAGGGCTTGGGAAGAAAAGGTCGCTCGATCTTTCCAGTCATTTGAGGCACAATGAAATGATTTTCCTTGCTAGTCTTACAGTTGATCTTAAACATAACAATTAAAAAGTTGTTCGCAACTTGGCATACTATTAGAGCATCTCTTTACGTGGTTCCTCATCCGACTCATCTGTAATTTTCTCTAAACTTTCTCTTCCTCATCATCTGAGCTTAGATTGTTAATAAATAACAGATTTATCTTCCATCTACTTACTAAGTATAATACATCACAAGATAGTTTAATGATTTACTTACGGGTGTTTAAAGTGTACTTGAGACATATAGACAATGCACATATTATTCTGTTCTAACTGCGGTTTGTCTGCAGACCTATACTGATAGAAATTAGGTTTCTACTTGTGATGGGGAGAACGCAGACAGCTCTTTGTGTAAATTTTTGATTAACAGTAACACCAATATAATTTATGTGTTTAGTATATTATTAAAAGTTTTACATCCTATTTGGCTTCTAGTTCAGATTCAAATAAATCTGGCCCGGCATGACCAAGCGTGTTAAGGTGTGCGACTCCTAATCTGAGGGTCGCGGGTTCGCATCCCCATCGCACCAAACATGCTCGCCCTTTCAGCCGTGGGTGCGTTATAATGTGACGTTCAATCCCACTATTCGTTGGTAAAAGAGTAGCCCAAGAGTTGGCGGTGGGTGGTGATGACTAGCTGCCTTCCCTCTAGTCTTACACTGCTAAATTAGGGACGGCTAGCACAGATAGCCCTCGAGTAGCTTTGTGTGAAATTCAAAAAGCAAACAAACAATCAAATAAGTCTTGTTTAAGACAAGGTGGGACTCTCTGAACATATTGATTATTTAAGAAAGTTATCTACTGTTTCATGGATAATATATATTACATCCAATATCTCCCAAAATTGAGGGCTATTTTATGACTATTATATAGAGCACAAATAATTTTAGATTCTTGTGATTTAGTTTTCGATTGTTCTGATTCAGAAAAAATTGTAGATTATGTGAACAAATGCGTTGTTTTTGAACAAATGTTTTTTTTCAAAGAACTAAAGAGTTTGTAAAGTTTTGTCTGTTCTTTTGTTTTATATCCGCCTCCCGCTGGGAGAGCGGTTAGTCTTCAAATTTACGACGCTAAAATCAGGGGATTGATTTCCTTCGGCGAACACAGCAGATAGCCCGTTGTGGCTTCCCTGTAAGAGAACATACATACCCATCGTTTTATATCTAACTTATCTTTGCTGACTGTACATGTATAAATATGTGTTACTTTCGATGTTTAGTCCAGACATTTAATTTTAAGCTAAACATTATACAGGTTGTACAGTTATTTAATAAAAATATGTTTTCATTCAGTACAGTTTTTTTTGTACCCACTTAAATATTTCCGAATTATGTATTTGTTTGTTGCTATCTGTACCCACATAACCATATACACAATGGTTGTTACTTCAGTAATCAAGTGAGTGCGCATTTGTTTTTGTATTTTGAGGCCTCTAAACGTGGATTCCTGTTTATGATGTTGATACCTCAGAGAGGAGATTCGGTTAGTTTGATTTATTTTATAAGCTCTCCAAACATCCATCAACATATTTGCCGTGTGTAAAACCCGTGAAAGGGAGAAGACGATCCCAATACTTTAGTGATGTATGAGTCACTGTAACGCGTTACTTTTGTGGCTTTGAATTCCTATAACTCCGAGACTTTAGGTTAATAATGACTACAGTAATCTGTATGTCGATATCACGCATCCTATACAGATGTTTGGATGTAATGAAGCTTTAGTACTGCGATTCTATCAGCTTATAACAGTACAGAATTTCTTTCGTAGGGTTCTACGGCTATTCATTTGGATGAAACCTCAAAATGATCCTGTATTGAAGTTTTTATTTTCTGTGTAAAGCAACTGCTTGTGCATGTTTCATTATGATCCCTCATTATTACAAAAATGTTTGGCAAATTATCGTCATTCTTCATCCAAAAGGAGTTGTTTCATCACCAAGATCAATTAATAAACTTTGGCCAGGGACATCCTCATCTAAGCCTTAGAAGAGTGGAGTCTTCCTAACATCAACGACTCCATTGATAAAAATTGTGATCCCTTTGAAATTACTTACAACACAATGAACTGCTACAGGGATGTAGTTTTCTAATCTGATCTTCTCATTATCGTGAAAGAGAGGACGAAATTATTTCTGAGTTAAAGAACCAGGATCCCACAGTTGTTCAACAGATAATATATTTGTAAACGGTTAGGTTTGGACTAACTAGAATATTCATCATCGCCAATATCGAGGTGAGACACTAATTGCCCCGTATGATCATATATTTTCAACCACTAAAAATATTTCAACTGCAAGCAATTTGTTCATTCAACGAATTTCTGTTGTGATTCTTTTATCAGTGCATTAAATATCAGGAAAGCACTACTTATAATACAGAACATATCACGATCAGGTCTTAAATGCAAGAATGAAAGGAAAGTGCAGTATTTAAGATGACCAAAAACATATTTTATCCTGAGGTATGGAAGGAATTATGCATTTGTCTTCTAATTCATTTCTTTGGTAAGAATGCAGAAAGATCTTTCCTTTCGGCCAACAAATTATATTAATCCGACATAGCCAGGTGGTTAGGGTGCTCAACTCGCAACCTTACCAAATATACTTGCCCTTTCAGCTATGTAGGCGTTATAATGTGGCCCTCAATCCCAATATTCTTTGGTAAAAGAGTAGCTCAAGAGTTTGGCAGTGGGTGGTGATGACTATTTGCATTTCCTCTAGTCTTACTCCACTAAATTAGAGACGGTTAACGCAGATAGTCCTCTTGTAGCTTTTTGCGAAATTCAAAACAAACAAACCTTAATATTGAAAGTGAGCAATGCAAAGCTGGATTATAAACAAATTATATATTTTCCTTCTGATTATGACATGTTTTACTATTGCAAAACTACACAGCAGACTATATTGACAAATCTATCATAGATTTTAGCATGGTAAGTTCAGACACTTACTGTTGACCTACTAAGGCACCATGGGAACTCCGTTTGCTTTGTATATGGGTTGTCAACACCTTATTTCTTTGATTATATGATAATCTTTAAGAAAATCACGGCAAGCTTACAAGATTATAATGTATTATTTCCATGCTTATTGGAGTCACGCTAGATACATATTGATGGCTCCTTTAATTTGCAGCAAATTCCACAGAAGTCAACAAACCTGCTGAAAACGAACGCAAAAACTATATCTTAAGATATAACTTCTAAAGGATGATCTAATAGATCTATCAAGATTTCTCATAGAAACACTAGAAATCGCTAATGTAATTGTCAAAGCTTTCTTTCTAATAGTGATGTTGTCAAAGCCTTGATCAAATCTCTCCACACTCTGTACAGCTTCTTGTGAAGAACATTGTTAAATGTGTAAATACTATTATCATTCAAAAGTTTTCTTTAAAACACAAAGAGTGTATGTGTTTGTGTTTTCTTATAGCAAAGCCACATCCGGCTATCTGCTGAGCCCACCGAGGGGAATCAAAATCCTGATTTTAGCATTGTAAATCCGTAGATTTACTAGCGGGGGGGGGGGCAACACAAAGAGAGGTTGCGTAATGTGCCTATGAATGAAGAGTAATACTGATTCACCAACATACTCTTTGCATGATTCGTTCATATTATGTGAATCGATTAGAAAGGAGATACTAGAGTGGATTTCTCAGGATAAGTTGATTGACTGGTTGGTCAATTGTGATTACGCTTAGTTTAGTGTCAGCATTTGATGTCCTCAATGGGTGTGGCGAGAATTATATCTAGTACTTAAGTTTAATGTACACAGATCCTTGGCATTGTTGTCTTGTCTTCAAAATTTCGAGTTTTTGGCAGTTTTTTTAAGTATAAAATCATTTACGTGTATTTTTACTGTCAATAAGGATTACTTCATTAACCCAAGTTCTATCAATGGAATGAATATATTTCAAATGTGGTTAGGGCTAAATTTTTAGTAGTTTACTGTAAGAATAATCTGAAATTTATTTCACATACAAATGACTAAATATAAGGCGTACAGAGGCACTAAGGCTCCATTGATACTTCTATTTTACTTCTTGGATAGTGGGTAGATGTTCCATTTTTTAGACTTATAATGTCCCTCATTCATTCCAAATTGTACTATGGGTTTCTGGTCTACAAGTTAACCAGGAATTTCTCTCTGAAAGGCTAGATTTTGTGTATCACAAGGGGTTGATTTTCTGTACAAGATTTTCTACACTTCTGCAATTAATATCTTGTTTACAAAATCTCATAACTACATGCAGAATATCTAGAAAAATTATATGAATGCATCAAATTAATATTTTATTTTCTGGAAAAAGCAACACAGCCATGAAACAAACATTCAACACTGAGCATAAATCATAAACCAGGTTAAAATTAAATCATACAATAAAATACAATAACATAAAACATACAATCATAAACAAATGAGCAGTGAATGGTTACAAAACAAAAGTACAGGTTGAAAATGTGTAAAAGATAATTTATATAAATTAAATATAACTAGAATTGAACATAAAGTATCAATAATTAAATACAAAATAACATAAACGTACAAAATATGCAACAGATTGTCCTAATCTAGATGCTTGAATTTTTTAAAGGTCTTCTTGTTGTAATTCTCACCTCACTGGAACTATCTTTGCAATTGCACACTGGTTAAGTCAAATTAAAAATATATTCTAAATTAGTTATGGAATGTTACAATTTATAACTGCTTACAATACTAAAAATAAATATGATGCTCAATCTATCAGTTCGTTAATCACTGGTCACTATGTTATACAAGGTTCGAGAAATTCTACCTCGCATCAATAATATTGGATAAAGGCAAATAAAAACAATAATAAACTTTGTTATACCTATGGTGTTTTAGCTTTCTTTTGCTCGGTACTTTGAAACTATATTTAAATAGGATTTACACGGCTATTTCAGTTACGAAAATCCTACTTTCTTATCTCGTGGTTGTTCATACCCGAATTCTTTATATTTAAATATTACTGGCAGATTTAGGTTTGGTTTGTTTTCAATTTCGCGCAAAGCTACACGAGGGCTATCTGCGCTAACCGTCCTTAACTTTACAGTGTAAGACTAGAGGGGAGCCAGTTAATCATCACCACCCACCGCCAGCTCTTGGGCTACTCTTTTACCAACGAATACTGGGATTGATCGTCACATTATAACACCTCCATGGCTGAAAGGACAAGCATGTTTGGTATGACGGGGATTCGAACTCGCGACCCTGGGATTATGAGTAGAGTACCTTAACCACTTAGCCATACCGGGCCGGCAGAATGAGGAAAATGACTATAGGTCATTGCAATAAGTTTCCTGTGCTGTCATGCATGACATCAAGATAACCTGCTCAACAAGAAAAGCAATAAATTCCAGCAACCAGTTAAAAACACAACAAAATAAAACTAAAATCATAATCATAATATAACTGAAAATAATTAAAACACAATAAACTCAAAACAGAAGCTTATCAACATACATTAAATTCAAAATCATAATTTAAAAACTAAAATTGAGCGAAATTAAAAATAAGCACAAGACAAATACAATAAACTCAGAATCATCATAATAAAATAAAAGAAATATTGGATGTATGTGTTTTTCTTATAGCAAAGCCACATCGGGCTATCTGCTGAGCCCACCGAGGGGAATCGAATCCCTGATTTTAGCGTTGTAAATCCATAGAGGATTAAAATATAAAAACAACAACTAAATAAACCTGAATAAAAATATATTGTACAGTCTGCATACTGTTTATAGGAAAGGGTAAATGACCATTTAAATATAACCCCTGTTTTCTTTATCTCAGGGGTAGTCTCACCCCGGACATTGAACTTAGCGACAATTGCCATGCTAGAAAATTTATTCAAGGTCGAAAAATGCGGTAAATAGTTTCCTCATGTGACACATATGACACCGCAACACTGATACAAAGACAAGAAAGTGTAACACACAAAATATCCCAGCAGCCAATAAAAAGAAAATAAAACAAAATTCAACTCAAACAGAAACTGAAATGAAATGGAAATGTATTAAATTTAAAAATTTAACTATAATAAATGAACAACTCAGAAGTAAAATCAAACAGAAAACAAATAAAGTCAAAATCTCAGTAGAATTGAAATTAAATCAAGTAAAGGATAAAACAATTCATTTGCAGTAGCTAGTTACAAAATAAAATTACAAATTTAAAATATACAATAAATATTTAAATAATTATAAAAATAATAAATATAACTGAACATAAAAATTAATGATTAAATACAAAATGACATTTAACTACAAAAAAACAACAAACACCTGTCGGCTAATCTGGTTGCTCAGGCTTTTTAAATGTCTTCTTGATGTAATTTTCATCTTGCCGAATTCGTCTATGTAAATTTACACTAAAATGTTTGACCTTTCAATCACTATGGACACGGAATAACAGCAGATAATAAAAAAAAATAGCTATTTGAAAGATGCATCACTTGTGATGTTAATTCATACAGGTAATATGTTTGTGACATGTTTGGCTGCACATTTTATGCCTGATGAGAAGTTCTCTACAACCTTAAACTACGGCTACATCATCAAGTTAGGATTACAAAAGCTACGTTAATCCAATCTGTTGTAGGTCAAAGGTTCATTCAGTGATGTACATTAGGACATTACGAACATTTAGGCTATGACTAGACATTTTTTTTTCTGTTTAGTTAGAACTAAATGGTTGTTGCATTCAGCGTCAGGGCACATTTGGTCTAAGTGCAATTGAATGTGCAATCCAAGTAACTTCGTCTGAAACAATGAAAGCAAAATTATCATAACTGCACCATCCAATATGCCAGCCTATTGAAATAACCATCAGTCATCGATTTCAGCATCTCATATACATGCGAGATATTCCGCCATTGCTTCATTGTCATAAAGACAGAACCTGAGTCAAATAGGGAAGGAAGAGGAAGGGAAACTTCAAAATACTTTAAACTCGTCATTGAAGTTGCGATTAATGCTTCAAACGTTGATGATTTTTATAAACTGAATGTTCAAAGCTCCATCTTGTCTTCTCGTAGATGTTAAATTAAATTTGAATAAAAATTACAATCATTTCACAAATAAATGCAGATTTATATTCGTGTAGTTCCCACAGAATATGTTTAAGCACTAGAAGTATAGGTAACATAAAATTTGTGTGTAATAACTACTTTATTTAGTAATACGTGTAAAGTCGAAAATAGTTTAGTACATATGAAATAAACTTAATGAGTTAAAACTATTTAAACAAAATATATGCACTGTGTCTTATTTTATTTCAAACGACCAAGTAATCACATCATGATTTTTGTCTTTTAAGACTAAGTTACATACCCTACGAATATTATGATTACCACAGCTGCAAAATATTCCTTCACCAAAATCAAGTAATGCAGTTAGTTCACCATATTTTTCTACTGATGGGATGTAGGGTTCCAAGAAACTCTGTATCTTTCATTCAGTAAAAGTCAAATGGTCTTGAGAATTTCTGTTTGAGTCTGAGCCTGAAATACCTTTTCTCTGCATAAATAATATGTAGCCAATGTCGTGTTTTATCTCAGTGATATTGAAACCAACCACTTAAAGCCAAAATTCTTCATTTGTCTTAAACTCTTATTATATGTATTATATTTGTGTATGCAACACATACGCAATTTGATTCATGATGTTCGTCTTTTGAAGTATCAAGTATCATTATTTATGTTAATTACTTAAGCTAATATCATGTGACGCTAAACTCACTTTAATTAAGATAATTTTATAAAATTTAGTAAATTTCAGCTGAAAAATTAGCAATGGATAATCAATAATAACTATCCACCCGTATGATTATTTTGAAAATTTGAGCTAGAAACTACTAATTTAATCTGCTTAACCAAACAAATACTTATGTATCTACACATCCTTTTACTTTATAATTTTACTTATATTTGTTTTTTGAATTTCGCGCAAAGCTACACGAGTGCTATCTGCACTAGTCGTCCTTAATTCAGCAGTGTAAGACTAGAAGGAAGGTAGCCAGTAATAACCATCCACCGCCAACTCTCAGGCTACTCTTTCACCAACGAATAGTGAGATTGACCGTCACATTATAACACCTCCAGGGCTGAAATGACGAGCATGTTTCACGTGACACGAATTCGAACCCACGACCCTCGAATTACGAGTCGAGTACTTTAACCACCTGGCCGTGCCGGGCCAGAGTTATTATGTACCAGTAAAAGTATGTAGACTCCACACGAATTCCATTTCCTCATCGTATAACAACTAATTATTAATACTTTGTTGCACAATATGTCCCCGTTGAAGGGCTGTACGATTTTTATAGTAGCAAACCGCTTATACTAAGTGCTTTTGTAAAGAGCAGTCGTGAAAAAATGAAATCTGGAGATGCTATCATTCAAATGTGATCAAATGAAGTGATATCACAAAACTGTAATCATACAAGGAAATAATGAAAATTAAACCCTTCTTTTCCAAACGACCACTTAGATAAATGTTTCTGCTATCATTTGCAAGCAGCCCTCTTGTAACTTCGCGTGAAATTCTAAAAACAAACAAACCACCGTCTCAGGAGGTTTTTTACGACCTCCCGTAATGTTAATGTTAAGTCGCACATCAACAAACTCACAGTAAAAATAAAAATGAATATTAAAACAATTAAAAGCCACCATTGGCAACAATTTTGCAATAATCTAGACAAATCAAGAGATAATCCAAAATATGTTTGGAAATTGACGAACTCATAAAGATTCTAAAATACTTTCACCAGATTCAGTATAACAACGCTAAGGCAAAAACAGACCAAGAGAAAGCAAATCTCCAGCAGTCTGTTTCTTCTTCAGCCTTCAACTCATCCAACCAACAGTTATTTAGCGACCACGTATTAAAATTTAATTATGTACCCCTAATTTCCCAGTCATGATGGCATTTAAAATCTGGCGTCTGTCTGAGGATTGAAATGTTACTTGAACGTGAGCTCTTGCACCTTGCCTGTAGACATCACATTTTGGAGATTCTTCTGAGCGCTGTATTCTCTACTCTCGTGATAGAGACATCAAAAAGTCCATATATTACTTTGTTTTTAAACTGTAGAGATTGTTGGCCTAAAATTAATAAAACTAATTACATAACAGCAGTAGAAGCAATGCCACTCCGAATACAGCCTTGGAAGGATGATATTATTCAATTTTGTCAGAATCTCCTTCAATCTCATCAACCACGAGACGATTATAAAGAGCTCTTGGAATTAGCTGTCATTTTTCTTAGATCTCTTCCACACGGACGTTCTTCAGTTTCTTTCCGTACTTCTGGTGCTGTACATCGTGCACGATGGATGGCTCGAACAATATATTCTCTAAAAATTTGGATGTTCCAAGAGGAGTTTGGTAGACTGTAACCACGGCCTGCTTCATCTCGTGTTTCATTTGACGCACATTTCTGCAGCAAACTTGGCGATTTGTGTGTCTTTATAACTAAACATTACTTGCTCTCATGGTTTACAGCTAAGGATGCTTCCGTGGCAGCTCGAAGGGACCTTACACTACTCAAGGAACTTGCATTGCATGAAAATCATATGATATGAGGAAGTTGGTACAAAGGCAATGAATCAGCATTTATGGTATTTATCTGACGTTGCAGTTGGGCTTGCGCTCTTTGATGACGGTGTAACGAATAGCGACAAACTCAAGATGGTCTCAAATATGAATACCGTGAAAGGATCTCCTAGGCCAACTCCACGTTTAACAGTTGATGCTGCAAGCAATGCTGTTTCCAGAAAACTTCCAGATTTTTTTTACCTCGGCAACGAAGAAAATTTTCTACCATCTGGATATTAGTAGCGCATTTTTATCATTACCACCGAAAGAGTGAAGCGCCTTCGAAGAGTACTAACAAGGAAAGGACAGAGTAAAGAAACTTTTTGTGGCAAATGACGCAGCTGAAAGAGGAGTAGCTTTAATTCAACAGTTTACGGCAAAGGGCCGCACCAAGAACGAAGATCAATTTCAGTATATGATTTAGGTGGCAGAAGAACATCGGCGAACATAATGCGAAGGGGGCAGGCAAGATAAAACTTCAATGAAATAAATTTTTCTTTCAAGTTTTTATGTTTTTGCTAATTGTATAATCAATAAATATTAAATAATTTCTTTAAATAATTTAATTACCATTAACAATGTAATGTAGGGTAAATTTAAGGAAAATAGTGAACTTCACGAGGAATGCGCGACCCCTAAATACTTCGCGCTTGAAATGAAACTTTATTTGTGTTCTTTTCTCATGCAGTGGCACAACTGAGTAACCGAGCAAAAAAAAATTGGGATATTTTAATTTTTATCCTTTATCCGCTGACGCATCCTACTGTACAGATTTATCAGCAACTTTCATGGTGAAATGGCCAAAACTGCTAAACTCTCAAAATTTAAGAATGTAAGTATGCATACTTGTTTTTCACAAACAGAATGTTAATAAGTATTTCAGCTGTATTAATAAATAATCTCCTGTTCTGTACATTTTTAACATTTTAAGCTGGGTTAATGTATTAATGACTTTCATAAAAAGACTCATTTTTTAATCTATTAAACATTGAAAGCAAAATTATTGGTACTGGAATTAACTGATGAGAAAAGCCTTTTTATCTATGAAGGGAAATATTGAACTTGAATATCTAAATATTTTACATTGCTAATGCTAAAAATATTAAGCAAAATCTATATCTTCTGTAGTATTACCAAAGAAACCTGATTGATCAGTTGTTGAAACACCAAATTAATGTGTGTACATGTACACACACACACACACACACATATATATATATATATATATATATGTGTGTACATGTACACACACACACACACACACACACACACACACACACACATATATATATATATATATATATATATGTCAAAACAATTACTATTGGCACCTTCATTGCTATGCTATACTAGATAATTTAGTCAGTTTTTTGTATAGGTCATAAATGCATGTTAATCAAATACACAAAATTAGATTTGGGAATTTAAAATAAAATATCTGATTTGATGTCAGTTTATAGATCCGGGCACTGTTAAAATGGGATATTTTGATCAGACTTAATGATATGCTAAATAGCTAAACATTAGTTTTAATTTATTACGTAACTGTTAATTTTCATATTATCTAACATAATATGTGTGGTTCTAGCAACTTGTTATAAATGATAATAAGAAAGCAACTTATTTAATAAAATTTTCAGGAGAGTAACATTGTAATGTTAGTAAATCTTGAATCTTCAAGTATCTACTCACTGTCTACTAATCTAATAAAATAAGGAGCATATCTACTTTTTGACTTCATTTAAAACTCTGGGATTAACATTATTTGGTCCTGGTGATTTATTTGTGATTATTCTTTAAATCTTTTTACTGACCATCAATAAATTATTCTTACCATTAATGAATTAATACCTACATGACTGAATGCAATTCCAGTATTTTTCATAAAAGGCAGAGTGTCAGGAATATTACTAACATTCTCTCTTGTAAAGACACAAAAGAAGAAAGTTAAAGGTCATCTATTTCATGGTCTCCAAAAAAATTTGCAATCATTGTCCTTTAAGAGCCCAATTCCTATTTTAACAATTTGCTTAATTTTCATATATTTAAAAACTCTTAGCATTAATTTTAATATTAACACACTGATACAATCCTCAGTGTGAGTCACCCCATTTTCTGGTGAAGCAAGTGAGACCTCACTGCTCTCACTTTCCAGTTACAGGAGTGGTGGGCAAAGGTCTGTTCCCTAGGAGTAATGTTTGTACTATTTATTCTATTGAAAGATAAAAAACATGAAGCTAGATACCCTCTCACTCTTAAACCTGGATGGTTTTTCCAGATACCTGTTGGAGAGTTGGACCAACCTATGCATTAGCCTTGTAATTTTGGTTTAAAGATGACATTTTTGCTATCCACTTGTGTGAGTGTGGACGTTTTTTTGGTTGTTCTGTTACTTTCTGTAATTGTGGAAGAGAGTTCTTGACTTCTCATAATTTTGTACATGGAGCATTACACTCATGAGTCATTGATTGAACTTAGTTTGTTCCACATCCTCTTTGTAATTTTTTGGGGCAGGAGGTGTTGCCTTGCATCCAAGGTTGAGGTGATAGGATTTCAGTTCATGATTTCAAGCTGGATTATTTCTGTTTCTTCAGGTCGAATGAGCTGTAAATTGGCTCTTTAATTTTGAGTTTTGTTGTTGCATTCTGTGGGTTTTCATGTTGGGGGAAGGGGAGAGACTTGTGCAGCTAAGTGTTGCTTGCCTTCCCTTCATAATTCTGGTGACTTACATGTGACATTCTGTAACTTTTAGGTTGGGTATCTGAGCCCATAATACTGAGTTTGGTTTGTTGCATTTTATACTCCTTTAGATTAGAATGAGGGTTTGCCCACTTTGGTGTTGCTTGCCTTTTTTTCATAATTCCTGTGACTTGACATGCAACATTTGTTAATCTTTACATTGGATACCCTTCCTATCATACTCCTATTATACACTTATATTATATTGTGGGCTTCTTGGATCCTATTTTGCATTCACAGCCCTTCAAGTCCAACAATGAGACATGGAATCTCAATTGTGTGGTTGGGACATGGACAGTTCTTGTGATAATGAACAAGTTGACTTTTACCACCCACATTTAGATTTCACTTTATCTGGGTGAAGAGCATACCTGTTCCAAAAGTAGTGCTGACCTCTGCTGCTAGTGAGCTTTATTATGTCTCAATTTTGCACATTTGTGTTTCTGTTTAGATAATTTCTGTGTGTATCTTGCACTCACTGGCTACTCCAACTGGTCAATGTGAGGTTCCAGTCAAAGTGGGAACAGAAGCGTGCTTTGGAAGTTTACATTTTATTATACTAAAAATGTGTTTCTAATAATATTTACCTCCTCCCACGATATTCCAACCTACATTTCCATGACAACTGGTGTTTATGTCTGGTAATCTTGCCAGTCTTGAGAATATGAATATGAATAACAGAAGGGTTATATACAGATTGGATATAGTGGGCATGTTGGTATAGTTGAAGAGACTCACAATATTAAAATTACTAGGGGTGGTATAGAGAGGTACAAATACTGGAGCAAACAAGGTAGAATTTATACCAATGTTTAAATGGGCAATGAAAACAACTTTTTATCAGGAGAAAGCTAAAGTGTGGAAAGAAGTACCTGTATTTCTCAGAGTTAAAGATGCACCCCATTTTCATTGCATAAATTTTGAAAAACAAGATAAACATAAGAATAAGGTTGTAGAGCTTCCACCAATCTTAGCAAGATGTTTTATGGATAGTTTAGTGGCTTGTGGTACATAAATCCTCTTGCCCATTTATCATATTTTTTGAGCTATATGCTTATGATATCTATCTTTGAAAGTGTATACCTTATATTACCACTGGAATATCTGTATTATTACCAGTAATAACGTTATTCTAAGCCCATTCTCGGAGTAGTTTTTTTTTTTTGTAGATGCTATAATATGGGCTGTGTTAAAAAAATTGATTCAGCTGAACTGCTACTGAGAACAGGTTTGTGTTTGTAATTGTTACACAACAACTGAACAGAATGGTCTGAACGGAACCAAAACAAACTTACGATATTTGATAAATGGCTGCCATTACTGAGTATTGTTTCTTCAGTTTCACATTTCATATGTTCTTGTATTGTTGCCTTAATATCAAGATTGTTTGAGGTGTGTAAAAATGTGATAATTTGGTGGAAAACAGGCAAATTATATTGACTGGTTTACCTTAGACTACTGTGGAAGTGCCAATGACTTTTGTGATCATTTATGATTATCTTGTTTATTTATTTGTTATTTAATACTAAGTAACTTATACATTTCATTCTGGGTCATATCGAAGGCCTTGGATTGCTGTCTAATATTGAAATGAGCAATGTAACCTTTGGCCTGGAAAACACAGGGTACATTTTTGAGACTTATTTTGGGAAAAAAAATAGCATCTTTAACACCAGGAAATATGGTAAGTATTATTAGAAATATATTTTTGGTATAGGAAAATGTAAACTTTTGTCTTTACTCACTCACACGATTCATTTCTAGGAGCCCACTCAGTAATAAGTGTTTTGTCACAGGGTATTCTTGCTCTTTCCAAATCTGGATTGAGCCAGGTGTAACAGAAAGTATTAAATCCTGGCTCTTAAAATGCTTATTGTAGAGATTGGATATCCAGAAGATCACTGTGGATGCATAAACATATATATTTCTCTGTCCATCCCAGACTGTACCTTTAATGAACTATTGCAGAAAAAGCCAGTAACAGAGTAGTGCTTACCTACTTTCCTGTCTCAGGCATGCCAGGTTTTCAAATTAGGTTTTAGCAACCCATTGCACTTTTTTCCAGTAAAAGACCTTTTGCAGCAGTTAGGTCTCTGTTGTTTCCCCAGTAGGAGTTCCTTCTTCCATGATAATCAAGCAGAACATGGTAGGCACCACTTCCTAACTGTTATGATGGTCAACATAAATAATCAATTGAAAACCTATTTCTTAACATTATAATATAAATATGTACATGTATTTTTGATATGATACATTACTTTGTCCAGTGCTGCCTCTTGTATGCAAAAACATATTTTTACACATGCCACAGCTTTCTATATCCCCCAATTGGAATTAACCGATTCCAATCTCTTTTTCATGCAAACTGTCGTGTTAACTCGCCGCAAATAAGAATATGACATGTTCTCATGATGCACATGGCTTCCTCTACTCAATTCTACAGAACTATCACTTGTTATCTGGTAGCAGTCTCATTTAGACTTTTTTTTTTTTGTTGACACTCCTCATGTGAATCATGATTTTAATAGTTTAATTGCCAAATGGTGATATGTACATTATTATTATTATTCTTTACACTGAAGAAATCTTTTAACTTAATTTCCCAGAGTTTGTTTTGTTTTTGCTTTCACACCTACATATCTTACATCAAACAATTTTTTTTTTTATATATATATTTCTACAATGAATTTTGAGGTTCATGTTCTCACTTCGGGTGTTATACTTCTAGCACTATTTTCACAGGCTTCAGGTGGGGAAGACCTGTTGTTGGATCTCTACTATTATTCATCATGAGATTGATCATTATATGAGTGAACTACTAATCCTTCTGAACAAGCTGAACCTGTTTTCAATGATGAAGATTTGATGGCCTTTTTACACCATCAGATTTTGCCATGCTTTTCTTTGCCAGCTAGGTGTAATATGCCATTCTTTTACATAGTTTATCAGGTATGTTTTATCCAATTTCTGTTTTGCTATGTTTCATTATGACCTCCATGTTGGATCATTTGTCATCTTTGACTGTTGCTTTACAGATGTGCTGGTTTTACTATAATTGGGATTTTCTAGGTCATGAGTGACCTTGTCCTTGGTGTTTGTTTTTCATTTTTTTAGGGGAGGGATTTCTGTATTTTTCTTTGGTGATATGATTTTGATCTGGGCCTTTGGAATCTCATCAGTAATCTATGCATCAATATTTGACCTTTTTTGCCTCTTTGGTTGCATGTTTGTCACAGCTGGAGCCACAACAAGCTCTTATTTCTTTACAATCCTGGTTCTTACCTACCCATCCCTGTCCATCTTCCAAGGGTTTCTCTTCTGTTTGTTTTATTCAAAGTTGAAGAGCATATATTTCCAACAGTACTGAAGAATAACCAGAGGGAACCAGTCCAGTGTGAGCTATATTGTATTGTTATCCTTCAGAAATTTCATTCCAATTCCATGAATTCTTCAGGTTTTATCAGGAATTCTTGTTATTCAATTCCTTTCCACACCTCCTTTGCTTCTGGTACCCTTTTCCCTCTCTATGAATTGGGATCCTGTCACTTGCCTGTGTCAAGATTTTCTGTCTCTATAGGCCATTGTACATATTCATCATCTTTCATCTTTTCTAGGCTGTTTGTTATCCTTATGCCAAGCTGGAGACTGGCAGCCTGTACTAGATTTGTACCACCTTTTTCTAGTTTTCAATCTGCCCTATTTTACCTTGGAGTTGTAAGCTTTTTCTCTGTGTTTACTGATGATAAAGAGGAATGTTCTAAATGCTTATTTGCATATCCCAATATTTTGTCACTCTTTACTGTTTCTTCAGTTTATTGTTCTTAAGGTGGTTTATATGTTTTGTTTGCTTACTGCTCTTCAGACTTGCTTTAGTCCTGTATATTTTTTGAGAATTCAGAGTATTCAGTCATCACTTAACTATTTTCTGGTTGTGTTTTCTTTTTTCTTTGGTTGACTGGCTACAATTTGCATATTCCTAACAGGAGTTTGTCTAATCAGGAAGTGGCTGTAATGGGCTGTTAATCAAATTGGTGAAGTCCTGACTGTGAGGTATTCTATATCTTGTCCATTAGCTGCTTTTCTTTTTTCTACACACATTTCAGTTGGGCCCACCTTTCTCTTTGACCTCATTTAATAGGTTTTTAGTTCGATTATAGCTTGTGAAGCTCTGTCACTTTTGAGTATGTGATCTTTCATGGTAATCTTAGCTTCTTAGGTCAGACTCTTTCATGGGTTTTTCACATCCAATGGAATTTGTAGGGATCTTTTGTCAGCTCTTATTTTCCTTCCTTCTACCCTTATTGACAATCAGTGTTGTTTGTTAGGTGTAATTCGCACATCGGTTGGTATCTTGCTTTCTCTGACTCATCCAGTTTTCCACATTTCATGGATGCATCTCTTCTGTGATGGGAGCATGGGTTAATCAACTGAAAGATTTGGGATTTTTAATCTGTGGCTGTGAGGTATTATCCTTTCAATATCTTGGAGCTTCATGCTATAGATCGCATTTTAGTTCATTTTCTCCTGGCTAGAACTCATCCAGTAATGATCCATTCTGACTTAATTTTCAGTAATTGCTTATTTCTATCACCAGGGTAGCAGCTGTTCTGCATCCTTTAGTATTTACATATTGGAACTTCTTTTTGGGCTCGTGCACTCAATACTTCTTTCATTTTATGTCATGTTCTGGGTGCTTTCACTCTTGTTCTGGATCAGATTTGTATCCAGGCAACATTTATTCAAAATGGTCTGTTGATCCTTTTGTTTTCAAGTAACTTTGACTTCAGTTGGGTACTCCTTACATTGAGGCTTGTGTGTTCTTCCTTCTTCTATTCGGGCCTGGCATGGCCTAGCCCGTTAAGGCGTGCGACTCGTAATCTGAGGGTCGTGGGTTCACTCCCGGGTCTCGCCAAACATGCTTGTCCTCACAGCCGTGGGAGCGTTATAATGTGACGGTCAATCCCACTTTTCGTTGGTAAAAGAGTAGCCCAAGAGTTGGCGGTGGGTGGTGATGACTAGCTGCCTTCCCTCTAGTCTTACACTACTAAATTAGGGACGGCTAGCACAGATAGCCCTCGAGTTGCTTTGTGTGAAATTCCAAAACAAACAAACCTTCTTCTATTCACCTGTGGATGTCTGTGGTCTGTTCATTTGCCATCAGTGTTTCATGTACTTTATCTTCTACATATTTTCTCTGGATCACCTTTTCTCCTTCACAGTTCAGCAGTTCTTAAGGATATCTTTTCTGTTCAGCTCTTTTTCCTTTCCTTCTGTTGTACACTTTTATCCTCATAATGTTCTGGATAAACTTCTATACCCTATACATGTTTTCTTCTGTCATATTACTTGCGTGACTTCCTTCTGTGATTTTCATTCCCACTTCTTTCTCCTTTGGCAACTGTCCTCTATTTGTGTTCTTCCTTCTTTCCCAATTGGGTTTTGGCTCTTGATTTGATTGGCTTCTTCCTCTTTATCATCTTTCTCTCATATTGTGTTACAAGTGTCTTCTCAGCACCTTACCTTTTCTTTGGTGTTTCATAATTTTTGTTCTTTGTAGGTACTTCAAATGGGCATAAGGATTACCCATGATACTTTCACTTCTCTCTCTGTTTCAGATCATGATTTTCATCCTCTTTCACCTGTAACCATTCTAACATTTCAGAATTCAGTGAGACTTTGATTGGGTAAGTTTTTTTTTTTTTTTTCTCCTTTTTGGGGGCCTTTTCTACTTTTATTAATGTTCATTGTTTGGATTCCACTATGTGTAAGTGTTGCCTGACCAGGTATTCTTTAACTACTCAAATTCGCACTGTCAAATCATGGCAACTTGTATATTATAATTCTATGGCCACATAATGCACATTGCAGAGATGGGATGCTCCACAAGATTGCTTATAGGTTTATTCTTGTGATATAATTGCTTCAAAAGTTTACCTTTCCTAGACTGTACTTACCCATGGAGTACATGGGTAAAGCAGAAGGGGATAGCTGCTCATTCCTGCCATATATTACATAATTGGTATGGTATGCTTTTCAAAGTAGGATCTCATAGTCATCCCTTGTACTGTCTCAGGTGTTGTCATTCCTTTGGACTCCCACTGCATTTTACTTCCTTTTTCTGCTAATGGAGTTTGAGAGTCTTTATCACTTTACAATTTCAAGCCACTGGGGTGTTGTACTGTGGATGCATCTCTGAATGGATTAATGAAATACAAAGAAAATATAAAAATGATTATAAGACCATTCAGTTGAGTGTAGGATGATGGTGTTCTGCTGGTGTAGATTGAGTGATATCCTCCAATATGAGACATAAAAACAAATGGGAGTAAGATTTAAAAATTGCAATTTACCTTATCAATTGTGATTTCTCATCCTACCCTTGTAGGATGTGAATGTCAGTTTCCAGTGCCTGGGTTTTGGATTTAGAGTAGAACCAATCAACATTTTTACATATGTATTATGAATGTCTGTGTTCTTCCTTCATTTATACTCCATCAGTGTTGTGGGTCATGGTAAAGGTAATTGTGGATTGTTATAGGGGTTCCTTCCCTTCTGATATTCCTTGATGTTTCTTATTCCAAGGGTTTTAATGTGCTTGTGGTGGTTCCAGTCAATTTTGCTTTTGAGGTAGATGGTTTTAAGTTATGTAGACATCTTTTTGATACTGACTGTTGGAATTTAGTATTGATTTACCATGTCCACATATGCCCTGCTTATGAACTTGAGGTGAAGATGGCATGATCCTCTTTCTTACCCTGGTCAGATGATTGAGTTATAGAGTGTGGTTGATTTTTCATAGATATGATGCTTTTTCCTAACCCTATATGGATACCCATTCCTGGTGATTTGGGTTTTGGAATGTAGTTGACACAATGACAGAATGATTCTAATCCTAGCTCCTGCATAGGTTTTGGTTCCTAGCAGCATGGATTTAGATATAGTTGACTTGCTGTTTACAATCTATTGCATCATAGCCACTCTACACTTAGGGGCACACCCTTTTCATTTTACCCACTTTTATAATTCCTGGATTGAGTTTCATAACTATTGCATGGTTTGGTTCACTTTCTGGCCATTATTTTCTCTCAATTTTATGCGCTCCTTTGTTTTCCTCCAACATGAGCAACAACTTTCTACAATGGGTGAAGAGTTCACCTGTTTTAGAAGTGGTGCAGTTATTCCACATCAGATCTTTGAATCTGACTGTTTCATCTCAGTGTCCTTTGGATAATTTCAAAGAATGTTCTTTCTTTCCCTCACACTATTCCCTCTACCAATTCAGTGTGGGATTTTAGCTATTTATGTGAGAGGAGGTAATGTACTGTATCAGAAGCTATAATTTTTCTTCACTGAAAACGTAGTTTTGATAGGTACTTACCTCCTTTCCTTTATTATTGTTTAAGAAGGTCCTAGTCCTATCTTAACACTTTGCTTACCTTTAATGTATTTAAAGAAATCATCATTATTTTTTCATTTCATGTCAACCTTTTCTCATGTTTTTTATTTTATAATTTTCTGTCTCAATCACTTTCTCCATTGTACGTAGTCCTACATATCTCATATCATTGCAGTCAATTTAAATAACTTTTTATATTTACAATGCTTTTCTATACTTTTGTTCTTCATGCTTGTTGTGAGCCAAGTGTTTTTTTATTTCCTAGCAGCCACTCTTTTTTTTGTCTAGGAGGAACAAGTGTATTTTGAATACTTAGTTTTCTGAAACTTTTCTTATTTCATTAGTATCTTCAACTAATTAAGATGCCATAGTTGCAGCAGATAATTCTTTAAATTTTTTCTTTATTTTGGAACCAAAATCTCTTATTACTTATTTTCACATGCAGCTTCCCTTGCAAACGAGTCAGTTCCTACCCTGTTTAGCTGGAAATCATCCATTCTAAAAAAAAAAATCCTTTTCTCATTGAACTGGTCTCATAAATCCATTTGATCAACATTTTCTTTACATATTAACCTAAGCCTAGTAATTAGTCTTAATGACCTACATAAAATTTCATCCCCACAGTTATACCTAGATAAATTTTAAGGACTGGATTTGAGTTTTTTATAGTTTAGTGGATAGTACAACAAAGATGAACCAACAGGTATTTTGTTGTCATTCACTTTTGTTACTTTATTTAGAAGGACTAAGAAAATGTTTCATATAATTAATTACTTAGTATATTATTGAATTGTTACTTTGTAACATATTACATGTTGAAGGCTCAAGTAAAAGTTTATAACTTATGTAAATGATTATGTAGAAGGAGAATTGTGCCATAATATTTTTTAATGTTGAAACTTTTAAATTATAATTTCAAAATTTATTTAATGAGTATATTTTAATTTTTGGTTAAACCACAAAATAGTGTATGTGTGTGGAGGTAATCATTAGTTTTCAAAGTACATGCAGTAGAATTTAAATGTTGATTTTTATATAGAATTTTCATAAAGATAAAATATATGCTTTGAATTTGTACATTAGTATGTTATTGCAATCTTAACATTTCATATCAGACATTAAAGGTTTTTTTCTTATATTTAGAAATAACTTTCAGTTTAAATGTTTATTTTCAGCAGTCTACTAGCAAAGGACAAACAAGTATTTCATCTTTTTTGGTAAGTTTCTGAAATTCTGGTATTAATACAATCAATTTGTTACTTTCTATAGCTTTTTGATTTGTACAAAACATACTTGAAAATAAAATCAACTTCACTTTTAAACATTGTACATTTTATTAACAAAATTCCATAAGCATTTGGATAAACATATACCAATCGTATAAGGATGTTAACAAACTTTGGATTGTACATATTTATCATATGATTTTTAGGATCGTGTTTCATAATGTTGTAAATAAGTTAATGTATAGCAATTTTTTCAACCTTAGATCTGTATAAAAATATTGCATATGTGATGTTGTATGTTTTGTTTATGTCTGTATGAATTTTTTAAGTAAAAAACATAAATGCTTTAATACCACAGTGGTTTGTTTACATTTTTATTTGCTAAAAAAATGAAAACTTGTAGAAACATTTTAGCTTGCTTGAATGTGTTTTATGATAGTGATGTATATTCACTATTTTGTTTTAACCAGTTCAAGACTTGTATAATGGTGTTTTAATTTCAGAAGATTTCCCTAATTTATAAGAAAAAAAGTTTTAGCAGCAGTTTTTACCAGTGTCATAATAGTTGCTCTTAAAGTAAATAGAAGACTGTTATAACAAAAGAAAGTTAAGGGATTTTTAATTCTCTTGCAGGTAACACCAGCACAGAAAAAACCTTCACTGTTTACCACTGTAGAAGACAAAGACATACACTATGTTAAGGTTAAAGAAAATAAAACTAAAAACCCATTGAATGAAAATATTATGCCAGATAATTTTACACGTTTATCAACATGTGAGAAAAATGAAATCCCATTCGATCCAAATATTTCGTTTTTCCAAAATCACAGTGAACATGTATCAAAAAAAGAAGTAAGTGTTGGTAAAAGATACAACAAAGATAGTCTTAAGAAAATATCTGTAAGTGAAAGTTTGAGCCAAAATATATTTGATGTCAGAGAGGAGTCATGCATCAATAATGAAAATAGTAAATGCTTGTCTCATGAGAAATGTGTAATCTCATGTGTAAAATCAAATTCACCCAGTAATGGAGATTTTAATCTCTCTGATTCAGCAGATGAAGATGGCTCTATAATTCCTGAGACTCCACAAGAAATTCAAGGAAAATTGGTTAGAATAAAAAATACAGTCACCTCAAGTGATAGTAATTTAGTAAAAAGACACATCCTGCGAACAAGAATTGGTAGAAAACAGTTGTTTTCTGTTGGTTCATGTAAAGAAAGTTGCATAAATGATGATGATACTTTAGAAAAAGCAAATATTGGGAATAAAATAATAGTTAAACGTCCTTTTGAAATGGAAGTGTCTACTGTGGTGAAAAAATTTTGTGGGGAGTTTGTACCATCTAAAGGAAATCCTATTTCTGTGTTAAAAACAGTGAAATCAAGTGAAAATAATGCTTCTAATCAAATTATACACCCTGTTTTATCTGAAAAAACACACCATAATTCTTCTCCTCATATTAAGTTTCTAATATCACAGGATGATAAACATAAATTTTTTCAGACTAACAGTGTTAAAGAAGAGGATTCAGATATAAAAGTCTGTGGAAAAGCTTTTAATCACATTCTGTCTCATTCAGTAAAGGAGAATTTTGGTAAAAGTGTCTTTACATCTATTAGTGATAGATTTCCAACTGCAAAAGATGTGTCTTCAAAACAGTTAGTTGATGAAGAGTTAAAACTTCAAAAAACAGATGGAAAAACTGCATCTTCAGAACAGGTTTTCAATAATGTCTCAAAAAGTATTCCAGTGGAGCAGATAGAAGAGAATTCTGTAGAGTTGGGTTTTTGTGAAGATAGTAATGATGCTCTGTTGCAGAGTGCTTTAGAAAATCTTTCACCTTTCAAGATATCGCCTTCTAGTGACTGTCCAAGGTATTTTAGGCAAAACTGAAGCTAAGTTTTTAGATAATTACTTAGTCTATATTATGGTCAATTAAAAGAAAATGGTTGTAAAAGTAATAAAGGCCTGTAACTGCTCAACTCACTAAATTGAAATTGATGGCCTAGCAAACATTCACCTAAAAACAATGGCAAATAAAGCAATTATTTATATATATATATATTCACATTATCAACAAATGTATTGTTTTTTGTTTGCAGTACAAATTAAAATATATTCATGTATATCATTCCCAAAATTGTATAATAATTAATTTGTTCGAAAGTATACTAAATATAAGGTTTCATCTGTAGATGTTTCAAACACTTGCAAAAGATTTCAGAGCATTTAACCATGTTTAACATAACTGAATATAAAAAAAATCTAGAACTTACTTGTTCAAAAATTAGGGAAAATATTTTGACAATTTTCAAATTTATAAGCTTTTATGAAAATAATATTTGTATATAGCACATGAATTAGAAATACATTTAGTTTCAGATTAAGTACAGTGGTTGGGAATTTTTGAAAAATTTTGTTGTCTAAAGGACAAAATGCTAGAAAAATCTTAAACCCTTCCTGTTCCACAGAATACTGGAATTTCCTTTAGCATAAAAGTGAAAACAGTTAATACAGTATCATTAGCAACTTAGTTTTATTAGAAATGGCCAATACTGCATTTTGTATCTAAGATTTTTATATATACTAATTACTAAATTTTAAAAACCATACAAGACACAAATGAATGCAGAAACAATATATTCTACAATCTTTGCACGAACTTATAGATTTATTATTTAATTTAATGATGCTATGAGCTAAAATGGTATTTTATTTATATGCTAGATTTTTTAAAGTTCATTGTAAACTTTTATTATATGTTCTAAGTACTGAAAGTTGAACTTTTTTGGGCTCCTGCTGTGATCTGAAGCAGTGTAATATTATGATGCAATCAGTATTAGTCTATATAGCCCTTCACCAGTGGAAATGTTACACACCCATGTGAAATTAACCCAACTTGGCTTGAGATGGGTTTTTTTGTTTTTTCATTTCAATTTACATAATTTTTGCACTTAACAGTTTAAACTTTTAGTTACCTAGTAGAGTTCTTTTTACTTTTTTGATTTTGAAAAAGTAAAATACAAAATTTTTGAAAATTTCAGTTAGAATTTGTGATTCAAATTTTATTAACTTGATTTCTTCTTTGAATGAAAGTACAAAAATTTGGGCACATGTTCCAGAGTTTATGGTGAACTTTTTTTCCCTGTTGTTATTAGCTCATTTTTTGAGTTTTGATAAATAATTTCAAATTTCTTAATAACAACAATGAAGAAACCATACCATGTACAACCAGGCATACTTTTAAAAAGAAAAGATCTTGTGGGTCAGCTTAGTTATATATATATATATATATATATATACACACACACACAGAGATATATATATATATATATATATATATATATTTGACGCTTTGTTTGCCACTTTTATCATTCCTGACTGAAGACACTCTGACAACTAGTGATGTTACTGACATTGTGCACCAGGTGATTGATTCCAGTCTAATCTTGGATTAAGGATTCCAAATGTCCTCATCTTTCTGCTTATTTTATTCTTCCTCCTGATGTGGAACAGGTAGTCATTTCTTTTTTTCTGAGCTGTTTACACATGTATGTGACATTTTTACTTTTTTTTCAGTTGATTTACCCCTTGGTGTGGATTCCTGTACGTGGTGAGGGGACCTCCCAGGGAAGGTTCTGTTCTATCTGGTTACCTTCTCTGGGATCTAAACATCCACCCACGTGTTTGTCGTGCGTGGCGACTTGTGAAGGGGAGGAGAGGATCCTGGTGGTTGAGGGGTCCAACCCCAACACACCACTTTGGCCTCGAATTCCTGTAGACGGGCGACCTTTGGGTGGCCCCCCTTGGGTCAATCGGCTGGTCCACTTGGGCTAGAGTCAACCAAGTACCAGTGTTGGAAGTTCTCAATGGGTGTTGTGGACATTGTGCCTGATGCTGGTGTTTGGGTATAGTGCTCACGAAACCCTGGCATTGCTGCATTGTTCTTGCGTGACTTTGTAGTGCGTCCCCTTGTAGGGCTCCATGGTGGGTGGGGGTCAGTGGGTACCGAAATGTTTTCTTTTTCCTATGGATCCTCCAAAAAATTTAAATAAAATTGTAAAAAAACAGTCAATGGGTAAGCGACCATGTCTTGAATACTCAGAACAGCAATCTTCAACATCAGTAACACACGTACCTCATTTTCTTATATTACATTCTCTTTCGGAAAACCTTTAGGGCAAATGTCCCTTTTTTTATTCAAAAGGACTAGAGGGACTTGCTGGCTCTCCAAAGTCAGTAAAGAAACTTCGATCTGGTGACATATTGGTTGAAACATCCACATCCCAACACAGTGAACTCCTCTTGAATTCAAAGGCAATTGGGGATATACCTATTGAGGTTACACCCCATGCTACCTTGAATTCTTCACGAGGAGTTATTGTTGAAAGGGATTTGAAGAACGTTCCCAAGTCAGAGATTCTCGCTGGTCTCTCCACTCAAGGAGTTTCTGCAGTGAGGCGCATCTCCACTCTCAAAGATGGAGTTACACTGCCAACAAATACCCTCGTTTCAACATTTACTTCACCACGTGCACCTGCCACCATCAAGGCAGGTTATCTCATTTGCAGGGTTCGGCCATACATATCAAACCCTCTTCGATGTTTCCAATGTCAGAGATTCGGCCACTCAAAGACATCTTGTCGTGGTTCCCTGACATGTGCTCGTTGTGGAGGCAAGGACCACGATGCCTATGACTGTGACATGAACCCACATTGCGTAAACTGCAATGGTTCTCACCCCTCTTACTTTCATTCTTGCCCAAAATGGTTGGAGGAAAAAGAGCTGCAGCGTTTGAAAACGACACATAACATTAGTTATGTCCACAACTCCATCTCGGACATATGCTGCTGCACTTCATTCCACAACTACAGTGGGAGTGCAGACAGATCTCTCTGTGCCTCCAAGCGAATCATTTTCAAAACAAATGAAAAGACTTTTGACCTCCGTGGTTAAAAAGGTTGATGAATCGATTTTCACACCCATCTCTGTTCCTGCCATACCTTCCAACAAACCTCAAGATCCACGTCCTCCAGTTTCAAATACAGGCATTTCTTCTGATACATCTTTTTCTCCCACCACAAGAGACAAAACAATTATTCGTTTGCATCCTCAGTCACTGGATTCCCCTTTCAATAACAAAAACCTGCCCACCCGACCCAGAGCAGGATCCATGTAGGTTGATAGACCTCCTCCGACTAAAGACAGTAAAGAAAAAAGACGTGGTCGTAAACCGAAGGGTTCTCCAGCCACTTCACCTACCCGTTCTTAAAAATGGCCACCTTGATACAATGGAACTGTCGAGGTTTACGTTCTAATCTGGATGATATCAAAACGCTGATTGCTTCCTACCATCCTGTTTGTCTTTCTTTACAAGAAACATTTCTCAAAACTGCTGATACTGTCTCCATTCGGCAGTTTTCTCTGTACAGAAATGACAGGTTGTGTGATGGTCGAGTACATGGAGGGGTGGCACTGTTGGTTGATCAACACGCGCCCACCCTGTCTTTGTCACTCAACACACCCTTGGAGGCTGTAGCCATCCGTGTTTCCTTGGGTCATACCATCACTGTTTGTTCTCTGTACCTGTCCCCTGGAGAGACATATGATCAATCAGATCTTGATGCTCGTTGAACGGTTGCCATCTCCATTTCTAATCCTGGGGATTTTAATGGACATCATCCCCTCTGGGAAGTGCTATTATTGATGGGAGGGGCCGATCTGTAGAGCAAATGCTCTCTGATCACAATCTTTCTCTTTTCAATACTGGTTCTTCCACTTACTTTCATGCACCTAGTTAGTCCTTTACCGCTATTGATCTCTCAGTTTGCTCCCCTTCATTATTCTCCCATTTTTCATGGAGGGTTGACAGTAATCCACTAGGCAGTGATCATTTTCTGATAATTTTGAGAGAGACTGGCCGTGGTCGATGCCACCCTACCCGCGTGCCCCGGTGGAAGCTGGATCAGGCAGACTGGTCCACTTTCACTGCTTTCGCAGAACTTGATCCTGCCATCGTAAATCAGCCATCAATAGACGACTGTGTAGCAGCGGTAACTGACTGTATTACACATGCAGCTGCTCAGTGTATTCCTAAAACCTCAACACGTTTTCCACGATATCCTCGTCCGTGGTGGAATCCTGCTTGCCACTTGGCACAGAAGGCACAAAAGCGGGCCTGGGATACTTTTCGTAGATATCCCACACTTTTAAACCGGGTTGCTTTCCAACGGGCCCGTGCACATGCTAGGTGGGTAAGACGTCAAAGCCAGAAGGAATCTTGGATTAAGTTCACAACCAGCATATCTTCTACCACCAGTTCCAAGATCATATGGGACAGGATTCGAAAGGTTAATGGGCACTACAATTCTGTCCCCCTCTCGATCTTACTCTCTGATGGTCAGGAGGTGACTGATGTTCAGAACATCGCTAACACTCTAGGTGAAAGCTTTTGCCGGGTATCTAGCACTTCTGCTTGTTCCTTCACCTTCCTGGCCATCAAGACTCGGGCAGAGCGATCACCTCTTTCCTTTCGAACTGACTGTTTCTTTGACTATAATTGTCTCTTTACCCTGGTGGAACTAAAAATGGCCCTTCATCGGTCTGCCAGTACGTCTGTTGGACCTGATGATATTCATTATGACATGTTGCACCGTCTATCTCCTGCTTCTCTTGATGTCCTTCTGATTGTTTCCAACCAGATCTGGCAGGAGAATGTTTTTCTGATGCCTGGTGCCAGGCTATTATTTTACCTTTCTCTAAGCCAGGGAAAGATCCCAAGATTCCTTCAAACTACCGTCCAATTGCTTTGACGAGCTGTCTCTGTAAGACATTAGAAAGGATGGTTAATGCTCGTCTTGTTTGGTTCCTTGAATCAAACAACCTCCTCTCGCCCACCCAGTGTGGGTTCCGTCGACATCACTCCACCACAGACCACCTAATTCATCTTGAAACATCTTTCAGAGAAGCCTTTCTCAACTGCCAACATCTTGTATCAATATTCTTTGACATAGAGAAGGCTTACGACACAACATGTAGGTATGGGGTTTTGTGAGACCTCCATACATATGGGTTAGGTGGCCATCTACCCATGTTTATTAAAAATTTTTTAATGGACAGGAGATTCCAAGTTCATGTGGGTTCGACACTTTCCTGTTCTTTTGTACAGGAACTTGGAGTTCCTCAAAGCTGTGTATTGAGTGTTACACTCTTCAGTATAAAGATAAATGCCATCACTGAACAACTCCCTCTCACTGTTGCGAATGGGCTGGATGTCGACGACTTTCACATCTCATGTCAGTCGTCAAACATGAGATATAAATTGCGGCAACTACAAACTGCCCTCAATTGTGTACAGAAGTGGACTCTGGCGTACGGCTTTAATTTCTTTCTTTCCAAAACTATGCATGCACTTTTGCCATCGACGGGGTATTCACCCTGATACTGAACTTCATATTGGTGAAGTTTTGCTGCCAGCGGTCCCGGAGACCAAGTTCTTGGGGCTTATCTTTGATCATAAACTGACCTTTATACCACACTTAAAGCAGCTTCGGGTCAAATGCACAAGAGCACTGAACATTCTCCATGTTCTCTCTTCTACCAGTTGGGGGGCAGATCGCTGTTCAATGTTAAAGGTATATCGTGCTCTTATTAGATCGAAACTCGATTATGGATCAATGGTTATGGCTCTGCCAGACCCTCGGCCTTAAAGATGCTGGACCCCATTCATCACCAAGGACTTCGACTCTGCACTGGGGCTTTCCGTACCTCTCCAGTTCAAAGTATATACATTGAATCTCATGAACCTTCTCTACACCTTCGCTGTTTGCAACTATCTTTACAATATACTTCGAAACTTCATTCCTTACCAAAGCATCCCACCTGGAAATGTGTTTTCCTTCCTCGGTGGGCAGTACTTTTTCAGAACAGACGATCTGTCATTGCTCCGTTTGGCCTTCGCATCTGGGCGCAATTGGATGAAATGGGTCTGTCCTTGGATAACATTGCAGATTCTACAGGTCGGCCCATCCCACCATGGCTTATTACAGCCCCCAAATGTGACCTTTCTTTCAGTCACCTAAAAAAGGCAGATACTCCAGATTGGAAGTACCGTCTTTTATTCAATGAATATCTTTCAAACAATCATTCAGTTCCCATTTATACAGATGGTTCCAAATCAGGTAATTCAGTGGGCTCTGCTGTGGTTTGCTATGGGTCAGTAGTTGCGCGCAGAATCCCTTCTACAGGTTCTGTGTTCACTGCTTAACTGTATGCCATATCTCTTGCCCTGGATCATATTGCAGCTGAGCAGTACTCCAACTGCACTATTTATACTGATTCGCTTAGTTCTATACTTGCCTTGGAATCGCTACACGTTAGCTCACATCCTATTCTCGCTGATATTCGAAACCGACTGGCCCATTTCTCATTAGCAGCTACTTCAATCCAGTTTTTCTGGATACCAGGCCATGTTGGTATTCGCAGGAACGAGCTTGCAGACATGGCAGCTAAATATGTCTGCTTCAGCACCATCACTCCTATGCCTATTCCGTACATGGACTATGGTGTTGTCTTGAAGGCTCAGCTCCGTGCCAGCTGGCAGTCCACTTGGAGTGAGCAACGCGACAACAAACTCTTTCAAATGAAACCCAAAATTGGACTTTGGCTATCTGGCTTCCGTAAAGTTTGGAAGGAGGAAGTTGTTCTCGCTAGGCAACGCATTGGTCACAGTTTTTTAACTCATCATTTTCTTTTATCTGGAACTGATGCACCAATGTGTAGTTTGTGTAACACTCAAATCACTATCAGCCACGTTTTACTTTCTTGCCATCGTTACAATTTTCAACAACGGCAATATTTTAAACATATTTTTTCCCAGGGTCAGTCTGTAACGTTGGACAGAGTTATTGGTGATGGTGACTTTGTCCACCTTGATAATGTTTTTAATTTTTTAATGGCCATTAATCTTTTTAATCTCATTTAGGTGTTGCATATTTATTCATTACACCTTTATAATTGTGGTTGCTTTTTAACAGTTTTAATCTCTCTCATTCAATTTGACATTGGACAATGGCCAGAACATTAAATAACTCGACACCAGGACTGGAAAGGCCAACTTCAGGTGACTAACGCTACTGTTTGAACTATCCGTTTGAACTACTCGTTAGTCGTCCTGGCGAGTTGTTATTATACTTTTTCTACATATCATTTCACACTTTTACTGCTTTACTTTTTAGTACTGGCCATATTGACTCATAACCCGGAACCAGGACTGGAAAGGCCAACTTCAGGTGATTGACGGTGGTTCTTGAACTTACCTGTTAGTCTTCCTGGCGGGTTATGATCATTACCATTTTGCTAGAGTAAATATTTTACAACTTTGAAGACTGGATGTCACCATTGGTTTTTACACCATTTTCTGTTTTAATTGCTGTTTGGTTTTTACCTTCATTTACTTTTACAAATTCTACTCCATTTACTTGACTTTATCTTTTTACTGGACATTTGGCTGCTCATTGTAACAATTTTGCTATGTATCTTTTAAAACTTCTATTCTTTTACATTTTGATACTGGTTGCTATGACACATAACTAGGACCAGGCCTGGAAAGACCAACTTCAGGTCACTGACGGTGGTTCTTGAACTTACCTGTTAGTCTTCCTGGCGGGTTATGATCATTACCTTTTTGCTAGAGTAAATACCTTACAACTTCTTATACTCTGCCTTCTATCTTAACATTGTAGACTAGGTGTCAACATTGGTTTTATACTTTTTTGTTTTACCTTCATTTTCATTTATGTCTATTACTACATTTATTTATTTTTTTTTTTTTTACATTTTTACTGAATGTCTGGCACAGATAGCTTCGCTGCTTTGTGCCATAAAACACTAAATCAATCAATCAATCAATTCAGTTGATTTTTGCTGAAGCTTGAGTTACCTTGCTGCATGAGTCCTCTTCTTCTCGCTGATTTTTCCTCACCCCTTTCTCTGATGTTTGTGTACATGCCAATATCCTATTTCTTAACTTTGTACCAAATCCCAGCTGCTTCATCCTCCCAGAACTCAATAAATTTTTTGTGTGGTGTTTCACTGTGATTCTTCTTTTCTTGACCATTAGCTTGATGAATCTTTTCTTTCAGCTTGGGGATCTTTTTTTTTATTATTTGTCGTTCTTTTGACTTCAGCCTGCTTGTCTTTATCTTGTTCTTTTTTTATTATTTTCACTATCTCTACACTTTACCTTTCTTCAGAAGCTTTACATAGAAATTTGAGAATTAAAGAAAAATTACATTTACCAGTTCTTCACCTTTACATAAGATTTTAAAATTTATCTGCAGTGTCCCAGTTCACTTGATTTTCTTATTTCTTGTATTAATTTAATCAGGATGCTTTACTTTCTTGAGTCATCTTCCACACGTTTTGTTATTTATCGAATCTTAATGTGGCAATTTCATGATAAGGTTTTGGAGGAGTTTCTTAATTATCAAAATCTCGTGCAGTGATCATTGCTCTCTGATTTTTCATTTTTCTTTGTTGAGGATATTCCTAGTGGTTTTCTGTCTTTGAGAGTCTCTTAGGGTTGACTCATCTTCTACTCATAATCCTCTCAGTATGTTTCAGTGTTCTTCTATTGGACAGCTGGGCATCATGGATTACAATTTGACTTGTTTTTAGATCAGTCCCTCAGTTTCAGTGCAGGTGATCTTTGGGTTACATAGGTGTTACATCATGGGCTTGACATACTCAACCTTTTCTTTATATTCCTCTCAGTTCCCTTGCACCTTCAATGTCTGGAGGAGACTGTATCCTTTTTCCATTTTATATGAAAGCTCTGTACCACGTTCTTGATCCCCAATCTGCAGTTTTAATTCTGCCTTTTAGCTTTTTGTGAGTTCTGTGACAAAAGACAAATTGTGTTCTATTATTGTATTATTATCCTTGAATCAATTTTTGGTATCTCTCAGTTCAAGAATGATGGTTTTCTTAACCCTGTAGTTATGGGTAGGTCCATTTGGCACTTGCTTGTGTATACAGGATGATGCACAGTTTAACAATATTTATGATACTTTGAGCTTTCATTAATGTACCTTCATAAAAATTGATAGGATTTTGTTAAAAATTACAAGTATTTTGTACACAAAAAAAGAATGAGATTATATTAAGTATTTTCAATAACTCCATTATTTATTTATTGTAGTTATTTGCATTCAGACTCTGAATAGTTTAAGTGCAGGTGATTTTCATGTTAAGTATAAAAATATATTTTTCTATCTTATAGATTTTAAATTTCACTTCCATAACTCCTAAAACCTCCTAAATGAATATCAAAAGTTTTTTGACATAAATATTTGTGTCATTTTTCACTTTCTCTACCATATTATTGACTGTGACTGTAATCATCAATGAATAGTACAATGAAATGTTTAAAATTGAGACGTAGGAAAATATGTAAATACCTATTAATTTTTGTCGAATAATTTTAAAAGATCTTCTTTTGGTTATAATCATAAGCAAATATTTTTCATATTTTATTTCCTCTCCTGTCCTTTGGCATTATAATTATCTATCACAACACACATTAATGGGCGTCCCTGGCTAATAATTCAGTCTTGTTGACAGATTTTTTAGCTTTCAGTAGAATGTTGTTGCATTCAGGAACTGAAGAGGATTTATGTTAAAAAACAAAAATTAAACTAATCAATTATGTATCTTAAAACATAAGACAATTACAGAATATAAAATTGAACCTTAATATACTTTAACTACCAAATTAACATAATTCTTGTAAGGATGAAAGTTCTAAGAGTGGTTTGACTAGTTCTGTGTGGAATTTTCCCTATTTCAAAACAACTATTGAAAGATCATATTTTAAAATGGGCTCTTCTATTGATTATATATATCTAGTACAAATAAGTGTAAATGGCTGAGAAATTGCAACTCTGTAGAAAATGAACGTAACTGCCGTCAAGAGTTCCAAGAAATTTATTTCTCCTTTTTCCAAATGTACCATAAATAACTTTAAATAGAATGTGCAAATGTAACTATTAACCTAATGTTTGTTTATACATAATACAGTGTACATGGAGAAGTACTCAAGTTAAATAGCATGAAAAGAGTAAACTCGTGCATCACATGACAATGAAACAGAAGTTTAAGAAGCTTTGCATGGTTTCTTTTGAAATAAAGGAATTGAAACTTAAATAAGGTAAAACATTTCATTGTAATGCCAATGTCATTGACCTATATTGATAAAAAGGTTGCTTAATGAAAGTTTTAATGTAACTCAGTAAACATTTAATGCTGCGAAGAGCAGTGTGCAGAAAGGAGGGTGAATTACTGTTGGAATCATTTGAGAAGAGTGCTCTTGCCTTAGCTGTGGATGAGTAAGATTGTTGTATTGGGTGCATTTCACACTAACTTTTGTGACAACCTTTTCTACCCTGCATTTCAACCATGGTGGTCAGGTTTTTCAACTCCAGGCCCTTCCCTTTGGGTTATGTATAGCCTCTTATATTTTCAGTTGAGTCCTTGGGAGATTTGCAGGTCCTTATAAATTTAGTTCTGCGGTATGGGATTCATTTTCTCGTGGTGGAAAGAAGGCAGATGGCTTATTATGTTGTTTGCAATAAAACAAATAATAGCCATACAATAATCTATCTTGTATCTATTACTATAGGTTATTGTATTTTAAAGGTTGATTTTTGAACTTGTTTATGGGACAGATTTAGCCTCATATTTCCTTCATTTCCTGGAGAAAAAGTTCTGCCTCTTTTTTTGGGACTTTGACTTCTTTCAAGGCTTATGTTCCTTGTTACTGGAATCTGGCCAACCATTGAAGTTCCCCTGTCTTTTTTGTGCTTCTCTCCCCCACATCTTTTAACCCCTCAATGTTATAGTAGTTTGATCAAGCTCACATTATCCTGGGAATTCCTCTTCTCCCAATTCATCCAGACTTGTTTCTGTTTACACACACATCTGATAAGTGGAGTGTGGTTAGACACCTTCATCCTGTACAAGGTCAAGGTCTGGTTTCTAGGAGAGCATCATTTTCATGTCAACATCCATGAGATGTTAACTGCTGAGCATGCTTATAAACCTCATCTGAACCTTTCTCATCACTCATCCTCTTTGTCTGATCCTCCTGTCTGGCTAAAATCTGTTTAGTTTTCAGGGCTCCTATGTGTTTTCCATTTGAACCTTTGACCACATGTTCCTCATAGCATTTTTTTTTTTCTAAAGGCATATTTTTTTTCTTCTTCTTTCTAGCTGTGTAAGATATCACTCTGACTTGGGTAGCTCCTGCATTATTATTCCTGGGATACATTGATGTTCTTTCAGACAGCTCCTTCTCCCAAGACTTAGGTTACCTGGGAGAGTGATCAGATGTTTCCCTTTCTTCTCTGTATAGTTGATCTGACCCCATTTGTCTCCTTTGTCCTGTATGAATATTTGTTTGAAGCAATGAACATCTCTTCTTGCCAAGGGATATCTCTACTTCTTGTAACTTGCCTTCTTCATCTTTTAGTGGTTGAATTATGCAATTTATCTGGCTAGTTTATTCTTCTGTGGGTGTTTACACTTTTCATCCTTTTTGTGTATCTTCCTACCCGGTTTTTCATTTCATGGCTTTTCTTGTATGTAGTCATCAATATCACCTGGATGAGATCTTGAACAACTTGTGACACTTTTGTGTTACTTTACTTATTGCAGGTTTACCTACTTCAGTTGCTATTCTTCCATTTTCTCAGAGATTATAAGAAGGTAGATTGTTAATTATTTCTGGAAATCTATTGCAGGCCTTTTAGACTGAAGTAAAGTCTCTGTAGATCAAAACATGCCATAATTATACATGCTGCTACTATAACTATTATTAATAACAGTATAGACCTTACTATTTTATTCATGTAAGTGTGTGTGTGTCTATATATACAGTGGTACCTCGTTTCTCGAACTTAATCCATTCCAGAAGGCTGTTCGAAAACCGAATCAATTTTTCCCATAAGAAATACTGTAAATTAAATTAATCCGTTACAGACCTCCAAACATTATGCATTATGAAGCATTTTAAGTAAAAATATTGCTTATTTATACCTGTATAATAATACATGCATAAAGTTAACCAAAAAAACTGTAAACAAAATAAAAAAAACAATAAATGAAAATTTAATTGCACTTTACCTGTGCTGAGGAGAGCTGATGGTGTGAGTGAAAGGTGGTGAAGAACGTGGAGAATAGGAGGGTTATTACTGTTTGGAAAGGGAGTCATTTTCCATAAAAGAGTTGGGTAACTTTCCTTCTGGGGTTCTTTCTCTTTTCTGTCTCTTTGCACTGCTACAACCTGCTTGAGACTCACTGGACCTATTTCTCATTAAAAACTTTTCTAATGAGGTTTGTTTCTGCCTGGCACCCTAGGGCCTCATGTCGCACCACACTATGTATGCCACTTCTTTTCCTAAATTTTTCAAACCACCCCTACTATCCTTAAAGGCATCACTTGTATCAGCACTCATTCCAGGGGTGTTTTTCAGGAGGTCAGCATGCAACTGCTTTGCTTTCTCACAAATGATGGTCTCAGAAATACTATCACCAGTTAACTGTTTTTCGTTTACCCAAATCAACAACAGTTTTTCTACCTCTTCCATTGTTTGTGATCTTTGTTTTGTAAGCACTGTCACTCCTTTTGCAACATTGGCTCCTTTGATGACCTCTTTATTTTTCAGTATGGTGCATACTGTACACTCCGCCACACCATACTGTGTAGCAAGGTCAGACACGAGAACACCACTCTCATACTTTGCTGTGAAATGTTTTTTCACCTCTATTGTGGCTCTAACAACTTTTCTTTTTGATTTGCTGTTTTCATTATCCTTCTTTGACTTATGGTGGTTTATTTAATCAGAATATTTAGAAAACCAAAAAGAAAAACGAGAATGTTCACAGCAGATTTTAGCGGGGGTGTGGACTGAGTGACAGGTGCAGGTAAAATGTTTTGGGCAAGCTTAGCGTGGGCTGAAAATGGTCAAAGGGTTGTTCGGGTCATCAGTTGGGTTATTTCGGGGGTTTGGGCCATGACAGCTTGGTCCAGGAATCGAGTTTATGTTCAACAATGGAGCCATTTTTTCTCAAACAATATGTTTGAAAACTGAATTGTTTGAGAAGGGAGTCATTCAAGAACCGAGGTACCACTGTACATATATTTATACAACTGTTGCAGAAAGACAAAAATTTGATTTCAGTTTATTAAATTAGATCAAATGAAAGATAGTTATGTTACAAGCCACAAATTTTTTATTACTTTCACAAAGACATCAGAGAAATACATGAAATTTAAATGTTGTTGACTTTTCGTGACTTGCATGTGATGCCATAAACAGAAATATTGTGTAACTAAGACTTGTTTAAAAGTAGAGAAAGGGATGACTGTTGAATCTGCCTCACAGTTGATTATTGGCAATTTTTGACTTGATTTAAAGTTGAATATGACCTTTTTTTTTTCTTTTTTACAGCTGGTTTCATAAATTAACAATACACATGAAGAACAATAAAGATATTATGAAAACAGTAGTCAGTTTATGGCTCAGCAGATATTTTGCTCTATTCAGATCTGGTCTGAAATCTGTTTTAAAAATATTCTGAACCCTTCAATGAAGTCTTCTTCAATATCATTTGCATAAAAAACAACAAGTTCTTTTGCTTTGCAAATAATTACAGCTCTAGTTGGTCTCTGCACTAAGTTAGAAGATATAATTTTTCATTGAATTTAATATAGGATTTCTTTTGTTATCTTTCCATAATGAGTGTCTATGATGACTAAGTATATATTACTGCAAAATTTCTGTCATTCAGTTCTGATATGGTCTTCTATGTTGCTTTTGTTAAATAAGTTCTTTCTTTTTGGGACTCATTTAGTTTCATCTGAGTATTCTGCAGAAGATATCACTGCCTTGGCTTTTATTTCATATGAGTCGTATTTGCCTTCTTCCTACAGTGAAGAAAAATAGGAATATGTGCAACTTTGTGTCAGAGTATATTTCAGTGCCTGGTTCTTGTATAGCTTTGTTCACCCTATTCATGTTACTTAGAATATTACACGTGACACACATAAAGAGCAGCATGCATTTTATATATTTTGTTGACTTAGGGTATGGCTTGATAAACTACAATTAGTAGTTGTCTAGCTTATTCTGCTATGTCAGTTGAGGCTTTTTTGATTTCTTTACTGTTCATTGTCAATGCTTTGGCTGCCTAATTGTGAACAGACCACAAGGTTTTGGACAAACATATTTCAACACCAACGTTTTTTTTTAAAGTTATTTATCAATTTTGACCATCACTAAAGAGAAGCCAATAGAAAAGTATATAATTATTGTAAAATGTCAAAATACTTTACTGCTTCATTACAACATTCAACTCCTACAGTTCTGTCTAGATTTAAACTGTGTGTATGCTTGAGATAGATTCCTGTATGTAGTGAGAATACCTCCCAGGGATGGTTCTGTACTTTTGGTTTTACCTCCTCTGGGATTTCAACATCCATTCATGTCTTTGACATGAATAGAGCCTGTGAAGGGAGGGAGAGGATCCTGGTGGTTGAGGGTTCCAACTCCAACATACCACTTTAGCCTTTAATTCCTGTAGATGGTCAGCCTTGAGGTAACGTCTCATGGTCATTCGACTGGTCCTCTTGGGCTAGGTTTAACTGAGTACCAGTGTTGGATGTTCTCAATAAGTGTTGTGGACATTGTGTGTGATGCTGGTGTTTGAGTATAGTGCTCATGAAACCCCAGCATTGCTGCAGTGCCTTTTTTTTGGCATTGTAGTACGTTCCTTTGTAGGGCTTCATTGTTTGTAGGGTTAGTGGGCATTGAAATGTATTCTTGTTATTATGGATATCCCATATCCATGAAAAAAGTAATAAAATTAGGAAAAACAGATTTTCAGGAAATGACCATGCATGGATGACTGTTGTACAGTCACCATCACAGGCCAATTCCATGCCTCAATTTTTCATTTTTCATTCTTTATCTGAGAAATCCTTGGGGCAAATGTCTCCATTTTTCATTCAAAAGGGATAAGAGGGGCTTGGTGGTTTCTCCAAGTCAATCAGGAAGTTGCACTCTGGAGATATTTTAAGGGAACCATCAATATCATAACACACCAGACTTTTCCTGAATTTGAAGAACATTGGGGATATGCCCATCAAGGTTACTCCTCATGCTACCCTGAATTCCACAATAGGGGCTTGAAGAACATTCCTGGGTTAGAGATCCTCATTGGTTTGTCCAGCCAAAACATTTCTGTGGTGCATCAAGTCTCCATTCGCAAAGACAAAATTATGATGCTCACTAATGTTCTGATTTTGACAGTTACATCACCATTTCCCCCTGCCAAAGTCATAGCAGATTATTTAAACTGGAAGGTACAGCCAAACATTCACAACATTTCAATGTCAGCTTGTTGGTCACTCAAAGACATCATTTCGTGATTCTTTAACACATGCTCATTGTGGTGACAAAGACCACGATGCTTACAAGTGCAAACTGGAACCACACTGTGTTAACTGTAGTGTTCACACCTTTGTTATTCTAGTTCTTGCTCTAAGTGGGTGGAGGAGAAAGAGGTGCAATGCTTGAAGACTGTGAACAACATCTTTTTCCCAGAGGCTTGGAAGTTACTGTTCTCTACTCCATCTTAGATGTATGTTGATGCACTCTGTTCCATTGCTACAGTGTGAGTACAGACAGATCTCTTTGTGCCTCCAACAGAGTCATTGCAAAAGGTCTGAAGAATCTTTTGCTCTTCATGGTTACAAGAATTGATGAGTCTATATCTTCCCTCAATCTCTATCTGTGACACTCTTTCTGGTGACTGCTTGGGTCAACTTAATTTAGCACTGGGTCCAAGCATTTCCTATGAATCAACTTCCTTTGGCTCGGGATCCAAACATTGCCTTGGGTCCATCTTCTTCTCCAGTCTCAAAATGCAAAATGATTATTTGCTCATGCCCTCATACAGAGGCCTGTCTACTCTACCCAGGGTAGGATTCACAGAGGTCGATATACCTCTATCCAATAAAGAAAAATGTGGTTAAAACAGAAGGGGTCCCCTCTAATGCTCTTTCATATGAATAAAAATGGCCACTTTTATACAGTGGAACTATTGGGGTTTTTCTTCGAATATAGATGACATTAATATTTTGATTGATTCTTATCTTTCATAAGTATCCAATGCTATTAAACTATATTGCTTGGCAGGCCATAAATCATATCTTGGATTCAGTACACAACTAGCATTTCTTCTACAACCAGTTCCATAATTATATGGGTCAAAATTCAAATGGTCAGTGGGCAGTATACTTTTCCCACCCACCCCCTTTGATCTTTCTCTCTGATTGCCAGGAAGTTGCTGGAGCCCCACGGTTCACCAATATTTTTGGCAGAAGCTTTTCTTGTGCATCTAGCAGTTCTGCTTCATTCATCGCCTTCTTAGCCATCAAGACTGGCTGATTGTCTCTATGACTATAATTGCTCCTCTTTACACTGGTGGAACTCAAGCTTGCTCTTCATTGGTTTGGCAGTCTTGATGATATTCACTATGAGATGCTATACCATCTTTCTCCTGTCTCTCTTGCTACTCTTCTGGTTGTTTTTAACTGGTGGTGGTAGGAGAATGCCTTTCCTGATGCTTGGCACCAGGCTACTGTCCCAAGCTTGGGAAGGTTCCCAAGATTCCTTCAAACTACTGTCCAACAGCTTTGATGAGCTGTCTCTATAAGATCAAACAACCTCTTTTTGCCCACCCAGTGTGGATTTTAATGACAGTGTTTCATCGTGGACCATCTGACGCAAGTTGAAACATTAATTAGAGAAGTATTTCTCAAGTGACAATATCTTGTTTCTGTATTTTGCTACCATGAGAAAGCTTATGATACTACATGGAGTTATGACATCCTGTGAGATCTCCATTGATATGGGATGTGTGGCCATTTGGCCATTTTCATTAAACATTTTTCAATAGACTGGCAATTCCAAGTTTGTGTGCTCATTGTGGTGGCAAATACCATGACACCTGTAAATGTGAAATGGAACCACATTGTGCTAACTATAGTGTTCACCCTAAAATGTTGCCATCTCATGATCCTTCCCGTTCTTTCCCAAAGGAACTTGGTGTCTGTCAGGTCTGGGTCTTGAGTGTCACACTTTTCATTATAAAGATTAATGCCATCAGTGGACATCTCCCCCTACAGTTGCACATGGTCTTTATTTCAACAACTTCCACATCTCATGCCAGTCAAAGAGTGTGAGGTTAATTGAATGGCAGCTACAGACTGCCTTCAATTGTTTACTGAAGTGGACCATAGCAAACAGTTTTACCTTTTCTCTCTCTGACACTTTTTGCATGTGCTTCTGCTGCCAATAGGGTATTTGCCCTAATTCTGAGCTCTGTCTTGGAGAAGTTGTACTTTCCGTGGTCCCTATGGCAAAGTTCTTAGGGCTTATCTTTGACCTTAAGCTCTTCTTTATTCCACACACCAAGCATATAAGTGTCAAGTGTACAAGGGCTCTGAATATCCTCTGTGTCCTTTCCTGTACCTCTTGGGGAGTGGATTGATGTTCTGTGCTAAAAATCCATCGAAACTGGACTATGGGTCTCTGGTCTATGGCTCTGCAATGACCTTGGCTTTGAAAATGTTGGACTCTGATGGTGATCAGGGTCTTTGTCTTTGCACAGGGGCCTTTTGCACTTCTACATTTCAAAGTTTGTGTACTGAGGCTCATGATCCTCCTCTACACCTCTGCTGTTTGCAACTGTCTTTACTGTATGCTTCAAAACTTTGATTCTTACAATCCCACCTGGGGTTGTATTTTCCTTCCTCAGTGGGCCATGTTTTTGCAGAATATACAGTCTGCCATTGTTCCTTTAGGCCTTCATATCCAGGTGCAGTTGGCTTAATTGGATCTGTCCTTTGATAACATTGCTGTTTCCACAGGTCAGCCCATCCCACCATGGCTCATTACCATCCCCAAGTGTGACCTTTCTTGGAGTCATCTGAAGAAGGCAAATACTTCTGATTGAAGTACTGTCTTATGTTTGCTGAATATCTTTCAAGCTATTCTTCCATTCCCATTCATACAGATGGTTTGAAATCAGGTGAATCTGTAGGAGTCACACTTGTTGTGATTCAGTGGTTGCACATAGGATCCTCTCTACAGTTTCTGTGTTCACTGCTGGATTTTATGCCAGTTTTCTTTCACTGGATTACATAGAAGCAATGCAGTACAAGAACTGTAATATTTATACTGTGTCACTTAGTGGTTCTAGAATCGCTTCACGTTAGTTCTTACCCTGTTCTTCTTGATATTCAAAACCAGCTGTCTCATTTTTTTTTGTCATCTACTTCTATCCAGTTTTTCTGGATACCCCATCATATCAGTATTCACCACAGTTAAGTATTGTCTGCTCTGGTGTTATCACTGCCATTTGTATTTCATACATGGACTATGGCCCTGCATTCAAGGCTTAGCTCTGCACCCGTTGGCAGTTGACTTGGAGTGAACAACATAAGGTTTTCCAGACAAAACTTTTTATTGGACTCTGGCTGTCTTGTTTCCATAAGGATCAGAAGAAGGAAGTTTTTCTAACTAGACTACACATTGGCCACAGTTTTTTTCACTTGCCATTTTCTTTTATCTGGGACTGATGCACTAATTTGTGGTCTGTGTGACACTTTAGTCACAATATCCCACATTTTACTGTCATGCTGTTGGTATGACCATGACCTGTGGCACCATTTTAGACATTTTACCATGGATTTACCCCTGATGTTGGACAGTCATTGGCAGTGGTGACACTATTCTCCTCACAAATGTTTTTATTTTTTTGAGGGCCACTGGCCTTTTTAATTCTATAAGTTTTTATCTGACATTGGGCCACTCATTTTATTTTAACTTAATTTCCCTTTACACTTTATAATACTTCTATATTATTTTTCAACTTGCTGTTTGGCATGGATAGCCTAGCTGTTTTTACAACATAAAACACCAAACAGCAACAGCAGCAACAAGAAGCTATGTGCTGTACATGATATCCAGTATGTGTGAAGTTTAATTTGATGAAATCATGATTGAACTTTTCAATATGTCTGTACCATATTGTTGCATTGTCATAACACTGTCTTTGACAATCCATAATATTATTATGTAACTCCACCACAGAAAGCTTCTTAATGGATGAAAAGTATATTGGAGCAAATCCAAAATAACATTCAACATTAGTTTCATCATTTCTGAAGTATCATATAACTATGAGCAGTTGGTTGGTATGAGCTTATGTAAGTTGTAGAGTGAATACTAATCATGAAGCATTTAGCTCCTTATTTCTGGAGCTCTTTTTAATCATATTTTGAAAGCTAAGAGTTGTATAACTTCAACACATCTTTTTTAGTTTATTTATCTACTCCACATTTAAGCTGTGATGCTGCCGAACATACTCCACATTTACATTTGTGAGCAAATATATAAAACTGACACTCAGTTTTGTTTTTCACTTATAAAGGGGGGCAGTGTCTTTGTGATGGTGGGTAATACCGAGCAGCTGCTCTTCCATACTTCAGAAGTGGGAATGGCTATATCTGACTTTTAGATATCTAACCTATCTACTTAGCCCATATTTCATAAGATGTTTTTCTTGTTGAAAATACCATAACCAACCAGAAAGCTAAGTGTAATAAGTCAGTTTTATTTTTGAAAAAGAAAGGCACTGTGTACATGTGACATTCTTAAATATGCTGTATTTTTCAGTTGTGATTGTAAAAGTTAGATAATAGTACACTAATTGGTGGTTAAAACATTATTTAATAAAGTACATTGACAATTAATTATGATATATTACAAAACATTTTCAAATACCATATATCATGTGTGGCTAACCTCTTTGAAGTTCCAAATCCAGAATATTAAATTTCTGTAGACAACAGCATTTAAACTTGTATTTTATTATTTAATGATACCAGTAAAGTCGTTCATCAGTCAATTGGTAGATGGTGAGACAGGCAACATAGGTACTGTTATAAAAGTAAGTTAACTGCAGAGGTTTTTTTTTTTCTCCCATTCCTTTTAAATTGTTTATTGAAGCAGGTTGAAAATAGAGATCTATAAGAGGAATATGCTTGTTAACTAGAGAGTAGAAACAATGTTGTACACTAATACAGCTGAGCATGTCTTTTGTGAGATACTTCTTGGTCATTCCTGTCATATATATTACACTATCTAACAAAATTTGTACTTTTTCTTGTTCCTGGGCAGAAAGAGTTATGTCCCAATTGCTTATGCCTAAAGTAAATGGAAAAGACCTAACTCTTCAAACTTTTCTTTTGTGACCTGGATAATGATATTTTCAAATTTACCCATTTTTCAGAACATTCCAGGTAGATTCAGTGCTGAATAGCTGACAGAAAATTTTCTAGAATGTTGTGGAACTTAAGAGAATTTTCAAGAATCTTTTAGAATTTTCTAGAACTTTCCATAGTAATATATATACTAGGGCTCACCACTCACCACTTCAGTTTAGTTCTAGCTGCCTGAGTGAACACAAAGACCTTTCTGATTTTATCAGAAATGGCATCAAGAAGCTACAAGCATTCTCCTGATGCATTCTGCTATGTATGTGGCCAATTTATCAAGACAAGAGTGAAAAGGTACTCTGTGAAAGCATCTGTTAAGATGTGTGAAACCTACAAGGCATATTTCGGCATTCCTGTCAGGGATCAAGACAAACCACGAGTTTCTAAGGAGGCTTTACCATGTTTACTTGTTATCTTTGCCTTTGGGACAGTAGGGACACCACAGTCCACTACAACAGGAAGCACTAGCCACAATGGACCTAGTTCTCTGTGGGGAGGCACAATGTCAAGTGTGAGCTACTAGTGAACCTCCAGAAGGTGTTGTTCCCACCATTGCGCATAAAATTGGGTCTTATGAAGTAATTTGTCACAGCTCTTGATAAGGAGTCTACAGCCTTCAAGTACCTTCAAAACTTCTTCCCTAAGCTGTCTGAGGCAAAGGTCAAAACTGGTATCTTTGTTGGACCACAAATGAAGAAGATCTTGGAGTGCACAGAATTCCCCAGGAAGCTCGGTAGGAAGGAGAAAAGAGCTTGGGGCAGCTTTGTCGCAGTGGTTTGGGGCTTCTTGGACAATCATAAGGCTGAAAATTATGTGGAACTGTTTGAGGCTCTGGTGAAGAACTATGCCAAAATGTTTTGTTTGTTTTCGAATTTCGCGCAAAGCTACTCGAGGGCTATCTGTGCTAGCCGTCCTTAATTTAGCAGTGTAAGACTAGAGGGAAGGCAGCTAGTCATCACCAACCACCGCCAACTCTTGGGCTTCTCTTTTACCAATGAACAGTGGGATTGACCATCACATTTTAATGCCCCAATGGCTGAAAGGGCGAGCATGTTTGGTGCAACTGGGATTCGAACCCGCGACCCTCAGGTTAAGAGTCGCACGCCTTAACACGCTTGGCCATGTGGGAACTGCAGGATGTCCCTGAAAGTCCAAATCTTTGATGCTCATCTTGATAGATTCAAAGAGAACATGGGAGCATACTCAGAAGAGCAAGGCAAGTGTTTCTACCAAGATATACTGGACATTGAATGCCGCTACCAAGGAGCGTATAATGAAAACATGATGGGAGACTATTTGGGGGCTGATGCTTGAAAATGATTTACAGTCGCAAATCTTGCAAAACTACACACTTCTGAACATTTTTGCTCATTTTTGTGTAACTTCAGTATAAATATAAGTACTTCTTGATTCATATGTTGTTTTATTCAGACCTTATGTAAATGAAAATGTGCATATTTGTCCATTTTTACATAGAAAGTAGGTTAATTTCTAAATTTCATTATCCAGGTCACAAAAGCAAAGTTTGAAAGGAATAATGGCCATATTCTGTTATTTTAGAACATGAGCAATTAAGAAATAACACACACTATCCAGGAACAAAATTTGTCTTTACATAATGTAATGGGTTCTTTTACTGCATTAAGATGCTTGACTTAATATAATGGATGGCTTTTAGATTGAACATTTTTGTTTGTGTTGTTTGCAAAATCTTAATGTTCTGATTTTCTTTAGAGTAAAGTTCACTAATACTTTGTTGTGATAGTAAAATCTAAATTTTTTTTATAAGATCAAATTATTTACTTTATAAAATTTACCTAAATGAAGTATCACAAACAGTGTGATGTTGTAATTATATACACATGATATTGTAATGCTTGTATGTTTAACTCAAGCAAACTGAAGTTGGATGAGAAATTTGTAACTAAAGACTTCAGATACAGAGTAGTCAGTGTTCAGAAGTCAGCTGATCAGGGTATTCTTCTTCATTTGAATCCTGAAAATGACAGCAGTTCTTTAAGGACGTGTTCTCTGCAAGGTTTCTGGTAAGTTAGAATATGTTAACTTTTGGCTATTTTTTAGTTTTAAAAATGTGGGTAGATTATTGATATATATTTTTTGAATGGTTGTATAAAAGCATGATTGTGAAATATTTCTGGTATTTTTCAGTCATTGCACATAATGTTCATTTCTTCAGAAAGTGACTAAAAATAACTCATACTCTAGAGCGTTAACATAATAAAAAATCCTTAAAAGGTAATTTACATAACGTATTATTGGGTTCTTTCTTTGTATATCACATAACTTTACATTTTCTCGTAGTAAAAACATTCACCTCCCAGGTAGACAAAACTTCATTTTTCCCTCTTACTGCTTTATCCTCAGTAGATGATTTTGTGATGTAAAAGATTCTCTTTGATCATTATGAGATTTAATTTTGTTATAGTAAACCCTATAACATGAAAATTATACCCCGGAATGGCTCATTTTGGTAACACATATAACTAGCATTATGGATGGATTATCTCACAAACCCTTCCTATTTTTTGTATTAGAGTAGATGAAATTTTCAGTTTTTATTATGTTTTTAGCTGGGTTTCTATAGAGAAAAACTGATCACCCTTTTGTTTATATTGGTAATTGTTACAAAGTGAAATGTTGAATGATAATTCTTTTTCTTTTTTTTTCTGTAGGACCAACACTTTGGTTAGTGAAGGTGACACTGTTCATGTTATTGCATCATTTGTTAATGGACATTGTGATATAAATGATGAATATGGCCTTCTTGTGGTCAATCCTGATCATTTAATCTCTAGTACTTCTGTAGTATCATCCCTTTTTTGTATGAGAAAGGCAGTTCTGATGGACAAATTCCATGGTTGGGAGAAAGGGAATCTTTCCATGTTACAAGGAAGTTTGATTCATGAATTATTCCAAGAGGTATGTAATTCCATGTGTCACTTTAAAAGCTGCTTGATGATTATTGTATTAGATGGTTGTTTTGTTTGAAGAGCCATCTTAAATTAACCAGTGACTGCATGTCAGTACCAATAATCCCATATCTCATCTTTCAATATTGATCACAAAGAAGTTGTTTTTATTTACTTTGATTTTTTTTTCACCTGAGCATAACTCAGTTAGTGTGCCAGCCTGTGGATCTGAAGATCCATTCTTTGTATCATGTAATGTAAAACAAACATCCTTAATACTTTGGGCTATTATAAGGTTGATGGTAAAAAAATCTTTCTATTTAATTTGTTGATTAGCCCTATAGTTTGTAGTACATGCTGTTTATTAGTTACCTTACTTTTAGTCCATCATTTACAAATTAATCCTTTTGCAATGGGTCATGGGTCAAATGCCATGCCATTGCATTTGTTGACTTGCATTCAAAATTTTATTTAACTATTATTTTGAATTTATATTGGTAAGTTTGGAATCAAATTGTAGGATAAAATACAAACTTTAATATTATATGTGAATTAATTTCTTAATTTAAAAATAAATATTAAAATAAAACACCTAAATATAGAGTTTAATGAATTGCATGATATTTTGAATGAAACATTGTTTGAAGTTAGATGTTTGTCATGTCAAAATACAAAGTATCAAGCTAGAATATAAAATATGAACCTCATAGCTTTCAATTTTGCCGAGATATATGGCTTATCTATTGAATCAGACACAGTGGCCCTGTTCATCTCTTTCCATTTTTGAAATTGTCCCTTATATATACTTACTTCAATGTATGAAATGTGAATAACCAATCAACAGCCTAGAATACACCTGGTGGTTTTATCAGACATTTTAATGGGTGAAAAGGCTATCTACCACGTTCTTTCAAACCAAGATTTCAAGAAAGTAGGTTGTATCTTTAGTCTGCTTGAAGTTTCATATTTTTTTAAAATCAAAATACATCTTAGTTACAAAGCTTAATATATTATAGTGGAAGTCTGTGGTATCAGTATAGTTATTTATGAATTTTTATTTATTTAACTGTATATATAAAAATCTAAAATTTTTAGAACCCCTATGTGTGAAATTTTAAGACTTAATCCATGTCAAGCAGCAACTGGATTCAAAGGTCATAATGAGAAGAGATAATTATTTGCTTTACTTCTTGATTTATTTTTCTATATTTTAAGAAAAACAAGTTTAATAATTTATTTTAAAATAGTCATAATCTATATACATATATAATGTATAATAATTGAAATGTGACTGTATATTATAAAATACTAGTCCACTAAAACACAAGGAAGGTTAAAGGTCAGTTTTATATTGTTGGATATATAACATGAATACACGTGGAATGTGTCAGTGCAAATTATGTAATGTTTGCTAGTAATGACTGGAAGGTAATTATAATAGGTAATAAATAAATATATATATAAATACATTGTGCTATGAGATTTAAACCACTTAGATTAAACATTTGTATTTATTTCCCAACCTTTAATGATGGTTTTGAGGTTGGTCAAGTGGTAGTTAGAGCATAGAAAATAACATAAAGTATAAAGTTTTACCGAAAGCAAATCTTTGAAATGTATGTAGTAGGTTTTAGTGATTGTGCAAATTATATTTGAGATTTTTGGGACAAAGAGTAGTTTTTAATCATAATTCATATGGGACAAGATTTAGAAGGTGAAACGGGAAAGATGTCTCCCATGCCCTTTTAATCTCTCTTTCCAGTGGCCAGGAAGGTGCTTTTCTTGTGCATCCTGTACTTCTGTTTTCTCCCTCACCTTCTTGGCCATCAACCTATGACCTTTGGGCTGATCATTTCTATGACTGTAATTGCACTTTTACACTGGAATTCAAACTTGTTCTTCATTGATCTGGCAGTACATCAGTTGGTCCTGATGATGTTAATTTTGAAATGCTTTGCCATCTCTCTCCTGTTTTTCTTATTGTTCTTCTGGTTATTTTTAACTAGATTGGGCAGAAGAACATTTTTCCTCATGCTTGGCACCGGACTGTTATCTTCCTTTTCTCTAAGCCTAGGAAGGATTCCAAGATTTCCTCTAATTATTGTCCAACTGGTTTGAGTTATTGTTTCTATAAGGTTTTAGAGAGGATGTTTAATAAATGTCTTGTGTGTTTCCTCAAATCAAACAACTTTCTCTTACTCATCCAGTCTAGGTTTTGTCAACAGTACTACACTGTAGACAACCTGATTCAACTTGAAAGGTCAATCAGGGAAGCATTCCTCAAGAAGGACTATCTTGTTTCCATGTTCTTTGACCTTGAAAAAGCATACAACACTCTTGAGGTACAGCATTTTGCAGGATCTTCACTCCTATGGATTGCATGGCCATTTACCCATTTTTACTAAGAATGTTTTATTGGACAAGCAATTCCAAGTCCATGGGGATATGACACTTTCTTGTTCTTTTTCTCAGGAACATGGAGACCCTTGGCACTGTGTCTTGTTTATCAAACTTTTTAAAATCAAGATTAATGCTGTCATTACACAATTTTATCATATTGTTGCTAATGAGCTCTATAATAGAACTTCCATATCTCATGTTGGTTGTTGAACAGCAGATTCAGATTACCTTCATTTGCTTGTTGAAGTTTTATCTTTTTTATTTCTCCAAACCCATTTGCATGTGTTTTTACCACCAATGAGGTATACACCTTGATTTTGAACTACATTTTGGGGATGTTGTTCTTCTTGTGGCTCTCGAAGCAAAGTTCTTGGGGCTTATCTTCAACCATGGCTTATTTTCATTCCTCATCAAGCAGCTACATGTTAAGTGTACAAGGGCACTGAACATCTTCCATGTCCTCTCTTTCACCTTTTGTAGAGCATATCAGTGTTCTATGCTCAAGATTTATTGTGCCCTCATTTACTCCAAATTGGACAATGGGTCTCTGGTCTGTGGTTCTGCCTGGACTATGGTCTTGAAGATGCTGGACCCCATTCACCATCTGGGGGCTTCAGCTCTCCACAGGGTCTTTCCAGAGTTTGTACACCAAGACCCACAAACCTTCTTCTAACTTCCACCTCTTGTAACTTTCTTTGTTTAAACTTTTGAACTTCAATCCTTAACACAGCATTCCATCAGAGTTATGTCTTCCTTCCTTATTGGACTATGCTCTTTTGGAATAAATGGTCTGCCATCTCCCTATCATTCTTCATATTCAGATATAGCTTGATGAATTGGATCTGTTCTTGGATGACATTGCTGTCTCCACTGATCAGCCATCTCTCTATGGCTTATTACCATCTCTACTTGTGACCTTTCTTTGAGTCACCTGAAGAAGGCAAACACTTCTGATTGAAACTACCATCTTCTGTTTGCCAAACACCTTTTGAACCATTCTTGTATTCCCATTTATACAGATGGTTTGAAATCAGGCTACTCTGTGGGCTCTGCCATGGTTTATTGTGGCTTGGTTTGTTCTCACAGGATCCCCTAAAAATTTGTGTGTTCACTGCCGAGTTGTATACCATTTCTCTTGTCCTGAATCATGTAAAAGCTATGCAGTATGCCTATTTACACTGACTCTCTACTCACCTTATTTTTGATGATATTCAAAAAATAACCCCTCGGTGTGGATTCCTGTACGTGGTGAGGGGACCTCCCAGGGAAGGTTCTGTTCTATCTGGTTACCTTCTCTGGGATCTAAACATCCACCCACGTGTTTGCCGTGCGTGGTGACCCGTGAAGGGGAGGAGAGGATCCTGGTGGTTGAGGGGTCCAACCCTAACACACCACTTTGGCCTCGAATTTCTGTAGATGGGCGGCCTTTGGGTGGCCCCCATTGGGTCAATCGGCTGGTCCACTTGGGTTAGAGTCAACCAAGTACCAGTGTTGGAAGTTCTCAACAGGTGTTGTGGACATTGTGCCTGATGCTGGTGTTTGGGTATAGTGCTCACGAAACCCTGGCGTTGCTGTATTGTCCTTGCGTGACTTTGTAGTGCGTCCCCTTGTAGGGCTCCATGGTGGGTGGGGTCAGTGGGTACCGACATTTTTCTTTTCCTATGGATCCTCTAAAAAATTTAAATAAAATTGTAAAAAAACAGTCAATGAGTAGCGACCACGTCTTGAATACTCAGAACAGCAATCTTCAACATCAGTAACACACGTACCTCATTTTCTTATAATACATTCTCTTTCAGAAAACCTTTAGGGCAAATGTCCCCTTTTTTATTCAAAAGGGGCTAGAGGGACTTGCTGGCTCTCCAAAGTCAGTAAAGAAACTTCGATCTGGTGACATATTGGTTGAAACATCCACATCCCAACACAGTGAACTCCTCTTGAATTCAAAGGCAATTGGGGATATACCTATTGAGGTTACACCCCATGCTACCTTGAATTCTTCACGAGGAGTTATTGTTGAAAGGGATTTGAAGAACGTTCCCAAGTCAGAGATTCTCGCTGGTCTCTCCACTCAAGGAGTTTCAGCAGTGAGGTGCATCTCCACTAGCAAAGATGGAGTTACACTGCCAACAAATACCCTCGTTTTAACATTTACTTCACCACGTGCACCTGCCACCATCAATGCAGGTTATCTCATTTGCAGGGATTGGCCATACATACCAAACCCTCTTCGATGTTTCCAATGTCAGAGATTCGGCCACTGAAAGACATCTTGTCGTGGTTCCCTGACAGGTGCTCGTTCTGGAGGCAAGGACCACGATGCCTATGACTGTGACATGAACCCACATTGCGTAAACTGCAATGGTTCTCACCCCTCTTACTTTCATTCTTGCCCAAAATGGTTGGAGGAAAAAGAGGTGCAGCGTTTGAAAACGACACATAACATTAGTTATCCTGAGGCTCGGAAATTGCTGTCCACAACTCCATCTCGGACATATGTTGCTGCACTTCATTCCACAACTACAGTGGGAGTGCAGACAGATCTCTCTGTGCCTCCAAGAGAATCATTTTCAAAACAAATGAAAAGCCTTTTGACCTCCGTGGTTAAAAAGGTTGATGAATCGACTTCCACACCCATCTCTGTTCCTGCCATACCTTCCAACAAACCTCAAGATCCACGTCCTCCAGTTTCAAATACAGGCATTTCTTCTGATACATCTTTTTCTCCCACCACAAGAGACAAAACAATTATTCGTTTGCGTCCTCAGTCACTGGATTCGATTCCCCTTCCAATAACAAAAACCTGCCCACCCGACCCAGAGCAGGATCCATGGAGGTTGATAGACCTCCTCCGAGTAAAGCCAGTAAAGAAAAAAGACGTGGTCGTAAACCGAAGGGTTCTCCAGCCACCTCACCTACCCGTTCTTAAAAATGGCCACCTTGATACAATGGAACTGTCGAGGTTTACGTTCTAATCTGGATGATATCAAAACGCTTATTGCTTCCTACCATCCTGTTTGTCTTTCTTTACAAGAAACATTTCTCAAAACTGCTGATACTGTCTCCATTCAGCAGATTTCTCTGTACAGAAATGACAGGTTGTGTGATGGTCGAGTACATGGAGGGGTGGCACTGTTGGTTGATCAACACGTGCCCATCCTGTCTTTGCCACTCAACACACCCTTGGAGGCTGTAGACATCCGTGTTTCCTTGGGTCATCCCATCACTGTTTGTTCTCTGTACCTGTCCCCTGGAGAGACATATGATCAATCAGATCTTGATGCTCTCGTTGAAGAATTGCCATCTCCATTTCTAATCCTAGGGGATTTTAATGGACATCATCCCCTCTGGGGAAGTGCTATTATTGATGGGAGGGGCCGATCTGTAGAGCGGATGGTCTCTGATCACAATCTTTCTCTTTTCAATACTGGTTCTTCCACTTACTTTCATGCACCTAGTCAGTCCTTTACCACTATTGATCTCTCAGTTTGCTCCCCTTCATTATTCTCCCATTTTTCATGGAGGGTTGACAGTAATCCACTAGGCAGTGATCATTTTCTGATCCTTTTGAGAGAGACTGGCGTGGTCGATGCCACCCTACCAGCGTGCCCGGTGGAAGCTGGATCAGGCAGACTGGTCCACTTTCACTGCTCTCGCAGAACTTGATCCTGCCATCGTAAATCAGCCATCAATAGATGACTGTGTAGCAGCGGTAACTGACTGTATTACACATGCAGCTGCTCAGTGTATTCCTAAAACCTCGACACGTTTTCCACGATATCCTCGTCCGTGGTGGAATCCTGCTTGCCACTTAGCACGGAAGGTTCAAAAGCGGGCCTGGGATACTTTTCGTAGATATCCCACAGTTTTAAACCGGGTTGCTTTCCAATGGGCCCGTGCACATGCTAGGTGGGTAAGACGTCAAAGCCAGAAGGAATCTTGGATTAAGTTCACAACCAGCATATCTTCTACCACCAGTTCCAAGATCATATGGGACAGGATTCGAAAGGTTAATGGGCACCACAATTCTGTCCCCCTCTCGATCTTACTCTCTGATGGTCAGGAGGTGACTGATGTTCGGAACATCGCTAACACTCTAGGTGAAAGCTTTTGCCGGGTATCTAGCACTTCTGCTTGTTCCTCCACCTTCCTGGCCATCAAGACTCGGGCAGAGCGATCACCTCTTTCCTTTCGAACTGACTGTTTTTGTCTTTTTACCCTGGTGGAACTAAAAAATGGCCCTTCATCGGTCTGCCAGTACGTTTGTTGAATACCTGATGATATTCATTATGACATGCTGCACCATCTATCTCCTGCTTCTCTTGATGTTCTTCTGATTGTTTTCAACCAGATCTGGCAGGAGAATGTTTTTCCTGATGCCTGGCGCCAGGCTATTATTTTACCTTACTCTAAGCCAGGGAAAGATCCCAAGATTCCTTCAAACTACCGTCCAGTGGCTTTGACGAACTGTCTCTGTAAGACATTAGAAAGGATGGTTAATGCTCGTCTTGTTTGGTTCCTTGAATCAAACAAACTCCTCTCGCCCACCCAATGTGGGTTCCGTCGACAGCACTCCACCACAGACCACCTAATTCATCTTGAAACATCTTTCAGAGAAGCCTTTCTCAACCGCCAACATCTTGTATCAATATTCTTTGACATAGAGAAGGCTTACGACACAACATGGAGGTATGGCGTTTTGCGAGATCTCCATACATATGGGTTACATGGCCATCTACCCATGTTTATTAAATATTTTTTAATAGACAGGAGATTCCAAGTTCGTGTGGGTTTGACACTTTCCCATTGTTTTGTACAGGAACTTAGAGTTCCTCAAGGCTGTGTATTGAATGTTACACTCTTCAGTATAAAGATAAATGCCATCACTGAACAACTCCCTCTCACTGTTGGGAATGGGCTGTATGTCGACGACTTTCACATCTCATGTCAGTCGTCAAACATGAGATATATTGAGCGGCAACTACAAACCGCCCTCAATTGTGTATGGAAATGGACTCTGGCGAACGGCTTTAATTTCTCTCTCTCCAAAACTGTATGCATGCACTTTTGCCGTCGACGGGGTATTCACCCTGATCCTGAACTTCATATCGGTGAAGTTTTGCTGCCAGTGGTCCCGGAGACCAAGTTCTTGGGGCTTATCTTTGATCGTAAACTGACCTTTATACCACACTTAAAGCAGCTTCGGGTCAAATGCACAAGAGCACTGAACATCCTCCATATTCTCTCTTCTACCAGTTGGGGGGCAGATCGCTGTTCAGTGTTAAAGGTATATCGTGCTCTTATTAGATCGAAACTCGATTATGGATCAATGGTCTATGGCTCTGCCAGACCCTTGGCCTTAAAGATGCTGGACCCCATTCATCACCAAGGACTTTGATTCTGCACTGGGGCTTTCCGTACCTCTCAGTTCAAAGTATATACATTGAATCTCATGAACCTTCTCTACACCTTCGCTGTTTGCAACTATCTTTACAATATACTTCGAAACTTCATTCCTTACAAAAGCATCCCACCTGGAAATGTGTTTTCCTTCCTCGGTGGGCAGTACTTTTTCAGAACAGACGATCTGTCATTTCTCCGTTTTGCCTTCGCATCCGGGCGCAGTTGGATGAATTGGGTCTGTCCTTGGATAACATTGCAGATTCCACAGGTCGGTCCATCCCACCATGGCTTATTACAGCCCCCAAATGTGACCTTTCTTTCAGTCACCTAAAGAAGGCAGATACTCCAGATTGGAAGTACCGTCTTTTATTCAATGAATATCTTTCAAACAATCATTCAGTTCCCATTTATACAGATGGTTCCAAATCAGGTAATTCAGTGGGCTCTGCTATGGTTTGCTATGGGTCAGTAGTTGTGCGCAGAATCCCTTCTACAGCTTCTATGTTCACTGCTGAACTGTATGCCATATCTCTTTCCCTGGATCATATTGCAGCTGAGCAGTACTCCAACTGCACTATTTATACTGATTCGCTTAGTTCTATACTTGCCTTGGAATCGCTACACGTTAGCTCACATCCTATTCTTGCTGATATTCGAAACCGACTGGCCCATTTCTCATTAGCAGCTACTTCAATCCATTTTTCTGGATACCAGGCCATGTTGGTATTGAGGGAACGAGTTTGCAGACATGGCAGCTAAATATGTCTGCTTCAGCACCATCACTCCTATGCCTATTCCGTACATGGACTATGGTGTTGTCTTCAAGGCTCGACTCCGTGCCAGCTGGCAGTCCACTTGGAGTGAGCAACGCGACAACAAACTTTTTCAAATCAAACCAAAAATTGGACTTTGGCCATCTAGCTTCCGTAAAGTTTGGAAGGAGGAAGTTGTTCTCGCTATGCTACGCATTTGTCACAGTTTTTTAACTTATCATTTTCTTTTATCTGGAACTGATGCACCAATGTGTAGTTTGTGTAACACTCAAATCACTATCAGCCACGTTTTACTTTCTTGCCATCCTTACAATTCTCAACGACGGCAATAATTTAAACATATTTTCTCCCAGGGTCAGTCTGTAACATTGGACAGAGTTATTGGTTATGGTGACTCTGTCCACCTTGATAATGTTTTTAATTTTTTAATGGCCATTAATCTTTTTAATCTCATTTAATTGTTGCATATTTATTCATTACACCTTTTAATTGTGGTTCCTTTTTTACAGTTTTAATCTCTCTCCTTCAATTTGACATTGGACAATGGCCAGAACATTAAATAACTCGACACCAGGACTGGAAAGGTCAACTTCAGGTGACTAATGCTACTGTTTGAACTATCCGTTTGAACTACTCATTAGTTGTCCTGGCGAGTTGTTATTATACTTTTGCTGCATGTCATTTAACACTTTTAGTACTGGCCATATTGACTCATAACACGGAACCAGGACTGGAAAGACCAACTTCAGGTGACTGACGGTGGTTTTTATACTTACCTGTTAGTCTTCCTGGTGGGTTATGATCATTACCATTCTGCTACCGGTAGTTCTTTACAACTTTGTTGACTGGATGTCAACATTGGTTTTACATTTTGCTTTTATCTTCAATTACCATTTTCTGTTTTAATTGCCATTTTGCTTTTATCTTCAATTACTTTTACAAATTTTACTCCATTTACTGGACTTTTATCTTTTTACTGGACATTTGGCTACTCATTATTACGATTTTGGGGAGTGTCTTTTTAAACTTCTATTCTTTTACATTTTGATACTGGTTGCTATGACACATAACCCGGAACCAGGACTGGAAAGACCAATTTCAGGTGACTGACGGTGGTTCTTGAACTTACCTGTTAGTCTTCCTGGTGGGTTATGATCATTACCTTTTTGCTGGAGTAAATACCTTACAACTTCTTATACTCTGCCTTCTATCTTAACATTGTAGACTAGGTGTCAACATTGGTTTTATACTTTTTTGTTTTACCTTCATTTCCATTTATGTCTATTACTACATTTATTTATTTTTTTTTATTTTTTTTACATTTTTACTGAATGTCTGGCACAGATAGCCTCGCTGCTTTGTGCCATAAAACACTAAATCAATCAATCAAAAATAACTGGCCCATTTTTTTATCTTCTTTTTCTATCTAGTTTTTCAGGATACTTGGCCACCTTAGTATTCACAGGAATGAGCTTGTTAATGGCACAGCTAAGTCCATCTGCTCTGGTACTCTTACAGCCATATCTGTTCCATTTATGACCTGTGGTCCTGTATTGAAGGCTTTGCTTCATGCAAGTTGGCAGTCATAGCAAATTTTTTTCAGATTAAACCTTATGTTGTTTTTTGGTTCTTCTTTTTCCTTAATGATTGGAAGGAGGAAGTTGTCCTGATACCATTTTAAATGTGTTATCTGAGGGTTTATTTCTGACATTGTATGGTATCACTGGCGATGGTGACACTGTCCAGCTTGATTGTACTTTTTATTTCTATGAGCCATTGACTTTTTTAATATTATTGAGATCTTTTTTCTGAATGTTAGACTGTTTAGTTTTTACTGAATTTATTTTACATTTTATAATAATTTTACTTTTACAGTTTTTACCAGCTGTTTGGCACAGATAGCCTAATTGTTTTGTGCCATTAAACATCATAAAACCTTTCAACTAACTAACTAGAACAGAATTATTTAACAGAATTGTTTATTGTTTGCTTAACTCACCTGGTGTGCAACAGTAATTGTGTTTCTCAGTTTTTATGTCTTTAGATAGTAAATTTAAAAAAATACAAGTAACTTAGTTTTCTCCTGCTATTTGTTAAAACAAAATTTCCTTACCTTGTTTATTCTAGGTGGTACAACATAAAATTATCTCTCAAGATGAGATGAAGAATAGGCTGAAGGTTTTGCTTAAACAGCAGTCTAGTCTACATGAAATGTATGTACTGATACTATAGCACAGTATTAACTTCATTTTGTGTTGTGTTTGTTAGTCTTAGTTTAGATACAGTAGAATATTTTTATGCTTCTTTAAGCTATAATGCAGAAATATGGCATTGGTAATGTTATACTATTTTTTGTGTTGTTACTTTGTACTTTTTGGAATAAGTATCATGTCATATGTATTTGTTTTTGTGAATCATTTTTAGTGAGACTTGTTAATATAACTTTCATCAACTGAAAAAAATAAAAAAACTGAAATACTCAGACATGTTACAACAATAATGCAAGTTGAACATTTCGATACAAAATTTTAAAATTTCTCCTATTATATTAGATGCAAAATTAATGCTGGTTTGTTGACCTGAGATCAGCAAGTAAGATGTTAAGCTACCAGTTAGTTTTAAGGTAAAGATATATTGTACCACTTTTATTATGTAAACAAAATCTTCCTACTTTAATCCAAATCATGTTTCTTAACCCATCTATTAACTGTACATGCATGTTTTCATAATTCTCACTTAACTACTTCCCTACCATTAAAAATTCCAGTGTAATACAGATAGAAACTGAAAAGAGTAAATAACTTAACCACTATCAAACTTAGACTTGTAACAAGACTACTACCAGCCAATGTGCCTTCTAAGTTTAAACTTTTCTGTTTTTGTTGAATAGTTATACTATATTTATTTAAACAGTTCCATTACTCTCATGGGATAGTAGAGACTAGTACACAGAAGTACATGTAAAGCTAAATATAAAGTTTTGGAAAAAAGTAAACAAATTTCAGATAAGAGTATGCAATAGCAATATTTTAACAAAGGATCATATAACAACTGCAGGAGAATAATCTTGTTGTATTTCACTCTCTGGTGTTTGCAACTGTTGCTAATATTTTCTGTAGAAAGAAATTTAATGGATAATTAATTATCTGAACATGTCTGATGCTTCATTCAATCTTGACCTGTATACGTTGTACAATATAAGCAATACTCAGTATACATGATATGCAAAGCCTGTTATTTGCAATGCACGCTGACCTCTGGACTCTGACTTTGTGGTGTAAAGAGTGATTTACTGTTTACTGATTATCATGAGTGGTTGAAAGTGCAAACAAAAACCCCTTTAACAATACATTTTAAAGTGAAGTTCAACTTTTTAGAAAAGAAAAAGAAACTGGAAAATAAGCATGTGTGAAACTACAAGAATTTACAACAAACATTAAAGTGTTGCTTGGTCTGGAACAAATACTTGGAAGTTAAGTGTGATTTTAAGATCTGTAGTGTTAACCACATGCCAAACCTTTCAGGAATGTTACAAAAAAAAACAACACAAAACTATTGAACATTAATAATCATTGTGCTAGAAAACTGGAGTATGCAATAACTGCATTAGATATCAAACTTTATTCAGTTGGTAGTATTGAGTGATTCCTCCTAGCTCTTTCAGTCAGTGTGTACATGCAATAAATATATGTTTTCAAAAGCTGGCAGTATTTAAGAGACTTAAAATACAAAGTGACTGCTGTTCTTATGTCACAGATTCAGAATCCATAACTTTAAGTACTGAATCAGGATATCTGATTGAGAAACCTTTTGTGGAAAATGAAACTTGTAGTGTGTCATCAATAAATTGTATCCTCTATATTGGTATGAATAATTTAACAATAATACAGAAATATAGCACTTAGGCTTAAACAGTTTATCTGACAACAGATTAGCAAATGTTTAGAAATCAGTACCTTCTGTTAAAAAACTTTAAATTAGTGTTAATAATATTGCTTAATGTACTATGGCTCATGTACCACTCTAAAACTATTTACTTTTCCAAGTTGATGTTTGACATAAGAAAGTAGGGGTGTATTGACCTGTGCAGTTAATGGAATTTGCTGTTGAATTAATTACATTAACTCATTATTCTCATGTGAGATTCATCAACCTTCTTTTCAGATTGTTTTAGGTTATTTAAAGACATATGGTAGTGAACTTTAATTACCGATGGGGTTAAAGGGTAACGTATCTTAAAATTTAATTGATTTCTTGAACCTACATATTGTGTTTACATTATGAAAATATATTACCCATAATGGTAAAAAAATGTGAATAATAAACTAAAAAATCTGGATTTTACTTCTGATATTTGTGTTTTGTACATCGAAATAATTCTTTGTTGTACCATCAAGTATATAGACAATTATTTCAAAGTCAGTTATCCCAACTGAATGTTAAGAATAATCCAAAATAATTCATAATGCCTTGCACTATCTAGATATGTAATTACAGTAAATGAAACTTTTCTTTCCTTTCTGAACTTTCATATCAAGACAGTTTTGTTAGTGATGTACAACTTACAAGATAATATTTCTTGTTATGGATATAAAAGATAATTCATGCTTGTCAGTAGCAGAAATAATTATCATAAATATAAGTTAATGAGTGAGTTTCATGTCGGTATGTTTTATTTCAGACAAATTAAGTTTAAATTATTCAAAGACAATGAATTAAAAGTTTTCAGTTTTCCCAAAATTGTAATTTCCTTTAAATTTAACCTTTTCCTCTGTTAACGAAGTAACAAATGAGTGATAGAAAAGCTTGGAGCAACATTATTAAACTATAATTTCCTGAACTGATCTTGTCCAGTGTTTCACATCTTCAGTAACAGTTTTTAATAACAAGACATAAATGTGAATGTGATATATCAAGTACTTAATTTTTCTGCTTCTACATCAGTTTGTCTGTTTGTGATTTGATCTAGTACCATGACAAAATAGAACTCAAATGGATCATTGAGCTTTGATGTGAACTAGTAATATAATTGTTTATAGCAGGGGTTCCAAAACTTTTTAGACCTGTGGAGCTTCACATCAGATAGAAAAAAAACACACTAAAGATAGAAAGAATTGGTCACTAGCACCAGATAAAGTTTACTTCAAGCTTTTAGAATATGAATTTATTAAAAACATCAATATTTAAAGAAAAACTTTTACTTCTACTTACTTGCTCAAAAATTTCTGCTTGCAAAATTTATACATTTTACTTATTTATTTATTAGTAGCTCGGATGAGCTTGCTTTTGTTCACAAAGTAGTTCAATATTTGGAGTTATGGTTGTTATCTGTAATTGCATATGATCTTCAATATTTAGCTGTATACAGTGAAAATATTTGCTCACAAAGATATGTTGTTGGAAAAAGCATCAAATTTTCAAAGCTCTAATGCTTATTTCAGGGTATTCCATGGTCATTTGAATCCAAAATTGTGTAATTTCTTCCTGCTAAAATTTTGTTTTTTGGGTATAATCACTTGAAATTTCTATAAGCTGTTTTTTCTCTTTGAAAAGCAAATTTTTGGTATTTGCAGAGTCAACAAAGGGATTTTGAATCCACAATAATTTTTTCTAAACGAGGAGGGAAATACTCCCTGTTAGTTGTACACAAATCAGATGTGTGCTGCAAGACTGAAATTTTTAAATCTTTACTTAAGTAAATTTCATTCATAAGTAAAAAACCACTGAGATTTTCAAAGTGGTCAAGTTCTTCCATAAGTATACATTCACCCCAATGTTTTAGTTTATGTTGAAGTGCTTTCATTTTCCTTTGAGCTTTGAAGTACATTACTCTGGTATCCTGCATTGTATCATCACATCATTTGCATAGGCAGATATGTCCAAAAGGTAAGCCATTTTCTATATCCAGCATTTGTCCCTTGATTTGTATGCAAGTTCCAAATGGCATTCAGATAAAAAGAAACCTATCTTCTTATGCAGTTTGTAAAACTGATCAAACACTTTTCCCTGAGAAAGCCATCAGACTTTAGTATGAAGCAGCAAATTTTTATGCAAATTTCCCATATCCTCAGAGTAAACTGAAGATCGTTGCATTGAGTGGTATTGATTTTATCAAATTAACTATTTTTATGACATCATCCAATATCTCTTTTAAAGTCTTCTGACATTCATTTCATTGTAAGTGCATGATGATGAAGACGGCAGTGGATACTCTCACTGTCTGGGTTCTTTCTTTTTTTATGCATGCTGCTGTGCCTGAAAATTTTTCCAATCATATCTGCGGCCCCATCAGTGCAAATATTTGAGCAAAGTTGCCATTACATTTCATGTTTTTCTGTAAATAAATTGATAAGTTTAAATATTTCTTCGCCTGTTGTTTAGGTAGGCAAAGGTTTGCAAATTAGCATGTCTGCTTCAAAACTAGTTTCGTGAATATAGTGAACAAACATGAGCAACATCGTATAACCTGCAACATCTGTTGATGCATCCATCTGAAGCGAAAAAGTTGGATTCTCTTTTATTCACCTTATTATTTCTGTTGATCAATTTGCTGACATATCCTTGATTTTGAAAAATCTGAGTTGTCAGAAAGGGGGGGACCAAGTTAATGTTTTTAAAAAGTTTCTCATCAATCATGCACTTTACCAAATCTTTTGCAATTGTATGAACTTCGTCTGCTTTTGCAATACGGTAACTAACAAGATATGAAGCAGTAAGAGCACCTTTGCTGTCCTGATGGAAAAAACGAATGAAATGTTGCTTTCCTTGCATTTAATTGCAAACACTTTCTTTTGATATACTTGGAAGTTGGATTTCTTGATTGAGAGTGTTTGGTTTCTAGATACCATTTTAATTTTGCTGGATGCAAACTACTGTCATTCAACGCTATTCCACATTCAACACACAATCCACTACGTCCATCTTCATCACCTGTTCATGTAAAACCAAATTCAACAAAACTTTCATCATACTTTCGTTTCTTTCTTGTTTCGGTACTTTTTGCATCATCCTTCGTTGATGATAACACTGATAAATTCGTATTAGGCCTAGGCCTAGGAAGAGTTTTACTCGTTTCAGATTTATTACTGATATTCAGCCACTTATCCATTATAAGGGTAACAGCTAATTATTAATTTGTGTAAAAACATATTCTTATATATTTGGCACTTAAAAAGTATTTTCACAGACACAAAATAGTTTCTTAATGAAAACTCGTTCAAGCACTTGAGTTTTATCACCATATAATAACATGCTGACTTAAGATCAGTGTTACCATAATGACATCAGAAATAAAGATTTGTGGAAAAAAGGCTAGGCTGCTAGAATAATATACTTTTCTAAAGAAAAAGGGTAACCTATTATTTTTACAATTTTTTTAACAAGAAATTTTTAAGCCAAATAAAAAAAATATTAAGCCAGATCTGATATGAGTCTAAAACTGGAATGAAATAAGGTCATAGAGCTTATTGGTACCAAGTTTCTCTAATTAAACTACAATGAATTTAACCTAATCTCATAATTACCAGTCATAATTGTCATAAATATAGTTATACTTCATATAAATATACTTTGAAATTGAAACAATTGATATTGCATCTAATTGCATCACAATGTTTCAAATTTGGATAAGTCTCGGCTATGACGTCATGTTTCATTTTGTTTCATATCGTTCAAAATTTAGCTGTTTCTCCAGATCTGGCTTTTAAAAGACAATTGGCATCACTACCCAGGGTTGACTGAAATAAAATTTTCAATTTTATTTGAAAATTACTAAACTATCTTGCATCTCCAATGATACACATGATCTTGAGATGGTATCATATCTACTAGCAACCAGTGGTGACACTGTCAAAGTTAATTAAGATTGTATTAACACTTTCACCACGAGAAATTCTAATTTAATTAAAATCGTCTGGCATTAGGCAGAAGAAAATACAAGAAGGCCCAATACACAATGAACGTGTTATGTTAAAGATATATTTTCCTTTTTGCAGTGTATTCCAATTCAATTTTATAGTTTTAGGAAAAAATATTAACATTCCAAAAGTTCTTTGCAGAGCCCCATGTAATTATGACAGAGCCCAAGGGCTCCCCAGAGCATAGTTTGAAAAACCATAGCTTATAGCATATATATATATATATATATATATATATAGTTTTTCCTGATTTAATAACTTGAGAAAATTTGATGCACACTGATGTGTCAATTTAAATCTGTATTTAATGTGTCTGTAGTGAATTTTAAGTTGTATGTGATATATGCATACACATCAAGTGTGTTTTGATGTAATTCTTAATGTTTTTATGCTCTAAAATATTGAAACATTTTAAACTTTCATACCATTGTCACTTTATTTTATGTTTTTGAAAGTCGTCATTTGCAGACAGTATAGACTTCATAATAATTTATTAATATTATTTGTTTCTGCTGAAATGGATTTATAAACTGGTGATAAGCTGTTACTTTTCTCCATGTATTGGATTGGTATTACTGAAAAAAAGCTGCATTTATGGAACTTAAAAATTAGAATGGGTCACTATATATTTATGTATGTCAGAGTAATCACTGAGACCAAGCTGAAAACAGGTGGTTAAGGAAATTGGTAATACATCATTTGTATTCTTTAGATATGGACTAGAAATCACAGAAACTGAGTTAGAGACTGAGATTATGAGCTATCTTCCACATATTTGTGAATGGATCAAGCATTACATGCTGTCTAGTCCATCTCAACTAAAAGGTTATAATTGCAGTGAAAACACTCACCTGATAGAAATTGCAGCAGTACAAGACATTGAAGATAACATTTGGTGTCCTAAGTTTGGAATAAAGGGAAAGATTGACTTAACAGTAGATGTTAATATACATTCAAGAGGAAAATTGCTGAAAAAGGTAGACTGTTCTATCCTGTGGTTTACTAAGATTCAGAGTTAATAAGTTTTTTTAAACCAGACATTTATTGCACCCTTCTTGATTTATCATATCCTAACTTAGTTTCTTATTATTAGACTGTGCCCTTAGAGTTAAAGACTGGGAAGCCTACATTTTCTGTGGAGCATCAGGGACAAGTAACTTTGTATACAATGATGATGAGTGACAGATCAACTGATCCTGAAGAGGGACTTCTCCTGTACTTACAAGGTGGTCCCCAGATGAAACGAATCCCTGCTGAACATCGTAATATAAGAGGTCTCATGCAGTTACGAAATGAATTCTCTCATTACACAGGAAAGGTACTAGATATAGGTCAAAACATGGCACCAAGAAGTGCTCACCTTCCTGAGCCAATCAGCAATAAACGTGCATGCACAAAATGTCCTCACCTTCTCTCATGTTCTTTATATCAAAGGTAGTTTGCTTGAGTACATGTAGTACTCTGTAATTTTAAATCTCAACTTTTATAGAAATGAAAATTCATTTTTATTTTGTATTAGTTTCTAGATTACTTCAAAGAACTGTGATTTCAAACTTATTGCATATATAATAATTTTCATTTTAATAATCATGTGCATGTTAACCTATATCTGGAAAAGCAGTTTTATTTGGCTTGAAGATAACTTTTAATAATTTAATAATGGGACATAATTTGTTCTGTACATCATGTAAACATAATAACCAATGAAAGTTCTATATTTGAAATAAAAGATTATTGGCCACTGTAAGGAGCTATACAGAAACTTCAAATAAGTTTTTAAAGTTCTTGACAATTTTGGGAGAATATCTGTTGATCAGAAAGATTTCACAAAATTGTTACTTAATGAGATTATACATATATAGGAAATTTTCAGCAAATACAATTTTTTGAAGTTGAGAGAGAAAATCATTTATCTTGGAATTGTTACTGTTCATATAATTAAAAATAAAGGTCTTTTCTAGTACTAGTGTATCTAATTTTAAAGTAAACAATTTCACTATTTAATGAAAGACAATAAAACAGTACTGAAATATATTAATACTTATTTTGAATGTAAAATTGCTTAAAGTTGTGTGAAATAGTATAAGTTACATATATGTACACACACACACACACACACACACACACACACACACACTTGTTTTGGATATTTTGCTGTGAAGAACACTTGATTTATTTATGTGTTTAAAGTGCATTTAACGGTATTGTAAAAAAAAGAAACATTTTTTTTAGTTTAACTTACTTTTCAGAATAGTGTTTTAAAAGTCACATGCACAAAGATATACATATCATATAGTAAGATTTCTTGTCTACTTTAATAAATTTTAAATTTGTGTGTGTGTTATATGTCAGTCAATATTTAAAAAAGTTTTGTAGTCAATATCAAAGTTAGTTTTTATATCTTTTATACAGTTTGAAGCATGGTTATTTTGAATTAAAGAATAACTTGTTTTAGAGCCATTGAAGATTACACCCCATCATCAGGGAATCATCCTATGTCTGTCTTGGTTCCAGAAACTTTGAATCATTTGTCTTCAGATCACCTAGCTTATTTTAAACACTGGATTCTCCTCTTGAACTTAGAATTATCTGCCACACGTAAAAAGTATGGAACAAGTTTTTGGAATGAAGATTCCTTGTTGAGGTTTGTTTTAATTTTTTTCACACTTAGGAATACTACATTTTTTTTTAGAAATTGTGTCCGTTTCTGTAATAGTGCATATTATAATTGGTTTGCAGCAAAGATATTAGAATAAGTTTGTTATTATTTTTGAGTAGAGTTAAATTTTTCAAACTGAAATAAAGGAAAATGTGGTGTAAACTGTTGTTTTATTTCCTGCTTTTGTATGTGTTGATACTCATATTTTTAACTGTTATATACATATATGCTTGTTTCATAACTAAAAAAATAACATATAGCATATTATAACAATTTATTGTAACATTTTTCCCAATCATGATATTTAATTCTTAGAATCAGGCAATAGATCTGTTGCAAATTTTCTCACTTCTGATCTGTTGTAGTTCTTACCTTACCAAAATTAATTGTTTAACATCAAACAAGTTGTTAATAATTTACTGATATATGGTCTTCTGTATTTCCACCATAATCACAACTGCTTCTTTAGAAAATATATTTATAAGCTAATATTAGATTCACAACAAAACAGGCTAGTTGTTGTTAGAAGATTTCTTTTATTGAAGACAGTGGTAGATATTAGTTATTGGTGAAAAGAATATATTTCTTATTTTATTAAGGTGATGTTTTACAAAACTACCATTCTTTTACTAAATCAATTCACTGACCATCTGGTTGTTTTAATTTTTAATCTCCTGTTGGTAAAAGGAAATCATTAAAGTTTGCGTAACAGTGATTTTGAAGCTGCAACACTTATTAAATAAATTAGTACTGATTAATTTGTCACAAAATTGGCTGTTACCACAATTTTTTAACATAGTAAGAATTCTTTATAGAAAATTAGAAACACTTTTGCATTATAAAACATACAAAAAATGAACCACAGATCTTATTTACCCCAAACAGATGAAGTTCTAAAATAAAATAATATTTGAGCATTTATGTGTGTCCATGGTGAGACTGCAGTAAGTCTACAGATTTATAAATCTAAAATTAGAAACTTAAACCTGAAGATGACCTAGGAAGGTCGAAATGTTGTTGTTCTCTGCTTATCAGTAAAAGTTTTAATACCCATACCAGGTGTTCTGAGATGTATTTTTTATTTAAAGGGGATTTCTTGTCATCAAGGGACACATACACACCATATGTGCTAATGTACAGCTACTGTATATTTAAGTTGAAAGTTTTAATATTTATTATCTCTTGGCTTGAAAACAAAACTAATGCACTTGTGTAAACATTGGATGTAGCATGCTAGTTTCAAGCCACAAATTAGTTAGTTTCAATTCAAGAACATTTACATCTCAGTGCAGCAATATTGTTTATTACTTTATTTTTGCAATGAGTAAAATACGTTTGATTTGCAACAGTTGATTATCTTTAAAATGTGAGCATAATGTCAACCAACTGCCATGAAAACTACTGTGAGCCTGAAATTTCACAACTGCTGTAGAAAAATTAGAATCTTCTTTGTAATATATTTATCTAATAGAGAAATTAAAATTTTTGTCAATATTGTACAAAAATAATCTTATATGGATGGTTAAAGTCAAAGTGTGTTTGCCATGACCTTTTTTCATTGTGCTGTTCAACATGGTATGTATTTGATCTCAGAGTTACAACTGTTAATTTTATCCTACATTACTAGTTTAGCAACAGTTTATAATAGAAGAGAGTAATTACCAGGTACAGTATACAGGATACTAAAAAAAAATCAACTACATATATGAGAAATTCCAGAGGTTTTGTAATTGCAAACTGTACATTAGAAAAAGTATTTTTATTTTTCACATGACCATCAAATTGCACTGATTTGTCAGACCCTGAGTAAGACTTATGATAGCCATTCACAGACATATCTTGAGCACACATACTTTTCCACATCTTATTTGTGTGTGTGTGTATGTGTATACAGACTTGTAAATTTTTTTGTATGTTTCTTTTCTAATATGCTGTGTACATTCAGTTAGAATAACTGGAGGGAGAAAGGAATGCTACATAAATTTCAGCCAGACAAAATATTATAGTATTTGTTATTTTTATTTTTTAGCAAGAGAAAAAATTTTTTGTTTAAACCATAGTAAAATAATATATATTTTTTTTTCAGGGAGAAGAAAGGTATTTGCTTGAGTGGAATGACTTTGAGATCATCTGTAAGATACAGTAAACAACTTGGTAATGATCAGTGGGTGTTGACTTTTCAAAAGGATTCTTCTGCATCATTTGAGAACCTGAAGGGCATTGGTTTGAATCCTTGTGACTTTGTTTTGATAAGCAAGGATGGAATTTGTCAAGAGATTGCCATTGCAATGGGAACTGTTTTATCAGTGCTCAATAATTCTGTTGAAGTAGTAACTGACAAGTAAGGAAGTGTGAATAAATTGATGATATTGCATTAAGATAGTTAATTTCACATTCTGTAGTGGTTCAATGAGTAAATAGGTAAAAAATTAATTAAAAGTTTTGCCAGTATAACTTGTTGCAAAAGAGGGGAAAATAGAGTATAAATATCCTTTGTTATAAATGGTCTTGGTTTTTCATTTTTATCTTGCTTTTCAACAGCTCTAAAATGTGTAAAATAAGTAAATTAAGATATTTAACAGTGAGTCTAATTTATAAAGGTTAGTTCTCACAGTGTTTTAACATTTTATACTAGTTCCTAGTTAAGCTTAGCACATTTAACTTTTTGGTGCCCAGTGGAGGACACTTTATTATTCAAGGGCAAGATAAAAGATACATATTGAAAACAAGCTATTACTTATTTTCCACACATTTACAAAGAAAGAAAACCTCAGAGATGAAATTTATTTAATAAAAAAGTTTTATTGAAATATATTCATAAAAAAAATTAATCACAAATGTTTATTTTGGGTTGATTTTAATGCATTTTAAGTGAAAACTTTAGTATTTTTGAATTTCCTGAATTGTTCCTGAGCATAATGTGGTACTTGGAGTTTCTAAGAGGTAAATTGAAGTAGTTTTGAACAAAAAGCTGTAATTTGAAACTTTCAAGTGAAGTTTCGTTGATTTTAGCCAATTACTTTTTCTCAAATTTAGTTGCTATGAGAAATGATCAAAACGTGTAATTAAAGCTGTTTTTGTGTGTTCTTTTAAACTGTTTAAGCCGATATAAAGATCTAAACAAAATAATAATTAAAAATATTGATATGCTGCTTAAAGAAAAATATTTTGTAAACAACTTTTGTCACAATTAAAATTATTTTTTTAAATTTATAAAAAGAAAATTATTTTATTATTTTACATTTCACTTGAATTGTGATAATAAAAAATAAATATTTTTAATAGAACAATATGATGTAGGTTTCGTTATCATTTCTCACTTCTTCATATCAAATTTTGCTGTAGTTAGACATTGTTTACACTAGGTCTTGTCAGCTAATGTCATTTTGCTCATAAAATTTATATGGTAAAAGGTTATTTTTATGGACAGCAGTGATTATAAACCCAGTGGAACTATGTGTATTGTTTATCAAGTTGGAGAAAAGGTAAATTTAAAGTTTAAATAAAAACTATTGGCAAGTTTTACAAGAATATAGGAAAACATAAGTCAGTTATTCAAATCTAAAAAATTTGTAACTCAAATTGTTGCTTATTAAACATTACAATTAACTATTATTGAATTTTTAAATTTCTGAATTTATACATTTATTACATACAAAATTAGATATTTTATTTGCAGAAGTTAATTTATATGCAAAAATGGCTCGTTTGGGTTGAGAAAATATTTTACATAGAAGGTCGAAATGTTGTTCGCTCTTCTATGTAAAATATTTTGTCAACCCAAATGAGCCGTTTTTGCATATAAATTTCTCAACAAGTGGGTTTCTCGACATCACTGATTAGAAGTTAATTTATAGGATGTTCAGCTGAAGTTTCAAACTATTTTATCATTCAGTTTTGATTGTAATGCAGGAAAAGAAATTGTATGTGAAGTGCATTGAATCAGTTTACCTGGACATTTAAGGATTGAAAAAGTGCTTCTATATATAGAAATCCTGACAAGAGTTAATTTTTTTTTTTTTTGCTATGCCAGAACTTAAGTTCTTGATAGATTTTTACTGATTCTAAATATGATGCTAAAACATGTAATTTAAACATCGTTCCAACTGATAATGTTTATAGACAACTTTTCAATTGTTAAATAGTGCAATTCTGTTTTTGAAGTGAAATTAGTTCTGAGTTCTTACTGTTCACTCAAAATATTTATTTTAGTTGAACTTGAAGAATGTTAAGTAAGATAATTAGACTTTTTCTTCACTTTGATTTGGAACTCAGTAAATTACCTAATTCAACTTGTTATTTGTACAGTGCAGTTATCTTGAGAACTCTCCAAGTTCTTTGATCTCCCATTTGGTAGTCCCACTATAAATATTCTTTTGAATTGAAATATCAGGAGTTATATTGAATGATTCCTTATATGTCCATAAAAATTTGTTGATCCAGTCTCGAAAGTGCATAAAACCTCTTGACTATGTATAAAAGCCTAGGTTTGGAAAATTTCAAACTTTCAAACATGTGGTCAGCTTCCGGTAAGTTACCTCTCTCTTTCTTTGTGAACCTGACGATGACTGAAGGAGGTAGAAACATTGTTCACTCCTCTACGTAAAAAAATTTTCTCAACCCAAGCAAGCTGTTTTTACATGTATAAAAAAAAAATAAGTGTTGACTATGGGCATTTCTCAGAGGAAACTAGTCTCACAAAAGTAGTTTCTTATAGTGTTTTTACATTTAGTGCATACCATGCTTAGCCAAATGAAAATTCTTTTTCAGATATAGTGTAATGCAGATTTCTAGGCTTCAAAATAGTTTATTAAAGAAAGAAAAAGATGACTTAGCATATATATATTTTTTTTTTTACAGGGACTTAACAATGAGACAAGATTGGGAACATTTGGTATTTAGAATTGATCTTAATGTGTCCTCTAGCATGATAGCTCTCAACTTTGTTAACTTGGTACGACTTATGTCTCCTGATCCACAGGCAGAGAATATCCGAAGTTTTGTAATTGACAGAAAACAACCTGAGTATTTAAGTCGTTTAGATAAGCAGGTGGTTCTGAAAGGCAGAGAAATCATGAAATGTCTCAATAAATCACAACAGAGAGCTATATTAAAGACTTTAATGTGCAAAGATTATGTCATGTGGAGAGGAATGCCTGGAACAGGTAGAGGATGATATAATGTGATTTGTTAGCAATTGCTAATTTAGAAGTCTTTAAAATAAATAAGATTATCATTTGTCTGGTTTTATTACAGTGCTTTGCTATTTCTTTTGTATTTTAACAAAATGATGCCAATTTTCGTAATGTTTTAAAATATTTTCTTACACATGTTGTTAATATTTACATATACATTGTTTTTCAACAGAGTTTGAGAAAACCATGATTTTTTTGAAATAAAGCTTTTATCAGTTTGTAATCTTATGCAGGGTAATGCTTTTTATTTGATTCATACTTTACAAGCTTTTTTTAACATTCAGAAAGAAAAAATGTGCTGTGCATTAATTTCCTCAAAAGAAAAGGAATCCAGGATATTAGTTACTTTGTCATTGAATTCAGAGTAACAATTATAAAATATTTTTTCTAATCCAGGTTAGATAGTGAATTCCCTACAATACATAATTCTTATAAATGTCTTTATATTACATATGTGACTTGTATTTAGATGTAAACAGTTTTGTGTTTAAAACAAGAGGGAAGAATGAAACAAATATTTTAAATGTATAATGTTGCATAATATAGTAAGACTAACAATACCACATATTACTTTTTTTTTAAATATCTAGAACATTCATAATAGGTCAGAAGTACATCTCTTAACTTAAGAGTGATAAAAATCCTGAACTTGATTCCCAATGTTGAACAGAGCCCATGTAGCACATTGTTTAGGAACATTACAAAATGGAATGCTTGTGATATCATATTTATTTGCTTTGTTTTCAGTTTTGTATTTTATTATGTTTTAGCAGTTTTGTTTAACTGTACTTAATAATACAAGTATAAAAGAGTCCATTATTGTAGAATTAGTTTATTGATAACTTTGATTTTAAGTGCAAATTAATATAACTATGAGCTATTAATTAGATACTGTATGTCTACATTACATATCGTGCTCCATTGAACAACAGGCAGTTTCTATCATTGACTTAAGAAATTATTATTGGAAACTGCAGTTTGTAACTGGTCATAATGTGGATTCATCTGCATATTGTGAGCTCATAACTTTTATTTTCACAAGTTTTTGTTATTATTTACTAAATTTCAAATTAAAATTCTTACATAGTTTTGTAAAGCATAAATGTGACAATACATTTATTTCCAGTCATTCACTTATAACAACTGTTCACAATTTTCTTTAGCATTCACACAAATAACAGTTCTGGACTAAACAAACTTAATTTCTTACAAAACTGTAAGTGATAGTATATTTATAAAATGTTATTTTCTTTCACTTTGCAGGTAAAACATTAGCAATTGTATCTTTGGTGAGGATTTTAGTGAAGTTTGGTTATTCCGTTCTTCTGACAAGTTACACCCATTCTGCTGTGGACAATATCTTGCTCAAATTACTTAACCACAATGTGAACTTCATTCGTCTTGGTCATCTGGGAAGAATCCACCCCCAAGTTCAGCCATTCTGTAGTGAAAAGTTAACTGAAGAAATTAATTCTGTTGAAGAGCTGAGAAATTTGTATCTCTCAAAGGTGAGTCTGTTAAATTTTATCTTAGGATAAAATATGTAAATGTTTAACAGTCTTAAAAAATCATATATTACAGTTGGTTATCCTGCTGATTTTTGCCATGTATGAAACTCATGGAAATTAGCAGTTGTGTGCATACAACAAAGAAATTCTAACATTTATTTAATCGAGAATAAAATTTTTTTTATTTACATGTATCGAGAACTGTAATAAAAGATTTATTTTTATATAATCTGATTAGTTTAGTGAAATTGAACCAATATTGCTTATAATTTAATAGTTTTTTTTACACAACACTTTTGGGGAACTTAAACTTCTCACTAAATGTAAGAAAATCATAAAATTTCAAAACATTTCATGTGACAGACCTTGCATGAATTATGCATAAAAATGTTTTTGGATGTATAAAAACAGCTTTGATGCATCAAATAGGACACATGCTGAATGTTGTGTGGCAAATGAGAGTACTTTGCAAGATGTACTTAAATGATTAAAACATTGAACAATATAAGCCATGTTATTGAAAAAAACTTTGAAATATAATGGACCTACTTCACCAGAACCGTTCAAATAGATAAACATAAACAAATTCATCAATGCAGTAGAGGAACTTCAAAATATGAAATACACACTAATATAAAGTGATTAATATAAAGTGATATGCTGTTATATTTTTTAAATTGAACCACTCCTTGGTGTGGATTCCTGTACGTGGTAGGGGGACCTCCCAGGGAAGGTTCTGTTCTTTCAGTTTACCTCCTCTGGAATCTAAACATCCATCCATGCGTTTGCAGTGCGTGGTGACCTGTGAAGGGGAAGAGAGGATCTAGTGATTGAGGGGTCTAACCCTAACACACCACTTTGGCCTTGAATTTCTGCAGATGGGCAGCCTTGGGGTGGCTGGTCCACTTGGGCTAGAGTCAACCAAGTACCAGTGTTGGATGTTCTCAATAGGTGTTGTGGACATTGTATCTGATGCTGGTGTTTGGGTATAGTGCTCACAAAACCCTAGTGTTGCTGCAGTGTCCATGTTTGGCATAGTTGCACGTTCCCTCATAGGGCTTTATGGTGGGTGGGGTTAGTGGGCACTGAATTTTTTTTTTATTATTATGGATCCTCCAAGTAAAAACTTAAATAAATTAATGAAAAACAGTTTACGGGTAAACGACCACGTTTTGAAGATTCGGAGCAGCAATCTTCAACATCTGTAATACCTGTTGTACCTTATTTTCTTATACTACTTTCTCTTTCAGACAAACCTTTAGGGCAAATGTCTCCATTTTTCATTTAGAAAAGACTAGAGGGACTTGCTGGCTCTCCAAAGTCAGTAAAGAAGCTTCCATCTGATGGCATATTGGTTGAAACATCCACATCTCAACACAGTGAACTCCTTGCATTCAAAGGTAATTGGGGATATACCTATTCAGGTTACACCTCATGCTACTTTGAATTCATCATGAGGAGTTATTGTTGAGAGGGATTTGAAAAACATCCCTGAGTCAGAGATTCACACTGGTTTCTCCACCCAAGGAGTTTCTGCAGTGAGGTGTATCTCTACTCACAGAGATGGAATTATGATGCTGACCAATGTCCTCATTCTGACATTTACATCACCACATCCACCTGCCACCATCAAGGCAGGTTATCTTAATTGCAGGGTATGGCTGTACATTCCAAATCCTCTTCGATGTTTCCAGTGTCAACGGTTCGGTTACTCGAAGACGTCATGTTGTGGTTCCTTGATGTGTGCTCATTGCGGTTGCAAGGACCACAATACCTGTGATTGTGAAATGGACCCTCATTGCATCAGTTGCAATGGCTTTCACTCATTCTACTTTTGTTCTTGCCCTCAATGGTTGGAAGAAAATGAGGTGCAGCATTTGAAAACGATTTGTAACATTACTTATCCTGAGGCTCGAAAGTTGCTGTCCACCACTTCATCTCGGACGTATGCTGCTACATTTCGTTCCACTACTACAGTGGAAATGCAGACAGATCTCTCTGTGCCTCCAAAAGAATTGTTCTAAAACCAAATGGAAAGTCTTTTGACCTCTATGGTCAAAAAAGTTAATGAATCAGCTTCAACATTCATATCTGTCCCTTACGTACATTCCAGCAAATCCCAAGATCCACTTCCTTTTGTTCCTGGTACAGGCACTACCTCGGATACATCTTCTTTTCTCACTCCAAGATGGAAAATGATTATTCGTTTACGTTCTTAGTCTCTGGAATCCTCTTCCAACAGCAAAGGCCTGCCCAATCGACCCAGGGCAGGATCCATGGAGGCCAATAGACTTCCCTCGAATAAAGACAGTAAAGAAAAAAGACATGGTCATAAACAGAAGGGTTATCCGCCTAATTCGTCTACTTTAAATAGAAATGGCCACTTAATACAATGGAACTGTCAAAGTTTACATTCTAATCTGGATGACATTAAAACGCTGATTGCTTCCTACCATCTTGTATGTCTTTCCTTACAGGAAACATTTCTGAAACCTGTCAATACAGTCACCTTTCAGCAGTTTTCTTTGTACAGAAATGACAGGCTGAATGATGGATGAGTGCATGGAGGGGTGGCACTGTTGGTTGATCAGCATGTGCCCACTCTGTCTTTACCACTCAATACACCCTTGGAGGCCATAGCCATCCCTGTTTTCTTGATTTGTACCATTACTTTTTGTTCTTTCTACCTGTTGCCTGGAGAGATCTATGGTCAATCAAACCTTGATGCTCTCATTGAACAGGTGTCGTCTCCCATTTTAATCTTGGGGGACTTTAATGGACATCGTCCCTTCTGGGGAAGTGCTGATATTGATAGGAATGGTTACACCATAGAGCGTATGCTCTCTGATTACAACCTTTCTTTTTAAATACTGGTTCTACTACTTATTTTCATGCACCTAGTCAGTCCTTTACTGCTGTTGATCACTCAATTTGCTTCCCTTCACTATTCTCCCATTGACAATAATCCATGAGGCAGTGATAATTTTCTTATAATTTTGAGAGAGACTGGCCGTGGTCGATGCCACCTGACCTGCATGCCCAGGTGGAAGCTGGATCAAACAAACTGGCCCTCTTTCACTGCTCTCACAGAACTTGATCCTGCCATCATCTGTTAACCATCAATGGATGATTGTGTGGCAGCAGTAACTGACTGTATTATACAAGCAGCTGCTCAGTGTATTCCTAAAACCTCAACATGCTTTCCACAATATCCTTGTCTGTGGTGGAATCCTGCCTTCCACATGGCATGGAAGGCTCAAAAACGGGCCTGGGATACTTTCTGTAGGTATCCTATACTCTCGCACTGCATCGCTTCCCAGCAGGCCCATGCATATGCTTGGTGGGTAAGTCGTCAAAACCAGAAGGAATCTTGGATTAAGTTCACAACCAGCATATCTTCTACCACCAGTTCTAAAACCATATGGGACAGGATTTGAAAGATCATTGGGCAATATTATTCTGTCCCCCTCTCACTCTTGTTCTCTGATGGCCAGAAAGTATCTGATACACGGATCATCGCCGATACTTTAGGTGAAAACTTTTGCCGGGTATCTAGCACTTCTGCTTCTTCCTCCACCTTCTTAGCCATCAAGACTCGGAAAGAGCGATCACCTCTTTCATTTGAGCTGATTGTCTCTATGACTGTAATCATTCCTTTATATTGGTGGAACTCAAACTGGCCCTTCATCAGTCTGGCAGTTCATTGGTTGGACCTGATGGTGTACACTATGAAATACTGCACCCTCTATCTCCTGCTTTTCTTGCTGATCTTCTGATTATTTCTAAATGGACATTGCAGGAGAATGTTTTTCCTGATGGCTGGTGCTAGGCTATTGTCCTACCTTTCTTTAAGCCCAAGATTCCTTCAAACTACCATCCAATTGCTTTGATGAGCTTTCTCTGTAAAACCTTAGAGAGGATGGTTCATGCTCGTCTCGTTTGATTCCTCAACTCAAACAACCTTCTATTACCCACCCAGCGTAGGTTCTGACGACAGCATTCCACCATGGACCACCTGATTTGACTTGAAACATCAATCAGAGAAGCCTTTCTCAAATGACAACATCTTGTATCAATATTCTTTGACATTGAGAAAGCTTATGACTCAACATGGAGGTATGGCATTTTGCGAGACCTCCATATATATGGGTGACGTTGCCATTTACCCATGTTTATCAAAAATTTTTTAATGGACAGGAGATTCCAAGTTCGTGTGGATTTGACACTTTCCCGTTCTTTTGTACAGGAACTTGGGGTCCCTCAGGGCTGTGTTTTGAGTGTCACACTTTTCGGTATAAAGATTATTGCCATCACTAAATGGCTCCCTCTTACTGTTACAAATGGGCTCTATGTTGATTACTTTCACATCTCATGTCAGTTGTTGAACATGAGGTATATTTAGTGGCAGTTACAGATGCTCTCAATTCTTTATTGAAGTGGGCCACAGCAAATGTCTCAACTTCTCTCTCTCTCTAAAACTGTTTGGATGCACTTTTGCCACCAATGGGGTATTCACTCTGATCCTGAACTCTGTATATCAGTGAAGTTGTGCTGCCTGTGGTCCCTGAGACAAAGTTCTTGGGGATCATCTTTGACTGTAAACTGACCTTTATATCACACATCAAGTGGCTATGGGTCAAATGTACAAGAGCACTGGACATCCTCTGTGTTCTCTCTTCCTCCACGTAGGGAACGGACTGATATTCTATGCTAAAGATATATCATGCTCTTATTCAATTGAAACTTGACTATGAATCACTGGTCTATGGCTCTGCCAGGACCTCAGCCTTAAAGATGCTGGACTCCATTCATCATAAAAGACTTTGGCTCTTCATTGGGGCTTTCTGCACTTCCCCAGTTCAGAGCTTGTACGTAGAATTTGTCCTCTTTTTTTGCACCTCTGCCGTTTACAACTGTCTTTACTATATGCTTTGAAACTTCATTCCTTACCAGAGCATTCCACCTGGGGTTGTGTTTTTCTTCCTTAGTGGGCTTACTTTATCAGAACAGATGATCTGCCATTGCTCCTTTTGGCCTTTGTATACAGGCACAGTTGGATGAATTGGGTTTGTCTTTGGATGACATTGCTGTATCCACTGGTCAGCCCATTCCACCATGGCTTTTTATATTCCCCACTCCTGATTAGAAATACCTGTCTGCTGTTTGCTGAACATCTTTCAAACCATCCTTCCATTCCTATTTATACATATGGTTTAAAATCAGGTGACTGTGTGGGCTTTGTCATGGCTTGTTGTGGTTCTGTGGTTGTATGCAGAATACCCTCTACAGCTTTTGTGATCACTGCTGAACTGTATGCTATTTCTCTTGCCCTGGATCACATAGAAGCTAAGCAGTACTCAAATTGCACTATTTATACTGACTCGCTTAGTTCTCAACTGGCCCTAGAGTCGGTACACGTTAGTTCTCACCCTGTTCTCACTGATATTCAAAACCGATTGGCCATTTTTCTTTAACATCTACTTCTGTCCAGTTTTTCTGGATATCGGGCCACATTGGTATTTACGGAAACAAGCTCGTCGACACCGCAGCTAAATCTATCTGCTATGGCACTATCATAGCTGTGCCTATTCCATACGTGGACTATAGTTCTGTATTCAAGGCTCATCTTCATGCCAGCTGGAAGTTGACTTGGAGTGAGCAATGTGAAAACAATCTTTTTCCAAATAAAACCCCATATTGGAATTTGGCCGTCTTGCTTCCATAAGGATTGGAAAGAGGAAGTTGGCCTAAGAAGACTACGCATTGGTCACAGTTTTTTTAATTCGTCCTTTTCTTTTATCTGGAACTGATGCACCAATATATAGTCTTTGTAACACTCAGGTCACAATAACCCACGTTTTACTTTCATGCCATCGTTATGACGCTCAAGGACAGCACCATTTTAAACATGTTCTGTCCCAAGGTTTGTCCATAATGTTAGACAGTGTTATTGGTAATGGTGAAACTGTCCACCTTGGGAATGTTTTTAGTTTTTCTAAAGACTATTTATCTTTTTAATGCAATTTAAGTTTTTAAATTTATACATTAGACCTTTTTTTAATGTCATTCCCTTTTAAGAATCACAGTCCATCTAGCTCAATTTGAAATTAGAAAATTGCTGTAACATCAAATAACTCAACTTGGACTGGAAAGGCCAACTTCAGGTGACTAACGCTGCTGTTTGAACTACCTGTTAGTCATCCTGGCAAGTTATTATTAAAATTTTGCTAAAAGTCTTGATACTTTTATTACTTTACTTTTTGAAAATGACCATAATGTCAAATAACTCAGAACCAGGACTGGAAAAGCCAACTTTAGGCAGGTGATTGACAGAGGTTTTTGTACTTACCTGCTAATCGTCCTGGTGAGTTATGATAATTACAATTATGTTACAGAAAGTCCTTTACAACTTGTATTACTGTAGTTTTTCTCTTAACACTGTAGACTAGATGTAAACATTGGTTTTAATGATATTTGTTCTTTTTTAACTTTGTTTTGCTTTACCTTAATTTCCTTTTATGAATTTTACTAAATTTACTTTAATTTTAACATTTTACCAGATGTTTGGCACAGATAGCTTAGCTGCTTTGTGTCATAAAACACCAAATCAACCAACCAAACAAATTCAACCATAAACAGCTGGCATTTTGTTGTCAGTTTATAACTTCCATATAACCAATAATAAAACCTTCCGAGGAAAATTTTGGTGTATGTGTAGTTTTCAGCGTTTTCCACGTTCAGAGTGGTTAAGTTCATGAACCAACTGATATTGTAAGTAATAATTCTGTTAAAATCATCAGCAAATGAAGCCTTTCAGCATTATTTGTGACTTAGTTTTCTTAGATGCATCACTGTACACTGAATATCAGTTTAATAACTTGTGTAGCTAAGCAATGATATAGTCACAAAAGTTGTGTATAATTACATTTCCATACAAACTTCTGCTGTAATTAAATTAAAAAACATGTTCCTGTAATTCATGAATGATATCACAGTTAAACGTAATACAAAATAAATTAAAACAGTCATATAAACAGTCAGTCCTGATCACTTAATTAAGTTAAAACTACGTATAGCAGTGCAGGAAGAATAAACATTCTGAAAGAATGAGTGTTTTATGTTTTATATACTCTACTCTTGTTTATCCTACAGATATTTAAAACCAACATAAGTGACAAGATATTTGTTTTTATCTTCTCCATTGTTTACCTGCAAAAATGTTTTATTTCACACATTAAGTATTTGATTACCTTCAGTTCAAGCACCAGTAGAATTAGCTTCTGTGTTTGCCTTTAGATGATGCTCATAGTTGCAAAAAGTACTACAATTCTTGCATAACACCCATAAAAAAAAGAAATTTGTGAATAAGTTCAGTTGTTTTCACTGTGTTAACACAACTATTCATTGCTTTTACCACTTAATAATCTAACAACCAAAAGAAAGAATGATATATGATTTTTCCACTCAACTCATGAAGAAGATCCAGTACATCTCTATATCCGTTATCTACATCTTCCATGATACATGGATATAGCTAGATTCAAATATTCTGAATTCTATTTTCAAAAATATGATAAGTGCCTGCCTCATCATTATTTCACTCATCAACAAGATATGGACTACAATATACCCATTAGTAGTATTATAAGTTGTTATTGTGTAATGTAACTTTGATTCTTTAATGGTTACTTGGCGTTCATCTGCCTGTAGATCTATGTGTCTGTAGATAGGTAGTTATGTGACATACAAAAAATTGCACATGAGAGAATGTCTGTGGTTAAATAACATTTTCAGGAATGTCCTAAGAAAGACCACTGTTGTAGTGGTTGTAGCTAGATTTGAATCAACCTGTCTTCTCTTCCTGACTTCAGTGTTAGGTTGATTGAGCTGTTATTAGTTTGTTAGATGTAGAAGCTTTTTTAATCTTTCTTTTTCTTATTTGTGATTCACATTCCTCTGTTTTATTACTAAAACAATTTATTGTGTATTTTTCTTTGGCATGATGGGCTGTTTCAGATAGACTACTATTTCAGTCCAAACCATCTGTCATGTACCTTAATTCTAATGTGTGTTGGTCTTCTTACCAGGCAGTTTCTTTAAGATGTTTTTTTACCTTAAGCCATTTAAGAAGTCTTTATTTGAAACACTCAAGCTTATATAAATTTTTTATTCCATCTTATCTTCAATTTATTAAAGTTTCATCCACAAATATTCCTACTAACCTCCTCTCCAATAGTTACTCTATGTGGGATGCATCAGATTCACTTATTTTCAGTGGCAAATTTCTTTTACTCCATAATACAACATATTTGATATTAAGGAATAAACTTTTAATATTCTTCTTACTGTAACTTATTAGAAACTGTATTACTAGAATATTTTCATTTAGGTGCTTTATGTATTAATAATCATCTTAGGAAGTTTTACCTCATATTTATCATTCTCTGCAGCTATTTTGATCAGGATGATATACTTTTAAATAAGTCCCATTTGAGGAATAATTCATTACTGTTTGACCCATTGTACTACATTTTGAGGTGTATGACATTCAACTTATCTTACTGGTTATTTAATAGTAAAGGATTCCTCATCATCTTCCTATTTCTTGAGTTTGAGAATGCTTGCTAAATGTTATTCTACAGTAAGCTGTTAATCCCTAAGGAATGACTTGGGTCTTTGTATGCATTCTTAGATTGCTTACTGTAATATATAGTATTCTCTGTTGTAGTGTAATACTGCACTTCAGTGGATTCTTAATGCATGACCTCTTTGCATTGATGGCCAACCATGTGAAGCTTTGCTTTTTCCTGGCACTTTGTAATTAGACAGCTGTTATCTCACTCTCTTCTCATTATTAGTTTTTCATGACTTTGACCTTTTCCTTTCTCAAAAGTGATGGCATTGTATATTAAATGAAAATTTATATTTTTAAATTTCACTTAAACAGATACTTACCTCAACTATAAAAATCCTATCCTCCATACAATAAAAATCTGTAAAGACAAATATTTTACAAAACAAGGTTTTTTTGAGTTTGATACAAACTTGATTACAGGAAGTATATTTGACTCATGCCTAACTAATGACATCAGCTTCTCATGGAATGAAATGTACAAGTAATGCAAAAGTCAGGTTTTAATCAGAAGGATAAAGAGAGGTCAGCAAACCCAATTAAAGATATTATCTTCACTTACAGCTGAGAGAGCAGCCAATGTTTATGGTTGAAGTATTTAAATTTCTCATTTTCAAATAAAAATATAAATTTATCCAATTGTAATTTTTTTTACTGAAGTTTAGAAGCTAAACAACTCTTTTATTGCACTTTATGTTAACTCAGTTTATTTTGTCTGATTTTGATTACAATGTCTGTTATGTGCACAATCTCAAAATATGCCTACATATACAACAGACTAAAAATAAACTGTTTAGGTTATAGGTTAATTCTTGGTTTAAGATATTACTATCTTTGGACTGGGTATCCACTTGGGCTAAGAATAATTATTTAATTCTTGATGATGAGAGACCCACTTAGAATAAAAATGCATCTCAGATCAACTGGTGTGGGTATTAACACTTTTAAATAGTTATTTGAGTTTGATAGGTATAACCCAAGAAGGAAATGGGTTCATTAAAATAACTTCTCTCTCTCATTTTTTTTATTTTTTAAATAAATTTTTGTGAATTTACTGCAAATTTTGTGCGTAAGCTTCACTCAGATTTCTTGTTATTAACATTTTGGAGAATTATTCCTTAGCAAATACATTTCTAACTGAAATTTTCTCCTCATTTCATGATAATTTTCTGCCATCATCTGTTCAAATGCTTGAGAGACATAAAAGAAATGTAGGTGGGGATTTATTTTGCTTTGTCTTTGGAAATGAGTAGTGTAACAAAATTTAAAGTCGGGACAGAAAATTCTCACTTAGTTTGAAGGAAGGTGGGACTAACCCCTCAGTTTTGTTCTATCACATTCAAATGGATGGAGCATGACATTTTAGCATAATACTTTTGAAGAAATTTGAAAGACATCTCTGAGGAAAAGTGACATTCCTTTAAGAATTGGCACAGTCACAAATAACACATACTAGAAGATATTTATTTCTCAATTGAAACGTAGTTTGTTAATTGGTGATTAAGTGTTTTTTAGTAACTTGTTTAAGTTATAGGTCATGATTTTTTTCTTGATAGCCATGTTTACTTCATTTCAGTTTATTTTCTCTTACTGTTTTTGTTGTCAGGTACATGTTATTTGGCTTATTCAGTTTTCTTGTTTCCCAGCCTGTTGTAGCTACTACTTGTTTAGGCATCAATCATGTGTTGTTCAAAAGAAGAAAATTTGACTTCTGTATCATAGATGAGGCATCTCAAATACTACAAGTTGCGAGCTTAGGCCCTTTATTTTATTGTCACAGATTTGTCCTTGTAGGTGATCCCCAACAACTTCCTCCTGTTGTGCAAAGCAAACAAGCAAGGTATTGTTTCATTGATATTGCAGTTATATGTGTTTAGTGATGATTACACATGAGATACAGACAATTATTTCCTGTTCAAAAGATTTGAGATTATAAAAAAATTGGTCTTTATCTTAAAGACATCCTTGTTCATCTCAACCCATTTCACAATAGGCATCTTTGGTTTTATTAATCTCTAGCATATAAATTTTTGTTAGGATGTAAATTGTTTTTCATAAGCAATTTGCAATTTATTTTGTTAACATTCACTTATTTTATATTTTGTTAGTGACTGGGAAATTTAGCTGATATGTGTAATGGTTTCATATCATTTTTACTAGTCTGTATTTCAAGTGTAATGAGGAATTTTATAAAAGTAAAACTTTGAAAAGAATTATTGTTAGGATATAAAAATTGAGATTGTAAAAACGTATTGAATAATCTAGGTTAAAAGAGAGGTTGGACTTCAGAAAATGTTTTTTGAAACTGACTAATGTTATTAACCTTAAATTTCATATTTGGTGAAAAAGGTAAATTTAATAAGTTTATCTGTAAGTTCCCAGGTTTTTGTTCATATTCTCTAACCCAGTAAGATCTTATTTAAAGTTATTTTGTTGTTAATATTTTAAATATCTAGAGGACTTGGAATTTTAGTCTTTCATTGTATTATTAGATTTACGTTTTACTGCTGGAGTTGATGTATAATATTTAAGATACATAAATAGATTTTGCATTGAGCTATTAAGTTTTCATATCTTTGAAACATTTGTGAAGCATTTTTTAATCCTGAAAGAACTCGATGAAAATCTGTAGTTAAATAATTTTTTCACACACACACACACACACACACACACACACACACACCTTAAAATATTAATAATTGTTTCAGAAATAATGCAGTAGGCTTAAAGTTAATTTGTATCTGCTTGCTATAATTTTAAGTTAATTACAGCGTGATTGTGAAGATAACTTCATAGTTAAAGTTATTATGTCTTAAAGACTTCTAGAACTAAATTTTACCAGACACATTGAGATTTATAAATTTTATTCAGAAAAGTTTGAACATGATACAAAGGATTTCAAAAACTGTCTCAAGTCTTCAGTATGGCTTTCCTTATTTTCAACAGGGTTATCAATGAACACTATTTCTAAATGAACAGTATTCTTATGATATCATGCATCTTATTCAAATTGTTGCTCTCATTTTGTTACAAGAGAGATGGAGAAGAAAAATAAAAGCATTTTAAGTGTGATGTGTTTTACTCGCATGTAGATCTTATATTTATATAGGAAATTAAAGAGTGTGCAGCATTGATCTTACCATAAATGCTATATATTCTTGAAGTTCCTGTATAAATATAGGATCACTCTATGATTTATCCTTGTTTAGAATTGCTGATGAGGGGTAAAATTCCCCTAAACTAGTATATTTTGGTAATAAGTGGTAAATTGAATGACAGACTGTGCTTTATTATTCTTTTCTGAAAAAAGTCCATTTTGGTATTCAGTGGAATACAAGTTGAAATAGCATTTTGTATCCAAAATTTCCTGAATAAAACTTGTAATCTTTAATATTTTTGTGGTGAAATTACGTTTGAGTAGTTTGTACAATAAAATTGTGAAATTTCATTAATAATAACTGTGTTATAAGGAAACAAATATTAACAGTTGTGTTTTTAAAATGCTTTTAATTAACACCATTGCAAAATTTCATTGTATAAAAATTGACTTTAAAAATATACTTCAACATAATTTTTATTTAAATTAAATGTGATATATAATGTTTAAAGTGGTTAAGTAATGATCAGACAAAGCCTCTGATTTACTGTTACAGCTCTGTTTGCTAACATTTTTTAAATAGACATTTAAAGAATATTCTAGAAATACATTGAAAGCATGTTCTGTGAAAAACTGAAAATATTTATAGAACGCTTTTATATTCATGATACTTTAATTTTCTGATGTCTTACAATCCATTTTAGGGATCTTGGCATGTCAGAGAGTCTTTTTTCACATCTTTCAACACCAGCTAATACTATAGATCTCAACATACAGTATCGAATGAATAGGTAAGACTTATGAAAAGTTGTATTTATTGCTGCCTTTGGAGTTGCAAATGTTTAAAAATGTATTACTATCAGGAACCATAATAGGGATTGACTAGATTTTGATGAAACAAAAAAATACTTACTGCAAAATCTACCTTACAAAGTATTTTTGTTCTTGAAACAATACTCACAATCTTATTTTTACATAAGCTAAAAAACATTATACTTGTAGTGTAAACAATGTTATCATTACCCCTTAAAGTTATTTTTTAACAAATTTCTGACATTCATTTAAAAAACTTAAATACAAGGTGAAACTAATGTTATTAGCCAGTAATAGGTGACCATTAAATTACTGTAAAATGTAGATACCCAATGTTTTGTACATTATAGAATCAGTGTCTTTAAACATTCAACTGTATCATGCACCATGACAGTGGTTTATAATAATATGAGCACAAAAAAAAAAGCCAGCAAAAACGATAAAGGAAAAATTGGGAATTTAAAAACATGTAAATAGGAATTGTAAAAATTAAAAGTAAGGAAACAAGGCTGGACATACTGTACATATTATTTACTTAAACTACAAATTCCAATTTTAATTCCACCAAGTGAAATTAGGTAACATCAAGGAGAAAAATTATTATTTAAAATCCATATTTACAGGTTTTTAATTTCCAATTTTTTATTTACCTTGTTTATTGTTGATCAAAGGATTATTGTAAATACATTCCATAATTGGTATACCTAGACAGAATGTTGTTGGATTATATGTATCACAATAAATAATATTTAAATTAATTTACATTAAATTCATAAGTGTGGTAGATTTAACATGTTTAGAAGTAGAATGTATTAGATTTTTGTAATTAGAACTCATTTTATACTTTGGATGATCTTTTGTACATACTCAAACACATATTGGTTAATGTAAAATTAACCAATTAAATAACATACATAATGTTAGAAATGTATGTATACTATCAATTTATTGACTCAAGCTTTTGTTTTATATTTTCACCTGTATTAAATATTGATTAAATTGAAGATAAAAAGTTAACATATAAAAATTGTTTGCAAATGTATTGTCACATTTCTTAAATTAAGGTAGTAATTTTTACTACAGTAACCATGGTATTCAATCAACTATTTTATGTCAAGTATTATCTATTTCAATAGTTCCAGTTTTATTTTGTTTCAGAAGTAAATCCACTATGGTTATGAATTTTAATACAGTGTACATATTTGAATAGTATTTCTACTAAAGTGTATGTATGGATAGACACATAAATGCCTTTTTAGCTTTGTAATTCAGCATTTATAAAAGATAAACAACTGTATTTATTAGAAGAAAAAGTATTTTTAGATTTTTAATAATCTAAGTTAATTCCTTGTACATTAAACAAAATTTTGTTGTATAATTTGTAACATTTTAATAATTTTTTATTACAAGATTCTACTTAAATGCCTTACATAACCATTATTTGAAACTCCAAATTAAATACTATATGCTTAAAAATATACCACTTGATCTGAAATTGTATTTCATATTAATTATGTTTTGATATTGTTAAGTTTTAATTCCACACATTTAAAATATTATCTTAGTGTATTTAAAAGCAGAAAATCAATTTTAATAGAAGATATTGTATGCTCTCTAAACATTTTTAACTTGGTCCTTAACAGTGTTATTGTCCATTGTACTTTAAAATAGTAGAATAAAATAATATAATTACAGTACAAACTTAAATCTTTTGGTTTTAGTGAGGTCATGAGACTGAGCAATCTTTTTATGTATAATGGGGCTCTGGAGTGTGGAAGTGAAGAGACTGCTAATGCAACCTTGACTTTAAACAACACCTCCTTGGTTCAGTGCTTCCCTTCACTTGATTCCTGGCCTATGATTGCTTTAGCAACTGAACTGAAATATTCTGTGGTTATGTTAAATACAGATCTTATACCAGCTAAAGAGGCATGTAATCTTCAGGGATTGGTGTCAAACCCAGTTGAAGTGGAACTTGTTACACAACTAGCACTAGTGTTATTGAAAGTAAGTATCATATAGTGTGACTCTCATTTGTAATGACACCTTGAAGATAACCAAATAATATTTAGTTGAAAGTAGGTTACCAGTTATTTGCTGGAAATCCAGTGAAAGTGGAATTGAAATTTGAAATTCAGAAATGTATTTAAATTTCAGTTTTGAATATTTAGTTAATTTGTCTTAATCAGACTTTCAGAAAGAAGATATTTTTGTTCTTGTTTTTTAGAGATCAGTATTTCATTTAGATGTAAATTGTTACACTTTAACAAACCACAACTTACACTTTTTGTCACTAATGTTTGACTTTGTGTATTTTGATTTACTGATAAAAAAAAAAGGGAAACAATCAATAATAAAAAGTTTTTACTTACGTATTTTTCTGTGCTTTGAAATTAACTTGTATTTTCTGTTTTCTCATGGCAAAAGATTTTCAAGCTTTTAAATAATTTTTGCTAGCTGATAAAGTAAATACTATTGTTTGTTACCAATGGGTTAGCACATGACCACTGATACACAGTTACTGCTATTTACTGGGTTAATTATGTAGGCTTATATGAATTCAGTTGATAAAAGTTCACATTAAACTATTTATGAATTCAGATTTATACTCAGTTATTTTACAGAACCTGTTCTCATTGTAAATAAAACACCAGAATCATAATCTACAAAATGTAAATTTGACATACACTTAAAACTAAAATTGTGCCCAAATATATTGATTTAAAATCTATATCTTGATTAATGTTTGTTGAGGTACATGAAATTTGCCTCAAAAATATGATTTAAGTGAGAGCTGAAACTCAGAAAATAAACAAATTCATAAAAATAAGGAAAACTTGTATGATTTCAGTATGAGTTAAGTTACTCTGTATGAAAGCAGGGCATATATTTTGGTTTGATAAACTCTAATATTATTGAAGAGAGCTGTGTGTATAAATATGTAATATTTGCTGATTCTTTTGATTAATTTCATTATTAAACTTTATTGGTTGTTTGGACTGCAATTGCTTTATCTTTTGTTTGGATCTTTTGTGTAAAGGGTGGTTTAGAACAAAAGAACATTGGAGTTATTACACCTTACAGAAGGCAAGTACATCTGTTGCGAGAAGCACTTGGAGCACATAATGTATGTGAGTTGGAAATAAATACTGTAGATCAGTATCAAGGACGAGATAAGGAAGCAGTTATTTTCTCTTGTGTTCGGAGTAATCAGGATATCTCGGTAAGGAAAAGTGGTGACCTCAATAAATTAATTAAGCAAAGCTCTCTTGTTAAGTTGTATGTTTTATTAATATCTTGATACTATTGAGTTATCAGTGAAGAGGTAGATAGATTCCAGTGAGAAAAATTTTATTTTTATTTTTGGCTAGTAAGAAAATATTGTCAAGTCCACGGTTTGAACAATATATCTTAAGCTTTTCAGAATCAGAATAGTTGGTTATAACCAAACAGTTATACAGTAAAATTACCTTAATGCTTACAGTTGGAAGTAATTAAGTGTTCTGACTGTGAGAAGTGTACAGAAAATCAACTATTACTTTTAGTGTTTTTTTTTGATAAATCAAAAAGTAGTAGTAACATGTTACTCTTTTGCCTGTAATTTAGTAACATGCTACAAAGAGTAACATATAATTTACCTTGTAGAAAGGGATGTTTTGATGGAATTCTAGAACTAAATATAGTGAACTGTATTATAGAGTTTCTTTTTATTAGGAACTCAGTTGATTTTTAGAAACATATTAAGATATTGTTTAGAAAAAAAAATTACATGTATGTTCAGCTGAACTTTTTTTTTATGTTTTATTTTCAGAGTGGTGAAATTCTTCATGATGCCCGTCGACTTAATGTTGCTATTACACGTGCTAAATGCAAACTAATTATTATTGGTAGTAAAATGACCCTTCTCTTTTATGAACCTTTTAAGCAGCTACTTTCAGCACTTCAGGAATTCCAGTTGTTAGATCTACCTCCTGAAGCTCATCTAAAGTATAAGGATATAATATATAGTTTATAAACAGCACTGCACATGTATTTTTCCATTATATACATATCTCCAGTCAAGTCTTCTTAGTAGAGCTCATAAAAATTTTTCATCTCATAATGGAACATGAAATAAATTAACATATGTTTTATAATTTTCAAACATATATTTTTATACATTTAGCAAAATATAGTGCCAAGTTAATTTTCTTAGGATGAAGAACTAAAAAAAATAACAATAGTGTAAAAAATTTGTGTAAACTTTAGTATAAAAAATTTTCAGTAAATATGATTTTATGTTTAATGATATCACACATTCCTACTTTGTGTTGAACATATTTGTGTTGCAGAGTATTTGAAACTTACGTCCTACTTGCTTTGAACAAGTTTATATTGGCTGCACTATAAAAAAATTCAAATTTAAATCTCAACAGAAAGAGGTACATCAGTAATATTTCATAATGTTTATATAGATTGTTGCTCATTTTTGAGAGTTGTTGGCACCATTTTCAATTTTTATGCACGTTATTTTGGAAAATGGTGCTGGAATTACTGGTTTTAATGATTCTTTACATCTTGTAAGAAAACTTTTTTTTTGAGAATTCAGAATAAAATATTTCATGGGTGTTTTATAAGTATAATAAAATAAAGTTGTTTTCATTGAACTTTGTAACTTCTCTGTGAGTGTTTTTAACTTAGTAATAATATATCAAAGTGTGAGAAGTATTATAAATGTAATATTGTTGTGAAACCTACAATAATTGAAGAAGTGGTGTTAGGTACTTCCAACCTGAACAGTATTCACCAGTGAGCTAGTAATAAGCATATGGACTTGTAATAAATCTAGGGTTCAATTCCTTGCAGTGAACAAAACACAGGTAACTTACTGTGGTAAACAATCTAATGTAAACAATAGTTAACATGTGAATAGCTGGATCAAAGATCCTAAGATTCAGGTGTAATAATTTCTAATTTAAAGCTGCTGACCATAGAAGGAGCAAATCAGTCAATAGAATTCATTTTCAGGGCTCACACAACCATGGAAAATCATTGTTAAATCTCCAGATTGAAATTCTTGAAATCTGTAAGTTTCTATAAAATCTAAATTGAAAAATTGCTTCAAAATTTAAAATAAATGTATCTTTCAAGTTAATACAATTTTGTATATACTGGGGGTGAAAAAGCAGATTTGGTGGAACGTGCTTACTTTTGTTATTCTGTATTGGAAATGTGACATTCTATGATGTAGCATTATTTGGTACATTAAATTTTTGACATTAAAGTACACTAAATATATTCATATTTCAAGTGGAAGAATATTAACAGAATTTTTAAATGCGTAGTATGGTATGGAGCATTTTTAATGAACAATTGCTATGTATAGCAACACACGTGGATTGAACAGATGGAGAACTAATACAAAGCCTATTGTAGAGTTTATGAGAAAAAATTGTTGTTAACATGAATCAGTTGGCATTGTTTAACAATATACGAAAGGTTAAAACATGATTTCATTATGCTGCAAAATATGTCGTAAAGAAATTTTGTTTTCAAATAAAGGCCTTTGTCTTTTGGATTGGAAAGCTAAATGAGATCATCTGGTGGTAAGAGAAAAGTGAAATGTAACACTTAAAACTTTTTTCTTGACTTCAATCATAGAATAAGTAACAAGGAGAAGAAAGGACATGAGTATCATGACAAAAGAATATTAAGCTATTAGTATAGATGTTTTAAAGGAAATAATAATTATAACCACCAGTAGGAACAAGTCAGAACTGCTCTTCTTGAATGGTACTGCAGATATAACTAGAGAATTATCAAAATATGTTTATGGAATTAAAACCATGGTGCCTATGTCACTGAAACTAAATTCCAATTGAAATGAATGTTTTATTTTGTACAAGCAAATGTAATTCGGTACATATGAGTGTGCACTGAATAGTTGATCACCTTATGGATAACAGTAGGAGATCTAAGATTTCCAAAACCTGACTGCACCAAAGGTTCATTGAATATATTTTTCTTATGAAAGGGTAAACCCCTACCAGAGTGCATTTTCAAGACATTTCATTGGTTTCAATTTTGTGCAAAGCTACCTGTGCTAGCCATACTTAATTCAGTAGTGAAAGACTAGAAGGCAAACAACTAGTTATCACTACTCACCAACAACTCTTGAGCTACTCTTTTAACAACAAATAAATGAATAGAGAGATTGACCATCATATTAGAATACCTACAGCTGAAAGGGCAAGCAGGTTTGATGGGAAGAAAGATTCCATGGCAATACCATAATTCTATTGAACATTATTATCTGTGAAACAAAATTTTAGAATATGAAATACTTAATTTATACAAAGCCAAATGTAAACTTTTTAAGATTGGCAAAAGTGTATTTCCAACTTAAATGTTTTAATGTATAAAATGTACATAGTCTTTGTTAATTACCAGTTTTCACAACTCTAAATTTACATGTTCTACAAATGAAAAAGTAATTTAGCTGGTTAAGGTAAGACATTATTTTACAACTTTGCAAACTTCTTCAAGTATAAAATGAGGATTAAGGCAATATGGCTAGTTAAAGTAAAAATTTTTGTTATGTAAAATAAAAACTCTTCTAAGTAAAATGTAAAACTGTTGTCTTACAAATGAAACTTCTATAGTTCTGAGATTCTAAGCAAAGAGATGGCATTATGTAGTTTTTAGATGAATAAAAATATATATTGAAGACTTCAAAAAAGGTTGGCCCTGGCACGGCCAAGTGGTTAAGGCACTTGACTCGTAATCCAAGGGTCACGGGTTCGAATCCCTGTTGCACCACACATGCTTGCTCTTTCAGCTGTGGGGACATTATAAGGTGATGGTCAATCCCACTATTCATTGGTTAAAGAGTAGCCCAAGAGTTTGCAGTGGGTGGTGATGACTAGCTGCCTTCCCTCTAGTCTTACACTACTAAATTAGGGATGGCTAGTGCAGATAGCCCTTGTGTAGTTTTGTGCAAAATTCAAAACAAACCAAACCAAACACAAAAAAGTTGGATAAAACTATTAAGCACAAGAATGACTGTATATTTGTGCCTAGAAACAAACTCTGTTCAGTTTACTTTGCATCATAAGAATATTATCAAATTTTGAAGTTGGTGTAAAAGCATGAGAAGACAAAACAATCTAAGTAATTTCATATTGTCATTGTGAATACTGGTACTAAAGGTTTTATGCAAAGTTTATAGAAGTCAAAACTATTTTGTTGGGTGGACCTCATTCCATTCTCCTGGCTAACGAAGAGTTGTTGGATAATCCAGAAGGTGCTCAGGAATTTAGTTATTGTATCTTCTGGATGTAGAAAGTCAGAATTAGATAAAGTAATAAACTGGAGTTTTTCCACAGCTACTTTAAGATAAACTGTAAGGTGTGAAATGTGATGAGAAGACACCTGGAAAATGCATGGAAGGACAACGAAAGAGAAAAATAATCCAACTGAATCAAAAGCCAAACTCAATTGGTGAGGGTAGAAGGAAAATAATCACAAACAAAGGATGCTTACCAAGGAAAAAGAGGTGAGAACATGCACCACAGATGAAATCTCTGCATGAAATGTAACAACAAAGAGCACGTAAAGAGCATAGGAGTAACATGGAAGGAAGATAAATTGGTGTAAGGATGTTACCCTCCCTTACTGCCAAGGTTTTGGGGAAGAAAGAACAATGTGGATAGATGGAAAGGATGACAAAGAGTACATAAATTACTTATGGCAAGTAAATCAGATTATCAACATCCTTAGGCCAGCAAGAGAAGCAATAAATCCTAATTGTAAGGTGAAACAAGAAGCATGTAGAAAGTGATTCAGTTGAGATCCTCATTAATACCTCATTTTAGGAGGGCAGACAATGAATTTGGAAGGAACAGATCAACAGGGAGAGCATAGGAGAGGTAAAATCTTTATGGCATTGGGATAAAAGGGTAGGTGTGAGATCAAGCCACTCAAAAAATAGAAACTGAGGTCAAAGAACCAGTTAAGAAATTATACAACAGAGGGAACATTGGGCTGATCAGCCAAGAAATCTAGGTCATAGACCTACATTGGAAAATGTTCTATTTCACTGATACACTTCATGTAGAAAGGGCCAAAGATGAAGCTACACACCAGGAATTTTGTGGTATCCTTGCCAAGGGCTAAATAAAAAATCAGAGTGTGAAGACAAAACATGAGGAGTAGAATGAAGCACTGATGACAAAGATTGCCATAGAATGGAGGGAGACAGAAGAAGAGGTAGCAAAGTGGCAAGTTGGAGCTGGATTAATTGAAGAATCCATGTCTGAGCCAGCCAGTAAGTAGCAATCAGAAGGACACGTCATGGAGTGGTATGGATGATCAAAAATTACTTGGTGAAGAACTTAAATGAGAGGATAAACATAGATATGTGTTGGTCCATTCTAGATTGAAAGTATTAACTAAATCAGGAAGATAAGAGACCAGATAAGAGAGGTAGTTTGGGTTTGAGAGGTGTGCCAAAGGCATTGTCATGAGAACTACCCCAATGGAACAGATAAAGGCTGAGAAGGACTGAGACATGAACTAGGAATAGGGGCTTGTCATGATTCTGTCTGTAACAAATGAGCTACCAAAGAAGAAAGGGTAGAGTGCTGATTCAGCAATTCCACACATGATTCCAAAGTGTCTGGGATATGACTCACAATGGGCTTAGTTTTGATTCACTTAGCTCGGGAAGCATATCGAAGGATGCTTATGGTTTCTGGTATATTAGTTCTACTGGGAGAAACACAAGCGATCTAAAGAACACAAAGAGCTGTATTAGGTTGTTATCAAAAATAAGCATCAAGAGTAAAAGACTAAAGTTACAAACTGATACTAAAAGGAATAAATTATAAATCCAACAGGTTGATTAATGTTTCATTCATATCAAACTAGTCTAAGAAAAAATGACAGTAAAATGCTTTATAGATTGAAAGAAGAAGAAAACATACCATAAGTACCATTTCTCCACTGCCAAGACTTTTTGCCAAAGGTTTGGTTAAACAGCTCTCTCTGTACGGTATGTGTCCACTTTTTTTTCTCGGATCAGCCAAAACCGATATACGATTCCCTAAACGAAATAAGCACTGTAAAGTTGGAGAATATTGGCTGACATATAGAATAATCTTGACTTTTAAGGCCCTACATGGCCAGGTGGTTAAGACACTTGACTTGTAATCTGAGGGTTGCAGGTTCAAATCTCTGTTGCATCAAACATGCTAGCCCTTTCAGCTGTAGGGACATTATAATGTGATGGTCAATTCCACTATTTGTTGGTAAAAGAGTTTGCTGTGGGTAGTGATGACTAGCTGCCTTCCCTCTAGTCTTACACTGCTTAATTAGGGACAGCTAGTGCAGGTAGCCCTCACGTAGTTTTGCAAGAAATTCAAAAGAAACCAAAAATTGTTGAAAATAGAAACAGAAAATGATTATCATAACTGAGAAAAAGAATGCATAACATCAACAAAGATAAAAAATACCAATAGTTAAAAAAAATGCAAATGGCATGAAATAAATCGGTTATCCTTGTCAGTTGATATTAACGGATAACTTAATATTAAATAGGGATAAAGTACCTGTATTTTGAATAAGATTAAAACTTTAATATAGCCTATCTACTCTGTATGCACATTTTAAAAGAAAGGCCTATATATAATAATGTGAAATATATACATATACATGTAATGTCTTATTAATAAATTAAATACAAATAATAATGAAGTGATCACTACTACAATAAAAATAAGAAAACGATAAACATAAAAAGGTGAATGTAGTACCTTATTTTTCATAAATAAAACTTGGGAGAGCAGTCACCTTCCCACAAATGTCTGTAGGCAGTGGAGGGTGATATAGATGTGAGACATTGTGGCTTGAGCCCCCACATTTTGCTCTCCTTATAAATTTCTAATTTGCTTATGTGAGATTAGCAAATTGGAGGTTAAGACTGATTGACAGTGTATCCCCATGGCAATGTGGGTTCTACTTCTTCAGTCATCTCCAAAACTTAGGATACATTTTATAATCCCATGTTGTAACTAGTACCCTAGGATCTTTTTAAAAATATGCAGCATATTTTGTTTAATTTAAAAGTGTTTTGTTTGTGGCTTAACAATTAATCGTTATAATATATATGTATTTACGTACATATAAACATAATGTACCAAATTTGAAGGGTCTGCCATCACCCTCTTCTTACTGTGCTTCATTCATCCATACGTTTTCTGCTCTTTATTATTCCTTTTACATATTAATACATATACTTTGTGTTATTCATCGAACCAGCATAACTCTTATCATAATATCTACTACCTACTCATCTATTTTGCCCTCAATGTGTTGTCTCTCTCTCTTACCTAGTTATTCACTACCTGTTCTAGGTGTAATTCCATACCTATATTGCATTAATACTTTTTATTAATTTTATTTTGACTATTCTGTATTAATGCTCCAAGTAATAGTGTTACCCTCTCCTACTCTGTATTATTGCTCAAACTGCTATTATGAAATCTATCTTGTGTATTGTTTTCTACCAATTATATATTGCTATTCTGATTCCTAATATTCTCTCAATAATCTGAGCTACCTGTCTTATCAGTACTGTTGTCTTTCTAATAGGTTACCTTGTTTTTCATTTTATTTGTGTTATCACTGTCACTAGTACTTAATATTTCTCTATTCAATATTTGTGTATAACTGGCATTCTATTCTTGCAGTCTTATTTTCACTGCTCCTGCCATATAATTTAGAAATCAAAACTTACAGGAAAATGTAATTTTCTTTGATTGAGGCAGATCCAGCTCATTAATAAGCTGTTCATATGAAGGAAAACAATCAGTGTTTAGTAAGGTAATTATTATAGAACAAATTCAATACAGTTTGAACATTTTTAAAGACTTAAGAAATTTTATGCTTTGTAACTATGTGACAATATCGATTAAAAATCTAGCCAAAACTGCTGATGTGTTTGTATGGAGAGTAAAATTTGAACTGGAAGGAAAATATTTAATTTTGATTCACTATCTATGTTCTGCTGCAGAATTTATCATATCCATATATACTGGTAATAAAGGACTTTAATTAAATTTTGAATATAACACTGAAATAAATTTTAATGCAATTTATTGTTATTGATTGAACCTGAAATAAAAATGTATTTCAGAAAGTCTGGTGTGGGTATTAACACTTTTAGTGATAAGTAAAGAACAACGTTTCGAACTTCCTATGTCAAACAAAACCAATACAACTTTTGTATGTGATCCTGCGTGCTAACTTGATCACAGTTCGAAGCAACTTGTGTAAAAAGCTTATAGTTTGAGCTTTTTTAGAATAACGTTGTCACAACACACGATTTAAAAAAAAAATCTTCTACTGACTGCTTGTCCACAATACTGAATGGCAGTACGTGTATCATAAACCACGACAGTGGTTAATAATAGAGATCGCCAAGGAATTAAAAAGAAATCTAACGTTATATGAGACAAAAAAATCATCTTTAAAACGCACGATTGTTCTTGAACCAACATTCAAGACCTTCAAATCTCAGTGACTAAAGCTACTAAATTATTGATACTAGCAAACACAAAATAAAATAAGTGATTTCCCGATTATTACACAAAAGTAAAAATCTATGCATTTGTTTATTAAGTTATCATTAATATTTCACAAGTGTATGGCAAAAACATCTATGAATTTTATCCAAAATTGCGAAAACCAACTGAAAAACTCCGGCACCAGGTTTATTTTTATTGTAGGATTATTTTTATGTCCATTCTTGAAAGAGAAGGAGAGATTTTATTAGTTTTTCATTGCTATTGGCCAAGTTTTTCTTCGAAATATTTCAAGCAACGAAGTCTACAACAAAAAAGGTGGAGTATACTGCACCAAAATATACATACAACTACTAAATACATTCCTACGAAGGTTGTGAGACTATTTTAAAATTGATTCTTGAAAGGCAATGGTTTCATCCTATAAAATTTTGCAAGTTCTTCCTCGAAGCTATTTAAGCACTATTATATTAGTCGGAAACGAGACTATTAGAGTAAACAATGTGTATATTTATAACAATGTTTCCAGTTTATTTATTACAGTTTTATGAGCTGCTACAGAAAAAAAAAAACGGCTATGAATATTTTACCGAAACCTGGACAGCAGTAACAAATGCAGTATTGAGTATGTCATAGAGTAGTTTTAAAATTAACATAAGCACCTTCGGTTTTTTTTCTTGAAATTTTTAATAATTTCTCTAAATCCCTCACTTTTCGCCATTGAACAAGTTTGGTGTTTTACTAATGTGCATTAATTAGAAAACTGGAAACTGTCACGTTAAGGATTCACCAATTCTTAAGTTTGCTGTTATAATTTATCTCTACGTGGTTTTCTGGGACTATTTCAGTGAGTTTTCTGTTAGATACTTTCAAACCTACAATCAGGGACCCTGAAAAAATTGATAAGTTCTGTAGATATGAAGTCAAAACAGGGATTCTAAGTTTGAGAAGTAATGTAGACACTATTTCCATGATTATTTGTTTGCATCCTTAGAATATCTAGTTGCATGCTTGAAAATATAATATTTGCATTTTGGATTCAATTTGGTTCTGTACTTTTTGACGATCCCTCTTTCCCGTTTTTTAAATAACACTTTTTTTTAATTATCATATTTTATTCTAAACAATTAAACAAAACTTGCAAATAACTTTCCAATTTATGTTCTTGACTTTACCAATTGACAGGGTATATTACTTTTTACAGAATTCTTGCTGAATCAAGAAGAAAATCAATATGTATTGCCACAGTTAAGATAAAAAAGGCAAACTTCATAGTATTTCTTTATATAAAGTATATATTCTTGTGAAATATATCAGAATTAATATATTAAATAATTATTACATAATTTAAAAATCTTTATTAAGTATTGAAATGGACTAAAACAAAATACTGCTACATCCAGAATCCAATCTGACAGTCGCAGGTTCGAATTCTTGTTGCCGAACATGCTTGTTCGGTAGGGGCATCGCAAACTAACGGTCAATCCCACTGTTGTTTAGTAAAAGCGTAGCCAAGAATAATTAGTTGGTGGTGTTGAGTAATTGCTTTCATTCTAGTTATGGCCCGGCATGGCCAAGCGTGTTAAGGCGTGCGACTCGTAATCTGAGGGTCACGGGTTCGCATCCCTGTCGCGCTAAACATGCTCGCCCTTTTCGTCGTGGGGGCGTTATAATGTGACGGTCAATCCCACTATTCGTTGGTAAAAGAGTAGCCCAAGAGTTGGCGGTGGGTGGTGATGGCTAGCTGCCTTCCCTCTAGTCTTACACTGATAAATTAGGGACGGCTAGCACAGATAGCCCTCGAGTTGCTTTGTGCGAAATACAAAAACAAACAAACAAACAATCCATTCTAGTCTGTCACTGCTAAATTACGGACAGCGAACGTATAGAGCCATTGTGTAACTTTGGGTGAAATTCAAAACATTTAAGGTTGAACACAAAAAAAATCCATTAAAATGAAACAACAATTAAAAAAACTAGAATACAAATATTATCACAAATGTAAACTCGTAGCTAGCCAGAACTTGATACAAAAGTTGATAAACAATACAACATAAATCTCATTGTTATTAATTTCAAGAAGTTAGGAAAAAAGAAGAAGAAGAAGAAAAATAATACTATTTACAGAAAAAAAAAATCAAAATTAAACAACTTCTCCAGATCACTAACAATATTTAGCAACAATTATCAATAACACGTTTTAACTATATCTCGTATATGATTATTGAAGGTGTTTTATTTAGTGGTTAGCCCATGAGGTTACATATCATTCACTATTTATTACCATAAGGGACGTAAGCATCAGCTTCATATTACGAGCCTTCTCAAAATCAAAGTGCTCAAGCTCGAATGTAGTGTTAACACTTTAATGTAACTAGAAATTCATTGTTGAGTTAAGCGATAGAATGAATAATAAATGAATGGTAAACAAAATCGTAATAAAATAAAAGTAGAATTTGTTATTCCACAGTATGTGTATAACAGTCATATTACTTATTATTATTATTATTAATTAATTGTTAATTATTTGAAGTATTAATATTTTGTATAATTTCCACGGGCAATAATGAATAATGTAGGAGTAAGGGTATGAAATTACAATGATATAGATGCTGTTATTAGATTAGTCAGGATTATTCAGACACCAAAATATCGTAGACAGAGAAGCATACAGATAAATATCATCATAAATAAACGCTACTAATATTAGATACTGATCACCACAAAGTTTATGTTCATAGTAGTGATTGTGGGATATAAAGTATAATATACAATAAACAAGGCTCACTTTATCAGTTAACAATACACAAATTATAATCGTTTTTACCTGCATGACTAACATCTATCTTATCAAGAATAATTTGTAACTTTTCAAGTTTTCACAGCATTCCTAATTGCTGTGGGCTAAACTGCTGGTGGAGTTTTCTGTGCAATAATACATGATCTAAAACAACAGGATTATCCGTATAAAGTTATTTAAACTTGTTTATACATGTCATTTTGTCGTATTTTATCGCTGCGAAAATACTGGACGGCTTGACGTTAAAAATGAGGGAATTCAAAGTTACTCTTCCCATAAATTACATCATCTGGAAAGGTAGAGTGATTTAAATAGTACGTTATGAAGCGACTAAACACCAAACTACAAGCATACCGTGAGTATCTAACGTACACATCTCAGCAGTAAAAAATCAGTTAGCGAAGTACCTATAGTCCTTTGTTTTGTGAAAATCGATTTCATAATTTTCAGTTGGCGCAGTTAACAGAATCTCAAATTAGTTATTTACAAAAAAGGCCTAAAATTTGATGTTCTTCCTATAAACTTCAGGTTTGTGAATGTAAAGCTAATTTTGAAAACCTCACTAACAGAATTATGATTAAATTTAAAACTAAAAAAAAAGTAAGGTGATTAAAGGAATGAGAACAATACCTTAACTTTTCAGAAATGTCCCAGAAGTGCAATCCCAATAAAATTATCCGCTAATTCACTTCTAGTTCTAGTTTTCAAATGCAAAAAAAAAAAAAAAAAGTCACAAATCAAGCTAACTGCCTTAATATAACAGGAATAGAGCAATATGATAATTATTTAATAATAGTTATGGAAACAACGACTTATAAATATAAGGGAAGTATTTATTAATGGTGGAACATACTACATGATATAATAGAGCATTGGTCTATCGAAACATGTAATAAAACTTTTCCATATGCTTATAAATCGTTGTTTGCTTACTTATTATCTTATTAGCATAATGCGCTTTATTACTTAAGCATGATTGTTTTTAAGGCAAATAAATATATATTGTTATTCTGTTCTCGACAGAGTCACTTATCATGAAAAGGTGATGAAACTACCATCTGGTCATTTTCAATTTAAAGGTCTTCTCATCAGTCCAACCAAATCTGGAGAAATAATGTTAAATAAGCATTTAATTAAACTTATAAAATTTACCCAATAATGTCTTAATCCTTGAGTGTGTGTGTTTTCTTACAGCAAAGCTAAGTTGGCAGTCTACTGTGTCCACCGCTGTCCTGCGGTGGTTCTAATCCTTAAGAAGCGCTGATATAAGAACTCTTAAAGTTTATGGATCTCACAAATGCATAAAAAGAAATGTCCCTCACAAAGAATCTTATGAACTGTGATAGTTTTAGCTATAATCAAGCTAAATATATGGTCTGAACATTTTCATTCAATGTTTTTCGAAACTCATCATATTTAAAAATAAACTAAAATACTTCATTTCACTGCCTATTTTATTAATTTGTATATAACTTTTTATTTATATATAAGTACCCTGGCAGAAATCATGTAACGCCGTCCTAATAGTCATTCCAAAAAGAAAACTCTCGGAGAAGTCCATTCAGAGAATCCCACCTAAATTAAACATCTACAGTTAGCAACAATCCTAATTTTCAATACCAAGACAAAAAATTCCATGACATTAAATGTCTTAGCGTAGCTCTATTGCTCCTGTCATCGCTAACATATTTGTGGCTAAACAAGAGGAATGATATTGTAATACATCACTATCTTCACTGTGTTTTTGGTTACGCTGCACTGATGACACATTTGTTGGATTTACAGAACCAAACTATGCACAGTCTGTCTACAATCACCTGAAGGAGTTGTCTACTATTAATATCCAATAGATAAAAAGAGGTAAATGGTTCTATCCCGATTTCTTATATTTTACCAAAGAAAAAAACATTCATTCATTACTCCAGTTTATCAAAAAAACACGCTTACTGCTCTGCTTATTCTATACTCATCACTGCAGGGGCGTAGATCCCGGGGGTGGATGGAGGGTATACATCTCCCCTTAATTTTAGGTGGGGGGAATGGTGCATACAATCATCTCCCCTAAAGTTTGGTCTGTTGAATTGTTTTATTGCATCACAAGCCTACAAATTGTGTGTTTGTTCTTGTGATTCTCGTGTTCTTATCAATCGAATTACATAATTAGGCCTAGACGTAGGCTTTTTCAGTAGCCGAAATGTACATCTTTAATATAGGCGTGCTTCTAAGCTTTTCGATCTAAGCCTCTAAGGGATAGTTCGTAAGTATCAGTCAGTAGGCCTAAGTATACATGCAAGTATCGTGGCAACAAGATTACTCTGTGACTGCATGTTTACAGCTTTCAGGTTCACGTAATCAGAGATTACCAATTTGCAAATTGAACAGTCTACACAAGTGGTTGCAAAAATCATCCTCCCTATCGGATCTAAAAAATCTACGCCCCTGCTCATCAGTATATGATTAAAATAAGAAAAACTAAGTTTATTCAATTACTGCATTTCAGATGTGGTGTCAATCGTGTTTATGAATATAGGCTTTTTTTTGAAATTTTAGTAAGAAGTTGAAATAACGTTTCAAAAAAAAAATATTGCTTTGACATAAAGTTTGTAAAACTGTAGCAGTTTGCTAACTAATAAATGTAATAATAAAAACACAAATAATGTATTTTTTTCGAATAGATTGGCAGCGTGTAATGAATTTATCATACATTGGTAAGAACACAATAAACCTAGAGAGCAGGCTTAAAGAACACAAACTGTTATTAGTGTTTGAACATTTCAAACCCTGTGATAAGATTCATTTAACTGAATCTGTCAAGATTTTACAGTATGAAAGTAATACTTCCATTAGAAATATATAATTCTTTAATAATAAAATCACAAATTTTAAGACAATGAACACTCAACGACACCATTTTAAGAATGAACGTTAAAACAATTACTTTAGAACCTTTTGGTTAGTTTAATAACCGATCCGTGATATTACAATCTGTATAGAAATTTATATTTATTTCTCTTCATTTAGGAATTTTGATATAACAATGCAAAGAGTAAAACATATTTTGTGTTGAATAATAATTGTTTTATGAGTTTTCTTTCAAATATTTGTCAACGTACATTTGTTACGGCATGAGCAACTTTTCTAGGGATAATATGTCACAATAAGGCCTATTATATTTTAACACTATTTTTTTTTATGTAGTTCTTTTAATTTTTTCGAAAATTTGAAGAGGTATAATATTATTTTAACTACATTATGTTTGTCATATCCATTGTTGGCAACACGTTTTCCTTTATTGTCCTTGTCCCCCAGAGGCACAGCGGAAAGTCTGCGGACTTACAACGCTATAAAACGAGTTTCGATACACGTGGTGAGCAGAGCACTGACAGTCCATTATGTATCTTTGTGCTTAATTCCATGCAATCAGTTAATCAACTATTTAACCAAGCTTTTCTTTCTCCAGTGAAAATTTCTTCATAGACAGGAATATCCCATAACTACATTATATTCATGAGATTGCTTGATAGGTTGAATTTTGAAAATAACTTTGATATTTGTATATATATTAATAAGGAAGATTAATTCATAAGTGTATTACGATAAAATAACACACATATACACATAAGCGACAACAAAAAGGAAACTTAAGTATAATTTCTACATACATTTTATTTCACAAAATAAAAACTGAAAACATTCAGGTAATTTGTTTTTAATTTTATGGAAAATCAAACTATTAAGTATCGAACAAAAAGTAAAATAAATTTCCAAAGCAAATAATTTTGTATTTATAAAAGAGTAGTAGAAATATGATTTAATACTATGAGAATCCAATGCATGGGTTACTAGTCACGCACATGTTACTTCCTGTGTTAGATATCCTTAAGGCAAACCGATGAAATTCTACCGCTTAAGACGTCGTAAAATGTGCTTTCTTCAGGAGGTTTACAGACATATCCATTTTCACAATCATCTCCTGCGACCAAGTTGCATTGTTGTCCAGCGCACTGAAATATTATGAAACGTTTTAACATAAATCTGACGTTTTAAATAATTCACAGAAGTATGAGAGAGAAATGTTTGTGATGGTAAGTTCGAAAGTATACGTGCAAATAACGTTAGGCAAGCGATAGCACTACCTATGTAGGAATGACTCAGATTGTTAATGGAAATGAAATTTTAAATATCTTTTTCATAAATCATCAGAACTTACAATACTATACAGTATTTCTTTTATAAAAGTATATATGTAATGACTGAGTCACAAATATGGGAATGTTTGTTTGTTTTGAATTTCGTGTAAAGTTGCACGCAAGCTATTTGCGTTTGCCGTCCCTAATTTAGGAGTATAAGTGGGAAGGCGATAGTTATCATACCCCATCGCCGACTCTTGGGCAATTCTTTTACCAACGATTATCGATATTCGAACCGCGCATGTCACGTTACCAGTCGAGCGCCATAACCATCTGGTCATGCCAGGCCCATGGGAACATCTGTAAATATCACAGTAAAAAGTTTGAATTTTTTGTTTTTCTTTCTCCTGCTTTTTTATTACATGATAACTCAAAACCGAAATAACGGAATCAATTAATTTACCCGAGAAGTAGTATTAACAATAGCTAGTAGTAACTGAAAAAATCATTATTGTAATTCAAACGATGATACGTTATCCTTTAAAGTTAGTATTTTTTACAGAAATTTGGCGTTCCTTTAATAAAACGAAACTACAGAGTGAAAGAGCAATTACGAGCAAAAATAGATAAACAGTAAATGTTACAGTTGGAACCTCTTTGTATTTAGAACTTAGTTATCAATACAACCTTCATGTATCTATTGAATCACTGCATAAATAAAAAAGGACACAAGTAAACAAAAACGATTTTGGAAAATGAAGTAAACGTAGAGATGACATTACTTACTATTATCTTGTTTACATTATTTTTTAAAGATTCATATTAGCTATCCGTATTTTTTTCTTTTTTTCGATTTTTTTTCTCTTCTTGTAGAATATAAAACATACTGACAACATTACAAACTTGACAGCACTTACAGTAGTCCCAGTTAGTACCTCAAGGACAGGATCTTGTATCTTTACAAAATCTCCGGTCACAGCCAAGACTGCAGATTGGATGACTTGTACTCATTACTCTAAAATCATTATAAACTTGTTTAAATATAAATTTAAATAATTTGCTTTAAAATCAAAACAAGAAAGTAAAAATAAATTACGGTTTAGAGAAGATAATTTAAGTAAATTGTTTTGTTGATGGTGAACGACCGTCCTATTAGTGTGTTGATTATTTTATTTCTATTCATATGTGAAGAATATATGTACTTGCGCATAGTTAGCATTCAAACTAAGAATAAACATAACCTTATACTTAAGCCCCACTTTTCATTTTACAACAGTTTTATTGTAGTTTTGCTTGCAAATTGCGAGACTTTCTACTAAACTATGATGTAATTGTAACTTATTTTAAATACCTTCTGTAAACTATTTAATTATAATACCGACATTTCAACAAACGTTATTGAGATCTATTAGACCTACTCTCAAAGAAATAGTTCACATACGTAGAAACCTGATGGTTAGGGTGTTTCACTCGCAATATAAAGGTCGCGGAATTGAATCCCTGTCACTAAACATTCTCGCTCTTTCAGCCGTGAGGCATTATAATGTAACGGACAATCCCACTATTTGTTGGTAAAAGAGTAGTCCAAGAGCTAACAGTTGGTGGTGTTGACTAGCTGACTTTTCTATACTCTATCATTTCTAAATTAGGGACGGCTATAGCAGATATATCTCGTGTATCTTTGCGCTAAAAATCAAACAAACTCAAGCATAGGCTACAGGAAGAAATTGAGTTTTTAAGTCATTCACACACGTCTATTAAGAATTGAGCATCTCCTTGTTTGTATTTCCAGCACCATTATATTACAAAAAATTATGCGTTGAATACAATCATCATTATTACATTTCTATGGATTTTGCTACACATATCGCTGTGCCACTGGGGAACTAAGGTTTATAGTACTATTATTTGTGGTTTAATATTTATGAGAGGCATAACAAAGGCAGCCTATTATACACCTGCCTGTTTTAATAGTTTAAATCTTGGTAAAATAAATTATTTTAAGAAGTTGAACATACACACAAACAAAGACGGTGAGAGCAAAGATGACAAAGACCAGCTTCATTTCGCTTCAATACCTGTAAGGAGATGTGTCTGTTACATTGACATTTTATTTTCTAGAAACGAAATTTTTAGACTTTGATAAAGAATCATCCATCTGTTATTTTTTTCATTATATATATACACGTAATCAATATTTATTGGTTTTAATTATTTCATATTTAAGCTCACATTAGGTCAAAAATCGATTTTTAGTTCTACTGTAAATACTGTAAATAGAAGTTTTCATTACTTCAGATACTTCGTGGATAAGAATGCTTGCAAAATATTGCTCTCGTTTTTTCTATTGTGTTTTATATGGAAGTTGAGACGTAAAAATTTCAAGTTCTCGTTTACTCTACAGACTAAGAATGTGGTTATATATATATATACTCTTCAAGCTAATGTATAAAATGGGTTGTAATTTTCACGTGATCTCGAAGCTAGGGTAGCCTTGTTCACCTTCTTTGTGATTTAGTATTCTTTGATAAGATAGAAATATTTCCATTGGTCAAATAAACATGCTGGTATAAGAAAGATCGTTTAGATTATTAAATTTAAATATTTTTGGTTAAAACTGTGCGAGAACAAACATTTCTTTAATTCTTTGTTCTTCTGTTAACTTTTCAGAACTGGCGAAGATTATGTCGTGCGATTAACGTTTACTGAAAATCTGTCACAAAACACCAGTTGGAAAAAACAACACATTAATACAAAAATAATATAAATACCGCAGTAAAACCATTTAACAGTAAATATATTACAATGTATATGCAGCATATTCAATCAATATTGAATGATTTTTTGTTGTTTATAATGAAAGAAAAAAGTTTTGTAAACACCAGTTAAGATAGAACCTGTGCATAGAAACAGAATATGTTAAACGGACAACATAAACTTTTAACAACGTAAAACAAGTTGTAGGAAAAGTAACTGGTTTTATAGTAATATTAGCGATATAGTATGTGGTAAATTTCAAGTGTTATTCATACTAACTATAAATGTTTGGTTTGTTTTGAATTTCTCACAAAGCTACTCGAGGGCTATCTGAACTAGCCGTCCCTAATTTAGCAGTGTAAGAGTAGAGGGAAAGCATCTAGTCATCACCACCAACTGCCAACTCTTGGGCTACTCTTTTACTAAAGAATAGTGGGATAGCCATAACGTTGTAACATCCCCACGGCTGAAAGGGCGTGCATGGTTAGTGTGACGGGGATTCAAACTCACGACCCTCGGATTACCAGTTGTGCACCTTAACCACCTGGCCATGCTGGGCCTAACTATAAATGTAAAAAAAATAGAAAAGTATCAAGATTGAGACCTAAAACTCCAAGTATTTTTAAAAAATAAGCGCTGTTTATGCAGTCAAAAGACATTTACCTGCTATATGTTGAAGTTCTTGAACTTCGATTACACAAGAATTAAAATATATGATAAGATTATTTTTAAACGAATATCATGTGTTTATCTTGACCTAGTTTAATGAGATTTCACACAATCTTTTTTTTTTTATAAATATGAACTATTTTCCGCTTCACATACTACAAGATAATAACCTTTTAAAATGTCCTTGTCAATTACCCAGAGGTTGTCTACCTATTTGAAAGTGATTTTATCTTAAAATTAGAACGAAACTCAAGGGTCAAATCAAACATCAGGCGTTTGCGTTCAGAACACAACAAAATTGTTTAAAAGTCACAAACTCTCATGTTTATACAGGTGCTAGATGGTGCACAGTTTTCTAACATTCTCTTATTTGAAATATACTTTTAATTATAAATAACTCTCTACCTATCTGCTGGAGTAAAGAAACAGAATGTACAAATATATATTCAATGTAGGCTTCATATATTTTAGCAAATTACCTCCATATTTTTTATTTCATTTTTTACTTAGTATTTTTGCAAAGTATTCAGGTGTACGATAATATTCTACTCACTATTTATATATCAGTCTTTTGTATTAATGTAAATATTTTCTACAAAGAGCTTGACTGCGACTGGTAGCTTGGTTAGGTAAAATATAGTTTGTTTGAGATAATTAAGGAATTATCCTTCAGATTAACGTAGAAACTTCTTTATATTAACTCAGTGGTTTCCAACCATTTTTATGCCCCGCACCCCTAAAAAATTTTAATATGTTCTCGCACCCCTCACAGTAATTATTTATTTAAAAATAAAGGTGAAGGTGGCGAAAACCAGTTTTTATAATTAGTTTTTAATGATATATAAACAAAAACGAAACATTTGGAAAAGGAAAAATATTGCAACAAACTAAAAGTTGCATAAATCCTACACGGCTTACAAAAAAATAAATTTTCATCCATGCATGAAATGAAATTTCATTGAATTTGAAATGTTCAAATGTTCATAAGTCAATTTAAATTTAATGACTCTTTTGTTCCTGTTTATTTCTTATGAGTTTTTGAAAGCGTGGCACTTTGTTGCTGATAGCAATCCGCAAGTCTGCCTGTGCACCCAAGCGATTTCTAGATTTTGTCTTGATTGACAAAAGGGCACTAAATACAAACTCACATAAGTATGTCGTCGCGAATTGGATGAGCACATTTAGTGTTTTTTCACGAAGTCTTGGAAATGTGTCCGTTGCCGAACATCAATATTGTTCCATAGTTTTAAATGGCATTTCAAGAACTCGAATTGTGCGCAGTTCAATAAGATCTTCCTTCAGTTCTTTATCATCTGACATATTATCCAAATTCAAGGAGTATGGATTCATAATCTGTTTTTCAGAAGTTTCTAGTTCTCCTCCAAAATATCCATCGAATGACTTTGATGGTATTTCCAAATGATCCACAATTTCTTCACACACACACGGAATTAGGGACTCATCCTCACCTACCATTTCTTCGAGTGATGGAAAATTTGAAAGATTCCCTCTTTTAACTCGTCGACACCAAAGATGTAACTTTTCTTTGAAAGCATTTAACTTTTCGCAGCATTTCAATATGTTTATGTTTTTCCCTTGAAGAGATACACTCAGGTCATTCATACGAGTGAAAATATCACTCAAATAGGTTAGCATTTGGTTGAATTCTTGTGATTCTATTTCTCCGGGTAGATCATAGTCACGTTCCTTCAGAAAAGTTTTGACTTCTTTTCGCAGTTCAAAGAAGCGCGTTAAAGCTCTCCCACATGACAGCCAGCGGACTTTTGTGTGGAAAAGCAAAACTAAATGATCACTTCCAAAATCTTCACAAAGTGACTTGAAGAGGCTGTGGTTCAGAGCGCGACCCCTAATCCACTTGATGGTCTTCACAGAAGTGTCAAAAACCTTTTTCAACTTTGGAGGCAATGTTTTTGATGCCAAAGCATGTCGATGAAGAAAATAGTGAGTAACTTGTAAGTACAGAATCTCTTGTTTCATCAGTGCAAAAAATCCTGATTTATTTCTTAGCATAGCAGGGGCACCGTCGGTACACACAGAACCAATAATTTGGATATCTAAATCATATGTCACAAAGAAGCCCTTCACACACTGGAAAACATGTTTCCCTTTTGTGGTTGTTTTCAGATCTTCACAAAACAGGAAATCTTTCATTATGGCACCATCATGGACATACCTCACTAGTACGATGAGTTGACTGCAATTTGTAACATCAGTTGTTTCGTCCAATTGGAGAGAGATTTTCGAGGGAATACCCTGATATCTGCGATAACTTGGTCCAAAATGTCCGAACTCAAATCACCAATTCGGTTTTGAATAACATTATTTGATAACGGCACTAATTTAAGCTTGTTTGAGGCTTCTTTTCCCAGAACAATTGTTGCCATTTCTAATGCACACGGTTTTATCACCTCTTCTGCAATTGTATGGGGCTTCTTTGATTTAGCTACTTTATACGCCACGTGGTATGAAGCCATCAGCAGTGGTTTGTCAGCAGATATAAAACCTAATTTTGGAAGGGTTGCTCGAGAATCAAAGCGGGCCCTTCTACCTTTCAACGATTCAACATTATGGTCTGCAACAGCTGCTCCACCATGCCAGTTGTTGAAGTGTTCTTGCAATTTAGATGGCTTTAAATTTGCATTTGAAAGGACAGCGTCACAAAGCATGCACTGGGGTTTTGCAGATCCTCACTTGTTCCGATGCAAGTGAAACCAAACTTCACATAATCATCATTCCATTTCGTTTTCTCTGACATAATGAAGTTTTTTTGCACGAACACAGAATCAACAATGCACTGACTACCATAGCATCACGCATGAGTAGGTATACTCTGCGAAACTTTCTAGAACATTCTCGAATATACCTCACATGACGTCATCGATTAATTCTGAATACTTCTGGAAGTTTCTCGAGTCACGATCACGTGAGTACATAACATACAATAAATAACTGACACTTTAAGACGGTGTTCACGAACGTAACCTAATTAGTTGTGTCGAGTATTTAGGTCACGTTTACGTTTCGTATGTTGTTTGTTTACAGTTGTACATTAAGATTTCGGTCTGCACCATTGACGGTAGAAACGATAGTTTATTAACAAGGTAAAAAGCTACGTCTTTAACAAGAAAAATAAGAAATAAAAATCGAACTTAATTTTTGAATATATAGGACAGTACCCTTAATATAAACAACAACAAGAAAAAAACTGAAATGTTATCTCGCACCTCCTGGAACGCTATCTCACATCCCCAAGGGGTGCGAACACTCCTGGTTGGGAACCACTGTATTAAGTGATAAACACAAACCTAACAAGAAAAATTACGAATCTGAAAAGAAGTTTTGTTATTAAGGTTCTTTAGAGTAAAAATTGTCATTTAGTAATTATTGTATTAAATACTTTTAGATGGTTCTTAATATGCAGAAAGTAGAGTTTCGACGAATATTTTTAGCGTGAAAAGAACTAAGTTTAAATTATCCATAAGGGGAAACAAAATAAAGTTTGTTTGTTAAGTTTCGAGAAAAGCTATTCGAGCTCCGCTAACAGTTCCTATTTTTAATCTGATAAACTAGAGAGAAGGCAGCTATGTAACACCATCAACCACAAACTCTTAGCCTAGTCTATCTAATGAGCCCTACAGTGGCACAGTGGTATATCTGCAGACTTTTATTGCTAGAAATCGGATTTCGATATCCGTGGTGGGCAGAGTGCACATAGCTTTTACTAATGAATAATGTGATTAAAATTTTGTTCATTAACTTCTCAGAAGGGCAAAAGAAGATTTCCGCCTCAAGACAATCATCACAAACCACGTACTATGACATACATTTTTCGTTAAATTATAGAAGCCTTATATTCGTTATTCACTTTTTGAGCCAGAAAAATATTATCATAAACCCTAGTAAATAAAATATATCAAAATAAAAGTCTACTGATTTGATTTGGCAGGAGTTTCGTTACATAAATATACAATGTTATGAAGAACAACCGAGACAAATGCTTGAATAAGTACTGATTTGGGAGGATCGGTATCAAACCAAAGTCAGGTAGGTTTTATGAGATATAAGAATTAAACTGTTTAATTCCAAATTGATAATATATTGTGAATTTAAAGTGTGATAGGAAAAAAATATGCAGGATTCAGCCAATCTTGCTATTTTTTTTCACCAGTTACAAATTTCATTCTACATATGTTGGCTGTTATTTAGCCTAGACATAGGCCTAACCGACGAAATTACTTTTATATCTGATAAATTAAGATGAACAAAACTCAAATATTATCGTTAAAATGGCAAAAGAAAACCAACCAACAAGCAAACATGATGGTAGTTGATTCACCTTTAATTGTATTTGATCGGAAAGAAATGAAAAGATAATTCCTTGTAGTTAGGCCTGGCATGGCTTAGCGCGTAAGGCGTGTGACTGGTAATCCGAGGGTCGCGGGTTCGCGCCCGCATCGCGCTAAACATTCTCGCCCTCCCAGCCGTGGGGGCGTTATAATGTTACGGTCAATCCCACTATTCGTTGGTACAAGAGTAGCCCAAGAGTTGGCGGTGGGTGGTGATGACTAACTGCCTTCCCTCTAGTCTTACACTGCTAAATTAGGGACGGCTAGCAGAGATAGCCCTTGAGTGGCTGTGTGCGAAATTCAAAAACAAACCTTGTAGTTTTTGCAGTTTTGTAAAGCAATACTTCATATACTAATTCGACTCCGATGCCATTTGGAATATGGTAACAGAATTCCACAAGGTAAAAGATCAATCGGTCGCTTTGTATCTAAGTCCATAGACACAGAACGTTGAACCTATGTTTTTCTTTTTCACAGAGGTTGTATTGAAACATTCTAATAATAGTGATACGACGAATTTTATAGGCGCATTTAGTGAAAGTACGGCGACACTTGTAGTATACGAAGTATATTACACAAAGTTCTGGGCTTTCATTAAAACTATCAGTAAAGTTTTTTATAATCATTAGGTTTTCGAAAAATAATGGAGGATTTAAAATCTAACTGTAATAAGAAAAAAAAAAAACTTTATTAAGCAAAATAGGAACTTAGTGAATCTATACAATTTTGCCAATGAGAAACAAGATTATTTATGTTATGACGATAAATCTATGAAGTCCCAGAACTAAAAAAAAATATCTAAAGCCATTCTCATCCAGGAGGATCAGGCAGTGTTTCACTGCTTAATTTGTTGACTAATGTTGTGATTTTTTTACGCATTTTTCCACGAATTTCTTTCAATTCTTGACAGTAAACCTCCGCAGTGATATTCTAGTCCTGGTTGAGCAAACTGTAATAGATAATACCGGTCACAGACCGCCATACAGTGACCATAATCTTCTGTTGGTGCAACTTTGGCTTTGGGAAATGTTTTGGAACCTCCTCACGGTTGAGCTATTGTGGAGGTCGTTTTCTGCTGTCATAGAGGTCCAGTTTTCGTTGCAATTGACAATTTGATGAAGAAATGTTCGTTTCTGTTGCGCAAAATCAACATAGAGCACAGTTCAAACCGGCAGTTTTTCTGATTTTCAGTTAATTTGTGTATAACCCACTTGTCGAACTTTTTCACTTTTCTAATTTGCTCGAGGTGGTCTAAACTTATGGAAATGCCAAAATTCAATCCTTGTGCCATTTTTCGAACAATTTGGTGTGAGTTTCTTCCCTCTAATGCCTTCAGTTGGTTGCTTTTAACAGCAGAAGGACGTTTCTTGCCCTCCTTATCTTCAAGACTTACGTTATGAAACATTTGGAGCCAACGTTCTACTGTAAGTTCGGAGAAGGTTCATTTGCCCCATGCTTAATTGATATTGCAAGCTGTGATAGTGATGTTTTATGACCAAGTTTGAATTCATGCAAAAAATATGATACGCAACTTTTTTTCATCATTAATTGTAAGGGTTTGAAAACAAAGTTTTAGAAAAATAAAAACACTGACAAATAGAAGGAAGTTTTAGTTTTACAATGGTATATGAAGTCATAAAAAACAGGTTTCTTAGCCCTATAATTACTAAAAAGTTGAGTATAAAAATACCTCATTATTTTTCGAACATCCTAATACATGTTTTTTAGAGAGTGTTAGTTAGTTATCACCATTAGATTCCATCTAGGAACATAGGACCGCAATCGCTTGCGGATTCTTCAACAAGTATTTAATGAGTAGGTTGTTAGCCCACTGCACCGAGCCGTCCCTAATTTAGCAGTGTAAGACTAGAGGGAAGGCAGTTAGTCATCACCACCCCCCGCCAACTCTTGTACCAACGAATAGTGGGATTGACCGTAATATTATACGTCCCCACGGCTGGGAGGGCGAGCATGTTTGGCGCGACGCGGGCGCGAACCAGCGGATTACGAGTTGCACGCCTTATGCGCTAGGTCATGCCAAACCATTTTTAGAATGGTTAGAATGGTTCATTACGAAGCTTCATATTATTAAGTTTTCAAATTAATTACCAAGAAATTACGATAGAAAAAAGTTATTAAGATTGTTTTGAAGAGTCTGAAGGATTTTAAAAAAACATACAGTTGGTTAGTTTCATTTATTAATAAAATTTAATATGATTCTCTTTTATCCTAATTAAGCCTTTGGCTGAATAGCCATTTTTCACTGAACTTTTTTTTTCTTCTCTTTACCGGGCGAGACCACATTGTGATCTGTGGATTTGAGGGCTCATGATTCGCATTTCTTTACTTCCAAATAAAACACTCCATAATTTTCAAGCTTTTTTTCCAGTATAAAAGAGACAGTGAGATACGACTATCATGTTAGAATAGGTCAATAATTGACGATGGGTGTTTTCTACTAGTTGACCTCTAGACTATCAGTTCAAAATTAACGAATAGCATTTTATTCGAATATTTGAAACGAACGAATGACTTACATTTGAAATTATATGTTACTGTTAGAAGATATATGTGTATATATAAATATATATTTATTTTTACATTTTGATATTATCCAAAGAACTAATGTCGTTAAGACCTAATAATTTAATAATAAACGCCAATAAGTTCCAAAGGTTTTGAAATAAGGCTCTCTAGGAAATTCGGTAAGAATATTATAGTCGGAGTGTCGTAATCCGATTGTTGCGGGTTCGAACCCCCGTCACATCAAACATGGTTTCCTTTAAGCCGTGGGGATGTTATAAAGTGACGGTCAATTCCACTATTCGTTGGTGAAAGAGTAGCCCATGATTTGGCGGTAGATGGTGATGACTAACTGCCATTCCTCTAGTCTTAAACTGATAAATTATGGACGGCTAGCGCAGATAGCCCTCGCTTAGCTTTGCGCGAAATCAAAAACAAACAAACAAATATTCAGAGTGTGTTTTGTTTCTGATAGTCGTGAATCAGTCAGTGTTTTGTTTCTTTCTAGATCAAGTGTACGTGTATATGTGTAAGTAGATTTGCATTTACATTACGTAAACGTGGTCTGTAAGTTGTCAAAATGTCTACTTTATTTGTAGAAACGTTACAGAAGGAACTAAGTTAGTTAGTTATTGTTACTTTTAGTAGAAGTTGAATTATTTAAAATAGACCCCATAACAAAAGAATATCATTTATAGAAAGATTACAATAATACATTTGAAGAAGTTAAAAAGTTCAACAGTGGGGTGTAGACAGGTTGTAATAGTGACATTGAAAAGGTGGAAAATAACATGGGTACGTAATAAAATATTTGGACAATGAATTAGTAAATGCAGAGAGAATCCAGACACATCTCTTTCTGCACCACATCCCGGTTTCAACCTAAAATACAATTTGCTATATAATATTGAGTTAAACAATTTCTTTAGTTAACATCTGTTACCATATCTCTGTGTATGCCCAGAGTCCCACAGGACCTTTCTGAATTCCTTCAAACATGCTACTTACAAATTCAATTTCACAATTTATTTTATCGCTACAACATCAGCTAATCAAGAAACCACAGACTATGGTTGGAAAGTGCCATGGGAGGTATATCAAACTCAGTTCAAAATATTTCTAAAATGAATGGATAGAATAGCGAATAACAGACAATCCATTTTTCTGTCAGTTTAAAAGGACCAGCTTTGACAATATTAAGTAACCTTCCAGCTGAGAGCCATAATAATTATTAAGCATTATTAACTATTTTATTGAACCAGTTTGGAGTAACGGACCTGAAAAGAAAATACACAGAGCAAAGTTATGGGATAGAGTACGATAGAAAGAAGTGACCTCAGCTGAACATGGGTGAGATTTGAAAATTATTGCCCAAATATCTTACTTGGACATTCCTCAAAAATTAACAGAGAAGGGTATGAGAATATGGTAGAAGTAAAGTAGGTGAATATTTTTAGAGAAGCTCTGAAATTGGCAGTGGATTTCGAATTTATTTAACTTCCAGAAATAAAAACAGTTGAAGACTATATTTTAAAGTTACGAGATGATCAGATCGAATAGTATCGAACAACAACACCTACTTATTATAGTCTGGAAGAATTAAAAGAATTAGTTGAACAAATGAAGACACAGAATGTGATGAATAAGCTACAATAGAACAAGTAGCTCAAATGTAAATTGAAAAGCCATGTTGCCATGAAATTCAGACAAAAATTTGTAGGGAATGAGAACTCCACTAATAAAATTCCAGAAAAAGAGAAAAGTTACATATGTGACAAACCTGGCTATAACAGTGAGGAATCAACAGTTGTTGAGTTCAACAAAATTAAAATTATAAGCAAAAACTAACTAAACTTTGGGAAACAGTAATCATCTCAACGTATGGTAGAAAAGCCTGGCTGAGAATTTCCCATCTGTCCTAAATGAGATAAGAAGTTCACCATGCAAAGAAATCAGTCCATGACCCCACAGGTCTCTTGATGGGAAGCCTAATAGTATGTGGATCAATGCTGGTTCTACAATTACAATATTTTAACTCGAGTTGATAATGTGAGCTGGGTAGCTGCTTTCAGATATGAAGAAAGAAGAGGAACTGATGCAAAATGGAAGTGGACATAATTTCACAGCAAGAATAATGTTGGAAGTGAAGTTGTTTTTACTCTGGGAAACGTCTCTAAGCTTTATGATATGTGGGTAATTTATATCAAATATATGTGCATACTGGGAAGTGAATTTATGCAGAGACATGGATGAGATATTAATTAAGCAAGAAATGATTCTTAGTTCGTGATTTGGCAATTCCTCTTCACTCTCACGACAATTATCACATTAGAAGTTGAACTTTCTATGACAGCAAGAAGAGCAATCATTGTGCTACCAAAAATAACACTTTACCATATCAGGGCTTCCCAGTGGCACAGCAGTATACCTGTAAACTTACGACGCTAGAAAATGAATTTCGATACTCGTGATGGGCAGAGCAAAGATAGCCCACTGTGTAACTTTGTGCTTAATTACAACCAACCAAATAAACTCATATCAGGATATGTTAACATTGAATTTACTTCCACTGATTGGTGGTTGACAATAAAACCAAATGCTACAGTGTGTCCTGCTTGATTAATAGCTATTAAAACTCTTGTGAATCTGAAAAATGAAAATGTGATCATTAGGACCATGAACACAACAAGATATAATATTCGAGCCAAATCTGTATGGGATATTGCAAGATGTGAGATTGTAGATCTATTACGTGCCCATCAATGGCAATCAAACCAGTTACCTTTGAGGAATGATTTAGAACCTATATTACCAAATACTTACATAAGAAGAGATTGCTTACTATCCCAGTTATAAGACTTGCATCATCAAAGCTATAGAAATTTTAACGCTAATTGGTGCTGAGATTATATAACTTGCTTAGAGGATATGAAAACTCTTAGTCCAGTAAACGTCACGGGTTATGGCGAATAAATATAAAATATACAGCAAGGTTGATGGTATAGATGTTGCTTCAATATATTAGCCAACTAGATTAGTTCCGACTTCAAAAATAGACTGAGACTCTTAAAGAGACAGCAAATACGAAGAATCAAAGAGTGTTGGAAACAATGTTTAGTCCATAAGCATCACCTATGTTTCCTTTGAAAAAAGGAATGGATCTCCAAGGGTTTGTGTAAATTGCAGGAGGCTGAATGAATATATCAATCCACTGTCACGGATTGCTTCTACATAGAATGCTGCACTTAAATATCAAAATTAGATATTATAATCGATGCTTATAAATGCATATTAAGAACAGTAAATAGAAAAACATCTGTGTTAGATGAAGAAATGAATTGTGACAACAATACTATTTGAATTGTTTAATGCTCTGAACTACCCTGATACGTCGTACTCATCTATTTAGGTGACATAATTACACGTGGGATATTTCTTATGAAGGGTTAGGAAGTACTCTGAATTGGTTCCGGAAAGAAAACCATAAGCTGAACTCAAGAAATGTGAATTACTCCATAAGTGTTTAACAGAGGAGTGTATACAGATTCATTGAAGATTTATGATTTCAAGCACTAACCACAATGGTAAGATAATTTCTTGGACTCTGCTCTTAGTATTAACAGTTTTTAAAGCTATTTTCTGATGTAGTTTATCTTCTATAAAAAATATTTTGAAAAGTCAAATAAGTTTTATTGGACTGATAATTGTGAAGAAGCATTCAACAGACTACAGTAAGTATTGATCACACTCCTGTATTGGCATACCTTACTTTGGAAGCTCCACTCATTTTGGATACATATATAGTTGATTTTGCAGTGGGATTAGTTTTGTGATAAGTACAATATTTAAAAACAACAACATGTTATTATCTACAACAGTGAGACAATGAATATGACAGAAAGGAGACAATGTATAACTTTAAGAAAAGCTATAAAATATTTTTCAAACCCCAAGTCATTTATATCATTATTTATATAGAGAAAAGTTACCACATGACACAAATAAAAAGTATTTAAGTGGCTAGCAAATTTTCATAGTCGTAAAGGACATATTAGCAAGAATTCAACATAAACTTCAGGAATACAACTTTAACTGTAACACTGTGTAGTTCCATCATGGGACAATAAAAATGCTCATGAATTATTGTGCCAATAAAAAGACATGCATGGTAGATAATCACGTAAGACAGCTAAAAGGGAAAGATATAACGAGCAGTGAAATTTCTTACAAGTAGGCTCATTATGCCAGAAATGGGAAAATTCCGATGGATGGAAACAACAACTACAATTAGCACTTTCAGAGTCTTTATATTTTGAACCACTCCATCGTCTTCTCAACCTTCAAGTGATTAGAAACCAAGGTGTTAAAACCTACTGCAGTAAATAACTGAATACTTATGTTTAGTTGAGTATCGAGATGTCTGTGGAGAATTGATGCAACAAAATGTGAACTTACTGTGAGAAACAAAAAATCCATTAAAGAAACAGAAGGGGCAGCTACAGCAACAATGTGTTATAATGCCACTTATAAGGGTCATTATCAATGTACTTTGCCATCTACTACAGAGTAAGAAAGGGAATAGATACATCATGACTGCAATGAATTATTTCATAAAATGGGTATAATCCGGTGCTGCTCCTAACCAGGAAAGAGAACCAATAGAAAGAAACTCGTCAACAAATTTATTTTAATACTTTCTGTGTCCATGAAACTTTACTCAAATTAGACTTCTTTGCAAAAAAATATGTTTGGACCTTGTGATTAAAAATATCAGGACCACAGCCCTTTATCATCTTCTGATGGTGTGATGGAGAAATAGAATCACAAATCATTAAATCAATAACAAAAGCCGTGCCCGAAGATGAACGTCAGATACATGGGACCAAGACCTTCCAATGTTATTGACGAGTTATCATAGAGCAGTACACGAAGTTACTGAGAACACAAAATCATTGGTAATGTTTTGGAAAGAACTTAAAATGCTATTGGATTTTCTGTACTCTCGTTTGAAAAAGTCACATGGAAGTCTTTCATTTGATTATGAGAATCCATAGGTGCAAAAATCTGAATTTCGTAAGACATTTTTCTGGTACAAATGAAATAAAATTTAAATTGGTTTTAAGGCATTGCTCAATTGGTGTTTTTGCCACACGCCACGCCTTTACTTTCCATGTTATTTTGTTCTTACAGCAACTTGAACCAATAAAATATTTCTCAGTAAAACTACATGCTTAGAAAATGTTTCATTCTGTATACTACATAAGCTCCTGCCAATGAATTTCATTCTTCAGATATAACTTTACCTGCTTACAGGAGCAGAGTAAGATTTTGTGGGGCCCTAGGGCCAGTTAATATTTGGGAATAGTGATAATAAGTCAATCATTCCTCTATTCTTATACTTTTAAGAACTATAAGTTTTTTGTTTCGGTGGCTGGTGGGACCTTATACATGTCTGGGGCCCATGAAATGCACCTAGGTAGCCTATGCATTAATCTAGTACTGCTTTCTTATGAATGTCTTATTTCATTCAATTAAAAGTTAACTTTAAACCATAACTGCAAACTTTGGGTAAAAAGGTACTTCCCTGAAATGTCATGTAAGTTCTTGTACTGTACTTATCTTTGGAATAAAAAAATTACTACTTGACAAATGTTTGAGTGTTGAAGTAAAAATATTATTTTACTAGCATCAATGAAAACATTGGAAACATCATATATTCCAATTATGTGTCACAATTTACTTATTTAAATACTCATATCAAATCTTAGTTCTTAAACATTTATTTCTTTTAGTCATGATATCTGTGCCATTAATTGATGCATATGGTATATCGTTCTTAAATGACTTATCTTAAGTGGGATTTTAAATTTGCATATTTAATATATCACACACGATATACACATCAGACACATAGCATATGATTTCAATCAGAATAATTGTAGGAAATAACTGCGCTATACCACTCCACCATATGGAAATCATTTAACACTACTCTCTGTTGATAGCATAAAATTTATATTCCCCATCAAAATTCAATTGAACTAAGACTTTCAGTAAATAGCTGTATTTACATAGATTGCGATAGTTTTACTACCTTAGACTGTCATAAACACCAGTAATTAAAGTATTGTCGAATTCTATAATTATGAGTTGATCTACTTACTTTATACACTACAAATTATCCATAAATACAAGTAATAAAAACTAACACAAATAATTTTTCATTGTGATTTGATACAATATTTCCAGCATAGGGTGTGAATGTGAATTGTATGTGAATGCCATATTAAATTTCTTTCTTTGTTGAAAGACTACTGCTCGGTAGTCGGAGTAGAAGTGAAAACTTGTGGAAAACCGATATCGGTAGTTCATTAATAGTGACTCGATAACCTTCAACCAAATCATATACTTTTGTTCTCACGTCCATAATACCATCTAGAGATATTTACCAGAAGACTATGCTGTAGTGCAATCTTTATGGTTGTGTCTGGGAAATTCTTATTATTCAGTAATATGCAGTGTGGCTATATTCAGGTAACAGCATGTGTCTGTGTCTTTCAGTGTTGCAGGAACTTTACGAATGTAACCATGGTTAATGTATAGTGACTTTAATGGTCATTGTAAAATTTACCTGCTTTTCATCCCACTTAATGTTACTACCTCAAACTCACTCTACGCATTTACTGCCTTTCTAAGGTGAAGATGTCTTCAAACACGGGTAACGTTATACATTTGTAAAGATACTCTCACAATCTAACGGCCAAAGACCATTAACATCAGAGCAGAACATCTGCAAGGTTCTGTCCTTTCGCCACAACTGTAGATTTTATTCATAAATTGCATAGAATTTTTCAACTAATATATACATGTTTTTTTCAGTATGCAGATGACACTGATATTTGGGATGTGTCAAAGAATCCACGACTAGCAGCAGTTCGCGCGCGCGTGTTAGTGTTTTCTTATAGGAAAGCCACATCAGGCGATCTGCTGAGTCAGCAGTCCACCTTCAGAATTCACTAAAAATAACTAACGATTGGTGCAATGATTTGAAAAAGTTATCGATGAAGAAAACTGTTCTAATGTCAAATTTCTTGGAATTATATTTGATATAAAACTTACATTACATGAAGAAAACTAACGAAAAAAAATAATAAACATATTGAGAGTTTAAGATGTATTTGTGGTCACAACAGAGGGTCAAAATAAACATCATTTTAAAAATGTATAAAGCATACATATACGATCAGTTATCGAATACAGCTGTCAGGGCACTTATAATAACATGTCTGACAACATCCTTGGTAAATTAGATAAGCCTAACCTCATGAGTTACTTAAAAAGTAAATAAATTATTATTATTTGTGTTTAATTATAAACAAACAAAATAAAGACTAAATATACTAGAACAAAATAATTACTGTAAAGCAGAAAACAGAAACAACTTCACCTTCCTTTCACACCACATAAAGCAATAAATCCTTACAACATGTATCGCTGAGCTTACATTATAATAACTAATATTCATATATTATTTTTAGCTTTGTCTAGTGAATGTGGATTTTCTTCTGATTCTCACTTTCCACTCCATGGTAAATTCTGTGGCATTTGTATTTAATTGTCGCAGCCAAAGCATTGGATTTATGAATTACAATCATTCTGTGATCCTAAAAATAGGGCAGTTTCTTGAAGCTTTGTCAATAATTGGTGACAATGTCACCTATAACGAGGACATTATTTACTGACTTCGAGTGGGACACCGTTTGTGGATTTTCTGTGCTTCGTCTGCCTACTGTCTTTTCAGTGATGACAGTACTATTCCAATTATTATTATCAATCCCTTAATAACTTCATATAAGACAAAATATTTGACATAAGTGAGGCAAAGCGGGATAAGAGTATCCCTAATTACACGAGTTGGAAAACATTCCCTAGTTCTTTAGGGATATGAAAGACTTTTTAAAACTAAATTTCTGTTACACACAAAACAAAAAATACAAATTACATAATAAGTTCTACCAGTATGAGCAACCAAGTTTTGAACCCAATGGATTGTTTGTTTCCTAACTGGATAATAATGTGTCTTGAACACAGCCATGACCATCTTAGTCTGTAAATTGCTAATTACACCAAAGAATCAAGTTTAATACATTTCAAATTCAACATCATAAAATACGGTGCATGTTATTTGGTCTAATCATTTCAAATTCTGAGCCTTTTAAAATAGGAAAATATTTTATTTAGCCTTACCCATCAATAGCGACGAAAAAAATTAAATATTTTATCCGTTGAATACAGTGTTGCTGAACAATAGACTTCTCCAGGGGAATCTTGGCCAATGTCAGATTGAGATAACCAAGAAATCTGAGGCAGGTGTTTTTTTTTGTGCTAAGTAATTCAATTCAGAAAAATTGTTTTTTCTTGCTACTGCATGCCATATCAATAAGTTGCCAAGAGATTTTGGTCTTTACGTTACTTTAGAGTTCTCTAAGACATATAGCAGTACTTCAAACATGCCACCTATCATGGAATGGTGCATGCTTCCTCTATGAACCCCTATCTTCATCACCCATTGCCAAATATTTATTTCTATAGCGAGACAGCTGTTCCTGGCAAATATAATCAATTATTGGTACCTCTGTCTTTTCCAGCTTACCAAAGCTCCCAATCACTAATGTTGAGTAGAGCTGTCCTGATTCGTGAGTCTAGTGACATATGGAGACTGCCTTACTCAGTCTCAGAATCAACAGCCTTTAAATCTTTGTAATGAACCTTGGTTATTCGTGTTTTCTGCACACTGGTATCTGATCTTAGTGTAAGAAGGTGATCAGCAGTATTGGAGGTTCTAGAATGTGATATGATCCCCTGTCTGTCGAGTGTGCATTTGTATTAAGATGGTATTTGTAGGCTATCAAAAGTTCTGCAGCTAGAAAAGAACGACATATTGATTTCTACTTCCTTGTACAAGCTTCTTCTACCTTCAGTGACAATCTTCCTTTTATCAATAATTCTACTGACTTGTGGAAAATGCCACTTCGTATTGTATGCACAATTTTTAACTTATATATAAAATGTGGCTTTAAATTATACAGAAAAGTACGTTCACCAAGGAAAACACAAAAATCTGTAATAACAAGTTCTGTGATTAAAACGCAAGGTCTCTCGATGGGACAGCTGTAAGTCTTCAGATTTACAACGCTAAAATCAGGTGTTCGATTCCTCTTGGTGGACATAGCAGATAGCCTGATACGCCTTTGCTATAAGGAATCACACTCCCACACATATAAGAAAACACACATATCGCAATATATAATCTCACTATACATTTCTTTTGTAATTTCAGGTGAGGTGGATTGATTAAATTTATGGATAGTAACAACAGGTAACAGGAAAAACAGTGGAAAATGTATATCGGATTACATATGAATTTCTGATTAAGTTTGAGAAAATATACTATACACAAGAGAAACGATATGAAACATATCTTTATATCATACAGAAACAGTAAAAGAGACTACTTCACTAAACACCAAACATAGCTGCTCTTTCAATAGATAGTGTTTTCACTTCAGAAAAGATAAAAAAATTGCAGAAAATGGCAATAACACTAGAAGAGTGCAACGCTAGAGTGTACGTGTTACATTGTTCGTCCCTTTAGTAAGAAGAATATACCTTACATGTGTCATAAAGCTTGTCACGCAGTTGAAGTGCTGCAGAAACTGTATAATACACACACACAAATATATATAATTTTACGTCAGACTTTTCCTTGAGAAATCTTTACGCAATATCCTATGCGTGTGATGATCCATAACATTGAATAAGTAACACTACGGCGTGTTAACCTTAAATGAAAGTTGTTAACTTTTAAGAGCAATAAATTCTTACCTGATTAAACTAAGAGGAATATTTCTCATGTGCTACATAAGCAGAATAAAATCAGCAAAAGAACAGACTGAGCTTTATAAAGAGAAAATCGATCTTTCTGTTACTTTCAAAAGACTTATTTCAATTCAAAATCTTCTTTTTTCATGACTGAAATAGTTACCTATAATAATAAAAGAATATGTATACGGATCTGTGTTTGATCACCATAACTCCAAGAGCAAAGAACCAAGAAACCAGAAATATTGCATCTATACTAAGTTTACCATGAGAATGTGCACTTGGGTGTTGTTAATAATCTACGCAGTTTTAATGAGATGAGCTAGTAAAAACTACATTAAAAAAAGTGGTTCCTTATACTACAAATACAAATCACTGACAGACATGCATGTGTGTGTGACTACCAGAGCTCCAATGGGAAAGAACGTAGCAATCTAAACTTTTGCTCTTATACTGAATGAATCCTGAACGTTTGCACCGTGTATTATTATTTGTCATACTGCACGAGTGTATGCGCATTCGCGTTTGTTATGAGGAAACCTACATAGGAAAGAAATGTTACCAGCATAACTTGAAGAGGTATGAACGTAGGAATATAAAATTTTGCATGCATAGTCACTCATGGGAATAAACCTGTGTGTTATTATTTACCTTACCGATATATCCGTGAGTTGTCTAGCTTCTAAGAACGGTTAGAACAAGATAACTAACCGAGGTAAGTTACCGAAAAACCAAAGAGGAAAATAATAAGTCCTTATATTAGAAAATACAAAGTGGACCCAAAGTGTGTGTACCTGGGTATTAATACTTATCTAATTCACATGCGTGCGCATATTTTTAGTGAAGTAATCTAGCAAAAAACTACATAGAAAATAACAGTTTCTAATATATAGAAAATACAATGCATTTTGGTAACAATACGTTCCAACAACGAATTTTATAGCATGCTGCTTAGTAATAATACTAAAATTGTTGTTATGAAGCTATGTACTGAAATGTATAAACTACAAAACTGAAAAAAAATATTGCTTTCTAATTTAAAGGATCCGTTAATTAAAATATTTTTTATTATTTGTTTTTATTATTTAAGTTTAAAATTGGAGGACAAATCAGAGATAAGACCGCCTTTATAAAGAGGCCACATCCAGTAAAGGAGCAACAAAATTATTTAGCTTATAATTTTATGCTGAATGGGTTCAGAATACACACACCGGCATAGTCGTCTAGAATAAATCAACCTAATAACCCGATTGAAGTTTACAATAATTTGAAGCTCAAGTCTATCTTTCAGTTAATTATTTGTCATTGAGTTAGAATGGTTTTCCTCACCTCTCATCAGCAACACCACAGAAGAACAAATCGATATACTTGTGATTTTTTAGTTACTCACAAAGAAGGTTTGCATTTATTTTGAGGTTATTAGTATTTTCTATCTGAACGATTTCTTATATGTGGATGGGCAAAATACATTTAATGTTCAAATATATGACCTTTTCCATAATTAGAGGTATATGAATACAAAAAAATAATATTTTATATGGTTTGACTAATTAATTTAAAGCAGTTAAATATGGTGTCTTAAATTTGATATTACGTCACCTATACATTAGTTTATTAACTAATAATAATAAAATAATTTAATGTATTTTAGATGATAATATAACTTTATTTTTTCTCAGAAGAAAGATGTACAGAGTGTGCTGTGAAGAGAGTTTCTGCCATTGTGTCTCACACCAGTGAATGTTTCCATAACAACATTATTCAGATAAACAATTAATTAACAATCATGACAAAATGCTGTTAAACAGTAAACCAATCTTGAATAAACAAGTTAAGTGGATTTTGCAGTATTTTTCTCCATCTTTCCAGCTACGTTAGGATTCTTTCCACATTTGAACTTTTTTCCCAAGGTCATTTCAGCAATAACAACAGCAGTGCTTCCCAAAAGACCTCCTACATACATAAAGAGGGCGCTACTCAGTTCGCTCACAGTGAGCCCTAGTTGCTGGGTTTCTAATGTTTTTGAAGAACTTGGAAGGCAAGATTCTAAAACTGGAAAGTACATATTCTTCCATTTCTCGATAAATCCTTCCCTACGTAATTGTTCAATGCTGAAAGAAAACGGAAAACAATCTTTTGTTAATTAATGACGAAAACTGTCAGTTTATTTGTTTGTTTGTTTGGGAATTTCGCACAAAGCTACTCGAGGGCTATCTGTGCTAGCCGTCCATAATTTAGCAGTGTAAGACTAGAGGGAAGGCAGCTAGTCATCACCACCCACCGCCAACTCTTGGGCTATTCTTTTACCAACGAATAGTGGGATTGACCGTCACATTATACACCCCACGGCTGGGAGCATGTTTAGCGCGACGCGCGCGAACCCGCGACCCTCGGATTACGAGTCGCACGCCTTACGCGCTAGGCCATGCCTGGCCAAAACTGTCAAACGTTTGGAAGAATGTTTTCTGAAGTATTAAAGACAGCTATAGAAAACATTTTTTTCAATGTACGGCTCATTTTTAAATTTCCATATCATCTAATTTATTAAATTTTTACAATGTTGTATCAGAAAAAAAAGTAATGTGTTGTAATAAACTGCATAGAGTCACATAAGGATGCTTATACGACATGTTTTGAATGCAGAAAAAGAGCTTTTACAATTCAACTAATAAGACTTTGTAAAAATAAATATTAAATGTATAAATAAATAAGTAAAAGTTAAAAAGTTGCTTTTTGGTATATCATGAGCAAATTATTACAAAATGAAACAAATGAGTTATATTTCGTAACACGTTTAGTGATGTAAGTTAATCAGGTTTTATCTTTTAAGTCTTAAGCTAAATATGTATTTACATAACAAAAATAAATAAATTTTTATGATCTAAGCTTTCTTGTGAACTAATATACATCACAACGAATGTGTAGTAAAAATCTAGCTTTAAAAACTTCACATTTGTATTTGATTTAATTTATTTTAGAACCCTTTGAAATCATACAGGAAAAACTTCATTTTTTACACAAAAATGAATATAACAGCGTAAATAATCAAGAACATTTAAATGATAATTTGTTCTTTAATACTTACAATTTAATAAAATCTTCACCAAAAGGGGTTTCATGTGGCATAGGCATCCCAATAGGTCTTTTATAGAACCGAAACCGTCCTGTTGTTAGGACACACTCTCTTTTGTGTTCTATGTAACTCTGAAACACCATGTTGTTCAGAATGTACATTTCTCCGAGCATAATGTAGCCTAAAAAATAACACATAAACCAATATTTCATGAAGTTCTAATCCAACCAAGAAACACTAAATAGTGTATTAACATGTTCTAACAGCTTACATTACTCAATTTCTTGTCACCTTCATCGGTTTGGAAAACAGTTTTTCTTCTACTTCTATTCGATTCGTCAAGCGTGTGTGTTCTGTTTTTTAGAGCAAATCCGCACTGTGGGTGTCTGATGTGTTGACTGCGTGAATGCATCCATGGATTTTAGTGTTGTATAAACAATCACTCAGATCGCGTTTCAGCTGATATAAGACACGAGGCCACCACGCACAAATATTTCAGCTGATTGTCGCATTTTTTCTGTGATTTTGTCTTTTAAATTTAAGTAAACTATTGACCACATAATATAAAAATATGCACTGTGACTGTGCCGTACGTAGCATGATGCGTAATAGAGTGCAATATACTACTACTTTTTGATGTTTCTTGACGGATAAATATCATTAACTGGGGGTTGACCGCGAAATGTAATTATGTGGTGAAAGGGTTAATTTGAAACATAAATATTTATTTACTACTTCATGCGAAACTTTTCTTCCTTGACTTTACGAGAAATGAAATGTTACAAGTTTCATCATTGATGTTCATTCAATTTGTTACAATGCAGTTTATAAATATTACACCACACTTGTTCACTGTATTGAAGTAGCTTGCAGTTTTGTTATATATATCTATATTCATGATGCCTTGTTTCTGTGTAGTTCCTAACTAGTGTGTTAATGGGAAACTGTGGAATAGTGAGTTTATTCTGATAAGTGCAATAATAAAAACGGCCCAAAACAACTGACCCTATACTTACTGTTCACTGAACTCACGGCATATCTAACACATTATATTGTTTCCCAGATACAGTAACAATGAGACATTACTCGCACGAGTGTCCTGTCAGTAATCATTCCATGTAGCAACCAGTTATTATTGTTTTTTTAAAATATCCGATAGAATGAATCATGTCTATAAAGAAGAGGATTAGATTTTGAGTTGACCAAATATTACTAATAAAAGCTTGTATTAAATGATTCATTACATTTCTTCAACCCAATGTGTAATTATCTTACTGCAGAGTGACAAAGTATATTTTTAAGCCCTGAATTCGAGACTTAACAAAGTTTGAATCCATGAAATATGTCGATAAATTTTCACATCATTAGATTTCCTAGTACTAACACCTTAGTGGTCCAGCGGTATGTTTGCGGACTTACAATACTAGAAACTGGGTTCCCATACCCGTGTTGTGAAAAGAGCACAGGTAGCTAGGTCATCGTGTAACTCTATGCTAAATTTTGAACTAATAAATTACAGTACTAACTTTCTGTTTGTCAGACTTGAGTCTAAAGAATCCAAAACAAGAAAAGCAAAACTGATAATAATTTTAATGCCACTTCCAAACAAGAGTTGAACTATTTTGAAGAATGTTGATTGCTACTTTTGCTGTAAACATGTTCAAAACGTAGATATTTCTAATTAAACAATACCAGAACAGTAAGAGAAAAAAGGCACATGATTACCTAAGTAAACAGAAGAAAGTATTAGATTTACCAATATCTGAATCATCGACTATATTACCTAATATAACAGTTGTCTTTACTTTAAAAACTCTCTGTTTGCCTTTTTCATGGCAAACTTCTTTCATCGTACGACCGCATTCATTTCGCTTGAAACATGTTTTTACTCTGTATTTAGAATAAATAGGATACATAGGGCCATTTTCTGATGTTTTCTTTACAGTTTAAAGCAGGAAATGGCATAGAATGAAGCAACCGACTATTGATCAGAAAATGGAAAATATTGGTTAAAGGAAGTAACAAGAATGTTGAATAATTCCGCATTAATAAAGATACAGATATTTTCTCATTTCAGAATGGATAACTTGATACACAGCAATTATTCTAGGGTAATTTTAGTTAATTCAAGACTCTCTCACCTGGTATTTAAACCTGCTGAATACGAAAGGGCAACCAGATAGTACCACCATCGTTTGTGGCTACAATAATCCAAATAGTGAAAATAGCCAAAAATATAGTGGAAATCATCGTTATTTTGCAGTATTTCAAATATGCATATTTTCCGGAAACACTCAGCTACGTTCAATGAATAATTGTTTCCAAATAAGACCCAAAATTGAAGTAATTTCGAATAACTCACTATTCTTCTTCAGAAAACCCTTACTAGGCCCGGCATGGCCAGTAGGTAAAGACACTCGACTCGTAATCCAAGGGTCGCGGGTTAGAATCCCAGTCACATCCTTTCAGCCGTGAGGGCATTATAAAATGTGACTGCCAATCCTACTATCCGTTGGTAAAAGAATATTCCTAGAGTTGGCGGTGGGTGGTGATGACTAGCTGCCTTTCCTCTAGTCTTACACTGCTAAATTAGGGACGGCTAGCACAGATTGCTCTTGTCCTTTTTGATGACGAGAAACACACTAGAAATAAAAATGTGTCTCAGAACGGCTGGTATGGGTATTAACACTTTTATTGATAAGGAGAAAACAACGTTTGGACCTTCCTAGGTCATCTTTTGGTTAAAAAGATGAAGATGGCCAAGGAAGGTCGAAAAGTTGTTTTCTCCTTATCAATAAACGTGTTAATACCCATACCAGCCGTTCTGAGACAGCCTTCGTGTAGCTTTGCGCGAAATTCAAAACAGAGAAAGAAAGAAAGAAACAAAACAATTACATCTTTGTATGTGTGCTAACTTCTTTATCATAATTCGATTAATAACGTTACGGGAGTTAAATGCACAAGCCAACTGTAATAAAAGTTGTTGACTTTAATCTGAGGAGACGTTGCAATCATTACGAGAATTTGGTGGCAACATAATGTATATAGTGTGACTTGGGGTTCTCTAACCGAATCAAGACATTAGTAGAATTAATTCTGACATTAGTTGTTTTTCTATTTTTTGCTTTACTTGCCTCTATAATTTGTATCTATAATGTAAAACACTAAAATAATATGACTAATGGAATGAAGCATGTATAGGAAGATAAGGATTAGAGTCTCGACATCACATAGTGCACTTTAATCCCATTTTGTTGTAAACACGCAACCAGTGAGTTGCTCATGACAACAGCGGGAACCAGTCTAAAATGGACTGTAATAACTAAATTATTATAATAAATACAACTTACTTATTAATATTACAAATTATTCCTTCTTTACTTCTCTTCCTCAGTATCTCCTGAAGAACGTTTTTACTCTTAGTTAATCCATCCCAGAGGTTCAAATTCATAAGATCGCTTTATAATCATATACGTATTGAGTTTGCGTTTCTGTTTTATTCTAAAAGCAACTTGACTCAATGGAATGTAACGGTGCAACTCTTTCACATAATACTTCACCAGGTCATGTAATATGCTAGTTTACAGGCTTAACAAAAGTATAGCAAAATATCGAAAGTTTTGTATTATTTCTGACCTTTAGACAACATTATAAATACAATTTTGTGACAGTAGGCTATAATAAACTCAATTCGTTACATTTCTGTAAAGAGTCTCCCAGTGGGTCAGCTGTAAGTCTGCAGGATTACAACTGAAGTTCGAGTTTCGAGCACAGATAGTCATTATGTAGGTGTATGCTTAACAACATCCAAGCCACCATTTTACAAAAACAATTGATTTATAAATCCTTTAGGTATGCTTTAGCAAAAGTGAAGCTCACTTGCACCTAAGAATAATGTACTTTGTGTTTGGTAAGTCTGAATACAGCTTAATTATCCTCTACGAAAATGGTCCACATTCTTAATAAAAGTTTTACCTCCTTTTTCGACTTTTTTTCTTGCTTCCTCAAAGTCACTGAACGTTTCACTTCGTCCTTTTATCCTTGAAGCTCTCAACTCCTCAAAAGTCGTGTCGTTGTTTATCTAAAACGTGAAAAATATTTTAGTGATTCAATGAATTCAAGAATGAATAAAGTTTAGAAACAAACGAATGAAAATCGACTAAGGAAGAAGATGAAAACTAAAAGTGTTCTAGGGAATTTTGAAACAAATTAGTTCGGGTTTGGCCTTAGATATACCACTACTATTGCTTAGAGATTTATTATGCTACTAGTTCCATTGTTAACTGACCTCTAGTGCTGCTTCAAGAGCACTATCATTCTCAATAAGCCATTTAGTCTTTGGGTCATTCAATGCGTCTTTCAAAGAGGAATAGATCTTGTACTCTGGTGAAGTCAAGAAAGCTGTGAGGTTTGCGGTATAAAAGGCTGTTAGAACTAATGCAAAGATCCACCATGTGGCATAAAGGATTCTTACTGAATCGTGATTAGCCATTTCCTTAACACCTGCAAAATGTTTCAAGGAATTATATTAGTTTTCAAATTGTTTGGACACTTCTCAGCTTAACTCATATGTGATTTTATATTTGGCTTAAATGCCAAAAAGAGAAATATAATTATAGTAATATGTGTGCTGACATTTATACTATAATAAATTCTGAAGTTAAACTATTTAATATATAAGCATGGTAAGAACAAAGTAACTTCCAGCACTAGTTTCATTTTATAGGAAGTTAACAACAGAACATTGGTAAAATTCTCTATACAGGGCACCAGTGGTATTTTTTTAAACCTTTTTTCTTATTGGATGTGCACTAATTTAGGTGTTGTGTATTGGAAAGACTCTATGATTCTTTGGAGCAAATAATTGGTTCATACATACTTTTGTGAAATAAAACACTTCATGTTTAAGTGTTATTCGTACTGTTGGTTATAGCTAGAAATATATTATTTCCATTATTAGTGTTAGCATGATAATTATTATTTTATATAGTAGCCTAGTGTCCTAAACTGGCAGATACTTGTGGGATAATTTTAGAACTACACTCAAAAAACGTCGTTAATAACGAAGTACTCGACTGATTATTCAATGTATTCCAATCATAATAAGTTTTAGTTTTCTTTTGTATGGATTCATAAAATTATGTATTTCTTCTCAGTTTGAAATAATAGAATTGACTTCAATATAAGTTAAATTAATTCAAAATCTATAGAGTTAGCTTGCTTTTAATCAAAAGCTATTAATAATTTCTATAACAAATTATATATATTTAATCAATCTATTATCGAGGAAATTCTGGATCGAACATTTAACGTCTGCACATATCCTTCCATAATTATGAGCTTATAAATAAGGAGAAGACAGCTAGTGAATAGCATACATAGCTACTTCTTGTGTCACTCTTTGCTGAGCAAATACCTCAACCTGGCTGTCACTTTTATGATGCATTCATGGTATCAAAGTCCGGAGTGCGTTCATGCAGCAAGAAATTACGAACCATAAACTCTCGGATTCATATTCCAAGCACATTAACCAATAGGCGTCTCGTGAGTCAGGTAGTTAATTTAAATGTTTACTACACTGTTGTTGTTTCATAAGGAGTGACGCTGTGACAGCTCTGAAACAGTTTGAGTTACTATAAGTCAGATTTTACCAATTACCAAATAATTTGTGGTTTAATGCATTACGTTTAAAATTAAACAAAATTTTAAAAACGTATCTAGATGTCAAATAATATATAAAATAGAAAATGCGCCACTGTTACATTGAACCTATACCAGGTAAAATAGAAAATGCGCCACTGTTACATTGAACCTATACCAGATAAAATAGAAAATGCGCCACTGTTACCTTGAACCTATAGCAGATAAAATAGAAAATGCGCAACTGTTACCTTGAACCTATAGCAGATAAAATAGAAAATGCGCCACTGTTACCTTGAACATATACCAGATAAAATAGAAAATGCGCCACTGTTACCTTGAACCTATAGCAGATAAAATAGAAAATGCGCCACTCTTACTATGAACCTATACCAGAGAAAACTATTGCTATTTCTTTTTCATCAAATTTCTGAATTATATTTAAAAAATATATATATTTTTTCGCGGCTGTGCAGTTGTGTTAAAATTTCAAAATTTTCGGCTGTCCAATGACATAACAGGTTAATAAAACGTATAAGAGAAAGAAAGAACACGCTGTGTTTGTTCGATGATTCTCTCAGCAAAATAAACAACAACTTTGTATACTTGAGTGAATACGACAAACAGTACATGCGAAACTCGTATTTCGATAGCGTTTTATTATTTTTGATCAGGAAGGAAAAATAAGACTAAAAACAGGAACGATCTAAATTCTATTGGGACGTCCAGTAACCTTATGAACTGTGGTATAGTTTCTTTTATCGAACAGAAGATAGAGTAGTGAGATAGAAAGAAACGTTTTTGAAAAAAAAATCATAGTTTTATCTTGAAGAAAAAATATCAAAACGTGTGATACACATAAGTAAGATAGTGAAACATGTATACGAGTAAATTACCTTGTTTGACAAGTCCTGAGTAGACCAACCATAAACATTCTAATACACCGTTTCTGTATTTTCGACCCTTGTTAGTTAATTCCAACATGAAACTCTGAAGACGTAAAATAGAATATATCACTAATCCCATTGAGATAGTAGCAACAATGATGAGAAGCCACACCTGCAGATTTGAATATAAGGAGAATTATAAGGATTAATTAAGCTATTATCACAATTTAGAAAACTACTGTATTTAATGTTAAAAGCAGTAAATTATAACACTATTAGTGAAAGTTAGTTGAGCAGAAACGTTGGTTCTTAACTATCTTTCATTGATGATTTGCATCACGATAAACAAGATCCATTAGAATCTATTATGAATGTGACTGAAATTCAAGTTGAAATCATTTAAGTGATAAACAACAAACAATCAGAATTATTAAACAAGATGATAGAATATTCGTTCAAACAACTGGAAATACGATCTCTGTGTTAAAGGGAGAGAATATACCCTCTAGACAAAAGATTTGGCAGAAGTAAGAGTCACATTACCAATGTTTGTGCACAAATATCCATAATACATAAAAATGTAACATTCACGAGATGAAATTCCCATTCATGGGATACGTATAAACATTAGAAAATCAAACTCTGGGGAGCAGTAGAATACATAAAAACATTTAATTGTAACAGCGCTTTCATCTGAGTAAGTTTAAAGTTTATATTCAATGTGATGGATGTGTTGGAAGAAACTGAAAATGTTTTACCTTATTGACTAAACATATAGTTAAAGATTGATGTAATGTGTAGCATCGGTAAGAAACTTAATTTAGAATGATATTTTATTGTGGATCATCACAAGATTTGATTATAATATATTCGAAATTCTCATTGAATGCAAAAATGATGTAAAAATATCAAATACATATTATTCTTTTAGTAGTGTTTTTGGTTTTACTTGATTTGAGCTTCGCTGAAACATCAAAAGTGACGAAATAAAAATTTCCGTTTGATTATAAACTTTCTCAGACTTCTTAGGAAAAACTGACGTCTGAAATCTTTGACATGAGCAATATATCATAATAAGGAAATTATCTAAGTAAGATTAAATACAAATTTGATAGTTAAGCTTCGCACAAAGCTGCTCAACTGCTGTTTGTGTTAGCTGCTCCTAAGTCTGAACAAGATTAGAGGGTAAGTAATTTGTAAACATCATAACGTCCTCACAGCCACCATGTTCAGTGATCGGTTTCGATCCCGAAATTCGCAATATCTAACCGACTTGTTAGTTTAGGTCAAATACAGTGTGAAATGATAGATAAATAAATAAATCTACATTTTAAGAGAAGTTTTGATGAATATAATAGCAAGATATTAATAGGTATAATAGTAAAATAATTACTTATAAACAAAAAGAAGTTGAAACCTATCCAAGTTTGGTAACATGATTTGCCGTTAATTTGGTTCGTTTTGAATTTCGTGCAAAGCTACACGAGGGCTATCTGCGCTAGCCATCCCTAATTTAGCAGTGTAGGACTAGAAGAAAGGAAGCTAGTCATCACCACTTACCGCCAACTCTTGGGCTACTCTTTTACCAACGAACAGTGGGATTGACCTAACATTATATCGTCCCTACGACTGAAAGGGCGAGCATGTTTGGTGCGACGGGGAGTCGAACCCACGACCCTTGGGTTACGAGTCTAGTGCCTTAACCACCTGGTCATACCGGGCCTTTTCCATTAATAACTCGGTGTTTGTATCACATACCTGAGGCTTAAACGGAGCCAACAGAGCTTCACTTTTGTCTTTTCTTTTCGGCATCTTCATCAAAATTCCAATTTCGTCTTCAAATATTGTGTTTGTGAAACTAACGGCTTTCATACGTTCCCTTGTTTTTGTAAACAATGCACCTGCGATATCAACTTTCTACAAAAAAGAAGTAATAATAATAATGAATTGTACATAATCTCACGAAGGAATTATGCATGCTTTAGTTTCTCTTGTTAATTCCAGGAAGATGAAACATAGAATAGTATTCAGAATAGTGTAACAACAAAATGATGGGTATCTATGACCTATAATAACAATAAAGTGATGGCTGCCTATGTACTATAATAACGACAAAATGATGGGTGTTTATGACCTACAATAACAATAAAGTGATGGCTCCCTATATCCTATAATAACGACAAAATTATGGGTAGCTATGACCTATAATAACAATAAAGTGATGACTGCTTATATCCTATAATAACAATAAAGTGGTGGCTGTCTATGACCTATAACAACAATAAAGTGATGACTGCCTATGTCCTATAATAACGACAAAATGATGGATGTCTATGACCTATAATAAGAGTAAAGTGATGGCTGCCTATGTCCTAAAATAATGAGAAAATGTTGGATGTCTATGCTCTAAAACCCTTTCAACTACCATCTACGAAATGTTCTGTGTGATAGCTTATGTTATGAATTGTTATCATACGCCATACACATTGTTCAGTGGTTTTCTTTACTTCCTATAAATACTTTACAAGCTCCAACAAGAAGTTTTGAAAACACATTTGAGTGAGTAAAATACACATAATTCCAAGAGAATTTCTATTAATTGTATAGGTTGACATGAACTTATGATTGGATGTTTTGCTTTGATGACATCCAGTTCGTATCAATATGGAATTTCCTCGTGAAATCAGCACATCAGCTTGGTACATTCATAGTTTTCTTTACTCTCTGTGTGTAAGTTGTAGGTGTTATGCAATCATGTGGCGTACATCATAAGTTTAGTTAATAATCACGTAGATGTAAATCATAAGTGTAGTCAGCAATCACGTGGAAGTAAATTATAAGTATAATCAGCAATCACGTCAAGTATCATGTATAAGACTCTCGCAATATGTATTATCTCATTTTTGAAGCAACTTACAATTGACAGGATGATAATAAACTTATTGAACATGTAAGAAGATTTAATTCGCCCAATGTTAATACATGGGCTCAGGTTTCATGTTAATTTTAATAGGTGCTCTTTTGTTGGACTTTGAGAGAAGCCTGTAAACATAACTCTTAGGACTAATCACCTTACAGTTCAAAGAGACTATGTGTTCTTGAGTTGTTTTTGGTGACAATATATTTAACTTTTTTTTCTACACCTGTAGAGTTCCTTTCGTATCTCATCTAAGAATAATCTGTATTTCACCACTGGAATCACGTCTTCCTTTGTTTTACCGGTCAACGATACAGATATCTTATACTTTAAAACAGTAAAATATTGTGCCTTGCATTACTTTGTAATATATCTCATTCAGAAGGGCTGAATACTGTGCGCGATTTGCACTTTTAACCCACCAGACCTTAACCGAATTACGACAAGAGGGTGGGATTTTAACCTTCTGTAGTCAAAGGCCGCAGGAAAGTTGACTTATTGTTACTATAGGTCATAAATTACTTTCTGTAACACTTTTAAGAGTGTAGTACATTGGTCAGCTGAAATGATAATACTTATGTTGTGGATAAAAGATTATTGAAAACTGTGAGGAAAAAATCATAAAATGGAAGGTTTTAAAGCATAGCGGGTGTGTTTTTATTATATTAGAGACACATTGGGCTATCTACTGAGTTCACCGAGGTGAATCGAACCCCTGATTTTAGCGCTATAAATCCATAGACTTACCGCTATACCAGCGGTGGACTTAAGGCATACCTATTATTATGTTTTTACAGAAGTTTTGTACAGTGTGGCTGGTAAGCTTAGACTGACTGCAGAGTTTGAAAAGCTTCGCACTGTTACTAGAATATAATGAAAAAAGTCGTTTACTTTGTTAATAATGTTACGTTTTATTGATGTTACTAAACAAAGGATTAGAAACTATTAAACGAGTGAAAATGTTTCTCGGACTTAATGATAAATAACTCCAGCCTTACCAATATCAGAACTATATGTTAAGTAAACCTAGTTATTTTTACAGTTTGACAGTAAAATGTTATTATTTGATTTTTAGAGGATCTGATTATTACTAGCTTACTTTACGTTTTGCATAATAATGAAAACCCAGTTAGGGAAAATAAAACCCACGTGTCACAGTTTTATTCATATTGGTACACCTAAAAACTTCAGGTTTTTGAACTTGCACTAAATTCAAAATTTAAGAGTTTTCATACATTAGTTTTTATTATATTCACTTGAATACACTTAAAAAGTAAAAATAGTAAAGTAACTAAATCAGATATAATTTTAAAAATTTAATTCTTATGTTGATACAAGTTCTACTAAAATAAATAAAAATTACAAAAAGCATTTAATAAAATGTCATTGAGATAAAATACGCATAGGAAAAAAAAGCCTAAACCGATATTTTTAAACATTATTGAGCAATTCATTCAACAAAGATATACAGTGTTTAGTTCGTGATATCAGAAAAAAAAACATAGGTTCAAGAAACCATGACACAAAAAACCATATAACCTGAGAGTTTTCAAGTGGTGGTCACTTGCTCTTCAGGGGTAAACTTATAGGGTTCTGTATCATTTTGTACCAATATTGCTTATTTAATATACCTAAAAATGTCTAAAGTAATATGAGAAATAAAATTTTACACTAATGTTATCTATTCTTAATTAGACCAAGTGATGATTTGAAATACATACTTACCTTGTCTACCAACATTTTCATTATCCCAGTCCATGATAATGTCCCATTCGCTAGTTTTACCAGTCTACCAAAAGCGCAGTCTTCAGGTACTACAATCTGATAACTTTTATAATGATAAAAAAATGTTAAACAAGGAACAATAGAGGACTTTTCTATTATAGAAATGCACTCAAGATAACATTTTAAGTTATGTAAGGAAATATGGATATACAGTATCAAATCATTAATTCTCTTACTATGGTAAAACACTAGGACTAATATATAGTCCTTTTTATTTGAGCATATAATTATTATAACTGACAAGGATATGTGTTAATAAAAAATTTTAAACCGTGTATAAAAAAAATTTAAACCGTGTATATCTTTATTCATTTCCCCCCTCTTCAGTGGTTCACTGGTTTACGAATTTAGAATGCGGATTTCGATAACCATAATAGGCAGAGCTCAGAAAGCTCATTGGTTAAAAAGAACACCATATTATTTCAGTACAGTGAGTGAATATTGTTGGAGGCCATGTTTTTTCTTTTTATCTTAAGTTTTGTATTGTTGTTTGTCTATAGTGATTGGCCCGGCATGGCCAGGTGAGTTAAAGCGTTCGACTTGTAATCTGAGGGTCGTGAGTTCGAATCCCCGTCGCACCAAACATGCTTGCCCTTTCAGCCGTGGGGGCGTTATAATGTTGCGGTCAATCCCACTATTCGGTGGTAAAAGAGTAGCCCAAGAGTTGGCGGTGGTGGTGATGACTAGCTGCCTTCCCTCTAGTCTTACACTGCTAAATTAGGAACGGCTAGCACAGATAGCCCTCGTGTAGCTTTGCGTGAAATTCCAAAACAAACAAATTGTAGTGAGTTTTGGTGTCAGGTGATGACGGCATAGTTTAATAACTAGAAATTGTATGAAATTATTTGAGCAGTATAAAAACATAAGTTAGACTAGATTAATAATTATTGGTGAGTTTCTCAATTAGTTAATCCGTTACTGTCAGCCACTTATTTATGTAATTCAGTGCTTTGATTACTGAGTAGTCAGCATTAATTAAACCAAGTTACATAATAGTCGAAAATAAAATTATTCTGTTATCATTAAGTGGGTTTTACATCCTTACTTTTAACAAATCACAAGAACAAACTGCTGAGCAATTAAAACCATTGCAAGATTGATTTCAGCGGTGGATTTGTTTTTGATAAAAATAAAAACAAGATTGAGTTTCAAAATGATGGTACATACCAGAAACTGCCTCCAGGTACGAAGGAAAAAACTTGATGCAAACGAAAAGAAATGTGGTCGTAAGATTTCAACTGGAAAAAAGTGAGAAGCGACTTTTGTAGTGAGAAAGTTCCTCTACTCGATATGGTGTATGATAACTAGCATAGAGTGGATTTTATGATGCTAGAGAAAAATTCAGACTCAAGAAATCAATTTCACAGAAACATGCCAAACCTTATGATCCGAGCGTTTTCGAAAGGCCTACCGAAAGGTTGTAGGGTATCGTATTTTTAAGATAGATTGAATATATTTCAATATACTCCACGTGGAAACTCAACTGTGGCATTAAACTAGCTAGTTAGTTCAGTGTTGTGGCACTGTTGAGCTTTTGTTTCAACTAAAACTAGAACTAAACATTAAGTGAACTTGTACTACCTACTATTATGAAGTTGTGCAAGCTATAGTATAAAAAACTAAATTTTTTGTTTGTTAAGTTACCCAAGTGACTCTCGGGATCATAATTAGGACATCGTATTTAGTAAAGAATACTGTTTTACGTGTAATGTTATGATTTTTTCCCATCCCATATTAAATTTGTAACTCATAACAACTTTTATTAAGTTTTACTACAAAATTGGTTTGGTTAAAATTTCGCGCACACCTACACGTTAGCCGTTCCTAATTTAGCAACGTTTATTTGTTTGTTTTCTGAAATTCGCGCAAAGCTACACGACAGTTATCTGAGCTAACTTTTTCTAATTTAACAGTGTAACATTAGAAAGAAGGAAATTATTCCTTACCACCCACCGCTAACTCTTGTGCTACTTCTTTGCCAACGGATAGTGGGATTAACCGTCACATTATAAAGGTATACGGCTGAAAGATCAAATATGTTTGGTGTGACGGGGATTCAAACCTGCGACCCTGAAATGGCGAGTCGAGCGCCTTAACCACCTGATCATGCTGGGCCTTTGTTACAAAACCAACGTTATTCCTGTAGTCATCGTTTAAAGAATTAAGTCTGGCTAAGTCCTTTAGGAACAATTAATCCATGGTGTTTATAGAAAACAATTTACGTTTTCTCATAAAGGAATACTTTAAATGTACCAAAGTAATTTAGTAAGAAAAGCAGAAACAAATAGGTGGGCAGTAAGTCTGTGAAAGATGTTTTTGACTACAAGTTACTGCTTATTTTAGTTGCTGTTCTTCAGCAGTAAGAAAAAGTGAATTCACTTGAGGTAATGAAGTAAAACATCAGACAGTATAAGCACTTTTTTAGCTAGACTGGGGAAATAGAACTACTGTCCTTTAGAAATATTGGTCATGATCTTACCAGGCTTTAGCTTGACTTTATTTGGTCTGTCATCTTCAGAGTAAAATGAAAAAAATGTTTTAGTCACATATGCAGACTGGTTAATATGTTTTTGATTTCCATCTAATTTCAATTATCTTTTAGTAAGGTAATAGCTTTGAGTGGTCTTGGCGTAAACTCCACCTGATATTATCTTGAGAACTAATATGTTGGCTCTGGGATATTTGTAGAATATTACATGATGAATGCAACATTCACTTTCAAAAGTTCGATCGTATTGATATTTGATAATTGTGTTGACTAAATAAGATGACTAAAGTTGCAAGCACGCTCTTTGAATCAATATTGGATGATGCTTGTCTTGTGAATTATTTTTTTATCGAGTTGAAAATAGTATTGGCTGTTAAAGTGTAAACTGAACCTCGTAGAAAGCACATGATCAGTTGCATTCCAGAGTTACTGGTCCGTCTTCAAGAGAACATTTTCAATACCAACATGACATCTCCGGGAACTTGCATTGTCAGAAAAACACAAGCATGGTCAAATGACATATTTTATGTGTTACAACGGATGATGAAGAGAGTAAAATAGGATTCATCAGACAGTATCATACACTTACAATTGCTTGTTATCCATAGATTGCATCCTAAGCATCATGCTTTTTAGTTTATATCTAAGAGGAGCAGTTCATTATCTTTATTTTATCCTGTTTACCATTTTTATGTGAAATTGTTTCATCTAGTACTGTATAATGATATTTTCTTAGTATTACTTAGGTCTAGTTATACTATCAAATAATATTAAACTATTTATTTATTGACATCATAATTTATATTATATATTATATTATTATATGGTTTTGTATTATATGTTTTTTTGTTATACGTTCTTTTGAATTATTTCATAAGAACTATAAAGCATGCAAAGTCTAGTCCATTAAATTTAATAAATATTTTATTTTTTTCATGTTCTGGGGTTAGCAAAATCAATTTTCATTGTGAGACGTAATTTTAGGAATAAATGTTTAAAGAGAAATTCTACTTACTTATCTAATTTTGTATATATTTTTTCATGCAAACATGAATTCAATATCCATAATACTAAACTGTGTAAGTGACCAACTAACTCATACTAACGTATTTATTATCCAATGCTGGCTTAACTCGCTTTTTGTATGTGATTCAACTTATTTTCTAAACTTTGTAAAAGTTCCGTACATTCTTATGTTGAACTTCCTACTGGTTAAACAACAATACAAATTTATACATAGATCTATATTGAAAACTTAAGCTATAACACTATCCCTTCTCTGGATTTTTAAGTCTAAACAATATTATTACACAAAGAAGTCCATGACACATTAAACTTAATCTTCTATAATTAACAATAAAGTAAATATTGACAATGAAAAAAACATTGACATTTATAAACCCAAACATAATAAATACATGTATTAAATAATTACTGACATACCTGACCTTCAATGCAAACTACAATTTTAGTTAACAGGTATTCTCTTAAAACTGCTTATTTACATGTGTTGAATTTCTTTCTTGTAATTTATGGTATGAAGATGGAGTTACCCTTCGTCCTATATGATCACACGTAATCTAGCTCTTGGAACAACAATAAGTCTACGGATTTATAACTCCAAATTCTCCTCCGTGGATAGCCTGATGTAGTTTTTCTATAAAACACACACGCTAAATCTAGCTCACACTGAAATAGCTGCTATTCATGCAAATGATGATATAACAATTATATATGTTGTATCACAACTGGTTTGGCGAGTTCTAGTATTAGCTAAAAGTTTCCAATGACAATGTGATTGACTTATTATTACATTATTGGTTATTTTAACTTATAAAGCCTTATGTGATGTTATTTCATCATTAAAGAAGTTGTCGTTAGATAAATGATAGAGAGAGGCCATTGATTACACAATTTTTAATATCTTGGATGTGATACAGACAGGGCCTCATGCTTTTCAGCAAATTGATTTGTTTTCTCTGAAGCTGAGTTATTTGACATTACTTCACTAACAGACTTCGAAATACGACCAGGGTTGATGACCCTTGGGTTCAAATGCCCACCTTTCTGGATGCCATAAATCACATGTTTTTTTTTCTTTCTACAGTACAGCATCCTTCCCAACATCTATTGAATTTAGGAGATAATTCTCTTTTGCGGTATAAATTGTTCAGCCATACCATTTCACCATTATGAAATCTAGTATTATTCAGTATATATCATAGCGAGTTTTCATATTTTCATTAACTTATTTCATTTTTTTTCAAGTAAAGTCATATATGATACCAGTTGTGTTCCTCAGTCTCATGGATATAATCTGTATGAGACTTTACACAGTGATGGTTTCCAGAACAAAAGGTTCAAGTTTCTTTTAGTATTTTTCCAAACGTCAATCAACAGGTTCCAAGGCTTCCCATCACTTAGTTCGTCCACTCGCGGACCAGTTTATTTAAATATTGCAGGCTTTGTTTCAGCTGGGGTAGATGGCGTATTTTCACCCACAAAATGCCATATTCTTAGTTTATTAACAATTATTTATTCATAGCAGTCTTGGGCCTAATGTCCAAGTCCTCTACATTTACTGCAGTTTCCGTTTTCTCCTATCCTTTGTAAAGGAAAATTATTAGTAGGCTAATAAAATACCCTGGATAAACATCAAAATTTGAAACAACATAGTTTTTATTCGCAATGTTTTAAATTTAAAAATTTTAATAAATCAATATTTTAAGTCTTGTTTTCCCCTGTTTGGTAAATATTGATGAAACAGTATATTTTAAATAATTTCTTCTCTTATCTTTCGTAAGCAATATACACTTCCCTGTTTTTAGCAAATAAAATTGTCATTGTTTTGTAATTCCTCGCAAGATTTAATACATTTTACATGAAATACAGTGTATTATACGTAACATATATTTACACTAAAAATAATGAAGGGAGAATAAATCTGCTTTTCAGAATGTTTAATTCACTGTTTATTGAAAATGTAATTTTTGTGCCTCGTCTTAAGTTTTTGTTTTACAGTAGGATACTTAGTAACATATTGCTTTACATTAATACTCAGGAAAGGAAATATTATCCAACAGGTTCATCGAAAGTTTACCTGTTAATCAAAGGGTAATGTGTAGTGAGAAAATGTTTCATACCTGAAATTAAAATGCAACGCAAGCTGATTTATTATTTCAAAAGTAAATCCTGAGCCTTCATAGTTACGATTTTTTAATTTGATGACATTTTGAAGCACGTCCTATTAAAGTAAGAGACAAAATTGTAAATTAATGTTATATATTTTATAAACTGAATATTACTTTACTCTAATTTGTTTTTTAGATACTCACCATACCATAACGTCTTAAATTCATTTATAACGATTTGAATTTTAGCAAAGAATAAACAAAATATTTATTTATTAAATTTCAACGCAATTTATATGTTGCTCATTTTTATCATGAAACTCGTCTTACTTGGATACGTTTCAAAATACCTCTCTGACTGGCTTTCAAGGAGTAATTATTTCGTAGAAAATATAGTAGGGACAAGAAAGAAAACAACTACGAAAACATGATATTTTTAATTTAGTAAGGCGTTTGCAATTTTATTCAACTTGTTTTTAAATAATAAATAATCTTTTTGACTTGGATATTAACTTTTGAAGCAAGGTACATTCGTGATATGTTTGTTTTAGTTAATGTTCCGAAATACTAGAATTATTACAGCTTCAATTTACATCGGAGATTGATGTTTAAGTTGACGTTTCATTTGTGCTTGTTTTGACTACAATCACTGATTTTTGATTAATTATGGATATCTTAAACAGTGGAATAATTATTCGCTACTTAGTTATTTCAATAAAGTGGAGAGATAGACTTGTCACTAGATAATATATGTATATGTGTACATAAACGCGGATTTCTCTTTCTCTCTGTGGAATCCCAAAGTGGTACAGCGGGTATTTCTACGGACTCACACCGCTAAAATTGAGTTTCGATACCCGTGATGGGTAGAGCAGAGATAGCCCATTGTGTAGCTTCATGCTTAGTTTTAAACAAACAAACTCTCTGTGGATTTATTCCAAATGAAACATCTTTAAGACTAAATACTCGGTGTACAGATACAAGTCTGTACGGGAAGTAGCCTTAGAGACCGTTTCGAGGTAGTAACTTAAAGCCAAAGTGACCAGACTATCAATTTTTGTCAAACAGAACAACTAATTGTCTCAAATTGAGAAATACGTTTTTTTTTTTTTTTGGTAATGCATGATCAAGAGACCTATTATTTACGTTTCATCACTTTGTTAGAACTTCTGATTATTATTCTATCTATGATCAGTTATAGGTTGAAACGAGTTAAAATTTTATGAAGCCTTCATTTGTGCTTTTTTCTCTCCCTTTCTGTTTCTTCTGCACCAATATGTTTATCCTCTTAACTGAAAAAGGGTGGGGTTTCCTTTAGAGCATGCTCGTACACTCCTTTAACTAAATATGCTTATTTCAGACTATCTTTGCTATACCTATGTGTTTTATTAAGAATCAGCTATACGATAGCTTCTTATCGGCAAATTTTCATTTACATTGTATTACAATAAAGCAGTTCTTCGTTAACTGGAACAATAATAAAATCAGAAAACGCCGAAAAACGGCATTTGACCACACAGTAGAAATAAGGACACCAAATAGTAGGAAATTTTGTTTTGTTTGTTTGTTTTTGAATTTTGCGCAAAGCTACATGAGAGCCATCTGCGCTAGTTATCCCTAATTTTGCAGTGTACGACTTGAGGGAGGGAACCTAGTCATCACCACCCACCTCCAACTCTTAGACTACTCTTTTACCAACGAATAGTGGGATTGACCGTCACATTATAACGCCGTCACGGCTGAAAGACCAAGCATGTTTGTTGAGAGGTGGAATCGAACCCGCAACTTTCGGATTACGAGTCGAGTGTTTTAACCACCTGGCCATGCCAGAACTTTTTGTTTTGTAAACTTGAAATTCATGCAAAGTAAAAGAAGGAGAAACGCATACACTTTTGCTTTGACTCAAATAGCTTGAAAGGTTTTATTTTGTTTGCAATATGTTATGTTTATTGATGTTAGTCAAAATATTTAGTTAGGTAAAGGAATCAATTTGATTTTTATTTTGCAAAAATCACTATTAAAATGGTTGATGTAATCAAAAATAACTCATGATATTTAAAACCATATTCATTCGAGCAATGCTGAGTATTTATTAATGTTTACATTCTAAGGTATTCCACAGATTGTTCTCTAAAAAAACCAGACCATTGTTGAACACATCTTCAAAGATCTTTCTTCAGTCGATCAAATCGTTGAATAGTATTGACCATTTAATTATTTATTATATAAATAACATTCATTTCCATCAGCAATGACATTTAGTTTTCATTTAAAAAAATACGAGAAAATGAAACAGATCTCAGATGATAATTATAAAAATACTTACATTTACACTGCCAACTAACAATGTTTTATTTTGTAGATTTAGGCGTGGCTGTAACCGATTGCCTGAAATGTTATTGAATAAAACAGAATTCAAAAAATAAATAAGAAAACATATAATGCTTGTGTGACAAGTGTTCGCTCATATTTACAGATACTAATATATTAAAATATTGTTTTAACTGTTTCTATTATTGGAAGGAATCCTTTCTTATTATTCAGTAAAAAATCATGCAAAATCCAATCAACTAACTGAAAACAAAACGTTTCATTGCATAGAATACATACATCTTACAAGATCTATTAGTCACGTTCGATGGTTGGGCTAACTCAGAAATAAAACTAAAAAATATATACTTAATATTGTATGGTACTGAACTGACTTACTAAATGCCTAACTAACTACACATCAATAAAACTTTGGCGGTTTTTATGTTACAAAAATATTTTCCTCAATTCTAAAGAAAATTCGAAACATCACGTCAAACATAGACACTCAAGAAATTTAAGGGATTATATAGTATCGTTACGTAATGCTGAAACTCGCTCCAGTCTAAGGCCCGACATGACCAGGTGATTAAGGTGTTGGACTCTTAATGTGAGGGTCGTGGATTCAAATCCCGTTACACAAAACATGCACGCCCTTTCAGCCGTGAAGGCGTTATAATGTGACGATCAAGCACGCTTTTTGTTGGTAAAAGAATAGCCAAAGAATTGGAGGTGGGCGGTGATGATTAGCTCCCTTCCCTCTAGTCTTATACTGTAAAATTACGGACGGCTAGCGCAGATAGCTCTCATGTAGCTCTGGGCAAAATTCACAAAACAAACAAACAATCCCTCTAGCAAAAAAAAATCCTAAAAACAAAGCCTACAAAAACATATATTGCCCTTCTCAAATTAATGTAAATACGAAGGAAAAGTTAAGTAAAATAATTATTTTCTTGATATTGGCTTCCTACAGCAGAAACTTTAAAAAAATATATATTATTCTAATGCTAGATAATCATAGCATAAGGTGAAATTATATCAACACTTTTCTTTGATATTGTTTGTTTTTCACTTTCCCGCAAAGCTACACGAGGGCTATTTGTGCTATCCGTCTCTAATTTAGCGGTGTAAGACTAGAGGGATGGCGGCTAGTCATCACTACCCACCGCCAACTCTTGGGCTATTCTTTTACCAACGAATACTTGGATTGGCCATCACGTTATAACGCCCCCACGACTGAAAGTGCAAGCATGTTTGGTACGACGGGGATTCGAACCCGCTACCCTCAAATTACTAGTCTAACGCCTTAACCCACCTGGCCCTGCCGGGCTTAGAAAAGAGAGAGAGAGAAATACAAAGATGTATTATAAATAATAGGTTTCTTAGCACACGTTTCTTGCTTATGGTCGAGAAACACACGTTTTTTTTTGTTTTTTTTCTAATGATGGGTCAAAGTCTCACATTTTAATTTGTTTTAAGAAAGTTACTTAAGATTTTGAAGAAAAATACCTTTTAGTTGTTTTGAATTTAGTGACTAGCTGAGTTAACCGTTCCTAATTTAGCAGTTTTTGTTTGTTTGTAGTTAAGTACAAAACTACGCAATGGACTATCTGTGCTCGGCTCACCACGAGTATTAGTCCGTAGAGATACCTCTGTGCTACTGAGGTGCATTTAGCTTTGAAAGACCAGAGGGAATACAACTAATCATCTCTACCTACTGCCTATTCCTGGGCTACTATTTTACCAACGAATTGTGCGATTGACCGTTCCATTGTGATACTTCCAAAGCTGAAAAAATTAGCATATTTAGTTGGAGAGAATTCAAACCTGCGAACCGCAAACTACGAGTCGAGCGCTCTAATCACCTGGCCCTAGATTTTCTGAAGATATTATTGTTTTACTTTCAAAAGAACTTCACCCAATTGGTATTGATAAATTCTTGAAGAATAATTAAGCTCTGATAAAGTGTGGTTTTAATTAAAAGACTTTATCATCACTGATTAATAGTAAAATAGAAAGAATTAGTTTTTGCGGGGCTAACTAATTTTCTCCCCATCCCAAGATCTCTAAAACATTATTGTGTTTCAGAGATACAGAGAAAGATAGGTTGTTGCGTGACATCCTTGGAGATACATAAAATTTGTAAGTTCTGTGGCAGAGTAGACCACACTGGCTGTCGTCCATCAGACTCCACTGGTACATTGTAGCAGGAGGCACATGTGTTGCAGAGCTTTCTTACACGGCCACTGTTGCCCATCCCACAGTAAAACATCTTCCTATTATATTTATTTATACACCTGACTGGAAGTAATAAACATCTAATGTAATGTCAACAATAATTCCTCGTGGAACTTAGTTAATTGTATCCATACCGAATTTGTTGGACACCCAAACAATTATTGTATTGGTGATGTTTTAATACTGGAGCTAGGTAACAAACTGTTTCATCATTCTTTAATGTTTATATCGGCTAGTTTGGTGTTACATTATATTTTATTTCTACTAAACTAAGAGTACACTACAATTCAAACTGCACACGTATTAATCATACATACAAATGCTTTATATGATCTCACACGTTGCTTGTCTCAAGTGAGTCTTTTCTTTTTCCTATCTGAAGAACGTCATTTGCCCTTAAAACGGTTTTTATTGGTTCTAACTTTGGTCTGACTCACAGATTTCTAAAGTGAAACCATTCTTTATCTCATTTCCCTTTTGAGTGTTATCTGAAGCTCAAATTGATAGAGTATAAGCCATTGTTAGTATTATCACTTCGTTTTCGTGTTTCATCAGGTCCATTATAGACTAGTTTCACAGTTTATACGCTAAAAACTGGGGTTTGATATGCGTAGTGAGTACAGTACAGTTAGCCTACTAAGTAGGTTTGCGCTTAAAATTACCAAACGTTTTATTACTATCATAATAGGAAGAAGTATAAATTCATTTTTTCTTCTATAATCAAAATGTTTTTGTCTAAGGTTTTGTCGATCCTCTGTCGAAAGGTGGCTTATATTATTATCTTATAAAACGTGTAAATCATATTTTATTAGTTGAAGTAATTTCAATAAAGTTTTCATATCTCTTAAGTGTAGACACTTTACTGTCTTTTTCTTATAATTTATAATTAATGGCTAACTTTATTTTCTGTGCTTACAAGTCCCTAATTATAAACCTTAAAAAACTACATGGATAATATACTAGTAAGTTCCTTACCGTATCCATTGACTGTTTTCGGTGTTGTTAGAAAAAACGATATGATAAAGAATATGAAAATATCCATTTACGACTTAGCTTATCAATATTCATTCTATTCCTAATTTATGGTCATTTTAAGTCATCATGGTCATCATGTGTTTTGCTCTAACGTATATAAGAATTAGTTCTGTCGTTCCTTCTCAGTTATGTTCTTCTGTTTGTCTAACGTTTTCTTTTCATTCGTAAAATATTTCCACAAAAACGAGTACCTGAATATATTCACAACGTGTTATTGGACAACACTAAATTGATTTGGTGATTCTTGCGCAAAACAAAATTGAGTTAAAGACTATCGATTACATTTTGTCTCCTGTTTCTAGCAGTTCAAGAAAAGCAATAATCGTTACACTCCTAACATTACTCACTTTAGCTCAACGACATTTTTCCAATTGAGTTACGTCAATAACTATGTATTGTTGCTACTAGTCTAGAGGTTCACTTTATATTTGCCCAATCAATACACAATATAATAATATCAAACCCAAAATACTATGTTTATTGTGATACTGTTAGTTAGTAGCCTGCCGAGAAATTAAGAATGTTTAAATCATTTTTCTTGTCATGTCAAAAATACTCAGCTGTACTGACTTTGTTTTTCAATGATAAAATAATAGATGATTCAATTATGAAGATATAATCTCATTTGCTCAAGTTTAAAAACTAAAATTCTGAAGACCTCGAGATGAATATGACGTTGAAGTTTAGCCTTGATTAATAAAACTTTAATCGTAAAAGGTTTTTATTTCATAAATGAAATAACTTATTATTTTAAAGAAGCTTCGTTGAACTTGCCATTATAAACCAGCGTTTATGAAGTAAAAGTGTATTTTAAAGCGTTTAAATAAAGATATGCTGAAATTTGTGTTCCGTACAAAAGAACCTTCTTTGAATTAGAAAATTGGAGAATAAAATACAGCAAAATAAAAACAACAAATAACGTAAGTACCTTATTTTATAAACTGTATTAATTACATCTTTGATACAACACCTCCTGCGACCAAAGTTTTCACATTTAAGCTGTTCAATATTTTTTCAAGAAGGTCAATATTTTGTGTATCCTACTGGTGACGAACAATTTAAAATTGATCCATGTAACCTACAAATCACAAAAACTAACCAGTTCTTAGATTAGATCATTTTTAGAAACGTGCTGTAAAAGTTAACCATTATTAGATCAAACAATTTTTATAAATAAGCTGTAAAAGCTAACCATTCTTAGTTCGGGCTTCGCATGGTCAGGTGGTTAAGGCACTTGACTCCCAATACGAGATTCACGTGTTCGAATTCCGGTTACACCATACGTGCTCGCCATTTTAGCTGTGGGAGTGTTATAATGTAACGATCAATTCCACTATTCGCTGGTAAAATAGTATCCCAAGAGTTGGAACTGGGTGGTGATGATAAGCAGCCTTTCTTGTAGTCTTACACTACGAAATTAGTGATGGCTAGCGCAGATAACCCTCGTGTAGCTTTGCGCGAAATTACAAAAAACAACCAAACTCTTAGCTCGAATCATTCTTAGAAATGTGCTGTGAACGCTAACCACTATTAGTTCAGATAATTTTTAGAAATGTGCTGTAAAGGTTAACAACTCTTAGTTTGAATCATTCTTAGAAACGTGCTATGAACATTAATTACGCTTAGTTCACATAATTCTTAGAAACGTGTCGTAAACGCTAACCACTCTTGGCTTAGATCATTCCTAGAAATGTGCTTAAAAGCTAATAATTCTTAATTAAGATTATTCTAAGATATGTACTTAAACGCTAATAACTCTTACTTCAGATCATTCCTAGAAATGTACTCAAAAGCTAATAATTCTTAGTTCAGATTATTCTAACACATGAGCTGCAAAAGAATTATATATTTATCACGAAAGTAATACTTTTATTTCTAGGAAAAACTCTAACGACACAAAATGAAAACTGTGCCAATAATCATCTACGGAATGCCATTTTCCGGTGGGTCAGCATTAAATCCTCAGACTTACCACGCTAAAATTGGGTTTCGATACCCGCTGTGGGCAGAGCACAGATAGTTTCTTATGTAGCTTTGCACCCAATGAATAAATACGCAAACAATATAAGAAACGTGTAGGAGAAACAGTACAAATATTTTACAAAAAAACCAAAAACATTCGAACAAGTACGTATAACAACTAGTAACAATGCTGATAAAAATAATGTGACGAACAAGTATTATGAAATATAATTGACTTTTATAAAAACTAGGATTAAGATACTCGGTAAGGGAAATAAAATTATCTTCTTTTTAAATATCTAATAATCTCATTGGACGCTTACTAAATACCTTACTTTGTGGAAGGTAATAACTGATTCAATTAACTGATTAAGTACTTGTGTCTTTAAGTTCGAGGTCAAAAGTCAATAGAGAAGCAGAAATCTAGTCTCTTCCAGGTTTTGCTTATTATTGTTCCCATTATCGGTACAAAATTCTGAAAGAAAACTGCCCATATACACTCTGGGTGTTGGATGCTAACACATATAACATTCACATGTACATAATGACCATTCTTATAACATTATAACAGTCACCCGTTTTACAGTATACATCGTATGGAGTTTATACATTTTTTAAAACAATTTTAAGTTTATTGTTAGCTTGTCATAATTATACATCTTATTTAACTGGTAATTTATTATAGGTACGTTTCTTATGAATAAAAGGTAAGTTTTATTTATATAGACTAGATTTAAGTTTTAATTTTATGTTTAATTCTTAGCTTCCTTATGTTCAAAAGTTATTAGCTATTACTAGAAACATTCGAAGAATCTATTACAATAGACAATAGCAGTAATTAACAATGATCATTCGTAGAAACATGTATTGAAATAGGAACAATAATATGTAAATTTTCCACTCTATGTGATCAGTCAAATGAAAATGCTAAACATAGTAAAGATATTTCATTCAGAACACTAAAAAAAAACCTAATAGAAACACCTTTCAAGAAACTTGTATGGGAAACAGAAATACAGGAATCACACCTACAAATCATTTACTCGGGATGTTCCAAGAAACTTGTATGGGAAACAGAAATACAGGAATCACACCTACAAATCATTTACTCGGGATGTTCCAAGAAACTTGTATGGGAAACAGAAATACAGGAATCACACCTACAAATCATTTACTCGGGATGTTCCAAAAATTTTTACTGGTAACAGCACCAATATGAATAATAGACTAATAATAATAATAATAATAATAATAATAATAATAATAATAATAATAATAATAATAATAATAATAATAATAATAATAATGATAACTTTCAAGCTGTGTTAAACATATTTTATTTAATATTAATAAAAAGTTAACTACCCTCGCTTTTAAGAAACCTGAGAAAGACACATCCAAACCAGTAGTGGTTAAAAACCAAGTTGTTGTAATAACTATTTCAATAATATTTAACAAATACAATGAAAAAAAGGTGTCGAAACCACAAGACTTCCTTAGTATCTGAGCTGGTAAGCAGCTTTTGTGAATACTTTTTGAAGTATTTTGATATATGACTGTAAGATAGTAAAATATGAAACATGAGAAGTACCTTCCATTTGTGAATCTTCGAAATGAATACCAATACAGCTCTGTCACTGTTTTACTTTTAAGTTTTTATAATACTGGTAGTGTCGGAAATATTATAAAAAAGCATTTATTTAAGACCAAAAATTAACAAGTGAAAATAATGAAATAATAAACAGTATTACCTCGATGGTTTTTAGCCTGTTTGACTTCTCCATATAGTAACCTAAATAGGTATGTAATTAATGTTATGACATTTTGTTGGGTTTATCTCTGGTTAAAAATAAAAGAAATATTAACATGCGTGTATACAGTCAATAAACTGCAGTGATCTTTGAATATGTATTGACTTTTACAAGAAAAATATATTTCTTAAAGTAATATGCACAGGTATTCAATTTTTTTCTAGAATAATATAGAAAAAATATGTCAACGAATTCTTAATGGAAAGAAAAAAAGAGATACAAATTTAACTTTATAAAATATAAATAAGACATATACATATACAGTAACTATGGTTACTCTTGGTAAAATTGTGTCATGGAAAGACAAAGGAGTAGCTATAATCAATCTTACAACAGACAGTTCCATCCCTACCCTCGAGAACTGTTATACACTGAACGGCCATACAATTACCACATCGATTATCTAACAAAATACGGTGTTGCGCATACAGAAACAAGCGTAAAACCATAAATCGTTGAAAACCCACTAACCTTATGTTGATTGCGATAATTTTATCCCATTTTAAATACCTCTATTGACAAGAAATACGTAACATCAGGTACCTGGATGTCAGTTCTTTGTTTTACCAATCGCTACACATTAAAGGATAAAAATCAATAATTTTATTCAACTATTAACTTTCGTTAAATCCCGACACATTCAACTATTACAGATATATTTTACTCTAAATGTCTGCTTTGGAGCAGGGATAATTCCTATTAGAAATTTAAAATTATCATTTTACATTTGTTCATCTCAACTCTTTAATATTTCTGATGGACTACAAATTAATGTTTAAACACTAAGATGGTTCAGTATGACCCGAAACCTATCAAAACTATGGAAATAATGGATGTCGCCTGCTGAATTAGCTGTATCACTTTATCTATAAATTCCTAATGAATAAATTTATATACCTCTCTGGAGCACTAACATATTTGAGTGTATGTATTTTGTACTGATATTTGAAGTATTTATTTTACAAGTACTATCAAAACCTGCTGGACTAAGATACTGTAACAATTTACATCAAAACTCGTCTACTGTAAAATTTGCTGCTATTGCATTTTTGAATTAAAACAAAACACTTTTCATTGCATTTCACTTTATTACATAAATTTAAGCAGAATATAAAAGAAAGCCTTTGCCTGTGGTTTTGAATGACGAGAAAATTTATTTATCTCAATCTAGCTTATAATGACGTATTGATACATAATATATCTTCAGTAATCATTTCAAGGTAGGATTGAAAGCAGACCATTATATTGAAATGATTTGGGAGCTTACCATGCTGTTACAGTTCATGTCACGATGTCCTGTCATACTCAATTTCACGATTGTGCAACATTACAATAGCCTTATAGAACAGCTTCAATTACAAAAGGCTCTGTCATAAGGTTGTCACGTCCAAAGACATTTTTTTCAGTGAGCTTTCTATAATCAATTTTTTAGTGAAAAAAGACAACAGTTTGCAGTGTCTAGAGATACATAGACGCTACATCTTATGATTTGATAGATACATATTCATGTGAAATATCATTAATACCAATTTCATTTTCCAGTTCCTTGAGATACACAACTTTTGAATGGATATGTCGTAAAAGCAGTTTAGGCGTGCTTGTTTTTCCAAATGGAAATCCTTCTTCATTCTGTTGCGTTCCTTTGCCTGGGGAACGTGGACAAATTTTGCTACTTATATTTGTGTTTGTGTATTCTTACTTGATAAAAGACGTGTCGCTTATTAAAGCTTGGGTAAGGCCTGATGAAAGTCTTTTTCTCAATGGTCCTGGTAACCCAAACTCATTCAAATACCTTTGTTTTATGGAATATCCCTGTCTTAGAATTTTAAATCATCGATTTAAAAAGATCTTTATCATTCGAGTGTACAAATATTTTGCATCGGAAAGGACTATTTTGATCATTCCCAAAAAACCAGTCAGTTTTCGATGTTTTCATATTATTCACAAATTTCAAACAATGTCAGAAGCTAATACGAACATATACTGTTTTATCGCGACTTTATATCAATTATGTTTAGTATGCTGATTTTGCTAATGGAAATCATTTTAATATAATGAACGCAATTATAGATGATACAATATTGTGTATAAGACATGACACAATTTCTCTCTCCGTTTTCACATAGTAAATCCCATATGAAATTACAAATGCATATTTAAACTCAACTGAGAATGATAGATTTAATTTCATTTAATACATTTGAAACGATTGATTATTTGGAATTAAGCACAAACCTTCACAATGGGCTATTTGTGCTCTACCCACCACGGGTATTGAAACTAAGTTTCCAGCAGTGTGAGTCCCCAGACATATCACTGTGCCTCTGGGTGGCTATTTAAAATCAATGGGTAGTAACGTAATACATAAATACATGTTAAGATACACCATACCATACATGAAAGGACTACATTAGTATAATTTGTTTGTTTGTTTTGAATTTCGCTCAAAGCTACACGAGGTTTATCTGCGCTAGCCGTTTCTAATTTTGCAGTATAAGACTAGAGGGAAGGAAGCTAGTCATCACTACCCATCGCCAAATCTTGGGCTACTCTTTTAGCAACGAATAGTGGGATTGATTGTAACATTATAACGCCCCCACGGCTGAAAGAACGAGCATGTTTGGTGTGACGGAGATTCGAACCCGCGACCCTCAGATTACTAGACGAGTGCCTTATACATATCGGGCTATCTGATATGTCTATCGAGGCGAATCGAAACCCCGATTTGAACGTTGTAATTCCACAGACTTGCTGCTGTCAGAGTAGGAGAAAAGAAAACAGAAGAAGAGATGGGAATATTTTAAATTCACAAAAGGATTGTTAATAAATATAACAATGTGAAGAGTAAGATACCCGTTATGAAATATTATTTCAAATATTCTTCCTTTCGATTTTGGTCCAGCCTGGCCAGGTAGTTAAGGCACTCGAGTCGTAATCTGAGGGTCGCGGGTTCGATTCTCCGTCCCACCAAACATGCTCGCCCTTTCAGCCATGGGGACATTATAATGTGACGGGCAATTCCACTATTCGTTGGTACAAGAGTAACTTAAGAGTTGGCGGTGGGTGGTGATGACTAGCTGCCTTCTCTCTAGTCTTACACTACTAAATTAGAGACGGCTCGGTGCAGCGGGCTGACAACCCACTCACTTAAATACCTGTTGAAGAACCCGCAAGCGATTGCGGCCCTAGGTTCCTTGATGGAATCATAGCCTCATGGTATGAATGCTCATACATGAACTATTTCTTGGTACTTTTAGGCTGTGTAGCGATAGTTTTATTTCATCTGCAATGTTGATAACTTCCTTTTTAACGGACCTCTCTTGTTTTTACTGTTTATTATAGACGACACCATTTCTGCTTCCATACTTAAATTGAATGCATTGTCCAATAAACAACCTGAAGAGAAGGTGAAACTTCTCAGGTGTATGCTGTACTTCAGACTTATATACAGTAAGAAGTTAAACTATTTTAAAACGTTAAAATATGTTTATAAACAAACATATGAGTAAATCTATTTTCTGGAAAGTGCAGTAATTTACCTTAAACACCATAAAGGTATACAGGACGGCCCAAAAGTAGGTGTATAGCTATAAGTTGATAATGTCTTTAATGTAATCAAACTGAATTTAAAGTATGCAGTTGATAACTTATATAAAGGTATAATTAAATGACACTGAAACCCATTGCTGTTCACACAATCCTGGAGTCTCTCTAGTACACTTCTGCAAACTTTCTAACTCAAGTCTGTGATGCATCTTTCCATTACGTCAATATTCCGCAATTTCCTACTGTACACTTTGTTCCTGAGTATTCCTTAAAACATAAAGTTCGTATACCATTGTGTATCTGTTTTGGCCATTCTGTATTTGAAAAGTAAGTTTTAAATACAATATAAGAAAATATAAGATACTACTACTCGCCATAGTATACTTAATCTATAATATTTATGTATAACGTTTACTGAGATTGACTGTAGTTACTTGTAGCTAAGCCTAATACCAGTACTTACACACAATAGAAAGAATGAGTCATAATATCCATGTTATACGTTATAGATTTATCTCGGTGCGAGCTCAGAAAATGTTGTCACAAAAAGTAAGAAATAATGGTTCAGTTTTAAATTGTTGTAAAACATGATTACAATATATTTATTATTGGTCAAATTTATTTTTCCTGTACAATAATTTGTTTTCTGATGCAATTATTATTGATTCTCCCCACTTTTATCAAACCTGTCCAGTTTCGTAGTTATTTTCCTCCTCAATCTAGAACCCTTACTTTCTAGTTTTCGAAATGACTCAGCTATATTATACATAAAAAATAACTTAACAGAAACAAGAATTTAGACATGCAGGTTTGTGTTAATAGGTGAATAATTTATTTAGAGATCGCTGCATCCTGAACAACTGTCAGATATTTGTCAATAAATTGGCTTACCTTTGATGTATCTCACCAAAAAAACCCATTATTTTGGGTAATAATGACAATATTTTATTGTTTACCCTAACGTGTGAACTAATTTATCTTAAATGCATAATAATAACGCCATTGATATTTATCATTTCAGACTAAAATAGTTTAAAAGTAGCAATGTCGAAAAGACATTCTTTTATTGTTATGAAATAAAATCATAGAGGTTATCGTACGTACAGTTTGGTTTGGTTTGAATTTCGCGCAAAGCTACTCGAGAGGTATCTGCGCTTGTTGTCCCTAATTTCGCAGTGTAAGACAACTAGTCATTACCACCCACCGCCAACTCTTGGGCTACTCTTTAACTAAAGAATAATGGGATTGTCTGTCATAAATAACGCCCCCACGGCTGAAGGGGGCAAGCATATTTGGTGTAAAGAGGATTTGAACTCCCCACTCTTAGATTACTAGTCGTGAGCCTTAACCACCTGGCCATGCCGAACCACCGTATGTACAGAGGCCATAAAAGTATGGGTCTTAATGTCAGCTATTTTGTCATTTTGAAGGTCATTGTGTGAAGTGTTGATTTTTCAGTTGATCGCTTAACAATTTTGATTGCATTAAAAAGATCATTCGTACTCAGCTATGATTCACTGATTTTCGAGTTTACTTTTGTGTGTTAAATTAGTTGACTTGTTTACTCTGACTGATTGTTGGCGGTGTGCCATCCTTTATACAGTTATGACAGAAAGTTTTCGTACCCCTGCGTCGTGAGTAGTTTTTTCCTCATAACATAAAAAGTATCACGATTAGGATAATGTAGGTATAGTATATTATAAATATAATACTAACACACATCTACATAAATTTTTATTCAAATTGAACTACAAGTAAACTGTTTATAAATAAATAACCAAACATAGGAGGGGCAGAAAGTGTTCGTGGTCTACTTTAATGGTCAGTTGTGTTAGCCTTTCTGGTGAATTACTTGGCGCAATCTCTTTTCATAGCCCTCCATGATCGTTTGACAGTACTCGACTGGTATTTTCTTCCATTCTTCTTTACAGAAGGCCTCCAACTCTTGCAAGTTTTTCGGATGACGCTGATGAACCCTGGTCTTCAACTCATGCCAAACGTTTTCAATTGGGTTGAGATCGGGTGACTGCGATGACCACTCCAGAACGCTTATATGGTTCCTCTGCAACTAGGATTGCACATATTTCGATGTGTGCTTTGGGTCATTGTCGTGCTGGAAGATCTAACAACGCCCAAGCCGCGAGTTCCGAGCATCATTCTTGATATAAGTGCCTAATATATCAACGTACTCTTCTTTTTTTCATGATTTCGTTGACGCTGTGAAGGCTGCCTACACCAGAAGAGCTGAAGAAACCTCAAAGTATGATCGAGCCACCTCTGTGTTTAACTGTAGGGACGGTGCTCTTTGGAAGATTTCGTTCCCCCTTCTTACGGAAAATATTGCGAACATAATTGTGGCCGAAAAGCTCGATTTTAGTCTCGTCTGACCAAAGAATACTCTTCCAATAGGTAAAGGGTTTATCTACATGCTTTCTTTCATACCTCAATCGTGCTTCTAAATGAACAGGCTTTAAATATGGAGTTCTACGAGGACGGCATGTTTTGAACCCAGAAGAGCGTAACATGTTCGTAACTGTAGAGGTGCTTACTTCGACCTCAGTTTCCTTTACCAGTTTCTGTATGTCATTACGTGTTAAACGAGGGTTTCTACTAACTTCTCTGAGAACCTTCCTCTTGGTTCTCTCTGGAATTTTGGTGGGGCGTCCGGAACGAGGGAGGTGAGCAGTTGATCCTGTAAACTTAAACTTGGCAATTATGCTTTAAACAGTAGATTTTGACACATTAAGTTGCGTACTAATACCGGAAAGAGACACACGAGACTTGTGTTTTACAATAATTCGGTTTTTAAATCACTGGACAGTTGTTTCCTGTTCGCCATGATGACCAAGCAGATAATGACGGAGACGGCGCTAAATTGCCGGAAGTACATTTTGTGCTGGCTAAGTTCCAATAATTATGAACTCAGTGTCTAGTTCTGGAATGGCATAATGTAGTTTATTTGCTAAACTAAATAAATTTTTACGGGAATATCAGTTTTTTTACACGTTCTGAAATGTATGAACACTTTCTGCTCCTCCTAATTTTGGTTATTTGCTTATAAACAGTTTACTTGTTTAGTTTACATAAAAATTTATGTAGATGTGTGTTAGTATAATATTTATAATATACCATACTTCTATTAGCCTAATCGTGATACTTTTTACGCAGGGGGACGAACACTTTCTGTAGTAACTGTATGTTTCTAGCAAAGAAAATATCAAAGTGTAACAATTTTAATGTATTCACATTTAATTCTGTTCTACGACATTAGTCAAAATGCTGTTTATTAGGTCTTAAAAATAATGACTTCTAAACATTACCAAAAAATAATTAATATAATGTATCTATAATTTCTGCCCGGCATGGCTAAACGCGTAAGGCGTGCGATTTGTAATCCGAGGGTCGCGGGTTCGCGCCCGCGTCCCGCCAAACATTCTCGCCCTCCCAGCCGTGAGGGCGTTATAATGTGACGGTCAATCCCACTATTCGTTGGTGAAATAGTAGCCCAAGAGTTGGCGGTGGGTGGTGATGACCTTCCCTTTAGTCTTACACTACTAAATTAGAGACGGCTCGGTGCAGCGGGCTGACAACCTACTCACTTAAATATCTGTTGAAGAATCCGCAAGCGATTGCGGTCCTAGGTTCCTTGATGGATGGAATCTATAGTTTTAGTATCTTTTTGAGAAAATTATAACTTCATTCTATTGGAATATATAAAGATTTACAGTTAATTTCTACGTGATTTACATCTTCATTGAAATTTATATAAAGAGTACAACAACTTTGTGATTTTTTCTTTAAACGAATGTTTTTTTACTTTCGTTCGGTTCTTTTTCTTACCATACTCGATTCTTAGTTTCTTATCATATGTTAGATTTACACTATTCTTTTCTCATCTCCCTGGTATCTTCATCTGTGGTTCATTATACATCTTTACATTGACAGTATGCTAATTTTACAGTCGTCGTTATTACTAGTGTAAATAAAAATCTGAAAATAGACTGATTGAATTTAAAATTACTTATTTTAATTTAGAAATGATCTGTGGCCCAGTGTAATGGGAAAATAGTGTTCCTTGTCTTAGTGTCTCTTATTTACAGCAGAAGTTTTCGTTCCTCACACACCAATTTACGACGTAGTATAAATGGCTTAAACTGAGATTTTTGCATACTTTTCACCTTATAAATACTTTAAGACATTTCGACAAATAAAAAAGTCAGAGACATCATTTGCTTCTCGATCTTTTTCTTAAAAAAAAGAAAATAGTTGAATGCTTAAACTAGCAGGCTCACTAGTTGTTTCAAAATATAAGTGATGGAGTCATAATGTTCCAATACTATATGCACTTAGTAATCATTGTTTTGATTTGTTTTATACACGCATTACTTTTCGATAAACTTTTACGCAGTCATAAAATTTCTTATACGAGATCGAGATATAATTGAACAGCACAGAAAAATAATCAACATAACTTTCGTCATATGGATACATTAAAAATTAGCTCACCTGAATACTGTTATTTACAAGTATAACATCTTAAAATGATAAACTGTTTCGCAGATATCCATTGCGTTATGACATTTTACATTTCAAATATTTACATCAAAGTGAAACTTAATAACATGAAATAAATTTTAACATTCTTCAATGGTGTACATTAATGTATAACTTGACCTTGAGTTATGATGCATATGAGTTTTGTTACTTGAAATATAGAAACTTATAACAAAAATACATTTCACGTGCATACATCACAATGCTATTCAATCCAATTTAAAAATGAGGAAGAACAAATAATTAGTTCATTCATTTCTGGTACCTTCATCACTGCGTTATTTAACAAAACAGCGGAACTCATTAAGCATTTCAACTTTCTACCTCAAATTATAACTAAATACAAGTGTAAAATAATGCAGACGTACATAGTTATACAGAAGCTTTGGATAGCCTTGTGTTAATCGTTAAGAATAGTAATTCTTATATCCATTGTGAAGACGAATAAGCAAATAATGAACGTGGCTTGGCAAACATATTTTTTTATATTATTTAGTTAAGAAATTAGAATAAACTGCATTAAATGTAGTATGGAAATTAATGATTTAATAATCTTTACCTTAGTTTTTAAGGCACGTGCTTTGTGCTTCTTTTGTGGTCATGTTCATCGACCGATGCACAGCAGTTGATTAATAAAATGTTAATAAGTTAGTCTGAATTTCATGCAAAGCTACACGAGGGCTACCTGCGCTAGCTGTCCCTAATTTAACAGTGTAAGACTTGAGGGAAGACAACTAGTCGTCACCATCAACCGCCAACTCTTAGGCTACTCTTTTATCAACGAATAGTGCGATTGACTGACACTTATAACGCCCTCACGGCTGAAAGGACAAGCATGTTTGGTGTGACGCGGATTCGAACCAATGACCCTCAGATTATGAGCCACATGCCTTAACCAACTGGCCATGCCGAGCCTGATAAGTTGGCTGTGATACAAACGACGTAAACGTTCTAAGATTGTTTTTTCTTTATGTATTGTTATGTATAATAACTGTATATTTTAACTAATTTGTACATGTTGCTATGCAAATTGTAGAGTTAGGCACTAATTATAAAATAATACATGTAAGTTGGGTACATTCAATTATTCCTAAATGTACTAACAAAGGTACACAATTGTAATATATAAAGTACGTGTAATAGTTTCAAACATCGATAAAAAGCGTTCAAGAGGGTATAATTTAACTCAAAGGTATAAAGGTATGTGGTTATAATATATTATGTAGATATACAAGTTTTAAAGATTGCTCAAAAGTTGTATATTGTTTAACTCAACAGCACAACATACTTCAACTCAAAAGATAGTTTAATACATAAAGAAAATTCAGTGATAATCAATAGCGTAGAATATACTTCTGGAGTTGTACGAAGCAGAAGTGGCTTACTAACGTGTAATTACGGTTCTAGAGGTTGAAAGTGTTTAATGTTTTTATACAATGTTGTTGTTTGTTTGTAGTCTAAACACAAAGCTACATAGTGAGCCATCAGTGCTCTGCCCACCACGACCATCGAAACCCGGTTTATAGTGTTATAAGTCCACAACCATACCGCTATGCCACTGGGAACTTTTATAAAAGCACAACCGTAACTTCCTAAAACATAAGCTGAAGATTTGTACTCCATTCCTCGACGACAAAATATGACATTTATAAAGAAGAAAGGTTTTATTCACCCCTGATGATCATTAAACCACTGTTACATTTACTTGATTGGGGTTTATAAAATAATTTTTGATATTTTACCTCTTTAATAGTCAATAAGCTGAGTCACTAAAGCATTTATTAATCAGTCTTCAACAAAGGCACTCTTTCAAAGTCAGTTAAAACACTTAATATATGTTTGTGGTAAATTTAAGTGGAACAGAGCTAGTTTATTAATACAGATTAACCAGCTGTGAGCGTGTATGGAGCGGCAAGGTGTAGAATTGATATCTTCCACGTAAAGACTAGGAAAAAAAACAACAAAATGTCACTTTTATCTTTTACAGTGTGTTCTATATCTAATGCCAACACACATATTATTGCATTTTAACTTTAGAAAAATACATGAACTTGCTCTCAAGTTATATCTCAAGTTGAAATAACAAATTAAGCAGCCAGCTGAAGATCTGGTCCATTTGACATGTAGGAAAAAATGGCACATGTTCAAGAAGGCATTTCTACTTTATTATCAGTTCGAGTTGAAATGATATATTAAGTTATAAATTAATACAGTTCAGCTTTAGCACACATGTATGACAAAATTATTCCATTTTAACTTTGCTAGGTCAGGATATGACTTAACGATACGCACAATAATATATTTTGGTACCTGAGTGTGTCGATCGACTGAAAAATAGACATCAAAGTGGTTAATCCACAAACGTAGATCAACCGCGAGTTTTCAAATAATACATTTAAGTGTTTTTACAATAAAGCTGCGGCCCTAAAAGGCTTTAAGCATGATTGTCACAGATGGTTTGATTCTCATGATTGGGCTCATTACTAAGATAAGACAAAAAGCTTTTATACATATAAAGAGAAATATAAATTATAGATAGTAGGTTGAAGCAATGTAAGTAAACTTATCACAAGGGTATAAATGAGCATCTTTCAAAGAGACGTAGTATGTAATAATATATTTTATTTTTATACATAAAAAAGTACAACGCAATTTATAAATGATATACAAAAAATATCATAAACCACGATTGTGGTTCATAATAAGGATCGTAAGGAAATGCACAAAATCTTAACAGGTCGTTCAGGGAATTTGTTTTTGAATTTCGCACAAAGCTACTCGAAGGCTATCTGCGCTAGCCGTCCCTAACTTAGCAGTGTAAGACTAGAGGGAAGGCAACTAGTCATCACCACCCACCGCCAACTCTTGGGCTACTCTTTTACCAACGAATAGTAGGATTGACCGCACATTATAACGCCCCCATAGCTGAAAGGGCGAGCATGTTTGGTGCAACGGGGAGGCGAACCCGCGATCCTCAGATTACGAGTCGCACTCCTTAACATGCTTGGCTATGGCGGGCCTCGTTCAGGGGAAAGCAGCATAAAAAAGTGAAGATTCATTCCAAACGAAACTTTACAATTTTTCTATTGACTGCTAAGGCTTAACTTAGATAAAAATGAACAAGATACCAGGTATGTTATATTTATTAGGAGAATAAACTCTGATTTAAACGACATATTTTTAATTATTCATCTTATTGTTATTATTTTACCAGTCTACAACAAATAAAACTTGGAATATTGCACCTAACCTCTTTGTAGAATACTAAATAAACTTCTGTAAATATCATAGATATTGAAAAGTCAATTTTTTATAAAATTTTATATAAGCCAAAAAATATTATAATTTTAGTGTCATTGGTGTTATCATTTACCTTTGCAGTCAACATTCTTATAAACATTTGTTGTTCCTTACAAAAACTTGAATACAGGGTGAAACAGAAATTACCAGCCAACAATAGAAAAGCATTAAATGACTGTAGCATGTATATTCTCAGTGCTTTGTACATTATAGAATCTGAGTCTTTAGAGAGTCAACCCCTAATTTATGTATGAAATTAAGAAGTAAAAAAAAAAAAAATGCACATAATATTAAATTTTATTAGTTTTCGGTATTGCATGAAAAAACACACTAATTTATATATCTTCTGTAGGTGACCTGATTACATTTCAAGTAAGGTTAAAATTTGAAGCTATGTAAAATCATGATTAATGAAGGATATCTTAGGACATGGAAAGTTTCTTCCCCTTATATGTAATGTAAAAAGAAAAACAAAAATTGTAAAATAAAAAACTTACAGCCGCGGGTAGGTTTGCATTAATTCAGCAGGGGTCTAAACCTCCAGACCAGATTTGGTGACGATCCATCCACAACCTGTGAAATAGTTACATGGACAAACAACAGACAGTAGTATTATATTTATAGAGATCCTTGAACTAGAATAAGTCAAACCTTTGTGTGTCTAAGAGAGATGTTTTAGATTACATTTATTATATTTTTTGCTGTGCTTCTCTTTGAAATAATACTACATTACATGTATTTTTTTCGTTTATTTATTGTTAAACATAATAAAATATTTTAATAATAATTCTAATATTCAAGATTTTTAAAGGTAATTATGCTCTGTCTTGTATAAAGAACACTAACGCATAACAATTCCGTATATTTACAGTTTCACCACATATTATCAATACTTTCCATTTTAAGAAGAATATTTGTCATAAAGTGAAAATGAAACATACCATTACTTCGTGAAAAACCGATAGCTAAAGTTCTGTTGTTTCTATCTAAATATTATTAGCTTTCAATTTTGTTTTTCTTCTCTATGGAAGATTAATTTGACTTACTTTCAGAAAATAAGAAAAAACAAAAACATTTATAAGAAATCCAAATGACTAGTATTTGGATCCATAAATTTCGACCAATTTGAATTTGTCCTTGTTATATTAGAAAGATTAGAATGGCTTAGACTAGAAGAAAATTTTTAGATATATCGCCGCCTCGTAATGATATATATTCTTCATTTAGGTTTAATTAGCTATGTATGTAATGACATAACGGAGACTATAGGAAAAGTAACACAGTGTGTTATAGGCTCAGGCAAACATTATAAGAGTGTAATTTTAAGTCCTATTATTCGATTAAGTTGCCCAGTAGTTGATGGGTAGGTGATGTTACTAGCTGCCTTCCTTCTAGTGCGGCATTTCAACTAACTAGGGTAGCACTGCTATTCCTTGTATAGCTTTGTCTGAATATACAAAACACACCAAAATCAATCTTGAATGAGATGAATCAAAGTATCGCTTTATAGTTAAAAACATGGTGTTGATAAAACATTTGTTAAGGCAGTAATAGCGCGATTATTGTTTAATATGTAAAGTTGTATTTATTTTGATTGCTTTTAATATTAAGTTGTATGTTCAATATATATAAACAGGCACCAGGAAATTAAACTATATCTAGTTATAGGATCATATATTAAGGTAGAAATGTTTAATTTTTTAAAAGTAATTTACAGTATGAATATTAGTTAAGAATCTTTCCTAATTAACACAGAATAAATGTATATTTAAATGTTATCTTAAACGCTTGTTATCTAAATGAAATGTATTATTGTATTCTAATAATTATACTGCCATCCCTCATATTCGTCATTTTGCATCATTGGATATTTCAAAATTGGTTTGTTTTAACTTTTAGGCATAGCTACACGAGAGCAATCTGAGCTAGCCGTCCTTAACTTAGCAGTGTAAGACCAGAGGGAAGGCAAGGAGATTAATTCAGCTCTGGCTTAATAAAAGAGATATTTATTAAAAAACCTAACTGTTTAAAACTGTTATATTTTATAGAGAAGTTTGACTTCCTTCAGTTTTTCTTTTCTTTATTTAAAAGTATTATTTTGTCTTTTTATTGAATAAAATAGAAACACTTACATTAAGTGTATGTTTTTTTTATAGCAAAGACACATTAGGCTATCTTCTGAGTCCACCGAAGGGAATCGAACCGCTCATTTTAGTGTTGTAAATCCGTAGACTTATCACTGTACTAGCGGGGGACACTTTAATTAATAATTCAAACATTGAAATTTTACTTTTCTTATCAAAATAATTTTTTTTTTCAGTTAGATCAAAGTAGGGGCCCGATATGGCCGGGTGGTTAAGACATTCGACTCTCCGTCACACGGCCTTTTCAGCCGTTGGGGTGTTATAATGTTATGGTCAATCCCACTATTCGTTGGTAAAAGAGTAGCCCAAGTGTTGGTGGTGGGTGGTGATGATTAGCTGCCTACCCTCTAGCCTTAAACTGCTAAATTAGGGACGGCTAACACAGATAGCCCTCGTGTAGCTTCGCGCGAAATTCAAAATAAATAATAAACCATCTTTTTAAGAAAGATGAATTTGACTTCTTAATGAGAAAAGAAAACCAAAAATCTGTTATTTAAAGAAATTTTACTTCCGGTTTATGGCTTTACTATACGTTATATGTCACATTTTCTTTTATGCTAGAAAAGTATACTGACGCCTATTAGAAATAGTCACAGGTACGCATGTTTCTTGTGTTTTAGAATACAAAGGCCCGTCACTGGACTCAGAATCCGAGAGTCGCGTGTTCGAATTCCCGTCATACCAAACATGCTCACTCTGTCAGCCGTTGGGACGTTATAAAGTGACGGTCAATCTCACTATTCAGTACTAAAAGAGGAGCCCAAAAGATGACGGTGGGTGGTGATGACTCAATGCCTTTCCTCTAGTCTTACACTGTTAAATTAGGGACGGCTAAAGCAGATAGCTCTCGTGTAGCTCTGCGCGAAATGAAAAAAACGACGAATTGATAAGAATTAAATTTTCTAAATGCTGAATAATTTTGAATTGACCTTTTGGTCTTTATGGAATAACAACTTTATTGTGATTTAAAAAACAACAACAACAAATTGATAACACATCCAAAGGCATCGTTAAATTTCGTGTCTACCAGAAATATTTATATTCTGGGTGAGCTTTTGATTCTACCGGGAAAATAACCTACACTCTTGCTCAAAGAGAAAATCATAATTACATGACAAATAAGAAGGTTTGTTCGTTTGTTTTGAATTTCGCGCAAAGTTACACGAGGACTATCTGACCTAACCGTTCCTAATTTAGTAGTGTAAGATCAGAGAGAAATCAGCTAGTCATCACCACCCACCGCCAGCTCTTTTACCAACGAATAGTGGTATTGACCGTCACATTATAACGCTCCACGGCTGAAAGGACAAACATGTTTGGTGTGACGGGGATTCGAACCCGTCACCCTCGGATTACGAGTCGAATGCCGTAACCACCTGGCCATGCAGGGTCCTCACTTTGATCTACAAACTCCTTCGAAGATTGTCTTAGAGGCTGTTGTATGAATATAGTGTAATACTGCTACTTTTCGTTTTTAGAAAGATGGATTGAACAGTATGTTCATAAAAGTACTTTGAATTTGACAAAGATATCCTAGTTTTAAGTGACATTAGTTCTTATTATCAGAATAGCTCCTCAGTGGCACAGTGGCATGTCTGCGGAATCTTGCTATTAGAAACCGGCCTTTCGAAACTCGTGGTGATCAGAGCATACATAGCCCGTAATGTAGTTTTGTGAGTCATTCTAAACAAACTAAGTGGTAGTTTTTTATGTTTATCTTCATTTTATTTCTATATTAAATAAATTGTAATAATCTATTTGCCATCCATGGTTTTAACTTATTCTTCGAGTGAATTTTTATGTATCTCGTATATGATTCAATTGTATTTTCTAATTTTATAATACACTTTTATACGCATCTTGTATGCTAAACTTTCAATAAATACAACTAAAATCATTTGTTTTTTATTTTTGTATTAGTTTTTTTATAATTTATTTCTACTTCTTCATTATTATACTTAGTTTTATATATAGTTTTATTTACGTAGAGAATCTATTTTATCTCTTCTAATATAAATACGATCGAGACATATATTTAACTGTTCTATAGTAGTAGTTTGAATGCAATGACAAAAGCCAAAAGTAGCTAGCATAGTTTTATGTTCTTTTACATCATTCTGCTTCAATAATTATACTCGTGTCTCCTAGAATTCCATTTTATTTTCACTTGAATTTTTCTTTGATGTCTAATGTAATTTTATATACTGTATTGATGAGATCTATAAGCTGCTACAACATTTAATTTTGATTTGTGCATTGTAAGCTGTTTTAAATTCAACAGTTTCTTCTTTTGCATTTATTTCATTACTTATAAATAGTAAAATACCTCCAGATTTATTCCCCTCTGTGTTGAATTCTGTACGTGATGAGGGGACTTGCCAGATAATGTTGTGACTTTCCAGTTTACCTCCCCTTTGATCTGAAAATCCATCCATATATTTGTAAAGTGGCGACTTGTGACGGGGCGGAAAGGATTCTGGTGGTTGAGGGGTCCAACCCCAACACACTACTCTGTAGACGGGTGGCTACCACAGGGTCAGTCGGCTGGTCCGGTTTGGCTAGGGTCAACAGAGTATCAGTGCTGTGGGCTCTTAACGGGTGTTATGGACATTGTGTTTAATATCTGTGGTGCTTCAATTGTAATGTCAAAGTTTATGGTAATGTTTCAAGTTATGATATTTTAATTCAGTGCAGCTTTGTGAACTTCGTGTATGTCGAATAACTGTATACGCTACGTTAGCATAAATAACCTTTATTTAATCTGTTAATTTGGTGTAATTGTTATTATGTCACCGTGTGAGTATATATATGTATATATATACATACATATATTTTCTTAACCAAAGAATAACACTTTAAGAGATTCCTTTATATTATTAATTTTATAGGTATCTGAAAAATGAATACAGACCGAATAATAATACTTTATTTTTACTAACACACTCAGAAAATACTACGATTGAGTAAAACTCAAGATAGTTTAATTAATATCAATTGTATGATAATATTACATAATGCATAGAGGTATATTAATATGTAACTGTAATGTATGAACAGTTAACGTACATAAAATCTCAAGCCTTTGTTTTCAATATTTTAACTTGGATAAATCGTACATCATGCTAGATATAAATATCGTTGTGCATAACTATACCAGAGTAAAGGATGTAATTATGAACAAATGTCACAGAGACAGATGTTGTTAAATGTATATGAAATTAACAACATTTTATTTTGTTTTTTGCTAGAAGCCGCCATGTTTATGGGCTTACACAATGCAGTTAATATTTATTTGCAAAGTAACACATGCGATTATTAATCAACACACCCATTAAATGTACTTAAAAATATAAAACATACCTAATTTTTAACCAAATTTATTTGATAGCTCAAATTCTATTGCTAATTTTAATCGTTTTTATCGCTGTTAAATGTTGACAACAGAATACGTGGAGTTTATATAATATTTTCGGATGTGAAATACAATATTATGGTATGATGAACCAAATACAGGAGTTCTTATTTTCATATACAAAATTTTATGCATAAAACCCCCAAATAAACCCACTAACACATAAAAGAATAACTGCGTTGGTATTACAAATCCACTTGTACTTTGGAACTTCCTTAGTGTTCTCTATGCCCTGTTGTGCGTCTTCTTCAGGTGATAGTTGGTGAAACTGTTCTTTCTGGGAACTGTTTGGATCCTGGTTAATACCACATAATAGGTAAAGTACTTTTTTCCATATAGGTAGTGCTGCATCTGTAAGATCATAAAGTTGACAAGCTAAAATCAATAATTAGAGCCTCAAACATGAATCCATGAAACACGTAATGCATTTAAATGATAATGGTAAATTGTTGACTGTAAACAATGTAAACAGTTTATTGGCTATGAATGATAGTAGGTTCCTTTGTAAGTAGTAAGTGAAGCACTTCACAGGCGGAAGTGACGTCACGCTATGATACATGAAGAGGAAAGTTGGGAAGGGAGAGAGAGGGGTTATGTCATTAAAGATGACGAGGTTATAGTTCAAGGTTTTCTACTAGATAGTGCAACATCAAGGACGGGTTTTTAGATCGTGATAACGTCATAGTTCAACAAAATGTCTCCAATTAATTTATAGAAGATTGAAATTATAGTTCAATTCCAGACAGACCGTCATAATGGATGATTACGTAATATTACCACAACGTAGGATAAGTGACCATATGATCATCTCTGACACATTTTCAAGATTGCGTTTATGAGTTGATTTCAATGTTTCGTGAACTTTTAACATAAACTATATGAATAAGTAAGTCATTCATTTATCATTTTTAGTTTTAGAAAAAATGTATTACTAGAAAATGACATAAAGGTGAAAGAGTATGTTTTTTTCCTATAATTAACATGGGAATTACTATTTCCCAAGATATTTTAAACAATTAATATATTCTGTGTGCAATTGTTATAACACTGATTGTCAGCATAATAAATCCTGATAGAAATATATATAAAAAAAAACAATCTTTGTCTTCTGTTTGGTTTAAAAAGTGTCATAAAATGACCTTATCACTGCTGTTAGATAGAGCAAGACTGACCATTGTCAAGGATTTGAAATATTTATCTAACATATCGCAACAATGTTTCTAAACACAAGATAATTAAAATAATAATGAAATCTCACACATTTAAGTAGAACTGAGCTTTTATTTGAAAAAAAAACAATTGTTTTAAGTCGACTAATATAGTCTGACCATTTGCTGTATGTTGGGTGCAATAACTAACTGTATGCTAACCTATCAAATACTGAGAATACACAGTTAGTGTTTGTTTTGTATGGCTATGCAATGAACAAACACCGATAGCAACAATGTTTCTTCATTGACAATTGCATTTTAGAAACGTACAATTGAATTAAATACAAAGATTGTATTTAATGGATATGCATCACTGCATATTTACAGTTTTGTAAAGTGAACCATTTATTTTAAATGTATTGTAAATACATAGATGGCAACAGTGTATTATAATTGACTTTCATTTTAACAAAAGTTTCCTTAAATGCACCGTAAGTGTCACATATAAGTAAAATAAAACTTTCCTGTTATTCTATGTGGATTAAAACATTCTGATTGATTTTTGGTACAGTATATATTAATCTATGCTACGTTACAAAATAATCATTTAACTGTTATGTAAAGAACTATGTTTGATGTCTTTTAAATTACAGTAAAACTAATTCAAGTAGGGTATCTATATGTAAAGTTTGTTATTAAATATATTGTGTATAGATATTGTATTATGGTTCGCGATCTGTAAACGTGAATATTATTTAGAGTTTCTTATTAAATTTATATAGTAATTACAGTAATTAATATTTTTTATGTAAAATAATATATAACAAAAACTGGATTGTACAGTTCATGTTATTAAAACCTTTGGTCTGGCATGGCAGGTTAAGGCGTTCGACTCGTAATCTGAGGGTCGCGGGTTCGAATCCCCGCCACACCAAATATGCTTGCCCTTTCAGCCGTGGGGTGTTATAATGTTATGGTCAATCCCACTATTCGGTGGTAAAAGAGTAGCCCAAGAGTTGGCGGTGGGTGGTGATGACTAGTTGTCTTCTCTCTAGTCTTACACTGCTAAATTAGGGACGGCAAACGCAGATAGCCCTCGTGTAGCTTTGCCCGAAATTCAAAAAACAAACAAAAAAACTAAAAACTTTATTCAATTAGTTTATAATTTATGATCCTTGGACTAACCAGTCAGTCCAAAAATGGTCTGTGGTTGTGAATATTAAACACTTCAAACTGTCATGAATTATCTCTTTAAACTGGTGTGTTTTCATCATACTCTGTGTTTCTACACTGCAACTCAATACTTACTTTGAAAACCATGTAGTCTTGGTCAATTTATAACTGACTTTTTAATTTGTCACCCTTGATAAACCGTGTGTTAGTGACCTCAATATCTCAAAGATGTTGTAGAAGAAAGCTTCACACTTGATCACGTTTGTCAGAATGAGTACTTATATGAATGTTCTAGTATGAAATAAGATACTGTTAGTCTTGTGAACGTATAATAGAAACGACATTACGAAATGTGTATGTGTGGTTCATGATAGATAATCTGAAAGTTGCGGCATTTGAAATGTCAGTAATCAGTAACATCTTTGTTCAGCTGCAGGTCGATTATTGGTTATGTATGATTTGTGGTGTGAAAAAATAAGTATCCTGGAATACTAAAAGAAGTTATGTATTCCACACCTTCACATGTTTTCTGTGCGTTTTGAGGTGATTAATGATTATTTAGAAAAGTGATGGATACACTAAGTCAGTCATTTATTATTTGATTACAGAATATATATGAATTCTACTATAGTTAAATCTAGACGTTGATGAATTGTAAAAGCACTGTTAGAGTATATCTGATAAAATCCTTAAGTATATGTGAAAATTATATGTGAAAATCTGCCTTTGTAAAACATGCGTAAATTATTTTGTCACAAATTAGTAAAAAATGTTATTGTATAATACCAGTTTTGTTGATGATGAGAACAAAATTTGTATAAATTCAAATTAGTAAAAGTATAAGTTTTATTTATTGCATTTATATCGATTTAAACCTACAGACATGTATTGTGTGCCTGGTAAAATGTATGTTGTGACTATGTGACAATAAATAATATTCCAACTTACTGTTGTTTTGAATTAAGCACAAAGCTACACAATGGGCTATCTGTGGTCTGCTCACTACGGGTACCGAAACCCGTTTAGCGTTGTAAGTCCGCAGACATACCGCTAAGCCACTGAAAACACTTAATTGATTAAGTTTTAATTATTGTATTGTTATTGTAGGACTACCAAATGATAAGGAAATGGAATGCCTTTTTTAGGACTAATTAATTATAAATGATTTAATGCATTAATTGTAAATGATTTCATAATTTAATGCTAAACGCCCTTTTTATGATAATTTAATTAATTAACTATCGAATTAATGATTATTTATATTATTGTTAAGACATGTATTGTGTGAATCATGATCGCTTAGAAACACGTTCTTCACTTCGTGGTCGGATGGCTTATTTATTTATTAATTAACTAATGAATTAGTGTTCGTTGTCCTGTTTTAGTATTATCTAATTAATTATTGTTAAACGTCCTTTTAAGAACTAAATTATAAATAATTTAATGACTTTTGGTTAAGCATGCTTTTATGAACGACTCATTTAATAATTAATTATCGACATGATGTGATACGTATTGTATAAGATATGGCCGTCTATCATGGCGGCCTTGAAGTACATTTTGTACTTGAATTTGCTTTATTAGATAAAATAAACTATTATATTGTAACAACATTGTTTTTAACATTCTAGCAACATACATCACTTATGTTTTCAGTGAGCGTTATTTTCTGCTACACAAACCACATGTAGGTAAAGGATAGGTAGATGATGTTGCATTCTAAGAACTATTTTTAGTTTACAATTAGATTTACAATGAAGCAAGTTTAGGGACCAGTTAAGTAGTGTCATTTACTTAAAATTATTATTAACTGTTCTTTTCTTGTTTTTCTACTGTACAAGCATGATCATAAAAAATGTAATTTAGTAATTATCGGTACAAATGGAAATATTAAGACGTAAAATATCTTATTCCTTTATGATTTGTTCTAAAAGTTAGATCAAACCTACATAGTAATTATCTGTTATAGCACTCCCTAATTTTGAACTGATATACTAGAATAAAGCAGGATACGCTGATCCTATAACAAACAAATAATGTCGTAAAGCATTTTGTTTTGTCAGTTTATGTGTTACTTAACAACCGAACAAGGTTTTTTTTTGTAATCTAAGATTGACTGAACAGCTGCACGAGGTTAAATCACACAAAAAAGTGTTTGTTCGTCTATGGTTGTCTGTACTATTACAAAAGTGGTTGGAGAAATGGCACATTAATATATCTATCAATAATGCATGTGAACATAATTAAGAAAAGAAGGAATAAAAAGGTAGCGAGGGAGTAATTATTCAGTGAAAGAATACATATGTCAGATTGTAAATCAGAAGTAACGGAATTAAAGGTAAACAGAATACTTCTTATGAGAGGCTAAAATTAATCTATAAATCTATATAAATACTATTGACATAAGAAAACATTTCATGATTGAAGAAATAAAGGTGTAGAAGAAATTCGTAACTCAGTGAAAATAAGTGGAAGAGCACATGAACTAATTCACAAGGAAGTAATTTATTAGTATAAGAATATTAAGTGTATATAACACAAACAGAAGTAATTCATTAGTGGTGGAATATATGATATCACGTGAGTGAAATAGTCATCAGAAAATGAAAATGAGGATCAGATAATTCAATTAACAGTTGAACATTAGTTCGTAATGACAAATGGATTTACTACTGGAAATGAATGGCATGTTCTATAAAATTTGATGACTAATAACAGAACTGAGTCAGAAACGTAATAAAATGACAGTTAATACATTCACGTAGAATAATTTACAATTTTTAATTGCATTGTTGAGCAGGTATATTTATATATTATTATTTGGAATTCAAAAAATATGTAATTTACTACCTGGCACACATTCTTTCAAAGTAGGATGATAAGTCTTCACGGGTTCCATTTCAAGACAGTCATTGTCAAAGCCACGGTTTTCATGTCCCTGTTTCGGGTTAGAAGATATCGACAGCGAATTTGCTGCAAAATTGATTAATTGTTAAAACAACTATTTCTAATTTAAAATTAGTTTGATTCAGAAAATGTATTGAAGTTATATATATATACATATGAGGTTGGATTACATGTAAACTGAGTGTGTATACTTTTGTATAAATATTTAGCTACTCAAGTACTTACATTCAGTTTGTGGTAATGGATATGAATTTTTGTATTTGTTAATAACTTGTGCGATCACCTATGAGTAATTACTAATTAGACATAAGTTCTTAATAGTTAACTAGTTGATTCAAGCTCTATTATGAGAGAAACACCTGTCAATTAGAAAACACAGCAGCTTTTCTAACAATAGCTGGATCCAAACACCTACAAGTACCAGAAACATTGTTTTTCTCCAGAGTTCGCTGAAGACAGCAGTATGTCAGGGGCCAAATGTAAGATATAAAGTAATTTGTATTTAGCACATACTAAGAAAAGGATAGCTATTTAATAATAATGCTTAGTCCATTGTATATGTAAATATTATGTGAAAGGATTTATAATTAAATATTATTAAATGGATATCTACTTTTTCTTGAAATACACAGTTTTGTAATCCTTTCCGTTTTCAAATTCCATATACTAGACTATTTTACGGTGTATGCTACATTAAGAACTTTTAAAATTAATTTGTAAAAATACTCTATGAGGACTGCAGTGGTTTAAGAAAATGTAAAAATATGTTATTTTAGGCTAAATATTAAAACCAATATCTTATTGATTATAAGTATATATTAATATGTGGATTCTCGAAACAGGATACGACAAACTTGCACATATGATGCAAGCATGTTTTAAAAATATTAGTTAGGTGTTATTTTTCAGACACGCTTGAATATTTTCCCTTTTTTAATTATTTGTTACAGTATTTATACAAATTACAAAGAAACCACTGCCTCCTTTATTTCCTCTATTCATTCTTTCTGAAATATGAGTTGGAATTAACTTGGTGATTTTTCATAGTACAAACATAAATGGATATTTATTATATGTTTATTTATTCTCTAATAATTCATTTGAGTTGGTCAACTAAACTCATTAATTGTAAACGCAGACTGTTAAGAGTTTGAATAGAAAACAACAAATACGAATCATATTTTAACCCAAACCAATACGCAAATAACGAACGGTAAAATAAACATCGAGTGAAAGTTACACAAATTGTAAGGTGAAGAATTCAGTGAAATCATTTAGCTACCTGACTGTATTTCAGGAGTTTCCTGTTTCTTGTTCTCAGAGGGCGCTTTTGCGTTATCTATATCTTCTCGTATCTGTGGGCTACTCCGTGTCCAGAATGTTAAGCGGTGAAGCTGTAACAAAATATGCAACTCTGTTTTGTTTTGAATTTCGCGCAAAGCTGTACGAGAGTTATACTGAGCTAGCCGTCCCTACTTTTGCTGTGTAAGACTAGAGGGAAGGCAGCTAGTTATTACCACGCACAACGAATTCTTGGACAACTCTTTTACCAACGAATAGTGGGATTGATTATAATTTTGTAACGCCCCCACGGCTGAAAGAACAAGCATGTTTGGTGCGACGACGATTCAAACCCGTGACCTTCGGATTACGAGTCGAGTACCTTAACCACCTGGTCATGCCGGGCCAACTAACTGTATAACAAAATTATCTTACTGAAAGTATTTTGTAAATAGTTCAAATTCACTACTTATAATATTCACAGTGCTATCATTTCAAATTCACTACTTATAATATTCACAGTGCTATCATTCTTAGTCTTATTACACTTACATAGTTTTCTTGACCTTTCTATTTTTATCCTTGTTCAACTCATTCACTTACATATTTTAATATTTCATGAGGTAAGGCATTAACAGGTTTTTCTGCCAAAATCTTGTTCGAACACCTAACACTGTAAATTCAGCATGAAATGAAATGATGGGGTGGTATTTGTTTTTTCCTTTCAGAAATGGCAACACGCCAGCTTTTGAGGTTTAGTAATTAGTTCACTTTGACATGTAACGTCTGTTAATATTATTTATTTACATTAACTTAACCATTCAACGTTTCCAACTTTGCTGACATGGGTATAGGAAGCAAGGATCAACCTTGTTAACGTCTAAAGTTTGTAAGTAGTACGACGCTTAGTAGATAGAAGTAAAGAGTTGGAGGAGGGTAGGAAACATTGTCCTCAGGAAAATGTTTACACCTTAAGTGTAAATTTTTGGCTCTTTGAATCTGATGGGGGCCCAGATACGATGTAAGGAAAAGGAGAAAACGAAATTAATTATTATTTAAATTAATTAAAATAATATGTTTCAGTGAAGACCGTAAGCTAAATGTCATTATGCAAATCAAGATTACAAAATATAGAATAAAACATTTATTAAAACTCAATGTTAAGGCTTCTGCCTTTCTCACGTATTGTTTTCTGGAAAATAACCCAACACAACAATAAAATACATCAGAGGACAAGACGAAACATCATATAACAAAGTAAAAACAGAAAAAAAAATCCTTACGTAAATGAGTTATCTGCCCATCACGAGGATTGAAATCAGGAGAGTTATTAGCCTAAACAAGCTTACCCTCTAATCGAAATGAAGCGGACAAAATTATACAACCAAAATAGTTAAATCAGTAAACAAAGTAAAGAAATCATTTAAAGTTGTATCAATTCTCATCTATTAACTATGTCTATAGATAGACAAGTATGTTGAGACATTAAAGACAAACTTTTGCTACAGTTCATAGAAGAGTTTTTTTTTTCCTTAATAAAACTGTTTCCTTATGTTTTTCTGTCTAGGATGTTTGCAACTTTTGTTAAGATTCTTTGTTTAAATGATTGCCTTCCAGGTAATCCATGAAATTGCTTAAAATGTTTTTCAGGGGCTTCCTTTAGTGTCACTTGTTATTGTTCGTAGAAATCTCTTATGCAAAGTAACCATGTGGATTGCCAGTATGTACATATAACTCGTACATGATACTTTCCACGGAACAGTATCATTGAATCCGATGGTTTTTGTTTAATTTTTCTAAACTATCGTTTGTTGAGCTTTGAAAAAAGAGCGAATAAGTAGGCTTTTAAATTTGTTCCAGGCTCAGTCACAGTTTTCTGATTTCCCCTATATTTGTGCGGTATAGGGTAAATGGAACGTTATTTAATACGGTTTTTGTTTTGATATTTTGTTTAATTGTCACTAGTATCACAAAACTGCAAGTTTAGTTTAAAATATTTAATAGAATCGAAAAGATCAAACTTAAAGTATTCTATAGCAGTTATTATTCATATTTTCCAGATATACAGAATTACAAAATCAGTAATTAAACAACTAGTAACTTTTTACCACTACGTAAACATAATTTTTGATCCATTCAACGACTTATTCTTGGTGGTATCGAAGTACAAACACCAAACTAAATGTTTATTTCTATTTCAAACAAGCTCGGCATGGCCAGGTGGTTAAGGCACTCTATTCGTAATCCGAAGGTCGCGGGTTCGAATTACCGTCACACCAAACATGCTCGCCCTTTCAGCCGTGGGGACGTCATAATGTCAATCCCACTATTCGTTGGTAAAAGAATATCCCAAGAGTTGGCGGTGGGTGGTGATGACTAGCTGCTTTCCCTCTAGTCTTACACTACTAAATTAGGGATGACTAGCGCAGATAGTCCTCATGTAGCTTTACGCATAATTAAAAACAAACAAACAAAACAAATACACATATAGACACACACACACTCAATAGTTATGTTTATTTTAACTCTAATGAAAATAAGAGGTGACATAAAAAATATCACTTTACTTCGGATGACATTAAGAAAGAAGAGACCATTAATCCAAATTCTGCTACGTTCAGTTTACATCTGAATGTTGGTTAACACAAGACACTATCATTAACCCCTCCACACCCATAGTAATTAGGGATTTTTATGAAGTAATAAAACTGATTATGTACTTACGTACTTTTCCTCAATAGGCTTAGTCAGCAGACTTACAGAAATTATAACAAATAAACTAATAACGAAAAGAATGCAGCCAAAGTGAAGATAGTGGACGTTAGTCAGTACAGCTGGTCTTGGATCTGGCTTTCCATCAGCACAGGGCGGTGTTGTATAAGAAAATCCCCAGATGAATCTTATTAAACCAATTATCAGGCCGACCATTAACCCCCAAAATGCACCCTGGATATATGAAAAAATTATCACAATAAACATGTGTTAGTTTTTGATAATCTGACATCCTGTCAAAATCGTAATGTTTTAAAGTTACAATGCGGCGATAAGTGAAACCGTATTCTAAAGACAGCTGATATGGGCATTAAAACTGTATTTGAAGTAAAGTACAAAACAACTTTTCGACCTTCTTAGGTCATTTTCATGTTAACCCATGCCATCTTTACCGTCTTTAGAATACATTTTTACTTCAAGTTGCTTTCTCGTCATCATGAAACATTGAAACTATTTGTTATAATAATTGGTACATACAAACAGGGCATATTTCTAGAAATTTTTGACATAATTAAAAATAAATATAGCAAAATGTAGCACGAAGAATACACCTGTTAGGTGTAAGAATGTAAAACTCATCAGATTAAACATTAGGTAGAAAAAGGAAGAAAAATGTTTATCTGTTTATTATAGCAACAAATTTGTTATTTACGTTAGTATGTAGAAAGAAGAAAACAAATACGTTTCGTAGTATAAAATAAATTACATAAGAAATATAAATGTAGTTTCATAATAAGGAAAAATGTTCATATAGAGAAAAAATCGTGTTCGAATAAGAACATCTATTTCTTGATTTAGCAAACATTGAATAAAACACATTATCAAGCAAAACAAAAACGTGCTCTTAAAAACAAGTCTATTTAGTTATTTGAATTCAAAACAAAACATTAAGAAATATTTAAACAAGCAAGAATAGAAATTATTAATGAATCACCTAAATAAGTGCAAGAATACTTTCGTGTAAATAACAAAGTAAAACGCCATGACTCAGAGAAGAAACAGAAAATATCAATTAGATAGGACAATGTATTCACTTTCAAATTCAAAGATATTTTAAAACATGTTACAGAAAACATCTATCAAATAAGGTTTAAAAATTAAAGAGCTTACTTAAGAATAGAAAAAAACTGTTTCTTAAAAGACAGATTTTGCATCTGAGTAGGAAAGCTTGACTGAAGGCAAGACAGAAAATGACTTCAATATATTTTTGTTTGTTTGTTTATTGAATTTCGCACAAAGCTACTCGAGGGCTATTTGTGCTAGTCGTCCCTAATTTAGCAGTGCAAGACTAGAGGGAAGGCAGCTAGTCATCACCATCCACCGCCAACTCTTGGGTTACTCTTTTACCAACGAATAGTTATAACGCTCCCATGGCTGAAAGGGCGAGCATGTTTGGCGCGACGGGGATGCGAACCCGCGACCCTCAGATTACGAGTCGCACGTCTTAACACGCTTGGCCATGCCGGGCCGCTACAATATCTAATGACATTTGTCAATGAATCATATAAACAGAAGTAATAAATATAATTAACACTTGTCACTGAAGAGAGGTTTCTGTCATAACATGATTAATTTAATATTATGAAATTCTATTGTCAATTTATTGAGCTTATTTGTTATAGCACTCACTATAAGAGAAATGAGATAAATATTTTGTGAATGTAAAATGATGTGTGGATGACAGTGCCAAAACGAATGCAAACAATAATGTAGGAATAATACAGCTATACATAGATCATTCTTACATGACTTTCAATATTAAAACTTAATGCATGTGTATAAAATGGTTACGATGTCGGTCAATTCTATCAACCTCGTAGTGAGAATGTGTAATAATCAAGACATGTTTTGACTCAGCTTGGTTCTTCATGTACATAAGTCCTAGGCTATTAGTTATATTGCTTTGACGCCTATCCTAACAAGACCCTAATACTGTGATAAATAAACTGCACACCAATAGTCAGGGATATATAACTTCCATTAAAATGACATTATAGTCAAGTAAGCACTTTACAGGGTAACATTAAATTTTAAATATTGAACGGCCTGGTATGGCCAGGTGGTTAGAGCACTCGACTCATAATCTGATGATTGGGGGTTCGAATTCCCATAACATCAATCTTGCTCGCCCTCTCAGCCGTGGGAAAGTTTTAATGTCACAATCAATCCCACTATTTGTTGGTAAAAGTGTAGCCCAAGAGTTGGCAGTGGGTGGTGATGACTTGCTTCTTTCACTCTAGTTCTACACTTTTAAATTAGGAACGGCTGGTGCAAAGAGTCCTCATGTAGTTTTACGCGAAATTGGAAACAAATCCAACATAACATTGAAAACAATGTCGGGATAACCTTATGTATAGCTGTATAAACCTTATATTCATGCTTGCATTAGTTTTGGCACTACCACTCCTACATCAGTTTACGTTTAGAAAATGTTTTTAATTACTTGTTGTTTTTTTACGTTTTTCCCCTGAGTGAAAGTTAGTGTATTCTATGAATGTGTGTAATAATATTTAATATCATGCAAAACGATTTCATTTCATACATCATATAATATAGAGGTTGACTCCATAAAGATATTGGTATTTTTATGTATACATCATGTGTATTCTACATGTATAATTATCTAATATTCATCTATTATTGACTGGTAACTCCTGTTTCAAACTGTATCTATGCTTTTAAAGAAACAATAATTTTTTGTTAAAAAGCTAACTATAAGGGGTAAGGATAAAATCGTTTACACTAGAATTATGTTGTTATTTATTTAATTACTACTAGCTATTACGACATAGAGCAGTGCCTAGAAAATCATAGAGTGAACTTAAGTTGAATCACACGTTAATTATAAGTAATTATACAGTTATCTCAACTGAAACAAGAAGAAGAACGACACAAAATTTGGTCACTTTCTTGTTTGGCATATTAGCGATGGTTTCTTCACTATTTTTGGGCTTGTTGGGTAAATGAGCAAATGAGAGTGAATGGAAAACATCGTTTAAAGCAGAAGTCTCTGTCATTGTTGATTTTTAGCCTGCATATTTGTATTATGTCTATTGAGTTCTGACTATATGATAAAATTGTCAGTTCGAAGAGTTCAATGGTCATAACAATGGTTAATTTGAAGGATTTTATTAAATAAAACTGTCATAACATTGTCATTCTGAAATTGAAGTCATAATGAATCGTAACTTCATATTAAACATAAGATTGCTACCTAATAATCAAATTTCCTTCCTTAACATATTCCCTTATCTAGAGCTTACCTGCTCATTTGCACGTTTATAGAAGATGGCCAGGACATAAACAGCACATACAGGAGGCGCAAGATAACTGGTGACGCTCTGAATGTAGTGAAAAAGTTGACCACTTTCGTCATTCTGGATGACAGGAATCCACAAGATACTGACCACTACCAACACCAACACAAACATTCTGGAGAGAAAGATAAACAATTATTTCAAAAATAAACTGTGTCAAACTTTTGTACTATTAAATGATGCAACATTTATAGAGGGAATTAATTGCGACTTATCTATGATTCAGTAAGAAGTAATTACAAACATGGCTGTGTTTTCACTCCACTTTATTAATTATTGAAGTTATCTCAGCATACATAGATCAGTTTGTCATGTATAACACAGCTGCATTAGAATAAGGAGCTATTTAATCTACAGAATACTGATTTTACGCAGAAAGTAGTACTATGCATGTGTGTTTGCATAACACAGGATGATGTACATTAGCAGAGTAGATGTATTTTAAAGTTTTAAAAATGTATAGCTCTTTTAAGACTTGAAGTCAATTAAACACCTCTTAAACCAGAGCGAAAACATATTTTTATTGATTTGTATTTATATTTTGGAAATTTATATTTTAATAAACTGCGTTTGAATTTCGACATTAAGATATTTTAATATGTTAGGCTTTTAGTATTTTAAATTAGAAGAAACCTTCATCATACATAACAACCAAGATTCAGGATTCAAAAATATTCAGCTGATGAACCAATATAATTATAATACTTGAACACTTCTGTTCGACCAGTGTATTAAATTAGCCACATTATTTACTTGTTTGATTATTTAGCTCTGATCTGCATAATTAAATTGTCTCGATCAGAAGTTATCGATAATTTCTCTACTTAATTTTGAAATTTGACCAGAAGAAAGGCAACCAACTAGTAGCACGTGCATGAATAACTTTAATTGAATTGTGTGATTTATAGTTAATTGTACTGTTACCACAGCTGAAACTTTGGAGCATACTTAGAGGCTTATCGTAGGCTCCTGCTTTGGACCTTTCGGTATGCAGCCTAGTATGCCCAACCAAGAAATATAAGGGAAAAAAAACTTTATCATGGAAACGTTGCGACCATTAAATCAGTTTCTCCTTGCTCACGTTTAGTTAATATTTAGTTTTTACGACCAAAATCAAGTTCTCTATTGCTTATTATGAGAAAGTGCCCGAGATGCAAATGCCAATATACTGGATCTTTCACTAGTAGGCTTTTATCTCGCAAAACGAACATTACGAAGTTAAAAAAAACAACTATTACAGTATTGCCATTAACTGTTTGAGAACGTATCACGTGGCATACATCGATTAGCTGTCTATTTGATTCTAGGAGTTTGTAATAAGTTTGAGGACCGCATCCTCGAATATTTTGCTGTTAATGTGACGAAACCACAGACGATAAATATTTTATCAGTGTTACCGTTACGTTTCATAGGAGGTACAAGACAATCCAACTAGTCTATTTCAACTAGTGTAGATAGAAATACTCCATATTAATATTGTATGTAAATTCTAAGGGAAACACCAAAATACATAATGTGTCTACTGAAAATAATTTGATAGTGGTATATAACAGTACATTGTGTAATTTCAAAGTGAGTAATTTAGTTATTAAATAACTGAATTCATTAAAATTACAAATTACAAAAAAAAATTTAATAGCATTCAAGTTTTAGAATAGATTATTGGTTTGGTTTTTAAATTATGCCCAAAGCCACTCGAGGACTATCTACGCTAGCCGTCCCTAATTTTGCAGTGTAAGACTAGAGGGAAGGCAGCTAATCATCATCACCCACCGACAACTCTTGGGCTACTCTTTTACCAACGAATAGTGGTATTGGCAGTAATATTATAACGCCCCCACGGCTGAAAGGGCGAGCATGTTTGGTGCGACAGGGATTCGAACCCGTGACACTCGGATTACGAATCGAACGCCTTAACCCATCTGGCCATGCCGGGCCCCGAATGGATTATTACTAGACAATTTTGTTTAAAATGATTTTATTCTTCAACATACATAAAACATTTTATCGAGTGTTGTCTTGGAAAATGTTTCTTTCTTTCTTATCTTTAAACATTCATTTGAGTTTTTTTTGTTAAAAAGTTACTACAAAGAGCTCACAATGGAAAGGACTTGAAGGAAGCGACAGGAGAATGGTCCAAATCCAAAATTAGATATTAATTTAACAATATATGTCAGTCAATTCTTATGTGTATGCGTGACCGTTTACATGGAAACTCAGTAATCCTGTTAGTTAGGAGTACAATAGTACTTTTATGTTTACACGAGTGTAAAAGTTTATGACATTTAACATCTATTGTTCTATGGATGTGCAAAGTGAATAACGTTTAATATGTTTTGTTCTTTACGAAGGCAAAACAACAACGTTCATAGCATTAATCTTGGAGACAATTACTTGAGTAATCACAAAAAATGCAAGGAAACACATTAAGTTAATCCTTTACTTTTCTTTGGCTTATAAATTTTGTAATACCACTACATCTCAATATAAATTCCAATGGACGCCTAAATATTAACGATAAGGCTTAAAGTTGAAATACGCTTTGTACACGTATTTAATGTGTTTCCTTGCATTGTTTTGCGATTACTCAAGTAATTGTCTCCAAGATTAATGCTATAAGCGTTGTTGTTTTGCCTTCGTATAGAACAAAACATATTAAACGTTATTCACTTTGCACAACCATAGAACAAATTTTCTAGTTAAAGTAATAAAATATTATATCATTTCCTTTATTGGTAGTAGTAAACTGTGTATTTTGGGAATAGTGAAAAGAATTGATACCATTAGGAAAGGGAAAGAAAAATGAGTGAAATAGTGAAAAATGGATACATTTGATTTTTACCCTTCTTGATGCCATAATATTAGAAACTTACTACTTTATAGCGCCACCTTAACAAGAATTTGTTCAAGAAACCTAGGTGAAGTTCTCATTTTAAAGGTAGCGATTATCCAGAAACCAACGTGTTTATACATAAAATGTCTACAGATATATATTTCGTTTGTAGCCATTTTATGTTTCTAGACTTCTTCACTTCAAATCTCAATCCAGCAATCCCACGTTCAGCTTAGTAGTTTTTCGCGTCATTCATGTCCAATTGCATAATACAACAACCGTATTTTTTGAGTGATTTATCTATTTAAAACATTTACCGTGTGTGACATAAAATATTTGGACTTTGATCATGTCACACAACATGCGGAAGGTCGAGTATTCAATCTCGTCAGTTTCATTTTTATTTTTATTTTCTAAATAATGTTTTAGAAATTAAATAATTTGAGTAATTACATTGTACACCAAACATGAGCTTATCCTCTCTGTTGTTTAATCATAATCGCATTTTTGAGTCAGTCAGTTGAGTATAAGGAAGTATATCATTAAAAATATTATTTCGATTTACTAACTCAATAAAAGTTTAATAACTACTCAAAGTTTCAGATTATTTAGTCGAACGTACTGATAATAGAGGTTTAAAAAGTCGATAGAGCTGGTATACAGTAAGACATGTCAATTTGTGCCTTATTAAAACCGATTAAATATTAATAAATTTAAAACAACATCATACTAGATAATACAACACACTTGAATATGATAAAAATGGCTTTTGAAACAGTTTCAGCCTTAGATTCTTGAACATTTCTACAGAACGAATAAAGCATAAAGTATTATGTTGTTCGAAAAATAATGGCGGATTTAAAATTTTAACTGTAATAAGAAATCAAAAAATCAAAAGGAACTTTAATAATCAAAACAGGAACCTAGTGAATCTATACGTTTTTGCTAACGAGAAACAAGATTATTTATGCTATGATGATAAAACTCTGAAGTCCTAGAACTAAAAAAATATTTAAAGCCATTCTCTGCTGCTGCTTTATTGTGAAATCTTTTGTCCTGTAAAAAGTTGTCCAAATGCTTGAAAAAGTGGTATTCGATGGGCAACAGGTCTTGTGAGTTTGGAGGATGAGCCAATGTTTCGTAACCCAATTCAATGAGCTTCTGGAGCATCATTTGAGCAACTTGGAACCGAGCATTATCATGAAGCAAATTTGGTTCTCTTTGACTGATTATGCTGGTATATTTCCCGCATCTTTCTATGCATTTCATTCAATTTTTGACGGTAAACTTCCGCAGTGACATTCTGGTCCTGATTGATCTAGCTGTAATGGATAATACTGGTCACAGACTACCATACAGTGACCATAATTTTCGGTTGGTGCAACTTTGGCTTTGGGAAATGTTTTGGAGCCTCGTCACGATTGAGCCATTGTGGAGATCGCTTTGTGTTCGTCGCAAGTGAGAATTCGATCAATAAATCTGTCGTTTCTTTTGTGCAAAAGCAGCATAGAGTACAGTTCAAAATTATGAAAATGCCAACACCCAATCTTTGTGCCATTTCTGGAACAGCTTGGCGCGGGTTTATTTTCACTAATGCTCTCAGTGGGTTGCTTTTACAGCAGAAGGACGTCTTCTGCCCTTTTTATCTTCAAAACACATCTCCATTACAAACTTTTGAAGCTAACGCTGTACTGTACGTTTGGAGATGGTTCCTTTGCCCCATGCTTGGTTGATATTGCGAACTGTTTGTGATGTCTTTTGACCAATTTGATTTCATGCAGAAATATGATGCACTACTATATTTTGCAATCACTAATTGTAAGGGTCTGAAACATTGGAAATAAAGTTTTACACAAGGAAAAAGCACTAATGAATAGAAGAGAGCTTTAGTTTTTCAATTGAGTATATGAAGTCGTGAGAAACGGGTTTCTTATCCCTATAAATGACTAACAGTTTAGTATACAAATCCGTCATTAATTTTTCGAACAACCTAATACTTTTGTGATATAAGCATATTTGTAACTTTATCAGAAACAAATTTCAAATAAATTCTTTTCTTACCTGCCAACGATTAACAGTTCCATTTCAGATGCAGATTTTCTGATTCTCCTCCAAATGTCCATAGTGAAAATTGTGGAGCTGCTGTTGAAAATAGAGGTCAAGGAACTCATCAGAGCTGCCAACATCACCGACATCATTAGACCCCGAGCTCCTGTGAGTTAACAAAATTACATTTTTTTTCTGGATTTCTTTGTCATTAGATTACATAATTATCATTAATTATTGTTCATTAGACGCTTGAATTCGTGCAGAGAAAAAATTAAACTATTCTTATTCAACCGCACGAGAAACTTAAGTTACGTGTCAAAAACAAACAAACAAAGATGTCATATGGGAGATCATCCATTGAGACCTGGTTTGTTTGTAATTAAGCACAAAGCTGCCCAATGTACTATCTGTGCTCTACCCACTAGGGGTATAGTAACCCTGTTTCTAATGTAAACATTACTGTGGCACTAGGAGGCTCTTGTGAGACCAGAGTACACAGCATTTCTCATTAATTATCGCTATTTCAAACAGTTTGAGCTTGTTTGTGGTATATTTGCAATACATACTGCAAAACAGTATATGCTGAGTATTAAAATATCTCAACGCATGCAGCTATTAAAACAATGAAAATATAATATATTTTTCTCGCATTCCACTTGTATAGAAAAGTATTGACAATGTTTTAATTTCGAAAAAATAGCCATTAACCATAATCAATTTATATAGAAATTGACAAAATAATTACAATCTGATTACGCAATCATCTATCTGAACAAAAACAGCTGGTACACTTTCAACATTAGAAAGTGTTAACACCAAGTTACGTCAATTCGAAAATCAGGAGAGAGTGAGAAATAACTTATTGAACACTTATCAGCTGGTATTAGTTCCAGCATCAGGAAAGTTAAACACTAACTTACTGAACACTTACCAACTGGTATTAGTTCCAGCATCAGGAAAGTTAAACACCAACTTACTGAACACTTACCAGCTGGTAACAGTTTCAGCATCAGGAAAGTTAAACACTAACTTACTGAACACTTACCAGCTGGTATTAGTTCCAGTATCAAGAGATTAAGTATTAGTGTTTTGAACATTTACCAGCTGGCATTACTTACAACACTAGAAGCTTAAACATTAATTTTTAAACATTTACCAGCTGGCATTAGTTCCAAGACCAGGAGAGGATATGCGATGTTAGTACATCCTACTCGGTTTCCACAGATTTCTTCGCAAGAATCCGGATCTGAGCAACCAACTTTATCTGAGTAAAAATATATTTAAAATTATTCCATTATCAGAAATGATATGTATTACAAGTTTGAAAAGAAAACATTTCCATGGAAGAAAGAAGCGTCTATTTAATAAATAAGAATAAAGTTGCATCATAAACGACTGATTAAACATTGCTATTTTAGTTAATGGAACACAAATAAAAACGTGATTAAGGTTAACTATGCTTAAATAAACATACATTTTATGATGAAATATGAAACTGTTATAGCATCAGTTTCGAACTAAACGAAATATCTCCTTTTTTACGAAAGAGTTACCTTCAAAATATTATAGTCATAAAGATAAAACTTAAATAAGTTAAAAATGAATTTAACAGTGTCTGAACAGACATCACTAAATAGAACATCTTTGTAACTGTTTGTTGAAAGTCAGTTACATAACTACACAACAGACTGTCTGTGCTCTGTCCCACTACGGATACAGAAACCCAGTTTCCAGCACTGTAAATCCACAAACATGCAGCTGTGCAAGTTTTTTGGCAGTTGTTTTATTAGCGTTTTTTCAGATCTTTTACTATGAAGGTTACTGTGTTCATATTCATAGCCATGTATATAAGGACTACAAAGTGTTTAATGTGTAACGAGTTTATGATATGCAGTGTGCATATAATGAATACTATGTTTTTGACTTAATGCATTCTGTATTATAGACAGCAGTGATTATTTCTTTCTTTGTTATTGTTACTGTGTTAGAAACATTGAAAATAGCTACTTTGTTCGATGCTCTTACTGTGTTAGAAACAGTGGTGATAGTTAATTTGTTTTTGACAGTTAATGTTCCCGAAACTACCGTGATTGTTACTTTGTTTGTAACAGTTACTGTGTTAGACACAGTGGTGATTATTACTTTGTTTCTGTTACGGTCTTAGAAACATCGGTATTAGCTACTTTATTTATGACAGTCACTGTCTTAGTGGCAGTGGTGATTAGTTCTTTGTGACAGTTACTGTGTTAAAAACATTGATAATAGCTACTTTGTTTGTTACAGTTACTTTGCTCGAAATTGTGGTGATAGTTACTTTGTAAATGCAGTTTGAATATTTCAACTGATGAATGACGTGCACAAAAAACGTTTGAGATCAGACAAGAAACGTTTGAGAATTTATTATATTGTAACTGTCGCTAAAAGATCAATGTAAGTTTTTTATGTGATAAAAGAGCTTCAAAGGTCAGTAAGCAGCTATAGTTGAAATAACCAACTTTTGCTCACAAGTTTAATATGGGACTGCAGCTCTTCGCGTAAGCTTTCTTACCTATAAACAACACACGAGCAGCCATTCCAGGTAGTACTAAGAAAAATAGAGGAAGAATTTTGAGATATCCGGCAAGAATACAACCTCCTTTAGCGTGGGACAAGTTTTTAGCTGAAAGAGATCGTTGTACGATGACCTAAAGTACAATATTTTTAATAGTTAGATGAGAGTTACAATTCTAGGATAGCTTAAAAGTACACAATAGTTTCAGGGTTACAATTTTACGATAGCATGAAGGTACACAATATGTTTCCTGAAACAAACAGTTTATATAAACTTGAAAAATATTCAAGTACAAGGTAATAGAACTTGTTTTAGAATAACTTAGAAATCAAAATATTTTCAGCGCTTGACAAACACACAATATAGATTTATATTATTGCATTTTATATTCCATTTTAGGGCCCGGCATGGCCTAGCGCGTAAGGCGTGCGACTCGTAATCCGAGGGTCGCGGGTTCGCGCCCCAGTCGCGCTAAACATGCTCGCCCTCCCAGCCGTGGGGGTGTATAATGTGACGGTCAATCCCACTATTCGTTGGTAAAAGAGTAGCCCAAGAGTTGGCGGTGGGTGGTGATGACTAGCTGCCTTCCCTCTAGTCTTACACTGCTAAATTAGGGACGGCTAGCACAGATAGCCCTCGAGTAGCTTTGTGCGAAATTCCAAAACAAACAAACAATATTCCATTTTAGAATATTAGTGGTAAGGGTACCCGACAATGTAGAGCTTAAAATACTCATTTATACAGCATTAAATATTCGTTTGGCTACCGAGCTTGAACCACTTGACCAAATACTTAAACTCGGTATTTACGAAGTCCAGCTAATTTTTATTCCAAATTTTATCAAAGTTGATGCAGCTACTTCCTCACAACAACTTGTAATGCCAAATAGACGGATAATTCTAGTTTATAAAATTTTATAGATCGTAAGCTCAAATTACTTATTTTAGTTTTTACATTATTTGGGATCCAAATTTTTACTCATCCAAACCATTTGGCAACACGTGAAGGAAGAGAAGGGTTTTTACTGTTGAACGGGATCTATATCGGTACAACACACTGTTTAGGTCTCAGATTACTGCAGATAGGCAGCTTTGTAGTAGACCGTTTGATAGTCAATTAATTTTTCAGTAGTTGTTAGGATCATCTGAAAACTCGTCCTTTAACTGGTGTTTGAATAATATGCTCGTGAAGCTCTGTTATTGGTATGTCATTGCAAGTACATTGTGGATGAGATTAGTAGGCACCTCATAATTTTCTTTTTTATGGATATACTTAATACTAAGCCCCTGAAGTAATCAGAAAACAAATATTCAGCTCCTGGTTCATCTTTTAACTCTTAATTACAGAAAACTGTATTTTGTGTCATGATCACTCATTTCATATACAAAACATATCTGGAACACATAGCACAATTCTTTTTATTTATAAAGATAAATGAGGTTTTTATTTTACTATACGTCTTTCAGGAAACTCGAACTGGGAGACTGAGCCATTGCACTGTAAAAGTCCAAAGACTGTGAGTTCCTCTTGCCTTTTCAGAGAAATTCACACTGAAGTCACCTCCATAACGCTTTTAATTTCTCCAGGAAACTAATTACTGAATTAAATATTTTTGGTATTCCTGAAGAGAACAATTTTTTTTTAAGTTGTTAGAGAAAATGTTACAGCTATCAAACATATCTCTCTTCAATAAAGTACGCAACTATCATTTCTCACTTACTTTTTCTTTATTGTCACCCATTCCTTTCTAATACTGGTTAACACTGAATAACTGAGTTACCTTGCATGCCCATATATTTACAGCCTTCTCTCCTAGCGACAAAGTAGTAAGTCTGTGAAGTCATAACGCTAAAAGACGGGTTTCGATATACGCACAGGGATCCTTTTACGGAGCTTTGTACTTAACTGCAGACAAACAAAAGATATTTTTATATTTCCCTAAGATGCAGGAAATGCTCCAGCAGTTTTATTTCGGTATTCCAGGATTTTATGTTATGGATCTCTTAACTTATGAAAAACAATACGGAAGCAATTTGTAAAGTTCAGGGCTACTGTTGTAAAAAAATTTGCTACCAGCTTCTTTGATGTCATATCTTGTGGGCACAATTAGCATAATTCACATTTTAATATCTGAAGATACAGACGAATATGCACTTGAATGCAATGAGCGTCGAAAACTTGGTGCTGAGTATAACTAAAAATATTCGTCATTATGAAAGAAAATTAGAGTATTTTTCTTATCACGGCTTATCTGATATATCTTACATACTTTTAGCTGAACAACAGATGTTTTCACAAAAAAGCTGGCCACAGGAATATGAAACATAGATTTTATTGTGAATCGACTGTTTCATAGATACACATTTATAAAAACGAAAATTTGTAAGTTTCTAAAATTATTCTACGTTTTAAAAACAAAAATGTCTCTTCCTTTTGAAGCTTTAAACTTAAGAAACACCATCTGTGGTCTTTAGCTACACGAGGGCTATCTACGCTAGCCTTCCCTAATTTAACAGTGTAAGACTAGAGAGAATGCAGCTAGTCATCACTACACACAGCGAACTCATGGGATACTCTTTTACCAACGAATAGTGGGATTGACCGTAACATTGCAGCGAGCATGTTTGGTACAATGGGGATTTGAACCCGCGACCCTCGGATTATGAGTCGAGTGTCTTAACCACCTAGCCATGTCGGGCCCTTGTAAAGGGGGTTTACACCATTGCGATTTTTATTGTCTAAAACATTTTCCTTCCGTTTATTTATATTTATGTATTACAAAATAATAAATTTGATAAAGCAACGTACGTTATGTATAGTGATTGTAGAATGCAATCAGTACACACATATGTAATATTACATAATAAATGCAAACACCTATACAACAGAACAGACAAATAATAAAGTACGTACTGTGACCAATGGTGATTGATATTCAGGGTTATGACCGACTTTTAATACAACAGTGTTAATGTCATTCGTTCAAAAAGATCACTGCTATACTGAATATACGTGGTAGTAGAATCACCTTCTTCCATTTTAAATTCGGACCCACCATAAAATATTTAACATGTGTGTGTGTTTTATACCAAAGCTATATCAGGCTGTCTGCTGTATCCACTAGTGGTCATGTCATAATTATTGTTTTATCGCCTTCTGTGAATCGTAATGTCTACTACAATTGCATGAAAATAAATAACATTTATATTGATAAATTATAATAATTAAAAGCATTTTTACAATGATTTCTATCATTCAAGTTAAATCTTGTATCAAGTCCCAAATCTCGCACAGTACACAAAGATCAGACACTAAGAGAAAATGGGAGTAAAAAACGTCATTAGTGTTGCAAATAGCAGATATATTGAAATTAATTCACAAATCTACATATTATTCTTTATTTATTGCTCATAGATTCTTCTTGTAACTACATCAACCAATTCAAGTCCATTTGTTTAAATTGGCCACAGAAGTAGCAGCAACAGTTAACCAAGAAGAACAGCTTCTCCTACGGTGTTCAAGAAAACCAAACCTAAAGCAATAGCTCTTTTTTCTAAACTTTGTAATCTTATCTGTAATATTGTTATGGAAGCAGATCTTTACGGCACTGATTATCTAATAGTAACCAGTTAAGCTGTCCCACGACACATAATGTTACTTTTGGTAACAGAGCTAAGAATTAGGTACCCCAAACTTCTTGAAATGTTGCTGTTTTCAAGCTACAGTCAATTTTTCTGTTTTTTTTCTCTGTCAATGTAGAAAGTATAAAAATCAAGGAAACGCCATAGTTGAGCATCTTTAAATTCAACTTATACTCGTCCTAGAGTCTCGATGAACTTTCAAAAAAATTTTTCTTTTATTCTTCCAGTGTCACATTTATATATTTTTTCCCAAGTAGGAATTACAGAAATCAATGATAGTTTGTTCATAGCCAAATAAAAGAATGATGTGATAGCCAAAGTAGACATCTACATTGAAGTATTCTTGGAGACCAATACAATTATGAAACATTTCAGACACTAATTTGTTGGAACTCTATAAATTGATGGCACATGGACTGGTGACAGGCACAAGCAAATTCTTGTTTATAAATAATTCACACCGTAACTAGACTTGTTGGGTAAGAATTCATTTTCAGCATGACACTAATCCAAAGTGTGCAGTTTAATTCTGGGAAGAATAAAGACGCTGATGGAACATCCACAATCATTGTTTGATGTGCACAAAGTATCGTGATGAATATTACTAAGATTTTATGAGTTTAAATTGAAACAAGTAAGAATAAACAACTTAGCTGAATCAGTTTTGTGAAATGATTGAAACAAGGTGTTAGTATTACTAATTGTATAATTATTCGAAATATTATTCCCGTCTTTATTATGTGTATTATCATATTCACAACGTTACAAGTAGTAAATTCTCGGGCTGGTGTTATATTAGACATTTTTTTAATGTGTTACAACCAGAAAGCTTGTTGTAGAATTAGAAGGGTCTGAACCACTAACCCTCTGATTCTTAATATGGGTACTCCAATCACTAATCTAAGATAAGGGAGCTGAAATACTGATAAATGTACAAAATATATTTTCGTTGTGACTCATAAAAAATGTCTGACATAACATCTAACGATGGCCGAAGACTTCATTCATAGAAACGTTGTAATAATAATAATACATACACATAATAAAGAGAAAAAGTGTCCGAATAATTATACAATTAGTTGAACTTGGCTCAACTGTGGAGAGCAATACTAGATATTTGCAACAATATTAAACAATAATGCTAAATTTATATTAGTACAAAATAATGTTGTACTGCTCTGATCCAAGCAGAAACGAAATGTTAGTGTATTTTTAATTTATTTACTTTTCTTTTGTATTTTATACAATAATGTATACTAGTAATGTCAAAATTACTATTTAGTTGCAATTACTCATTGTTTGTGGCTTATATTTGTGCATCAACTTTACGTTTCCCTAATTATTTCCAATTCTGTATTTGTTTTTCTTTTGTTTTTGAAGTTAATCACAAAGCAACGCAATGGGATATTTGTGCTTTGTTCACTACATGTATCTAAACGTAGATTTTAGCATTGTAAGTCCGCAGACATTCTGCTGTGTCACTAAGGGGCTCCAATTCTATAACTACAGTGAAACAATATCTAATTTTCTATAAACGATCTACAAAGAAACGTGGGTTAAAATGACATCATTCGCTTTCAGATACTTCTGTCTTTCTTTTTCATTTACTTAATTAATGTTATAAAATATTTTATGTACTTACACAATTTTACCTTAGAATGATTAGTATTTCTCTTAAAATGACACAAAATGTAATATATACTTGGTCTGAGCACCAGTACCAGACAGCAGAAATCGTCAGTCCAAATACCATCCCTGTCCACGGGAGTTCTGGGTCACTGATAGGTCGTAGCAAGTGCTGGAAGTTATCTGGAACTTCACTGCAGGATTTGTTGTTCAGGTCATAACCAACGACTGAATTGTTTGGTTGTTTGTTTTCAAAATCGTAGAAGAGTTTGTCGTAACCGCCCACTTTTATTAAGCCTATATAAGTAATAATGAATAAAGTAAATCTTATATAAGTACACTTTTAAGATAATTTACTGGCTTAATAACACACACGTGCCTATTGACACTTATTAATTAAATGCTTACACAATTTAAGTTTTTATAATCACAAAGTTTAACAATGAACCTCTGAGACGCACACATTCCGTATTCTCTCAACTCTCTTGCAGAATTTTATGCAACATACGTGTTTGTTTTCGTTTTAAATTTCGCAAAAAACCTACATGAAAGCTAGTTGTGCTACCTCTCCTTAATTTAGCGGTGAAAAACTAGAAGGAAAACAGCTAGTCTACACCACCAACCAACTGCCACCTCTAAGGCTGTTTTTTTTACCAAAGAATAGTGGGATTGACTGTAACATCATAACATTGGCATGGCTGAAAGAACTATGCTAGGAGACGGTGAAATGTATCTTCAACTTAACCAACAAACCGTACCAGGACCACAGAATATTCCTTGCACTTTAAGTATCCGCCAGTGTTCGTAAAATAATATAATTATTATATTAATATCTCAAACATACTGCAAGTAGCATGTAAACAGCACTTTATAAGTACTTTGAGCAATAAACAAACCATCTGCAGCGTAATAAGCCACAAAAGCACTTGTAAAAAACGGTAGAGTAAAATTAAGATTTTCACAAAACCAAAGATTTGTCAGTCTGAGTATCTGATGTTCTTAGAAAGATAGAAAAGCGTAATTCTCTCCTGCCTTTACCTTTATCTAAATGCAAGTGATTGACTTATGATACCTTAGTTAAAATCATTATTCTTACTTTCACTTATAACCTTGGTAATAACAATAACTATTCTGCAACACTACTAACAAGCTAAAAATACACCAGAAGTTATATTCTGTGATTTCGAGCATGCTCTATTAGTTGCTAAGTAACAACACGTCCTCATATCACACAGGGGTGCACTACTTGATCAGCTTCTAGCTATATTAGATAGATTAAAATGTGGACAACGCATATTCTTTATATATAGCCTTTAAAAGCAAGGTTTACAGTTCTTTACACCTTACTCGTGGGCTATGAGCTAGACAAAGCCATTCTAACATAGAAGTTGGTACTTAATTCGTCAATCTCCTACGTGAGGACGAATGCCGCCACTGCTGAAGTCTGACGTGGCTTTTCTGGAATGGTCTGTAGTAAAAACAAGAATTATAAGTTCCATAACTTAATTTTGCACTGTTCTAAAACCATATGTGACCTTTCAACATTTAAGATTGTACTTGAAACAGCGCGGTTTTTAAAATGTCTTTTAAAAAACATTTGAGAGAAAATAAGAAAATCTTATGTTGATAATCTATTTTAAAAGGATTTTGTTCGTAATGGCGAAAAAAGCATAACTGCAAGAATAGAGATAAGGTTAGAAACAGTAATGCTGAACAAGCGAAACAAGCTTTGTAGGTCCCTGTATTTTATTTTAAAATTTCTTACTTTCTGTTGAACCTACTTTATTACCAAAAAAATAACACTACTGGTCGATTCTTTGTTAGTATTTCAACATGTATTTTGTCCAATCAGTTACACTGCTGGCCAAAATCTTAAGGCCAATGAACATAAAGAAAACAATATGCATTTTGCATTGTTAGACTCAACCACTTATTTGAGTAGAGCTTCGAAAGATGAAAATAAGAAAAGGGAAAATAAAAATAAACTTTTTTAGCATTTAATAGGGAAAATGTGAACACCATGACATTAGTCTAAATAATAGCTGGTCAAAAGCTTAAGACCATACCAAAAAGAAGTCCTAAACAGGATAGGAAAATGCCCAACAAGAGGTCTCAGTAGTGAGTTGCAAGGCCGTCATTGCGAACAACTTCAAAAATTCGCTTTGGCATGGTCGAAATAAGCGTTTGCAGAAGGATGGCTGGAATGTTATTCCAAGTGGTGAAGATGGCTTTACGAAGATCATGCAGTGTTTGGAAGTGATGTCCATTTCTATAGACTTCCCTTGCCATCCACCCTCAAACATTTTCAAAGGAGTTCAGTTCGGGCGAACACGTTGGATGGTCCAAAAGAATCATATTATTCGTCATGAGAAAGTCCTTTGTCTTGCGGCATTGTGGATTGCAGTATTGTCCTGCTGAAAAATCCAGTCATTTCCACACAAGCGAGGGCCTTCAGTCAATAAGGATGCTCTCTCAAACATGCCAATGTAGCCAGCTGCTGTTTGATGCCCCTGTATAACCTGAAGCTCCATTGCTACATGGAAAGAGAAAGCACCCCAGATCATGATGGAACCTCCTCCACTGTGTCGTGTAGAAAATGTTTCCTGTGGGATATCCTTACCGTGCCAGTAACGTTGGAAGCCATCAGGACCATCCAGGTTAAATGTTTCTAATCAGAAAACAAAACCTTTTTCCACTTTTCTACGTCCCATGTTTGATGCTTCTCAGTAAAGTTTAACCGAGCTATTTCGTGTTGTGGAAGGAGGCGTGACCTTTAAAGACGTTGACGGCTTTTAAAGCCTTTCTCTCATAGATGCCGTCTTAATGTTTTTGAGCTGCATTCTGCGTCCGTAAGGGCCTTAATCTGGTTTGACGATCGGCTGGTGTCTTGTCGGACAACCTGTCGAATCATATTACTCAACGCCGGCAAAATTTTCTTGGGTCGACCACTTGAAATTCTCGTTCCGTATCCCTCAAGGTCTTTTAAGATATTTCCAACAGCAATTTTACTGCGTCCAATCTCACCAGCAATGGCACGTTCAGAGAGACCTTGCTTTTGCAGTCCTCAATTCTGCCAAGTTCAAACTCTGTCAACTTTTTAGCCTTTGCCATATTTTTACCCAGTTTAACACAAGAGATGTCAGTGGGAGATGTTAACAACGCTAATGCTTGAACACAAATGACTAAATTACGTTACGTGTTTACCGATTAACTCTTCGTTTCAGTATGGTATTAAACTTTTAATCAGCTAGTATTTAGGCTAATTTTATAGTGTTCACATTTTCCCTATTAAATGCTAAAATTTTTTCTAGCAACGTGTTTCAACGTGGTTTCATATCATCTTCAGAAGTGTGAAAAACAGTTCCTGTGTGCTACAAAAGCCATGGTTATAAGGCACTAACTAGTTTACAATGCAAAAAAAAAGAAAAATAATTCTGGCATGACCAAATGGTTAGGGCACTCGACTGGCAACCTGAGGATCGCGGGTTTAAATTCCTGTCACATCAAATATGCTCGCTTTCTCAGCCATTGGAGCGTTATAATGTGACGGACAATCTCACTATTAATTGGTAAAAGAGTAGCCCAAGAGTTGGCGGTGGGTGGTGATGACTAGCTAACTGCATTTCCTCTACTCTTACAATGCTTTATTAGGGACGGCTAACGCAGATAGCCATCATGTAGCTTTGTGCGAAATTCAAAACAAACAAAATAAATAAAAAAGAAGTTCACACCACCAACATACTATCCTTTACATTTCACTAGAAAATTTAATGGAAGTAGCTATTTCTTCAGCTTCCATACCTGTTTTTCAGACACACTGATAAAACTGTAGGTAGTGGTTGTTCATGCAACTGATGATACAAGAAGCGTACAGACCACTGATATATCTGTCGTATCATAGTCCGCCTATTAGTTCTGGTATTAAACAGAAGGCGTTGTCGTTTCTGGATACGGCAACTATTGCTGATTGTTACTTCAAATGTTATTAAGTATTCCACTTCGCTTTCACTCACAAATTCTTCGAATTTGTACGTGAAGAATCTACATAAGTTGCAAAATATAAGTAACATAAGCTAATCTGGAAAGCATTGTTAACATGGTTCTATTGTTTGTTTTTGTTTGTTTGTTTTCTGAATTTCGCACAAAGCTACTCGAGGGCTATTTGTGCTAGCCGTCCCTAATTTAGCAGTGTAAGACTAGAGGGAAGGCAGTTAGTCATCACCACCCACCGCCAACTCTTGGGCTATTCTTTTACCAACGAATAGTGGGATTGACCGTCACATTATAACGCCCCCACGGCTGAAAGGGCGAGCATGTTTGGCGCGACGGGGATGCGAACCCGCGACCCTCAGATTATGAGTCGCACGTCTTAACGCGCTTGGCCATACCGGGCCTGGTTCTGTTGTGACTTTGAGCAGATATTATTATCAAGCTTTTGTTATGACCTTGAAAAGGTTTATTCTTTTAAAAACGGCCATTTATGATTTAAGAATCAGTGTTTGTATAATCCTCAAAAGGAGTACGAACGAAATAATGAAAATCTCGGCTGACGTAAATGATTATCTTATGACGCAAGCTGGAACATGATGATGAATGTACTTTTGTTTGTTTTAGACTTTTCTTGTAAAGCTGTACAAAGCATACAAGAGCTATCTGCGCCAGTCGTCAAATAAATGACTAGAAGAAAAGAAGTTAGTGTACGGTACCCCCTGCAAACTATTCGGATACTCTTGTCTGAGAGAATAGTGTATAGTGAGATTTGACCGTTACTTTATACTACACCCACTGCCTCAAAGTGTGGAACCCGTTAGTCTAGCAACGGGCTGCGAGCCAGGAATCCTTGAATATGTTAACCATTGAACCATTTCCTGCTCAATATGACAAACTAGTGACGTTAAAGTAGCTTGTGATTAACTATCTGTTACTATGTAAACAATTTCAAGCTTAGAATGGAATATATAATTAATAAACACTTTAAAGGTCAACAATTGTTGTTACTGCAGAATACCAGTTGACTAATGCACTAACTTTAACTTTACTATTGTCTTAGTTAGTTATAAAGCCTTAATGTTTTACTATTAGAACATCAGTTTGAATAAAAGCTAGAGGAACTTCCTAGTTTATTAAGAATGTAGGTCAAGTTTTTGTATGTCTTTTGTACTATACAGTAAAATGTATTAACTTATAAGAAATAACTAACGCTATACTATGGGTAGTTAAAGATAACTTTTTTCACTTTAACCATTTTTCCAGTTCGATAAGAAATTTCAGACATGGAACTTTGCCTGACGTTTATATAATAACTATTGTTATTTATTTAAATTCATTTAAATGGATCTTACGTTTAAAATATATATCTAAAGCCGTTCTAGTCATACAAACTTAAACAACACCAGAAACTACAATACTTGAAAATTTACTCATCTGTTTGACCTATTATTCATAAATTTCTAGTTAAATAATCAAATTATAAACTAAAATAATTTTTTATGTAACACGTTCCTCATTTTTATTTATAAATACTTACTTAATACCATCAATACTAAAGATCCAATGACCATGAGAATTGTCTGTACAAAATCTGTCCAAATCACGGCCGATAAACCTCCTGCAAAAGTGAACATTGATATAGCAGAATAAAGACAATCGGGCAAGGTTTACTCACTAAACAAATGCTAATAACTAGAGATAAGACAAAGAAGTTTCAGATAGAAAAGCTGTTAAATCTCTACTATATTTAATGAGTTTAAACCTGTAAGACCTCATTTTTAATTTAACTGGCAATCTCTCAACTAATCATAGAGTCTATAGATCTTATATTTAGGGATGGTCAAGGTAGTCAATAGGCATAATACAAATAAGCAGGTTAAAAATAATCATGAAAGAGAGTTTTACTTTAAAAAATGACTCTCACTACTTTCGTTTGTTTCTCTACTTAATAAGCTTCAAATTAAGGCAAGAAACCATCGATAGGATGAGAAAATGACCAACTCACCACATTATTCATCTTTATTTTTCTTCTTTCAGTCAAGATAACTCTACCACTATTCTATCATTAATGCCAGTTTGAAACTAAAATGCACTCTATATGTTTCTGGGCAGTGCAAGACGCCATCATTAATTTGTAATACCTAGTAATAATTAAATAATAATAATTCTAGTGTGAATGGTGTTATCATTACCCCTTGCAATTACCTTTCTTACTAATATCTGGTGTTCCTTTATAAAAAAAAAATAAGTGAAAGGTGAAACAGTTATTATCAATTAATATTAGATGAACATTAGACGACTTTAACATGTAGAATACTCAATAGTTTGTATATTATACAATTGGTGTTTTTAGGAAGCCAATCCCTATGTTATCTATGAAGTGAAATAATTTTTAAAAATTACTACACATAATATTATATTTTATTACATAGATTAATAGAATACTTTAATTTTCAATCCTGGAAAAATATCAGTGAACAAGAATTAAAACATTTTGTAAATGTAATGTGATGTAGAGATGGTACTGCCAAAATGAATGCAAATAAAAATATAGATATGATACAGCTTTATATAAATCATACTTATATCACTTCAGTATTTAAAATTCATGTTATACTGTGAAATGCATACTTGAATTTAATATTACTGCAGCTTGAAATAATATATTCTTTACTCTTTGTATGTAGTCGTTATCAATTTGAGTCAAAACATGTCTTGACTATTACAGACTTTCGTTACGAGATTGGTCGAATTGACCGACTTCATAACCATTTTGTACTCATGCATTTTACAGTGCAACATTAAAATTTTAATTTTGAGTATTATAGATAGTTGTGCCATCTCTATATTGTTATTGCATTTTTGGCGCTGCCAGCCCTATACCAATTTATATTTACAAAACAAAATATTACTTATAACGTTAAATGTTAAGTATAATTATTGTTAATGTTAACTACTTAGCCTAGTTTGTTCATGAAATTGTTTAGTTGTATGTTATTCATTACAATTGTTTGTCAAACTATATCATAAACACCTTTTAGTTAAAAGAAATGCTTTTTTAAAGTTCTTGGTTTAAGATAATCTTTTATTAACCGCAATTTGACTTTCAACATGATGATTAAACATTAATGTAACTTAAAAATAACCAAAGAAAAGAAACAATATTGCAAAAAGTACAAAATATTTTTACCCTCAAAAACAGGAATCTTTACAGAAAATATTTACTTGATATTTCATTGCTTACTTGCTTTATTATGCAGTGATTCTTACAACAAAGATTATTATCATGTTTTTGTATACCCAATTTGTCACTATAAAGATTAGTCTTATCAAGTACTGGCTAAATGTATCTTGCATTATAAAGAAAGCTGTTAACGTATGATTTTTACTATACATATTACTGTTAAGGTTATTGTAAAAACCTGCATAAGTTCACTTTACCATACTCACAGAGAGGTAAATGTTACAGTTCAGAGACTACTCATTCTGTAGTAATTCACTTTACCTGCAATTGTAAAGATTGCTGCCACAGCCAAGAGCACACACACGGAAACATAAAGGTCCCAGTTTAGAGATTGCTCAATAAATATAGCTCCAGCAAACAAATCAGCCTAAAGAGATTATTTCAGTGCATTAATGTTAAATGAATTACATTGGTAAAAGCTTGTTTTTATTACCTGACTTTTCATTTCTTATCACATTTCAGAACATTCATAGAGATGACATAGTTTTTATTTTCTTATAAGGTTGGTCAAGGTTACTTGTAATTTAGGTCATATTTATAAAATTAAATTAAACATTTCCACTTGTGGTGAAACAACTCATTTTGCTTGTAACGCCTTAGACTTTGATCCAAAGACAAGTAAGGAAAGCACCAACGAAGAGAAATATTATTAGCAAATTCATAGATATTTATTTAAAATGTTTCAAAAACACACATATTTCATCTCTATGTTAACTTTGAACTTTTTGAAAAAGAAAACTAACTTTTATATGTTTAGTCTTTTAATCCAATTACTGTCATGAAACATTTTGTTAACTTTAACTTAATATCCTTTACTTTATCTTCTTTTCTCAATTTCTCAATATTTCATTGATTTTAATATCGTTTCTTTACTGATTTTAGTGTGTAAAGAAAAGAAAAGCTCTTAGAGATAGAAGTTTTTCTTTTGTTCGTAACAATTGTTAATTTGTATTTTAGATATAGTTCGTTTCGATCTTACGTACGATTATAATCCATCACAGTACTAAGTGATCGTGCTTTAGAATGTAAGGTACGCTAAAAAAAGTAAAAGAATAAAAATCTAATACTGTTCTGTCAATAAAATAACAAACACACAATGTTAGTAGAAACATTTTTAACTAAGGATAGTCTATGGCCACCAAAAAGTTGATTCTACTTGTTTCAATATTATAACGTTTTCATTAGGAGTAAGTTGCAATTGTCATATTCATACCTTTAACTAATTCATGTGATCTCTGCACTGGTTTGCAATTTTTGTATAACTTTTACTCGATTTCACATCACATTCTTCAGAGATATTTCCCGGATATTCGTTTTTATTTAATAATTCATGAACTTTTTTCGTACTTGTTATTACCAAAGAATTCACGAGTATTATTGGCTATAATACCTTTTCACTAAGATATTATTACAATGTTTTTCCGCATAATATCTTATATTTTTTAAAGTTTATTAAAGAAAACAAAAATTCGGCAATAACAGAGCATGTACATAACACGTAACAGACGATATTATAAGGAAACATTTTAATATTGACTCAACGAAAAGGTATTAGTCACTAATATTTGTGAAACTTTGGAAATAGTAAGGTATAAAACTGGTCATGAAGTATTGTATAGAGACAAAGAGTCGGTAAATATATGTGAAGAACATGTCCTAACTTCATCCGAAAGTTATATAGTAATTGTACACCAATACACAGGCCACGTAATCTAGTTAGAGGTGCAAATATCACACTCGCAATTAACCCTGAAAATAACGTTGTAATGTCGAAACACACAGAGTTAAAGTTTTTTGAGGACATATATTATTTTCAGTTATGAACCCTTTTTTACTGTCGTGAGTTATTTATTATTTAATTAATCATTATACAAAAGTGTTAAGACACAATAATTAGTTCTCCCCTAATATGCTCTTACAGAAATTTTAGTGAAAACGTAAAGCAGCAATGCCAGAACAGATAGATACACTTGAATACGTTGTCCACCAAATCTCTTTTGTAAATACTCGGGCATGGTAAACACCTGTAAGAGAAGAAGTGCTTTATTTTCATGTCTTAAATCAATAGAATTTTGATCCTTAGAATCAACAGTACACAGAATTCAAAAACTGAAAAAGGTGTAATATGGTAAACTACAACTACAGTTCGTGGTTTCTCACTGAGAAACCGGTTTACCACCATTACTGTGAAGACAGTATCATGACCCAACGTATCACCAACCCAGCTGTAGTAGATGAACAAACACAGATATGATATGATTGCGAAATAATTCTAGGTGAGGATAAAGCACTGCCTTTGTGTCATTTCGAAAAATTTCAATAATAAAACTTATTATTTAAACGTTTCCTTAAACGTTTCATAAGTAAATATATTAATTATATTTTCATCATATGTGTCGACGTTAAAGTGACATCAATTTATATATTAAGATATGCAAAAACGGTTAACACAAAGATGATGGTTACACACAATCTCTTCTTCCTACAGTAAGTCTGTATTACAAGCAAATGACAAAAGTGAACAAAGGGAATAATGTATGATAATGAATTATATTAAGATTCTGTGGTTAAATAGTTAAGAATTGGTGTGATCGCAATAGAGATTTCTATTCATTATACTTTAGTTTTTACACTCTGTGAAATAATTTGTACATGAGTTGGTATATTTATGGAAAAGTCGCTTATACAAAACATTACATAACTTAAGTTTTCCCTTCTTGACAAATACAAATTATTCAGCGAAGGAAGTTTTTTCTTTCTCACGTATCGGTTTTTTCTGCTGATTCTGATTGATTGCTTTTCTTCTGAGTTTCTGACCTGGTCATTTAGCCCCTGAGTAGCATAAGGTTGAAAATAAGAAATTTTAAAACAATTACTAAATGGATTGTGAATTGTTTTTCAAAACTCGGTTATTGTTGGAAGATATTTAAACGTGTGGTTATTTCATACTCTCTCCTTACATACTTATTGATAAGTGTTTAGATAAAGATAAAATTTAGAAGAAAATAGAACTTACTCCTGAAGCACAATATACTGGAACAAAAATCCATCCCAGAATCAGCAACACGATCATGGCCTGGAGAAAAACATAAATATTTTATTATATATTTATACAGACTTGATATGTTTATGTGGTTAAGGAACTCAACTCGCAGCTGCGAATCGTGGGTTCGAATCCCAAACGCATCAAACATGTTTGCCCTTTAAGCCATAGGGGCATTGTATTATTATGATCTATCCCATTGTTCGTTGGTAAAAGAGCAACCCAGAGTTTGGTGGTGGGTAGCGATTATTAGCTGTCTTCCTTCTATTTTTCTCCTGTTAAATTAAGAATGGGTCGCGCAGATTGCCCTCGTGTAGCTTTGAGCAAAATTCAAAACAAACGAAGAAACAAACAATTTATATCTCTGTTGTTTTACTTTCGAATACTATAAAATAAAAGTCGAAAGTTTAAGTAAAGTATGAAATTTGTAAGTAAATGTTCGCCCTAATATATCTATTTATGCACGTGTGTGTGTGTGTGTGACGAATTTCTTTAGTTCCATATCTTAACCCACCGACTACGACTACTCTAAACCTGCAAGGAATATTTGCAAGCCATAGATGGTATACGGCACACTCGCTTTTAACTCTCAGAGGTAGACCGTTTCTTATACGCCGAATCAGCAGTTTGTGGGTTAACTAAACACGACCCCATTACCACAAAGCCTTATGTGCCAGTTTCTGTGGATTTCAGCTACTTTCCTTGAATTTATTCCTTATCACGACATGAAAACCACCAATGAATACTGATTAGTTACATATTTGTAAATAAAATCATATTATAAAGATAAAAAGCAAGTAAGCATTATGAACATGTTGGCACACAAGCACAATTACAAAATGAGAATTACTGTAGAGCTCGATAACAAATCAGTGGCTTATCGTAGTTTATCTCTGAGAATAACTCTCTTCAGAAGCTGTTGATAATTAGAAAATATCTAAACTTCTTACACATTAGTTTCTAATGTTATCGATATTCTAAGACACCTACTGGAATAAAACTTCAATTGCATTATTTATATTATCCTATTTAATTGCTAAGTTTTCTAAAACACCTACTGAGATAAAACTCCAATTGCGTTATGTTATCCTATTTGATTGCTAAGTTATATTTCTGGATTTGAAAGTGTCTTATGCATATGAGATGTGATTGAAATTATATCCCGCAAAAAAATCTAGGCTTCTTATAAGTTATCGAATTTCGAAGGTTTAAATTTTAAATGTTCTAACTGTTTACCAAATAACTATTCCATGGCAGGATTATGTCTATTCATATAAATTTATCTTAGTTTGTTTATATAACCAGTGTAAGCACTCATTCATCAGAAGTATTTGAACTTATCGTGGTGAAACTGATGTTTTATCTATTCATAGAGTGATAAGTAATTATTGGTAAACATATACCTGCTAATTATTAATGTACACGACAATTATTCAAGAATTTCGTCGTAGTTTATGCACCTTTAAGTGTAAATTATTAGTAATTCTTACATCTCATCACGAAATTTCACTGTTTCAAGCCGCTGATAGAAAGTATACCACGAAAGTATACCATGGTCAGGCTTTGCAAAATCTAAATATACGTTAAAGTGATTACCGAGCATAGAACACACTGAATTTGAGATATCAAAAATGGATCCAGGATTCAGATAAATCAATTCAAGCGTGCTTTAATTAATTGTAAAATACAATGTTATTCCGATATGATTTGAAAATAATGTTGAAGTGATATATTTTAGTAGTGTCTTAAAAGAACAGTTTTCTAAGTACTTTTATAACAAAGATTTGACTGAAAAAAAATTAAGTTAAAAGAAGACTGATTTATCAGCTAAAAGTAAATACACGTTACTTTGTATTAAATCTAAAAATTTTGCATTCAGTATCTTAAAACAAAGATAACAAGACCATAATATCTTTAAATATTGAAACCAGTTTCCTGTACTTTAATTCTATAACAGTCAGTATATTTCTAAAACTTAATTGCTAGTAACCAGTGTCATAGAGATGTCGCATGCCTAGTTGTTGTTATTAGAGATTCTATATTTTAATTATTCTTTTGGGCTGCACTAAATTGAAAGTTGATTTTTTGGGTTTTTGGCTCAAAATTTACATCAACCAAGAGTATAGTCAACGTTTAATAGGTTGAGAATGTACAATTAAATGGAAAAAATACGCTTTTTTGTGTACTATATTATGATAAAGAGGCCCAGCATGGCCAAGCGTGTTAAGGCGTGCGACTCGTAATCTGAGGGTCGCGGGTTCGCATCCCCGTCGCGCGAAACATGCTCGCCCTTTCAGCCGTGGGGGCGATATAATGTGACGGTCAATCCCACTATTCGTTGGTAAAAGAGTAGCACAAGAGTTGGCGGTGGGTAGTGATGACTAGTTGCCTTCCCTCTAGTCTTACACTGCTAAATTAGGGACGGCTAGCACAGATAGCCCTCGAGTAGCTTTGTGCGAAATTGAAAAAAACAAACAAACAAACAAACAAACCAAAGTGTACATCTTCTGTCTACATGCTTTTCATGAACTATTTAATGTAGGAAGTCACTGGTTTCACAGTGCTCCTTTGAATAGCTCATTGCGCAAAAATTGTGATATTTACATTTGCATATGAAGAAGCATAAATCTGTTTCATTTCCAGGCTGCTTAAGGTAAGACAGAAGGTGTGATTATCCTGATGAAACAAAACCTTGTTCATCTCGTTCCCAGAAGAACATTTTTTTTCTGTTGTATACTATTGCCTAAGACACATGGTTGACTCTTGCCACAATTAATTGTGTTCCTAGATTCTCACCTGCTACAAGATGAGTCACTTTGCTTACCAAGGTAGGACACTATTTGTTGAAGATATCTTTATAAATTGTCCTGGTTCTCAAATCCAATCGTCCTGGACACTTTTATTTGTTTTTCAATACCATCAAGTACAAGGGATATGTCAGTCTTAAAAATTCTAAATCATTGATCTTAACACATGTTCATGATTTGAGTGTATAAATATTTTGCATCAGAAAGAGTTAGAATTGTTACATATCCTACGAAATATGATCACTTTTCAGTGCTGTTTACTTATCTAACGTCAAATAAAGTTAAAGATAAAATTCCAATACATGCTTTATCAGCACCAATTATATGGGCTGTAATTGTGTCTGCACGTTAAAAATAATTTTAGTCCATTTAACATAATTTAATATTATATTATTTTTATTATTTCAAGTTAATTGCTTTCAATTACGACATTATTAGTTACTGTTGTTGTTTGAAAACGAAAAATAAGAGCATTTAAATCTTTTCACAAAGGTAATATAGAAAATATATGTTGGTTACATAGGAAATAAGTCAAAGTAATAGGACTGTAGGAAAAAAGTATTTTCATAGAGTAGTCTCTAGCTAGATAAGATAATGTAAGCAAAACGGAAATGATAATAAAGTAAATGGGAATTTCTACTGCCTCCATTCCTGCACTAACTGAATAAAACACATTGTGATTACCATGTGTAACAGTTATCATTCTTTTGGGTTACCTTGTATTTACTTTTTGAACTAGATTTTTTCAACCAGAAATGTGCTGTAAGTGCTACTGGTCTCTATTTTTAAATCCACTAAGCCTAGTTAAATATTAACTGGTAGACAAATCATTAATTCATTCTTTGTTTGAACTAGTTTTTAGCGTCGATATCCGAAAGAAAATTGTTTAATATTTATGAACACTATATTTTGTTTTTAAACACGTGGTGCAATAAAAAATCTTAAAATGTTATTGTTGTTTTTATCTTAAAACGGATTTGTATTCTCTTAATAATCCAATGGACATGTCATTCAAATATAATAAGTTCTTACGTACAATACTGATAAATTCCAAGTGGATCAAAGTTTAGTCTAATCAATATAAAACACAACAACCTAGAAACACATGAATCTGATGTTTCTCTGCTGATTGCCAGTTATGTACATCTACATGTTATATATCACATGTTAATTAATGATTTAGATTTATTAAATGTTTTACTTGGGAATAATATTCATATATTTATATTTACGTATGATGTTAAGTTTCTCACATTTGCTTAACACGATTACACATTTTTACCTTTCAACCATACACTTTCTCCTACTCAGTATTTGTTTGGTTTGTTTTTAATTTCGCGCAAAGCTACTCAAGGACTAACTGTGCTAGCCGTCTCTAATTTAGCAGTGTAAGACTAGAGGGAAGAAAGCTAGTCATCACCACCCACCGCCAACTTTTGGGCTACTCTTTTACCAACGAATAGTGAGATTGACCGTCATATTATAACGCCCCATGGCTTAAAGGGTAAGCATGTATAGTGCGACGGGGATTCGAACCCGCGACTCTCAAATTACGAGTCGAACGCCTTAATTCACCTGGCCATGCCGGGCCCAAACTTAGTAAGTTTAAAATAAATTAAAACAGAAACAAAGTATTCTGAACACAATATGTTTAGTTAAGATTGTTTCTAATCTTGTTTCATGTGTATAATTTCAAGTTAAAATGTTTTTGCTATATGACGTCACTGACAACGATTAAGACTAATTTATACACTAACCACATGGTTAGAATTAAGTTTTTAAGAAAGGCAGCTGTGCTATTTTTAACCAATAAAAGCAGGATGACAGCCGAAAGAAAAATAAAACTTTTTTAAACTACTTTAATATGTATTGATACATGTTTACATCTGTAAACAAAGTGACCTACATTCAATTCAAAGCCAGCAATTCCAAGTCCCGACTTAGCTCCAGATCCTGCTAATCCAACAAAGTGTCCACTACCAATATTACTGGCGAACAGGGACGCTCCCACCTGAAATACATAATTATCTGATCAAATAGAGGATTGATATATTAGAAGTACTAAACAGCTTTTGTTGAATGTTCATGGTTATACCACAGAAAACAACAACAATAGATTTATAAGCCAAGTTATAATCTTCTGAATGTTAAAGTAATAACAAAGAAAAGCCTAGGCAATATTTGCTCAGTTAGAACCGAGACAAGATGAGCGAAGGTATTTAACACTAAATGAATCGTTTTAGAACTAAGACTAGACGGATGAAGATGTTTAGGGCTAAGTGAATCGTGTTTGAACCGAGACTAGAAGGATGAACATGGTTAGGGCTAAGTGGACTGTGCTAGAACCGAGACTAGAAGGATGAAGATGTTTAGGGCTAAATGAACCGTGTTAGGACCAGGACTATTAGGATGAAGATGGTTAGGGCTAAGTGAACCGTGTTAGTATCGAGACTAGAAGATTGAAAATATTTAGGGCTAAGAAGGATGCAGATGTTCAGGGTTAAGTGGATTGTGCACTTTATATTTTGTGACATCAGTCTTCTTTTTTTTTAAAAACGAATTTTGTTTCAATATTATGTTAAAAATAATCCAAAACTTACTGGGATCCAGTGCATGTCCCTGCTAGCCAAGAAATAGCCTTTTACGCTGTCCCTCTTACTTTTCTTGGAAGACTGTAAACAAGAAAACAATTTTCTTCAGTTCAGTGTCAAGTTATTATTCAAAAATAACATAATTGTTTTTCTAAAATACTGTTTAAAATGGTTTTATAAAACTCATTATTTTGAAACGCTGTGAAGATACTTTCAGAGAGTTTTTACCATCATAACTATGCTGATTATGATACCTAATAAATTATATATTAATAAACTAAGCACTTTCTTAAAATTCTCCTCACGTGTATTTATAATTCGGGCAAAATATTTATCTTCACAAAAACAGCCGAGTTAGGATAAAGAGATAAGCCACATAAAGATGCGATATCAAAGAGTAGCCAAAAAAAGGAACTATATTCCACAAATATTTCTTGTGATATACAACCACTCAATCAAACATAAAAGCCAATCTTCATTTTTACGAACTTTCGGTAGCTAAACAGTAAGCTGGAAGATTTATAATGCCAACATTTAGGGTTATGTTAAATGAAAAAATACCGAATAAAAGTTGACCCCTTTTTATATTCATGTTGTGCACTTTTCCACTTGTATAAAAGTGGTGAAGATGGTTTCACTAAGATCATGCAGCCTTTGGAATTCCAAACGTCCTTTTCTATAGACTTCGCTTACCATCCACCCCAAAACATTTTCAATGGGGTTCAGTTTGAGCGAATATGTTGGATGGTCTAAAAGAATAACATTATTCTCCATGAAACAATAATTTATCCTACGGGCATTGTGTATTGCAGTGTTGTCCTGCTGAAAGATCCAATCATTCCACACAAGCGAGGACCTTCAGTCAATAGGGATGCTCTCTCGAACATGCCAATGTAGCCAGCTGCTGTTTGACGCCCCTGTATAACCTGAAGCTCCATTGTTACATGGAAGGAGAAAGCACCCCAGATCATGATGGAACCTCCTCCACTGTGTGATGTAGAAAATGTCTCCGGTGTGATATCCTTATCGTGCCAGTAACGTTGGAAGCCATCTGGACCATCCAAGTTATTTTATCTCATCAGAGAACGAAACGTTCTTCCACTTTTTTACGTTCCATGTTTGGTGCTTTTCAGCAAAGTTTAACTGAGCTGTTTCGTGGTGTGGAAGGAGGCGTGCCATTTGAAGACGTTGACGGTTTTTAAAGCCTTTCTCTCATAGATACCGTCTTAATGTTTTTGAGCTGCATTTTGCGTCCGTAAGGGCCTTAATCTGGTTTGACGATCGGCTGGTGTCTTGTCGGACAACCTGTCGAATCATATTACTCAACGCCGGCAAAATTTTCTTTGGTCGACCACTTGAAATTCTCGTTCCGTATCCCTCAGGGTCTTTTAAGATATTTCCAACAGCAATTTTACTGCGTCCAATCTCACCAGCAATGGCACGTTCAGAGACACCTTGCTTTTGCAGTCCTCAATTCTGCCAAGTTCAAACTTTGCCATATTTTTACCCAGTTTAACACAAGAGATGTCAGTGGGAGATGTTAACAACGCTAATGCTTGAACACAAATGACTAAATTACGTTACGTGTTTACCGATTAACGCTTCGTTTCAGTATGGTATTAAACTTTTAATCAGCTAGTATTTAGGCTAATTTCATAGTGTTCACATTTTCCCTATTAAATGCTATTTTTTTTTTCCCTTTTCTTATTTTCATCTTTTGAAGCTCTACTCAAATAAGTGGTTGAGTCTAACAACGCAAAATGCATATTTTTTCTTTATTTTCATTAGCCTTACGATTTTGGCCAGTAGTGTATTTAAATGCCTTGACTATCAAATTCAGCGTATGTTAATGCCTCAAGGAACGTACTCATTACAAACAATACAGTTTCTCGTGAGATATTTTCTTACTTATTCATTAACATTGATAAGTTGTTGTTTACTCTCTTTACTAGATAATATTGTTATCAGACCCGGCAACCTGCAATATAATTCATTCTTTATAGGTACCAAAGCCGAAGTTGTATGTATCAAAAATACAGGTAAAACCGCTGTCAATATATATTTTAATTCATCAAAATAAATCATTAGACTTAACAGCTGGATTTACCTTTCTTTCGTCGTACGTTTGTATTTCCATTACGTATACTTGGGCTATTTTCTCTAACATTCTTCTTTGATATTATTTTCTTAACTTTTCTATTACTGTTATATTTTTGATTTTGTATTCCCTCAGTTTTCTTTTATTTGAACAAATTTGTTATTCCTCTCTGTTTTATCTTAAAAAGGTGTTCTTGTCTCATTAATCTTCATAAAATTTTTTATTTCTCCTTTCTGAATTATTAATTTTCAGTTTTAATTTCATCTTTCACACTATTATTTTATAACCTGAGGGTCGCGGGTTCGAATTTCTGTCACACCAAACATGCTTGCAATTTTTGCCGTGGGGGCATTATAATGTTCGGTCAATTCCACTATTCTTTGGTAAAAAAGTAGAACCAAGAGTTGGCGGTGGGTGGTGATAACTAGTTGCCTTCTCTCTAATCTTAAACTGCTAAATTAGATACGGCTAGCTCATATAGCTCTCATGAAGCTTTGCGCGAAATTCAAATTCTTGAGTTCTTTGATGTGTGCTTTCTCCCATCCAGTGACTTAGAGGTGAGTCTGAAGACTTATAACACTAAATTTCGGGTTCTGATACCCATTGTGTGCAGCGCACAGATAACCCATATCTAGCTGCTTAATACAATACTGAAACAAACACGCGCATTCTTCGGTGTAGTCTTTTCTTTACTATTCTTTTTTATTTTCTATGAAATTAACTGACACACCCACAGGTTAATATGTGAAACGTCTCTAACTTGAGACCTTCCTTATCTTTTCAGGACACATTTAAACATTTAAAAACAAGGTTATTGATTACCTTCACAAAAACATGTTTTTGTTTAATCTCTCAGAGCCTTTTATCACGTCATCCTACAAGTAATGTCCGAAAATGTAATACAGAAAGTGCACCATCATTTCTGTCTTTGTTAAAGGCTTTGACAACTAAAATATGTAGTAGGACGTGTATAAAAATGTTAACACAAATAAAGGAAACTAACCCAACTCCACTTTTTCAGATCATTAACCAAATAAACCCTAATGAAGATGGATGTGTCTGAGGAGCACATTAGGCATATAATGCTTTGAGTTTAAAAAAGGCAATAGTGCGAGAGAAACTACACGAAACTTTCAGAAGTTCAGATTAGATGACTATAACTTAAGTGAGGCGCCACCTTCAGGTTGTCCTGTTTAATGATGACTTGCTGCTGACTGCACTTGATAAAGATTGTGTTGTAACACTTTAAGAACTAGCAAAGAAGCTTAAATCAACCCATTCAACAGTTCGCCGTCATCTGAAACAGCTTGGAAAGGTGTCAAAACTTTGAAAACGGGTCCCCTATGATTTCACAGAAGCCAAACTTAGAGCAAGAGTGAACATTTGCATTTCTCTGCACTCTCGTGAACGTAACTCACCTTTTTGAACAGGTTAGTGACTGGAGTTGAAAAATGGATATTTTATAAAAATGTTAAGCGCCACAGACAATGGCTCAGTGCAAGTAAACTGGCTAAAGCACAGCCCAAAATGGATCTCGACCCTAGGAAAGCCTTGTTAAGCATTTGGTGGGATATTATTGGCGTGATCCACTTCGAGTTGCTGTCACTCAATGTAACAATTACATTAGACTTCTATTGTCAAAAGTTAGTGCGCTTGAATGTTGCACTGAAAGAATAGAGGCCTGCTTTTATCAGTCGTAAAGGTGTTGTGTTACATCAGGATATTGCATGGCTTCATACAGCAAGGATCACATCTGTAAAGATTGAAAAGCTAAATTGAGAAAAACTTCCACATCCTCCTTATTCTTCAGATTTTGTCCCATCTGATTATCATCTATTCCGAAGTTTGCAGAACTATCTTGATGAAAAAGAGCTTGGAGCATAGGAAGATGTAAAAACTACCCTCTCTACATTCTCTTCCTCCAATCCCTAAGAAATTTAGAGAAGTGGCATTCAGAAGATTGTGAATCGTTGTCAGGAAGTAATTAATAATAATGGAACATACATTATTGATTAAACAACATTAAAAGCGTTTGAAATCCTTTTTTTCTTTCTGAACCTAAAATTGTACATTACTTAAGGGATGACCTGATAGCTATAAAACATTTTGTCTCAAATATCTATATAACAGCTATTTTCTAATGATCTTACATATGCTGCAACGCTTACATTTTTTTACACTCGACGCTTTCATCTTCTATCATATCATATATTTTATTTTAATGGTTTGTTTGTTTCAGAGCACAGTCACATAAGATTCCCTGCTGTGTCCACTGCGGTGGATCAAACCCCAGATTTTATCATCTTGAGTCCGTAAACTAACCGCTCTCCTAGCGAGGGATGTATTTTTTTATATTAATAATGATAAATTCTTTTTCCAATTTAACTGTTCAACTTGTTATGCAAATAAAGTACTCTCAATAAGTTTGCGGTAAAATATAAACTTTCACTTTCAAGATAACTTCAGATAGGTTATCTGAAATAGAGTGATAAGGGATCATGATTTGTTACACGTTGACGTCATAATTATGAAGCACTTTCCACTAACAAGCAAATTCATATGTATTTCTTCTTTTCCTGGTATTATTGACCAACTGTTTTTCCTGTAATATAATCTTTTATCTTTTTTTACTGTATATACAAGGTAACAAATTCCACCGAAAAAAATGTCAATGATTAAAGGTTGTTTGTTTTTGAATTTCGTGCAAAGCTACACGAGAGCTAACGCTAGAGGGAAGTCATCAACTCCCACCGCCAAATAGTGGGATTGACTGTAATATTATAACGTCACCATGGCCGAAAGGACGAGCATGTTTGGTGTAACGGGGATTCGAAACTGCGACCAACAGATTGCGATTCGAGCGTCCTACCCACATGGCCATGCCGGGCCATGATGAAAGCACTTCTATTCTAAAACCATAATAGGATTCACAGAAGTAAAGGATTTTGCAATGTTATTTTAGCGTTTGTTAAAATTGTTATTTTTCAATCTGCGAAACATAAAATACAAAAAGTTAGCAAAGAAAGCAACTAAAAATGAGACTGTATCACAGGATGGCTGGTATGGGTATTAAGACTTTTACCAAAATGAAGCAGAGAACAGCGTTTCGACCGTTTTAGGTCATCTTTAGGTTCACCTACCTTTTTAACCTAAAGATGATCTAAGAAGGTTGAAACGCTGTTCTTTACATTATTTGTAAAAGTGTTAATACCCATACCAGTCGTCCTGAAATACATTTTTACTTCAAGTGGGTTTGTCGTCATCACGAAAAATTAGACTGCTTTTTTAGGTCATTGTGTAGAAAGGATTTTAAAAAATTGACAGACCAGGAATCGCAGTAGCTTCAAGTATTATTTGTACAAACACCAAAATAATATTTTATTTTCGGTTTTGATAACTTGCAACATCTTAGTCTTAGAAAAGTTCTTTCTCATCAAGGTGGAAATAAGGCATTGTGGGTGTAAATAACTAGGATAACATTAAACTAAGTACGAATGTTATTCTATAAAGATCAAGTACCCATCCACAACTGAAAGAACAGTTTCCACACCTTTCAACCACCTTCAGAATATTGTGTTGTAAGTACAATACAAGCATGACCAAGTGCCTTCGTATTTTACTCTGATATCTTTACAGAAAATAGTTAATCTAATACATCAGTTCTACACATGCTTCGAGTTAATCAGAGTCTGCATTTTATTTCCTAATGATCATTAAATCTGTGCTTTACTTTCCAATCTCAAATAATGGTTTTCATATCAACTGCCATATGACAATTTTGTAAATTAATTTGTAGAGAACGATTGGTAGTACTACAATTTTAACACTAAAGACAGTGTTAGTGAAATGGGTCATATTCTGTTGTATGTTGCACTTTACTTCCCATCATTAGTTCTCGGTTCGGTTATGTTTTTGTAATAGAAGAAATGTTCCCTTTTGACTGTCACTGTTCATACATTCTTAAGACGTGTGTTTGGTCAGCCAGTAAAATAAATTGTCTTTGATTGTTGATTCTGTTAAGCAAGCAATCATTATCACTCTTTAAAAATTCCAAGTATATTTGATATTACACATTGTGTTACATAAAACCATCAGATGACTACATTTTTGAGAGTATGTAGTTTAAAAAGTCAGTCTATTTTTCGAATGCAAACAAGTAAAGTGTTTTGCAACTGTGCATGTAATGCCCTAATATGAGCCGAGTGTAATCTTATAACCTTTCTACCAATTGACCTTCTCCCTTAGATAATAATCGCAAAATAGTAACTTATATTTCTAAAATATCATAAGTTGTAATATGAAAAGGGATATTATAAAGTTTCAATCAAAATTCATATAAGTATTTCAAAATGAAATATCCGCAATTCAGTCAATGAGAAATCATGTTTAATGGTATATAAGGCCTAAGCTGGTGAAATATGAGGTGTGATATAAAGTAAAAGGCCTCATGAGAGTTTGCATACAATGGATAAAAGAGTAGTGGTCTTATACAATGGACTGAACATTCATTAATTACAGATATGAAACAGAATAGTAGATTAATTTACTACTTTAAATTTAATGTTATAATTCATTTTAACATTGCATAACCTATTATGCTTAGCTCATATATAAATATTACATGCATTCAGTTATTCTTTTTATGAACACCTCTGCTGTTTATTTTATGGCATTAGAAATTGAAAATAACGAACTCTTAACATGATAAATAATTCTTAGAAGCCTCTTTAGGGAGAGATTTTTAGGTAGATTGTGTACAGTTTCTAAGCTGTAGTATAATATCACATTATACCTCAGTAAGACGAATGATATTTCATCTCATAATTATTCAATCATCCTTTTATGGGTGGCTTGGAAGAACAGGTGTAGTGTTTTTAAACAACACTTTTATCCATTGTATGCCACTGCCCATGAGGCCTTTTCTTTATATCATTGCTTGTATTTCACACGCTTAGGTTTTATATGCAATGAAACATGATGTTTATTTGTTGTTAAGCTTAAAGATGCACAATAGAATATCTGCAATGTGTCCACCAAGGGTATTAAAACACGGTTATTAATGTTATAAGCTTTCAGATTTAACACTGAGCCACTAGGACAGGGTAAGGGGTTAGACTCATATAACTGGTAACTTCACTAATCATTTTTTTGAGACACAAACAGTCTAATGAGCTTTAGAATAGAGTGAAATCTTATTTAACAAGCCACCGAATACGGTTACCATTATTTGGTAGCCTGTAACAATCTAGCCTTGTTAAATAATTTTCTAACTATTTTGTTTTTTCTATAAATGTCTTATAATATTGTATTAAATTTTCGTTTTTGCTTTGGTTGCAAATGTGTTGTTGTTCTGGGTTATAGTCCTAAATATGACAGTTTTAAGTGGATTAAAACCTAGGACATCGCGAGCAGGACTAGGAAGTGCAATCTGTTGGACCAAGCTGTTGGCCATTAGCGATGACTTTGGATGTTGTATTTATGTTTATAGGCTTTATTATCCAAGGTACTATAACTTCAATTATTCTTTCGTTAAGGTGAATGTAGAATGCTTCTTTACTTTTGTATTGTTTCAAGTGTGATCTTCAGTTGACTTGATTATTTTATCTTCTGACATATTTTGCAGCCATTAAATTGACTGCTGTCGTATTTATGTCAAGAAAGTCTGTAACACACGAAATAAAACATGCATATATAAAGTTGACAGATCATGTGATATACCAGTGTTTAAATACCTGTTAAATACAAATATATAGTTTATAAAACAGTAAATAAGAGAAGGGATCTATTTGACCTTTAAAGAGATCTGAAAGCAAGAGCCAGTCAAACAGATTCAGTATTAAGGAATACCATTTTCCTACTTACTTAAATCAGGGGTATGAGTAAATGAGCAGGCTTTTAAAGTTAAATAAATAGATGTTTTTATCAGGAGCCATGACTTTAATGTTGCTATAATTTTCATCCAAAGAACATTACAAACAATTTTATAGTACAAAAAAAAGCCGCTTTTTAGATAGAAACCAATGATTTTGACTTCACAGGCCTTTAAAGTACGAAATTGAGCAAATAAAGTGAAAACGTAAGATGTAGTATGCTTATTTGAAAGTTACCTTTTCTATTCTGAATGTAAGATAAGAAACTGGAGAAAACCACACAAGAGAATTTACTTTGCTCGTGTAGATAGTGTTTTTAATAGATGTGGATTGGCTTCTTCGATTTATATAAAAAGGCTATTAACATTCAAGATATATGTTTTCACATTCTTGGTGATTATTATGCATTTCAACCCTAATGGACAACATTCCATTGTTTTGGTGTCGTACAGATTTGGTTGAAAATTTACAGCAGATACCCAATGAAGCGAATTTTGTTCCCAAAGATTCACAAGAACATTTAATTTGGAAAGGTCCTACGGATAGTAAAATGTGAAGCAATATTCCTTTTTGAATATGATTTATATTTGACTTTACACTCAGAAAAATGGTACATTTTCATGTGTAACTAATATGTAACTTTATTGAATCTCATTTTTATATAGGAATATGAGAATGTGGTGATGGTAGCTTTACGTATTGTGCAGGCAGAAATAAGCTTTAGTGGATATTTTAACCTTGATATTATATGAAATGTTACCATTAATACCGCATACAGTGAGGACTTGTGTTGTCTTATTATGTTAATGCAATTGCCTGTGCTTTCAATTTAATAAATGAGAACGCTTAATTCCCTCACCTCCACGTACACTCAGTAATAAAGTGACGAAGATATTTTTTTTGGAAAAAGAGATTGACTGAATGGAGTGAGCTTAACTCATACTAGACATTAATCCTACGAAGTATTTATAAAATAGTTTTGGGAGAAGAGTGGCCCCAAACATTAAAGATGTTCCAGAAATGGTTCTTTTAGAGGATTTACCAAGAATACAACAGGATCTTGTTAAAACCTGGTTCAAATTGTTCTTGGAACCTATGGCGCTCATGTTTCATACTGAAGAGAAATGTTATGAACTAAAATTACTTGTAGCCACCTCTATCAACCATTAATTTGCTGAATCAGCAATTACCCGCGTTCGAAATAAAATGATAGACCATCAGTTTGCATAAAAATGGGTTTAGAAAGGCATAAATGATTGATGTTATTTTATAGCATTTGTTTTACCTTTTCATAGTTACAATTTTATAATGTCCAATTGTATTTTAATTACTTTATCCAGTATGTTTATAAGGGAAAATAACCTAAATTATTAGAAGAGCATAACATTTTCATTGTTTAAAACATTCTTAATAGTTTTTATGCTACTTCATCGAAATCTAACAAGTTTTAATATATTTTTCTTTCTCTCTTTAATATAGCTTCATAACTGCAAGTAATCTCTTTGTAAGTCTTAAGCCCTGTATATTGATTCAGATATGTATAAACATACAGGTAGAACTCTGGAGGTTAAATTCCTGTTCATTAACGTTATGTGTCACTGTAATGTCTTAAGGAACATTCTCTGTATTGTAAGAGTGTATTGCTGGTATTCAAAGAAGCAATAGTAATAGATAGTACTTTATGTCTCGTTTATAAAACACTTTGAGAAACAGGTAAACGAGTTATTGAAAAGAATTTGTTTCAATCCTAGAAGCTTCCTTATTTCCTTGGGTAATTTTGTGTTTAGAATATAATTTTGCAAGTGTTCTGAAATACTAAGTGAAAAGAACGCAAAATTAAAAACCCGGTAGATGTGCATTATGGTTTTCAACATTGATAGAACACATAGGTTTAACAGTCTGATGTGTGCTTGCGATAAGCATTCTTGGCCAACCCTTAATTCTGTGCTGTTGAAATGGTGTGTGAGCTAATTAGCAGCACCCGCTACTTACGCGAGATTGCTACTGTTATTATAAATGCGCCCACAAATGAAAGTATGGAATCTTTCAGAGTCTGATTGCAGGCTCGATTCAAGGATCTCAGAATCGCAGCTCTTATCGCTAACCACCAGGCCAGGACCGACCCAAAACTAAGATATCTTGGCATCTCGAGGTCTCATACTAGTTTTGCTAAGATATTCCAGAATATGCGTAGAAAACTACGTTTATCGTAAAACTCGAATTATTTCACAAACAGTTAATTCAGTTGTAGAAAAATATGAAACTTAAGAGGGTCAGATTTATAGTTGACGTTTGTAACCCATCATAGAGGAAGTACACTTTTATGGACATAACCAAAATTATTTAAAAAGAATAATGAGTTGTTTAAAGTACCATCATAAAAGGTATTAAAAATCAATGAAATGAATACATAAATACATTTTCAACAAAAAGAGAAACATATTAAAATCGATAAGTGTGAACACAATAATACCTAAAGCTCTTCACGTTCCTTATGAGTTTTAACTTAATTAATTATGTAAGGTCGATGTTAGAAACGAAAACTTTGCCTTAAATATTCTGATTCCGAGGATAGATTTACAACAAACGTTTTTACAATGTATTGTGGACAGAATATAAGACAAAAGACAAATCATTATTTTTCAGAATGATTACATCGCTTTTCTAAAAGTGATGTCATGAAGAATATGAAAATTCAACATACAAAAAGTAATAAAAGTAACCATTTTCAAGAGTAGTTAATTTTGTATAAATAATTTCTTTCTTTTTACTTAGTTTGTAATTTGAACAATTTATTTTCTCTGCTTGTATTCTAAAATTTATGTACTTAATTATATTACAGATCTTGGCACAAAACACAAAACTGCCTGTACATAGTACATAGAATGATATTTACCCACAATCCTACAAAAAGTACACCAATAAAATAGCATGCGATGACTGCTAAATCTCCTGGATGGAGAGCTGTTCCTTTTACAGCAGCCATTCTCACCTGTGAACAACTAATGCCTTTATCAACAAACTTACGTTACATTCTATGTGACATCTAGCGGTAAAAACGGTAAAATTATTAGACTTATCTACTTGGATATTTAAAAAACAAAACAAAAACCGTTTATCATTAATTTTTCTCTTTTCCAAATTATTCATATTATAGTATTAAAATATTTAAAAATTACAACTATGACCAAATCTTTGACATCACATTAGAATTTTAAGAAGATATAACAAAAAAACATTACATTAACATAATTTTGATGTTTTATTTAACAAATTTTAATCAAAAAACTACAAAATGATATCGCAAAAGTCTCCTACAAACCGTAACAGTATTACTTTATATTTGCAATGAATTGTAAGATTTTTAAAGACTTTTTTTCAGACATACACTCAATAAGAAGATAAAGGATGGTGGTTATCATTTACATTTTCCCATACAGATTTTATAATTAACAATATTCATCAGATTTCATTGAACTTTATAAAAGAAAAACTTAGAAACTTCTAAAGTAATTCAAACATTTGGACATAGATGTATACATATTGTAACAAATAACTTCCTCAGCTAAAATGATCCTGGAGATTTCGAATGTTTTTGTTTTATTGAAATATGTATAAAACAACCAAATCTAAACTAGGAAACTTTCAAAAAAGTTTAACTTTCGAAGTTTAACTCTTTTCTTCTTGAAAACATGACTTATGATCAAAAATTAAACTATCTATGAGAGTTTTCCATAAATGGAAGATAACTTATCAGATATGTTCTTAGGTATTTGAAACAGGAAAAGTTTAAGGTTTACTATTATAACTAAAACTTCTTATCTACATATTATCTGCTTTCCTCCTACAGCTCATATTACGTATTCCAACATATTATCTGCTTTCCTCCTACAGCTCATATTACGTATTCCAACTATACAAGGCAGTATCTTCAGTTTATGTGTCACAGAATTTTCCATTGCACAGACAGATATTGCTAAAATGTAAGTTCGCATACATGCCGTTGTGCCACTGGGGAAGGGCTTTTATGTTGAATAACATATTTATTCACATAATAAGAAAGTGCCAATTAGTTCAGTTTCTCAAATTAGCTACGACTTCAGTTAAATTACTAAAACATTTTAATTTAACTTTGAGTAGGCAGTATATTGTGTCTAATTAAGCACAAAGTTATACAATGAACTATCTGTCCTCTGTCCAATATGGGTATAAAAAACTGTTCTAGTGTCACTGTGGTGTATGTGGGCAACATTATCTATTATTTTTACATATTTCACAACAGTATATGTTAAAATGTAAAAAAGAAATCACCGAAGTGGATTCAAAATGGCTCTAAAATACGTGTGATTTCACACTCTATTGGGTGTGAAATACTGTTGCAGAAGCTACACCCAAAAAGTTTGAATACACACCATTCGCTAGAACAAGAGATTTTACCTCCACAACAAAATTATAAAATCCAAATACTATCACTTTTCAAAGAAAACCTGCTTCATATAATTAAGTTTAGTTGCGACTGTATATACTTCAAAGATTATTTTCGTATAATGTAATAGTGATCATAAAATTACCTTACTGTAGTTTTTCTTCACAGTACATTCCCATCACGTTTCTTTATGTTCATACGTACATAAACTTCTCCCTTTAAGTGTGTGAATTCTAAATGTCAATAACAATGGGCGTATATGTCGAAAGTTATATCCTATCACACATTTTTACAAAGAGCGTGAAGGACAAGTCTTGATGGTGTATTCACGTATAAAAGACAAATATATGACATCCATAACCCAATATTAACACAATATTTAATATTTATTTCCCTATTTAAAAGTACAAAACTTGAGCACCATGTAACAGAATTAAACTTTGTCCACATGTCCACAGAGGCTTGCGTACGTTATATTAAAACAATTTTGAATGTGTAAATTTTCAAGTCATGTGATAACAAGAAGAGATATTAAGTCTTGTTGGAACAAAATATATCAGAATTAAATTTTGATATTATTTGACATTCGTAAGTAATGTTATGTCACCGAGAAAAGGTGGGTGTAATAACCCTTTTAAACGCAAAATATTGATATATTTAGCTCATAATGTTGTTATCAGATTTAATATTTCAAATTTCTAATAAAAGAATAGCCCTTATACGTAAAGGTGTTATTAAACAAAGGAATATTGATGAACTATAGATACCATGACCAGCAAAAACAACTCTTGCAACAAGACATATACCAGTTATGGTAAATAAGGTACAGTATCTTGTAACTACTACAAATCTTCAAACATGAATAAAAGTGTAAAAAATGTCCTTTGAAGGCAAACAGTATGCAGTATAAGCAAGAAGGATCTTTACCTGAAAAACAGCGATACCACACAGCTGTACACAAGTTGCTTCCATGACATATTTGTTTAATCATCGGCATTCATACTATTCCACATAAAGTTATACCGATCAATTTATCCATGACTTCACACACAACTGAACTGTTGAAATTTGTATTGGAAAATTACATTGCAAGTTCATTAGATAGATTATAGAAAGTTTGCAGGAAGAAGTAGATGCTTTAGACATGACAGTCTTATAATGGATCCGCTTCAATTGAAATGACACTGCAGAGTTATTGGTAAGCTGCACGTTTGTAGAGCATAACCAGATATTGCAACTTGTACGGTAACAATACGGATACATTTTAATATAACCTATTCAACTTATGTACACATCAATATATCTTGTTTTCTTACTTTTATGTAATGGAATAAGTTAGTTAAAAAATCGACTCAAATAAATATATTTTTTACTCATTTGGGAGTAAAATGATCAGTCCTTTTAGTTGTAACAGTGATTCTGTGAGATAAAATAGAGTAGCTTCGGTGATCGTAATGGATAAAGGTGATGGTTCTAAGTGACAATGTTAGGTGTGGTTGATAAACCTCAACATTGGTCTAATTATAGGTGATAAAACAGAGGGTGAGAAAATGGCAGAGGTGATAGCTCTGCGAAAAAGGAATAACACCTAGAAGAGTTAAATGAAACAGTTCTAAGCTTTGGTGTAAATGGTGTAGTAGAGAAAAGATGGTTGTCTAAAGAAACTGATGAAGTAACATCTCAAACAAACAACAAAACTTGATAGAACAATGGATGTTTAACTTCTTCAAACTGTAACATGTAACAAATTTACCATTATGTATTTATTTTAATATTGATCTCTATTTGTGTTAAATATATACTTAATTAGAAATATATACAGTTTATATTGTTACATCTGTATTGCAAAATTTCTGTCTCTGTATTAAAGTTATAGAAGATTCTCGAGTGTAAGAATCTACAATGTACTATGTGTGTATGTAAATACTGGTAATTACCAGTATTGTTACCTTAACTAAAGTTTCTCGAAATTCTCTTCTCTAGCATATAAAAGGTTACCAGCATGAGATGAAGAGACAATATATACTGTTGGTTTTGTAAAGTTGTCATTATAAATCTTGGAAGCTATTAGTGTCATTAACACTTATTAATTGAGAAACTATAATAGATATTTGACCAGGAATATTTATAGATTTCGATTATTACAAACCATTTAACTTCAGTGGATTAACATCAGATGTTAGTCTTTTTACAAAGCATTATGTAACTTCAGAGGTGAAACACTCACGTGTGATCAGCGAAAAACTAGAAAGTTTCCTGTTGAGTGAATTGTATTTACATCGACCCAGAATTAATTTGCTCGTCGTGAACTGCACCCTCATAAGACATCAAAGAAGTTCCAGATGAAATACAAAACTCAGTATTGTTGGTAACTTTGTAAAACATTTGTATGTAATTCATTATTTGTAATAACCATTATTATAAATTGTATCATTGTTTGTATGTTAAAGTATATTTGTATTGAGAAAGAAAACTGTGTTTATCAATCTTGTTGGCAAATATAATAAATTTGGGGCTCGTCTGCGATATGAATCAGAGACAAAATTTAATAAAAATTAAAAGTTAAATCATAATTAAATTTATAATTATCAGTGCCAACAAGATTTGATCATGTGTTATTATCAAGGTCTTTTTGAATCACTCTCCCTTGAACAACTTGAAAGACATAACAAAAGTGAATTGTTCAAACCTGCCAAACATTTAGAACTAGAGGTTAAGAAATTAAAGAAAAAATGAACTAAAAATGCATTATTGAAATACTAGTCGATGATGATTGGTTGTCTGAGGAAGCGTTAGGGGAATACTCTAGTGCCACCACAAAGCAATTGGGGTCGAGTAATAAATATAAGTTAGAGAACCAACTAAAACTCAAACAAATTAAGCTTGAACAAGTGCGTATAAAAGCTGAAAGCGTGAGTAAACGTCTCGAGGCTGAACAAGCATGTATTCAAGCAGAGAAAGAAACTGAGCTGATAAAATGGAAATTTGACTTAACTCCGAACAGCCGAGGTAAAATGACAATTCTGAACTTAATCGATATTTTAAATTACTTCTTTTCAATGAAAATTAAATTGAAAAAATAGTTCCTGCATTTTGAGAAGGTTACCTGAACTATAAAATGGCCCACTAAAAACGATCATTATTATTACAAAGTGTTTTAGCTGGTAAAGCACCAATAGCTTATGCTACTCTCTTTAGAAGATTTACAGATTATGATAAAGTTAAATCATCTATTCTTTTAGTATATGAGTTAGTACCAGATGCATATCGCCAAAGGTTTTGAGGTTGTAGTGAGCAAGATAATTAAAAGTACATGGAATTTGGTAAAGAAAAAGAGGTTTATTTGGAACACTACTGTGATTCTGTGCATATTTCCAATAGTTTTGAAAAACGAAGACAATTTAGTCTAATTGAGGAATTGAAACGTTGTGCAACGGACGACCACATAACTTTTTTGAATGAAAAGAATGTTGAAACATTACTGGAGGCAACTGCTCTTTCAGGTGATTACACTTTAACACATAAAACGACTTTTAATAAAACAGAAATTCCTGCCATCTCGGTCAAAACCTGTACCTGTTCAATCCACTAAAATTGAGGATTATTCTAAACGATCCAACTCCTCTAGTTTGAAAGCTGTTGACAGTTAGGATAAAACTTCATCAAACTCATCGTCTTCTGTCTGTCAATTCTGTAAAAACATCATTATATTTTGTCTAATTCTCTGTGTTCGAAAGAGAAAAGGAGGCAACAGCAAGTGCGGTTCGTGTCTGCAGATGGAGATAGTTTTACCAAATCACCCGATGTTGTTGCTTTGGTCACTGATTTATAGGTTGGTGTAATTATGGATAAATTTAGAGATTTTGTGTCTGTTGGTTCTGTGTATTTGACAATTGATACTGTTAATCCTATACCCATATTTATTCTAGGTAACACTGGGGCGACTCAATTGTTATTGTTAGAAGGTATATTGCCGTTAGATTAGAGTTCTGTCACTGGCGAATCTGTTATTGTACAGGATATTGAGGGTAGCTATGTTAATATTCCTCTTCATAACATTTATTTAGCATCAAACCTAGTTTAGGGATCAGTTATGTTTGGAGTAAGACCTACTCTGCCAATTAAGGGTGTATGATTATTCTTAGGAAACCATTTGGCTAGGAGAAAGATTACTGCTCATCATAAAATGGTTAGCGAGTCGATTATTGTTTCATCTGAGGATGATATTGTGATTGAAAAGAATCCTGATGTGTTTCCTTTGTATGCTCTGACTCAAGCTCAGACTAAGAAATTAATTCAAAAACAAATGATAGACATGGATGTATTCAGAGGACGATTTTATAGATATTCATCAATATTTTTTAATCTGACAGAGATCTTGTGGATAGTCTTCTTACTGATGATTCCTTTGTGAGTGACAATGATGAACTTCAAAGATATGGTTCACCTAATGAAATTCCATTTGCTAGAAGTAAACTGAACACCGAGGAAGAAAATTATCTGCAGATTTCTTCATTATTTAAATATGCACTCCCAAAATATGAACTGGAGAATGTTCCAAATGGTTATTTTAAAAAATGTTGTGCTTATGAGAAAATGGAGGCCATCAGATATGCCAATTTTAGAAAACTGTAATGAAGTTTAACAAATCATTGTTCAAAAAGCATATCATTCTAAAATAATGACAGTTGCCAATAAACACCCCATGGGAAGTCACTTAGGAGTCAACAAGACATGTGACAAAATTATAAGATATTTCATTTGTTCAGATATTAAGCGAACTGTTTCTCAGTTTTGTAAAAGCTGACATACCTGTCAGTTAGTCGGAAAATATAACCAGAAAATTATTGTTACTTCTTTGAAACCTATCGCACCTTTCAGATATGTAATTACTAATTGTGTTGGGCCTTTACCAAAAGTATTTGTTGACTATCTTGTGTTCATCCACTCAACTTCCTGACGCTATCTCTTTAAGAAACATTCTGGTCTAAAAATATTCTAAGGCTTTGATTAATTTATTTAATTTTGTTGTCTTGCCCAAAGGCTTTCAGTCTGATCAGGGATTTAATTTGATGTTGGGGTTGTTTCATTAAGTTATTTATCAGTTCAAAGGTGAACAGATCAAATCTAGAACGTATCATCCGGAATAGAACAAAATTTGAAGGATTTCATTCCACCTTGAGAAATATGATGCGGTTTTACTGTCTCATCCTTGTCATACCAAACATGCTCGCCCTTTCAGCCGTGGGGGCGTTATACGTGACGGTCAATCTGACTATTCGTTGGTAAAAGAGTAGCTCAAGAATTGGCATTGAGTGGTGATAACTAGCTGCCTTCCCTCTAGTCTTACACTGCAAAATTTGGGACGGAGGCGCAGATAGCCCACGTTTAACTTCGCGTGAGATTTCGAAACAAATCAAACTTATTGTCTCGATAATGAGAAGAACTGGTATGCAGTAGTTAATTTATTACTAGTTGCTATTTGTTTTTCGCTTCAAGAGTCGTTAGGGTTCAGCCTATTTGAGATGGCGTTTGGTCATACAATAGTGGTCCTTTGAAGTTACTAAAGAAATAATAGCTGGAAAATGACTCAAACTTTCACTTACTGGATTAAGTTTCCAATAATCTAATCAGATTGTTAGGTGCTTGTGAATTGGCGAGAAAAAATTTGAGTCATCCCTAGAATGAAATTCTCTTTTGACAGCGCGTAAGTTACGTCTTGGTGATATGGTCTTAGTATTGTTGCCCACTATGGTACATCCACTGAAAGCTTTGTGTCATTGTTTCTACGTAGTTGCTCGGAAAGTCATCTAAACAGAATATGTTATAAAGTCATCTGATCATCGAAAAGCTATCCAGCTATGTGATATCAACATACTGAAACCCTATCTTATCCGAAATGCATTTAAAATATTTTAATCGTTGAGTGTTCTATTGATACTGGTGACAGTTACTTTGACTTAAACATTTGTAAATAAGAAAAATATCAGAGAAGAATGCAATATCATACTGAGAAATTCCGACATCCTGGCCAATCTTGATTCAAAACTCGATCATTTGCTTTCTGACGAGACAAATTAACTTGCTAGTTTACTAAATTAAATACAAATGTATATTTCTGGACGTTCCTTATGAAACCAACTTTACTGTTCAAGATGTAGATATAATTGATGCTTTACCAGTTAAACAATAATCCTATCATGTGAATCCAATCAAGGCTAATAAAATACGGAAAAAATATCTTTTATGCTGGTAAATAGCATTATAGAGCTCTGTAAAAGTGATTGGTCTCCAATTTGTGTATTGGTTCCTAAATCTGATGGTTCGCAAAGGAAAGGCTTTAACAAAGACAGGTTCCTGTTCCATTACAATAATGGAGAATTGTAATGATAAAATTCGAAAAAACCAAAAAAAACAACAAAGTGTAACCTACTAAATGATATTGAACTGTTCCTCTAACTGACAATGCAAGAGAAATATCTGCTTTTGTTATTTCTGGTGTATTATATCAGTACAATGTAATGTTGTTTAAGATGAAAAATTCACAGGAAACTTTTCAGCGAATGATAAATCAATGTCTTAAGGCTCTGTGAGTTACTGGAATTTATTTTGATTATATCGTAATTTACAGTGAAACATTTATGTGTACTACGCGGTGTTTTTGAGAGGCTCAAGAAAGCCAACCTCACTGTAATTTTGGCGAAAAGTGACTTTTGTAATGCCAAAGTTGTTTACTTAGGTCATGTAGTAGGCTACTGCCAAGTTTCTCCAATTCAACCCAAAGATGACTGTATTGTGAATTATCCAACTCCCACATAAAAGAAAAGTTTGATAAGATTTTTGGGAATGGTTGATTATTGCAGGAAACTTTATAAAAAAAATTGCTTACATTAGCCCCCCAGTGGCACAGTAGTATGTCTGCGAACTTATAACGCTAAATTACAAACAACAACAACTGTACTATTAGCAAATCCATTGAGGAAAATGAAAAATTTAAGTGGTCTGACTCATGCAAGTCATCTTTTGAAAAGGTTAAACCTTAGTGGTGGACTTACCTTGTATTGATGGCACTTGACTTTTATAAGCCTTTTGGATTAGCTGTTGATGCCAGCGATTGTGGTGTTGGTGTTATTTTATTACAATCAAACAACAAAGGTACTGTTTGTTTATTTTTCAAAAAAGTTTAATTGTCACCTAAATAATTATTCTACTGTGGAAAAATAAATATTTACTTTACTATTAGATTTGGAACATTTCAATATGAATGTATCTACAGCATGTAACATATTTTATATTATATTTCAATATTTATGTTTGTTTCAGTTATTATATATTTAGAAATGTATGCAACTTGTACAGTTAAATGTTTATTAAGAAATTCCCGCCTCTTCCCTAATTTTGTAGAAGGTCCCCAAATGTGTGTGTGTATGGTTTCTTATAGCAAAGTCACGTCGGGCTATCTACTGACTCTATCGAGGGGAATCAAACCTCTGATTTTAGAGTTGTACATCCGTAGACTTACCGTTGTACCAGAGGGGACTTTTCAAGTATATATCAACAATGTATTATGTGTGTATATATATACAAGTATTGTTGCCTTGGCTAAAACTTTTAGAAACTCTCCTCTAAAGCTTATAAAAGGTAACAAAGGCAACGTGAAGAGACAGTATATGTAGTTAGTTTCCCACAGTTGACATACTATATACATTGGAAGCTTATTAATCAGAAAACTACAGATATTTGACCAGGAACATTTATAAATTTTAAACATTATAAACTGTTTATGTTTAACTTCAACATATTAACATTGGACGTTCGTCTTTTTACGAAGGCATTATATAACGTCAGTGGTCAAAAACTCACGTGTAATCAGCGAAAAGCTAGTTACCTTCCCGTTAAGTTAATTGTATCTACATCAACCCAAAATTAATTCGTTCATCGTGAATTGAATCTTATATAAGATATCAAGGAAGTTCAGGTTCGAATAGAAGACTCAATATTGTTTATAAGTGTCTAGAACTTTTGTAAAAAATCATTATTTGTAATAACCTTTACAATAAGTTGTAATGTTATTTGTGTATTAATTTATATTGGTACCGTGAAAGTGTTTAGAATTTCGCACAAAACTACTTGAGGGCTATCTGTTCTAGCCGTCCCTAATTTTGCAGTGTAAAACCAGACGGAAGGCAGCATGTCATCACCACCCATCGCCAACTCTTGGGCTACTCTTTTACCAACGAATAGTAGGATTGACCGTCACATTATAACGCCCCCCACGGCTGAAAGGGCAAGCATGTTTGGTGCGACTGGGATTCGAACTCGCGACCCTCCGATTAATAGTGGAGCGCCTTAAACGCCTGCCGGGTTAGTATCTTATCAGAGAATAGAATGCTTGCATCCTGGTTATTCCAGTTGGAACGTATAATTAATCTCAACCATGTCCGGACTAATAATATTATAATAAGTAAATAAGTTTATTATTGCTTTGATTGTACGTCGTATCTCGAAAAATTTATCAATTACTTAAAATATGCCAATTTATAAGGAGTATTTGCATATGTTAAAAAAAGGTCTATATAAACTAAATCGTACATAAACTGATTTGAGCAATGAATAACTTTTATTTTCTAATACATTTGTATAGAATATTAAGAACAAATAGTTTTTACTGTGGTGATGTTAATAAAATGTGCGCATGTCATGAATCATGAGAATAATTATGCACTTCTTAGGCTACAACACAGCATGACAAATGAACTTCAAAAGCAAGAAATATTTGTTACTCTTAATTTTAGTTTTATTTACTCTTGAAAACATAACACTTTCAGGGAACCTGTCAAAGCACATCCTGTGTGTAGAATCTTGAAGTTTATAAATCGACTGCCTGACTTGTGCAAACTTTGTTTCAATATCACAATTTTTTAGACGTAAATTTGATAAACCGATGGCCATTCAGGTTATATGAATGTAGTTATTTTTGTATTTGAGGCTCTTTGTTCACACAAAAGGTTTAAAGTCTTGTTTAAGCAATAAAAAAGTTGCAACAAAGGAAAGTCGAAACTCGTTGTCACCTGCCTTTGTTAATTGGAACAACACAATTATTTCGTTTAATTAAAACAGGAAATCAATGACAATAATAATTGAAAACATGTTTCAATATAACGAGTGTTATGTCAACAAATGTCGAATTGTTATACTAAGTAATCTTTTTATTTTCATTTTAAATACATGCTTGGTAAATAACAATATTTATGAATGTTTACGATACTGACACGATATACATATAGTGGAGTACGTTACGAACTCTCTTCTGTGTTGGAATACTTCGCTTGAGGTTAATGATGTTAACTGAAAAACAAAGGTTAGAACAGTCTATTTTGCTTCATAGTTCAAATTAAAACTTTACATATTTAGATATGTTTTTATGTTTTGGAATTTCGCACAAAGCTACTCGAGGGCTATCTGTACTAGCCGTCCCTAATTTAGCAGTGTAAGACTAGAGGGAAGGCAGTTAGTCATCACCACCCACCGCCAACTCTTGGGCCACTCTTTTACCAACGAATAGTGGGATTGACCGTCACATTATACACCCCCACGGCTGGGAGTGCGAGCATGTTTAGCGCGACGCGGGCCTGTTTTATGTTTCAAAATAATCACAAAAAGCAATGAGAAAATCCAAAGCAGATTGATATTCATATTATTAAAATGCAGTAAAATAATGAATCTTTAATATTTTACGTTAATATGACTAACGTCATTGTGTGTATTGTATTAGACATTTGAATGTCACTCTGAGCTAATGATATTTAAAATACAACCTAGTTGCGTGACGTATGATGGCGTTAGTTTTCTTGTTCTTTTATCATTAGAACATGCGTTTTTGTGTTAATATTCAATATAATTGAAAACAGAAAACTAAAACACGTAAACACGTTCTTACTTTCAGCACAGAACGTAATATCAGATGCACTCTGTAAGTCATTTTAAACTATACGTGGATGAAAGATCAGTTAGAACACTCCAATCTGTTTAAGAATACATGGCTTATTGTATGCGTTTTAGAAGCACTTAGGAATTTCTCAGTAAGAGTTAGTTTAATCTAAGCAAGTATTTTGATAAGGACGAAAAATTTTCGAGATAACATTCTTTAAACATAATCCGGATATCTTTTCCGAATAAACACTCGTGCAAAATATTATTGAGCTACAATCTCAGTTGACTGAAGAATTTCGAGGAAAACTCCGTGATAAGCATTTTGTGAGAAGGCTCTGTTTCATCAGAACCCTTTAATGACCAAATCTTATTCCTGAAATAGTATTATCATGATTTTTATAAAAGACTTATTCACTTTTGTCACTTCTTAATTTTACATTTATTTATCTTGTCCGTATTTAAAGATTGGTAAATCTGAAAAGTCGGTTTATAAGCATTAGACTCTCACGTTGTATTTGAACACTATTACGTATGTTAAGTTTTTATCTGCTACACTTTTAATACTAATCAATGTATAGCGTATTATCATCGATTTATAGTTGTCTGTTGAGTAAATATGTAAAGAGTTACCACAGTGCTTGTGTTTCTTATTAGACTCTAGTTTGCACGTCATAAACCCGTCACACTAAACATGCTCGCCCTTTCAGTCGTTATAATGTAGTAAAAGGAGTAACCCAAGAGTTAGCGGTGAGAAATAATGTTTAGCTGCTTTCATCTAGTCGTACACTGATAAATTAAGGACGGTGAAATTCAAAACAAACAAACAATCAAATTCTATCAATATTATATAACTTCTTGAGGTAGAATTATCTGAAAAGCCAATTATTTTTAAGAACATTATGAAAACTGAATAACTGAAACCTAACATTGATAAACTGATTGTTGCTTCAAATACGACGTGCTGTTAAACGGAACTTTGTCTAACACGTTGTGTGCCTTTAAAAGGCCTTACTAAACTAACAAGATTTCAAAATACTGACCAAAGCAACAGAACTTTACAACATATGTTATGTCATTGGGGGTTTTGTATGTGTTATTATGTTCATCAAGTTTTATTAAATCAACACGTGTTTGACAAATAAGATATCATTACATTTTTATACGTATATATATATATATTTCAGGTTATTAATATTCCTACTTTATTTGCAGGATTTAAATCTTTCTGTAACATCTAAAAGATTTTAATATTTACGCCATTTTTACAAATTTTTGATTTGATTTATAGCGCTTTTCCAAGTATTTTTCAGTGTTACACAACCATACACTCTTCACTTTAAGTCTCCGAGTACATATACACAATTGAAATGTACCTGCCACGTGCATGGATCCTTCTAATTGTGTATTCCCTTAGTTTCTTCTCTTACGTGAGGTGAAATATTGACCTATTTCATTTCCTCTTTTTGCCACAGAGAGCAGCACGGTCGATACACGCGGCGATTTTCTCTCCGCTGTAATCTTTAAAGCGAACGTTGAGGACGAATTATCTCTTTCAGTTGCAGTTTGTGATTACCTTGGACTTTCATATCTACCAAATATGTATAGCAACGTGTAAGTATCTTTTTTTTTTACTCTCACTTTTGCTATTAGATTAGTCGTGGTCAAATTGAGTCATCTGTATGTATTCAACAGATAGCGAGCCACTAAAATCTGTCAGACAAGGAAATATTTGTAGTATTATGCGGTTGCCTAGGAAACCGCTTTGTTAGTGGACAAGATAGCGATTAGCCAAGCAAAAACCTTTGTTTTTTAACTTATATTTTGATTGACGAGCTTTGTTTTCTTTGAGAGTAGTGTTACTTACGATATATTAAATCTATTATTTCTACCGATTTTTATTAAAATTGGTAGCTACGTCAAAGCAAATAACATATTTTCATTGAATACAAATATAACGTAAAAATATAACTTACATGTTCAAATTGTTTTTCTCAATTAATTTGGCTCCATTTTCACAATCTTCTGTATTTTCAGCAAGTTCCAGTTGAAGGATTCATAGAATAGTTTTACTTTATAGTAGCCGTAAACAATTTCACATTACAGCATCACGTTAAGCCTACTAGAAAAATACTGACTCAAATAAAAGCTATAAATATAATAATTATTATTATTACAATAAATATATTATATCTAGTTAATTGCACTCTATAAGAAAACTTGAATAATGACATAATGACTTGCCCCAGAAGACGCAAGTGATTTCGTATGCCGGAGGAAATGTTATAACTTGCATGTTTAATTCACTGCTGATTTCTAACTATTTAGTGCACAATGCCTTCACAGGTAGATTTTTAGCTTGGATGTAGATGTCACACTCTTTCCCAGGAAAATTATTTGTTTAATGAGGTTGCTAAATGATGTTGAGCCAAAGAACAAACCATTTCTAAAATGCAAGTTTTCAGTATTCTCCATAGAAATGAGCACCTTGCACGACAAAAAGTTTATGGTAGCAACAGGCGCTGAAATAACACTCCATAAAAATCCTTAACAGTTTTAATTATTCATAATGTGGAAACTATGGTAACGAAAAAAATCACTGAAACAAAATATCATTGCGAGGAAATTTAGTATTCCTCTCGACACCATTCACGATATAGTAATTTACGATATAGTAATTCTGGAGTTGACGTTGATGAAAGTTAACAAACATCTAGACACACCTCGAAACGAAGTGCTATCTTCATGAAAAAATGATGTTCGAAAAAACTGGAGTCACAGAATTCCATTCGATCACGTATCTTCCAAGTTCTATCATATAATGCCAGTGAACTTTTATGTAGATGTTCCTTGGAAGGTTTCTTAGAACATGCGGTCTAAAATTAGACTCGTTAACTTTTGTAGATTTACAACCTTTTCACTAAGGAGACATGATAATTTAAGTCAGTCCCACTATTCGTTGCTGAAAGAGTACCTAAGAGTTGGTGGTGGGTGGTGTTGATTAGCTGATGACCCTCACTTTTAAATTTGCATTAGCAAATAAAGCCCGTTTTGAAAACAAAATGAAACCTTTATAGATTCACGTTCTCATGATAAATGAGTGGTCAGGCAATAGTGCGTGATTATGGTCATCAGTGTGGGCACGATAGACGATGTAACAAATAGTTCCAAGGGCAGCACCGTTCTAGGACCTTATTTGTGAAGTGTAGCTAAGCCTCAATACTATTTAGGTTAAATTCACTGTCCAAGAACAATGGTGTGATTGTATCGGAATTATATATTTTCGTGGCCCGGCATGGCCAGGTGGTGTGTATGTGTTTTTTTTTCTTATAGCAAAGGCATATCGGGCTATCTGCTGTCTTCACCGGGGTGGAATAGAACTCCTGATGTTTGCGTTGCAAATCCGTAGACTTACCGCTGTCTCAGCAGGGGAAGACCAGATGGTTAGGACGCTCGACTCGAAATCTTTGGGTCGCGGAGTCGCATTCCTGTTACACTAAAAGTGCTCGCCCTTTCAGCCGTGTGGGAGTGTGGGAGTTACAATATTTGGAGCTTTATCACGTATCGTTCAATTGCAATATTTGTTGGTTAAAGAGTATCCCAAGAGTCGATGTTGGGTGATAATGACTAGCTACTTCTCCGCTTACACCATTAAATTAGGGGCGGCTAGTACAGATAGCCCTCGTGCAGCTTTGCGCAAAATTTGAAGACAATAAACATATTTTCATATGTTTAAATCTTTATAAAATATTTCCAAGTTCACAATTATAATTTCTATTTAAACTGCTACATAACATATTTAAAATGTTACCCTGAAACAACTGAATAAACTTTGTGACTTCAGTAAATGTGCTTTGAAGTTGCTTCACATGATTTTTTCAGAGAAGTTTTAGGTTCAAAACGATATCTTTATGGTATATTCTTACGGACGTCTACTCAGTTACATTGAAGAGTCCCCCGCTGGTACAGCGGTAAGTCTACGGATTCACACTGCTAAAATTAAGGATTCGATTCCCCTCTGTGGATTGAGTAAATAGCCCGATGAGGCTTTGCTATAAGGAAAAACACACACATACATATTGAAGAAGTGAAACTCGAGCAAAACCTTTTTCCATACTTTATGACTAGGAGATATGAGAGTTTTTCTTGAAGGTCATCTTTGTGTTATTTTGTGCCATTATTATTTCTTGTTTCGTTTTATTCGTGGAGCTCCTTCTTTTTAGAATACAACGTATGTAAATAAATATCACATAAGGGAACATAAAGAATAACAGTGACAGATAGGTCTTTGGATTATAAGACCAAATAAACGTTTTGGTGTTTTAATTATTAATAATCAAGACTTTGTTGAGGTTTGGTTTGAATTTCGCGCAAAGCTACACGAGGGCTATCTGCGCTAGCCGTCCCTAAGTTAACAGTGTAAGACTAGAGAGACTTGTTCCACTGTAGAAATATCTTGGTGAAAGCGCTCACCATGGTCATCGCTGTGACTGATTTATTATCGTATATCTATTTTAATGTCGATATAAATTGAAGGTGTAAGAAGTGGATCTATGCTGACATTTTAAACCCCATTTTAATGTAGTTTTCGAGCACGTAATCAGTCATCATAGCATAGTTTAATCTCTGAGGTTTCATAATTTTTTTAAGAACAAGTTTGAATAATTTCCAGGTAGAAAATTTTTCTGATTCAGTACATTTTTCAAAATCATCATCCCATCAGCGCTTCCCCAGTTTGTGACCTTTTGCTGATTTTTTATAAACCCGTCAGATATCTAAAACAATTCCCATCTTTGTTTAGTATTTTTACACATTTCTTCATGGGTCCCAGTTTCATAAGAAATGGAAGCAGAAACATGGTTAGAAGATCCACTAAATGTTCATACTAGATATTCTGTTATCCTGGTATGCAGTTCTCTTTCTCACAGGCCGTTATTTCTTTTTGATATTATTTTTATCATCTTGACTGTTCCGGAGACAGAAGAAGCAGCAATATGTGGTGTACTCACTCTGCAAGCCTAGCTGAAGTGCAATTAAGTTTAGATCACCACATATGTTTCACCTGTGATGATCACATTTGATGGCCTAGTGATCACATTGTGCAAAAACACATTGTTCAGACTAACTTAGATTAGTCAATACAAAGTTTTTATTCGTGAGAATGATGTTTAGTGCCTAATTCTTTCATTATTCTATGAACATTTATATATGAACACAAAGTATCTTACTTGCCATAGTAAGAAATAAGACTTTGAAGGCGTCTTTGGTAAACTAAAAGTCTTGTTTCTGGAACTAATTAATTATCTTGCTGTAAACAAGAGTAAAGAACTTTCCCATGCTTCTTTCATAGAGAAAAGTCCCGGATCAGGTCATTTAGCTAGTTCAGTGATCAGGTGAAACAGTTTATGTTGAGATATCACAGAAACAGAAATACTATATGAAACAGATGAAGATGATTCATTGTCCTTTTCGTAGGATAACTGTTTTATTTCCCAATTTGCTGATAAGTGTGGCACTAAAAGGTTATCCCTGTGAGGTATTGGTTGTATTGTAGATGCGGTATCTGCTTATTTACTAAACTGCGTAGTTTTTTCTGCATATCCAGAAACATTATTAATAACAGTTCTTTTCACGATCTTTGAGGTCAAGCCATATCATGACAAGTGCAAACGGCGTACATGCTATATTTTTATTCAGCCTTTTTGTCAAGCCAGATATTCAAAATGTACAATGCACGTGTGAAGTTCAATATTTTTCTTGTTTACCTATTTTATACTAAATATTTTGGTATTAACTAGCTTTACCTTGTATGTGATGTTTTGATTCGCGAATCTGTAATATATTTTCTACAGATGTAGCAAAAAATGTTTGGGTAATTTTTGCTCTTTCGGATTTTACTTGAACAAGAGGCAGCCAACAGTTTAAATGACTTTCTAAAAATTATAAAATAATTCATATTTACAAAACTAGATTTCAAAGGATTTTCAAACGAAGTTTTGCAGAATTTTGTTATTTCTTGAGTATGATACGACGAAGATTAGACTTTGTTTTAAGTGTGCGCGGAATAAGAAAAAGTGACCAACTGAGTCAACTGAGAGAGATACTAAATTTAATTCAATCGTGGTAAGTAATTAGGTTTAAAAACACAGAGGTGATTAGGAATTAAAGTTATTTTTCTTCGTCCCTTTCTTGACTTGTTGGTAATTTTAGAGACGTGGTAGTTAAAGTTAGGGGAACGGTATGTGACTTCCATGGAAGATATGAAATGCATTTACTTTCTTGTAGTTGTAGTGAGACGATAGTGAAGCTTCGAGTCTGATATACGAGATCAGCGTGTCACGAGCAGAGACACCAGATAAAGAACGCCCACCACACAAGATCAGAGCCAGAGTTTATTGCTTGTTAATGACAATTATACAGATAATATTCAGTTATCGTAATGCAAATAAAGTAACAATAGACATTGTTTAATAAAAGACATAAGACTGACAAACTATTACAATTTAAACATCGTATGTATAACAATTCTACATTCTTATGTGACATTGTTCGGGTCGGTAACCTGAAAATAAAGAGAGAGAAAGAAGGACAAGACAAAACTCTCAATATGGTTGTTGAAGTGAGTGCTGTTTGTCACGTTTCTTGTTGTCCGTATAATTTCCATATGTTAATTATTAAAATTCTTAAAGTTTCACTTCGCTACATTTGAATGTCTCATCTTTTCCGTCGTTCAACTTTAAATATTCAACTTTAACATCATTAAAAATAAATGTTACAGACTTTGATAAATTATGAAAATAAGACAGTTAATAACAACAGATAATGATAAGATTTATCACTATTAATTGTAGATGTCAAATCAAACATAAAAGAATAGGCCCAGCGTGGCCAGGTGGTTAAGGCACTCGACTCGATTCGAAGTTCGCGGATTCGAATCCCTGTCACACCAAACATGGTCACCCGTGGGGGGCGTTATAATGTGACAGTCAACCCCACTATTCGTTAGTACAAAGAGTAGTCCAAGAGTTGGTGGGTGGTGATGACTAGCTGCCTTCCCTCTAGTCTTACACGGCAAAATTATGAACGGCTAGTGCGGATAGCCCTCGTGTAGCTTTGCGCGAAATTCAAAAACAAACTGTTTGAGTTTTCGTGTGTCTTCCGGTTATGGCGGTCGCATCTATGCTGCATATGAAAACCTGTGCACGCTGGCAAAGCTCAACAATGACTCTTGAAATAACAGTGGAACAGACGTGAATAATGTTGATGCCAAATTTTATTTCTCAAATGGGATATTCTACATTATACTGTTAGAAATTAACTAAACAATCTTTGATGTTTCAAAATGTGACGTAACCTAAATAAAGAATAAAAACGTAGATTTACCATACGCTGTTGTTCAGCGGCTCTTAGCAGTACTGAAATAATTACTTTTTTACGCTGAGCAGTAGAAGTAATACAGAGCTTTGCCTCTGAGTGAAAGTAAAACCAAGAGTATAACACAATTGACTTATTTAAAGTCCATAAAGTAATTTAAACTGATAATTAGCTTCAACTTTTCCCGTCAATCTGGAAGAATACTTTTGCTTGTAGACTATAAAATTAGGATAATTTAATGACTATTTGGTGCGGTTTGTCTTTACGAGTCCCCCGTTGGTACAGCGGTAAATCTACAGATTTATAAATCTAAAATTAGGGATGTAATTCCCTTCGGTGGACTCAGCAGATAGTCCGACCGATGTGGGTTTGCTAAAAGAAAAAAACACACACATACTCGTCTTTATTATTAAATTTCCCCAGGCTTACAAGTGAACTACAAAGTATTATATTATTGAATATTTGTCTTTTATCATACAGGTGTTACAGGTGACCAATTCACAAAACAGTTAACTAGAAATGCTACTATATCATGGCAATTTTGTCGTTTAGCATAATTGTTTTACATGTTAACTGGAAACATTACTGTATCATTGTAATTGTAAGTTTTAACAAGTTGTTATACGTTATGATATTACGAAGGTACTAGACATATTGCTATGTTGTTGGTTGCTTTTTAGCATATTGTTACACGTTATATTACTACATGTTAATTAGAAATGTGACTACTGTTTAAGGTTTGTCTTTTAACGTCATGTTGTCACGTATTATTTCATTACAAGTTGACCAGAAATATTACTGTATTGTTGTAAAAGTGTCGATTAGTATCAGGTTGTTACACATTATGTTATTACAAGGTAACTAGAAATATTACTACGGTATTCTTGTCTTTTAGAATAATGTTGTTACGCGTTACGACAATACAGGTTAATTAAAAGATTAATTTGTCTTAATAATTTCATCTTTCTGATCAAACTTTTAGAGCTAGTTAGCATGAAAAATTACCAGGTAATTGTCAGACATTAATTAAATGTACAAATTATCTTCGTTGTTCAGCAACAGTTAATTCTGCCTTTGATTTTTCTACCATAATATTATTATAAAATTTACTACCTTTTATAATTTATTGATATTTTCTGTACTATTATAGTTGATTGCATAACTAATATATCTGTATTTTAATATATATTTGTACAGGCCAAGTACAGCAAGTTCTCAGGAGTCTCTGATGTCACTCAGCTCAGACGAAGGTCAAGGAGGTAGTGATTTGGATAATATTAATGTAGTAGTCAGGTGTGTAATCTCTTACTACAACAAATCAGTTCTTTGTTTTATTACTTACACTGAATATATAAAATTAGATTTGAAGAATAGCAAGTTACACTTCAGTAATATAGAACGAGTGTGTGTAGCTGTGCGCGAGATAAAAGGAGGGTCTCCATTAAACATAATAACAATATATAATCTTCATATCAGAAACAAGAAAGAGCCGAAAAAAAGACAAAAAATACTCAAGATCATACATGACATTTCAATAACTATTGAAGGTACATGTATAGTACTTCAATAATCGACTGCAAGAAGCTACAAGGTTTATTGTACAAAAAGAAAAATAGATACAAAGATAATCAGTGATGTCGAGAAAACTCACTTGTAGAGAAATATATATGCAAAAACGGCTCGTTTGGGTTGAGAAAATATTTTACATAGAAGAGCGAACAACGTTTCGACCTTCTTCGGTCATCGTCAGGTTCACAAATAAAGAGGTAACTGACAGGAAGCTGACCACATGTTTGGAAGGGGTTGTGTAACTGAGTGTCGGAATGTAGAGGGCGGTGTTAGATGTTTGAATATATAATTTTTTTATTTTATTATATTAATATAGGTATAAAGGCGTTCCTTTATATTGGTTTATTTTGGGTTTAAAAACAGGTTAAAAACTCACATAAAAGCTACATGATTCTTAAACAATAGTTTGGTAGTTCTACAAGTTTGTTTTTTTCGAATTTCGCACAAAACTACTCGAGGGCTGTCTGTGCTAGCCGTCCCTAATTTAGCAGTGTAAGACTAGAGGGAAGGCAGCTAGTCATCACCACCCACCGTCAACTCTTGGGCTACTCTTTTACTAACGAATAGTGGGATTGACCGTAACATTATAACGCCCCCACGGCCGAAAGGGCAAGCATGTTTGGTGTGATAGGGATTTGAACCTGCGACCCTGGGATTACGAGTCGCACGCCTTAACACGCTTGGCCATGCCGGGCGAAGTTCTACACGTAAAACTACCAAAATCAATCAACAGTTATTTTAAACACTCATACAAAAGCTTCAAAATTATCTAATTTTTTGTAATTAAAAATAAATTTAATTAATTGCAAAATACATCTTAGTTTATAGATTGATTGTAAAATGTATTTTAGTTTACGGATTAATCTCAAAATGCCCTAATATATAGTGAGACAAAAAGGAAAAAAAACGCTTTTTATTATCATGTATTAATATTGTTAAGATTTGGAAATATAATACTATTTAGTTACAGAAACTGGGAAACGCATTACACATTTTTATGAAACTTTAAAAAATTCAGAAATAACACAAAATAAGGTATGCTAACTGTAAAGGGCAAGGGTATTAGGTAGTAGAAAATGACGTGTAAAGAGTGAGAAATTACAAATTGTATCGATATAAAAATACATAAAAATTGTAGTTCCAACCACACTGTTTTAATATGTAACAACTCAATATTTAATATCACAAAAAGTGAAATTATTTATAATCTGATGTAAAACATCTGGTCTGAAATTGAACGAACTGATATATAAAATAGCATTTGTAATATTTGTTAAGGTGAGAACTCCTGTATTGTTATGTAATTCTAAAGTTCTGATAAAAACGACTATTAAACTTTGGACTTAGGTGAAATTAAATGTTTCAAAAATCAATTTTTTATTGCTAATATTGCTTCTTCAGTTGCAAAACAGTGTGGTAAATGTCCATTAGCGTCAGTTATGTTAAATACTCTTGAAAAGTATCAAACTACCACTAAATAGAAATCTCATTGTACGTTACGATGTTCTTATGGATAACTGAAAATGTTAAACGTGGATATATATATATAACAAACCAAATGTTTCATAGTTTCATTTCAATTTTCTTCCTTATGACGAAAATGTTGTGTACTTGATAACGATTGCACAAGTGATCGAAACGTTGTGCCTGTTCTAAAAATAAATTTTACATACTATAATAACTGTAACTTGTTAAAGAAATGTTCTGTAGTTGCAAATTTTGTTTAACTTGAAACATTAGATGAGAGACGGAATATGATATCTAGCAGAGGTTAAAAACAGTATTTGTAAGCGATCTTTATTTAATTGTTATAAACGAAAAGAATTAAAAATAACCTAAAATTGTTTCTGTAGGTAATATTTGTCGCTTGTTTTTAACTAAACAGATTAGATACTAAAAGGACTAAACTCCATAATGGATGTTAAAGTTCACACGAAAAATCCTTAGTACTCATTTAAAGAATATATTGTAAATATAATAAAAATGTGAAGCCGGTGGGAAGTATATTAATAGTATATGATATTTAGGATGAAAAACAATATAACCGAAAACGAAACCATGAGATATGTCTGTAATGATGATTCAAAACTTTCTTAATATGATATAAAATACGGTGTAGCAAGTTAACGACGTAATAGAATACAAGTGTTCAAAATACATATATGACAGGATGTTGTGTTACATAATAAACAACGAAATTGAAAGGAGACCAGTTGAACTCAGACATGGCATAAAATTTATACGAATTTGATTTATCAACATGCTAAAATATTGGCATTTGCTTTGGTATTTTATTGTGTTAGAAGAAGGATAGAATGCTATCGGTTCAATTCAGTAAGTTAGAAAAGAGGCAGGTATATTGAAATCACACTCTAATGAAAATATCTGCATTTTCTTTATATTTTTGTAGATATTACTTTCGACTCACAAGTTAAATTTAATCTTGCCAATTAAGATCAAAAGAATTAATACTTATGTGGCACTAATTCACTCTGCTAATGAATCAACTATTCCAGTGACACCGCTGAGTGTCTGTGGACGTAACGCTAAAAAAATCGTGTTTCGATAAATGTAGTGTGGAGAGAACAGCTCATTGTGTAGCTTTGTGCTTAATTTCAAACAAACTAAAACAAATTAATATAACTAATTAGTAGAAACAATAATAATGCATACACAAAAATGATAAACGTTTTAAATGAAGTTAAATACAATTTATAATAATTTTAAAACTCAAATTACCTTATGTTCATAAACTCACATTTAGCATTTGGTATTAATTGATATAAAATTAAAATTCAACTTTCAGTTTATCTTAAGACATCTAAAATCAACAACCTGTAAATATATATTCACCGGGACCGACACATTGTAGAGTCCTTATCGGGCATGAATGCAGATCTAGTCACGCATTCAATCAAACGATTGTTATTCAAAAAGTTGAAAAAGGCTTACAGTTTATATAGGAACGTATTTTTTTTAAATATAAGATTAACTTCAGTTTCACAGTCGTCAAAGTTCATCAGCCATTAATTTTTTCTCGCCATTAATTATTTCTCGCCATTAATTATTAGAAAGTTGACACTGATGTCAGAGGTAATCACGTTTTATTTAAACATGCCTTGCAAAGCTAGACGAATCTTCGTGGAATTCAGGATAGTTCCCTTTCTTTCTTTTAATATATGTTCAAATAATGGCTTTGCAAACTGATATATGCTCAAGATATTAACGAAGAGAGATTACATTGCTATTGATCAGAAGTGAAATAGAAATAAATTAACATTAATATTGCTGATGTTTAGTATGGAAGACACAGAATATTTAACAGACATGTTTAGTATGGAAGACATAAGAGTTCTGAGAGACATATTCAACTTGTTAAAGATACTTACTTTAGCCGTTCGTCACTATTCTTATGTTCAGCATAATAGCAGTGATTGACATTAAAAGTGCTTTAAGATATGTATAGGTTATAGCTAATGTTTGTATTGTTGTTGCAAGTTTAATAATTATGGAATATCCTCCCTTTTATAAACTGGGGCCTTTTTTCTTGAAAACAGCTGTGAGCATAAATCTTTACTAACAACCAAAATACACGAATAGAGAGGAAAACTCGAAATTATACTTATAATTGAATAAATAAACAAGTAAGCTCGACAACAGCGATGTATTTGATTTATAATATATATATATTATAAATGTATATATTACATTTTTGTAACCAATGGTAGAGCTACATTTTCATTGTTATTTAACACGTGTATGAATAACGGAATAACCAGTACATTAACTAATGTGTAATAAATGCTCGAGAAGCAATTATTCCGTAAGACGTGGGCAGAAACAATTCAGATAACAAGTAATACACGTTTAAATGAAAACAATTCTGTTTTATTCCATGCGATATTTTGGGCACGTGCATTTCGTGAGGCTCAATATACCATATTAACATACACTGCGGAGAGAAGGTCGCGCCAAGAAAACTAAATTCTGTGTAATATTTTTGACCAGGCCTGGCATGGCCAAGCGCGTAAGGCGTGCGACTCGTAATCCGAGGGTCGCGGGTTTGCGCCCGCGTCGCGCTAAACATGCTCGCCCTCCCAGCCGTGGGGGTGTATAATGTTACGGTCAATCCCACTATTCGTTGGTAAAAGAGTAGCCCAAGAGTTGATGGTGGGTGGTGATGACTAGCTGCCTTCCCTCTAGTCTTACACTGCTAAATTAGGGACGGCTAGCACAGATAGCCCTCGAGTAGCTTTGTGCGAAATTCCAAAACAAACAAACAAACATTTTTGACCATGGTTAAACAAAACAGACATCTTGGCTCGTCAGCATTATCACAATCCACGGACTAGGGTATTGTGTATCTCAAGACTGCTGGTATGGGTATTAAAACGTTTATTAAGATGCAGTAGAGAACAACATGAAGATAACCTAAGAAAGTCGAAAAGTTGTTCTCTGCTTTATTTTAATAAAAGTTTTAATACCCATACTAGCCGTCTTGAGATACATTTTTACTTCAAGTGAGTTTCTAGTCATTACGAGTCACGGACTAGAGTATTAATTTCAATCGTTAGTTCTGCAAAAATTATAATGTAAATTAAATAATAAACATTACAACGTTTACAGTATGACATATTGTGTGTAAATTATAAAGCCTGTATATATAACATATTATTTCCTTGTGCCTTAACTAACGAACACAACAACGATTTTCTTTCAAAGTTTCATTTATTACTTGCATTTTCAGAACTAATAATGAGTTTTTAGGATATAACATTTTTTGGGCAAACCAGTTTTGCTAGGATAACATATTAACTCAGTTTATATGTTCTAGCCGTTAAAGGTGAATTTTACAGAAAAAAAGAAAACTTTGCAGTCAAACGAACTTCTCATACTGATTAATTTTGCAGGTTAACATTTTTTATAAAAAAATATGTGCTAATAAATGAAACATAGAACTTGGTGCAGAAAGAGCCCTTTCCGAGCGGCAGTCCGAACGTTTTAGTTGTTACGTTTACCGCTAGGAAAAGTACTGTGACGTAATAGTTGCCAAACAAACCGCCAACGCCAGGGCGTTGAATGTAAATAAACATGGCCAGTGCATACGGAGAAACAGAGGTGGAGTCTGTTTTAACTTTGTGTTCTGAACAGTGTCGAGTAGCGCCATATCAATTCGAACCTACTCTGAACGAACCTAGAACAGTTACTTTTGACACAGATCTGACAAGTTCTAGTCAGAATCAGCACCTTCATCATCACTCATATGAACATCATCAGTATCATCAGCACCTATCATTTGTGATACAGAGGACTTCTTAGCGCCAGGTGATGATTCTGCAAAAATCAGTGAAAGAATTACATGTATATGAACAATGTACTGTTTACCAGCAATAGTTTCTAGTAAATAATCAAAATAATATTAACAAGACTAATCTGACTATTGAATGTTGTTAAATCATGAACTAAAATGTCATATTCATATTCAAACTAACTTACCAGTACCACAAGCAAAATCTATTGTTGGAAGATTTGTTGTCTGGGTAGCTACAGTCTTCAAGCCAAATGGGAATACCTGTACACCTCTGGAAACAGAATACCAGCCAGTCTGTGTCCCTCTTGGAATACTTGGGGTAGGCTAAAACAATGGGTTTTTATTTAGGTATTGAAATAATAACATTCTTTCACGTTTAGATTCAAATTAATGTAAATAAAATTATACATCAATGAGTTCAACTTATGAATGTTTAATCTAACAATCATGATCTACTTACAAGAGTCTGAACAGACATATTCTGAAATGAGTCAGCTCTAGAGTCTTGGCAGTCATCATCAGCGGTGGGCTGAATCACAATTTTCTCTACAGAAGTAGGCACTGTGTTATCAGCAGCACTTTCCTATAAAAGCTGAAGATATAACATTATATATTAAAACAATATGCTTTAGGAAGTTTATGAGATTTACATTTTATATGACAATGTCAAAGTACTGTGTTAAGATTAATTTTATTATGATGAGTTACGGAAATATGTTATGGAGTTTATAAATGATTTTTTACAAGTCTACAATTTTTTAAAATACGTATCATGTACTTGATTACTTCAGCATGTTCAAGACATAGTCTTATTTCAAGTTATCTTGAAATGTTAAATTTGAAAAATGGAATTCTTCAAACTTTTCCATATTTAAAAATGATACAAAATCATCTACAGAATGATCTACCAGCTTTTAAACTTGGAATATACTCTATTTGGGATAGATTTGTCCACTGTTTAGACTAGAAAATCAAGGTTTCACTGACTTTCAGGTGCCACAAATGCAAAACACGCTCGTGAATGTGAAATGTGTATGTCTACTTACATTCTTCAAAAACTTGTACTTTTTAAATTACTATATTATACTAATTATTGTTTATCGCTTTATACTGCACACATACCTTTAAGTTTGTTCTTTTCGTGATGGTAAGGGATGGCTTCAGAGGGGTGGAACCTGTACAATGCAGGCTGAGATCAGTTCTCAGCTCTACACGAGGAAAGATGGTCTACTGCCGATGGTTTTTTCGGTTTCAACCTGCCTGGTTTGAAACCCACGGAATCCAAAACAGTGGGATCCGACACAAAACATGAGCGTGTGAAGGTGTCCAGTTCTTCCTATTGACCATCCGCACCCACTGTAGCCACCTTGCTGGTTCCTTCTTCTTGCACGGAAACGAAAAGAAGCTTTAGCTCGATGACGAACCGTTTTTACAACCATAAGCAACGCAGTAAATCATGTTATATAAAACAAACATAAAGTAGCAATATCAAGACAAAAAATAGTCTCACAAAGTATGTAATGCGAAAAAAGCACCGATAGATTTACATAAAACACCAGCACTGAAAAAACAAAATGGTCGGCGTGCAACGAAGCGTGTTTGGCAACTATTGCGTCATAGTTGTAAAACGTCACAGAAACAGCCGAACGACCGATAGGAACTCAAGTTCAAGGACCCGCATATTTTGTTTCATTTTTTACTCAAAAACAAAAGTGTTGAAAAATATGGCAACCACACAGGAATTATACCGAACCAAAGTACAGTTTCTAAGGCAATTATTAAATTTGTTGAAAATTCACCTTTAAAGTAAACGTATAATGTACAATATACAATGGTCACCTTTATCAAGTATTTTAAATAAAAATATCACATTTATAAATACATTCACTGAAGATTAGATAGCTTATTTATGGATTTTTCAATCATAATTATAAATATAATATAAAAATGATCTTACGCTATTCGGTAGTAAAAGTCACTTTTACGGGTTTAAGGAAACACTGACCTTTTAATATAGAAGTAAAAACAAAAACGTTATCGTGAATTTAGGAAATGCACATACAGTTGCGTGTACGTTTTCCTAGCGAGTATTATGCATGACTTATACCAGGAATAGTTGAAACGTGACACGAACCTTAACAGCTCAACGTGTATATGGCTTAAAGAGTGACGAATATCGATATTGTTCTAGCTTCAATCTTATACGCACGAATGTGCATACATTAAGAAACCAATACTGGATAGACATACAGATTATATGCAAATGACTGAATTAGTTACTACAATTCGTACGGTGAGAATAATTAAGAAAAGAAAAATTATACGTTTAACTCTTACTATATTTCCGATTACACGACAAAACTATAATATAAATATAATTTTTTCAGACCAGTCTCTCACGTTTACATGAACAATTGTAAGATATATTAATGTATGTGGGTTATTATTTTAAACAAAATTATATATATATTATTTTATAAAAGCCAAATGAGTTCGCAGATGCGAAACTTTTCAAACTATTCTGATTCTATGATTTCATTTAAAATTCTGGTCTCTATGTAATATTTTTCTTCGAATTCTGTTGTATGAATTATAATAGTTGAAATACTATATAACGGAAAGTTCGTTGAATAGAACATTTCACTTCAGCGGTTTATATAAAGAAAAAAATATATAACTTTCCAAAAGAATCTTTAATTAACTTCATCTTTGGTGAGTGCATAATAATCTTTTAAATTATATTTTTCAATTCTTACAGAATGTTTTGTTAATACAGTTATTTCTTTTTTCCAATATTTTGTGGTATACGATGTTGTTGTTTTGAATTAAGCACAAAGCTACACAATGGGCTATCTGTGATCTGCCCACCACCGGTATCGAAATCCAGTTTTTAGCGTTGTAAGTCCGCAGACATACCGCTAAGCCACTGGGGAGCAGTTTAGGATGTGATGTTAAAAGGCTGTTTTATTGTTTAACTATCTTACAGACTTTGATGTTTCTTATTCCAAGTATCCTATACACTTTTCATTTTATTTTTGGTATCTTATAAAGTTATTTGTTTATTGTTTTCATTATTGTACAGAATTTGCAGTTTGCTATTTCAAGTAGAGTTTACTGGTAATTGATTTATTGTTTCCAGTAGATGACAAGGTTTAACATTATATTTGTTTGTTGTGTTCCATCAGTTTTAAGAGATTTTTTAATGTACTTTTGTATATTATCTTTCAGAAATTTTTCTTTTACGTAATTGGTAATTATTTCTCGTATATCACAGGTATTTATTAAATATACACACAAAGGCTTATTTTTAAAATTACCCTTTAGCACTTAAATTATTTTAAAAATATTAATATAATGGTAATAATAGTAAGTTGATAATAATTATTATTAATTTCTAATTGCTTTAGAGTTCGTCCCCTAGCTAGTCATGAAGTTGGAAAAAAAGACATCCAGGCTGTTCAGTTTCCAGGAGAAGGACAGATCATGGTAACTCTAAACTTGTCTTTATCTTATGTGCTGTGTTTGGTGTAATCGACATATCACCAGGTTCCTGTTGAATATTAGTCTTATAATGTTCTAGAACTAATCATTTTAATGCTGTTTTATATGATTTTAATAGTATGAATTAGTTCATCAAGAGAATACTTTTAAAGTTAATTAGGTATACATTTATATTTTTATATTAATTGTGCATGCGTTTAAGAGTATTTAATAGTGATGTCAATATAAAGAAAGACAAACAGCATATCTTGTGAAACTTGTTTGTTTGTCTATTTTGGAGCCTAGTCACACTAGGCTGTCTGTAATGTCAACTGTGGGAAATCGAAAGATAGATTCTAGTGCTACAAGTCAGTAAACTAACAATTATGTCGTATGTGTTTAATCTAAGACTGTATATAATTTCCATAGTGTTTCCTGGTTTGATAACTATAAAAAATAAATCTGGATACGTGAGAATAAAACACTTCGTAAATCTTTATACATTTTTTATGTGTCTCGACTATTTGCATGTGTAAAGGTAATGCCTGTCTGAAATGATATTGTCGATGTTTTTTTAATACAAAGAACCTAAATGGACTGTCTGCGTTGTCTTACAGTTCACTACCCTAGAGAGAACATGAGAACCACGGACGAATTTATTCTCTCTAAGAGTTTACCTATATGAATAGATAAAAATAATTTCGGTTGAAGTTTTTATTTGTGTTGAATATTCAAGGTGAATACTTATCTTTTGAAAATGTATTTCTTTACTCCAAGATAGAATGGATAAATGGATATATTTTATAGTGATAATTATCTGTTCTGCTTTGGTAAATAAAAAAACGTGAAAGAAATATATAATGTTGAGGTTCTAGGGAAAGTTGTAACTTACTGAAGATGGAGGTTGTCTTTGTTACGTTGTAACAAGCAATCTTTGTCTGTGTGGATGATAAGAAGGAACATATGTTTGTTCAGAAAGGTATGAATGGTTGTTGTTGTTCCGGATTATAAATATGAATATTTGAATGAATATGTGTGTGTTTCTTCTATTATAGTATAACAAGTATTAACTGTATATTCTGGGTTATAAGAACCAGTCATTGGCTATTGTTAAAAATAGACTTCTAGGATAAAGTTTAGTAATTAACAAATACAAATTATAAGTAACGCTGACAAGAAAAAATTTACTATTATTTTTTTTGGCGTTGCATATTTTTTTTTTATTCTATAAGCCAAAGAACTTTTAATAGTTATAACAAAAAAACATGATTATTCTATGTAATTTTTTCATGAAATTCGTTTATGACTCTCTTCTAATAGGTTGATGACCAGATTAATGGGCAGTCTCGTGTGTACACCTTTAATGTTGTATTTGAGCCAGAAGCTAGTCAAGAAGATGTATTTGAATTTTCAGGACTTAAGAGGCTGGTCGATATGGCTCTTGATGGGTAAGGTTAAACAAAATATGTATCTTTATGTGCTCTTTGTTTTCAAAGTAGTGAAATTAATCTGATCGAAGACGTTTTATTTAACTGTGTTAAGATATATTGTCATTTACTTGTTTGTATATCATTACAGTTTAAATATTTTTAATTTGAATTTTCAATCAATAATGATAAGTATTGATGTTTTTGTCTGATTTTACAGTTACATAACTATTTATATTTTAATAATTGTTTTTAGACACTAACAACTTTTAAATGACCTTCAAATTTTTTATGTTTATGCAAAGAAAATAATTTACTCTAATTTTAGCTTTGTTATTGAGACGATATGTTTTGTTATTAATATGTTTCCTTTTTGTACAGTCTTCCTGAGTATTACGTTTAATTCTTCCTACATTTTTGTTTAATGTACGTCTTATTGTATGTAGTAATTATATTGGTTACATTTTCAGATTTGCTTGTACAGTTCTGGCTTATGGACAAACAGGAGCAGGAAAAACGTACACTTTGACAGGACCACAGGTATTTCTTAATAAAATGTTTCAAATAAAAATATGGCTAATAGCTGTTTATTTCAGCACTGTGTGAATAGTTATTTTCAAGTTTTTATGTAAACTTAAAAAATTACATTAACATTTTACAGTTTAACATTGTTGTTCATATTTGTTTACTTTTTCCTTTATAATTTTATTAATATTTTACAGTTTAACATTGTTGTTCATATTTGTTTACTTTTTCCTTTATAATTTTATTAATATTTTACAGTTTAACATTGTTGTTCATATTTTTTACTTAATAATTATATTAACAATTTACAGTTTAACATTGTTGTTCATATTTTTTACTTAATAATTATATTAGCAATTTACAGTTTATCATCGTTGTTCATATGTTTCAATTTTTTCTTTATAATTATATTAGCAATTTACAGTTTAACATTGTTGTTCATATATTTCAATTTTTCTTTATAATTATATTAACATTTTACAGTTTAATATTGTTCTTTACATTTTTTTAATTTAAATTGTCAGTTACTTCTCAGGAAGTCAGGTAGTAAAAATAGCAAAACCGTAATTAGAACGTTTCTAGAAAACAGTCGAGAGTTGGCTTGAAAATAAAAAAGAAATATTTGCTAATAAGAACCTATGGAATGTTTACATTCCTTTTGATATTGTGAGATAACAATAACTTGGCTTGATTCAAGTGATACAAATCTAAATTTAAATTCATAAAGTATAAGAGTTGGAAATACTCATGTAAAGCTGAACAAACTATATGAAACAACTTTACGAATATAATCTGGAATCCTGGCTTTCACGTTGAACCGAATGGATAATTTTAAGTTAGGTTCAATGTAGTACAGCCAACCTCTCTAGCAGAATCCATATTGGCGTACAAACAGTTAATCATATATATAGGGGTGGGCAAAAATAATGATCTCCCTTGAAAATGTTGTGAATTTATTATATCTTCCATTAGATAGCAAAAAAATAAATATGTAAAACCAAATGTTTTTAGAACGCACTCGATGAGATCTATTCAAATATTATCTCAAATCCTAATTTTAACACTGGATTTTGCAAATATGTGAGCGTTTTACAATTTTAATTACATATTCTTATAAAAAAGTGTTGTGCACGTGCTGTAGTTTAAAATATTCTTATTGCAATTAGCTTACAAAATGTTCAAACAAGTTTGTCTGCAACTGTGGAGTCTTTAAAGGATGTCTTAGAAATAAAGGAATTGATGTTATGGAATGGCCAGGTCAATCAACTGATATAAATTCGATTGAAAATTTATGAACTGAGTTAAATCGATTAACAAAAGATCACAAGTCAAACACGGAAGATGAACTTTTTGAAGTACTCAAAGAAGGATGGCAGCCAATCACTCAGGAATATCTGTACAAACTCACTGAAAGCATAACACGTTGATGTGAAGCAGTACAGAAATCTAAGGGTAGACTAAATACCCCCTGCTAGTACAGCGGTAAGTCTACGGATTTACGACGCAAAAATGAGGGGTTTGATAACCCTCGGTGGGCTCAGCAAATAGCCCGATGTGGTTTTGCTATAAGAAAATATACATGCTAACTAAATATTAACTAGTGAAACTGTTTTGTGTTATTTTCAGTTTCAGTTTTACGTCCCATTATTGCAGAGAAAACTAGTTTTCAATATTTTTCTGTTATCTAATGAAAGATATAAGAAATTCACAACATTTTCAAGGGGGGCACTTTTTGTCCATCCCCTACATACAGTCATATGAAAAAGTTAGGACACCCTATGAAAGCCTGTGTATTTTTGTAGCATTTTTGGATATATAGATATTTAATCTCAATTTTAACAATACTGAGAGATTATAAGAATATAACTAAACAATTAAAATTGAAGACAAGATTTTTCAAGATCTTCTGTAAATGTAATTCTACAAAAATGCATATTCTAACTGAGGAAAAAGTTAGGACATCCTACCTCCTAATAGCTAGTGTTAACCCTTTGGCTGAAATAACTGCAGTGAGACGCTTCTTGTAGCCATCTACCAGGCTCTGACATCGGTCTGAAGAAAGTTTGCCCCACTCATCAATGCAGAATTCTTTCAGCTGTGAGATGTTTGAGGGGTTTCTTGCATGTACAGCCCGTTTCAAGTCACCCCACAGCATCTCAATGGGAGTAGATCTGGGCTTTGACTCGGCCATCCCAGAACTTTCCATTTCTTAGTTTTCAGTGGATTTACTGGTATGTTTTAGGTCATTGTCGTGTTGCGGGGTCCAGTTCTGCTTCAGCTTTAATTTTCGTACACATGGTCTCACATGATCCTCAACCACCCTCTGATACACAGTAGAATTCATGTTGGATTCTATGATTGTGAGCTCTCTAGGTCCTGTTGCAGCAAAGCAGCCTCAAACCATGACACTTCCACCTCCATGCTTCACAGTTGGTATGATGTTCTTTTCCTAGAATGCTGTATTTGGTTTACGCCAAATATGTCCTCTGTTCTGGTGTCCAAATAATTTAATTTTGGACTCATCTGTTCAAAAACATTATTTTAGAAGTCCTGTTTGTCTACATTCTCTCTGGAAAACTACAGCCTGGCCTTGATGTTTTTCTTAGAGAGCAAAGGTTTCCTCCTTGTACACCTCCCATGCAAGTTAAACTTGGGCAGTCTCTTTCTGATTGTAGAGGTATGCACTTTTACATCAACAGTAACCAGAGCCTGCTGTAGGTCCTGTGATGACATGTTAGGGTGTTTGGTGACTTCTTTTAGCATCTTGCGGTCTTTTAGGATCTTTTTAAATCCCTTACCAGACTCATAAGCTGCTACAATTTTCTTTCTGAAGGCCTCAGACAGCTCTTTTGCTCTCTCCATGGTGCTCACTCTCACTTCAACAGTCAGGAACACACCAAACTAAATGTCTGAGGTTTAAATAGGGCAAGTCTCATTCAAAATGCTGAGTAACGATCTTCTAATCAAGTGCACCTGGTGTGATACACCTGTGTGTAAGTTGAGCCATTTTAAGTGGGAATAAATTTGGGGGTGTCCTAACTTTTTCTCAGTTAGAATATACATTTTTGTCGATTACATTTTACAGATGATCTTGAAAATTCTTTTCTTCAGTTTTAATTGTTTAGTTATATTCCTATAGTCTCTCAATATTGTTAAAATTGATATTAAATATCTATATATCCAAAAATGTTACAAAAATACACAGGCTTTCATAGCGTGTTTTAACTTTTTCACATGACTGTATACATATATTTATATTGCTGCATTAACATTACTATAAAATAACACAACCTGATCAACTTTTGCTGGAAAACCAGTTATAATTCTTTTTAACGCATTGTGTTTTCGTCTCTATGAATGCAATTATTTAAACATTTTAGAAAGAAGATGCAGGAGCAAGCCACGAGCCTGGCGTGATTAATCTTGCATTCTCTTACCTGTACGAAGGAATCAAACAGAGGAAATCAGAAGATTTTGTTATCCATTCTTCCTACCTAGAAATTTATAACGAACACGTGGGTTTAATAGTGTTTATTTGGTTATTTATTATATTCGCAAATTAATAATACTGGTAGATGGTGAAAGTTTACGTCACAAATATGTTCAACGTGTCATTAAAATGTTTAGACATAATGAGAATATTAAGATGTTAAACAACCCAGTAGCATTTACTCTAGTGTGTAATTCTCTTTGTTCAGATATTGTTTTTACCAAGTTAAAACAGATACATGAACATATAGAACACATGTATCTTGAAATGTGTTGCAGAAAAGTACATAAAGCTTCCTTTAGCGGAAACATTTCTTAATTTAAAGGATGTAATTTTGAATCGTCAAACCTCGACCTTCTGATGTGGGCCTGATAGGTTCCACAAGAAAGAGACAGAAGTGTAAAAGGTACATAAATAAGATAAAATAAAGCGCTGAGAATGTTTAGAAAGTGTATTTTGCAAATTATTCATTCATTAACTCTCTAGAACTTAGATCTGTAACTTCTATCTGACAGTCATCCAGGTTTTTGCCTACATATTTTAGGATATATTAAGATAAAATAAAAGGTATATTCAAACCTAGTGTTAAAACTGATGCTTGGACCATTATCCGCACAAACTTATTTTGTAACATTCATTTATATAAATTGACGTTATGTTGATATATTGGTGTGTGTATTGTGTCCTGGGTAGTATGAATCTCTATTAACAGTAGAAAAAAGTGAATTAAACGGTTTTTCTCTATAGTGGCATCTTATATTACATGAATATATTTTCACCAAGGCAAGACAAACCTTATTAGAACACGTAAAGTAACGTGTAAATTTACAAAAGACAGTTAAAGAAGAGGTTATAAATTATATAATAACTAAACATAACAAAAGTATGTTTTTGCTATTTATTGATTTCGTAAAATCTTAATTAACCAGAAATACATATTTACCTCCGTGAGACGAATTAAAGAGAAGATCCAAAAGTAAAAAGTAGTCTTCATCTGAAAATAAATTTATATTTCCTGTAAATTTAAAAGTATTAATAAAATATTTAACTTATTTCTATTTGAATTTATTTAATAATAAGTTATTTTAAATGTATTGGAATTAAATATAACTTTTACATGTTCTGAGCAAAATTAACAAGCTCAGCAACTAAAGAAATCAAAATAATAATTTTAATTTAGTTACTTTGAATATGGTAGGTAAGGAATTGGAGGATTGCCAGTTCTGGCAAAAAAAAAAGAAAAAGTGGTATCCAAGCATAGCATTGATTTTCTGTCTTCTTTTATTAATACAGGAATTAAAAAAATATCGCTTGATTCGATTCAGTTTACAAAGAAACAAGAGAGTCAGGAAACTTTTTAGTTGTTTACCTTCTAGTTAATATTTTCTTTTCTACTGTATCCAAGAAGATATCACTATAGCTTTACAAATTGCGAAAAACAGGTAAATGACGCTAATGTCTTTAACTGGCCGATAAAAATGTTATATCTTTTACGACGTTACATGAGAAGGGCCAGCATTTCATAACAAGCATCGTTATTGATAAATCTGATATCTACCTTTTAGTATGCAGTATTTTATTCAAACCAGTTTTACTTGGAGTCTAAATTGAGTCGGGTGAAAGGTAAAAAATCTCGAAAAACAAACGTTGCTGACTGATTCGCTGATCCTGAGAAAGACAACTGCACAACATCTATGCACACTGAGGCTTCGTAGCTTTAAATATATAACAAAGATTATGTCTCATTTTGAATCATGTGTCCAGTCTGTGTATTTTCTTACTAGAAAACTAAGTAGCTTAACTAGACTAAAATTGACTTCACAGTTTTACTGACTTATCATCCCATTATAAAACAAGCATGTTTAATACTAAAGCAGAAACCAGTTTCACTTTAGAATGCCACGAAATATCTACAGAAGTTAAATTTTGGTGCTGTAACCCGAGGACTTATTGCAGAGTTTTATGTGTTTGCTAATGACTCTTGCTTCATCTATTTGCAGTTTCAACAAGTTTAAAGCAAGGCTGCTGGCTAAAAATTGGCATATTTCTAAAACAAAACTGCTCTACCAAGAAAAATAAGTTGCACGAGAGAGATGAGTGGTCTAACAAAATCGTGTTCTGATGCTACAAAGGCTTCTAACATTGATAACCCTACAGCCACAGGCTCAGTTAATATCTTGTTGGCTCAGACGAGTAGATCAAACATTGGTCCAGAGAATTAATCTTGGGCAAAAGAAGCATGGACGATGAGGAGGAATGATACCTGTTGATTGCAAGAACACTTTGGGGGACCTCTACTGGTCTTCCAGGACCAGAGCTCGAAACCTGATCGAAACCAATTATAACCAGTCAAGAGGAAACGCAACTACTATTGGTGAATAACCTCTGCCTATCACAACTATTTCACCAGCAGATTGGAGAGTAGACACGCATGAGTAAAACTGTGAACCATCACGATTATTGAGTGTTGGAAGGTATCTTTGAATGATGATCATGACAGTTAATAAAACCAGCTGTCATTAAGGGCTACATGACGAGTTGCTACGAGCAATTCAAACTTTGTCCCTGCTGGACCGGGAACAGACTGCTCTTCCAAGCGTCATAGTCCCTGATTGTGTTTATATCTTGTACCTGCAACATTGTGTTTCTGGTTTTAAAGATTTTATGGAACATCTATATATAATTGGCAAATGCTTCTTTATTACCAACAAGAAACCTTGACACATTTGGTTGTTATACAGTTCTTATCCATTTCTTTAGTTTCGTAGTATAAGTTTATACTTTATATCAGTTTCTGATATTCATGTAGATATTTTTAACAATGATGAAACTGTCCACAGGTAATAATAGTTTAATCCACCGTGTCTAAGTTTTGTATAATATATTATTCTCTTTAGAAAAAAATAAAAATAATGTTAACACGAGTGAAGAACGTTCCTAATGGTATCATAGTGCAGATGACTGGCCTATGTTGAAACTTTAACACAGGGTGTACATATTTCTATTACCAAACAACGTATTAGTGTCTTTGTAAATTTATTTCAAAAAAGTAAATTTTAACCAGATATTTCTAATTCTCAAAGTTAAATCTAACCATCTATTTGTTACACTTGCACGCTTTCGATTTATAATATGACTTCAAAGAGAAGAATGATTTCCGTTTACCATAGCATCTAAGGATCTAATGCTATTCAGTTTTTTTTTTCAGTAAAATTAATTTGAAAAGTTGAAGAGCATCTCTGAACTTGGATGGTTGAAATAATTTTCAATCAGTCTATTTTTAGCTCTCTTATCTTAATTTACAAGTTCTGAAACTTTAATTCTGGATTAAAACAGGCATAATATTAATCAAATGATACTAAATAAAATTCCAGGTCTTAGATCTGCTAAATCCTTCTCCAAAACATCTGCCGGTGAGATGGTCTAAAGACAAAGGTTTTTACGCAGAGAACTTGTTTGCTGTGGAATGCGAAGATGAAGGTGACCTCCAGGGAGTTTTAGAAGAAGGTAAGATATTTATCTAAGTTAGAAACACAAATGTACTTAGTATGTATATTTGATGAGACGAGAATTCGAACCCGCGACCTTCAGATTACGAGTCGAGTACCTTATCCATCTGGCCATGCTTGGCCAGCTGGAGATTATCAGAAGAGAAATGCCGGGAAGACTCTCTTAGTCGAATACACTTGTGTTTTTGCACCGTATTAATGCCTGTGAAAAACAAGTAAAGTATTAGTGCAGCTCTATGTTTGGGAATCATTACCAAAACAAAAATCTTTTGTTGAAATAGATTTAAGATACCATTTAACTGTAGGAAGTGGACGACTGTTCTTTACAAGAAGAACAGGCGTGTATGTAAGAACACAATTATTTTGTAACTTAATCTTTTACCCATAGGCATCAATATCTACTACACGTAATAGATTCTGGTGCAATGTGTAGCATATTCCCGGGAAAGGAAATTTTAAATAGGGAATGTCAGTTAAATAGGGAATGGTTTAAGTTTCTAGTGGTTTTCCGTCATATTTGACGAACTTTTCGACTAGTCTTATTTAAAATAAGCTTCACGTAATCAAGTAGCTTCTTATGTTTTTTTTCCTGTGATTTTATGACAGCTTTTGAATTACCTCTTTGAGTCATGATAAGTTCGACAGATATTTTATAGTTTATGTTATTGTGTGCTTATTAGATTACTTTTATTGCCTATGTGTAGAAAACTGTGTAGATATGATTGGGTTACATAGTTATGAAACTGGGTGTATAAAAGAAGAATTCAGATGGTTTTAACTGCTTAAGATAACGTGTAACAGGGAGCAAGTCGACAACACCCACTGTCCAAACGGTTCTGTACTGTTCTTTAAACCAAGCAACATGATTGACTACCACTTTTCTAATAGGTCCCCAGACTAAAGTATGAAGCGTGTTCAATACGTTTACAGGTCGAAACTTGAACGTTTTAATACATAACCCAGCATATTAATCACTCCCAACGCTTTTATAAAAATGAAATATTGCGAAAAACAAAGAAGTCAGTGCATACACTTGCTCTAATTATTATTTATCTGATTAAAATGTTATATTTTACTTTCGATTGCATAATGGTAACCTAAAAGAAAGTTTTATTATTGAGGTAATCGATTATGTTTCGTTGTGTTAAGCTTGTCAACAAGTGTTGAATATTTCTGAAATTTGTATCAATGAGTTACAGCTGTTTTGATACATATGCGAAAGTCTTATATAACTAAACGTTTTTGCGATTACCTTTTAATTTACAGAACACTAAACGTACGCTTTTCCTATAATGAACTCCAGTGAACTTAAATAAATTTAATAACTTTTAAAATATGAGCTTTTATTTCACATTTTATTGGAATATTAGAATTTTCACAAAAACAATTTTTTTTTTAGAAATTTTCAACCGTGTTATTTGAAACAGTTCTCGTAAAAGTAGTTTATTTTGTCAAGTATTTTAAAACTATTTGTTTAACAGATACGTAATCAGTAGACTTCTTTCGACTCTAATCTAAACAGAGTTGTTTGAACGAATATTTTCGGACAAGCTATTAAAACTATTTGCTTTTTAAAGCTATTCTGATTGGTGTTTTCTGTCGTTATGATTTTGCTTTTAAACATCACTGTCTTAACTGTTCCTTACCCATTTTTTTCTTTTGAACGACAGCAAAACGAACATTTAATGAATTTTGTATATAAAACAACTAGATGCACTTACTGAACTTTATACTGAAATTATTTCAGGATCTAGTTCTTAACACCCTTAAAATCTGTTATTTTGTTTACTTTAGGAAAGAAAAACCGACAAGTGCGAAGCCATAACATGAATGAACATTCCAGTCGGAGTCACACTCTCCTAGTGCTGACACTAACAGCAGAGACTCGAGACCCTGACGATCCACACACCTTCATCCGTAGACAGGGCAAGCTGTCTCTCGTAGACCTCGCAGGTTCTGAAAAAACGAAGAAAACCAACAGTAAAGGAGAAACTTTGGTGGAAGCCAACAACATTAACAAATCTCTGTTAGTTCTTGGTAAGATGTTTAGATAATATTTAGAGGACAATAAAATGTTACTAGTTTTTAGCTCATAAAAAAAGACCTAGGATAATAACAGAACAGTCAGTAAAGTGAAAAATCTTACATCTCTTGAAAATGTTTTTAAAAGTCAATTGGTTTGGTTTGTTTTGAATTTCACGCAAAGCTACACGAGGACTATCTAGGTTAGCCGTCCCTAACTTAGCAATGTAAGGCTAGAGAGGGAAGGCAGCTAGTCATCATCACCCACCGCCAACTCATGGGCTACTCTTTTACCAACGAATAGTGGGATACCAACGTCACTTATAATGTCCCCATAGCTGAAAGGGATAGCATGTTTGGTGCAACAGAGATTCGAACCTGCGACCCTCAGATTACAAGTCAAGTGCCTTAACCACCAGGCCATGTCGGGCCTTAAAGTCAAGATTATTCTATATGTCAGCCAATATTCTCTAACTTTACAGTGCTTATTTCTTTCAGGGAATTGTATATCGGCTTTGGCTGATCCGAGAAAAAGAAGTGGACACATACCGTACAGAGACAGCTGTTTAACCAAACTTTTGGCTGAAAGTCTTGGCGGTGGAGGAATGGCACTTATGGTATGTTTTCTTCTTCTTTCAATCTATAAAGCATTTTACTGTCATTTTTTCTTAGACTAATCTGATATGAATGAAACATTAATCAACCTGTTGGATTTATAATTTATTCCTTTCAGTATCAGTTTGTAACTTTAGTCTTTTACTCTTAATGCTTATTTTTGATAACAACCTAATACAGCTATTTGTGTTCTTTAGATCGCTTGTGTTTCTCCAAGTAGAACTAATGCACCGGAAACCATCAGCACTCTTCGATATGCTTCCCGAGCTAAGCGAATCAAAACTAAACCCATTGTGAGAATGGTAAAAAAACTGTTGTAGTGAGATATGTAATAGAAAAAAATAATAGAAAAGCATTGATATGTTTTAAAATCCAGTTAATATTATGCAGTAGTTATATATAAAACATGTTAACCTTTTGTTTTTTTACAAACTCATAACTTGTATTACACTACATAAAAGTGGATACTCGGATATTCAAGTTTTCAAACAAAATATTCTGTTCTACACATATAACGAGCTTATAAAGACTTTTTGTCGCGAATTAATACTTTAAGACAAATTTTATTTAACGTTTTGTTAAAATTAAACGGCTTATGATAGCTCTAACTTTTTACCTTGATATAAATGAATATTTTATATTAGACTGGACCAAGTTCAAACGTTTTCTGAGTTTAAGAACAACTGATAATCAAATTACATGACTCATAATTAACACATTCTCTTATGACCAATACTTTGTCTATCAGGATCCCAGGGAGCAATTGATCATGAGTCTGAAAAGAGAAGTGAAACTTTTAAGAATGGAAAACACTTACTTAAGACAACAGGTAATTTTGTATTCAGTGAAACTGTTGCTAATTAGTTAGTATTAAATATATGATTATAAGAGCTTGTAGCTGTAGATCAGTACAACAAATAAAGTCGATATACAACGTATCTGTAATCTTGCAATGCCACGTTTATAGGTCATCAACTGTCAGAGTACAACGTTTACTTTTAGATGCAGAACGAGAAACAATGAGACACGTTTTAATATTACATGTACATTACTTAAATGAAACGTTTAAAGGGGAGTTTGAGCTCTTTCTTCATGATGACTTCCATGAGACTGTTCTGGGGCCCGGCATGGCCAAGCGTGTTAAGGCGTTCGACTCGTAATCCGAGAGTCGCGGGTTCGAATCTCGGTCGCACCAAACATGCTCGCCCTTTAGCCGAAGTGGCGTTATAATGTTACGTCAATCCCACTATTAGTTGGTAAAAGAGTAGCCCAAGAGTCGACGGTGGGTGGTGATGATTAGCTGCCTTCCCTCTAGTTTTACACTGCAAAATTAGGGACGGCTAGCGCAGATACTCCTCGAGTAGCGTTGCGCGAAATTTAAAAGAAACAAACAAGATACTGTTCTGAACGGGGCGAGAATGTTTGGCGCAGATTATGCAAGCACGTTACTAACAAATGAAATATCCCTTCAAGAACTACTCGAAGCAATAAAAAAAAAAGCACCAGGTGAAGATGAAATACAAGCTATCCTTCTAAAAAATGGCACTCCGAAATTGTTTGACCACCTAAATTCACTTTTTAACTTATCTCTATCCTCAGGATACATCCCAGTTTCTTGGAAGCTTGCAAATATATTAATGTTCCATAAGGAAGGAAAGCCAGTAAATAAACCTAATAGCTACCGACCAATCAGCCTGACCAGCTGTGTAGGCAAGATTTTTGAAAGAATAATCAGTAATAGACTCTCCACATTCTTGGAGATAACATCAAAATTACCAAAAGAACAAATTGGATTCAGGAAATTTAGACAAACGACAGACCACCTAATCAGATTAACCGAAATCATAATAGATAGCTTCAGTAAAAAAGAATGTACTGTCGCTTGCTTCCTTGATATCGAGAAAGCATTCGACACTGTATGGCACGATGGTCTAAGGTTCCGTATGAATGAAATAGAACTACCGCGAGGAATTAATCGCTGGTTATCTAACTTTTTGGAAAATAGAAAGTGTAGAGTAAATGTTGAGGGTACTTTTTCTGAATACTTTACTCCTGAAGCTGGTGTCCCTCAGGGAGGGGTGGTTAGCCCTATACTCTTCATCATGTATGTAAACAATATGCCGCTGAAGAATCCTAATCATGGATTCTCTTCACAGTTCGCAGATGATGTGGCAGTCTGGAAAAGTGCCGCAACACTTACGATAGCAGCCACTAACATACAACCGCAACTAAATAGAACAAGTGAATACTGTCAAAAATATAGAATAAAAATAAACACAGCAAAAACACAACTCGTAGTCTTTACGAAATTGACAAAACACAAAACAACAACAGCCAGAATTATATATGAATGGCACACTACTTCAGACTGCCCCATCGGCAAAATATTTAGGTCTGACTTATGATTCAAAACTAACTTGGATCAATCATGTGAACGAAATTAAAAATAAAGTCTGGCGAAGAACTAACTATGCTAGAAGTCTAACTGGTAAAAACAGTGGAGCATATACAGATAACATACTAAAAATCTATAAAACATATATTAGACCTGTAATAAATTATGCAGCTCCAGCATGGATAACTGTAAGCAATAAAATAATTAAAACCAAACTACAAACAATCCAAAACACACTCCTCACAACTGTATACAGAGTTCCAAGAACTACATCATCTCAGTTCATTCACAAATACTCGAACATACCAACCATACCAGATAGACTACTACATAATACAATAATGTACTTTAATAAGAATTGAATGAAAAACGAATTACTATGCGAACTAGATAGGTACCTCGTACATGATGAAGCTAGTCCTAAATATCTCTCCCCAGTTAACTTATATTTTAAATATAAAAATAAATAAAAAAAGAAAAAATATATATATAAATTTTAAATAACAATAAAATAATAATAATAATAAAAATATATATACATATATATATATGTATTAAACAATAAAAAAAATGCTACCAACAAACTTGACATTCTGCTGATAGAATAAAATAATCACTATATATGAGCCACAATACATGGACATTGCCCTGAAAAGGATCAAAATAATATTCAGTTCTACAATTATAAATACCAATTCGTCAAGAACATAAGTACGGGGAGGAGGAAGAGGTCACAGAGAACCTGACCCTCCAGGGTATGAACGTTTCTTACCCAAACATCGAGAGAGATTCGACAGATTTCTGAACGGGGTAATGTACATTCCAATGGCAGTGCTCTATGAGGGATAATACATGTACTCATGGTAATGTTCTAGAGGGGGACATGTACGTACTCATGGCAGAAAATACTTGAAAACTAAAACTAAGAGGGTTTGTAAAGATTAGTGATAGTAATATATATATATATAGTAATATATTCTAAAATGCACACAGATTTAAGGCTTTTATCTTAAGCTGAAAATTTGCAGGAGTAAAATTATTTATGGTGCTAAATTTTGTTTCGTTTATAGTAATCAAGTTATGGTCAGTATTTATAGATTAATTTGAAATATTTTTGTTAGACAAACCGAATCCCCTTAAAGGATAATGGAGAAGAAGGTTTTAGATATGTCTATGTTCCTTTTTATTCAACTATGGACTTTAATAATTATTTACTAAAAATAATTGGAATATGTATTTTTTCGAAACGGAGTAGTAGAACTATTGTGATTAATCCCTGATATTGCAAATAACTTTGCCACAGATGATACAATACATTTTGTTATGAAAAATACAAATGTGCTAATATCCTCGTTGTTAAGTACAATACACTCAGACAATCTTAGCAATTAGGATTAAGTATCAAATGTGAATAAATGCAAATTATAGAAACTTAATTATAAAATCTCAGACTACTTTGACTAAGTAATGCCTGCATTTAGTGTTTTTAATTACTAATGTAACGTAAATATTATAGAACAAAAACAATAAAACAGTCACCAACTAAACTTATTTAGTTGTCAGGCGTCTTTCGATATCGATTCCTATATTATGAAAAAAAATTAAATATATAAATTTAATTTATAAACTTAACCAATAAGCTTAAATAATGTTATTATTCTAAATAATGTAACAATAATATTCAGTTTGTAAATGTTTTACAGACAAATTTGGTGAATGGGATTAATGTAATTATGAACCAAGGAGGAAGAGAAATCACTATTGAAGGTAAGTTTTGATTTCTAAGATGTTTTTCAGTGTTAAAACTTCAGTTGATTTAACTTAAAATAGATAAAACAAGAGATGTATACAAAAAAGTATTTTAGTCTTAAAATCTACGTTTCCCTAGGTTTACTTAACATCGTTAGGTGAATACAACTGTATTCAGTTGATTCAGTTTTTAAGCCAACTCATCTTGATATATTTGAAGTATATTGTTGTAAATGGTACATCAATTCGTTCTGGTTTTAAAACAGTTTTGTCAATTTGAAATCGACTCATCTGTACGTAGCCTAACTCTTTTAGACGTAGAGCTGATTCATTAATCTGTAGTTGTGATACGTATTTTTGTTTTCAAGATAGTTATTGTGCTGTGGTTGATTTAAGATTCCTTCTTCTTTTAGTAAGGTTTACCTTTCTTGTTATGAGGCCAAATCTTGTAATTCCATTTTTTTCTAGATGTAAACTAGATTTTAATAGATAAAAAGGTAGTTTATTTTCACTTGTAATATTAATCTTTCATAAGACGTTTCTGACAAGTTAAAGTAAAATACGCAGCATACTTTTCCGCTATTTTAAAATTTCCTTTCTGACGCAGGATACTTGATGTTATGATAACAAGAGAACTTTTTCTTGGTTTTAGAATCAGATGGTGAGTCGGTCAAAAAGTGGCATAAGTTTCTGTGTTTTTAATTCTTTTTGTATGTTTATTTTACGAACGTTATTGTAAGTAAAAGGAAATATACAAATAAGGCACATAAATCAGTACCTTTTATATCCTAGAATGATAAAATAAATCAATAGTAGATGCGACTTTATAATATACAATGTAAACAACACAATATAACAATATTTCTATATTATTTCCAGGTTTCAGTTTTAAGGTAGAATTTAAAATATTTCTGCACTGCTTTTTTCTGTATTTCTTTAAAAATAAAATAATTTTTCCACGTTTTATTATTTGCTTCTCAGATGGTTCCATAGGAAATCAAAAAGAATTAGAAAAAGATCTAACTACCATGGTTGCCAATTACATGCAAGAAAATGAAAATCTCAGGTAAATCCACGTTTTAGTTTAGCTAACTTTGATTACAATGTTTCATCAAAAACGAATAGGCATATGTGAGAACGGCAATGATGTATCCTTCATTCAAAGGCTTTAGAGTTAGTAATACGAACATTCTGAATAGAACTTTAAAATAATGATAACTTTGTTTATTTGAAATAAATTGTATTCGGAATGTGATAATACTACGTATATTTGTCTTGTTGTTAAACTTCAAATATCTAAAAAAATAACTAAACAAATACCACTTCACTCTGGATCCTTTTTATCTTCCTCTTATGTCTCTTTCATTGACTGGCAGATTTCTCATATGATTTTTCATTGATGAGCAGATTCCTCACAGCCAGGGTACTTGATTTATGAAACAATACATTATAATAATTATATATAATGTGATAAAAACAGTATTGTTGAATTAGCTGTAGTCATTATTGGAGTGTTGTTTTTTTATAATGAGTATCGGTAGCTTATTTTGCTCAGAATTTAATGACTTTCACTGACTAGTAAATTCCTTACATGACTCCCACTGTTTGACAGTTTCATTACATGACTCTTTCACTGACTAACAGGTTACTCATATGGCTTTTTCACTGGTTGACAGATTTAATACATAAATATTTCCTTAACTGGTAGGTTCTTCATACAACTATTTCACTGATTAATATATTATTTATATGGTTCTTTTACTGACCGATAGTTTTTTCATGTGACTTTCAATGCTGACAAATTTAGCACTAGCTTTTTTTCAAAATCAGTGAGTCAATAACAGTGTTATGATCTCGTTTAATTGCTGAAGATTTTGACATTTATAAACCTCATGTTCAAACAAAACTGGTATTAAAATTAACGATCTTACATTCAAAATGTACGTACTAGGAGTTGTATGATGCACTATATAAATGTTAAAAATACGTGTAACATAGTATACACACCCGCAATACATAAAATGTATATAATACAAATAGAAAACAATGGCATATGCTCTAAAATTAAATATATCGATATATTGTTTCATTAGCATTCAAGATTATTCCTGGTAGTTTGCTGTCGTTTTGCATACTTTATAAACTGGACTAATATAATTACTGAAAAAGTTGAATAAGCTAGTCCTTAGTTTAACATGCTTCTCCACAAATCTGGACTTAAACAAAACTCACTTTTGAGCAACACTCAACGACTTTATCTCGCACATTATAAGATGCCAGACGCCATGACCAAAAAATATAACATTTTTTTTATGCATGCTGACCAATTATATCTATTATTAAACCGTGTGGACAATAATGTTAACCGAAATATTTTGTTTTATTTCCGTGATCAATCATATAGAAGATATTGATAACATAGATGGACAAGTAGATAGAAAAATTATTAGTAACATTACCTTCGCAAATATATTTCGAACATTCCATGATAGGCCTTGAATCTTCAAAAGTTACATAAGAGTGTGTGTTACTGCAAAGTTAGAAAGAAGTAGTAAAAAAATATATTCTATGAAGATATTGAAAATGAAATGCACATAAAATTTTCTATTCACTATAAAAGATAAAACTCTACTTGTATACACATTATGGCTAGTAATGGGTCACAAATATTAGCGACCAAGATATTACCCACAATTGATAGTAAAATAACTCTCTCCTACAGGGCAGAAAATGCTCAGCTTCATCAAATGCGAGAGTTGTTGATACGTGACCATGAGTTAGTTTGTAAGGAGAATGAACGTCTCATGAAGAAGATAGCTGATATGGAACAGTGAGTTTGTTAGAGTTTTACTGTCACGTTGACCAAAACAAAGAGTTAATCAACTAGATGTTTTAAAAGAGATTGCCTTTGGATATTTATTGCAAATTTTCTGTCTTAAAATCAACTGCATATTTCTTAATATATACATATATATTACATAATATATAATTATATATATATTATGTTTTACCTGGTAAAACATCACCAGGTTTACTTTAATATGTTTTAACATCAGACATTACAGATCTTAGTAGCAATCATCTATTGGATGTAATTCTTGATGACGAGAAACCCACTAGAAATAAAAATGTATATCAGAACGGCTGGTATGGGTATTAACACTTTTAATGATAAGCAGAGAACAACGTTAGGGAGGTTGAAACGTTGTTCTCTGCTTATCAATAAAAGTGTTAACACCCATACCAGCCGTTCTGAGATACACTTTTATTGGATGATTATTGCATGGCTATGAAATAAGTTTGTTTGTGGTAACTCTTGTGTTTTTTCTTTTGGAATATAGTGATCAGTGAATTTCAGTATACATTAGTTCGTTGTACTTATTATATCATTCTTCTTTATAGAGGTTTGGTTCAATCTCCGACACACGAAGAGGACCGACAGAATTCCCGATCTGCCTCAACAGTGCCTTCTGCTACGACTTTTGGAAACTCGGGGTTGTGGAAGTCGTTAGTCAGTATTAGCAAGGAGGTGTGTAAAGCTTTCATCTATTTACATACTTTTGTCGAACTGGGTATGTTTACCAAAAGTTACTATTTTATATATAAATATTTTTTTTGTGTGAATTGTTACCATTTCAAAGATGAATAACCTACAAAAATTACCACATCAGCGGATACTTGTTACGTTTTGTCTAATTAATGAAAATATCACGTGTGCATTAGCTTAATTTTCATGGCTACAGAAATATTCATTTTCATAGTTGTGTTTAATATATTTGTTATCGCACTTAAAAAACATTCATTCTAGAAGGTAACATAGTTGTCATTTTTTATTTATTTTCTAATTGTGTGGATCAGTCATTTTTTGCGAAAGGCTAATCTCATGCGAGTAAAAGAAATCTGAGAATAGAAAGTAAATAGAATCCTATGGCGAGTAATCTAGCACAAAAAATACGTAAAAACGTGAAGTTAAGCCAATTTGATTTTATCTATTAATTAAAGTAAAAAAATCATACTTGTTTGTTAGAACACATATAAAATTCCTTTCTTTCTATAGATTCAATTGTGACTCTTCCAGTAAAATTCTGTCGTTGGTTTTTCAGTATAAAAGGTTTGTCATTTGTACTACTCTGTATTGTTGAATATATATTGATTGATAAATATTCGAGAAAAAACACAGTAAGTTGTGAAAATGTATTTCACTGTTGTAAATTTTCGAAATCAATCGTTTTTGTTTGCTACCTTAACAGTCTTCAAACAATTCATTATGTTGTAGTGTTGATTATTTAATTGAACATATTTATCAATTTGAGAAGGAAGAAACTGAGAAACCTGGCTCTTCCAATGGCGAAAGAAAACCACCACACAGACTCCAACAAGCTGTAACTCCATCAAAATGGAACAGTGGGAAAAGGTAACGGTTGGGAGTAGCGTTCGTACCTATAAACGTATAAGAAAAAATAAAAATGTTAAAAGTTTACACTGTTAGAGACTCAGAGGGCAAAACATCTTTTTTTGAATACTAATAACCTGTTTAAATATACAAGCATATTCCGTTATCTATAATTGTAATTATCGTATTATAACGTACATTTTTATGCATATTTAAGTTAAAAGTCTAGTATTTTAATAGCCTTATAGATCTTACTGAAAACCAGGAGGATACATATTCAGCTACACAGAGAAAAAGAAGGAACTCTTGGGGGAGTGGTATTCCTCGAAATGCAGGACAAGGGAACAGGAAAACTCCTCTATCCAGCCCAGCCAATACCAAAAGTAGAAAGAATGACGAGAATCAGCCTCCAGAACAGAAAAAACTCCCACCATTATTTTCCAAGCTTTTTCCTAGAGGAAATAAAAAGAATGAAACGAAAACAGGGCCTACTAAAGCCACTAGGCTAGAAGGAAGTATGTATTAATAAACTGACGAATTACGGATTATTTTATTTGAATTATTTTTAATTTTAGTACCAATTTATTGGTACAGTATATTTAAGAAAACCACAATACTAGTAGATGCTAATCAACTAGTAGTATTTTTATATTTAGAAATATGATTGTAATCCAAAAAGATAGGTATAAAGTTAATATTCTTTACAGAAAACTAAGCAAATAAAGTAGATAATACCTTCCTCATTGGGACTTCAAACTTGAACTATTAGTCAGTAAAATGACAATGTTTATTTCTTTTCCCGTAGTGGTTGAAGTTGTAAATTGGTCATGGATTAATTACTAACTAAAATACATGGTTATGTTACATCTTTCTTTGGCAAATAACAGATAACTCTTAGTGTAAGTTTGTGTTTAACTTCAAACAAATAAATTGTATTAAAATATTTAAAATATTCTAATCTAATCTGTAAATGAGTAGTATAAGAAGTGAACTTTTACAATTACATTTCAGAGAAACTTAAAGTAACGTACATAATAACTACATTATGATTCGAACTACGTGATACATTCAGTTTAAACTTATCTTTTAATAAGGTATTAGTCATGAGGGAAACTTATTAGCATAGGCCGAAGATATTATATTGAAGATAAATGAACATTAGCGTATGAAGTAATCCAAAATAAAGATTAGGTTGACCATTATGAAACAACAATAAAAATAAGTTCGACCAAAGAGGACATTAGAATGTTGAATCTTTTTGCATTTGATGTTTTGTACCATAATAGTAGACATAAAGTTTATTTTGTATTAGATTAAACTGATGTTTTTAAATATATAATATAACAAATAATTGCTTAAGCGTGATCGTTTTATTAGTATATCAGATTGAGAGTTCAAGAGTTTTAAGTTTAAGCCATTATTCTGCTAAATGTATTTTATACTTACATCTGTAGGAGCAATATTTGAGTCACATCCATTCTTGCTATCAGTGTATGCACTTCATGCATACCCATTGTCTGCAGTTTAAAATTATGAATGAGTTTATACTCAAAATTTGTTAATTCAAGTTCGAATCTCATCACCAAATACGATCGCCTTTCAGACAGGGGGCGTTATAACGGTACGGTTAATCCCAATATTTGATTAGAATAGCCTAAGAATTGGCGATGGATAGTGCTGACCAGCTGCCTTCCCTCTAGTCAACCACTTTTAAATTATAAATGGCTAGCTACTAGCTATGCGTGAAATTCAACAGACAAATAAGTCAAAATTGGGAAGTATTAAACATGCCCTACTGGACCTATTGATCTGTTAATTTATTCCATTATGTGCGTAAGGTGTGGTTCAGTTGAACAAGCAAAGAAACAGTGATCAGCTAATAAATATCTTATCTATAAGCAAACACAAAGCGGTAACATTTCTAATTATAAATTATTTTTGAGTAAAAACTTTATTTTCACTTATAAACTTCAAATTGTTCCAATGTGCCAAAAATCATAACAAATAACAGCCTTATTTCTAAACAATGTAAATATTACGAACAACATGCAGAAGTCCTAGCGTAAGAAAGTGTGAAAAATTAACACATATGACCCATTTAAGTACTGTTCTTTATCGTTCAACTTATATTAGATCAGAAAAAGCAATATCAAATACTTGTTATAAATATTATAACACATGACAGATTAATCTCCTCTCTTGCACTAAATCATGAATATCCCGATAGGTGTAGATAGTATTACACGAAAACAAGAAGTGTGATGATATTTATCGTTGATCAAGGGTGAGAAAATATGTGCTAGATTGCGTATCTGAAAATTTACGGTTCGCGTCCCACTATCGCAAAATTGCGTTCTTCGAACTATTGGATCGTTGGTGCATTACAAGTGTTGGTCAAATCTCACTATTAGATCAGAGTACTCTAAATATTGATAGTTGGTGCCGTTAACAAGCTACCTTTCCTCTAGTCTAGTAAGTGAAACTTAAAGATTTAAGTTAGCTCAGATAATCCTTTGTGTAGCTTTTCACAAATATCGAAACGAACAAACTCATTCAAATATAATAATATTTTTCAATCACCTTCGCGTATGTATACTATACTGTACAATCTCTTATAAAACTTACTGAGTAAAGAAATAGAACTAGTATATCCCAATCCACCCCGGCATTTTTTTACTGCGCATGACACAAATTTTGAGTGTTTTATATTCAAAATTTTATTAAACTACTTTTTGTTTATGTTATTCCAATTAGAATAGCATACATTCTTAGCTAATAATCCATATTTTAAGAGTATATAAGTTTTAAGATTTTAATTTTAGAAGGCAATATTTAAAAAAAAATCTTCAATTTCCCTCAGTATGACACACGTGACACATTTTCTGTTAGCATATTATCATCTCTATTTTATCCACTACCTCTTAAAAATACGAAAGTAAACCTAAGTTACTCTCTATAAAATTTTCATGGCTCAGATAAACCACATTTATTATAGTTTTCAATTGTTCATTTTGTTACAAAGCTATCGAATAGAAAATCAGACCCCTCCTTTTACACCCATCTATCACATCCTCTCTTTCATAATTTGTTAATAGTTTACACTTATGTTTCGTTGTATATCATATATAACCAACAGAAGCTCGAGGTTTTGTCTATCAAATAACGTGTTGTATAACTGTATGTTCTGAATCATTAAATGACAGTTTCATTCAGAGTACGAACAGTTTTCTCATAAGAAAGTTAACAGCTATCTTGGATGAATTTGTAACGACTGTTGTCACGGAGTGAGAAAGCAAGAAAACTTTCAACAGGTAAGGAAATTTTTATATTTTTGCATGTTATTAGTCTATATTGTTTTAGACACTATTTACTTAAATAAAAATTATTAATTGCAATACTATGTGTAGTATAAAAATGAAGGCTAACTGTTCTCGACAAAGAGTGAGAAAAAAGAAAATTGTAAAAGAATGAATATTATTTATTGTTTTTCATGTTTATTGTTTATGTATAATTATAAAAAAAAACAAATAAAATGTAGAAATAAGGATATTTCAAGTTAGTTAAGTAAAATTAATAATAATAAAATAAAAATGTTTTACGAGTCATGCACGCGAGATGCTTGTATTTGTAATGCTAATTTGTGGGTGATGTAATTCAATAGCGTAACATGAGCTATATTTTCGCCCAGTCGTTTACAACTTATAAGCCCGAGGAAAGTAGCTAGTCACGGTTCAAAAGGCAATAAACCAATAAAATTTAATTATTAATAGATGTATACTGTTACGATCTTAGAGGTAATTAGGATAAACGAAAGTGCGTGATTTTATATCACGATATGAAGTCATTATGGAAAAAAAGGTAATTTAGGTTTATTACGATTTTTTGTGGTTAAGAGATCAATCACATTTATCATTCCTGTTTAGAAGTAATCAGAAAAAATAACATAAAATGTCAAGTTATACTGGAAAAAAACATTTGAACTGTATTTAGTAGGTCTTTGGGATTGCACAAAGAAAGTTTGAAATTTTTAAGATGAGAAAAAGTAGTTTTAATTCTAACTTGAAATTACTTTGCACATGAACTATTCAAAACAAATACTCAATATATTTATGGTCAAATCTTATTTTATGTTATTAAAAATACTTCACTAAAAATATAATTTTTTGCATGGTAAAGACTTATAATATTAAATGAAATACTGCTACAATTTGTGAAGATATACAAAGTATATTGAAAGTTAGAAGTATTAAACCTACAAAGACTAAACGAATGCAAAGGGGTCACGTGGTCGGTCATATAGACCAACGTCTATTAAAAGAAGTGTAGGATGTTTCTACATACTTTGAATTATATATTTAGTAGCATTTACTCAACCGATACTTTTATTTTTGCTATTTCATAATTTGGTTTTGCCTTCGGATTCAGTTATAAGGTGTTTTATTAGAACATGAGTAATATTATCTGATGTTATATGAGCACAGTAAACCTTCTTAGACTTTAAAGTTACAAAATTGTACCTGTTTGTTTTGTAGATATCTGAAAAATTTTAGCATTTATGTTGTTTCTTACAAAGAAATGCACTTAAGCAGAAAAGCACAATAGTTGTTGCATTTTTTACTAACATATATACCATTTTTCGAAAAAAAGAAAACCGTAAAAAATGGTGTAGTATATCAAACGTTACCAACTGTGTTTACGACTCAAGTTGTTTCCTGATGGAGCTGCGGTAAGTTTGCGGGTTTCTTGGTTCAATTCTCCATAGTGGACAGAGCATACATACCATTGTGTATCCTTGTGATTAACTGCAGATAAACAAACTCAACTATTGAGACAATGCATTCTAATATTTATAAGCAGGAACGTAAGAAAAGTATACATAATTAGCTATAGTTATGCCACGTTGATTTTTAGCTTCGCTCAAAGCATATAATTCACTATGATCGGAAGATACTATTATTTAACAACGAATTGTAAGTTACTCCAGCATGGTTGTTTAATCACAATCCTTCACTTTTATCGAGTTTAATCTGTATTATAAAACTGAAGGACTTTAATATTTTTCATTATTTTATTTTATTTACAGCATTAGAAAACATTGAAGATATGGGAAATACTGAAAAGAACGTGGAAATACTACACGATAACTTACATATTCAGGCCAAACAATCTGTTCTCTCCAGACGGTGAAAAAAGTCATAGCCGCAACTAAGAATATTTCTTAACTTTATTATTTTAAGATAATTTCTAGCAAAATAATGAATTTCAAATATCCATTACCTACAAGATGTAACTTACTTTTCAATTACCCATGCTCACGCGTTATAACTATATCTGTTTATTGTTGTTGTTTTTATCTATCTACCTTTTCTTATCGGTGAGTCATATAATTCTCCTCGCTTACTTATGCAATAATGAACATAGAATATCTTTAAAACATCATAGAAATATTTTGTTTATTGCAATTATTTTTAAACAATAAAAAATTCGTTAGTGTCCTATTTTCCTTTTTCATGCGATTTAAGTTTTCACACAGAGAAGTAAAGTATTGTTCTAAATGGAATATATCTTTTAATGTAAAGAAATTTATTTAAAAAACAAGTGAAAGTGCCATAATCACCACTCTTTGCTTTCTCGTAGTGTCTTTGAACTGTTGCCTTTCATTGAAAATAATAAGAAATTAGGTAACTTCTTGTTATTTTTTTCTCGTCATTTCTACATGCAAAACTATTCTGTTGTATTTTGAATACTTTTAACCTATTTTGTAAAATGTCTTCATAATTTTACGTCCGACTTTATCATGTGTAAATAAAGTAGGCAAATAAAGTCTGCACTGGTAACTGTGTGCATTTTCTCGAAAAAGACCAAAATGGCACTATGAAACAGAATAAGTTGTAGTGTAGTTGTAAAAGCTCGATTACTTCTCGAATCTAAAAATGTCGAAAGTTTCTACTCAGTATTTTGATAGTAGTACAAAACTGCTTCAGTTTTCTTATATGTTATTTCTTACAGAATATAAGATTATATTGCTTTTTATATGTTTGTCAAAAAATACATAAGAAACCAATATATGATTTATATATAGTAGTGATGAAGACTGGTGTGTTGGCTTTGACAAGTTCACATAGTTTGCTTGTACAGTTTCTTCTGAATGAAGCTCATAGTTGGGTAATGATTTTAAAAGCGGCACTTCAGCTTTCATGGTGCTTATTGCCTTCTTTGACTTGCAATGTTTGTTAAGGCACGAGTTTTAAACTGGTGTATTCAGTGCTACAAAACTCCATGTTGTGCTTCGAGTCATTTGCAAGTATTTTCTATATTTGATGATCCAGAGTAGTTAATATTTAGTTAATTTGATAGGTTCTAACACGGGTGTTGTTAGTATTAGAAACAAATATATGTGCCCTGACTATCAAACAAATGTAAAAACCTAACAGGATTTGCAATTCATTTAGTGATGAAAAAATTAGCTTATCTATTGCAGGTATTACTTGTTTCATTGTTTCCAATATGTCTTAATTCGTCCAATATTGAAAAACATTTATCAGTTGATGTCCATTTAGTCTGACCACATACGAAAAAAGGTTTCGTTTATTTCATTAATTGATGATAAAAGTTTGATTGCGTTGTGTTTTATTGATAGCCTTTTTCTTATTCCAGTCAGTAATCAAATCATGAAATTTTATATTTTTACCTAATAATAAACACTTGTTCCCTGGTTTAACATTAGTAATGCCAGACTTGCATTTGGCCTGGCATGGACAGGTGATTAAGGCACTCGACTCGTAATCTGAGGGTTGCGGGTTCGAATCCCCGTCGCACCAAACATGCTCGCTCTTCAAGCCGTGGGGACGTTATAATGTGACAGTCAATCCCACTATTCGTTGGTAAAAGAGTAGCCCAAAAGATGGCGGTTGGTGGTTATGACTAGCTGCCTTCCCTCTTGTCTTACGCTGCTAAATTAGGAACGGCTAGTGCAGATAACCCTCGTGTAGCTCTGCGCGAAATTTAAAACAAACAAACAAATATAAATAATTAATAAAACTTTCTCTTTCATAAGAATTTTCTATTCTCTTTCTGTAGAATAAAAGAAGTGTTATATGTTGGTTTTTATTATAAATAAAATTATTTTACATGATGAAACAAATTTCGTTATTCAGGTGTTTTTAGCATAGGTTACAAAACATGCAAGTAACACTAATACAGTTAGGATTTTAAAAACATGTAACCAGTAAGTTCTTAGTCCTACACCTTTCCTAAACATAATAATGCTGTTCGTACAATATGAAATGTATATAAAATAATTCATTAATGTTTCAGGTGTGATACATTTTTAGAGAGAAACACAATAAAAAATTGTTAAAATTTTCACACTTTAAAATAACGTGTGAACATTTCTGTACGAGAACTAATTTTTCCTACATGATGCATACAGACACACACACACAGACAGATATATATATATAAGAACCTGCACTTTTCTTCACTTTGCGAAGTATGTTTGTTTTAATCCAGACCTGCTGAGCGTCTATGCCACAAAATTAGTGTAAAATGTCAGAATTATCATGGAAAATATTGAATGTGTTACATTTCTAAACTAGGTATGGTTTCATAGAATTATTATTATCTTGTTTGTCTGACCTCTAAATAACTACAAAGAGTAAAAATTTTCCTTTTTTTACATGAAGTTAACAAACATATGAACAAAATATTATTATATTTTTATCATGTTAAAAACATCACCTAACTAATTACGCACGCTTTCATTAATACAAGAAGTATTCGATTCTCCTTGAAACACTTGCCAATACCATATGCTACTTTACATGCATACAGATTAAAAATGAGGTCGTCAAATTTGTAAAAACATTTTCCTATTAACATAAATGTTAATGTTGGTGTTTTCTGGTTCTCGTTTTAGCACGTGTTTCTTATGCTTCCTCTAACATTTAATAAAACCACTTGCACATAACAAACTTCGAGATTTAAATTAAACATAACAAATTTTAGAAAGTTGCTTAGAGTAGCACTTCGAGACTTTATGGCTTCTTAGAAAGCATTCGAAGTTTGCCATCTTCCACGAAGACACATTATTGAAGCTTACTGGAATTTCCTCTGACACTAACCTTGTAACGATTTTATTTCTTACTTAGCACAGAGTAGGAAAATATCTTTAGCTGTATCCAGGAACACTTATCAAAATTTCTTTTACCAATTAAAGATCTTGTGAACAAAACTTGACAAACAAATGACTTTGTCGTTCATCAGGTGTACACCTAGAATTATCAAGTTTGAATTTTATGCCATTATGTATTGTTGTGTGCTAGGCAGCTTACACACGAATTGTGAACAGTTTAGCTAATACAATAAGCACAAGCAAAAAACCCTGAGAAATGCTATTTCGTCTTGATTATAATGAGTTGATTTGTGATGTAATAGAACAGGTAACATTCCAATGCATGGAAAGTTGTAGGTTTCTAATTATCTGCTTTCACTATTTTGTTAGGCATGATATGGTAAGATGGTTATGACGCTTGACTCGCAATTTGAGGATCGGGGGTTCGAATCCCCGTCACACCAAACATGCTAGCCTTTTCAGCCGTGAGGTCGTTATAATGTGACGGTAAATCTCACTATTCGTTGGTAAAAGATTATCCCAAGAGTTGGTAGTGGGTGATACCTTTCCTCTAGTCTTACAATGCTAAATTAGGGACGGCTAATGTAGGTAGACCTCGTTTAGCTTTGCGTGAAATTCAAAAACAAACAAACAATAACCGTTATTATAAGTTGTATTATCATTTGTACATTAAAGTCTTTTATTTAAAAAAGAAATAGTGTGTAAAATAATGTTTTATGAAAGCATTAGCGTATCTTCAAATATTGTTGCCGACTATTCTTTTGAGAACCTCGCCCTTAAAATTTATAAATCGACGCGCCATGAGACAATTTGATATTGCTGATCTGCTACAGATAGTATACTATATATCTCGGTAACTCTAATGGTGATTACCGCTTACCAATCAGGAAATTACAGGAACATGATATATTTCAAATATTAAAAACCGTTTATCCTCAGTGAATTCACTTTGGACGTTAATATTTCTACGAGTACATTAGATATTTTCGTCGATAAGAAAACTCAGATGTGAAGAAACTAGCTGGCTTTGCGCTAAATGAAGCATACCCATGTATCAACGTAGAATTAATTCGTTCATCGTGAAACGTCGATATAATATTCAGTTCCAAGCCAGATAGAAGACTCAGGATCATTTGGACGTTTCTACAACTTTTATATATAAATCATCATTTATAATGACTGTTATTATAAACTGTATTAATGTTCGTATATTAAGATATAATTACGTTAAGAAAAAAAACTGTTTATAAATCTTGTTGGCAAATATAATAAATTTGATACATATCAAGATTCAATTAACTTCTAATTTAAAATTAAAATTTCTGGCTAGTTGAAATCTTAATACGTAATGCACGTAACATAATAAATCGAAGACTTCTCCGAGATAAATTATAATACGTAACAAGTGCTTATGTATATAATACGGTGATGGAGAACGCATTGACGAGGGTAGAGAAATTTGGAAATTAGAAATGCCAAGGACATAAATGGGGTATAAAAGGCTGATAAAAGCCTGACCAATGCTTAAATAGGCAAAGCCAATGTTGAAAAATAGCTATATTGTCAACGTACGGTATGTATGTTTTGGTTGGAATAAACTGTTAAACACTTGATGGGGGCTGTCCACGTTCAGTTGGTCACAGGAGCAGGAAATACAAACCTCTCTTTTAGCACACTCAACAGGAGAGTTTAAAACAGTAATGGGTGCCACTATTCTAGTTAAAGAAATCTAGCAAAGTTTGGGTTAGCCTTGGCCACCAATATCAAATTATTTATTTGGATAGTTATAGCAAGCATGTTTTGTTTTCAGAGTTGTAGTGGCTAGTTTAATCAATCCTGTACTTGATGCTACTGGATAGGTGCCCATGAGGATATATGGATAAAAGATCAAGTTTCTCATGGAGAGAATGGTTAAGAATTTGCTCGACCTTGTTTTGCCTCATGTATTCTAAAAGAAGTCATTACTTCAGACCATGAAATCTAACTTCACTTTGGCAAATTGTGATAAACTAACTGTAAGAAGAGAGGTATGTGTCATTTTTTAATGGTGCTGTCATTTGAGAAACAAAAGTTGATGCTTCTTACTTAAAACTGGATATTAGATTCGTAGGTAATGGGCGTTTTGTAGAAAACGTTATATAGTTACTACTGGAGCAAGCGAGATGCAGTTTTGTAGTAAGATCATTGAATACTAACACAAAGAGTCGAGAAACAATGGGCTGAGTACATGTGGGGAAGATGGTTGTGCTATCTCTGAATATGCAAATGACGTATTACAGGTGTAGAATAGTATTATGTCACTGTTTGATATGATAGTGTAACTGGTTCAAGAAACATGCTATTTTCTGTCTAGCTATTAGGACGCAATGGGTTTTGTCAGTCATAACTTAATGTGTAGACACAGCCCTAGTGTTTGTGTGTAATTATGGAGAGCTATCTTCTCAATTACCAGGTGATTATCAACTGAAGCAAAAGTAACAAGTATCAAATAATCTGAACTTGATAGTTAAGGATTGTGCAAAAAATCTTACCCAGTAGCAATAATTTATTAATAATTAATCTAATTTGATGACATAGTTCCGAGTCAAATTGCTATCTGAGTTGAGTAGCTCGAATTCATTATATTGACAAACTGTTTACAGTGTCTAGGTAATGGAAAATGTGTAGTAGTTAAAGCTGTTGTAAGAGCAAATAAAACAAAGATCCTATTGGGAAGAGTGGTAAAGGGCCAAGATATGAGATGGATGTTACTTTTCATGTAGCATGGAGAAGTATGACTATATCATTTTAGTTAAATTGGCACTGATGGACAAAATATTTTACACTTGCATGAAAAGTTATGAGAATTTCATGATATGTGTCTAATTGCTGCTAAAAGCCGTAAAAGTATGGTACCTATCACAGATACATTTTAAGTTAGAAAATGTCAACTTCCGAAACAGCACTACCTCCTTTCACCCAAAGCTAGAATAACTGTTGAAGGTAAAACAAAACAAAACAATTAGACAACTGGAGAACAAACACCAAGTAAAAACAACAGATTTGCCGCAAGTAAAATAGAGAGCACCTGTGGGGTACAGTACTACTTCTGGAATATGCATGCTCTTTGTCCATTAAAGAAGAAAGGAAGACATATGCGGAATAAAATCAAATCAAACAGAAGTGCTTTACGTAAGCTTGTAAGTTTTATATTTTGTACAAAAGGTATTAAGAAATCAACAAGTGTGGTTCACCCAAACAAAAAAAATACAGGGCAAGTTTATGATGACGAGAAATCCACTTGAAGTAAAAATGTATCTCAGGCCGGCTGCTATGCGTATTAACATTATTATTAATAAAGCAGAGAACAACGTTTTGACCTTCTTAGGTCAGCTTCAGGTTAACAAAGAGAGAGTTTGCAAACTGCCTTATCAGTAAAAGTGTTAATACCCATACCAGTCTTTCTGAGATACATATGTCAAGGGCATTTTATCAGTACTGAGTGTAACAGTTGCAGTTCCACAAGGCAATTATCCAGTGACGCCACCTTGCATTAATAGTGTATGTTATCAACTAGTGCAGTCAACCTGGGCAAAACAACCAGGATAAGCATCTTGGATTCATAATATAATATGAAGCATAACACTAATAAGCCTGTTTTCACTAAGAGAGTGCACATGGCATTGGTTGTTCTATCTTGCGCATCTCATTCATAAGGCAACCTTACAATATTAACCAAGTATGGGGTGAAGGAACCACCCTCAAACGTCAGTACTGCTTTGGTTCCGAAAGGTTTAAAGTGGAGATGTGAGACTTGAAGATAAGGAGGGCAGAAAGTGTCCTTCTGCTGTTGAAATCGACCAACTGAAAACATTAGTGGAAAGAAACCAGCGCCAAACTGTTCGGGAAACAATAATAATTTCGGATCATCTCAAGCAAGTTGGAATAGTGAAAAACTTCAACAAATGGGTTCAACACAAACTCAATGAAAATCAGAAAAATCGCCGTTTTAAACTGCGCTCTATACTGATTTTGTGCAACAAAAATGACCGACTCATTTCTTGATCGAACTAACACCTGTGATGAAAAGTGGATACTTTACAACCAATTATAATGAGGTTCCAAAACATTTCCAAAGTAAAAGTAGCACCAACAGAAGATTATGGTCACTGTATTTTGGTTTATGGCCGGTATTATCCATTACAGCATATTTAACCAGAGCCAGAATGTCATTGTGGTGGTTGACTGTCAAGGATTTGAAGAAATGCATAGAATGTTGCATGAAAAAATGCCAGCATTAGTTAATCAAAGAACACCAATCTTGCTGCATGATAATGCTCGGCCCCAGGTTGCTCAAATGATGATCCAAAAGCTCATCGAATTGGGCTATAAAACATTGTCTCATCTTCCTTACTCCCCAGACCTGTCGCCCACCGAATACCACTTTTTCAAGCATTTGGACAACTTTGTACAGGACAAATTATTCAACAACAGAGCAGCGGCAGAGAATGGCTTTAAATATATTTTCTTTAGTTCCAGGACTGTCATAGTTTTATTGTCATATTTCAGAATCCCACTGGTTGGTCAAGCATCTTCTCTGTATATCAACGAAATGAGATTTTAAAAAGTGACGAATAACCCCAGTCAAAGAAAATCATGCGAGTAAAACAGTGAGAACAGGAACTCGTCATCCGCCTGAGAAAGATACAAATGGATGTGCAGATAAAGAGTGACAAATTTATTGAAGGTGTCCACATACCATTCTCAGTTATTTTCTCCAGAAAACAGAGGTGAGAAGTGAAAGACTAAGATGACATTTGAAGAAATAATAAGTACGTCGGCAGCCTGTGATGGTTATATTAAAATATGCCAGTCATATCAGTTGATAAACCCAGTTTATGACTGTAATAGGTGAAAGGTCATGGGAAACTGAGGAATGCTTTGCAACAATTAAACAGGAAAGAGGAAGCAGTACAAGCCAAAAAATATAGAAGTAGAAATTGAGAGAGACAAACCTTGATCAGACAACCAGATGAACTGGAGCAGGAAAAAAAAACAGAAGTACAGGTGAGTCAGAAACCATTTTAAATAGACCAAATATACAAGGAAGACTTGTGCCTCTGGTACAGACGTAAAGAAGAGGAGCGAATGGAACAAGGAGTGAAAGACCTGACACAAAGGGTGAGTCTCTGAGTTGAGGCACAGGACCTAATCAAGTTACACAGAAAGATGAAGTGTAGTGACATCGGGATTAAAAGTGTGAGAACAGGAGAAAGAAATGGGCAAGTTCTATAGCTCCAGTGAGTGCCAGGGCTGTCTAAGCTGACCAATCTGGCGCAACTAACAGAATATGAAGAACGATTTTGATCAGAGGAATGATGCAGAAGATTAATCAGATTTGAGTGTAGGTATATAAATGAAGACCCATTCAATCTTGACTGGTATTGTTTGTTTTTTTGGATTTCGTGCAAAGCTACACGAGGGCTAGAATCTCTCTCTAAATCTGAGGGATCAAGAACTAGCGACTAATATGAAAGAAAATTTAGTGTAATAATGAATGGGAAAGACGTACATATATGCGTTATTTTCTTTTAAGAACACACCCACTGAAAGTAGCGAGGAGTAATAGACCACGCTACAGAGAACCTGGTCTAGATGTGATAACAGACTGGCTACAAGATTTACAAATCAGAGAACCTGACATGCCAAAATAGTCATATCATGGTCATAGACCTAGTAGATAAAATTCAGAGCCTGAACAGATAAGAGATCAGCAATGTTTCTGCTCATGGTAACAAACATGATTACAATGGAACTGTTTGAATGAACCTTAACTATTCTCCCCTGCAGAAATGGAGGAAAGGATACAGAACAATCAAAGGTTCCAGGATATGGATATAGAGAGTAGCCTTCTTTCTCTGGTAGAGAAGTATCTAATTAAGGGAGCACAGTCGTGCACAAAGCAAAGGAATTAACACTTCCAAGGAAGCCAATATCTTCACGAGAGAATGGTTGTTTGCCGTTTTTGGCTTAAAGAAAATACCTGTGCAAAACAACCAGTAAAAAAATAAAAAGTAAAATTATTAACATTCGTAGAAAGGACGCATGTTAAAACTCTAATTTTTGAATTAAAATCTTAAATAGCATTAAAAAGGCCAAAAGTCCTTAAACAACTAAAAACATTGCTAAGGTGGACAGTGTTACCATCGCCAATAACACTGGCCAGCAGCAGGGATTAACATTGGGACAAAACATGCCTAAAATGGTGCCACTGTTGAGAGTTGTAACGAGGCATGACAGCAAAATGTGAACTATTGTGACCTGAGTGTCATACAGAGCACATATTGGTGCATCAGTTCCAGATAAAAGAAAATGATTTAAAAAACTACACAGTCTAGTTTGGACAACTTCTTCTTTCCAATCCTTACAGAAACAAGACGGCCAAAGTCCAAAAGAGGGTTTTATCTGGAAAAGCTTGTTTTTATGTTGTTCACTCAAAGTCAACTGGCAAAGGGCTTGGAGCTGAGCCTTGAATACAAAGCCATAGTCCATGTATGATTTAGAAATGATGGTGATAGCACCAGAGGAGACAGACTTAGCTGTAGTGTCAACGAGCTCATTCTGCAAATACTAACGTGGCCTGATATCCAGAAGAACTGAATAGAAGTAGATGTTAAAGAGAAATGAGCCAGTCGGTTTTGAATATTGGCGAGAATAAACATGAAGCTATTCCAGGGTCAGTAGAGAACTAAGCGAGTCAGTATAAATAGTATAACTCGATTATTGCTTAGCTTCTATGTGATCCAGGGCAAGATAAATGGCGTACAGTTCAGTAATGAAGACAAAAACTGTAGAAAGGTTTCTGTGCAAACCACCGAACCATAGCAAATTATGATATTTTTTTCAGATTTTTTTTGGTCGCCTGATTTCGAACCATCTGTATAAGTGGAAACAGAGGGATTATTCGAAAGATGTTCAGTAAATAAAAGATGGTACCTACTTCCCATCGAGAGTATCTGCTTTTTTCAGATGACTTAAAGAAAAGCCACATTTGGGGATGGTAATAAGCCATGGTGGGATGGGCTGACCAATGGATACAGCAGTGTCATTCAAGAACAGACCCAATTCGTCCAACTGCACCTGGACACAAAGGCCAAAAGAAACAATGGCAGATCATCTGTCCTGAAAAGGCATGGCTCATTGATGAAGGAAAATGCAACCCCAGGTGGGATGCTGTGGTAAGGATCGAAGTTTTGAAGCATACAGTAGAGACAGTTGCAAACGATGGAGATGTAGAGAAGATTCATGAGACTCAGTGTACAAACTCTGGACTGGGGAAGTGTGGAAAGCTCTGGTACAGAGCTGAAGTCCCTGATGATGGACGGGATTCAGCATCTTCAAGGTCGAGGTCCTAGCAGTCGTAGACCATAGATCCATAGTCCAGTTTCAATAGAAGAAGAGCACAATATATCTTTAGCATAGAACATCGATCTGCTCCCCCAGTGGTGGAAGAGAGGGCATGGAAAATGTTCAGTGCTTTTGCACATTTGACTCGTAGCTGCTTCATGTATGGTATAAAGGCCAACTTTTACTCAAAGATAAGCCCCAATAACTTTGCCTTAGGGACCACAGGCAACATAACTTCACCGATACAGAGTTCAGGATCAGGGTGAATACCCCGTTGGCAGCAAAAGTGCATGCAAACTGTTTTAGAGAGAGAGAAGTTAAAGGCTTTTGCTGTGGTCCACATTTGAAAACATTTGAGGGTGTCTGTAGATGCTGCTCAATATACCTCATGTTCAACGACTGACATGAGATGTGAAAGTCATCAACATAGAACCCGTTTGCAATAGTAAGAGGTTGCCGTTTAGTGATGGCAATAATCTTTATGCTGAAAAGTGTGACACTCAAAACACAGCCCTGAGGGACTCCAAGTTCCTGTTGAAAAATGTCGAACCCACACAAACTTGGAATCTCCTGTCCATTAAAAAATTTATAAAAATGGGCAAATGGCTATGTAACTCATATTTCTGGAGGTCTCGCAAAATGCCATACCTCCATGTTGTATCATAAGCTTTCTCAATGTCAAAGAATATTGATACAAGATGTTGGCATTTGAGAAAGGCTTCTCTGATTGATGTTTCACTGAATCATCACAATTAACACATCCAACTGATTGAAAGTCTGGGTAGCTACGAGCTCAACAACTAGAAAGATATGGTGATCCTTGATTTCTCAGTTACCTAGCAAATCCATGTGGTATTTGTGTGGCACAAGCTACCAGAAACTCACTACAGGTTGGACAGTTGAAATTGATATACTTTGTACTTAAATATAAATAAGCTAACATAATTATTGATGCTTACTAGAGGTTTTAATAAACCAAAATTCTGAATATTCTGAATAGGTGTTGCTATTCTTGCTTTTGAGGTTTTAAGGTGGAATATTGATTATAATTTTCCTAAGTCTACATGTGCATGTTTGTGTGTTTGTATGACAGCCCTGCAAATTTGTTCCAGATTTACAATGAGTAGTAAGTTAACCTTTAACAGGTACATGATATAAAAGCAAATAGTAATAAATAACAGTAGTGAAAGTATTAGTTTATTAGATTTTTTGGAAAATAACAATTTTTGAACAAATCTAACCTGAAATTAAATAATTCATATGCTTGATTAAAATTTTCCTAAGTCTACATGTGTGTGTTTGTATGGCAGCCCTGCAAATTTGTTCCAGATTTACAATGAGTAGTAAGTTAACCTTTAAGAGCACATGATATAAAAGCAGATAGTAATAAATAACAGTAGTGAAAGTATTAGTTTATTAGATTTTTTAAAATAACAATTTTTGAACAAATCTAACCTGAAATTAAATAATTCATATGCTTGTTCAAGCAAGTTTTTATGAAAATATTTACTAAATGCATTAGTTTTTGTTAACTGTATTCACAGGTGGAAACTTATCTGTGTTTTGATTTTACATGGTGTCAACTAAGCCAGCCACGTAAATGTAAAAACTCTTGGCTTACAAAAATTCCATCCAAGGTAAAAACTGGGATGGGGAAATCTTTACTGAAATGAAAGAACTTGAGTTCCAATATATTTTTTTCTTTTTTTAGTGTTTGTTTAATAAACAGTTTCATTTTAACCAAAACAGTATTTTCGTTTCATTAAAGCAGATATTATGCTTTTCAGATTTTTAATTAGATACTAATCAATATCTGTGGATCAATGAGTCAAGTGTTTTATATTGATAATGATGTATTAATATGTATCATTGAAAATGACTAGTATTTTCATATATTTTGCTGCTCTTATGAATAAAATGAGATTCAAAATAGCAAACAAAAATGCAATACATATGAATAATTTCACGGTTTTAAAACAAAAAAGGCTCCATTGTTTCATTTTCATACTTATTGGATGTTTCATATAATGAAACCAAAAAACATTTTGTGCACCTTGGTACCAACATTTTTTTTTACTATTTTCTCCATATTATCTCAAAACCACAAGTCAGAAGTATAAATGTAACTTCTATAACAACTAAAACTAATATCGTAGTATCCAACAGTATACAAATGTTAACATTCAAAGTTATTAGCATTGCAGTAGAACAAAATAGGCACTTTAGAACTTTGATATTTATGAAGTGTTGCATTTTTAACAGCATGGCTAAAACCCATGACAACAATTACATCAGTGTTATGATGCTTTTGGCACATAAAGCAGTAACCATGATGATTCACAGTTGAGATATTCTTAAGATTCCTTTAGTGAAAGATTAAAAGCTATTTTTAACAAATATTGTATATAAAAACTAGGTCCTTATTCAAATTTAATTCCTTGAGCCAGGGGCAAGTCTTTGCTGTAATTTATAGTACAGGTTGATCTCCTCATATACTGTTTCCAAGCATCACTGCCTGATTCTCGTCCACCACCAGTGTGCTGTAAAACAGAAGGAATTGGGCTTAATTGAATTTATTCTGTTATTTTTCTATATATTTGCAAATATTAAATTCAAATTATAGCCTAGAATTTACCACAGAGATCAGATTTTCACAAATTACTTAAGTATATCTTCTAATCTAATTGTACAAACAAATTTGCATAATCTTGTAAATATATCTCTGTAAACAAACATAAATCTTTTAAAACTTTACATTTTCTAGGCTAAGTTGTATCAAAAATTTGGTTGCTGTAATGTTGTATATAAAAAAATGAAAAAAATAGTAGTCCTAAAATACGAGGTCTGTTCAAAAAATACGCAGACTGTTTGAATTGCGTGGCTCCAGTTGGTTCCAGGAGAATCCGCTTGGTGTCGCTAGGTTCGCACAGATCAGCTGATTACGACGACATTTCCCGATTGCAGATATCTTCATTTGTGTATTAGCTACGCAGTTTTAAGTGAAGTGCGATTTTTCCGTTTGGTGGATTTCAGAATGAATGACCTGAAGGAGCAACGACTTGCTGTGAAATTTTGTGTTAAACTTGGAAAATCTGCGACTGAAACTTTTGCTATGCTTAACATGGCTTATGGTGATGTTGCTGTGAAGCGTACGGCATGTTTCAAGTGGCATGAACGTTTCAAGGATGGTCGACAGTCCATTGAAGATGATGAGTGTCCTGGATTCCTTCCACGTCAACTGACGACCCACACGTCGACAAAATCAACACCTTGGTGCTGGCAAATCGACGTCTGACTGTCAGGGAGCTTGCTGAAGAGTGTGGGATATCAGTTGGATCTTGTTACGAGATTTTGACCGAAAAATTGAAGATGCACCGCGTTGATTCAAAATTTGTGCCTCAGAACTCATGAGTTTTTGGCCAAACACTCGATCACTGTTCTTTCCCACCCCCCCTACTCACCTGACCTTGCTCCTTGCAATGTTTTCTTGTTCCCCAAACTCAAAAGATCCTTGAAAGGAAGAAGATTTGAGAAGATTCCCAAGATTAAGGCAAATGCGACGAAGGAGTTGGAATACATTACAAAAGAAGCGTACCAGGACTGTTTCAACAAGTGGAAACAACGTTGAGATAAGTGTGTGCGTTGGGGAGGAGAGTACTTTGAAGGGGTCCCAGACCTGTAACTTCTAAATAAAGTACATTTTCTTTATGACGTCAGTCCACGTATTTTTTGAACAGCCCTTGTAGGACCAAAAAGATAGGAAACATCTGATAGAATGCGCACTCTTTCACCAGTAATGAAACTCATTGTTTCGTACCTGATGAAAACTGAACACTTGTTTCAAAGTTGAAGAAATAATTTAACTCTGACGTTACACAAGAAGCTAAGAACAAATATATCCCTTGACTATTTTTTACAATTGAATTACAGTAACAATATCATGCCATTCAAGCTATCAAGTGGGATTATACAGAATCTTTTTTACAACATTTAACAAATATGGCAGCTGCTCTTTGCAATACAAGTCTTATCCCTTCCTGGACCACAGGGATATCAAAAGTATTACAAGATATTTTTCTTTTGCAGTTTGGAAATATTAAACATGTTCCACAAGTTAGTGTAAGCTCACTAAAGCATATCTACTTTAAGCTTAAATATATTCATATAATGTAATTTAGTATGCCTATATTTTTTTAGGATGCGATTTCCAGTTTTGTTGAGACATCATTTTGAGAAACCATTAAAAAGGACTTATTTTGTCACATAATTTAAATTATTTGTGGATTAGAAAATTTAATTTCATTAATCCATTTAGTTTCAACTTCATTAATTATGTTTGTTAAGAATAAAGTAAGACAATAAGATATTTGTGCTTGTCCACCACAAACCTGATTAATATTTGTTAATATACTTCTGTTCATTCTTTATTTTGTTGATCGCAGTACTTGTACACATCATTTCCAGTTATAAATTATAAACAAACTAGATGATAACTGACAAAGATCTAGTGATGATCAAGGACATCAAATTTTAGAATGTCATCAATGTTACCTTTATCAGGTGAGGTACTGTGATTTTTGCAAACAATTTTCATTGCAAAAATCAACTTATGTGTAACAAATATATTTTACTTTCCTGCTAAGTCTTTTAATTTGTGTGTTGTTTAAATAAAATAAATAATATTTAACAATTATGGATTTGAGTTATCAGGATATACTGGTAAAACCTGATATTTTATTATAGAACGTTTATGTTCCTTTTAAAAATATATAATTTAACATAAAAACATTTGTAAAAAGGAAAATAATATTTAAAGAAACTATAAAGACTCTGAGATGTGTAGTTTGTTTCTGAATATCATAAATTTTCCCTCAGATTGTTTTGTTGGCTTCTACAAGAGCTTCATGCAGTAATTATTTCAAACCAAGAATTTCTGCTGAACTTTGTTTTACTAACACTACATTTACATAAATAATTTATAGTATTTTCTATCCAATCATAAACTAAATATTTGTTATAGCCATTTTCAGAGATGAGTTTATTTAATGATGTATTAAACTACATGCTTTGATATAAATGTAATGATAAAACCACTATAGCAGGGCTAGAAAATAAACTGAAAAACAACACAAATAATTATATTCTTAAGGGCTGACAGTTTCTTAACAAATACAAACTTATACTTCAGAATAGTCAAAAAAATTCTAAAATTGCAACTGCACAAAAACAAAGGCTAGAAAAATGATAAATACAATACAAAATATGAAATAAAAACTTTTTGAATTCATAACTGTGGATTCAGAGCTAGAATGATTTTTTGTCAGACTTTTAAAATTTGATATACAGGTATGTACAGTTGTAATAAGGCTAAACATTTTCAACTATATTACATTTTAATCCTACCCCAGCAAAACTACTTTTCTGAAATTCAATAAAAATAATATAAGCACAATAACTTTCCTGTTTATTCAAGAGTTTAAAGATTTAAAAATATGCATAATCTGGTAACTACATTGCCATGCAGTTTTCTACACACTGTAACTACATAGCAATACATTTGTCTGTACAATGTTAGCTTTGATAACTTTACAACTAAATGTAACAGACATAAATGGTTTTTTGTTTAAAATTAGACATAATCCTACTCAAAAAGAAAAGCTGTAATTTTCCTACACTGAAAATGTATTTTCTGATAGGTACTTCTCTCTCTTCACAAGATATAGCTGTTCCTATTTTGTGCTGCCCTCTATAAGAAAACCTTTCTAATCTATCCTAAAAGCCTTCTTCTCCTCATTATTGGAATGCAAAATTACAACATGTCTCTAATGCAAATCATCATGCCCAATCTCTCCACCCATAACAAAGAATTACTATCATCTATTGAACCATCATGTGAAGCATGTGACTCTTATGCATCACTACCACATTGTCACTTCACAGTTTGACAGAATACATAAGCACTGGAAGATTGTGTAGAGGAAGATGGGAATTGCAAATGCAGGGAAGTACCTATTTGAAATATGTTTTCAGTGTACGAAAATAAAACCTTTGATATGGTACATCCATCCTCTCACAAGATTAACTAGAGGGACCAACATGAGGAAAGAAAAGACATACCCCATAAAAGCTTCTGAAGGATGTTTTTGTATGAAGAGAGGCACCACATTACTTCTGATTCCCACATCTCCTTGCCATAACCAGCTAGGAACAAACATGGTAGAAGGAAAGGAGCACATCCATGTTAGAAAAGATAAGTCAAGAAATTAATCCCAACTGGAGAAGTATGAAAATTCAATCCCACAGAATTAAAGAGTGGATAATGGATGGTGTAGAATAGATATGGCATGGCAGATCATAGTTGGTAAGGCAACATCATCCAAAAACGCCTCAATGCTTACAGAATGCCATCCACGAGAGGGTAAAATGAGGATCATACCAGCTTCATATTAAGCCATAAAATCAGGAATTTGGGTAAAACACTGATTCTAGGGCATGATACAGGATGAGCATTGAGCCAAAGATCCAGCAATGCGACATCCAGTATCTGAGTAAAGTTTGTTTCATGTAATCAACTCTCATGACTGGGAGACTGATCTGAAACATCCAAACATTTATAACATCCTTGTTGCAAGAAAACAATGGAATGCTTAGAAAATAAATGGAAACATCCCACATATACCATCTGTGATCCACTACACAGAAAGAAGAATGGAAGAAGGAAGATACACAACTTCACATCTGTGAAAAGACTTAAGTTGACTGGTTCACTCATTTTGAGACTAGCTCAACAGGCACCAACATCCATATCAGGGTAAAATTAGTGCACCCAATCAAAGGGGCAAATTGTATTGAAAAGTTTCACTCCATGGTATATGTCACTCAATTCAAAGGATGGTATGCCTCCTACACTGGCAAAACTACTTACTCTCAACTGAATAGTTAGAGCCATCTTTGTGGAACCCATCCAGCAGGTTGCCTTCAAGGTCAACCACCATCCCAGCAGCTTAGGACTTGTAACCTGTAAGGACTCCTATATTCCACTGGAATAAGATGGGGGGGGGGATAGAGTAATGGAGAGTCCTGGAACTGCTACACCCTGGACAGTAAAATGGGTATTATGAAACTGTACTCTGAACAGCAAACCATACAAATTTATTCGATCTAGGCATGACATTGGTAAGCAGCTATCCCGTTCTGGTTTACCTATGGTGTCCATGGGTGGTACAACCTATTTATGAAGCAAATATCACTAGGTTAATGAGACACGGATTGAGTGCATGAATCAACTTGTACATGAATCAACATGTACAGTACAGACCTGCTTGTCAATGCAAAGAATACCAGGTCAAGTACTACTTGCTAGAGAGAGAGATCTAAGAGATGAAATTTGAAGTAACAACCCCTTAGAGAAAATAAAATAAAAAGAAAAAGTTACCTAGGATCATAGCTAAACAAAAGTTGAAGTATATGCACACATGGTATGCAATTCCCTGAGGAGCAGAAACTGTAACATGATGCAAGTAAAGGGAGGTGAACATTAACAGAATGGTCAACAAAAAAGAGAAGCAAGGGAAAAGTGAGATGTAAGATTTGATGAATTGTAACATGGAACACAGCATATTGGGATGGGGACAAAGGAAAACAAGCCAACTGAATTAAATGATGAACCCAACTGGAAAAGGTAAATATAGATAGATCCCAAGAAGGTTGCCACAAGATAACAAGACATAAATGAAAATCCCCAAAGGAAGCTGTGTAGACCATATAACAACAAAGAGCACACACAAGGCTCAGAAGTCAAACCAGATAAGGATGAGAGTATAGGTAATAATTAGACGGAAAGGATATGGGAGAAAAGTAGTAGTTATTCCCCTGAGCCACCAAGGTCTTGGGAAAAAAAAGAAATGACCTGAGTAAAGGAAAAAAAGATGTGGTAATATAGTGTGTGAGTGGCATCAACAGTGAACAGATAAAACCTGAAGCCACCTGCAGGCCAAAAGGAAAAGATAATATGCTTTAAGGGATAGGTCAAACAAAGAGCACAAGGCAATGGGCCCAAAGAGAAATAAAGTATGGGAATGGAACTAATGTTCCAAGCTCAAAGTACCTGACATCTAGACAAATGAGTCCAGCAAAAATGGATCAAATGGCAAGAATAAGGGAAAAAAGATCCTGAAGAAATCAGAAAACCAAAAAGTTTGAGATAAGGCTGCTCAATAACCCAACATTGAGGAAACCAAAAACCTCTTCTCAAAATGCCACATAAGAAACTCTGAGACACAAGCTGCCATAGGATGGGAAGCTGAATAGTACCCCTGAGCCAAAATACAGGTGAAAAACATTTCAATTCTGCTAATACATAATCACAGATAAATGAAGAACAATAGAAGCTAAATGAAATATCACCCAATACAAAAAACCAGATCTCCTTGAAAGGCATTGGACAAAAGCCAGGCACGAAGTTGGAAGATATAAAGTGTTGGATGTAAAACTTGGGACTAGGATTGACAAAAAAGGTTGGGGAATAAAGGAAGAAAGATGGGAAAAACGACTGTAACTGGAGTAGTTGAGGAAATTACAGTTGAGCAGACCAATAAGGAGCAACCAGACAGACTTTGCATGGAGAAGTATGGATTTCATGAAGCAACTGGAGAGAGGAATGAACACAAAGAAACTTTACTGACCAATTCTAGATAGCCAAAGTCCAAAGGGGAAGTAGGGATTAAAGTAAAGGTAACTGCTGATTGAGGGAAGTGTCAAATGTATTAATATGAGGAATACCACACTGATTGCAAATCCACCAAAAACAATGGTAAGAAGGGATCATTCTGTTAGGCAACCCAGTTGGGTCAGGAGAACAATCTGTCACAAGGTTGAAAGCCTTCAGTATGTGACACACCAAAGAAGAGTGATGATCTTGAGCCCAAAAGAGAAAACCCAACTTGAGAGAACACAGGGATCTCAACTGGATGTCACCTTAATGAATGAAATGAGCCACCTCTGTTAAATTGTTGGAATGGCTCCCAATCAGATAATTTTTTTGAGATGGGATGGAAGTGACAATCAGCAAGAAGTTTCAGGACGTTAATATGAAGAGAATATCCCCCACACACCAACTACCTGAAGCCTCCAGGTGTTCAACCCATGCACCCCAGCCCTATAGTGATGCATCCATGGACAGAAGTAAATCTGACTACTGTATGAGTCTTGTCTAACCACCATTGGAGATCATGCACAATGTGGGAAGCAAGGGATCCTGAGCAAGGTTACAAAGGTCATGAGGGACCCACTGAAGGATTTGTATATGAACTTAGCTGAGGGTTATGTAAGGAGTCATGAAAGACCTCATGTCCAGAAGAAAGAGAACATCACAAGCAGATAGGTCATTCTGAACAAAGTTCTATAGAACAGATCAAATAGGCCAAATAAATGGGTATTAAAGAAAACACCCAGATGAATGAAATACTGTGGATGATGAAGGAATGACTTCTCCAATTTGATCAATCAGCTCACTCAAGCAGCTTCAAGAAGGAGCTGGTACGTATGGTTGGCCAATTCCCATTTGGAATAAGCAAGCAGAATCCAGTTGTTCAGGTAAAAGCATAAGTGCAACCTCAGGGCATGAAGATCTAGAGTGAAGGTTCCAAAGCCAGGGTAGAGCACAAAACTGGTACCCCACCCCTTGATAGACAAACCAAAGAAAAGGACAAGAACATTTTGCTGTGGAAATATGCAAAGAAGCATTAGAAAAATCCATCATATCATCCAAAGACTCAGAAAAAAAAGAGTCACTAGGGTAAGATGGATATGGGAAAGTTGGGCATTAGTACTTGTGAGGAGCTTCTGACAGGAGATAGATCCAAAATAGGTTTCACAAAAGAGTCAGCAGGGTAAGATGGACATTGGTTATACAAACAGGAGATTTGAGTTCCACCTTTCAATAAGGAAAAATTGAATTCAACAATTGTTAGTCCAGATATGGACAGTCAACCCCATGATAAGAGAGAGAGGACTGATCCAAAGCCTATGGGGGATGAGGCATACTAATACTGAAATTTACCTGGATGGTGAAATGTTTGGTGTGAAACCATTTATCAGAGGATAGGAAAAAATAAATAAGGTCATAAGAAATAGAAGCAATGGACAAAACATCACATACTAGAGAAAGCCAATAAAGGTCTAACAGAATCTGCAAGTAGGATTTAGGAAGGCACAATGAACTTTATGGGGTAGATGAATGATAAAAATTCTTGTCAGCCTAACAAGACTAAAAAAAAACCCAAAAAAACTTGTAATGAAAAGGAGCAACAGCAGGAGACAAACGATGTCCTATATAATGCTCAATCTCTCTGCAAATAAATGCTGATAAATCCTCAATGAGTTGCCCATATCTGTGGCCTAAAGTATAGTATCAAACAAATAAGGTAACATAATGTTTAGGGACAACAAGGAAGATGTTGGTGCATTTCAGCTGTCCCATTCTCTAAGCGAACCTAAAATATAAAAAAAAAATTGAAAGCTAGCATTTATCATTTATATACCTATTAATCTTTCTTTTAAACCAACTCAAATTTACTGCTTCCACAACATCCAAAGGCAACCATTTCCACGAGCCAACCACCCTCTTTGAAAAATAAAATCCTATTAGTTGAAAATGACTTTTACTTGTAAATATATATTTATATTCCCTAGATCTATAATTTTTTCTGTTAAGTATGAAAAATGGTGATGCATCAACATTATCAATTCATTTTACAATCTTCAACACTTCAATGAGATCCTAACTCTTAAAAAAAAAAATAATTAAGGATCTTAATCTTTCCTCATGTAACAACCCCTCCATCCCAAGTACCATCTTTGTAACCCACTTCAACAATTCAATGTCCTTCCTAAGGTAAGGAGCCCAAGAATGAACACAATATCCCAAATGTGGCCTAACCAGTGACCTATACAATGAAACTCTCACATGTTTAGAATTGTATTCAATATTTCTGTGTATATATAATCTAAAATCTATTTTCCTACCACTAGCAAAGTACAGTGTTTAGATGGCTTAGCAGACTGATCGGCCATTACACAAACATCGTTTTCTTTCATGACATTGTTAAAGCTATTCCAAACAGTTATAATTCAAATTAAGATAATCCACGTGCAATATCTTGGCTTTATCATAATTAAAGCCCATCTCCTCTTATTTGCCCAACTCACTAATTGATGTAAATCCTTCAGCAAAGCATCATTTTAACAGCTAGCAACACTAAAACTCTAAATATTCTGCAAACTGAAGTAATTTATTGACCATTCCTTCAACTATTTAGTTAATATAAATGAAAAACAGCAATGGTCCTAAGATTAAGCTCTGAGGTACACTACTTGCAACCTTAATCCAGTTTGACTGAGCTCAATTTACAATCCTCTGTTTTATTCTATCAAGCCACTCTTCTATCCAAATAGTTAACTTAATTCCCCACACCTATAGAGATATGTTTTTACAAGCCTTTTATGTATCTTGTTATTTCATCTTTTTCCACTGATTTAAAAGTTCCATAAAAACAAAGAAGCTCACTTTTTCACCACCAAAGGCACCACCTATTTCAGCTCCACTTGTTGGAATATTGACATTCACTATGCCACAATCTGAACCTTTAGGTCCTAGCCACTGTAAGTGGTATAAGATGAGTGAGTCAGAATTATAATAATCGGAAATCAAAAATAATATCAGTTCAGCTATAAAAATATGGCACTTTTGGGATTATAACAGGATATTTTAGAAAACACAGATTAATTATAATACATTCAATTACAATAAACTATTTTACCTTCATAAGTAATATATTTTGTTACATAAAAAATATCTATAAATTACAACTTGTTCAATAAAATTATTGATTTAAGTCATATCAGATTAGTTACTATAATTTATAACAAGGCAATTTATATATGTATTTTTTATTTCTTAATAATGAAATAACACTATTTAGGAACCAAATAAATAAATGAATAAAAAACTTTGTACCACGTACCTTGAACACAGTTTCCAAATTTTTTGTGAATATACTACTGGATAAACCTTGTTTTACTTCATTATTCCAGGCAAATCCTTCTTCAGTGTTTTTCATTTGGAGGATGTACACTATAGGAGCAAATGTCTCTCTGTGCACAATCTCAGCATCATGGGTTAATCCAGATATAATTGTGGGCTCTACAAAATTCCCAGGCCTGTCAACAATCTGTATAATTAAAAAACTTAAAAGTTAATACTGATTCACACAGTTACAAACATGCCACAATAATACAAGAGGCCAGCAGTTTCAAATACACTCACAACAACATGCATGTTAATGCATTTCAGAAACAAGCCATTTTTAATATATCTACTAGTCCTGAGATTGTTTAATTAATGCCCTAGATATTTAAACTTCTTTCAAGATCTTGTTTTGTTACATTTAGTCCAATGCTTATAAGTTAATAGCAAGGTGTATTGATTTGACTTAGGTATGAAAACGTTACAAGTGAATATGCTATAAGGTTAATTAACCATTTTGTGACAGACTTGGTATAATATACATAACTTTGTAAACACATTTGCACAAGTTAAGTATTTACACTATAACTATTGATACAGTACGTGCATCTTCACAGAATTTGGTGGACTTTTAGTAAACAATACAAGTTATATGTATACAAAAAATCAGATTCTTTAACAAAATATTTTTACTAATGATTTGTTTGTGAAAATATAGTCTGTTTCATTACTAGTTCAAGTGCAAAAGTGATTTCACGTTATGATTAAAAAGCAACAACTATTCTGTCTGGAAAACCTCAAATATCATTTGTGTAATTTCTAAAACTTTGTAAATATGTTTGAATCATTTGTTTTCAGTAAACCTTTATGTTTTATGTTATTTTCTAAACCCTAACTATTTGGGGTTTGTCATTTACCTGACCTTGTAACAAACATAAAGAATTAGGAATTAAATATAAGTTATGTTTTTTTCATGCTAGAATGACTACATATTATATAACATGAAAATACAGTCTTAATCTATGCAGTTTATGTCTCATAAAGTTATATATTCATTATACTGACTTTGCAGTCATGTCCAACTAACATTAAATAACATATGTTAAAGCAGTGCACATGCACTCGTGTTACTATATCCAGTGATATAAAACTGACCTTTAGTCTTTACAATGTGACCCTGTCTTGACTGTGTTCTAATGGATTAGTATATTGTAATATACAGTAACATTTCAATTATTATACATTTATATATACACACACACACAAATTATTACTAGTTAGAAATAAGTAATGAAACTTATTTTTCTTGAAATATAGAACAATAAATACAGAAGTAAAGCAAACAATTATCTCTTTTAGCTACTGGACACAAATTTTGCATGTGGAGGATATGAAACAATTTAATTTTTTTACACTTTATGTATACAGTTAAATAATCTAAACATCATAAATAACTATAATGATACTACAGAATTCTGCTATAATTTATTAAGCTTACTCACTTAGCTGTATTTAGGTGAAAAAGTGAAACTCTGAGTAGTCTAAAGACACGATCTACCTCCTTGAATCTTGATTTCATATTCATTACAATTATTTTAAAAAGTACATATTAAATGTTTAATGTAAAAGGATAATTAGAGAAACTCTAAACTGTAACTAAACTTTTATTCAGATTCAGAAATACATTTATTTAACTATCATCCTACTGTCTTTATATCTACATACATCTTTACCCTAAACACCTATGTTCATTTCAATTCATACATACCTCTAATTTAAATCTTTTTCTTCCTTCACATTAAAATGTATTTATTTTCTAAATCACATCTTCAATCTCATCTAGGTACACCTTCCTTTACATTCTACTTTATGTCACATGTTGATAAATCTGTCCCTATGTACTTTATTCTGATCTAAAATTACTTTATCCTCTGTTCTATGTATTCTCAGTTACAAATATTCATCTCCTTATAATTCTATTTTATTTTTATCTAGAAGTACCTTTCCTCCATATTCTATCTTCCCCCCCTGTTTCTGGGCATCCTCCACTGCTTTCATATACATCTCTACTCCTTGTTTACTGTGCATAGGTCCATACAAAGTACCCGGTTCAAGTGGATCCCCCATATGAACTTGAGTATATGCTTTCTTCAGTCTTTCTAAAACTTCATCATATAGCTGAATAGAAAGAAGTAATTAAAGATTGAGGGAAGAATCATGAAGCAAAAACAGCTACACCGTAAATTAAAATCCTTACCTTCAGTTATGTTCAAAAAACAATACAGCATATAAAACTAAACCAAAACAACAAATATTACATACAAATTGCAATGTGAGAATGTTATAATATACCACAGAAAGATTTACTTGCACATCTAGTGTTCACAAAAGTGGCAAGAATATAGCTATCATAATTCTATTCTCAAACCACACATATGAAATGAAACAAGAACAAGATAATTACTATAACTGTAAGTGCTCAAAACCAAGTCTTCCATCTTTTCTGTATTTAAAACTATAATCCACCATTTGCAGCCACTTATATGAAGGAGGCTGCTTCTAATGAAAAAAAAATACAAAGACATGGAGCTAGAAAAATAAATTATAAAAAAGAAACAACAAATAAGTCACTGAGGATGATAGGCAGAGCTCTCAAAATTTGCATTCCAGCCTCTCTAATAATCAGAAACAGCTCTGATATCTTATAAATTAAGTAATTATTATTGGTAGAAGAATTAAATAATCAAATTTACTCTATAACTTCAATTTGGTATGCTATAAACTGGATGCTAGATGTGTGAATTATCTTAAGCAACTATGCATGTTACTTGCTTATCTAAGGTAATGTTAACATGTGATAAGCACCAATACTATTTTGTGGGACATATTACTTGTGAACATAGTCTTTAAACTAATTATTTATCTTTAACTATGTCAAATTATATACTTTCCAATATCAATCTCTTATAATTCTATTCAGAATTATGGATGAATTTATAGATATAACAATAATGCTCTGATTATGCTAGAATATGCTATTCTCCAAAGTCAAAACGGCTATAATAAATACTGTTAAAAGGTAGTCAATAAGCCAATATCTATATATTCATTGGAGAGGAGGGCTTTAGTCAAGATGTGAAATGTTGCTGAGGCTTTTATGTTGATAATGTTTGGAAATGCACATTCTAGATCATTAGAAATTAATATCACAAAATACTTCACATTTTCAAAATATAAGAATGAGTAACAATTGTTTTCCAGCTTTTATTCTTTTAAATAATGTAATGTATGTTACAAGTTTTATGTTCATGCTTTTGTTAAAATAATAAAGAATACTAATGTGGACAGTTGAAAGATTTTATCTAAGGTAAGCATGTTAAACGTGGGGTAAAGTAAGTATATTTCTTTTCCCTTAGGTCTTACGGTTTTAATATGAGTTGTACTGTTCATCAAAAATTGAATTTTGAAATCAGAGCAAATTAAACAAATAATAATCTAATACACTATGCTAGAAAAGAAATGCTATTCACTAAATTATCTCTTGGGTAAGAAATTAACTTTATCATACTTTGTAAAATATATTTAAAATAATATCATCTAGTTTTCCACTTTATTAAAACTCCTTTATTTTTATACATAAGAGACACATTTTTGAAGTTCATAAAGAAAAATCAATAAATATTTAAGGAAATATATGCTTTAAAAATGCTTATTTTTTTCCAGTAACTTTGGATGCTTTCTTTTAGTAACTGAAATTATTTTGTAATGTTCTTACCTTTTCATGGATGATGAGTCTTCTGGTTGTAGTGCATCTTTGGCCTGCTGTTCCCACGCAAGCAAATAAAGCTGATCTCACCACCATGTCAACATCTGCATCTTCACACACAACTATAGCATTATTACCTCCAAGCTCCAGAATTTTTTTGCCAAATCTCTTGGTAACAGCCTGGGCTACTTTATGTCCTGTAGCAGTGCTTCCAGTAAATGACACTAAAGGCAGTCTAGTATCATTGGCAATAGCATCTCCAATTTCACTTCCACCACAAACCAGAGAACAAATGGCACCAGGAAGACTGTTTGCCTATAGTTCAGAAAAATAAAAATGCCACAAACAAAAGTATAAAACAATGTTTCTTTCTTTGTTTAAAATTTAAAAAAATGGTTTCTAGACCAAAAGTCAGAGGTAATAAGGTTTTCTTCTAATAAATTATTCAACCTTTTTATTCACATATATCATAGAAAATATTAATTAAACAATAAGCATATTACACACAAGTAGACTTATTCATAAAAAATTCAGATATTATCAGTCTCAGCTTAAATAGCACTGAAGCATTAGTATTTCATTTTGCTTTGTGATATATACTTTATACACCCTTGTGCAAATTAATTGAAACAAATGATCATTTTACAATATTTTCAGCATGGCAGCCAGTATAGGCTTGCTGGACCTGCTGATTTCTTTAATAGTCATTTTTTCACACAGACGGCATCATTAGCTGTGTTTTGCAGTACGGTCGATCTATTTTTGGGATATATGATGAAATTTTGAGGAATATTACATCATTCAAAATTGCATTAGAAGGGCAAGGATACCAGTCAAAAAACAACTTCTTACCAACTCAATGAAGAAAAAACGATATCAATGGGGTCTGAAATACAAAAACTGGATGCAAGAACAATGGAGGAAGGTGTTATTCATTGATGAGACTCATTTCTTCGTACAGGGTCAAAGAAGTCTTCATGTTCGCAGATCTCCAGGTGAGAAACTTTGAGAATCTCACATCAATCAGTTCGTAAAACATCCTTTGAAAAAGATGTTTTGGAGCTTTTTCAGCTACTATGGCATTGGAGGCTTACAAATCCTGGAAGGTATGATGCAAGGACCACAGTACATCGAAGTTTTGCAGAGAAGAGTCGTTCCAGAATTGAAAAAGAGATTTCCAGATGGATCTGGCATTTTTCAGCAAGATCTGACTCCGTGCCACACATTGAAACTTGTGAAGAATTTTATGACTACAACGCAAATAAAGGTGCTGGACTGGCCTGGAAACTCTCTGGACTTAAATCCTATTGAAAATCTATGGGCAATTTGTAAAGAAAGACTTTGAGGAAAAGACTGTACTACGAATGAATAGCTAATTGAGGTGTGGTACCGCAATCCAAAAATTAGTAAATATTGCAGTCAACTTGTGGACTCGATGCCAAAGCAGATTAATGATCTTCTGAAAAATAAAGGCAGTCATATCATGTATTAATTTGTGAGTAATTTTTGAATTCTCAGAAATAAAACGCAAAAAACTGAAAAAATCATAATTTTCCGTTTTGTTTCAATTAATTTGCACAAGGGTGTATTTTGTTCTTCTATCAACTCTGACCTCACATTACTAACAAATAAATTAGAAGTCTATAACACAAAATCTTGAACACCATTAGGTGTTAAACACATATTCTCAGATCTGAATTCTACCACTTATAAATTGTTTTTGCATATGGAGTTACTTTGTCTACCAGTAAGTCTATTCTCACCTCAAACACTGAAGACAGAGTTTTAATTACAGCAATACTTGTTAATGGAGTAGAAGGGGCTCCTTTCCACAAAACAGTGTTTCCACAGGCTAGAGCTAAAGCATTGTTCCAACCATAGACTGCCACAGGAAAATTGAAAGCTGAGATGACCCCAATAGCACCAAGAGGATTCCACATTTCAATCAGTGAATGACCAGGACGTTCTGATGGAAAGACTTTCCCTTCCATCATTCTTGACAAGCCAACAGCATAGTCACAAATATCAATGTATTCCTGAACCTATAAATATAATTTATTAAAATAACACTGGAAAAAGTAATGAAAGTTACTAAAACCAACTTCATAGAAATTTTAAACAGCATTTAAAACAACACAATTGACACTTTTTAAAAGTAATAGTAGTACATAACTTATAAAGCACTATTTTTAATTTATTAAAAAAAAACACACCCAAGGGTTATTTTATACCCATTGTCTTTCAATATCAGCACCACATCAAATCACAAATGTAATATAATATTCTAAACAATTAGAATGTTAAAAATCACCTTACTTGAAAATGTCTTTGAGATAGATACTTCTATGTACCATTAAAAAACTGTTACCTTGCACTCAACTGCTGTGGAATATCCTGCACATACTACAAGCCATGAACAAAATTACCACCCCTACACACATCTACTTGTATTGTATAAGACTATGACATGGTCATAATAATGCTATAGTGTTCCAACAACAGAAGGGTAACACAGCCTTTACTTCAGTAACCTCCTTCAGCATTAGCACATGATCAAAAGCTATTAAAGTGGAGAAGAAGGGTGGGAAGTATCTATCTGAAATACTTTTTCTGATAAAGAAAACAGTATCTTCAGAAATGTTACTTACCTCTCTAAGCCACTAAACACTATAATGTCACATTAAAAATAGTAGAGAGGTCAGTGGACAATGGTTTAATTTATAATGATTAAAGACAGTAAGCATGAGGCAGATTTAAGGGTAGGACTACATCTAGTAGTGTTATTATGTTGTTGTTAAGTTTTTTTTTAAAGGTGTAGAATCAGTCATGTCAACTCTACAGATATACTACCAAAGCAGTCTCACAGAAAACCCCATCTAAGCTTTCGGCACTGAGGTGTGGATGAGTTTAATATTTTCTGGATTTCAAGCAAGTATACCCTAGCCACGTGGCAGGACCTGATGACACCAATCACAGTAAATGTAGTGTTTAGTTGATGAGGGTTTCTTCTCTTTCTACACTGAATGTATACAAAAGAATGATATATATTTGATGGTTTCATGAAATGTGTGAGGGACTTGGAGATTAAACTACATCAACAAAAGAGTTGAAAAACAAAATCAACAAGCAAAACCTGAAACATTACAGTAGTGATGTAAGTAACAGATGATGAATCTGTTATAAATCCACAAACCAGCTCGCAAGATCACCACAGACACCATCAATGGAGGTAAGAGAGTGAGTGATATACTTAATTTGAAAAAAGGTGGCATTAAAAAGGGTTCACTCATACTTGCCTAAAAAGGAATAAGCCTGAGGAAAGAGCTTAAAAACCCAAATGTTAAAAGTAAATGAGGATAAGTCACCAGAGAAGATGATGAGCCATGACATAAAAGGTGATAGTGGTATAAGACAGGCAGTCAAGTCGGATAGCAAAGGTCAGACTTAATTGGACATAAATGATTAAAGTCCACATCTACACTAAGCTATACATCACTCTAATTAAGGTTTTAATAGCTATATCAGCTATTTTTCAAATATAGTTTTACTTCAAGTGGGTTTCTCATCATCATGAATTACTTTTGATGCTATTATTTCTACCAAGAACACTAAATATCTCCCTCAGTAAAAAGCAAGTTTTAACTGGTGTGAGGCCAACCAAGTTAGCTAGCTTAAGCAAGATGTAACAGTATCAATTCAGAATTAATTTGCTCATCTTAGACTTGGGTCATTGATAATATATTCAGGTCTAGACTGGATATAAGTCTCAGTATTGTCTGTAAGTTTGTAAAACTGTTGTATATAAACCATCATTTATAGTAACTATTAGTGACAACTGTTATTACAAATTGTATTATTTTTATGTTTGTATATTAAAATATATTTGTTAAAAAAAGAAATTGAGTGTAGCAATCTTATTAGCAAATAACAAATTTAATACATATTAACATTTAACTATTAAGCTCAAATTTCTGGTTATTTGAAATAGTTATACGTAATGTGCATAACATAATGAAATGGAGACTCACCCAAAATAAGTAATAATATGTAACAATGGCCATTCAAAATACTATCACACCTTACGTTCAGACAATGCAGCTCAATCGACTAGTATATAAGAACAGCACTACTGTTCTCAGCCTGAAGCTGCCAGTCAAGACAGGTACTGAATATCTTAACACAACTTTATAGTGTTTCAAACAACAAATGAAAAGAAGAATGAGGAACAGAATCCAATAATCTTTGATCACCTGAACATGAATGATATCCAGGTGTTTAACAACAGTGACTATTACAAGGAGGATTCAGCTCCCATCAACACAAGTCCACCTGGGATTAAACCTCCATGGAATAGAAGAAGAGTTCCCAGCCTTATGGATTATAAATCCATTGGTCTTACATTAGTAGTGGGAAAAACCTTGGAAAGTCTGTTAAAATATGCCTTGCAAAGCCATTTAATAGTGTTTAGAATGTCATTTAATAGTCAACATGTTTTCACAAAGGCATAATCTTGTATTACATCTCTTTTGATGTTTTTTGAAAATCTTACTGCTTATGTGGTTGAGATTTGGTGTCTCTGGATTTTCAGAATATATTTGACAAGGTGCCACATAAAGAGCTTATTATAATATAATCTCTTAGGTGTGGGGGTAAACTAGATAACTGACATAAGAGTGGCTTGATAGAAAAATAAAGCAGAGGGTTGTTATAAATGGAGTTCAGTCAAACTCAATTAATGTTGCACATGGTGTACCTCAGGGCTCAGTCTTATGATCTTTGCTCTTTTTGAATTACATCAATTACATAGATGAAAGAATAGTCTTTAAATTACTTAAATTAGCAGATAATATTAAGGTTTTGGGTGTTGTTAGCTGTGAAGAAGATGTTTCTAATTTACAAATAAATTTAGGTTATTTAGTGAGTTGAGCAAATAAATGGCAAAGAGTTTTAATTGTAATAAATGAAAAATAATGTATTTGGGTTATCCTAATTTGAATGAAAATAACCTTAACAGTGTTATGAAAGAAATGAAGGAAATGGATCTTGGTGTAATATTTGATCAGTCTCTAAAGCCATCCAAGCAGTGTGATGATGCTAGTTGAAGGATAAACAGAATTTTATATTGTACCTAGTGAAATGTTGAATATAAGCCAAAAGAGGTTATAATTTCATTGTACAAGTCACTGGTTAAGCCACATTTTGGAATATTGTGTTCAGTTTTGGGCTCCTTAGTTTAGGAAACACATTGAATTGTTGGAAATGGTTCACTGAAGGTTTACTTGAATTTTGTCTGGGATGGATGAGTTGTTATATGAGGAGGGGCAGAAATTTCTCAAACTGTTTTCTCTTGAGAAAAGAAAAGATAGGTGGGATCTGATTGAGATGTTTAAGATTGTAAAGGGAATGGGTATGGCTGATGCATCATACTGTTTTGATATTTAACAGTGAGAAAAGGAGGACAAGAGTACACAAATATAAGTTTTAGCAGGGAAGGAGTCATCTTTAGGTATGACAATTTTATTTTTATAACAGGTGGTTGGCCTTTTGAATTGGTTGCCTTCAAATGTCATAGTGGCAGTAAATGTTCATTTAACAAAAAGCTTGATAAATAAATGAATGATAATGGCAGAATTTAAGATTATTTGAATTTTAATTATTAATAGTTTTAGTTTACTTTAGGGGATGGAACAACATGTCTCATGTTTTTGCAAAATGTTATGTTAATATATGTACCATGACAAATGGTACAACATTGATCGCGAAGAAGTTCACCACCGATGATGACCACAAACCAGGAGAAGGATAATGACCTACAGGAACAAATGATACAGGAAGCATGAAGTCAGAGATTCAAAAGAAAGGTTGGGGAAGAGCAAAACAGATGATACTGAGATCCAACTTAGAAATAGTAAAAACAAAGGAAGAATGAAAAACATGAAAAGACCAAAACAAGAGGAAAAGGATGTCCAAACAAGTTTGATGAAGAAAAGAAGGAGACATAGGTAATGGAAATTGTAGAGGACTCATGAGAGGAAATCAAGGTTGAGTCAGCCACCAAGAGAACTTGGCAGAGTAATGTGGATAAGAGAGATTATTTTGTTGAGAAAATGTAGAAGTGGGAAGGCATAATTATGAAGGCTCCTCCAACCCCTTGACATTCATGGCAAGCATCAGTAAGAGGTTCTAAGCCATGATTCTGCTCATAATAATAATGCTATGTAACAAAATTTTTACGTTTTCTTGTTCCTTGGCAGAAAGTGTTATTTCCCAATTGCTTATGCTTAATGTAAGTGGAAAAGACCTATTTTTTTCTTCAAACTTTGCTTTTGTGACCTGGGTAATGAAATTTTCAAATTTACCCATTTTTCAGAACATTCCAGGAAGATTCAGTGTCGAGTAGATGATAGAGAATTTTCTTGAACTTTCTAGAATGTTGTAGAAGAGGAGAAAGGTGTTGAACATCCATCCAGATTACAATTTCAGAGGTGTAACTGGTGAGAGAAACCCACACTACCCCAGCCAAATAGACCTCAAAGACTTGATCAGAAATCTTGGTCTACCAAAGTTGAATACCAAGCTTTTGACATCTTGGCTCAAGAAGTGGGATTTGTTAGATGAAAGTGTACAAGTTGCAAGTCAGAAAAAGCATCACCAACATTTTTCAATCTTCTTCACTCATCAAGATGGGCTCTGCTTCTACTACAATGTATTTGGTCAGTGAGAGGCAATTGGAATTGCCTGTAACCTAAATGAGTGGCACTTCCTCATTGATATCTCATCCAAAAGCCTCAAAGCTGTGTTGCTCTATAATGAGAATAAATATCCATCTCTTTCCCTGGCTCATTTGTTGCATCTCAAAGAGGAAACAACAACATCAACACCTTGCTAGAAGCCTTGAAGTATGATGAATGTGGCTGGGAGATTATTGGAGACTTCAAAATGGTGGCATTCCTGATGGGTCTCCAAGGAGGCTTTACCAAGTTTTCCTGTTATCTTTACCTTTTGGACAGCAGGGACATTACAGTGCACTACAACAGGAAAATCACTGGCCACAATGAACCGAGTTCTCTGTGGGGTGACACAATGTCAAGTGTGAGCCACTAGTGGACCTCCAGAAGGTGTTGTTCTCAACATAAAATTGGGTCTTATGAAACAATTTGTTACAGCTATAGATAAGGAGTCTGCAGCGTTCAAGTACCTTCAAGACGTCTGCCATAAGCTGTCTGAGGAAGCTTATTTATGAAGTATTATCCTTATAACATAAGGATATGTTATATTGTACCTAGTGAATGGTGATGCATCATACTGTTTTGATATTTAACAGTGAGAAAAGGAGGACAAGGGTACACAAATATAAGTTTTAGCAGGGAAGGAGTCATCTTTAGGTATGACAATTTTATTTTTATAACAGGTGGTTGGCCTTTTGAATTGGTTGCCTTCAGATGTCATAGTGGCAGTAAATGTGCATTTAACAAAAAGCTTGATAAATAAATGAATGATAATGGCAGAATTTAAGATTTTTTTAAATTTTAATTATTAATAGTTTTAGTTTACTTTAGGGGATGGAACAACATGTCTCATGTTTTTGCAAAATGTTATGTTAATATATGTACCATGACAAATGGTACAAGAAACATTGATCGCGAAGAAGTTCACCACCGATGATGACCACAAACCAGGAGAAGGATAATGACCTACAGGAACAAATGATACAGGAAGCATGAAGTCAGGTGCTTCCCATCTGCTACAATGTACAGATGACATTTTCAATGGGCTTCCATTGTCCCACATGGTGTATTCACTGGGACAAAAATAAAGAAGATCCTGGAGTGCACAGAATTCCCCAAGAAGCTCAGTAGAAAGTAAAAAAAAAGCTTGGGCAGCTTTGTCACAGTGGTTCAGGGCTTCTTAGGCAATCACAAGACAGAAAATTATGTGGAACTGGTTGAGATTCTGGTGAAGAACTACAGCAAAATTGGCAGCAGGATGTCCTTGAAAGTCCATACATTTGATGCTCATCTTGATAAATTCAAGGAGAGCATGGAAGCATACTCAGAGGAGCAAAGGCCACTACCAAGGAGTGTATAACAAAAACATGATGGGAGACTAGATTTGGGGGCTGATACATGAAAGTGATTTACATTACAGTCACAAATCTCAAAAACTACTCATTCTAAAGATTTTTGTATAACTTTAGTATAAATACATGTAAATCTTGATTCATATGTTGTTTTATTCAGTCCTTATGTAAGTTAAAATGTGCAAATTTGCCCTTGTTTATATAGAAAATAGGTTAATTTCTAAATTTCATTATCCAGGTCACAAAAGCAAAGCATGAAGAAAATAATGGCCATTTTTTGAACTTTTGCAACATAAGCAATTAAGAAATAATGCATACTATCCAAGAACAAATTTAAATTAAATATATTGATGTATTTTAAAATATAAGTAGTGATGCTTTTAGAAACTCAGGTATGCAATTTTCCCTTCCAAAAACAACTTCTAATAGTAGACTCCCAAAACAAGTAAAAGTATATTCCATTTTAGAAATTACAGATCCTGTGGGTAATACCTATTTTTGAATTCTGTCTTCCTAAACAGGTAAGGATAATACCATATTGTTACATAAGGGTAAATAATAATGCCTCTGAAAATATATGTTGCTAACATTTTTCTTAATAGAGTTTAAAAGTGAAATTTTTCAAAAACAATGTCATTAATATTTACAGTACCCCAGTGAGGAAACAATAAATTTTAATCTTTGTAAGTAGAGATATACAAGAGGTATATTTAATTAGTTAAATTGATTAGCGGGATAATGATTAAATTTATTAAATGGATAGCTTGCTCTGATCAAAAATTAGTATTAAAATTACCTACTGTAGGTTAAAGTATGTTTTGAAATTCAAGCACAAAAGTTATAATTTTCCTATACTGAAAATCTATTTCCAACAGACACTTAGCTCACAATATTAGCTATTTCCATTCAGTGTTGCTCTCTATATGCAAACTTATTCTTTATGCATGCCACAAGCCACCTGCTCCCCTTATTGGAATTACAAGATTCCAATAAGTCTCTCATGCAAGTTATGATGTGTCACCCTAACCAATGGTAGCATGACATGCACATGCGAAATATGTGACTCCCTCTACACTCCTCTGCAAAACCACCACTTTGAAGTTTGGCATAAGTTTTCAGCACCAGAGAAAAGGAGGGAGTGTGACTGAAGGTAAGTACATATCAGATATACATTTCCAGTACAGGAAAATTATAATTTCCAATACAGATAAGCTATAATCCCCCACTAAAGAGGAGAAAGGACCAGTACAAGATAAAGACCCACATCAATATGATGGTAGAATGAGGGTTCTCAAATGAAAGGGTGAAGTGCAGTTTAAAATCTCATTCTGTGGTATTGGTTATTTCAAATAGAAGGATATTCAACTACACCCACAGAACACCACCACCCTTCACTTTATTTGTGTGAAACATATTCAGCAGCATGCCTCCATGGTCAATCGCCCCAGTAGCTTGGGACTGGAAAGTGACATGGGCTTCCATACTTTACTTGAAACAAGGATGATGACAATGTGGTAGAGAGACTGGAAGAACCTCATCACTGCAGACAAAGCAATGGGTGACTACAAAACCTTATTTTGAAAATAAGCCCTTCCAAGTTATTCACCCTAGGCATGGCAGGGAAGTGCAGCAATCCCCTTCTACTTTACTCATGCAATTTATGGGTGGTACAGTCCATAATGTGCATCTTAAAGAAGCAAACTTTCATGAGGTTGTTCACATTTAAGTGATACTGTAGAACACCCCATCTCCATAGTGAGCATGCAAAACAATGGAAAGTGAAAGACATGGATGGATAGTGCAGATTTGTAGTTAAAGAATACCTTGTCAGGCACCACACATTACAGAACAGAATCCCTGAGATAAATAGTAGATATTGGAGAGAAAAACAAAAGTATGGAATAAAGCTGTCTGATATCCAGAGAACAAAGAGACTGAATATCCACATTCAAATAGTCATGTGAGAAATTCCACCACATAAGCTATGGAAGGCTTCTCAATGGGAAATACCTTGGTAATAAACCAACAGTGGAATACCTTCCACTTGCATTGGTAAGCATCTATGGGAGATGGACAGAGGAAACTAACAAACAAAAAAAGTGATTCATTGTCTAAAACCAGATCATTTTTGCCAAGGACCAGCTAAAAGCGAGGCATGAAAATGAGGGACATGAAGTTTGGGATGCAGGACAATGATCAAGGTTGACAAAGAAGTAAGAAAGTGAAAGAGGGATGGGGTGGAGAGAGCAACAGTCATTGTAACCTCTGAAATAAAAGCTGAGTTGGCCAATTGAAAGCAATAAAAGGACTCAACAATAAGTGGAGTGGATGAGAGAAATCACCAAATGAAGTAATTAGATAGGTGGCTACACATAAAGATACTTGTGTGACAAATACCAATCCTGGATAAAGATATTTATTGACAGAGCCTGTGGATGTAGTACAGGTAACCAAAAGAGATGTCATTTACTGTTGAGGCCTGACAAAGTTATCCATGTGGAGAGAACCCCATTAATTGCAAAGATCACTGAAAATGAGATATAATGCCAACTCCTGGGGATATACCTGGTTGGGTTGTGAAATACAATCCATGATCAGATTAAAAATATTTGATACAAGACATGCAATAAGGTAAATGTGATGTTCTGAGGCCTAGTATAATGGATCCAACATTCAGAACACATTGATCTTTAAGACCAGGTGTCTCCTAGGTGGTTGATATGTGTCTCCACTATAAAATTGTCCTAATGAACCATCACCAGACAATGCTGGGCAGGAAGGAAATGATGCAATGTCTGATGCTAGCCTAATGTTTGAAAACATTAACATGCAAAGTACTTTAGTCTGCAGTCTCATGGCCTAAAGTTTCCTGATAATTGACCCATGTTCCCTAAACCTAAGAGAATACAACCACAGGAATATACAGATCTACAGACATGGGTGGAAGAAGTGGAACACCCACCAACATATGTGCTTTGTCTAGCCACTAAAAAAGATCTCACAGAAAAGAAAAAGGGAAATGTGTGTCGAAAGAAGATCTCAAACAAGATTCTACTGCTTGTGAAACACCTGTTATGGGAATCTCATATGGGCACAACTTGAAAGGATCAGCAATGTTATGGAAGACCACATCTCAAAAGCTATAGAACATATTTACATAGGAAAATGTTGTAGACATCAAATTTTGTCATTTACAACTCTGGAGAAAATGCCCATCTCCTCATGAGAAAAGACTCTATTGTGATCTTGAGTAGCAGCATGAAGCAAAATAAATCTATTACTGACTGTCAATCCCAAGTTTTACTGGAAGCAACAAAACAGCAGGAATGGATAACAGATTTGGTTGCTCACTATAAAAGCAATTTCGAAGCCACTTCTGAAAGATGCTGGCTGGTCATAGGATCTTGAGGAGGGAAAGAAAGACAGAAATGAGTAACTGGAAGTAGGGAAAGAAACTGGATAACAAATTCTTCTCACAGAATCTAAAGCCCTCACTGATTATTGATAAAAGGATGACAGCAATGAAGAAACTTAAGCAGCCAAACCCTCAACAGACCCAAACCCAGTAGATAGTCACCAGTACTGTTGGCAACTGCTCAATAGGTTGGATGTACTGTTGAAGAATGTGATAAGAAATGCTCCAAGTAGAAGGAAAGGTAAAGTCATGGAAAGTTCAAGACATGGAAATGAGAATTGGAAGCATATGAGGCACTGACTGATAAAAATGGGCTACAATATTTATAGTGGTGTATCGATGATTGACCTATGCTACCCAATGCTAAAAAACTCAGGAACAGTATCAAAGACATTTTAATATCAGAAATGAGGTCATACATAAATCCTTGATATATAATAAGAGTAAATGGACCTAAGCAAATATGGCAACATCACAACCTGCAAGATCTCAACAGCAAAGAAACCATTTATATACTGCCAGAGCTGAAGTCGATATTCAGACTAAAGTGAAGGAGAGAAGGGAAAGGGTATCTGCAAGAAACCCCTCAGGATTTCTGTGTGTGGAGAGTATCAGACAGAAGGTGTATGGAAGAAAGATGCCATAAAAGGTTGGTAAGACATAGACAAGAATACTGGGCATGGGGGAAAGCATTTGATTTGGGAACTGCCTCCAAATAAGTAACAAGGAACTTAACAAATACTGACATAAAAATGGATAGTTTGCATGATGGTAAGAAAGAGCAAACTGATCAGAAGTCCTCTGGAACGTGTCATGGCAATCCCCTCACTTAACTACAAAACAAAATGATCAGCATGAATTTGACTACCAGGAGAGAGGTGAAAAAACACAAAAACAAGTGAGAAGATTGTTCAGGTAATAAGGAAGAATGAGGCAAACGATAAATTGGTGAAAAGGATAGAATATCACAAACTTGAAACATAAAATCCATAAAAATTGAATTAGGCCTAGGAGACTCCTCAGGTCGAAAAGATCAGAAAATTGTGGAGCTGGCTCATAAGGAGTCTGGGAACAGAGTTTGTCCCATGTAATTTTCCATCTACTGATGTGTAAAGGCAGATAAATCCATCACTGGGTACACCTGAGGTCTGAGAAAAAAAAGTGCTGGTTGCTGGCATAAACCTCAAAGTGGTAAGGTTAGCTTTGGATTTGTTTGTTTGTTTTTTTGGAATTTCGCACAAAGCTACTCGAGGGCTATCTGTGCTAGCCGTCCCTAAAGCAGTGTAAGACTAGAGGGAAGGCAGCTAGTCATCACCACCCACCGCCAACTCTGGCTACTCTTTTAACGAATAGTGGGATTGACCACATTATACACCCCACGGCTGGAAGCATGTGGTAAGGTTACGCTTACGCTAGGCCATGCCGTTAGACTTTGGAATTCATTCTACGGAAAAGATTCACTAAAGTGAAATGAAGAAATACAGTGACTGGAATTAAATGATAAATAACAATATAGGAATTGGGTTAAATGAAACTGAATTAAGGTAAAATAACTACTTCATGAAAAAAAAAAGTCAAACATGAAGCATCGAGCACAAAGAACTAATCTTGTGGGAAGGTAAGTACGTACTGTATCAAAATTCTGTTTTCCTAAGCAATGTCATTAAGCTACCAATATCTTCTAAGACAAAGATGCAGTATGAAAACAAAACAATAAAATTGTGTGCTACATCGTAACCCTTAAGTGGCCATCATCAATTGATGTTGTGACCTACAACACTCCTGCTGTTTGAGGGTTAAACTTCTAAAGAACAAATATTTCACAAATAAATAAATATATATATATAAATCCACTGTCTCTAGTACCAACTTTGGAATGCAACTGAAAATGTTTTAAAGTTAATTGCAATTAAAGTTGTCTCATTACACTATGTTACTGATATTCTTCAAAACTCATATCACCCATATGCATGAGTGTGATAATAATAAGTTTTTTACATTAACACACAAAAATGCATACAACTTGTGTTCTGTAATAACACACACAACTTAATTAAAAATAAGAACTTAATACGACTATTACACTCAACTATAAAATGAGCAGTATGTTATACCAATACATACCTCACCTTCTCCCTCAGGCAAAATCTTACCCATCTCCAAAGAAACTAATTTTCCCAATTGGGCTTTTTTCTGCCTCAGTGCTTGACCAATTTGCCTTACAATCTCTCCACGGTAAGGTGGTGGCAGATCTGCCCAAACCTCCCATGCTTTCTGTGTTGCTTGTACAGTTTCATCATAATCTTTTATATTACCTTGAACAACTTCAGCAATTGGCTGATTATTTGCTGGACACACAGACTGAATCACCTGACAAAAAAAAAATTCACATTTTTTATATTGATGTTCAATGACAGTTGTTTTGTACTTCTCAAACTTTTAAGTGTACTGTCAGTGCTAATAATTCATAGAACCTTTACAGATTGCATTTGGATTTTAGACGAAGAAGAAAACAGCATCTTCAGTAGCTGGCAATTTTGCCCAAGAAAAGTCTAAATGAAAGAAAGTATAAATGTATATTCAAAACTATATTAAAAGTAATCAATATAAAATACCACAAATAATTTTTAAGTTAGTCAGAAAAAACTAACTTTAGTTTATTTTTAAACTTTTCCTAGAAAACTTTAAAAGTATTAACCATATACATACACAATTATTGCCTGATAAAAACTCCAGTAAGTAGGCCATAAGCTTGCAAATAAAAATATTTTAACATAGAAAAAAGCCATTTGTATTTCTACATATCTTATCCTTTTTTTAAGAAAGTAAGAGAAGGATATTTAATTAGCTATACTCATTACCAGGTTGATTGTTAGTTTTGCTTAAAGTAGTAAAGATTATTATTGAAAGGAGTGTATTGTTTAAATAATTAACTGCTCCCTTGAATGAACAAAAGCTCCAAGTTACAGGTTGAAATAATGAAAGTTTAGACAAAAAATAAAATAATGATAATTATAGGCATCATTTATCTTCATACATCTGTGGTTGAAGCTTTGATGAGAAGGGCTTCCTTAAATTTTTTATTAGTGCACTTTATGACTGGTAAGGATTTGTACAGGGAATGCTAGAATCATCAAGTGTTATTTGTCCATGATTTGATAAAAAAATTATCTGCAGCTGAATTGTTGTTGTTTATAAAGACAGTCAATGTATTCTCCTATCCTTGTGTGCAGGGTTCCACTGATGTTCGATGTTATACTTAAATTGGTAAGCAATACTGAAAACAAGACATTTACCTTTAGACTGCAAATACACATTTTTAAGGTTGGACCTAGCCATTTTAAAACTTTAATTGGCAGTTGAGATTTCCTGATTATAATTGTTATTCTCTTGGAGATAGTCAATTAGACATACCATAAAAGTACTCATTTTTTTACTCTTTTAAAAATTGTATTTTTACTCTTGGAGACGTGACAAATATTTGCATGTCCTAGCCCTTAACAATTTGTTCAATGCAAACAGGTTGATGTTCATTGGACTTTGATTTTAGTACTGATCATGTAATATTTAATAGAGTTGCAAATGATTCTTTTTAATTTTCAAATAATTGCACCTTGCTTGGAAGTTTTTGGGTGACAAGAAATGAAAATAAAACACAGGTTTTCTAGTTGGTTTGTAAAACAAGATAGACTATATATTACTGTCATTATCAATCCATATGTTAGCACCAAGAAAACCCATACTCCTCTTGTCAATTGAATGATTCAGAGTGATTTGTATGTAAGGTTCTATGGGACTTAGAAAGTCTATAAATTTTAATAAAGTAAAAAGGCCATGGTTCCACAGTGTGAACATTTCATTAGTTTATCTAAATCAGAGATCAGGGACAATGTTAATACCTCAATGTTACGTATCAGATATCACTGTTTCAAAAATTTGTATGAATATTATGACATAAGTAGCACATTTTGTTTTCCTTTGAAATACCAATTAGTTATGGATATAGTTTGCTGTAAAAATGAAAACATACATTGTGAAGGATGAAATTCAAGATATCTGCAGTAACGTCTACTGCCAGTATGTGTATGTATAACTACAGATAAATGATGATAAAAAAATAAAATGACACATAAAGATGAAGACTTTGTGTAATTTATTTTGTGCAAATTTTTCAAGCAAATGGCCATCATTAGTCTTTAAAGACCATGTTACAATGGATTTAGGCTAGAAATAACCATTAATGGTTTAGTAATGGCACAAAAACTGTATGCATAATCCAAGACAATTTTTCAGTAGCACTGCCATATGCCATATGGGTATTCATACCATATTTGGCTTATATGCTTTTGGTAAATGGTGTAATTCTGGAAAAAGTTTAGTCAGAACCTCTTGCTAACAGTGAGAATTTTATACCACTGAGTTCCCTAAGAGTACAAGCCTTCCTTGTCTATGTTTAGCTGTAAACATGATATAATATTTAGAGACAACAAGAATTCATCTAAGCTGTCCCACCCTCTAAACTAAAACTATTAAACAAACAGATCTCATACACAGCTCCTATTATTCATATAGTTATAAGTTTTCTCTTAAATTCCTTTAAATTTACTGCTTCCATAACATTCAAAGGCCAACCACAATGTTAGAAGATTGGTTGGTTGATTTAGTGTTTAATGACATAAAACAGCTAGGCTATCTGTGTCAAACATCCGGTAAAATGTTAAAAAAAGTAAATTGAGTAAAATTCATAAACAGAAATTAAGGTAAAACAAAACAAAGTTTAAAAAAACAACAACACATAAATAGCATAAAAACCAATGTTTACATCTAGTTGACAACATTAAGAGAAAAACTACAGTAATTCAAGTTGTGAAGGACTTTTTGTAGCATGACTGTAATAATCATAACTCACCAGGAAGACTAACAGGTAAGTACAAAAACCACTGTCAATCACCTGAAGTTGGCCTTTCCAGTCCTGGTTCTGAGTTATTTGATGTTAAGGCCATTTTCAAAAAGAAAAGTAATAAAAAAGTTTTAAAAGACATATAGCAAAATTATAATAATAACTTGCCAGGATGATTAACAGGTAGTTCAAATGGCAGCGTTAGTCACCTGAAGTTGGCCTTCCCAGTCTTGGTTTGGAGTCATTTAATGTTGCAGCCAGTTACTAATTTCAAATCAAACTAGATGAACTGTGATTTTTAAAAGAGAGCCACATTAAAAAGATGTAAAGTATAAATTAAAAATCTTAAATGGCATTAAAAACATTAATGGCCTTTAAAAAACTAAAAACATTACCAAGTTGGATAGTGTCACTATCACCAATAACACTGTCTAATGTTATGGACAGAATATGTTTAAAATGGTGTCATCGTTGAGAGTCATAACGAAGACAAGAAAGTAAAATGTGGCTTATTGTAATTTGAGTGTTACACAAACCACACACTGATGCATCAGTTCCAGATAAGAGAAAACAATGAGTTAAAAAACTGTGACCAATGCATAATCTAATTAAAACAACTTCTTTCTGATCCTTACAGAAGCAAGATGGCCAAAGTCCAATATAGGGTTTCATTTGGAAAAGCTTGTCTTCACGTTGTTCACTCCAAGTCGACTGCCAGCTGGCATGGAGCTGAGCCTTGAATACAGGACCATAGTCCATGTACAGGACAGGCACAACTGTGATAGTGCCAGAGCAAATAGACTTAGTGTGTTGGCAAGCTTGTTCCCGCAAATACCAACATGGCCTGATATCCAGAGAAACAGGATAGAAGTAGATGTTAAAGAGAAATGGGTCAGTTGGTTTTGAATATCGTAGAGAACAAGGTGTAAACCAACATGAAGCGATTCCAGGGCCAGTAGAGAACTAAGCAAGTCGATATAAATAGTGCAGTTTGAGTACTGCTTAGCTTCTATGTGATCCACGGCAAGAGAAATGGCATACAGTTCAGCAGTGAACACAGAAACTGTAGAGGGGATTCTACATACAACCACTGAACTACAACAAACCATGGCAGAGCCCACACAGTCACCTGATTTTGAACCATCTCTATAAACAGGAATGGAAGGATGGTTCAAAAGATGTTCAGCAAATAGCAGACAGTATTTCTAATCAGGAGTATCTACTCTTCTCAGATGACTTAAAGATTGGTCACAATTGGAGACTGTAAGAAGCCATGGTGTGATGGGCTGACCAGTGGATATAGCAATGTTATCTAAAGACAGATCCATTTCATCCAATTGTGCCTGGATATGAAGGCCAAAAGGAGCAATGGCAGATCGTCTGTTCTGAAAAAGTATGGACCACCAAGGAAGGAAAACACAACCCCAGGTGGGAAGCTTTGGTAAAGAATTAAGTTTCGAAGCATATAGTAAAGACACTTGCAAACGGAGGAGGTGCAAAGAGGGTTCTTGAGACTCTATGTATAAGCTCTGAACTGGGGGTGTGCAGAAAAACCCTGTGCAAACTGAAGTCCTTGATAATGAATAGGATCTAGCATCTTTAAGGCCAATGGTCTGGCAGAGCCAGAGACCAGTGATCCATAGTCAAGTTTCAATCGAATAAGAGCATTATATATCTTTAGCACAGAACATCGATCTGCTCCCCAAGTGGTGGAAGAGAGGGCACAGAGGATGTTCAGTGCTCTTGTACATTTGACCCATAGCTGCTTGATGTGTGGTATAAAGGTCAGCTTACAGTCAAAGATAAGCCCCAAGAACTTTGTCTCGGGGATCACAGGCAGCATAACTGCACCAATACAGAGTTCAGGATCAGGGTGAATACCCCGTTGGCAGCAAAAAAGCATGCAAACTGTTTTAGAGAGAGAGAAGTTAAAGCCATTTACTGTGGTCCACTTCAGTAAACGATTGAGGGCAGTCTGTAGCTGCTGCTCAATATACCTCATGTTCGACGACTGACATGAGATGTGAAAGTCGTTGACATATAGGCTGTTTGAAATAGTAAGAGGGAGTTGTCCAGTGATGGCATTAATCTTTATACTGAAAAGAGTGAAACTCAAAACACAGCCCCGAGGGACTCCAATTTCCTGCAGGAAAAAATGGGAAAGTGTCGAACCCACTCAAACTTGGAATTGCTTGCTCACAAAAGTCCTCGTTGTACCATAAGCCTTCTCAAGGTCATAGAATAGTGACATAAGATGTTATCACTTGAGAAAGGCTTCTCTGATTGGCATTTCAAGTCAAATCAGGTGGTCCATAGTGGAGCACTGTTTTCAGAATCCAGACCAGGTGGGTGAGAGGAGGTTGTTTGATTCGAGGAACCAAACAAGATGAGCATTAACCACCCTCTCTAAGGTCTTACAGAGACAGCTCATCAAAGCAATTGGATGGTTGTTTGAAGAAATCTTGGGATCCTTCCCAGCCTTTGAGAAAGGCAGGACAATAGCCTAGTGCCAGGTATCAAGAAAAACATTCTCCTGCCAGATCCAGTTAAAAACAATCAGAAGAACAGCAAGAGATAGATGGCACAGCATTTCATAGTGTACATCATCATGTCCAACCAATGTACTGCCAGACTGAAGTAGGGCCAGTATGAGTTCCACCTCTAAAAGGGATGATTATAGTCATAGAGACAATGATCTCGAAAGGAAAGAGGTATTTGTTCTGTCTGAGTCTTGATGGCTAAGAAGGTGGAAGGAGAAGCAGAAGTGCTAGATACCCAGCAAAAGCTTTTACCCAGAGTATCGGCAATGCTCCAGGTATCAACTACTTCCTGGCCCTCAGAGAGCAAGATCAAAAGGGGGACAGAATTACATTGCCCACTAATCTTTCAAATCTTGTAACATATTACTTTGGAACTAGTGGTAGAAGATATACTGGTTGTGAACTTAATCCAAGACTCCTTCTGGCTTTGACATCTTACCCACAGAGCATGTGCACGGGCCCGCTGGAAAGCGATAAGGTTTGAAAGTGTGGGATATCTACGGAAAGTATCTCAGGCCTATTTTTCAGCCTTCCATGCCAAGTGGTAGGAAGGATTTCACCATGAACGAGGATATAGTGGAAAACGTGTTGAGGTTTTAGGAATATATTGAGCATCTGCTTGTATAATACAGTCAGTTACTGCTGCCACACAATCGTCTATTTATGGCTTACAGACGATGGCAGAATCAAGTTCTGCGAAATCAGTGAAAGAGGGCTAGTTTGCCTCATCCAACTTCCATCGGGGCACGCAGGTTGGGTGAAATCAACCATGGCCAGTCTCTCTCAAGATCATAGGAAAATGATCACTGCCTCGTGGATTACGGCCAACCCTCCATGAAAAATGGGAGAATAATGAAGGGGAGCAAATTGAGAGATCAATAGCAGTAAAGGACTGACTAGTTGCATGGAAATAAGTAGAAGAACCAGTATTGAAAAGAGAAAAGTTGTGATCAGAGAGCATATGCTCTACAGAGTGACCCCACCTATCAATATCAGCACTTCCCCAGAGGGGATGATGTCCATTAAAGTCCCCCAGGATGAAAAAAGGAGATGGCAACTGTTCAATGAGAGCATCAAAGTCTGATTGATAATATATCTCTCCAGGCAACAGGTAGAGAGAACAAACAGTGATGGTATGACCCAAGGAAACACGGATGACTATAGCCTCCAATTGTGTGTCAAGTGGCAAAGACAGGGTGGGCACATGCTGATCAACCATATCAACCTGTATCGGCAGGTTTCAGAAATGTTTCCTGTAAGGAAAGACATACAGGATGGTAGGAAGCAATCAGTGTTTTGATGTCATCCAGATTAGAATGTAAACCTTGAAAGTTCCATTGTATCAGAGTGGCCATTTTTATTTAAGTGTAGGTGAGTTGGGTGGAGAATCCTTCTGTTTACGACCATGTCTTTTTTCCTTACTGTCCTTATTCAAAGGAGATCTATGATCTCCATGGATCATGCCCTGGGTCAATTGGGCAAGTCTTTGCTGTTGGAAGGGAATTCCAGTGACTGAGGACATGAACGAATGATTGTATTGCATCTTGGGGTGGATGAAAAAGATGTATCCAAGAAAATGCCTATACCTGGGATAGAATGTGGATTTTGGGGTTTGTTGGACTGTATGTAAGGGACAGAGATAGGTGTTGAAGTTGATTCATCAACTTTTTTAACCATAGAGGTCAAAAGACTTTTCATTTGTTTGGAGGCACAGAGAGATCTGTCTGCACTCCCACTGTAGTTGAGGAACAAAGCGCAGCAGCATACGTCTAATGTGAGGTGGTGGACAGCAATGTTAGAGCCTTAAGATAAGTAATGTCATGAATTGTTTTCAAACACTGCACCTCTTTTACTTCCAACCATTTAGGGCAAAAACAAAAGTAGGATGGATGAAAGCCATTGCAATTGATGCAATGAGGGGTTTCACACTCATAAGCATCATGGTCCTTGCCACTGCAATGGGCACACGTCAAGGAACCACAACATGACATCTTTGAGAGACTGCACTGTTGACATTGGAAACGTTGGAAAGGGTTTGGAATGTATGGCCATACTCTGCAATTAAGATAACCTGCCTTGATGGTAGCAGGCGGACATGATAACGTAAATGTGAGAATGAGAACATTTGTCTGCACCATAATTCCATCTCTGCGAGTAAATATATGCCTCACTGTAAAAACTCCTTGGGTGGAGAAACCAGCAAGAAGCTCTGACTCTGGTATGTTCTTCAAATCCCTCTCAACAATACTCCTCGTGATGAATTCAAAGTAGCATAAGGTGTAATCTTAATAGATATATCCTGAATTGCCTATGAATGCAAGAGGAGTTTACTGTGTTGAGATGTGGATGTTTCCACCAATATGTCATCAGATCGAAGCTTCTGTAATGACTTTGAAGAGCCAGCAAGTTCCTCTAGTCCCTTCTGAATGAAAAAGGGAGACATTTGCCCTAAAGGTTTGTCTGAAAGTGAGTGCATATAAGAAAATAAGAAAATGAGGTACAACAGGTGGTACGGATGGTGATGATTGCTGCTCAGAATCTTGAAGATGTAGTCATTTACCTATAGACTGTTTTTCACTATTTTATTAAGATTTTTAATTGGAGTATCCATAATAAAAAAAGGGAAATTTTGGTGCCCACTGACCCAATCCACCATGGAGCCCTACGAGTGGATGCACTTCAATGTCAAACAAGGACACTGCAACAACGCCAGGGTTTCGTGAGCACTATACCCAAATACCAGCATCAGATACAATGTCCACAACACCTGCTGAGAACATCCAACACTGGTACTTGGTTGACCCTAGCCCAAGTGGTACAGCCAATTGACCCAAGGGGGTCCACCCCAAGGCTGCCCGTCTAAAGGATTTCCATGCTAAAATGGTGTGTTAGAGTTGGACCCCTCAACCACTAGGATCCTCTCCTCCCCTTTATGGGTTGCCACACACAGCAAACACATGGGTGGATGTTTAGATCTTACAGGAGGTGAACTAAAAGAACAGAACCTTTCCTGGGAGGTCTCCTTACCATGTACCAGAATCAACACTGAGAGGTTGTTAGAAGAATAAAACTGTCTTAGATGAAGATGACAACCACCCTGCCAAAACTCTATGTCTCTTATTCCTACCAATTTCATTATGAAGTATGAAAAAAGATCATGTATTAATACTATCAATTCTTTTAATACTCTTATTCCTTTCACAGCAGCTTCGTGTAATTTACGGTACTTGATTTACAAATTTTATTTATGCAACAATACATGTGGTAACTCTGAAATTTCATAATGTATCCATTCAAAAATTGGCAAGATTTTCCTAAAGATCGTATCTTGTATACAAAAACTAGCACCATTATAATTCTTTTTACTCAGAAATATGTTATTTAACTCTAATAGTTATTTACACTCAAACCGTGAATAGTTTAAGTGCAAGGTGATTTTCATTTTAACTATAAAAACAAGTTTATTTATCTTATACCTTTCATATTTCATTTGCATAACCTCTAAAACTTCCTAAATTCATATCAAAAGTTTCTAGGGTAACTTTTTTTCATTTTCCTTACCATATCAGTAACTAGCTGTTATCATCTATATTATCTACAATAAAATGAATAAAAACTAAAAAACAGTATAAAAAAGTACATACATATAATTTAATTTTCAAAAATACCTAGAATTCCTTTTGTTAAATTCATAATTTCAGTTTTTTTCCTTTTCTCATATAGTTATTTTTTAATATTTTAAATCAAATTTAACTAAATTATATAATAATACCTAAATATAATTTAATTGTATCTCTAACTATAACATTTTCAGATACAAAACAACTGTAAGTACTATAGTTGATCAATCACCCAACAATACTACAGTCAGTTACACATAATTATGACAACAACTGCAAGTTAATTTCAAAATAATCACAACTGGATTATTGTGTAAAATGAGTTCTTTCCATACATGATATATATACATGTGTATGTAGGATCTACACGTTGGCTATAAAACTGAAACAAACAGTTACATGGCAGCTGTCAGAGGTTGAAAATATGTACTATTTGTTTCTACTGCATTCATCCAGTGAACTTTGAAATTAATGAGTCAAAACTAAGCAACTTATTACCTAAATATACTTATATTAAACTACCATTGTACTACAAAAATACAGAAAACCAAAGCAAAGAATTTTCATTGCTCATTGGCCACATCTGAAGATTTAAGTAGTTTTAAAGCTTTATTATGAAACAAAGAACTCAAAATATAGATAAAACTTTGAATCATAACATCTCTTTCAAAGTCATAGTCAATGGAACTGCTGGTGATAACAAATCCAATGTCAAGAAACATGGCAAAACTTTGAACATGTAGTGGTATGATCAGGTAAAGGACAAGAAATTGAAGGGCAAAAACTCTTATGGGAAAGGTCACAAGATCAGAATGAGACCAACCAGCAACCAAATATTAAAATGTTGAATGTGATCTCACAGATTCCACATAGTTCAACTTCAGTAAGATTTCCTCAAACCAACCACTGAAGAAAAAGAATTATCTGTATATCTAAAAAAAATGACCTATATGAAAAGCAGAACATATAAAATGTATTCCTCTGCATGCAAAATACATAAGATTGTACAGTCACTAATATATTTCCACAACATTTCTCTAACAGGCAATTGCTGCCAATTTTATAGTCAACTCAAGGTTACTGTTGTATTTTGATGCTATATTCTACACCTCTGGCTTTTTACAGTGAAATAATCTCTCATAAATATTAAAATAAAATATTTTTCAAGATCCCATTATCTTGTTTTGTATGGAGTCTTGATATAGATTAATGTTGTTTTTTTTTCTAGTCTATCTGAATTCACTGTGATGTTAAAATATTTGTTGAACAAACTTCACTGTTGTTTGGATAATTTGTTTTTCTGAGTGTAAAGATTATGTTGATCAAACATACTATATAAAGTTTTCCTTTCGGGTAAGTGCATCTGCTTTGATGTTTGTTTTGTATGCATGTACATACAATAGAATTAAGATTGGTTTCAGATCTGGAAAGTTTTTCTGTACATACGGATAGGTGCATTTATGTGCCTGCAAATTTGGAAGCAGTTTTAAATTTGTTAAATACAACATATTTAATATTTGTGTATTTTACTCACCTTGTGCATACAGCAATATGATTATTACCATACAGGCGTGGCTCTCATTTTCTAAATTCTTTAGGGTTGTAGTTTTTGTCACATCTTAGACATCATGGTTTAGAATGACAAGTCCTGATGGTACTTAAAACCTCTGAAAACTACAACATTGCCTAATAGGGTTACTGACAGCTCTACATTCTTATATTTTGTAATACCTGTACCAAAGATGCAGTCCAGAGGACATTGCTTGTTCTATCTTCTGATTCTACACCTATTTTTCATTAGAGATGTACAGGTGATAGTTTTGTGAAGAAAAGTTTTGATCAGTGTGTTGTTGTGATATTTTGTGTATTTAATTATTCTTGTATTTCTTTATTGGTCATGTTTGTTGGTCATTCCTAATTATTGAATAGTGAATTTTTTGTAAGTGTATTTTGATGTTTGAACTACGAAAGGTATTTGCATGTCAGATATCCATAAGCATGAGATAATTTTTAGAATTTAGGTGTTTTGCAAGAACACTTCTCTTAGGAAATCACTTGATTTCTTTGACCTGTACTCTAGGTTTAAATTTTAATGTTTCTTTTACTAAATCAGATACACTAAAAGCATTTGATACTAATTCTATGGTAACAGCTGATTGGTGGTATTACTGTTGGTCTTTATGGTGTATTTAATACAGTATTTATTTGTCCTCAGGTACTGGTATTGTTAATAGTTTGTGTCTGTGGCTGCTGTAGTTTACACTTGTTTTTCAACAACTGTTTTATAGTTTGTTTGTTTGTTTGGAAATTTCGCACAAAGCTACTCGAGGGCTATCTGTGCTAGCCGTCCCTAATTTAGCAGTGTAAGACTAGAGGGAAGGCAGCTAGTCATCACCACCCACCGCCAACTCTTGGGCTACTCTTTACCAACGAATAGTGGGATTGACCGTAACATTATACACCCCCACGGCTGGGAGGGCGAGCATATTTAGCGCGACGCGGGTGCGAACCCGCGACCCTCGGATTACGAGTCGCACGCCTTACGCGCTAGGCCATGCCGGGCCCTGTTTTATAGGACTTGCTATCTAACTCTGTTATATCCAGATGTTTGGGTATTTTAGTTATTTTTTTAGAAAATCATCAATTTCCCTCTTAACCTTGTGTCCAAAAGTGTGGGTTAAATTGTGGACATAAAGTTTTACAGTGCCTTTTAATATGTAATCATGCTTTAAAGCCAGAGTTATCATATATTCATTTCACTCTACATTACTCATTCAGCAAGGTTTTAGTAAATACTAGTTATAACAGATAGGGATACAGAAATAAAAACCTAAATATGCATTTAAGGGGTTCTAGAGGTCATACAAATGCAACAGAAAACTGTGCAATGGCCAAAAATATTTCTGTCATTCATATGAACATCACCATCTATTCCAACTAGTCAGAGTCCAAGTCAAACTTATATCAACAATTCACAAACAAATATTGAATATAAATACTTTTGTAACAAATTCAATTATTTTAAGTACAAACAGACTTGTACAATCTACTGTTACTAAAAACTTGTTTCATTTCCTGCAGATACACTTAGTAAATTTGGAATTATAGTCAAAATAGCTTCACAGTTATGGGTTCAATCAAATGGACTGACCCTGTGGACATTCAGAACAAAGTTTTGTTTACTGCTCACCACTACTGAAGACAGCCACATGAACAAAACTCATCTTATGATATTTGTAGAAGAGTAGATATAGAATAAAAGGTCATGATAAATCTACATTATTTGTTTGAAAAATGAAATTAGTGGGGGGTATAGTTTATTTTGTTATCCTCATTATTTCTTATTTATGCAAAGGATTTGAGTACCTACTCACAAATACACAGGTAGAAAGTTCTATATTATAACTTTAAAGTTATACGTTAGCCTAGGATTACGAGTGACTGTTACAAATGATTGAAACAATTATGTATTACTTAGTTACACGCAACAGTAATTTTTCCGAGTCTATTACAGGTTACATAATTGTACCCTCGAAATATGGTAAACAAAGAACAGTATTTTATATTAAGTTCATGGCTAATAATCTCTTTGGTCTGAATCATAAATGAGTTTCATCCAACTTCATTGTGAAGTTTAACCTTGTAACTAAATACAAGTTAATTATTTTACAGTAACTTAAACTACTGAAACTCATCTGCGTGTACACTCATTCATTATTCCGTTTTATTTTAATATTAATAATAAACGATTATAGTAGTATTAGCAAAATTACTCTTATTCTTGGTCTTACTCAAGTGTAAAGGTCAGGCAATATACAACGTAAAGCTATTAATATGATTATGAAAAATACGAACAGTTTACCTCTCCATTTCCACTCCATTTGCCGTTGTAAACCCCGAGATTTTTTTCTTCTAATCCTAGCTCTTTTAAGAAAGAAAACTTCGGCTCTTCTATTAGAAACAAGCTAGACGAAGACATTGTTTTCGATATTACGAACCGGTGAGCAAACTTTCTAGATAAAGCAAGAAATCTTGATGATGTGGAAAAGATAATCATTCCGCCTAGAACCACTGATTATCAGAAACAAATCTCGAGTATGGATGAAGGCTCTAAGTACACACGTAGCGGTGTAACGAAATATTGTGATATATATTATTATAAATAATTATTCATCTTTAGCATTACAACTTGTAAGAACAAATATTATATAACTGCATTTCTTTTGTTGTAAAAGTCGCATTTTTGTATATTGAATCAAAAATCGATAAATAGAATAATTTCATTTATTATAGATGTTGCTTCTTTAGAATGTTTTAAATACATATTTTTAACTCTTGGAGGGTATTTTAATCCTTAAAAATTAAGTTTTATTAGAAACGCACTATAATTTATATTTTTATTTAAGAAGTTATATTTGTTGTATTGATGCAGCTTTTCTTTTGCAATTGGACATCCATCTCAAATTTGCATACATGATCTCATGATGAAAGAGAAAGTTTTATTAATTATTTATATTTGTTTGTTTGTTTTAAATTTCGCGCAGAGCTACACAAGGGTTATCTGAGCTAGCCGTTCCTAATTTAGCAGCGTAAGACAAGAGGGAAGGCAGCTAGTCATCACCACCCATCGCCAACTCTTAGGCTACTCTTTTACCAACGAATAATAGGATTGACCGTGATATTGTAACGCCCCCGTCGCACCAAGCATGCTCGCCGTTTCAGCTGTGATGTATATAAAATGAGTTATATAAAGTTGGTTGGTTGGTTGGTTGGTTTTTTTTTAAATTCGCACAAAGCTTCTCGAGGGCTATCAGTGCTAGCTGTCCCTAATTCAGCAGTGTAAGACTAGAGGGAAGGCAGCTAGTCATCACCACCCACCGCCAACTCTTGGGCTACTCTTTTACCAACGAATAATGGGATTGACCGTTACATTATAACCTTATAACAATATAAGACCTTATGTACTCTATTTCATGAATTATATAGTTTATGTGAAAATGTTAGAAATAAGGAAGTTCATAAACGGTAGCTGCAACAGGGATAGAGAACTGCACTTTTACAAGTCATAGAAATTGTATAATGAGTTTCGTATTTCCATATATTTAGCAAATATTATGTATACTTAGCACTATTTATGAAGGCATTGCTTCGCATTATTGCACAGCAAGTAGCATCTAAGCTAGCTATAAGACCTTTAATTGTTCTTCCCATAGCTTTTTGTTGTTTTTGTATTTGGTATCAAATGAGTGGTTAAATCAGTATTCAAATGGTTTATCATTGTAGGTGAGACTTCATGACAGCAGTATTTCCAATGTCCAGGTATTTTGTCAATGGTCAAATGTTCACCTGCTGGAGAAAAAAAGACTCTCTGCATTTTAATACTACTGATCCAGAATCGTTGTACTTATAAGTCATATTTTTGCAAATTGTTATCTAACGTTGTGATATCTTCGACTACTACAACGTTCATAAGCCATTTCATGAAGCGTGATCTACTCTAGCAGTAAATTTCAGACAATTTTTAGAAAAAATGCTTAACAAATACTTTAACTATTTGCAAACACTTTTCTCTTTTGTCAAGAAAGAGTGTTCAACATATATTAGCATTCAGTTCAGATCTGTATATTACACACGATAACATTTTTTGTTTTTTCCAAGGTCGTTGTAACCTGAATACAGGATGAACAAATCACCACCTGTCAAATAAGCTAACATTGGTGGATAAAACAAATCTCGTCTTAGCGACAAGAAGAAGATTTCGCTGTCCCCAGTATATATAAAATGGTATTCAATCTTAAATCAGTGTCAAACGTGGTGCTGCTATAGTAGGAAAGGTGGCCACAAAGTGTTAAAAATATGGTGCAAAGCAAAGAGAAAATTTCTCTAGTTTCGGTTTCAGTACTTCTTGCTGAAAAGATTGAATAAAAGTGACCTGGTTTTCAACTGTAGTTTGAAACGTGCAACTAACTAAAAGATATTAATAAAATAATATGTTTTAAATAGATATGAAAGTGCACAGGCAATTTAAACAATAAATATTTTCAGCTAAATGATCAATTTATTATCATCAAAATACATTATTATAGAAAATTCAAACGCAACCAAACAATATCTACAATTATTTAGTATCTCCTTCAAATTGAACAGTGCACATTGTTTTTATGCCACCATAAGCTTATGAATGTATCATTTTGAAATGTTGTTCCACATATCTTGAATTCCTCAAAATAATTTATCAAAATTGATTGGTTGCCGTTGGACCTTCTCAATGTTCATAAAATCAAATTCATCTTTAATAATTTTAATATTGGGACTTTGTGAAAGTCAGGTCTGTGTGTGTTTTGCGTAATGTCAAAGCCATGTATGGCTATTTGCTGTGTACTATAAGGGGAATACACACTCGTGAATTTAGCGTTGTCAATCCGTAGATTTGCCGTTTCCCCACTGAGGGACCTGCAGTCAAAATATGGTTGCGAGTGTTCCACCAGCTTTTCCTACTTCTAGATATAATTTTCTACATTTTTGCACCTTTTATATCACTGTTTTGATAGAAAACAAATTATATATAATACACTTTCCCTGAGGGTGCGTGTTTGTGTGCTTTCTTATAGCAAAGCCACATCGGACTATCTGCTCAGCCCACCGAAGGGAATCGCACTCCTGATTGTTGCGCTGTAAATCCGAAGACATACCGCTGTACTAGCGGGGGACTTTCCCTGAGGGAATGACATGTTGGATAAAAATTTTCTTGTCCCTGGTTGAAGCTAGCGTGAAATAAAATTTGTGGTCCAACAACATTATCTGAAATACAGCTAATACTTGTGTTTATCCCCGAGCGTACATAACCTTGCTGACTAAAATACTATTTAACTCTCTGCCATTGGACAGACTAGCATTCATTGTTGTCAACATCACTTTTGAAAGGTTTGGGCTTTCTACCACGGCAACCTCTGTTTTCATTAGTTCTTCTTTCATATAACATCTTCAGAGTTTCATATAATTCCGACCGAAACATGAAATTTCTCCACAGTATGTTTTATACAGTTGTTTTCACTCGTTAAAACTTTGGTTTTTAAATTTTTTCCTCATGTGGCAATTCTGTCCTGTAAGTAATAAATGCAGTTACCACATTACTCCTGTAAGTAGTATGTCTAACTCTACTTTTACAGTATTTTATTGGTGCTGTGTTATTTGGCTAGATTAACAACAGCCAGTTACTGGTTAAACCACTAGAACGTAACTGTACTCTGGTGCAGTTTATTTTTATAAAATATAGGGAAAGACAATATTATAATTTTGTATTTTATTCTAATTTTATTCACTGTATTGATGATTATTTCCAATAATTTATATGACATGATTTATATTTAAAACTGATAATGCAGGTCCTATCAAAAGCAGAAAGCACGTTATTCTGACCAAACGGCCTGAAACAAATCTCTAACAAGCTTTTTAAGTGCTGATAATCATGACATGGCTCTCCTGTTATCATCTAATTCAGTCTTTCACTAGTCGAAAGCAAGATCTAGTTATAGAAATATGCAGGAACTTTCCAGTGCATTGGTACATTTAGTTATGAACTGCAAATGATACATATCAACATACATCACCGCACTCACCCATTTAAAATACCATATAGAACCTGAGCATGCCTTCTCATAATTTCTGCTGACGATGACTGAGGGTCCTCTGAAGACTAAACGATCCTATTCTTCATAATCTGATATGTCTCAATCCTGGTTAAATTCTCAATTCTCCAAGTAATTCTGTTTGGTGAGTGCTGAGCATGACCAAGCGGTTAAGGCTCTCGACTCGTAATCTGAGGGTCGAGGGTTCGAATCTACACCAAAACATGGCCGCCCTTTCAGCCGTGGGGGCTTTATAATGTAACGGTCAATTCCACTATTCATTGGTAAAACAGTAGCCCAAGAGTTGACGGTGGAGATAATTAGCTGCCTTCCTTCTAGTCTTACATTGCTAAATTAGGGACGGCTAGCGCAGATAGCTCTCATGTAGCTTTGCGCGAAATACAAAAAAAAAAAAAAATCATCCAGCCATTAAGTCAAAATATGTATGCAACTTCAATCAGTAACTTCTCTAGTTTTCTACGCTGGTTAAAGACCATATTTTTATATATCAGGTCATTCCATAAGTAATGTCCAAAAATTTAATACAGAAAATGCGTTCTCATTTCTGTCTTTGTAGAAGGCTTTAATGACTAAAATATGTAGTAGAACGTGTATAAAAATGTTCAGACAAACAAAAGAAACTAACCCAACTCCACTATTTCAGATCATTAATCAAATAAACCCTTATGAAGATGGATGTGTCTGAGGAGCACATTAGGCATATAATGCTTTATTGGTTTTAAAAAGGCAATAGTGAGGCAAAAACTACACGAAACATTCAAGGTGTTTATGGTGTGGAGTCTCTTAATGTAAGAAAATGTCGAAGGTGGTTTCAGAAGTTCAGGTTAGGTGACTACAGCTTAAGTGATGCGCCACGTTCAGGTCGTCTTTTTGAATTTAATGATGACTTGCTGCTGGCTGCACTTAATGAAGATTGTGTTGTGACAGTTGAAGAATTAGCACAAAAGTTTAATTCAACACATTCAACAGTTCACCATCATCTTTAACAGCTTAGAAAGGTGTCAAAACTTGGAAAATGGGTCCCCCATGATTTGACAAAAGCCAACCTTAGAGCAACAGTGGACATTTGCACTTCTCTGCACTCTTGTGAACTTAACTCACCTCTTTTGGACAAGTTAATGACTGGAGCTGAAAAAATAAATATTTTATAAAAATGTTAAGCGCAGCAGACAATGTCTCAGTGCAAGTACACTAGCTTAGGCACAGCCCGAAATGGACCTTCAACCTGGGAAAGTGTTGTTTAGCGTTTGGTGGAATATTGTTCGTGTGATCCACTTTGAGTTCCTGTCACTCAAGCTAACGATTGCATCAGACTTCTATTGTCAACAGTTAGAGCGCTTGAATGTTGCACTAAAAGAAAAGAGGTCTGCTTTGATCAATCGTATAGGTGTTTTGTTACACCAGGATAACGCATGGCCTCATACAGCAAGGATCACATCTACAAAGACTGAAGAGCTATACTGGGAAAAACTTCCACATCCTCCTTATTCTCCAGACCTTGCCCATCTGATTATCATGTATTCCGAAGTTTGCAGAACTATCTTGATGGAAAAGAGCATGGAACACATGACGATGTCAAAACTTCCCTCTCCATATTCTTTTCCTCAAAACCCCAAGAATTTTATAGAAATGACATTCGGAAGCTTGTGAATAATTGGCAGAAAGTAAGTAATAGTAATGGAACATACATTATTGATTAAATAACATTAAAAGCGTTTGAAATCCTTTCTCTTTTTCTGAACATTACATTACATTCTGAACTGTACATTACTTGAGAGATATGATACATTCTTCATCTTGTAATTTCAGATATACTGTAACTCTATGTTACATTATTCACCTTGTAATCTTAGATATACTGTAACTCTGTTTTACATTCTTCACCTTGTAATCTCAGCTATACTATAACTCTATGTTTTCTTGTGAGAACGATGCAACAAAAACAACACAACCTAACACCATTGCTTTTGATCACTTCCTCATTTGCTATACCAACAATCATTCTGTTCTGTAACTTTACTGTTTGTTTACCATAACTGAAAGTCTTGACTGAAATTTATCTTGCTTTCGGAGAGATACTGTCCGCACAAATAAATTTATGTATGAAATTTAAAGCTTCATACCAGTACTAGAGCCATAATCAGTAATATTCAATTTCGTACATTTAGTGATTTTATCAACAATATATTAAACCTCTTGACCGTTGGCAAGGTAAAAATCTGCATGAATTCGTCAGAACAATTAAGTGTTAGTGAATGATGCATATAGAAATAGCTGTTATAACTGTTTATTTGTTAAACGAAACTCTATCTTCCATCCATGTACTTTCGTAAGTACACACAAAGCCATACTTGATCAATTTCCACACGAGACGTTAAAATTGAAAAATATGACCCACTGTTTTCTAGTTTAGTGTGATAATTTCTAGTAGTTTATTAACAATTTGTAACAGTAGATAGCATTAATGCATCAATGGATTTCCTAAATTTAATATGTCAATTACAGAACCGACATAGATCTAACAGAAACGATTTTCCCATTCCCCCATAAATAGGTGGAAATGCCCGAAAATGCAGTTAAGCATGTTGAACAAAACACAATTTTGAGATATTAGTTCCAGCTAAGTGAATATCGCCCAACATTAGACACCAGATACAGGGAAATATAACTTCAATTCTCTATTTAATTACTTATATTAATAAACACACAAGTGCTTATACATACGTAATAGTTCGATTTTATGACATCAACGCAGCTGAAGACACTGTAAATTAAGATACTGAGGTGTAAATTAAATGAAACAAACAAACTGGAAATATTTAGCTTATATATGCACCTTTTGTTTCTAAGTGCTTATTTTTACAACAGGGAAAAGAAGAAGTTAATAGTTATACACAATGTAATACATAACAGTTGAAGCTATGACAATACGTATGTGGTTCTCGGACGACCCACTACTAGGTGCTGTTTTCTTGGTGCAAACATACACCGCTGATAATTGAAATCCAGATTTTAAATTTTCAGGTTCGTAATTTATCGTTGACTTACTAAATAGCCGTCCTGTTTGTAATGTACTTTACTTCAATTTTAGAACTATGCTTGTGAGTATAAATAATGTTTAACAATATATATACACGTATAAATAAACCAAATGATTATGTTTTTAACACCAGTATCATCAAGATCATATTCATCTTTTTCGTATGTTTGCAAAGACTGTAACTTGGGGAAACATTGTTTAGTGTTTTTTTATGCCTAACTATATAAACTTTGATAATTTCTCTCCTCTTAGCGTTTTTGGTTGTAGTGACTGTTTCATTTCTCATGTTTTATTTTCATAAGCTCTGTGATTTTACATAAGAATACATATAACTCAACTGATTGTATAACAGTGCTGTGAATAACTTTTGCTTGTCAGTTAGACATAACCACAAATTCAGTGTCGATGACAAGAAACACAATTTTTATAAAATAAAGTTTTTTTCTTTCACTACCCATTAAAGCCGTCTTCAGACTTTACAAACTCAGTTTCTTTTTTTCTCTTTTTGTTTAACTTAAATGAGAGTCATACCTGAAATTTAGCCAGTAATTATATCATTTTATCTTCCAACCCTATACAAAACTAACTTTCTTATTATATGCTAACAGCAGATATATTACATTTGTTTATTCCAAGTGCATTACTTTAAAATATTCTAACGCTTTATTGTTTCATTTTAAGAACCAAAAAGCCGTAAGGCCAGTTAGGCCATTATGGTCTGACCACATTTTATGGCATACGTAACTACAATTTATGTATTAATTTTCTAGTCTGAGCTCGAGTCACAGCACACAAGGGAATCACTTATATTCTCCTCAACAACATAATTCTTAGATGAAACAGTAAACAGCTCGCTAACCATCTTGGGTTAGGCTACAACATTTCCCTCAGTCAAATCCTTTCCCAACAATAATGATACACCCTTAACTGGCAGAGCAGGTCTTAATCCAACCACAACTGGTCCCAAAACTAGATCTGATGCTGAAGAAATGCCACCCTTAATACCCTGAGAAATAACAGACTCACCAGTGGTAAAACTATATTATGTGTAGCAAAATATCAACATTAGACTGTCTCATGGCGTGTCGATTTATAATCTTTAGGGTGAGGTTTTCGACAGATTAGTTGGCAACAATATTCATGAAACATATATTGTTGTTTCTTACTTTCAAGCATCTTCTCCAAATTTAGAGAATAAGCGGGGATTTCGAATACACATTTAACAATATACGTTATACGTATTTAATATGAGACAAACATTTACATTAAAATAAATATATATTAGTAAATTCATTACAACTGCAGCTGAACATGTAATTGAAATGAATGATTTTTATAAATTATAAATTATTCTTATTTTATTACATTTTTGTTCACAGGCTTTCGAAGTAGTTCTAAAATGAGTATTAAACCGCTGGGTACCTAGGGTCACCATGCACCTCATAACACTACCGACAGGTATTTTCAAGTCTTGTAAATTCTGTTGCTAGCAGTAACAGTTGTGGGCTTCACTACCTTTATGGACTCTATAACGATAGAAGGAGTCATGTTGTTTCAAGCATTTTTGTATGTGACTAAATCTATAAAGTGTAGCCAGTTTGATGATCATACTGTAGCTTGACTTACGTTATGTAAGAGAACAATACATGTTACAAAAAGTTGATAAACGTATCTTTGCATTGAAAAATAATATATGGAAATACACTAAATAATTAACCAAACAGAGGTTCTGAAACGTCTTATGAAAAATTACTTATTTCAATATCGCGTTAAAATTTGGCATTGTGCTATGGAAATGTCAATGACAGAAAACAAAGCTCAATTTGATTTGATATTAAAGAAAAAAAGATTCATGAAAGATTTTGACATATTTTTCACCTACTTTGGACGAAAACTGATTATTATACTAACATAGGTATAACTAAATTCATTTCAATAATTATCACTTCCTGTATGCTAATCTTTTATCATACACCCCATTTACTGAGAGTCACTAACTTGCCTCCTTCGTGAACAATATAGATAGACACATAGATCTATCTATATATATATATGTATGACCATTCTAAAAATAGTGTGAGTAGAGGATACATACCTCCTCACTAATAAAGATGACATTCTCTAATGGTCCTATATTAAGATTACCGGTTTTAACAATTGTCCTTATATTTCAAGTGGTTTTGATCGGTTTCTATGTACATTGCAACATTAATTTTATAGCCTGTGAGACTCAATATGTAAATAAACAACAACACTAGCATATTTAGAATACTAGACAGATGCAAAATGGCAGAGTGTGAATATTACTTGTATAAACTTTACCCATGAAACATATTTGTAGTTAATGGGTATTTTTACGTCTTGATCTACTTATTAAGCCTTCCTCAGTTAATCAGCCAGATAAACTGTTGAAGGAGAATAGTATTCAAATGACGTTTGTCGATCCGTTGCATATGGGAACAGCTGGTGGGAATTTTGTTTGCTGAAAAATAGTTATATCTTTTTATCTCGTGCATGCTTAGTGTGAATATTACTTGTATAAACTATGAGAACGTGCAAACTCTAACAAGTGATACAATCTATGACGTCACAGAGCATAGGGAATATTAAAGATGATTTCAAATGATATTTCCTGAGTGTAGTTCTATGTAGTGACGTATTTAATGTCGATGATCTCAAGGCAATACACCAATGGTCCTCTCATTTTGCAGGCCCTCAAAATAATGCATAAAAATCTTATAAATTTCTATACCTATAACTCATCAGTATGGATTTAACATAGCTTTTAACTAACCATAACATGGCTTTTTACTAACTCTAATATAAGTTTTCACTAACCCTAACATAGCTTTCCTCTAACCCTAACATAGTTTAAATAAACTTAACAAAGCTTTTTGACTCTTAAGAAAATTGCACTGAGTAGTTTGAAGTGGACGAAACACTTCTGGTTTTATGCTGATATTTATTGGAAATTTTCAAACCAATTGTTATCTTTTATTTGTCCCGCATATGGACTGTATTCCTGTATACAAGGCTGGCTTCACGCCAGTTGACAGTCGACTTGGAGTGAGCAATGTGATAACAAGTTTTTTGAGATCAAACCCTCTGTTACTTTTTTAATTATCTTGTTTCTGTAAGGATCGGAAGGAGGAAGTTGTCCTGTTTTTTAACTCGTCGTTTTTTTTTGTCTGGGACTGTTGCACCAATTTGTGGCTTTTGTGAAATTCAAGCTACAATAGCCCACATGTTACTATTGTGTCATCGTTACGACTCTGAACGTCAGTACCATTTTAGACATGTTTTTTCCATGGGTTTACCCCACACGCTGGAAGGTGTCATTGGCAACGGTGACACTCCACCTTGTGTTTTTAAATTTTTAAGAGCTATTAGCCTTTTTAATTCTACTTAAGTTTTTACTTGATTTTTGAAGTTTCTTTAGTTTACCTTTATTAATGTTTACATTTTAACAACGATTTTACTTTTACGTCGTTTATACTGGTTGTTTGGCACAGATCGCCAGTAAACTCCAACCAACTAACTGCTGTTACTTGTTATATGTGTATGTGTGTTTCTTATAGCAAAACCACATTGGGTTATCTGCTGTGTCCACAGAGGAGAATCGAACTCCTGATGTTAGCGTTATAAATTCGAAGACTTACTGCTGTCTCAGAGAAGAACTATTTGTTTTATCTCTATAATTCTTTCCCATATATTTAAAGGAATACTAAATCATATAAAGCTAAAATATGCAGTAGTAATAACTACAAAATGTCAGTGTAAATCTAAGGGTCCGTGGTTTCCTTCCCGTTACCGCTCTTTTTTAACCATAGAATTCGAGTAGTTCAATTGTAGGCGGTGGGTGCTGTTGACTAGATGCCTTCTCTTTATGCTAATAGTTCGGAATGAGGGTCGGCACGTAGATGCCTTTGTATAGTCTTACATGACTTTCCGGAACAAACTAAGAAACGAACTAAACAAGATGATCTATTGGCCAGGCATGGCCTAGCGCGTAAGGCGTGCGACTCGTAATCCGAGGGTCGCGGGTTCGCGCCCGCGTCGCGCTAAACATGCTCGCCCTCCCAGCCGTGGGGGTGTATAATGTGACGGTCAATCCCACTATTCGTTGGTAAAGAGTAGCCCAAGAGTTGGCGGTGGGTGGTGATGACTAGCTGCCTTCCCTCTAGTCTTACACTACTAAATTAGGGACGGCTAGCACAGATAGCCCTCGAGTAGCTTTGTGCGAAATTTCCAAACAAACAAACAAACAAAAGATGATCTATTTGATACAAATCCTGTTCATTACGTTACATTGTCCTTCAGAATCGAAGGCCTGATCAATGTTACTCTACAGTAAGATATGAAGCTAGGAGTTAGCGGACAACGTTCATCATGTACCATACTACCGAAAGTAAAATTGGGTAGAAACTGTCTGACCTTCAGGTAAGGAATTACAAGTTTTTTGGATTCTGTTTGTAACATGACGTTGTTTTCAAGATTAATGGATTTTCCTAGAATCTAATCTATCTATAGTGGGATAAGGGTTAGGATTGACCTGGCATTGTAGTTACTATGTGGTCTGTGGATCACGGGTTCGAATCTCGTTACTGAATATGCTCGCTGTGTCAGCTGTGTTATAATGTGAGGATAAATCCCACTTTTCGTTCATTTGATTTGTTTGTTTTGAATTTTGCGAAAAGTTACTCGAGGGCTATCTGCACTAGCTGTCTCTAATTTAGCAATGTAAAATTAGAGGGAAGATAGCTAGCCATCATTATCCACCGCCAACTCTTGGGCTATTCTTTTATCAACGAATAATGGGATTGAATGTATTATTATAACGTCCCCACGGCTGAAAGGGCGAACATCTTTGGTGTGACATGGATTCAATCTTTCGGCTCTCAGATTACGAGTATAGCGTCCTAACTACCTGGTCATGCCGAAACTAGTAGGCCAAAATGTGACTTAGTTGTCTTCTGTGTAATCCTTACTTGTAACTTAGAGACTACAAGGTCATATACCTTTTGAGTTGCTTTGTGCGAAGTTCAACAAAGAAACAAACGAAACTAGAACTGAGTGCGTTATTTTATATGTGACCTAGATTTTCAGTTAATATTGATATGTATATATAAATATATATTCCCCAAATTTATTTTCTTAGATTTGTAATACAAATTTGTATCAATGAAATACTGACTTTATTATTACTATTTACGAAAATCATTGGGATATGACATGAGGAAATTGCTTCGTCCGAGTCAAGTTACTAAAAGCGATTTTTTATGTTAGTTACAAATGGTGTTGGTGAATATGCAGTAATACGTGCTAGCATTAAATGTGGGAAAGGGAGTGGTTAACATACAAAATAAATCAATGTTCTAGCTAACTGTACTGTATTTGTAGTTCATAAAGAATTTATGTCTAATAATATTTAAAGCTGAGGATGGTCGATACCTACTGTAAAAGTAAAAGTATTAGTTTAAGGTGCACGAAAATGTTCAACGAAACCTTTTGTATCGGCGAACCTGTATACGCTTTAATTGATAATGTGCCTACAAATCTAGCTATTGTAGAGAAGGAGAGAGGGTGGAAATATTTGTCATGTTTGTTGAGGTACAAACTATTTCGCACTGGAGTGTTTGTAATTTGAACTAAAATACCTAAATCTCGAAAGTAAATATTATTCTAATCTGTTACGAAAATGAGTGGTACACATTTTATATTGTATTGTATTTGGTGCTGTGAAATATGGCTTGGAAATGCTGAAATAGTACGAGTAGGTGAGTGGAGCTTTTTGTTTTGTTTTCAACAATTTCTTTCTTTCTAACTGAAAGGATATATCTCTATATTTATATAGATATATCTCTATTGGCTCTTTGTGTCCAATTTCATTGATGATGGTAAAGTTTATTTGGAACTAACCTTCTCGAATGCAGAATTCACATAAACTGATAAATAACTAGGTAAATAAAATAACTATGTTGTAACTTAATCAAATAACCAATTCGTTACTTTAGTTTAATGTTGTTAGACAAGCTTTCTGCTTAATTACTTGAGCATTTGACAGATGAGAATTGTTTCTTTATTTGTTTTTATTAACTTGATTTCCTGCACAAGTTCGGGTAATTGGTTTGTTTTGAATTTCGCGCATAGCTACACAAGGTTACCCGTTACATGCGTTACCCGTCCCTAATTTAGCTGTTTACGACTGGAAGAAAGGCAGCTAGTCATCATCAGCCACCGCCAGCTATTGAGTTACTCTCTTACCAACGAATAGCGGGATTGACAGTCACATTATAACGCCCCCACGGCTGAAAGGGCGAGCATGTTTGGTGTGACGAGAATTTGAACCCACGACTCTCGGATTACGAGTCGAGTGCCTTAACCACCTAGCTGTGCCGGTCCTCGGGTAATTGAATTGAAAGCTAGTGTAATAAGAGTACATTACATTACTGAGTATACTGTGCGAATAATACCAATATAATTTAATATTCACTCTCTGAGCTTAAAATATTATATAAATGAAATAACTTCTGGTATAGTTTCGCTTGAATTCAAGAATTAATTCCCGTGATTAGCGAAAATATAGTTCTTAGAAGAAAGTATCATTATAAGCTGATATTTTGTTTAAGTCTGTGGTTGTTATATTAAAATAAACTATTGGCTCTAATGTCTAAATTTCTAGCTTGGAAGGTTAGATCATTTAGAGCAATGTTATGTAATTGAACTACAAGATAAACTAGTTAATTCTCTTTATTTTTAATTTTCTATTTCAACTACTAATATCTAGCTGAACATATATCTAGAATATTATTTATATTAATATGAAATTAGTGATTAAGTAATGTTTTCGTGTATAAAAGAAACTGAATGTAAAATAAAATAACAGTTCCATAAACATTTTTCTGCGGGACATTAGCACACTAGTTACAAAATTTATAAAATGTTGATAGCTATAACGAAAACAGTCCTTATTGCTGTAGATGTAATTATAATAAAATTTGGATTTATTGTACACTAATTTCTACAGGCTATGTGAAGCTTTTACTTTTAACATGTTTAAGTATTATATTTGTGATGCTGCAGATTATTTGTTCCCTGGTGGTGCAGCGGTAAGTTTGCCAACTTGCAACGCTAAAATCTGGGGCTCGATTTTCCACGGTGGACAAGGCAGAAAGCCCAATGTGGCTTTGCTTTAAATCAGGATAAAGTCTAAGAAACACCGACTTGCGACAGCGCTCTTGTTTTACAGAACAATTTGATGTAGTAAGATTGTTTGTCTTGGTGTGAAGCACAATGTTACACATTTGGTTATTTGTGCTATGCCCACAGCAGTTAAGGAAACCTGATTTTTAACGATATATTCTTCTGTCTCAGTCGCATATATTTTCTAGCTGCATTTGATGTTCTCCCCGTTGGTTTGCTAAATATGTTTTTGTATTCACATGAGACGGTGTAACTATTTACATACTTTCTGGTTCGCACTAATAGTGCATCTCATTTTATAACCAATCTAGAGCCCTATTTTTTATTTACTAAAACATACTGTTTTTTATTGCAATATTATAATTTGTAAACATAGCTTCTTGACTATATCTGTGCTTACTGTACAAAAACATATGTTAGATTACATATTTCTTTTTCAAATTAGCGGCCGTTGTTGAAAATCCTGACTCGCAGCACAAATATTTACAAAATATTCTTAATGATGTCATAACTGGACTCCGACAGATGAATGGAGAATGGAAGAACATTAACGTGACAATAATAAAATGGCCAGGAGAGAGAACTAAAGAATACTTTGCGTTTGGTAAGTTGCATATTTTAAAAACCTGAGGGTGTCCTATTATCTTGAGTAAAACTAATGATCTTTTATGACAGGTAATATAAAGAAATAACTCACAAAATTAGAAATAATCGAGAAAAACTCCATAACTTAATGGATTTATCAGTTGTTGTTTTTTAAGAACGAAATGATAGAATATACTAGCGATATATTTCATAAACTTTACTGTTCGTGTTTTTCTTTACCTATAACATTATGATTTATACGTACGACATAAACTTTTCTTAAACATACATAATATTTTGGAAGGTTAACCTTACATTTTATTTATTTTTTAACTGTAAGTATAATTTTTGATTACTCAACAATTTGCTTTATGGCTTCTTCAGAAGTTTCTTGGCCTACAAGTAAATTTTAGTTGTATTATTAGTTTAATTCAGCTGTCATTGTTATGACGGCAATTCCTTATATTATGACTGAAAATTAGCTATATTGGTAGTGTTTAAACATGAGTGCTATAAACAGATTGAAAATCTTATATTTAAACGATTTTCGAGCCTTACCATGTTGCTACAGTCCATATTTGGTCACATTCTATCTGACGATAATTTACCTTGGCAAAGGCCCTACAGTTAAATTTGTATTTCAAAAGACCCAGTCTTAAGCTTGATATGCACAAACACACCATTCCTAACTGCTTGTTTTCCATAAACCATCCAGGGTACGAGGATTACGATATCACAGCTCATTATGACTTGATAAGCATGTCTTCATATATAATATAATGAACACAAGCACCATTCTCCAGCCGATTGAGATATGTTACAAATTAAAGAATGTATGTCGTAGAAGTAGCTTGTATACATCTGGCTTGTGTCACATTTTCTCAGACAGGGATATTTACTGAACAGCTTTTGCCAATTAATTTAAAACTAGTGGATTTTACTTTTTACAAGAAGCTGTATTTGTTTGTAACATCTGACATAAAACCTTTTCCAGATCTCTTTCTGAATGAACTTATTACCTGAAATTGACCCGCATTCCTTTGGTGTCCAATGCCATGTAGTTTAAGAGGTATTTCAGTCGTAGATATTTTGTTCCTCACTAGTATAGCGGCAAGTCTACAGATTTACAACCCTAAAATCAGGGGCTTGATTTCCCTCGGTGGACTCAGCAGATAGAGCGATGTGGCTTTGCTATAAGGAAATACACGCATTGAGATACTTTAACTACCCGATCCAAGAAATTCTTTTGGTCCCTAGTGTGCCAATATTTTGGGTCGGTAATGGTTGTTATACACTATTCTAAAGAACATTTAAATTATGGAGTCATCGCATGATTTACGTAAGCCGAATAATGTCAAAAAGTAGTTCTGATACATACCATTATGCTTCGACCTTGTATGGGCTAATGTTGTCACGTGACCTGTACGTTTCATATAACGTACTCTATATAGTATAAATTGTTCGATACTTAAAATTTATTATTTCTATAGAACAGTATAAATTTGACCCAGAGTAATGAATTTGTTGTTAAATGACTGAAAAAAAAATTGTGAAATAATAAGCTGTAAGCGTAGATTTTTTACACCCGATGGGGGGAGGGATGATTTTTTCAACCACTTATGTGGACTGTTCAATTTGCAAATTGGTAATTTCTGATTACGTGAACCTGAAAGCTGTAAACATGCCACGATCTTGTTGCCACGATACTTGCATGTATACTTTGGCTTACTGACTGATACTTAGAACTATCGCTTAGATCGAAAAGTTTAGAAGCACGCCTACATTAAAGATGTACATTTCGGCTACTGAAAAAGCCTACATCTAGGCCTTATTATGTAATTCAATTGGTAAGAACACGAGAATCACAAGAACAAACACACAATTTGAAGGCCTGTGATGCAATAAATCAATTCAACAGACCAAACTGTAGGGGTAATGATTGTATGCACCATATCCCTCACCTAAAATGAAGGGGGGATGTATACCCCCAGGATCTACGCCCCTGGAGCCTGTAAGAACATGTTAATGAAAGTTTACAAAATAATAGGCTTACATGAAACAACTATAATCATATTTATCAAAGTGACACCGTTTCAAACCTATGTTTTTGAATAAAATGTTTCTGTTTGTCTGTTAATAAGTCATGTGCTTAGATTCGGGAGGGGGGCTGTATATTTCATACATTTTAATTATCTCATTCAGAACGAAACAAAAAACACCACTCATCAAGGTAACCGTCAACAAAAAAGACGATCAGGAAAAATTATTAAAAAACGGTTGCTTTTTATTTTTCAAAAGACACACGACCGAACCGGAAAAAACACACCAAAAACCAATCATCCAATGCTACAAATGTCAACGGTTCGGACACACAAAAACTAATTGTATGGCCAAGGACAGATGTGTTAGATGTGGCGGATCTCACGAGGTCGCTCAGTGTCCTAACGAGCGTAACCAAGTTAGATGCGCTAACTGTCAGGGCCCAAAGGCTGCCCCAAATACACCCAAATACGCAACAGATTCCTTTTCAAAACCACGAACAACAATAATCAAACCCACGGCTACCAAAACAACACCAAACAACCTTTACTACCAACTCCAACTGACTCGCAAACCAAACACGCTCAACCTCAACCAACACGTACTTACGCGGACGTAACACGCCCGAAAACAACACAAGCATTTAACCCCACAGATTTCACCACAAACTTGCTAGCAATGCTGATAGAATTGAGTGATCTCCCCTCATTCGAATCAAGGCACGAATCACTCAAGGCTGTTTGCAGCCTTGCAAATTATTATTTTAACCTTCCTCACCTCAAACCACACCATCTTTCACTCAAAATTCACGCAAGGGAAATAAAACAACACAATGATACAACACATTAAAATCTTACACATCAACTGCCAAGGAAATCTCAAAGACAAAAGGATAGAAATATACAACATAAACAAACATATAAACGCCAACATAATCATCGTTTCAGAAACACTTTGCACAGAAAAACAAAACATCACAATCCCCGGATTCATCTCACACAGCATACCTCACTCAGAAAACAACAGAGGTATAATAACTTACTTTAGTACAAAAATATCGCATCTAATCTCAATAGAAGATTCCTTCAAATCTGACATTAATGAGACCATCTTTTGTAATATCCACTTTAACAATCGGTTAACTATTCCGATTCTAGCCATATATTGCTCACCAACCAAAGATATCGACATTAATTTCCTTCAAAAATGTGTTAATCGTAAACCTAAACCAATTATTATTGGAGATTTTAATTCACCGCACACAGAATTAAGGGGTAACAGAGACACACGCAGAGGATCATGCATAAAAAATTTTATCTCTAGCAATAAAATGCACTTAATTAATGACAATACACCTACACACTTCTCAGCCGCTAACGGCTCTTACGATGTACTCGATTTCATCATTGCACCCAAGGACATGGTTAACAGAATATCTAACTTTAAAGTGCATGATGAAATCACCAGTGACCACTTCCCCATGTCATGTATGATTCACCCGCGCCACCCTGCTGTGGCGTACGTGACTCCTTCCGCATGCACCTACACTGAAACAGACTGGCTCACTTTTAATGCCTCTCTGGACTCATACCTACCCCATCCAATCGAACATGTAAATAACAAAGCAGAACTAGACAACTATGTTGATCAAATTACAGAAGCCATAAAGAAAGCCATAAAAAACACAATTCCTAAATCAAAAAGAAAACAATCACTTATTCAATGGACTCTAACACCAGAAATTCACGCACTAATAATCAAACGCAGACAATTAAGACGAACACACTATATCACACGCGATCCACACATTAAAACAGAAATCAATAGAACAAATACAAAAATTAAACAAGAAATTAAAAAAGTCAGAGAAAACAATTGGCATAACTTCTGCAAAACTTAGAAAAACCAAGAACAATCCAAAAGAATTCTGGAAAAATTCAAGAGTATTGCTTCAGACAAAAACACAAATCACATGCTACAACACATCACACACAACAATAAAATCGCAAGGACGGACGAAGAGAAAGCTGAGTTATTAGCTGACTATTACAAATCCGCTTTTAGCGATTTAAACTCAGTAGATTTCGACACACAACACCAACACCATGTCAACAACTACATAAATACAAACCAAGCTTCATTCTCACCAGGATTTCCCGGAGAGACACTAGAAGCATACTCAAATTCAATCAATAGAAAAATAACCATATCCGAACTAAAGATTAATATCAAAACTTGAAGAACACTTCCCCGGACATGACCAAATACCAAATATTATTCTCAAAAAGTTCCACTCTCCTACTACAACACCTCACAAACATCATGAACATTTCACTAGCGACCGGGTATTACCCTGACACGTGGTAAAAAGCCATCATAACAACGATCCCCAAGAAACAAACTAACAGAACAAATCCAGATAATTTCCGCCCCATCAGTCTGTTAAGCTGCCTTGGCAAACTGATGGAGAGAATTATCTCCAACCGTCTCCTCCATTTTTGCGAATCAAACAACATCCTTCCAGAATCTCAAAATGCCTCCAGAAAAAATAGACAAACAACAGATCACCTCACACGACTCACCGAATCAATCTACAAAGCTTACAACAACAATCAAGTAACCATCGGGGTATTCCTAGATGTCAAAAAAGCATTCGACAGCGTTTGGCACAACGTCATCAGATACAAACTAAATCACCTGCAAATAAATCCTACGATAGTCAAATGGATTTCAAATTTTTTAACCAATAGAACAGCACAAGTAAAAGTCAATAAAACCATATCCAAATTATTTAATATAACGTCAGGAGTGCCCCAAGGATCAGTCCTCTCTCCACTTCTATACATAATTTTCGTCAGTGACATACCTTTTCCAAATCTAACATACACACACAATTCACAATACGCAGACGACATCGCAATCTGGAGCACCTCCAGAAACCCAGCAATGGCCATGTCTCGTGTACAAGAATCACTAAACAACGTCTCAACATGGAGCAACAAGTGGAGGGTCGTGTTAAATCCGACAAAAACACAAGCAATCACCTTCTATAGAAAACTAAAGAAGCAAAGAAAAAATCTAGAAAAAATAAAACTATCATTTGGAAACACAACCATTAACATGAGCAAAAACATCACATTCCTTGGCGTCACTTTCGACACAAAACTAACATGGAAAAAACACATAAACAATATACACTCATCAATCAGAAAAGAATTTCATATCAAAGACTATAACTGGTAAACAATCGAAATGCGCACCGAACACCATTATACAAATATACAAGGCTTACATCCGTCCACTAATAGAGTACGGATGTCAAGTAACATACAATATGTCAAACAACACACTCCAAAAAATCCAAGTGCAACAAAACAAAATATTAAAATCCGCATTCAGTTTACCATCTTTTACGCCAACAAATTATCTACACCAAATTAGTAATTTACCAACTATAAGAGACAGAATAACAGAACTTTCTCTCAAATATTATCCAAAAGCAGAAAATAGAAACAAACTAACGGCATCACTACACAAATTATCAAGTGCACCAACGAAATACATATCACCTTACAACATATTTCAAGAATCACAATCCACTCAACAAAGAATCTAAATAAATAAAATCTATGTTATTAACATGAATTCCTTTTTTTCAGGTACAGGGCACACGACAGGCAAAACTTTCGGCGCCTGTCGTGTGAAAGTGGGTTTTCTCGGGGCACTCCCGTTTCCCCCCACATCAAATTCTTCAGGCATTGGATTTCTAGATCCTAGCCTAGGCAACCTTTTTGCCAGACCCAGAATCGGGCTGTTTGGTTTGATCTGAATTTGAATGAATTACATTCATGTTCACATCTCCCCAACTTTTCATTTCGGGACAGGTCCCGGCCTTTCTTTCCACTGCTGCCTTTGCCTCCACCCAAAAGAACATTTAGTGAGACATTCTCCACCCAAAAAATCAAGAATAATAACGATAATTAATTTATTAAAATAATAATAAAAAAAACCACCTCTTAATCTTAATAACAATCCACGAAAGGGGACGAAGAGGAACTACAAAGTTCCTGAACACCCCAGTTGGAGAGAGAACTCTTCTGATTTCTCTCTCTCTAAACTGAACCCCTGCCACGTTAGTTTAGTTTAGTTTAGTTTCGGGAGGGGGGCTGTATATTTCATACATTTTAATTCAGCCCTGCTTATATACATCACCGAAAGATAAGCCATGCATTTCAAGTAAATATTCAAAACAGCAAACTTCGAAATATATATTTATATAGATATTTCACGGCTTGATATAAAAATAGATCTATTTTAAAGTTTATGAAACTTTTGTTATATTTATATTAAACTTGTTTTCACTAATGGTAATTAAATTGATGCTTCATTCAACTAGAAATAACCTAAACAATCCACTTAAAAACTTTACTAAGCGATTTAGTTAGTGTTTACACTACATTTAAATCAAACAAATCTAGGTTAAAAAGTACTTGGAATGCTAACTGATAAAGTATTTGTGGTTCACGACTCTCTTGAAATTTCGCGAAGGCCTACTCTTTATTTGTAACTTGTTTTTTATAACGTTTCTGCATTGTTCGATCTTCCATCAACATTTAACATAAGTTGTTTTTGAAATGCGTATAATGAACTCAAAGTTGTATTTTACTTTGAGAGATATTCTACAAGTAGAACATGCAGTATATTTGTCTTACATTTATTACTTGTAGTTGATCTGGGCCCGGCATGGCCAGGTAGTTAAGGCACTCGACTCGTAATCTGTAGGTCTTGGATTCGAATCCACGTTGCAACAAACATGCTCGCTCTTTCAGCTGTGGGGACGTTAAAATGTGGTCAATCCCACTATGTGTTGGTAAAAGAGTAGTCCAAGAGTTGGCGGTGGGTGGTAATGAGTAGCTGCCTTCCCTCTACTCTTACGCTACTAAATTAGGGACGGCTAGCGCAGATAGCCCTCGTGGAGCTGTGTGCGAAATTTAAAACAAACAAACTGAACAAATCTTAACGCTGAAGACTGATTACTAATTTGTAAGTCACATTTGTTCGGGGAAGGAAGCTGACGCTTTATTAGTCTTTAAAGTAGAAGCCAAGAAAAACATTATGTTCGAAACCTGTATTTTTTTGTTATGGACTCAGGTTTGCTTATTTAAAAATATGCTTTTATTTATGTTGCTATCATTATGATACATTCAGCTCAGTTCTCCGTTTGTATGTATTGATCCAGTATGGTTTCAAAAGCCTTTACAAACGTGTATTAATGCTAATATAACAAATGTAGGGTTAACATTTCTGAGCCTAAATCTCGAAATGACAAATGCTAGCTCAAATTCTTCAGTTATTTGAAACTTAGTGGTGTGTTTTTTTCTTAATTCATTTGGACTTGTTTGACTGGCTCTTTATAATGATACTTGTTTACTAAACATACTAAACTAAGATAAACAGCTGCATGTTGTGAACTTGGTAACTGAATTCCGGTTGAAAAATACTTAAACTATTTCAAATATGTCTGTTTAAATAACAATAAATAACTATAATGAAGTGATCTAACTTCATGTTTATTTAACATCATGGTCCTACACGACTGTTTGTTTTTATATTTGTGGCAACCGCTAACAGGCGGAAAACATTACTTAAACTATTTTTAGCAAACATATTGTTCTATTTAATAAGCTAACAGCAATATTGGAATTAACGATCTCAATTCAAACGACGTCTTGACCACTCGTGCTTTAAATAGCCAGGCTATAAAACTCTATTTTCAGATATAGCTGGCCTTAATTTCCAACTACTGACCAGAGATAAGCATGCTAATCAGTAGTACCTGCACCATAAAAAACAATAACTTTGTACCGTTTTTTCAATTAAATAAAATGATTGACTGTCACTTTTATAACCCGTAAACGAGATAAAGTGTGGGGCATCATATCTGATGTCTTGAACCTTTTGATCTGCCGCCCGAAGGCTAATCACTAAGCCTCACTAATTGTATCGTGAACGAAACAGTTTCGGGCAAAAACTGATTTGCATTTAGAATTAAGCACAAAGCTACACAATAGGCTATCTGTGCTTGCTCCACCACGGGTACGAAACTCGGGTTTTAGTGGTATGAGTCCGCAGACATTCCGTTGTCCCACTGGGGGCGAAATCTGTATACATTCCTATCGAAGTACAGTAACACTATTATATTATATATATATACCACGTTGCTTTTAAACACGCACACACACACGATGTGCCTAGTAAAAACCATCCGCCTATATAACTTCTACCCTTATAATAATGCCGTTCGCTCATAAAACTTTAGTGACAGTCTGCTTATAAAATTTTTGTGACACAATCCATATAGTAATACCATCCATATTTGAAATATACTTGCAACACAGTTCAAAATATACATGGAAACTATATACATATGTTGAAACATGTTGAAATCAAAAAACATCATTGTCCGCCTATAAAAACATTATATGTTTTTGTACAACATACACAAATATACTAGTGAAAACTGTTATCACTACAATATGTTTACTAAATCGATACTTAAAAATACAATCAGATAAAGTAACTATCTCCTTCAATATTTACAAAACAAAATATTAGGTATGATAAAATCCTATCAAGACTGATAATTGTATAATACGTTTGTAAATTATTAGCTATAATACTTGCCTCGTAACATGGATAAATTTGATGGTGAGTATGATAAAAACTAAAATAATTAACAGTGTTATAATAGTTGTCTCATAGAAATAATAGTTTTACTTATAACTTTTAGGACACATAATTAAAACTAGATATTGATGACGTAATAACATGCTGAAACACCCTAGGATCTTTTTTAACTATCTGCCTAGTAAGACCTATAGAATTTTATTAACACCATTAAAAACATTAAATATTGGTTGAGATAAGTTGAAATCTGTATGCTATCCTACGAAAATATAGTGTTGAACACTGTTCTTCTGTGGAACCTTAGTAACAACAGTAACACTATTCTTCTATGGAACCTTGGTAACAACAGTAACAGTGTTCTTCTATGGAACCTTGGTAACAACATCCACCTCTGGAACCTTGATAACACCGTTCGAGTTTGCAGAACACACGATACACTTATTAACAGTATCTGGCTACAGAACTTAAGTAACAATGTTTGCCTATATAAACTTAATAACATCATCCATCTATACAAAGGCCATTAGCATTTGTATAGTACATACCTAAAAGATAACCAGCCTACAAATCCTAGTAAGATCATTCATCTGTAAAATTTTACTAACACTATCCACTTTTGTAAGACCTTAGTAAGACCATCCACTTATAAAACCTAAGTAACACCGTCCATTCATGGAACTTTGGTAACAGCATTCGCCTATAAAACCTTGTAACAGCATCTGCCTATAGAACTTTGAAAACATATCATGGAACTACATGATTCTAGCAACTAGCCCTCTGCTTTTTCGTCGTGTAACTTTAATGTCATCTTCCCATAAAATAGCAGCGTTCTCTGGTATCTATTACATATATTGAGCTCTCGGGTGTCAGCATGACTTATAAATGATGTAATACATTCTATCTCTTTTTTATAGTAATAGCAAATTGCTTATGAAATAATAGTTCTTTAACCTTCAGGAGTAGTATCCTTTTACTGCCCAAGACCTCGATAACTACTCCGGTAAAAATGAAATTCTAGCTATGAGTGGAAGTTACACGTCTGTCTTTTTTCTAAGTTAATATAATAAATTAAAAACATTCGATTGATTCATAGCTTGTAGTTAATAGTTTGTTATATAAATCGGGTTATAGAGAAGTTTTAAACCTATTTCACTGTTTAACAAAAGTCGAACCTCGGATTTTGACGTTGTAAGTCTGTAAACTCACCTGGGAATCCCTAAGTAAGACAAAGGTGAATAAAATGAATATATTCATAAAAACAAATAAAACCAAAACTTTAAACGAAACATTTATTATCGGAACATTTCAGGGTAGTGAAACGCTAGACAGTAAACAAGATTTTAATCAAACACGACTCAAATTTGAAGGACATTCCATGATAATTTGACATACAGAAGACTTGTGATGTTGTCAAGAGTATATGTTTGTTTGACGTTAAACACAAAGCTGTCTGTATTCTACTTACCAAGGGTATCGAAACCGAGCTCTAGTACTGTAAGTCCATAGACTTGTCGTTGTGTCATTGGAAAGCATGTCAAGAGTAAAAAAATATACAGAAAAATAATATCTTCAATGTTATCGGAAAGAAACTGCAAAAAAGTGTTTTTAATGCAAATATGTTACAGAGTAAATAACCTAATTCAAACATCTTAACAAAATCAAGTTACAGAGAAAATCGGCATAACTGTCACTCAGGAATCTAATTCTTCCACAGTCATAAGTTAAAAAAAAAAATTGAACTAAAATAGCGTTATTAGTCTAAACTTTTAACAGATGTTTGAGAAAAATGTCCAAGAAATAAAATATATTTACAAAGACTGTTATCAGGACTTTCAGTGCTATAGATAAAACTGTCAGTGGAATCTTAGGGCTATTAATATTGATTCTTTAGTTGAACGAACTGAGCAGAAAATTCCTTTTAGAAAAGTTTTGCGGCTGCGAGTATTGGCTCTTTAGTGGAAAGTATTTTACAGAGAAATATTTCAGTGGAGTCGTGAGTATTATTTGTTTAGAATTAAGCACAAAACTACACAATGAGCTATCTGTGCTTTACCCACCATCGGTATCGAAACCCAGTTTTTAGCGGTGTGAGTCTTCAGACATACTGGTGTACCACAGGGGGGTTGTTTGTTTGTAATTAAATACAAAGCTACACAAATGGCTGTCTGTGCTCTGCTCATCACGATTATCGAAACCCGGTTTTTTTACTTTGTAAGTTCGTAGACATATCACTGTGTTGTTGGTGTGCCGTGATATTAACTTTTTAGTAGAAGATACTTTTAAGAAAAACAATCAGCGGAATCTTGAGACTGTGAGTATTGAGTCTTTTGTGAAAACTATTGTACAAAGTAAATTGTCTGTGGAGCCTTGAAACTATGAGTATTGCTTCTTTAATTAAAGATATTGTACAAAGAAAATTGATGACGTCTAAAGTCGAAAGATTCATAAACAAAAGCAGAATCTAGAGTTACGAAGGCTTGATAAATATTTGAATGAGAAGTCTGCTTTGAGTGTTTTGTAATTTGTTTAGAGTTTAGTATGGTAGAGAGGACGGCCAAAATGAAACTACGGGCTCCTTACTATCCTTAGATTACGTCCATAGGTGTGATTATGATAACAGTTTTCGTTGTATAACTCTTGAAACTTTCTTAAGCTGGCTGCATCTACGAGATACGAAGACAATTTATTCCATAGGCCAACAACCCTGTTAGAAAAAATAAAGCTGTCTTGGGTAAACGTGATTTTCACCTTAGTAAAGTTTACATGTTTGTTTCTCCTAGTCTAAAAATTCTCGCTGATTAATACTAAAACATTAAAATGGGTTAACATTATTCATTGTCTTTGCAATCTTAAACACATTCCTCGTATGTTCTCTAACTCTTTTTTTTCAAAATAAAACAATTTCACAAATCATAGCTTATCCTTGTATAACATCTTTTCTATACCAGGTAGCATACTCAGACATTACTCTGAAACCTTTTCTAAATTTCAAGAGTTTATTTTTATCTGTAAGGCACTACGCTTGTGACATTAATCCAGCTTGAGTGAACTACATTTACAATAGCTCTCTCCTTTCTTCCATTCAACCAATTTTTCTATCCAATGAGTCAACTTATCCTTACAGAGAAAACTGTTAACAACCATTTTATGTAGCACCTTGTCAACTGCTTTATGGAAATCCAGGTGCACCAAATCCAATTCATACTCATATTCTCATCTGTAACCTCTGTAAAGAATGTCAAAATATTAATACGACTATATTTGTCTCTAATAAAACTATGCTGACTGTCCAACAAAATTTTAAACTTTAGTAAATGACATGACAATGTATCGTTTATCAGACTATTAATGACTTTCCCTATCACTGATGAACAAGTAATAAGCTAATAATCACAGGGACAATTTTTGTTATCTGTCTTGAGAAGAGGACTAATATTATCTAACTTCTAATCTTGTGGTGCCTATCCATAATTTACGGACATATTAAACATAGTAGCAAGTGGCTCGAATATTCAATATTAAATCCCATTCGAAACCTTGGATAAGTATTATATTAGCAGGCAGATTTATCATTTTCTTTTAACTTCCTAAGTTCATGTTAATTTTATCGTGCTGTTAAATTTTATTTCCATCTAGCCACTGTTCAAGATGATGAATAACGCTTAAGCCTTCATTAGTAAAAAAATGAAGAAAAAGTTGGATTTATTAATTCAGCTATATCATAATTATCATATATTGCTTCTGTATCATCTCATAAAAAGTCCTTCTTCTCATCCTAAGACTTTGTTTGCCCTTAATGGATTTAAAGGCATTCTTATTGTTACTTTTTTTACATTTTCAGCCACTATTTTCATATATGTATTTTCCAACTTCCTAATTCCCCCTTAGATTGTATGTTTTGATTTTTTACAATCTTCTAAATATCCCATCATTGTAATCAATTTAATGTTCTTGTATTTATAGCGATTTTGTTTAATTTTGTCCTTTATGCCTTTTCGTGAGCCAATCTGTTTTTTCTTACTTGCAGTATTCCTTTTCTTCTATAAGAAACATGTCTACAGTGAATGCTTAAAAGATAATTAAAATATTTTTCCGCAATTAACTGTTGTCTTCAATTAATTCAGTTGCATTTGTCTGATTATTTGTTTGAAGTTAAGCATAAAGCAGCACAATGGGACATATGTGCTTTGACCACCACAACATTCGAAACTCGGGCTTTAGTGTTGTAAGTCCGCAGAACTTACACTGTGCCACTGGGGGGCAGTTCAGCTGCACAATTTATTCTAGATAATTCTTGTCTCATCCTTCAACATATACCTTTTAAAAAATTAGAATCAATATATCATTACGTATCAGGCTTGGCATGTCCATGTGGTTAAGGCACTCGACTCGTAATCTTAGGGTCTCGGGTTTGAATCCCCATCACACCAAACATGCTCGCCTCTTTAGCCGTAAGGGCGTTATAATGTTACGGTAAATCCCACTATTCGTTAGTGAAAAGTAGCCCAAGAGATGGCGGTTGGTAGTGATGCCTTCCCTCAAGTCTTACACTGTTAAGTTAGGGACGGCTAGTGCAGATATTCCTCGAGTAGCTTTGCGCGAAATTCAAACCAAATCAAACCAAATCATTCCGTACACAATGTCTCCCTATGGCTCAAAGGTATGTCTGTAGACTTGTGATGCTAAAGTTTAGCTTCGATGACCATGATTTTAAGGGCACAGTTAACTTATTGTGAAGCTTTGCGCCAAACAACCATCAAATTGAATCATATGCAGCAAAAGTCAAATCTAACTGAAAAATGATCTCTTTCACCCAGATGTTTCCCAACATCTATTTGTCAAGTGTTTGTATTATTAAAAATAAGTATAAAATATTGGTGAAAACACACTTATCTGACAATTTCTAAAAAAAAACCAAAACTGTGGTCGTCTCTTATTATTTGACTCTTGCACTTCCCAATCTATGTGCGTGAGATTAAAATTTTATATAATTATTACTCCATTAATAGCTGAATTATTTAGATCATAGTAGAATTTCTCACTAGTTTTACGAGTGTAATCAGGTAGTTTTTAACAAATACTATCTTCAAGACTTCTCGCATTTAATCATTAATAGAAACCGAAACACATTCAACAACATTGCTGTTGTTTTCATATCTTCAGCATGGACTCGTATGTTATATGGAAACCCACTTCTCATGTTTTTAGTACAATATCCCTATTAAATAACTTGTATTTCAAAGTCATTCCTGTCATCAATGTTGCCTATATTTAACTAAGTTCTGAGCAGAGAGTTTTGTATCAAGTATTGAAATTTTTTATTGCAAATTATGTTATTTATTCAATAATAATTTTTTCGTTAATTTTAGTATGAAATTATCAGCTTATTTGAAACTGATGTGAAAGTTTAGTTAAATAAGGGTTTAAAGTTTCGTTGGTTTACATGACGAAAATCATCAGTTTTACCCAAAAATGGCTGTTTTCATAAAAAATTTCGTAAAAGAAAGCACAATAATAAGATTCCAATAGTTCAACACTTCAAGTGCAGATCCAATTTACCATTAATCTGCTTAACCATAATGTTGGAAGCCCAAGTTCACTTACATCTGAGGGTCTGTTAAAATTCTTAAGACATTTGGTTTAAGATTAACTTTTCCTACCTGTAGGCCAGACACAATGGAAATCTCACAAAAAAGTGTAATCGGAGCTATTAGACTGAGCACGATCGCTGATATCGGAACTAGTTACAAATCCCCAAGGGACCTGAAATACTCTTTTTAGTACGTGTATTAATACCGGTACAAAGAATAAATACTTAAACGTATTATTCAGTGAAACGTTGTTGTCATTGAATGACATTACTAATATTTTCTCTTTAAAGGTAGGAAGAAACGATGGGCAGGCCACAGTTATGACCATCATGCGTCTTTGTTGTAGAATATAAGAAACGTTAAATACATAAGCATAAGCCTTGGTTGTAGGAATGAAAATATCATAACTAAACAGACGCTATTATGACTAGTATACAACAAATAAGACATCAAAAACACAGCGTGTGCACGGTTAAAAATGCTGATGAAAAGAGAAAAAAACAACAAGAAAGATGAACAAAAAACATCTATAACTAGATGATGTACTAATCAACTGAGACAACTGACAAAGATAAACGGGACTTATATATGACTAGAAATTGTATTGATCAAAGGGATAACTGGCATTAGTACATAATTATTGCTGAAAGATGTATTGATTATAAGAGATAAAGGATAATAGTAAACAGAAGTGTGTAAGGTTAAGAGATGTCCTGATCATATGAAATAAATAATAAAATCAAACATAGCACATACGTAGATTATGTAAACTTTCCATTATGAGTGTAGTTCAGTTGTGCATGCTCGTTAAAACTCAGGAGTCAATTTAAACGAGTCTTAGCAATGTTTACTGAGATTCGTAGAGATAATGAACAAAAATTGATATAGACATAATACTGGCTAGCCAGCGCTCGCGTACAATGTAAGAAATAAACATAAAAATTAAAAAAGGTAGACCTGAGATTGTCGTGCGCTCCTTCATAAAACAAAACGCAGTGAAGTGACCGTCTGGTCTTAGCGTAAAAAATAGTGAGGTAATACATAGTTTGTATTCTCATTATAGGAAGCCAGAATCAATTTAAACAAAACACTGTTATGATTTATTACTTACCTTATAATATATGTAGGATAAAAATAGAAGAAGGTATAAAGAATAGTTGTTGGCAGTTCTGCACATTTACTTGCAAGTTCTCTTTTTTTGCCTTTAATTTATACATAAATGTAATTAAGAGTTCTATTTCATTTAGTACCAAATAATAGTAGAGAGAAACAGAATGAAAACAATTTTTAAAATGAATTTTGATCATTTGTCTTCTTGTGTTTCACATTTTAACAACAGAAACGACTTGTGATGAAATACGGATTTTCTTTTTATTATATAGGAAATTATACTTTTTTACGAAGCTCACCTCACTCAGTGGGCTCATCATAAGTATAAGCGTTAAAAACCTGGTTTCGATACCAGCGATGGACACCGCACAAATAACTCGTTTTGTAGCTTTATGCTTAACAATAAACAATAAATACAGTTCATTGGAAATTATATGGAAAATGATCTTACATAAAATTGATATTGTAATAAAAAGCTACATTAGAGTGATGTATTTTAAAAACGTATCATTAACATTTTATTATGACAGAAACACACATATACAAACATTATATATATCGAAATACAAAACGACGACTTTATGGTGTTATAAAAGAAATAAAATCGTTAAATTTTGTAGTTAGAATTAGTTCCAGTAGAATGAGTTATTTCTTTTGTGTAAAGAAAAAAATCGACAAAAAAAAACACACAAAGCCATTATTGAAATTAACACGGAGATGGCCTGAGAAAAGCTAGACTTTTTGTTTAATTCGACAAGCCTAAAATTATTTGTTTACCGTGTTTCCATAGTTGCTAAACAATACAGATACATTTGGTCTATATAAATTAAAATAAACCAGCATCAATAAAACCACCTGGTCATGCCGAGCCATAACCAAAGTAAGTTGATATTTAGGAATAGATATTATCCAATATTAACTTAAGTTTCATTTCTTACAGTAGAGAAATAATTACGGCGACAATGTTGTGACAATAAATGCATCATTCATAAAGAAAAAAGTAAAAAAAATGTATTAAGGCGTTGAAAAGAACTACAAAATAAAACACAATGTAGGTATAAGTTTGTTTGCTTTCGCAAAGCTATTCAAAAGGTGACAGGCCCTAAGTTTGCCCGGTATGGTCACGTGTGATAAGGCGTTCTACTCGTAATCTGAGGGTCGCGGGTCCGAATCTCCGTCGCACCAAACATGCCCGTCTTTTCAGCCGTGGGGCCGTTATAATGTTACGATCAATCCCACTATTCGTTGGTAAAATAGTAGCCCAAGAGTTGGCGGTGGGTGATGAAGACTAGCTGCCTTTCATCTAGTCTTACACTGCTAAATTAGAGACGACTAGCGCAGATAGCCCTCGTGTAGCTTTGCGCGAAATTAAAAAACAAGGCTCCAAGTTTATAACTGGTGGATTAGAAATAAAGCAGCTAGTTAACAACACCCACCTCAAACTCTTGTCTCACATAATAGTGGGGTTTTAGCTTCACTCTCACAACACACGCACGTTATCAATGTGCAAGTTGCGATATATATATGTATGTGTATATTTATATGTTGTAGTAATAAAACACAGTCACACGAGCCGCAGATTTAATCTCCCATACGTCAATCAGAGTCCACGCTCAGACCAATACAGGTAAGAAGAAATCAGAATGTGAAACAAAAAAATGGTAACTGAATTTCTTAAAGAAAGCATGAGAACAAACATTTATTTCATTTCTTAAAAATAGCATAAAATGAATAAAATTTCTGAAGCGTGCTTTAGAAGTTAAGGTTTTTGTGCTCTGTACCTAAAGGTTAATATTTCGCTCAAAGAAACACTGCATTTTGGGGACATGGGCACGATGTAACAGTAACACTTGTCCTAAAAACAAGTGTCCAGCAACGGTCAGTTGCAAACTCTGTTTGCTTACCTGAAGATGACCTAAAAAGGTCGAAACGTTGTTCTTTACTTTTTTCTAATAAAAGTTTTAATACCCATACCAGCCCTCTTGAGATACAGTAACAATCAGTTTGCGCTTTTAGGTCAGAGCTGGTTGTGGTTGCTCTTGATAAATAACTTTGCATTTAGTTCTATCAGGAATTGTTTGAAACATATAATTTTAACACAATTTTACAGATTATATATTCAAAAATGCGATAAAAGCTGATATTTTGGCAATATATAATGTGTATTATTAAAGAAAATATTCATTTATAAGTAATCCTGTAAAATATTGTCAATAAACAACCCAATAGTTGATTGTATGCTTTTTTTTGTCTGTCGTTCCAAAGCGTACGTTGAAATATGATAAGAACGAACATCTCTTGAAAATATAAATGCTAGATATTATGTCTTGATTCTCAGGTCATTTTCATTCTATATCAGTAATTTTAATATTTCAACCATTTGCTGACATCCACTTATAATATCACTCAAACAATTACGAATGAATCTCAATTTGTTAAACAGCTATTTATATTCGACATAAACTTATAATATCACTCAAACAATTACGAATGAATCTCAATTTGTTAAACAGCTATTTATATTCGACATAAACTATAGGATACAAGACATTTAATCCGTTTAAATCAGTATAAAATAAGTATAGTGGTCGTAGAAGTAGCCCATGTTTTACAGACATATTACCTTCCTTTGGAATGAACATAAGGTCCCAATGAACAACACTTAGAAACGAATATCGTTTTTGGGCTTTATATTTTGGAGTCAAAATGGAGAGGTTATTATAAGGGGAGATGCAATCCCCCACTTGTACAGCAGTAAGTCTACGGATTTACAACACTAAAATCAGAGGTTCGATTCCCTTCGTTGGACTCAGCACAAAGCTATACGAAAACACACACGCAAAGGGAGATGCGTCATTAAATAAAAAAAAGGTTTTGTCGCTTTAAGCAGTTATTACTTCAACTACAATTTACATCTTATACATCTTACGCCTCACTGTACAAACAAATGTTAATAGTAGTTCCGAAACTAAAGAGAGACATAACTTAAAACAAAAATAAACAGCCATTATGTATTTTAAAGGCGGCTATTTTAATACCCACATCAGCGTCTTTATAGTACATCTCACTTGAAGTGAGTTCTTCATCATAAACAGTCATTACATATTTACTAATTTGTTCGAAAGTAGTTTAAAGGTTACAGAGCTTAACTAGCTAGCAAATTGACTAACACATGTATTATTTCAGTTATTGACCAATGAAATTGTAAAATGACTGAGTAATTCCAAAAAATTACTGATATTTTGACATTGTTGCTATATATATCTTCAAGTCTCTAGAAATCTGCCACAATTATGTACTCATCACATCACATCAAATCTAGAACTCTTTATAACCAAAATAACTCCTTTTAATTTAAAAAATAAAAAGCACATTACATAATACTAACACTATCTTTGAATTGTGAAATTTCTATCCTATTACAGAATAAAAACAATAAAAAACAATTGTACTTTAAACTTCTATGATAAACAATAAAGTAATTCCCCAAAAATTATTAGCAGTAGCATTTTTAAACATAAATTCAAAAGTCATTTAAATTTAGACCCTGTAGTGGCCATTATTCCCTTCAAACTTTGCTTTTGTGACCTGGATAATGAAAGTTAGAAATTAACCTATTTTCTATGTAAAAACGGGCAAATTTGCACATTTTAATTTACATAAGTTCTGAATAAAACAACATATAAATAAAGATTTGCATGTATTAAAACTAAAGTTATACAAAAATGTTTAGAAGTGAGTAGTTTTTCGAGATTTGCGACTCTAATCTATATCACTTTCACGTATCAGCTCTCAAATATAGTCTCCCATCATGTTTTCGTTATACGCTCCTTGGTAGCGGCGTTCAAAGTCCAGTATATCTTGGTGGAAGTGCTCGCCTTGCTTCTCTGAGTATGCACCAATGTTCTCCTTGAATTTATCAAGATGAGCGTCAAGGATATGGACTTTCAGGGACATCCTGCAGCCCATTTAGCCATAGTTCTTCACCAGAGCCTCAACCAGTTCCACATAATTTTCGGCCTTGTGATTGCCTAAGAAGCCCCGAACCACTGCGACAAAGCTGCCCCAAGCGTTTTTTCCTTCCTATTGAGCTTCTTGAGGAATTTTGTGCACTTCAGGATCTTCTTTATTTGTGGTCAAACGAAGTCACCAGCTTTGGCTTTTGCCTCAGACAACCTTTCTGAAAATGTTCTGGAAAATGAGTAAATTTGAAATTTTCATAATCCAGGTCTCAAAAGCAAAGTTTGAATAGAAAAATAGATTTTTTCTATTTACTTTAGGCATAAAAAATTGGGAAATTGCACTTTCTGCGCAGGAACAAAAAAAAGTAAAACTTTTGTTACATAGTGTTATATATCCTTGGAAATTTTCCTTTTGAACCAAAATAACTCTCAGTTCTTAGAATTCAGCTTAAGGTTTTCTTGCCTCAACTGATTTAATAATATTTTTGTCATCTTTTGCTTGCGTAATTAAAGGTCTTTCTATCTGTTATTATGTCATCTTAGTTGATGTATATGACAATTCAAGTTTGTCCAGACAAAAAAATTCATTAGTTGTGCAAATGTAGCAGGTGAATAAAATACTCTTAAAAAGTAATGCGGTAATCGGCTATAACCATACACATTTTCCTACATCTTGTCTCTAAGGTGATTATCTCTGATGTTTTTCTTTGATGTAGAAGTACTATTAGTACAGCTTCATATGTTGCTGTGTTGTGTTCAAAGTCATCATGATGACATATTTATTATTCAGATCCTTGAGTTATTTCACACAATTGTCCTTCATAAGAATCATTCGCTAGGCTTAAAGTCGTTTTTAGTATAAGTTGTGCTTCTGGTGTTGTAATTGTAATGTATTACACATTTTAAGCAAGTTAAATGTTACATTTTTCTACAAAGTCTAATCCAAATAGGCACTCTTCATCAATATCAAATACTTCACATCATATCTTGTAGAAACATTTCTGAGAGTGAACATCTTCTCTCTCGCCGAGCATTACGTCCACTTACTATTGAACAGATTCAAAACATCAAACAATGAAATTTATTTTTCATATATTACATTCCACTCTGAGTTTGCATCGGCCATGGTTTCCAGTAATTTTAATACAACTATACGCAATACTCTGTATATTCACCAGCCAGCAATAACCTTGGTGGCCATGACAACCAATACTTGCACTAATCTCTCTCTGTATTAATTCAGCACACTAATGCCTTTTGATTACTATACATTGAGGAGAGCAACAACAGCTTGATCAATATTATAAAAGTAAATGTATGTACGTAGTGTTTAGTAAAACATTTTTATCGCATATAAATATATGGCTATCAATACAAAATCAAATGTATAAATAAAAAAGTTCTCATGACACTGAACAAGCTTGTTCATGGGATACTATTTAATAACTATGAAAATGTATTTTATGTATTTTATATATATTGATAAATGTTAATAAATTTATTATTAATTAACAAAAGTATTACAAATCTATCATAACCATCTTTTTGATATATTTATGTTACAGTATTTGTTTGTTTGCTTGACTGCAGTGAAACACAAAGTTACCCAGTGGGCTATCTGTACTGTTCCCACCGGAAGTATAGAAACCTGGTTTCAAACATTATGTCCTCAGGCTTGATGTTGTGCCACCTGGGGGCTGTATTATAGTATAAATGAAATTAAAATCTCATTCATAATAATACAAAGCATAATATTATAAGATGTTATTACCGAAATACAGAATAAAAGGTTTACTTCGTGATTATTTCAATCCTATATTAATAAATTATCATTCAGTGAATATTGCTCAGTCTGTCTTTTTAATAGTTAATAAGCAGTCTTTTATTTTTTTCTCTAATTTGAATCTCATATAAATTCTTTAGAAGTTGCTTCATTATATAACATGTAATTACCTGTTACTAGTTTTTTAGAGTTAATATTGTAATTTGGAATTTCACAATATTTATTTTGTAAATTACTACTATAACACAAATGATATTCGTAGTTCATTTCTGAGCAGTAATTATAATTTTTAATTATCATATTAAGTGTATTTATACCAAATAATTAATCTCTTATGTGTTAATATAACATTTTTATTAAATTCCCCTACTTGTTTAAAATTATTAACTCAAACATTCTTTTTCTGAATTATATTTAACTTTTGTTGAGCTATGTTCTGTCAACCCATAATGAGTACAGTTTATACGATGAACACTTAAGTTCTTAAGCGTAACAGTGGTAAGCTTCGGGATTATAACACTGAAATAGTAAAAAGCCCGATGGACATAGTAAGTAGCCCAATTTAACTTTCTTCTAAAACAAAGATGCACAAATTGGTGAAATATCTCGTGTATTAAGTAATTTTATTGTAATATATCTGAATTTACTATAACCATATTCATATAATTAGACTAACTAAAATCATCATCTATAATTAGCCTCATGTCTGTCTTAGCATTCACATTTTAATATATAATACATTCAACTAGAATAAGAATATTATTTATTTCCTACAAATAAATGCTTATATTTAGTATAAAATCTTTGATCGCGACATTGTAATTTTATTATTATTATTAATATGTTTATATTATGAGTGATTGATCATAGTTTTTCTTATCAATATTCGTATAGATTTCACTTATACTTACAAAATATCTTAATTTATTTTTTGTATTATGAGTGATTGATCATAGTTTTTCTTATCAATATTCGTATAGATTTCACTTATACTTACAAAATATCTTAATTTATTTTTTTATATTATGAGTGATCGATCATAGTTTTTCTTATCAATAATCGTATAGATTTCACTTATGCTTACAAAATATCTTAATTTATTTTTTTATATTATGAGTGATCGATCATAGTTTTTCTTATCAATAATCGTATAGATTTCACTTATGCTTACAAAATATCTTAATTTATTAAAATAAACTTATAACATTTCTTTCCATATCAACATGAGTTACAGTTAAATCACCTGCGGATTGGTATATTATACTGCTTAATCTAGCATTTACAATATAATTAACATACAGACTAAATAATAATGGACACCAAGCAAAACCTTGTTTAACATAATATTTATTATCATTGGTTCTCTAATTATTTCTCCAACTGCTGTTACTGCTACTCTCTTACTCAAATAAAATAATTCATGAACCAATTATGCAGTTACTTCCTTATACTCTATTTCCAATGGCGCAGCGGAATGTCTACGGACAAATACCGCAATAAACTGGGTGTCGATACCCATGATGGACAGAACACAGGTAGCCCATTTGGTTTGTTGTTTAATTCCGAACAATCAAACCTCCTTATACCCATTATGTATGATTTGTTCAGTGTTATTTTGTGATTTAATGTAGCCAAAGCTCCACTTAAACCAAGGAATAACACGAATATTATTTCATTGCTATGTAATTGTAAGTTGATGCTACTTGAAAAATGTTCTAAGAGAAACATAGTACTTATTTTATGAAATTGAAATTGGTTTATAATTGTTAAAGCTTTTATTTTTTATCACATAAATTGTTTTTGTGATTGATATTTTAATCACATAAGGTATTTTTCTTCATTTATAGATTAAACATAACAGGCACACTGCAACCTTTGCTATTGCATTAAAGGCTCGGTAAGCCAGCTTATTAGGGTGCTTGACTCGTAATCTGAGGGTAACGGGTTCGAATCCCCGTCACATCAAACACGCTCGCCATTTCAGCGGTGGGGACATAATAATGTGACGATCAATCTTACTATTCACTAGTAAAAAAGTAGCCCGCGAGTTGGTGGTGGGTGGTGATGACTAGCTGCTTTCTCTTTAGTCTTACACTGCTAAATTAGGGACGGCTAGCACAGATAATACTCGTGTAGATTTGCGTGAATTTCCAAAAGAAACAACAAACAAACGTGGTTTTATGCACTTTTCTAATGCCTGGCCCTTATTAATATCCATTAAATTTTCTATATTAATATCTTCTTCTGTTATTAGAAATAAATAAAGTCGATTAATTTGTGAGAATACACTCTTAATATAATTATTTATTTTTATTATTGTTTCTTCTAGCTTATTTATCTTAATATAAATGTTATATTAAAATTATTTGCTGAAACTGTAATACTTATAATTGTACTTATTAAGTTTCATTTTATTTCTCATTCAGTGTTTCATTATTAACTTTAGTGTCTACTAATTTGCTAGTCATACAGTAATTCTTTTTAACTCTATTATGACACACGTTATAAAATTTCTTTTTCTTAGTACATTTCTCTTTTATTTCATTCTTGTTACGTTTATACTTATGCCATAAAATATCGTGTTTCTCATTAGCTCTAAAACATTAGAATTTATTCAAGGTTTACGTTATTCTTTTTTTTTCATTTTAACCTTAAAATGATTTTCTTCCTTTACATTTATTTAACACACAATAATCAATTTTGAAACAAAACTTCTAGGTATTTTAGACTTAAGAACTCTTCCAAGGTATAATTGTTTGTCATTTATAACATTATTTATTTTAATTTTATTAATAATTAAAATATTTTCTACATTTTTTTGGACAGTTTGTTTCGTTGTCTTTAAGTTGCTTTTAAAATCTGCCAATATCAAATTCTGATTAGATGTTTTTCTTTGATTACATATCTCTTTATATATTTACTCTTGTAAGTTTTGTGTACACATGACTTAAGCATGATTTAACCAACTTTTTACATTTCCTTTTTATCTCGTGTTAGCATTTATAGTTTTCTGAAATCCATTAAAATGTGATACGCTCTGATATTTACTTATCATATTACTGTTTCCATTGTTTATTTATTTAATATTAATATTTTTATCACTAGGATATATTATATGCCAACAGTTTTTGAATCATTTAGTAATTTGTCTGGGCTTATAATAATGAGAATTATAATCTGGAGGTCTGTTAATTCCAAACTCACTGATGTTAGAATAATGGTTAAATAAATTAACTCTAGCAAATACGGTTTTAGCAGAAACATTCGAACGTTTAGAAAAATATAAATAGTTGAAATTAATAAAAAATAGTGATGAAGTACCACATGAAAATAAGTTTATTCTTGAACACATAAGTATGAACACTAAGAATTAGTTTAATATTATTACTAGGAAATATAAGTGATCTGATGTAAACACATAGGGGCACATAAAGTTCTTGTAAAGGCATTTGATTGTCTGAACATGTTGCTTTTAATGTTTGGAGTTTGAAGGCAGCTAAGATAATTCTTACTTTAACACAATGTCCAGCCTGTAATATTAATCAACGGAAAATTTATGCTGAAAAAGTGTCCTAACGGAAAATATGATACCATAAAGTCATATACAGTAAAAATGACGTTTTCTCCTCATAGTTAGTGGTGTTATTGACCCAAATGCTTTCAGTGTGATTTGATAGCTCTCACAGGTCTTTCTACTGCAAACTAGAAAGTTTTTGAATAGCTATTTGGGGTGTATCAATAGATGTTTGCAGTATGCAGTAGGACTTTTATGTTCATCTAAACTGAATTTTTATAATTTGCTTTAAAATAATAAGACTTTTTTAAGACTAAGTGAGAGTCAAAGGAATTTTTAGATTTGTTCATATCCCGTATTTTAAATATAATTCGAGAGACTATTTTTGTTTGTATGGTCTTTTTCAGTGTACTTTGAAATAGTATTTATGATCAGATGAATTCCTTTCAGAATGGTTAAAAAACATTTTTTTCTTCTTACATCGAGTTTTCCAGAGTGCTTTAAAAGATTTCTACTTTTCAGATGCTTTAAAACACTTTTTTCTTAAATAGTCTTTTTACAGTGCTTTAAACGATTATGTCTGTTAGATGGAATCTTCTTATTATGCTTTAAAATACTATTTCTATTTAGATCAGATATTGACAGTACAACTCAAAACTCTTCTGTCAGTTCAATTATTAATAAAGATTGCTCATTTGTCTACTGGACAATTTCAAAATATTCTGTAAATTATATGTGTATGTTTTCTAATAGTAAAGTCACATCAAGCTATCTGCTATGTTTACCACGGAGAATCGAGCCGCTAATTTTAACGTTGTAAATCCGAAGACTTACCGCTGTACCAGAGAGGTACGATCATATCTATATAAATACGTGCTTAGGAACACTAACAACTATAGAAACATTTGTAAAACAAAACAACAACTTATTCTGCAGGTTCTACTGAGTCATTTCATATATTAATTCCTACAATTTCATGAAACTGATAATCACCCAAATAAAGAAATTCCATTTTGTAACTAAACATGTACAAATTGCTCATTAAAATGCATATATGAGAGGTTACGAACTACTTATAGTGGTGTGTTAATCTGAATAAGATTATGACATGTACAACTGCTCATAACATTTATGTGATTAATTTGGTAAAAGGTAAAAAGCATTAAATGAAGCATTGGTTCATTATTAACGACATATTTAATCGCTAGCAGTTACTTTAACAATAAGTATAACTCACCGCTATTATTATTTATAATGTAATTGGCATTTGAAGGATTGTGAAAATCTTGAAATACAGTGAGGTTCTTGTTGCTAATAGTAAATACGAATTAATAGTAAACATATTTATTTTAGCAAGATGCGTACATTCTACGGTCATTAGAATAGTATGTTGTCAGTATTAATATAAATACATTTCTGAATTCATAAAAAAAGAACAAATGTATAACAATACACTATTTTTAAAATAAGTTTGGTTTGAATTTCGCGCAAAGCTACATCACAGCTATCTGCGCTAGCCGTCCCTAATTTTGCAGTGTAAGACTGGAGGGATGGCAGCTAGTCATCACCACCTACCGCCAACTCTTGGGCTACTCTTTTACCAAACAATAGTAGGATTGATTGTCACATTATAACGCCCAGACTGCTGAAAGGGCGAGCAAGGGTGTGACAGAGATTCGAACCCGCGACCCTTGGATAAGAAGTGAAGTGCTTTAACCACCAGGTCATGGGGCGTATGAGTAGTTTTGAAGAAGGTAAACCGATACAATGTGTTTTATCAAATGTCTCTCCCATTTGTCTATCCATCCAAAGTGCATTTCAGCCATAATTAATGCTGGTAGTTACCTATCTTTGAAAAACTAACCACATATCAGTTATATTATATTACATGAATTAAAATCTTTAGACATTTTGATTAATATCAGGCTACACCGTTGATATTTGCAGGATTAAAGGTTACTGTTTTGATCTACTGCGAGACGAGGATATTCAACTTTTATGTGCTTTAATGTGAATAGCATGTTTATGTTTTCAGTTTTAAAGATATATTTTGATGTAATAAAACGGCATTCTTATATTCTCAGTTTCAACCTGAAATATTCACAAAAATACAAGATATCATGTATATAGATGAGAAATTTCTCTTAGTGTATTTTTCTCAATATGAGTTCCACTAGTCTAAAATATGGCCAGCTCATAGTGGCACGATAGTGAAGTCGCACAGTTTTTACCAACTGTTAAAATTAGTCTAAGGTCTAGTTTCAAGATCGAGTTTGATTTATCAGTAGACAGAAACCAGATATAGCAGATATCAGCCAATAAATGTCTTTCATCTCGTCAGACTTTTGTTTTTTGTCACAAGGGAAATACAATAATAGTTGCAATTGCATTAATCTCCCTAAGACTGCACATGATCTTGATATTTGCAATTTCTTAATGACGCTAACAGTTGTTACTGCATTAAATTCCATAAAGCCACACATGACCTTGATGTTTCAAATTTCCTGTTAATAGCTACTGCAGATAATCAAATACTATTTGAAGATTGTATTACACATCTTTCACTACGCACTCATTTTCCACGTCGGCAATATTTCTGCTTCCACAATACAATAGCTGATCAGAATCAATTTTTGTTTTTGTTTAAACCATCCAGAGTTGTTTAAGGTATCATTATTTGTCGAAATTTCTGCATATGATATGGCATTGGCCTGAATGGAATCTGTGTACAGCCGTTTTGTTGAGTGACAGGACCTAATCTAGCAATCGGCAAAACCATGAGTAAAACGGGACTTTCTTACTTAGTTTTAACTTTCTCCAAGACTGTCTTACTACAACGGTGTTGAACCAACGAAAATAGGACCTGAAATTCCCTATTGTTCCGCAGAAATTCATTACGTTTCTATAAAGTTTTGATGGTTGTTGCCAGCCCGTAAAATTGCTTCAGAGCAACGCGTGACTTTAAACTCTGTTTTCACAAAACACTCTCTACTGGTCTTTAATAAAGAACCTGGTGGACTGAACCTTATGAGGGTTAATTTGCAAATCTCCGTGAATTATTAAATGTAAACTTTCTAACGATCTGAAGAAAACATGTTTGGTAAGGTTTTATACATCATCACTTCACATTGTTTGTGTAATTGAACAAATTAAATTTTAGGGCAAATCATATCATATAAACCAAGCTTGACAGTATTATCTCGCAAAAGGCAGATTCTTAAATAAACGAAGATTTTGGAATCCTACCCTGAAAGGAATGTTTATTAACTTGGTTTACGTAACCCTAATATAGCAAATAATTAAACAGATGTTGGATTGGTTACAACAGAAGAACAAACAACTAGTTTTTCTTTTTTTTTTTTAATATGACTTTACATACTGTTATCAAATAGACAAAGATTGAAACGTGGGATCTTGCAGATAAGGATTAGTATCAAGTACCTGAAGTTTAGGTTAAATGAACAGCTGTTTTAAACGAAACAAAGCTCAGAAGATATGATTCTATAGATAACAACTGATATATTAAATACAAATGCTATAAATACATGAAGTTTAGGTTGCTTCAACTGTCATGAGATATAATAAGTTTCAAGAAATTTCTTTGTAATAAATAAGTACCATTCTGTAAACCTTGAGAATTTTTTTGTTTAAGCCTTAGTATACGATGAAACAGAATGAGCTACAGTTAATACGATTTAAAGAAAAAAACGTAATTTTTGAAGCCTGATATTTGTATACGCTTTACATCTTTAATAACAAAGATACATTTTACAATTCAAAAGTTTACTTAAAATTTGTACATTATTAAATTTGCTACATCGGTGATATTATAGCAGTGTTTTTAGTGTTATATTATAGCAGTGTTTTTAGTGTTATATTATAGCAGTGTTTTTAGTGTTCATTTACTATTTGTTTGATGTTGATGTTTACACAAGAATACAAAGGAACTGCCTGTAAGCTTCTCTAATTTTAAAGTGATATTTCATACTGATACAGCGATATGTATGCCGGACTCGCACCGTTAGAAACCGGGTTTCGATATCCGTGGTGGGTATAGCACAGATAGCCTCTTGTGTAGCTTTGTAATTAATTCCAAACAAACATTTTTTTAATGGTAAACTAGAGCAAATACAGTTCATCAGAGGTACCTGTCTCCAACTCTTGGACTGTATAATAAACCATCGGAATTGATCATCACTCTTGTCATGCAAAGAACAAATTGTTTATAATATAACAAAATGCAAACCGTGGACTCTCGGATTAACTTTCAAGCACATTAAGTATTAGTTAACGTTTAGTCTGGCTGCTTTACAGCAATAATTTCGTATTTGATATTTTTCTGCATAAAAACTGGAAAAATTTGAAGGTGGCTATTCGTGCTCGAATCCTTGCGAGCTAACGAGATATACCCTGTACTTCAACCTTTGTCTTCGTTATAAGTTGATCCTTTAGTTTGTATGGTTGGTAGTTGAAGGTGTTGACTTCCCTCTGGTGATTGATTCAAATTAGGAATAATGGCAGATAACTTGACTAGCTTTGTCAAAAAACAAAACAAAAACGTATCCAATTTAAAATGTTAAAACATTTGTATTGCAAAGCATTAAAGGAGATGTTAAAAGTAATGCTGCTGGTAACACGTACATTAATAACTTTAGAAGGCAGCAATAAAAAGCGATTTTTGTCAGAATAAATTATTAAGTAAACAATTGAAAAATCTCACGTGGTCTAACAAGCGTTGAACATTTTTGTACTTTCTAATATAACTTCAGTGGAAAGTGTGGAAAATAAAATACAACTTACGAGATCTAAGAATATTTATTTGCATATATAATATTCTGTTAGATAAAATTTTTGAAGAAAGAACTAAAACGAAAACCTCAAGATATCTGAATGGAATGCTTTTTTTATATTTTCTCGTGTAGCTTAAGGCGGAAAAGCGTGAAAATTCAAAACCGTCCTACGATGAACCATTGGTTGGTTGGTTTGGTGTTCTATGGCGCAAAGCAACTAGGCTTTTTTTGCGCCATGATGAATGAACTTGACTCTTTATGTGTTATTACATTTGTTACAGATGTTCCTGAACTTGACGATATTGATGCAATTTTATGTGCAGTATTTTGCCCAGAAGAAAAGATAATTCAACGATACTTGAACACTTATCCGATAGCCTCATTATTTTTACAATTGAAATATTGTAAACATGATATGAAGCCTGAAAATTTAATAAAAATCTACAAAGTAGAAGTAAGTATTAATGAACAAGTCTGTGAATTTCAGAAAGACGTATATCATACTTGTACTTTGAACTTTCCTTTTCAATTTGTAAAATAAATATATAAATAATGTGTTAAAGGACGTTTCGAAAATGCTTAACGAATCTAGCTTTACAAAATGTTAAATGCTATTTTTTTATCGTTCACAACGAATTCAAATAAAGACAAAGCACATTAAAAAGTTACATCTGTTTTTTAAATTAGGAGTTATAAAATATAATTCCATTAAAACCAAGTTAAAATTCAGTGTTATTCCATGACGATGTTCTTATGTAGAAATAATTATTTAATTTGAATAAAAACTGTATAACAAACATAACAAATATTTATAAAACTTAGTACCAGTACATGAGTAATGTTATGGTAGTTTTATAGAAAGTTTCTTGAATTACATAAAGAATTAATTATACAAATATGTCAAAGTTTATATTTTAACATAAAATATAGTACAGTTAAATCATGGGATTAAAATTCACTAAATTAATAAATTATCACTATTATTTTTTATTTCTGAAAGATACACCGCCAGTTTCCTTGTATAATGGAAATATTATCATCTTGGATTCGATACATTACTTCAAATACTGTATCAACAATACAGGTAAGATTGATTTCTCGATATATACTGATGGGATCGTTACAGATTTATTGACTAAGATGGCTTGTGTAAAACTTAGCACTTTATCAGATAACTTTAACATGCCTTTCATTCAGTTAACTACTTTTTTGGGGGACTGTAAACTTTATGCTCTTAATAATTTTTTGCTAGAATTATTTCAGAAATGTTTTATTTATCCTGCTAAATCTCGATTTTTTTAGTTTTCTTCATCCATTTATTTATAGATCTTAAATATATATTGTCTTCAAGTAATAATATATCGAGCCTTAAATACTATTCTCTTGACATGTATGCGTACTCTTCCTAGATCTAACTCTCTGTTTTATCGTATCCTCTTTCTTTCAACCACACACACTACTGGCCAAAATCTTAAGGCCAATGAACATAAAGAAACAATATGCACTTTGCGTTGTTAGACTCAACCACTTATTTGAGTAGAACTTCGAAAGATGAAAATAAACAAAACGGAAAAAAAACACTTTTTTAGCATTTAACAGGGAAAATGTGAACACTATGAAATTAGCCTAAATACTAGTTGGTCAAAAGTTTAAGACCATACTGAAACGAAGCTTTAATCGGTAAACACGTAACGAAATTTAGTCATTTGTATTCAAGTATTAGCGTTGTCAACATCTCCCACTCACATCTCCTGTGTTACATTGAGTAAAAACATGGCAAAGGCTAAAAAGTTGACAGAGTTTGAACGTGACAGAATTGTCGAGCTGTAAAAACAAGGTCTCTCTCAACGTGCCATCGTTGGTGAGATTGGGCGGAATAAAACTGCTATTGCAAATGTCTTAAAGACCCTAAGGGGTACGGAACGAGAACTTCAAGTGGTCGGCCCAAGAAAATTTCGCCGCCATTGAGCAGGAGGATTCGACACCAGACGATCGTCGAACCAGGTTAATGCCCTTATGGACGCAGATTGCAGCTCAAAAACAATAAGACGGCATCTACGAGAGAAAGGCTTTAAAAACCGTAAACGTCTTCAAAGGCCACGCCTCCTTCCACACTACGAAACAGCTCGGTTAAACTTTGCAAAAAAGCACCAAACATGGTACGTAGAAAATTGGAAGAAGGTTTTGTTCTCTGATGAGAAAAAATATAACCTGGATGGTCCACATGGCTTCCAACGTTACTGGCACGATAAGGATATCACACCGGAGACATTTTCTACACGACACAGTGGTGGAGGTTCCATCATGTTCTGGGGTGCTTTCTCCTTCCATGAAACAATGGAGCTTTAGGTTATACAAGGGCATCAAACAGCAGCTGGCTACATTGGCATGTTGGAGAGAGCATACTTATTGACTGAGGGCCTCGCTTGTGTGGAAATGACTGGATCTTTCAGCAGGACAACGCTGCAATCCACAATGTCCGCAGGACAAAGGAGTTTTTCATGGCGAATAACGTGATTCCTTTGGACCATGCAGCGTGTTCGCCCGAACTGAACTCCATTGAAAATGTTTTGTGGTTGATGGTAAGGGAAATCTATAGAAATGGACGTCAATTCCAAACAGTGCATGATCTTCGTGAAGCTATCTTCACAACTTAGGATAACATTCCAGCCAACCTTTTGCAAACGCTTATATCGACAATGCCAAAGCGAATGTTTGAAATTATTCGCAATGACGGCCGTGCAACTCACTACTGAGACCTCTTGTTGAGCGTTTCCTACCCTGTTTAGGACCTCTTTTTGGTATGGTCTTAAACTTTTGACCAGCTATTATTTAGACTAATTTCATGGTGTTCACATTTTCCCTATTAAATGCTAAAAAAAGTTGTTTTTTATTTTCCCTTTTCTTATTTTCATCTTTCGAAGCTCTATTCAAATAAGTGGTTGAGTCTAACAATGCAAAATGTATATATTTTTTTTATGTTCATTGGCCTTAAGAATTTGGCCAGCAGTGTATATAGCACTGTGCAAAATTAAAAGTTACATTTTAGGTTACTTTCAAAGAATAGTGGAAGGCAAGTCACAGTTTAAACATCACAATATGATTAATGTTCATATTTAGTACAATAGAAACTCAATGGAAGTACCTTGAGTACTTGGGTGTCACCCATTTACTTTAATAACAGTAGACAGTCTTTCAGGCATTGTTTCAACATATTCAATCAAACTCTCTTCTAGTATTTTTTCCAAATGTTTCTACTACATTCAATTAAAGTTTTAACATTTTATTTGTCATGTTTTTGTTCTATGAAATCCAGGATCTGCTCCATTGGATTGAGATCGGAGTTCTGTGGGGGCCATTTGGCTATTTGAATGATCCAACAGCCTCTTTTTTTAGCTAAATAATTTCTGCACAGTTTGGATGGGTGATTAGGGTCATTTTCTTCTTGTTGCTAGAATTATTTACCAATAATACACAAATTACCTGGTATACAATAACGTATCAATATCTGATTGTACTTGTGCTGGTCCATTATTCCATGTATTTTGCAAGTAACTCCTGATGCCTCAACAGAAAACACCCCAAAACTATCATACTGTTACATCCTTGTTTCATGGTAGGTGATAGGAATTGAGGTAAGTATATTTTATATTCTTCCACCACACGTATAACCTTCGATCTTGGTTCATAACATCCTTTCCCAATCATCAACAGGTTTTGAACTTCTTAGCTCTTCACAACATTTGGAGAGCGATGTAAAAGATTTATGTTTACCTGTTACACGAACAGATATTCATTTTCGTTGAATATTCTTGATGCTATAGATCTGGACAATTTTCTGACACTTGGTACATGGTTGTTTATCTCAAACTTGTGATCAGTGGTAGTCTTTCTTCTGTCCCGAAGGCTTTATAAACGGAGACACTTAACATCAGTGTTATTGATTTTAGGTGTTCTGCTTTTTCCTTTCTTATCTTCTAGTTTACCTACTTCAGTCTCACGTGAAGGGTTTATTTGACAGCGTCTTGAGCGCATTTCAAGTTTGCAGAAAGTTGTCGAGAGCCCAACCAACATCACATAAATTAAAGGTATAATGCGAACTTCGTCTAACAATTCTCTACGCTTTTTGGTTCGGAGCATGATAACAAAACTTAATATACAGTGTTAAAACTGTTTTATCAGTATTTATTTGTGGGTGCTATTAAATTAATTTTTTTACCGTACATGTTATGTTATTTATATGTTACTTTCTTACGAGATGATTTTTTTTCTATATAGTTATGACACTGCTTGCGGACCACCACAGTTATTTCAGGACCTAAGTTTGGCCAGTATGTTAATTCAAGAACATGGGAATTATAAATAATTAGAAATATTATAACCCTGGTTCATTCAGTTGTAAACAGGGTTCAGTGAAGCGTTACCATAGTGTTGAAGTTACGTTCTGTAATGACATAGAAGAATTAGCTCCATTAAATTGAAAGAATGACAAAATTGTTTCTCTTGAATTTCGCGCAAAGCTGCACGAGGGCTATCTGTGCTAGCCATTCCTATTTTAGCAATGTAAGACTAGAGGGATGGCAGCTACTTATCACCACCCACTGCAAACTCTTAGATTAGTATTTTACCAACGTATAGTGGGATTCAACGTCATTTTATAATGCTCCATGGCTAAAGGAGCGAGCATATTTGGTGTTACGGGGATCCGAACCCACGACCGTCATATTACGAGTCGAGCGCCCTAACCACCTTGCCATGGACTAACTTGCTTTAACAGTTTTGTACGTTGCTTATTGTACCTGTGCTGTACTTCACCAAGCAGCCACGTATATCTTCTTGTTTTTACATTCTCTCGCCCAATCACGCATATATCTGTTATTCCATCTGGTCAATTTAAGTTTAATAAACATTCTTTTTTTTTTTCTATCCTTCTCATCAACGAAACATTTGTATATTATTCTTTCTGTGCTTTTAAATAAGTCATCTATCTATAACTTTCACATTCAATCACACCTCTATCAGCTTAACTTGCCGACCTATGAATTTTGAAGGAAAGTATTGTACATATTGGTTGCTGACACTGATTACCGTATCACTATCAAAATATTTTTGTTATATTTGCTTATAGATAGCCCCTTTTATGTTAGGAAATCAAAAGTACAAAAATTGTTAAACCATTTTGCAGTCAATTGTCATTAGAAAATTATATATAAATAACCCAGAATAAAATATTAATGAAAAATATTAAATTTACTTGTTTTATATCCTTATTATAAACTAGTTACTGTGCCGCTATGTGGTGATTTATATGTGCTCTATTTTTGTAATTAATCACAAAACTACATAATGGGTCATTTATGTTCTGATCACCAGTGGTATCGAAACCCAACTTCTAGCGTTGGAAGTGCGGAGACATAGCTTTGTGACACTGGGGAACAGATGAGCAACAACCTTATTTCTCAGTGTCATTTCTAGATACTAATTACTGTCCTGCAACGTAGTGGTGTTTTTTTTTCTTTTAACAGAATACCAAAGCTGAGTTTCAGAAAACGAAAAAAAAGTGTTCTGGAACATTGGCGAAAACAGTGAAAGCAAGTGAAAATATCCGGAAGCATTTGTGGAATAAAACCCTATCAATTGTAACCATTGTGGCAAGTCTGACAGCTGTTTATTTATATGAAAGAGATAATTCGTATAAGATAATGTAATACATATTAAAATAACGTTAAGAAATGTAACCACCTTGGTGTACGTGTATGCGAGAAATAGAAATACGTAGAACTCAGATACTTTACGCGATTGATAAAGTGATATAAACGTTTATAGAATATTTCCATTTTCTGATCTGTAAAAAATTGTATGAAAATTAGAGACCACCTTTTGTGCTGGAGAAAGCTGCTGTAGGCTCCAAGAAACACTACACTGGACTCGCCTTCGAAATACTGAACGAACTGAGCAAAATGTATAATTTCAAGTAAGATTTATTATACTTAAGTAAAGAAGAACCTTATGCTAATGTAACAACAATAAGAAGACAGCGATTTATAAACGTAAGGAAAAGTTTTATTCATGGTGAAACATTACGTGTTTCGACAGAGCATTAGTTTGCCTTTTTCAATCTTCAGTCTGAAGAAGACAAACCAATATTCTGTTGAAACATATAGTATGTTCCACAAGCAATAAAGCTTTTCCTTACGTTTATAAATCGTTGTTTGTCTTTCCATTATTAATATTTATCATATACAAAACAGGGAAACAATATATTGCTATGCGTTTATGGAAAATTATTGTTGGCTATTATTTTCCAGTCTGATCAGAATTCGTGCTTGAATAACGTGGTCTTATTACTAATTATTGTGTATGTAATATTAAGTGTTATATAATATTTATATATTTGATAATTCCGGAGTTTCAGTTATTACAAAATATTTTAATTCGGACGGTTGATTCATGTAATCATGAAATGTCGTAAATTAATGGTAGACGAGTAAAACTATTAATATGTTTTTCAGAGTTAAGAATTTAAAACAAATTTCGGTTTACTAAAGCTAACGAGAGAGAGTTTGATATTTATCTTTCTCAATGATAATCTATGGACCTTAGCCCTATATAATTAGTATAGTGTTGTCTAATGTACTTTACATAATGCAAAAAATGGCGTGGATTTTAATAAACTAATTTAACGATATTTGAGTCAGCCAAGCCACTTATAGTATTTCACCTCCGAGAGACACACATTCAATATTTCTTCAACTCTTTTGCTAATTTTACGGAGTGTGCACTGTGGTTTGATATTGTTTGTTTGTTTGTTTTTCAATTTCACGCAAAGCTACTCAAGGGCTATCTGCGCTAGCCTTCCCTAATTTAGCAGTGTAAGACTAGAGGGAAGGCAGCTAGTGATCACCAAATATGGCCAACTTGGGCTACTCTTTTACCAACGATCAGTGGGATTGACCGTAACATTATAACGCCCCCACAGCTGAAAGGGCGAGCATATTTGGTGTGAGTGGGATTCAAACCCGCGACATTCGGATTACGAGTCGAACGTCTTAACCCACTTGGCCATGCCTGGCCACTGCGGTTTGAAAAAAAATCGAATCCTCTCAAAGCTAACACATCGACATAATAAGTTCATTAAAACTTACTTGTATAGGATGACTGCGGATTGATTCCCTAGAAAGCTTCCGTACCGGAAGGCCTTATAAAACAATGTGTGAGGAGACATTTAGAGTAGGGAAACTAGGCATAATCGAAAACTATTTACAGGGAATTTAATGAACTAAAGAATGAGGAAGATGGTAATGAAAACAAAGAAGCTACAGCATATTAAAAATAGTGATGGTGATGATAAAAAGGATAAGATGAAAACGTTGGGAAAGAAGTCACGAGATGCAGAACAATGAAACTGATAATGATGGAGAATGATACTGTACATTATAGAAATAGAAGACGAAGAGAGGACTGCAGAAGAATGTGTGATGCCGATTGATTTCTGGATGAAACTGTACTCAACGAGAACTCATTGTTTGTTTCTTTTAAAATTTCACGCAAAGCTACACGAGGGCTATTTGCGCTAGCCGTCCCTAATTCAGCAGTGTAAGACCAGAGGGAAGGCAGCTAGTCATCACCACCCATGTCAAACTCGGGCTACTTTTTTACCAACGAATAGTGGGACTGACCGTCACATTATAACACCCCCACGGCTGAAAGGACGAGCACGTTTGGCCTTCTCTCTAGTTTTACACTGCTAAATTAGGGACGGCTAACGCAGATAACCCTCATTTAGCTTTGCACGAAATTCAAAACAAAACAAATCAAACCATATATTGGGAATAGGAATGGCCCAGTGGTTAGCATGTCGGGATGTTAGGTCTAAGTTCTTTTATTCTCGTTCCTTTACCTCTAAAAGCAAATCACGTGCCGCACTTTGTGGCTGTGAGTGCATTATAAAAGTGACAATCAAATCATAGTATTTGTCTAATAAAACATTCGAAGTGAGTGATGAAGGTTAGGTAGCTCCATCTTGTTTGTCACTCAAAAACTGAGGCCGGCTAATGCAACAGTAAATCAAACAAACTGAGATTTAAAGTGGTAAGGATTCATTTTAAGAGAGAAATCTCTGCATCTAAATATAATATTGTAAAGATGCTTTGTACAAAAAAATCTGAGGTCTCTTCAGTTAGAAACATAAATGGAGAAAGTTGTGAATAAGCTAATACTTTGATATTGCAATATTGACTTACCTTTCAGTCTCTTTGAACTAAGTTCGATAAAGAAAATGATTATCTATATGTAATAGTTCGAAAGTACAGGCCTCAACTAAATTAAAATCATTCAATAAATGTTTGCAATATTTAACTTTATGGTAATTAGATGGTTGAAATTTTCATTGTAAGCTGAAAAAGTGAAATAAAAAGTCAGATAAATACTGTTGTAGTTGATGGTTTTGAAATTAACTTTTTTTTCTGGAATATAAAGATCGTTTCATCTCAAAGAGTGATTAACCTTTTAACCTTTTAAATGTCATGAGGTTATAACTTCTACCTTGCTTTATTTATACTGTTATGATGTCTTAATACGAAATATTAGACAAAGTAGTTTTATCAGCCTGGGAATCCAGACTATAAAAAAAGATGATTTCGTATATTAATTAGTGTTAAAAACTTTCCTATTTATGATCTCGTTGGTGAATTATATAAAACTGTCATAGTGAATACTACTCATTTCCATTTTATAGAATTGTTCAAGTAGCAACTGTAGAAGAAAATGTACAAGTTTTTTTTTATAGCGACTTTATCTTCCAATATTGTAAAAAGAAAGAGATTGGTTTTATTAGTTTTACACTAATTTTCCTAATATTTTTCTGTCTGGTATAATTGGCGAATTATTCTTCGCGTGATATTTTCAACTAAGCTATTATACGTAAAAAGGGAAAATAATAACGTATACCTTGCATCAAAACTTCTTAAATAAATTCTAGGTAGATTTTAATCACGCTATTGCGTGTGACTAAAAAACTCCTACGTGAAATAAGCATGTTATTGAATGTTGCAAAAAACGTTTGTGGGATATTTCTTGTGCTAGATAACAAGTAATTTATCATGGGAGGTAAGACGATATAAATATTTTAAAACATTTTTTAGACATAAAAATTAATAATTTTTTAAATTTATTGAACACGTATCTGAATTAATTGTGAATTTTTCTTCCTACTAAAATGTGTAATTTTCGTTATAACGGATTTACTTTCATACTTTTATTTTAATACATACGTGTGTTTCAGTTTCATGCATGTCACGTATATTGTTGGATGTGTATTGCGCAAGTCCCGCCCTTTCTGTAGGTTTGAATGGAATTCTTGAGAGTAAGAATCAACAAGACTTATTTTACAAAAATGCTAGCTCGTTTTAGAACAGTGTCGAAAGTTTGGGAATCTCGCGACGCGCCCAGAGAAGTTATTATTATTAGTCAGCTACAGTCAGTGTGCTACAAGCCTCAAAAGTTATAATTGTGATTAACGCTTATAAATTGGAAAACTATAGAATTTGACCAGAAACATTTATAAATCACTACTGCTCGACTTCAGTGAATTAACTTCGGACGAAATTATTTCTATTAAATATCTTCATCGCTAAAAAGTAAGTGATGCTAATAAAGCTAGCTCGCTTAGGCGTCGTGTGACAATATAAACTCAAAATTAATTTTCTTATCATGAACCTGAATCGCGATAAAATATTTGGTTCTATAACGGATATAAGATTCAGCATCACTGCTATGTTTGTAAAACTGTTGTATATAAATCATTATTTGCAATAACTTATAAAGTGTATTTTTGTTTATATATTAAAATATATTTGTATTAAGAAAGAAAATTGTGTGTATCAATCTTGTTGGCAAATATCATAAACTTAGTACACATTACTATTTAATTAATTTCTATATGAAATTTCAAATTTCTAGGTATTTGAAATAGTAATACAAAATTTATGTAACATAAAGTACGCACAAAATAAAAAAACAATACGCAACGTAATAAAATGGGGGTTCCTGTCCGAGATCTGAATCAGAGACAAAATTCGATATAAATTCAAATTTAAATCATAATTCAATTTATTATTATCAGTGCCAACAAGATTTAATCATGTCTGATTAGCAAAGACTTCTTAAATCACCCTCCCTTAAACAACTCGATAAATATAATAAAACTGAATTGCTCGAAATTGCAAAAGTCTTACACTTAGAGGTTAAAAATCAATGAGAAAAATGAACTATAAAAGTGTATTGTTGAAATATTAGTTGATGATAATTTGTTGTCTGAGGAAGCATTAGAGGAATACTTTAGTGTCTCCACTAGCCAATCAGGGTTAAGTGATAAAGATGAGTTAGAAATTCAGTTAAAATTCAAACAAATCGAGCTTAAACAAGTTTGTATCGAAGCGGAAAGAAAAGTAAACGTCTCGATGCCAAACAAGCACATATCCAAGCCGAGAAAGTGATTAGACCAATGAAATGGAAATTGGACTCAACTTCGACCAACCAAGACACGATGACAATTTTGGACTCAATTAGTTTTTTAAGGCACCATCAGTTAATGAAAATAAAGTTGGTAAATAGTTCCAATATTTTAAGAAAGTTGTCCAAACAATGGAATGGCTTACCAGAAATGGTCACCATTATCACAGAGCGTATTAACTGGTAAAAAGCTTTTGTTGCACTTTTTCCAGAAGATTATACAGATTACGAAAGGTTTAAGCAACCATCCTCAAATTATACGAGTTAGTACCGAAGGCTTATCACCAAGAATGTCAAGGTTATCACAAGCAAATTAATTAAACTTAAATGGAATTCGCCAACAAGAAAGAGGTTTATTTTAATCGATGGTGTAATTCCACGTATATTGACAACAGATTCGAAAAACTAAGACAAGTAGCTGAGGAATTTAAACGCTGTACAAATAACCACCGCTAAACTTATTTTGATTAGCAGAAAGTTGAAACTACAAAAAGCAGCTGCTGTTTTTGATGATTTACTCTTAAACACATAAAACTGCTTTTCAGAAAAAGAAATTAATTTCATCTGAACAATAATGTGTACCTGCTCGATTCACTAAGTTTGAGGATTCGTATAAAAATTTAACTCCTCTGATGGTCAGAATAAAAACTTTGAAAATCATTAAAACCTGTCCGTGTTTTTTTGTAAAAAACCTGGTCATGCTATGTCTGATTGTTTGTGCTTGAAATAGAAAAAAAAGAGACAATATTCAGGGCGTTCGTGTCCGCATATGGATGTAGATTTACCAGATCATCCAGTGTTGTTAATTTGGCCACTGATAAAAGGCTGATATGGTTAGGAAGGAATAGTTAAAAACAGCAAATCGAAACCTCTGACAAATGATAATTTGTTATAAAAAAAACAAGTTCAAACAAAAATTTAAAACGTTGCACTAATCTAAAGGATCCCCAGATTGCAGGTCATAATATGGGATACAAAATATACCCTAGCTTGTGGAGTTGATTGCAGAAATAGGACCCACATTGTGATGGGGATACATTGTATATTAGTCTCAATTTTCTTTCGCCAGTCTCACATGAGGAATAATGAAATAGTAAAATAACCAAAGGAATATAAATGAACTTAAGAGAGCAAGATGTGGGTGCTCAAGCCCACAATGTTTTACATTTATATCACCCTTCACTGCCTGCAGTTGTGGGAAGGTGACTGCGCTCCAAAGTAAAGAAGATAAAATAAAATAAAAAGGTATTACTAGTAGCCAAGTAGAAACTTTATACAGTTATCTACGTTAACTAGTAATTCTCAATCACCATCCATTAAGTCCATCGTAATTAACAAATTTCAGTCTCGAAACAAGCTTATGTGAGTGATAAGGTGTTCATCCTCATAAAGTAATGTCATGTTATTTAAAAAATGTTATTAGCTAAAAATAGTTACCAGAAGCCTTCAGTAAGGTTTCTTTAATTTGTACTTCTTTATATTTATTTAATGCATCCTTATATTTATCACAGAATATTTTAATACCTTTATTTAGAGTTTTCATCAAAACAATTAAATATTAATTTACATATCAATATTTCAGTATTAATAATAAATAAATTATTGCACATTTCACAAAATCTGAATAAATGGGAAATTATAATGCTCTTGATAGAAGAATGTGGTAAATTACAGCAACTGTTCTGCAGGGTTAAGAGCCTAATCTCTCTTCGAATGTTCAGATTATTTGATTATCTTTAATGATGAAAAAAATCTTGAACTTAAAAACTAAGTGAAAAGATAATTTATATAATAAGAGTTCAATTTGATGTATTATATGCATTAAGGTGCAAATCGTCCTATACTAATAAGCATAAACACAAGAAAAAGGGTGGACGGATTGTAAATTAGCTTTATATTGCCACACGGTTCAAAACTGGGTCGATCAAATTAAAATATTTTAGAAGTTTGTTCGTTTTAGGACAAATCTAAGTTGGGATATCTGTTATTTCCAACGCGGTTAACTGAATTCCAGATTTTTGTGTTCAGGTTCGTAAACTTACCACTGACCGACCGGGGTACACAACTTTCTTCTTGCTGTAAATTTTTCTTCGATTGATGTTTAATTTTTTCTTATGTATTTTGCAGATATGAGGTTCAAGAGCCACCTGATGGAAACTTTGGGGCCCGCCAAAGAGACGGTTCTTGGAATGGAATGATTGGAATGGTGAAACGAAAGGCAAGGAAACACGTATTTAAAAAAATAATAAAATAATCCAGACTTTTTTTTTTTTTTTTAAATCCAGGCAAGCTATGTCAAAAAAGTAAATGTCATTCAAATAACTAAATTTAATATATTGTGCTCTACTAGAAAAGTAATCACTTATTCACATTATTGTGATAATTTTCTTTCGTTGGTTATTGCTCTGCACAAAGCTGCACAATGGGCTATCTGTGCTGTACCCACTGCTGGTATCGAAGTGTAATTTTTAGCGATATGAGGCGAAACTGATGAAATTCCGAAATTAAAGTCTTGTTTGTTTAAAACGTTTAAACTTTTTGATTGATGGAATAGTAGCACTGTTGTAGTGTACTTAAGTCTCAAAGTACGACAACGAATCGCGAACTATAAATTATTGGTTTCACAGTCTGAGCACTGAAATTCTGAAGATTTGAGAAATTTTAAAGTTGATTACAGAATAATTAGAACAAAGGCGAAAGCAATATGTGGTTGAAATATTGTCACATACGCTACTGGTGTTGGCGAGGCCAAGACACAAACGTGTCAGGTGGCGGTTCAAAAGGTACGAGTTCCAGGCGTGATGCTACTGAAAACGCGATGTACTTTTGATCGAGGAAGCTTCATATGATCTATTTGTTTGATCCAAAGAATCGGCTACATCCATTGTGGTGGCAGGTGCTGCTAGATGACTTCTTTTCATCTGGTCTATAACTCCAAAGTAGTGACAACTATACCTGAATCCCAACGATCTCTTACTTAGCCACTTATCCAGCGAGCACATAAGATCCAATTGAGAATGAAAATCCCACATCCTCTTCACACACAAAACCCAAGTGTGCCATTTAGGAATTAGAAGATGAACATTAATTTTATTATCAGCAATGATCAAATAAAATATATTAAGTAAGTTTTATTGATTAAGAAAAATATGCAAATAATTTCCTTAAAGAACACAATATAATAACATAAAATGTAGTTTATCTGTTGCTTTAGGCCCGGCATGGCCTAGTGCGTAAGGCGTGCGACTCGTAATCCGAGGGTCGCGGGTTCGCGCCCACATCGCGCTAAACATGCTCGCCCTCCCAGCCGTGGGGGCGTTATAATGTGACGGTCAATCCCACTTTTCGTTGGTAAAAGAGTAGCCCAAGAGTTGGCGGTGGGTGGTGATGACTAGCTGCCTTCCCTCTAGTCTTACACTGCTAAATTAGGGACGGCTAGCACAGATAGCCCTCGAGTAGCTTTGTGCGAAATTCCAAAACAAACAAACAAACTGTTGCTTTATTAACTTGTTTGTACGTATAATAGAAAACTTTAGCAAATGATTTTAAAATAAGAATGACAGACTATCACTTGTGCAAAATAATTTAACTTAACATATTAATTACCGAAAATGATTAAAATCTAAACAGTCAATTATATGTGAATAGGAAGTCGACATGGCAGTGGCATCTTTGACTATTACTGAAGAGAGAGAACAAGCTGTTGATTTCACAATTCAGTATTATGAAGAACCAACAGAAATATTGCTACCTCAGCCAGAGAAGGAAAGCCAACTGTGGGCAATCACCAAGCCATTTTGCTGGGAGGTAAACTTGTATCTAGCTGATTTTATTTTGAATTTTACAAATAGTAAATAAATATCGCTGTCCAATGTTATAGGAACTCTTAATGATTTGTGAAAGGGATTGGCATATTTTTGACCTTTTATAATTTAAAATGTTTTGAAGATGTGTATTTTAGAGAGTTTGTTTGTTTGTAATTAAACACATAGCTACATAGTGGGTAACCTGTACTCTGCTTATCAGGTGGTATCGAAACCCGGTTTCTAGCGTTGTAAGTCTGCAAACATACTGCTGTGCCACTGGAGGCTCGTGTTTCAGAGAAAGAGAAAGCGGACAATCGAATGATGCCTCTCTAGTTGTAGGGTATGGAAAGACAGGCCTCTTTAGAGATGCCAACCATTACGATTTTGGTATATACATTACGACTACACGTTTATACAGACAATTATTACGACTTGTTGCAACTCCCAAATTATTATATATTATATTGGCCTATAATAAAGTGATAAATTGTTCACACAGGGCTTGAAAGGGGTGAAAACAAAATTTCTAGTGAGATACAAATAAATGTTGATAATAAATAAAAGACATAGTTCAAATGGCTACTTGCGATAATCATGTTTGTGCTTGAAATAATAAAAAAATATTTGTATCTCCGACGTCTACCAATAGTTTGAGCGCGGTACTTCTCCATACTGGGTATGTGGGGAATCCATAGTTACGTCATCAGTGCTTGTCAGCCAATCAGCGCTCGCGTAAATGGGTATTTATCGTTTTCAAAGCGGCATAGAAACACCAATGCGATCGTTCACAAGTTGGTAAAAAAGAGGCCTCGTTCACCAGATTGTCTTGTTTTTGGCAAACCTAAAAGGACTAAAACTGTGAATCAAAAATTTATGGAAGAGTATAGTGCAAAATATCCGGTGATTGCATCAAAAGTCAGTGACAGTCATGCGTTTTGTACAGTTTGTCGCATCGATTTTTCTGTGGCGCATGGCGGGATAGACGATTGTTCCAGACATAAAAAATCGGCATCTCACCAACAGAAGGCTGAGGCGAAGACAAAAACGATGCAGATAACGACATTTATGAGTAAGAATTCAGAATATGAAATCATAAATGCAGAATTAATGTTCACGCAATTCGTCTTTGCAGTTAATTTACCCCTAGCTGTAATCGATCATGCAGGAAATCTATTCAGAGAAATATTCCTAGACTGATATAGTGATATTATGGTTGACACACCTGATGATGCCACAAACTGAGGAGTCTTCTCTCGATCTTATGAACAAAAATACAAATTTCTCATGAATGATAAACAAGTATGACAATTGAAGTGAGTGAGGATTGTGGTATGAAAATAAAACATTGTTTTATCTTACAAAATTATTACATTCCTATTTTTTATACTCTTGTCAAACAGAAGTGTTTTTTCTCCTACCAGTTCCAGTAAGCGTACAAGCATGAATTAAAGATTTGTCAGCTTAAGTATTAGATCATACAAGTTTAGTAATTGTGTGGAACACTCCTTTAGCACGTACTGTTCTAATGCAAACAATAAAGACTTTGTTCTTGTTTTATAAAATTGTTTGTATTTTTTTGTTTCATTTGTATTTGATTTGTTCTAAAAATGTTTCCTTATCAATCATTTCTCACTTTCAAGAAGATATGCATCACGTATGACATTGAAAACGAATTATCTTAGTAACATACCCTATAAACATCCCGAAACAGGCTAGAGGTGGTTTTAGTGTAACAACAAGTTGGTTACCAACTAGCATGAGCTATGCTCAGTAACATCTAGCATCTTATCGTAAACCTGTAGAACTAATAAGCTAGGAATCTTCTATTGCACTGAGATGCTCTAAGGGAAGATTGAGATCTGTAAAAGTGACGATGCATAATCATATGTCTTGCTTAATTTTATAGATCTTACTAATAACACCTTATTATTCGCAGACATGTGATATTTTGACATTACAAGAAAGAGGATAATAATAGCAATCTTCAGTAAATCTCTCATGTGTGGTGGTGGAGATGCAGGGTGTACTATATTAAAGAAGTCTTACAAAGAAGTACTTGTGGCCCGGCGTGACCAGGTGGTTAAGACACTCCATTTGTAATCCAAGGGTCGCTGGTTCGAATTTCCGTCACAGCAAAGATGCTCGCCCTTTCAATCGTGGGGGCGTTATTATGCGACGCTCAATCCTACTATTCGTTGATAAAAGGAATATCTCAAGAGTTGACAGTGGGTGGTGATGACTAGCTGCCTTCCCTCTACTCTTACACTGCTAAATATACGGACCACTAGCGCAGGTAGCTCTGGTGTAGCTTTGCGCAAATTCAAAACAAATAAACAAGAAGTACTTACTCCATTTCCTTGGATGCACTTAGGAAAAGGGTAAGCTTCTCATTGCTCGTAACGATAGAGCATTTGGTGAAAGAGGAAATTGGCAAATGGGAATTAGTCATAAACAAACTGAGCTGACATTTCAACCTACTGCGGAAAAGAGCTCTCAATATGGCCATATATGCTGACTTTTTTAATGACTTGAAATCACGAAAAGATTCTCATAGACAAATTAATTGAGGAGCTCATTAAAAAACACCACATGGTAAAATATAGGCATCAGAAGTATATCACCTCTGACAATGGATGTTTCTATGACAACATGATTTGAGGTAGTTACCTTGATCTAAACACTGGAACTAATAGATATCAATACCAGTTCTAGTAGTAACTTATACTGAAAATATATTCAACAGATAGCAAAACTTGTTTGTTTAAAATTAAACATAGAAAAAGCAGCTCTATACCTCAGATATATCTGGTGTTATGTTACAATCATCATGATTTCTATATGACAACAAATTACCTCTGACTCAATTATCATGGCTTTGTCATAAATGCCTTAAGAGGAATATTTAAAGAGTTATCATAAACATTACGAATTGGTTATGTGAATTATGTAACTCAGAATTGTGTGTATCTTATTGTTGAAAAAGATAGACACATAATACTATTAAGAGAAGCTATCAATTTGACCAGTGAATATAAACTTTATTTTGATAACTAGTGATTACGGGGTGAAGGAGTTCCTCTCCAATTATTTATCCTTGCTGTGTCCATTAGAATGAAGACAGTTGTTTTTGATATTATGCTTTGAGATATGATAGATTGATCTTTTGCAGAAAGGCTCAGCAACTTCACGTGTGGAACAGATAACTTGCAACTGTCGCGTATAATCTAACGAAAAACATTGAAAAAGGTGCACCCGAAATAGAATTCAGCATGCAATGTGAAGGAATGAAATCAAAATTGGCTGCCAAAGTTGTAGCAATACTTATAATATTGATAAGGATTTTGCTGGAAATATTATTTTATTAGTTAGCTAGGTCACGTCTTTATTCAACTAAAGACACGGTGGTGGGTAAGACAAAATACTTTGCCTGGCTAACTAATGAATGAATATTTTCTATGAGTATACCTGTCAGTTTGGTCGCCAATTTGGATTTTATTCTTGTAAGTCGCATTTTGAATCAATTTTTGAACGCGTGTTTTTTTTCCACAACTAAGATATTTTTATTAAATATCGTTACGTTTTTGTCAATACATTTAACAAACTACATAAATAAGAAAGTGATCCTCGATAGTAGCTCACATTATCTTTAGGATCGCAACCTATTATTAGGAACAAATCTTTATTTTACAGAACAAACCAGATTCTTTAAAAACATATTTATTTTTGTCTCATCTAGTGTTAATAGGTTCTTTTATACTAACGCCATGCAATTTCGATTAACAGTTTATTGTCATAAACCCCTATATAATCTGTACTGCCGTGTCAAATATAGTTATTTATACCAATTGCATAAGCTAATATCACGTGATGCTAAATCATCTTTAATTAGGATATGTTCATAAAATTTAGTAAATTTGTGTTGAAAACTTGACAATGAACGATTAATTATAACCGTCCGTCCGTATGGTTCTTTTGAAAACTTAAGCTAGAAACTGCTAATATATTTTGCTTGGCCTAATCAATACTTGTGTATCTGCACATTTGTCGCCTTATAGTTTTGTTGCTACGAATCAGCCGCCTTCAGTATGGATGACAAAAACCAGAACGGCCCACTTTTACTCTTAGGTGAAGTTGTGGTAAAAAGGTTAAACCAATTATTTTTTTGCATAGGTGTACGGAAACATTTTCTTCAAATATGAGTGGTTTCTGTTGAACAATTTTGCACACGAAGTTTATATTTACACCAAATGTAGCTGCTAATTGCAAGTTTTAAGATCTATCGGTATACTAAATTTGAAAAAGGTCACTAAAAGTTATGTATATTTTTCTATCAAATAAAGTTTCTTTACTTTTGTGAGAAGAAAAAAACAAGAAGAAACTCAAACAAAATTGGAAATGTTATATCTTAGGTACTTTTTTAACGAATTGCTTTAAAATTTCATATGGGAAGTAAGGTTCGAATATAGAAAATTAATATAAAATAGGTGATGGTTTGGATTAGCAAAATCTGTACTACAAAGTGTAGAAAATCGCTGAACTATCATTTCTGGTAAATAACACACAGTGTATCTTGCAATTCTTTTATTGTTTTTGGCGCAAGACGCAGTACTGCGTATTTTTGTAGTTGGTACGAGATAGGGCCAAGAAATATAGGACAACATGTATTCCAATACAACAGGAAGTTAATGTGCTTCTAAATTTAAAAATGATGTTTCTTGATGTTCTGAGAAATTAGTCAAGTATGGTGTAGTGATCTGTTGTGATGAAGAAAACAACAACGCTACATGAAATCCTGTTTCCTCTCCAGAAAATAATGTGTACTTACTGGAATAGTATGGTTTGCTTGTTTATGCTTGAGTCATTTTTGGGTAAACTAATACAGCAGGTTTTTTTACCTTTATGGTGCAGTTTTGCTTCAGACAGAATTATATCTTAAGCAGATTACCACCTTGTACAGTAAAGGTATTTTTATATAGCTCTTAGTGTTGTCCTGTTACATATTATTTAGATTTTTTTTTAAATTGTGCAAACTTAAAAATGATCAAACAGTGAAAAGGACTGGAGAGAAAGCAACAAATATGTAAAATTAAAAGGGTAGTCTTCGCAAGTTTTTGTAACGTGACACAAAAATGAGGAGACTACTATTGCAATGGGTCAATAAATTACACTTGTTGAAACTAGTGAAAAGAACCAATATTACAACTTCCGTCCCCTGCTGAGACAGCTGTAGGACTTCGGAGTTACAACGCTAAAATCATGGGTTCGATTTCCCCCAGTGGACACAGCAGATAACCCGATGTGGCTTTGCTGTAAGGAAACAAACAAATAATTACAACTTCCTGCTTTAGAAATTGAAAAAAATCAAACTTCTTCTAGTCAAGACAATTCTAAACAAGAAAAGCAAACAGAATGAAAAATTTATCGTGAATTTGAATGGAGTTATCCAATTAAATGTCAAATGATGAACTGAAAGGTGAGTCAACAATTATTCAAAATTTAAGTACAACTATATATTTTGACTTTCCAAGGATAACAAGAGAATGAAGTTCACCATAAGCTATTGTATTTGATAACTTCTTAATGCAAAAGTACTGCTCAGAAAAACGTCTGATATTTGAACATTTAGTATTTTGATTTTGCTGCAAGATTTTAGCACATTTACAATTTTACTAACATTCAGTGTAACAAAGAACTAAATAATAATTTCAGTAATTTTAAATCAATGCCATATTCCAGTAGATTACTTAAAGAAATTTCAGCAGTTAAAAAGCTAGAATTTGTGCTGGAAATGAACCATTCTAGAAGTTCATAAAATCTACATCTGATTAAACAAGAGACAGAATAATGACAAACTGTATCCGAAATATTATTTCATTGATGTTTCCTGTTGAGACAGGAAACTCCGTATTGCCATTTGTAGATGTCATGATCTGTACTCCAGAAATAACAGTGGTCATTTATTATTATACAGCTACTGAAGTATCTGTGAATAAAGATAACAGGTAAGGATATTTTGTGGTTAAAGATATGAGTAATGCCATTATGAGCACAGCTCTGCTGAACAAATTTTATGAAATGGTACAGCAAGAGATATACTTATGAGATTGAAGGCATGGCAATGGAGTTAGCGAGAGGACTTAAATTAAAAATATGTTTTTCAATGAACATGAAGTTATATATTGCATTGATTGATTCAAATGACATATGTCCACTTCTTTTGTTTCTGATGTGTATAATTAAAAATTGTGGAATATGAAGAGATAGTGATATTTTACCTGGCAAAACTATCTTTTCCTACCAGTTTACAGCAGCTAAGCGAACATGAACTAACAATCTAGCCTTGTTTCAATGCAAACAGTAAGAATTGAATTCTCATTACTTTGTGTTCATAATTGTTTTCAATATTCTATTATTTTACTTTTATCATCTGAGCCTTCCTTTCTTTGAGAAAACATCATATATAGTGTGCATCTGAACACTACACCACATATCATATGATATTCACACAGAAGCGATTTAAATGTGGAATAACTCAATTTTGGTCCTCCAAAACGTTTATCATAAAGATAAATCGTGAAACAAACGCTTTCAAACAAATAATAGTTACATACTGATTGATTTGTACTTCAAATCTTTGTACTCACATATCTGTTATGTTGTGTAGTACAAGTTACAGAAAATCTAAAATTTAATCCACGACTCCTTCTGGGTTTGACGTGTGATCTTTTGGGTATAACTATAAGTATTTTGAAATACAGTGCAGTTGCTGAGAATGAAAAATCTGTGGAATACATCCAATGTTTCTTTCTCAGTTTTCTTGCTCATAACAGTCAGTGGCAGTTTAAGATACTCTAGAAAATTTGTCGAAACTTCAGAGGTGGTATCTACAGTTGCCTGGATAATGTGGTTAATGAGAGGAGAAATGAGCTATGAAAGAGTAATGAATGAGGACCATTCACTGTGGTACACTTCTAAATTACAATGAAGCAAACTGGTAAAATTACCGTCATCAAGTATATCATTGTCCATCTCTCAAGAATATGAATGAAATGTAAGTTTAACAAATGTATATATTTATAAATATCTGATATGGAGCAAGGATATAACCGCATTTTCCTTTATTGGACACAGAGAGGTTATAAACAGATATAAGAGTCTCAATGGACCTGAATCTTCTATTAATATCTCCCAAGATGAGGAATGAAAAAAGCAACTGCATCAATAAATTATAAAGATTTTTTTCTCAACCTTTCTCCAAGTGATTGATATAAATAACACAGTGCCATGATCTGACACTGAAGACGTATCAGATCATTCCTTAAGTAATGTCCAATGTTAGGTTCAGAAAAATTGAATGGATATGAAACGCTTTCAATGTTATTTAATCAATAGTGTGTGATCCATTATTATTAATTACTTCCCGCCAATGATTCACAAACTTTTAAATGCCACTTCTATAAAATTATTGGGGTTTGGAGGAAAATAATGTAGAGAGAGTAGTTTTGACATCTTCATGTGTTTTAAGCTATTTTTCATCAAGACAGTTCTGCAAACTTCGTAATAAATGATAATCAGATGAGGCAAGGTCTGGAGAATAAGGAGGATGTGGAAGTTTTTCGCGGTATAGCTCTTCAGTCTTTGTTGATGTAATCCTTGCTGTATGGGGCCGTGCATTATCCTGGTGTAACACAACACCATTACGATTGATCTAAGCAGGCATCATTTCTGTCAGTGCAACATTCAGGTGCTCTAATTGTTCACAATACAAGTCTGATGTAATCGTTACATTGAGTGGCAGCAACTCGAAGTGGATCCACCAACAATATCCCACCAGATGCTTAACAAGACTTTCTTAGGGTGGCGGTTCATTTTGGGCTGCGCTTTAGCCAGTTTACCTGCACTGAGCCATTGTCTGCGGCGCTTAATATTTTTATAAAATATCCATTTTTCATCTTCTAGTCACTAACCTGTTAAAAAAAGGTGAGTTACGTTCACGAGAGTGCAGAGAACTGCAAATGTCCACTCTTGCTCTAAGGTTGGCTTCTGTCAACTTATGGAGGACCCATTTTCCAAATTTTGACACTTTCCAATCTGTTGCAGATGACGGTGAACTGTTACAGCACAATCTTTATTAAGTGCAGCCAGCAGCAAGTCATCATTAAACTCAACAGGACGACCTGAACGTGGTACATCACTTAAGTTACAGTCACCTAACCTTAACTTCTGAAACCACCTTCGACAGTTTATTTCATTGAGAGACTCCGCACCATAAACACTTTGAATGTTTCGTGTAGTTTCTTCCACACTATTGCCTTTTTTAAACTCATAAAGCATTATATGTCCAATATGCTCCTGAGATACATACATCTTCATAAGGGTTTTTTATTATTGATCTGAAATAGTGGAGTTGGGTTAGTTTCTTTTATTAGTCTGAACATTTTCATACACGTCCTACTACATATTTTAGTCATTAAAGCCTTCTACAAGGACAGAAATCATGATGCACGTTCTGTATTAAATTTTCGGATGTATGGGATAACCTGACAGACAGCAACAGCATCCTTTGGCATAGTAATGATACTCATTCACAAACATAATTACCATACAACCTATCCTTGAGCAGTAAAGGAAACTTCAAAATGGTAAGTGATCTAACTGTTTTCAGAAATGTCTCCTGTAAGAGATACAGAAAGGATTAAATCGGTCAACCAGCGGCATAATATTGTCTATCTCCGCCATAATAAGCTCCGTGATAATTGCGCATATTAAAGGTGAGCTAGATCCATGAGTAATCCTAAAATTGAAACTTTTAATAGTTTTTCTATCTTTTGTCTCCTATTTTTATTCTTGTCTTAAGTAAGTTGATCAGCTATTATGAACCCTGCTTATTATGGAATGAATAGTGCATCATCACTCGATTATTACAACTCCAAATATCAAATCAGACTCTCGGGTTAAACAGCTGGACCAATTTATTTTGAAATTCCTCAGGGATAAAGATGAAGTTTTGCTATTTGACAGTCATGAAAGAAAATTCAACGTTAATATATGACAAAAAAACTCTCTGTTGTACCCAAATAAAAAATGTAGAAGTTGAAGCATATTTCTGCTTCAAAATTAGTGTGATGTATTTGCATGCCTCATTGCAAACGATGCTATTTAAAATTTTAAGGCTTTGCATTTATTTTTACAATTAGGACAAGATTAGGAATATGAGCTCTGGCATTTGACACACAAAGTTTAATGGTTTATACGGCAAATATGGTTCTTACCATCAAAAATGGTGGATTTGGTTACAAAAAGGAAGTAAGTTTATGAGTACAGGTTCGTTTCAGAGGCGATTTATTGGTTTATTTTTAAACGAAACATCAGAACATAATGACTCCTCCGACCATGTAGTGTTACATTAGAAAGTGCTACATTGTCAAAGGTTCAAGTTTTTGCGAGGAACATAACAATGCCAAGGTTCCGATAGCATTATAACCAAATATGTGTCCATAACACATATTCAGGATACCAAACACTAGCACTCAGTTGATGTTCCCTCTCATAGCTGACCAATGATTTATCTTAAGAAAGCTACCTTAATATATCATGTATAAAGAAATTCAAGGTTAAAATAATGTGTTCAATAATCCAGGCACGACTCCACTATTGAGATTCGGTCCTCTCTTTATCAGGTAGTCACACATGGGTGGATGTTGCTTCATTATGCTTATAAATCGTTTTTGTTGTGTTTTTTATAAACTTATTATTGTGGCATTATGTGCTTCCATACAAATGTTCCCTATTTTTATTTTTACGCAAAAGCAGTTTTTATTGTAACTTTTTTTTCGATGGGCAAATGTGGATGAAAAATTGTTTCGAAAGTTTTAGTAAGTATAAAGCTTCACGTGAACGAAATTAAGGGACTAGCAAACTGTCATAGGGTTATATTTTTATCCAAGAAATATGGCGTATGTTAATCGTAAGTTGTGAATAAGTTTTAATTAATCTATCTTTCCAGGTTTGGGCCGTCACCGTTTTTGCTTTAATACTCGTCAGTTTCACAGTGCATCTTCTTAACGTGTTAGTGGTCAAATACTCATCTTTGCCTACAAGCCGTAGGGATTACCAGCTGACACGTGACTGGTACCGTCCATTTTGGTATTTATTGGGCGCTTTCCTCATGCAAGGGAAGTACAAAAAGAAGCAACATTTTATTGTGGTAGCATTTTAAAGTAACATTTTTTGTCCCATAATATTTTCTCTAATACTTTTACCATTAGAGATAGTGTTAACTGATCATTAAATTTAGTGCCGATTTAGCATTATTAGACATGTAATTTCTGGAGTCTTATTTAGCCTTTAAGACAGCTTTATATTCATTATCGCTCTACCAAATGCATTGAAAATAATATTCTAAATAACGACTTCATTATATTTTCACTGTAGTGCTTGTGTAATAATGAACAACGGTTTATTTCCTAATTTTATGACTGATTCTTTGGATAATCTGACACAAATGAAATCTCTACTACTTTTATTATCAACTTAGTGTAATTGTAATATTAATCGATTCTTTAATCACTGTTATAGACTTTAAATTATCAGTAATGTACCAAGGGTGTGCGTAAAATAATTCTATCTGAACAAAGCTGTCTGTAATACAAGTTTATAAATATTAAATAGTGCATTATATATTATTTCTTATTTTAGCACTTCTTTGTTGATGGATCTAGCTAGCACGATTAATCTTTTTCAAACTGTTAATTAAATAATATATTTTATTCGAATATTTAGGTGGGCATTCGCCACCGTTTTTCAGTGGCACTAAATTAGTAGCTGCTACCTGGTGGTTGTATGCTATCGTACTATTCCATACTTATAATGGAGCACTAGTAGCGTTTCTTTCCATTCCGAAGCAAGGAAAGACAATTAACACACTTCAAGAATTGGCAGAGCAACAAGAATTAAAATGGACGTTTTTGAAAGGATCAGCCCATCAGAATTTATTTAATGAGGTATGTGGTATAATAATACCTCATCTAACTAATAATGACTTATAAAACTATTGTTAGGTCATATGTTTGTGTTATTGTATCGCACTAAGACTGTCGATAATAAGGACGTCATTTTCACAGATACAGTTTTCTCTAAGGGAACATGGTGTCATTTAAATTATACTGTATTTGTTTCACGCCTTTATCGAAAAGGTCGTTTGCTTGCTCAGCTGACTTGACGAGTCCTAGAAAAGGTATGCAACGGAATAGATATAGTTGAAAGTTCTTCTTGGAAACTCCTACTGGGTTAACAGTGGCGGCTCCAGGATATTTTTGTTGGGAGGGCTGAGAGGGGCTGAGGTAAACTGCGGAGGGGTTTTCCAAAATGCCATCATTATGAAGTATAGATGGTAAATTATAATAATGTAGATACCTAGGTACATTTCAGAGAGGTGTGCTAATTTGAACTGCGTTTTCAATGCAGGTTTTATTGGAAACTCATAATGCTTATACTTTGGAAACTCATACTCTGATTAATAATTCATTATTACAAATTAGAAATAATCTGTTTTTGAAAATATGCGTATATGTAAAAGAGGAAGCTCACCTAAATTCTACTCAAGGTAATACATAATAATAAAGAAAATCAAGATTAGGTTAGATTGAACATTTAATATACCATTAAGAGTAAAGCTACAAATCAAAAGAAATATAACATAAAGACATAGCTTACATAGCAGAAACGAATTATCCCATGTGAAGTTAATATACTCTGAGGAAAAGTAAGGTCACTATCAGGCTAACTATCTTTCATCTTAATGAAGACGTTGAGTTCTACAGATCTATGTCTCTTTGGTGTTAATTGTTAAGCAACAACGACGATTGTGTTTTCCATATTTTATGAATACATGTAGGTAACAATATTGGGGGCTGAAGGGGGCTTGGCTCATTCGGGGGGGCTCAAGCCCCCCAAAGTCCCCCTTGGCGCCGCCACTGTGGGTTAATAAGAAATGACATATTTTTAAATATTATTAACCTTATTTTCATGCAAATTACGCATATTATACTATTAGTACAAAATGTCACGTTTCGACAGCTTAGGCGTTATACAACTTAAATTTTGTTCACAGGGCGTCTGTAAAATTAATTTCTTCTAACGAGTATGCACAGCTCTAATATAATTTTATAATACTAAATGTTTACAGACAACGGCTTCTCTGTTTTTTAAACCGTTTATTTTGTATATTTATGTTAAATATTTGATATTAAAATTTTAGCTAACTATATGAAAGTTATCTTGTTTCAATTCGATAATTTGAAATGAAACATTTTTATTATTTTAGTTCTCTAATAGTGATATCTACCGCACAATCGGAAAAGGAGCTAGTGACTTAGTGAATTCATCGCAGCAAGGGCTGAAGTTTGTTCTTAGTGGACACTATGCTTTTATTAAAGAAAAGTCGTACCTAGACTACATGCTATTTCAAGACTATAATAAAACTCATTCATGTAGAATGCACAAAGCCAGAGAAGAATTTTTCAAAGTAGGCTTTGGATTTGCATTACAGCAAAGGAGCCCATACCTGCACATTATCAATAAAGGGTGTGTATGGAAAAAAAACAACTATTCTAATGTTCATCACTGACGATGTAGAGTGATTTGTTAATCAATTACTAGGATATTTTGTGTTACTTGTATATTTTTTGCTATGGATCTCTTTAGTTATAATGGAGTTTCCTAGCGGGTGAGTAGCAACTTTATGGAATTACAAAATTAACATCCAAGGTTCGATTATCTGCTATTGACTGTGTGCAGGTAGACCACACAGTAACTGTGCGCTATACCAATATAAACAAATTATGATATTGAACATTCTTATTCTTTTCGTATAAAATAATTTATTACTTCTATAAATTTACGAAAAATATAGTCCGTTATCTATAAATTTTAAATTATTCATTCTACATTACTGAATTATTACTCAGCGGGTTTAATACTCGCGTTGTAAATCAAGGTATATGTTCCATCAGTATTTTTTATTTACTTTAATCTGTATTCAGGTAATGCCACTGGTTGCTGTAAGGTAGTGTATGCTCAAAACTCATGTGATAAATTGTAACAATATAAATGGAATTAGCTAAAATTAAAATATTCGACTTATAATTGTTTTTAGTATATTTCTGTTAACAATATTCTAACCTTTTTGATGTAGGTTTTGGTTTTTGATTTGAAAATCCTCTTCGTACTCTGTTATTCTTGGCTAACAGGAATAATTACATTTTAAATAGACAACCTTCTGAGTGGCTTTTATAAAACAAAGAAATACAGGACATACAATTTTGATTGTGCTTTCTACTTTGTAAATCAACCATTGTGCTTATCTGGAAGATCATAAAATTGAAAGTAAATATATATATAGATATATATATTTAATACGTTTACTAGTTTTCTTTGACGTGTAGAACATTTAGGGCATGAGTTCAATGAAATTCCTATAGCTAATAAAGGCTTTAATAGATGGCAGCATATACTATATAGATGTATTACTAGTTATAATTGCATATTCTATTGTTCTGTCATTTAGATCCCATTCTTTTGCTTTGTGACCCAGCATAGTCTTGTAGTTAGCACATTTAAGTCACAATCTATGAGTCGCGGGCTCAAATTCAATCACAGAACTTGTTCCCCTTTCAACTGTGATCAAGTAGTGATCAATCCAACTCTCCAGTGGTAAAAGAGTAGCCCAAGAGTTATCGGTACGTGGTATTAACAAATTGCCTTTTATGTAGTCTGTAACCTTAAAATTAGACAGAGGTAGCGAATATAGCTCCTGTCAAACTTTATGAGAAATCTATAAACAAACGTTTGTCATGTCGACGAAGCAAATACCTTAATGTATGCTAATGTAAGGAAAAACAGGTTAAAATGTAAAATTCTTTAACCTAAAATAATAACATACATATAGCATAATTAATGTTAATATATAATTTTTCACACAATGTTAAATGGACTCTTAAGGTGTGCACCTAGGTATTATTACTTTTCCATGAGAGTGTACGCGTGCTCATCTTTTTCTAAGATGAGGAAGCCAAAAATAACATAGAAACGAATATGTGACCATCGTGACTCCAAGAGCAAAGAATCTAGAAACCTGAAATTTTGCGTACACATAAAATGGACCCTGAGAGTATGCACCAGGGTATTACTTTTTCACGTGTATGCGCAAGTGCATCTTTTTGTTCGTAAGTCCAGCAAAAAGCCACACAGAAAAAAAAAGTGGTTTCTTGTATGAGAACTTCCATATAGAAACGCCAGCGTGTTTTGGTAACAATGCACTTCAGCAATAGCTTTTATACCATGTTTCTTAGCAATAAAAGTGTAACCCAATATCGTTGTTAAGAGGCTATGTGCTGAAAGTATAAAATGAAATATATAAACAATAAAATCGAAAAAAAAACATGTTTTCTACTTAAAAATTCTGTTAATTAAAATGATTTGTTTTTATTATATATTTTTAAAATCAGAAAACAAGTCTGAGGAAAGGTTACCTTTATAAACAAGCCACCTTCCATAAAGAAGTAACAAAAGAGTATACTAAAATGGATTCAGAATATACACACTGACATAGTGATCTAGAGTAAATCAACCTCATAACTTGAACAAAGCCCAGTACTTTCACTAGTAATATATAAAAATATACCTAAAATCCTCCACATGTTGTAATTATTTTTTAAAGAAGGTGCTATAAGTTACATCTTTAATTAGAAAGCAAATTTACATTAAAATAAATTATATTCATTATCTGGGCTTTTGTTTTATTTTCGTGATAAATAATTTCAATTTTATATAAATCATCACTTTCTCATTATATCAACTGTTTTAATTTTTTTTTCACAAAATATTGCTTTCCAGCAAAATATTTCTAAGTGGGGAAAAAAAAAGCTTCAGTCAGTGAAATTAAAGGGTTAAAGATAGGTAGGATGCATGGTCTATTGGTTGTGTAAAAAGAAGTTTGCTGCATGTTAGATTTGTTTCTTTGCTGTTAAGCACAAAGATACACAATAGGTTTCTAGTGTTTTAAGTCTGCTGACATATTACTGTGTCACTGGGGATCACGTGTTAAAAGAGAATATCCAGTAAAATTACTGTAGGTTTGTTTGTTTTTTGGAATTTCGCACAAAGCTACTCGAGGGCTATCTGTACTAGTCGTCCCTAATTTAGCAGTGTAAGACTAGAGGGAAGGCACCACCCACCGCCAACTCTTGGGCTACTCTTTTACCAACGAAAAGTGGAATTGACCGTCACTTAATAACGCCCCCACGGCTGGGAGGGCGAGCATGTTTGGCGCGACTCGGGCGCGAACCCGCGACCCTCAGATTACGAAGCGCACGCCTTAACGCGCTAGACCATGCCACGCCATTAATGAAGGAAAATACATAACTGGCTGTCCCACAGTGTGACAGTGGTAAGTTTACAGACTTACTAAGCTAAAATCCAAACACAGCAGATACCTCAGTGTGTTTTTGCTCTAAAAATCAAACATAATTCATTGATTTGGATAAATCAAGAGTCCATACTTCTCTTCGAGTGTTGATTAAACGTTTTTTTATTTTAATAGTAACATCATTTCTTATCGTATATGCAGTTTGAACGGCAATTTTGTTTTTGGAAAACAACTCAAATCTTTGCATGTAGAGTTTTGATTGTCAGAGAATATAAAAGAAAAACAAATTTCAAAGTTGTTTGTTTGTATATTGTGAAGCTTAAAGCTACACAATAGGCTTTCTGTACTCTTCTCACTGCGGTTTCGAAACCCAGTTCTTAGTGTAATAAACCCACTAACTCAAAGAGAGATAATTTTCTAAAGAGTCTAAATCCTAAAATGTTTTTTTAATAAGTTTCGAGCATTCGACGTAGACATCACGTCTTTGATCTCGAAGAAGACTAAATGTGCGAAACTTTTAAGTAGTAATTATGTTAATTCTTCTTTTGTATTTAAAATATTGGTACGACAAAGACAAGATAGTAATATCCTGTTTAGGTTATAATCTATCCATCTGTTTAGTTGTCCGTTAAATACAAGGAAAAAAAATCTAATTTACATAATTTAAAGGCTTGTAAGGAAGGCTTTAGCTTTAATAACTGTATTTTTATTGCATTAACAAAGAAAAGTGTTAAAACAATTTTTTTCTATTTTTTCGACCAGAATTAAGAGAATGCTCCATAATGGACTCGTGGAGAAATGGAAAAGGAGGTACTGGCCAAAGACAGGTAACTGTGACATGGCTTCTGACCAGAACACTATTTCTCTCGAAAACCTACAAGGAATTTTTCTTGTTTATGCTGTTGGTATTGTTCTGAGCGCAATTATTTTGTGTACTGAATATGCTCTACATTCTAAAAGAAATCAAAAATTAAAAAGTGAGGGCTAGACTGATTGCAAATAGTAGGATATAAATTGTGAAATAAACATTTAAAACCAATACCCATACAACAGGTGAATATAACACGGCAATAACCATGCATTAACTAGTAATATCAAGATCTATACAGCATGTAATTCTGTGTTATTTTTCACTGAGTCGTTTGGAAAGAAGTTCCTACACCAAATACAGACATCACATATCCATGGCAATTACAGTTACTATGAATAACCACTTTACAAGAGGCCTAATATCAACTATTGATACCAATAATCAGGAAACATGATTGTTGGGTGACAGTTCAACATCATCTAGTGAAAAGTAAGAATTTTGATTCTAACTGTTCATGATATTAAACACAGAAAATAAACATGTGAAGAAATGATATACTCATGGATATTTTTTTTGGTAGTGTAATATTTCATACTTACGCCTGCGGTATTATTTGTCGTGAATAGTATGTGGTTTCTCTCGAATACTTATTAGTTTAACGTCCGATGGACTGATTTCTCTGATTATATTGCATGTATTGGATTGACATTGTGCACCTGTATAAATTATTGATAACTCAAAGCATGTACAGTAATTGACGTAACCCTAATTTGCTGAAAATATTTGAGTGAATACATGTAACAAAACTTGAAGTTGTTAACGGCGGTTTTAAAAAACAAACAAACACCTACTGTTAAAAATAACAACAACAATGGCATTATCTATTAGTTGAGTGTGTTCTATTATAAATCATAATTACTACACTGGTTAGAAGTATAATGATTATTGCTAACCAGAAACTTAGTTTCTTTTTATATAATACACTATTACTTGAATTGAAATCACACGACTTCTTCCCATCAAACTAAACGTATTTTATTCTGAATTTACCTGTAAAGTCGTGCACCACTATGTCTGCTAGTTGTTTGGAGTTCAATTTAATTGAGTTAACAAATTTATTTAAAACTTAAGTTTACAGTCATGAGTGGAGTATCCAACTGTAATTTGAAGTTTACAAATAGAATTAATTTGGGGACCATGATTCAAAATACAAACAACAATTAAACGCATCATACCAAGATTCTCTGATGCATTGAGAATACTAAGAGAATCTTGAAATGTCTCAATATTAAAACTATTAAATTGTTCTATATGATCAGGTTACTGTAATTTGATTAAACTTCCTATAATATTTTTTAAATTACTTAATACTATCAGTAAGTTATGAATTACATAATCATATATAACATTCGTTATTTGACTCAGAGAGAGATAGAAATATTTGCTTATTTGGAGCTTGAGTAGGAAATCTTAGACATCTTTATATTATTATGGGGTCCGACATAGGAAGAGAGGCACCAACAGTTTCCTTCAAATATTAGCAGGTTGTTGCATTTCTTCATACAAGTCAGGAAATGTTTAAGATTTCAGTTGTACTGGGAGCAGGACCAATGGATTCTTATTACGAGTCAGGAGAATGACCTTCAACCCCAAAACATGAGTTTATATAAGAATTTCTTTATCATTCTTATGATTCTTAAAGTAACGTACACATCCAACTAACAAGTAAATATGTCAATAACTTGGATGAATTTTTTGAACTCATAGTAATTCTCAGAAGAAAAAAACCAAAACTAATTCAACAAATGGTTATGATAACCAATTATTGAGATTAGTATAAATTTTCTCATAGCGTTCTCAGTGTTGCTGTGGCTTTGGTTTTAAGTGATATAAACAATTGATTTTAAATACCACCTGAAATGCATCTTAGTTTATACATGACGTGTACATTTTCTTCATTTTTACAGCATTATTGTGTGACTTCTCATATGCATTAATAAGTTGTGTCCACTCGTTATTGGCCCGGCATGGCCAAGCGTGTTAAGGTGTGCGACTCGTAATCTGAGGGTCGCGGGTTCACATTCCCGTCGCACTAAACATGCTCGCCCTTTCAGCCGTGGGGGCATTATAGTGTTACGGTCAATCCCACTATTCGTTGGTAAAAGAGTAGTCTAAGAGTTGGCGGTGGGTGGTGATGACTAGCTGCCTTCCCTCTAGTCTTACACTGCTAAATTAAGGACGGCTAGAACAGATAGCCCTCGAGTAGCTTTGTGCGAAATTCAAAAAACAAACAAACAAAACAAACAAACAAACCACTCGTATTCCATGTTGCATGTTTGTATACAATACATGGAATTTTATCAGATTATATTTCTCATTTCTTGAAGCATTTGAAAATAGCATAAAGTGTCTCAAAATAATCTGCTTGCTTCGCTCCTCTCTTCCTAAAGAAAGTTCTAGCATGGATAAACATTACTACACATCCATGTTTCTGCTTTCTGTCGTTGCATCAAATAGTGCTTAAAATAATACATCTAAGTATATTCTTATTTTTATTTGTATTATTTCCTATACCATGATATCAAATGTTTTTGCTTATTACTGATCAAATGATTTAATTTAATGTTATGTAGTAAGAGTTTTATATTCTTTCAATGGTTATTATTACAAACTTAGATATTATTCTTTCACCCTGGCACATTAAAAAGAAAACAATTCTGTTGACATTACCAAAATGAGTAAAATCTAACACTGTTGTATAGTTATTCAATTTTCCTTTACCTTTTATTTGATATGAGATCATATTACATAATTCGTAGGTATAAAACTTGCACATACTTAACATTTCTCAATTACATAAGTCATTATATACTCATAATTATTCTGTCATCTGTATATATATATATAACATTTATCAATAATCATATTATCAAAATACTAAATCATATTTCTCTGACATATTTACAAAAGTAAACAAATTATTCATCAAAAGATTACACTATTAAACAATAAACTATAGTCTACATTGCTATACTTTCATACATCATAAAATTCAATGATCAAATAATATCTTTTCTATCATCACATTACTTTTTCATAAAACCACAGTTACTAATTTAATAAAGAAAAATTAATTATCAATTATGGCTTCAATATCTACCATGATTAAATACATATATGATCTCATTACATAATATTCTTTTAACAGTTTCTTAGTAATAAAACTATTAAAATAAAAGAGCAGAATAAATATTTAAAATTCAACAAATTATAGAAATCAAAGTAAGAATTAAATGTCTTCCTTCTTTTTGTTGTTGTTGACGTTTTATCATTTTTTTTTGAATTTTTGGAATTGTAGCATTCTAAAATTAATGACAGAAGAATTGAAACAATAAACATTTATTGTTTATCACTCACATAAAACACAGACTTCCCATTCAATACAGTACTCAAACGGATATACTTTATAGTCACAATAGATGTGGCTCAAGTGAATCAGATGCTAATATGCTAGACATCTGAAGTTTGCTGGATTTATGCACACCAATCCTGTTATTTGAATTATGAGTCTTGTCTTTTCCAGTCCTTTTGATTACAATTTTGTATAACTATAAGTCACTTACTGGTAAATATCAGTGAAGTCTGCAAATTCATATTGCCTTTCCCCTTATGCAGAGTTGTGGAAGTGTGTTGTGCACCATTCCACATGTTGAATATCCTCCTTATCAAACCTCTCTCTAGGAAATGGTGTCCTAAACTATAGGTGTTTGTTCCCCCAGTAAACGTGTATTTGATGGTTAATTCTTTAACGATATTCACATCTGCTACCTTGAAACCCTGTACTTCAATGGTAGCAGCTTTGTTTTTTCTTCTTCTGTAATTGTATCGTGTAGAGTTACACAAAACCAAAACATTACAGTACCTAATAACATGATTCTGATTCTTGTTGCTTTGTCATTGTTGCTCTAATACATTTAAAATACACTTCTAGTAGTTTTTGAGTTGTTCTGAATTGTTACTGACTCACTCCATTCTTGGCAAATTTACACTGATCCATTTCCTGCAATTCAGTTTTAAACTAATCCTCTTCATACATTGCACATTTCCTATATCGTTTCTCTCATTATTGCATCAGCAGTTCTTGTGTTACAAGCACTGAATTAGTTATCTTCCACTTATTTATCCTGTTTATTTCTGCTGTAACTCATAAGTCATATACATGCTGTTGAAACTCTGTAAAAGTTAACACTAATCTCTTAGTGAACAAATGATAGGTTATTTCTAATATGTTGGATAGCTCTTTAATCTCTGATTCTATACGTATGCTCTTAATTACCTGTAATTCTATTTTGGTTAATAGTTCTTGCAAATCTCTACACTTATGTTTAACTGCACATCTATATACTTAGTTTTACTTTTGAAATTGGAGGGTAAATCTATTCCCTGTCCATGTGAAAAGCAACGTTTAGCTGGTTTTAGGTATCTGCTACTTTTAACTTAATTAATGCAATATAATTAAATTGATGCAAGTCAGAAATAGGATGTACTGCTCATAAAGTTAACTCATTCCTTTATTAAACAACCGTGGTTCTAGGGTTCTTGTCTTATAGAAATGAAATGGTTTAAGGATACTTACTCTCTTTTCACACAACTCTGCTATTCTTTTCTATTCCTAATTCCTAAAAATATTACAAAATTGAATACTTGCTATGGATATTGAATAAATTCCTTAATTAGGGTGGCATACTTGAATAGGTCCCTCTATACATGCCCTCTTCTGTCACTTATAAATAGCTATGCTTATCACTTTAAACAGCAATATATGGGTTTTTGCTCTGTATAGTTACAACTGAAGAACTGTTTTGTGCTAATGGAAAAGGCATAATTCTATATAGCTTAATATTTCTACCTGTTGCTTTCAAGGGTATCTTTTAAACATCCTAATGGTATCCCTTATTGTAGCTGTCTTTACATCAGGTTATGTATAAAGATGTAAATAAAATCACTATGTGTTAAGATCACAAATTATAAATGTGGAGGTGATCTCCTTTCCATTTTATCTAACATTCTTTCTAATTTACTTGGGGCAGGAAGTATTAACGTTTTATCAGCAGCTACATAAAGTGCTTGCATTAACTTAGCTAACTCAGTTCTACTACTTACAACAGGAATTTATAACAGTTACAAATTATTCTGTAAACTAGTGTTGTAAACTAACATTTCAGCTTCTGCTATGTGAAGTTCAGTTTGTTCTACTTTAGGATACATTAATACATTAGTGATATTTACTAATGCTTTGGATACTTTTATAATCTCTTGGTCATGAAATTCAGTTGTCTGATTCAATGAATTTATTATAGTTGCCTGTTCAACTATCAATTCTGTCACCTCTCTGGATACTTGCCTATAATGATCTACTTCCTTATTTAATTCTCTTAAATTGTCTGAAGTTGGAGTTCCAAATGGGAATTTTAAAATGCTTCCATCAGCAATTATCAAGCCATATTTTCATCAGTTTCATTCCAGTACTGATACACCATTTTAATATCTTTAAATATAGCAATAAATCGCCTGTGCATGATATTGTTTAACTAATGTCTCATAATTTTAAGGTAGCTGTCTCCTGATGTGTTATATGGTATAGGTCATATTTACTGAACTTTCTGGATAAATGCCCACATGGTGTATCATTATCAAACGATTTTTTTGAACATTACTAATTTTTCTTGTGAGTGGGTTAACAACCTAACATGCTATAGAAACAGTATGCTCTCAAATATTATTCATTTATCTCTGGATAATATAAAATTTCCTTCTTCAACAATTACAAATGCCTACTGTATTTTCTGCTGAATCAATACTTATATTTTGTTCAGCTTCAACTATGACCATAAGTATCACTAGAATATTGATAACCCTATAGATATATCTACTACTAATACTCTTAATTAAATTACTTAATAACACACATGTTAACTATATACATATAGAACCTTATCTTACAACTTCATAAACAGTCTGTTATATTGTTGTAAATCTCTAATACCCAATCTTATACTTTACTGGAACTAGTACTGACAACTTTCACATCATTCTTGGGTTTGTATACAATTGCTTGTGTAGGGACCACTTCTGGTTGAGTTATTATGGGTCTACATGACCTTAGATGATAGTCATGGGCCACGATACATCCTGTCTTGTTACTGGTGCACTTGATATGTCATTAGTTTCTGGTACACTGCTTTTACTACTAGCGTTAACAATTGGAATATTCTTTGTTGTCATAACTTCATCATCTAATACTGCACCACTAACTTTTAATTTTGGTTCTGGTTCTTTTGTCTCTAACATTTTATCATCCTCAATGATTTATTCAGTCTCACTTGAGTTCTCAGTTTCTTTTTGTATATTATCCTTTTAACCATCTATCTTTGTTTTACTATTTAAACATTCATAAAGATAAGGTTTATAATATTTTACTCTGTTTAGCCTATTCACATGCACAAGCTCTTTGTTATCTCCATAAATCTCTTGGATCTCAAAACTAACTATATTTACTTGTTTAATGACTCTAAAATAGTCTTTTTCCATAGTTTTGCAAACTGTTTAACATCTCCATTTTTAACAGCTGGTCGATATAACGAATATATTTTTGAATTCCTTTAACAACTTCATCATCACTGGTGTATTTTTATCTCTTCTACATTTTTTAAAAAAGAATCTCAATCTATATTCTTTGTTGTATCTATTAATCTGTAGTTCCTACATTATTCTGTCATACTACAGATAATATTTCTCTGATACTAGCCTTATCTGCTACTATATGCTTTAGCAATATTACTTTTTCGTCATTAATATTTAAGACTTTTATAGGCATTTTTTCTCTTTCAGATGCTTTACTATTACAAGAAGCTATATAAACTCCTGTTTCTTCTATTTCAATACCTTCAGTTAAAATGTAATGAATCTACCTTAGCTTCAACAATGAATTGACTTCTCAGAAGCATTTTAGTTACTTTAACTAATCTCATGTGTTTTTTTTTTTCTATTGAACACTGCTGCTGGATGCTCTGTTGCTTATTTTAAGCATAAGTGTAAAGTCATCTGAGGGGTTTCATGCATTTTTTTTTCATTAAAAGTTATATTTTCTATTTTATTTTTGCCTTAATTTGCTTTCACTTACTCAGTTTTTAGATTTTTCTACACTACTGTTGCTACTTTCAACACTTTTGGTAGACTTAGAGTTTTTTTATTTATTTTTATTAATTATATTTCTCTTTGAAAACTTCATATTTCTACCATGCTGACTTTGTTATATATCACTATGTTTGAGACGATCAGTTCTTTCATAGTTTCACTGTTGATTCTTAGCCTCACTAAGATTTGTCTCAGTTTTTGTATATACACCTGAAGCTATGCATCTCTTAAAACTTAAGATCTCCATTTTATGTGCATCTTACCTCTGGTAAGAGATATTACAATCCTAAAACAATTCTGCCCTATAATAACATTTGCTTCTAAATCTAGTTGCTTACAAATGTAAAATGAGTGTCATATTTCTCTTTTTTTCTTCCAAGCATTATACTTGTCTAGTGTTTCAACAGGATGTCCTGTTATAAAAATTACAATATTTTGAAAAACTTCCAAGCATATTTAATAATGTTGGATTTTTATCTACATACTGTACCCTTTATTTCTAATAAAATTATTGGTGACATTAATAGTAGAGACAATCAATCTCTTTTTTTCAAAAGTGTTGAAACTACTTACGTTGTTTACTATAATTCCAGAATGGATTAAGAATTTTTTGTTTTACTGCAAATGTAGAGTTACTGTTGTTTCTATGGAACTTCCTTCTGAAAGTCCCAGCCTATAGGATTTCCAGTTTTCTACATGTGGTAGATGTTTGAAGTTTATGGCTATGTGGCCTTTGATACCATAGTTAAAATATATCATCTGCTCATTTATTATCTGATAGCATGCTTATTATCGTCACCATGTGGTTTATCTTGAAACAATTAAAACATTTTAAGCCATCAGGATTATTCTGTTTCTTTTGTCACCCTGCTTTTTCCCATCCATTGTTGCTCACTATAATAAAGTACTGGGGCTTAAAAAAATATTTTTTCTCAGCTCTCTTACGAAGCCAATTCAATCAAATCCAGAAAGGTCTTTGCTTCATTTACATTTCTGTAAGTTATGTTGCTGATTAAACCTCGTTCATAATCTAACTTCAAGGTATCTTGTATCATCAGCTCATTAGGATGCTGTTAAGTTCTATGTAAATTGTTACTTGACGTTGGTATGTTATGCTCAAAACTCTGACTGACTCTCCTGTTTGCTGATTTACGTTGTGTATCTGTGTCATAACTATGTTTGGTGTTTCTCACTTTCTTTATTCTTCTACTAATCTGTGCACTAAATACCGAAATATGTGATTTCTTGCAGTTTATCATAAACCCTAATGTACTGCTTTACTTTTCCTACTGTTCTAATTCTTAAAATATCTAGTGTTTAGCATCAGTCCACCCTAAAATTATTGTAGTTTGATTTAAAGAATCCCTAAAACATTCAATGTCTTCATTGAATTCACCATGGAACAGTGGTATCACACCCATTAACAGCACTACAAGGACCTGATTGAGTGGGTTGATCTGCTAGCCTTTCTATTGGCTCATGGTCATGCACCTTCTTCTCTGGTTGTCTTTTTCCAGCATTAACCATGGCTGTTTACTTATTTTATTCTTAAATCTACTAATATTACTTAAACTGATTTACTTCTACTTTTTTCTTTACTCTAACCAGTATCTTGTTAATTATTTATAGTTTGATTTAAACTAATTAATAATAGATTTATTTAAAATACAGATTTACAGTTATGAGCAGAGTATACAAGCACTAACTCTTGGAAATTTACAGTTAGAATAAAATATTAACTCTGAAACTGAGATTCAAAACACAAACAACACTTTAATGCAATATATTAAGGTACTCACTTACACCACATTAATTGAAAGTTTCTTGAATGTTTCACTATTAAATTCTTCAATTTGAGAAGGTAATTGAACTATAATTAAACTTTCTATCATATTCATTAAATTATTTAATTTTTTTAATAGTAAAAATTTGTACATTTGATTACTAACCTCATTATTTGACTCTGAGATAGATAACAATAGTTACTTATATTTAGCTTAGATGGGAAATGCTATATATTTTCAAAGTCGTTATGGGCAAAGACATAGATGGACCAGACAGCATCAGTTTTCTTCAACCAGCAGCAGATTGTTTGGTTTCTTCATATGAGTCAGAAGACTTGAAAAGTTTCATTTGACTGGGTGCAGCACCAAAGGATATTTATTATGAGTTAGGAGCATGATTTTAAGCTCAAATCATCATTTTTTATATGGACTTTTTAAAATTTCCTTACAATTTTCTAAACAGTGTACACATCCAACTCTTGAGTGGATCTTTCACTTAATTGGATGAATTTTGTTGATTCATCATAATCATTGGATCCAAAACAAAAACTAATTTAACAGTTGTTTATGATCAAAAATTGTAAATCATCATCCTATTTGAATTTTTCCTCTATGTCCTCTTCAAACCGAAGTTCCACTTATAGTCTCTGAATCTCTTGCTAATACCCTCTATGAAAGTTATATTCAGTCTTAAATGAAGTTAACATAAACTTTCAGGTATCTTTCTCTCTAAAGCTGTGACATCAGTGTATAGATAATGTGAATAATTGATTTTCAATAGCACCTGGAATGCATCCTATTTTATACTTGACATATACATTTTTTTTCTTGGTCAGGCATTGTTGTGGAATTTCTCACATGCATTTTTTAAATGTACCCAGATTCTCTTCGTGCTACGTGTATGTATATCATCTACAGAAATTTATGAGATTATACAAATGATTTATACACCCAAATAATATATATAAATAGATTTAGTCATTTTTCTGGGTACTAAGATAATTACATTGATACTGAAATATAAGGGAATATAAAACACTACAATGGATCCTGTTTAGACTCCTAGACTGCACAGAGCTCACTACGCTTGGTCTTTGTTAGGTACCCTATATAGTCACTTATTCTTTCTGTAAACGTTCAACCTTGCTCCTTGGAGATAACAATAGCATCAATAACTGCATTTAGAGTTGTTTTAGAGTCGATTATTAACAATAAGCATCAAAAAGCAAGATTTTCAGTGTCAACAATTAATAAGAACAACATATCGCAGCACGGTGTTGATACATTAACACCAAATATCAAACAGAAAAACTGGTGTTAACGAGTCTGTTCAAATACATTGTAAGGTAAGTAAAGTTGGTGATATTATAGCTATGGGAAGGCAAGATGAATGGTTGTATAGAAATATCTATTGTTATTAAAATCAAGTATGTAGTTTAGTGACTGAAATGGCCATGCATTTCACCATACTATAACGAATGTAGAATATGTTATTATTCAGATTTATCAATTTAGTTTTTCTATATCTTTGTGCAGGTATTATTCTTGTAAAATGATATTTCTATTTAACTAAAGTCAAAAGATCGTGTACACTAACCCTCTTACTAAGATAAATATTGCATATGACAGATGAGTACTTTTTAAAAGATTGTATAAACACTTCCACAAATTGATATAAGTGAATGATGTTAAATGTTGGTATATTTTAAACTTTTTTATCTGCATTTGGATGATAAAATTATTTTTGTTATTGTCCTGTGGGTGAGTTTTGTTTGTTTAGAATTAAGCACAAAGTTACACCATGGGCTATCTGTGCTCTGTCAACCACCGGTATCGAAACCCAGTTTTTTGTGTGTAAGTCCGCAGACATACCACTGTGCCACTGGGGGGCTCCTGTGGGTGGGAACATGAATTTAAACTACGCTTGATATTTTTACCCATCACACCAGTAAATAAAGGCTGGCTGGTTTAGATATGATTTTGAAATATTTATGAATAACGTTTTGCTTTACTTATTCACTTTTGTTCGTGTTTTCTTTGCTGTTCGTATTTGATTTATTTTCTGAATAACGCTATTAGAATATGTATTTTGTGAATACTTTAAAATATATCTGCTGATTATAAGTGGATCTGAATACTGTAGAGTAGTTAAGAATAAATATTTTTATGCTGTGTCTGAAGCGTTTTCATTTTAGAGTTTAAATGATTTTCATTATTTGTTTTAACTTTTTTGCACTTAACATCTGTAAATAGAAAGCATAGCAAAACAATTTCTAAAACTGTCTGAAATATATGACAGAGAAAATTTGTAAATCAAAACTAGATTATAGGACCTGGAAAGGATTAGAAGACCAAAATCTTAGTCCTAGGGCTCTTTATGGCAATGTTGATAGCATTGCTAGAATTCTCAATTTATCTTTGAAATCATAAGTTTGATGAGTGCCTTGTAAGATTGTCCAGACACCTGCATCAAACATTTTCTGATGGCCGTTTTACATGCCCTATAGTAAAGAACAGTCCAGTGCATGATAATTTTGAGCATCTTGGATGCCCCAGTATGTACTGAGTGCATCTATGGAACATCAAAACACTAGTTAACGAGTCGAGGCATTGCAAGGTGGTGGTTAAGTCAGTCGTAGCCGTGAACAATGGAGTGTGCATATGTTAGATAAAGTTTGGTGAATTGTGTTTGCAATAAGGTGGACGAGATGATATATCATTATTACCCTATGAACTTTGGGACTAATAATCAGCCTTTCGAACTAGCAACACCTATTGACTACAACGAAGATGTTGTTCAGTTGTAACAAAAAATGGGCATGGTGGTGAAGTGTTATATCTCACTTTGCATCATTATAATGACATTTATGGTAATTGTTATCGTATGTCGAGTCATCTTGGTTTGACTTTAGCCCGAAAATAACTGTGTATAGACCTAAGGAAGAAGACAACATTACAAAACCATTAAAAAATAACCAAGGTTATGGAATATAATGACGAAACATTATATTACACAATGTATCATTAAGATGGCAACGATTATTGTATATTATTGTATATTATTGTATTAGTGTTTTATTGTATGCTCATTCACCTAACTCTGAAAATGCCACATTTGTAAAGATACACACATTTTCAGAACTTCAAATTCAAGAAAGAACAAAAACTGCATAATGAAATGATGACACTTTTGAATGACGCATCATTATAATGAAAATTATGGCTCATATTTAAATATTGTTATTTAATGCCAGAATTTTCAGTTGATTACCCAAAAGATGTTATGGACGGATGCTTATAGTAACATATTACGTTTTCCTTTATTTTCGTTTTATCTTTTTCTGATTGAAGTAATTCTCTCTTTTTAAGGTTCAAATTGATAGCTTACGACATACTATTTAATAAGCGTGGTGGACCAATTGTGTTCACTAATGTGGGTGAACATTTAGGTAATTTAGGTAAATTAGATATTTGTGGATTGTCTGATCCAATCTTGATATAATGAAATCACATGATCACTTCAATTTTTAAGTAAAATAAAAGAACATAAAGTGCTTCCTTATTTGTATGATCAAATAACGTAGAAACTTTGGCAAGTATTATGGAACGTTTTATATCAATGTTATTTTTGAACAAGGGAATTATAATTCATAATTTCTGAAGAACAAACAAAGTACAAAATCTTCAAAGTTAAAACTTTTGATCAATGTTTGTAAAGTACACGGCTTAATTTTAGTTACTAGTGTCAAGTGTTTTCTTTTCATTTGAATCCTCTTCCACTGGGAACCTGGGCTTTCTTTTTAAGATAATTGGATAGTAGCGGAAAAACATACCTGTGTAGCAGACGCCTGAATTTACAGACTAGAAATTGTTGCGTGTATTGCTACTTAGTAGTTGTTTGGCTTGCGCATTGATTAGTGTATAATTTTCGTATTCTGTTTCGTATTGAAAGGGTCTACAATCAGCAAGCCCCTACAGTCAAACATGTTATTTACAATAATAACATTAAAGCACAGTTAATAAGCAAGTGTCGTGCCAGGACGTCACACCAATATTAATGAATGATATATCATAAATATTAATAATGTTATTTCAAATAATGAAATCGAAAAAAAGAACCAGAACAGAGAGGGTTATGCGAGTACAACCACATGTAATGATAAATTAAAAAATACTCTTTTACTATCTTAATAGTATCTTCACGTCACCGCAAGGGACGTTGGTATCACTTGTATGACACACACACACACATGCATTCTTTCAAAGTATAAATTATTGTGCAGAAGGATTGTTTTGAATTTCGCATAAAGCTACTCGAGGGCTATCTGCGCTAGCCGTCCCTAATTTAGCAGTGTAAGACTAGAGGGAAGGTAGCTAGTCATCACCACCCACCGCCAACTCTTGGGCTACTCTTTTACCAACGCATAGTGGGATTGATCGTCACATTATAACGCCACCACGCTGAAAGAGCGAGCATATTTGGTGCGATCGGGATTCGATCCATCGACCCTCGGATTACAAGTCGAACACCTTAACACACTTGCCATGCCGGGTCGGTGCAGAAGAAGGTTTCGTATTTTAATGCAACTTCAACTTCATAGATAAACTAATGATAGAACAAAAATAATAAATTAATAATTCAACTAAACTTCATAAATAAACTAATGATAGATTATAAATTAATAATTAAAGGAAACATAATAACCCAAAAAATATAATTTGGTATCTCACACTAACTTTCTTTCTCTATAAATAACCAACAAGTTTTCAATTTCTAATGAATTAAATTTTGTTTGTTTTCTGGCTATTTGAATAATTTACAGGTACCTGTGCGTTTGTTGATGTCGTTATGGTTTTATGTTACGTTTGTATATTGTTAATTATTTTGAGATGATGTTTGATTTTGACTTTAATTCATTTTGACTTCATTCTGCTATAAATGTTATTTAAATTGCATTTTATTATTTTGCTTTTGTAACTGTCTTCATGTACGTTTTATTGAGTCTTGGGTCTCATTTGAGGGAACTTATTACAATATTTTGTGGCCTATAATGAATTATCTAATTTGGAACACAATATTTCATGGTTAGAATACAATTTCAGAAGGTCAATCCGTATATCAGACGCCCGATAAGTTGTATTTGATTCACAACAAATAAAAACTCAACTAAAAAATTACAGAACATGTTATTGGAACTCAGAACACAAGGATGAACAATATTTTTTATTATAAATAAAATGCTTTCCACCCTGCAGCCAAGTAAAAGTCATATACTTATTAAGAGAGATTGTGGAACCAGATACGTATATTTTCCATACAGAAAGGTGGCAAATATAGATATAAGCATAAATGAGCACTTCAAAGAAAACACACCTAATTATATATCCTGCAGGATGGTACTATTATTGCATAATGGATAAATACCACATTTAATAACTGTTCATGCTATATAACAGGGGTCGGGAAAATACAGCCCGCAACCTCATTTCATCCAGCCCTCCGACTTCAATGAATATGTGACGTTGTATATAAAAATTCTTTGTTTTCGTTATCTGTCTTTGGTTAGCGAACAATAAAATTCAGTATCGAAAAAATGGAACAGTCTGATTGGAATTTCTTTAATGTTGTGGACCATTTAATAATTATTTCCTATAAAAAATACTTTTGTATTGTTTCTGATAAGAAGTATTTTCAATTACTAGTTTTTAAAGTGGTCAATTATTTTGTTTGAAAAACTTTTTTGCAAAACTGCTTTATTAATTTTTAATTTACATATAATTTACATATGTGCTTGCAGTTACCCATCATTCATAACGTCACAAGAGAAAAAAACAACAAAGTATTGTGCGTGATATGCAGTGAGGCTATTGAAGTATGATATACGTAGGCATTACCAAATGAAGCATTCATCGCACTATTCTCATCTAACATGGAAGCTACATCATGAAAATTATCAAGCCTTGAAACAGGGTACTTTATCGCAACCGTCGTTTTTCACTGGAGTATATGCAAACAATGAAGCTGCAACTAAAGCTAATTTGAGTGTAGCTTATTTGTTTGTTAACAATGAAGCTGCAACTGAAGCTAATTTGAGTGTAGCTTATTTGTTAGCTAAGAAAGGAAATCAATTTACTGATGGTGAGTTAACTAAATCTTGTATGATAGCAACAGCTGAAGAAATATGTCTAGAAAAAAATAGATTTATTCAAGAATATTAGTCTTTCTGCAAAAACGGTAACTAGGAGAGTCGAAGACATAAGAGACAACATCCTCTGCAAATTAAATAATTTCCAGTGGTTTTCTCTGGCTCTTGATGAATCAACAGATGTATCTGACAATGTTCTATTGTTCATTAGGGGAGATAATGCTAACTTTGAAGTGACGGAAGAACTAGCTTCAGTGAGCAGCATGTATAGAAGAACTACGGGTGAAGACATTTTCAAAAAGGTGGAGAATACGTTGACGAAATATATCTGGTTTGGAAGCGTCTAAAGTGTATTATAACTGGTGGTGGGAAAAATATGTATGGTGTAGGAAAAAGTTGCGTTGGACAACTCTACAAAGCTTGTGACAATATGGAATGTATGAAACCTATAGCGTTTCACTGCATCATTCATCAGCAGCCATTTTGCGGAAAACATTTAGATATGTCATGTGTGATAGAACCAATGGTATCAACAGTGAATTTTATTCGATCACATGCACTCAATCATTGCCAGTTGCGAACATTTTTGGAAGAATTAGAAGCTGAATATAGCGATTTGTCGTAGCGCACTGCTGTAAGAAGGTTTAGTAGCGGTAAAGTTATCTCACGATTTTTTGAACTTCGGATGGAGATTGACATTTTATTGAATGAGAAAAATCGTGCTCAGCCGCTACTTGCAAATGGTGAATGGTTGTGGAAATTGGCATTCTCGACTGACTTAGTGACGCATCTTAACGAGTTAATCTTAGATTCCAAGGCGATTCTGAGCTTATATGCGACATATACTCTGCAGTGAAAGCATTTCGACATAAATTAACCTTCTATCGCTCACAGCTAATGATAAATAACTTCAACCACGTTCTCTGCTGTGAAAACTACAACTAAAAAGCAAATTCTCCATTTCTTTTCGAATTCGTTCAAGACATTCTTATTGGTCTGAAGCTACAGTTTCAACAGCGTTTCTCAGATTTTGATGCAAATGCGAAATCATTAAAAAAATCTTTCAAAATCCATTTGACTGCATTATCGAGGAACTTCAGGCAGATATTCAACTGGAAGTTATCGACCTGCAGTCAAATGACATGTTGAAAGACAAGTATAAAAGGGAAAACTTGATTGACTTTTATAACTGCCTCCCAGACGAAGGATACACTTCTTTAAAATCCTTTCCTTGGGGATGGGTTTTAGTATTTGGCACAACCTAGTTATGTGAAAAAACTTCTTCAAAGATGAAGTATATTAAATCTGTATCTAGTTCAGCATTAACTGATCGCCACTTCAAGTCAGTTTTGATTACAGCAACCACAAAATTTGAGCTACATTTTGAAAATATTTTTTCCAAAAAAAAAAATTTCATAGTTCTCATTGACTGATAGTACATGAACGTTTATGTAGATATATACTCCTATAATGAAAAACATTAAAATAATTAAAAAACAAGCTGTTTCCATAGTCTTGTATGATCATGGTTTCATTTTTGTTCGCCTTGGCCCGCAAGACATAAAAACATTTCTAATCAGACATGCCTCCAAAAAGGTTTGCAGGCACATGCTATATAATACCAGTGCACTTGGTTCTCTTTTTAGATTGATAAACTATAATACCGATTTTTACTGTGATAAATGAAAAGAAATTTACCATATGTGTCTTCCATATCCATAGAACGTTAGTCTAACTAAGCATACACTGATCTTCGGATATTGGGCTTGTCTAATTGATTCCACACACATGAAGATGCTCTAAACACAGCTTCACCAGAGGAGTAGTCGAGCGTTGCCCAGGACATTAGCACCACTGCAATTTTTAGGATCTAACGTCAGCGTGAAACTGCTCTTTCTTTTTTTGAGACTTAAAACCTCGTTAAAATGAAATTTTACGAATTGTAAACACCTGACAAATGTTCTTTTAGGAGGACAGGCTGAATAACCAATCATATGCATTTTAGGTCACGTGAAAAATCATTTGCTTAACAATTAACTGAGAGTGTCTTTGGTTTTCTTTTACAACAATGTTTTGGCTGTGCATGGCTATAATGTATTTTATGTTTATCCTTTAATTGTTTTACAAAACACTATAACCACGAAGTGTAACTAAAATCTAGTTAACAATCTCACGAATGAAACATTTTAATTTTTAAAATCAATAGCCCTATTAAGAATTAAAAGCCCTAGCTGTAATTACTTAATACTTCAAAAATCATACAGCAAAAACTCTTACATTATCTCTAAATACTACAATAAATACGCAGCTTATATCTCATTTGGTAGAGTTAGCTATACAATAACTGGTAACACTGAACCTTTTATCCATTGTCATATTACCAGTTGTTACTGTTGTTTTACTTGATAAGTAGTAAAACTTTTTTTGGTAAAGATTTCTATGGACAATGAAGAAAAACAAGCTGAATTTAAAAACTAAACTGCAAGTTTTGTGAACATTTGGTTCTTACTATTTTAAGGATTTAACAACATTGTTTAACCAAAGAAGGCAGTGTTTCCTAAAGTTTCTCAGCTCAAGGTCTCCCAGAATATTTCATCTTGACTGAGATTCCCCAACCAAAAAATCTATAGATATTGAGCACTTTATTACAGTATTTGTAAGTTCTGTTGTATAATTTTCTCTGTTACTTCCATAATGTTCCTCGGGGAAGAGGTCACGGCCCCCATTTTGGAAACCCTTGCTCTAATTTACTGCAATTCAATTGTGTCTTCTTCTAATTTGTAATTTTTTACTTCTTTAATTTGATAAAAACAATGTAAAAATATGTTAAACAGCATAAAGTATTTTCAATAGCACACGTATTTAAACATTGTGCTAACTAGAATACACTCTGTCTGTCTGCTATATGTTCAGATCAGATTTCAGGTTAATTGTTAACGTATAAATATATTATTAGTAAACGAATATTACAGCACAATTATACTTGAGAATAAATATTTCGATAATTGTAATATGATGGTAGTTTGAAAGTTTCTGCTTTTACCTCACGCATTTTGAATACAATATTCTATATAACCTTACTCGTTTAGGATATCTGCGAAAACGATTTTTTGTGTTGCGTCAGTTTATGTCGGGTTTTGCAACAATTATCTAACACAACATAAGATAATTTGCTATTGAAGGTCATGTGAAGAAAATGGAACCTTTCCCGTGCTTTATCTATCGAAATAATAACAATACTGTATAAGTACAAATATATAGATAAATAGATATTTTTGTGAAATTAACGTTTTGAGAATAATACATTATGTTTGCATTATTCACAAAAATACATAATACACTATCTCCGTTGTGTGGGTACTGCAGGAAATGAACTTCGTATTTTATCGTTATGAGCCTTTTAAAATAACGGCTGAGCTATCAATCGCTAAGATATTATGTTATTATATTACAATGATTGGTTTCAAAGTTGAACTTATTTCTAACATTATGTCTGTAAACTTGTTGTCAAATTTGGTAAAATTTCTTGCTTCACATAACTGTGTTGTTTTGGCTAAATTTCTCAAAGATGGACTAGCTTCGCCAGCTTTACTTGGTACATCTAAATGTAGTAGTGATGGTGTCTTGTAACATTAGTTATCACTAGCTCTGAAACAAAACTGCTTGGGCTTTATTAAAATAATTCATGTTTCCACGGGGAGTAATAACTTACACAAGGGAAGACGACACTAGATTTCCGCTGCTTCACGCGTGGAAGGATAGAACAGTTACCCAATATACCTGAGGATATGAGCAGCCAGTCCTCTACGCGAATTATTCGAGTGTCCCTTATCATACACGTTGCAAACAACCCTGTTGCTTAGAGATGGTTTCAGCACATCAACCATAAAAGCTTAGAGAAAGGTAAGCAAAAAAGAATAATTATGCCTTTGACATTCATTACTAAAAATCCGTATTACTGTGAAAAAAGCATTTCTTACGAATAGTTCTCTTGTGAATAAACATAATAAAATCAGGGTTCTTTTACTTTAAATGTGATCCCGAAAAAGTAACCTGTTTAAATAACTGTTGTGTTTACTGCGTAAAAGAAATCTGAAAAAAATAGGCCTATAAAAATGTTTTGCTTCTTTGGTTGGGATTTTCTAATGAAATTTAAAACATTATTTTATATGTCTGTAAAATGTATGAGACAACTGAAGGAATAATCAACAGTTGTTACATGATAATCACTTCAAAAAACAGAGCCAGTAGTCAGAAATTTTTCATTTGTTTTTTGTTAGCAGGCTTAAAAAATAAAAGGCTGCCTTCTTCAAACTTTGGCACCGCTATATATTAAAACTTATTGAATAGATTAATATTACAACAAGTAAAAAATTTACTTCTTCTGAAACTTACAAAAAGACTGAGATAAATTCACGCCGACTTCCTACAAGTGAGTATAATGATTAACCCAACAAGAGATTTACAGAAAACGTATTCTGTAATGGATATAAGCTTTGAGTACCCCAAGAAAAGTTGTTGGATAAAAATATTTTGCAATAATCAAAAACTGGCCCATAAGCGTATAGTATACAAACATAAGACTTATTCTTGAAATAAGTTTGTATCACACTCTCTGTTCTGTATTCATAGGTATTTTGGAACGAGTTCAAAATCTGAATTAAACCAAGAATCGACCATACTATAGTTGAATGTTTTAATCAACCACGTTGCCTGATCATTTCATATACAAATACAAAAGAGAAAACTGTCTTTAGAATTTCCATACTTTTTATAACTGGTATGGCGACTAAACTTTAAGAAGGTCTAGAAATTCCGAGAGAGATGACCTACAACTATGTGTAATTGGTTCAAAAATAAGATTAACTCGGTTCATGCTTTTGCTTACTTAAAATGCACTGTAACTGATTATAATCTCCAGGCCATAACCACGTTTGATTACAGTAATTAGTGGACAACTGTTAACAATTAGACAAATACAAATACGAGAAACGAGAAGCGCATTGCTTATTCTTCGCTTCGTTTTTTCTTTATGGGTATTTGGGTATGTTACTTTTTGAATACCCAGGAGGGTCAGGTGCACAAAACCTCTTCCTCCATTCCTAACTTTCATGTCGTCTACTAGTTAGAATTTGTTGTTGTGTACATTTTGGGCCAGAGTATTCCACAGTACTCAGGAATTTTTTTTATCCATTATTTTAATTGTTTTTATTTCTATTCCCTTTTATCTTTTTTTTCCTCAATATTTCTATTCGTTTTGTTGTTTTTTTCTTCACTTTTATATATATATATTCCTTTTTTTTCATATATATTTATCGGAAAAATGGAATAATAATAATAATAAAAAACAAGTTTTAAGCGTCTAGTGCTTGGTGGCCAGCTTGATTTATATTTCTTAAATATATATTTATAGGAGAGAGATACTTAGAACTATGTTCATCATGTACGTAGTATCTGTCGAGATCACACATTAAATCATTTTTATGCCAATTTTTATTAAAATAGTTTAGTGCAATATGCAAGAGTCTTTCAGATATTGTTTCTATGTTTGCATACTTGTGCATGAATGTGGATGAAGTGCTACGTGGTACTTTATAGGCTGAAGTTAAAATTGAATTTTGTATTTTTTTTTTTTGGAATTTCGCACAAAGCTACTCGAGAGCTATCTGTGCTAGCCGTCCCTAATTTAGCAGTGTAAGACTAGAGGGAAGGCAACTTGTCATCACCACCCACCGCCAACTCTTGGGCTACTCTTTTACCAACGAATAGTGGGATTGAACGTCAAATTATACGCCCCCACGGCTGGGAGGGCGAGCATGTTTGGCGCGACGCGGGCGCGAACCCGCGAATTACGAGTCGTACGCCTTACGCGCTTGGCCATGCCAGGCCCGTATTTTTTGTAGTTTCTGTATTTGTTTTTGTTATGTTTATCTAGGCAAGAGATACGTATTCTATTATAGATCTAATATATGTTTTGTAATTTTTATTATATTATCAGGCGATTTTTCTGCTATTTTTGTTTTGTTTCTGAATTTCGCGCAAAATTACACAAGGGTTATCTGCGCTAGCCATCCGTAATTTAGCTGTTTACGACTAGAGGGAAGTCATTACCACCGACCGCCAACTCTTGGGCTACTCTTTTGCCAATTAATAGTGGGGTTGACCTTCATATTATAACGCTCCCACGGCTTAAAGGACAAGCATGTTTGGTGTGACGGGAAATCAAACCCACGGCCTTTAGATTACGAGTCGAGTCCCTTAATCACCTGGCCATGCCGGACCACCTGCTATTTTTGTATTCTATTTAATATTGCTTCAAAAGTAAAATAAAAAAAACGCATATTAAGTTCACTGAGAAGTATTTGTCCTAGTTGTTTATAAACTCGAAGATAAAATTAACACACAAACACCTGTCACTAATAAAGAGTGACATTGCAAACTATTTTAAGCTAATAAAAAGTTTCTTTATCTTAGCATGTGAGAATTAATTTCAAAGTTTTAGAAAGAATTTGCAAATAAATACTTTGAAAATAAATCCATGTTGATGTGTTAAGAATCAGCCGGTTACAGCATTGTGTACATGTAAAGTGCTGCAATTCCCTATGTTTCTCCCTCTCTTTTATCTCGTGCTGGAGTGTGTTAACACGGTATTATCATACGTCTTTACTCGTTTAGGATTATATATCTGCAAAAACAATTTTTGTGTTGTGACATCTAAGACTACCATCATCACTACTCGTATGTAGGTAAAACATAATAATCCAAAAATTATATACATATATCGTATATTTGCGATAAATGTGACATTGTAACGCCGTTTCTTGTTTCGAAATCATAGTACTAATAGTGTAGTAAATAAGGAGACATTTTAGAAATTAAAATTATAATATATCTTAGTATTCATGAATCTATTTGATTCGAAAATGATAAGTGTACTAACATCATACTGGTCTTGATAAAATTATATCCTCTACTGATCATAATTCATAACTCTGTACGATTTAGATATCACAATAAATGTAGTGATTTTTGAGATGGTTATATCTTACATGAACACAAAAAGTGCTCAGGGGTTTGTATAATTCGAATATAATTACATTATTTCTATCAGAGATTTGCTCCAAACTAAATATTCATTTTTTCTCTCTGGTGGGATTTTATCACCGTTTTTTTTCTTTTTAACAGCAGTGTGTGTGAATCTCACGTGAAGCAATAGCTAACTTCAAACTAACATTTCCAAATGTGTGTGATCAACTTCCTCTTTCAGAATATCATCAAAATGTTTTCACGTGAACTTCCACTTAATTCTATGACCTACAGATTTAAGAAGATAATTTTACAATCTTCAACAAGAAAGTGTATTATACAGCTTCAAAATAAAACAATTTAATATTTGGCCTATACTTGTGGTACAAAACATTCTTAACCAATGGAAAACATGAATTTCAAATGATTTCACAAATTCTCTTTTTCTTCTAAATATCCAGAGAAATATATTTCATCTCTCTTTTACAGGTTATAGACAATCATAACATAGAAAATTATAATTTGGACTAAGTACTTACAGTTAAGTTATAGCAATCAGATCTTAATCACTGTCATGACTAGTTGCTTACATAATAATCTGAGACTAATTATTAATTAGTAACTGCTTGTTTATATGACTATTTTATCCTATGTTTCATCTGCTACTCTGATTCTATTTTCTGCAAAATCGAATAATTGGATTGGTTCATCTCTGTTATAACTTCCAACCTATTCAAAATACAGAATGAGATTTCCTTCTTATTTACGAAATAAGGATGCGAACTATGGAATATTAACTCAACAATCTGGCACATTAACCACTGAGTTCTCTACTTCACAACCCTACACGCTAACCAGTGGGTCGCGCTTCACCATACTAGAAGCTACAATATGGAGGAAAAGTAAGAGAACTAATATTTCTCGTAATTAGATAACAGAATGTTTCATACCATTAACAAAATATTTCTATTTAGTTGTTCTTGAATCTGAAAATAAAAGAAATCTTAGAACTTTATGTGAAGACAACAGTAGCATTTCACTTTTAACCAACAATGAAACAACTAAGGGAATTTTGGAAAAATAGATGTTTTATACAAAAGTGTGTTGTGGATATGCGTTATTAGATGTACTTTACACCGTATTTATTTTCAACAATTAACCATTTATTTACTTTATATATTATTTTATTTCACGTAGTCAATCCATTCGTGAAAGAATTCGCGAAGACAAAATAGCGCTGCTCAATTTTTATCATGACAAAAAAAGACAACAAAACTTCTAGCTAGTGAGTAAACATCGTTATCTCTTTTACTGACGTACAGCTATGAGTGTTTTATCTAAATAATTTATGTTTTCACGTGGGAGTAAAAACTCGCACTCTGCACATAGGCGACTTGATTTCTGTAGTTATGTGCGTCTAAAGATATAATTGGAGGAACGGAGTATTATCTATTCCACCTAAAGGCACATATAAATATCATTGTATTTGATTTGCTTAATGCATACGAAGGTTTATGTTATCAGCCATAACGAAATTAGATAAAATACTGAGAAAAGATGAATTAATATATATGAAATTCAATGTAACATCAATGTTTTAAAAAAATAATATTCCATGTAATTTATTTCACAATTATCTAATAAATGACGATAAAACCAATATTTGTTTGCTGTAAAGATGAGAAAAAACAAAGAAATTTGTTAAATTACTTGTTGTGTTTAGTGAATTAAGGAGTCTTGAAAAGGATATGATTTGCTTCTTTAAGTTTATATCCAAAATTTATATGTAATTATTACTTCGTTTTTCATACATATTATTTCATGCTTTGATGTTTGAAACAGCATACTTTCCAATTCGGATTTACAACGCTAAAATAATTGGTTCGCTTTCCCTCGGTAAACTCGGCAAATAGCCCGATGTGGCTCTGCTATAAAACAAACAAACAAACGTTCCAATTCGCTTCGAAAGAACGGAATATTTTTGATACGAGTCAGAAACGTGTGTAACAATACAGCTTAAAAGAGGCTAGAGAAATTTTATAAGAATGACATGAACCACACATTAGTATGAACTAGTGCATTACTGATGGAAAGTGTAGTGCATACTGGAATGAAGTGTACTAATAAATGTATAGAGATGGCATTTTATACTTGAATGATGCCAGTTTCAAACTACTTCTCAACTCGTTTTTTTGTTCAAGTCGAGTGTGGAAGAAATACTTATAGCTGGGTAAAAAAATAAAATCATATCCACACAAAAATTTTATAGATATGTAACATATTTACTGATTCGATGAATAGAAATTTTCTATCCGCTGATAGCAGTGAAGCAACAAAATAACCATTGATATCAATGGGTTTTGAAACGATTATTTTAGCCTCTTAGAAACAATCATTGTAACGACAATCATATAGTATTTCAGAACGAAAAGAAAAAAATAAATAAAAATTTGGTTCAAACTTGAAACAGCAGTCATGTTTAGATCATGTTATCATGTTTTAATAATAGCTGTTTGTTGAAAGGTTACACAAAAAACATAAAATCCTCTTAGCTAAACATTCATTAAAAATTGACCCTTGTCTCATGAACATAAACTTGAAGTATTCTGTATTAGAAACAATCCTTCACAAAGAGCGTTTAAACACAGCTTCAATTTCAGTAATCTTAAACTTTTATAGTTAAATAAAATAGAAGTTTTTCACTCAATTTGGTAAATTTCTTTGAAAAAGTAAAAAAGTTACGCTATTAGAAAAAAAACAGTTATTATATTTTATCGAATATAAAATATTCGTTTGTTGTTACTTTTTTTTAAATTCGTTCAAAGCTTCATAAGGGCTATCTGCACTAGCAGTCCTTAATTTAGCAGTGTAACACTAGAGGGAAGGCAGCTAGTCATCACCACCCATCGAAAACTCTCTACTACTCTTTTGCCAACGAATAGTGGAATTGATCGTGTATTTATAACGTTCCCACAGCTGAAAGGACAAGCATGTTTGGTGTGACGGGAATTCGAACCCGCGACCCTCAGATTACGAGTCAAGTGCCATAACCATATGGCCATGCCGAGTCTAAAATAATCTTTAAGCAAAAAGCCACACAGCGGATTAGCTGTGATCTTCCCAATATTCATATCGAAATCTGATAACACTTACCACTATACTATCTAGATTCTAGGTAATTAACAATCATGAAATTTTCATATATTAGATTTTAGGTGAAAAAAACTACTACATTTAAAGTTTTAATGATATTCTTGTGTCAATAATATTGCAATATGGAGTAAAGTTTATAACATGCGGCTTAAGTTTGAAAACTCAGTTAACTAGATGTTCAAATCATAGGATATTAATGATATTTAAATATTTTATTATCGAAAGTATATTGTTCTTTCTGTTAGGGCCCCACGTTATTATGAAAACGCCTATCCTTAGTCTTAATTGTAGTCAAATCTCAGCTGAGGGTCGCTGGTTCGAATCTCCACCTCACCAAAATACTTGCACTCTCAGCCGTGGGGGCGTTAAATGTTTGGTTAATCCCATTATTTGTTGGTAAAAGAGTATCCCAAGAGTTGGCAGTGGGTGGTGATGACTAGCTGCCTTCCTTCTAATCTTACGCTGATAAATTTGGCTCGGCATTGCTAGGTACTTAAGACACTGGACCGAGGGTCGTGGGTTCGAATCCCCGTCACACCATATATGCTCGCCCTTTCAGCCATGAGGGCGTTATAATGTGAAGGTTAATTCCACTATTTATTGGTAAAAGAGTAGCCCAAAAAATTGGCGGTGAGTAATGATGACCAGCTGCTTTCTCTCTAGTCTTACACTGCTAAATTACAGACAGTTAGTGCAGATAGCCCTCGTGTAGCTTTGCGCTAAATTATAGAACAAAGAATTATCATCTGGAAAAGAAAAAACGAATAGTGAGTGTACTTGCTGTTCTCCGCTGGGACAACAGTAAGTCTGCGGATTTACAACACTAAAATCAAGAGTTCGATTCTCTTTGGTAGACAGAGCAAATAGCACTTTGTGGCTTTGCTATAAGAAAACACAAACAATCTTATACCTATTATTAAACGGAGGTTGATTTATTTAATACTACTTTATTAATTTTACTTATATATACTATATAATGAAAATACACAATAAAACTGCACATGTAAAACAAATATAAATATCATATAAGCACGTAGATTCAATAAAAGCAGGGGATACTAACCATAATAATAAATTAAAAATAGGAAGATTACACATTTTTACGTTTTACTTTAAAATATACAATGAAATTGTTTTGGTTTTTTTCAGAAATACAAGACAAACTTGACAAAAAGAGCTGGATTGAGTTACTGATTTAACAATGTATTAAATAAGTCCTCATTTCCAACTTAAAGATACTGCTTTTAAATAGCGAGTGGAAAATATTAAGCTCTATTTTTATTATAGAGGTTATTTTTTTTTTATGCAAGCTTCATTACATAAAACACACATGTGCATACAGTAATAAATTTCTCTCTTTGTTGTAAATCGAACTGTTATATAACTGTGTTTGTTTGTGGAATTTCGTGCACAGCTTCACGAGAGCTATCTGCGCTAGCCGTCCCTAATTTAGCAGTGTAAGACTAGAAGGAAAGCAGCTAATTATCCCGATCCACCGCCAACTCTTGGACTACTCTTTTCCTAATGAATAGTGGGACTGAGTGTCACATTACTACGCCACCAGAGATAAAAGAGTGAACATATTTGGTGCGACGGGGATTCGAACCTAAGAGCGTCAGATTACGAGAAGAACGCCTTAACCACCTAGCCATGCAGGGCCTCGCACATAAGTAACCACTATTCATTCCAAAATTTAAATACAATGTTAGAATGTTGATTTGCACGGTAAAAACCTTCTTTACACTTAAAACATGTCAACATGAAAATAGTTGAAAAGTCGTACCTGTCCTAAAACAAATATTCCTCACTGTAAAAACTGTAATTTGTAATAAAATAATAAAAAAATGAATGTTTAATCAAATTTAAAGAAAATATGTATATATTTCCAGTATACATATTTATACCGTTATGAATTTCTCTCTTTATTGGAAAATTAACTAAATTAAAATGTGATTTCGTTTTTTCAATTTTCTCGCAAAGCTGCGCGAGGGTTATCAGCCGTCCATAATTTAACATTGTAAGACTAGAGGGAAGGCAATGATCACCACCCACCGCTCACTCTCGGATGACTCTCTTATGAAAGAACAGTGGGATTGACTATAACATTACAGCGCCCCCATGGCTAAAAGGATGAGCATGTTTAATGAAATGGAGATTCGAACCCACAACCTCAGATTACGAGTCGAGAGTCCTAATCACCTGGCCATGCTGGACTAAAGAAAAGCATTATATTGAAAGTTTAATTTGAAAATGAGAAATCATCACAGCATTACATCGCATAATACATCTTATTGAAATATTTCTTTGAAGACGCAGTTATCAATGAAAGTGTCTTACTTCTCTGTTGCAACACTCATGAGATTTTTTATTAAAGTAAGACAAATATTATTTTTTAGATTGTTTTATATTTGAAACTTACTCATTTTAAGAAATTTTTATTGATTAAATCTGAAACATATTCCCTTTTGTTTGTAAATTTTGTTGGCTAAATCTGAAACATATCATTTCTGTTGAAATTTCAATTGCTTTATTTATTGCTCAGCTGTAAAAATACTGTTCAGCTATAAAAATACTGCTCAGTTATAAAAATACTACCCAATTATGATTAGTAATAATTGGCACGGTGAAAATAAAAATTCATGATTAATGGAAAGTTATCTTCCCTAATAAAGATTTACGTTTCGGCATGGCCAGGTGGTTAGGGCGCTCGACTTGCTAATTGAGGCCATAATTGAAGTGTGGTACCGCGATCCAAAAATTAGTAAAGATTGCAGTCAACTCGTGGACTCGATGCCAAAGCGGATTAATAATCTTCTGAAAAAATAAAGGCGGTCATATCATGTATTAATTTGTGAGTAATTTTTGGATTCTCAGAAATAAAAGGCAAAAAATTGAAAAAAAATCGTAATTTTTGTCTTCTTTCAATTAATTTGCACAAGGGTGTATAAGGTTTCATATTTTATGTTTTGCTGTTTTAAGGGGCGTTTTTTTTAGAATTACATATAAGTGAAACAACTTTTTATGTCTCAAGATAATCTTTCATTAATCATGAGTTTACGTAACTTTCGTCCAGCGAACGGTTACTCCAGCTATTATTTATATGAATATTATAGTACTGTTGGAAAATACATGTAAATTTGTGGTTTAACATTTTTTACTTTGCAATTGTATGGGCATTTTTGCGTTACTTGCAAGTAAATACAAGGGAAGCAGTTTATCATGCTTTAAGATAACCTTTCATTAATCATGAATATATATAACTTCTGTCCGGGGAAAGGGGTACTCCATCTACTTTATGCCCAAAACTCAAAGTTTGTCTGTTCATTTAATTGTTTGTTCGCTGCGTTCACTGCATTGATCACATTCTTCACGAGAAGGTGAGCAATACGATAATGTTTCGTTGATTTACGCGTCTATCGTCTGCTAGTCAAACCTGTAATTACACGAATAAATTTTACATAGCCTTGACATTTTTTGATGTGTTTGAGTTAACATTTAATTTAGTATAAAACATCCTAAGCCTAGAGAGTTATACGTCAATAACTATACATCTACTAATACATCATGAATTTAATTTCATACAGAAAAGAAATGTATGCAGAAATAGAATGTCATATACGAAAAAAGAAACAGTGGGCCTAGTCTATAAAATAAAATTATGCCGTCTGCCATAAAATAGACTATGCGAAAAGAGTAAGACTTAAAATATAATACTTATTGGGTAAAATGAGATTAAAGTCAAGTCAGCTAAATAATTTATTCTAATATTTCTCCAGTTGTTTCCATACCTGGAAGTGGATATTTCTTTTGATACATTATAAAGTACAATATTGCATTTTGTTTATATTACTTTTCGTACATCAATATAATAATGTTCAAATAAATGTATTAGATTTACATTAAAGGAAATTCAACGTAATATCGCATACACATTTACGTTGAAATTTTAATATCGGGATGGGAAGTACTCATACATATATATATAAGATAATTTAAATATTCTTCTTAAGGGCTTATGTATCTTTATCGTTGAAAAAAAAAAGTTCATAAGGAGATCCGTAGATTACTTTTTGAATTCGAAGCTTCAATTTGATTGTGTTTTTATAAATGCACAAAACATTTTTTTTAACATTTCGAAATGTGGAACAGGGAAGTAGAAAGGTTAGGGTCTTTTTATAGAAAACTCGAGCAACGTCATTGTATATAAATAAAATGTTTGACCAGAAGAGTATGTATGAAATATTATAACATGTTAAAATGGGTTAATAAAAGGTAATGAAAGATATATTAATTATTTTATTATTTAATAATCTGTTTATTTATGATCCACTCTCAAGTAAATTTGTATATCTTTTTCTTTTTATGAGATTATATAACTTTACACTTTTACTTTCTGTTTTATATTGATTGTATTGTACTCATGTACCATATGTTAAAATGTTTGCAACTCCAAACTTTAACTGTAAGTCTAAAATACTAGCAAAGTATTAATATATATTAATATGTAAATAATTGTGTTTTGAATAGAAGCTTAAGTTAACAAGATTCAACGTCAGAATGTGTGGGATTATAACGGGATTTGCTTTTAATCTCTAGCCAACTTTAATAATCCAATACGTGATTAATTTAGGGAACTGACCAAATTAAGTTTACAATAAAAATTTTCCCAATCATTTCTGCATGAAAAAATGAGATGTTTACCTCTTTACTTTGAAACTAAAGAACACGTTTGACATTTTAATAAAGGTCACGCTATGAAAACAACTTATTATAACCGAGATTTATTCGATATACTTAATCAAAGTTATGTGCCCACGTATTATATATACACGTATACCAGGTAATGAATAAACCAATAGTACAAGCACATCAGCCATGGGGAAATGAATAATTTTTCCGACATTGATAATCTTAAAAATTGTATTTTATGCTTGAGTTGAACATTGTAATATAAGTGAGATAAAGGCTTATTATTTGAACATCATAAAATTACTTTGTCAGAAATAACTCTTCAAACAAATAATAAATGACATAATTACAAAACAATAGAGACAAAACAACTGATATGCATAAAGATACAAATAACTAAAGTACATCAAATATATCTATTTTATTAAGATGATAAGTAAAAATCACTATTGGAAATAAACAGCCATTATCTGAAACTTAACCGATTTAATTGTTTTATTTATTAAAGAAAACAATTGATTCATATTTATATATGTGTGTGTGTACATTATTATAATACCCTGAACAGTAGGTCACAAGATTTAATCTTAGAACGGGTAGTTTTACAATGGGCTTTACTTATTTGTCGCCAATCGATTTCTATAATCCAATACGTGCAAATCAGAAAGTCCGAAGATAATGCCTCGATAAGTCGTTAAACATTCTTGACAATTGCAGTTGGAAAAGAAGGGAGGAGGGACATCACCGTAATAATCAGTCCCTCTGTTTATTAAGAGCTTACGAGTATGCGAAGGGTGGCGCTGACTGGTTCAGTACCACTGGTCAAAAGCTGTAAATGCGGGATGTTCATTCATGAACTTTAATTCCTTTGACTAAGCTTTTCTGTCCATATGTCATATAACGTATCGAGATGAAATAGCATGCTCGTATACAAATATCTGGAATCTTGAACTTTTAACTAATATTGCAAGTTTGCAACACTTACAAGTACATTATATTAAACTGGCCGATTACCTGTGGTGCCAGTAGATTAGATCTGCGTGTGACGTTTCATGATGTCATATCTGAACACTGAGAATGACGAAAAAGTTTTCCGTGACTGGAAACGGAGGAAAAACGCAAAACCGTGAACCACATTGTAACTCTACATGCACATAGGATAAAAATTTCGCAAAGTTGGAGGTTTCACATCGCGTAATAATTTTTTTTCCAGTATCATACATATAAGCAAGAGTTCCATTACAATATGATTATTACAAGTTTACGATCGTCAAAAGTGTTTAACATAATTGCTTTCAACACTAAAAGTTATGTTTTGAATTTGAATGGAAATTATGATGTTTACAAGATATTTCAATAACATTACCAACAATGCATTACCATAACAGTAACCGCTTAAATAAAATGTCCATGTTATTTTTATATTTAGTTTCTCAGTAAACAGGATAGATACATTCAGCTTCCACCTAAAGTTTTTACTTCATTCATAATTTACAATTCGAGTTGTTTGTCACACATTTGGAGTTAATAAAAATGTGAACCGGAGAAACATCACTCCAGAAATTAAGGTATTTTGACTAACAACTAGCTCACCTAAAAATGAAATATAGATGTCTGTTTTATATCATTAGGTTTCAGATATTTGAGTAAAGCTACCCAAGGGTTATCCGCCCACACTGTCCGTAATGTGAATTAGACTAGAGAAAAGGCAGCTAGTTAATAGAATTCATTGACAACTCTCAGACTACTAGTGTCTAACCGAATAGTAAGGTATTATAAACCATCCATGGCACCAAAGTGCAGAGCACAGATTTATTTGTTTTTTCTTTGGTAATAGTTCTGTACGTTAAACACAGGGCTATTTTTTATCCGTTATATAACACATCTTTTAACAGAATATGGACGTGATATGTTATAACACTTAACACATGAAAGGTAGGTGTACTGATATTTGACATGAGAGTGATGTGCTATTAAAGTAACCTTTGTTTATTGAGACACTTAACAAGGATGTGGTGGTCATTATAATTAATATTAAATTACTGTGATATTATATCTAATATGAAGCTAGTTACTCATCTACTTAATACGAAAATAGTGTGCTGTAATATGATATGAAAGTAATCTGTTAGTATGCATAATACATGTAACAAGTAACATGTTCCTTTTATATGAACATGAAATTAATGCGTTGAATATTGTGACACCGATCATTACTCATTACATAAAATAAGTCACACGGGATGTAAACAGATAAAAGGAGACACAAATACTATTTTACTTAATGACATTTTTTGTATTCAAAATGGAATAAAATAAAGTAAATTTATCATTAAGTGCTTAATAAAAGTTCTATAATAATTTTAAAAACACAATTTATATCTAAGTAATAATCTGGCTTGTTAAGGAGCAGGCCATCAGATGGCGTCATGCGTGTCAACTTCAGACAGTAAAGGACGAGAGGTGTAGAAACGACAACGTGTTGTTAAGGGCACATTCCTAGTCTTTAAGGACAAGCGAAAGTTATCATGCCGCCATGATACTTGATGACAGAAGTTATCTGCTAGACGTGACAGCATAGTTGGAGCGATACACGATGGAGAGTATACTGTAAGAGCAACGAAGTAGCACTAGAGGGCGAGCTGATATGATGATAGATCAACATAACATTAACATAGCGTCAATCAAGTTCTTAAAATTAATATTTTACCTAATTTGCATAATATTGTGTTTATAGTTTCGCTTTATAAGTGGCCAGGTGGGTTAAGGAATTCGATTCGTAATCTGAGAGTAGCGGCTTTGAATCCCCGTCGCACCAAACATGCTCGTATTTTAGCCATGAGAGCGTTATTTTGTGACGGTCAATTCCACTATTCGTTGGTAAAAGAGTAGCCCAAGAGCTAGCGGTGGGTGGTAATGACTAGCTACCTTCCCTCTAGTCTTACACTGCTAAATTAGGGACGGCTAGCGCAGATAGCCCTCATGTAGGTTTGCGCGAAATTAAAAAAAAAAACTTTCTCAATAAATAAGTTTAACTTTAATAACACATTACTTTCATGTCAAATGTTACAACACCTACTTTTCGAATTAAATATTATAACACATTTCATATTCTTCAACTATCAAGGTGGTATGATAACTTCCGCTTGTCATGGCAGCCTAATAAGACACTTCGTTGAACTATGACGCCATTTTTTCTACTACTCTTCTCTCCTATTGCCTGAGGTTGACATCAGTTCTCCTGAGATGGCTTGAGGATCAAACTGTCAAAATGTAATTCTCATTGATTTACAAAGCGTGCCTTGTAAAATAAAAACAGGATAACTACGTGTGAAGTGGTTAATTTACGAAAGAGTCGTGTGTCAAGAACATGGTATGGAAATTCTTCTCTAGTCATTGAGGGAAACTGAAGAGAGACAGAACAGATATTGTAAAAGCATTATGAGAAATTTTTGAGCAGAACCCCATAGAGGCTGAAGAAGTTCTGGCAGAAAGAATTGCCGAGCTTTGGATCTCTTGGGAAGATGGAAGAAAGCCTTGAATGAAAGGCAAAGAGTAGAGTGGTGAGCGTATAATCAATATATCATAATATATCATAGGAATAATCAGCACTCCTACACTTTGGTGGCTACTAAAGGTCTGGACTGAGCATGATGTACTTCGAACAAGTATATCATTTGTTTACAGTATAAGTGTCTACTGTGTTTGTTCATTATTTAATTGTACAACGTTTGTTTCTCTATGACTTTTAATCTCGGTATACAGTAAAAAATATGTGCTCAGTGTATAAATGATTGATCTCAGAAGATTCTATTACAATTACTAAGCACAGAAAGTCTCCTAACGTATCTCGGCACACGATAAGAGACAAAACAGACATATTATAAACGTAGAAATGTAATGAACTAGGATATTTTACAAACATGATAGTTTATTGATAAGAACAGTAGCTTTAAGAAACATGCTATCCATTTAATTTTCGCATCCAATAGAAAAATTACAAAATTTTTCAAAATTGAAATAATTCACGTATTTTAAGAAATCTTAAATATCTTATGTTTTGCGCGATATACCACAAAAACTAATGTAGTACAAATGCTTGATGTTGTCTATTGTGTCATAAGAATATCAGAATTTCAAACATTATTTTCTCCTAATGAAATTTAGTAACAAGTGTCTCTTGGTGTTTAACATTATGTTTTACTTGAAACTGACCTTCATAGGGCATAATTAGATTTGTCTGTATCACTCGGAGCCTAGAAACGAATAGTATTCAAAAAAAGACTTAAAGGGATTTTTCAATACTGGCTCACATTTCTCGGTTATGATGTATGTTATATTTCTATGTTATAGCCCAGATTATTTATAATACGTGTCTGTGCTTTGTTGGTAGCAAATTTCAACAATAAAGAAACAGCACACAATCTACTTATTTTAAAATAATATATTAAAGAAAATGAAACATATATATAAATATTTATTATGCTGTTGGTTATCACATTTGCATCAAGACCTTTAAATAATTGTGTATTTCTCGGTAAAGTTCAGATAGACTTGTTCAGCTACTTCAAACACAACTGACAAGACGAATTGTTCTTCTCTACTTTTAATAACAATACAATCTATGATAAATTCACTTTAAAAATCAACACTATACGCTCTTTATGACTAAATTCCCAATTACGTAGTCTAGATCTAAGTCTCGAACTGCAGTCTGGACACATATTTTTACCCCGACATAGGTCTAGAACGTTTCACACACTACTAAATATTATGGTGTAATAATACTCAATTAAATCAACAACAAGAACAAACAAAATACATAACATAATAACACAACAATCAACAATTCATAACTACTGAACTATACAATATATGATTCGTAAACAGTTACCTAAACAAACTTACGATAAACTATAGCTTCTTAAAATAACAAAATTTCACACTCGCGATATATAACTGTTAACTGTTGAACTAAACCTAAACAGAAAAGTCGTGTGCGTCATAGAAGCTTATCATTTTAGACGATACATAGAAAATAGTATCTACACAAGTTATACAGATGTAAATTATGTAGTAAAGTATATCATGTTTCAAATACTGGTTTTATGGAATTAATTAAAACTCTTATTAAGAGTTCCAACAACAACATGTGTTCTTAGAATTTTCATAGGTAAAGTGAACGTTTATTTTTAAAACAGGCTTATGCATGATAGATATGTCATAAAGAGATTGAGGTTTAAGTCAAACAAACCTGATTATTTACAGGTTTATATGTGACATATTTGACAGCTATATTGAGGTTTTAATAGAGTAGCAATAACAAAAAATGTGAGCTACATAGTCTAAAGTTATATTACTTATGTATTAGACAAACAAGTAATTAACCCATAAGCATGAAAATATGTGTTTCTACACAAACATTAGAAAAAAACGTAAAGTCATATTTCAAGTAACATTCTTAAACATTCAAGAATGCATGGTAAACATTTGTGAGGGACAAAAAATGAAAAAGTTTTTATTAAATTATCTCGATTAAATAGTTTTACTCACATTTTATAATATTTGATAGTTATATAAAAACAAGACTTAGTCTTCAATCTGGTTTGGAACTGAATATTTTATCGACGGTTCACGATGAGCAAATGAATTTCTAATTGATATCAGTACAATTCACTTAACAGCTAGTTAGCTAGCTACTTAGCTGGGCGCACCTGAGTTTTCACTTATATGTCGAATATGCCTAACGTTCTTGTAGAAATACTAAACTTTGAACTTAATTTTCTGAAGTTAAATGGTTTACAATGTTTGAAAGCTATAAACGTTCGTGTTCAGATATCTGTACTTTTACGAATCGTTTATCACAGTCATAGCTTTCGAGGTTTGTGGTATATTAACTTTAGCAAGCCAACAATATAAAACTGTCTTTTAGCGTTGTATTAGTTAACTTTAGAAGTTTGAAAAGAGATTTACAAAATATGTCAGCTAAGGCAACAGTACTGGTATGTATGTGCGTTACATTCACACATCCTATATTTTTGATTCTTACTCTCGATAATTTTCTACAAATTTGGAGAACAGGCAAGAATTTGGCAATACATATGTAATAGTATAAGTTACATGCATTTCTGAATACCGTTTTAACTGAAAACACATCAATATTGAGAAAATATATATTAGTAAATTCGATACAATTGCACACTTTTCAGATCTCTATATAAGATTATGTTTATTTGTTTCTTTGTTTTGGATTTCGCGCAAAGCTACATGAGGGCTATCTGCGCTAGTCATCCGTACTTTAGCAGTGTAAGATTAGAGACTATTCTTTTACCAATGATTCGTGGGATTGACCGTCACATTATAACGCCACCACGGCTGAAAGGGCGAGAATGTTTGGTGTGAGGGGGATTGGAACCAGCGACCCTCAGATTACGAATCAAGTGCCTTAACTACCTGGCCATTCCAGGCCTATAGGATTATGAACACAAAAAACAGAGTACCAGAGCTTTGTTTGGTAACGAACCCACCAGTTATGTCTTCCTGAATCGAATAACTAAACTAAAAAGAGATTAAAAACACAGAATGAACTATTATTAGACGTAAACAAAATATGTTTATATTTTAATTTTTAGGATTAATTATATAATCACAGCAACCGACGAGGTCGGCAACGAACCATCTTACTTTATCTTCCTTGTTTCAAATAAATATTGTGTCTGTAGTGAATGGCTCCCCGCTAGTACAGCGGTATATCTTCGGATGTACAACGCTAAAATCAGGGGTTCGATTCCCCTCGGTGGGCTGAGCAGATAGCCCGATGTGGCTTTGCTATAAGAAAACACACACACCGTAGTGAATGTAGAATTTTTGATACAAATTTTTGTAACTGACTATTATATATATCAAGAGGAAGAAAACAAGGTCACGTTAACACACAGCATCAACCAGTGCTATGAAAATGGACTTAAAGCACGTTGCTTTAATTAAACTATAGCTCTTTCTAGAATAAGAAAAGTATTTATAGACGTTCCATACTTCGCATGTTAATTTTTTAAGGTTTAATGGTGTTCTAAAGTGAAAGTGCTTAAAACATGTGGCTTACATTTTTCTTAAATGACACTTAAACGCTGACGTTAATTGGTGAAGTATAGTATCCTTATTACCAATGAAACGTAACCTACTGCAATTAAGTCAAACTTGATTGGTGTTTTTCGAAGAAAGTTTCAAAATTAAAGTTTATAAAATAGTTCAGTGATACTTCAAAACTGAATAAACCACTAAAAAAAAGGGCATGTACTTTCGGATAATAACAAAGTACCAAATTATGCTGCAAACAAGCTGTATATAATCTGCTTTTGTGGTTAGAAACACGTTTGGTGTTTAAAGTAACTAAAATATTTTGATATATTTTAATAGTATAGTTCATTCAAATACTCACAGAAGTTTAACACCACATGTTTCTTTATTATTAACATTTCTCAATATATATCGACAGTTACATAAAAACTATCTGCTGTCGCTGTCCATAAATTTTGAAATGATACATTAGAGGGAAAGCTGCTTGTTAGCAGAACTTACACCAATTATTGTGACACTATAATTGTTACCCTTATAACGCACTCACTGCAAAAGGGTGCAATCTTGGATCCTCAGATTCATACTCTGATATTAACCATTAGAATATGTTTGTCTACTGATGTGACAGCGTTATAATAATAATATTGAGTTGGTTTGGTTTAAATTTCGCGCAAAGCTACAAGAGGGTTATCTGCATTAGCCGTCCCTAAGTTAGCAGTGTAAGACTAGAGAGAATGCTACTAGTCATCACTACTCACCGCCAACTCATGGTCTACTCTTTTATCAAGGAATAGTAGTGCGATTGACCGTTACATTATAATGTCCCCACGGCTGATAGAGCGAGCATGTTTGGTGTGACTGTGATATAATAATATTAGTAAGATATAAAGCGACAAAAATAACATGCTTTGAGTAATCATTAACGTGTTCTTTAACGGACACTTTATTGAACGTTCAATCATAGGGGGTTTTGGTGTAAAAGTGGTATGCCTACGATCTTACAGTGTTAAAATCTGGTTTTCGATTTCCTATGGTAGGAGCAAATGTGTCGATTTCAGGCAAGTGGAAGGAGAATAAATATGATGACGTCATATATAATATATATGATGATGTCATATTTCCAAGAAGTATCATCAGAAGGTATGTTGTTAGGTCAGGCTGACGATAAAGACAGCGTTGCTAAGTGTGACATCATAGTTTCATAAAGTGGAACCAGAGGGAGGGGAAATATATTTCTATATCAGAGGGCTATTTACTATAGGTGTATTGTGTTAATGTACGTTGGTGGTATGATTAAGGTTATATTACTGGTGCAATCATTCTCAAGTATTTTAGAATGTTTTAATCAATCATCAAAATATCATATCTGTTTTATACACAAATTTTATTAACTATAAAAGATGTAACTTGTAATACAATATATTAATTTTATTTTCGTTACATGACAGGCAACAGATGGGTTATCAAGTATTAATCATGTAACTAATGAAGGAACGTCACCAAGAGAATCTAAATGGGTAAAAAATACACAAGAATTGCACACTAATTGTAATATATCAGGTTTGTATGAAGGTTAATTTAATCTTGGAAGTCTGTTATTTATAATTCATGCATATTTCAATTTGTGTTATTTGTGAATATTATGTGTTAACATACTGTCAGTTTCAGAATAATTTACCCTCAGATAAATTTGACGAACATTACATAAACTATATGATGATAGACGATATCGTTATTTATTTACCTTTCCAAGCAATCAAGCCTTCAAGGAATTAGACTATGCACAGATATTGATGTGTTATATTTGTAGAGGTACACATGAATGACAGATATATCAGTTCTAAATAGAACACAAATGAGTAGCTTAGGAGAAAATAGTTTCTTAATATACCATCAAATACTGAGATTTTCATGATTGTACATTCAGCTTTTGTACTTTTATATAGCCGCCGTTGGCACAGCGGCGTGTCTGTGGACTTACAACGTTAGAAACCGGATTTCGATACCAGTGATGGGCATAGCAAACATAGTCCATTCTGTAGCTTTGTGGTTAACTTCAAAGAAGAAAGAATGTTCTTATGTAAAGTGTATTAATAAGTAAACTTTGTTACAGGCCGTTAAGTTTAATGACATAAATAATCCATTCTTCATCGTCAGAGTTAAAGTATGGTGAACATAATAGCTTAGTTCGATTATATATAGTACGTTTTGCAATAATATACTTTGTACAGTAGACATAATAGATTTACAAAATTGTAAGGAGCAACAAACGACAGTATTTTGTCAAAAAATTGTTATTATTATCACATTTAGTTTACAGATATTATTTGTTCTTAAAATTTTTAACGGTGGGATAAACGTACTTTATATATGATAATTCTTGGATAAAGTTGTCATTCGCTAAAGTGTCCCAGAAAATTTCACTGGTAGCAACTAATACATTTAACTCTTACTCTTTGATTAAACACAGATTGAACTATAAATTTCTTCACTCTTATCATTGAAGATCTCAAATATAGCTATATACATTCACCATGATTTAACATGTTACACAAATGATGAGTTTGACTAATATCATTAATGTCACATGATTCGCACTGATCTTTCTTTACCACTTGTAAAATAGTACACATTTATTCATTGTATATAATAATAATAATTGATTTAATCTGATTATTAAATTACTTTTCGTTATGAACTATAGTGCTTTGATAAGTATCAAGCGAAAAAAATATCTGTAAATACATTCTGCCATTATATATTTGATAAAACAAAGAAAACCTTATCATATGTCATATCAATACAATGATAATCAGATCGATATGAAAACCAAATACCTTTATTGTTAATACAATCAACACGAATTACATTATTTAATTATTCTATAAGGAAACTGTGTTTACTTTTGCTCTTTACAACAACACTAACGTTTGAGAGCCACTGATAAAGAAAAAGTAGTATCTTTCTTGGATGGTTGTAGTTTTTACTTTGCAATTTCTTCAAAGTATCCTCGTAAGTTGATAGGGATGTAATATTAGTTTTCAATTAAATAGGCGTGAGATGAATCAGATAGTAAAACATAGAAACGTTATTCATTAATATAATGAATATCACTGATATTAAACATTACTGCATCAAAGAAATACACAAATTAGGTTAATAAGCATAGAAATATTATATTACGATATAGATACAGGGGCTTGTTATCATTTTTTCTCCCATATGGTACAGCTGCATCAGTATGGTTATGATAGATGAACCGTAGATGACATTTGTATTTGCAAAGTGAATCAGATTTAAATAAACTTTAGGTTGTTTGTTTTAAATAGATACAGAAAATAGAATATTTCTGAACTTGTAACTAATTAGAAACAGCTAACTCTGTACCTACAAATACAATTTGTTGTACTTTATAATATTATTGCAAATCTCATACATTTCGCATGTTGATTATTTATTGACTTCAGTAAAAATCAAAAGCTTTGATTAAAGTTTCGCGAACTTTAAATTTAAATAGAAAATATATTATTATTTAGAGTTTGAACCATTGATTTCAATATTAGATATAATGTAAATACATAAGTAACGGCTGTGTATTATAATTTTGTTGTTCAACTTTTGTTTTGGTAAAATTTGCATCCTACATTGGTCACTTTCTTCTTTTAGCAAAACCCTGAGTCAGATAGAGTGTTTTACATTCAAATAAAAGCGCATTCTGTTTTAATGAACACAGAGGATCAACAACTTTCAAACTTTGATATCCTTTCATGTATATTTTATAAAACCAAAGCTTATCAAACCAGTTAGTGGGCTTGAATAATGAACACACGAATTATGTCAGGAATAGGATGAAAGAGATCAAGCAAAAGTATAGACTATACGTAGGTAGTAAGAAACAAGTTCCAGAAAAAGTGGTAACAATATGAATTGTTGTTTAAGTAGATCCTTAAAAACCCTAGTGATTTGTACAACTAAATATGAAAATAAGCGTCCTTTTCAGGACAAATAGATATTAGTTATAGAAACGAAAAACATCAAAAAATACAAAATCCAGGCAATTAGCCACACTGCTTGGATATGGGACCACTTGCTGATCTTTGTATTCTTTAAGATACATCTGTTTTAATGTCAGAAATTTATGTTAACATCCATTGAAGAAGAAAGAAAACATAAAGTTTTATGAATGTTGATTGTATAGAACAACAAGTGAGTTGTAAGTGTTGCATTTTAAATATATTCTGTAATAGTAAAGTTAAACAGTAAATCATTCATTTATTATAGTTGATTTTAGCGAAATAAAATCATACCTAGAGGATTAACATATCAACATTATAATATGCATTATAATTTAATATTTACATGTAAAGTGAAACTGTACACTAAATTATATAGAGTATTAAATATTCGCCCTTGTCAGAAAATAAAACTGTATAAAGTAAATTTTGGTTACAATAACTGTCTCATTCAAATAATGGGTAATATGTATAAACTCATATATAATATAATAGTTATTTGTTGAATTATAAAAGCAAAACAGCAGGTGTGTTAAACTCTTATAAAATATTGCTTATAATATTGTTTATAAGATCTTTAACGATAACACCTTAGCCTCATGTAAACACTGTAAAAATGAGAGTGAAAACTCTCATAACATACACGTATAAAATGAAGTATTTTCTCAAGAACAATAAAACATCATAGTTATCTGAAAGTATAAAGACAAACTAGTTAAAGTGCAAACGTTTATGTTAAATTATTTAAATAAACATCTTTCTCAGGACATTTATTGTCAAAACATATGCTTATGTACAGAAAGTAAAAGTATAACCACTATGTTAAATTTGTACTAAATCATGTAAACACGTTCAACTGTCCTGTTCAATATTTATAGAACACATTAGATATAACAAAATCCTTAAGGGGTGTGTTAAAAGCATTAGTAACACTATTGCCCTATAGAAATACAAGAAATGAAAATAAGAATAAACTTGTTGTGACTTACAGGTTATCCTACAGAAGTATAGAAACATTTCTGTAAAATGTGCGCAATTATATGCAAGTTGAAATCTGTATGAGACTTGCCTATATAATATTAGTAACACAATCCTATTAAACATTACCTGCCGTTAGGAAACATATATAAATGAAAAACATGAATTTAAATATGTATGCAGTCATATACAACACAGTCTGCTATTGTAAAATGTATACACAAATACTACCTTCAAAAAGACCTTGTATCGATAATATCTTCAGGTCACAGAAATATTTTATACCTTTATCAGTGAAAAGTGTCATAAATATATCTTGACATTTGAAATCAAATGACTCTCAGTAAGACAATGCATATATAGTATCTTAATGATAGTATCCACCTTTGTATGGTATGTGCACTATACCTAGTAAGACCACTCACCTAAAGAAAACATTTGTCTTTGTTAAATGTACGCAGTAAATATGTAATCACAAGTTAAAACCTGTATTCGATCACATTAGGTTACACATTTTTGTAAAGCATGTGTAATTCACCTCATCCCAGCAAACACAATTACATGCTAATAACGTATTGTTTAGGCAGTGATTAATAGTTAATTTACATAACTTTTGCAAACAATATGTGGAATACCAGAGACACTGTTACTACATAATAATATTACATAGTATAAACCTCAATATACAACCAATTTGGTATGTTAAAATACCAACAAGGTACATTTCTGATACCATTTTACTACATTGTAACTACCTTCCCACTACCTTTATAGCAACTTAATACTTCTATTGCCTTATACCTTTTCTTAGTATATTGTTTATACCTTTCAGCTTCACCCAAAATACTTTCAATATATTCATTTGTAAACTAAGTGAGAAGTAACATCATTCATTCAATATCTTTGATACAACATTGCAAGTTGCAAAGTAAATTATAAATTGTTGATATAACATTACAAAAACAAATTATACTTTTTCCATCTCTATAATTCTAATATACTATTTGTTCATTTGAATCAGATTGTAATACTGTGGGAATTGGTGTCTTGGAATATTTCAAAGCAGCTCATGCCTAAAAATATAAAATGCCAATTTAACTTGGCACACCAATACAGCTAACAATGAATTCACAAATCAAAAGGTCTGGAATTTCTATTTTCGTCTTTCTTTCAAGGACTATAATATTATCATATGCCAAAACAATGTTGATTAATCGTTATAAAAACCTTCTATACAAATAAAGTTGTATCTAAGTTTACGCCAAAAATAAATATTTTGTTTCGTGCAATGTGAATCTCAGACAAAGTTGGTACATGCCATAGCAGTGATGTCATTGTATTTTCTATTTTTATTTTGTTTTGAATGCATTTCAAAGTTAACTATACTATATTCTCTATACCTAAATGCTATAGTCAAGAAGTACAGGTATCCATCTCACTTGCTTGGTGCATGATTAAGGGCTTCTGCTATTTGAAGCTCGGTTCAGCATCCTGGGACTGAGAATGAATTTGTTTATTCGCCTTTACTGAATAATCAAAAAAATTCGTTATTTCAATTTACAATAACATTGTTAATTTCATTAAAGCTAGGATTTGTATCTCTTTAACACTGAAAAATCATAAATTTAAGAAAGTAATACGACATATAAGTGTGGTAATTAGATCAAGTATGAGGTATTACAGTACGTCCCCTAATACAAAATATGTATGTCATTGATATCTCAGAAGCAATCTTGTTCATCGTTATCAATTCTGAAACTGTTGTTTTTACTACAAAGTCAGTCAACTAACTAGGCTTACTTTCATAAAGCTATGTAAAACGGATATATTTGTTAATAATTGCAAAGAAACTTTTTACCATGTTTACCGTTCCAGAATAATAATCGATTAAAATTAAAGATATATCTATATATATATATATACTGGTAATTATTGGTAATTATTGGTAGGTCTTGGAATGTTTACTTGTTTCTCATATCCTTACTACAGGTTGAAAGGCCCCTGCTTCTTAAATATTCTTCTTAGAGATACCACCAGTGGCATATCTGTATGTCTACTTAAGGTAATTACGTAGTTACTACATATTGGCACAAAGTTATGAAGTTACGTTATTACCACTTATGGGTTTACATATTATTATATACATTACCAAAATACTTCCATATCACTACACAGTAAATATGTAATGTGTTTTCTGGAGTAATGCCTATAAAAACCTCAGTAACAATCTTTCACCAGACCTTTGACAGTGCCGTACGCTTAAAGAACCTTAATTATATCTTACACATGTATCAATAACATCCGTTTTAGCAATACAACCTGCCTACAGTAACAGACTCTCTGATATTGAACTATGATATTACCTCTCCTTGAAGTAGTCACACTCTCTGGTTCAAATTCGGAGTACTATGGTGTACTACTAGAAACGTTCTTTGTCTTCAGCTTCTTTTGGTGAGACTTCATGGAAGTACGGTGTCATCATCTGAGGTCGACACATGTGTGATGATTTCTGATGACATGCCCTTCGAGAAGATGGAACTACTTACTACCTGACGAGTATATATCTTGACATTAGCTGTGCAGTGTACTTTTCATCATACAGGGGCGTGTTGTTACACTGTTAGTTTCCAAAACACACCTTTACTTCTTGAATTTGCCATTCATTATACAAGTACGGCAGATCCAAAGAGTCCCTATCACCAGTCTGATCAGATACAAATCCATGGACACTGCATCTGGCAACTGATATATTTTCACGTGAAATAGCACAAACAACTGTTTCATTCTTCGTCTGAGTGAGGTATGTAATAGTTGAACAAGATATATGATTGGTGAACCAATACCCTATCGGTCTCATTTCCAGAGGGAGATCCATTTCAATATGTTGCTTGCAACTGCTTATTGCACGTATAAGACTTTTTCACACTCCTTTTTGTTTTTATTTATTCTTATCCAACAGAAGATGTTACGCTTAACTTATCATGTCTGTGATTTAGCTTGCTGCAGGTCTCCTTTTTTGGAGGTTCAAAACTCCTAAGCTAATTCATGTTCGTTTATTTTCCAGTGTCATTAAAAACAAAATATTTATATTGCCATATTGTTAATTTTAAACCTTCAGTCTGAGCATGTCTTATGGTTAAAATGTATACATATTTTGTGTCGGAAAGGACTTTTATATACACATCTTCAAATCAATCAGTGTTCAGTAACAGACTATTTTTGTAAAGTCAAATCATGTAAAACTGTAGTTCTGATGTAATCCTTTTCACCGCAATTTTACATCGGTTGTGGTTGTCACGTAACTTACTGATTTGCACATTCAGTATCATTTTAATATAACTCATAACTTTTCTGTATTTCATTTGTTAGGGGCATATTATTTGCATTTGTTTCTCGAATATTACTTTTGTCTAGTGTAATAAACAATGTGAGCATGTAAATAAATTAAAATGACTGATTTTACTATTATTCGAAGGAAAACACCATCTAGCTGCAATGTTGATGCTAGTATTCTGTTTACATGAAATTTTTATTCCATTTCGTGTTTTTTAGTCTCCCTTGAAGAATTAATTAAAAAAACACACGTTTTTAAATAATGAATGTTTATGTTTAGTGTTCCTAACATAAGCATTCTGGAATGAAAAGTTTTAAAACATTGCTACAAGTTCTCACTTTAAATACAGTTTAATATTTACTATTTAGAACGTAATAACAGAGGGCTTTAAGATCAGGCAAAATAAAAACAGATAGATAATTTTGATAAATCCAACACCAGTTATGAAAAAAATTGTATAATGAATAAATAGGTGGTAATTGCTCATAAACTTGACATGGCCAGCTAATGAAGTATTGCAAGATCATAATGGATAAACTGACTAACTAATGATATTGTATACTAGCTTATTAGTTAGTCTGGCATATGGGATGTGTCATGATCAGTAAATTAAAAACAACTCTCTTACATGAGCTATAGAAATAAAATTTTACTGAAAAAGCTATTTGAATAAAAGACAGAATTTATAAGTACTCAGTGTTTTATAAGGTATTGTTTATTTGATATGTTTATTTGTAAACCTGACTCACAAGTAACTCCACTAGTTTGTTCACATTTCTACGCTTATTAACTAAAATTTTGTTCTTAAAGTTATAAAGCTCAAATTTTTTCATAAGGTAAAGTGTTTGACATTGCCTTCTATTTTTAGTATAAAGTATAAATATAAATTTCACGTCTTATATCCAACATTCGTATTAAATATTAAATAAATCGACAATTTCACCAAACTGCTTACTGTAAGCTATAATGAAAGTTGCTATTATGGTTCGCTTTTTCTCAATAGAAAGAGACGATAATATATGTTTTAAAGCCCGTAGAATGACGATTCAAGGGTTTGACTCTCAAGATGAAAGTCTAATGAACTGAAGACTTGACAGGATGACAGTTACAAGCACGAAAACAGGGTCAGGTGAGAACCGAATAAAGTGGTGGGTGACATATTTGATCGACCTGACTGAGGGAATGACAATATACGACCAGACATTTCAGTTATGACACGTACATGGTTGATTCATCTTGTTAGTCGGAGAGCATTTTACAGATATATCCATGTCCTTTAGAAATAGAACTATTATTTAATAATTATCAAATCTACCATCATCTCTGTTTTATCTTAACTTTGGCGTTCCAACATTTTCCTTAAGAAGGGCTCGGGGTATAGAAAATCTCAAAAACTGCACATTGAACATTCGTTTCAATTTCGAATTCAATAAGCTTACAAAACATGTAAGTGTTCTCAAATTACAGTGAAAATTTTATTGTACGCCGGAAGTAATATAGATTTGTGGTTAGATCCTCAGAACAAATATCATATAAGAAAGATATGAAAATAGCGTATTTCTACTAAACTGTGAAAAATGAATTTTTCTGGGTTTCTAAGCTTACACAATGAACAAAATGTTAATGTCGTAGTTATTTCTTTTAATTCTTCTAACATGTAGTGTTATTTAATAGAGTAGTAAACACATGCTCGTGTTAGATAAGAAGTTAAAGTGACACGTTATTTGTCTTTATTTTGATTGTCCAGTAATTTAATGTGACAGTAGAAAGATACGAATATTAGATTGGTTATAATTAAAATGTGTCACAGTTTGGTTTTATTACTTTCAACTGACAATCTTCTAGAAAATAAATTAAGATGAAATGCAGATAGAATATAATTATACTTATCAAATAGAACGTTTGTTAAATGGATCACAAAAATCTCACTGAAGATTTTTGGTTTGGTTTCTTTTGAATTTCACGCAAAGCTATACAAGGGCGATCCGCGTTAGCCGTCTCTAATTTAACAGTGTAAGACAAGAAGGAAGGCAGCTAGTCATCGCCACCTACCGTCAAATCTTGGGTTACTCTTTTACCAATGAATAGTGGGATTGACCGTCACATTATAACGCCTCCACGGCTAAAAGGGAGAGCAAATTTGGTGTGATAGGGATTCGAACCCGCGACCCTCAGATTACGAGTCGAGCGCCTTAACCAACTGGCTATACAGGGCCTATTTGCTAGATATATCGAAATTTAAGGAAACAGAAGGTTGTGTTCACCCCAACTACGTCTGGAAGAAAAAAAATCTATATTTTGCACTTAATGAATTCAATAGAGGTAGCAGTTTTAAGTCAGCAAACGTACTTTTATTAGAAAGACTTTGTTAAGAGTGTAACAGAGAATTTAGCGTAACTAGAGTGGTGTTTGGACTTAGACTTCGAGTTGTAGTTCTGGTAGATGGTATTGTATGTATAACTTACATCAAACATAACTATAGTTAAAACTTCTTATGACAAAAGACGTTAGTAAGCAGTATATTTTATTAAGTTTCAATTCTTTCAAGAATCATAGGTGATTTTCTTTATGTTTTAAAAATATTTTAGTTTGAATTTAGTATAAGTATCTATTTTCGTATGCCTACCGTAAAGAAGCAGTTATTGTCTTTACATTGCTATTACATTATAAAACATATACATGCCAAATTTTTAGAGATTTGCAAAGAACTGAATATGTTAAATTGAAACGTATTTGAATACACAAATCAGCGACTCACGTGGCAAAAATAGCTGATATGAAGTCGCAGTAAAAAGACTTTTGAACTACATTTAGCATCGTTTGGTGTTCGTAGGTTGTGTGGTTTCATCGCAAATTGACTTATTTTGAAACATTCCATTGCTGGGACAGTGGCAAGTATACAAATTTACAACGCTAAAATCTGTGGTTCGATTCCTCTCGGTGGCCACAGTAGATAGCCCGATGTGGTTTTGATAGAAGAAAACACTCACACAAACACATAGTTTGGAAAGATTACCTAACAGTGCTTTACAACAAACATTATTCACAGAATTAGATAATTAGAACTTGTTTAATGTAGTACTTTAGAAAACAAATGTGTTTGGCTCATCTTGGGGTACCAAGAACATCCAGAAAAAGACCTGAAACAAGTTGCACCACAGCCATGGTAAGCAAACGGCGGCGTCCTTTATCAGATTAGGATTTATGAATACAAAAGTCAGTGACCAAAGCAGTCAAGGTACCACAGGCAACAGTACCAAACATCATCAAGAAGAATCACATTCTGAAAAATCATGGGTATTTATATTTTTGTATATAAAGACATATCACCAAGTCAGTGGGCACAGCACTTATGAACTTTGTACCATCTTACTGTTGAAACAGGCTCTGAGAAATTGTTATTTTCATAACCTAGGTGTATTTTGAAAAACCATGAGAAAGGAAAAGTATGTTTTGAACATCACATCTTACAATGGAAGGAAAAGTATGTTTTGAACATCACATCTTACAATGGAAGCTTTTAGAATGTAAACTAGGCTTTAGGCTTATTATTAAGATGCTTGATCGTTAGATGTAACATGGTTCAACGTAACGTCATGAACTGTTAGGGCCTATTGATGTTCCGAATTTTTAAATATATATATTTAATCATTGTATGCTATTTACATATTTCGAATCACTATAACTACATCTTATTATTGTTATTAAATGTGTATATCAATATCATTGTTGCATAGAGTTGAAGTCAACATTCGATCAGAAAAAAATTCGTAGTGCCTTTAAAGTGGAATAATTATTTGATAATTTATTTAAAACATATAGAATGTTGGAGTTCTTATTGTGGAATGTCAGTTTAATTACTCAAAACTAATTATTTATCGATCCATTCGACTTTTGAAACTTCTTATTAAATTAAATTGTATATTTAGCATTGAATCCATCATCTAAGAAACTTCACAAATAGGCTGCAGCAAGTAAACTACTCATGACAATAGTGAATAATAGTACTTCTTTTCATGAATTTTAAGTATTTAAATTAGAATGAAAGACAATAGAAAGCCTTTTACACCTGTTAAAATTAAATGGTTAATTATTGGTTTAATGAAATCTAAACAAACTACGACAATAAACAACAATATAATGAAACCACATTCTTCAACTCTAGAAAAATCCCAAGGAAAACTATTGTGAAAGACTAGTTTGGTAGTTGAGTAATCTCAACATAATCGGTAGCTAGGGATATTTAATGTCTTCTCGTATTTTCTCAATTTGAACAATGTTGACATAACTGCTATGAACAGATAACATCTTATTTGGCACGATAATGCAAATCATATTTAACAAAGACTCTGAGACAAATATCGTTTAGAATATTTCTCAGCCAACTGAGAGCTTCAATCTGAATCAATTCATAGAATCTTTCTCAGCAAACTGAGAGCTCCAATCTAAATCAATTCATGGAATCTTTCTCAGCCAACTGAGAACTCCAATCTGAATCAATTCATAAAATCTTTCTCAGCCAGCTGATAACTCCAATCTGAATCAATTCATAGAATCTTTCTCAACCAACTGAGAGCTCCAATATGAATCAATTCAAACATTTTATAATGTTTTGGAATATTACTAAGGGATAGGAAATACACATTCTCAAGTCTAACTGAACTGCAGTTATTTTGCAAATAAACGACTGACTTTTCTTATTGCAATGAAAAATTAGTAGTAGATATTTTTGAATTTTTTTCAAAATGCAGCCATAAGAGAAACACGAGTTTTCCATTTTTACTAATAATACTGTGAAACATCATTAAAAAAGAAATATTATGAAGTTCTTTTACTGTTTCTTTAAAAATTATCAAATAAAAGCAACTGCTGCAATTTGAAATAATAAATCTTTTATATGTCTTTTTAATAAAACATCTCAAATGCAAAACAAAAATAGGCATAATTTCAACCATTTTTATTGTTTTATTATCAAGAACAAACTATAAAAGTATTCCTGGGTAAGAAGAACTAACACATACAGTTATTAGAAGTTCGAGACTTTGGGAATTCAACTGAGAAGACTAAACTGAAAATACTAAAACCTGGTGTATAAGTTAAAATACTAGTATTATATTATTTTTAAAGTTAGATGTCATTAAGTCTAATAACCATTACGTATTTACGAAATTTAAGTGAAGTGATAAACAACAGATTTAAACTAAAGAAGGGAAATTAAAATATCTTACTTTGTTCTTTCAATATAAATGCGTGTGTGTTAAAATATATAAAATGATTTGGTTGGAATTTTACAAATGATACAGGCTAACACAAAGAAGGCCTCTTTCTCAACTAGGAAAGAAAAAAAAGACCGCCGAAGTTAAGACTAAAGTTTTATTTAATAATGGAACATTTTGTTGCAAATCAGTATATGTTATCTGTATGAAACCAATTTGTGCAATAACTGTAAAAAAATATAATAAAGTTAAGTGTATACAATGAACATAAAATAAAAAATATATTTTGGATATCAACGAAGATTCAAATATGAATTGGTATTTGAACACCTACAACCTATAAAATGATGTGATCATTATGGATAGTTTTCAATAACGCAAAAGTGCCACAGTTAAAAACATGTCTAAATTTATGCCATAATTGAATGTTATAGTGTTTGGTATGAAAATAAAATGTCGGTAATAGTGAATTCATAATGACATCACTTACTTATTGCTGTGTTACTCTCTTTGATAAATATTTTCTAAGCACAGGGTGTGGCTAAAACAACTTCTTTCATCTGAGTACTGCACGTATTAAATAGTCAAATTATGATAATACGTTTTGACTTGTAAACATTTATTAAGCCATTGCTAACACAAATCAGCTGCCAGTTAATATGAAGCCTAATTTCATGGCAAACTTAAAATCCAGATAAGGAATAAGCATGGATTTAAAATCACCAGTGCAAGCTAATTTCATTGTAATTTCGCCAAATCGATTATCTTGGATGTATAGCATAAGATTAAAAAAAACAACTCGCTAAATAAAGATGATATTGTAAAATGTGCCATTAATTTGTAAATAGCTAAAGAAGCTATTTGATAACAGGTCTAAAGCAATTCAAACGTTAAAAGAGTTAAGTACGCCAATAATGATGATAAAATTAAAATATTAGATAGATTTGTGTAATCCAGAAAAAAAACATTTGCATAACATTCAGCAGTCAATAAAAGGTAGGAACAAATGTATCAAGTTTTTTATACTTAGAATGGGCCGACATGGTCAGGTGGTTAAGGCGCTCGACTCTTAATCTGAAGGTTGCGGGTTCGAATCTCCGTTACACCAAACATGCTCTGTCTTTCAGCCGTGAAGGCATTATAATGTGAGGGTTAATCACACTATTGGTGGGTAAAAGAGTAGTCCAAGAGTTTGCGGTGGGTTTTACACTGCTAAATTAGGGACGGCTAGCGCGGATAGCCCTCGTGTGGCTTAGAACAAAATTCAAAATCAACCAAATCTCAGAAAGCTTCTTTTAGTCATACTTAATAAATTTTTTATACTCATCTCATACTTAGCAGACATCGTATTCTTACACTTATTAAGCTATTTACATTCATCATATGCTTAAGTTTCTTTCATTAATTAAAGATAGTACTCTGTGTACCAATTCCGGGAAAGATAAGTGTGGAAAGCCAATGCATTCAGCTAAATCATCTGGTGATGTACAGATACAACATCCTTAATAAAAACTTCGTTGATAATGCATACATCATAAACTAACAGTGCACCTTAAATCCAATAAAGACATGAATATAGAACATCTATCTGCTCTCCAAGTTATATAAGAAAGAGAACATGAAGAATGTTTAGTGTTTTGAATGAAATACAAGACAACTTAATAACTTTATTTCAACCATCATAGATGTTTGTTACCAGTAGATTCAATGTTGTTTGTTAGAGAGAAAGTTCTTTATTTATAGGAGCTAAACAAGACAAACATTAATCGACAAATGCACTTTTTTAAACACTAGTCAAATCAATGAGGTCATAGTTAGAAGGAATCTTAATATTCCTCTTACACTTAAAAAATGTTAGTAGCGAGTTTAGCGTCATAAACTGGGACTAATTTTCCTGCCAAACTTGCTTAAAACTGATGGGGTATTCAAATACCTTCTTGCAAGAACATTCAAACATATTATTCAAAAGTACTTTCGCACGTATAAACAGTTAATATTAAAAATTCTGTAGAATTTATATAAATCTTAATTAGCTTATTTCATTAACATAAATTTAAAAAATGTTCTACTTTTAATTACTGTCATAACCTTAGATGTTTGATCTATAAAAAACACGCTTCTGAATTTGTTTTCAGACTTATTTCTTTCTTATTCTTATATTTTTTCACCAATCAAATTTCAAAAGTTTGGATTATCTTGACGTTCTATGATTCTACTTGTTTTTTTATCTTCAATTGATTGATTGAACTCATATTTACTTAATAAAAACCTGATGAGCCTAAAAGTTGATGAATAATTCTGTGGCAACTGAATGTAAATCATGAACCCTTATGTCCATAGTTTGGCATACTGACCACTGTGACACGACGAGCTACATGTGTTTGTTGTATTATTCATTTGTATCTCGAGAACTTCGAGGGATTTTTTCAATTTAAAACTGGACGTAACCTAAGACAAATTACTTACAGTAAAAATGAAGATAATTTGATCCTTAATGTTCTGTACTTAATAACAAAATAGTGAGCCATGAAAAGTATTCACATGTTTGAAACACTTGAAGCTAATACTCTAAGTGGCATTAAAGCAGCCTGACGAGAAAATATTCAAATTGAAATTTAGAATTTTTGATAACGTTTCTTTTAATTCCCGAATATTTTATTTTCTTATATGTCTGTTAGAAATTTATAGGTATATTATTTTTCTTTGATAAAACATCAGGTAAAGACGTTTAGGTTTAGTGAATATTGTAAGTTAGGCCTGTAAGAGCAAACTATATAGATGATTTTTTTTTAATTTAATACGTTCTAAAGCTTACTATATTCCTATAACCCACAAAAATATAATAGCTTATTATTTGTAGAAAACACACTGTAATTATTAGACATAAAATGATCAAAACCAGTAATATTGTTGTCAAAACATAAGACTATTACACATGACAAAGATACACTGAAGCTCTCTGGAAGTTGAGATACCTGATCTCATATAAACCTTTGTCAAAGACCAAATGAGAAGTTGACTACTTTAAGATTCAAAATAAAACTTCAAAATATAAATTTGATTGAATATGAAAAACATTAAAACTGTTAAAGTATACAAAATTAATCTTTCTGATGCACAATAAAGAAAATAATAATAATAGCAGGGTTGTGAGCAATACATCCACACACCAGTACCTGAAAACAACACGTATTCGGAATATCTGATATTTATATTATTAGACCGTAGCTTCAATTGGCCATTCTGCTGTTATTCCTGTCTAAAGGAATACAGTATCAAAGTATTGCAGTAGACCCAGCAGCACTGCTGAACTACAAGGAGCATCTTCTCCTTTGATGTGTAAATTTACATGATAAATAAATATGTGGAATTTTTTTTCCCCTATTACATGTTATAAAATATTCTGGACAAGTTTCCGATTTATTATAATATGGCCTGAAATTTATATTTAGAAGTTAATTAATATCAGTATATCAAATTTAGAATATTTGCCAGCAATATTGATACAAAATAATTTTCATTCTTTATTAAAGTAAATATATTTTAATATACAAACAATAATTCAGTTTATAATAATAGTTATTGCAAATAACGATCTATATACAAAAGTTTTACAAGCTTATAAATACTACTGATAATAATGTTATTAGCATAATGGTTAAATGACTATAGAGAGTACTATTCTGGTGGTAAACATAAATATATATATAATATAATTAGTTTATAGGTGTTAGCAATAGTGCAATAACAAGTGCAAAAATTATTGTGTTGGTAAACATTTGTGTAAGTAGATATATATATATATATATATATAAAGTAGCTTAATGACATTAGGATAATATCAGAATGGTTAAGGTTTGTTTGTCCGAAATTAAGCAAAAGCTACACAATGCACTATTCTTGCTATGCTGTTATAAGTCTGCAGACATGCCCCAGAAATAATATCTGTAAGTAGATGTGTTTAGAAAATGTAAATCACTTCACGGTATTAGCACAATGATGAAATAGGTAATGTAAACATTATTCCAGTAGAAAATATTTGTGTAATTATATAAAGAGAGAGAAATACTATAAATTAATTTAATGGCATTAGCATCACAGTCCTTTGATTGCGAAGAAGACAGTTCCTGTGAAAATCATACTTATGATTTCATTAGAAAATTAAGAAAACCATAAATGTTAACGTACTATTCAAGAGTTTGTGTATATGCTGCTCTTACGGAAGATATTTTGATAATTAGAAAATGACAGATATATTTAAATATATTAATACATATGAATAAGTACAGCTATTGAACAACTGTTCTTGGAACTAAAATTACAGACCCAAACTCACTGATGTTAGAATAATGGTCAAATAAATTAACTCTAGCAAATACGGTTTTAGTACAAACATTCGAACGTTTAGAAAAATATAAATAGTTGAAATCAGTAAAAAATAGTGATGAAGTATCACATGAAAATAAGTTTATTCTTGAACAGATAAGTATGAACACTAAGAATTAGTTTAATAGTATTAGTAGGAAAAATAAGTGATCTGATGTAAACACATAGGGGCACATAAAGTTCTTGTAAAGGCATTTGATTGTCTGAACACGTTGATTTTAATGTTTGGAGTTTAAAGGCAGCTAAGATAATTCTTACTTTAACACAATGTTCAGCCTGTAATATTAATCAACGGAAAATTTATGCTGAAAAAGTGTCCTAACGGAAAATATGATACCATAAAGTCATATACAGTAAAAATGACGTTTTCTCCTCATAGTTAGTGGTGTTACTGACCCAAATGCTTTCAGTGTGATTTGATAGCTTTCACAGGCCTTTCTACTGCAAACTATTAGAAAGTTTTGAAGAGCTATTTGGGGTGTATCAATAGATGTTTGCAGTATGCAGTAGGACTTTTCTGTTCATCTAAACTGAATTTTTATAATTTGCTTTAAAATAATAAGACTTTTTTAAGACTAAGTGAGAGTCAAAGGAATTTTTAGATTTGTTCATATTCCGTATTTTAAATATAATTCGAGAGACTAAGTGTACTTTGAAATAGTATTTATGATCAGATGAATTCCTTTCAGAATGGTTAAAAAACATTTTTTTCTTCTTACATCGAGTTTTCCAGAGTGCTTTAAAAGATTTCTACTTTTCAGATGCTTCAAAACACTTTTTTCTTAAATAGTCTTTTTACAGTGCTTTAAACGATTATGTCTGTTAGATGGAATCTTCTTATTATGCTTTAAAATACTATTTCTATTTAAATCAGATATTGACAGTACAACTCAAAACTCTTCTGTCAGTTCAATTATTAATAAAGATTGCTCATTTGTCTACTGGACAATTTCAAAATATTCTCTAAATTATATGTGTATGTTTTCTAATAGTAAAGTCACATCGGGTTATCTGCTATGTTTATCACGGAGAATCGAGCCGCTAATTTTAACGTTGTAAATCCGAAGACTTACCGTTGTACCAGAGAGGTACGATCATATGTATATAAATACGTGCTTGGGAACACTAACAACTATAGAAACATTTGTAAAACAAAACAAAACAAAACAACAACTTATTCTGCAGGTTCTACTGAGTCATTTCATATATTAATTTCTACAATTTCATGAAACTGATAATCACCCAAATAAAGAAATTCCATTTTGTAACTAAACATGTACAAATTGCTCATTAAAATGCATATATGAGAGGTTACGAACTACTTATAGTGGTGTGTTAATCTGAATAAGATTATGACATGTACAACTGCTCATAACATTTATGTGATTAATTTGGTAAAAGGTAAAAAGCATTAAATGAAGCATTGTTTCTATCATTAACGACATCTTTAATCACTAGCAGTTACTTTAACAATAAGTATAACTCACCGCTATTATTATTTATAATGTAATTTGCAATTAGAAGGATTGTGAAAATCTCAGATACAATGAGGCTCTTGTACTTGCTAATAGTAAATATGAATAACTAGTACAAAAATTTATTTTAGCAAGATGCATACATTTTACGGTCATTAGAATATTTATGTTGTCTTAAAAGCCAGTATTAATATAAATATATTTCTGAACTGTTTTGAATTTCGCGCAAAGGTACACGAAAGCTATTTGCGCTAGCCGTCCTTAATTTAGTAGTATAAGACTAGAGGGAAAGCAGCTAGTAATCACTATCCACCGCAAACTCTTGGGCTACTCTTTTACAAACGAATAGTAGAATTGATCGTGATATTATAACGTCCCCACGGCTGAAAGGGCGAGCACGTTTGGTGTGACGGCGATTCGAACCCACGACCCTAAGATTACGAGTCGAGTGCCTTAACCAGCTGGCCATTTTAAAGTAAGAGCCTTTAGTACTGATGTTATATTCTCATACGTTTACTTATCCTCTTCAGGATGATGCATTAAAATGAGCTATGCTGCAGTGTTCGACTCGTAATCTGAGGGTCGCGGGTTCGCATCCCCGTCGCGCCAAACATGCTCGCCCTTTCAGCCGTGGGGGCGTTATAATGTAACGGTCAATCCCACTATTCGTTGGTGAAAGAGTAGCCCAAGAGTTGGCGGTGGGTGGTGATGACTAGCTGCCTTCCCTCTAGTCTTACACTGCTAAATTAGTGACGGCTAGGACAGATAGCCCTTGAGTTGCTTTGTGCGAAATTCAAAAACAAACAAACCCTCTAGGTTATAATTTCACAATTAGAGATGAATATGTACAGATACTTCATAGGGCAAAATTTTTAAAAACAAACAAATTTATTTTATTAGTTTCAAGACTAATGTTTTATAAATTATTTACCACGTTTTACAATAATCAACACAACTTCTTAAAAATATGTATTTCCTGTTTTCTTTAGTTTTTACCTTGTATTTCTCAGAAAATGTTACCTTGAATATTATTTACGTAGTTTAAAATGCTACATACTTGAAAAATATCTAATGTTATTTTCTCAGAGAGTTTTAAATGTTTTGAATAGTTTTCAATGATCGCCTTCAAGTACTTCATGCTTATACAAAAGCATTTACATGGTGCTTTCAATGTATTTTATCTAATGTTCGACAAAGTGTTACGTGTAAATTTGTGCAGTTTGCAATGGTTTTGTTAAATATATTAGAGTCGAAGCCACTTTCTTTTGAGTAGCTTCATGCTTTCAAAAGCGTATTTTCTCTGGTTGTTGACAGCTTGTCGACTGAAGTTCAGTTTATAACTACATTGCAAATTCCTATATTAATTCAAGTTGTGCGGGAACTTGTCTGATTGTGTCCGAACTCCAAAAGTGTGGAACTTGATGTACTAAACTTGGAAGGCGGACATGGAATGATTCGTTTAGGGTAGCGACGCCATACAGATAAGAACATCTTTGTAGTGCAGCCTTACTTCCAAAACAGTAGCAACAGGATCGGAAATACATTCGGAAGGTCGATCAGAAACGATGTGATTTAATAGTATGGTTTTCATTTATTTTGAGTCCGAGTTTGGCATCGAAGTTTATTTTGTGTTCTTGGATTCGCTCTGGAACCTGAAGTTCCATGTTAAAAACTGTGCTAATACATCTTTCCCTGTTAACAAGACCAAACTTGGCACACGTGCTTAAGTACCAAGGTTGGTTTCCTTATAAGGTTTTTGCTCTAATACTGTAACCCCCTTCCCTGAACTAACTATAGAAGGAACTGGTTATAATGAAAGATCTTGATCCGTACACTGAGACCTCCGTAAGTTGTAAGGGTGGGCTTATGAAACCCTAAGCAGAGATTTGATATTTTATACTATTCATCATAAAGCATTAAGTTTTGGTACTTTATAGAAGATCTGGGGACATTTTGATTAGTTAGAAAAGCGTTTAGACATGAAACATCGTATATTGTTTGATAAACTAGATTTTAAAATGAAAACGAATACCACGCAATTGTTTTTATGTATTATTAGTAGAATTCATCTTAGCAGTTGTTTATTTAAGTTTTTTTTCTAAGAGTTACACGTTGCTCAGATACCAATCATTTCTAGACTTAGAGTTTCCATTGGGACACATCAAACTTCGCTGGAAGAAAACAGTTTCAGTACATTTGCCAGTTAAGGCACTTAGCTAATAGACGAATGAAGAATGACCCTCCACGCTTGGTGGACCCGGAAGAGGTAGAAATGGCGTTAACGTAAAGCCCTGATCGTTCACATTTTGATGACAGACGGCTTTCTGTATAGAATAGCGCTTTTCTACTCATAAGTGAAGCATTAGGTTGACAGTTTGGCATTTAATAAATGTATATATATATATCAATTGACTGGGTGTTTTTTTGGTATTTTGGATGTGTGTAGCATAAGACTGTTTGTTTTTAATTTCGCGCAGAGCTACATGAGGGCTATTTGCACTAGCCGCCCCTAATTTAGCAGAGTAAGATTAGAGAAAAGGCAGCTAGTCATCACCACCCACCGCCAACTCTTAGGCTACTATTTTATCAACGAATGATACGATTGACCGATACATAATAAAGCTCCGAGGGCTCAAAATGGTTAGCATGTTTGGAGTGACGGGGATTCAAGCCCACGATCCTCGGATTACGAGTCGAACTCACTAACTACCTGGTCATACCAAGCCAATAGCATAAGAGCATTATGCGAGTACTGAAAATACAAATTTCTTCATTAACACAATTTTACACCACAAAAATGATGTTATATCATGACTTTTTTTTTCATTTGGTTAGACTGACAGCATATTGAACGAAAGATGTTTGCAAAAATTATTCTATTTCACTACACCACGCACAAACACACATTAACACTTTTAAACATTGTCTTCTAAGCACATTTTTATCTGTCCAGTTGAACACATAATTTTTAGTGATACATTTTTACTTTCCTTCGCGGGAGCACCACAATGATTTATAACACGTGTATAAAACAGTCTTTATGTTTTTTACACGCGACAAGTTACAGACCTTTGTGTCATGACAATGTGACCTTTAATTTACTAAATTAGGCTCTTTTATACCAGAACTATTTTCATCGCTTCCTTTCTGAGAATTTTAATGAAATTTTATCTATTGTTGTCACATTTTCTGAGAACGAGATTAAGCATACTTGGTTTACCAACAACGAAAATACTTTGTTGGATATTTTGGGCTTCAAATGTTGTTTTTTCTCTTTCTTTTTTGTTGTTGTTTAGCATAAAGTTACATGAAGGTTATCTGTGTTAGCCGTTCCTAATTTTGAAGTAATACACTACAACAAAGGTACATACTCACTATTATCCACCGCCAATTCTTTGGGTAGTCTTTAGTTACGGAAATGAGTCTTGACTGCCACTCTTATAACTCCCCCAAAGGTTGGATGTGTTTTTTGTTGTTTTTTCTCATTTTCTGATTGTTAACAGGTCATAAGCCACGAAGCATCATCTCCAGAATCCGGAACGCCAACCCGGCATTGCCAGGTGGTTATGGTATTCGACTCATAAACCGGAGGTCGCAAGTAAGAATCCCCGTCACCCCAAACATTCTCGCCCTTTCAGCCGTGGGGGCATTAGAATGTGACAATCAATCCCACTATTCGTTGGTAAAAGAGGAATCCAACAGTCTGCGGTGACTATGATGACTAGCTGTCTTCCCTCTAGACTTACAATGCTAAACTATGGATGGCTAGTGCAGATATCCCTCGTGTCGCTTTGCGTGAAATTCAAAAAAACAAACAAACAAACCGGAACGCCAACTAGTTTTCTAATGAGATAAAACTGGCACACTAAACAGTTCTTTAATGAAATTCAAAAATTAAATTTTAATGGTGAGAATTACTTTTTATTTTTCAGTTTCAATTTGAATTCTTGAATATTAACATGCGTTAGGGAAAATAGTACAGTTTACTTGAACCTTTATTGTTAAAATTACTTATGCTTCCCAATATACTTTTGAAAAAAGCAAGCTTTGGCATCAAGGAATCTCATTTTTGTTTAATGAAATTATTAAACATATTTATTATGTTTATTATTTATTATGAAATAGCTGAGAGCTGTAGTTTAACCTTTTTCTTTAGTTAATCTTTCCGACCCGTCATGGACAGGTGGCGAGGACGTCCGAGTCATAATTTCAGGGTTGAAGGTTCGCATCTCCGTCACACTAAATATGCTTGCACTTTCAGACGCGAGGGCGTTATAATGTGACGGTAAATCCTACTATTCGTTATTAAAAGAGTATCCCAAGAGTTGGCGGTGAATGGTGATGACCAGTTGCATTTTCTTTATCCTTACACTACTAAATTAGTGATGGCTAGTGCAGTAGCCCTCGTATAGTTTTGCCCGATATCCAAAAAACAAATAAACAATTTTTCTTGGGTTTCATGGTTGGCAGATTTTAAACTATTATGTTACGGTAGGTATGTAGGTGAAATCTTTATTGCTTTTAAAGATCCTAATTATTCTAATTAATTATTGCAGTATCTAAATCAACAAGCTTATTAATTAACATTTCGGACATTCAGGTTGAATATTATATTGGTAAATTTGAATGTAAAGTTCACCATAAATAGACGTTCATGACTTCGCTTCAAAGTTCGACATTATTTTAATAAAATGGTAATTACAATCTTCATTCAATGATTATAAAAGATATAAAATGGTACCCTTTTAGCCAGTATGCCATCTGCATTATTTATTCATATATAAAGTTTAGTTGTCCATTTGTGCAATTATGAATTTATTTGATTTTTCTTTTGCAAAACATGTTATATTGGATACACTAAGTGATGATTGTATATTCAGGGAAAAGAATCAGCTTAAGGCTTAAGGTAAATATTTTAAAATCTTAGCCAAAAACAGTATAAAAAGAAAGTTTAGTCACTCATAAGGAAGGGCTGAAATTGAACCTATAAAAATTGCCATACTAGTGTATCGTCACAACAAGTACTTCTTTTAAACTTTCTACTGATAAAAACAAATGCAAAAGAAACAGACAACAAAGACATGTGGTGATATAAACATTTTATGAATATATCAGATGCTTCAGTACTGAAGAAGTGATCTTCGAACTTTGATCAGTTCCCTGTCATAGACAAATTTGATTGTTTTGATTTGATTCGTTTTACTTATTTCCAGAGGAAAGATATAAGTTTTTTTTTATCTATGACATTAATTTATTACATATTGATTATCTTTATTAAGCGTGTATTACGCCTCACATGAGATAAATGGTTAAATCAGAGATTTCTAAGTTCGGGCATAGCCATCTCTAATTTCTACCACTGGCCATAGTGAGAGCAAACAGTTACCAGCATCTCCTAATCACATGACCATACTAAAACAAGTAACGGAGTTGATTTTCACGAGTAAAACTTCTCGCACAGCTAAGAGTGTGTTCAAGAATTTAAAGTGACTTGGACCTTAAACCTTCTATACTTTACGCCATTCCTAGCCTATTTTGTTTTTATTCGGATAAATTTTTCAAATGAAACAACTGATAAGCAGGTGGAGAATTTTGTAAGTAATTACATTAGGATTAAACATAAAACTACTATCTATTAGTAAGCTTCTGGTATTGTACGTTCAAAGTGAAATCCATGCATCTTGTTAATAATGTAATGTAACAACTTATCTTATCAAGTCATGTCTCCAACTTATAAACCATGTGTCCATTTGAAAGCTAAAGTACCGAGCCATACCAAGTATACCATACCAGTTTATACCAAGTATAAACACTCCGTGTATCGTATATGTTATAACAAACTATTTCACTTTATTACAATTATCCAACCTACAAACTGATGTAATAAGCTTCGAAGCATTACCACTATGTTCAGTATTAATTAATCAGTATAATAACAGCAATAGATAAACAATAGATAAACCTGATACCATTTAAGAAAAACCAGTTCATAGCACAGTCAAATACCAGTCAACGTGTATAATCATGTCACATACTTACCACTAAGTCTAACATCAATTATTTAACCATTTTTTTATATATAACCACACTTAATCACCAATCTAGCAGCAGATACTGATGTAACATTAAACTGTCAATCTCAATATTTGTGAACTTATGTAACAACTTGTTTTGTTTTTGAATTTTGCACAAAGCTACTCGAGGGCTATCTGTGCTAGCCGTCTCTAATTATGCAGTGTAAGACTAGAGGGAAGGCAGCCAGTCATCACCACCCACCGCCAACTCTTGGGCTTCTCTTTTACCAACGAATAGTGGGATTGATCGTCACATTATACGCCCCCACGGCTGGGAGGGCGAGCATGTTTAGCGCGACGCGGGCGCGAACCCGCGACCCTCGGATTACGAGTCGCACGCTTAACGCGCTAGGCCATGCCAGGCCTTGTAACAACTTAAGTCTACAACACCAAGCACTAATATCAGATGACTTGTGTTTCATGTTGCAACACTAAACAAATATCTCATCAGATCTACAACTTTAATCAAGTATAAAGTGTTATTAAACAAATTAATCCGTTTTGTTTTTGTTTCATGTAGAACATTATTCTATATAATAAGTCTTAATGAAATACTTTTGAAATATATATATATATATTAATTTGATTTGTTTTAAATTTCGAGCAAAGCTACACGAGAGCCATCTGCGCTAGCCGTCCCTAATTTAGCAGTGTAAGACTAGATGAAAGGCAGCTAGTCATCATCACCCACAGTCAACTCTCGGACTACTTTTATATCAACAAATAGTGGGATTGACTGTCACATAATAATGCTTCCACGGCTGAAAGGGCGAGCATGTTTGGCGTGACGTGGATTCGAACCCGCGACCCTCAGATTACGAGTCGAGTGACTTAATCACCTGGCCATGCCGAGCCTATTTTTCTTGGACTAATAACATCTAGGCCCATTAAATGACGTCATGATAACGTAATTTGATTCACGGGATACACAAAGTTAAAACTTATTTGAATTTATTGCTTGTAGTTTTAATGTCTTAAGTTAATGTATTTAAACTTAAACTTAACAAAATTCTTATTTCATTCACCATAAAACGGAGTTTTCTAACAAGAAAATAAGGGCTGCTGATAAATTTCATCTTCCTATTCGAGAAGTCACATCTTTATCTTTCGACGTGCGATAAAAAACTTTCATTAACTTTCAATCGATGAACTTATGGGTTATTTCTATACAATACGGTGTGCATCTTCAAATATTAATGTAAATACATACGTGTTTTTTTTTTGGGTTCCATAAAATCTGAGTGAAGACAACATTAAATCTCAATTCGTCTGGTATAATTTTTACATTCGAGGCTCCAACGAACTTTGATGTTTCGAAATATAGTCCTATTGCGTATTAATAAATATTCATTTTGTTATTATAGTTGTAACTTTCTGTCTGGACGAACGTCTTTTATAGGACAGAATCTCATTTTTATGCTTCTGACAGTTGTCTGTAGTAGTTAAAGACTGAACGAAAGGCAGCTAGTTATTATCACACACCGCAAACTCTCAGGCTATTATTTTATTAACAAACAGTGGGATTGACCAACACTTTATAAGGCCGCCACGGCTCAAAGAGAGAGCATTTTTGGGTATTCAAACCCATGACCTTTCGTATACGAGTCGCAAGCCCTAACCACCACGCCATGTCGGACATCTTACAGTATTGAAACGTCAGCTACCTCTACATCATATAGTACTTAAACGGATGACAGTGATGTTTTCTGTCATTTTTCTTTCAAGCATTTTCATAAATTTGATAATAATAATATATACTCACATTAACATTTCACATCACATTAAAATACTTTTTCATAAAAATATTGGTTGCTCATACTAACATAGTGCTACGAGGACAATAAAAAGTTAATGTATAAAGATTTCCTTGGTTAACGAAAAGTATAGTGCTGTTGGTTTTTCTGTTTTGGTATTATGTCACACAAAGGTAATAGATACGAGTTTGCTTATTTGTTGGAATGTATAGCATAGTAAGTTGGTAAAACTTTTATAAATTATCCTACACCTCTTAAAAATAGTTTTTTCCTGACAAAGTGAAAGTTGATCGGACATAAATTCACTTTTTTATGATATATATTTAAAACAAATGATTACTGTGTATGTATAGATTGAGGTTATTATTAATCAACCTTTGTTTTCTGCCTACATTACTAAAATAATCGGGTTCGAATCCTTGTCCCACCAAACATGCTCGCCATTTTAGTCGTGGGGGCGTTATGTGACGGTCAATCCACTATTCGTTAGTAAAAGAATAACTCAAGAGTTGGCGGTGATGACTAGCTGCCTTACCTCTAGTCTTACACTGCAAAATTAGGAACGGCTAGCGCAGAGAGTTCTCTTGTAGCTCTGAGCGACATTCAAAACAAATCAATTTGAATTTTAATACTAAAATAATACAAATATCGTATACATAATTAACCTGAAGTTATAAATTGGACAAATATAAGTAATACATTGTAAATATATTAACAAATTCAACACAATATCAAGAGTTCTTCATGTTCTCTGAAGTTAAAGAAAAACTGGAAACGTAGACAGAAGATGTTTTCTTTTATATAAAGTGTTTTTTTAACTTTTGATATTTTACACAAAGAACTGCATTGCAATGCTGGAAACAAATGAAAATTATCTTGGTTTGATAAAAAAACAAAAAATAACCAACTCATAGTGATTAAACTCAATTTCCTACACGTCATTTACTCTAGATGACTCTTCTGTGGCTTAAGCTCTCATCCATATGAGAACCAAAGAATTGAAATTAGATTGGTTTTGCACAATTCTACGGAAAATGTGTCAGACATGAAACTGATTATCTACATATCGTTTTAGTATTGTATACGTCTCAACTGAAGAAGGATGATTAATAATTCGTACAATATTCCGTCACTATTCTAGTGATAGTTATTTCACTCACGTTGTTTTAGAACCCTTCAGTGCAGATTCACAAGTAAAACGAATGTGTATTGAACTGTTTCTATTGTACCTCCTACAGGTTTTGTACGTCGTAGTCCTCACAGATAAACATGCTCTAGTATTACCTTCCTGACAGCAACGAGTGTTTAGTTAAAATTTTATTCTTACTAGAAACACCTTCTTTGATGTATTAAGAATATGCTATGATTGAAAGTTACCATCAGTGCTATTATACCACGCTATATCACACCTATTATCTGCTTACTATTTCCCAGCACATTGAATTTTATCATTTGCCAAATTATTTTGTGTTTTTTAAAGAAAAAGTGCCCACATTTCGTGCTCCAAAACCATTCCTTTATTACTGATGCATTTTTAAATATTAATATTATATTATATGTAAAGTTACTGCTAATGTAATCAAATATGTGTTACAATCTATGTGAAAATATTATTTGTGATGACTTACTACATGTGGATTTAATAGAAGAACTCCGATAATTCAAGAAGGAACATGTGATCCTAAACTTGCGTTATGATATTCATTACATGTACTTAAATAGAAGAAGTTACCACTAATAAACAACGAACAGATTCATATTTAAAAATTCTCGTCCTTGTATTATGACTAACTACAATGAATATCTTTTCAGTACTTTTCAGAAGACCTTGGAACAAAAATATGAAGTTCCAATCTGTAGATTATTTCATCGGTATTCGAAAAATTATTGTTATTATTTTGATTTTATGACCCGTAAAATAAAACGCTTTAAAATCACATAGATAGCATCAATAAGTTTTGTTGAATAAAGCTATTCTACGGAGAAGCATGCAAAATGTTTCCAGCTTGTTCATGACACTAATAACTCTAAACTTACCAGAACTGAAACGGTACATTTGTGAGTTAGTTTCACTGTTACAGGATTGTGTTTGATATGAGGTTTACCGTATCTTGAAGTTGGAAGTACAATAAGTTTTAATAATTAAGTAATACCTTCTTACTTTGTCCTGTATTATTATGAGAGTCAACGGTTGAGAAAATTTTATCAACATTTTAAACAGATATATATTATTACTGAAAAATAAAATACGTACATAGATTGTTTTCCTGCATGACACTCTATATAAACGACAAATAAACCAGTTTTTCGGGGAAAAGCCAAAGACAGCGAAAACGTGTAAATAAAAATCATAATGAATGAGACTGAATTGTTATAAAATTATTATCCTGAATGCGTAAAGACATTCAATGGCTTTTATAATCCTCGAAATGACAATTACAAGAAAAGAGATTATAACATTAAAATATTTTTGAATCGCCTCAGTCATCCGAGAATTTACTGAAAGTCCCTGAATAAAACATTTAAAGGTCTATTTGAATATATAATATATATTCATTATTTTGCTTTACAATACGTTCAAGTATTTCGATGACCAGAAAATACTGAAAGAAAACAGAATTATACAGTACACAATGAAAAAGTAAATCACAGAATGAAGAAACAAAAACATTACATAATTCTATGTAATTTATAAATAATGTTTTTCTCATTTTATGTCAGTATCTGTTTTTCATGTTTTTTTCCACTAACACTGCAATTAAAAAAACTAACATTATCTCCCTTCACTGGCATACGTTATTCTTTATATAGCTTTACAACTGGAGCGCATGCTCTACATTTGATACTGCAGTTTCTGTCTGGATCTTTTTTATATTAGATTAGCTTGGCTGACTGGGTATTTTTGATACAATATCTACACAGACAATTTTTCCAAATCCAAATACGAAGTCGTATGAGGTAGCTATTTCAAACCACACAAATATTTACCAATAACAATGCTGACTGGAAAGAGAATGAAGTATAAGCCGATAACATACAAACGAAAGAAATAAGATGTTTTTTATTAGTCGCTTACCTTTCATTCACGCGAATAAACTACCAGTTTTAGCACTATAAATCTAGGATCTCACCAGATGACATGAAAATGAATTATACCGATGAAAATACCTTAAAGCATTCTCAGAATTAAAAAGACCAACATTCACGGGCAAATGCAACATGTCTCTGCCAAGCAATCCGAATGTGGCTAATTTTGACACAAACAAATCTTGAAAAAAACAAAAAATTGGAAAATTGTATGTATCAGTACTTACGACTCGTAATTAGTTATGTTTGAACCAAATTATATTTGTGTTAGTTGACATGCATATTAATAATCCACGAAAACCCCAAATTGTGCTTTATTCTCTAAAAAACTGACCAGTCCCCCGCTGGAACAGCGGTAAGTCTTCGAATTTAAGACGCTAAAATCAGGAGCTCGATTCCCCTAGGTATACTCAGCAGATAGCCCGATGTAGCTTTGCTATAAGAAAAACACATCCCCAAACATAGAGATGCATTTTAGGTTGCTATCTTTGATCCCATAAAAGGATTAAATAGAAAAAAAAATGAAACATGCGCCTAGACGTTTTTTTAAATCAGAGTTATTATCTCTAAAAGTTTAAACTCGTTCTATCGAGAAACGAGGGAATGAAGATCGATTTGGAAGAAAAAGAAAGTAAGGAAGTAACAATATAAAAACAGTATATCTCTGAGGAGACATGATTATAGAAGCAATGTAGCCTAATTTGTTTCTAATTTCCTTTTGTTTTGTTAATTAACTGGGAAGTTTGATGTCATTAGAGCAATAGACATTTCTTATGCTTATTTTTTAAGTAGTTAAATAAATACTTGTGTTTAGGGCAGCTAATAGAGCTGCATTCTATGTGTGTATATATATATATATATATATTAATATTTTCCTGTTACTGAACTGACAACGTTTCTGTGGCTCAATAATAATCAGCTGAAGTCAGTGAAGAAAACATGTAAGGGCTGTTTTCAGAAAATCCAAAAAAAGAGAGATCACATATTAACATACTATTTTTATCAGGGTTACTTTGAAAATTACCTCAAATTTTAACATACGTGAAAGTTACAGAAACAACTGGAAAGCTATCTTAGCAAATTACGAACATAGATATGAGAGATTCTATAGCTGCATCAAATAATTTTTCCATTATCAAAACGTTGTGCAGTTAGATCATATAAATATCGTACATTTCCAGACAGCGAGAGCTTTGTTTTTTGTTTATTTGAAGTTAGTGAGAAAACTACACAATAATTTGTCTGTGCTCTGCTCACTAAACCCCGTTTCTAGCATTGTAAGTCGAAAAACAGACCGCTGTGTTACTGAAAGGGAAGCATACTGAAAGAAAAATAATTCACGATATGATACCTTTATCATCACATAATATTATTATCATGTCCAGTTGGTTAATCGTACATTAAAAGAACAATTTGCACATGCTAGTGCAGTGGTGTGTACAGTGATATTTATATATTTAACACCTGTACCTTTGGTCCATGGGCAATTGTCGTTCATTCTTCTTCGGAATGCTATCATTTAAAGGATTGTATTTCTAGAGGTTTGTCAAGGCCTTTTCTACAGAATGGTATCCGTGTAGCTATGCTGTTAAACAATAAAGTATCAAATAAGGAAAAATTCTGATAAAAATTTGCTTTCGTTGATTTTCATGGTAAACAGAACATTGAAAAATGTTTAAGACACCATTCCTATAAAAAAATCTATTTAAATTTTTTTAAAGTGAAGATTGTGATTAAAAAAGAGAGACCCTTCTGATACAAAAAGGCAGTGCAATAAAGCTGAACCTATGTCCTACTTCAATTAACAACATAATAAACAGAGATATGAAGCTGATAATGGATCATAAACTTCCAACCGCACTAAAAATATTCATCTAATTTTTTTATAAAATGTTGAGGAACAAACTAGAGTAAGAGCAGTTCCAATAGAACTATAAAGAATGAAACCGGTGTCCATAAAATACCTGTTAAATCGCTAAACTATCCATTTGTGCTTTTGATCTGTTTAATCTTGTTGGCAGATTATGTTTAACTACAGTGAAGGATCTGGAGAAAGTGTCAAGATCCATGGTTCAAGGTTGACCTGGTAATGACGCTCAGTAGTATTCTGGGTAAAATAATTAGGGACACCAATTTATCAAAAAACAAAATTAATTAACTCTTGTTAGTTGTCATATATTATGGTCAAAGTAAAACACATTTAGGATAAAATACTTTACACTCTGGATGTTTTACTTATGCAAAGAGCCTTTGGCCAAATGGAAACCATTCAGTCGATTCCACGATTGTGGTAGCATTATAGGGACCACGTCCTTCAAACCTCTGCTCTCTGACACGTACTGGTGTAATTAGTCCAGACTTCAGTATAATTGACGACTTTGAGGTACAGTAATATCATTAGTCTACGTATTTGTCAAGCACGTATTTTAGTTTTGACAAAACAATAAAGAATGAAACTTGTGAATGTTCACAAGAGCCATTCTATTATGTCTCTCTTATGTCCTTAAAACGTTCCTTAGCTGCAAAGCCAAGAAATGTTTGCGCTTTTGATTTGCTTAAGACAACTCCTAATACCGTTGAAAACATACTAAACTTTAAAAAAAACACTGTACATTCATATCCACCAAATTTTAATCTTCGAGTGTAAACTGGATGACAAATTTTTAGTCCCCTGCTGATACAGCGGTAAGTCTATGGATTTACCCCGCTAAAATCAGGGGTTCGAATCCCCTACGTAAACTAAACAGATAGCCCGATGTGGCTATGCTATAATAAAATACACAATTTCCTTAAATTTCACATTGTATGACGATTCATCAGATGCTGATTTGAGCAGTAAAGTTTCGGGTTTAGATTACATTTACTACAGGGGTAACACTTACTTAAAATCCTTCTTTCTAAAGTAAGGAGGGTACTGACACGCCCTTCTATGGGTTTTAGAATATTCTGCCATAAAACTGTGATATCAATTTCTTTATGAATACTGGAAGATAAATCTTTGCGCCTGCCACTGGCGCAACTAACCTCTCAGGGAAGGTGAACATATCCTATAGAGAGACTGTAGTCATTACAAATAACTTGAAGACAGTTTTGTTTTTTTCAGAGGAGTAATCGATGGTGCCTCATGAACTTATTAACATTCTATTTTTAAATGCGTAACATCGGTACCACGATACACTTTCAGTTTGTAGTGACCGTACTAAAGCGAAATACCAAATGTGAAACCACCTCTGGTAAATATTTTCTAACGAGAGTAGTATCGAATACAAATCATTTCTTTTCAAATCAAATGACGGATCATTAGGTGTTGGTTTGTATCAGAAACCAGCTGAAAAGGTTAACTGCATTCCAGTATTTTTTGCCCTAAATTGACAAAAGCATTACAAATTTTAGTGGTCCCGGGATGCTCAGGTGGTTAAGGCACTTATATCTCAATCTGAGGGTCACGGGTTCGAATCCTCATCACACCAAACATGCTCGCTCTTTCAGTTGTGGGGACGTCATAATGTGACGGTCAATCCCACTATTCGTTGGTAAAATAATAGCCCAAGAGTAGGCGGTAGGTGGTGATGACTTGCTGCTATCTCACTAGTTTTGCACTCCTAAATTAGGGACGGTTAGCGCAGATAGCCTTCGTGTGGCTTTGTGCGAAATTCGAAACAAACAAACACATTTTAGTTATCTTTTTTTCGTGCACTCTAACTTGTTCTCAATTCTTTTCTGATAATTAACAGGTGGCATAGCTCTCTGCATAAGACGTAAATGCGCTAAAAATCTGGTTTCTATACCTATCGCTGCCATTTCACAAATAGCCTATTTTCTAGTTTTGCGCTTAACAATAAACAACAAACGTTTCTAATAGACTTAAAAGACGAATGATATAACACTTTTTTTTTAAGTTCAAAACTGACGTACGAGTACTTAAAGGTAATACTTATTTAACTTATCTAAGTAACACTTTTATGTGCATTATAGAGACATGGAGGGTTGATTAGTAGCAACGATATATCGCATTAAATGAATAATATGAGAAAAAATTACAGTGAAATTTTAGGTTATGACGACAGGTTATTTATAACATTAGAACTTAAAAAAATAAAATCAAAATTAGGAAATGATTTCTATATTTAAAGAAAGTTTGGGTTAATATATTTGTATTTTTACCATAATTTTTCTTTTGGTTTAAAAGCTATATTGTAGAATTTTTATAAAATGTATTGGAGGAACAAAGAACGGAAAACAACTATACAGGTTATGGAACCAAAACAATGGAGTCCTCAATACCAAAAATAACCTTATGGAAGTAACATCCCTCGAAAATAATAATAAAAATACTTCATAATTATTAATATTCGTTAATCAAATACACAAATTATATACATTATTGTTTTTTGTAGATACCTTAGAAACTCAGGAGTAAAACCCCTCTGTGGCATGAATACAGTTACGCATAGTTTCAGTTATGTTCATTAAAGTTTACTTCAATGCCAAATTCTTCTTTCTATTTTGATGAAACACGTGCATTTGACAGAACTTATTTCGTTTGTAATGTGTGCTAACGGATTAATAAATACAGTATATAAATTGTATAAAATATACTAAAATATACTAGTTGTAGTTTTACGTTTCCATATATAAATATTTGAGAAAATATTGTGTAAACAACAAGTAAAAGCAGACGATAAAAGTTATGGCTGTGAAGCAATCTTACATCTGAGATTAGAAGGTCGAAAGTGTACTATTCGAATACGCTAGCACTGTACTTTGTTGTTGAAACATAGTACACCATGTTTAGGAATACTAAACACGCACTGTCATGCACAGAACATTTAAAAAGGAACTGAATGTTCTAGAGTAAACTTAATTGTATTGCTACTTGGCTACTCTATGATCAGTAGAAATTACATCTTAACAGTAAGAAAGACGCTTTCGTGTAATGTATAAAACATATCAGAAAGTGAACACTCGTGCGCTATGCGTTACCCGCTACATCTGTCACATCCCAGAGCTATAAACTCTGAAATATACATCGAGCAAGAGGAGAATATTAAAAATAGAAATGTGTACGTGCTAGAAACTACATTAACTGTGTGAGAGTAGAATATTATTTTAAATACCTTTTTTATGGTACGTAGAAAAAATTGGGAATACACCATAGATATCATGGTATTGATATGAAATTAATAAGTTATTAACATTAATATCCAAATACATGCATGATTCGGCATGATTAAACTCCCTTAGTATTTGGAGCTTATGTGATCTAATGTTATCACTTGCTAAGCACTATTGTATTTCAAATATTTCTATTTGGTATTTGTCACTCTTATTTTAATGCAAACTGAGGTATTCGTCCTTTGTCCGGTATGTCTCTGGATTTACAAGGCTAAAATCAAGGGTTCGATTTCCCTCGATGGGCTTAGCAGATAGCCCGATGTGGCTTTGGTATAAGAAAACACACACACACACAAGTAAAAAAATACTTCAGAACTATTGTTGCATTAATTTAATTACTTGTAAATGGGCAATTAAAATCAATCACTATAAAACAATAATGAATTTAATATAAATTGTGCCTTAAAATTGTTTTTATTTTAAAATTTCGTTGGAATATTTTTCAATCGCAACCTTAAAGGAAATTATCTGTGGTGATAGCGCCCAAAATCATTGGAGATATCTCATGTGTGCGTGTGTGCGTTTTCTTATAGCAAAACCACATCAGGCTATATGCTGAGTCCACTGAGGGGAATCGAACCCCTAATTTTTGCATTGTAAATCCTTTGACATACCGCTGTGATAGCGGGGAATAATATTTCATCTACCAGACAAAATTCAAATACAGATGAAGTGCGGAGTTGAGTGCTTATACTCACAACTACTGCCCTTCACCAGTTGTGGGGAGACAGTTACCCCTTAATTTTTTCAAATATTAAAAGTAAAAACCAAACTTATAAAAAAACCACCATAAGAATATTTCTAATAAACCTTCACCAAATAGTTCATAAAATAGAACAATAACAATAAAACTACATTAAAATTCTACAATAAATTACTCTCAACCCCATGCTTTTCTAAAAAGGTAACAAAATGCTCAGTAATATATGACATATCTTTAAATGAACTACATATTCCACCTAAATTTTCTCTTGTAAAATTATTCAAATATAGCATAAGATAGTTAAAATCAGCCCAACAACTTCATCTTTCTAGTTCCTGCTACACTGAATAAATTTTAATATTAACTAATTAGAGCTAGATGACTACCTTTAGTTTCAAAACAAGTATTTTTCTCACCGAAAATATATTTATTAAAATATTTTTATATTTATTGTAAAACAGTGGAATAAATTTTCTCAATTACTATGCATAATAATTGTTTTCTAGTTTATATATCAACATTTAAGTCTGCACACTCACATGCACACAACATACATACACACATATGTACAAGGAGTGGAGAAAAAAAAAAGGTCCACTCTTGAAAATGTTGTTAATTTATATCTTTTAGGATATACCAAAATGCCCCCGCTAATACAGCGGTATGTCTCCGGATTTATAATCAGGGGTTCGATGCCCCTCGGTGGGCTCAGCAGAGAGCCCGATGTGGCTTTGCTATAAGAAAATACACACATGCACATAGATACCAAAAAATATGTAAAACTATGTTTTCAGAGTGCACTCGACGAGATCTGTTCAAATATGATAGCAAAACTTAATTTTAACTAGCTTTTGTAAATACCTGAACATTTCATGATTTTAGTTACATTTTCTCATAAAACTTATTGTGCACGTGCTGTAGTTTCTTAGCTCTTCTTATTCCGATTAGGCTATAAAATGATCAAACACGTTTCTCTAGAACTGTGAAGCAATTTAAAGACATCTCATCTTAGCAATAAAGGAATTGGTGTTATAGACAAGTCAATCCCCTTTTATTAAGCTGACTGAAAATTTATTGGCTGATTTAAACAGATTAACGAAAGATCGAAACCAGAACACGGAAAATGGTCTTTTTGAATTACTCAAAGAAAGATGGCAGTCAATCACTTTGGGATACCTGTAGAAACTCATTGATGGAATGCCACGTCGATATGAAATACTACTAATATCTAAGGGAATGTCGACTAAATATTAACTTGTAAAACTGGTTTGTGCTATTTTGAGTTTCATTTTTACATTCGATTATTACAGAGAAACTTGTTTGATCACTAAAACCATGAAACGCTCATACATTTACGAAAGCCAGTATTAAAATTAGGATTTGAGGTCGTATTTAAATAGATCTCATCAAGTGCGTTCTGAAAATGTATAATTTTACATATTTTTCTGTTATATAATAAAATATATAACAAATTAACAACATTTCAAGGGGCACTTTTCTACCCCCTGTATATCCCCTGGAATGAGTTATTATACGTCTGTCCCCTAGAATCAGTCGACGTATATATCTATCTCTTACGTGTATATATATATACATGTACATCTGTACCTTAGAAGATCTTTATTCTTATGCAGATAGACCTACTTGTATCGGTGTCTGTGAATGTATCCGTTCATTCCCAGATGAACGACAAAATGGACTATTTATGTGAACGGATGTAGAAATCAGACAATAAACAATTCGGCTTTTCTGATCGATATGAATTGACGCGCATGCGTAATATAGCAACTTCCATATCTCCTCGTTATAAAAGAGTAAGTGAAACCATCGTCAATTCAAGAGAACTAATGGAAGTAAGCCCTAACTAACAGACGAGCTCAGCTGTTACTGACTAATAAAGGTGAGACCAACTTAGATACACTTAACAGTGTATAGTTAGAAGTTTGCGTTAATTTAAGAATGCATCTCATCATATAGGCACAAACTAGGTAATTTAGTTTTTGATGTATCATTATAGTTTATACACAAATATTCTTTCTCTAGTGTTCCTTAGAAACTCATTTACTCGACACAACGAAAATCTTAAAGTTGTATGATTTAAAAATAGTATATTTAAATCAATGAAAAGTACTTATTAATATTTTAACACTAAATATTATTTCACTTTTTCTGAAAAGATAATTTAACCTTTGTTAATGCTAGATCCCTCCCTTCTGAAGCTTGTGTAAAAGAAGTTAAACTAGACTGTTTTTCCATACTTTGATAAAAGTTAAAAAAAAACGACCTTTACCTTCCTTAGGGTTAATGTAAATGACAGTTTGATATTAGAATACTCTTTTTCTACATATTGCCAATAATATGTGTATATATATATAATACTTAAAGAGCATAACAGTACAGATGTGAAAAGAACGTTTACTTCTTCCCTGCTGTCCCTACACGGTCATCTTTGAAAACCAAAAATAAAATGCAAAACTACTCATTACTTTTCAGGAGATAATTTATCCTTCTCTTAACATTTTGTAAATTAGGCCTTAAAGTCACAGATCACATATCGTTTTACACTGTGCTATAGTAGCTGTAACATATCTCAAGGGGCTTTGCTGTAAATGCTATAGCGTGATACCACAGATATAATGTCTTATATAGTGCTGTAGTGCCTACAACGTGGCACAACAGGTACCACTTTGGTGTAGTTACTATAGTGTGACACTAAAGTTAACATATTTTACTTACACTTTCCAGAAGTACCTAAAACGTGACACCAGAAATAGCATGTTCTACACTTTGCTGTAGTAATTATAATATGACATTACACATAGCATTTCGTACACTTTTCTGTATTATTATAAGGTGAAACCATATGTAGTATGCTATATGCCTTGTTATAATTACTTTAACGTGACACCAAGGATAGGATGTCGCGCTATTTAACATAAAATACTATAAGCATACGAACAACAAAGACAATTTGGTTCTTTAAATACGTTTTTACACATGCATCCCTGAGAAAAGTAAAGTTAAAGAAAAAACGTTCTTTACTTTTCAGGAAACTATCGATTTCCCTCACAAATTCCTGAACATTAATAAACTTTACTACTGTTAACAACAGCTAATTCTGTAAGTCAACTACGGTGTTGGAAGAATACGATTTTTTAAAATTAATTCTAGTCTATCTTTTCCAATATTAAGCATGTGTTCTCTTACATTGTAATACTAAGAATTAAGTATGAAAACTTAATAGACCTTTATCCTATTAATTTTCGGGCTAATCCAGTAAGTATGAATGAGATTACCTCTTATGCATCTATTACCAACAGAAAAGAGGTTAATATATCTTAATCTACTACTATATATAATCTTCTGATTTAAACCGTTTCCGATAATTTAATATTCTTTCTTAAAGAAGATCGTAACTCTACACAACATTCTAAGTGAGGTACAACTAAGGATTTTTGTAAAGAAAAAATAATCTTTTTTAACTTGTGATCAATACATATGTTATTAAATACTTCCAGACATACTATAAGCAACGCAGCATGCACACTACGCCAGTATAATTCTCTTAAGTTATATTTACCGAGTTGATTTCTATCTATATTAAACATGTAGATATAAATTATGATAACCCAAAAATACATTATTTTGCACTTATTATAATTAAAGATAATTTGCGAAATATCTGTCCCACTTAATAAATGATCTGGGAAATTCTTTAAACATCAAAATCCTCAAAACAGATTTAGTGTACATTTTATAGAAGGATTTTAGAAACGTAATTACTCCACGTCTTCACCTTTTCCGCAGTCCAAAAAACCAACAGCACAATTATAAAAGGCACACGTAAATAAAACAAGATTTCCTTTTGATGAAGCAAATTGTACCGTTTCTTCAACAAACATATTGTATTAGATCATTTGTAGAACTTTTATCAAACTCTCTAGAAGTAAAATTAAATAGCCCATAATTTTCACTATAACTTTTATCACACCTTTAGAGTGTGTATGTGTGTGTTTTCTTATAACAAAGTCACACCAGGCTATGTGCTCAGTCCACCGAACGGGATCGAGCCCCTGATATTAGCGTTGTAAATCCGTGGACTTACCGCTGTACCAGCGAGGGACCCTTTAGAATGATAAAGATAATTCACCATTCCTTAGGCGCCTGCCCACAACCAAGAATAAAATATAGATTCTTGTATATCCGATTTTCGAATTTATCGAAAACTTTGTGGAACACCTTGTCTGGTCTTTGTACTCTATTTATTTTTATTCTTCGGTCTTTCAACCTGTCACCAAGATATTAATACGTACATGATTCAGGCCAATTTTATTATTTCTCATAAATTGCTCAGAGATGGAAATATTTCTAGTATTTAAATGCTCAGTTATTTCACAGTCTTCAAAACGCACCTGTTCATCATTTTTCTAAAGGGAGAATCCCCATCATAACCTTTTCCTTACCTTTAACAAAGCCCTGCATGGCCAGGTGGGTTAAGAGGTTCAACTCGTAATCTGAGGGTCGCGGGTTTGAATTCCCGTCCCACCAAACATGCTCGCTCTTTCAGCCGTGGGAGCGTTATAATGGGACATTCAATCCCACTATTTGTAGGTAAAAGAATAGCCCAAGAGTTGACAGTAAGTGGTGATGACTAGCTGCCTTCTCTCTTATCTTACACTGCTAAATTAGGGACCGCTAGCGCAGATAGCCCTCGTGTAGCTTTGCGCAAAATTCAAACTCAAACAAACAATACCTTTAACATAATTAGTTTAGGTAGCTTAGACTGAAAATCCAATAGTTCATGGCTCACAAAGTGCGCCACCCTTTGCCTTTGTTTGTGCGTCACAAGAATGACAGTTAAAGTAGCAAAAAAGCAGATGGTGGGTGCTCTTAATGTGCTGCTTTTCCATTAGTGTGCCAATCAGAAATTCGGGATAAAAAGATTCAGTTTTTTATGGAATTATTGAAACAAATCGAAAGGTCTTCCACTTAATACCTTGGCTTTTCAAGACTGGAATAAAGGTTGTTTAGTATCATATATTATTCATTATTATTTTTTATTATTGTCTTTTTGAACGTTACTGAGAAGAGCTGACAAAGCAGCAAGTTAACCTTCTTCACCCGGATGGGATTTTGCGATCCTAGTGTCAATGGAAAAAGCAAGGTTACAGGGTGTCCTAAAGGTTTGGAACCTTTGGTACTTCAACAAATTTTACAGAATGGGTTCCAAATATTATCTTTGTAATTCGAAAAAAGTTTGGATTAAATTCTTCTATTTATGACAACGTCATAATGATTTCAGTGTCTGAGGTTAAGGAATAGTTGCGTATCACTTGCAGTTCTAGACTTTCAGAAAATCTGTACATTAGTAACTGTTCATAGGAACATCAGAATTAAAGTACAAATGAGTGTATACTTATACGTCAACCACACTATATCTGGTGTATCCAGTTCTGATAAGTTGTTTGGTTCAATGTCAAATATTTTTAATTCGACATAGATTGTTTGTTTGAAATTCGCGCAAAGCTGCACGAAGGTTATCTGCGCTAAACGTCCCTAATTTAGCAAACATTTCATCTATTATTTTACCAATGAATATTGGGAATGACCCGTTACTTATAACGCCCCCACACCTGAAAGGGTGAGTACGTTTGATGTCGCTGGGTTTCGACAGCGCGACCCTCGGATTTCGAGTTGAGTACCTAATCACCTGGCTATACGGGTGGATTAGGTCGAGAAAGATACAAGAGGCATAGGAATGATTGAAATGTTATATGTATTAGGAAATATCTTGACAGTAACTGTTACGGTGTGACAAAATTTAGATGTTGGAGTGTGAATTTCAATATATACTTTACCTTTACCACGTCACAAATGCGGTAATAATTTCATCTACACAATAATTGTTTTTACAAGCACTACCTTAGTATATTTGTAAGTAAACTATTTATCTGAAAATAACCGTAGTTTATAACGAGATAATTTATGATAATTTGAGAACGAATCATGTTGGTGACTGAAAATGGTGGAATTTGTTTTAATGATACAACTGCCATAGTTTATTTATTTCTTAAAACTATTTAGTTTAGTTTCGCAGCTTAACTAGATTAGTGTATTTAGATACAACTTAATTTACTGTGCCAATTAATAAAGTACATTGGTAAACAAAAAACACACACACATAACAATCACAGTGTACTTGTAGCGTGATACTAGTTGATTTTTTTCCCAAAATAAATGCCGTAATACATTTTTATCCATAGACTTGAACTTACTTTAACAACCTAAATGCTAGAGAATAACAGTAACTGGAGTCTTTGTTTTTATAATAGCTTGACCACAAACATATTGTTCTTACCTTTATCTACATGCTAATCCAACCTGACATCATAACTACTACAATACATTTATGTGCAAAGACTATTTCACTTACTTTGACAATATAACATTTACGATTCATCCTTATGTGGAAGCAACGTAACTGCGAAAGTATCTCTGGGCTTACATGCTAAGTGATTTAGGATTACATTTGAATTATCTTGAGGTACTTGGATCTGAAGATGATTTATATTAACAACAAAACTTGAATAAGTTATTTGTGTAGCTTGGTGTTTTGTTTGTAGTCAATCACAAAGCTGCATGAATGGATATCTGTGATTTGCCTACCACAGGTATCGAATCTTGATTTTTAGCGTTATAAGCCTACTGACTTACCGATGTGCCACTAGAAGGCTGTAATTTAGATAACCAACAGTTTTTCATACCTGTCAGTTTAATCTCCTGTCGTTGTCGCCATAATATTTATATTATTTTGCATTTTATTTTTGTAGATAACAAGTTTATTAAAACTTGTACGATAATTTTTTTATGAATACAGATAAAATAAATATCCTTTCAGGGAAGATAATTTTACTTTGTTACCTTAAATAGTATTAGTACCATTTTTAAAACCAGTTAATATTTATTTTGATGAAATACAAATAATGTGTTCCTCCAGTCCGTTCTAAAGTTTTGTGCTAAATTCTAAGCAAACAAACAAATATTGTAAACAATTTTTAATTAATTTGTTGTTGTTTTTTCACAACTCTAACGATCAAACGTAACTCTGCTATGTGTGAAGGAAGCTAATGTCAGCAAAACCTGCTAAGAAAATATATACATTGAAATTTGCTTATTGCGTAGTACTGATCCCCTTAAATCAACACTAGGTAGAAGCACCTTCGGCAGCAATTACTTCTGTGATTCTTTTTGGATACGGCTCTACCAACTTTTCGCAATGGTGTTATTTTTGGTCATTTTTCCTGACAAAATTGCTCCAATTCTGACGAGTTCTTTGTTGATCTGTGATGGACTGCAATCTTCAAATCTTGTCATAAGTGTTATATCGGAATTAAAGTCAGTATTTTTAATGTCCTATTGCAGGACATTAACTTCCTTCTTTTAAAACCTCTCCAGAGTAGCATTGGTCTTGTACTGCAGGTGATTGTCCTGATGAAAGGTGAATTTTCAAACCAGATTTAGATTCTTGGCTGGCTCAAGCAGACTTTCCTCTAGGATTTGATTGTGCTATGGACGATCCATCTTCCCCTCGACTCTCACAAGCTCTTCAGTCTCTGCTGATGACAAACATTCCAATTACATGATGCTCCCACATACGATGCTGCTGAGTTGGCTTGCGCCGGACGTAGAGCTTTGAATTTAGACCAGTAAGCCCAATTTCTGTCACATCTTACTACAGATTTGCCATATCATTTACATACTTTGTCACAAACTCCATATGATATTTAAAATGAATGTTTTTCATTAATGGCTTCTTTCTTGCCCATACAGACTAGCTTTATGTACGGATCAGGATAATATCGGTACATGATTATTGACTCCTGTCCCATTTCATCTTTCAAAGTCACTAGTTGCTTCACGGAGACATTCCTAACAAGTTTCCTGCTTCGTAAGCTTCTTAATTTGGAAAGTCGACCTGATCTAGTTAACGACTGTGTCTTATGAAGCGCATCTCGATTCTCAATGATGGACTTCACCGTATTAAAATAGATAAACATTGAGCTTAAAATTATCTTGTAACCTTCCACTGTGCTTCTTTATCACTTGAACTTTGACTTGTTTGGATAGTTCCTTGGTTTTCTTGATTAGTTTTTGTATCACTATGCGAGTTTTGCATTTACTCCGAAGATCAGTTAAACCACTTTGATTACATACAGATAGATATCATTACACTATTTTTGTAACCTTTCAGACTAATCTTTACACCTGAAGTGATTTAGGGTTCCCGTAGTAAAACGGTTAAATACTTATGCAACTGAGAATATTCTAATTGCTAATTGTCTTTGAAAATATTGTTTACTTACATAATATCAGCTTTTTTTGTATATTTCTTAGATTGAAGTAGGTTATGTAGATTTTATATATGAAGTCCTGTTAGACAGTTTCATGATTGCAAGTTCAGACACTATACACTGAGAAGAAAAGTGATGTTAACCATACATTAAAAAAGGTATTAGAAATATATATTATTGTACACAAACGTATTTCTTACAGATGTTGCATAAGATTATTTTACAAAGTTAATATTCGCATATATATAAAACAGGCTAGTGTTTCTTAATATCTGTACACAAAAAAATAATTTTCATGTCTTTAATTTATGATTAATTATTTCGATCTCATGTTGTGTTTCTTTATTGTAATACAACTGTTAATATTTGTTATTATAACTCATTTACAATAAGTTATTTTAACTTTTCACTTAATAACTCCCTTGTTCGATATTAAAGAACTTGATTCAAACGGGTGAAACATATAACAGAGTAAACATACAATATATAAATTACCAGTCATAAGTCAAATACTCCATTTTTTGTCCAATAACTGCATTACGAAATATGAAATAAATGGATATTTATTCTGCAACTCATTAATCGAAATGTTATCATTAATTTACAGTTCGTTAACATAAATATAACAATTTAAAACTCGATAACTTACAAGGACGGGCATTCCTCCCCATTCATTTTGCCGTAAAATCGAATATCCAGACAAAACACGGTGATTTAAACATCAACGATATCGTATTTATTTTATTATCCAACATTACGGCTAAATTACGTAATAATACATTAATAAAACAAATTTCAAAATACATTTTTGAATCATTCTTATTACTACAATGTTAAGTAGATGTACGTTTCTTATGCTCATCGATTGTTGTATTTAATGAGAAAGTGCATTAAATATTATTTTTATTTAAGTATGTGAACCTTGTTCGTTGCATCAAATGATTTGACGAATTTCTTCCAGAATTTCAAGGGAATTTTGTTGGGTACTAGTTATTATCTTCGAAACATTAATCTATAATCATTTACATGAGCATTTCTCGTTAAACAAATTAATTTGATCTGGCAAAATGAGACACACATACAAAGCATATTCTCCCTGGTGATTATTATGAATGTTTCGTTTCTTGACATAAGTAGATAAGCTTTGTTATGTTTGTTTGTTTTTGAAATTTCGCACAAAGCTACTCGAGGGCTATCTGTGCTAGCCGTCCCTAATTTAGCAGTGTAAGACTAGAGGGAAGGCAGCTAGTCATCACCACCCACCGCCAACTCTTGGGCTACTCTTTTACCAACGAATAGTGGGATTGACCGTCACATTATAACGCCCCCACGGCTGAGAGGGCGAGCATGTTTAGCGCGACGCGGGCGCGAACCTGCGACCCTCGGATTACGAGTCGCACGCTTAACGCGCTAGGCCATGCCAGGCCTTGTAACAACTTAAGTCTACAACACCAAGCACTAATATCAGATGACTTGTGTTTCATGTTGCAACACTAAACAAATATCTCATGCCAGGCCAAGCTTTGTTATGAAATTCAGTTTCCCCCTAAACACTCGATTAAGTAAATCTTTATTTTTTCCTGTAACATGTTTGATAGTTTATATTTATCTTATTTTATAAATAAATCTTCCACTGTTACAAAATTACTAAAAAAAATAAAACATTATATCATTTTATCATTTAAATATTCTACGTTTTAGCTAATTTCCTAAACTGAAATTCATAGCCATTAAAGGTTTATATGTTTATACAAAATATTAAGAAGCTCACAAAATGCACAAGAAAATGACATATAAGTCCAAATTAGAACAATCATGTGTTTGAAAATGAAACTAACTTATTCAGGTGAAAAAAACTTTTGTTTTTGAATTTCGCGCAAAGCTACACAAGGGCTATCTTTGATGGCCGTCCCTAATTTAGCAGTGTAATACTAGAGGGAACACAGCTAGTTATCACCAGCTACCGCTAACTATTGGACTACTGTTTTATCAACGAATAGTTGGATTGACCATCACATTATAACGATCCCACGGTTAAAAGGGCGGGCATGTTTGAGATGACTGGGATTCAAACCCGCCACCCTGAGTTTAGGAGTCAAGCGCTCTAACCACCTGGCCAACCGGGCCAGATGAAAATCATGGCAAAATTCATTGCTCAAAAATGATTATTGTGTATCGCAAAAAAAACAAACAAACTATACATAAAATATGATAGAACCGAAACATGAATAACATTCACCTGTGGATACAAATAACAAAACACTGGAAAAATCCAATGTTTCTTATTTTTCCTTTTTCTAGTAATTTATTCTACCACTTTAAAGACTTCAAAGGTCACTCTTCAGGAAAGAGTTTCACTAACAAAAACCACATAAATATTGCTTTTTAACAAAACATAAATATATATATTTTCCAAATAACAAAAACCACATAAATATTGCTTTTTAACAAAACATAAATATATATATTTTCCAAATAACAAAAACCACATAAATATCACTTTTTAACAAAACATTAATATATATATTTTCCAAGTAACAAAAACCACATAAATATCGCTTTTAACAAAACATAAATATATATATTTTCCAAATATACAAACACATAATACAATTCATATATGAATTAACTACATTACAAATGTTAAAAAAAATCAATCACTATACTTTCCTTTTTAAATTAAAATTGTATTTCAATTATACTTTATTTCTTACTTTAATTGAAATGCAAATTATTTTGCCTGTAATTTTTTATTCACACTTCTATTTAGTTTTCTTCTTTCACGGTTTCCAAATTCCTACTGACTCCACACAGCGAATTACTTCTGCCTTCTCACTACCGTCTGTTTAAAGTCGTGTCAAAAACACTTATTATATATTTTTTTTTTTTCAAAAAACAACATTTTATGTTTCAGGTTATATTCCCAAAATGAGAAAATATGAAAATATATTTTTTTTTAGAATATAAATTGTTTTAAGATGCAATCATTAAAATATTTACTTATGTATAGTTTTTTCTCGGGACATCCAACGTGGAATTTATGTAAATATATCCTTAATTTTAAACTATATCTTGCATCAATAATAATTCACCACAATTTACACATTTTAAAATATTTATTATTTTCTTAAAGTTGTAATAAAATGAGTTATTAGAAAATACACTTCTTTGTGAATGTTTATTAATGTTTTGGAAGAGTGGCCTGCTGAGACAGCGGTAAGTCTTCGGACTTACAACGCTAAAATCAGGGATTTCGATTCCCTCCGGGGAACACAGCAAAAAGCTTGATGTGGCTTTGCTATAAGAAAATACACACACACTCATTTCTTCATTGAAAATCGAAAGGCATAATCTACTTGCAAGATTTATAGAAACATTTAATTTGTATGTCTAGGATGATTACTAAATATCTAAATAATGGTGGGAATATATGGGTTCATAAAACATATCAGCTACAATTCTCATTTCTGGTGGAAAACTAACACATCTAGAAACGACAAGGGTTTATTATTATTTTCAAAGGAAAACTTAATTTATTTTTTTTAAACTTCAACAAATTGAATATCTTTCTACATTACAAAACAGTGAACTAAAAACGTTTTGGAAGAAAGTATTTAAAGTGATCACTCTACGGATTTACAACACTAACATCAATGGCTCGATTCTCTTCGGTGGACACAGTAGACAGCCCGATGTGGCTTTACTATAAGAAAACAAACACACTTTTTCGAATTATATCGTATTTATTTAATATACCGGCTAATTATTTTGTAAAATCCTATAGTGGTGTTAGCATAAATGAGATATTTGGTGAAAGGTTTGCTTCAGATAACTAAAAAAGAAACAACAAAAACACACATTTTAAACTGTACCTAAAGCTTTTAAGATGAAAACTTATTAAACATGAGATGAATTAAACTTGTATTTATCTAGAAAACTTGGCTACAGCAACATCTAAAAAACCAAAACCTTGATTCCAATTTTCTTGGTATTATTTCAACAAATTCGAAGTCATCCATAAAAAAACTGATAATATTACGTAAAAAAGGTTATAACTAAATGTTTAAAAACTCACTTAAATACAATTAGAGGATAAATAAACAACATATTTATCATAATAATAACAAAAATATAATAGGAATAATATTTTAATTTAAAGAGATAAAGTATATTGAATAATTGTATTTATTTTAAAACATTTGTAATATTCTTAACTCATACGTTAACGTCGGTTGAGGCGACCGATTCGCAATCTGAGGGGGGCGGGTTCAAATCCTCGTCACACCAAACATGCTCGCCCTTTCAACCATGAGAGCGTTATAATGTGACGGTCAATCCCATTATTCTTTGGTAAAAGAGTAGCCCAAGAGTTGGCGGTGGATAGTGATGACTAACTGCCTTCTCTCTAGTCTTACACAGCTAAATTAGGGACGGCTAGCGCAGATAGCCCCCGTGTAGCTTTGCGCGAAATTAAAAAACAAAACAAAAACAGATTACGATAAATGAAACATAAGGGTGGATACATAATCAAAGTTTCTTTACTGTCCCGCTATCATGTTGATCTTCACATACCACTCCCGCACATTCGTGTTAGTAAAGACTTGTAATGTATCACACATACATAGGTTTACTGTGTATCATTACAGAGTAAAATATGCAACTAAAACAAACTGAATCGTCACCATACATTAACTCTTGCAATGATTTTGTATCAAATAAACTTATATTTTTTGCACTTTATATATACTGCTCAAAAGAATTAAAGGAAAAAGTACGTTTTCTTATATACTTTATCTCAGTGTTCCAAATGTGATAACATGTTATTTTTTTAGGTAATGTGCCTCATTTCAGTTCCATCTGTAACCATTTTTTAATGTGTGATGAACAGTGAAACATGGAGAAATATAGTTTTTAAAAATGACCAATATCACCAAAACTGATATCCCATATGAAATAATATTTTAAACAGTTTACTTGCGTTTATTCAAGAAATATTTGAAACATTCAATATCTAGTGTGATCTCCATGACCTGTGACACACTCCTTACACTGATTTGGTACACTTTGAATTTGTCTATCGATGTTATCTTGAAGTGTAACAGCTCACTCGTCTACCAGGGCTTGTCGGAGTTCCTGTACATTCTAAGGAGGGTGCTGTCGTTCACTAAGACGCTTCGACAACATATCCCAACAATGTTCAATTGAAGTTAAATCTGGAGATCTGGCAGGCCACTCAAAAGTCTCTATTCCTTCCTCGTCACAATACTTGAAAGTTCAATAAAAAAAATTCTACTTCTAGGTTACTACTTCTGCTCTTTTTGTTTTGTTTTTATCAAGAACTCAAATATTTGCTATTTAAATATAACGCACAAAGTTATATAGATAGTCGAGCTTCTAGAAGGTGTACTCATTAAATTATACATTTAGAAATATCAGTACCATGTTCCAATTTTATTTGAAGATCCAGTTCCTCTGATGGTATAATAATCTTTGATTTTTGCAAATAAAACAATATGTATAGATACCAATATTAAATTAGTTTTCGTATAAATTAGTGTATAATTTTGTTATACTTCTTTTGTTTACAATATTTAGCAAAGTTCATTGTGATAACAGGGATAAGTTATAACACACTGTTCTCCTTAAGTTATAGCTGTTTATGTTTTTATATCAAAAAATAAAAGGTGACCAGTAGAGAAAGGAGATACTTTTACATTATCTTTGTGATCGTTGATGTCTCTTGACAGCAGACTGGTTTACATATTATGGCTACAATGTTATTTCTGCCGCTTAATAAAAAGATAATAATAGGAATTGAGTTTTTGACAACGTCCTCAAGGTCTCATGCTAAGTTAAAGTAACAGAAAAATACCGAGATACGAGTTTCCTTTCGTACAGACTTACAAAAACCTATATTCAATTTATTCAATCCCGGGTTCGAATCCCGGTCGCACCAAAAACATGCTCGCCCTTTCAGCCGTGGGGGTGATATAAAGTCACAGTCAATCCAACTATTCGTTGGTAAAAGAGTAGCCCAAGAGTTGGCGGTGGGTGGTGATGACTAGCTGCCTTTCCTCTAGTCTTACACTGCTAAATTAGGGACGGATAGGGCAGATAGCCCTCGAGTAGCTTTCCGCAAAATTAAAAAAACAAACAATGTAATTGTAATTTAAATAACGAATCACCTAATAAATGCACAACAGAACTCGTTCTGTGCTTTAAGTAAAGAAATTCTTGCAGTTACCAGATGCAGGGTCAAAATATGGAGATTAAAATTTCTTTTTATAAGCACGGAGTAATGAAAAAGCAGTAATATTTTAAAAGTTGAAACTTTCAAAGTATGTCTCTAAACTTTTTTTCGCTCTAATTTGATCGTAGAGCATATAGTATTTACTAACGATGAGGAATGAAAATCCTCAAAGGCTTAAGAATCTTCTTTACTTTTGCTTTTGAACGATACATATATATATAAATATACTGATCTTTTACACTAAAAAATACTTAAAGCTTGAAAGAAAATCACACAAGAAACACTTAAAGGATTAAAAATAAAGAAAAATATTGCGCGATCAATTTTAGATACATGATATATCGACATATTTATACATACACACATGTATACACACAGACGCACGCACACACGCACACACATATATATATATACACACATACACTCAACAAGACACGCTGTGGCGTGCGTACAGCTAAAGCAACCAGCAGAACACACAATGTGATAGCTTAGCAATGTTCACTTTCTGTAGTTGCAACTGAGGTAATCCAAACCATCGAAATTTTAATGGTGCTTTTCTGAACCCTTACTTTACATACTGAATTTCTATGCAATACGTGACGGAATTAACAAAATATAAATTATCCAATGTTGATAGGATTTCCTCTTTTTTTAATTCTTAACTTCCACGGATTTTTCTTTTCATATTTGGTGCAAAAATACATCTTTATAACCTACAATTAGTTGTCAAATTTGGTGTACGTATAAATCACAAATATAAAATTATTCAACAACACCGTTCAAGTTAAATTAAATTTTTGCACACTCCTAGGCATAAAGTCATAAGCGGCAAGTCTGCGGATTTACAATGCTAAAATTAGGGATTCAATTCCTCTCGACGCACACAGCAGATAGTCTAATTTAGAGAAGGAAAATTATAGGGTGAAAACGCATGCAGATACATAAGTATTGGTTAGGCAAGGGAACTAGATCAGTAGTTTCTAGCTTATGCTTTCAAAATAATTACACAGATGGACTGTATTATTATCATTCATTGGCAATATTTGAGTAAATTTTGGTAAATTTTATGAAATTCTCTCAATTATAGAGCGTTTAGCATCACGTGATATTAGTTTAAGTAATCAGCATAAAAAATTATGGCTGTTAAGATTGTAAAGAGTGCATTCAGGTGATGACATGGAACTGTTAATTTACCTTATTAACGCTGTTTTAGACACAAGAAAATACCACCCTATATTTCAAACAATTTGGCTGGTTGTGTATGGGTCTGTTCGGAATAATGGGATTGCGATCCGAAAACTAGTACCGGTTACTATCAAAGGTAACTTTTTTATTTGGTGTTGTTTGTTGGTATGTAATTACAGAAGGCCATGATATTTAATGAAAAACATTTTATATACGAAAAGAATGTGCGTTCAAAAAAGGAATGAAATAAAAGTTTGCAGTCAAACTGGTAGCTACACTTTCAGCAATGATAATAATTTTACAACTATTCATGCTAGGCCTATATTTCGTTTTAACCACCATCATGCTAGGCCTATATTTTGTTTTAAACACCATCATGCTAGGCCTATATTTTGTTTGAACCAACCATCATGCTTGGCTAACTGATTAATGAATATTTGTTGTAAAATTACAATCAGTGCTATAAGTTTAGTTACCAGTTTGACCGCTTGTTTTGATTTCATTTCTTTAAGTTGCATACTCAATCCTTATTTTCTTTCTTACTTAAAATATTATACAAAGACACGAATACCGAAGAAGTCTTTTATTGAGACGTGTTGATCACAGACTGCGAATACGGAGTCATTACTTGTTCACATGTGCTGCAGAAAGAAATGAACACCAAGACTTCCACTATGACACCTGCTGCACATAAAACAAATATCAGGCTCTACTTGTTCAAAACTGATGCACAGAAACACGAATACCTAAACGTTACTTGTTTAAAAGTTCTTCCCTTTAAGACAGATACCTTAATTTTACGTTGTTCGCTCTTCTATGTAAAATATTTTCTCAACCCAAACAAGCCGTTTTTGCATATATATTTCTCTACAAGTGAGTTTTCTCGACATCACTGACTAACAACGAGTCTACTTCTTGAGTACTGATGCACAAACAGACTAGCAACGAGTCTACTTCTTGAGAACTGATGCACAAACAGACTAACAACGAGTCTACTTCTTGAGAACTGATGCACAAACAGACTAACAACGAGTCTACTTCTTGATAACTGATGCACGTATAGACTAATAACGATTATTATGCATGTAGACACAAAAATCGATAGTTTGCTTGTTAACATGTTCTTCACAGAACCACGAAACGTTGAGAAAAAAAACACATAGCAACGATTGACGATATTTTATTTTTCGAGAAGTGCTGCAAATAACTACAAATACGGAGAAGATTCTTGCTGGTAAGAATCCCTTGACTTTACTCCCTAAAATACTGCATATAGATAAGAATGCATAGATATTACTTTTTATCAGAGCTACACGTAGAAAGGAATACTAAGAGGTCAATTGATGTGGAGTGCTAAACGTAGAGATAAACACAAGGATTTTATTGCTCAGAAATGTTGTACATAGCTATAAAAACTTGAATGTTTCTTGTTGAGAACTTTTAAAGAGCTGTACAAAGTCACGCATACTGAAACTCTATTTTATTTTTCCTTTTCTAGGCCGTTTTAAGAACAGGTAAATATATTATATATAGAATGATCATCACTAAATACTGGTGTATTACACTCTGTGTAGTAAATGTTCATTCTACTAGTACAGAAAATGGGTTATTGTAATTTTATTTTGAAAAATACTTAGTTTTTTGTTGTTTTCTTAGATAGATATGTATAGAGATTTTTAATTGCTCAGAGAGAATATGAGATAACCAAGTAGCTTTACAGAATATGTATCACCGAAGTTGATTTCTTTTAAATGCTAAGCGGTCGTTTGGCCAAATCCTTAATGTATACGTCACTTTTAGCAAATGCGTACTGACACATTGTAAATAACCTCTTTGGTTTTATTGACATACTGTAGTAAAGGGTGGAATCGAACACTTTGTTACCTTGTACGTTACAGAGATTTCCAGTGTTTCTTAATGCGATTCCTATATTATCAATTTACACATAACATAACTTAATTAAATATATAAGTAATTTATCGTTGTGATTGTCAATTCCTTTTGTTTCTTAGTTATTTCAAAGAAACCTTCTTGTTATGAATTCTAAGGCATTCCATTCTGCAATGAATGAGCAAACAGAAATTTTTCATTCGTGTCAACACAATATTTATTTAATTAACATGAGTTCTAACAATGATTATATGTAATTAACAAGTTTCATTTAATTTGTTACATAAATACGCTTCTTGTTTCTTAGAAACATTCTTTGGTTTCATAGATATAAAATACAGTTAAGATATCATGTAATTAATTCACAAAATACTTTTATCTATAAACTTCATTTACTTTAATCGTTTCTATAAATTTACGGAGGAAAGATTTTGAGACAACGTTATTTATTCTAAGTAACACAAAATTATTGATTCTAAATGCCACAACGTTAGTTATTCTAAACACCATAACGTTATTGATTCTAATACCACAACTTTATTGATTCTAAATACCGCAACGTTATTGATTTTAAATGCCACTACGTTATTTATTCTAAATAACACAAATTTATTGATTATAAATAACACATTATTGATTCTAAATAACACAAAATTATTTATTCTAAATGCCACAACGTTAGTTATTCTAAATACAACAACGTTATTGATTCTAAATAACACAATTTTATTGATTCTAAATACCACAATTTTATTGATTCTAAATACCACAACGTTATTTATTCTAAATACCACAACATTATTAATTCTAAATACCACAACTTTATTGATTCTAAATACTACAACTTTATTGATTCTAAATACCACAACTTTATTGATTCTAAATACCTCAACGTTATTTATTTTAAATAACACAAAGTTATTGATTCTAAATACCACAAAGTTATTGATTCTAAATAACACAACTTTATTGATTCTGAACACTACAACTTTATTGATTCTGAACACTACAACTTTATTGATTCTAAATACCGCAACGTTATTGATTTTAAATGCCACTACGTTATTTATTCTAAATAACACAAATTTATTGATTATAAATAACACATTATTGATTCTAAATAACACAAAATTATTTATTCTAAATGCCACAACGTTAGTTATTCTAAATACAACAACGTTATTGATTCTAAATAACACAATTTTATTGATTCTAAATACCACAATTTTATTGATTCTAAATACCACAACGTTATTTATTCTAAATACCACAACATTATTAATTCTAAATACCACAACTTTATTGATTCTAAATACTACAACTTTATTGATTCTAAATACCACAACTTTATTGATTCTAAATACCTCAACGTTATTTATTTTAAATAACACAAAGTTATTGATTCTAAATACCACAAAGTTATTGATTCTAAATAACACAACTTTATTGATTCTAAATAACACAACTTTATTGATTCTGAATACTACAACTTTATTGATTCTAAATACCGCAACGTTATTGATTTTAAATGCCACTACGTTATTTATTCTAAATAACACAAATTTATTCATTATAAATAACACATTATTGATTCTAAATAACACAATTTTATTCATTCTAAATACCACAACGTTATTTATTCTAAATACCACAACATTATTAATTCTAAATACCACAACTTTATTGATTCTAAATACTACAACTTTATTGATTCTAAATACCACAACTTTATTGATTCTAAATACCTCAACGTTATTTATTTTAAATAACACAAAGTTATTGATTCTAAATACCACAAAGGTATTGATTCTAAATACCACAACTTTATTGATTCTAAATAACACAACTTTATTGATTCTGAATACTACAACTTTATTGATTCTAAATACCGCAACGTTATTGATTTTAAATGCCACTACGTTATTTATTCTAAATAACACAAATTTATTGATTATAAATAACACATTATTGATTATAAATAACACAAAATTATTTATTCTAAATGCCACAACGTTAGTTATTCTAAATACAACAACGTTATTGATTCTAAATAACACAATTTTATTGATTCTAAATACCACAATTTTATTGATTCTAAATACCACAACGTTATTTATTCTAAATACCACAACATTATTAATTCTAAATACCACAACTTTATTGATTCTAAATACTACAACGTTATTGATTCTAAATACCTCAACGTTATTTATTTTAAATAACACAAAGTTATTGATTCTAAATACCACAAAGTTATTGATTCTAAATAACACAACTTTATTGTGTCTAAACACCACAACTTTATTGATTCTAAATAACATTATTATAAAACTGTTTGAGGTTATATATGTAAAGAATAAACTGTTAATAATATTTTTGGTTTTTGATACTTTTCACAAATTGAAAATTTTCTTTCTCTTCACTGTCGTCTATGTTTTTTGTGACAATGTCTAAACTGTATCTGTTTAATTTTATTTTCAACATTTCAGATGTTACTGTTAAACCTCTACAGGTTGTACAATACAACTTTCCTGAGAATCTTTCGATTAAAGTAGTAAGAAGGTTGACATAAGTTGCAACTGATAAGTTGCCTTCCCTTTAATCTATGATTAAAAAATAAGGGGTGAATAGCACTACCACTCTTCTTTTTTATAACGAGATGGTAAGGTTACAAATTAGTTTTTAACTTAAAGTACTCAACCTATTTGTCATGAATAAAATTACGATTCTGTTATTTGGTATTTCCAAATCACATGTTTGCAAATGTTTGAACAGCTTTTGTAAAATGTAAAGTAACAGCTCTTAGCTCTCAGAACACTATGAATTAAAATATCAACAAAAGGATATCCAAAAAGACTAGAGCTCGTCAGGAAAATACAATTTTTACAAAGATAATTGTCAGCCAACGTTTAATATTTATACTTTTTTCGATAGACACTCTAACAACTTTCACAACACTTAACAAAACACCAGAATTCACTATACTTAAGATATCTCATTACAAGTTATGAGTAACGAATCTCAAGTGAACCCTGTTGACAAGAAATAAACTTATACACAAGTAATATCCTATGTGGGTTATAGAAGAGCATATCCTTCGACAGTAAATATGCACTTGTTCAGCAAGCTAGAAGTACTCTTAACTTAAACTACTATAACTTTTAAAATTTAGACCAGTAAAAGCGGAACTCCAATAACAGTAAATATGCGAAGAGATACATTAGCAAGTAGGCGGTTAACGATTATCTCTTCCTGTAAAATTAATAAAAGACAAACTTTGATCACTATACGAAATGTATGAGAGCTAAATGTTGTAAATAAGTGCAAATTAATAGTTTTTATCCTTATATTTGCCAAGCAACCAAATAATTAACGTTTACTTCACTGAAATGAGTTGCATTTGAGAAACGGTATTGAATGTTTATATGTATAGACTTAAAGTATATTTTTAAAAAGAACATTTCGAGACCACAAGTTTAACTTGATTAATGTTCAGATTGATCCATAGAACGGAAGTTTAATTTGATTAATGTTCAGATTGATCCATAGAACCGAAGTTTAACTTGATTAATGTTCAGATTGATCCATAGAACGGAAGTTTAATTTGATTAATGTTCAGATTGATCCATAGAACGGAAGTTTAACTTGATTAATGTTCAGATTGATCCATAGAACGGAAGTTTAACTTGATTAATGTTCAGATTGATCCATAGATGGGAAAATGCTGCATCGTCAGAGATAGTAGTGATCAAAACATTTTATTTGAACTACGTATTTGTGTTTAGAAAGTGACATTTTAAGTCGATGTTCTGTTATATAGGTTTGGTCATTGGAATAACGATTGGAGAAGTAAAATTCCTTAGTGGATAGAAATGAAACGCAAAAGTTATCATGAAAGGGACAGTGGCGAATGTAAAAATCAGATAAAAATTTCATTACGTAATCTTACTGAGATCAGAGAAAGACCATTAACTTTTCAGAGCATTATGTTGTCTTCCTTAGATGTACAAGATGTGTAGAAACATAGACGCATTTCTGTAAAGGTTAAGTAATAATGAAAGAAAATAGTTTTATCTCTATTGAGAAAATAATCATTTTTATGTTCTTTAAAACAGTATTTAAGCCTTAGGTTCATTTTATAAAGCCATCGTTTACCTAGGCTTTCTCTTTTAGTTGTTGATGTATAAGCACTTTTAGAGCTTTTCTTAAGACATATTAACTTTAAATAGAAATACTCTTATTATATTTCGTTTACGACTGTTCCAAGTTCATATTAATTTGGTCTTGGATTCGAAATACTTGGTAAAAAATTCTTTTTTCATCTTTCTTTCATTACTATTTTTATTTTATACCTTGTCGTTTTGTTTCTGATCGTATCTGTCAGTAAAATATATGCTTCCAAATAATACAAACTCGTGGCGAAAAAATGTAATAAAATTATTATCGTGTATTCGTTTTTCACGATATTTTCAAAATTTGCTTGTAGATTTTTTATTCCTTTTACAATTTCTAAGAGTATTGTGATATGTTAATAGCGTAACTATGTCTCGCTATAGTCTAATTATAATTTCATCTGAAAATGTGTTTTTCAACACTGAACAGTTTTCTAAGGCTTTTATTAAAGTTTGCGTCAAACCAGTATGCAGTTTATTTCTTTTTCGTCTTTCAAGTCCATCAGTGTTACGGGCACCTTGCGAATTATATAGGACTGACTTTTAATATAGTAGAGTTTGTTTATTGTTGCATTAAGTCACTCAATGGTTTATCTCTGTTTTACTCACCACGAATATCGAAACTGGATTTTTAATGCTATAAACCCTCAGGTTTTCACCTGAGTCACTGAGAGGCTGTTTTGTACTGGTAATGAACTGACAATTTACTTGATATATTCATTATTTGTGACTCATTGAGTTGTATCACTTGTTTATTTCCATAATTATACTGTATAATGTATATCATGTACAGTTCCGACAGAAAGTGTTCGTACCCCTGCGCCGTGAGTTGTTTTTTCCTCATAACTTAAAAAGCATCACGATTAGGATAATGAAAGTATGGTATATTATAAATATTATACTAACACATATCTACATAAAGTTTTATGTAAATTGAACGACAAATAAACTGTTTATAAACAAATAACCATAAATAGGAGAGGCAGAAAGTGTTCGTGCGTCTACTTTAATGGTCAGTTGTGTAGCCTTTCAGGTGAATTACTTGGCGCAATCTCTCCTCATAGCCTCCATGATCGTTTGACAGTACTCGACTAGTATTTTCTTCCATTCTTCTTTACAGAAGACTTTCAACTCTTGCAAGTTTTTGGATGACGCTGATGAATCCTGGTCTTCAACTCATGCCAAACGTTTTCAATTGGGTTGAGATCGGATGAGAACGATTATATGGTTCATCTGCGACCAGGATTGCACATATTTCGATGTGTGCTTAGGGTTATTGTCGTGCTGGAAGATTCAACGACACACAAGCCGCAAGTTCCGAGCATCATTCTTGATATAAGTGCCTAATGTATCAACGTACTCTTCTTTTTTCGTGATTCCGTTGACGCGGTGAAGGTTGCCTACACCAGAAGAGCTGAAGGAACCTCAAAGCATGATTGAGCCACCTCCGTGTTTAACTGTAGGGACAATGTTCTTTGGAAGATTTCGTTTTCCCTTCTTACGGAAAATATAGCGAACATCGTTGTGGCCGAAAAGCTCGATTTTAGTCTCGTCTGACCAAAGAATACTCTTCCAACAGGTAAAGGATTTATCTACATGCTTTCTTGCATACCTCAATCATGCTTCTAAATGAACAGGCTTTAAATATGGAGTTCTATGAAGACGGCATGCTTTGAACCCAAGAGAGCGTAACATGTTCGTAACTGTAAAGGTGCTTACTTCAACCCCAGTTTCCCTTACCAGCTTCTGTATGTCATTACCTGTTAAAAGAAGGTTCCTACTAACTTCTCTGAGAACCTTTCTCTTGGTTCTCTCTGGAATTTTGTTGGGGGGTCCGGAACGAGTGAGGTTAGCAGTTGATCCTGTGAGCTTAAATTTGGCAATTATGCTTTGAACAGTAGATTTCGACACATTAAGTTGTGTAGCAATACCGGAAAGAGACACACGAGACTTGTGTTTTACAATAATTCGGTTTTTTAAATCGCTGGACAGTTGTTTTCTGTTCGCCATGATAACCAAACAGATAATGACGGAGATGGCGCTAAATTGCCAGAAGTACATTTTTTGCTGGCTAAATTCCAATAATTCCAGTGTCTAGTTTTGAAATGGTATAATGTAGTTTATTCGTCAAACTAAACAAAATTTTTACGGGAATATCAATTTTTTCACACGTTCTGAAATATTCGAACACTTTCTGCTCCTCCTATTTTTGGTTATTTGTTTATAAACAGTTTATTTGTCGTTTAATTTACATAAAAATTTATGTACATGTGTGTTGCTATATTATTTATAATATATCGTACTTCTATTAGTCTAATCTTGATACTTTTTAAGTTATGAGAAAAAAAACTACTCGGGACGCAGGTGTACGAACACTTTCTGTCGTAACTGTATTTACATCGTACTTTCGATAGTGGAATAACCCCTTATTTATATATTGTGGAATAACCCCTTATTTATATATTTATAGTAAAAACTAAACTGGTCACACCATATTAAAGAGGAGTATAATTAATAATACTGACAAAAGAAAATAACTACCGACAAATGACTGCCGCTACCATTGTCGAACTTCACATACTGGTTGTCGAGAAATCAACCTATCATTATGTAATCATGGCCATTAGACTGATCTCCAACGGCGATGGAAAACGTTGTTGTAGAAACAATATTGATGGTATAACATTCTTGTAATGAAATACAACTAATACTTTCTAAGTGTTATTTATCTAAGTTCACAGCTATAACTATGGAATAATCAATAGTTATTTATAGCAACCAAAGGTTTTCTCAAATATGTGTTATCTTGTAAACCAAACAAGAGAACATGAATAAGTAAAGCTATATCTTTTAAAATAAATGTCATAAACAAATGTAAATATACTTGTACGCCGCAGCAATAAAGGCAGATAACCAAGTAGTCTCTATTATAACTATAATATAACCCTATTATAGTCCTTAAAGCATGTTTTCCAGAATACTGTGTCAAAACCTTGCTTTAAACGAACTCTTAAATAATTCAGTGAACTTTTATGTAATGCATACGTATAACCATTAGTATTTCTAACCTGGAAAGACACCTGATGTGACATATGAGCTAAGCGGTTAGGTATGACTTTCCTAAGATTTATATATAACATTCCTTATTTCTAAGCAACTGATAAAAAAGAAGCGTTGTGAACTGCTGACAAGACTGAAGCAGTATCATAGTCACAGAGCCTTTGAACCAAACATCTAGATTTATTGTTACCATTACAACACATGCACAACTAAAAGTGCGAAGCATATTCAGAAGTATTTCAACATGAACCTTGGACCTTTCTATTTGAAGTGTGGCTCGATAATAATTAGGTCATGCACCTCCCCCCAACAACAGGAATAAAACTAAAGGCATGAAATACGCATAAAATTGTTAGAATGAACATTAAAATAACATACATACAAAACAGAGTAAACAAAGATTGTCTAAATTATACACAAACTATAATTAGATAAACATTGATTATGTATTGTTTGTTTGGCTCTGTATTTCAGGGTGAAATACGTAACTGAATATTAACATAGACATTGAAGAATGTGTCACATGATCTGATGTTACATATAGGGTTCATTTTCAATTTGTAGAAAATTTATATTAATTTATTTACGAATCAGTGTGGAAATTTAACTGAATGTTAACATAGCTCTTGAAAAACGAATCTCGTCAAGGAATGTTACATATAAGATTACATTTTTAATTTGTAAATAATTCAGAATAAATAATTTTTTTTTTTTTTTTGCTTTTTACTTTAATATACTCTTCAAAACAAGAAACGCAAAAGGGATATTTTTGTTATTTTAAAGAGAAATATATGTAATAACATTACAAGCTCAGAGTATGTGATGTTACACGTGTTAAGGCACTGATTGTCAAACCAAAATGACAATAAAAGTTGTGCACTTTAAAAACGGAGGAAAACATCGGATTTTTCGCCAAAACGCATGCGTGTACAATAAATTTGTTTGAGAGATCTGCATGTTCTGCAAGTGCAACATGTGCAAAATCCCTATAAAAGTGACGGGTTCTCGGTTTCCATAGCTCAGTGTTCAGCCACCGACACGCAATACAGTTACGCCAAGACTGACAGAAGCACAACGCAACAACGCCATTGGTCGTTTCAAAGCAGACGAATCTCGATCAGATGTTTTCAGAGCTGTGAATGTCCACCCAAACACCATCACAAGGCTATGGAATCGTCACCAACAACATGGATCAACTCGTGACCGTCCACGATCTGGCAGACCTCGTGTGACCACGCCCGCACAAGATCACAACATCCGGTTACGTCACCTTCGGGATAGAACCACCACTGCGACGTCTACTGCCTCAACCATACCAGGGCTGCGTAGGATTTCCGATCAGACCGAACGCAACCGTCTACGAGATGCAGGAATCCGACCTCGACGTCCAGTCAGAGGCGTCATCTTCACCCAGCAACATCGTCAAGCACGGCTGCAGTGGACTCAGACACATCGGGTATGGCCTCATCGACGATGGAGGCATGTTTGGTTCAGCGATGAATCACGTTTTATGCTTCGTAGGCAGGATGGATAGAACCCGTGTTTACCGTCGCCGAGATGAACGTTTTGCAGCAAACTGTGTGCAGGATGTTGACAGATTTGGTGGTGGCTAAAATGCCAGAACAGACCTTTTGCACATTCGAGGGAATCTTACGGCTCAACGATACGTCGACGAGATTCTTAGGCCCCATGTGCAACCCATCATGGTGAACGTCAACGACGTTTTTCAACTTGACAACGTCCGTCCTCACACAGCCCGACTCACCACTGTCTTCTTGAGACACCACAACATCAACGTTCTTTCCTGGCCCTCCAGATCACCAGATTTAAACCCCATCGAACATCTTTGGGACGAGTTGGACCGACGTCTGCGACGGTGACAACCTCAACCGCAGACTTTACCTCAGCTTGCAGCAGTTTTGCAGGCTGAGTGGACAGCCATTCCACAGGATGTGATTTGTCATCTCATCGCTTCCATGGGCAGGAGATGCCAAGCAGTTATTGATGCTCACGGGGTACATACTCGTTATTGACGTTGAGTGACGTTAAACTTCACCTAGTGAGCGTGGACTTCGCCTTTGCAGACTTTAGATGTTCAGCAGTAAATGTGCAAAGTTTCACACATGTTATACAGAACTAATAAACTTGTTAACAATTTGTCTCATATTTTGCCTTTTGCATTTCATTTTTTGAAGAGTATAGTTCTTCGCTCGGTTTGAAACCATTGAACACGTCTACTAGAATTTGAGAAAACATAAATTATTTAATTATATTTCATTATAACCATTCTTTCCTAATTAATTGTTCAGTTTTTGCATATCATAACGGGCCTGGCATGGCCAAGCGCGTAAGGCGTGCGATTCGTAATCCGAGGGTCGCGGGTTCGCGCCAGCGTCGCGCTAAACATGCTCGCCCTTACAGCCGTGGGGGCGTATAATGTGACGGTCAATCCCACTATTCGTTGGTAAAAGAGTAGCCCAAGAGTTGGCGGTGGGTGGTGATGACCAGTTGCCTTCCCTCTAGTCTTACACTGCTAAATTAGGGACGGCTAGCACAAATAGCCCTCGAGTAGCTTTGTGCGAAATTCCAAAACAAACAAAAAGCATATCATAAGTAGGTGAAGAATCAAATGGTTATTCAAGCTATTCCATATGAAGACATACTATTGAATGAAACATCTGTGAATTTCTATTTGATCTAAAAACTGAAAATGGCGTTAGGACACAGCAGTCTTCATACACAAGATGAATTAGAGAAAGTTGTGTAGAGGAGTGTTGTTTTTAAACATGACAGACTTACGATGCAACCATTTTACAGTGAAAAATACACTGCAGGATTATTGTCAAAATGCACGGTTGTTAGGTGAAACATGACTGGACATCGTGGCATGGCCTTTAATGATGTGATAAGGCTCCAAAATCGTTTTAATATAATCTACTTATTCTGTGTGTTAATAGTGTTTAAAGGTTTCGTGTACATATTAATACCTGTCTATACCGCTTAATATAAATTAACTAAGGATTTAGTAGAGCTAGAAAGTGACTTATGAAGTGCCCATGGCTCTTCATAAAACATGAATATTCAGTAAAGTGAGAAAAAAGTCTGACAAATATTTGTTATTATCACTACAACAGTGCTGAAAATTAAAACAAAAATACTTGAAAAATTCTTGTACCTAAGGCAATGCATAACTACTGTTATTAAATATCTACATTAAAAAGCGAGTTAATTTTCGTACAAAAACATGTCAGGTGATTAGTAAAGTGACTTAATATCAAGATATCTACTATTGGAGTCCATGTCCGTAGAAGTACCATGAATTAGAGAAACAAAACTAATTGGTCATTTGCCCTTCATGTATTTAGTGAAGACTATTTGAACGTTGACTTACTGACCTGTCCTTTAGTTGGTGTTGTTGTATCTAATCTAATAACGAGCGTCATGCTGGGATGCAGGCAATGTCGACGTCTCGAGCAAACTATATTGATAAACAAACTTTTCGATGCTTGTAGTCATTCTGTTAATGACTTGCTGAGTTTGACTGGTTTGCAGCTGATCCGTTACTGTATAAAACATGCAAGCAGCCAAAACAAAAACGTCATTGGTGTTGTAATATATTTTATCGTCAGTTTTTGATCTGTTTACAGTCTGTTGTTGCTGTTTGGACTGTTAACTAAAGAACTACGTTTTCTTATCTTTTATATATGACTGAAATGTCATATCAGATCACATGAATGGTTGTCTGATACCTGTTTTACATAAATATAACCTCATTAACATTATTTTTGGAATAATAAACGTCTGTCTTATCATGGCCAGAAAATAAAGACACCGGGTATCCCTTAATTGTTTTTAAACAGTGTAATTTAAAAGTCATTAATTGATAAATGATGTCTGATAAATAGTTTGTTGAACAGTTTATAGATTTTCATTTCATATGTTTTCTTACTAACATTTCAGAAGATTGTGTTTATCAACATAACTAAAAAACATTTTAAAATATCATATTATATTATAATATTTAAAGTATTATATTCAGATTTGAATATTATTCTCTTGTCACTTAGTTTAACTAGAAAGAAACATTTTTTATTTGTACAACACTACTAAAAATGTAATAATTATATAATATAACGTGGTTTTCTTTACTACTAGAAGTTGATAATATACCATTTTGAGAAAAAAGTTCCAGTTCGGTTCACTAGCTATTAATCATTGATTTTAAAGGATAAATGTATCTATATTACGTTCCTTTAAAGTATATATCTGTGTGAATGTTCATGAAGGTGTATTTAAGGAGAGGGTTTAGTATAACCTTTAAATATAACATTATAGTTTACTGTATTACTGTTTGGTCTCTAGAGATTAATTAGACATAAATTAGAAATGCCCATTGGAATAATCATGCATAGATCCTATATTCTGGTTACTGTGTATTTAAAATGCCATTACGTTGATCAATGTCGATTCAAATGTAGTACCTCAACACAAACCTACGTAGCGTCCTAGTCGAATAAATAAACACTAGCTAATCCCTGCAAACAGAGAAAGTGAGATAATACTAGAAACCAATTATAGAAAATCAGAAGGCGATATGAAGATGGCTGAATAAAAATTAATGATACAAAATAGAATAGTTTGTTTTAGAAATACTGTTGATAAAAGTATAGATCATAAAATAATACAAAATCGATGATACAAAAGAGAATGGTCTGTTTTGAAATACTTTGTTCATAAAAATATTGATTATTAAATGGATTCTCTGTTAGTATACACTTATAGGAACACAGCTTACATTTTTCATAGAGAGGTTATTAGATTCAAAACTCTAAATACACTGTTAAACGTTAATAGTGTGATAAAATATTTTTGCCAAGCTCAGATCTTCAGCTAAACTTTTCCATCCAGCTAGAAAATATGCTATATTTTATGTATATAATCTTGAGTACATCGCATTTAAACAACTTTGAATATGCAAATCAGCACATCACTGTACAACTACAGCCAATATAAAATCGCAGCTAAGCAGCATGTATCAGAAGTATATTTTGATAGTATTTAAAGTTGCGAAGTTTATAGTGAAATTCTACCAAAAATTAACCATAAGGATGTGTTCTGTTCAGGAATTTAGAACTCATTTGTACGTAATATAATAATAAAACTTAAGAACATGGTTCAACTTGGGGTACCAGGACGGCTCAGAAAGAAGCCATTCATAAGTTCTACTTCAGCAGTGATAAGCAAAGTGCCATGTCTTGCAGTAGGTAGAAATCCATGAATATAAAGTTCAGAGACAAAACTGTATACGTGCCCCAGGAAACAATAACAAGGGCTTCCGCTGGAAAACGAGGCCAACAGATAAGACTTCCTGTCATATCTTCTGTTCAGTCGTCGCATATCAAGAAGAAATTATTGAAACGGCATTAAAGCTATTCTGGAGGCAGAGTTCTAAATATCTGTGACATCAGACCATTGAAGTGAACGATAAGAAATCAAAGTCCTCGGGGAAAAAAATGGCATGGAAAGAGCCTTTAGAAACGATAAAACGACTGACGTGCTTTAGACATTAATGCATTACCAATGAGCCATTATAATAGAAACTAAGATGTAAGAATATTGTCACAATGCACAGTTTTCAGGGAGAACGTGACTAGACATAACAAGATAAGCTGTAACAATATAGCCGACGCTCCTAAATCGTTTTATTGAATGAAATTACAATAGTAAATAAGCAATAATAAATATAAATATACGCTGAAATTTAAAGATGAATAAGTATAAAGACGTATTTAATGTATTTATGTAAATCTATAATTAACATCAGGAGTATTAGATGTTGATGTTTTCTACTTTCTAATAAAGCTAGCAGTGAATTAAATATTGATACAAGGGCTAATCTGTTACATCACAAACCACAATATTAAGGCTCATTCCCATCTACTTTAAAACTGTTAAACATAGGAAAGATAATTAGCAAACAACATCGCTGCCTATGAGGCTGCTCTTATCTAAATAGTGGGATTGACTTTCATAGTTTAAAATGTACAATATATTCAGCAACTTATCGCAACTCAAACTTTCGATCTCTTCATCTTCAGCCTGACACGATAACCACAAAAATACACTCAACCTAGATACTAAAATCAGAAACCACAGGCTCGCCTAACCAGGGGATTAGGATACTTGACTCGTAATTTGATGGTCGTGGATTTGAATCCTTGTCATACCAAACATCCTTGCCCTTTCAGCCGTGAGGACGTTATAATATTATGGCCAATCCCACTATTTGTTGGTAAAAGAGTAGCCTAAATGTTGGATGTGAGTGGTGATGACTAGCTGTCTTCCCTCTACTTTAACACTGATAAATTAGAGATGGCTAGCGCCGATAGTCCTCGTGTAGCTTTTCGCGAAATTCAAACACAAACTAAAAATATGTGAAAGATAGTTTTGCTAATTTTCTCCTATTAAACTCTGCATCATCGCTAAATACTGCTAACTGAACATCTAAATCTGCCATCACTTTATGATATACAGTTACATTTCTAAATGTTTTGATTCTTTAATACTTATTTTATATTCTATGATCGAATAAATTTGGCTTAGAAATAAAGTTAAATATTTTCACATAATTCACTGAAGTAAATAAAAAAATCTGTTTAAAAATAAATAAACGCAACTCCCACAAGTTTCAATAAGATTACTTGAAAACCATTCAAGCACGTTTTTCGTTTCACGTAATGTTTATTCACGTAAACCTATGATTATTAAGGCTACAGTCTTGTTAGAAAACCTTTCACGGATCTAATTACAGTTGCATGAACGTCTGAAGCCTTTTCCATGCACTTTGCTCTACGCACTTATTGTTTCTTTAAGGCACGGGAAGCACGTTTGACTCCAGATGTTTCAAATGTAGTTTCTCATTTGCTGCATGTGATGGTTATTAGTTTTGTCATTGGCTTTATACGTCTATTTATACCACAAGAAGACATCATGAGATAATTACGCAAGAAATTATATTGCTTGCCTTTGTAAATGGAGTATTTAGGAACAAATTGAAAAAAACAATTCTGGTTGTAGAATTGAAGTAGAGTTTGAACGAAATGACGTTCAAAGACTATTATGTAAGTTAGAACTGTCTATCGTTATTACAATATTATCCGACAGAAAAGAGATATAGTGAAAAATTTAACATGCAAGATACGACCATTCGTAGTTTTATTGTTTAGTTTCTCATTAAAAAGTAAGACTAGTGCAAAATGAACAAACTTAAAACGCGTTTAGAGAATCATTGGAAGTTCTACGTTCTCATAATGTTATACGATTCGAAAAAAATGTTAAATAATATACAAAAAGAGGCATGTAATTACAGCAGCTATTACGTAATAATATCGTATAAAACAATTTTTTATATGCCAGCAAACGCATAAAAATAACACTATTTAAAAATTGTATAACTTTAGAGTGATTTGATTTTACTTCAATCAGTTCTAGTAAAAAAACAGATAATCCGCGTTATTTACTACTCCAACTAACTTTGTCTTTCCAAAAACTGATTTAAGAAATGAGTAGTTTTAGTACTGATATATACCGTGTATAGTTTTAGGTTGTTGTTGTTTTAGCAGTAACCAGTTATAATGAAAACCAAGACAGGAAAATTTCATGAAGTTCAAGCTTCATTTCTAACGGTAGCTAATACTAATATTAATCAAGGTTTGTGAACTACAGTTTCATCTATCTTTTTTACTGGTAACTATTGTTTATCTAAACAAATAAATGAAGACTGTGTGCAGTTCCAGTTACATTTTCTTACCGTTGGCTGATGCTGAGATAAAACAAAAAATCATTAGCTTTGTGCACCTCCACTTACATTTTTACCGTTATAGCCAAAGCACAATAAAATACATTGTGTATAACCTGCGTATATCAAATGTTACATTGTCATCAGTAGCTAAGAAACAAAACTATAAAATCTGTATATAACATACGTTTTTAACAGTAGCTACTACGGTGACAAATCTCGAAATAAAATGATGCACTTTTGGCAGATGCATCTGTCAACAAGTTACGTTAAAAGGAGTAAAGAATTATTTGTGGTGTCAATTCTAAGATTGCAGTATCTGTAGCACATACTTCAAACTTTACTGCGTTGTATAGAATTTCAGTAATAATACTAGTATAGTTAACACCAGAAATAAAGGAGGAAGCATTAGTATGTTGAGCTGGTACTAAAGGAGGAATCCTTGATACATGTGCGCTATGTGGTAGTGAAGGAGGAAACCTTGTTGTGGCTTTCAACGTAATCTAGCTGTAGCGTTTGTAGCTGCAATTAATACTTGTTCAAATAAAACTAGAAGCTGTAGTTCCCTTATTCCATTTTATTCTAACTTATCCTAATACAAACGAAAATAAATCATACTGTGTTAGATGTCATGTGTATTTATTTTGATTTTTTACGAGCAGCAAAATCTTATATCAATCCAGAAAGCTTCCACAAGGTTAGTACTAATAAAAGCATTATTTGTAGAAAATAAAGAGCACACGTTGTATTAAACAAAGATAACACATTTTCAGAGGATGTTTCTTTATTGTTTGGGGCCGAAAACTATTCACAAACTAACTTTATAACACGGTAAGAAACAAAATATTTTAAACATTTAATCGTCTTTGTCTGATGTGCAGATAACCTTGAAAAAGAAATATTCGCTTGTTTTCAATGCTGTCATTCTTCTGAGACTAACATATGAAAGTTCTTAGAATAGGATTTGTTAAATTAACCATTTTTTTTAAATTTAACTACATAACCAGAGATTCTTACTAACACTTTCAGCACATTTTCTGCCTACTCTATAATTATTCCATACAACCGGTCTATATGAAGAATAATTAATATTATACAGACATGCACTCTCTCTTATGTGCAGCCACTCAAGTTACGAAGTTTATTAAGCGTACCTTGCAGTCGTCCAAGAAGAAAACTTGTAGAATGAACAGGAAATGTGTATTTACGGCTGTTTAGGCTACTAACTTTCAAACTATTCTCGTTTACTTATTTCGTTCTCGCTATAAATTAATACAGAAACGGTGTTTTGTACACTCCCGTCGCAAAAATTTATAATATAGAGTCATGTTCACAGTACCTATCAGAAGGAAACGTCTTCTAAATATATTTTAAGTAGATTGGCCATCTTAGTCGTGCTGTAAAGTTCTTATATTGTAATGAATGTGATAAAGTTTGAGCATTATAATAGCAAAGGCTTTACTTGCAGTAAAAAATACCAGTAACTGAGGGAACATAATTTAAACGGCTATTAAACTGTATTAAGTTTCTGCTAATATATAATTACTATATAATATATCCACAAGTTTTCATCATTTTGATGAAACTCTAACTGACTTATTACTGTTTAAAGCCTAAGATTTTAGAAATATGAAGCGTGGGTAATGCCTCTCCACCAGTAGCACAGAAGTATATCTGCGAATTTACAACGCTAGAAATCGGGTTTTGATACCAGTGGTGAGCATAACACAGATAGCCAGCCCATTGTGTAGCTTAGTTCTCAACTTCGAACATGTAAAACATCGCTATTTTACCTATACAGTTTCAACAAATATAAATAGATTAAATTTGGATATTCCAATGATTGTTTGTCTGTTTTCAACTTCGCGCAAGGCTACACGAGGTCTGTCTGCACTAGCCGAACCATAATTTAGCAGAATATGACTATACAGTAGGTAGATAATCATCACCACCTACCGCTAACTGTTGGGCTACTTTTTTACCAACGAAAAGTGGGATTGACCGTGACGTTATAACGCCCCTACGGTTGAAAGGGCAAGCGTGTTTGGTGTGATGAGAATTCGAACCCACGACCTTCAGATTACGAGGCGAGTGCCCTAACCACCAGGCAAGGGCTGGTCTTGGATATTCCAATGAATATAACTGAGGTAAACCATATCATTAAATCTGTTACAAATGAAAAGCTGGCGCCAACCCAACTTCACCATGATTATAATAGGATACATGTGAAATATTAATTTGTGGATATTATGCCAACTACTAAAGTATTCTTTAAGCTCAAATGTTCCTCAATATCCGTTACGTTTAACCTTAGCACTGTATGAAATATAGAATATAAATTGTTCAATTTAAGGAAAATGAGACTTAACAGCCGTAACTAACATATAATAAATTTAACGACTATACTCTAAATACAAAACCTATTTTATGAATTTTAAAATAAAATATTTATCTGCCATCTGACCAATGAAAGAAAAATGGTTACATCGCTGGTCTAAGCACAGTTATAGTTTTGGTTTGTTTTGAATTTTGTAAAAAGTTACTCAAGAGCTATCTTCGCTAACTGCCCCTAACTTAGCAGTAAGAGACCAGAGGGAAAGCAACTAGTCATCATCAAAGATATCTGTATTAACTACCCCTAACTGTAATGGTATGTAGCATGAAAAGTTATTGGCCTGTAGGATCCAATAAGAATTTTCACTTTGAATGACGCGTAAGAAATTAAACAAAATTTTATTAAGTCGTAAATTTTTCAATTAAACTTTAAGGTATAAACAAATGTTGTAATTTTTTTTTCCAGAAGAAATGTCATTCACAAGACAACATACGTATTTAGTCAATTTGAATCACACAATATTTAACAGATCATACTTACCCATGCATTTTATGTTATATAACCTTTAAAGATATCTCACAATCCACCCATGGCATGTTAAACAATTATTGAGTGCATTTCTTTCTATTCACATGTGACGCGTTTATAATTATTGATATCATTTTCGTTCTTCAATCCAAACATCACACGTTTGATAATTATTGAAAACGTTGATGTCCATCCTCAAATCATACCTTGGGATGGAAGACATTTCGCAGTGTGGAAGGCTGAATGCTAGTAATACTTTGTTCCGTAGATAAGGCATATTGCACAGTTTCTTTAAAACAGCTTTCATAAACAACATTGGTTGTGATGTTTAATACGTGTAGTTTTTTATATATTAATTTTATTTTTTTATTAATGTACTTTTATAACAAAGATTCTTTTCATTTTTTAGCTTAATGTATGTATTAGGGTTAACCTCAATCATATAAGCTGGTAAAATCTCATGAGATATTATTGGAATTACAGGCAAAAGTGTCGTTAACAGCGAGAGTATTTGACAAATGTAAATATACATTCTACTTTTATTACTAAGAACGTAAGAAAAGTATATTTAAATAGCTAAACTCGTCACGAATAACAGATTAAGCTGTAAAGAAACTGTAAGCTGGTACGAAGCTTGCTCTGATCTGAAGTTAATATTAATTACATAATCTAGTAGTATTTGACCATTATTCACACGAGGCCCCGAAGTGTGAAGTTCATTCTTTTTTATCTATGGGATTCGAACTATAACACCTTGAATCCACAGACCAAGAGCACTAACCACTAGCAACGTAAATATAGGACTTACACAAGAAAAGGTCTGTAGAATTAATGAAAACTAAAATTTAATATCTCGCATTTTAATTTACCTTTAACCATTCTGCAGCAAATAGTTCTTAGACAAGTAATTCAGTACGTTATTTTAAAATAATTTGAATATTTAAATCAATAAGTCACGTGACAGAAACAGATAATAAACATACATTACAAGTCACATAATTCTTGATAGTGTTCCTTCTTCACACACAAATCCTATGTTATATAATAGTTGACGGCGTTTTTATGTGTACACATATTGTGCGATATTTACTGTTTGTTTCTTCTAGCGCAAGGCTACATAACTGGGTATCTACGCGTTCTGTACCGTCGGTATTCAAGCCTTATATATTTGGAATTCTAATTAATTTCTAAAACTTACCGATGATCCTCCAAGAAACTGGAATTAATTGACAGCGGTTTATTCAAGGACAATAGTGTTTTGAAAAAGAGTAATAAAATTTTTGTTTGATTCATAACTCAAAGAGTCACATGAGATAATCCATGTTACCTAGTGTGGAAAAGGTTTTAAAATACGGCCACTGTAAATACATTATTTTAAACATAACTTTTACTAGAGAAATGATTCTGAAAACACTAAATTATGTTGAAAGAAAAGTGATAGTACATTTTTATCAGTGCCGAAAAATCAACTTTTGTTTCTTTCATTTTTTTAATTTTGCGCAAAGCTATACGAGGACTATCTGTGCTAGCCGTCCCTAATTTAGCAGTGTAGGATTAGAGGAAAGGCAGCTTGTCATCACCAACCACTGCCAACTCTTGGGCTATCCTTTTATCAACGAACAGTAGGATTGACGCTGACATTACGACATTGCCATAGCTGAAAGGGCGAGCGTGTTTGACATAAATTAAATTGAACCTTCAGATTACGAGTTGAGAGCTTTAACCACCTGGCCATGCCGAATCTAAACCAACCTATGAAGAATAAATTCAAATCATCGTAAGGTTTATTTTTTCAGAAACATTTACTGATTTCTACGTAAAAGTCTACTTATTTATTATCGTAATCTGTTTGTTGTTTAGTATCAAGGTTTTAAACAAGTATTCTCCTAACTTTTCTTGATGTGATAGAAACTAGCTGAGTAACATGAATGTGTAAGTGCAAGAAAGCGAGTTATGAAGATTTATTTTTGTTTATTTACTTCATTCTTAAGTACAAAGCTACAGAAATAACTATCTGTGCCTCGTCAACCATAGATATCGAAACCCGATTTTCACAGTTTTAAGTTTCCAAGCTTGCGGCTGAAACATTAGAGAAATTGTTGGGTAATAAAATATTTCTTTGTTTACTTTTTGAGAAATTAATTTTTAGCTTTCTTTAATGTTTTGTCGTTTACTGTTGGATCCATGAGTCACAACTCAAAACTGTGTCATCAGAATGTACGAGAGAATTGAAAAAGTTTGAAAAACTTTGAAAATCGATAACAGTTGATGCTAATACATTTTTTTCGTTTCTCAGTAATAATTAGGCAGAAAATATCTTTTGTTTTACAATAATGTTATTCATCTGATTGTGACTGTCCTTTAATATTTCCTAATGGGTCAGTCACCACGAGCTTTGACAAACAGAAAAAAAAAATCGAAAATTATTGAGCTGAGGGATAACGTTAGTGCTGTCATCTAGTGGTTTTAAGTTTACATATTTTATTAAGATGTTCTGTAAAGTCGACGAGATATTCAAATGAGTTTTAATGCATTTAGCATATTTTTGATATCAATAATAATAAGATAAAATTAAACAGTATCGAAAAAATATTGTATAACTTTTTACTGTATTATTCATTATTGAACAACTATATATATGTACATATGAGTGCTATTTATTCGTTTGTTTATTAGTTTTAGCGCAAAGACACAATGAATTATTTGCTGTGTCTATCGCGAGGAGACAAGCTTCAAATTGTTATGTTGTAAGTCCGTGAATGTACCATTGATATCTGTGTGTGTTTTCGTATAGAAAAGTCACACTAGAGAAGAAGAATTTATCATAACCTGGCAACATATCTCTCCAAAATTATTTCGTCCAACTATACAAATTTATATTTGTACGTTTGTTTTTAAATTGAAGTATAAATTTCATAATCTACCGGAATGTGAATAGTATCCTTATAATATATAGTAATTTTTAACTTTTATAAAAGCACGATTTTTTAAATTCTTTATAAAATTAATGTAACTAAAATTATGTTAAAATTGAGTAAATATTTAAAGCAAACATTTCATCAGTTCACAATTGTATAAACTTAATTGAAGCGCTCAAGGGTTTCCGATTTCAAAAAATACACTCTATATGTGCGAGTTTTTTTATAGCAAAACCACATCGGACTATCTGCTGAGTCTACCGCACTTTATATGTAAAATTTTTCACTTTCTCTTTATCGATTTCAGAAGTTATCTGCAAAACATATCAATTTAATAATATATGATATAATTATAATATTGTAATGTTATATACATAATTCGTTACTCAACCTTCATATTATGAGACGCCAAATATCAATACATTGACTTAGTGGCCCTTCACCTCTGTTTATTACTTCTTTTTGTTTTTAAATTTTATTATTTCTAGTGATTTTCTGACATTTAACCATGCAATATTACGAAGCTTACTTAAATTATAGTTTAATTTCTATAATATTTTGTGTTGTGTTGATTTTACGTGTTCTGCAAAAACTGCGTTTCTACTTTATTATTTATTACGCTACCTTTATGTTATTGTAATATGTATTTTAAATTCCTTTTAATTTGATCTATATAAGTACTCTTACACATTAACATTATGTTTTATAAATCCACGTTTTATCTTATAATTATATTTTATCCCCAATTCTCCACAATTGTAGGTTTAAAAATCGAATAAAAGTTTTGTTGTTTCTTAAAAGCTTTAAATAATTGATATGTTAATTCTGGAATATAAGTTAAACTCATTGTGTGTTTATGTCATAAACAGATCTTAACGTCGTATTTTTATCTAAGATTAAACCTTTCTTAAACTTCTGAAATGCTATATTTACAATGTTTGGTTCAAATCCTCTTTGAACATCTACATATTTAATTAATAACTATTGATTACTCAAAGCTTCTTGTATTGAACATGTTTTTAAAGCTCTGTAATTGCTTCCCAGTGGCACAGCGGTATGTCTGCGGATTTCTACTACTAAAAACCGGGTTTCAGTACCCGCGGTGGGTAGAACATACAAGGCCTGGCATGACCAGGTGGTTGGGGCGCTCGACTCATAATCCGAGGGTCATTTGATCGAATCCTCATCACACCCAACATATTTGCCCTTTCAGCCGTGGGGACGTATAATGTTATTGTCAATCCCACTATTCGTTGGTAAAATAGTAGCCCAAGAGTTGGCAGTGGGTGGTGATGACTAGCTGGCTTCCCTCTAGTCTTACAATGCTAAATTAGAGACGACTAGTGTGGATATCTCTCCTGCAGCTTTGCGCGAAATTCAAAACAAATAAACAAAAACAACTGTAATCATTTTTTTTGACAGATTGTTTAGACAGAGTATTCATGATGAAACTTTGTAGAATGGAAGACAACTATTTGTTGTGGAGATACAAGTGTAGACAATGACGTTTCGAAAGTCTTCCGCCTTTCGTCTTCAGGTTAGTATGTGTGTGGTCGGTCTTTTATAGTGTCCTGGTGGATTGTGGAGAGCGTGCAACACCAACACACAATACCTACACACGCACTAACATGATGACGAAAGGCGGAAGACTTTCGAAATGTCGTACTCTACATTTATGTCTCCACAACAGGCAGTTGCCGTCCATTCTACAAAGTTTCATCAGTTGTAATCATATTATAAAATAGAGATATGTTTTCATTCCAATTAATTTTCTGAAAGTTTGGAATATGAAACGTTGGTTAAAGTATTTATTAAATTGTATATGATACACAAATGCCGATTATTCATATTTAAAATTATGTTGTTCTAACAAAAACTTATCTGTACTTCTAAGTTGCAGGTATAAGTTAAGCCATTCATAATTTTGGGCCCAAATGCTGTAATAGCAAAACTGCGAAAGAAATTGCGTTATAAATAACAAGGGGAAAATTCTAAAATTTAGCATTATTCAGTTGTCATATAACAAGTAAGTTATCCTTAAATGATATATCTCTGATTGTCAACCTCCAAATAATTGGTGTTGCCTTTTGAATATTAATTAATACAGCAATATTTTATTTGTAAGCTTTTGAAATTGTTATTTCAAAAATTAATTTATCTTTACACACAAATCACAACAAAAACACACAATTTGAATTGAAAATACTCAAGATTGGAGGAACATACATGGCATTCTTTATTCACATATACATTAAAAAGCCCAATCTCCAAAAAGAAAACTTGGTAAGATACAGCAGTATCAGCTAAAAAATGTTTGAAATTCTTGTTTAAATTATAGACTTAAAAAGTATTTCATACCGTAACTAAAATTATCTTTTGAAATTACGTGAGTAATTTTTTTAAATCTACGTATTTGTACACAGGGTAACTCAAACGTAATTTAAGACTTTATTAGGCAGAAATGTTAATAGAAGCTCTTTATATGTTAACTGACAATCCAATAGAAATCCAATTTTGTAATGAACATGTTTGTTAACAATAATCCAATAGACATTCAATTTTCCAATGAAGTGTTATTTAACAGATACAGTCCAATACGTTTACTATTTCAAATAAAATGCATATCTTTATTAACAACCCAGTTGGAATATCAATGAATCTTTATTTTGAAACTTGTTTAAAAGACAACCTAACAGGGGTCAACCTTTCTAAAGAAACGTTTATCAATAGATAGGTTAGTAAAAGTCAGTGTTTCTAATGAGATATGTTTACTATAAATCTAGTAGGCTTTTCACTTTCTGATGAAACATGTTAATTAAGATACAGGTTAGTAAAAGTCAGTCTCTCTAATAAAGTATGTTTACTATAAATCAAGTAAGCTTCTTACTTTTTAATGAAACATGTTTATTAACAGAGAGGTTAGTAAAAGTCAGTCTCTCTAATAAAGTATGTTTATTATAAATCTAGTAGGCTTCTCACTTTCTAATGAAACATGTTTATTAACAAAAAGGTTAGTAAAAGTCAGTCTTTGTAATAAAGTATGTTTGTTATAAATCCACCAGGCTTCACACTTTCTAATGAAACATGTTTATTAACAGAAAGGTTAGCAAAAGTCAGTCTTTCTAATAAAGTATGTTTACTGTAAATCCAGTAGGCAACTAGTTTTCTAACAAAGAATGTTAATAGTTCAGTAAGAAACAATCCTGATAATGAAGCGTGAATAATTAGCTTATTAAGCGTTTGTGTTTCTCAAATTTCTAAAAGACAGTCCATTAATTACTAGAAAATAATTCAACAAATGCTTGTCTGACAATAAACGGAAAATGTAAATATTTCTGTCTGGAAAACAAACTGGGAGCGTCAGTTTCGAGACATTTAATTCTATGTTTTAAGCATTTATAAATGCTTTTATCATATTTTACAGAACACGGTTTTTCATTATCTTGCAATAAACTCTGGCAATTCTTTTCTACTTAACAACGGGTTTAATCATTTCATATATGGGCAAGTCGTGATAAAGAAATGTTGCTTGGTTGTATTCTCAGAAAGATCACTTGTTTTCAGAAGAATTTTTTTTTTTGGTTTGAAATATCTTTTTATTCTTGGAGTTCCTTTGATAAGAACAAAAATCGTATACAAGTATTTCTCTCGGAGAAGAAGCAAAAAGAAGGCTGATTAAACACTACAAGATAGTCTCACCAACAAATAACATGAGTTTTCCCTCCTCTTTGGATCATTACCACAACGAACAGTAATAAGTTGAAATGGAGTAATCGAAAAACTTCTAACAGACATTGCATCTGTAATCACACTGCACGTGCGTGGTTGTAAAACATGCAATCTTTTCTGCTTACGTCCGCAATTAGTTCAAACTACGAACACTTGAACGACGTCAGAGAAAACTGATTGGACAATTAGTGACACTTCTTTCTGTCTTACACCACTTACGTAGAATTCGTCGGCCAAAAGACTCATCGTTTTGTCTCGTGTTTAGTTTATTTTTTCTTACAATTACGCACACTCAAGCCATAAAAGAATCATAAATACCATCATAGGGCCAACTTGTTTAGTCATTTGGCAAGAAGCTATTCTAGAACTAGTAGAAAGTAAGTCTAACTTAAAGTGCACTTAACCTCCTCACGTGTGACGTATTCAAAGCTCCTTAATAAGATTGGTAAGACAATGTAAAAATGCTATTAATTATTGGAATACTTAATGTTCAGTAAATATATACAGTTCTAGATTTTTAAAATAATTAGCATATTTCCTGTTTTAAATTACGGCTTTAAATTCGTATATATATATATATATATATTATGATTGCCCTTTGATTGGTTAGTCGTGTTGCTTCCAACAGATTATGATTACCCTTTGATTGGTTGGTCGTGTTGCTTCCAACAGATTATGATTACCCTTTGATTGGTTAGTTGTGTTGCTTCCAACAGATTATGATTGCCCTTTGATTGGTTAGTCGTGTTGCTTCCAACAGATTATGATTGCCCTTTGATTGGTTAGTTGTGTTGCTTCCAACAGATTATGATTGCCCTTTGATTGGTTAGTCGTGTTGTATTTCGCCAGATTAATCAATTTTGCTTCTACAAATTCTCGGTCCAGGATATGTAATTTTTCTTTTGAAAAGCTGTAGTTGTCACAACCGATTAATCGAAATCCATAATTCCTTTCTAATTTCAGATAATTTTGCTCATCAAACGCCACCTATCTAAGATAAAAGCATGCGCCATTTACTGTTAGGACTACTACTTTTGGCGGATGCGTTGTTGGCAATTCCTTACTTGACCGATGGTGAGTTTTATTTTTTATTGAGAGATATATTTTTATTTGTACAATAATTTCGCAGCATTATAAGGTAATATATACAATCAACTGAAACATTTAATATTTACAGTTAATTAAAAATTAGAACAGTGTATATTACCATTAAGAAAAAAACCACCTTACATCTCTTTAGCTTTAGAAGATCTCTAACTATTAGCTTGTTTAATTATTACATTGAGGAAAGCTTGTAATATATCATGAAAACTACATATCTTCTGATGTAAGATATAAAAAAACTAAGCTGCACACACACACACACACAAATCTACACACAATGTTTGTTTCTTTTAAAGCAAACTGAAATAGCAAGTTTTAAAACCATATATGACACTACTCTTTAATAGATACCTCATCTGCAAAATGAAATCTATGTGGTTCAAGCATAGAACCTTTAGACCCCACCCAAAACAACAACAACAACATTGTGATAACTCTTGATTATTATCCAAAGCTTTCAGCCATACCTCGAAATAAGTGGCTGAAAATAAATGAAATTACAGCAATCCTACGACCACATACCTGTCTGTCAAGTTTCCTGAAGTTAATTTTATGGATTTTTGTGCCTTTGGAATGCTTAAACGTAATCATGACAGTCAACATTCACGTGCAGCGTTGGGTTTTTAAGACGCGCTGTCTTAGACCTTCTGTACTATGTTGAAGCTTTTCACAAGGAAATTGCGGTATTGAGTAATAGGATATAACCATGGCTACCATACGCAGCATGGTTGTGATGCAAGGATCAGGATTAGCTTTCAGAAAATGTTATTCCTTCATTTCAAGTACAATTTTAAAGAACTACTGTACTGTTGTTCTTGTTTGTTATTAAACACAAAGCTACACAGAGGGCTCTTTGTGATCTGCCAACCACAGTTATCAAAAGCCAGTTTCTAACGGTATAAGTTCACAAATATACCACTGTCTCACTGGGGAGAGAACTACTGTGAAATATGATCAGTCTATTGTTGTTTTAAAGTATTTTTGTTATTTTGTTTCAAGTAAATCTACGTAAAATTAATCTCTTTAATTAATAACATATAATTATTCAGTGCTTAAATTCTTTATTTAATGTTTAGAAAATTAACGTTATTTACAAAAAAATATGAAAGAATGCCGTTTTTTAAAGAATTATTGTGCGCGTTGTTTCATTTCTGAATCTGTAAAATTAACTCATCTGAAGAGATTTTTAATTAAACACGAGAAACAATTAATACAAAACAATGATTTTCTGCAAGGTTTTCCACAATAATTTTGGTTATAGTCAAGAACTCAAAAGAACAATAGAGCTATTTATATTTTGTCATTAGAGTATTTGTAATCATGCAAGAATGCAACTAATTGAGTAAACGAACAACAATCCTTGATGTTCATGTATGATTTTAATTAAATAAGGTTAACTAAAATGGAAAAAAAAACTTATAATGGAAAGCTGCTGGTTTTTTTTTATCATTCACAGAAGATACATTGGAGGACTACAGTAACAACTTAGCTCGGTTTCTTTTCTACACCAGAAAGTAAGTAGAACATTCCTGAGTTCTTATCTAAAATGAAAATGGTGTTCTCTCTCTATGCTCTAAGTTTTGTACATTTTCAGTAGGAGTTTTTTTTTTATATGTTCAACAAATCTTTTTTTTTTAAAGTAGTGGTTTGAGTGTGGTCTTATGTCTAAAGAGCTGGAGTATACAAATTTTGAGTTCGTTCTTTCACATTTAAAGATAGCTAGCGTAGATAGCCAGCACTTAAGTGGCTTTGTGCGAAGATCCGAAAACAAACGTTATCGAAAGTCGATTACTACTGGTTTGTAGTTGAAAAAGAAATTGCAGAACTCGGAGCTTGTATTCTTTATGTTGTGTTACTTTATTCTGAGATAGAATTTGTAGAGCTTTCCTATAAAAATTTATGAAATATATTAGGGATATAAAAATGTTTGAAATAAAATGAATTTTCCATAATTAAAGTGGTAAACTTTATTTCTTTATGAAACTATATGTGCCGACCTACTTTCGAAAGGCTCAATAAAAAAATACAAAAAACATTATATGGTTAGAAGGAAGCAAATATTTCTTCTCCTTTGGGTTATTTGCTGTTTAGGAAAGATTCCCTAAAACATAAAGTTTAATTTCGCATCGTAGGCAGAGCGCAGATATCACATTATGTAGCTTTACGCTAAAATCCAACAACTATGATACCAAAATGTCAGAAGAGTTCGCTAAGTCAGCAGTACACTGTAAGGAAAGAAAAATATGATTGGTTATTATTCCAATAATACATCTCTTGAAGGTTGAAGTTATTTTATTTGTCTGTCCAGAATTTTGATTATACTGCCTAATTACAGACTCAACGTTAAAGAGCAGTTTTCCAAAATACAATGCTGCATATTTCGAATAATATTTATCGAAGAGATACTCCGAACTGAAATAAATTTATACAAGTATCTGTAACATCCCTTGAGATGGGTTATTTTTTCCTTGGTGGAGAAGCATACGTGAACCAAGTGGTATGAGAAATTTATATGCAAAAACGGCTCGTTTGGGTTGAGAAAATATTTAACCTAAAACAAGACAAAAACATAAAAATTCTAAAAGCAGGTAAAAGTAACGCTATAGTCATAATGAACACGAATGAATACATCCAAAAAATGAATAACATCCTATCAGACACGAACAAATTTAAACCAATACACACAAATCCAACAAAGACACACGAGACGCAACTGAACAAATTACTACTACAAATGAAAAAAGCCGACACAATTTCACAAACTCTTTATTCCTACCTACGTAAAACCGACTCACGCACACCGCAAATATACGGCATCCCCAAACCTCATAAACCAGATTGTCCATTACGACCAATAATGTCCACATATGAATCGTTTAATTACAATCTTGGTAAATACATAGCATGGGCATTCTCCAAATATGTAACATCAGCCAGCTCATTCATCAAAGACTCTTTTAATTTCAAGTCTAATCTAAATCAACTTAATCATAAAGCCTTAATGGCCAGTTTCGATGTTATATCCCTCTTTACAGAAGTTCCAACCACTGAAGCCTGCAAGATAGCCTTAGAACTCTGTATCCGAGACCCTAACCCAACTATAGAAATTCCCAGTAACCAGTTAGCAACCCTCATAGAATTCACCACGATAAAGACAAACTTCAACAACCAAAACTATATACAAACAAATGGCCTAAGCATGGGCAACCCAGTATCACCAGTTCTAGCCAATATTTTTATGACACAAGTTGAAACACAAGCAATTAACACAGCATTACATCCATCACTATACTGGTACAGATATGTAGATGACACGGTTGCGGGATTCAAATCTACAGAACACATACTTAATTTTTCAATCACATTAACTCTATACATCTCAACATTAACTTCACATGAGAACAGGAAGAAAGCAATCAAATATCATTTCTTAACCTCAAAATTACAAGAACTGACACACAATTCAAAACAGAAATCCACCGAAAAATCACCCATACTGGACTATACATTCCTTGGGACTCAGCACATGAAACAAAACAAAAACTCAACATACTAAGAAATCAAATAAACACAGCCATAAAACTATGCTCACCAGATAATTTGGTAATATTAAGTGGACTAGACTCGCATTATTTTCATCAGATAGTCCAAAAATCATGCCCAACAACTAGATAGACTATGTGTAAGAAGTAAGATTATTTTTGTGAAAATTAAACATTTACTATTATTATATATGAAATAAGAGAATCTAATTGGTCTACACCTGTTACCACTATTGTTGTGTTAAGTGTAACTGAAGTTTTTCCTGGATTATTCACACCGTGACACTACCAAATCAAGTTCCAGAAGTTAGTTAGTCAGCTCCAAAACATTGCTCAATCAAGAAATCAACAGAACTTCTCTCCATATGTATTGAAATCCAAGTTGCAGTGACAAAATCTTATTCATCAGGTACAATACAAAGCCCAGAATTTCCACAATGCATTAGGAAACAATGAAAGGACAGATTTTTTAGTGTTAACCTTTATGAATATAAAGTGACTCGCAGGAAGGAGGCTTGAACTTAGAACCACTGAATAACAAGGACGATGCTCCACCATTGACAAATTCATGAGTAAGAGTCATTATTATTAATCAAAAAGTTTCCTTGCCATTAAAATAATCAGCATATCTGGTAATGGCCAGACAGTTATTGCACCGATTTAACACCATCCAATCGTTATGGTCAGACGTTATTGAGTTGATTCACTATCATCCAACTGTTATGGTCAGACAGTTAGTGCGCCGATTTACCACCGTTCAACCGTTATGGTCAGATAGCTAGTGGGCTGATTTATCACCATCCAACCACATTATACATTAATTTTTTATCACAGAATTACTTTTATTTTTAAATTCGTTTAAAAAGTGATTGGAGAAACCTTGTTTATGAAAAATGCCAGTAAGCTTATAGGTGAAGACTGTGCCTTCTTCAAAGTAGATTAACAAAACGCTGTGTACCTAATGCCATGCTTCTCCATTTCCCCACATGATTTGTATCTTACAAAATTCGGTACACCAAATTCTCCTTGATATACAGACTGAAACATGTTAAACGTATTTTCTTCCTGTGCTCAACAGTTCTCTCAAGAACTGATTCCATACTCTTCAGGAAACCACTTCAAATTAGATCTTGCAGTTCCCAACTTGTGTTGTGTCAAAACACAGCTTTGTAAAATATGAAAATAACGAGATTCGTTCAGTTTGACACTTTTCTAATAGGCTAACGCAAAGACCTTTTTTTTCCCTTATGACCTGCTTTCTCTCCGTAATCCGTTGTTTAACACTGAACTCTGGTTATTTAAAGGTTCCCCTTTTTTGTTTCTTCACGTGAATATTTTTTTTAGGAATCCAAAAACTAAAAATCAGTTCAGTTTAAACTTGCTTATTAACACGGGTTGTGATATAGCTTGATTACGTTTTGTAACACAGATCACATTTAATAGTCCAACTAAATATTTATGTACAAATTTCATGTTGTCTTTTTGTTGTTTATTTACCTTATTGCTGTCATAAAAATCAAAACTCTTATTACTAACCCAATAAAACATGACAAGACATAAAGAATGGGAGTCCAAAAAGAAAAACGACGTCCTGTGGAATGTTTGTTTAAAAATCACATTTCAAATTCAGATTTTATTTCGACTATAATACAAAGCAGAAAAGAAAACAAACACACACATACACCAAAACAAACAAACACAAACTTTTCTCTGTTTCCATAAGTTTATGTGAAAGCTAAATATATTTCTCAGTTTAATTATTTTATTTTTCTGTACAAAACTATGCTTTTCGGTGTTTTATCACCAGTTATTAATTAATGAGAGAGAGTAGTACTATTTTCAAAATCGGTTCGTTTTACTGTGTGTTTCTGGACCATAATGTGTTTTATTATAATATATTTTTTACTAAACAATAACAATTATATTTCATACCTCAGACGTGGCTGTCTTCGTAGAGGGGGAAGCTGTGACCACAGACCTAACGAGTGTTGCTACAACTCGTCCTGCCGTTGCAATCTATGGGGGACAAATTGTCGGTGCTCCAGAATGGGCCTTTTCCAGAGATGGGGAAAGTAAAAACTTAAAAGAAAAAAGAACACACGAAGAAACAACCAAAATGACGTCTTGTAAATTTGAAACGTTCTCAATGTTTTAAATATTTTAAGTTAAAAACTGTATTGTAGTTGAAGTCTCTAGAAATCCTAATATTTCCTTCACTTAATTGTAATTGCAATAGTTCCATTTGATGTTTTTTTGCAAAATTCGATCTAAAAATAAAGTGTTCGCATTTTTTCAAAACTAATAATTTTTACTCAAGAATATTAAACGGGTTTATGCTGACACTCAGACCGTGTGCTATGAACATAAGGAAAATATTATACGGTCTTTTTTTTACCGTGTTTATTAATAGTGCACTTCAATAAAAAACTTAACACTGCGTATTTGCGTTGAAAGGACACTAATTTGCTCTTGAATCTGCATTCCTCATAAATTAATATAAGTGTTGTAAAGTAAAAAATAAATTATTTATATGAACTTTTTTATTTATTCTGAACTGTAAAGCGTATTAATACAATAATATATAAATTGTTTCTTTATCAAATTATACTTTGAGGCTGAGATAGAAATGAATACTAAATACATTTTTATTTACAACATAATTAATCAGATTAATCTATTCACAGTAAAATGATTCATTTTTGCCTTGTAATCTTTAGGTTATCGCTATTTATATTTCAAATAATTTTATTTTTGAATCCAAAACAATGTAATTGTTTCTCTACAACTTTATTTTATGTTACTATCATTGGAAGAAGTTGTTAGTCTAGCAGCAAACCTCACAGAAATGTTAATGTAATTATGGAACACGTTCGGTACCATGGGTTAAAAATAAAGCCAGAAATAGGATTATAGAACTTGAGAATGCTATCAGAAGAATTTTACTGGCAAGAAATAACACTTTTCTCCGTTCACCTGCAGCACAATGACTGATATAGAGAGGATTATATTTGTAAAATCTTAAACATCCAATATGTGAATGAGTGTTATACTTGTGTAAAACAACGTTTAAGTGTGCATTAGCCAAAGTATTTAAACATCCATTTATCTTAAAATGACAATCTGATAAACTGTACAGCGTAAAATAGTACTTCAACTACAGTGTGGTATAAAATAGTTACACAACGACCAACTGCCTTACGTTCATTATTGGTTGTTTTAACTGGTCCAACTGGTATTGTAAGATTTCTAGAAAGCCGAAACGTACGTGCAAATATTAATAACTAATTTTTCTTAGTTACACTTACAGACTGACACAAACTGAATTGTGCTTTCTATATACAGATATGTCAATTTTTGCAATCATCCATAGTTTCCATTTACTTTCATATTATTGTGTTATCTGTTTGCGATGGCATATTTCGTCACAAAGAAAAGAAAACAAATTAATATGTAGCAGTTTTGATAATAAAGACTAAATTACTTGCACAAGTATAATCACCACTTTCATCACCCATACCACCACCACACAATACGGATTTGTTTTTATACCAATCTTTTTAGATGCACAATAATACAGAAAGAAGTAACACAGTTTTGATAACAACAAAAAAGTACCTTTACCATCTAGGATTTAACGTTTATACTTCAAGTGCTAGTTAGGATCACCACCAAGTTTTTCTTTGCATACTGAATAAAAAGGAGTCATTTTAAACCCAGGGGTAACAACAAGATATTTGAAGAATAAAAAGTATTTCCAGTGGATGCACATGTTTTTGTCATCTCTTCTCCCATGTTAAGTCCTGCAGCCATATTTGAACATGCGATACATCAACAGCTGGTATAGTAACACCGGTAAAAGAATTACGACTTGTGGTCAGGATGAAGTTACGAATAAAACAACTATACCATGTATCACTTTAGTTACAAAAACCCCATTCTACTTGTGTATATAATAAACAGTCTGCTGTTATGTTATTGTTTATAATTTATCATGTCTCTTGATTTCATGTATCATTGATGTTTACAGTTTAAAACCAGCAGTATAATTCCACTTGTTACTTAACACTTCATTCTGTATACTTAGCGTGACAGTATAGTAACAATGAGGGTGGGGTGGGAACAGAAAGACATATCTTTGGAATAAGTATATTATATATCTAATACACACAAAATGTCAAATGTATAAATTAAATAAAATTAATCAAATTCAGTGAGAGCACAAACAAGTTTAGAGATAAAACAAACTGAGAAAAGTCAGTCGCGTGCAAAACGAATTTCGCACGCTGACTAGCTACGACTTAAAAGGTTGCGGACAGCATGCTCTCCTAAATCGTCAGGCTGTCCTTTAAAATAAGGAAGCAGCCTGATTCCGGTTATGTAAAACAAGAAAACAATCTGTTTCTATTTATATAAAATAAGGAAGCAGCCTCCTTCCAGTTACATAAAATAAGAAGTCTGTTTCTAGTTACATAAAACGAGAAGAACACCTTGCTTTCAGTTACATAAAATGAAGAGAACAGCCTGCTTCTAGTTACAGAAAATGAGGAGAACAACCTGCTTCTTATTAAATAAAATGAGGAGAACGGCCTTTTTCCAGTTACATAAAATAATAAATCTGCTTCTAGCTACATAAAATGAGGAGAACAGCCTGCTTCTAGCTACATAAAATGAGGAGAACAATCTGCTTCTAGTTACATAAAATGAGGAGAACGGCCTTCTTCCAGTTACATATAATAAGAAGACTGCTATTAGTTACATAAAATAAGTCAATGACAACAGTTCGACATTAGCTGAAGAAAAGGCGCTCCTCTCTCTTGCCTAACAATACGTGACCGAAACTCTGTATAACATGTTATAAATGGTTTATGTAATGACACTCTTGATGTTTTTAAACTATGGAGAATTTAGAGATAACTACATACTAAAGTATATGAATGAAGAAAAGGAGCTAATGGTGCCCGGTTATGATACACTTGTTTCCAAACGAGCTCTTAATTAGAATCACTTAAGACATGTCAGTACTACAGGTGTATAAATGCTTATTAAAATATATTTTACTTTGTGTTGTTAGTGGATGGCAAAAGATTTCCCATACTAAATATGATAGCATTGTTTTATTTTATTGAATTAAATACGTTGCAATACATAAGTATAACATGCGCGAAGATAGTGTATATAAATAATAAACAAGCAGTTTTATAGTACGTACACAAACACATGCTGTAACACATATAGGAAATTAAAAAAAAAGATGGTACAAACTACTGAGTGGAAATAGTTTCGAAACGTTCACTAGTAAGAAAGTTGTATGTGTAATAAAGACCAACACAACAATGACGATGCTCTCTTTGGGAAATACAATTTATTTTAATCTTCAAATGTGTGTGGTGTTTCTTATAGCAAAGGCACATCGGGTTATCTGCTGAGTCCAAAGGAAGGGAACGAACTCCTGATTTTAGTGTTGTAAATCCGTAGACTTTCCGCTGTACCAGCGAAGGACCTTCAAATATGAAATAGAACTAAACTGAAAACGTAAATATCATATATTGAAACGTAAACTTATAATGCCGTATATCTATATCAACCATTCACCGTGTGTTGTCAGTGAGATAATAATCAAATTAAAATAAGTATTTTTACACTGACTAACCTACCTCTCGAATATACATATATATATATATACACATACACATAAATGGTAGATATGATAAACATTAAGTTTCTACCATATGTTATACAAAATTCAGTTCAACAGAATATTTTGATGGTTATTTAAAAGTCATCGTTATCATCGCTGGTAAAACGTGTTGTCAGTGAGCATGCTCGTTGACGGGAGTGGAACACGCAACCCGAGTCGAGTGCTATTACCATTTGGCAGGCTAAGATATCTTAATATTTTGATGAAAAATAATCCAATTAAAAATACTTTTAAACAATGTATTAGCTGTATATAATACAAAACAAAGCAGAAGAAAATAGAATAAAAATTAGTTCGAAAGAGTTTAAAACTGTAAAGTGAAGGCGAAAACGTCTAATACTATTTATCAATTCCCTGAGTCATAATAACTGGATTTTTAATATCTTTGTACGAACTTACAGTTTTCTAAATGCAAAAACAAATCCAATCTAACTCTTTAGATTAACATGAAGATATAAAAGTATCGTAACTATAGTTTTGAACCAAACACTCACAATGTAGTAACTTCACAGTCACTCAAATATCTGACTTGATATTAGTTTTAAGTTATCCTAAAAGAGTAAATAAATTCTAAATGAAATATAAAAGCCCTAAAAGTGAAACTTTAATTCAGCCGAAAACGGCTAAGTGGAAAGTTTTAATTTAAGGCAAATCTCAGTTTTGAAAGTGTTGATAGAAGTTTTTTTTTTCAGTTGAAGCCATTTAACATCAGTATCGAATATGCACATTTGCAATTAAATGTAAATTCTGTAAGATATAAGCATAGCTTAACAAATCTAGACAACTTGGGAAGTCTACCAATTGAGTGAAATTTGTTTGATCTGGAAGATGGTTTACAAATACGAAGGAAATTAGGTTTCATTTTTTTATTTACTTTTAGTGGTATTGTGCTTAGTTGAATAGCGTTAGAGACGTTTCTTACATTTCTATTAAAAACTTGAATATCTTGAAGAATGATATGGATATTATGATGATAAGCTCATTGATATATATATCTGACAGAATGTTCGCTTTGTTCTGATGTTTCCATATGAATAGACAACAAGGTAAATAAAAATTATTATAAAGCGTTTTTCAAGCTAGCACTAGAATCTGATCCTTTATTATTGTGTGTTTTGGTATTTGTGAATGACATTGTTTAATATTTTAAATGTGAAAAATCTCGAATTTAAAAGACTTCTGAAATCTAAATTTCTGTGACTGTTATTTGATTGAGAGTATTTGGTTATCGTGAGTTAGGCTATTATTTTGAGTACCAGTTTTCTACAGTTTCGATTGACTGGGTTGAACAAATCTTTGACTAATACAATTTGTAGAGCTTGCAACAAACCCAAGTTTCAAAGGGATTTATATAACACTAATGCCACTAATATGCAGTAAAATGAAAAGTCTAGTGACATATTTAATGATGGCCTATATCAGAAGATAATTTAACCATGTCTATTGTGTTAAATTTGTAAATGCTGTTAATTATCTAGTGTTAGAAAATAATACGCAAATTTTGTCAAATTAGAATTGAATTTATTAATTACTTTATTTGCAGTGGTAGTTATAAAGTTTTATATTTTTTCTTATTTTTGAAATGATTGAATAGTATGTGTGTTTTAATTGTTTTTCTTTCAATAATTGCTATATTGTTAAATGATATGTTGTTAAATAATATTTTGCACTTTAGTAAGTGGAAACTTGCTTCTATATGAAAAACATTCTTGTTAAGTTCATCGGAAAGGTTGCAAATATCAAATTTACTTTATGCTAACTCATAAAATATTGTATTAATCAACACGACCACGAATAAAAAAATGGAGGAAGAAATGTGGATTTTTTTTTCAGCAAAGCCACATTGGGCTATCTGCTGTGTCCACCGAAGGGAATCGAACGTCTGAATTTTAGCCTTGTAAATTTGTAGACTTGCCGCTGTACCAGCAGAGTACAGACGAAAAGACAGGAAGAAAGAAACTACTAATACAGTAAACTATTCAAACTTTCAGACAAATTAGAGCTCAAGTAATTCAATATAAAATGTTTTCTACCATTTCGTTTAAAAAATTTAATGGTCTGAGCTTTGCAAAATTAGGTGTTTGTTTGTTGTTGTTTATTTTCTAATTTAGAGATAGATGTTTAAAAAAACTGCTTTGTGCTTAACTTAAAACAAAAAAACAATAATTGCTAACAACGTTTGCCACGAAAAAATAATGTTATCGGTTTATTTAATAAAGAGATTTTGATACTTATTTGATTATAAAGTTTAGCGTAATATTACTCCGGTTAATCTAACCTCCTCGTTCTTCTATGTCATAGAACAATTCTGTGTCTATTTCTTTTTCTAAAGACTTAGCCAAACATTTAGCCCCATGTACATCTGTTTAACATGATTAAACCAATTTTCTTACAAATATGTTGATATTTCAGTTTCTAAAAAATAGTAACATTTGAAACATTCCATGACTGTAAAGATACTTTACTCTTTGTATTTATGGCAAATCTACTAACGCTATCTGTTGCCGTCCATAATTTTGAACTGCAGACCAGAATAAAGGCAGCCAAACAGCAGCACTAAATAATTTACCGTCTGCTTGAGGATTGACTGTAATTTTTATAACGCACCTTTATAATATAAAGAGATATCCTATAGGTTCGAACCCGAGTTGTCAGCTCCAATATACAAAGGCAGAGCTAACCCCTAGCGCATGGTTCTATTGAAAATAAAAAAATAAAAACAGAATTTCAATAATAACTTACACTAGTGTCAAAACTTAATAAGCATAGTAGCAAAAGTTCAGGTAAGACTTTTTACAATTACATTATGGAAGTTTTTAATTATAACTGCAACACCTCATCAAAGAAAAGATTGTACGCTACACTGTTTTTTGTTTCGAATTTCATAGACTTGCTAAATTTACGATGATATAACACGGTAAAGAACTAAGCAAATTTAAATAAATGTGGATAATACCACTTCATTAAACACTAACAGTAAATGTATGTCACTCGCCAAAAGTTCATAAATACAGTTACATTTTATTTAATATACACTTATTTGTAATAACTTTTAAAACCGAGTTTACAGCATTACAAACACAAAAACAATATTTCTCAAAATGTCCATGGTTCAAAACATGATGCTGTTGAACGAGTTGTGTACCTTCAGCTGTTAGCACATTATCAAAGTAGTAGCTAATGATGTTATTTGGTTCAAATATCAAAAAATATATATAACCCCACCGAAGATCGATTCAAACTGAACTGTCTCTTCGTCACCCGTACTGTCAAAGAAATTCTAAAGTAGCAACGTTTATTGGTTGAGCTGACTGAGTCATTTTTTTCTGGAAAGAAAATATCGAACAGAAGGAGACGTGAATGTATCAAATCATCGTACGGTCTTTATACGTAGAATGAATTTTTGGCTCTTTATCTTAAGAATTGTTAACAGAGTAATATTTAAAAATATACTAAACTTTGATTTTAAGAGTAAATTTACCGAAATTAATCGCAAACAACAATATAGTGAATATACATCATTGCTAAGCAAACAGCGCTACCATGAATTTATTTTGGAATAAGATAGGCGATATACTAAGAAATGATTTTAAAGTGACTTTTTATTACAGTTTATTATAAAATGTCTTGAGAGCAAAATAAAAAAGCTGCAACACAGGATTTCGAAGTAAAATCAATTCGAATAAGTTTTTGGAGAATGCGTTGAAAAAGTATTTTTTTTCAGCAGATCAAACAACATAAAAAAAAGATATTTTATAGTGATTAAGTTTAGTCTATGATGTACGTTATTTAAAAAACTACAGTTACAAACCTTATTATATAATAAATTTACGCCAGTTTGTCAACTTATTTTTTTCCAATTTTGTACGAAACTACTCGAGGGTTATCTGCTTGCCAGATTTTTTATGTTCCTCGCGACTGCCATGGCAAGCATTATCGGTAACGGAATTCGAACCGCACGTCCTGGGTTTACACGAGGTAAAGATTTGGTTTGTTTTGAATTTCGCGCAAAGCCACCATCTACACTAGCCTTTCATAGTTTAGCAGTGTGAGATTAGAGGGAAGGCAGCTAGTTATCACCATCCACTGCGAACTCTTAGGCTACTCTTTTATCAACGAATAGTGGGATTGACCGTCACTTTTATAACGTCTTCACAGCTGAAAGGGCAAGAACGTTTGGTGTGACGGTGATTCGAACCCATTATCCTCGGATTACGAGTCGAGTGCCTTAACCATCTGGCCATGTGGGGCTTATACATCTGTTACTTGTAATAAAGTTTCCTTCGTTACTTACACAAGCCTTCTCTAAACTTTATGAAAATCGACAAAGTTAAGATTTGTGTTTTGATTAATAAAACAAAATATGAGGATTGAAAATGTATATCTTGACATATAGTAGAAAACTAACGGACTGAACAGCATAATCATGGGAATATAAAGATTACCACCAAGTCTCATGATACTTAACTGAGTAGAACAGAATTGGCACAAGACCAAAGCTTGTTTTAAAAAATAACTTTAAAATCTAATATCTTAAAGCATATCCTGCCTGCGAGAGAGAAAAGATAAAAAAAAATAACGCCCCCACGGTAGAAATGGCGAGCATGTTTGGTGTGACGGGAATTCCAATCCGCGACTCTCGGATTATAAGTCAAGTGCCTTAACCACCTGGCCATGCCGCCCCGAGCTAAGGGCAAGTTACACTGTAAAGTAAACTTCTCATAAAGTCAAACAAGGTCTGCTAACAAAAACTTGAACTTTGAGGTGAAGAAAATATGATAATGATTGATAATAGCATAAATTGAGCTTTTGTTTGTTTGTTTTGAATTTCTCACAAAGCTACTCGAGAGCTATCTGTGCTAGCCGTCCCTAATTTAGCAGTGTAACACTAGAGGGAAGGCAGCTAGTCATCACAACCCACCGCCAACTCTTGGGCTACTCTTTTACCAACGAATAGTGGATTGACCGTCACATTATAACGCCCCAACGGCTGAAAGGGCGAGCATGTTTGGTGCGACGGGGATGCGAACCCGCGACCCTTATATTACGAGTCGCACGCCTTAACACGCTTGGTTATGCCGGGCCACTAAATTGAGCTAAACACGAGAAATGTCTCTAAATGGATTTTACAATGAAATCAAGATAAACATTACTATAATGTGATTTTACTGTAAACCTCACACTATTATTAAGTAATACTGGAATGTGTTTAAATAAACCTCTCAACCAAATAAATGTAGAGTAAAACAAAGCGAACACCACTTAAGGTTTATTTTACGCACTAGCAAGACAAGTATAGGTTACAACAGAGTTTTAGTAAGCTTAATACTAACAACTTAAGAAATTTCTAAGATGTACCAAAAAGAACTAAATGTTAATTTTGTAGTAACGTCAAACAAAAAACAACAGCTCTTAATTGGTGGTTTAACAGTGAGATCAAGGAGCGAACACAACAAAATGTTTATACAGCCGGGCAAAATAAAACAGTGCTATGTTGTAATTTTACGACAATGTCTTGGTGGCAATAATATGAAATAATTTTACAGCAGTTCAAGACAGTTTCCACTCACTACTGAAATAAATTTACAGTAAAATAGAAAACCGATTTTAGTATAATATCACAGCTAGTATGAAAATAAATTAACGCTAGGTGACAACAAACATGGTTTTTAGTGGGTGTAGTACAGATGTTGCTCTTAATTTATAGTTGGTGTAAAACTACTTTTAAATACGTTTTGCTGGACGTAAAAGCACTATACACCGATGTTAAGTGATTTCACCTAACGATCAGGAGATACCACTAAGAATTTGTCTCAGAATAAGATCAAAGCAACCGACTTCATGAACTGATATTAAGATAGATGGATTTAATATCAGTATGAAATTATTTCAAATATCAAATAATCCAAGTCTAACTAAAAAATTGATTGTTAGAATTCATATTTTGTTGTTTAAACTGACGCTAATAAATAAGCTGTTATTGACATTTTTATTTTTTAATACGTCTCTATGTTTACAACGAAACGATAAATTAAATGTAATTGTACAACTAAGGGTACCTTCCTTTAAGAGTGTTATGAAATTATTTTTCTTCTGTAGCTTTTGCTATAATTTCTACTTTTATCATAATCGCACATTTTGATCTTTTAATAAAATGCGTTATTGTGCATACAAGAAGATGCGTTCCTGGAACGTATACAATACCGTAAGTTTAATAACATAGTAGGCCCGGCATGGACAAGCGTGTTAAGGCGTGCGACAGGCGTGCGACTCGTAATCTGAGGATCGCGGATTCGCATCCCTGTCGCGCCAAACATGCTCGCCCTTTCAGCCGTTGAGGCATTATAATGTGACGGTCAATCCCACTATTCGTTGGTAAAAGAGTAGCCCAAGAGTTGGCGGTAGGTGGTGATGACTAGCTGCCTTCCCTCTAGTCTTACAGTGCTAAATTAGGGACGGCTAGCACAGATAGCCCTCGAGTAGCTTTGTGCGAAATTCAAAAACAAACAAACAAACAAACAAAATTCTTCTACCTTCGCAACGTAATGCATATAAATGTCTTGCATTAGGTAAAAAGCTTCACTGTAGTGTTCTCATATAAATTCATTTCACTCTAATAAGGTTTAGAGTGACTATCAAACAAATGTAAAAACCTAACAGGATTTGCAATTCATTTAGTGATGAGAAAATTAGCTTATCTATTGCAGGTATTACTTGTTTCACTGTTTCCAGTGTGTCTTAATTCGTCCAATAATGAAAAACATTTATCAGTTGATGTCCATTTAGTCTGACCACATACGAAAAAAGTTTTCGTTTATTTCATTAATTGATGATAAAAGTTTGATTGCTTTGTGTTTTATTGATAGCCTTTTTCTTATTCCAGTCAGTAATCAAATCATGAAATTTAATATTTTCACCTAATAATAAACACTTGTTCCCTGGTTTATCATTAGTAATGCCAGACTTGCATTTGGCCCGGCATGGACAGATGGTTAAGGCACTCGACTCGTAATCTGAGGGTTGCGGGTTCGAATCCCCGTCGCACCAAACATGCTTGCTCTTCAAGCCGTGGGGACGTTATAATGTGGCAGTCAATCCCACTATTCGTTGGTAAAAGAGTAGTTTAAGAGTTGGCAGTGGTTGGTGATGACTAACTGCCTCCCTCTAGTCTTACACTGCTAAATTAAGGACAGCTAGCACAGGTAGCCCTCGAGTAGCTTTGTGCGAAATTCAGAAACAAACAAGCAAACACTAACCTATTAAAGGAAAAGAGTAATATCTTAGATCATAAAGACCCAAACGTATTGAGATTTTATTGTAACTTTTCATTTTGTAAAGATGCTTAATAACTCTCATTTGAGCAGAATGTCAAAAAATTGAAATATTGAAGTTTTCAAGATATCGCTTGTGACTAGTTCTTAAAATTCGAAAACAAACTTTTCATCTATATCTCTAACTACATTCAAATACACACACTCTGCTGCGAGATTCCAAGACTGACTAGCTGCCTTCCCTCTGGTCTTTTACTGCTAAATTAGGAACAGCTAGTGCAGATAGCTCTTGTGAAGCTTTGCGTGAAATTCATAACAAATTAAGCCCTCTAGTCAGTAGTTAAAATTAACGAACGGCGGCAAATACATAGCCTCAGTAGTTCTACCATAAATACAAGTACTTTTTATGCGATAAGATAAAACATCACAAAGCTTATTGATGTTATACTTGCTTGTAGGTTCGAGCTCACAAGTTTTTTACAGCTTGAGTAATACCGATAGAACGTTATCAGGTGCTTATTTCAGTTAAATGTGTTTGTTATGCCAGGCTTATAATGAAAGTGGGTAGAAGCTTCACAGTATTTCATCTAGTGGAGACTTTATGGCTGAAACTTTGTCAATTTTCATATGTAAATAAAATTTGCTTGCACGTAAAGGCCGTTAAAAATAAAATTACCAACTGTCCAACGTGGTTTTGTCATAAATTTAATATTTCTTTAGCTTTTGCGCAGCAAACGTGAAAACCTTTCGAGGCGTATAAAAATTAAATGGTGTAAAAGTAGCAACCACAAGGAAGTAATGTTATAAACTATAGCAGTTTAATCTCGTAATCATGTCGATTTCATGCTTCTAGTGACACGGTAGGCTCATTAGTCATCCTTCTGCACTGGAACTGTGAGTGAAAAAATTTACAATGAACTTTACCGAGCAAATGTATTGAAAATGTTTCATCTCACGTATCTTTTCCTCCTTGGAAAAAGTGTGAATGTTTAAGGTACCGCTTCAGTATTTCTAGATTACCTATGCAAATTAATAAATAAATAATACTTGATGTTTAATTATTAGCAGAGCTGGATAAGTCTATTATGTATTTATATATTCGTCTTTTTTATTTTCTGTAAAGTGAAAGAAAATGGTATTGACTCTTCTGTTATCACATTTATAAATAGGATAATTTACCGCAAAATATCTCATTAATAACCTGAAAACTAACTCACATCTGAAATAGAAACCAAACTACCTGACGTCATTGTAAAAAGAACAAAAAGTCCATCTAGACTTACTAATATTGTGTCTTTCTAAACTTACTTATATTGTGCCCTTCTAAACTTACTAATAATGTGTTCTTCTAAACTTACAAATATTGTGTCCTTTAAAACTTACTAATATTGTGTCCTTCTAAACGTACTAATATTGTGTTCTCCTAAACTTACTAATAATCTGTTCTTCTAAACTTACTAATATTGTGTTCTTCTAAACATACTAATATTGTGTTCTTCTAAACTTACTAACATTGTGTCCTTCTAAACTTACTAATATTGTGTTCTTCTAAACTTACTAACATTGTGTTCTTCTAAACTTACTAACATTGTGTCCTTCTAAACTTACTAATATTGTGTTCTTCTAAACTTACTAACATTGTGTTCTTCTAAACTTACTAACATTGTGTCCTTCTAAACTTACTAATATTGTGTTCTTCTAAACTTACTAACATTGTGTTCTTCTAAACTTACTAACATTGTGTCCTTCTAAACTTACTAACATTGTGTCCTTCTAAACTTACTAACATTGTGTCCTTCTAGACTTACTAACATTGTGTCCTTCTAAACTTACTAACATTGTGTCCTTCTAAACTTACTAATATTGTGTCCTTCTAAACGTACTAATATTGTGTTCTCCTAAACTTACTAATAATCTGTTCTTCTAAACTTACTAATATTGTGTTCTTCTAAGCATACTAATAATCTGTTCTTCTAAACTTACTAATATTGTGTTCTTCTAAGCATACTAATATTGTGTTCTTCTAAACTTACTAACATTGTGTCCTTCTAAACTTACTAATATTGTGTTTTTTCTAAACTTACTAATATTGTGTTCTTCTAAACTTACTAACATTGTGTCCTTCTAAACTTACTAACATTGTGTCCTTCTAAACTTACTAATATTGTGTTCTTCTAAACTTACTAACATTGTGTTCTTCTAAACTTACTAACATTGTGTCCTTCTAAACTTACTAATATTGTGTCCTTCTAAACTTACTAACATTGTGTTCTTCTAAACTTACTAATATTGTGTTCTTCTAAACTTACTAACATTGTTTTCTTCTAAACTTACTAACATTGTGTCCTTCTAAACGTACTAACATTGTGTCCTTCTAAACTTACTAACATTGTTTTCTTCTAAACTTACTAACATTGTGTTCTTCTAAACTTACTAACATTGTGTTCTTCTAAACTTACTAATATTGTGTGCTTCTAAACTTACTAACATTGTGTCCTTCTAAACTTACTAACATTGTGTTCTTCTAAACTTACTAATATTGTGTTCTTCTAAACTTACTAACATTGTGTTCTTCTAAACTTACTAACATTGTGTTCTTCTAAACTTACTAACATTGTGTTCTTCTAAACTTACTAATATTGTGTGCTTCTAAACTTACTAACATTGTGTCCTTCTAAACTTACTAATATTGTGTTCTTCTAAACTTACTAATATTGTGTTCTTCTAAACTTACTAACATTGTTTTCTTCTAAACTTACTAACATTGTGTCCTTCTAAACGTACTAACATTGTGTCCTTCTAAACTTACTAACATTGTGTTCTTCTAAACTTACTAATATTGTGTTCTTCTAAACTTACTAACATTGTGTTCTTCTAAACTTACTAATATTGTGTGCTTCTAAACTTACTAACATTGTGTCCTTCTAAACTTACTAATATTGTGTTCTTCTAAACTTACTAATATTGTGTTCTTCTAAACTTACTAATATTGGGTTCTTCTAAACTTACTAACATTGTGTCCTTCTAAACTTACTAATATTGTTTTCACCAGTATGAATAACAAAGGTTGTTTATTCTTCTCGTTATCATCCACAAATTATAATTTGTTTGTTTTTTTAATTTCGGGTAAAAGTTCACAAGGACTGTCTTCGACAGCCATCTCTAATTTAACAGTGTAAGACTAGAAAGTAGGCAGCTAGTCATCAACACCCACCACCAACTGTAAAGTTACTCTTTTACCAACTAATAGTGGAATTGAGCATCGCATTGTAACGCTTCCACAGTCGAAAGGACCACATGTTTGGTGTGGCGGTAATTCGAACCACCGACTCTCAGATTACGAGTCGAGACCCTAACCACCTGGCATGCTTAGCCTAATTATAGTTAACAGGCCAGAAATTGTGTATTTATACACTTCCGGAGACTTACAAGGGGTGTAACAAACAACTTTTGTATTGTAAGCTACGTGCAATTCAAAAATAAGTATTTTTATATCAACACATTAACAGCAAAAAATAGAAAGAGCGAAATACGACAGAAACAATAGAAACAGAGGTTAGAAGTACCAACAATATAAGAAATTAAGGTGCTAAAAGATGAAAAAATAGAAACATGTCATTCATAAATCAACAGTTCATATGACCCCAGATGTACAGCCTATATTTTTCCACTCACCTCAATCATCTTTTTTTTAAGGGCTAAGTTTACTTAAACCTATATATGCAGAACGACTTTCGGAATGAAGAAAAAGGGTAAGTTTAGTGTATTGTTTCCAGTTTACCTTTATCACGGTACTTACATAAAAATTATACTATAAGCAATAATACTAGACCTTAACTATTTATAATTACATTTTTGAGGTTTAATCACTAAACATTTTATAGTACATGCATAAAGATTCAACCTTAAACTAGGTCACTAGTCACTAAGTATTTCTAGCATCACGTCTCAGTTTTTACTTTCCACCCTTATTATGGTACCTACAAGAATATTAAACCATAGGTTCTGACAACAGTCTTAACTATCTTGCATCATATATCATTTTCGTTCATTAAGGTGCTTGCACGGAAATTCACTTACATGCAATGAAGCTACTCTTATGGTTTCACAACTTGAGTTTCAACCAGTCATCGATATCATGATACCAATCGACCATATACAATGATACACGTCCTTAACTATTCTTAGTATAATGCTAGAAGTTTAGACCAGTTACCTATACAATGGTGCCTCCATGAACTTTAAACCATACGAAATTATACTCGTACTTCATTATGTTTACAATTATATCCTAAATTTAGCTAAATAACCGAGATATAGTACCTACATGACAATGATAATTAATACAGTAGTGCCAGTGATCAACTTTTTCTAGTATAATGTCTCGGTCTTAACCCTGTCATCCTTATAATGATTTATGGATGAATATTCATCTATGTACAACGATATTACCTCTTAACTAATCATTGTATAACGTCTCAAGTTTATAACAGCCACTCTTATTATGGTACTTGTTTGCCCATTCAACCATCTGCAGTAATAGTACTCCATAATTTTTTCTAGCATCATGTATCAAGTTTCGACTACCCATCGTTAATTTCTGTGCCTGTATGAACCTTTAATCATATAGTTTATTACTAGTGCTCATCTATATATTAAATGTAATATCTGACACTTGTACCAGTCGTTCTTATTATGGTTCTTGTAGAACTTTCAGTCATATACATTGATGCTAGTTCTCAACTTATCTAATCATTCAACGAACCACTCTTATCGTGGAACTTGTTTAAAAATACCGCAATAGTCAATGGTACTAGTAGTTACATTTTTATAGTATCATGTTGTTGTTGTTGTTTTGAATTAAGCACAAAGCTACACAATGGGCTATCTGTGCTCTGTCAACCACAGGTATTGAAACCGGGATTTTAGCGTTGTAAGTCCGCAGACATACTGCTGAGCCACTGGGGTGCTATAGTATCATAAGTTTAGTATTCTTCAAACTTTTCAGTATCACGAGTTTTAACCACTCATTCTTATCATGCTGTCTCAAAAAAATATCAGCAGTCTATAACCATACCAGTCCTTAACGTTTTGTAGTGTTATGTCTCGGTAAACCAACTTCATTATGGTACCTACATGAACATTTAAACGTAAACTGTAACACTAATCTTTAACACTTTTCTATCATCACGTTTCAAGATTCAATCATCCACTCTTGTTATGTTGTCACTATGAACATTTAACTACATACAATGATACTGGTCTTTATCAACTACTTAGAATCATGGCCAGAATTTAAGCCAGCCACGCTTATCATAGTATTTGCACGAACATTCAGTTATGTGCAATGAAGCCAGTCCATAGTTTTTATAGTACAATGTATCTGCATGAAAATTCAAACTTATACCATGCTATCATTCATTAGGTATTTCATATCTTATATGTTTCAGTTTAAACAAGCTACCACCATTACACCACTCACCAGATGTAATTATACACGTTCTCTAACATGTCTCAAGTTTCGACAAGCCACTTTTATTGTGGTAAACCACGTACTTTTAACCATATGTAATGAAACTAATCCTCGAATATTTCTAGCATCATGGCTAGAGATTAGGTCAGGCGCGTTGTAACGTTACATGTTTTGATATGATCAGTCACATACAATGATAATAGTTATTTTCCTTTTCTAGCATCATGTCTCAAATTTTCGGCCAACAACCAATTTTAGTATGATACCTACAGGACTATTCAACCATATACAATGATGATATGTCCAGAATCATGTCTTAGCTTAAACAATCCATGCTTTTTACAGTACTTGCGCTAAAAGTCAACCATGTGCTATTTTTGCATCATGTCTCAAGTTTTAACAACCCACTCTTATAATAATACGTATATAAAAATTCGATTATAAGCAAAGACTTCAGTCTTGAAGATTTCCTAGGCCGGCATAGCCAGGTGGTAAAGACACTTGACTCGTAATCCGATGGTCGCGGGTGCGGGTTCGAATTCCCGTTGCACAAAACTCGTTCTTTTAGCTGTGGGGGCGTTATAATGTGACGGCCAATCTCACTATTCGTGGGTAAAAGAATAGCCCAAGAGTTGGCGGTGGGTGGTGATGACTAGCTGCCTTCACTCTAGTCTTACACTGCTAAATTAGGGACGGCTACCGCAGATACCCCTCAAGTAGCTTTGCGCGAAATCCAAACCAAATCAAGATTTTCTAATATCATGTCTCGTATATAAGTCAGTTACCATAATCGATAATACTAGCAAGCATTATCGACTAACCGCTATATTTACTTAATATTTGCATGTCCTCATTTTAGTTTATATTACTGAAGTTTGTTTTCTAGTCCTGAAATTATTTTATTTCGTGTTTCTTATATGAATCAGCTACCATTATTAACGTATATATTATATGTATATATATAATGACTAATTATAGCGTTAAATTATTATAAATAGCGTGTGTAACATTATATAAGTTCGTATTAAACATTTACTACTTGGTTGGTACGATTCGTACTCTAATAACTTCCACAGTATGACATCATTTGCTGTTGATGAGGTTTTTGATATAATCCATCGTAACTTCATCCCAACCTGTTAATAGAAGGTGAAGCACATCAGCTACAGGCCCCCTAGTGGCACAGCCATATGTTTGCAGACTTACAGCAATAGAAATCGGGTTTCGATACTCATGGTGGGCAGAACACAGATAGCCCATTGTGTAGCTTTGTGCTTAATTTGAAAAAAACAAACAAACACAACCACGGTAGCTGATTTAGGGGCAATGTTTTAGCTCATTTCTACCCAGCTGTTCTTAATGAGATTACAATCCAACTACTTTACTGGCCAGGGTAATCTTGTAACGTCTTCTGGTCAAGATAATCCTATATAAAACGCAAACTGTGGGCAGTGCCATTGTTATCCTGGATCACAAAGTTATGGCACTTTGCCCTAGCATATGGTGGAAATGTATCTCAAGACTGTTGGTAGGGGTATTAAAACTTTTATTAAAATAAAGTAAAGAACAATGTTAACCTGAGGATGACCTAAGAAGGTCGAAACGTTGTTTCCTATTTTATTTTAATACCCATACCAGCCGTCTGGAGATACAGTTTTACTTCAAGTTGGTTTCTGTTAATCACGAATATGGCAAAAGTGTTATTCCATGTGATGCTTATAGGTGGCGCCACTGATGTTTTCCTGCAAGATATCAAGAGCAGTTCTCCACCATAATGAATAGCTGCCCAAACAAGTACTTCACTATCTCCTGTGTGTTGCCTCCTGTGGGAATAATAGTCTTGCCTCATTTGTTCTCCAAGCAAACGACGAATTTTTCATCAGCTGTAACAAGTCGAACACAGGAATCATCTGAAAATATGACATGTCACCAGTTTCTAACTATAAGTTAACATGGTGTCTTGCTCGTGTAACACGATGGCGGCGGTAATTGCAGGTTAATGTCGGTTGTTGATAGCCCTTTTTGCAAATAACTTTGTTTGGTAAGTCTTTTAATCACTGTTCTTCTGTTTATCATGAAATGAATGTATTTATATCATTCCTATAGTAAGGTGTCACAAGACTTATTTCAATCCTGACGTGATAAATTGGTCAAAAAGCTGCCATTTTGAGCAATATTTTTCAGCGTCTACCATTAATCTTTTTTTGGAACAACGTTTTCTGCAGTACTATAAGTTTCAGGGTTCTAGATACAATAAGTACACCGGGGGTATCATACTATTTTGGTAATGTCTGTTTGCTTCATACAATTTCTGGATAGTCGAACAAGTTGACGCCCTATAACTTCTGGCACGTGACGAGGCATAACTCTACATCAAGTACAGACAAAACACAGACAAAAATCACAGACACATCTTTTTATACAAAACAGGTTTGTTTATGTCTTTTAACAAGCAAGCGCTTAAACAACTTGTACCTACCGAAATGCTTGTCCAATCATACGTTACCTCGTTTGTTACTACTCAGGCATTTACCCAATAACTACTTCTTGCGCATAGACAATAACATCAATATCGAACAGTATACAAAAATTTTGGCCCAGACTGTATTTCTAGTATTAATGCTCCAGTTTCATCCTGACACCTTTAATACAATGCTTGTATGAACATTCGACCCATTTCATTGGCTCTTGTTCTTAACCGTTTACATTATTAAGTTTCAACCAACCGATATTAATATTGTAACTGCATAGACATTCTGCTACCACAGATAATTATATTAGATCTTTAACGATTCGTAGCATCATCTCTCGATATTACACCAGTCTCCCTTATTTTGGTACCCGCTAGAAATTTTATCATGTGCAATGATATAAGCCTTTAACCTTTTCTGATATCATGTTCCACATGTAGACTGCTAATACTATACCTGTGTAAAGTAATGTGGTTACATACAACATTACTTGTTTTCAACTGTGTGTAATATAAACCTATGGCACTTGCACAAACAATCACTCTGATGACACTAAATCCTAACTGTTTCTGAATCATGTCTCAATTTAGACGAAAACAATTTTATTATTTTACCTTCGCAAACATTCAACAATGAGAAACAATAATAACTCTTAACTACGTCTGCACTATGTTTCAAATGTCGAACATCCACCCTCATTTCGCTACCTCATTGATAATTTAATTGTATACAATGGTACCGGCGTTTAACCTCTTCTAGCATCATTTGTCAAGTTTCAACAATTAATCCATAGTATGGTACTTGCGTAAATATTCAACTATGTAAAAAAATAATACTCATTAACCTTTAATGGTATTATGTCTCAACTTACAATCAACCATCCTCACCACGTTTCCAACATGAACATTATCCTATATACAATGATATTAATCCTTAACTTGTTTCTAGTATATTGTCTCCAGTTCAACAAGTCAGTCTTATTTTTATATCTACATGAACAATAAATTATTCATGATGATACTACTTAACATTTTCTAACATCATATCTACAGTTTGGACCAATTACCCTTATTATGGTATTTTCACGAACAGTTAGTCATATGCAATGATACTAGTTCTTAGCTTTCACTAATATACTATCTCTAGTTTCAATCAGCTGCTCTTATTATGAAACATGCATGTCCATTCAATCATATACAATGACACTTGTATTAAACTATTTCTAAATTCAAGTCTCGTTTTAGGCCAGCCGTCCCCCGCTGGTACAGCAGTAATTCTGAGGATTTACAACGCTAAAATCAAGGGTTAGATTCCCCTCGGTGGACTCAGCAGATAACCCAATGTAATTTTGCTATAAGAAAACACACACACTCCATAGGACAGCCACACTAGTTACTATACCTGAACGTGCTATCTATTATATGCAATGATACTAGATTCAACCACATGTAACAATATTAGCTCACTAGCCCTTGTCTTAATTTTCGAACTGCGCTATTATTATAGTAACTCTATGAATATTTCATTGTATATAATGGTATTACTCTTTACTATTTTCTAGCATCATTTGTCAAAGTTCAGTCAGCCCCCTTATAATGGTATCTGCGTAAATATTTAATCACATAACACATATGCTAGTCATTAACCCATTACAGTATTATGTCTCTAGTTTCAATCAACCACTCTTACTACCTGTCTGCACAAACACTCAACCACATATAACAATCCTAGTCCTTAACTTTCTCCTGGATCATAAGTTCAGAGTAATCACCCTTCTTATGATACTTGTACGAACATTCGATCCGTACGCAATGACGATAGTATTAACCTTTTCTAACATGACGTTCGTGTATATACCAACCACCATTAATACGATCAAGGTTATGTAGTTGTGAATTAAGCAGATAAGTCACCAAATCGAAGAAATTTACATTTGGAATAAAATATGGCTCAGAAACTGATGATGACAATATCATATAAAACTTTAACTTATAAAAGTTCAAATATTCATCGAAATCAATAGTATTGGCCAGGCATAACCAGGTGGTTAAGGCATTCGACTCGTAATGTGAGGGTTGAGGGTTTGAATCACCGTCACACCAAACATACTTTCCATATCAGCCGTAGGGCCATTATAATGTGACGGTCAATCCCACTATTCGTTGGTAAAAGAGTAGCCCAAGAGTTGGTGGTGGTAGGTGATGACTAGCTGCCTTCCCTCTAGTCTTACACTACAAAATTAGAGATGGCTAGCGCAGATAGCCCTCGAGTAGTTTTGCGCGAAATTCAAAACAAACCAAACCAATAGTACCAAGAATTGTCAAGAAATATTTCTGTGTCAAAATAATTAAATTCATCGTTCTGTAAATTCATCCATTGCTCAAACATGGATGTTACAAAAACAGATTATCGGTTAGATGAAACCGAGGTGTACATTCATACATAGTTATGTTTAGCCAATTCATTTAAAACTTTTAAGTTATCTTTCAGCAACTCGAGTATTTCTTTAATTAATTCTTTTAAAATCATCCTATTCTCAGACATAATGTACCTCGCTGGTGCAGCGATACATCTTTGGATGTACAACGCTAAAATGAGGGTTTTATTCCCCTCAGTGGACACAGCAGATAGCCCGATACACACTCAGACATAACACATTATTTATTACTTATGTTATTAGACTAGAGAGATGTAGGAGTGCTTACAGTAAGTTTGTGCGACAGACATGTATGCTATACTTTGAAAAGCGGCCATGTTTGGTCAGCTACTCTCTTGGTAGCTCTGGATCAAAGGAAGATATCATCTCTGAACCAAAAACATAACATTTTATACACGTTTTATGATTTCTCAATCAGGGTTGTACAACTACTTTACATGTAGTTCCTTCACTTAACTGATAATTAGTTGGTACTACAAGTCGTTTAATGACATTCTTTTCACATATATTCCTCTACTTGTTGCTTCCCATCAAAGTTCCGCTATTCGTTATTTATAAGACTACTTAAGTTAGTTTGACGTCTGATATAATAAAAATTAGTTGTTATTTCTCTATCACTATTGCGTCTGTTCAATGTCAATTTGAATAACTGCTGGTTTCCACTTCACATATTACAGCTTGAAATGCACTATCGATGTATTTACTTAACATTTGCTAGTCCTTATTTGGTCAAACATTCTTCGTAAAGCTTCTATTATGCATTCGTCACTTTATATGTTCTATCTTTGTCTGATATGTGTTTATGGGCACATAAAATATTCAGTTTTTCAATTACTTAAGCATTTGTAAGCTTGTCGTTTAACTTTTCTATTGTATCGTGTCTCCTGTTTCAATCGTATACGATAACGCTGGTCCTTACAAATTTCTAGCAGCATGTTTCGAAATTATATTAGCTATTGTTATTATTGCACGTGCGTAATAATTCAGTAATATGCAATTACACAATTTCTAGGCTTTCTTCTAGAATCACGTATGGAGTTTCTACCAGATACTGTTATTATGGTATGTGCATTAACAATCAATCATGTTCAACGATAGTAGTGCTGAACGTTTCACATAATTATGTATCGAATTTGGACAAGCAACCTTTATTATGATGCCTGGATGGATATTTAATCATGCGCAATTTAACTAGTCCTTAACTATTACAAAATAATGTTATAAACTTATTCTATAAGGCGGTCTGAAATGTGATTTTTCTTATATCAATAAAATTCAAGAATATCACAATTAGCCGCACAATATTTATCCGTAACACAGAAAATGCATTTTAAATTCATATGTGAATTTCAAACCAGTTGAACTACATTATATAATGAATATTCATTGCACAATGCATTTGCATACTAATGTTTTGCACATTAATAACCCATATATTATCTTCCGAGTTGTATGATTTATTTTGATCGTTTCTTGTATAGCCCAAACCTTAAAACTCTATAATCAGTATTAAGTGTTTGTTAGACCAATTTGACTTTATATGCAATAATAATCTAACATTATTTATCTACTAAGTTGCTGAATCAATATTAGGTATTTAACAAACACACCACGAGTCTTTCTATAAATCAGTGTTAGACATTTCTCAATAGGACACGATTTATCAGTTGATACTTTTATTGTCTTTTTTTAGCAAACTTATGGATCATCGATTACATCTCTATAGAATACTTCAAAATGCTTACAATAAATAAAATTTAAATATGCAACAAAACAACTACCATAAAGAAATTTCTCATATTATTTTGTAAGTGTGGATATATAATGGAAATAAATAAAACGAATATTGGTTGTTCGGCGATTGATCACGATGCCATTTCGCTTCCTATGTCATTGTTGTTTTTTTACGGATATTTTAACACAAAGTAAACATTTGTCCATTATTGCTTTACAAATTTCTACGATTTCTCTTATTCCTATTTCTAATTTTTATATATATATTTGTACAAGGGGATTTTTGGTTTTGTTATATAGATTCTGGAAGATTTTCCGAAACGTTTTTCGTTTTTAAAACAGTTTCAAACAATCCGTGACAAGCTCCCCCGCTAGAGCAGCGGTGTGTCTAGGGATTTACAACGCTTAACTCAGCGGTTCGATTCCCCTCGATGGGCTTAGCAGATAGCCTGATGTGGCTTTGCTATAAGAAAACATACAAACACACAATACCTGAATTGGACAACTTAGGTTATATAGTTTCGACGGATGTATATAAGTTAATTTAATACAGTGAAACAAGGTATATTTCAAGATAAGTATAATAAATTTAATTTTTTGTGACTTGAGGATATACATATTACTATACGTATTACATCTTGTCATCATAAAATTCTCACACCTTACAGAGTATATTAAACCAGCCACATGTCCATGCTCTCAGGAACATAAGGAAGGATTTTAAAAACTTGATATTATTTTGCTTCATATGGATGTTATCTTCAAAATAGCGTTTTAAACTTTCACAGGATTATGTAATACTTTATGTAGAGATAAAATATTATTCAAAGAAACTTTCAAAGGGAAAAAAATTTAATAGATAAATTGCTTTTCAGTAATATTACTAAAGGATTATACTATCTCTTAAGAGTACTACATTTATTTACAATTGGTACTTTTGAATTAGTTAGGTCCAACATATCAAACATAAATATTATCAAATTTAAGTCCACCGCTAGTACAGCGGTATATCTACGGATTTACAACACAAAATCAGGGCTTCGATTCCCCTCGGTAGTTTCAGGAGATAGCCTCATGTGGCTTTGCTATAAGAAAACACACACTCAAATTCAAAGTTTTCAGATATTTTTCTCAGAAAATACTCAAAAAAAAATGTATGTATCTCGCTGTGTTAATTTTATCACTACACATCTGTAAGTATTTTCTGACCAGAGCCCATAGATTTTTTTAGATGTGCTTTATGGGATTTAGAAATAACATCTTGGGAAACAGTTTAAGATCTCTTTAATTTTTTGTTCAAGGTTATATTAAATCTGGCAATATGACATCATGTTTTATCGTTCACTTCCCTCTCTCCAGACACGATTCTTTTGAAACTGTGAATATCTGAGGACCGATAGCACTACTCCAAATTCTATCAGTCTCAGAAAAACAAAATAAGATGTGCTATGCTGTAAGATGAACAATAAAGGTAACGCTTGTATTCTAAACCTACAAGTCAAAATCAAGAAGTCTCTTCCTCTCTGTTTAGCTGGTGATCATCAGTCAAGTTGCTGTTTTGAAGTTCGTATCGATTCTTTCAACTGGCTTTTCCAAACAGTCATATCTTGTAGATTGCGACCAGTGCGTAGTATTTTAGGCATTTTTAACCTTATCCAAGCTGTTCAATGTATATTCAAAATGCATGATACCTTTTTTTGAAGTTTTTCCGCAAGGAAAACATTCGTGCATTAAAAAGAACCGTTACATTTCAATTAAAAAAAACTGTTACCTATCAGTCTGTACAAAAGAACTGTTACTTGTTAGTCTCTACAAAAAAAATGTTACCTATCAGTCTGTACAAAAGAACTGTTACTTGTTAGTCTCTACAAAAAAAACTGTTACCTATCACTTTGTACAAAAGAACTGTTACTTGTTAGTCTCTACAAAAAAACTGTTACCTACCAGTCTGTACAAAAGAATTGTTACTTGTTAGTCTCTACAAAAAACTGCTATCTGTTAGTTTGTACAAAAGAACAATTACCTGTTGGTCTCTACAAAATAACTGCTACCTGTTACCTATAAAAGAACTGCTACATGTCAATTTATACAAAAAAATATTACCTGTCAGTTTGCACAAAAGATGTATTACCTGCAAGTCTATACAGAAGAAATGTTACTTGTCAGTGTGTGCAAACACACTGCTACCTATGAACAGCATCAAGTTGAAACTTTCAGAACATGTTACATGTTGATGTGTGTACATATATACATATAACGACGAACTTAAATTTTGTAGGTCTAATTGTACAAACGATCAAACATCTATATATTTTGTCGTTGTTGTCGATGTTACGTGGTAACATTCAGACACACCAAATTAACGAAACTGTTTACAAATATTATGAACATGGAATTACCTATATATATATATATAACCTAAAATAATGTCATATATAAAAGTGAAAATACAATTAATGCCAAAAATAACTGATATATCTTTACAAAAGCAAGTAAGTAGAAACTGAGTTTCATTATAAGCAAACAACATCAACTGGTTCAAACGAGTCAGATCATACTGCACACGTCTCTAAAGCACAGAAAAGGCTCAACTGTTAATTAATAAATTATTCAGAACCAAATCTGTGAAAATATGTTATTTGTTTTACAGACACAAGTGTAATACTGTAGTCTTATCAGAGAAATGTACTGAAACTTGTAATTATTTTCTCAAGGCGACGTAATATAATATGTAAATAATGTTAAAATTTTAATTACATACCACTGCTACGGATAGGAAATCTTTTGAATGTAAGAAATAAAAAAATAAATTATTCATAAAAAAATTCATTTACAACTTAGGTAGAGGATACCTTATACAGAACATATATACATATAGCATGTCCTTTAGCATTCCTCACGTTTCCCACAAATATCATGAAACTAATTTACGGTGTATATGGCAAAAAGTAAGGTGATCACTATTGGTTTAAAATTAGTAAAAATAAGAAAATAATATTTTTGTAAATCATTTCATAGAACAGTCGATGATCACCAGAATAAATTTAATCTCTATATCTTTATTCGAAAAAAACTGCTTGTTAATTTATAATCCAGAGTTATCTGAAATTATTTAGATTTTTTTTACCTTTGTTCTTTATTCCTTGTTCTATTATTGGAAATGTTTTCATATGATTGTATTTAAGAACAGTAGAAACAGAAATGAAGGTCTTTTTCTTAAATCACTCTTGAAAATAAAGAGGTTTAATTCGTTTGATTCCAAACATGCATATGATTAACATGCCATTAAACAATATCTCGGATTAAGGATACATCATTGGCCAAATTATTCAGCTGTTTTCATAAAAAAAAAACGATTAAACAAAGCCCAATCACAGTGACTTCATTCAACCAACTATCGAATTCTCATTTCTGAACCAATGAACTTAGTCTTGGAATTTCATGTTTATGTACAAGCAATGAAAAGTCTGTGAAAAATCTGTCAAGAAAAACGACCTAAAACTTGATCTCCTTATCTAAAACAAAAGCTGTGGATTGGGTAATGTACTTAATCACAACCATCGGATTGAGCAGCAGTCAAAGTTAGAACATTTAGTTCCAACGATAGAGAAAGATCTAAGCTGTCGTTCTTATGAAGTTTGATTACTCTAAGTAATTTTCAATTTATTTGTTTAACAGTCTGAAAGTCCAAAATAAAAATCCAGACGTCTATAGAATCTTGTTTAAATAGTGTTGAAACAGTATCTGTACAAAAACTTTGCTAAAGTTCTCCTAAAATAAATTAGTTTATGTTTGTTTGGGAGAAATTATTTTACCCGCTGAAACTTTTTGGTGTTTTCTATTTATGCTGTAAGATATTAATTTACTGAATATCGTTTTACAGAAATGACTGAAACTAAAAACAATAAAGATCTCAATACTTCACAGATTGGATATTTGATTTGTCGAGAAAACGAACCATTGTGTTGTAAGCAATGCAACTAAATTTAATGATATGAAAGTCCATTTACATGTAAGTGTATAAACAGTAGAGAGACTCAGTTAATGCTCAACTTTAACAATTTGTTCTACATTTTCACCAATTAATTTTTCTGTCAGGCGTACTATTAACAGCTAATGGAACCAAAGCATTTTCAACTCGAAGATATTGGAAACATAAACCCAGAAACAGTAAAAGGACCGAGACCAAAGAAAAATAAAACGTAGTGAAACTACATGTGAAACAAGAAGACAACAACTAATGAAAGAGTATTCGGTGGCTTTGAAACGACTCGGTCCTGATTTCCCTGCGGGTTGTTTCGACAGATATACACTGAGAGATATTAAGAAAGAAGAATCCCGCCAAATGTAACTCCAGTTAGCGAGAAGCCTCAACTTTCCTTTGTAAGAAAAAAAGATATATTTTAACTTCAATTTTGAGTACATGGTGAATGGTTTGAATTGAAAGTAGCTATAAACAAAAGTGAACGTCTACATGTCGATACAATTATTTCTTTCAGAATTAATTATCACACAAGCTCCATTACATGTGTTCGTTGAAGACTTTCACACAGTTATTGCTCGTTGCGGTGTGAAAATGACTTTCACAGAAATTAAGAAACACTTACAAAAAACACTGTTATTTCCCTATTAACAACAGTAAGCTTTGATGTTTTAGTCTTCGTTTATAAGACAACTTGGTATGTTCATATATAAAAACTCATCAGTATTCAGAAATTCCTTCACAAAAATATAGCCTACTATTTCACATATACAGATAAATAACTATAGTGCGGCTTTTCATGAATCACAATTACAAAAAACCGGTTTTTAGGGAAAGGTGAATTTCCTTACTTTGATAATTTAACATTTATTTACTAAAGCTAACATAACGTAAATGTTTCTTACACCCAGTTCAGAAATTATTTCTAGAACTTTTAAACTACGTCAGACTTTCCACACGTATCTATGTTAACTCATAAGAGTTTTAATATGTTGAGTAAACTAATCTCTTAATATTCTTTTTTAAATGTTAATAACTTTTTTTTCACTGACCTTCATTGTTTTCTATATGGACATGAAACACTGGAACATATGTTTAATATACTACTCTTTTTAATCTCAATGTTCACGCCATGTCATTATTTTTACTTACGGCATTAAAAGTTCTAGCATGAAAGTATTGTTAATGCAACGCATTTCTTTTGTAATTCGAACTGTTGTCTAGAAGCTCTCAACTCCTTAAATTAAGCTTGTTAACTAAAAGCAGGAAGTCATTTATACCTTTTCTTGAAGTATGCAACACGGTTTAACTTTTTTTTCAGTTTTTACCGAATGTCTAGCTCCAGCAATTTATTCAGTTCCGAAGTTTCTCTGTAGATAGCAATAGCCTGTGTCAGCGTTGGATGGTTCATCTAGACATTCCGGGTAACCAAAGCCTAAAGTCCCGAAACGTCGAGAAGAGCCAGCTGTCGTTGAACTAGGATGTTGTTAACTATAAGGAAACTTTGCAGGAATCACAGATAAACCTTTTGCTTAATGAGTTAACAAGAGATTTGAGTACGATACAATATTTCATGAAAATATGTCATATGAACAGATGTTTTTTATCGTTACATTACTGTAATGAATCATTTTACGAAATGTTTAATGAATAAGCAATTTTGACAGCTTACTGTACGATTTTTGCGTTATAAAATGTATACATGCACACATACATAGAGACTATTTTTGTCACTCAGAAAATTATCAGTGATAATTTGTGTCTATCACATAAAATGTCTATTAGCTGGACGTTTCGAAATTTAAAAACTGATTACTATATTATAATGAAAATGTCACTTCTAGAAAGGGGTTTTCAATTACTTTAAACAGCTTAGAATTTTAAATAAAACATTATATAAAGGATTGTTACAAATTATTATATTTTAAATTATCCAATGAAAGCTAGAGATCACTTGTTTTAAACTATCTGGAAAGACGTTTTAATCACAATAAGATCATTTTGTATTCTTTCACTGTGGTTAAGAATACTAAAAGTACAGTACTAAACAGGAAGACATTCTAAGAAATAAGTACGAGAACAATTTATGAAATGGATAAACAAAATGAAAAATGTAAAAATAACCGTTTTCAAATGAACAAATACATGATAATACACATCGAAAACCGTGTGAAAAATTTACGAAAACACAATATTAATCAAACCATTGGGAGATCCATATAGTAATAGAACTGTCTCAATTCAACTTGTTTATGAATCCCAAGATGCACTACTGTATAAGGTTTATAGATACCAGCAACTGAGTAAAGATACAACAAATCTGAAAACATTACCCAGTTTATATATTCATATGATCGTCCGAGACATCTCTATCCGTCTTTTATACCAAAATCAACAATGGATAGTATCCTGAAGTAAAGAAAAAGGCCACTGGACCTATTGTGAAACGAAAAATCCACCTTTATTTATAATTAGGACTGAATATTTCGACAATAATATTCCTATAGCTATATTATTATGTTTCCAATATAGGTAAATTGTTATTCCAATGCAACATTTTTGATATTTTAATAGGTGGACCTTTCCTTCTGTATTGTACAAGTAACTGACACAAGTGAAGCCTAACTTCGAAAAGGAAACAATAATGTCCATGCATTTGTGTTTACAGACCGTCTGGTGACCCCTTGCCTACAAGAAAGGTCAAACAGAGAAGAGTATTGAGTTATCGACCATGTATGCAATTAGATGTTGTGAAGTAAACCAATTCAATGGTGCAAGGATATTAGATTATATTGATTGTGACGTCAAGCTTTTGTGCTATCATATACTCAAGCTAAGAGCTCTCGATCCACATCAGAATAACAACTTTCCTTTCTGTAGCATGAAGAGGCTGATATTGTTGTTACATATGTTTATTAAGGAAGTTATTTATTTTAAAGCGAATTATTGCAAACATCGGTAGGGCTTCATCGGGCAAATCTGTGGTTAGCTCATATATAAATATGGTGGATCTATTGATGGTTGTGGCAAAAACAACACTAATTTCTGGCTTCTGTGGATTGTACAATATTGATAACATAGAAAACGATGCAAATATTTACCACTGAGAATTTCTAAAATGAGTACGTTATTAATGCTTTGAACATTAAACTTCAATGTTATTCTGACTATTATCATCTCTAGACCAGTACTTAGCACCTCGACATTGAAACCATATTTTCTTGAATAATAATGTATAGGTGGTATTCAATATCTATAATTATTTATCCTTAGTTAAGTTTAAGGTTATTCCAAATATTTCAAGACTTGTAAATGCATTTTGTTTGCATGAAAACTGGTTGGTCCTAATGATAGCTTTTAACCAAAACTCTACAACTTTTTTTAATTGTAAAGTATAAATTGGAAGAGAAAAAGACAAACGGTTATTGTTATCAATATATATCCCAAAGGTAAAAAAAATCTTCCTTCGTGTCCGGCTGATTTAATTCTGAATCGGACGATATAAACAGCAACTTGTATCAGAGAACACAATTTTTACAAGTAAAACACTACAAAACTGAGTGAAGTGCGTGATATAAAGCAAGATATAACTGTTAAGTTATAATTTTTTGTCTTTTGCTCATGTTTCGTTAAAACACCTTCTTATTTCGTTAAACTTGTTTTCCTTAAAGGTAATTTAATTGGCACAAAACGTATTTATTTAATATGTGACCCGGCATGGCCACGTGGTTAAGGCGCTCGACTCGCAGTCTGTGGTTCGCTGGTTCAAATTACCGTTACATCAAACATGCTCGTCCTTACAACTGTAGGGGCGTTATAAAGTGACAGTCAGTTCCACTATTCGCTGGTAAAAGAGTACCCCAAGAATTGGCGGTGGGTGGTGATGACTAACTGCCTTCCATCTCGCCTTACACTGCTAAATTAGGGACGGCTAGCGCAGATAGTTCTCATGTATCTTTGCGCGAAATCACAAACCTTAATATATAAAAATAATCCTGTCTTTGCAATGGTTTGTAAGATATATCGATTATTTCTCGTTTCTGGCTATTCTTTTTCGAAATTAAAAGTGTAAGACAGTATATGAATGCTGTTGTGTGTATGTGTTTGTGTGTGTAGGTAGTTTAATTTATGTTATGCTACTGAATAAGAACAAGAATAGATAAGTAAACAAGAAATTAGATACCTCAGCTATACGTTAAACTTAAAAAAATATAAATAAAATAACTTAAGAGACTGACAACCAGACGATAGGCGATTGTCTCGAGAGAGAGTTGCTCACGCAAACAGTTAGCAACTGGAGCAAAGACGACAGGGAATTAAAGAATGAGAAAAAAAACAGTGACTTCACATATCAAAGATAAACGTATTTACAAGGGAGAGGAAGAAAAATGAATATACTAAATAAGTAAGTGCCATCAGCAGACATTAAGAAATGCAGAAACAAATAAATAAATAGAAAAAATATGTACAGGTAATTAAGGGCAAAGTGACAGTAAGAAGGGCAGAAATAAATGAAGATAAAATATGTAGAGGTACTTAAGGGCAAAGTGGTAATAAGAAGGGCAGAAATAGATAAATAGAAAAATATTTAGAGGTAATTAAGGGTAAAGTAATAAGAATGGCAAAAATAGATAAATAGAAAAATATGTAGAGGTAATTAAGGGAAAGTGATAATAAGAAGGGCAGAAATAAATAAAGATAAAATATGTAGAGGTACTTAAGGGCAAAGTGGTAATAAGAAGGGCAGAAATAAAATAAAGATAAAATAGATAAATAGAAAAATAGTAAAGGTAAATAAGAACAAAGTGGTAATAAAGAAATAGGATAAAATAAGAAGCAAAGGCAGAAATAGTTCCAAATAAATAGAATTTATATATTTTACTCAAAAATATGTCAGAATAAAAGGTAAATAAGGACAAAGTGGTAATAATGGGCAGAAATAGATAAATAGATAAAATATGTAGAGGTAATTAAGGGCAAAGTGTCAGAGAGAAGAAATTAGTTCCAAAGTAAAAGAGATACAGGAATTTATATATTTTACTCAATAACACTACCTCTGATTTAATCAGAATAAGTTGCTTAGTAGGTTTACCGCCAAATCCAGAAACCATATAAGATATTGGTAAAATATGTTGATTGGCTGGGGGCGATCTTCTGAACTTTTTGTGCAACTGGAAATGTTGATTCTGTTCATGTTAGCCACACAATCAGCAACTTTATTTGCTGATAATCAGTTATATGAGCAGTAACGAATATCTTAGTAGTCCCAGACAGTAATTTTGTTTTTTTACCTCATTGTTTGGCTATCTCTGCCTTTCCTTCTACTTGTTATCACTTCAATCTTTCATTCCACTTATTTTTTTCACGTCGTCAATCATCTATTTTCTTTCTTCCTTTTTAGTATACAGTCCACAGGCAAATCCTAATCATCAACATTAATGATCTTCAACCATACATTCTTCCTTAAGAAAGCCGCTACTTGTCAACATTTTACCACCTGGAATACGAACGTGATATCTGTTATCTTTATTAACGTTTCATTTGTATGTTTTAGTAGATTGGTTCTCCTGCATTACTTTAACACTACTAAAACAGATGGAGGAATTAGTCTGCTTTTATTACTTTTTCTCCTTACCTTATTGATGAAATTAATCTGTTGGAAGAAGATCCCACTTTAGTGTTGTTTACTAAATATGTTTCAAATGCGTTAAAAACTTCTTTGATTTCTTTTATTGCTTACGTTTTTGGTTAGGATATCTCGTTTTGATGGCATCCACACGTATAGCACTACAAACATTCCAAAACACATTTTTAGTGTTGCATTTACTAGTTAGTTTCGAAGCTGATGTAATAATAATTAAGAAACAACCCAGTAGAAGTAGCTTTATACTGATGTGATAATGTTAAAGAAACAGTAGCTTTATATTGATGTAATAATGTTTAAGAAACAATCCAGTAGCAGTAGCTTTATATTGATGTGATAATGTTTAAGAAACAAGCCGGTGGGAGTAGCTTTATACCGACATGATAATATTAAAGGAACCTTCTAGTAGCATTATATTTATATTGACGTGATAATACTCAATGATCAGCCAATGGCAGTGAGTTTATATCGATGTGATAATGTTTATGGAGCAGTTCAGTGACACTAAATTTATATTGATGTGATAATATTTAAGAAACAATCCAATTCCACTAAGTTTACATTGATGTGAAAATGTTAAAGAAAAAGACCGTTGGCCGTGTGTTTTTATTGATATGATAATTAATGTTTAAGGAACAGTGCTTGGCAATAGGTCTATATTAACTGACCAACTTCTTTTCTTTGGGGTAAATAACTTGGTGATTTGATTTAAAAAAAATAGTATCTTTATATCCTGTAAAGTTAAAAGTAAACAGAATTAAAAGTTTTTAAGTTAAGGAGTGTGTTCTTTATTTAGCTAGTTTCATATTATATAACACAATTTATATATACTTGATATCTGTTTGTGTGGTATTCTAATTTAATATAATTTCATCATGGTGTTTCTATTACAAAAACCATCACGTATTTTGTATTTGGGTACTTCTAGAAACCTTTGGTGACAGTTTACGTTAGGCATATTTTGATAATCTGGGCAAACTTGGTTAATGTTATCATCCCAGTAGCTATCTAGAGACGTATTACTACCAGTTCTATTTACGGTCTATATAGTCTAAATTTAAACAAATTTTTTTAATAAACTTAAAGTTTCATTTATTAAGATAATTTTCTTCAAAAGTGATAAACATGTATCTATAGTTATTAAACCTATATTGTTTTTCCTTGATTTTTCTGTTCATAATTAATAATTTGTAAAGAAAATGTTTCTTCTATTAGTGAGGTGTTAAAAAATAGATATGACGGTTATCGTCTTCAGGTATTCCGTCAGTTTCAAAACTTATTTAAAAATTCAGTAAAACTGTTTACATCTTCAGTTTTTGAATGAATGTCAAAAATATAATATTAATACTGAACTTTTCCAATTAAAATTGACAGTCAGAAATTAAAACGTAGCAATTATCATAATAAAATGAAACAAGACCTTATTGCACAAAGTAATTGAATATGATTATAAAGAAATTAGAATTTAGAAAAAACATTAGTTCTGTGACGAAGAATTAAAAAGTAATCTCATAGTTGGAGTTACTTTTTGTTATATAAAAACTGTTACAATAATTATACCCTAAGAAATATTAGATAAGTTTATTTAAAAAAATACTTGGATGACTTAAAAAGAGCAGAAGGTATTGTGAAAATAGCTTAGGAAGATATGAACATTGTGATTCCCTGGTGGGATAGTGGTAACTTTATGGACTTTCAATGTAATATCGTGAAGTCCATCCTGCACGATGGACAAAGTGGATAGTCTAATGTGGCTCTATTTTAAAAGCAATCATAAATTGGGCAATTGAAATTATAATTATTTTAAATATTAACTTACAATACAGAAATTCAAATACTCTATGAAGGTTAAAATATTGTCGTAAGACGTGAGTTTCTTTTTTAATTTTTAAAAACGATTGAGAATATTAAAATCAAGCCTACGTTTGAAAACAAAAACAGAACACATTTTAATAATTCAAGTATTGAAACTTCTGGACTAGTTGTATCATATTTTAATACATGTAAAAAAAAGAATCACCGGTTTTTAAAGAAATATATGAAGCAATTAAACTTAAATAAAACGAATGGTTATATTCAAAGCAGATAGAGCTTTCCCAAGTAGGAAAACATTGTCAATAAACTTCTAACTGTATTATTTGATGAATTTAAATTTAGAAAACCAAACTTCGATCCCACTGAAAAAGGAAAGGCCAACCTAAACCATCCGTTTCTAAAGTTTTATTAATAATAAAGTGTATCATCATATTAAATCAACTGACTCTTTATATGGATGGCATTTGGGATGGTCTACGTGGCCAGGTGGTTAAGGCAGTCGACTCCTAATCCAAGGTTCGTGGGCTCGAATCCCCGTTGTACGAAACATGCTTGCCCTTTCAGCAGTGATGGCGTTATAATGTTGCGGTCAACCCCACTATTTGTTGGTAAAAGAGTAGTCCAAAAGTGGGCGGTGGGTGGTGATGACTAGCTGTATTCTCTCTAGACTTACACTGCTAAACTAGGGACGGCTAGTGCAGATAGTCCTCGTGTAACTTTGCGTAAAATTCAAAAACAAAATGTGGAAGGAAGGCACAAAATTATAGTTGTGTTTTGCACAAACTGTTCTTCCACTTGACAAAACAAAAGGTAATTAGATTTTATAACATTTTAGTTATGACCAACCCATAGTTTATGCAAATTATGCATTTGTTGTTAAGTCTTGTGATCTGAAACACAAACGAGCGGTTACTCACCGTACTCTAGCCTGAGAAAGTTCTGAGGTGTCAACCACTCTTCTGAAAGAATTTTTTTATGGGACATCTTTAGTGTCAGTAGTCTCTTGCAACTTCTCTCTCAAGTCCGATAAGATTAAGCTCTGGAAAATGTGAATGGTATTCCATTCGGTCAACTTTGACTTAAGCACCGATTGGCAAGCATTATTGCATTTTAAACTAATATCTGATCCCACTACACCAGAGTACAATGTGTGATCAAAAAGTCCTGAGACTTTTATTCCGATGAATAAAGCACATACATCAGTATTATATGCTATTTCCTTCAAAGTGATCTCTCTTGACTGCTACACACTTGTTTCAACGTTCCTGCCATTTTCGGAAGCAATGTTGGAAGTTTTCAACTGTTATGCGATTACGTTCTGATGTCACATTATTATGGATGGTTAGAATGTCATCATATCTCTTCACTCTCAACGTAATTATTATTTTTCATAACAGAAAACAAAACACGGGGCAAGATCGGTAGAATACAGCGGGTGTGATATCACAGGAATGTTTTTGAACAGTCACAGCAGTGTGTGAAGGTGTGTTGTCATGACGACAACGAATGCAAAGTTTTTCAGTTAAAATTGCCTGACACGATCCAAAGGAAATGGCCAGTTCATCAGCAATTTCGCGGATAGTTAATCGTCAATCGCTTCGAATTTCATCTTTCACCTTAGCGAAAGTTTCATCAGTGGACAATATCGACTTTCCCCCAGAACGTGGGTCATCTTTGACCGATTTCCGATCATCTCAGAAGCGTTATATCCACTAATAAATGACAGCCTTACTTAAGCAGTCATTACCAAAGGCAGTTCTTAACGTTTTGAAGATTCCTGTTCCTCCTTTACCATTTTTCACACAAAACTTGATGCAAACACGTTTCTCTTCTTTTCTGTCCGTTTTTATTACAACAGGGGCAAGAAATATCTGTCTTTAAACACGTTTTTCACAAAACGGGTATAAGGTCTGGAGAAATGCTTTGTTCGTAAAGTAGATCACAATTAGTACTCTGCACACACCTCAGTGAAGCTCCCTGTCTCTGTACTGGCATCTGTAACAAAAAACGTCTCAGAACCTTTTGATCAAAACTCGTATACCAGCGTTAAAGGTCAAATGATGTGGTCTTTATAATGTGTTATATTAATAGTACTAGTCCACTAGATGTATAGGTTATTTTGCTCCAAAAACGTATTTCTTCCCTCACCGTTTTCTCATAACGTCACATCCACTCTTTTCTTAAAAAGATGGGTAAGATCTGATTGAATTCATGTTCCTCCACGTAAGAATGTACAAGTTATCTGACTGCAGTGCAAAGTGTTACTCGTCCTTTTAGAGGACGTTGCTTCACATAATGTGTGTCAAACAGATATTTTATATTGCAGGTAAGCTGTTTTAGTCTTGATGTGAGAGAAATGCTCTTCAATGGGCGTCTGACATACAAGCTAAGCCCATTTCTAACTGTCCGTACACTGACATGATGTTAAGTTGCGACTGAGATCATCTGATTTAATCTTGGAGCAGTATAATAAGATGGCGAGCAAGCCAGAATATAAACAAAAGTTAATTTCGTTGTGCATGATAGAATACCTAGTATAGGAATCTGTGTACTTAACAGTTGGTTTGGAAGTGGTTCTTTGTTCTACTAATAACAGTGTGAAATACTTGTAGCCAATTCGGAAGACCCTGGTGTAATTGATTAGCTTCCATCTTAGCTCCACATGAGAGAAACATCTGCAATCTTAAGAGCTAACCGTACTGAACATTTAAATTCTGCGATTAACTTTTAAGTGATAACCAACACAAGAATGTAAGAGTGAAGAGTGTTACAGATATATATCTGTAACAATTTCTTTCTTGTCAGAAGAATTACAAATTAATACTATCTTTGATCTTATGTATTATATATATAGATACAATTACGTCTGATGAACACTCAGTTTTAACTCAATCTACAAATAATCCATTACCTTATTCATATTACGAAATACACGATATAACTGAACTTATCCTTGAATACAGTATCACAATTATATAAACCTACAGCATCATAAACAATATCATAGTGTGCATACCTATTGCAACTACCGTATCTTACGTCTTGTAAGACGCACTTTTTTGTTTTTAAGAATACTTTGAAAAATTCCCATCTGTCTTCCAAGACAAAATGGATGAATTAAGGCAAAAAATTAGCTTAGGGTCTGCTAAAAATTGTCTCTTATACAGATCGTAATCTCATTACGTACCAATTACAAGCATTTCCAATAGCATAACACATTCAATTTAAATAATATTGTCAAGATACTGTGTAAACTATGATGTATTTGACTGTATTTACTCAGTAGGTTGAAATAAAAGTCAAGGCTACATCAAGATGTTGGTTGATGAGTCAAACTATTTTTTTATAGAACTGTCTTTCCAAAATTAGGGTGTCTTTCACGATGTAACGTCTTACGAGTCGTAAACTACGATAAGTTTTCCTTGAACATTATTACAATAATATAAATTTACTACCTCGGTGTTTTTCCTGCAATGCTATTACTTCAACAACAAGAGAAAACAAAAACTTAAGTAGAAAGGTATATGCTGAATAGACCTGATTAATTTGTAGTCTTTCCTCACGAATGAGAAATCACTATATTACACGAGGGTTTTATTCGTCATTGGCCTTTGTTAAGGTTTTGAAATAATTTGAATGGCCGATCTACAACCCACTCACCTAACGTGCTCCAATACACTTGATTTATTTAGTGTTCTTGAATTTCCATGTTCTTTCACTTTTGTCAGCAGTTTTGTTACTGTAAACCAATTTAACTTTGTTGGTAACAAGCACAAGGAAGTTGATAAACTACGTTTGACATTTTCAATGAAGAATAAAGATCTTTATATCTGAAGAACTTCTGCAGACGGCATTTAGGCTCAAAACACACCTCAGTTGTACTTGCCGACACACTCTGCAAGTACGGTGTGTTGTAATTGTTGTTGTTTTTTAGCACACAAAGAATATTTACTTGTATAGCTTAGGTTATACAAACTGAATGTTTTGGAACTGTACAAGTTGACAGTTCTGTAAAAGTTTGTCTGTATAAATAACGAAGGAGTAACGTATCGACCAACTGGATACGAAAACAATATCTGCATAAGCATTTATTGTACATATCAAACACTTTATACACAGTTTCATAAAGGCTTACGATTTTTGCAGAGACTAAATTAAGATAAGGGAACAGACAAGTTGTAGAACACCATATTATTAAAAGATAATAGAACACGCCATATTTTAATCTAGTGTAGACGTTAGCTCAAATTAATTCAAAATCTTCAAAGACCAATGAGAACCCTTTGTGTAACAGAATTCTCTCCCTCATTAGTCAAAATTAGCCAGCTCATTTCAGCATATAAATTACTGATTATGTTCCACATGTAAACATTCGTATATTTGCAACTAATATAGATCTTATACCACTTGTTTGTACCTTAAACTTTATTAATATAAACGTGCTAGTAACTGACTGTTCCTTAATCATTATCACATCAGTATGAACCTGCTGTCATTAGATAAGTAATTATTATTTACCTACGTTTAACTTTCTTAATGATGTATCTTCGATTTAAAAACTTTTGTTATCAGCACTCCACACTACACTGAAGTTTTCATTCAACACTCTGCCTTTACAGTTACCGTTAAAATCAAAACCTGCTGACATTAAACACTACTGATTTTACTAAACATCCATCATTTTTATGAATTTCAGGCAATTTATTTATTTGTTTTTGAATTTCGCGCAAAGCTACACGGTGGCTATCTGCGCTAGTCGTCCCTATTTTAGCAGTGTAAGACTAAAGGGAAGGCGGCTAGTCATCACCACCCACCGCCAACTCTTGGGCTACTCTTTAACCAACGATTTACCGTCACATCATAACGCCCTCATGGCTGAAAGGGCGAACATGTTTGATGTGACGGGGATTCAAACCAACAACCCTCGGATTATGAGTCTGGTGCCTTAATCACCTGGACATACCGGGCGAGGAATCGTGAAGGAGAAGCTATAAGCAACAAAACGTAACTTTTAGATTAAATCATCTTACAGTATACAGATACCGTTGAGTATATAAATACAGCATTGAAGATAACAGTTCTTACATTTATTGTTGTTTTTAAATCTTCAAAACTTTTACGAAGTATGAGCAAACATAATTTAATGGTAACTCAGATCGTTCTGTAGATAAGGCACAACAACTTTTAAATTTTTAATATAAGACACTTGAAATCCAATATCACTATGCAGGCAGACTACACAGACGAGCGCTCATGCAGTCACTGGCATTCGTGTTTCAGTGATTAATGGGTTCTGTGTGTAAGGATAAGGTGCGGCTTACTTGCGTTACTGACAGTGTAAATTATGTTAGTTAAACAAAAAAACGACGAGGTGGAGCTTCTTGTAAATCAAGCAAGTACTTTCAGAAAAGGGGTATTTACATTACCCTATACGTAAGCTAATTATCAGCAAGAATTAATTACATTAGTATTTCGAATACATGGTTCAGAAATAGTATTAATTCAAAATCAAACTAAAATAATACGCTCTCATTTCTTACCGATAATAGTATTAATTAAAAATAAATTGTAACATAATAATTTCAGGAACATACAAAAACTGGCTAATGAATTATTTCCTTTTAGTTCCTCATGAAAGGGTTTGGAAAATGATGATTTTATTTCATGCACCTAAATGTGCATTGACTGATAAAACTATATCAGTCATCATGTGAAATATAAGATATATGAGTATAAAACTAAGTATGTAGCTAGTGAAGCAATAGATACAGCTACATATCGTTCATGGTATATAGAACATTGGTTTCATTGATACAGTTAGAGTTCAGATATGTGATTGTCTCCGTTTTTGCGGCTATCGCCTCTGACATTTGATCCTCATTCCTCGTGCTCTGCCAGAAAGAAACATTTTGAAAAATGAAAATATATCATGATATAAATGTTCACGAAAGTCATGTGATATATAAAGGTTGAACTGTGAGCTATGCATTTGACAAATCAAACTAAGTCGAGATTGACTATATATTTTTAAATAAAATAAAGCAATATTCGATTGAATATTTATTGAAAGTTTTCACATTTCATGACTTATCCTTATATAATAGGAAGGCTTAGAATAATCTAATCAGGGTTGATTTTTTTTCCCAAAAAATAATTTGTTGAATCACAAATCAATAAAAAACTGTAAAATAAAACAAATTCAGCTTTATCATATAAAGTGTTGATAACTGTCTAATCTAATAAATGTGTGAAAAGGCTCTAAGTACCTTTTTCCTTATTACAGCTTTTTCTCATTAACTGAAAATGTTCGTAGCTTTATGGTAATGTTCCATGATACTTTGCATTCTTAACAAGTTTTGTTTAAAGTGTTGAAATATATTTGTTTTTATTATAACTGTTATCCTTTCATGTTTTTACAAGTTCAGTCTTGGTTAGTGAAGGCCAGCAGACATTTGTTACTTAAAATAAATCAAACATCAGTAACGATGAACGTGAATTCGTTCTATCAAGAAGGGAATTTTAAATTTCGGTACAACAAACGAGATGTAGAATTGGATTGGAGATTCTACTTACACGACCAGTTTTCCTCTACACCAAAATAACTTTAAATGCGCTAACTCATTTTAAAGTTCCCAGTTTTGAAAGAAACTCACAATCTAAGAGAAATACTATTTCTTGAACTCCTTGCACCATAGGCGTAAAAATTACAATACGTATAAACACTTACTGCGGATGGTATTATAGCTAAACCATGGCAGGTCTGAAAATAAAGGTATAGTTTCAAGAAGCTAAATTAGTCTGTACATAATATACCAAGATTTTAATGTAGTTTTGCGAAATAAAGCGACTAAAGTGAATAAAGCGACATTAATATTTCTGTGGGGGGCTATTGTATTATTGTGCTTCTGTTTGCACTCGGCAAACATTTTATGGCTTCTCTGGCAAGTGTTTGTTGTTTTAATATTCTTCGTTTAGAATGATAATAGGCTTTGTTTATTATTACATGTTGTATAAGAGCTTATGAACTTCAATCCCTTTAGCCAATTTGCTTACGTATAAAACTATGAGACGACTTTCTCTATGTATCTCCTCCGAAGAGGGAAATATTTTGGTTTACAAGTCTACTTGTATCTAAGGTGGATTTAATTCATTTCTATTTTTGAGATACATTCCCCATTAAACTTAATGTACTATTTTTATTTTCTCAGAAATAGTCGCATTATAAATTTTAAATTGTACTGATATATGCATCCATATATTTAAAACATCATTATGAATTGTTTCACTGTGTGCTTTTGCAAATTAATGATAAAACTTTAGTTCGGGTTTGATTCTCCATAATGAAAAGAGTGAAGACAGTCCATGGCGTAGCTATGCACTATTGGAACACAACGGTCAAATGTTTTCGGATTGCCATTGATGAAACTTAATTTGATGAAATTCAAGTATTGTATTTTGTACAAGGAGACTGTAAAAGTGAAAAGACCAATCAATTAGAATTTAATAACATGATATGCAGTCACTACGACATGACACAATTCTCCTTATGGAATAATTCCATAGATTGTTTTCGAATAACCTAAAAGTTGAACACAAAAAATTACATAGTTTAGTTGTTTTCGAACAAGCAGAGGACGTCTAAGCAAAATAAACCATATTCTCATAAGAACACAAACAACGCATTTCTAAAAGCATAAAATATTAAACATTATTTTTTAAGTGAAATGGTAATGATGCACCATTAGCGTTATACACTCTTCTTTTAAGTAATGACATGAAATAAGTATGATAACATTCTACACATACTTCCATGAACGTCCAGCTCTTTACTGGTTACGTTTACAGTGCGTTTATTATAACATTTGTCATCAATAACCCACGAAGAAAATTACAAGTAATTAATAGTAATTCCAAAAAAGAATAAAATCTAAATCGACTCAAAATAAATTTACACTTGCACTACCAATTAGATTCGGACGTATTCAACAATAACTAAATACACAGACTATTTTTGTTACCGAATAACTTATAATATATTTTGTGCACATTTATCTCAGTCTTGAAAGGGTATGCTAACAAACTTCCCTTAAAATTTTATATCATTAAAACGAAAACTCTTAACTGCAACATATGGTTAACGCCCACAATGTTATCACTTAAAGAAGGCTCAAACTACGAAGCTTCTACTGTGTGATGCCATCATTTCGACTTAATTAACTTAGTAATGCATACTTTATAAGTGGTAATCAACTGAGGTCTGTATTCTGAAGTATTGATCTTAATGATGCCAAAACTTGCTATACATTGTAAAGAAACTTATATTTTGATTTTTTAGTTATAAACTTAACTTGGTATAATAATTAATTTGCAAGAGAGAACCACATGACTTGTAAGTTAGTTTGCAGTTCAAAATTCAAATTATGTGTCATTTTATTTCATTTATGCTTTGCTTTCTCTAATTATTCAAAATAAAGGAACAATCTTTAATGTCATAAGTTATCACATACGTATTTGATTTCCAGTTGAGGCATATGAATAAATTAATAGTATATATTATATTTTTTTTCTAAATTTGCATCTTTAACACAGTAAAAACCACCCTGTTGAGACAGCGGGAAGTCTTCGGAATTATAACATTAAAATCAGCGGTTTGATTTCTCTCCTCTCGGTGGACTCAGCAGATAGCCCAATGTGGCTTTGCTAAAAGAAAACACACACACTCTCGGTTCCCTTCGGTAGACACAGCAGATAGCCTGATGTGGCTTTGCTATAAGAAAACACACACATTCTCGGTTCCCTTCGGTAGACACAGATGATAACCTTATTTGACTTTGTTATAAAAAACACACATAGTGAAAAAAGTGTAGAAATGTTTGTTGTTGTTGTTTGATTACATGTGTTAAATACAGGTATTTATGATTTAGGCTTTCATTTTGATTTGGTGGTATTAAAATAGCACTATCTCATGTGTAGGCTTTCTATGTATAGAATACGTGTTTATCTTGTACATATATTGCACTAGCGTTTTTATAATTAATTATATATATATATATATTAGTGAAATTAAATAATTACATCCAAGTGAAGTAAAATAAGAAAATAAAATTACGAGGAATGCCTGCGTTAAAAACAGTAAATCCCAACCTCTGATAAATTATATTATAACCATAAATTTATAAGCCATAAACAAAATACGCTGCATATTTTTTAAAAAGGATCCTAAGGTACAAGCATGATGTGGGATAATAAAATGTATCCTAGGTTTTGGAGGTGACTGAAGAAGTAGGACCCACATTGCGGTAGAGATACACCCTCTATCAGTCTTAACCTCCAATTCACTAGTATCACATAAGAAGATTAGAAATTAGGAGAGCGAGATCTGGGTGTTCCAGCCCACAACGTCCCACATCTATATCACACTTACAAAACCTATGATGCATTTTATAATCCAACATTCTAACTTGTATCCTCGGATCCTTTTAGAAAAAAAAATATATAAAGTAAATATTTATATATAAAGTAATATTAAAATAGTCTTTCAATTGGTGCATTTGAACATTGAATTGTATTAAAATAATCATGAACAATGAGGGTGCCTAGTGTTTCCGTGCAGATATGACGCTGCAGGAACATGATTAATGTGATTTTAAGACCCTTGCGTTTAGCTATAAAGCTAGAAAAACATGAACAATTAGATTACCCAACATTGCGTTTCGCTACAAGGCAAAATGAACATTAATAAGGAGGTCCAATTTGCGTTTAGCTTCAACGCAACATGAACATAAATAATGAGATTACCCAACCTTTCGTTTAACTATAACGCAACAAGAATTCTCAGTCCTTTCGTTTAGCTGTAAGAATAGTATAACATGAATAATGAATTTTCCAGTCCTTTTGTTTAGCTGTAAGAATAGTATAACATGAATAATGAATTTTCCAGTCCTTTTGTTTAGCTGTAAGAACAGTTTAACATGAATAATGAATTTTCCAGTCCTTTTGTTTAGCTATAGTGATAGTAGAACATGAATAATGAGATTAAATAATACTTGCGTTTATTTATAAGAAAATATTTACAAAGTTAACGAAGAGTTCATGTGTTATTTTAAACTGCACTCTGAAAGGGAGTTCAAGATTTTGATGAGCTACTGGTAAAAGGCAACAGTAGAAAGCGTATCGATTTTTTATTTCGCGCAAGTGCAGACCATGAAGATTTTCCGGCGACAATGGTATAAGAGAGGAGAAACAGCCTTGAATTCAAAGCTTCCAACACTGACACAAATTAGCTGTTACTATCCACAAGGCTAAAGAAACTAAACAGTTTCCAACTCTTAAAGTAAGTAGTGTCTTTAAAATCGTATTTTGTGGACACAATTCGAGAGCATAATCTGTTTGATAAATTTCATAAATTTTCATATTAATTGAACTTTTGTCCCATGAACAGTCTCTGACTGATTTTTTCTACAGTCTGAAGCCTCGTTGTCAGTCTTACCATATTGTTGAGGTTTCTCACTTTTTAATTTTGAATTTATTTTATATTTTAACCACTTCTTAGTTAGCAGTTTTTCGAAGACTTAAAAATTAAAATATAAAAACGCTAATAAGTTTTAAACTTGAATATTATTTTGTAATCAACTAATGACCAAACGGTGTATGGTATCGGCTTTAATAAATAAAGTAGAAATAAAAATGTCCACTGATATATGTTGGATTGGTTATCTTAAAAATTTGACAGATATCATACTATTATCAACAAATAGTATGAATGTTTTATGCTAGTGAATTCACGCATTTTATAAAATCACAACTTTTAGATAAGTTCTGTTAAAAGTTCTTCATATCACATGTAAGTCGCTTTTAAACCTAAAAACTAAAAAAAAACTACTATCAGAAAAAAACATTTTTATTCAATTGAAATCATATTTTTGGGTTTTGGAGATGCAATAAGTAGTAACATTTTCATAATATGATGTAACGACAGGCGGTTGATGTTGATTAGCAGTCCTCAATATGTCAGTGTAGGTCAAAATGAGATGCGTTACATTCGTGTCATAGGGATTTCTGATCTGGCGCTTATCGTACAAACGCATAACCTGATGTTAAGGTTGTAAAACCAACAACTAAATCTTAAATTTGTTTATAAAACCAAGAGAAAATAGTGTAATGAACGACTTCTATATGAGGCTTTTTATAAAATTATGCAGAACATAATGTACGGAAATGTATATGTGAATTTCATGAAACAATATAGAAAATTGTGCATGAATATATATACCTGTAAAGATATGTCTCTTTGTGGTTTTCTATATTAAAAAGTAAAATATCCTATAGTGAATTAATTCTCTCTGTGGTTTTTTCAAAACAATGTAGAACATACAACGGTAAAAGAGCACTCTTTGTGTGTTTTTTTTACAAAACAATGTTGAAACTTTTCTATAGATATATTGTTGTATGTGACTTTTACAAAACATTATAGAACATCATATAGCGAAAAATCCTATCTGCAGCTTTATACATTATCTATTATTTAAATATTTTTGTGGCTTTCATGTAGAAAAAGGCAGAAGATCTTGAAGTGAAACATCTTTTATCAAATAATGTAAAACATCTTACAGTGAAAGATCTCTACCAGTGGCATTTATAAAATAATGTTGAACATCCTCTAGTGATATATGTCCTTACCTTTATAAAACTAATCAGAACATTGTGTAGTTTTACAGAATAATGTAGTACTTCTTAGGGAAAAATATCTCAGTAATTCGCTTCTATAAAACACTGTAAAAGGCTTCGTAAGGAAATATTTCTATCTGTGATTTTAATAATGGATGTACAACAGCCTGCAGCAAAAGAAATTTATCTCTGTTTTTTTTTTTTTTCTAAAACTATTCAGACCATCCCGTTAGGAACTATTATTGTCTCTAGCTATTTATACAGCAATGCGGAATATCATAAAGGCAAATATTCGTAGCTTTTGTAAAACAATATAAAACAGCATAAGGTGAAAGATCTTGAAATGGAAATATATTTATGCCAGAATATTTTATAAAACAATGTAAAACATTCTATAGTGATAGAGATTCCTGTTAGTAGTTTTTATAAAACAATACACAAAATCTTGTACTGAAATATCTCTGTCAGCAGCTTTAATAAAACGATGTAAAACATCATATATGGAAATATCTCAGTTGTTAGATTTGGTAAAACAATGTAAAACATCCTGTATGGAAACATTCATCTCTGTTTGTTGTTTTCAAAAAGCGATGTAGAAAAACAAGTAACGAAATATTGTTTTCTGTGTACTTCTTATACAACAACATAAGTCATCGTATCGTACACTAATGATCGTTAAAAGTGGCTTTTATAAAAACATTTAGAGCATTCTGTAAGGATGTAAGCTAGTTTGTGACTTTTGTTTCACAAGGTAGAACATTCTATAAGGATATAACTATGTTTGTGACTTTTATAGAACAATGTAGAACATTCTATAGGGATGTAAATCTGTTTGTGACTTTTATAAAACAATGTAGAACATTCTGTAGAAATGTAAGTCTTTTGTAAATTTTATAGAACAATGTAGAACATTCTGTAGAAATGTAAGTCTGTTTGTGAATTTTATAGAACAATGTAGAACATTCTGTAAGGATGTGAGTCTGTTTGTGACTTTTATAGAACAATGTTGAACATTCTGTAAGGATGTAAGTCTGTTTGTGACTTTTATAAAACAGTGTAGAACATTCTGTAGGGATGTAAGTCTGTTTATGACTTTTATAGAACAATGTAGAACATTCTGTAAGGATGTAAGTCTGTTTGTGACTTTTATAGAACAGTGCAGAACATTCTGTAGGGATGTAAACCTGTTTGTGACTTTTATATTACAATGTAGAACATTTTGTAGGGATGTAAGTGTGTTTGTGACTTTTATAGAACAATGTAGAACATTCTGTGAGGATGTAAGTCTGTTTGTGACTTTTATAGAACAATGTAGAACATTCTGTAAGGATGTAAGACTGTTTGTGACTTTTATAAAACAATGTAGAACATTCTGTAAGGATGTAAGTCTGTTTGTGACTTTTATAGAACAATGTAGAACATTCTATAAGGATGTAAGTCTGTTTGTGACATTTATAGAACAGTGTAGAACATTCTGTAGGGATGTAAATCTGTTTGTGACTTTAATAGAACAATGTAGAACATTCTGTAAGGATGTAAGTCTGTTTGTGACTTTTGTAGAACAATGTAGAACATTTTGTAACGATGTAAGTGTGTTTGTGACTTTTAGAGAACAATGCAAAACATTCTGTAAGGATGTAAGTCTGTTTCTGACTTTTATACAACAGTGTAGAACATTATGTAGGGATGTAAGCCTGTTTGTGACTTTTATAGAACAATGTGGAACATTCTGTAAAGATGTAAGTCTGTTTATGACTTTTATAGAACAATGTAGAACATTCTGTAAGGATGTAAGTCTGTTTGTGACTTTTATATTACAATGTAGAACATTCTGTAGGGATGTAAGTGTGTTTGTGACTTTTATAGAATAATGTAGAACATTCTGTGAGGATGTAAGTCTGTTTGTGACTTTTATAGAACAATGTAGAACATTCTGTAAGGATGTAAGACTGTTTGTGACTTTTATAAAACAATGTAGAACATTCTGTAAGGATGTAAGTCTGTTTGTGACTTTTATAGAACAATGTAGAACATTCTATAAGGATGTAAGTCTGTTTGTGACATTTATAGAACAGTGTAGAACATTCTGTAGGGATGTAAATCTGTTTGTGACTTTAATAGAACAATGTAGAACATTCTGTAAGGATGTAAGTCTGTTTGTGACTTTTGTAGAACAATGTAGAACATTTTGTAAGGATGTAAGTGTGTTTGTGACTTTTAGAGAACAATGCAAAACATTCTGTAAGGATGTAAGTCTGTTTCTGACTTTTATACAACAGTGTAGAACATTATGTAGGGATGTAAGCCTGTTTGTGACTTTTATAGAACAATGTGGAACATTCTGTAAAGATGTAAGTCTGTTTATGACTTTTATAGAACAATGTAGAACATTCTGTAAGGATGTAAGTCTGTTTGTGACTTTTATATTACAATGTAGAACATTCTGTAGGGATGTAAGTGTGTTTGTGACTTTTATAGAATAATGTAGAACATTCTGTGAGGATGTAAGTCTGTTTGTGACTTTTATAGAACAATGTAGAACATTCTGTAAGGATGTAAGACTGTTTGTGACTTTTATAAAACAGTGTAGAACATTCTGTAGGGATGTAAGCCTGTTTGTGACTTTTATATTACAATGTAGAATATTCTGTGAGGATGTAAGTCTGTTTGTGACATTTATAGAACAGTGTAGAACATTCTGTAGGGATGTAAATCTGTTTGTGACTTTAATAAAACAATGTAGAACATTCTGTAAGGATGTAAGTCTGTTTGTGACTTTTGTAGAACAATGTAGGACATTCTGTAAGGATGTAAATATGTTTGTGACTTTTGTAGAACAATGTAGAACATTTTGTAAGGATGTAAGTGTGTTTGTGACTTTTAGAGAACAATGCAGAACATTCTGTAAGGATGTAAGTCTGTTTCTGACTTTTATACAACAGTGTAGAACATTATGTAGGGATGTAAGTTTGACTTTTATAGAACAATGTGGAACATTCTGTAAGGATGTAAGTTTGTTTGTGACTTTTATAAAACAATGTAGAACCCTCTGTAAAGATGTAAGTTTCTTTATGGCTGTTATAAAATGATGTAAAACATCCTGTAGGTAAATATTTTTCTGCAACTTTTACAAAATAATATACATCATTCTGCATAGAAATAACTTCGTCTGTTATTTGTCTTCATTACAAAATAATTTTTCTATAGTTTTATAAAATCAATAGAAAGTATCCTGTTGATAAACATTTGTGTCTGTAGGTTTTAAAAAAAAAGCAATAGTGAAAGATGTTTGTCGGTTGTTTCTGTTGTCTCATATACTATATCATACAGTGAAAGGTCTCTTTATGTGGATATTATAAAACATATCACAATGCATTATCTACGTATAATTCTCTCTATCTGTTGCTGTTATAAACGAAGTATAACATCATATACGGAAATGCCTCTATGTGTTGCTATTATAAAAGGAGGCATAATATCATATAGGAAAATCTCTGTTTCTGTTGTTGTTATAAAAAAAAAGGTATAACATCATAGAGAGAACATCTCTATCTATTGTTGTTATAAAACCAAGTATAACGTCGTGAAGGGAGATCTCTCTGTCTGTTGTTTTTATGAAAGAAAGTATAATATCATATAGAAAAATCTCTATCTGTTGTTGTTATGAAAGGAGGTATAATATCATATAGGAAAATTTCTGTATCTGTTGCTGTTATAAAAAATGTATAACATCATAGAGGGAACATCTCTATCTATTGTTGTTATGAAACCAAGTATAACGTCGTAAAGGGAGATCTCTCTGTCTGTTGTTTTTGTGAAACGAAGTATAAGATCTTATGGGGACACGTTTAATCTATTGCTGTTATAAAATGAAGTATAACATCATATAGGGAAAACTATATATCTGTTATATTATAAAACTAAGAATGACATCATATAATGAAATAACTTAAACTGTTTTTGTTATAAAACGAAATATAACAAAAAAAAGAGAAATCTTTCTATTTGTTGCTGTTTTAAAACGATATACGACGTCATATCAAGATATCTCTCTAACTATTGTTGTTATAAAACCAAGTATAACATCTTATAGGAAGAGCTCTGAGTCTGTTGCATTTATAAAACAAAGTACAAATCGTATAGGGAAATCGCTCTGTTCTTCATATAAAACCAAGCATAACATCATATAGGAATATCTATTGCTCTTATAAAACGCAGTATAACATAATATAGCGATATCTCTATCTATTTTTGTTATTAAAATAATAATATCATACAAGGAAATCTCTGTATCTGTTCCTGTTATAAAACAAAGTATAACATTATATAAGGAAACTAAGTATAACATCATAGAGGGAAATATCTATATGTGTTGCTCTTATAAAACGAAGTATAAAATTATATAAAAGAAGTATAACTAAGTATGGGAAAATTATATAATTACAAAACTAAACATAACATTGTACAAGGAAATATAACTATTTGTTCTTGTTATAAAACGAAGTATATCATCATATACAGAAATCTACCTGTTACTGTTATAAACCAAAACATAATATCATATGGGAAACTCTGTATCTGTTGCTCTTAAAAACACAGTATAACATTATTTAGAGATATCTCTCAATCTGTTGCTGTTATAAAACAAAGTATAATACTATCAATGGAAATCGCTATATCTGTTTTTGTTATAAAAATTATAATATCATACAGAGAAATTTCTATATTTGTTGCTCTTATAAAACGAAGTATAACATCATATACTTTTTTATAACAACAACAGATAGAGTGATTTACTATATGATGTTATACTTCGTTTTATAAGAGCAACAAGTAGAGATATCATACAGAGAAATTTATTTATTTGTTGCTCTTATAAAACGAAGTATAACATCATATAGTGAATCACTCTATTTGTTGTTGTTATAAAAAAGTATAACATCATATAGGGAAATCTCTATTTATGTTTTCGTTATAAAATGAAGCATAACATCATATACAGAAATCCCTCTATCTGTTGCTGTTATAAAATAAAGCACTACATTATACAGTGAAATCTCTCTTTCTGTTGCTCTTATAAAACGCAGTATAACATCATATAGGGAAATCTCTCTATCTGTTTTTGTTATAAAACATGGTATAACATCGTATAGAGAAATCTCTCTATCTGTTGCTGTTATAAAACAAAGTATCACATCACATATGGATTTCTCTCTAAGTGTTGCTGTTACAAAACCAACTATAGCATCGTACAGGGAAATCACCCTGTCTGTTTTTTTTTCTCTTAGAACAAAGTGTAACATCATACAATGAAATGTCTCTGTCTGTTGTTATTATAAAACAAAGTATAATATCATATATGGAATCTTTCTATGTCTTGTGTTACAAATGAAAATATAACATCATATGGGAATTCTCCCTATATGTTGCTGTTATAAAACGAAGTATGATATCATATAGAGAAATATGTCTATCTGAAGCTCTTATAAATGAAAGAATATCAGCATATAGGGAAATATCTCTATGTATTTTAGTAATAAAAAAGTACCACATCATACCGAGAAATCTCTCTGCTATCTGTTACTATAATAAAACAAAGTATAATACTATATAGGGAAATCCCTCTATCCGTTTTTTTTGAAAAAGTAAAACGTAATACAGGGAAATCTCTCTATCTGTTTTTGTCGTGAAACGAAACATAACATAACATACGGAAACCTAACTGTTTTTGTTACAAAACGAAGAATAACATCACATATGAAAATATCTCTATCTGTTTTTGTTATAAAACGAAGCATAACATATTATAGGGAAATTTCTGTAAATGTTTTATTACAAAACGAAGTATAACATCATATAGGGAAATATGTCCATCTGTTTTTGATATAAAACGAAGCATAAAATAAGAGAAGGAAATCTCTCTAATTGTTTTTGTTACAAAACGAAGTATAACATCATATAGGAAAATCTCCCTATCTGTTGCTGTTACAAAACGAAGCATAACATCATAAAAAAATAACTCTGTCTCTCCTATTATAAACAAAGAATAACATCAAATTGGTAAATCTTTCTATCTGTTAATGTTATAAAACAAAGTATAAGGTTGTAGTGGGAATTCTCTCACTGTTATATAATAAAACAAAGAATAACATAACATAGTTTCTCTATCTGTTTTTATAAGAAAACAAAATATAACATCATATATTGAAATATCTCTATCTGTTCCGGTTTAAAACGAACAATAACATCATATATAGAGATCTCTCCATCTCTTCATGTTATAAAATAAAGTAAAACATCATATAGGAAGAGCTCTGTGTCTGTTGTTTTTATAAAACAAAGTAAAACATCGTATAAGGAAATCACTTTGTTTTTCGTAGAAAACAAGTTATAACATGATATTGAGAAATATCTTTATCTGTTGCTCTTATAATAGGAAGTAAAAGGTCGAATAGGAAAATCTCTCTGTTTTTGTTACAATACGAAGCATAACATCAGATATGGAAATCTTTTTAATCTGTTGTTACAAAACAAATATTAACATATTGTAGAGAATTCTCTCTATCTGTTGTTGTTATGAAACAAAGTATAACATCTTATAGGGATACTTTTTATCTATTGCCGTTTTAAAATGAAGTATAACATCTTATAGGGAAATATATATATCTGTGATGTTATAAAACTAAGAATGACATCATATAGTAAAATCCCTTAAACTGTTTTTGTTATGAAACGTAATATAGGGAAATCTCTATTTGTTGCTGTTATAAAACGATACACGACGTCATATAAGGATATCTCTCTAACTATTGTTGTTATAAAACCAAGTATAACATCATATAAGAAGAGCTCTGTGTCTGTTTTTTTTATAAAACAAAGTACAACATCGTATAAAGAAATCGCTCTGTCTATGGTAGAAACAAGGTATAATATGATATAGAAAAATATCTCTATCTGTTGCTGTTATAATACAAAGTATAGCATCATATAGGGAAATCTCTTTGTCTCTTTTTGTATAAAAGAAAATATATAATCACATAAGAAATCTCTGCATCTGTTGCTGTTATGAAACGAAGTATAACATCATATAGTAAAATCCTGAATCTCTTTTTGTTATAAAACGCAATATAACATAATATAGGGAAATATCTCTGTTTGTTGTTGTTATAAATGAACGTATAACATCATATGGGTAAATCTATTTGTTGCCGTTATAAAACAAAGTATAGCGTGATATAGGGAAATCGCTGTATCTGTATCAGTTATAAAAAAGTATGACATAATATAGAAAAATATCTCTATCAGTTTTTATTAAAAATCGAAATATATCATCATACAGGAAAATATTTGAATCTGTCGCTGTTATAAAACAAACTATAACATCATATATGGAGATCTCGCTATCTGGTTTTGTTACAAAATGAAGTGTGACATTATATACTGAAATATCTCTATCTGTTGATGTCATAAAACAAACTATAACATCATACAGAGAAATCTATCTGTTGCTGTTATAAAACATGGTATAACATAATATAGAGAAAACTCTCTATCTGTTGTCGTTATAAAACGAAGTATAACATCATATGAGTAAATCTCTATGTGTTGTTCTTACAAAACGAACTTTAACATAATATAGGGAATTCTCTCTATCTGATGCTATTATGATACGACATATAACATAGGAAAATATCTCTATGTAGTGTTGTTATAAAACGAAGCACAACATCATATACGGAAATCACTGTACATGTTACAGTTATAAAAAAGTATGACATCATATAGGAATATATCTTTATGTTATGTTGTTATAAAACAAAATGTAACATAATAAAGGGAAATCTCTTTATCTGTTACTCTTCCGAAACTAACTATAACATCATATATCGATATCACTTTATCTGGTTTTGTTACAAAAGGAAGTATAACATTATATACTGAAATATCTCTATGTGTTGATGTCATAAAAGGAGCTATAATATCATACAGAGAAATCTCTCTAACTGCTTTTGTTACAAAACAAAATATAACTGTTGATGTTATAAAAAGAAATATAACATTATAGAGGAATATCTCTCTATCTGTATTTGTTATAAGACAAAGTATAACATCATGTAGGGAAATCTCTCATTCTCTGGTTATTATAAAACAAAGCATATTATCATATAGGAAAATCTCTGTATCTCTTTCTGTTATAAAACGAAATATAACATCATATAGGGAATCTCTCTGTTGTTGTTATAAAATAAAGCATACCATCATATAAGGAAATATATCTGTAAGTTGTTATTATAAAACGAAGTACAACATAACATCGGGAAATCTTTATATCTGTTTTTTGTTATGAAACGAAGCGTAATGTCATATAGGGAATCTATTTCTCTGTTGTTATTGTTAAACAAAGTATACTTTAATACAAGAAAATATCTCTATCTCTTGCTGTTATAAAACAAAGTATAACATCATATAGAGATATCTATCTATCTGTTTTTGTTACAAAACAAAGTATACATCATACAGGGAAATCTCTCTGTGTGTTTTATTATAAAACAAAGTAAAATATCGTATAAATAAATCTCTCTACATGTTGCTGTTATAAAACAAAGTATAACATTGTATATGGAATCTCTCTATCTGTTTTGTTGTAAATCAAAATATAACATCATATAGGGAAATATCTCTATCTGTTGCTGTTTTAATTCAAAGTATAACATCATATAGGAAATATGGACATCTTTTTATCTGTTGTTGCTGCAAAACAAACATTAAAATGTTATAGGGAATTCTCTATCTGTTGCTGTTATAATTCAAAGTATAACATCATGTACGGAAATATCTCTATTTGTTGTTATTAAAAATATTATATCATACAGGAACTTTCTCTATCTAATGCTTTTACAAAAGAAGGTATAACATTACAAATGAAAAGTCTATGTTTGTTCTTGTTTTATAAAACAATGACATTGTATAGGGAAATCTCTCTCTGTATTGCTGTTTTAAATCGAAGTATAAAATCATAGAGGGAAAGCTCTCTGTCTGTTGCTGTTATAAAACGATATATGACATCACATGAGGATATCTCTGTGATTGTTGTTGTTATAAAACCAAGTGTAGCATCATATAAAAAGAGCTCTCTGTCTGTTGTTTTAATAAACCAAAGTACAACATCGTATAGGGGAATCATTTTGTTTTTGTTAGAAAACAAGGTATAACATGATATAGAGAAATATCTCTGTCTCTTGCTGTTACAATACCTAGTGAAACATCGTATAAGGAAATCACTCTGCGTTTGTTATAAAACAAAGTGTAACATCATTTACAGAATCTCCTTAATCTGTTTTGTTATAAATCAAAACATAACAGCATATAGGGAATTCTTTTTATCTGTTGCTCTTATAAAAGGAAGAATATCATAATATAGTGAAATATCTCTATTTATCTTTGTTATAAAAACGTATAACATCATACACGGAAATTTCTCTATCTGTTGTTGTTACAAAACGAACTTTAACATAATGTAGGGAATTCTCTGTATCTGTTGCTGTTATGAAACGAACTATAACATCAAATACGGAAATATATGTATCTGTTGCAGTTATAAAAAGTATGACATCGCATAGGAAGATATCTTTATCTGGTTTTGTTACAAAACGAAGTATAACATTATATACGGGAATATCTCTAGCTGTTGTTGTTATGAAACGAGCTATAACATCATGTAGAAAAATCTTTCTAACTGTTTTTGTTGCAAAACGAAGTATAACATCACATTGGTAAATCTCTTTATCTGTCGTTGTTATGAAACAAAGTATAACACTATGTTAGAGAAATTTCTCTGTTTTGTTTTTTAAATCATAACATAATACAGGAAATCTCTCTATCTGGTTTCGTTTCAAAACAAAGTATAACATCATATATAGGGAAATGTCCCTGTTGTTTTTGTAAAACAAAGTATAACATTATATACCGAAATATCTCTATCTGTTTTTTCTGTAGAACAGAGTATAATATTGTATAGAGAACTATCTCCATCTGAGGGTTTTAAAAAAAAAGAAAAACATCTTGCAGGAAAATGTTTCTTGTCACTAACTTTAACAAAACAATGTTCAAAATTTTGTATTGAAATTTATCTGTGTTTGTTTTTTTCAAAACACTGCATAACATTCTGTAAAAGATATCTCTATCTATGTTCTTATAATGTAATGTATATCATCCTGTCAAAAAATAACTTTGTCCGTGATTTCTGTGTAAAACAATTCAGCACATTCTGTACGATACTGTCTCTTTTGTGGGTATTTTGTATTTAAAAATTATGCAGAACATTTTGTTCTCAAATTTCTCCGTGTTTGTTTTTAAATAGTGCGGATTATTGTAAAGTGAAAGATCTTTGTCTTTAGGCTTTGTGAAACAATGTAGAACATCCTGCAGGGAAGTATTTCTATTATCTTGCCGTGAAATAAGTCTGTAACGTTTGTGAAAAGAGTCAAAAATATCCCCAATGGAACATCTCTTACTTTGGGTGTTATAAAAAAATATTTTAACACCTTGTAAAAGTGTAAACATCTGTGTGTTGCTTTTATAGAACAAGACAGCACATCCTGCACAATAATGCAAACGATTAAACGATGTAGCTGTTTGTTGTTATTGGCTTTTATAAAATTCTATAAGTTGGTTTTATAAAGTGATGTGGAAAATTTTGTATGGAACTATCTCTATAACTAACTTTTACTTTAAATAAACAACAAAAAACGGTGTAACATCCTGAAGGTAAATAACTCTGACTTTAGCCTTTATAGAATGAGTAATAAATCTTACATGAAAATATATCTTTCTGAGGCTTAAAAATAAGATGTGGAACATTCTGTAATAAAACATCTATCTTAGCTGCTTTCATATAAGAATATAGAACATCATACAGCAATACATGTTTGTGTATAAAATAATGCAGAATATCTGGTAGTTAAATATCTCAGGTCCGACATAGCCAGCTGGGTTAAGGCGTTTGAGGGTTGGGGATTCAAATCCCCGTCGCACCAAACATGCTCGCCCATTTAGCCGTGTGGACGTTATAATGTGATGGTCAATCCCACTATCCGCTGGTAAAAGAGTAGCCCATGAGTTGGCGGTGGGTAGTTAACTAGCTACCTTCTCTCTAGTCTTACACTACTAAATTTGGGACAGCTAGCGTAAATAGCCCGCGAAATCCGAAACAAACAAACAAAATAAATATTTCTGTCTATGGCTTTCATAAAACAATTTAAAATATTCTGTACTGGTATATGTCTGTCAGTAACTTTTATATAACAAGGCAAAACATCCTGTAGAGAAATATCTGTGTCATTGGCTTTTATAAATTACTATATAATACACTGTACGAAGGTATCTCTCTCTACCTATGGCTTTTAAAAGGCGATTTAAAACATCTTGTAGTGAATGATTTCTGTCTACGTCCTCTATAAAGTAACTCATAACATGCTGTATGTAATTATACGGGTCTTGTTATATTATAAAACAATGCAAAACTTCCAATAAGGAAATATCACTGTTTGTGGCGTTTATAAAGTACAAAACATTACGTAGGATCATATTTTTGCCTTTTTAGTTTATAAGACAATCTAGAATATTCTTTGATGAGATATCTGTCTCTGTGGCTTTTATAAAACAATGTGGAACATATAATAGGGAACAATATTTGTTTATAGCTTTCGTAAAACAATGAAAAACATATTTGCAAGGCTGTCTCTTACTTTTTATAAAACAACGCGGAACATTCTGTGAGGAAATTTGTCTAATTTTGGTTGTATTAAATAACGTAGAACATCTTGTAAGGTAATGTATGTATCTGTCTCTTTTACAAAACAATGTACAGGTTTTTATTGTGAAAGATTTGCTTTACATTTTGCGTTGGATTAAGTGACACAGTTTAATGTTGTGAATTAAAGTGAGTATTTTTCCAGAAGCATAGTTGAGTGTTTATTTCCATCTATACATAAATGTTTAATGGTAAGGAAAGGTGAACAAATAGTTAAAGTAACAGAAGAAACATTGACGTTATATATGCGAAACGCAATCAGTTACGTAAACAGCTTGTAGTTCCACATGTTCTGGATACATTAATTGCTTCGAAGTAAATTACTAACAACTGTGACATTTATTTTCGCAACTTAGAAGAATGAGCAGATTGTATGTTTTAAATAAACTATTCGATTTCTGTTCCTTTTTTGTTTGTCTACAGTATAGACATAACGTCAATTCTTAGACTTCTTTTCATTATTATCCTTTATTCCTGCTAAAAAGGTTACGTTAGAACGCAATATAACATGATGTTAACAATTTTTCGTAGATTAACTACTGATTTTTTGTTATATTCCTTACTGTGATGGATACATTGCTCGACATAAATATTGCACATCTGTACAATAACTGTCATAAAGACTGAAGTACGGAGGTACAGAAATTAAAGATGGCGTATTTGTTAATAAGAATATGTACACATATTAAATTTACAATGTCTGTCATTTTAATTTCGAGTCAAAGAGCTTTAATTAGTTCACGTATTATTTCCATATAATGGAATATTTTTGTTTATACTGTAAGCTTTATTTATTAGACACCTGGATCACAGAAACATTACTTTTAAAGCAAATTTGAACTCTGTATTAAGTGACGTTTGACTGACTAGTTCAGTCCTATTAAAGTTTTGATATTTGTCATCACAAAATAATTTTAAAGTAATTTTTAACTTACATATATATAAATATATATATAGTTATGTATGTACGTGTGTGTGTGTGTGTGCATTTTAAGAACTACGGGAACAGTGTTTATTTTTTAATTTGACTTTACCACTGTGGAACGACTGACATTTCACTCAAGACAGTGTATTTTTAACCATACAAGAGGGCACAATGTATATATTTTTTGTTAACCAGTACACACAAGTTATTTTTAACCATTACATTTTGGTAGAGGTATCGACTTTCATGTTACTGAAATTCGACATAATAAAATGCAAGTAAAATTAATTTTAGTTTCGTTAAGTATGATACATACTTCAGGTTCTATATAAAGACATGAAGAATTTTTTTACTTTGCAAATTTTTATTCCCCAAAACTCAATTTTCTAAGTGTAAAAATTTTACGCGAATCCATGCTTTTCGAATCATTGTAGCTTCAAATTGGACAACGTTTATTAAAGCCAGTAAGCATTTAAAAAGGTTGCCTCTATGGATATCAGAACATAGTATAACATAAACTTTTATTTCCAAACTAAAATCACTCTTTTTTTTTAATTATTGAAAGCTTATTTATAATCTAGCCAGACATGGCCAGGTGGTTAGAGTGCTCGACTCCCCATCTGAGGGTCGCGGATTCGAATCCCTGTCACACCAAACATGTTCGCCCTTTCAGCTGTGAGAACATTATAATGTTGAGGACAATTTCACTATTTGTTGGTAAAAAATAGCCCAAGAAGTGGCGGTGGGTGGTGATGACTGGTTGCCTTTCATCTTTACACTGGTAAATTAGGAACGACTAGCGCACGAAATTCAAACAAAACTAATAATCTACTTGTTGGAATAAAGGATTCCAATCACGTTTGTAAATCTGCATGCTAGTTACCCACAATTTTGATTATATTATGTTCTTATTGACCCTGGTAGAAAGTTGGTTAGCATTTACACTTGTATTTTATATATGTATAGTAATTTTTACTTAAGTGAAGCACTGTATAACATTAATCTCCATCGATGGCAAATTGATCAACTTTATATCTTTCAAATATAAGGTTGTTCAGAAATAAATGTCGGAATTCTCACATTGCCATTTAGAAGCTGAATATCCAGTAACTAGCTTTGGTTAAATTCAACGTTTAACGCTTACTAGGTGTTTTACTTGTCTGCTGCTTCAACTCTACTCAGAGTAAGTTTCGCAACCCACAAGGCAGCATCGACAAGTGGGACTTCATCTGATTTTTTCTCTGCGATTTCAAATATAAACGAAAAGCTACCGAAACTACAGGGAACGTCAACCAGGCATTCGGCCATGGATCTGCTACTAAACGTATAGTTCAGCGTTGGTTCCAAAGGTTTCGACATGGAAAAGAAATTTTTGAAGACCATGAAGGTCGTGGAAAGAAGCCATCCTAAGATGCAAACACACTAAGGGAAGCAGTTAAGACAAACCCTCGCACAACAGTACGTGAGCTTGCAGAAAAGCTAGGCACAAGCAAATCAAAATTTGACAACCACATGAGTGTGGTTGGAAAGACGAAAAAGTTGAATAAGTGAGTTCCGCATTAGCTGACTGAAGATCAAAAAAATCGGTGTTATGAGACCTGTCAAGGATGACGAATTGGTAATCGAGGTTCTGCCTCATCTACCTTATTGCTCAGGCCTTCCCCCTACAGATTTTCATTTTTTTTCAAACATTTTGACAATGTTTTGAACAAAAACGCTTTCAAAACGAGGCAGCTGCAGAAGAAGCTTTGAGGGAGTTCATTGACCATAGAAACTCTGATTTCTAAAGCAGGGACATATACAGCATCGTTACACGCTGGCAAACATGTGTTCAAGCAAATGGTTCTTACTTTGATTAAAGCATGTTTTACGACACTGGTTTATACTTTTCCAAACTTCGCAGTTCAAAGACGACATTTATTTCTGGACAATGTAATACATTGTGCAGATCTATGTATAAATGTTTTGTATACTTTCATCGAATAAAACAATTATTAACGAGTAAAAACACTTTCGACTGTTGGTTTAACGCTCAATATTCAGCCAGAGTTCACTACTGCAGGGTTGGTTATTCATACACAATTTACATGTTATGTTGGTGCAGTAAATATGAACATACGATTATTGTTTATTTTTTTCAACAGAATTTAATCAGGGTTGAATTATAGTGTTATTTTTCTTTTTGCTAGGTATATTTAGTTTTGAGGAGTTAATTTACAGTACTTATAAACAAATAATTTGCATTTTATATCATATGTTAGCTGTTTCTTGTTCATGTTCGTCTGACGGTCTGAAATATTAACGATAGATCACGATATAATAAAAGTGATCCAATTCCTCAAATTTCAAACAATGTTTTATTTTATTTAATCAAAGGATGCATGAAAACGATTATTTTATTTTTCATACTGGAGCTTCCTGGTGGATAAGGTATTTAACTTCTTCATAACTACTGTGTTAACTTTATGCATTTAATTTCATCATACATGCAGTGTTGTTTATGTATATTTATCTACCTCATACCTCATTGTGTTGTACGGTTAAAGTTTCTCTTAATTATAATCATGCAATTATTATTTTTGAAAAATATTTTACCTGAAAACGTATAAATAAAGTCTATGCTATATATAAAACCGTATTTAAAAGTCAGTTCTCTATATTTTATAAAAACATATTATAGAAAAAATATTTTCAGTTTTTCTCTAAAGATTTTTATATAAATTAAAATATTCTAAAAAAATGTATAGAGTTGGCAAAATTCAGATGTTTTGCCAAAACCATTGCTAATATTCCAAATTCGAATTTTCTTAACGATATGTTGGTAAAATTTAGTTTCAAATACTTCTACTTAAGTTTCTACTTTTGTTAAATATTCTATTAAAATATTCATACTTGTTTTGACTTATGATACTAAAGAATTATCTGTTATGAACTGGATAGCTGAGGTATTTGATGACACTGAGCAAATGTTTGAACTTAGAAGAAAAACATCTTCAATATTCAAAACAAATATATTTCTTACAGAAAGGAAAGGTAGCTGCAAGTAAAACAAAAAACAAACTGGCTTACAAGGACATAAAAGATAAAAGTAAATGAAGTATCACAAATTTAATAAATTTAAATTGACTGGTACTATACAAAATTTAGAAGATTATAGAAAGTTTGTCAAACTGGAGACTAGAACATCTAAAAGATGTATGAAAAAAATTTGCTGAAAGCATAAAAATTAAAATTGGGAGTAAACAAAATGTTAAGCTATGGAGAGGACCCTTGAGAGATGATCTTGTACCTGATAGTTATGAAATGGCTAGGTTATTAAATTCTGTTTTTCTTCAGTTTTTTTATTACTGTTGAAGGCTTAAGCAATACTCCTCATCTCTAGTAACTGATAGATTAAAACAGTGTTGAACGAGACAACTGCATAAATTATGAGCTTGTTAAAATAAAAGTGAAAAGTTTAAAAATTGATAAGGATCCTGGGCAAGATAACATTTCCCTGAGGGATTTAAAGGATGTTAAAGACTTAATATGTGAGCCGTTTGCCACAATTCGTTTATAAGTTCTTGAATAGTGCACAAAACCAACAGATGTAAAATTAGTTAATGGCACTCCTATCTTCAAGGGAAACGATAGAAGTTGTTCCAGTAATTATAGGCTTATTAGTTTTGCATAATGTGTGGGAAAAGGTTTGGAAAGTATAATAAATATACTTTATAAATTTCTTTATCAAAGTTTAGAATTTTATCAGATGGTCAACACGGTTTCACTAAAGAAAAATCTTGCGTTAAAATCTTTTAGCATATTCTAAAAATGTTGCTGCATATGTAGATGAAAGGTAAGGGTTTAGATTTGGTATATCTGTGTTTTTAAAGCATTTGACAAAGTGCCACATAAAAGGCTTGTAAATATGTAAAGAAACTTATATCTATATATCTGTGGGGGATAAGTTAACTAATTGGATAAAAGATTAGCTTAATGGAAGGAAAATGAGGGTTGTTATTAGTGGAGTTCAGTTAAAGTAGATAAATGTTGCAAGTAGTGTACCTCAGGGCTCTTAGGATCAATTGCTGTGTTTGATTTACATTAATGATATAGATGAAGGAATGGACAACAAATTACTTACATTTGCTGATGATATCAAGATTTTGGGTGTTGCTGGCTGTAAGAGAATGCTTTACAAAATGATTTAGATCATTGAGTGAGATGGGTAAATAGAAAACACATGGAATTTAATTATGATAAATGTAAGATATTGTGTGTGGGTTATAGTAATTTAAATTATAAGTTGGATTGGAATAACCGTAACAGCTTTATGAAATAAAAAGATCTTAGTGTAATTGTTGATCAGTCCCTAAAGACATTCAAGAATTTTCCTGTTGCTAGTGGTTAGGCAAATAGGATTTTAAGTTGAATTTACAAATATAATTAATACAAGTCTAAATATGTTATAGTTTCATTTTATAGATCACTGGTTAGCCCATATTTGGAGTATTGTGTTCAGTCTTGAGTTGCTTACCTTAGAAAATACTTTGAATTGTTGGAAAGGGTTTTGAAAAGAGGGTTATTAAAATTTTAGCTGAAATGAAGGGGTTGCCATATGAGGACAGATTAAGATCCCTAAGTTTTTTAAAGAGTTAGAATCTTGTTGAAGTGTTGAAGATTGTAAAATAAAATGATAATGTTATGTATGTAAAAACAGCTGGTTTGGGTTGAGAAAATTTTTTGCTCCTCTGCATAGAAAATTTTCTCAACCTAAACTAGTCGTTTTTACATATATATTTTTCTATACAAGTGGGTTTTCTCATTATCACTGAAAATAATAATGTTGATACATCAACATTGTTCGTACTTATCAGCGAGAATTATAGATCTAAGAGATACAAACATAGATTTAGGCAAGGTAGAAGCCGATTTCAGCTGAGACAATTTTATTTTTCAAATACGGTGTTTGACGAACGGAATAAGTTGCCTTCAGATGTCGTGAAGGAAGAAAATTTGGGTAAGTTTTAAAGAAAGCTTGATAGATGTATATGATATATATGAATGATAAGGGCTGGTTTTGGTTTTGTTTTTTTTAGTTTGGCTTAGAGGATGGGTCAGCAGAGATGGACTAACAAATCTCTTGTTGCCCCTAAACATTAGGTTATGATATAATTCAGTTTCACACAATTTATTCCTTCAGTTACTAAAATCATTCTAAATTTAAAATAACATTTCGACCATAATTTGATAAAAGAATGTATGTGCATCAGTTAACTGGCGAACCGCTAGACCAGTTGTCACCACATCTACTACATAGTTTTAAAGCCCTTTGTGAGGAATGACATAAAGAGATTGTCATTTCTAACTAATGTCCCCTATATCACATTCCACTTCGAAATTAACACCTATGTATTCCTACAACAAAGACTGGATTCGTTAGTTAGATTAAAACAAATACAGTGAAATTTCCTTTTTGAATTTGCAGATCGTACTGTTGTAAATAGTTTCGAAGCTTCAAAAATATAAACTAGTTTATAGTAACTTTAGTTTAAATTATTCTGACTAGACTACGATATAATTAGGATGTAGACTTTAGTATGATGTAAATTAATCATACGATTCTGAAACAAATAATAAAAATTAAAGCTAACCATCACTAATAATTCTGTAATGAAAATAGTTATTCTTACCATAGTTGGCAAAACATTCAGATGAAATGTTTTGACTATGTTGTTGTTCCAATGATACGTCTTTTGTTATTGCAGAGGACACATCTACAGAGGAGATGCTAGCTTCCATAGTTTTGTTATTCATTTTTTGGAAGTGACTGTTGTTCCTAGGACTGTATTTTTTATTATTTCAGGTGATACATTTACTACAAATATTAGTATTTCTAGGGCTTTGTTTTTTATTGTTACAAATCGTACATTTAGCAAGAATACTGTTATTACAGATTATACATTTACCGCATGTGCTATTGCTCCCAGGGCTTTGTTATTGTAAATACTAGACTATGTTATTTTTCTAAGAGTTTTGTTCCTTGTTGTTGCAAATAATACATTTCCTGAGTATACCTTTTTATGATTGCATTCTTTGTTTTGTATTAAATTTTCTTCGGAAATATTTCTCAATTTTTTATCGTCTGCTTTTAGTACTCGATAAACTTTTTTCCCTGCATTTTTGTTAGTAAGACTTATGCACTAAAACGTTATTGTGTATTTTATTATTAACACGTTCTCGGCTTTGATTGTTGTATAAGTGTAAAGCTACGCAATGGGTTATTTATTCTGTCTATCTAAACCCAATATTTAACGTCGTAAGCCTGCATGAACAAACTTGCTGAGCCATTGAGCGCTTCAAGTTCTATTGAATATTCCTCGAGCGCTTTCTTGTGGCCTATTAATTAAAAACGCTTTTTGCTGAAGATACTGTTTGCTTTCAAGTCTAATTAAACATCCCTTAGATCGAAAGTTGGTTGTGGTCTAATAGTTAATGTGCGCAGATTTGAATATGAGAACTTAGTGTTCGTGTCCCTTTACCACAAAAATCTCATCGGGAGTTCAGGACTATGGATGCGTTCAAAGAAAGAAGATCAATTCCCACCATTCTATCAGACAAGATTAGTCAAATGGTTGGCACTGAATTATGCTGATTAGATACCTTTCTCCTGAGTAGAAGCTTTATGAATGTGGCCTTTCCTTCTCCAGAATTGTGGTAACATTTCCCTTATCATGCTGCGTTTTTAGAATTATATAAATGTAGGCCCGGCTTGATTAGGTGGTTATGGCGCTCGACTCGCAATAGGAGGGTCGCGGGTTCTTTTTTTCCCGTCCCAACAAACACACTTGTTCTTTCAGCCGTGGAGGCGTTACAATGTTACGATCACTCCCATATTTGTTAGTAAAAGAGTAGCTTAAGAGTTGATGGTGGGTGGTTATCACAAGCTACCTTTCCTATAGTCTTACACTGCTAAAATATAAACGGTTAGCAAAGACAACCATCGTGTAGCTTTGCACAAAATTCAGAACAAGCCAAACAACAACCAAGTGTTATAAATCCGTCTATCAATTCAAAATAATGGACGGTGTCGGGAGGTATCTCTCTTGTAGCTTTGCAGAAAAACTAAAGAAACAAACAAATGAAACCTATACACCCTTCTTCCCAGCGTAACATTGTTATCGGGGACTACAAAATGCCTAGAAAAGTTTTCCCAAATAGCTTGTTATTAAGTGTTATCTTAAACATATTTCCTTCTATTTTTATCGTTCGTTACGGAAAATTTTCTTGAGCCTAAAATATTAACTTTATTATAAAAAAAATTCTTCACTCCTCTCGTTATAGATAATATTGAACGAGACATAAAACCGTATATTCAGTACGGTAGTCTAACGTTTCAATTGTATGTTTGTACAATTACTCCATATGTCCAAAATATGATAGATTATATTCCGTTACTAACTTATCCCTTGTACCCATAGTGTGTATGGGTGTACGTCTTACAGGAAAGCCACATTAAACTATTTGCTGTGTCCACCGAGGGGAATCGAGCACCTGATTTTAGCGTTGTATATCCAAAGACTTACTTCTGTCCCAGCGGAGACTGTACCCACAGTGAAGCTTCGAGACGACATTTAAATAATTGAATATTCTTTACATAAAGCGTAAGAATTTAAAAGCACTTTTAACATAAAAATAAACATCCATTCTAAGTATATTCTTGTTTAATGTATATTGTAACGTATACAGTCATGTAAAAAAGTTAGGACACCCTTTGAAAGCCTGTGCATTTTTGTAACATTTTTGAATATATAGATATTTCATCTCAATTTTAACAATGCTGAGAGATTATAGAAATATAACTAAACAATTAAAACTGAAGAAAAGACTTTTCAAGATCTTCTGTAAAATGTAATCGACAAAAATGTATATTCTAACTGAGGAAAAAGTTAGGACACCCCCAAATTTATTCCCACTTAAAATGGCTCAACTCACACACAGGTGTATCACACCAGGTGCACTTGATTAGAAGACCTTTACTCAGCATTTTGAATGAGACTTGCCCTATATAAAACTCAGACATTTAGTTTGGTGTGTTCCTGACTGTCGAAGTGAGAGTGAGCACCATGGTGAGAGCAAAAGAGCTGTCTGAGGCCTTCAGAAAGAAAATTGTAGCAGCTTATGAGTCTGGTAAGGGATTTAAAAAGATCCCAAAAGATTTTGAAATCAGCCATTCCACTGTCCGGAAAATAATCAAGTAGAGAGCTTTCAAAACAACTGCCAACATGCCCAGGTCTGATTGTCCAAGCAAGTTCACCCAGATAGCAGACCGCAAGATGCTAAAAGAGGTCTCCAAACACCCTAACATGTCATCACAGGATCTACAGCAGGCTCTGGCTACTGTTGATGTGAAAGTACATGCCTCTACAATCAGAAAGAGACTACACAAGTTTAACTTGCATGGGAGGTGTGCAAGGAGGAAACCTTTGCTCTCTAAGAGAAACATCAAGGCCAGACTGAAGTTTGTCAGAGAGAATGTAGACAAAGACCAAGACTTCTGGAATAATGTTCTTTGGACAGATGAGTCCAAAATTGAATTATTTGGACACCAGAACAAACGACATGTTTGGCGTCAACCAAATACAGCACTCCAGGAAAAGAACCTCATACCAGCTGTGAAGCATGGAGGTGGAAGTGTCATGGTTTGGGGCTGCTTCGCTGCAGCAGGACCTGGACAGCTCACAATCATAAAATCCACCATGAATTCTACTGTGTATCAGAGGGTGCTTGAGGATCATGTGAGACCATCTGTACGAAAATTAAAGCTGAAGCGAAACTGGATCCTGCAACACGACAATGACCCAAAACATACCAGTAAATCCACCAAGGACTGGCTGAAAACTAACAAATGGAGAGTCCTCGAATGGCCGAGTCAAAGCCCAAATCTTAATCCCATTGAGATGCTGTGGGGTGACTTGAAACGGGCTGTACATGCAAGAAACCCCTCAAACACCTTACAGCTGACAAAATTCTGCATTGAGGAGTGGGGTAAACTTTCTTCATACCGATGTCAGAGACTGGTAGATTGCTACGAGAAGCGTCTCACTGCAGTTATTTCAGCCAAAGAGGGTAACACTAGCTATTAGGGGTAGGGTGTCCTAACTTTTTACTCAGTTAGAATATGCATTTTTCTAGAATTACATTTTACAGAAGATCTTGAAAAGTCTTTTCTCCAGTTTTAATTGTTTAGTTATATTTCTAGAATCTCTCCGTATTGTTAAAATTGAGATTAAATATCTATATATCCAAAAATGTTACAAAAATACACAGGATTTTCTAGGGTGTTCTAACTTTATCACATGACTGTATGTGTGCATAAAAAAGAGAAGTACAAAGACAAAAATAGCGATATTTTGTCACAGACAATTTGCAAGAAAAATGTCACGTTTTCCCTATAGCAATCAAATAATATTACTAAATGCAGTTTTACTCCCTATGTGGTTTTTGACTGCAATTCCTTATTCAATAAGCAATATTAGTTGAGCTAATCCATGTCCATAATATCATATTAGTATTTTATTTTTTTTACAGAGGGAGTAACTTCATGGCCACTAGTTGAGTTTAATTGAATCGTCAACAAGTTCTATTAAACAACTGATATTGCAACATCTATTTAATCGTGAATCTTGCAATACATTCAGTACAACAGAAATGGAAATTTGTTTGCAAAAATTCAGCGGAAGATCCACTCACAAAGAGACAACTCAGTCTCCAAGTTTCTCGAGTTATTTACCTTTTAGTTGCCGACATTACAGCTTGAAAACACCATACTAGATATGCAATAAGAACTTTAAAACCGTTTTCTAATCTTATACAAATTTTTAGTCATTGCCTCAAAAATAACATTAAACACTCTTTTAAATCGCATAAGGTATCACAGAATGTCATCTTTTAAAGCACCTGTTTAGTAATAATATCACATAAAAAGAAAAAATCATCAAATAAATAATTGTTGGTAAAGTTTTAATCATTTAAAAAATATTTAACACTCTTTCAAAGCTATCTGCAAAATTAATTATGAGATTATGTACATTCGTGACATTCAAGTCAAGTACCTTTATGTTATAAGAGACAAAGTTATTTTAATGGTTTTTGTCCTCAAACCGAAAAAGGAAATTATAAAGATTTACCGGATATATACGTATTATAATAATTAAAGATTCTCCTTGCATCATTCCTATAACTACCGAATGATCTTATAGCCAAACACGAGTTGTGTGAAAAAGGAAATTTCTCATTACGACAACTCGATAAATCAACTCCTACGAGTTATTTTTCATTCTTCCCATTTGAGTGTTTACTTTTCCTTCACAAAGTGCTAATTATAGAAACACTGGGGAAAACAACCGCAGTATCTGGTGGAACAAGAAATATAAATTTAGAATTGAAGTTAATCGAAAATATGACAATTTATAATAAGATTATACAAGTAACTTATTAATGTTTTCTGAACTCCATGAGGAGAAAGTTCCTTTCACTTTAGACAGAACTCACAACTGTCAACACGCATTACTCTACACGCTCGTACTTATTCTCGAAATCCCTTTAGATATACAGAGTTTATAAGCATGAACTTTAAACTTTTAAAAGCTTCTTAAGGCTAAATACTGTTAAGGGATTTCTGAACACGACTAATGATAATTTTTAAACATCAGTTTCTTTGGGATTTTTAATCGTACTTGATAATCAAATAAGCTTCGTGCTTCACTGGTGTCTCAGACAGTCTTATAACATGTTCCAGCATTGAATGAAAACTGATAGCAGCATAAAATAGGCAAAGCGTTCAGTTAAAAACTTGTTAAGCACATCTTTCCAGAAAATCTATTATGAGTATTAAGGCAAATTAATAGTACTGTATTATAATGTTATCATCTTATCATACTCCTGAAAATGAATGCTAACTTTTCTACAAACATTGTTACATTTAGTCTAAATATCAATTAATTAAATAGGTTCGAAGCAGATAAACCCACCAGAGCCTTTTAAGTAGAATATCTATGTACAATCTATATATATAGATCTAGATCTAGATATATATAAATCTATATGCGTTAACTATATGCAATAAACTAACACTGTTTCGCTTCATAAGTATCTTGCAGACGTTTAAACACCATGTTTACAAAATAACTGTAACCACTTCTTACACTAATATTAAATTTAAAGAGGCTTAACACAACTGTGCATTAGTTCTACAAACGTTAAAAGGGAATTTAACATAACAAAATATTACACTGAGAACAAACGACAATAGTCTTGAAACGGAAAATAAAAGAAAAACAATGGCTGCATTTAATCCTGCTATATTATTTTCCTTTGTCATAAATTTTATTCTAACCTGTCAAGAACACACCATCATTGACAAACAACATACTCCAATAATATTTTCGTTCCCATGAATTTTATTCGTTCCATAAACAGAGAAAATACCAAAAAGATGTTAATCCTCATAAGTAACAATTTTAACAGCGGTCGAATATTCTCAAAAATAACAGATAAAAATTGTTTTGATATATTTCTATGTTTTGCATACGAATTTGAGCCTTTCAAAATACCTTGCAATTAACTGCTTTACAAATAATGGAAAGGATTAAAACAATTCATAGTAATTATTGCTCCCTATTTATTCTGAAAGTAGTTTGTATTTAACATTTCTTCAAGTGACTCTATGTTGAAGCATCATTCGAACTATTCTTAATGTATATTGGTGCACTCATTACCGAATCGAAGGTAAAGAAAAGAGTAATAAACATATATTTTCACCTATATTGATACATTTAATACGTTAATTCTTTCGATAGAAATTTAAAATTCAGGGATATAAACGTTATGTGTTTATGTAATACCGAAAGTTACATTGATTATGTACGCAGAACCACATCTCCACAACAAGCATGACTATATATATCTTGTTCTCAGATCCAGGTATGGAGATGTGGTTCTGAACGTTCACAATTGTCCTGTAATTAAATTAACTTAAAAAAGATCAAATATTTTTTTTAATTGTTTTCAATAAGTTTTAACTTTGTAGTTACTTAATTGCATTTGAGATGTTCATTTTGGAAGTCATAAAAACTATAGAATTTTGTGTAAAGCAATATAATATTTAGTAAAATACAGTATGCTAAATTAAAATGTATATATTATTTCTATGAACTACATCATCGGTGTTTTGAGGGTCTTCAGGATAAACTTTTGTTGTTTTCATATTGGGAAAGACTATCTAGCATTATGGTTTTCAATGATACATGACGAAAACAATGAAATCAACCTCTTATAATATTCATAGGTTCTGTTATTTCTTCAGACATATTGATTGAACTGTAAGGGGTTTATTCTTAAACATATATTTTAATAACTGCGTTTGTTTCAGTTTACTGCATGTGACGTATATTGTTGGGTGTGTATTGCGCAAGTACCACTTATTCTCTAATTTTGTAGAATATTCTCGAGAATAAGAATCAACAATATACGTTTTACGAAAACACTAATGTATTTTTGAATATTATTGAAGGTTCAAGAGACTCACCTAATGCTATAAAACTAGCTGAGAGACAGAATATAAAATTATTGATCAGCTACAGCAACAATACTATAAGCCACTGAAGCTAAGATTGTGATTAAAGCTTATTAATAAAAAAACTAATAATTTGACCAGAAACGTTTTTATATTTCGAACATTGTAAACCATTCAGCTCAAGTGAATTAAATTCAGACGATAGTATTTCTACTTGGATATTAAATGTCATAATCAATAAAAGTCAGCGAGATTCTCGAAAGTTCAACAATTTTCGAAATAACACGCTAGATTTTTTGTAAAACAGATATTCTTGATTCTTACTCTCAAGAATCTGCTACAAATTTAGAGAACACGCGGGACACACCTAACAATATATGTCACATGTATCAAACTGAAACACACATAGGTATTAAACTAAATATATAATAGTAAATCTGCTACACCTTCCTCTTTAGAGATTTATATATTAACATTAGACAACTTTCAATAACTAAAATGTTATGTATATATATATAGATTGATAACAATGCATTACGACCCGGCATGACCAAGTGGTTAAGGCACTCGACTCGTAAACTGAGGGCCTGGAGTTCGAATCCCCGTCACACTAAATATGCTCGCCCTTTCAGCCGTGCAGGAGTTATAATGTGAGGGTTAATCCCCCTATTCTTTAGTAAAAGAGTAGCCCAAGAGTTGGCCGTGGGTGGAGATGAATAGCTACCCCCTCTAGCCTTACACTGCTAAATTAGGGACGGCTAGTAAAATTCAAAACAAACCAACCAAACAATGCATTAAATATAATACCTTGTCAAAGAATTATGCACTTTCAAAAATATATATTATTATATTTTTATAATAACATTATGACAATACAATTAATAACACCTGAAAATGCTTAGATACAAATGTTATATTTTTGTCTAAACAAAATCAATAATCACAAGATGTAGTTGTTCTTCAAAAGCTAGAATCGATTTCAAAGGAGTAGCAGGACTTTTTGGGTTAGGTTTTCTATTAAATTAATATGCATAACAAGTTTTGTAAAGGTGAGAAATATCTTGCCTAATTTTTGTGCCAAAGAAAGTCCCAGAATTTTGTCGCATAGGCAACCTTCAGTATTTCAAAATGGTATGTTTTTGGAATAACAATTTGATAAATTACAGCTCATTCCTCTGAATCTGGCACATTTGATGGTCTCCACGTTTTCAGGAGCACGACATTATGAAAAAGTAACCATTTAGAATTTTCTACAGCTCATTCTTTATGAGTGCATATTTAAATAGTAATGAGATCTGCTAATCAGTTTCTTTCTCATAGATCAGATTTCTTCTAGCAAACAGAACTTCACCAGGTCATTGTCACTCGCCAATAACTTTTCAGTTGCAAAATTATTCACAGTATTTCTGTAAGCTCCAAAAAATCTATAATATCGTCCTATGAACATGTGTCTATAATTTATTTTTAACTTGATTTCTTCGCTTGAGCTCGAGTCACAGCACACGAGTGAAACATGTCTCGATTTTCCTCAACAATATCATCCTTAAATGAAACAGTGGTCGGTTCACTAACCGTTTTGGGTTCGGCAACAACTTTTCTCCCCGCCAAATCGTTTCCCAACAATTTTGATACATCTCTAATTCGTAGAGAAGGTTTTATTCCAGTTACAACTGGTCCAGAAAGTAGGTCTGATTTTAAATTAGTGTTATGAAGAGGAACATTTGCAAAGCCATTTTCAATACCATCTGTAATAACAGACTCACCAGTGACAGAACTCGACCCTAAAGGCAGTATACCTTTTAACAATATTGCTGGAAATATTTATCAACCTCAGTTTCATTAAATGATGGTACTTTAATACAACGATTGAGTTCAAAGTTGTCATTTTGCCTTCGTAAATCGGAGTTGAGTCTAATTTCCATTTCTTTCAGCCTTATTTCTTTCTCAGCTTCGACACCTGCTTTTTGGCCTCGATACGGATACTTTCTCTTTCTGCTTCGATGCGAGCTAGCTATTTCTGGACTTTGATACGGGCTTAATTTATTTCAATTTTAATTGAATTTCTAACTTATCTTTATCACTCAACTCCAGTTAGGTAGTGGAGACACTAGAATATTTTGCTAATGTTTCCTCAGACAACAAATCCTAATTGACTAATATTTCAACAATATGTTTTTCAGTCAGTTCATTGTCATTGATCTTATAAACTCTAATTCTAAAATTTTGGCCATTTCAAGCAATTCATTTTTGTAATACAAGAAGATGTTGATAATTAGACATGATCAAATATTGTTAAAACTGATAAATATAAATAGAATTATGGTGTGAATTTGAATTTATTTCGAATTTTATCTCTGATTCTGATCTCAGTAACTAGCCCCCCAGTTTATTATGTTACGAATAGTAATTTATTTCGGACGAGTTTCCAATTTATTATGTTACGTACGTTACATATTACTATTTCAACTAACCAGAAATTTGAATTTAAATTTAGAAGTTAATTAAGTTCTAATATATATTAAACTTACGATATTTGCAAACCAGAATGATACACACAATACTTCTTTCTTAACTCATATATACAAACAACAATACAATTTATGATAACGGTTACTACAACTAATTATTGCAAATAGTGATTTATTTTCAAGAATTTTACAAACTTATAAACAATACTGAGTCTTATATCCGGTTCTCGAACTGAACATTTTAACGACGACTCAGCTCCACAATGACAAAATTAAGTCTGAGTTGATATTGTCACACTTCACTTAAGGTAGCTAGCTTGGTTGGCTTCACATAGCTGACTTTTACCGATGAAGATATTTAATGCTCTCGCAGAAATATTAACGTCCAAATTTATTTCGCTGAAGTTGAACAATTTGTAAAGTACAAAATATATAAACTTTCCTGGTCAAATTCTGTAGTTTTCCAATTAATAAGCGTTAATCATAATTATGGCTTCCGAGGCTTATAATGCACTGGCAGTAGCTTACAAATAATAATCTGCTCTGTCTTTTGGTGCTTTGGTTTTTATAGTTGAAGTCGAGATTTTCAAATATTCAGCAATGTTTGAAAACTGCCAGTGTTTTCGTAAGACAACTATTCTTGATTCTTCCTCTAAAGAATCCTCTACAAATTTACAGAATAGACAGAACTTGCGCAATACTAATCCAACAGTATATGTCACATACATCGAATTGAAACACACGTAGGTGTTAAACTAAATACACAATAGTAAATATGTCCGGTTTGGGTTGGTTTGCTTTTGAATTTCATAAAGCTACAAAAGGGCTATCTACGCTAGACGTTCCTGATTTAACAGTGTAAGTCTAGAGAAAAGGCTGCTTATCATCACCACCAACCGCCGACTCTTTGGCTACTCTTTTACCAACAATTAGTGGGATTGACCGTCACATTATAACGCTCTCACGGCTGTGAGGGCGAACATGTTTGGTGTGACCGGGATTCGAACCAACGACCCTCGGATTAGGAGTCGAACGCCTTAACACGCTTGGCCATGCCGGGCCGAAGGGTGTCACGACCAACATTTCAATAGCAGTTTGTAATAATCCTTATTATAAACTGAATTGTTATATATATATTAAAATATATTTGAGTTAAGGAAGAAAATTGTATGTATCAGTCTTGTTGGCAGATATCATAAATTTGGTATGTATTATCATTAAACTAGCTTCTAAATTGAAATAAAATTTTGGCTCTTTGAAATCGTAATACGTAACATACGTAACGTAATAAATCAGAGATTCCTCTGAGATAAATTACAATATGTAACAAAGCTAATTTAATAAGGAACCTGTTATACGTCATTTGACACTCTCCCAGTACATAATGCATAAGAATATATCAATGCAATATATGTTTATAGATATAATACATAGATGCACAAACACAGACAGAGAGGAATCTATCAATCTGGCTCCCCTTTAAGGAGGAAACGCTCTGTGGATTAGTTTTAAGACGGCTGAGCGAGGATTAATGACTTTTCTGATAAACACTGCCATTAAACGTGTGTGAATCTTCCTCTGTATCGAACCACACAGATTACTATATATAAATATTCCAGTGCTGATACAGTTCATATTTGTGGAAGAACTACAGAAGTAGTTTATAAAATAACCAAAGGCCTAATGTAACAAGTGGAAACGAAATCGTTTCGTAAGAAAATGTTATTGACAGAATTGCAATCTTAAGTTATTTTTATGAAAATTTATCTAATAATCGTGTTCCAATATTCTTTTATATCTGTTTCTCAAGTAACTTTCTTCTAATATTTTTATCTCTCGCTACAGAATGACTATTATTTTTTCTCTCTCTGATATATATATTCTAATAATTTGTATATATAGTAACCATCTAATGTTATTGTATCTGTGGTAACGGTCCATTAATTGTATTCTTTGTCTAATAAAATACATAATACTATTACTATCTCTAGTTTTTGTCTTAATTTCTCTAGTTGTTGTTGTTATTGTTTCGTTTTCAATTTCGCGCAAAGGTACTCGAAGGCTATTTGCGTTAATTGATTCTAATTCTGAAGCGATAATCTACAGAAAATGTAATTAATTAACACCATCCACTAATAACTTTTGAGTTACCATTTACCAAATAATAAAGAGATTGACTGTCACGTTCTGAAGGGGACGTGAATTCATTTTGAAACCTTAAGATTTAGCTTCGAGTTCCCTAATAGCCAGACCATGTCAGAACTATTCTCTCTTGTAATGATTCCTAGTACTTTTAATAACGACTACAGAGTTATATGATGGTGTTGCTCTTATAATGCCTTTCTAGTTGCAATAAATTTTCTTTCATTATAATTATGAATGATTTGATGATATTCTCATTCTCAATTGATAAATAATTAATTACATTAAAACACTTTCGTATAACTTTATGTTTATTACTCACAACAGATCATTTCAAAACTTTTATTAGCGATACATAAGGTTCCAAAACAATAAAAATTGTTAACTTACCGTCCATACTCCTGATAAGTGAGAAAACTTACAGATCTTAAAATCGATTGTTAATATCCGCGATTGGCATATCAAAGATATAAAATCGTGTAGCATTGTTCTTAACAAGAAAGAAACAAAATAAATCTACTTTTAAGTGTAAACAAGTTTGTACCTGTCAGATAAAACCTTGGAAAAATATAGGAAAGCCTCATCCAAAAAAACCAGTATTAACATCAACACTTTGTTGCTCTCAAAAATAGATAAATAAAATATTATTGGAAGAAATGATTTGAAACAAAGGACACCAATAAATACTATGTTAAATCAAATGTCTGCCATTTAAACGATTTTGTTTAATTGAAACTAGAAAAGGAGTAACTGAATATAAAGATCAAATTACACTTGAAAATACTGTTATATATTTTGAAAATTTAAAATAAACCAAAAACTTTATCATATAACAACATTAATAATTTGCGCAGTGAAACTGTTAGGAAAAAAGATAACTCGCAAAAGCTATACTGGTAAAAACATCATATTATATCCTGAAAATTCTCTCTGCCTCTATCAATTAGAACATATATAATTTTGCTCTCCATATTTTTTATTTCTGTATTTTTTATTCGCTATATATAATTATGGTGACTTGTGTTAAGTAATTCTATTCCAAAATATGCACTGCTTTCATTTGTAATTATTGTTAATTCTAAGTTGCTTAAATATGGTCTGTTCTATTATAAAGTTGTTCAAAATCTTAGGTTTGTATTTTACTTTATTGGCTTTTAGATAATTATATAGGTTGTGACTGGTACCCCAGTAAGACAGCGGCAAAGTTACAGACTTACAACTTTAAAATTTGCGTTTTGATTGTTCGCGGTGAACACAGCTGTTAGCACAATGTGGCTTTGCTCTAAAACAAAGACAGCATTTGACAGCTCAAGTAAATTTCTAAGCATAGTTTAACTGTAATTTTTTTCTAAATGACAAAACCTATGTACCTTTTTTCTTCTTTATAAATGCGTAAAACTAAGCCTTTTAAATAAAATGGATAATTTATTTCAACATCTATGAAAATATCTGATATAAAATGACTCAAAATAGACTATTGCCTTGTGAAATACTAGTTCTAAGGCTATGGTAAAAATATCTTATATAACTCCAAATAACTTTTCTTGTTCTTTAAAATTACTATAACAACTAATCAAGTATTCCTTTGAAAACACATGAAATCAAATAATAAAGTCGAGATTTATAATAGTGTTTAGTAAGAGGAAAATGTCGAGCTGTATTCTCTAGTGAGTTAACATAGTCACACTAGACACAATTTTTATATTCGTAAAACAAGAAACAATATAATATTATCTGATGTGTTTCTCTTTACTTTAAGGGAAAATGTCAATATACTTGCGTGAATATTTCTTCGTAATAGCATTCCCTTGAGAATGATATTCTGGCGTACATCCAAAATTTGAAAGTCTATGAAAGACGAAGATATTAGATGTTTTGAGAGTCATGTTGCCATAAAGTTGATAGAGTCACGAAGAAGAGGTTGTTTTTTAGAATGGTACATTCCATAGGTATAAGAAGTAAGATAAATATGTTTCATGAGTTTGGTGGGAATATCAAGTAATATTATATTTAAGCTAAAAATAAATGGTTTTAAAATATGAAAACAATGGATTCAAAGTAAAATGGCTTACTTTAAATGGTTTTAGTTGTTTGTAACATGAGTATGTCAAATTAACTCATAAAATCTGTTTTTGTTATACAAGCAACTGTCTTCAATTCCGAGAATTATTGGTGTACATGTAATTATAATACGAATCAAAACCCTAGAACCTCCTACCTTATTTGCTTCTAAGCTCAAAGCTACATAGGTGACTATCTGTCCAATAAGTGAAATCGAACCCCAGATGCTAACGTTCTAAGTAATACGAATCAAGACCCTAATAACTCCTGTCTTATATGTTTTTTTAGCTTAAAGCTAGATAGTTGACTGTCTGCCCAATGCGTGAAATCGAACCTCAAATGCTAACGTTCTAATTCAAAAACTTACCACTGACCCAATGAGGGCTCCTCTTCCTACATAAAAATCGTGAATTCCTAGGTAATTTTTTTTGGAGCTATATTAGATCCTGGGTAGTTCATGGTGTTTATTGATTATTATTGTTTCTATTAATTTTAAGGTGTTTTGAATACTTAAATCACTGCTGCTACCAAACATTGCCATCGAAAAGACCTCTCTGAGGCGGGATACAGTTGTCTTCCAGTAGTGGTGACCCCTCGTTTACCTATGATAGCATTAGGAAAAGAGATCGTAACATTTTAAATCAAGGTGAAAATAAAACCGGTTGAGCTCATTGCTGGTCTTGAAAAGTTACCTTATTTAATATAGAAATATATTTTATTTCCTAAAATAAATAAAATTAACGTGATCAAATTAGTGTACGCTGCAGGAGAGATTGAATTCATTCTCATGACAAGAAGTTATTTTATTATTGTAAAGCATAAGTTAGTTGGTTACGAATTGCAAGACCTTTATTTACAATTTCAAATTTTCTTAATGGATATCCAAACACTATGAGAAACGCATTATGAAAAAAAACTTCATTTTTTCCAAATCATTTTAAGACAATTATGTATAAATATAATACAATTTTAATAACTATTGCTAATAACAAAAATTAGGTTCAATGGATTGTTGAGTGTCTTTCTTTCAGAATTGCTATTTAACCATTTATCAGTTTAGGAAATCTGCATTAACTTAGTTGATATCTTAGTCACACTTTCAGACTTGGAACATTTTCTTCTAAGTTATTCAGCAGAGTTAGCGCTATTACACAGCCTGCTTTGGTTTTATTGTTTTGAAATGTTTATATGTCTAAAGTAATTCCTGTACGCTGGATCCGAAAATGATGATCAATTTTCTCCTGCATACACAGAATTGTCACAAAACCTCACATGTACTTTTACATAAACAAATAATTTTCACTGAAACTGGGTCCCGTTTTGTTGATAACCACTGGCTATAGATCTTTCCAGACAAATCACGACATAAGAGTTGTATAGTCATCTCGATCGTTCTAGAACCTGAAAACAACAAACATAGTAATAAAAATATGTTAATTGTGGTAAACAAAATAATAATTTCATCTAAGAAATAATTTTTTCCCATTCGTGAAAAAGGATAGATGATAGAAAAAATGAATATTATTTTTGAAATCTGCTTAGTTGAATTAGGGTAAATCCGTTTTCAAAACCAAAATAACTTTTTGAAAATTAAATTCGCAGACCTGTGTTATCAATGTATTGATAAATAGCATACACGTTTCTAAGGTTAGTTAGTAAATTGGTATTATTTCTGATAATATTCCTTTTATATCAAAAACTCTCAACATATTCATTCCATAGAATAACTTCAGCAGAGTTATTGGTAATTTTTACCCTTTTTTTAATCTAATTTAACAAGCAAGACTCTCATTGGAATAGTAACTTTCCTGTCTACCTATTAAATCTACCTTATATTTATTTCAATGATTTTCTTCAGTTCTACTTCAATACAAAAAGAGAAGTGGTGTGTGTGTGTGTTTCCTTATAGCAAAGCCACATTAAGCTATATGATAAGTCCATAGAGAGAAATCGAACTCCTGATTATAAAGTTCTAAATCCGTAGAGTTACTGTACTAGCAGAAAACAAAACAGAATAACTTTTGTCACCATGAACCAATCATCACCTTAGATTTTGAAGTTGTTTCTGTAAATTAACATCGTAGTGGAGAAAAATTGTAAAAAAAAAAAAAAAGGCTTAGAGCAACGTATTAGTATTCAAATTTTAATCCGAGAATACATATTCTGTAAGATTGCTTTTTTAAAATATTGAAACTTTCTACTTTGTCTCTAAACAAAAGATCAACATATATCCTACAAATGTTTATCTTCAAGACTTACGTACAAGTGCCTTCTCTCTCCACTGTTGAATCAGATAACGTTCTGAAATAAGTTCAACGTTTTCCTTAGGGAAGGATGTTTAGTGTATTTACACTATGCAGAAGAAGAAAAGTTCATCTTTCGAAAGCGCTCTGGTTTTCGGGTTTATATTTCATTTTTATCAGACACATTGATTGGTATCTTTTTTTCTCTAACATTTGATTAAGGCCATCTTCTACTCTAGGCCATAAGGATAGGATCTCTCCTACGACTCTCCAATAACCATTTTCCTCTCCAATAGGAATAAGTGTTACAAAATAATAGATCAAATATACAAAGTATGTTCATGACTGAGCGGCACCTGTTTTTTATTTTCCAATTTTTATCTCCCGCGGAGTAAAAAAAACGCACTTTCATGTAAATGATGATATTATTCTAATATCACAACTATATTCTAACTATCTTCAACAGACGTTTCAGAACTTTTTATTGCATCTTACTGTTGAACATGGTTTATGTTTCGTAACATATAAATAACAAAATTTTAATTCTGCAGTCACACTGCCAAAACTTATAAGAGTAAAGTTCGTCTGTATACAAGTTAAATGTAATTTTGTGACGTAGTACACAGTAATTAATATAGATTTTTTTTTTTCTGTGGAGTTATCACCCAAAGTTACACAAAGGTTATCTGTGCATGAGTGTTCCTCAATTTGAAGTGATCGAGTAAATGAAAGGCGGATAGTCAACAACAATCACTAGAAACACTTTCATGGGCTATTGTTGTCTGACTAAATAATGTAATTTTATAGCCAACCTTATAGCTCACCCATAGCCACTAAATGCACAACGAGTTTTTTTGGCAATGGTACACGAACCCTAAACCCTCGAGTTCGTAATCTGAGTAAGCTACCACTGTGGCACACTTACTATTTATTAGTATAAAATAGAAGATATAAAACGCACATTTGTTTAACTAAAAATTAAACTGGTTTAATATACGGGTAGTACGTTAAACTTCTTTAGTGAGCATTAATATAAAAAATTCCAACGCTTAAAAATCTAGAATTTCTGCTTAATAAATGTTTGCACTTAGACCATAGAGCTAACTCCACCAAGGTCAAGCTGACTAGATGTGTATTACAATTTATCACAGTAAGTAAGAAACTAATAAATAAGAGCACTCAGACATATTTCATACTCTCGCTTCGCTGTTCACTTTGCAAATTTATATTGGTTTTAGCTTGCGTTTTGTGCAAAGCTACACGAGGGCTATCTGCACTAGCTGTCCTTAATTTAGAAGTGTAAGACTAGAGGGAAAGCAGCTAGTCATCACTACCCACCGCCAACTTAAGAGCTACTTTTTACCAACGAAAAGGCGACATTGTTTTGTGTGGCGGGGATTCGAACCCGCGACCCTCAGATTACGAGTCGAATGTCTTAACTATCTGGCCATGCCGGAACTTCATGCGTTTGTATTGGATAACGACGAATTTCACTTTCGAAAACTAGAAAATCCTTCTCAGATTCAGACTGATGAAAGATCCTGATCATTTATTTGTTGTGTGATGAAAAGTATCAATCTTAATAAGCCCTTGAATTCAATCACATTTTACACAGTTATTAACCCAAAACTGCAAACATACCAAATCTTTCCATTATGCTTCAGTGTGATCTAGAATCTGGATCCAGATCAAATATGGAAAAAATTATTCCAGTACTGACTTTTCATCTTGTTTACAAGTTTCATATACGTCAGCCTATTAGTTTCTAGAATATGAACTCGGAAACACAAACAAGATTGCAATGGTCTCTCCCTCCATCCAAGGGGGAAGATAAATTCAACAAAAGCTACACAATGGGCTATCTGTGCTCTGCCCACCATGGATATCATAACCCATTTTCTAGGGGTGTGAGACCGCAGACATACCGCTGTGCTACTGGGGGGAATGAATAATAAAATGCTTTCGGCTATTAACATCCATAAATTAACAAATCATCTACCTCACCAAAATTATAATTATGTCTAACATACCACGTTGCTCGGCGTAAATTGCATTGAAAATAGCAGGTTTACTAACTATTGTAACGTGTTTCAGATAATTATAATACTTTACCAAAGTTGAATATTAATTTACATTCCAGGATGATTAATTAGAATTGTCAGTTTTAATTAAACTTGTCTGTAATATATACAACAGTAGAAAGTAGTTTGTTCTATACAAAGAGACATACCACAGATATATTCTGATAAGCAGAATGTGTGTGTATTTTGTGTTATTCACTGAAGTAATAGTTTGTGTTCCTCTTCACACCTCAACATTTCTCAGGAATCTGAAACTGGACTGACATTAACATCTAATATTTTATTTATGCCTAGAAAAGAAAAATCACTAATAATTCATATTTCGTAAATACATCCTTAGTAAGGGTTCAGTTCTATTCCTTTTTGGATATATGATATAAAGACAGCTTATGGTAACATTTTCGTTTTATCTAACAAATATATTTACTGATGTTATTATTGGGTGTAAGAAAAATTGTCTGAAATATATTACGTTGGAGCAACCTTAATTTATAACTCTGCCTAAAAAAACGTATTTGCTTTGCTATTGAAAAGAAAATCAAAATATATTTGATTTTTTATCCTATTTAAAATTTAAAACGTAAATCTTATTAACATATTATTTTATTACATGATTTTGGGATAAAAATCTTTTGTTTTGAATTTCTTGCAAAGATACACGAGGGCTGTATGCGCTAGCCGTCCCTGATTTCGCAGTTTAAAACTAGAGAGAAGGCAGCTAGTTATCACCACCCAACGCCAATCATTGCGATACTTTTCTACGAACGAATAGTGGAATTAATCGTCACATTATAACGCCTCCACGCCTAAAAAAGCGAACGCGCGACCCTCATATAACGAGTCGAGTGCCTTATCCACTTGGGCATGCCGGGCTTTGGAATAAAACAGTGAGAAATGAGTGTGGGGTTATTTTTTTATAAATAACCTGAAATATTTAACCGAAAAGTGTGTGTATGTGTGTGCGTTTTCTTACGGCAAAGCAACATCGGGCGATCTGCTGACTCCACCGATTTAACTGAAAAGCAAGTTAGACATAAGTGTTAATATTAAGTTCATAAATAATAATTTTAATACAAAAAAATACTGTGTTGGCTTAGTAACACGTAAATACAGTTTTTTAATTTAGTAAAAAAATCCGTGGCATATTTAGCAATTAGCGTTGTCAATACTGCTTAAAATGAACAGAATTGTCTTTTATTTTTTTAAGTCGCTTAAGGTTTTGAGAGTCGTGGGTTACGGATTTTTAGGATTGTTTTATTCTGAGGTCACTGACTTTAACACACAGTGATTTCGGTGATTGACTGAGTCAATGAACAATCCACATCATTACAAATTTAGAATCATATTGTCCCAGCTCCTATTCAATTAAAAAACAAATTGGCAAAATGTAAACTTTCTGTTCCGTCAATGTAACACATTCCGTGTTGCTATTTAGTTGCATAAATTGCCACTTTGATGGCAAACCATAAACGAGATTTTGAGAGTCGATGCTACATGCTTTGGTCTTGTTTTTGAATGGCAATGTCACTTATTTTTCCAGCGAGACTTGGCAACACTGGTAGCAATGACACAAAGTACATCAACTTATGGTGCAACTACATCTGAAGTCAACAAACACTAATAGTAAACGCACGTTAACAGAAAATATCTGGTACTGTGTCTCCCAGTGATACAGCGGCATGTCTGCAGACTTACAGCGCTACAAACCGGGTTTTGATACCTATAATGAGCAGAGCACAGATAACCCATTGTGTTGCTTTAACGTAATTCCAAACAAACAAACAAAACCAATAAAAAATATGGTACCGTGATAAAAAAAACAACAACACATTTTCAAGAAGTTGGTTTTCTTGGATCCCCTAAACGACAAGAGTATAGTTGATGTTATAAAAACGTACAATGTCGAGAGAGAAAAGTTACTTCGCAATATAAAACAATATTTTTCCATTAAATTTTGTTACAGACTAAAACTAAGAATTGTAAATGAAAATTTTTGATCCAAAACATTTTAAATCCTTCGATATCTATTTCTTATGAAAATGTAAATTGGTGATTTACTTATCAGACTTGGAGATTCGTTACTAGAAATACGATTTGCACGTTTAGCTGTACCTGCGTTATAAGTATAGCATTAGTCCCACTAACTAACTGAAAGTAACCACTTGATGAAGCGGTTAATACTGACTGGTTACCTTCTCTTTGCTCCTAAGTTCAAAACTGGCGATATTTATGCCTGGACCATAGCGGTCTTTCATATGCCTGTAGGGCCATTTTGTGCGCAAAGTGAACAAATAGATGTGAATATGACACAAGAAACATTGAACCACACACATATCTACACGATTATAAAAGAAATTATTTCGATGATAATGAGATTTGTTATTGTTTTTTTTCCTTCGTTCTTACCAGGAGGAACTTACCAGCTCCTAAGAACTTCATTATGAACTGTGTGGTCTTTTCACTTATCTTTGGAGTTATTTTCCTGGCTGACTCAATTACAGCTACACCATACGACTTCAATGGTAAATGCATAACACATTATATGTGTGTAAATATTATTATTGTTGTAACAGTAATCTATCTAAATATTGACACATCTTACGGTAAATATAGATACCCATCTAATTAACTTCTCTGTATCATTCATGTGTATCAAAAGATTCGTGTTTCTATCTTTATTATACCAGAAATCTTATTAATGAGAATATTTCCTATGTTTCGTATCAGAGGACAACAAGTTGGAAGAATACAGAGAGCGCCTTCAAGAAGTTCTACCTTATGCAGAAAAGTAAGGTCCTAGCACAACCGTCATAATTATACAACCATGGTTGTGTTTTATAAATCATAATTTTCCTATAACCAACAATTAAATAGCATACATTAGTAAGTATTAGCGAAGATATGGAAGAAATATACTTTTTACACCATTATAAACTTTCTAGAACTGTGTATCGTGCATTTTACTCTTCTGACCTGTCTTTTTGTGGATTAATTTTGTATATTGTATTGGGTTAATATGTATTCTGTGTGGTTTGAAATTATGGTTTTAAATAACTGGGTACTATAAACTCTACAGGAAAAAGCTAAATCTCAGCTGGGTGTTAGGAACTGTACAGGAGCTACATCAAAGTTAAGCATTTTAAACTTTACAAGAGTTTTGCCACAGCTGGGCATTATAAACTTAACAGGAAAGAAATGAATTATTACTTGGTTTTCATTAAACGTTTTAAATTTCAAATTGAGACTTAGAGATTCGTGGCATGACTTGTATTAATATGGTCTTGTTTTTGAATGGAGAAGCTATTGTTCACTGTTCTATTTGTGATGGTAAATTACGTTGGGTTGATACCATGTTACTCATTATGTTAGGTTATCACTACTGCTACTGTAGTAAGCATGTTATAAAGAACGATTTCATTACGGAATGTTCCAACTTTGACATTAACGTTATTAAATCATTAAATACAAAAGGTAGTGGCTTTCAGGCCAACTCATTTATCTTCATAATTCTTTTGTAATTTGCTATTTTTCCAAACAATTTGAATGTCTTAAAAAATACAAATTTTACGTATTCAGGGCTGCCACAAAGTTACGGCCATGATACCTAAAGAAATAGGTGAAGAATCTTGACCTCATTTTTAGAAAGTTCACACTAACGATATCTGCATGATATATTTAATATTTTATATAGCAAGAACATGGAAGTAAAATAAAATATCATTTAACTATTTTGCTAGGAGAAGCTGCATTCCCCGCAGCGGTAGCTGTGACAACCGACCTTACTCCTGCTGTGGGGGCTCTTCTTGTCGATGTAACCTCTGGGGCACTAACTGTCGCTGTCAGAGACAAGGCCTTTTCCAGGGATGGGGCAAATAATTTCTCCAAGTGTACTATTTTAACTGTACGTCATCTATGACTGCTTTCTACGTCGCTGTAACCACGTTGTTGATACAGTAGTATGTGTTCTATGTTTAATAATGACTTGTATTTATAGAAAGTTTATTGTCCTTTTCAAAGTATGATAGTATATATTTATTGCTTAACTTCTAATATTATTTACTTGTTCATATAAATTAAATTAAATTTGTAGTTTGCGTTTATTGATGAAATAGAATTTATTTTACGTGCTAATAAATCGCGTATATCAAACGTTACAGATGGCAAGTGACAACAAAGAAACAATTAAAGTCGATCTGATCGATTATGGCACAGGTAATTAAACAGTTTAATTTAATAACATATAAGTCACTTTCAGATTCCGCCATTGTTGTTCTAAAGCAAAAATCACTAATTTCCAGAAGGACCTGCACTGTTCAACTGTCTCTTGTGGTAACACTGATAATGAGCATCCTATCGAATGTATTGAGGAAAACATGTTAGTTTTTATACAAAGTACTTTTGAAAATGACAATCCCATCTTTTCAGTTAGCGGAATTAAAATGTTTTATTTTAATGTTATGTCGCTGAATCAATATTGCATAAATTTTTGTGGAATCTACATATAATTCTATTTCTTCATAAATCTAATTAGAAAAATATTGTATTTGGTATGCATCAAAGAAAAAACAAACATGATTGAATTTTTAGTTTTTAATCAATTGGTAAACTGTCTTCACGGTTATATTTCGAACATTATCCAAAGTAGATTTAGTGAGGTATCTAGAGAAAATATTAAATTAACAACTCATATGTCATAAACTTCAAATTTATTGGTAGTCGTTACTTTTCTCCAGGTTGGCCTAAAACATCAAGTGGTTCATACACAGGGCTGTATAAGTTTTTAATGTTTTATGGAAAGCAGTTTACAAATCACCTACTAGAATAGATTGTTCACAAAACTCAAAATACACCAGTGTTAGTAGTCGAGCTTGAAGAGTAGGAATTTTTCTTTCTTTAGATTTTTGGTGAAACCGAGATTATATAGTAGAAAGTGGTCTCACAACAAACAAACTGTGTGACACGTTTGATGACTACCCTATTGATTACACTTAACCTAGGAAATGCACAACGGCATCTATTTGCTATAAAACAAACTTTGTGAGCCGTAACGTTACAAATGTTGTTGGTTTTTGTTGGATTTTTTGCAAAAGTAACGTTAATAATAATGATAATTTGAAAAACCGTTTTTGTTTTTTTTCAAAGATCATAGTTTACATAACTCTTGAAGTAACAGGTAAATGAATTACATTCCACATTCTGTGGAAACCTATTTACTTATTTAATAAACAGATTGGAAGCCTTGAATTTATTTCCGTTTTCGTTTTGCACTTGATTTTGACATACAAAATATCATTAATTGTGAACCTACAATTCAGTATTAGTTTTGAGACTGTATAACTCTAATACTAGGTACATAAACCCGTTCAGTATACGTTCGAAGCGAATTATACGGGTAAAAATATTTTTTCTTCTGTTTTTCTGAAATTCAACTGTTCATGAAACACAGAAACGTTCAATTCAAAATACGACGAATATTTCACCACCAGTACTCCTGGAAAATGTTCTATATTTTTATATTTATGACCTAGTAAATGCAAATGAAGTGTTTTATCATACATGTCTAATGATTTCTTTAACTGTTTATCATACATTATAATTTATTATTCTAGAATATCGATGGGTTTAGTGAAGTTTTAATTACGTTTTGCATTATTCGTTTATCTTTTGGCCTAGCTGTATACATGAGCAGGTACTTATAATAAATTCACATGGATGTACGCAGCATAGGTAATGTGTTGTTTCTTGTATTAAACATCCTAAGAAATACAACACAGGTTTCATATAATCCTAGAATCTTATTTAAATTATAAAAATATAAAAGAAAACTCTTTTTTTTTCAATTTCTTAGTAACGACATTTTACTATCTGTAAACACCAGAAATATAACAAAATATCTGAAGATGTGAAGAAACTATCTCCCTTTGGTGTCTTGAGTGACTATTCCTAAAGATCAACGTTTGTAAGCAACATCAAAACATGATATTTTAAAACTCTTTAAAAATAAATTTTATTATATTGTCTACCATTTTGATTTAAGCCTTTTTAAAAATGAAATGTCCACGTATTAAAATAGGTTAAACGTACATTTATATATGCTACGCGCAAAATATCTTTCAAAAATTTACAATCTTGGAATGAAAATATAAAACGCCTCAAACTGTTATCCATTATTTTTTTTTCCAAAGTGCAAGACATCTTTTCATGGACAAAAAAAATCTTACAAACACCTGTTAGAGTTTTGTAAAATGCCAGTTGAAACGATTAATAATTTAGTAATCAAACAATGGCTGATAAATATAGTGAATATTTCCAGAATGAACATAGATAATTATTTTTTAACTAAAACGTTATGGCAAATCAAAAAAGATAATTATGGACTCTTTTAGTCATTTACGACTCTATCAGTTTTAACTGATAATTGTGTTTTTATTGGTTTTTTTTTTTACTTTAACAAAAAGTAAAAAAAATACCTACTATTTTCTCTGTTGTGTTTTTTTTTAATATAAGGCTATAAAAAGAGATATTTGTGCTGTCTACCACGAGAACCGAAACTCGGTTTCCATCAGAGAAGTCCGTTGACATACCGCTGTGCCACTATTTTGGACTAACTTTTTACTTTTGCTAATACCCGTTATTTCATCTCTACAAGGCAGTATACATTGTTTATGCTCTCAGGTTTAGCTGGTGTGCCAATTTTAGTTGAGCTGGCCTGGTATACCAGAGATATCGGGTTCGATTTTGAGCCATAGTGATAAATCTCATCTGTAGAAGTTAAATAGATTCATTAATATATAAATTTATACTTCTCTCACGTTTATAAGTAAATTCTTTCATACGCTTCAAAAATACCTATTTCAAGTTATATATTCACTTCATCATATTCGAGAAAAAAGCAAGTCCACTTATTAAGGTTGAGAAGGCAAAATCTGTTTCCCTCAAACCATTGCACTATTAGATTTTATTCTGTAAACGTTCATTTTAGGTATGACCGGTCTTTTATCGATCTAAGGTAGGTAACCTTTTGCCACACATTTAGAATCAAACTTTTTTGTATTTATGCTATTAAAGTCAACTGACAGTTAAAAAAACTACCAAAATTTTAAAACATTGCAATGATTAAAAAACAACTAAATATACATATGTAAACGTAAACAAAGTTTATAGTTTGAAACTATGATAGCAAACTGTATGCGGAAATGTGTTCATATTGCTTTAACACGATATAGTAGGATACCAGTATTCTCAGACATACAGTACTGTGCAAAAGTGTTAGGAAAGGAGAATGTGTTGTCATTCTTTCCATTTTATAGAGCTAATTCATCCATACTATTACAGAATGTAAATTTTAACACTATGGCAATGATTCAGTTATCTCTGTTGACAACTGAATGAGCCAGGAAGAGAATACTTATTCTTTAGAATCCCTATATACACGTTTCAAGAGCATCTGATAAAGGTTCTGCTTGAATGAACACACTGATGTAGGGCCTGAAATGATTGTCATGGTACCTCATGCAGTGTCTTAGCAATATCAAAAGAAGCTAGCATATAGTACCAGTATATACTAGAAAAAATTAGTTTAATAGCACTCCATGAATAAACCTTGATTAAAACAGTGTTTAACACTATATATTAAAACGTTGAGAACTGTCAGCAGAGGCAGAGAGTTCACATGAAACCTGATGCTAGTTTGACTCTCAACAAATTGCTGCAGACTTGAAATGCTCCCTCAAACACTGTCAAGTAAACCCTAGATCGTGAGACCGAGACAGGTAAATTTAAAAATAGGAAAGCAAAAGGCAGAACATCTAAACTCATTAATACTGGTGTTAAGTATATTCGTTTTTGCAGCCTTTAGAACAGAAGAGAGATTACCACTGACATAAAAGTGTTCAGGTTTAAAGTATCAAGAAGACTCAAAAAGAATGGAATATTTGGTCATGTAGCAATTTTACTTTGATTTCCAAATATTGTAAAGTGTTTAAAAGCACAAAAACTGAACTGTTGATGATTGGAAAAGGGTGTTATGGACGGACAAGTCCAAGTTTGAAACGTTTGATTCACAGTGTAGGTTGCACAACTGACAGAAGAAAGGTAAATCATTGTTTGCTTGCTTGAAGTTAAGTACAAAGCTTCATAATGTGTTATCTGTGCTCTACCCACAACGGGTATCAAAACCTGGTTTTCAGCGTTGTAAGTCCGCAGACATACCCGTGTGCCACTGGGGGCATAGTAAAAGCTACTTACCTCGGTGCATAGCATCTACCATGAAGCATGGGTGAATCTGAGTATTGGTTTGAAAGGATAGGATATATTTGCAAAATAAATGGAATAATAAGCCAGTGCAAGTATCATAAGATATAGATCCTTCATGGTATACCCAGTGTTTTTGAGTATTATTGGTAAATAATTCTACAACTAAAAAGATAATGACCTCAAGCACTCAACTAATCTATGCAGAAATTAGTTTGTTAAGAAAGAAACTGTTGAAGTATTTTAAATGGTGCAATTCTCTCTACAGAGCTCCGATATCAAACCAGTTGAGCAAACAGGGACTTGACAAATCAAAAACTTGACAAACAAAAGCTACTACTGAAGAAACTTTACGTAAGTGTTTTAGAGACACTTGGAGTAAAATTATAATGGACACTTTAATTAAATATGTTGCAACAATGCTTGAAAAACTGCCTACAGTTATTAAAACAAAAAGGAGAGACACAAAATATTAGCTGTCTGCTGAACTCAAACACTTCTATTGAGTTTCTGTTGTACTAAATATGAAGGTTAATAAGATGTTGAGTTTTCATCTGCGATTTACCTTCCATTTCTCTTTCAAAGTAGCCTTAAATCTAACTTTTGGCTTTGTTCTAAAACTTTTACACAGTATTGTATGGTCTATGTTATAGGTAACTGCTTTTCATAACACTGTGCAACAAAATTTTTACTTGATTATTTTCTTGTTGCTGAGCAGAAAGTGTTATTTCCCAATTGCTTATGTCTAAAGTAAATGGAAAGACCTATTGTTTCTCCAAATTTTGCTTTTGTGACCTGGGTAATGAAAATTTCAAATTTATCCATTTTCCAAAACATTCCAGGTAAATTCAGTGTTGAGTAGCTGATAGAGAATTTTCTCTAACTTACAAGAATTTTCAAGAACTTTCTAGAATGTTGTAGAATTTTCAAGAACCGTTTCGAATTTTCTGGAACTTTCCATTGTAATATATGTACAGAATTTCACCACTCACCACTTCAGCTTAGTTCTAACTGCCTAAGTGAACACATAGACCTATCTGATTTTATTAAACATGGCATCAAGAAGCTGCAAGTATTCTCCAGACGCATTCTGCTATGTATGTGGCCAATTTATCAAGACAAGAGCGGAAACGTACTCTGTGACAGCATCTGCTAAAATGTATGAAGCCTACAAAGTATATTTCGGCATGTCTGTCGGGGATCAGGACAAACCCTGGGCACCTTATTTTACCTGCGAGCACTGCAAAAAAACTCTAGAAGGTAAGATAAACAATTTTTGCTTGCTTGAATAGTAAGATTTTATATTATACAGATTTTAGACCTTATAAAATTTAAGTATCTTTCGGCGCACCTCAAAAAGGAATACAACAATGTCATGACCTTGCTAGAAACCTTGAAGTATGATGAGTATGGCTGGAAGGTTATCGGAGAATTCAAAATGGTGGCATTCCTGATGGGTTTCCGAGGAGGCTTTACCAAGTTTCTCTGTTATCTTTGCCTTCGGGACAGCGGCGACACCGCAAGGCATTACAACAGGAAGTAGCGGCCACAACGAACCAAGTTCTCTGTGGGGAGACACAATGTTAAGTGTGAGCCACTAGTGGACCTCAAGAAGGTGTTGTTTCCACCATTGCACATTAAATTGGGTCTTATGAAACATAGTGTCACAATTCTTGATGAGGAATCTGTAGCCTTCAAGTATCTTCGAGACATTTTCCCTAAGCTGTCTGAGGCAAAGACCAAAGCTGGTTTCTTCGTTGGACCACAGATAAAGAAGATCCTGAAGTGCACAGAATTCCCCAATAAGCTCAGTAGGAAGGAAACAAAAGCTTTGGACAGCTTTGTCGCTGTGGTTTTGGGCTTCTTGGGCAATCATAAGGCCGAAAATGATGTGGAACTGGTTGAGGCTCTCGTGAAGAACTACGGTAAAATGAGCTGCAGGATGTCCCTGATAGTCCATATCCTTGACGCTCATCTCGATAATTTCAAGGAGAACATGGTAGCAAGACGAGCGCTTCCCCCAATATATACTGGACTTTTAACGCCGCTACCAAGGAGCGTATAACGAAAACATGACGGGGGCTAATACGTGAAAGTGAATTACATTACAGTTGCAAACCTCGATAAACTACTCACTTCTAAACATTTTTGTATAACTTTAGTATAAATACATGTAAATGTTGATTCATATGTTGTTTTATTCAGACTTAATGTAAGTGAAAATGTGCAATTTTGCCCTTTTTACTTAGAAAATAGGTTAATTTGTAAATTTCATTATCTAGGTCACAAAAACAAATTTGGAAGGGAATAATGGCTATTTTCCGTACTTTTACAACATAAGCAATTAAAACGTAACACATACTATCCAGGAACAAAATTTGTGTTACATAGTGTAATCTAAGCCTAGCTTAATTTAGCTGAATTACTGTAATAAACGCATCTAATACATTCGCTTAGCTAACCTGAACTGTTGTAATTGACGCAACTAAGATATTATTTTGTTAGCCTGAAGTATTGCAATAAACACATCTAACACATTCACTTAATTATCCCGAACTGTTAAAATGGATACTTCTATTTTTGTTTGTTTTTGTTGAATTTCGTGCAAAGTTGCTCGAGGGCTGTCTGTATTAGCTGTCCATAATATTTAAAAAAATGATGGATAAATGGGAAGGCAGCTAATCCATACAACCCCAGTTATTTCTTGGGTTACTTTTCACCAACGAATAATAGATTTGACCATCACATTATAACGCCTCTACGCCTGAAAGGATGAGTATATTTTGTGATTTTCCCTCCATTATATTGCGAATCAAGCGCCCTAACCGCCAAGCTTGTAATAGTTATATAGAACACAGAAGCCTAATTAACTACAGATACAAGTAACATATTTTACCTCCCCCTATTGGCTCAGTGGTATGTCTGCGGACTATAATATTAGAAATCGTGTTTGGATACTCAACAGAACATAATTAACCGATTGTGTAGTTTTGTGCTTAGTAACAAAACAATATATTCTTGATCTTTCTAAATTCATTTTTTTATAAAGAGATATTTCTGGCTAGAAGTTTAATTGTTTAGTGGACAATATTATGTAGTTCATATGAATGAATTCAGCTTTTCATAAAGTAAGTATTAATCATCAGAAGCAAAGCATAATGATAAAAATCCATATAATATTTTCGGACTATATTTCACAGTAATGAAAAACAAAAACCATGAGTTCTGAAGAAATGTTTAAAATGTTGAGTTTGTATAACACTGTTGCATTTTGACTTACAACTCTCAATTGATACATAGATTTATACAGTGGTTAAATTACTTAGGAAGTGTACAAATGAAGTTTTATTATTCTATGATTATGCTTGCATAACTTGTTTTGAAAAATAATGATGAAAATAAATTATAAGCCTGAAACACTTAAATATAAATGTGATCTGAATTACCTATGGGACAAATTAATTTATATTCATTTCATGTAATATGAAGTAATTATTTAAACTCTTACACTACTCTATTGTTTTTAGAGCCTCAGCTGATTATACTATATTTGACTATCAAGCCGCTTGACTACAACCTTGTGATGTGTTTTCTATTGCTAAAGGCTTCGTAATAAGGCTATCATGTCCAAAGCACACTACTTCTCCCTGATATGTTTCTATAATCCATTTCATATACAAGAACGACTGTTTCACAGCTCCTAATTCGACAGTCCGATCACATAGAAATTCATAGGTACTGTATCCGGCATTTTGACCAGTATATCAGTTTATCAATAGCCGTTTCATTCTCTATCCGTTTGAATTATAAAGTGATTGAAAAAACAGTATAGCTGAAAGCTTTATCAGGTGAACCTGTACCCTATAACCCTTAGTTCCAGACTAGTTTATTCTTGTTTATGTGAGATACTACTGTCTAAGACACTTGCAAGGCGTTTGTCACTGATCTTCACAGGTTCACTGGTTTCATGCTTCCACAAAACATTAAACTTTGCTTACTATGGCAGGGAAACGACTTGCTAAAGTTGTATTTACGAATGATCCTGGTGTCAATCCACTTCTCCATTATCTGTGTGTATGATCAAGTTCCTTCAAAAAAAGTTGATATAATCTTATCAAAAAGCAATCATATTTTTGTGGAATTAATTTCGCACTCTGTCTCAAACTTCAAATACGATCAAAATGTAATTCTGATACATCAGTTCCACATAGACTTTATAATGGCGGTTGTTATTGCCCCACTTGGCCCGGCATGGCCAGGTGTGTTAAGGCGTTCGACTCGTAATCTGAGGGTCACAGATTCGAATCCCCGTCGCACCAAACATGCTCGCCCTTTCAGCCGTGGGGGCGTTATAATGTGACGATCAATCCCACTATTAGTTGGTAAAAGAGTAGCCCAAGAGTTGGCGGTGGGTGGTGATGGCTAGCTGCCTTTTCTCAAATCTATAATTTTAAAATTAGGGACAACTAGCGCACATAGCCCTCTAGTAGCTTTGCGCGAAATTCAACAAAGAAATAAATTTATTTCATATAAATATCCATACCTGTTGTTTTTAAATTCTAGAAACAGTTGCATAATAAACAACTGAGAATTTACACCAAATAAATTTTGGAACATAAACATCCATATATAAAATTTCTGTTATGAAATGTTTGTTTATATTTTATAACATCAGGTCATCCGAAAAGTAATGTCCGAAAATTTATTACAGAAAGTGCATCATCATTTCTGTCTTTGTAGGAGGCTTTAATGACAAAAATATGAAGTAATACATGAATAAAAATGTTCAGACAAATAAAAGAAACTAACTCAACTCCACTTTTTTAGATCATTAATCAAATAAACCCTTATGAAGATGGATGTGTCTGAGGAACACATTAGGCATATAATGCTTTATGGGTTTAAAAAAGGCAATAGTGCGGCAGAAACTACACGAAACATTCAAGGCGTTTATGGTGCGGAGTCTATCAATGACATAAACTGTCGAAAGTGGTTTCAGAAGTTCAGGTTAGGTGACTATAGCTTAAATGATGCGCCACGTTCAGGTCGTCCTGTTGAATTTAATGATGCCTTACAGCTGGTTGCACTTGATGAAGATTGTACTATAACAGTTTACCGTCATCTGCAACAGATTGGAAAGGTGCCAAAATTTGGAAAATGGGTCCCATGTAATTTGATAAAAGCCGACCTTAGAGCAAGAGTGGACATTTGCAGTTCTCTGCACTTTCGTGAACGTAACTCACCTTTTTGAACAGGTTAGTGACTGGAAGATAAAAACTTGATATATTATAAAAATATTAAGCACCGCAGACAATGGCTCAGTGCAGGTAAACTAGTTAAAGCACAGCCCAAAATGAACCGCCACACTAAGAAAATTTTGTTAAGCATCTCGTAGGAGATTGTTGGTGGATCCACCTCGAGTTGCTGCAACTCAATATTACGATTACATCAGACTTGTATTGTCAACAATTAGAGCTCTTGAATATTGCACTAAAAGAAAAGAGGCCTGCTTTGATCAATCGTAAAGGTGTTGTGTTACACCAAGATAATGCATGACCCCATACAGCAAGGATCACATCAGCAAAGATAGAAAAGCTAGACTGAATAAAACTTTCACATCCTCCTTATTATCCAGACCTTGCCCCATTTGATTCTCATCTATTCCGAAGTTTGCAGAACTATCTTGATGAAAAAGAACTTGGACCACATGAAGATGTCAAAACTACTCTCTCTACATTATTTTCCCCCAAACCCCAAGAGTTTTATAGAAATGACATTTAGAAGTTTGTGAATCATTGGCGGGAAGTAATTAATAATAATTGATCATATATTATTGATTAAACAACATTAAAAGTGTTTGAAATCCTTTCTCTTCTTCTGAATCTAAAAATCGGATATTACTTAAGGGATGACCTGATATTTTCCAACATTTATTGTTTTAAATATCTTCGACGATTTATGTTTCCTCCAGTGGCACGGTGATAAGTTTTCAGACTTACAACACTAGAAACCGGATTTTGATCCCCGTGGTGGGCAAAATACAGATATTCCATTGTGTAACTTTGTGCTTAACAGCATACAAACAATCTAATTTCCAACCTGTTGAATTTTCTCTCATTTAACATTGCATATTCCTGTCTACGTGATAAGATCAACATAAAATACTTTGTACAAAATAATTTTGAGATTGTTCTAGATTTCCGTCCTTTACTCTTTAAACGTTTATCAAACCTTCCTACTTTGATAAACTTATTAGTTCTTGTCATTCGAAACACCGAACGTCTCAACGCCTGACTGATATTCAAAATTATCTTTCCTAATTTTGTAACATATAATTATTTTTTAAATTTAATTTACCTTAAATGTCTAAAATGATTTTACTTTAATTTACATCAGTAAAATTCACTTGTATTATGATACTCAAGATTTTTAAATAGCTGTTACAAGCAAAAGTAACGCTCACCTTAACCTTTATTTTCTTAGTTTTACCCAAAACTCGTTGTATTCGGCTTCATCAACTCTAAAATCTGTTCTTGACATTTCAGACATACACACCCACATATTAGAAACTTTGTAGGGTTGAATACGAACAACTAGTCTTTTTTAAAATAAAGTTCTATATAAAAGCGTATCTAAAACATATAGTCTGGTAAGACTATTAGTTAGTTTTACTAGAGTCGTTTATGGGAAAAAATAAATAAATAAACATCAAATCTATAGCTTGTTTCAAACTTTAACGTATGCTTACATTTAAGAAAACACTTTTCTTGTTCAATCTACGTACATAAAAAATAATAGATCTTAAAATCATGTTTAAAAACTTAAACATTCTGTTTTACTAACAGAAGTTTTCTTGTTAACGTCTCTGCTGATACTAGCGACATCTGCCGTACAGAATTTCTTAATAAAATGTTAACCTAAACTTCCTCTCTTCGTAATGATTAGAAACCCACTTAAAGCAAAAATGTATTCTCGAGACAGGTGGTATCAGTATTAAAACTTTAGTTAAAATAAAATATAGAACATCGTTTTGTCCGTCTTAGATAATCTTCAGGTAAACAAAGAGAGCCGTCTTGAATATACATTTATACTCCTCTCTGATCTATCGACTACTTCTTGAACATTTTTATCACGTAAAAGTTTTAAAGTATTAATAGAAGAACTTACATGACACTACAAATACTTATAATTCTATATGTATTTTAAAATGAAAAAAAATGTTTACTAACAGAAATTTCTCATTAAATTTCCATTGATCCTAGCGACATCTGCCCACAATAATTTCTTTATAAATGTTAGCCTAAACTCATGTCTGACCCAACAACTACTTTTTCAATATATTTATTGCATGAAAAATCTGAAGTATTAAAACTAGCACGCATATGACATTTCAAATATTAGAATCTCTTTTCGTGTTTAAAAACCTAAACATTCTGTTTTCTTTAAATGAAACTTTCTCGTTAAATTTTTCACTGATCCAGGCGACATCTGCCCACAAGAATTTCTTTATAAAATGTTACAACGTTTCGAAACAACGTTTCGACCTTCGTAGGTCATCTTCAGGTTATTCTCTACTTTATTTTAATTAAAGAAACTTTTTTAAACATATGCTTGATCCAAACTTATAATGTATAACTATAATTTAAAAAAAACGACTTTCTTACGAAATCTTCGTAAATCAAAAGTAACAAGTCTATTAAGTGAAATCATGGCACAAATGAATAGTGTTTCCGTAATATTCACTTGACTGATCTTAGCGACATCTAGCCACCAGAATTTCTTCATAAAATGTTAGCCTAAATTCCTCTTTGATCTATAGACTGCTTCTTGAACATGTTTTATAACGTAAAATATTTAATACAAGCACTTATATGATACTCGAAAGACCTACAATCTCTTTACGTATCTAAAAACCTAAACATTCTGTTTTAATAAGAGCAGATTTCATGTTAAATTCTCCACTGATCCTAGCGTCATCTGCCCACCATAGTTTCTTCATAAAATATTGGACTAAACTCCTCTGATATATTGACTACTTCCTTGACACTTTTATCGCGGAAAATATTTAAAGTATTAATACAAGCACTTACATGACACTCCGTACATGGTAAAATATTAGTCAGTTTGTTTTGTTTTTCTAATTATTTATGATTTCAAAGAACCCACAGATACAACTAGGCAGTAACTATACCACCATACTTGCGTATTTATCAATACCTGCTCCTGTGAAATTAATTACTTTACTCCAGGGAATTGACACGTGGTCACAGGATCATTGTTAAACTCTGCCCCATGCCCTTGAAAGTTTCCCTCTCTTGTCTTCGGCCAGTGTGAACTGCGGAATCAATTTATGGACGATTTTCTATGGAGTAATTTATCATGTCTGTCAAAAAGGTTAACATCCTAGTCGGTTTTCCTCCTCTCCTTGTAACATAATTCTCAGAGCATATTCATAACTAAAACAAAAACATTTTGCTTTTTTTTATATTACATAAGTAGTTAGCCTTTTTTTTTTCTATATTCTAATTATTTAAACTCTGTAACAACTATACACCCAACGTTTTATTGCGATGACATTTAGCGGCTATTTCGCTTCTTAGTAGTGAAAATAGTTCTGTATTAGCACCAGCGTCGTAAAATAAAGTCCAAAGTCGAGAAAAATGTCAAAGGTTAAGTGTTTCTCAAACACGTACTGACCAGGAAAGTCAATAAACCTCAATGTCTTAGGAAGGTCCCTAATCACTAAATTAGTCCATTTCAAGTTGTCAGCTATAAAACTAAATAGTGCAGATAGCCCTCGTGTAGCTTTGCGCGAAATTCAAAAAGAAGCAAATAAACAAACATAAAATTAAATAATAGGTTACAAATTAATAGCTTTATTGCAAGACATTGTTTCAGTTTATACTTTACAGCTAAGCTTTTAACACTTACGGAACTTGAAAGAAGTGTATGCGAAGATTGTGAAAACAGAAAAATTTTGATAAAAAGTTATTGTATTTTTATCGAAATTTCTACCATGTATTATATAACTAACTAGTCGAATAAAATTAACGATAAATTCTACTGTTAACTGTTTCAAACTGAAAGTCTTAAAGATTAAATATCTATATGTTTTTAATAAAGTAAACACCTGGAATAGATATTAATAATGAAAATACATTTTAGACCACACCCATATTTGTGAACCTTAAATATAACTTTATATCTGCCCTCAGGTATTCTTTATATGAAAACAAACACCTACCTAAATATCTGTGCTGACAGCAAGAAATGAAATATTAAGTGTTAGGTGACATATAAATAACAATTAACATATAGATAGATTGTAATGGGACTTTTGATGGGACTTGTGGATAATGAAACGTCATTCAACTTAACTATTTTTTTTTCAGGGTGTAAGAGGAAGGGAGAAGAAATGCGCTATGAAAATATTTATGTTATAAAGGTTCTCAGAATACGTTGAGTTGCTATTGCGTTTCTTATGTTATTTGAGCACCTGTTTTGGGAATATGGTATTGTTAAACAATATTAATCATAGACGCATACAGTTTATTAACACTATCTCTTTCGATAATAGAAAATAGTTTACTTATCATATCTTTAGTGATGTACTGGGTCCGGCATTGCCAGGTGGTTAAGGCGCTCGACTAGTAATTTGAGGTTCGCGGTTTTGAATCCCCATCACGTTACACAGGCTCCCTCTTTTAGCCATGGGGACATTATAATGTGACTGCCAATCCCACTATTCATTGGCAAAAGGGTATCCCAAGAGCTAGCGGTGGGTTGTGACGACTAGCTACCTTCCGTCTAGTCTTACACTGCAAAATTTGGGACGGGTAGCGCAAATAGCCCTCGTATGGCTTTGCGAGAAATTCAAAAAAGAAACAAACCTGACCATTCGATAATGCATTGCCGTTATATTTAACTTACGGATAAAGATTTCTGTCGCAGCTCTTTCCAAAAACAGATATTTCCACAAAAACATTTCTAAACGATCTAGAATTGAAGTGCACAACACTTTGAGGAAAGTGTCTTCAACGTCATTCAAAGAGTCGAAAAACAGTGATTTCCAAAATCACCTTATAAAGCATGGTTATGTAAGAGAATTTTACGACACCAAATACATTGAGAAAATGGCAAATAAGAATTTGCATTATAAACTACAAAAGGAAAACAAGAGCAGTCTATTTAAACGCTAAAAGAATTGCTGCTTTAACGATTCCTTGTGTACAAGCACTCATAACCTTCCATCTAGTGAGTTACTTTACAATGAAATAACAATAAATATTTAACTATCACTTCGTTATTTGATGCCTGTTCTCTAAGATTTTGTTCCAAACGTTACTTCAGCATTCAGGACACAGAAATAAAAACAAAAACGGGAAATAAATCAAATTGAAAATAATATAGGTAACGACAAGCATGTTCTACGAAATGTTATGCACGCTGTTAGAATCAAAATAATACATAAACAATAAATTTGAACATTATAAAAAATGTTAAACCAACTGCGAAAAATATTTTTTAAGCTGCAATATATATACACATATATATAAGCTTCATAAGATATGTGCTCAATAATATTTTTGCGATTTGTTTATACTAAGCCTTCAGTGTGGAGCACATAGAAACAAAAGCTTCAAGGTTTCAGGAGGAACTACAGGAAAGTCCCATTGCTAATCGAATACTTTATTGACCTTGAATTAACAGGTCTTATCCATTTCGTTAGAGAAAAATTAAATGATATAAACTAAACAAGATTATAAGGACAAGTTTTGTCTTACTTTACACGTAGAAATAACGTAAATGTATCTGACATTAATACATACACACAGAACAATGAAGATATTACAACTCCAATAACGTTCTTGAAAGTAGAATAGTATTTAATATGCGTGAACAATTATATTTACATGTTGTGAGTTTGTTTGTTTGTTTTTTAAATTTCGCGCAAAGCTACTCGAGGGCTATCTGCGCTAGCCGTCCCTAATTTAGCAGTACAAGACTAGAGGGAAGGAAGCTAGTCACCACCACCCGCCACTTACTCTTGGGCTACTCTCTTACCAACGAATAGTGGGATTGACTGCCACGTTATAACGCATGTTTGGTGTGACGGGGTTGCGAACCCGCGACCCTCAGATTACACGCCTTAACCCACCTGCCCATGCCGGGCCTACATGTTGTGAGAAGATTGTTTTTTATTGCTTATTCAAGTAGGAGAAACAATACAAAGCCAAAATCTGAAACTAACCCATGATTGTCGTGAAAAATAAAGTGAAATTTAAAATGAATTTCTTTCGAAACAGTATGATAATTCCGTTGGACGTAAAAATGATTATATAAATTAATCATGTGTTTACATTGAAACATGTCTCAACATGTTTAAGGAATTTCAGTACTATCATTATGTATAAATTATTTTTGTCCGGAGTACGTAATTTCATAGGGAAGTTAAAAGTGCTGTTATCAGATATTTTTCATGAACTTGTAAACGCGAAATGTCTTCTTATATGTACATGCATATATAGTTTGTTTTTATGTATTTTCAACGTTCGTATTACATTTTCACTCACAGACTTATATCTGAAAGTATACTCAATAAAAGTAATAGTGCCAAAAATGTTCTATTTAAAATGAATACTCTAAATAATAATAATTTATTTTTCAAGGTAGGAAGTACAACTAGGAAATACAATTTCGGTTTTGAAATTTAAAAATGAGACATAATTTTAAAAATGAAAATAATCAAGTTTTTTAATTTAATATCATTTACATAAAAAAAACCCACAAAATGGTGTCATACAAATCCACTGAAAGCCACAGTAACAGGATTTAGTACTTGCAGAGGAAGCTTCAATGATTCTCTCAAGAGATTTTAAAGATAGAGTTATTTTTGAGATTCCTCTGATTTGGTTTGGTTTATTTCGAATTTCGAACATAGCTACACGAGGGCTATCTGTGCTAGCCATCCCTAATTTAACAATGTAAGACTAGAGGGAAGGCAGCTAGTCATCACCACCATCGCCAATCTTGAAATACTCTTTTACTAACAAATAGTGGAATTGATTGTTACATTATCACACTCCCACGGCTAATAGGGGCGAACATGTCTGGGGTAAGGAAGATTCAAACCCGTGACCCTCAGATTACGAGTAAAGCACCCTAACCACCTGGCAATGCTGGGCTCGGATCGAATATTGACATATTTGTCTAAAATATAAGATAATGAATTACAAATCATTACACATTATAAACGTATTCTCATCTTCTTTTATACGAAATACACGTATCAGATTTCAAGATTGTTAATTCTATACTTTTTGAAAACATAATCTATAGCGTGATACGATCACCATCTGTTAGAAACTCACAAATTTTATCTGTTCATCTTTCTCAGAGGTTTTGGTTCTTATGAGATATGAACAGCAAACCAACAAATCTATAGTGCGGTACCCTATACTTTGGGCCACGTTCAACTCATTAAGGTATAAAAACAGGAATTATTGATTAATAAGCGTAATCCGACGTGATTTGCAATGCCTTTATATTTTTATCAAGGTTTTTGGTCAGAAACATGCATAATATGCTTTTAATAAAGTGTTTAACAGTGTTCACGACTCTAGCTATGTCTTAAAATATAAGAAATGTGTTTTATGGTAACACTATGGAGTCCTGGAGGCGACACGAGAAAACATATTTGTGTTGTATATACGACTTACCCATGACTAACAATGTCTTTCCCACAAGACCTTTCTCATGCGAACATCTTAAATAAATCGCGGGAACGAAACGGTTAGTCATGGATAAGGCAAATATTTTTTCACCGTATTGTTTTTCTGGCTCCGTACAGTCCTATTCACAAAACTAGAGAAGTATACGAGTCGTCTGTAGTTTAGCCGTTTAATATTTAGCACTGGCTACTTTTAGTTTGAATACCATCTTATGTGACAGACGAAGTAAACAGCCAGAATATTTATATAGTTTCAGACATAGCCATATTTCATTTAGAACTACTGGAGGACTATTAATTAGCATATTACTTAATATAATTTATCTCGGACGAGTCTCCGATTTATTATGTTACGTACGTTACGTGTTATGACTTCAATTAACCAAATATTTGAATTTAGAAGTTAATTAAATGTTGATGTGTATTAAATTATGATACCTGCCAAAAAAATCGATGTACATAATTTCCCATTTTTTATAACAGATACATTTTAATATACAAACAATAAACAATACAATCTACAGTAACAGTCATTGCTAATAGTAATTACAAATAATCGTTACAAATTACAAAGTTTTACAAACTTACAGACATTACTGATTCTTATATCGAGTCTAGAACTGAATATTTTATCAATGTTTCAGATCCACGACCGGCAAATTAATTCTGAGTTGATTTTGTTACACCCTGCTTAAGTTAATGATGTCTTTTCTTGGCTAGTCTCACACAATGTTCAAGGTCACGTCTTAACGGCGAAGATATTTAATGTCGTCTTAGAAATACAAACGTCCGAAGTTAATTCAGTGGAGCTAAACGTTTTAATGTTCGAATTCTACAAACGTTCCTGGTCAACTTTTGTAGTTTTCCGATTAATAGATGTTAGTCATAATTTTAGCTTCTTAGGGCTATAGCACAATGGCTGTAGCTTCCAATAATAATAATATTCTTTTTATATTACTATCTCTTGGCTTTTATACGAATCGTATGAGTTTCTCGAAATTTCAATAGTGTTCTAGCCCATTTTCGTAAAACAAGTATTGTTGATTCTTACTCTCAAGCATCTTCTACAAATTTCGAGAAAAGGCGGCACCTGCGCAATACACTGTCAAGATTATACGTGACGTGCAACAAAGAAAACTATACTGAAACAAGCGTGGATATTAAAACAAACAGGTAACGGTAAATCTGACATATTTGACATTTACCCAATTCTGATTAGCCTATATATATGTGTGAGAAACGTTGTAAATTAAGTTTCAGTGCAGTTCCAGAAATTATATCTATTCTTCTAAGCATCACAGGGACGTTGTTCAACTGACTTTAAATATGGCCTAAATATTTAGTTGCAAAAGCAACGTGAAGTTAAATACCATTCTGAATAACACTTTCAATACATATGGTGTTATTTACCAATTCAGTAGTCTGTAAAACAGCTATATAATTTATATTCAACTTCCTTTCTGAAGGGATACATTGGCATCTCCTTATTTTTTCTTCTCAAATGGCTTGTTTGTTTGTTTTTGAATTTCGCGCAAAGCTACACGAGGGCTACCTGCGCTAGCCGTCCATAATTTAGCAGTGTAAGACTAGAGAGAAGCCAGGTAATCATCACCACCCACCGCCAGCTCTTGGGATACTCTTTTACCAAAGAAGAGTGGGGCTGACAATCACATTATAATGCCCAACAGCTGAAAGAGCGAGCGTGCATGGTGTGACGGGCATTCGAATTTGCGACCTTCAGATTGCGAGTCGAGTACCCCAATCGCCTGGCCATGCTGAGCATTCTCAAAGGCAAATACTTAAAGAAATAGCATGAAACTTAAAACAAACTTATAAGTCACATCTATGTTTTGCTTAAAAATGAAATCATACAATTTCATTTAATGTTTTATGTTTATGTTAATATCCCATATTTTGTTGTAAAACACTGTAAGATGAAATATTTTCCAATTTCACTTTTTTATTGTTAATCATATCATATCGCGTTATAATTTATCTCGGACGAGTTTGCAATTTCTAATGTAACGTATTACGATTTCAAACAACCTAAATGAGGTTAAATTATCATTTTGGTTTAAAAGTTAAGTGAATGTCGATGTATATAAACTTTATGATATTTGTCAACCAGATAGATAAGCACAGTTTTTTTTTTCTTAATACAGATATATTTTAATATACAAACAATAATACCATTTATAATAATGGTTATTACATATAGTTATTACCAAATATGTTTTATATACAAAAGTTGTACAAACTTACAAACAATACTGAATATTGTAATTGACCTGAAACTGAATATTTTATCAACGATTCATCATGATTCTGAGGTGATACCAGCACAGTTCACGTAACGGGACTTCTTCACCACTAAAGTTATCTAATGTTTACGTAGAATTACTAATGTCCGATGGTAATCTGTTTAGGTTAAATTGTTTGTAATGTTCGAAATCTATGAACAATTCTGGTCAACTATCTGTAGTTTCCCGATTAATAAAGAGTTTATCACGCTTATGGCTTCCGAGGTTTATAGCAAACTGCAGCAAACCAGCAGCGTATGCTCTCACCCTGTGTGTTGCAGTGGCTACATTTTATAATCATTAGGCGACAATATTAGCAATAACTACTATTTGTATACACGTATGGTATATTTTTACTCTTACTTTCGAGTATCTTCTACAAATTTAGAGAACAGGCGGGAAATTTTCATTACATATTTAACACTATAAGTTATATACATTTCTAAATATATATTAAAATGAAAGAAACATAGATATTAAAATAAATATAAATAGTAAATCCGTAACATAGTTGCTGATTTTGTTGTTCCAAGACTTACAGCAGGTAATTAATGAGAGCTAATGTTCTTGTTACAAGGCGTAAAGATATATGTGTAATTAATACTTTAGCTAGATATTTTAGATATAACAAAGCTTATCCTCACTCAGTACAGCGTGTATTCTTTGTCGTGGTATTTTATGTTTGTAATCCCGGTACGAATAGTAGCTGGATTAGGCCTTAAACTTGATTATTACGTGACACATTTTTGTAGTGCACAGTATTCTTCTCAGGATATTATAACCTGATGGTACACATATATTTAATGTTTTCATCTGTATAAGTATAAACTAGATGATATTCTTTAAAGTTTTGAACATGTGTAACAAATGTAAGTAACTGTAAGACCAGGTTTTAAGGTATTCTGAGATTTCGATGTACTTAAATGAACCTAAATTACCATATACGCTTAATGCACTCACAATTTGGTAAACTTTTATGTGATTGCAGTAAAGGTAAGTTATTTGTAAATTTGTGTGATTAAAGCAAAGCTGAGTATTGCATACACTGATGCAATCAAGGCGAGTAACCTAACAATGTATCCCTAAGGATATCTGATAAGAGTAGGGTGCTCTAAAGATCCGTATAATTATGGTAGATGTCAGGCATGAAACTCTGTATATCAGTAGCACATGTGTATAGTAATAGACGTAAGACACTTAGCATTTTTGATATCACGGCTGAAACGGCGAGCATGTTTGGCGTGAAGGGGATTCGAACTCGCGACCCTCAGATTACGAGTCGAATGTCTTAACCACCTGGCCATGCCGGGCCCGCAAGTCTTGTAGATTTCTTATATTATAGGGTTTTGTAAATCTGTTTTCTTTTTCAACCTTAGCATTGAATTTTTATTCGATATATCTAAAATAACAAATGAAAATTTAATTATTAATGCGTCTATCTTTATAAATGATAAAATTTTCTTTGATTTGAGTGTACAAACAAACATGTCATGTTGGAGCAATAATCTCATAAAGAGTCAAATTACCCTTGTTTTTCTAGTATCAAAGGGCTAGACTGTTAGGACTAGAAACAACTGTATACGTACGTATATGTTTTTTCAGTGTATTGGTAGAAGTAGAAATGTTACAATTTGTACAATTATTTCCAATTTTCATACGTTACAGACACTTCCAAAACTACATTAACTTATTATGAAAAGTTGTAAGTGAAAAAATAAGTCTTACATGTGCATAGTGTGATGGATTTACTATTATATATCTATTTTAATATCGACGTTTGTTTAAGTTAAATTTGTATTTAGAAATGTTCGTAACTTATACTGTTAAATATGTATTGCGAAGTTTCTATTTACTAAAGTTGTAGAAGACTTTCAAGCGCAAGAATAAACAATATATGTATGTACATAAACGCTAGTAATCGTCACTATTGTTGTGCAAGCAGATATTTCTAGAAATTCTCCTCACACCTATAAAATTAACAAAAGCAACGCGGTAAGAAACAGTATAACTTGAATACAGTTGGTATATTATAAACCTCTGAAGCTATAATTGTGATTAACACTTATTAAGCGGAAACTTGAGATATTTGACTAGGAACGTTTATAAATTTCGAACTTTACAAACCATTTAACTTGAGCGCATTAATACCGGATGTTATTATTTTTACAAAGACATTGTATAATTCAGCTGTGAAAAATCGCGTGTGATCAGCGAAGAGCTAGTTAGCCCCTCGTTAAGTGAATTGTATGTATACCAACTAGAAATTAATTCACTTATCGTGAACCCCTGATAGGATATCAAGGATGTTCCGGATCAGAAAGAAAATTTAATACTATTTGCAAGTTTGTAAAACTTGTATATAAATCATTATTTCTAATAATTATTTGTTTGTTTGTTTTGAATGAAACAATCATTGGAAATGAGTTTGGATCCAAATGATCGATGAAACACACTATTAACTTGCAGTTAGATCCTAAAATACTTTCGTTATCCCAAAATATAACAAACTTAAGACAGTTTTTCTTTTTTTACAAAAAAAATGAAAGAAAACGCCTTTCATCACCTATGAAAATCAGTAAGGTAATATAATACACACACATACATATTCATGTATATATTTTAAATATATGTTATATGTATTAACATTTCAACCATCTGTAAGGATATACTATCCTTCCACCAGTAATACCAATGTTATAAATGTTAAATAATAATGACATAAATCAAATAAAAGAACGAAAAGAGTATTATACCTTGAAAATAAGTACGATTATCACAGTTAATCAAATTGTGCATACAGTAGATAGTTGATTGACCTGTAAATTTAAAACTAAGTACAATAAGCATAGTCTTCAGTGTAATGTCACACAGAAAGTTTCATTCTGGCGGAATTTATGAGAAATTAAAACATAGAGATTTATAATATCTTAACAAATTGCATATTTTGTCTTCATTCTATTATGCGACATTTAATCCATTCTATTCATAATGACGAAAAACTCGACATAATATTGCACTGATTAGATAGTATTTTCTCTCTTTTATAAGAAACTTAAAGTAACGGTAACATATTTGTTAATTTTCTAATGATATGTGTAAACTGGAGAATAACTTTAAAACACGTGAAATTTTATCTTAAGTTTATTCAGTATTTTAGGCTCTTATTTCAAGATTAACTTTCTATCAACAAAAAGAGATTTAAAGAAATGGACTTACCATGGGTAGAAGAAAAAACAAAACTAAACAACAACAACAAAAACGCCTATATCACGAAATCAAATATTGTCACCAAATAGGCAGTTCTTCGGAGAATTCAATCGAAGGTAATACGTAACAGGAAGAAAATATTGTTGGGAAGCAAATCTATATATATTCAGAAGTCAAATTACTTTTAATGCATAACATATTGGTCATAACACGTTCTAGATTTGAAAAAAAAAATTGACATACGATAAATATTTTTTCTATTTTTTACAGATAAATTACAGATGCCATGTACGTTTAAAGTAAACAACGTGTTAAATTTACGTTTAAATAAATTGATTTTGTTTTTTAAATCAACATGTATAGGAAATTTATTTTAGTAAAAACCGAAAGTTACTCTTGAGTTAAAAATAAACTAAGCTAATTTACGATCTCTGGTGTTCACATTTTAATAATATATTCTCAACGATATTTAAAGTTTATGAATATAAATCAACAGTTTTAACAGTCTTGTACACCTAGTAAATATTCTGGGAGTATAATATTGATATATAAACTTACTTCATACACACGTATGTTCATACATATATAAAATAATGTTACCTGGCATTAAAAATGACAAAAAGCAGTCTAAAAACGAAATAAACTTTTACCAGAGGATTTTAATCAAGTACAAAATGTATACATTTCTTTTTTTGTAACAGGTTTTTGCTTATAAGAATTTTTAAGATCCTTAAAAACTGTTTAAGTGTATTGTTATATTAGTGAATCTTTTTCTGTTTGATCATCGCAATACTTAACTCTAGACAAAAAACACTTATCCAAACCCTCACTGGAGCTAGAATCCTCCTCAAAGTCCAGTGGCCACGAGGATCTAAGATCCATTAAAATGTCTCTTCTAAAACTCCAGCGATTTCCAGCTCCACTGAGTTCAGGAGTCGATCTGGTATCACTAGGTGAGTCTAATCGGAGATTGGAAAGCTGTTTTTGAATTTCTTCCATTTCATCTTCGTTCAGTTTCAAGTGATAGCCAGTGTGAGCTTCATTCAACTCGCGCAAGTCTGGAAGCTTCAAAAACAGCTTCGGGTAAAGGACAGTGGTGTGGTCAGGCCCATAACGCCATAGCATATAGTTCTTTAACAAAATATAATATTTCTCCTGTTGTGCTGTGACTAGGTCTACATTTTCCAGGTCAGAGCGATCTGGAGACAAAAGAACTGTTACAAGAAGTAACATGATCGTTGGTTCGTCGGGACCCAACTCTTTAATCCCTTCATTAAATTTCATGTGTTTCTCAAATAGTGTGGGTGAGACTAGCTTCATGATGTCTTCAGCTTTCAACGTGGGTGAGTCTCTGTATAGCACCTTCTTACGATCTGGCCAACAACCACGCCTGTTATCAAACACATAGGCTCCACGAAGAAAACACATCTCCATGATGCCACTACGCAAGAGTACTTCCTGGTCTCTTTGTGGGATGTAGGAGAAACACTTCAGATTTTGCGCGAAATGAGAAAATTGTTTTATCACGGTGAAGAACATGTCGAGAATTTGTGTTCGACTTCTTTCACATGTCTGAAGCGTCAATTTATTAGTAAACGTAATAGTTTGGTAACTAATTTCGTAGGAATTAATTATCGTTTCTATGTTTTCCACATCATCCTCAGTTAGGTATTTTCCCAATTCACTAATATCTGGATCATAACCGCACACATTAATTTTCCGTGGAGGTTTTTCGGACTGTGATATACCTTGTTGCTGTTTTCTTTCCATTCGACTACGTAACAACTTCTGTCTCTCTTCGTCTGTCATCACCCACCCTTTCTCCATTCCGATTGACATACATTTCTGAAAGCGACAGTACTGGCAACATTTACGGGAAATGATATTAATTTCACATTTTTTTTCATATGGACAGTGAAAGTTCCTGTACCCTTCGTTCTGGACGGAGCGTCGGAAAAAAGCCTTACAGCTATCACAGGAGATCCCACCGAAATGATAACTTTTGGCTCGGTCCCCGCAAACACCACATGCTTTCTGTTGCTTCTTGAACAAACGATTTCCATGATCTACGGGTAACCTAATATTGCTTCTATTGTTTGAAGGCAGGCTCATTCCTGTAACAAGAGATCCAACAATCAAGCACAAAAGATCGTTATTGTTGGTTCGAGAAAGTATGAAAAATAAATTATTAAACAAAAAATAAATTTCGTTACGTTTGTGAAAAAGACAAGAGCTCCTAGAGTCAAAACAAGCTTTATTATTAGTGCTCCAAAACAACTGAAACAAAAAAGTACGAACACAGAATTATTACGATAGAAATGTTTAACATTGATATTACTCAGTTTAATACTTAATGTTTTGAAATAGTACTAGTTTGAAATCAGAGTGAATTACTTTTCAACTATATGGAAGCAATAATAATAGTAATAATTGAAATGGACACTGTAGAAGAAAAAGATAAAGATGACATTTTATAAACTATAATTATTCAATTTTCTTCTCAAATATACTTATTTTTTAAAAATAGAAACTTTTCATGGTAGTCTCTTATTTCAAAATCCAATGAATATTTCATACAAAGCAATTCTCAAATGGACAACGTGGTTTTCGAATAAGAGACCCCAAGACTGATGACTTAAACAAATCGAATTAAAGGTATGCAAGTAAGTAAAAACAAAATCCAACAAAGATAACAAGAGCCAGTTAGACCGTATTTACTTTGTTTAAAACAATAGTTGGTAATTTACAAGCAATTTTGAAAAAAAATTCACTTTAGAAAATGAGGTTTTCTACTTAAGATACGAGAGTGCTGGATGTTTATGATAAATATTTTTTAAATCTACATAAAATATAGTTTGGCTTCCTTTATTTACAAATGTATACCTATAAGTATACTTAATAACAGTGATTAATAATATACTTAAACTTGCTAACACAGCAAAAACTCAAATAAAACTGAATACATGATATGTAAGAGCATTTTAAAATACCGGTGTATGCCAGTATCAGCTACTGCTAAATGTGACAGCTTTTAAAATTGGTTGTAACAATATAGTTTCATTAGATCTCGTAATATTTAGTATCTTATTTGATTTTCCACCATACCTAATGTTAGAAATGAAAGGTACTACAAATAAAAGTTAATAGTTGTCCACAAATCGAGATGATGAACAAAAATGTGTTTGGTTTTAAAATCCTGTAAATTTTTATCTAAAAGCAAAATTAATGGAAAGCTTGGACTTACGACGCTCGATAAATTATAACCTTGTTAAAAATCTGTCCAGCAATTACAATTACGAGCTCAAATACTACTTAGTTTCAAACAATAAGGAATAGTGTTTCGTTATTAAATATTTGTATACAGGTATGTTTCTTATAATACGTCTTATCTCTTCGGTGATGGTTTGTATGACCCTGTAAAAGTGTTCCACGAGTATGAAATACGAACGTATGTTAACCATATCTGATAGAAGCTGATATTTTGTCTGATAATTGTTAGTGTTGTAATAATAGTCATTTTTACTTAGTCGTTAGCTAGAGGCAAGCTAATGTCTAAGGAGTGTAAAAGATAAATATTCTATACTGTCTACAAAATAACACTAGCTTTCGTCTTTAATGCAATGCTCCATAATTTATTGAGAGCTTTCTAAGTAAAGGAATACAATGGAGACGTTTATTTGGTTTCGTGTATTCTGATAACATTGTAAACACAAATAATCTTAAATTTCTAAGTGCTGCTACTTTTGGTCTGTTTATAGGTACTTAAACATAACAAGGTATAGCACACGTTTTATTTTACATTTAGTGATGCTTGTGACACTAACCATAGTCATACATATCTACTTAGTAACAAGACATCATAATACTCTATATACAAAATTCCAAAGAAAACTTAACACTAAAGTGCTCCTAGTGTTAAGCTGTATGAAAGCAAAACATTCCCACAATGAGAAGAAAACGCCCACAAAACGTGAGCTTAAATTGTTTACTGTATATTCTTCATACACACGAGTTAATGAAAATGACTTTATATTAAGCAGTAAAGTCATCTAAAACGTTAATACCTCAATGCTTCAGTAATTTTATAGCAAAGAGAACCAACGTTTGCGTTTGTATTACAATGGCTCATGTTAATGTTAAACGAAATTTGTGTAGTTACAAAACTTAGTTTTTAATCTAACTCCATCTGGAAAAAAATTTCTACTAAGTTATTTTTACATAATTCTGGTTTGTTTTGTTCTTAAGCTTAAACTTAAGACAGAATTGGCTATCTGTACTGTGTCCATCGTAGGTATCGAACTCCGAAAATTAGTGTTATAAGCCCTAAAGTTTACCGTTGATCCAATGAGGTTTAAGTAATTATCAAATTAATGTAAGATGACACTGTTACTCACTTTATGCGAAAGCAATTCCACGAAGACGTCTGATATAAATATGACATATATTCAATAAAATAAACCATTGCGTAGCTAGTGTACCCCGATATTCCAGCAGTAAGTCTACGGAGTTACAACGCTAAAATCTGGTGTTCGATTCCCCTCCGTGGACTCAGCAGCTAGCCCGATATGGGTTTGGTATAAGAAAACACACACGCGCAAAGGTCGTCAAAAATGAATGCGCAAATTCTACCATCTCAACCTATACCTATACGTATCTGAACTAAATAAATTTTGCAATTTTTAGTCAACCAAAACTGAGATTATTTATGAAATTAATTCTTGGCGTATTTATAGGTTAATTATTGGTAAACATCAGTTAGGTTAAGAAATTCTAATATACAGTAAAGCTAGTAAGTATTGGTAACACTATGTTTCAACAATGACTTCTATGTCATGTTGCTTAGCAACAAAAGTGTAACCTAACATTGTTTTTAGTTCACATACTGAAAGTACAAAAGTACAAATCTAGAAAAAATATTTGTTGATTTTTTAACTTAGAGTCACTGTTGATTAAAGCGATTTGTTTTATTGTTGAAAATTGATGATATAACAAAAATAACTTAATTCAAAAATGATTTAAATTTAAAATTGAATCAGTTTTATGCATTTGGCACAAAGGTAGGTAATATCACATTACATCTTTACTTTAGGTTTATTATACGAACATTTACTACATTTATAAAGTTTTACGGCACCTCCTACAAAGCCTCTACCACCCTCGTCACTAAAATCTTAATGGGTTTGTTTTTTGAATTTCACACAAAGCTACTCGAGGGCTATCTGTGCTAGCCGTCCATAATTTAGTAGTGTAAGACTAGAGGAAAGGCAGCTAGTCATCACCACCCACCGCCAACTCTTGGGCTATTATTTTACCAACGAATAGTGGGATTGACCGTCACATTATAACGCCCCCACGGCTGGGAGGGCGAGTATGTTTGGCGCGACGGGGATGCGATCCCGCGACCTTCATATTACGAGTCGCACGCCTTAACACGCTTGGCCATGCCGGGCCAATCTTAATGGGAAAACAGTAATTAAACTATTCTACCTCGATAAATTCATTTCGGTGACGCGACACACACACTGAATTTTACATAGGTTAGCTACTTTGTATAAAGTTTATGTATATTAAAAACAGATAACAAGTGTCATTTTCCTAAGAAAATACCTTCCTTTTATTTAAAATACCAAGATCTATCTCACGGAAATATGTCATACAATGCTCTCATCGCTGATTGTAACAAATTTACTAATATATATTTGTTTTAAAATCTGTATATGTTTCAGTTTAATATATACTTATAAATCCCTATAACTTGTATTGTGAAATATTTACTGCGAAATTCTCGCCTATTCAATAAATTTGTAGAAAATTTTCGAGCTTAAGAATCAACAATGTTGTATATAAATACCAGTATTGTTGTCAAACGATCTTTTGAGTGTGTTTTTCTTATAGCAAAGCCACAAAGGGCTATCTTCTCAGCCCACCGAAGGGAATCGAACCCTGATTTTAGCGTTGTAAATCCGGAGACATACCGCTGTACTAGCGAGAGGCGATCTTTTAAGAGCCTCGCATAAAGTTTGTAAATTAACGCGCTAAGAAACAGTTTTCACAATATTGTTCATCTGCTAGAGTCAGTACACTATAAACCTCGGAAGCTATAATTGTGATAAACGCTTATTAATCAGAAAACTACATATTTGACCAAGAACGTTTATAGATGTGGAACATTATAAACCAATTTCTGGTTTCTTCATAGAATTAACTTAGAACGTTAGATTTTTTTACGAGAACATTAGATATCTATCTCTTTCTGTGAAACGTCAACTTACAAACTAGGTGAGACCAGCCAAGAATAGAGCCAGTTAGAAGTGTACCTGTGTATTAACATAAAATTAATTTCCTTTCCCTGAACCGTCGCTAAATGATTCAGTTCTAGACCAGATAGAAGACTCCGTGCTGTTTTTAAATTTGTAAAACTGTTGTACATTGATTATTATTTGTAATAACCGTTATTATAAATTGTATTATTTTTTGTATAGTAAAATGAATTTGTGTTAAGAGAGAAAATTATGTGTATCAAACTCGTTGACAAATATCATAAATTTGATACATATCGACACTCATTTAAATTCTAAGTTAGAATTTCAACTATTTGAGGTCGTAATACGTAACGTAGTAACATAATAAGTGGAAAACTCGTTCGAGATGAATTATAATACGTAACAACGCTGTCTGGTTGGAAGACAATAACCTATCCCAAAATAATGGTTAGTTTTAGTTGACAGTCACCTATTACAGAAATTCGGCTTAATGCTTTCACTGCTGAATCTTATTTAGGTCACCCAGAGAGAAAATAGTAAGTGTTCGGACTTAGAACACTTAAATCCTTGGTTTGTTTTTCTGCTGTAGGCATAGTAGATAGTTTAATGTGGCTTTGCTCTAAAACTAACACATTCTCATTTAGAACACAGAAACCTGTTACATAAATACGGTTTAATGTTTTGCCTGTTGGCTTTTATTTAAATGACAAGAATCTATTTCGGAAATACAATTGTTTGTTTGTTTAGAATTAACCACAAAGCTACACAATGGGCTATCTGTGTTCTGCCCACCATGGGTATCGAAACCAGGTTTTTAACAGCGTGACTCCACAGACTTACAGCTGATTCCTAATTAGAACAAGGGGATTCATTCAAGTAATACTATTGATAGAAAAAATGATACACATCTTGAAAAGTTTGGACCACGATAATGCTATAATTATTCAAGAGATTTATTTGAGCATTGCTTAGAATGGTTAATATTTTATTAAAAAAGGCATAGATCGATATGTTTTTGCATAATTGTTTAGTTTAAAAACCAATAAAATTTATAAATTACAAAGATGTAATTTGTGTGCTGAAACAAAATAAAGGTCCCTATATCTTTAGGGTGGTTTTCGTCATATATTCTTCAAAATGTCAATCTTTTCAAAGCTCTCCTCCTTCAAACGTAACTTATTTATCCCGACAACTTAGAGCATGACCAGTTAAATGAACCTGATATTTCACTGAAACATTTGAGATATTTCGCTTTCGTCTTTACAAGTTTTTAATGTTTGTTTCTACGACTTTTAAGTGTTTAACACCCGTTTGAATTAGTGTTTCGCCCAAGTAGTTTCTTTTTTTTTTTTTTTTAATTTCGCGCAAACTGATACACTGGAGGGGAAACAACAAGTCAAGGGAACTCATCCCCAGCTCTTGGTATGTTAGAATTGAATAATTAGATTGATGATTATTCTTGTAAAGTACACCCATCATAAAATGCAGAGCACGATTTTGAGGCAACAGGACAGAGGTCATAGACACTCGTATTCACAGTCAGACCTTGCTTGACCAGAAAGGAAAATTATACTTTGTAAGCACATATACTGGAACTACATACGCGAGTTACCAGCTTTTTAGGCATGTAGTATTCGTGTAAATATACAATGGATACCTTTAAGGCTAAGAAATAAAGTATTATGAAATCAGGCCACAGTAGTTCACAAAATGTGTACAAGAATTTTCAAAAAGACAGTGAGAGTATACATTATTTTATGTATTTAGTACAGTTTGATAAAAGAAAGATTGTATTGTATATTACACAGAAAAAAGTATCAATAATAAAGTAAGGGACGATGGATGAATCTACAGTGAATTAGAACAAATAAAAAGTTAGCTAATTGGTAAAGAAATATCTGACCTATTTCTTGTTTGTTTGTTTGTTTGCTTTTGAATTTCGCAAAAACTACATGGTGGCTATCTGTGCTAGCCGTCCCTAATTTAGCAGTGTAAGACTAGAGGAAAGACAGCTAGTCATCACCACCCACCGCCAACTATTGGGCTTCTATTTTACCAACGAATAATGAGATTGACAGCACATTATAACGCCTTACGGCTGAAAGGGCGAGCAAGTTTGGTGTGACGGGAATTTGAGCCCGAGACCCTCAAATTACGAGTCGAGTGCCTTAACCACTTCGCCATGCTGGGCCCGATATATTTCTCCGAGATTTTACAGGATGCGTGAAAATGTTTGGTGGTTAATAAGGAGGAATGCAGTAAGGACCTATCCGGTTGACAGAGGGTTAACATGAGTTTCTACTGTATGAAATATTTCAGAATCAATAAATAAATACCAAACTATCCCCTCTTTCTTTCTTCATAGTCAGAAAATTTGTTAATTATACAAAGTGATCGACTGAAATAACATGTTCAAAAACAAATGTAAGTGAACCATTAGTTTCCACACCTACGTTGTTTTGTTTGTTTGTTTTTTCACGTTAAATTCATCTGTCTAAATATTTCTAGAAACCATTTTTAACCAAAATAGAAATGCAGTTTAAAATAAAATTTCCCAATAAATAATAACAAGTACATGCAGTAATCCCACACACATTTTTATAGAAGTATTTCTTACCATAAAAATGTTCCATCCAAAAGATCTATAAAGCTCCAACCTCATTCTTAGAACATCTCAAAGGATACCTAGCTTATCTTGAACATGATTCCTCATATTTTCTGAAGGTAGATGAATAGCTGAAACTTAGCAGAAAAAATGAGAAAAACTGGGATCAAAAACAAGGTAAATGCGTGGAAGCTTCTAAAAGGGAAAAGCAGTATTACGTGAAGAAAGCCTTCTTTTATATATAATCTTCTTCTAAGTATTTTAGAAAGTTTCAGTGACCGTTTCAACTGAATGAGTTGATGCCATAAAGTTTACACGAGAAAGTACCTCTAGCAGGATTAAAATGGTATAAGAAAGATTAACCTCTTAAAAATAAATTTTGACAAACTTGGGCAAAGAATTTTGAAGGCAATTTAAAGTAAATAATCTAACTATAAAAATGAAATCTATGTAGATATTGAAATATAACAGACAACATGTATTATTTTCCTCGCAATTCTTTTTTTTTAAATCTGTCGGATTTTAATGTACAAGCTGCTCAAAGAAACTGATAACTTATATAAATTGAAATTACTCTAACAGATATAATTACTTCCATGAACATTCTCAAACTATTCACGAGTATTTGATAAACATGTTTTTATTTAGTTACACAAAAATTTTATGACTCAATATTAAAAACTTAACAAGTTGAATTATAGGCAACAAAGAGAGATCTTAATTATTCGCTTTTCAGACCCTTGATTAATTTGTTAAATGGTGTACTTCTAGGCGGACGATTCATTATAAAGAGAAGTAAATCAAAAACCGTCGAGGCATGGATAAGTATAGAATATATTTTTCAAATTATAGTTAGCGTTAGTAGTTACTCGAAATTTTCATATATTTAAACACAATGACAAAGAAACTCGGAGTATGTACATATATACACATCTGTGTGTGTGTAAGTATTGTATTACTCAGAGTTCTGAAAATGAAAGTTATCAATTTTGTAAAACAATGTAAATATACCACCGTTAATAGTTATGCTTTTCTATAAATCATAAAACGACTAAAATCTATTTTAAATAATAGAACAGTAAACAACTGGAGTGAGGTATTTGTAAATCAAACTGGTTAATCAAAAATACCTTAATATGATACACTTGCAATGAAAGAATAGACGAAATAAAAATCGTTTTTTTTCTTTAACAAAAACATATTACTTTCTTACAATAGAGCATTCATTTTATTTTTTCAATAGCTATCAAACATATTGTTAATGGTTAAGTTCATGACAATTTAATATACATAACAAACAGTAGGTTTCCGGACTGGTTTGGTGAGAACACAGTCCGCTTTTAACAATAAACATGGATATAATCAGAAAATGTAATATTTTTGTTTAAAGAAATAAAATCTGTATTTCCTAACGACATTAATTACAGACTATGAATAATCGGAACATTTATACCACACTTACTCTTATGCGAATAGTACGCGTATACTCAATATTTTAGCTATCAATGTAATTTAGTTCATTTTCACGTGAATCTTAATAGTTTTCTTTACAACTAGTAATTGTTGAATAATGCGCTGACCCTTACGATTGCTTAAAATTAGTCTCATGATGAACGACACAGTCATAGATAATGAATAACAACATATTTATTGGACTTTTGGAATACACACATTTCACCTTTAGTATGTTCATATAGTAAACACAAAATTGAAGATTCAAATAATAACCTTAATACTGAATAAAAGGTTCGATATTATGATAAACATTTGTAAGGGAAATGTTAAAACTCAAAGTGGAGTAAGATTGGGAAAAAACAATTAGTCAGACAGAATATAACGTCAACCCACACTGAAAAAAATCAGTAAAAACATTTATATATATTTAAAGGGAAATAGTTAAGACAACCTTAATTCAACGGCTTTGCTTTATTATTCAAGCTTAAAGATGTAATGTTTGTAAATAATGTGTATGTAGCATAAGTTTTCAAACTACTGGTCTAATAAGGGGTAAGTTTCGTAATGCAACATATTTTTATATAATTCCAATCAACATTTTACTATACAATAAACATTTATGTGTAATAGATTGTAGGAAACATTTTAGATAATAAAGCAGGATAAAAGTTGTGTCTAACTTTTGAGAACTTGGAGATAAATGGTTAGTTGTAATGAATTAGCTATACAATATTTCCGAGAGAAAGTGTTCGTTGTACTTAAAACTTAAATAATGTGAGAACAGTGTTCATATATTTTGACTAAAGCTCATTGTTACACAAATACAGTAGCATAATTAAAATACGGGAATCCCCTTGTATAAATACTCAATGCACAGTAAATTATTTTCGTATTACAAGACTGATATACGGTTCTGAATATTAAAATCTACTGTAGCTATAAACTTAGAGCCCGGCATGGCCAAACGTGTTAAGGCGTGCGACTCGTAATCTGAGGGTCGCGGGTTCGCATCCTCGTCACCCCAAACATGCTCGCCCTTTCAGCCGTGGGGGGCGTTATAATTTGACGGTCAATCCCACTTTTCGTTGGCAAAAGAGTAGCCCAAGAGTTGGCGGTGGATGGTGATGACTAGCTGCCTTCCCTCTAGTCTTACACTGCTAAATTAGGGACGGCTAGCACAGATAACCCTCGAGTAGCCTTGTGCGAAATTCAAAAACACAAAAACAAACAATCAAAACGGAATAGAAATATGTGATTTACTTTTTGCAATGAGACAACAATACCAAACTAGAATTTTTTTTTTACTTTAATAGTACACATTACTTACGATGCTTCAATAACTAGATAGTTGGATGTATCCAAACGTTTTATTGTGAAGCCATCGTAATTGAACCGTTTTGAAATTATGCATGATTTATTAGTAAATGCAGGGGTGCAGGTATAGGAAGAGATAAGCATTAGTAGATGCAAAAGTAAAGGTAATTAGAGACAAGTTTGAAGAGATCCGAAAATGGAGATCCTAAGAGATAAGGAGTGGGAATTTTAAAGTAAAGCATTTCAAGGTGTATATATATATTTCGATGACCAAACTGAATTATTAACATATGTGCAACAAATATCAACGGCTACTGTTTATTTGTTTTCGGATTTTAATCATGTTGATTGCACACTAATGCAAATGTTATTAATGTTTTATGCTATGGTAAGCAGCGTGAACAATAATAACAAAAACTGTTTTTGGGGGGTTTTATAGGAACTAAATTATTCGTTTACTTCAGTTTCATTAAATATTATTGTTTATGGAATTTTGTTTGACAAAGCTTTCATGTTACACTTATCAAAATTATTTGATTAATTGGCTTAGTATATGAAATTGGAACTAGCCTGACTTTACTAATTCGGTCAAACGTTAATCGGATTACAGCCGAAAACACCGTGAAACTATGAAAATGATGATTCAAAGGATACTTATTAATAGAGGCTTTACTCTTCTGGTGAGTTAATCTATGATATGAGGTGTTAATTAATACGTTTGATATAAAAATTGGCATCGCTATTTTACTGTAATATAGTAAAGGTAAGTATATTCACATAAATGGGTTCTTACATAAAACAGAAGTGATAATTTTTAATAGCGATTATATTTTTGCATAAATGAATAATTAACTGGGTTGAAAGCCAGGAATAAAATTTAACAGACAATGTAAGGTGAATATTTCAAATATTTTATGCCTTAAAATATATTTGTTGTTTCTTCCAAGCTAAATGTGTTAGAGCATGGTAGTTTGATAAATAATTTATTTAGTAACTATAAGTAAATGAAAGCGTGCTTTGTTCTACTATTCCTGAAATTATTACTTGCACTATCTTAAATTCAATGGATATATTTATTTCGATTTTATTTGTTATTGCTTTTGTCAATTTTAAAAGATAAAAACGTGTTACCTACAAATCTATGGATTAACCAAATCCACGAGCTGGAGCCAAATGCAGAGTTAACACGTTCGTCAAACATCTACTTTCGCCAGGTGTGTCCACAGCTTCCAGAAGACAGAGGCAGAGAAACCAAATTTTCTATCTAGAGACATAAATGCTAGGAAATCAACACGTGTCTGATGCTGTGATGTAATTAAGAAATGTTAAAAAAATTAAATGTACTTTAGTTGAATTTCCAAGAAATATAAATAGGTTTATCACTGATTTACTTATTTTAAAATGTTTATTCAATATAGCTTACTTCGAAACATTTCGTAAAGATAGTTTATAACGTGATCTATATATAGATTTATAATTATTAGCGCTAAGTGTAATTCCCAGCATGATTTTTAATGGTAGTTTCTACATTTTCTTGTGCCACCGATATCTTTTTAGTAATAATTTTTTTCTAATTTATTATTTTAAACTTTTCTACGTATTATTTAAATCCTAATTGAAATTCCCTGTCAGTATTAATAGTGTTCTGAAACTTTATCAATTTGTATAGTAAACACATGTATACTTTCATGGATTTTGTCTGCAACTCTACCCAATTCATACACAACTTTAATTTCTTTAGAAAATTAAGGGAAATGTGATTCTTGCATTAAACTAATGGTGTAATGCTAATTTAGTAACTTTATCAATTTACGATTTCTTCTTCTGGCAAAGAAGACAAACTTCACCCGCTAATACGTGTTTATACCTGTTCTAAGCCTATTCTTTATCTCTGAGATAATTTAAAATTCACTTATATATTTGGAATATTTTTTATAATTTTGTGAAGAATGTTTTTAAAAGATTAAATATAGCTAGTGGCTATAATTTAGCCTTCTCTGATTTATTAATTTATATACACTATCTTATTCTTATTAGTTCCTGACATGGATTGCTTTATGATTAAGACTTTTATCTCAAACCTGTTGAACATGGAAGCGGCAAACACCTTCACCGAATATGTTTACTCTTTCAGCCACGAGATTTTGTAACATGATGGTCTGAAACCACTATTTCTTGGTTGAGAGCAAGCAATCATTTCACAGTGTGTGGTGTTGACTAGCAGCCTTTCCTCTAATCTATAATTTTAAAATTAGGGACAACTAGCGCACATAGCTCTCTAGTAACTTTGCGCGAAATTCAACAAAGAAACAAATTTACTTTCATATAAATATCCATACCTGTTTTTTTTAAATTCTGGAAACAGTTGCACAATGAACAACTGAGCATTCACCCCAAATAACTTTTGGAACTTAAACATCCATATATAAAACTTCTGTTATGAAATGTTTGTTTATATTTTATAATATTTTCCAAAATTCGTTATTTTAAATATATTTGACGATTTATTTTCCTTCCAATAATACAGTGGTAAGTTTACAGACTTACGAGACCAGATATTAGGTGTTGATACCCGTGATGGACAGAACACACATAGTACATTGTGTTTAGTTTGTGCTTATCAACAAACAAACAAACTAATTTCCAACCGGTTGAATTTTCTCTCATTTAACATTACATATTCCTGTGTGCGTGACAAGAACATAAAATGCTTTGTAGAAAATAATTTTGAGATTGTTCTAGATTTCAGTTCTAAATTTAAACTTTTAAATGTTTATCGGACCTTCCTACTTTGATAAACTTATTAGTTCATGTGATTCGAAACCCGAACGATTCGAGGCCTGACTGATATTCAAAACTATCTTTCCTATTTTTGAATCATATCGTAATTGTTTTTATTTTATTTTATCTTAAATATCTATAAATATTTTGATTTTATTTACATTAATAAAATTCATTGTATTATCATACTTAAGATCTTTAAATACCTGCTCCAAGCATAAGTAATGCTCACCTAAACCTTTATTTTTACCCCAAACTCGTTGTATTCGACTTCACTAATTCTAAAACCTGCTCTTAATTTTTTCAGAACGTTTTGCACACGCACAAACATACACACATGTATATATAAGAAATTTTGTAAGGTTGAATACGAAAAATTTGTCCTTTTTTTAAATAAAGCACAAGGGCTATATAAAAAACTAATCTAAAACATATATACTATGTTAAGACTAATGGTTAGTATTATGGCAAAGTTATCGTTATAGGAAAAAATAAATAAATAAACATCAAACCTATGCTTTCTCCAAACTTATAATGTATTACTATGATTTAAAAATAAAAAACTTTCTTACAAAATCTTCGTAAATCAAAAATAACTGATCTCCTAAGTGAAATCAGAGCACAAATGAATAGTGTTATCCATAATATTTACTGATCTTAGCGACATCTACCCACCAGAATGTCTTTATAAAATGTTTTCTTAAACTCCTTTCTGATCTATCGACTACTTCTTGAACATTTTTATCACATAAAATATTTGAAGTATTAATACAAGCACTTACATGGTACTCCAAAGACTTAGAATCTCTTTACATATTTAAGAAAACCTAAACATTTTGTTTTACTAAGAAGCTTTTATGTTGAATTTTCCAGAAGGCGTATGATGTCTTATAAAACCTCGTTGATAAACACGAGATCTGATGAAACAAACACAGAATATAGAATAAAACCAGAATAGGTTGTCACGTTGGTGCAAGTCAAAATCCGAAAAAAAGTACTATAACTAACTCCAATGTTTATGTTCAGCAACTAACGAGACAAATCAACTTCTCGTGCTTTCGTTGTGCCATTGTTATTCACATCTCTGTAATCTGACTGAGAAGTTTTAGAAGAAACAGACTAACCATACAAAGATAAATTGTTAGGAATGCGTGGTGCTCGAACAATTTTCTGACATCAGTGTTTCGTGTACCTGCTATTGGCAAATGGTTTAAAATTTCCTCTCAGTCAACCAATGAGCAAATAACATTCAAGTACCAGTGGTATTCTGGCATGTTACCGATTTGACGTTTCCCCAAGGACGTCCACTAGGGCAAGCGTCCTTCGGTGGAATGCATCGGTGACTCCTGACAAACCGACAAGGTCCACCTGGACCCAAAACCCTCGGAATACGACTTATCAAAAATGCTATTTTTTATTACCGCTATTGGTGTGAAGGTTTGATATTTTGCTATAAATCGTCAGGTTCGTGTTCACACGTTAGTGTTTTATCATTATTCGCAATGTACCAGAAATCAAATTACAAATTTGTTGTTTTCTTTCGTCCCTGCGTGCTTATTTATCTTACGAAGCAATGTGTCATTCGTTACATCAGTAGAATAATGAAAATATTTTAAAAATTATTTAGTGAGATTTATAACTGCCTGTGTTGAAGTATAAAATATGTAAACTTATTTGTTTGTTGTTAAGCGCAAAACTACACAATGAGCTATCTGTGCTCTGCCTGTTTGTGTTTTAGAATTCCGTGCAAAGCTACTCGAGGGCTATCTGGCTAGCCGTCCCTAATTTAGCAGTGTAAGACTAGAGGGAAGGCAGCTAGTCATCACCACCCACCACAAACTCTTGGGATACTCTTTTACAAACGAATAGTGGGATTGACCGCCACATTATATCGCCCCTACGACTGAAAGGGCGAGCATGTTTGGTATGACGTGGATTCAAACCTGCGACCCTCGGATTACGAGTCGAACGCCTTAACCCACCTGGCTATGCCGGGCGTGCTCTGTCTACCACGGCTATAAAAATCAGATTTCTAGTGGTGTCGGTCTGCAGACATTCCGCTTTGCCGCAGGGGGGGAGGACAAATGCATATGTTGATACATCTATGAATGATTTCTGTAAAAATTAGATTAGTTTCACAGACAAAGAGACATAAATTACGGTAAAAAAACGCAATAGAAACATTAGAATATACAGTATCAAGACTTATGTCTGATAAGTGTGGTACTCTTAGCAGTAGTAATGCACTAAGATATTTAATCTTTATCCGCAAACCTCACATGTGAAGTTAAATGCAATTTCATTGGAGAAGATATGGGCGTTCAAACTGAATTACCTTTCACTATCTGCAGTCTGTTGTAAGAAGATGATTGGTCCTAATGAAGCAAAAAGGCAACAAAATATAACCAATAGCTGGATTGACTGTCACAGTATAACGCCCCCACGTCTGAAAGGGCGAGCATCTTTGGTGTAACGAGGATTCGAACCTGCAACCTTCAGATTGCGAGTAGAATATTATAACCACCTGGCCATGCCGGGTCGCCTAAAACATTAACTCCAGCTGTCGTAATTATCATGCAATTGAGCTTGACAAAGAAAACAAAAAGAAACTCTCATTAAAAGATGCTTAATAAGATGTGGTTTCCTTCCTGCAGTTGTAACCGCTTCTGTTCTTTATAACATGCCGTAACAAATTCTTAAATAGTATACTAAGGAATTTGGTTCCGCTATTCGTAATAACAAACTGACATAAAGCATTTCGGTTTTATTTATCCGTGATGATCTTATATGATAAAAGCCATGCTGTCATAAACTTGAACTTTTTTTATTTTACGAAGCCAAGTAGCTGTGCACTTTGGATCACCAATGCACTTACTAATCAGGTTCCACAATCTGTCCGCTTTGAAAATTATTTAAACTTTAAATTTTTTTCTCGCGCTACTTGACAAGGAACATGGAATAGGGCATACGTATATTTGAGTAATTGAGGTCATTTAAATAACAAATTCACCAGTCAGATGAAATATAGTCTATTTAACATAGAAGAATAGGCATAACGTTTCTATTTTTTTCTGCCTTCGTATATAGATGAATGATTTAATAAATCAAAAGTAAGCCAATATGTAATACTTCAAAATGAAGCGAGAAAATCTGTCATAGACATTTAACTTGAAGAACAAAATACTATAATATTTGATATTCAAAGCATTATTCATATCTTTATATAAAAATAAATAGCTCGTTCTATCTGTGTAATATATGAAGTGGTGAAGTCTAAAAAAGTTTATTGTTGTTTTTTTAAATATAATATTTCTTGGTCTACTTATAACTTTACTTCATCTTTAGATAAATTAAAACATTTTGTATATTGCTAAGCACCCAATGGACAAAGTGTTAAATTTAACGGAGTTGTAGAACTGCTCCATGCAGCCATATCTTCTTATATTAATATAACTGACTAAAATAGGAGAAACGACTCATATTTATTACATTTTATGAAAAAATTAATTATCCAAAACTGTTTAACCCTCTTGCCCTTTACCCTTCATATCATAATGTTTTCGTAAATCCTGTTATTCAAAGACATGATGCTTTCTTGAAGTACTAATATGATAACATACATTTAACACTATCGTTGTGAATCAGATGATTCCTGGAGACTCAACACCACCAGGGAAACCAAGCATCACCCTAAGGATCCAACACCACCATAGCGGTATCAAGAATCAACTGCCAGGATAACAAATATTATAGAGGATTTTCAAAGCCGCAACCTATTGGACGTTTTGAAAGGAATAGATTACAACCAACAGTTTTAGGGTACTTACATTACATGACCCTGCAAGTTCAACATTTTTTATTTTATTACAATAAACAAAATTTAACATAAAGCTATGTTATTTTATTCTACTGAAACAGTATTAGATAATTCGTTTTCTATAAAATTCAATGTTTTTTTTTTTTTCAAATGTGTTATTTTAGTCAGTTATGTTAATATAGTAAAGTATGAATGCCGAGGGGGAGAACAATTCCCCACAAGGTATTTGTCCCGGGGCAACTGCAGGTTATCGTTTAATTTTTAGTTATAAACGCTAAATGAGATGCTTTTCAGCAACGTGACCTACAACTCTTTTCAGGCAATTAATATTTAATATTATAAAACGTCAGAAAACTTTTAAACTGACTTGACTGATGTTTACTGAAAACAGTCGAAAATTTCTACATTAAATAAATATTAATGTCAAACTATCGTTTTTCAAACACAACCAGAACTATTTTGGACCAAGATAAATTTAAGTTATTTATAAACATATACATTTTATGAAAAATATCCTACTTGGAAATTGCTCAAAATAGCTATTTTTTTAAATATCTTTTATATGAAATTACACTACTTCGTTTTTCGAGTTAAACATTACTAATTTTAGAAAGTTCTAGAAAAAAGTGTAATAAAGCATTGTGAAAAAAATTGTAGTTTTTCATAAATTAAATTACGGCAAAAAAGGAGATTGTTTACTGATGTGTCTTATAGCAAAGCCACGTGGGGTTATCAACTGACCCCACTAAGGATTTTAGGGTTATAAATCCGTAAACATATCTCTTTACTAGCGGGGGGCATATTTAATGGTATTTATTTTCATGATATTTATACATCTGTCTCTGCAACGCATAATCCGAGGGTCGCGGGTTCGAATCCTTGTCACACAAAATATGCTTGCCCTTTCAGCCGTGAGGGCATTATAATGTGCGGTCAATCCCACTATTCATTGGTAAAATAGTAATCCAAGAGTTGGCGGTGGGTGGTAATGACTAGCTGCCTTCCCTCCAGTCTTACACTACTAAATTACGGACGGCTAGCGCAGATAGCCCCAATGTAGTTTGTGTGAAATTCAAACCAAACCAAACTCTCTGCAACGAATGAATGGTAAAAGCCAATGTTTAGGGTAATTTTTTAAGCCAATGTAAGACTATTGATATATTGGTATGATAGTACAAGAAATAAAAATTATTAAATCATTCTTCTTTATGAGATTACTAATACACTATCAGTTGTAAGCATGTAGCTGTATCGTTTACATCGAGAAGATAATTTAAAATAAAATACTGATTAGTTGTCAGGATTCGATAAATTAATCCTAAATGTAACTGAAAGTGTTTTACTTTCGATACTCTTCTGTCAATAAACACGAAGGGAAAAAGAAAACTGACAAATTTGGCTATTACAGGAAATATAATAGATTAAAAATGAAGTTTCTAACGAGAAAGACGACATTTTTTGTCACTCTAATCCTGAGTTATTTTGGTTGAAACGAATAACAGACGTGAGAGTAAAATTCTGGTAACTTAAGTATTTCTCATACTTTTATATTTTTATGTTATTTTCCAACTGTATGTTTACAATATTTATCGAGAGGAATAAAACACAAACTTTGATTCTCAGTTGCATAGTGTTACTGGGCATACATGTTACGCAGCATATGGAAGCATTACTTTATGAAATCCTCATTTAAATATATACCATTACAACAATTAATCCAGGTATCAATGATAAATAACGTTTGCAAGAAAAAAAGAAAAGAAACATTACCTGGTTTGTTGGTCCTCAGTAACAGAAGACTTCACATTTCTTTATAGAACAAACGACTGTATGCTTACAAGAACACTGCCTAACTAGACTAATATAGAGGAACATAATGTCTGGGAAGGTAACTTTTGCCACGACAATAACTGGACTCGACGTGGCAGAGATTGCACGACAAAGCGGAAAGTTACTTGTTCGATTGCTCCTTATTCCTGGGGAATGATAATATACAATTGATTCAAAGTTATGTGCAAGGAATGATTGAACGGTGTTATGCAAAAGTCACCTAACCAACATAATTCCATAAACGTTTTTTTTATGTTTTCTTGTCTAACAAATATGAGCTAAATTCAGTCCTTCACGCCACTTAAGTAAAAATCGCCTGTGTAGGTTAGATTATTCTTACAGAAAATCTTTAAAAATGATAAAGATAAGATGTTGAAGTGTTCTGTAAAAGTTTACATATGCGTGTTATAACGGTAAATCCGTTATATGTTTATTTTAATGCCTACGTTTGTTTCACTTTGAATCATGTGACGTATATTGTTCAATGTATATTACTAAAATCCCGCCTGTTCCCTAAATTTGTAAAAGATTCGCGAGAATAACAATCCTATATATTTGTTTTACTAAAGAGCTAACGTGTATTCGAATGTTGTTGAACATTCAAGAATCTCGCTTTAATCTATATAAACCGACGCTCCGAGAGACAGTTTTGTATTATTGGTTAGCTACAATCAGTTTACTAAAAACCTCGAAAGCTATAATTGTGATAAACGCTTATTAATCGGAAAACTACAGAACTTAACCAGGAATGTTTATAGATTTCAGATATGACGAACCGCTCAACTAGAAAGAACTAACTTCGGACGCTTAGCAATCTAGGAGAAAATTCGATATCTATCTTCTTCTGTGAAAAGTAAGCTTGTAAAACGCATTAAGCCAGACAAGAATAGATGGCATTCCTGTTGAGGGTAGTAATTTGCATCTCCTGGACCTGGATCATCGATAAACTATTAACTTCTAAACCAGATAGAAGACTTAAAACTGCTTGTAGCTTTGTATAACTTTTATATATAAACCAATACTTGTAATAACTGTTGTTATAAATTGTATTGTTGTTTCTATATTAAAATATATTTGTGTTAATGAGGAAAATCTTGTTGGCAAATATCATAAATTCAATGGATATTAACTTCTAAATTCAAATCTTAATACCTAATATACGTAACGTAATAAATCGGAGACTCGTCTGAGATTAACTATAATACAAAACAATGTAGATAATTATATACTTTTATCAACTCAGTGTCATTTTATTTTGTCATTTTTCTAGACACTTGCAAGGTATATGATTATTTCAAAACCGATCTTGGAAATACAACAGCTGGAGGGAAGAAAGAAGAACTGAGGAATTTTTCACGATACTCAACCTACTGCAGTTAAACATGCTACAACTATGATGAACAAAGATATTAAAGATGCCAAAAATACGTTTAAACTGGAAATTCTCACTTTTTATTTACTGAAAACCTTCCATTTGCAAAGACTGCAGACTAAAGTTGTGTTTTACAAAAGATAACTTTGGCTGTTCAATCTTGACAGTCATAGTAGATTGACCAAAAAAAGGATACTTCTATATATCATTTGAAAAATGAAGCAGGACGTGAAGCATAATAAGTTAGTTCTTGTCTTCGGAAACACGTCTTTTAATATTTTATGGAGATTTAATGGACTTAATAATCTGGAGTGGTTCCTGCGGTAGCTACAATAGAAATAGAAATATTATCTAGCTCCTACAACACTTACTTCTGACTCATACCTAGCTAAAGACCATCATGTTACGCTTTAGAATTGTAAGGCACAACTTCCTTCCTAATAATTCTGAATTTGGTGACGTCAAAACAGCAATGCTAATACACTGCAGATGAAATGTTGTGAGAGTATGTCACGGGAAGAATTCCATTACCGTCATTGAGATGAAAAAGTCAGACTTTTTCAGTACAAGAAAGCAATTGTCAACAGAAACGTGAATACCGAGTATAAAGAAAATAAAAATAACTGACAGATGACACGTAAGACACAAATCAGGAAAGGCGAATCCAGTGTATTCTTCATAAGGATCTCTTTCTTTGAAAAACGTTATGAAACAGTTCAGCATTACACAGTAATACTAGGGGACACCCCAGCTGTCCTTTTACTCAAGTCTTGCTTTCGCTTTCTCCTGACGGGAAAAAGTTCAAGGCGTAAAGCATGATGATCTGAAAGACTCAATATGTCTCCTCCCAGATGACTAAAATTCATCCTTTAAGATAAAAACTCTTTCATTGATGATGTGGATAGCTTTGATGAAAAGTTGAGTTTCTGCAGCTCACATTATTACCAGTACTGTATCAATAAGGAATAAGAATTAGAGTGAAATGCATGTTTCAGAAGTTATTTTTTAAATAAATTTGAAACAATTCGATTTTTATAATATTAAAATTTTTGACATCTTTGAAAGTATGGCAATTTTAGGAAATCTGGATTAGACAAGAATGACGTAAACCTCTTATTGTCATTTTGTTGGATCAAAATAAGTAGTTTATTGTTATGTCCTAACACAGAATAGTAATCTTTATTGATTACAATTAGAATTGACATCTGGCATTCATCTCTGATTTGTTTGTAGGAAATTGAAACATTTTGGTAATTTACTCAAAAATACGAGGGTAGATCACTTTTGCATAACACCGTCTAGTTATAGTGACATTTGTTTTCAAGCCATAGATGCTCAACATCACTAAGATCCGATGATTCTGCTGATCAAGAGATAAACAATTCAAAAACTGAAACTACTGACAAGCTCTTTGAATTAACTTCGGACAATGATACGAGTATTGTGGACTTTGTATTATTGTTATTATCAATTATTTTGTTTTGTTTGGAAGATCACTTATTCATTGGGATGGAAGTAAATACACTATGGATGCTATAGCTATTTTAATTCTAAAGGAATCAAATAATCTAACCCAGAGTTTCCCAACCTAAACGGTAACGCCCCCTAATGTGCCTTTTAAAATTCAAGGGCAGTAAACTTTGAGAGGCGGCAAAGGGGAAAGACATTTTTTAGGATTTCAAAGTTATATTTATTAAAATTAAACCACAAGAATTGACACTTACTGCCTTACAGTTCTCATTTTAGTAACATATTTTTGTATAAAAAATAAAAAAGGAAGGCATAAGCATTCATTGTTTGCTGAAGGTGGTCTGCAGCGAAAAAGGTTGGTAAAGACTGATCTGATCTTTACACTGAAGACCTTTCAAACACCATTACACCACCTCTAATAGTTATATTATCGAAACACACCAGAAATCATGTGTTTCTTTTCGATATTTTACTTTGCCTTTATTGTTCAATTTAATCGTGCAAACAAATTCAGAGCTAATGCATATCTCTTCAAGCTAAACAAGGCGTATCTCAGTTGTTCTCAAATGTGCAGAAATCTTTTTTTCGTTCAAGTCTTTTTTCAACCCTTAAACAGTACAGTTTTTATCATTGATAAAAACCTTTTATGAAAAAAGTGCTTCGCGATCTGTAGTTCAGAAAGAAAACTAACCAGAATCTCACACTCTGAGTTAATAAAGTGCACAATAACCAGATAATCTACATTTAAGTATTTAATTATGAAAACTGAAAAGTCAGACTTAACCATTACTAAAGCTATTATGAAACTATAATGTTTAACGTAAATAAGTTTCTGATTAAAATGCTTATTTCTAGCTAGACATATGAATAATAATGATCTAATCTGAAAGTTGGTGTAAATAATACATTAAGCATTTGCTTCATTTTAGAATTTTAGAATATATAATACAATTCAAGTTATCTATAGAACAGGTCGCAGAATTCCTACGCCACTATTATTGATTTTTCAAATCAGTTAACATAAAACACCCATGTAAAAACTAAATGTAAAGCTAGTTTTCATGGACTGTATATGTGCTGTAAAGGATAAAATAAATGTAAAGCTAGTTTTTATGAACTGCATATGTGCTGTAAAGGATAAAGTTTACTGACGGGATAAAAGAAATTGGCAAAACTTGTCACGTTAATGATTTTGTAATTTCACCCCACTTCATGATGTATTATAATTGAGCTACAAATAAAAAGCGTTCGAAAACAGACATAGGTTAAAACTAAAGGTTATAAACCTTCCACTGCATAAATTGCTATATAAATATGTGTATAATGTGAATTATAACTTCCGTTCTCTCATAGTTATTTTCATTTAGAATCATTGTTCGTGAAAATTTTAAAAAATGTTTATTTACACGCGTATTGTATCTATACCATGTTGTAAATCAGTCAAACATAAATATTAAAGCTTCGGCGATCATTCTCTAAAACGTCAACGGTAGGTTTCCGGACTTCGATGTTAAAACCTACGGTTCAGGTGCCCGCACTGAACACGGCGCGGGTTGCTTATTGCGCTAAAACTCAACCGTAACTTTTTACCAGTTTCAAAAGTGGTTTTCTCGTTGCTAAACGAAATTCCATTACATTGCTATACCTAGTTACAGAAGTCTCTGAAGGTTTAATATTGTAAACTATTGTTCAGTATGCATAATTCACACATTTGTTTATAATATTACACATTAATTATATATTTTTTTAAAATTTTCTAAACTTTTATGTTATTTATATTCATTGCAATGTTTTGAAACATTGTTATTTTTGGGGATTTGTGTGTACTTTTTAATTATGTTAATAAATATATTTCTTCGTTGTCAAGTGGTCATTTTCTGCTTCGAAATAAACGTGCTTTCAATATTTTATATTGAATAATTAACCATTTGATAATTCTCACTCTTTGACTGGAATGTTACAACTTGTAGATCATATATTTGTACACTATGTAATACATCAACTGAATTAAATAACGAGAAATGTTAAGTGGCGCACGTGTTAACCCAGCAAGTCCACGATCAAGTTATGCAGGTGACATTTGTTCCAAGGCTGGTATGGAATAATCGTGGAATGTGGACTTCGGGTGAGGTTAGCTTGTGTGAAGTTTAAGCCATTGCTAACTTCTCTATCTCACTAGTTTTACAAAGCTTCCATTCTCTATTCGATTACTAACTAGTTTAAATCTTTCTGGGGCGTAACTATAGAAATGTATTCACGAATTGGTAATATTGCCTACTTTACACCTACTAGCCATAAAACAGCTTCCTAAGTAGATAAAAGGCGCCTCGGGTCTGATTAAGCCTGTTTATCGACAGAACATATCCTGGCATTACCACGCCCACATCGTCTGTGAATAAATTGAACTTTACTTCTTAGTGTTTTCTGTAACTACAGTTTGGATTAACAATGTATGTTCTACCATGAAAAAAAACAAACACAAAAAGCAAATGAACATATAAACGTGGTCAGTTAGTTATTTTTTATTTGAATGTTAAATTTTTTCGATTTTGTATAAAGCAAGAAAATAGAGGCCAGCTGCAAACAATTTTGTCAAAATAAAATACGTTAATCGTTTCACATGTTTTGGTAGAGTATATAATTAAAATATTGTGTATTGGCGATATATTAATAACAACAAATTTTCATTTTTTTCAAAGTTTCTACAAAGTCCAATTGATGTCAAATATTCAAATAGAAAAAAATAGCCACAATTCTCAGATTAATAATGAGTTAAGATGTTATAAATATCGTCAGTTACAAGGCTGTATATACGTTAAAAAGAAATTTAGTTCTTCTTAGAATTTCGAGGTTCTATACAACTATATAAAATGAAGGTTCCTTACAACTAACAGTTTAATTAAATAAAGTTTAATGCAAGCTGGTAGGATTTTCTACGTTAATTAGAGGTGATAATTAGAAGTGATATTCATTATTTTGTCCACGAGGGGGATCAGCAGATTCCAGTTATTAAGTCTTTCAGTGATGCGTTATAACTAGCAGTTGTTGGTAAATAACGGACAAGGAAGCACAACTCTAAAAAATAAAAGTAGTCGAAATGAGCTGGCTTTATCATTAAGCAACAACAGTAAAGGTCACCCCTAAGACACGGAAAGTTCGCAATTGACTGCTGTATTGTTTGTTTTTTGGAATTTCGCACAAAGCTACTCGAGGGCTATCTGTGCTAGTCGTCCCTAATTTAGCAGTGTAAGACTAGAGGGAAGGCAGCTAGTCATCACCACCCACCGCCAACACTTGGGTTACTCTTTTACCAACGAATAGTGGGATTGACCGTCACATTATAACGCCCCCACGGCTGGGAGGGCGAGCATGTTTGGCGCGACGCGGGCGCGAACCTGCGACCCTCAGATTACGAAGCGCACGCCTTAACGCGCTAGGCCATGCCGGACCTACGGACTGCTGTAAGTCAGAACAGATACACTTTCTGAATTTGACAAACATTGAAGAAATCAATCCAAATAGACACTTTAAAAAAAAAAGTTACGAACCATATTTTCTAAACATTACACTAAAGAATGCTCAAAATGGGTTTTCTGAACAACCAAAATTATATAGATATTTATTTGATGATTGTTTTGTAAATATTTTTGTAACTGTTTTAATGAAGACCAATCAGATGAAACAAGGTATAAAAACTAATATATTTGGTAATTCATTGTATCTCATACTGACTAATGAACATTGAAAACTCTATAAAATCTTTAAAAAATCGTTAATTTTGATATCTTTTATTGTGCAACAGAAAAATATGTAAAACTACATGTTTTTAGAACACACTCGACGAGATCTGTCTAAATGTGATCTTAAATCCTAATTTTAACACAGGCTTTTGTAACTACCTGAATTTATTTTATGATTTTAGTTACATTCTCTCATAAAAAGTATTGTGCACGTGCTATAGTTTTTTAGATCTTTTTATTACAGTTAGCCTACAAAATGACCAAACAAGTATGTCTGCAATTGATGTTATGGAATGGCCAGGTCAATTATCTGATATCAATCTGATTGAAAATTTATGGGCTGATTTAAACAGATTAACGAAAGATTGCAACCAGAACACAGAAGACAGACTTTTTTAAGTACTCAAAGAAGAATGGCAGTCAATCACTTAGGAATATTTGTACAAACTTATTGATAGAATACCACGTTGATGTAAAGCAGTACTGAAATACAAGAAAATCCTGACTACATGTTAACTTATGAAACTGGTTTGTGTTATTTTGAGTTTCATTTTTCCGTTCGATTATTGTACGGTCTGTATGTATTTGTGTGTGTGTATATATATATATATACATAAATATTTGTAAATAACATTTTGCTACAAATACTAAAATAGCTTTATATTTTCACTAAGAAATTCAATAGCAGTAAAAAGCCACCAAACATTCTAAATAATAGATTATGCAATAATTCCTAAGAATTATCAAACAAACAATAATCAAACTTCATAATTAATAACACTTAAAGGCTTTTAAAATAAGAAACGATACAAGTTCCAAGTGTTTTATAATACAAATAACTTGATCAAACTTTACAGCCAACGACACAATTACATTTTTGGAATTAGTTATTGTACACGTTGTAAAGTGTTAATACTCATACTAGCCATCTTGAGAACACATTCTTACCTCAAGTGGGTTTCTCACCATCACGAAATTGTAAATACATAAATCTGTAACTAAATCATTGTGATACAACATTTAGACTATTATTCTATTTTAGCACTTTAATATGCTCTTCAGAATGTGTTCACATGCTCTTTTGTAGTTAATAATGCACAAGATGCCACATTTACTTAATTTATTGAAGTGATTAGAGTTTAAACTGAGCTTTTCAATTGTAAAACTTTTATATATTTAAAGTTGCAGTATGTACATTTTTATCTCACTTAATATTTTATTGAATTAAACGTCTCTGCATTGACTCCAAACTCCAAAACGTGTACTTACAGATGATGTTCTCCTGTTACCTCAGTATACAGTTACGAAAAAAAATGAAAACAAAATATCGGCACATTTTCTTTTTTGTAGAAAAACACTGAAATGAGCTATTTGCTTTTCAAGTAGGATTGAAAAAAATATCATACTGTATATAAGAGACAATAAAAATAAGTTGAAATAAGCAATTGTACACTGACAAATAAATATATTGAAGTAAGAGTATATAAATTACAACTCAGTGACTACAAAGGTAAGGAAAGAAAGTCACAAGATCAGAAGTTTTTTTCAAAGTGAACCCTCATTCGTAATCTGAATAATTCGAATGAAGCATTTGGTCTGTGTTCTCAGAAGAATAAAAAGCATACGTAAAGTATACGATACATATATACTCATCACATTGTAGTCTCATTTCTACGTAGTTCATGAGTGAACCACCAGACTGTAATAAATTTAAATTTAAAACAATGTCAAGTAAGCACAGAAACAGATACTCCAAAATCGGAGGAAACTATTTACAAATTATAACAAAAGATGGCAGTATTAAATTATATGAAACTCACTCTTACAAGGTACAGTTTAACCTATTTATGAGATGGATTTGGAAGAAATGCTTTGTCTTTATATATCTATTCATGAGATTCAAGCTATTTAAGAGTTTTGTAGTTTAAGCGCTAACACAAGCAATAGTTTTTCGAAACTTTGCGCAAGTAATATTTTACTTATCACTAAGGCTTGGTTTAAAGGCTATTTTACCTGAATGTGAATTTATTTGGTTCGTGTTCGGTTGCAGCAAAATCGCGCTTCGCAATATGAAACCGGAATTCGCTACAAGAGTAGTCATCCAATTCTACTATTCCACTAGAGTATCCCAGGAATAGATGGTGGATTATGTTGATTATAAGTCTTATTTCTATGTGTTTAAAAGTTGGCATGACTAACGCAGATTGTCCTCGTGCAACCTTGTGTGAATATCCGAAATAAAGCAACCTTTAAAGAAAGAGAACTAAAAGGACGGCAACTGCCGACTGTAGACACATTCAAGCAGAAGTATTTTGAAACTTTGTCCTCTGTTCTTATGTTTCTACAAAAGGTAGTTCACGTTCATTCAACTAAACGACACGAATACTTTGTTTTATTTGTTTGTTTGTTTTGGAATTTCGCACAAAGCTACTCGAGAGCTATCTGCGCTAGCCGTCCCTAATTTAGCATTGTAAGACTAGAAGGAAGGCAGCTAGTCATCACCACCCACCGCCAACTCTTGGGCTACACCAACTAATAGTGGGATTGACCGTACCATTATAACGCCCCCACGGCTGGGAGGGCGAGCATGTTTGGCGCGACGCGAATGCGAACCCGCGACCTTCAGATTACGAGTCGCACGCCTTAACGCGCTTGGCCATCCGGGCCTGAATACTTTGTCTAAGCAATCTTAGACGGATTTACAAATGTATACTTATTTTAATATTGATGTTTGTTAAATATATATTTAGAAATGCTTATCACTTATACTGTTGAATCCGTATTTCGAAACTCCTGTCTATTCACTAAAATTGTAGAAGATTCTCGAGTGTACGTCTGTACTAGTATTGTTGTTTTAGCTGAAATTTCCAGAATCTCACCTTATGCTTATAAAAGGTAACCAACGCAATGCACGGATAACAATATATATTACTGGTTTGCTACATTGGATATACTATAAACCTCGGAAGCTATAGCTGTGATTAACGCTTATTAATCGAGAACTCATATATCGACCAGGAACATTTATCGAGTCAAAACGTTACTTCAACAAACTGACATCGGAAGTTAGTGATTTTAGGAAGATATTATGTAGTTTCAGCTGCAAAAAACTCATGTGTGATCAGCGGAAAGTTCGCTAGCTTCTCGTTTAGTGGATGGTACCGATACTAACTCGAAATGAGATCTCTCTAGGATATTATGGAATTTCTGGATCAGATAGAAGACTCAGTATTGTTTGTAAGTGTGTAAAATATTTGTATATAAATCATTATCAGTATTAACTATTTGTAATAACCATTATTATAAACTATATTATTGTTTGTATATTAAAATGTATTGTTATTAAGAAGGAAAACTGTGTTTATCTATCTTGTTGGCAAATATCATAAATTTGAAACATATCGACATTTAATTAACTTCTAAGTTTAAATTATAATTAAAACTCAGATCCGTGCTATTTCATATTGTAATATGTAAAATAATAAACTGTAGTCTTGTCCAGGATAAACTATAACACGTTACAAATCTATTAAGGAAACTAACCTTTATTATTACATTTAACTGACCTTGATACCGAATGTAATTACAAGATGCAATAGCAATATTCTTATGCAAATTATCTATTGTTACTTAAGTTTTCTACCTTAAGAGGATAGAGTAATGTTTTGTCAAAACATGTATTAACATGTTCCACCAAAATATATCACTTCACTATCTTTATAATATGTTGTTTGTCAGCTTGTCATTGTTTGTTTTAAATTTCGTGCAAAATAACACGAGGGCTATCTGCGCTAGCTGTCTCTAATTTAGCAGTACAAGACTAGAAAGAAGGCAGCTAGTCATCACGACCCACCGCCAACTCTTGGGCTACTTTTTCAATGAATAGTGGGATTGACTGAATATTATAACGTCTTCACTGCTGAAAGGGCGAACAGGTTTGGTGTGACGGTGATTCGAACCCATCGACCCTCAGATTACGAGTCGAGTGCCTTAACCACCTGGCCATGCTGAGCCCCAACTTGTTATTATTGACATATATTTATTTAAAGATTTGTTAACGACATATATCACTACATTCGGTATCAAAGCTCCTTTAGCAGAGGGTATTGAAAACAATAAATTAAATATTAATATATTTGCAGTAACTAGTAACCATACATTATTTAATGTACATTAAATATTACTTTTGGATGTCACTAACATGTTATTATATATACTTCTTCGCTTTCACTTAGAGGCTCTTATTAACAAATTTACAATACATTATGGTATTTATATTCGGATGAAAATAATACTAATGATAATTTATTAGGTAAAAAAAAATTATACTTATCGAGAGACTTAAATGCATTGCACATTCTTCGTATTTTAAATTGATTCTAATAACAGTATCATATATTTATTTCATTAAAGTAATTTGAAACTGCTTAAGATGTAACACAATTATATACAGTAAAGCAGTAAGACTAACCTGCAACTTGTTCTCGTTTTATTGAAAATTTACACCACTGTCACAATTGATTCATACCAATCATAGACAATTCTATTCATAAAATAAGTGTCAGTGTTTGTTTAATATCTCTGTATTCGGTAATTATTAGTCACTATAAATTTATTATACAATAAATACAAAGTAAGTAATTAAATACACCAATTCAAATGCTCAACACAAATGAAAAATAATTTTCAACTGAGTAGTTAACTATAAAAAACTCATTGCGATAAAACGCTGAAATGTTTCAAATTTGCAACAATAAATTACAGAAAACCTTTTAACCTGAAGATAACCTATGAAGGTCGAAACGTTGTTCTCTGCTTATCAATAAAAGTGTTAATACCCATACCAGTCGCTCTGACATACATTTTTACTTCAGGTGGGTTTTTTCTGTTCATCAGGAAATTACAGACAATTAGCGACAGTGCCCTAGTGGAACAACAGTAAGTTTACCGGCCTGCATCACTAAAATCCGGAGTTCTATTCTCTGTGGTGGTCATACCAAATAACCAAAACAAACATAAGTAACAGTACAAAACAGTTTTAAATGAACACTATATTAATATCATTAAGTGACTGTTTACTGTTTACAAGAAGCTCAGACATTCAAACTATCAACTTTTCCTTTGTAATATTTCGTGTTTTGTTTCCTTCTGAAATGTTTTACCGTTATTTTACAAAATAATGTCTTTTGTTGTAACAATAGGAAAGTCTTAATTCGGTTAATATCTGTTTGTTTTATTATAATTCTCACGAAAACTGTACGATTTTAGCTGATAGACTATAATAGAGGTAGACAATCAACAGCACCTGCCGCCGACTTTTAGTCTGCACATATCTGACTGAATAGCGAGATTTAACTCTAATTCTTATAATGCTTACAACTCCAAAGTAGCCCCCTAGTGGCACAGCGGCATGTCTGGGGACTCACACCGCTAAAAATTGGTTTCGATACCCGTGGTGGGTAAAACACAGATAGCTCGTTGCGTAGCTTTGTGCCTAATTCTATACAAAGAAACAAAAACGACTCCAAAGTGAAAAGTGCGTTTTTGCGGTAACGAGATGTACTGTCTTGACGAGATAACACTATATGAGCATGGTTACATTTAGCCTTTGAATGCAAACACTTTTCAACGATCTGTGAAACTCACGCAGAAGATCTAATCTTTACATGATAATGACACATTTTCACTTTTTCTAACATTATTTAAGTTACGATGTTAATAATACGACATAGATAAATGGCATTAAGTATAATATTTAACTCTGGTGATTAATCAAATCCAGGAAAAGTTCAGCTCACTTTTTAAAACTATTTTTGTATCTTAGGAAGAGCACACTGAAAAGCAAATTTCACAATGTGAAAGTCCGTGTGGAAGTAGGAAGAGAATAAGTTTAATAAAGAAGTCCGTGTTAAGTTGAACAGCCAGTAAATATTTGACAATAAGAACATTTATATATGTATATATATATATATACATGAAACGCTTAAGCTTCCAATACTACAGTGTACTAAAATATATATCATATCTTATTAATAAGAATAGAAAAATACAAGATATTTATTTTCATTCTATGGATGATGAATAATTTAATTGCGTCTATATTTTTTTTTAAAGTTAGTGAAATACAGTGTAAAGGTAACATAAACAGATAGTAATTACTTTGCGTAGTTAGAGATTATTGCGAGCTCCATCACTTGTATGTGTGACATTGTTTCACTAGACTGAGATAAAAGTAACCGAAAATTATGTCACGGTTTCAACCGTATTATAATATCGTTGGTATTGTAGGAAAGATAATAAATCTTATCTAGATCAGGTGCACAATGAACCAGGTTGATGAATGGCGGAACGGTAATGACAGACAAAGAGGTTAATGTTCTAGCGAAAGATCTACAACACGTGGCGTTCTAACCTACGATTGACGGTGTGACGGAAGTAAAGATTTTCTAAATGTTATTTAATTTAGCGCGTAGTAAAATATTATGAGAGATTCATTTTTCATTTATAAAAAAATCTCTCTTTAATTTTTTAAAAAAGAGCCACCATTCAAATAGAACGAAATTATAATAACAGAGTATAATAGAAGGTAATAGTTTAAATAGTTTTTGTGCTGATGATAATTTAGTCAGGTCTATTTCTGAAGACTGAAAAGACAATTAGCGTAGTGACTTGAATCTCATTAAATAAAATTATCTTTGTAAGATATTAATGAAAATCAAAATGTTGGAAGAAACGTAACTTGACGTTTTGGTTTGGTTTTGAATTTCGCGCAAAGCTACACCAGGGCTATCTGCGCTAGCCATCCTTAATTTAGCAGTGTAAGACTTGAAAAAATGCAGCTAATCATCACCATTCACTGCCAACTCTTGGACTGCTCTTTTACCAAAGAATAGTGGAATTGATCGTCACATTATAACGCTCCCATGCCTGAAAGGGTGAGCATGTTTGGTGCGACGAGGATTTGAACCCGTGACCCTCAGATTACGAGTCGAATGCCTTAACCACCTGGCCATGCTGGGTCCATATACAATTTACTGAGCACTCACTATATAGCATCTGGGAAAATATCACAAGACAAACTTACCATACGAATTAAAACGTTCTGTCACTGAACTACAGAAATCTTGCCATACTAATTAGAAAATACATTGCAATTACAAAGATATAATCTGGACATTCAGAGCTTTCATCAGTTACAAAGTCTGATCATATACTATACTGTTTGACATCATTGTATGCCAAAACTTTAAAAGTCCGTATACGATTTTTTATTGATTAAAATAACCCTAACAGATGGTTGATAACGGAAGTAGGCATGGATCATGTTTACCAAAAAGCCAGTCACACTACGCACATTTGTAGTTGTTCAACGCTACTTTCTATTAAGAAAAGAACACTCTAAACTGTTTTGATGTCTACTTCAGTAAATACACTTTTTATTTCAGCCGGCTTGCAGCTATGTCATTGATTAGACGTGATTAAATAAACAGATGCAAAATGTTTTATCACAACCGGTAGCTCGTAAAAAAAATCGTAAACTTAAACATCTGGCTATGCCTGGCTTACACGATATATCCTTTCATCTGTCGTGTACCTCTAGTAGCTGAGGAACAAAAGAAGTTCTTTTGGTCTTCTATACAAAGGTCAGTGAAATCGAATTGTTGAAAAAGGAGCAGTAGTGTTCTCTAGACATGACAACCTTTTGCACCTGAATATAAGCTGCACAGATATTGTCAAGAAACATTCATCATATAATGCATGACCAAACGCGACTGACAACAAGGACTATACCGACATGTAGGGGTTCGAAAATCGTGTTGATATAACGTATATGACCTCTTTAGGTGTCATTAAATTGGTAAAATATGTAGAAGTAATCGTGTTTAGAAACTCTGTATCTATTTTAAAGATATAAAATGCAATGAACTGATAATATTCTGTTAAAAATTAAATGGACGAATTGAACAAATCTAAAATTATAGAATTAAGGAAAACAAATACAATTGTACGTTTTACACAACCTTCGTTCATTATGATCAAGGTTTCACCAGTAAAGGCATTATAAGCGAAACTATGGTCACCATAAGTGAAATATTCGGAAAACATACAATTGTATTTTCTTATTGAGTTTTATAATTTTGGAGTGTCAGTTATTAATATTGTAGGATTAGAGTTGTGTGTAAGACTATATATGATTATTTAAAAAATAATATAAAAAGGATCTGAAAGATTAACAGTGATTAAATCTCCAACTTTTGCACAGTGAAGCAGAAACCTTTATTACAGAATACAAAAAAACTTCTTTAGTTGTTATTTTTTTCTAAGTTTACAGTCAAGTATTTATTATCTCTTCTAGTATAATAAATTTACTATCGGTTAAAACTAGAAGCCAGTGATTTAAATTTTAAACATGTAATGACTCAAATGTTAGAGTATTGGAGAAAATCGCTATTGTGAAAAATGACTTTAATTAACACAAAGCAGAAAAGAATCACATATTTTATAAACAAGGGCCTCAACACATCGTAAATTATATTAAAAACAATAAGGTTTATGGTATGTAGCTCTTGAAAAAGGTTTTAATACAAATAAATGAACCAAAACATTTGAAGTTTACACAAATGTTATCTGACATGAAAGATATAAGTTAATTACTAAGTAATAAGATTTGAAATAATGAAATAATTTATGTATAAAAGTAAACACAATCAGAAAATTAAAGTACAAAAACTGAGATTTTTCTATCACTATATAACTACATTTCTCTGATAAGAAACATGACTAGGTACTTTAAAAATCTCTACTGTTCACTGTTTGGTTGACTCTAACAACAACATAGTACTCTTTTTTTATCATTTAATAATTTTATAGAAATAGCCAAGGTGTAATTTAAATGGTAGTGTTATATCACTACCATCATATTTAGTTTTACTGAAATAACTCTACAATTTCTTCTATTTAAGTGATAGGGTAGCTTGATTTTATTTAAGTAATACTAGGTTTGACTAAATTTATTTGAATAAAGATAGTTAATCTGCTTGATGAAAAAACTTCACTAAGCGTGTTATTTTATTGCCTGTTAACTGAAGAATTATGTGTAAAATACAAGCTGACTGATTTCTAATTAGTATAATAAATTAACAAAGCACACTATATATATCAATTACAAATTATCTGTCTCCTTTCGGCATTTTCCGACATGGTATGTGTTACAGCAACATGATAAATGTTCCTGTATTTATGAAATTACAACCAAAGGTTTAAACCTATATTTGAATTACGATTGAATGACTTAAATCATTTTGAACAGTATCTTGCACAATTCGATTCATTAAAACCAACAGAGAGGGGAAAAGCAGAAATTTAGGATTTTTGGTTTTGTTTTGAATTTCACGCAACACTACTCGAGGGCTATCTGTGCTAGCCGTCCCTAATTTAGCAGTGTAAGACTAGAGGGAAGGCAGCTAGTCATCACCACTCATCGCCAACCCTTGGGCTACTCTTTCCAACGAATAGTGGGATTGACCGTCACATTATAACGTCCTCACTGCTAAAAGGACGAGCATGTTTGGTGTGACAGGGATTCGAACCCGTGACCCTCAGATTATGAGTCGAACACCTTAACACACCTGGACATGCCAGGCCTCCAAGGGTAAAAAACAGTAACTAGTCAATTGTATTTGTTTTTTTTTGCTTCGTGTAACTTAGCTCCTTTCACTATAAATACAGTTATATCTCTCTCCTTCTTAAGAAAATGTGATATTATGATGGTAATGGAACTATTATTCACACGTTTAGAGGTTTACCTAATATTTGTAAAGTTCCAGGAAGTACTCTGTATTAAATATTATCAACTAACCATTACATCTCTAAGTAGCCAATTGCCTATTTGTAAAATAAGATAAATGATATCATTCAATGTATCATTGAGTTCTTTTAAAACAACTTATGTTTTATTATTTAATTTACAGATAATCTCAAAATACACAGCTTAGTGGGGAATGTCACCCGAAATTAATTGTAAAATTTATTTAAGAATTTTCATCGAAAGCTGCGTAAAGCTCATACGGGTACAGATAGACTATCGGGAAGGCTATTAGTCAACATGGGTCACCATTGACTTTTGAGATATACATTTTTTACTGGGTTTGACAACCACTCCTATAACACACCCCAGACTCTTATGAGTGAAGCCTGTTTTTGTTTGTTTTTTTGTAACAAATTGACGCAAACCATGTTCTGCTGGAATCGCAGTTTAGGCAGGGTAACTAACAGATTAGGACCGGTTCATTGAGAATTACCGAGAGAAGACCATGTTATTGTTTTGTGTTTTGCAGAGTTGTACTTCTTTCATACACAATAAATAATTAAGAGTGTGCTTAGCGACTTTGATCATCCAGCTGGATTAGGCCTAAAGAAACGGTTCATTGTCTATTATGATTTAAGACAAATATAAAGGCCTAACACTTTCACTTGGTTCAAAGGCATTAACCACACTTTTAAAGTTGTCATCAGAGTTATTCATATACATAAAGAAGTGAAGAAAGAGATAAATAAAAAAAACAATGGCTGCCTCAAAAAAAAGCTGATATTAGAAGCACAAATCTTAAGCAGAGTCATTTCAATTCAATGTGTACATGATGAAAGAGAGGACCTCGTACACCATGCCAAACTTATATACATAGAAAAGTAATACCCATGTCCTAAATTAATACATTACGATACCACCCAAAGATATTATTTTTACTGACGAGATCATAGCTAAAATGATTTAATTTAATTAATTTTGTTTTTACTTTTACTTGTTTTACGTCAGTGTGTGTTCTTTTCTTTCTCTTTTTTTATTTTTAGGAACTTGGATCTTACTTTGTCGTACATCACCTTAAATAAATCATTGAAATTATTTGTATGTAAAACAAAATCTTGGTCAACAAATTATTAACTCTGTTAAACAATTCTGAATAAGTATTAAAAAATGTTTATTTTACTTAAATTTAAATTTTATTTAAATTTAAATTGATATCCTACCATAATGAAGCTCTTGCTATATGATACTGAGAAAACATTCTTATTACGCGGTGAGTAACCCCCAACATTGCGAAATTTTTATCTTATGTGCATTTAGATTTGCAATAGGTCACGATTTTCCGGTTTCGCCTCCGTTTTCCGTCACAGAGAACTTTATTTTTCTCCATATTCAGGGTCTAAAAATTACGTCATGAATACGTCTAATGCATTGGCGCCGCGGGTTATTAAAAATAATCTTTCTATTTACAAAATAATAAAACTGACCTTTCAAAAAAATGACTTTTAGTCTCAATAGGTAAATCTAGAAACATCATTACGATTACTTGAAACTCGCCGTGACAAAGAATGTGAAGGTTTTGAACCAAAACAAACGTTATTTACTTTTATTACGTAAGTAAAAACGCGTGAACCTTCTTGTGTTATATAAGACGTATGAGCTAGATTGACACTTCACACTTGGGTATGGGTCTGTGTCCAGTTAAAAATTGTAGTTTTGGATACACCAGTATCGAGATTTATACTAGTTTTTTTTTCATAATTTATGAGATAGGTAATACAGATTATCAAACTAATGGGTATAATTGACAATGATATATGATTATCAGTTATATTTGGATAAACAGTAGAACGTTATTATTCATAAAGTTATATAATTAAAGTTATAATTACTTAAATTTCTTTAATAAAATATAATAACTAGCTGTAGACACTTTGAAAATACCTTATATTTCTGTGCTATCCGTTACAGTTCTCGAGGGTCTTCTGTCATAATATGCATACGAATAACAAGGTTACATGAAGAAAACAGGAGAAAATCTGCAACAGTGGCAGCACTTTAAATTTTTTTGGGCAGAATTATATTAAAGTAATCTATGAGACTTCTTATTAGCTATTTTTTTTTTTTTTTTGCTGGTAATACCAAGCGTGACGCGTACGTATACCCGATTAAGTTTTATTACTCATCAAAATCTCTATCTCTCAATCCTCAAGTTTAATTCTTTTTAGGCGGACTCAAGTCACTTGACGTTTAAATGGAGATGCAATACCTCTACGAGGGCTGTTCAAAAAATACGCGGACTGACGTCATAAAACAAAATGTACTTTATTTAGAAGTTACAGGTCTGGGACTCCTTCAAAGTACTCTCCTCCCCAACGCACACACTTATCCCAACGGTGTTTCCACTTGTTGAAACAGTCCTGGTACGCTTCTTTTGTAATGTCCTCCAGCTCCTTCGTCGCATTTGCCTTAATCTCGGGAATCATCTCAAATCTTCTTCCTTTCAAGGGTCTTTTGAGTTTGGGGAAAAAAATCGTAAGGAGCAAGGTCAGGTGAGTAGGGGGGTGGGGAAGAACAGTGATCGAGTGTTTGGCCAAAAACTCACGAGTTCTGAGGGCTGAATTTCGCAGCAACGCAGTGCATCTTCAATTTTTCGGTCAAAATCTCGAACAAGATCCAACTGATATCCCACACTCTTCAGCAAGCTCCCTGACAGTCAGACGTCGATTTGCCCGCACCAGGGTGTTGATTGTGTCGACGTGTGGGTCGTCAGTTGACGTGGAAGGACGTCCAGGACGCTCATCATCTTCAATGGACTGTTGACCATCCTTAAAACGTTCATGTTACTTGAAACATACCGTACGCTTCATAGCAACATCACCGTAAGCCGTGTTAAGCATAGCAAAAGTTTCAGTCGCAGATTTTCCAAGTTTAACACAAAATTTCACAGCAAGTCGTTGCTCCTTCAGGTCATTCATTCTGAAATCCGCCAAACGAAAAAATCGCACTTCACTTAAAACCACGTAGCTAATACACAAATGAAGATATCTGCAATCGGGAAATGGCGTCGCAATCAGCTGATCTGTGCGAACCTAGCGACACCAAGCGAATTTCCCTGGAACCAACTGGAGCCGCGCAATTCAAACAGTCCGCGTATTTTTTGAACAGCCCTCGTAGGTTAGTCTATTTTAACAAATTTGGTTATTATATTAGAATCGTGAATGGTGTTTGTTTTGTTTTTTTGTATTGCAAAAATAAGAAACTCTTGCTTTCTTAACTGATCATTTAAATCTTGGAAGCACGCGCATTGAATTTATATTAAAATCCAAACATTAAGATGTTATTTAACTTTGTAGTTCGAATTTTAAATTTCGGTAAACACTTTATTATTTCGTAAATCTATAATATACGCTTACCAACAGTAATTATCTTCATCTTTTCATTATACCAAAACCACACAAAATACAGTAACTTGTAGCTCCATCTGTTATTCAAAGAACCATGATACTATGTTTCGAAACCTAACTTTTAGACAATTCCCTGTTATAATTGTAGCCTCATTCAAACATGTCAATCTTGAAGGTTAGGACTTCTGAGCCAATGAGAAGCTTAGCTTGATAAAGTTTTCGGATCTTCTCTGGAGAAATATTTTTAATAAAATAGTCATATTTTTAAAACTACTCTTGCGTGTATTTTCAGTTACTGTTCTGATCGTATTTGGAATATATTTTAAGTTATTGTTCTGGTCGTGTTGTATTTTAAGAGTGTTTTGAGTGTTTTTAGTTATTATTGTGGTTGTATTTTTAATGTATTTTAGTTATTGTTGTGGTTGTAAGTGTATTTTCAGTATTTTAAGCGTACTTTCAATTATTGCTCTGGTTGCATTTTGAGTATATTTTTAATCATTGCTCTGGTCGAATTTTCCATTTCAAATCTCGTTTTAAATTGTATGGTGTAACTTATCAGTGTGCTAATACCTTTTTGTTTCTCTTGTGTTAGCGCCACGTTATACGACGGGCTGTCTTTAATGTGATGCAATTCGAGCTCCTAATTCCAAGAACTCACACTTAACACTGAGGTACTAAAGGACGTTATACTCAACAGGAAACATTATAATGTTTTTGAAAAATTTATTACTTATCTTCTTATGACAAAGTAAATTGAGACAAGTTATCGGAAGCCATCGAAATCTAGAGTAATTCAAAAGTAATTTTAAAATGTGAAACTAAACTTATGGATTTTAACTGTTTATACATCTACTCTAGTTCTCGCTTAAAAAGTACTCTTGTCACCGAGGCTACATTTTATTGTTAAACTTGGAAAACTAATCACTGATGAAATATAGGCCTATCTTATTATCTTTAGGCCTTCAGTTGCATAAGTTATTACTGGTTTTAAAAGTTTCTACATTAATAATAACATTATATTGGATAATGTGCATGACAAGATCAATGCACAGAACGTAACGTTAGCTATCAGTAAATACAAATGCACGTTTTCTACGGATAATATATATTGACATATAAACCTTGTAGGTTTGGTTACTCTGTTATCGTCATCAGTCAAAGTAATGTTTTATACTAATCATAAATAACGAAATACTTGTTGTTTACAACTGGACCACAGATATCATTTACAAAAAAGATATGACGTTAGAAATAGCTATGGAAACAACAGCTTCTTCATAAATGCACCGTTGTGCCTTTATGATTTATGATTATATAGGTTTATCACAATCACAATGTCAGTTATACTACTGTGATTTGTAAACTATGAAATTATTTTTAAGAAAAAACCTTTTTTGGCAAACGTATTCAATATATACACTATATGTCTAAAAGTATGAGGACACCTCTATTAATTAGTGGGCTCAGCTATTTCAGCCACACTCATTGCTAACAGGTGCATAAAATCAAGCATACAACCACGCAGCAATTTCCACAGACAAACATTGGAAGTAGAATAGGTCGTACTGAAGAGCTCAGTGACTTTCAACGTGGCACTATCAGAGAATGCCACCTTTTCAACAAGTTAATTCGTCAAATTTCTGCCTTGCTAAAGCTGCCCCGTCAACTGTAAATGCTATTATTCTGAAGTGGAAATGTTTAGGAGCAACAACAGCTCAGCCACGAAGTGGTAGGCCACACAAGCTCACAGAACGGGACCGCCGAGTGCTCATGCACTTAGCGCAAAAAAATCGTCTGTCCAAAGTTGCAACACTCACTGTCGAGTTCCAAACTGCTTCTGGAAGCAACGTCAGCACAAGAACTGTTCGTCGAGAGCTTCATGAAATGGGTTTTCATGACCGAGCATGACTTAGACACAAGCCTAAGATCACCATATGCAATACCAAGCGTCGACTGGAGTGATGTAAAACTCACCACCATTGGACTCTGGAGCAGTGGAAACGCGTTCTGTAGTGTGATGAATCAGGCTTCACTCTCTGGCAGTCTGATGGACAAAATTGAATTTGGAAGATGCCAGGAAAACGCTACCTGCATGAATGCATAGTGCCAACTGTAGAGTTGTGTGGAGAAGGAATAATGGTCTGGGGCTGTTTTTTCTTGGTTTGGGCTAGGCTCTTTAGTTCCAATGAAGGAAAGTCTTACTGCTACAGCATACAATGACTTTATAAAGAATTGTGTGCTCCCAACTTTATGGTAACAGTTTAGTGAAGGCCCTTTATTTGTTTCAGCATGACAATGCCCCCGTGCACAAAGAGAGGTCCATAAAGCAATGGTTTGGCAAGGTTGATGTAGAAGAACTTGACTAGTCTGCACAGAGTCCTGATCTCAACCCCATTGAATACCTTTGGGATGAATTGGAACGCCGACTGCGAATCAGGCCTTCTAACCCGACCTCACTTATGCTCTTGTGGCTGAATAGGAGCGAATCCCCGCAAACATGTTCCAAAATCTAGTAAAGAACCTTCCCAGAAGAGTGGAGGCTGTTGTAGCAGCAAAGGGGGGACCAACTCAATATTAATTTCCATGGTTTTGGAATGAGCTGTTCAACAAGCACATATGGGTGTGATGGTCGGTCTCCACATACTTTTGGCCAGGTAGTGTGTGTGTGTGTATATATATATATATATGTTATGAAGCACATCTCCCTACTTTTTCTAAATTTGGTAACTAGTAAAATGTGACGTTAAAGTTGTTCACGTAAAAGTAAGATTTAGTTTTAAGCTCGTTTACATGACTAAATAAATTAAAGAAAGGTACCAAGTTTAGCTTAAAGTATGTAAGAAAAGACGTTTGGCTAACTTAAGTGAATATCGGAAAGGCTCTCAGATGAACTTATGATATAAAGAAAAAAAATTTTTGGCTTAATTTCGGAGTAGATAAAAAGGACGTTAAGTTCAGATTAGGAGGATATAAGAAATGATTCCCAGTTTAAGTTAGAAATATATAAGAAAGGACATTTAACTTAAAAATATATGAGAAAATAAACACAGTTTAATTATGAATGATGCATGTTTAATAAATTTGCTAGTATCAAATATACTATTAGTGTGAACGTGCTTTATAGTCACTATGAGAAAATCTATGCACTGTATAGGTGAAGCGAAGAAAAAGTGTGATTGACCACTATTCAGTTCGTCACATTATACAGCTGCATAATAACGGATATAATAAATAGCTTAGTATTCCAAAAATTGTTTAATTTCGGAGTCTAAGTTCAAGGGAGATCCAATTCAATCTACAGTTTGATCAACGTATATTATTGGGTTATACTGGTTTTGGAGAATACCACTCCTCATCAGTACTCTGAACACAAGTTAACTAAAAAGAGATAAGATGGACCTGTGTCACTTTTTTTTCACTTCACCTATCAAGTGTATAAGTTGTTCTCATAGTGACTACATAGCACGTTCACACCAACAGCATGTTTGGCACTTTCCAGTATGATAGAGGTCCATCTTATCTTTCTTTAGTTAACTTGTTTGCAGGGTTACTGATGAGGAGTGGAATTCTTTGAAACTAGTATAACCCAATTTCATACGTTGTTCAAAGTGTGGATTGAACTGAACCTAGCTTGAACTTAGCCTTCAAAATTAAGCAATTTTCGGAATAATGACTTTATTAATTATGTTTACCATTGTGTAGCTATACTTATTTATGTATTTTATTTAACGTGATAGTGTTGTTACAGTCACATACTTCAACAATAAAACGTTAATAAATATAAATAGAGATAGTTACTCTATTGTGTAGAAGAGTCTCAACAATTACTGATTTGTTACCTTTAATTTACAGGTCTCCAGGTTTTATGAAAGTTAAAGCAAGTCATGCATAACTACTGCATAATATATAACAATAAGTTTAAAACAATTGTTCATATAATATTGTGATATTTATTTTTAATAAACTTAATTATGTTACACAGTATCTCAGCATAATAATTTTTGCTCAAAATAATTATATTGTTACTTTCCTTGTGTGGTTTGGTTATAACTATTTGATAAGAGCCCAATATACACATATATATTTTGTACATAAGATTAAATAGTACTTTATTACGCTCTTTAATCAAAGATTCGAAATAAAGCAACCATATTTTAAACTGCAGTTTTATTGTAAGGTAAGCTAAATGTAATTTTTTTAGTTAATTAAACTAATATTTAATCCCTTTTTTAATACATTACATCTAACGTATTAAAAGAAAAGGTTTTGGTCATGTTGTAAGTTGCAAAGTATATTAACATTAAAAAGAACTGCACTATGTCAATATTTCATTCCTATTATCACTACTTTTCTCATTACCTTATTAATGATATTCAGACTCATTTTATCTTAAATTCAACCAATACTAGCTGTTATTCAGATTAAATTTTACAACTAACTTAGATTGTTTCTTTACATAGATGTATTTTAATACCAACTGTTCTTTAGATTAAATTTTACAAATAAATTAGACTGTTTGTTTACACGGGTATCGTCTACTGAAGAAAACATATACGCTTAGCTCTGCTTTATTTCAAAAGTTATTCATAATTTTATATATATCATTTACTTTACACGCCACATTTCAATAAGATATTCAAAAAATAAAATGTAAATGAATGTATTCTTTCAAGTTTGTGTTTATTAATATTTACATTATAGTTTCGTACAGCAAATGTTAATTTTTTTATATTTTTAGAATATCGAATATCTAATGCAAATTATTGGTACTGTAGAAGATAGCTTATAGCTTTTACTAGTTTACTAGTTCCATAATATAACGTTAGAGTGAAAATGAGCTTTTAATATTATGCTTAACTTCCCTTGTTATTAGGGTTTACAAAGGCTTAAAACCTCGAGAATTTAACGTGAACCATATTGTAAAATTTTCAAATTATTAAATTCAGGCATCTTGCAATCTCCTGATTAAGAATGCACCACAGCGGGCGCTACACACCAAATCCCAATATTTTGAGAAGAGGTAGCAGGTGGTTGAGCACCCTTAGGCTTGCACGTGCTGCACACACACCCGAAGTTTGTAATCATCACGATGTGAGGTTTTATACGAGCTGCCTGGAAGATCAATGATATTTATTTAGTTTTCCTTTTCCTTTTTCAATCTAGAATCGGCTTCTCCCAAACTAACCATCAAAAGAGAGTTTAAATCTAATTTAACGTGAGGGAACTACAATAATGGGTGACTCTGATCAATTAAACATTAGTTTCTCTTAGAATAATTTTTTGATTGTCGAGAAACAGTGACTGCATACACGTGAGTTGCGCATATTCCTGATAATAAAACAAAAGCAACAAATGTGGAGGATGTGATATCCTTGAATATTTTGTTTTCTAATTGTAATGGCTTGCGTGTTTGTTTTATAATGTGCAATGTAAAGGTCTGAATTGATAGCGCTATATAGGAGGAATCTACAAAATGTGAAATTAAATTTGAGTGTGTTGTCAGTATAGTTTAGTATGTGTGTTTCCTTATAGCAAAGCCACGTCAGGATATCTACTGTGTCTACCGAGGGAAATCGAACCCATTTAGTATTGTAAATCCGCAGGCTTACCGCTGTACCAGCGAAGGACTAAAGTTTAGTAAATAAAACTTATATTACCTTGTATAATCTTGTCGAGTGTCCTTATACTTTGTATGAAAATCATTTAAAAAGTTCAAAAATAGTTTCGGTTAATAACCCCTATAAGCCCCACCATAATAAATGTAAAAGAGAACTTCGATATGATGTTTGAATATATTAAGTAAAAACCATCTTTATTGTTGTTACTGTAGAAATGACCGATCTTGAAACCAACATACAAAACAGAGCCAATTCATAATAATAGTAATTCACAAATTTATTAAATTACAATAATAATAATTTTACAGCGACAATATTTAAACAATTAAGAAGCATTAATGACAATCATAAAAATACTAAAAATAAGCTTACTTCTTCACGATCAAGAACATCTTAACAGAATAGTCCTTAACAACACTAATTTCACAGTCTTGCTTTTATTGTAACCTTCACATATAATTCCAAGTTTTCTAAAAACTCAAACATAAAAACTGACAGAAGTCTGTTGTGTCTCTGCCGAATACACTGGGTTCGCACAATCCTTAGCAAAATGTATATACTGTTACATAACTCTAATAACTTCTAGAATGTAAAAAAACTTTCGCACATGTATCTCATCACATTTTCTCTGCAAAGTTTAATTCTAGTAAGTTTTCTAACCTCCATTTTGCATTTCAAAAAGTTTCGACATTTTATGTATTTTTAGGCCTAGCCGCAAGTCACGAGATGGAATGGCTAGGATATTCATTAACTTTTCTGTTGTTCAGGAATATTTAATGACAATCAATCATATTAATTATGCTAAGGATTCTGATCAGGTTTATTTGGTTTCTAATTTCTTACCAGGCTCATTATTAAAAACAGTAAGGTTTACTTCTAACCGTTACAGGGTTATTATTATTTATTATTAAAAATACTACGTAACACAGTATATAAAATATGATGTTGTTGTTTTTTTTAATTCTCAGATTACGAGTCAAGCGCCTTAACCAACTGGCCCAGACATCATCGGAAGCACACAGATTTTAAATTACCTTAAACTGAATTTCAAGAAAAACATTACGAATTTTTTGAATTTATAAGATTCTTATTGTATTTATACCTCATCAGACTGATAACTTTATAAGCTACCCATGCATTAAATTTCTAGTGAGCCCAGGACAAGTTTGATCTACAGGATCCCAAAGTAAATTTTGTGAATGTAACTAGCATAGTAACAAAAATATCATTAATATAGTAATTAATTATACTTTATCACTGTTGGAATGTCTTTGGTATTTTACGTAAAAAACAAATTACTCCATATAATTGTTTAGGTCATTGAGACAAATAGAGAAGAAAGAAAAGCTTGGTGTAACATCTCAAATTGTTTAAGACAGGGTTTACTAAACATCATGCAAATACTACGGAATTGTTTGTCATCACAAAATGCAAAAATCTTTTGATCTGAATACAAAACAGGTTTTCTGTAAGAGAGCAGATCGTTTAAAGTGAAGTTTATCTATCCCAGTTGCATGCAGAGTATTCCAAATTCGATAATCAAGATAACATTTGTAAGTTAACAGAGGGGTTTAGCAACAAGAATTATTTGATTAATGTCTAGTTTTCTTATTATTGCTGTTTTTCTTGGAGCAGTGTCATTGATCATTTCCTTTTACTTTTTATATGATAGTTTCTCAACTTCGTGATCCATCGTCTATGCGATCTGTAAGCGTATTTTCACTCCATCTGTCTGTAAGGAAATATTTTATTCATTTTATTAACCTCACTCTTATTTTTGTAATAAAACGCCATTAACCTTTGGTATTATTCTGAAATAATTTTTGATGGAGTAGATAAAAACTCTTCGATACTATTCTTATTATATTCTTCAATAGAAGATCAGAAATTGTAATAATTGTTTTTTGTTTTGCAAATCGTCACTAATAATGTGGAACTGTATCTGTTTATTTACAACGACTACTTTGATAAGAGTCAAAATACACTAATTATTAAGAACACATTACATATTCTTCTTTATTGATTTATTTACTCGTCATGGGATTATAAATCTACTATTTGGTATAACTTTACTCATATTTCATGATAGATATCCTGCAACAACTGTTTTCATTCATGATCCCATATTTATTCATATTTCAAGACAACTATCCTAGAGCAACAATTTTCATTTATGACTCCACTTTACACGTATTCAGATAACTATTCTATTTTCGTTCTTTATGTCGCTTTTACTTATGTTTAAAAATTACCAATCTGTAGCAACTACTTTCTCTCTTGATCCCAGTTTTACTCACATTTAAAAGTGTTGTTCTTGGAGAAGTGTTTTTTCTTTATTGTTATTTTAGGACGATTTTATCTCTTCCCAAATTATTTGGGTGGTAAATTAATTCGCAAATACTCTGTACCATTTATTAGAAAAGTGCTCATAGTTTACAAAATTGTCAAATGACTCAGCTGAGATCTTTAACATTTCTATACCCATTTTATGATAGTATTTAATATATAAGAATAACGTAATTTAATAATTAGCATCATTAAAGACGGTATTTGAAGATACCCGTTGGTTTAATGCTTGTGAAAATAAAATAAAATAAAATATTCGTATCTTCATTAAACAATTCTTGCATCGACTTGGTGGTATGACCTTCTGCAAACACAAACTTATGAAAATAGTGTTTAGAAATAAAACAACTTAAATTCAAATAAATAACATTGGAAGTTTAATATGATAGTACTGTTGTTTTCTTTTAACTATAACAAACTCAAGTACAATCAAATACCGGTAATTACTAAGTAAATTTTCTAGTAACTCACGCAGTTGAAAAAGTGTCTGTTGTTTATGTTAATTATTTTTCAAAGTCCCAACAAACATGTTTGCTCTTTCAGTCGTGGGGGCGTTATAATGTTTCAATCAATAGAGTAGCCCAAGAGCTCGGAGTTGGTGGTGATGATTACTTGCCTTCCCATTAGTGTTGGCTCGGCATGGCCAAATGGTTAAGGTACTCGACTCATAATCTCAGGCTCGCGGGTTCGAATCCCAGTCACACCAAACATGCTTGCCCTTTCAACCCAAGGGGACGTTATAATAGTTACAGTCAATCCCACTACTCGTTGGTAAAAGTGTATCCCAAGAGTTGACTGTAGGTGGTGATTACTAGTTGCCTTCCTTCTAGTCTCACACTGCTAAATTAGGGACGGCTTACGCACATAGCCCTCGAGTTGTTTTGCGCGAAATTCAAAACAAACCAAACCCTCTAGTCTTTTCTAAATTAAGGACGCTAGCGCTGATAGTCTTCATGTAGCTTTGCGCGAAATTCAAAAATCAAACAAACAAGAAATTTATTTTAAAATACATATATTATATAGACACAGCTGACAGCCCCATGTTGTTTGGCTGCCACAGAGCACGTACTCAATAACAAAACAAAAAGTTGCATTACTAATCATTAGGATAAAAATTGAAGACTATTCTATGAAATGCCTTTAACTGTAACTTTTGTCGCATGTAAAATATACATGCTTGATGTTGACTATATTCAAATTCTATAATATTCAGTAGTTTTCTCCTTTTATGTAGTATAAAAAATGTTTACATCTGTTTACAAATTGTTATTTTTGTTATTTACCTCAGAAACTATTAATTCAAGGATCTCTTGGGTTGTGTAACCATATTCTAAAGGATTTTTTTTGTTTTTCTTAAACCTGATTAGATATTAAATATTTTTTTGCATTATTTTTTATTTTGGTTCGGGGTTAACAATTACCCATGTTACAATCCGGATCATTAACATTTAATTTGCGGTAGACCTTAATGGATTTAATTACGTTTCCAAGTAGGAGCATTCTTACTTATTGGGTAAATTTCTAAGTTAATGGTTAGTCAATGTTAAAATAATATTTTAACAAAGGTATTTGGTTATTGGTAGCAAGATCTAAAGTAACTGTCATACCAGTATTATAAGGAGCATTAAAAAACGTAAATTTGATGTGTATACAATTAAGAAAATAACTGTACGTCGCTTCTTCTTATGTTTATAAACAAGTTTAATTACGAAAAAAAACTGAGCAAAAGAAAACTAAACATATATAACAGAAATAAGAAAACTGTAAAGTAACTTATACATTACAATTTATAATGATTAGAATACATTGAAGCATTAGTTGGGTGTCCTCCTTATTTATAGCAACTTTTGTTGTAATTTTTCAAGATAATTGACCTTTAAAGTAATACTTTTATGTTAGCCTACTAGGTTAATTCCCATTGCCTCAAAAATGCGCTCCGTCGTTTAGACCGCGAGTGCGCTACATGAATAAAACAAATCTCACTATTTGATCAAGAAAGTGAGATCCTGTAGCTGGCGTATGATGCTCTTACGTAGCTTTACACAAACATTCTAAAGTTAGAAAACACACTAATTACAATAACTTTATACCATTCTTAAAATGCTATGAACTTTCCCTAATTTTATCAGGAATATATTGAAAATTATATATTGTTTTATTTAAATAAGGCATATTTTCTGGAAAACCTATTATTCTCAACATTCTAATGTTTAAATTAAAACTCTAGAACTCAGTGTGCAGTCAGCCAAGTCTTGAGTATTCTAAAGTTAAAGTTCAGATGATTTTTCTAAAACAAATGTTTAGCATATAACCTAACTGCATTGAGGAATTATAATAAAAGGAGTTGTAACACCTCACAATGAACAAAAAATGAATTGTAATAAACGGAAAGGATGATAAAATGTTATGTCACAAACACACTTAAATCCTACTTCTTGGCAGTTTGCCAAAATTCTAATCAAAGGCGTTCTTATTGCTATTAAAAATCCAGAAATATTGTGAAAGCAAACGCTTTAGGTCTTGATGGCGTAATGGGTTAATTATAACTTTAAGGATATTATTATTATATTATCAAAAGTACACACGTATTTTGTAAGCAACAAAATTCGTTTAAGAAGTTGGTCGGTATTTATTTCACTTTTTACAAAAGGAAGAAGGAAAACTGCTTTCCTCAAGCAAATTATACTGTGCTCAGAGCGTAAAAAAATTAAATTTAATCTTTTAAAAGAGTTACACTAATGAAAAATAAACAGAGCATCTCTTCATATCAATAGTGTTTTTGTTGTTGTTTTTGTAGTAATTATAAAATAACAATGAAATTTATCAGAAAAATAAATTTCGTCAAGTCTCAGGTCGGGTTAAGACTATCGTCGTTACGGTTTGTTTGTTTGTATGTTTTGAATTTCGCGCAAAGCTACTCAAGGGCTATCCGCGCTAGCCGACACTAATTTAGCAGTGTAAGAAGGCAGCTAGTCATCACCACCCACCGCCAACTCTTGGGCTACTCTTTTCGTTGGTATTAGTGGAATTGACCGTAACTTTATAACGCCCCCACGGCTAAAAGGGCGAACATGTTTGGCGCCACGGGGATGCAAACCCGCGACCCTCGGATTACGAGTCGCACGCCTTAACCCACCCACCTGGTCATGCCGGGCCATATGTCGCGACGGAACCAGTTTTCAGCATTTACAGAACAATAAGTATTCTAGCCTGTATTAATACGCATCATAACAATCTCCACTCAATCGTTGAAATCGCCTCTTCTCTTGACCTTTGTACTCTTTTTTTATATTATTGATAATTTGTTTGGAGCCACACGGTGCAAAATCGTGTTATATGTATTACCATATATACGTTTCTTTAAACCCTTTTTGTTTCGTTTTACATATTATTTAAATTTGACAGTTTTTTCTTTTAACTTCTAAATTTAATGAACGGAACGTTTTTCCATTGTTTAGTAGGGAATTACCCCCTTATAATCGCTTTTGCTTAGCTCTTTGGTTCGTTTAAACAAAGAAACCACGAAATATTTACACTAGACTTTGGGGAATTACCTGTCTTTTAGTGTGGCACAGAATAAATTAGCATCATAAAGTAGAAGGAACACTAAATATATTGTTATGGCTTCTACATGTTTAGAGTCTTTATGAAGTTGTTTACATTTTTATGAAACTTCAATTTTAGAACTTTTTGTTCATCGTGTTTGTTACTTCTTGTAAGACTTCCGAGTAATACGAAAACCTACATAATTATGTAGTACTTTCTTATATCTATAAAATTCACTTTGTACATACTTGTTTTATTTCTTTTCTAGTAAATGACAAAACCATTTTTATATCTGTTTTGACTAAAGAAACAAACGTAGCTTAGGGTTAGCGCACCAAACTATTAAGGATTTCCAAGTTTTGTGGGTACGTTATAACAATGACATTGTTAAATTATAGTGTATAGTAGTTGGCGCTACTGTTGATTAGTTATCGTCCTTCTAGTCTGTCAGTTATGGTCCTGGTATAGCTTAACACAAGGATTCTAAACAAATAAAAATGTTTTGACTTTAAATAGTGCCTATTGGCTTTATTTGCTTAAACAAAACCTACTACGAAGCAAAATACAGAAAATTTCTAGTTTTGTCTCGAAACGATTTTTAAATAAACAACTCTTTCTTAGTTTTTCTGCACTAAATAATTCCATCTGGCGAGATACATTAGTGATAACACTAATTATTTCTAAAAAACCGTCGTTTTTTATTTCTGGCTCTCACGAAAAACATCTGAAAAGTAAAATATTTTACTATTTCATTCAATAAGTATTGCATATAGATATTAAACTGAAACTTCATAAATTATTACATACACTTAGTTTTAAACCTCTTCGTGTACACGAACTTTGCCAATTTACTTCACTCTTTCAAACGACTTCTATTACTCATTGGCTGAGATCATCTAATGATAAATCATATCCTTCTTGATTAGTTAGATTTATAAACTGATGATGTTTCTTGACCAACTCAGAAAATGTTTCATCATTTAGACGGCTTCAACACGTATTTCTAGCAAAGTAACTTCTGTTATAAGATATTTTATTACCTTGTTTCTGAATTTCGCGAACAGATGCTAACGAGTTATCAAAGCAAAGCCCTCTAATTTTGAACTTTAGATTATAGGGAAGTTTGCTAAGTAGATAGTATACACTTCCAACTCATCTCTAGTTGAAAATATGACATTAAGTTCAAAGTTTCTTATATTGTGGCTTACTTAAACATAATGCTCAAGGCTGGTAAGTTACAAAATATTATTTTAGTAACATTAGTTTAATCAAGGCAATAAAGCGTACTTGATTTGAGCCTGAGATTGGAAAGCGCAATCTATTTGAATATTGTTTTGTTTTACTTTATCTTTGAAAGAGGGCGGTAAGTGCGTCGCCTAATATCAAAATATTGCTCGTGACAGTAACATTTGTATTAGGATTCAAGGCGTTAACACTAGTAAACTTTGTCTCCACGCTCGATGTCTACAGCTGCTCTTATTGTATTTGTTGATAGATTTCCAGTAATTTTGAGTCTAAATGTAACTCTATGATACTCCGTTTATTATATTTAGAACTATTGTAATTCAATCTTATTTAGTGATAAGGAACTTGTTGAAGCTTATAAATTTCTTCGCACAAGTAGATGAATCATTCAAAAACGTATCTGTAAGCGTTATTACATGTACTCACTTGCCTCGAAATTAACTTCAGAAACATTGAATATTCAATTAAAATGTGTTCTTCTCACCAGGGGCGCAGCTTGGTCCGGTTGTTAGGGTTCTGGACTTGTAAATGAAACCATTTAAGTAGAACTAACTTTAAATATAAATAAACGGGGTTAGCTTGCTGGAATATGGATTTTCTGGTTTTTGATTGCGTCCCGTTACCATAAAAATCAAACAAAAGAATTGCGCTCTGTGTTATGAGAGTGACTGCCAAATCCCACTATTTGGTCAGACAAGATTAGCCCAGCAGTTTGCGATGGGGATAATTGATTAGCTGACGTTCCTCTAGTTTATCAGATCAAAATTAGGAACGACTAGTCCTTATGTAGGTTTACTCGAATATTTAACAAACTCAAAATTATAAAACTGCCTAAATAGGACTCGGGATGTCCTGACTATTTCACGAAAAAAAAGGAAGATATGACAAATATTTTGTTACACTTTTCATAAAATAAGACATTATAGTATTGCGAACATTATAAAACCTCGATATTTGATTGTTGTTTTCCTTGTTACGATTTTACCATTATTATTGTTTGGTAATAAGGTTCTTAATAGTGTACAAGTACAGAATTAAAATACCAGGCAGGAAGAGTAATTTCTTAATAAAACAACCTTTAAAATGTTTAAAATTTCGAGTCTTTAAGTCATGATTCGTATAATTTTATTAATATATACACAGTTCGGATTTTAAATGTGAAGTTGAAATATTAATTCAAATATAATTGCAATATGATAGGCATATAAGTTGATAAAAACACTTATTCCTCTACTAGAAGATGTCATAGAAAAACCCAATACAGAGTGGTTCGAAAATGTACCCAAGTTTCAAATGCTTATATGACTATAGTAAATGAATCTACGAAACAGTAAGACATCTTTGTTAATATATCGTATAAAACATTAACTGTATAATACACTCCTGCGTCATCCAAGACGCTCAAATTGAGCTTCATCAGCGTTCAATCAACCATGACATCTACGACGGACTGCCTGACATGCTATTATACACTTTTCATCATTGATTTCATGAATAGTATTTGCTTTAATTCATCAATGGTTTTATATTTTGTTTTAGACACCCTCCAATATTATCTGACATAAAAATAAAACTTTTAGAATCGATATACAAAAGTTGCACAGTTTAAAGGATGGGTACATTTACTAGGCCAACCTGTATAATACATAAACTGGAAAATTGTCTGAACAGCCAGACAACGTCCAAAAGGCAGGTTATGTAAAGAAAAAAAAACTATGTCTGTCTGTCTGTTGTAGAATAACAAGAAAGTGTGTGTTTTCTAACAGAAGAGCCACATCGGGTTATCTCCTGTGAGAAACGAGGGGAATCGAACCCCTTATTTGAGCGTTCTAATTACCTCGACTTACTGCTGTCTCACCAGGCGACATTACAAGAAGAAATAGTATATGGTGTATTTCAGTAAGTAATTAGTTAAATATGTAAGAAATTAAAAAAAATAACTGTTTGATCTGAGAAAATTTCAGTTAAAAGTTAATATTCTTCTAACAAAACCTGTATCACTTTTGCGCTTTTCCTTATTTTCAGCATTTCTTTTCTGAAACCGTTGTTAAAGTTAAGATCCATATCCGATGAGTGAAGTCGCTTCTATTAAATTTATAACGAAAATAAAATAATTTTAAAAGAAAAAATACACACCGTAAAAAAGGAGTATTTTTGTAGTTAAACGTATTTGCAACTTTTAATAGAAGCGATGAAATTATAATTTGCAACTGTACAAATTAATTAATGCTAATGTTAAGGTAACGTAGTACGAATTAAGAGCTATTACGTTTCTCACAGCGATTTCAATATTCTAAGACTTCTAAAAGAGAATGCTTAAAATCTTAGAGCAGTTATTACTGACTGACATGAGTTAGGAAGTACGTATGATAGAGACATATATCGATAAAGTAATATAAATGCAGTAAAACAACGTGGCAAGGTGTTTGGAACGCCGTAAACCGGTTTACCAATGGGCTTGGAGACGGGTCTCGATTGGGAAATTCCCGACCAGGCTTATGACCCGTATTGTGCATTTGCATTCTTGGCTAGGCTCCCTTTATCTTCAAATGGTAAACTCCTATCAAAATAAACTGCATACATGCAAACAGCACTGATAGGTAGACGTTAGTCATGCAGGCTTCCAGTGTCATTCATCATGAATGTCTTTCAGGTTCGTGAAAAGAACGTGAAAATGAGAGATAAGCGCATCAATATATCGTTTGCTAAAATATGATAAATTTAAATCAATGTTCTTGTGTCCAAACTTTTGATATTTTCATTTCACCATTTTGTTCATGTTTTTTAATTACATAATGTGGAAAAAAACTGTATTCTAAGCAATGCTTTCTAATCTAAATTATTTATAGAAATTTTAAATTAAAAGTGGTAACCCAACAATAAAAAAGTATATTTACCTATTATGTTATTAAAGTATTGTTTGGTGTTTGTTATACCGACTTTGGGAAACTACATACGCGTAGCGAAAACTTAAAACATGCATATCATTTTATAAGTTCATGAAAAATAGTTTTTTTTTAATGTTTTAAGAAAACAATAAATATGAAAATTCTGACACTTTTGGAAAATGATAATTTTGAAGTAAGCGCCATCTCTTGACGAATGATGGTAAAATATACATGATGAGTTGAAATATTATTACATGATACCAATACGTATTAGAAACCGAATTTTCCAGATATCTAAGTGACGTAAAATTAGAGAAGAAGATTGCACTGACTAAGTTATATAAAAGTATACTTCTCCTGCTCACTGGAATTACAGTTGTTCATCGTTACTATTAACTCTTTAAAACAATTAGTAGGAACATTTGTTTGTAATTAACCAAAAGCTACATAATGGTTTATCCGTGCTCTGTCTACTACAGGTATCGAAAACCAGGTTTATAGCATTGTGAGGGCACAGACACACCACCGTTCCCATTGGGGTTAGTTTAGTTTGTTTTTGTTTTGAATTTCGTGTAAAGTTACACAAGGATTATCTGCACTAGCCGTCCCTGATTTAACAGTGTAGGACTAGAGGGAAGGCAGCTAGTCATCACCACCCACCACCAAACCTTGGGTTACTCTTTTACCAACGAATAATGAGATTTACCGTCACATTATAACGCCCCCACAGCTGAAAAGGGAGCATGTTTGGTGTGACAGAGATTCGAACCCACGATCCTCACATTACGAATTGAGTACCTTAACCACTTGGCCATGCCGGTCCGGGTGGTTCAGTAAGAGTAGGAATGTGTATTAGACACAACCATTCCAGATTCATATTCCTCAAGCTAAAATTTGAATAATGTAAGAGTTAGAATTGCACAAAAATCATGCAATTAGAACAAGCTAAGCAAGTTTCTCTTACAATAGTTCTTACAAAATCCTATGCCCTAATTACTGTGGGAAGTAGACTAGAATTTTTCAATATTTTTTTTTAGTTTTCATCATCCATTTCGGTCTATGTTGTAAAATATTTTCACTAATAATTATTCAGTTAAAAATGTAGCTTAGGAAACATTTAGAGCGTTTAGTAAATTTAACAAAATAATTATCTACTAAAAATATGTTTAAAAATACATATTGGTTTATCATTACTGCCAAATCTTCGTGAGAAAGAATTTTTATAGTTCACTCGAAATAATCTCTTCAACAAGGTCACAAAGTCGGTTAGACGCTATTATAAGAGTGGTCAACCTTTAATTATATGCTACTATAGCGTGCGGTCTACACAGATTCTATAAAAACAAAAAAACATTTGTAACAATGTTCATCGGTTTTGAAATAGCAACTTAATACGTCCGCAACTTATACTAAGCAATTAGTGGAACTACGAAACACAGATTGAGAACATATTAATTGTTATTGGGTTTTTGTTTTATTATTTTTTATGTGTTTTGTTCCTTTAGATATAATTTTAAATATGTTTTCATAATTTCGGTGCTTAATGATACATTAAGATTTTATGTAGCTCTCACAGGATAACCAAAGTTAAAATTTTTACTGTGTAAGTAATTTCTGCCTGTCTTAAACTACCCTTTCATCCTAATATTCAACTCTAAAGATAAACTACACTATAACGCTCTTTTTGGCTTTATTGGCTATTACGAAAAATAATCAGTGATGTCGAGAAAACCCATTTGTAGAAAAAATATATATGTAAAAACGGCTCGTTTTGACTGAGAAATTTTTTTACGTAGAGAAGCATATCACAGCTAAAAGGATTCATGTCATTTATTATTTATGATATAATGAATAATAATAATAAAATAAATAATATAAAATTATATATTCAAACATCTAAGCTCGCCCTCTATATTCCGACACTCAGTTATACAACTCCTTTCAAACATGTGGTCAGCTTCCGGTCAGTTATCTCTTTCTTTCTTTGTGAACCTGACGATGACCGAAGAAGGTCGAAACGTTGTTCGCTCCTCAAGACTACCAAACACTACTGAGAAAGACATGAGGTACGGAAATTTCAAACTCGTGCATAGTTTATCTGCAAATTTAAGAATTAAATCACAAAAGAAACTCTCATTATACACGGCTAACACATTATACCTACCGCCTATATAGTGTGCTAGTAACACTAGTATGGTATTTATGTTCGTGTCCACTATATAGTTTTTGTAAAGGCTTTCGAATTTTTATTGAACTGAAGTGAAAACCACACTCCACGAAAAGTTAAAAAAGTAAAAAGAAACAGCTAACACAATGTTCTGGAACAGGCGTGTACAAGAAAGCGATTAAAAAATTTGAATAATATTACTTTTATCGTAAAGTATACAACAAATGAAAACGTACCTTTTACTTTAGTGCTGTATGGCAAATATGTTTTGTTAATTACGCAGCATCACGTACATCTTGAATTCATGTCATTAGTTACTTATTGTCAAATATACTCTTCAAAAAAAGAAACGCAAAAGGGATATTTTTGTTATTTTAAAGAGAAATATATGTAATAACGTTACAAGCTCAGAGTATGTAATGTTACACGTGTTAAGGCACTGATTGTCAGACCAAAATGACAATAAAAGTTGTGCACTTTGAAAACGGAGAAAAACATCGGATTTTTCGCCAAAACGCATTCGTGTTCAATAAATTTGTTTGAGAGATCTGCATGTTCTGCAAGTGCAACATGTGCAAAATCTCTATAAAAGTGACGGGTTCTCGGTTTCCATGGCTCAGTGTTAAGCCACCGACACGCAATGCAGTTACCCCAAGACTGACTGAAGCACAACGCAACAACGCCATTGGTCGCTTGGAAGCAGGCGAATGTCGATCAGATGTTGCCAGAGCTGTGAATGTCCACCCAAGCACCATCACAAGGCTATGGAATCGTCACCAACAATATGGATCAACTCGTGACCGTCCACGATCTGGCAGACCTCGTATGACCACGCCCGCACAAGATCGCTGCATCTGGTTACGTCACCTTCGGAATAGGACCACCACTGCAACGTCTACTGCCTCAACCATACCAGGGCTGCGTAGGATTTCCGATCACACCGTACGCAACCGTCGACGAGATTCTTAGGCCCCATGTGCAACCCATCATGGTGAACGTCAACAACGTTTTTCAACATGACAACGCCCGTCCTCACACAGCCCGACTCACCACTGTCTTCTTGAGACACCACAACATCAATGTTCTTCCCTGGCCCTCCAGATCACCAGATTTAAACCCCATCGAACATCTTTGGGACGAGTTGGACCGACGTCTGTGACGGCGACAGCCTCAACCGCAGACTCTACCTCAGATTGCAGCAGCTTTGCAGGCTGAGTGGACAGCAATTCCACAGGATGTGATTCATTATCTCATCGCTTCCATGGGCAGGAGATGCCAAGTAGTAATTGATGCTCACGGGGGGCATACTCGTTATTGACGTTGAGTGACGTTAAACTTCAACTAGTGAGCGTGGACTTCGCCTTTGCAGACTTTGGATCTTCAGCAGTGAATGTGCAAAGTTTCACACATGTCATACAGAACTACTTGGAATAAACTTGTTAACAATATGTCTCAAATTTTGCCTTTTGCGTTTCTTTTTATGAAGAGTATATAACAAAAAAACAACTCTTTACTTTTCCTTTTTTCTATCACCTCTTTGGAAAGAAGATAGGCTCCTGAGAAGTGTTGCTAGCGACATTTTTTTAAAAATCCACAAACCATTTAGGCTCTGTTGAAAAACACGCATTAACCCTTCAATGATAATCCTTGCGTTATGTAAAAGAGTGAGTGTAATTTTGTTAGTTAAATAAAAACTAGTTGGCAATAGCTTACGAGTGAGCCTTTCAATTCGTTTTGAAAGAAGGCTTTGTTTTAATACTAAATTTTTTGTTAATAAATCATTAAAAATAAACCTTTTACAAATAAGTTAACACTATTAACTATTTACAAGACACTCCTTAAATTATTATCAAAGGTGAACTTGTAAGAAACTAATTAAGCCAGAGTTATGGCTTCTACCCTAGACCTACTAAAATATCATAGATTACTACTATTAAGTAACTTACACAACGTACTATGAAATTTTTAATCAACTTCCACGCTTTCTAGAGTTGTGGGACACGAGAAGACCTTTAAATGGAAAGAAAAATCGAACTAAGTTATCGAATTCATATTAAACTAGTGACTTTTATCAGGGTTTTGTGGAATCTTTGTCTTCATTCATAAGCCTGAATTGTTTGTTTGGACTTTGTCCACCAAAATCACTCAAAGACTATTAACTTTTGAGAAGACATATTAGAGAATAGGCTGTTGGTTAACAGCACCCACCGCCAACTCTTCGAACTACATTTCTTTGAGCTAAAAGTGTAGACATGATCATCGTTCATAAAGTGGACCAACGGACATGCGGTACAAGCTTTGAAAGTAATTGTATTATCACTTTGATACCAGTAATTAGCTATATTACGTAAAGAAACCATCCTATCTATGCATTTTTACCGAATAAAGATAAAACACAAATATGAATTAATCAGAAGATATCGCAAATAAATAAATACGTTTTAAACAAATCCAAGAAATGTCTTAAATACAGCCATTTCAATAATTCTATTCTAACAAAATCCTTTAAGAAAAAAACATAATTTCTTTTAAGTAACTTGTATAGTCAAAAACACATGAAACATTTCTGCTTTTGTTCATATGGCCAGGTGGCTAAGGCGTTCGAGTCGCAATCCGAAGGTCGTGGGTTCGAATCCCCGTCACACTAAACATGTTCGCTCTTTCAGCCGTGTGGGTGGTATAATGAGATGGTCAATTCCACTATTCGTTGATAAAAGAGTAACCCAGGAGTTGGCGGTTGGTGGTGATGACTAGCTGCCTTCCCATAATCTTACACTGCTAAATTAGGGACGATTAGCGCAGATAGCCCTTGTGAAGCTTTGCACGAAATTGAAAAACAAACAAACCTTTTGTTCATATTGAAATTGCTAAACACTCTATGTTATTAAATCTGAAAGGTTGTTTACTAACGTTTACCTGTTTATGTGCTAATGAAAGTGGAATATTAAATTTTAAAAGAAAGCTAAAAGTAAAAGGGGGAATAACTTTTTCAGTTCATAATACTTTAGTACTATGTTCTTTTACAGCGCGTTTTCATAAGTTAGGTGTGAAATACTTGCTCGTTTGTTGTAAAAGTCGGAAAAATTAGCCGCTACAATTAAATTCAATTTCCAAAAGTAGCAAAAGTTTGTTGAATCAGTAATTACATAAACGTATAAAATATCTTGGGTAACAACGTCTTCCAGTAGGACAGCGATTTGAGCAGAGCACAAATATGTCATCGTGCACCTTTGTGCTCAATTACAAACGATGAAACTTAAGCAAAAAGTTAAATAATCTTACAATATTAGAAGTATGAAATCTGATAATATACTTCATATATTAATATTCTAATTGATTTCGTATTTGCTCATTTAAAAATATAACAGATCTCATACAGATATTCTAGTCCAGATATTTTAAGTATTTAAACTCCTTTCATAAAAGCATTGTTTGAAAATGATTTTGAATCTAGAAAGAATACAAATCAGAAAAATCATTACTAAGCTTTATGATATCTCACTTTCTTCGTTAAGTATTGTGACGGGCAGGCGTTTAGGCTAGTTGTTGGTGTTTTGACTTTAACCACCAGTCACACTTATTTATTTATATAATACAGTTGCGAGTGGAGCATGCAAGCCACTAACTGGATGGGTTTACGGTTATAATAAAGAATAACAAAACATCAATATTTACTTATACAAGAGGCAGTTACAACGCTTACATTAATTATTGACTTAACTCACTTAATTTCTCAGCAATTTCCAGTAGTTTCTTTATTATTCTTAACAAGTCTTCAATCACTGTAGTATTAGAGTTCCAAGTTTCACTGTGTCGGTATTTGGGTATTAATGTTAAATACCCAAGAGGGTCAGGTACATTTGACCTCTTCCTCCCTCCCGAACGATTATAGCGTCTGTCTTTAGGGTTTTTTTGTTGTTTTTTTTAGCTTTGGGCCAGAGTAAAAGTATAACATCATACTCAGGCCCATTTCAGGGCACAGTCCATGCATGGTCGAACAAGAAGTTTTTTTTTTCCTTTTATTATTTCTCTTGTGTTTTTTCTCTTCATTTTTTATTTTTTTGTATTTTCATATATATATTTTTTGTATTTTTCTCCTTTTTCTTCATAGAGAGAATGCTACTACTACTTGTAGTAACACACACACACACACAAAAGAAAGTAATAATAATAATTATTATTCAATAAGAGCGAAAAAAAAGTAATAATGATTAAAAAAAAGAAAAATAATAATTATAATAATAAAAAAAGAAACAAGGACTAAGTGTCTAGTGCATAGTGGCCAGCTTGTGTTACATTTCTTAAATATATGTTAAAAGGGGAGAGGTATTTAGGACTATTTACATCATGTATGTGATATCTGTCGAGATCACACATTAAGTCATTTTTATGCCAATTCTTATTGAAATATTTTAGAGAATTATGCAAGAGTCTTTCAGATATTGTGTCTATGTTTGCATACTTGTGCATGAATGTGGTTGAGGTACTACGTGGTACTTTATATGCTGAAGTTAGTACTGAATTTTGTATACGTTGAAGTTTCTGTACATGTGTGGGTGCTATGTTAATCCAGGCAGGTGATGCATATTCTATTGTTGGTCTAATGTACGTTTTGTAGATTTTAAGTATGTTGTCTGGTGATGTTCCTTGGATTTTACCTGAAAGACTTCTTGCATAGTTTGCTCTTTTCCAGATTCGTATCAGTATATTTTTAATATGTGGTAACCACGTTAATTTTGAATCATAGGTTAGACCTAGAAATTTAGCAGAAGTAGCAGTCAGTAAAAGTGATCCATTCATATAGAGTTAGGGTGGATCTTTTTTCAGCTTATTCAGTCTGCTGAATAATATGACTTGGGTTTTTGGAATATTGATTTTGATTCTGTATTTCTGGCAGTATTCTTCGATGTTATTTAGGACTGGTTGTAGGTTCGTTGCTGCTATCGACGGAGTGGGGGCACTTTTCCAGACTGCTACATCGTCAGCGAACTGTGATGCATAACCTAAATTTAGGTCCGACAGAGGCATATTACTCACGTACATGATAAATAATATAGGGCTAACAACCCCTCCCTGCGGGACTCCTGCTTCGGGTGAAAAGGACCCTGAGTGGGCCCCATTCACATTTACTTTACACATTCTGTTTTCCAGGAAGTTGGACAGCCAGCGAATAGTTTCCTGGGGTAATGCCATTTCAAGTAATCTATGACGTAAGCCATTATGCCACACTGTGTCAAAAGCTTTCTCAATGTCGAGAAAGCAAGCTACAGTGCATTCGTTTTTGTTGAAGCTGTCGGTAATTGATTCTGTAAGTCGAATCAGGTGGTCTGTAGTTTCGCGGTTTTTTCGAAATCCGTTTTGAATTTCTGGTAATTTTGAATTTTCTTCTAAGTAAACTGACAGACGATTACTAATTATCCTCTCTAATACTTTGCCAATACAACTGGTTAAGCTAATCGGGCGGTAGTTGTTTGGTTTATTCGCTGGTTTTCCTTCTTTCTGGAACATTAATATTATTGCTTCCTTCCAAGAAACGGGGATATATCCTGCTGATAGTGAGAGATTAAATAACGCTGTTAGGTGTTCATATAATCTCTGAGTGCCTTGTTTTAGGAGGAGAGCTTGAATACCATCTTCTCCAGGGGCTTTGTTTTTTGTGTTGTTAATAGCAGTTACGACTTCTGTTACAGTGATATGTTTTATCAGTTGATGAGTGCTCCAGTCTTTTGTTTTTTCTTGGTGTGTAATAGTGTTGACTGGAAATTTAGGTGTAAAAATGCTTCTGTTTTGATCAATAAAGTTGGTAACTGTATTATAAAAGTATCTGTTCATGTCTGGTTCATGATGTGTCTTGAACGTGTTTTCCAGGTGTTTTTTAAATATCTCGGCGTTTTCTGTGTTAGTGTATGCTGTTTCTCCATCCAGTTCCAGTGGTGGATATACTGTGTTTGTTGTTCCTGTATTTGTAAATCTTTTCAAGTGTGTCCAGAATTGTTTAGGATCAGTTTTGTGATTTAGATCGGAACAGAAGGTGTCCCAGTTTTCTTGTTTTTGTTGTCTGATTAAGTTTCGTATTTTATTCCTTATTGTGTTTATCTGTGTTTTAAGTGTGGGGTTGCGATTTTGAATGTACTGTCTGCGGAGTATACGTTGTAGTATTAGATGTATTTTGTTTGTTTGTTTTTGAATTTCGCGCAAAGCTACACGAGGACTACCTTGCTAGGTACTATCACTGTTACCGTTTCAATGATTCACTAAAACATAATCTCTTGTTAAATGATTTATATACATTCACTTTCAGTTCAGTAAAGAATAATAATTTAATAAGTTGTGTGTTCTAAAAAAGTACCTTTAATACAACGTGCTAAACCAGCTGTATTATTAATCTGAATTCTAGCTTTTGTTGGCCTTTTTGTTCCTCCTCTGTATTAAAGTCCACATTCACGAGGTATGTAGTAAATATTTCTTTACTCTCTTTAGATGGTTTGGTGCTGGTTAATTGTGATGTGTTGTTCTGTGACCTCTGAATATTGTTCTTTCTTTGTGCTGTTTAGATACTCTTTATATGTTTTTAGAGAGAGGCCTTTGACTTAAGGAAATATGACTATTTTATTGTTCATGCTTTTGTTTCACAGAAGCTATGTGTCTGTAACTTTCTTCTTGTTTATTCTTTCTTACTTATCAAAAGTTTAAACTATTTATTCTTTTCAACTGTTGTAATGGTAGATTTTTCTTCTTTCTTTACTACCGATCTTGTGTTCTTTTTTCAGAAAACTAGACAATCTATGGTCGTGTACTTACGCTGTTGGATTGATTTGATTCATAGCCGAAGTATTCGCTAGTATGTGTGAACTTCCCGTAAATACTTGTGGTATGCAAGTTACAAGTATTGGAAACAACCACGTCAAAGAATAGAAATTTGTAATCTTCTATTTATATTGTGAATTGTATCACTGGAAATTTTCTGTTTAGGTGGTTCTGTATTCTGGAATTTTTAGTGTAATATGCGTCGGGCTATATGACAATTTTCAATGGAGTAAAAATTGATTAAGTGACAGTTATCAGATTAGGTTTCTCTCCATTCACTTACTCATTATTAAATCATTAAAGACCTCATTAAATGATAATTTCACGTCCTGCTTTGTGGAAAGTAATAATTGACTCATTTAACTCATTAAGTAATTGAGTCTTTAAACTCAAATTCCTAAAATCTATAAGAAAGTGGAAATGTTAATTTAGCGTATTTTGTGTCCATCCTGTTGGAAAAAAATCTTTGAACAATGTAGCTTTCATATATCATAAAACAGTTTGCAAATACCATATGAAAAATCATGGTAACTGAGCCAACCAACTCTGGCTGACAATACACACAAAGACGTCCATGTAATAGGTAATTTGTACAGTAAGAGTTAATGAAAATGGTAAAAACTTATATATTGTACCTAAAGAATCTATACATTTGTAAAATTTTTCAGTTTGATTGGTTTATTTTCACTTCTTAAAGAATACAGTATTGAACTGGACTCACTTTTTTTGTAACATCTGATATTTGCTTTTAAACGTATATCATCGACCAATATTATTTCAAGAAACGTAATATATTTTTATGTTTTTACAGGAGAGGACTATTTTCAAAGTCAGTTATACTTCGTCTTCTTCCTGTTCCATATATCGTTGTCCACCAGCAAGACAGCTGTAAATCTACGGACAACACTAAAATCCAGGATTCGATTACTCCCGGAACTCGCAGCAGATAGCCCAATGTGGCTATGCTCCAAAACAATCAAACAAACAATGCACATTTCGTTACGTTACTACAACGTTTATTTTTTCAGCTACACCTCGTTCATGTTTACTCTATATAGTCCTTTAACTAAGTTTTTAATCATTTACTGTTCTACATTATATCTTCCATGTAAACATAAAGGAAGGTAAGATGTTTTCATTAGGTAGCGAAACCTCCGATATACGTAACTGAGAACTTCATATTCAAACATTATAAATTTGAAACTGAAACTCTATCAGTTTCTTTCAGTATAGATATGGGCCCGGCATGGCCAAGTGTGTTAAGGCGTTTGACTCGTAATCTGAGGGTCGCGGGTTCGAATCCCGGTCGCACCAAACATGCTCGCCCTTTCAGCCGTGAGGGCGTTATAATGTGACCGTAAATCCCACTATTCGTTGGTAAAAAAGTAGCCCAAAAGTTTGCGGTGAGTGGTGATGGCTAGCTGCCTTCCCTCTAGTCTTACACTGCTAAATTAGGGATAGCAAGCACAGATAGCCCTCCAGTAGCTTTGAGCGAAATTGAAATTCAAAACAAACAGTACAGATATTAACGTGGTGGTAATATTCTTTATGACTGTCCAATCATATGTACGAGAAATAAAAGTTTTTTTAACTTTAAATTGAGAAAGACTACCATAAAACATATCAGGTAAAATCTGAAGTCACAAAAAGTTTCGGTATTCGATCATCTTTCTTATCCTTCTAAGTAGGATAACAGCAGTTGATATCTAACCCAACGGTTATACGAAATTTCCGAAACTTCAGTCAAATTATTTTTCAATATTGATATTTTGTCACAAAATATAATGTTTAAAATTATATTTAATTGCTATTTCTTCAGGTATTTATAGTCATTGTTACCTTATAAAATTTTGATATTTTTAATGGAAATATTTTTTTCGAGGAGACAAGTTTTATTTCATAAGCAACATTTATGTAAATATTTATTTCAAAATATTATTTGGAGTTTCTTTGGTTTGTTTCAAATTTCGCGCAAAGCTACACGAGGGCAATCTGCGTTAGCCTTCCCTAATTTAGTAGTGTAAGATTAGAGGGAAGGCAGCTAGTCATCACCACCCCCACCGCCAACTCTTCAACTACTCTTATACCAACGAATAATGGGATTGAGCGTCACGTTATAACGCCCTCACGGCTGAAAGGGCGAGCATGTTTGGTATGACAGTGATTCGAGCCCGTGACCCTCAGATTGCGAGTCAAGTGCCTTATTATTTAGAGACCTACCATTAAAAATTATATTCTTCATCAGTGGATGTGAAATATATAATTTAATTTCCAGTACTTTTGTAAAACTGTTCTTTATTACTTACTAATAAGAGCATGATAACCTTTGTTTTGTATTAGTTGTAAGGAAAATTTAACCTTATTGTTATACTCGTCCTAAAATTCTTTCCATAAGATATTTTTTTTATTTACTCTTTACGTTTCAAATTTACTGTTAATATTATTTCGAAGATATTTGAAGAAGCCTTTACAGTCTCTTAGTTAATATGCTTTCGTATTAAAATGTAATGTTTGTGTGCGTAAACTATAAATCTGCTATATACTGCTGTAAAAACACGCTCTGCACTTAGGATCCATGGTTTACTATAAGAATGACAGTTAAATCTCACTACTCGGCCAGACAAGAACAATTATTCAACGAACTTACGGTGACTTCTGTTAACTGGCTGTCTTCTGCCTTCTACTCTATCAGTTAAGTGTAGAGTAATTTATGAGAAGATAAGCCTTTCTTTCTATGAAGCTGTCCTCCCAGTGGCTCAGCGGCATGTCTGCGGACTTACAACGCTAAAAACCGGTTTTCGATACCCGTGGTGGGCAGAGCACAGATACCCCTTTGTAGCTTTGTGCTTAATTCAAAACAACAATGACAACTACGAAGCTGAATGTACAAGAATACCGTTTAGTAATAAAATAATATAAAACAGTTGTAAGAGCTAAAGCCAAATATTTATTTATTATCAATTTACAACAAGAAATGTTTGATTATAACTTAATGCTAAATTTACAAATAATTCGATTTCTGTCATATCGCAAGGCTTCTCTTGATTGTACATTATTAGCTAATTTCCGTTGAATGAAGTTCTACAAATTTGCCTTGATGGGAATGCCAGCATACATTTTGTTAGGCTTTAAGGAATATTCAAGTTTTATTTCTCATCGACATCAAGCAATTAATGACCAGCAGCTGTGCAGTCAGTAGCATTTTGCAAAAATACAAATATATCTTACTTAGAAACTTTCTGTCTCGTCAGTGCTAAGCCTAACTCTGGGGTCGTTTTAAGTATAAGCAAAAGTCATAATTCTTACAAAAAATGTTATAAATCTCTGAACTCAACCGATGTTTAAAAAAACTGTTGTTTACTTCGATATAGTTATAATGTTTAACGCTAATACACATATCCACCGCAACTCTAGAGAAAAATTTTACAAGATTTGTATAACTTGCATATCCTAGTCCTGACGAGTCCGCCACAGTATAGTTACGCTAATGATGAGGAATCAAATAATATATAATTGTTTTTGCGTAGGTGATAAAATATATTTATTATGACGGGTATGAGCACAAAGTAAACTAGAGTTGCACAGTTAGTGTTTCGTAAACAAAATTTGCATATTTGTATTGCCAGTATTTGATTCATTAGGATACTTCATAAAGCACTCAACAAGAAACTCAAGAAACGGGAACTTCTGTTGTCTACTAGCGCCATCTTTTGAGATGGTCGGGGCTTATAGTCGATATTATTTTACGAGATTTTTTTGTACTATTCTTTATTCTGAGAGCAACCTAAGTACATAAGGTTAAAAGGTATTATCTTTGCTAATACAAGTTGTCAAGATATGATCTATATTACAGAAAAAACGAGATATATGTAAATATAAGAGCACTTCAAAGACATTCATATATATATATACATCATTCAACATACACTAATCTTAGTAAAACTTACACATCTTCGTATATTATCGGTTATTAATCGTACGCTCACATACATTCGGTGTGTAGCATCAAAGTGACGTCAGTCACTACTCAACTCTTTGTTATTTAAGTTGTTTAACATTGATATCAGGACACATCATCATAACATTATCAACTTCACACGTTTTTACATCTTGCAAAGTTAATAACATCCCAACCAACCACCGCTACAAAATATTTTTTTTATATATATCTTAGTCTACTTGCAAAACTTTGACTAAAATGTTTCAAAAATATATTAAATTTTTTATATGAGTTTTATGAATACGCTGTTCAGTATTTTCAATCAGAACGACGTATTTTGCGACACTTAAGCTAAAGGTTTGTTTGTTTTGAATTTCACGCAAAGCTACACAAGAGCTATCTGCACTAGCCATCCCTAACTTAGCAATGTAAGACTAGAGGAATGGCAGCTAGGCAGCACCACCCACCGCCAACTCTTTGACTACTCTTTTTATCAAGGAATAGTGGGATTGACCATTACTTATAAAGCTCCCACGTCTAAAATGGTGAACATTAGTGACGGGAGTTCACGGTACTATTTATAGTAAGAACGGGGCTAATACATAATATATTCAATATAAACTATTTATCCGTGTACATCTTTAGCAACCAAGGCCATGCCGGGCCTTACAAAAGGAAAGGCTTAGCTTCAGTGAAACAATAATTAGCAAAATCATAATAAGGACGAGACTTAGAAATCATACGGTATTATGTAAGGTTTCCAACGCTTCCTACTTATCGAAATTATCTGGTCATAAACTTTCACAAAAACATACACTTAAATGACCAAAAATTACCATTGAAATGCAGTAATGTATAATTAATAGCCGAGCTTGACTACCCACACACTCAGCTCATACGTAAAACTAACATACACTCCATAATAACTGACCGTGGTCCACATTATTTCATCTACTTCTTAAACACATTTGTCTAAACTGTTTATGCATTAAATTGCTTGAGTGTTCAAGCACCTTGTTTATCACAGGACTCCGATTAGCACAATAGTCACACAAACACATCATTATAAAATATATGATTAAAATTGTAATTAAGTCAAATATGTGAAATCATTAGGGCTATGTTAACTTTACTTAGAAAAACAAGTTTTTCATAGTTTTGAGCACTTTCTTAAATCGAGTTTTGCAACATTTAAAAATATAATATTACTCCCTATGATGCAATACGTGGACCCCACCGGTAGTGAATGTTTTAAGAAAAACAATTCGCTAATTTGATAGTCAGAATTTGTTAGGCGTACTCTGACAGATATAATCACGAAAATGAAATAAACACCCACACACAAACATCAGGATTAATTAATCATATAACCACACATGAGTCAAGGTTAATCACAATATTTAAGAAAGGCATTTCAAATGGGTTACTAATCTTGAACTAATCTTCTGTTGTCGATCTTGCTCAGCTATATGTCCATTGTTTATAAGCTTATACAAAGGATGGTGAAGCCAATCTTATACTTCGTATCTTGATAAACTTTCCATAGACTCTTCCCGGTAAAAGGATGTTGGCATTAAAGATCAAAAGTACATAAGTCAGTTGAAGTTGCATCTGGAGACTTGTATTAAGATCAAAAGTACATAAGTCAGTTGGAGTTGCATCTGGAGACTTGAAATGATATCAAAAGTACATAAGTCAGTTACAGATGCAGCTGCCTCTGGAGACTTGATATTTTGTGGTAAAACAAAAAATCCAATTCAGTTTTTTTCTTATGAAAACAACTGTTAAATTCAAGATATGCCCGGATGTTTGATTGTGATCCTTTGTTATGTTTTGTTTTTTTCATTTTCTTCCCAGCACTGCGAAATGATATGCCCAGTTTCATCGCAATGACATTTTGGCTCAGTTTGGTTTCTTGGGCAACATTGTATCTTGTCAAAAAGGATTGCAAGACACCTGCTTGTGTTGGAGTGTGATTCGGAGCCATCTTTAAGGATGATGGCCTTATATCGGTTTAGATTGAAGTGTGGTTGGGTGCCAAACATTATTTTAAGATCTCTGTTGGGATATTTTGTTAATCTCTATGGAAAACAATAGATATCTTTTTTTTAAAAAAACAACAACAACAATGTAATAAATTATTTGACTTTTAGGACGTCGACCCATACAAATTCTGCAACCTTAATACTGAACATAAACACAGCAAAAAATCCGTCACCATTTCTTTCACGAATTAGTGAAACAAATATACAACATTACAAAAGCAGAAAAGAAATGTCATATTTATGAATCAATAATGGAAGTTGCAAGCATATGATCAAACAGTCTTAATTTTTGTAACAATTTGCCATCTAATCACCTTACTTATGTTCTTCCAACAGATAATAATTACTATACACCTAACATTCAATGCAATGTGTTTAAATGTATAAATAGCTGAAAGCAAACAGAACTAACTACAGCCTTTCGCTCGGAGCTGAGGTCGTACTACGAACCTAAAATAACGAGTCCAAAAAAACAAAACCTACTTTGTTAACTGCCTCTAAACAATTGCAGTCCAAAAAGTTTGAACAGTTAAAATATAAAAAAAGAGAAAAACAACAACAAATATTTTACATTAAGGCAATTAGAAATTATATAAATTATTTTAGTTTTATCTTTTTCTAACTCCTCAAACTGTCTGTGGCTGTAATATAACTATGTATTTTTATGCATAACTCGAAATAGTTGTTGTTGTTTTTGAATTTCGCACAAAGCAACTCGAGGGTTATCTGTGCTAGCCGTCCCTAATTTAGCAGTGTAAGACTAGAGGGAAGGCAGCTAGTCATCACCACCCACCGCCAACTCTTGGGCTCCTCTTTTACCAACGAATAGGGGGATTGACCGTCACATTATAACGCCCCCACGGCTGGGAGGGTGAGCATGTTTGGCGCGACTCGGGCACGAACCCTCGACCCTCGGATAAGGAAGCACACGCCTTAACGCGCTTGGCCATGCCGGGCCAACTCGAAATAGTCAAACTACGTGAGATTATATTCATAAGATTTTTTCCCGTATGTTTAAAATCATCAATCTCATATTACCTCTTTTAGTAAAAGAAACATAAAAAGACTTTATTTATGCCAAAAATTTAAAAAATGATCTAATTTTCAATCTCTCAGACTTTTTTTAATGTTAATCCACCATTTTTTTTAAAGTTGAGGCTTTCTTCTGTGTATTTCATATTAGTTTTAAAATCGTTAAAGGCTATTAGTTCTAGCATTAAAATTAAATTGGAAATATGTATTACTTTTTCTTCATTACTTTCGTGCAACGTATGCCTAAAGGTATTAACTTTGAAGATTGTACTTTCTTTGCTTTTTTAACAATATCAGTCCAGTTAGTAAAATTGCATTAATAAATTTATTGTCATATAGTTTTCTTAGTTAGCAAACAAATGTTTGAAGTGAAATAATGAAATAGTTGCAACCATTTTTCGTTAATAAAAAATAGAGTCTGTAAAGAAGAGCATAAACATAATCGAATTAAAGATAAAAATGTATGTCAGAGTTAATTAAAACTTTACATAACTTTAAAACCCCGATGTTTCAAAGGTAAATCCAAGAACTTCTAACACTAAAAATTGGGTTTCGAAACCTGCAGTAGGTAGATCAAAGGTAATCCCAGTTGTGCTTAAAAACGAACAAACAAAATACAACATTAATAATTATTATGACAGATTGATTTACCGGTTTCAAACTTCATTTGATTAACTTTGTTTTGAATTTCGCGTAATATTACTCATTCCCTAATTTAGCAGTGATAGACTAGAAGGAAGGCAGTTAGTCAACACTACCTACTGCCGACACTGGGTTACTCTTTTACAAACGAATTGGGGGATTGATTCATACATCCTATCACCTCTGAAGCTGAAATGGTGAACAAGTTTGGTAACGGAAATACTTTAGTTGTAATTACGGAAGTTCACATTATCTGTTAAACAATATATGCAATCAAAACTATTTATCAATGTAAACATTTAACAACAAAATAACAAATCTTCAAAAGTAGTTGAAAAACATCCTTCGGTGATAAACAAACCACGTAGCATTTCTTGAGAAAGTCAGAAGAGCAGACAGAAAACTTTCACGAAACTACAAACTTTTCAATATTACTGACTGATCGAAATTGTTGAACGCTTCTATGTGTGTGACAAACAAACTTAACATAATTATAAGCGCTTCAAATAGAACAATAGAACAGAGACCACGTGCTAGTACTGGCCTTCTTCTATGTTAAACATCATCAAAAAATAACTGTATAATGTACATCATGTAGTATCCTGAATAGGACGCTATTGGAAATAAATACCTCCACTTGCACTCATATACAGAGTAGGTCTGGTCTTTTTTATGTATAAAGCACTGTGTGACTGCATAATCTGGAACGTATGAGTAATATAGGTATACCAACATAGGGTGAGCCTTGAGAAAAGCTTCACTATTCAGGTTAAAAACAAAATGTAATATGGGTATACCAACATTGGGTGAGCCTTGAGAAAAGCTTCACTATTCAGGTTAAAAACAAAATCTAATATGGGTATACCAACATTGGGTGAGCCTTGAGAAAAGCTTCACTATTCAGGTTAAAAACAAAATGTAATATGGGTATACCAACATTGGGTGAGCCTTGAGAAAAGCTTCACTATTCAGGTTAAAAACAAACTAGCTTTTCTGTAAGTAAAATATGATACTTGTTATAAATCAAGTCAAGTTTGCCTTCATGAAGTATTTAATACGTGGTGTGAAAGTTGTTCAAATTGCCGTAACCAGTTTTTGCTTTATATAAACCTTGGTTAAAGAGCGCTATTCCCTGTTTTTAGTCGTGAAAAGTTATTCAAACTGAAACTGCTACAAGCGTTTATAACGTGAACTCTAACAGCGAGACTTATATCAGTCAGGTTTTGTCGATGGGCTACAGGTGACATTTTTAGTACATCAATTATTTTGTTGAGCTACAGATGGTCACTATATATATTTTATTTTCCGGTTGAACTGACATTCCATCCTTTTCATCTGAATTATTTCCATCTGTGCTCAGATGAGGCTATAATTCTGATTGTGTTACTCATTCTGTCAAACAAGCCTTATATTTAAATGAAGATAAGTTGTAACTTTATTTGTATTCAGTTTATAGGGCGTATACTTTAAATGAACAGTTCGTGTTTCTGTCATAAATGTCAATCTCCATTACCAGTTCTACATACGTGAAAATCTAGTAATCGATTCAACTAGATGAAGTAGTTAATTAAATTAAGTAACCAATTTATCAGCCCTGTGCATGTACGTATGCACACAAACATAACTTACACTATATCTCGCAAATTACGTTGCACATTACGTAGAGTGTGACGTCATAAACACACCATAAATAAGCAGCGTACACACCCTACGCACATATACTCCATTATTTGCACATACTATAATACTATAGTGCACTCCCATACTGATAATATACATACAGGATATCATCACAAATGAATGAATAGTGCATAAAATAATGACATCTTATGTGAAAAAATGTTCATGAGCAGGAAGGGGAAAAAAAGTTAAAAAATTGAAAATTGAAGGATTGTACGCACCGAAAAGTGAGAAAACAAGGTAGGAATGAGCATATTGTATACAAATTATTAAGGTAGCGTGTCCAACAACCTGTTTATACCTACTTCGTTTTTCCGTGTTCATGATATTATACAATGTATGTGTAAACACAAAATATGTTTATGATTCTTCTATTTTTGCATAGACAGAAACTAATCCATGACGTTGATACTCAGAAACTTTTAAGATTTCTTTTAACTTTGTATTTAATCCACATACATAATATACGAATTATTGTTGCCTTCTTATGAAATTACAAGAGAAGGGACAGGTTGTAAATATAAAAAACATACAAGTTATGGATCCACCTGAATATCTGATTTTTTTGGTGTCGTATAAACATACTTTACAGTACATGTGTTCTCTCCAATAATTCGATTCACAAAAATCTCTAGTCATTGTACGACAAGCATAACTAACTTTCACAAGTTTATTGTATACAGGATAAAAAGAATAAACGAAGTAGGCACGGAACAGTGATTGGATACACCCTCTTGTGAGGTTGTAAAGAGAAATTCGTATTACACCATGCCCATTCCTACCTTGTTTCCACACTTTGTGGTGCACACGTTTCTACACATTTAATTTGTTTAAGATATATTTTCTACTTGTTAGGACAAGGGTTTTATATTTTCATCGTTAAATTATTTTGACCATATTCAAATAAACAGTTTATATGTAGAAGTTAAAGTGTATTGATGTATGTTTATATGATAATGTTAAGATATGCATGCGAATATATTAGTTATTAATGAAGTGTTTTAGTTTTAAAAAGGTAACGTAAATTACAATGTCTTTAATTACACATCGAGTCATCGCTCGCCTTTCTAACATACATTGTAAACATATTTAAAAAACTGTATTCATATAGTAAAACATACAATAAAAATGTATTGCTCAGAATAAACTGTAGTTATCACTTAGAAAGTTTTTTTTCCATTTCTTTCAATGAAATCGCATACGTGTAGAATTTTAATAACTGATTACTGACATGTCTCCAAGTAAAATATAATATTGGCATGAAAGTACGAAAAAGAGGAACAAACTTAAACGATAGAAGGTTTTGTTTGTTTAAAGTTCAGTAGAAAGTTACTGAATGAGTTATTTGTGCTTTACTCACTGTAGGTATCGAAATATGGCTACTAGCGTCGTAGCTCAGCAGACTTCCCGCTGTGCTACTGGTGGGATAAGGTAGAAGTGCTGAGCTACTAACAACAGGAAATAGCATAAGAAATGAAATATTTAATTATTCAAGTCTTTTAATTAAAATATTCTTATCTTAGTTGTTTTGCTTTAATGGACCCGGCATGGCCTGGTGGTTAGAGCACTCGACTCGTAACCTTAGGGTCGCGGGTTCGAATGCTCGTCATACCAGATATGCTCGCCTTTCCAACTGTGGGGACGTTATAATGTTACGGTCAATCTCACTGTTCTTTGGTAAAAGAGTAGCCCAAAAGTTGGCCGTGGATGGTGATGACTAGCTGTCTTTCCTCTAGTCTTACTTTGCCCAAGTAAATTAGGGACGGCTAGAGCAGAAAGTCGTCGTGTAGCTTTGCGCGAAAATTCAAAACAAATAATCTTCTTTTAAGATATATACAGGGTGACCATAAATTATTCACCCCATTATAAAGCTTTATACATTTTCTAGTATATGACCTATCATGAAACGGTTTGCAGCAGTTAATAACAAAACTCAATAAAATGTTTTTTTGTTTTATTAAGTAAACTACCAATAATTCAGTAAACTTCTGCCTTGATGTTCTGCGTGCTACCAATAGGATAAATAATTTATGGACACCTTGTTTCTATGTAAAAGAATCTTAAAATTTTCTTGTCTGTTAGTTGATGACTCAGAATGAATTAAACTTTGAAGAAATCATCTAATAAAGTCGCACGCACTGTCTCAGTACAATAAGCACAATAAGTGTGTGAATAATATTTATATATATTAGTATACTTCCCCGAAAATCTAACTACTGCGATGCTTCTATGAAGGTTTAATTATTTGCAACTATTAATTGTCTACAGTTTCAAGATATTAAGTTTCAGTGCTAATAAACTAAAATACCTAATATATATTACTGTTTGATTTCTGTTTATGTTAATCAAGTCTAGAATCGCTAAATGCAAAATGAAGTTGGTTTATGTAAATTAACTTACAGAGATGTATATACGATGTATTCGTTCCATCGAAATATCAAAGGTGATCATATTAAAGCAGTAACTTTAAATGCTTACTGCGTTAAACTTTGGTAATAAATCTTTATCTTCATTTCCATTACACGCTCGCGTGGTTCTTGAAGCGCGGTACGTAGATAAGATATGGATATTTTAATTGAATTTCGTTTAACTTTCAAATTGTGTATTATTAGTCACAGAAGTAACATGTCGTTACTTGTTCTTCGAGAGGTGAATACTGTACGAATGTTGGTTTATACATTTATTACACTTACGTTTAAGATGCCCATTGACAAGCACATTTATAGTGGTCCAGAGGCAATATTTTAGTATCTTTTTGTTTGTTTGTTAAGATTTTAACTATGTACGTTATTCTGTCACCTATAGCATTAAAAACTATTTTTATATGAATTATAAGAAGTTTGTAATTTTGTCACGTTCTTCCAACTATTTGAATGTAGTTTCTAATATTTCTCTTCAAGCTTTAGATAAATTATCTGAAAACTTCTGAAGTCGAACTTCTTTCATTCTTTTTAATATAAAACTAATATCACACGAACCATGCTGTTCTTGTGAATTTGAAATCACTAGAGCAGCCAATTCACCTCTTATTATCTTTCATCAGCATTGAGAACTGGTGTGACGGTGATCGCCTTGCAACCGGTGAGTGGCGTTCAAATCCCAGCTCCCGCTGTTGTTATGAGAATAAAGATCCTGCTTTCCTAGAAAGTGGATCGATGTCAAACATAAATGGTTTCACTCTAGTATAGCGTATACAGCCAGGATCTAATACAACTAAGTACAAAAGATGCATTAAACCATTTTATTTATATATATACTTATGGACCTAAAACTACACATTGTTTTAACTGTCTGCTTTAACATAAAGACGAATTTTGTGTTGTTTGGCACATTGATAACAGCATATTAGCAGTATATTTTGATAGAGATAAGAAACATCAGTAATTTAGTGCGTGTGATCTGAAGTTCAGGATAAAGAAGTTCTCGTAGGTAATGATTTTAGCATAATTAAATAACTCATGTAACCGAATCTTCACTGTTGTTTGTGCAGTTTCGTAAAGCACCCTATGACTCAGTGGTAAGCGCAGTGGCTCATTCCCAAAAACCTGGTTTTGATACTCTTTGTGGGCATAACACAAATAGCCCATTGTGTAGGTTAGCGTTTAACAACAAATAAAGAAATAGTTCTATATGATTGGAAGATGCACAAAGTTAATATAGAACAGTATTAAAAAAATTAATATAATGACCTCTAATCAGAGGAAGAATTCTTATGACGTCAAAATAAACCAGTAACTATGGTCATGAATATCAGAGAGCTGTACTTGTACGTTGCTGATTCAGCAAACATTGTAAACCTATTTTGTGTTATTACAATATGTAAATAGTCAGGCGTTTCGTAATCTTATCACAAGTTCTCTTGTTAGATTGCTTTACCATTTGCAAAATCATTTATGTTATTAAAAACATACACATTTTTGTTTAATGCGCAAGACTTAGCGTAATAACGTTTATAAGAGAATAATGCGTTCTTTGCTAGTCATCCCTAATTTGGAACTGATAGACTAGAGAAAACACAACTAACAGTATTCATTATCAATTCTTGTGTGACTTTTGTGTTACTGGGTAGTAAGATTTAGCCGTCATCCTTGTAATGCACCCACGTCTTCAAAATCCGAAGCGCGAATTTTTAATTTTTTGTTGCTGTTGTTCTACAGCGTGATATGAACTACGAGACTTTAGATCATTATCTGGCGTGCAAACCACTCACGACTCCATAAAGTAATAACCACACTTATTCCATTTTCATATAATTTAGTGCGAAAGTCTGTATGCGAAAAAACTGTGATGGTGATGATACAGATTTCAATTCGCGTGTACTTCTCCTCTTTTGAATTAGTGCTTATCAGATGATACAATGAGTTCTTTAATAAGGAAACAACAGTAGGCAGAAAAATGTTTTAGGTAATGTAAGTAAATTCGTTTTCTTTGTGATATTTTTTCACATGAATTATTGTAAAATCTGGAAAGAATTGTTGAACGTTTTCTAAAGGTTTTTAATTCAAAAATGTTAGTTTTAATTTTAAGAAAATTTCTAGCATTTTGTGATTTTCGTTTTTCAAATTTCGGCTACTGTTTTTACATTAACAGGAATTCTAGATTTTTACATCTAGAAAACTATGTGAACACAGGTTTACATAGAACTACAACAGTACCTACATTTTAGAAGTAAAACTAATTGTGGTGCATGTTTTATTATTTTGAATGAAACAGATCACAATCATAATATATTTCGGAAGCAAATCCATAAAATTGCACTGAAATGTTTCAGGATAATTAGTTTTTAGGTGATTACGATTTAGAATAACATTTAATTCTATATTACACTGTACGAACACACTTTAAAAGCACTAGCAAATTCAAAAGAAATCTACCGTATAATTTTTTTCGTTATCCAATGACAAGAAGAGCTCACCAGCAAGAAAAACTTTCTAGTTCTCTTGTTAAAGAATCACAATTGAACCTGAATGAAAGTGCACTGCCTGTATTGACAGATATCCCTTTTAGTGGTGAACTTTATTTTATAGCTATATACCATTTCGATTCTTTAATAAAGTACTATATCGATAAAAAAGATATATTAATAGATCAAGTCTTTTCAATATATTTAAATAATTTGAAACTGCAGGCGTGGAAATTATCAACAGAGATCATGTTTAGCCTGTACTCTTTAAAATACGACGATTGTATACCACAGAAATACAACAATTTGATGAAGCCACGGTGGCGTATCCTGTGACCCCCAACAACCTGCACGTATTTCTCAATTGAAGAATTATTAAATACACCCTTGTGCAAATTAATTGAAACAAAATTGAAAATTACGATTTCTTTCAATTTTTTGCGTTTTATTTCTGAGAATCCAAAAATTACTCACAAATTAATACATGATATGACCGCTTTTATTTTTCAGAAGATCATTAATCCGCTTTGGCCTCGAGTCCACGAGTTGACTGCAATCTTTACTAATTTTTGGATTGCGGTACCACACCTCAATTATGGCCTTAATTAGCTTATCTATCGTAGTACAGTCTTTTACCCGAAGTCTTTCTTTACAAATCGCCCAAAGATTTTCAATAGGATTTAAGTCCGGAGAGTTTCCAGGCCAGTCCAGCACCTTTATTTGCGTTGTAGTAATAAAATTCTTCACAAGTTTCTATGTGTGGCATGGAGCCAGATCTTGCTCAAAAATGCCAGATCCATCTGGAAATCTATTTTTCAATTCTGGAACGACTCTTCTCTGCAAAACTTCGATGTACTGTGATCCTCGCATCATACCTTCTACGATATGTAAGTCTCCGACGCCATAGTACCTGAAAAAGCCCCAAAACATCTTCTTCAAGAGATGTTTTACAAACTGATTGATGTGAGATTCTCGAAATTTCTCACCAGAGATCTGCGAACATGAAGACTTCTTTGACCCTGTACGAAGAAATGAGTCTCGTCACTGAATAACACCTTCCTCCATTGTTCTTGCGTCCAGTTCTTGTATTTCAGACCCCATTGATACCGTTTTTTCTTCACTGAGTTGGCAAAACGTTGTTTTGTGACTGGCCTCCTTGCCCTTCTGACGTAATTTCGAATGACGTAATATTCCTCAAATTTTCGTCATATATTAGAAAAATAGATCGACCGTACTGCAAAACACAGCTAATGATGCCGTCTGTGTGAAAAAATGACTATTAAAGAAAATCAGCGGGTCCAGCGAGCCTAAACCAACCGCCATGTTGAAGATATTGCAAAATGACTATTTGTTTCAATTAATTTCCGCAAGGGTCTAAGAGAAAGTAATTTCTTTCTATATATATTTTTATTTCTTAACTACACAAATACTTTTGTCTATGACTGTACATAACAGTTGTGTTATTTCTAAAAAATGAATAATTATTAAATAATATCGGGCGACTACAACAACCTGCAGGACACACTGTTTAGCAATTTTCCACTTTCTGTAGCTGTGAATCCACTGGTAATATAGCCTATCACACATTTTAATGAATATGATACATTGAACCCATACTTCATATGCCAAATTTCAAGGCAATCCATTTAGAAATGAACGAAATATAAAATTATTCAATGTTGATTGGATTTCTTTCAATTTTGTTTTTTTTCCACTGAAACAAACGGAATCTATTTTTGATAGAAAAACTTTATTTTGTGAATTCTTTTTAGTTTTGTTACACTGATACATCTTTAAAACATACAATTAGTTGTACAATTCGGTCTATGTATAAGTCATATGTGTAAAGTTGTTCAACAGAAAAACACTGAATTATGACCAAACACAGTCACTTGAAATATCGATTTGAAACGTTTCCAAAGTCTTCACTTAATAGCTCAGGTGGATCGTTTTCAGTTGACCCGGCACGGCAAGGTGGTTAAGGCGTTCGACTCGTAATCTGAGGATCGGGGGCTGGAATACCGCCGGAGTGGGCGTTGTAATTTAAGGGTCAATCCCACTATTCGTTGGTAAAAGAGTAGCCCAAAAGTTGGCGGTGGGTGGTGATGACTAGCTGCCTTCCCTCTAGTCTTACAGTGCTAAATTGGAGACGGCTAGCGCAGATATCCCTCGTGTAGCTTTGCGCAAAATTCAAAAATAAAAATTTTTAGTTTATATCATTCGAATTAAAGATGGTTCATTAAGAGTGAGAACACGTGCAATTGATGATTATAACTGGTTATGCATTTTCAAGTTCTAAGCACAAATTTGCTAAATTTCATAATTAAAGAGCGTTTAACATCACTTGATATTAGCTTTAGCAGTTAGCGTAAATAATGATGCTTGATAGAGCAATACCGAGTAAATGCGGGTGGTCGCAGGAAGCTGCTAATCTAGATTCCATGGAAATACTATACACTGTTTAGTGAGAAAACTACCACCATATATTTTAAAGAATCTAGTTGGTTCTGTAAAGTAAAGGTCCATTCCGAATAGTTGTATTGTGATCCTGAAGCTAAAGATGATTACAGTCAAGTGTCACTTTTTTACTTGTTGTGGTTTGTTCGTATGTATTGACAAAACTTCATGATCTGTAATCAAAAACATCTTAGATGTGGAAAAAAGGTGCGGTCAAAAAAGGATTGAACGTAGAATTTTAGGAACGAAATCAAAAATTGGTGGACAAGCTGGTAGCTGCATTTATGACATTAATAAGACTTTACAGTAAATATTCATTCATTACTTGAACAAAATGGCAGTGGTACAACTAAGTAGTAAAGGTTTGTTTGTTTTTGAATTTCGCGCAAAGACTGCGCTAGCCATCCCTAATCTAGTAGTGTAAGACTAGAGGAAAGGGAACTAGTCATCACCACTAACCCTAAAACTTAAATTACTCTTTTACCAACAAGTAGTGGGACTGACCGTTACATTATAACGCTCCCACAGCTAAATGGACGAGCATGTTTGATATGGCGGGTATTCGAACTCGCAACCCTTAGATCTCGAGTCGAGTGCCTAACCATCTGGTCATGCCGGGTCAAGCGATAAAGGAAAAACTATAAGAATGTTAAAAAAAATACCTTCCATACGTGTAGGCTATTATTGACAAACAGAAGAGAACTGAATCAGCTGTGACGAGCTCCAGGTGTGAAAAAAACCAAGCAAGATTTCTACAAAAATCTGATTGTAAAACTATTGAACAAGTTGGGAAAATCCTCGAATTACGACAAATGATTGGACTCAAGAATTGTGATATGGTCAAGAAATTGCGAGCAAACGATTCAACAATACCTTAACAAAATGAGCATTCATTGGCGAAACCAAATGTGTTAACCTTCATTAAAAGCAAAACACTAAAGAAAGAGACTGGAGTTTCCATTCAATACTTGAAAAAGCCTGAATGTTTTGCCAACTAAATTTCTTAGTCAGGCAAATAAAAACTAGAATATATTTCACCAAAAACCAACAATATGATTGGAAGATGAGAGAAGAAAAAAATTCCTCATTCCCAATGTTAAACATTCTTGAGATTTTGTGATGCTCAATGTTTTTCTTTCTGTCTAAGACAGTCTTTTGTACAAAGGAACAACGAACGAAGATTCTAACCACGAAAATCAGATTGCAAGTCAAGCGTTTTAATCATCAGGTCATTTATTTGTAACTTTACATATTCTCTGAAAGTACCAGTATAAAACATCTATAAATTAACAATATAAAGCCTCTTTTTAAGATAACAATATGAATCCTCTATAAAATAACAATATAAAGGTTCTTTTTAAAGTAACAATATAAATCCTATATAAAGTAGCAATATGAAGCCTCTACAAAATAACAATATAGAGCCTCTTAAAATAACAAAATAAAGTTTTACACACTCATTTGTTATATATTATCAGAAGGCTTGTTGGGAAAACGATTGTATTCCAGTAGAATAATGACCCTAACCTTTCTACAATGTCTGCAAAAGAACCTCTGGAAAAAATGTTTGTTTGTCGTTAAGAGGAAAGTTACGAAATAACCTATGTGTGCTCTTACCACTACGGGTGTTAAAACACGGTTTTTAGTAAAAGTAAATTACAGATATGAATTGGCCGTCTCGATTTTTAGACTTGAAACCATCAAGTTGTTGTGGTATCAACTGAATACTGTTGCATCAGAAAGGGGATCAAAGTTGACTGCACAAGTCAAGTTTTATGTCTTGAAGAATGGTCATAAATAATTCAAGGAACCAGTTTTAAAGTATAAAAAAGGCTACTATCTCTAAAGAATGTAAAGAGTGGGCACATAGAATATTGCATTAAGGATACTCAAATACTTTTTCAGAATATAAGATTAGTTTTTGCATGTTATATAATAATTTATTTACATTTTGTTATGAAACTCGTCATTAGCGTGTATGTTTCTGAGATGAACAATTATTAAATAATAGAAAACGATTTCTTTGCATGTTTTTCTTTTTTCTTAACATCCCAAATACTTTTGTCCGCAACTGGACATAACAGTTGCGTTATTTCTAATAACAGACTAATTATTAAATAAATAATAGAGACATTTCTTTGTATGTTTTCTCTTAACTGGCCAAATACTTTTGTCAGAGACTGTACATAACAGTTGTGCTACCTCTGAAGATGAAATGAAAGAAGAGGAGCATGTCATCTCGTTATATTTGATAATGTTTTAAAACAACTAAATGTGATAGACGATGTGTTCCTACCGCTGTGTGGGCCCCATTTCTGCATGTACCTTACTTCTTACATTATACTTGGCCCAGCATAGCCAGGTGGGTTAAGGCGTGCGACTCGTAATCTGAGGGTCGCGGATTCGAATCCAGGTCGTTCAAACATGCTCGCCCTTTTAGCTGTGGAGGCGTTATAATGTGACGATCAATCCCATTATTCGTTAGTGAAAGAGTAGCCCAAGAGTTGGCAGTGGGTGATGATGACTAGCTGCCTTCCCTCTAGTCTTGCACTTCTAAATTAGGGACGGCTCGCACAGATAACCCCAGAGTAGCTTTGCGCGAAATTCATAAAAACAAACAAAACAAACATTATATTTACTGCGCTCATTTACTTTGAGTTTTTGATTTTAGTGTCTGACGTGCTGAAGTAACCATTGTGTGGCGGTTGGTGTTTTCTTCACTGTTGGATATATTGAGCTGAATCAACGCAGATCTTCGCATAAATTCTGTATGTAAATTAAATAAAACAGCAGTTTCAGCATATGCATAATTATTCAAATCAAATTAATTATAAAATAATAATGATAGCATCAGATATATGCCTTAACAAATTAATAAAATGTACAAGTTAACATTTTTCTCTTAATAATTTAATTTTTATTTTTAATTCATGATAAAAAACTAAATTAGAATCTTATATTTAACCGCTTCTTGTATGAATTTATTTATTTTTTCAATAATGTCCAATAATAACATTACTTTTTTCAAAATTCGAAAGTTGAACTTGAATAAACATATTTCCAAATTTAATTGTTTAGTGCTCTCTAAAATTGTTTTCGTTATCGAAACAAATATCACGTTTCGGTTTGTTTCTTAGTAGTTAAATATAAAGGTGCACAACCGACTATCCGTGTACTGCTTGTAGTGAGTACTGAAACCAAGATTTTAGTTTTATAAGCCCGTAGTTATAGCCCTAAGCCACTGAGGGCTCGCGTTTTGTAATTTCGTATTATGGGCACGTTATAAGAATCATGATGAAGTCCTATTATTCGGTTAGAGTAACCTAAGAAATGTTGATATGTGCTGTTGGCTAAGTACCTTCCATGTAGTATATTAGTTCAAAATTAGGTACTGCTATCGCAGATGGCCCATTTGTGGTTTTGTGCAAGTATTCCATACAATGACACAATATATCTAACAATATTCTGAAAAGAGCAACAGAGAGAATTGAAGTATATACAGGTGTGTATTCGTAACTTATTTTCTTGTTGACTAATTGTTAGACTGCTGGGATTGTGAAATCGAGGATTCATGGTTCGCATCTTACTGTTGAAAATTTGCGCTTCACACTTTAAAACTGTGGGTGTGTTGTGAGGTGTTGTCTTCTCCACAGTATATCACTTCTAAATTAAGAACGACTATGCACGGATAACCACTGAATAGCTTTGAGCAAAAAAGTAAAACATAACTATATAATTCTTATTAAAGTAAAAAATGTTTACATCAAATAAAGTATATTTTATACGAAAAGAAGGCAGGTTTTAAAATAAAACTACTCCTCTTCTAGAAAATTTGTAACCAACCTTACTCACAAATAACAAGTTATGACAAATATACGTATAATTCCTGTATACTTAACTTGCTTTTCTGTCTGTTTCAAGTTAAGTGCAAAGCTACACAACGACCTATCTGTACTTTGCTTGCCATGGGTATCAAAACCCGGTTTTTAACGTTTTGAGTCCCTAGACTTATCGCTGTGCCAGTGGGAGGCATATGATTAACTATGCTTAGATATAACTTCGAAAATCCTAGAGTTTTTTTACTATTTTCGAGTGAGCAGTTTTCCCTACAATTTATTAGATTGTTTGGATAACATTTTTTGAGTTTCGCGCAAAGCTGTACGATAGTCATTTGCATTAGCCGTCCCTAAACTATCAGTGATAAATCAGAGGACAGGAAAATAGTCAACACCACTCACTGCCAGCTCTTGGGTTACTCTTTTACCAACGAAAAATGGAACTGAGTGTCATGTTATAATGCCCTTACAGCTGAAAAGGCGAGCATGTTTGGTGACGGAGATTCTAACCACGAAAATCAAATTGCAAGTCAAGCGCTTTAACCATCAGGTTATTTATTTGTAACTTTACATATTCTCTGAAAGTACCAGTATAAAACGTCTATAAATTAAGAATATCAAGCCTCTTTTTAAGGTAACAATATAAATCCTCTATAAATTAACAATATAAAGCCTCTTTTTAAGGTAACAATATAAATCCTCTATAAATTAACAATATAAAGCCTCTTTTTAAGGTAACAATATGTAAAGTAAAGTAATAATAAAGTAATAATATGAAGCCTCTATAAAATAACGATATAAAGCGTCTTAAAATAACAAAATAAGGTTTTTATAGATTCCATTTTATCATATCAAACTAAGGTTTACAGACTCAATGCAGTTTTTCAAGTTCAAAGCTGGTTTTAAGAAAGTTAATATCGGGTTTACTTTCTAAACCCCACTGAAAAAGACTTTTTTTTTTCCAAACAGGTATGACATTACGTTCTTCAGGATCATAGTAATAATTCTAAGAGATATAACATGGGTTGATATTCAAGAATTAATTATGGTAATTAGATGAGAGCTTTTGACTTGACAAAGTAATTAACGATGTAGATCTTATATGTTAAGTCTGCTTTAAGAATATTTTAATAATATTTCTATATTTAACGTGCAAAATAAATTTCTCACTTCCATTACGGCTCATTAAAAAAATCAGAGTTCGTTAAGCCTACTTAATCTGGATAGATTCATATAGCTGATGCACACTCACGTTCATTCAAAAGCAGTATTTAGTTTCGTAATTGCTGAGGTTTCGCTTCACCATATAAATTTGTCATTTATATATATATTATACATTATAAACCATTCATTATAAAACATATAAATCAACGAATTATAACCGTAAAATTAATTTGCGAAGAAACCAAAACGATGTGCCCGAAGCATTGACAAATACTGTGTGATTAAAAATTGGGTGTTATGGTAAATCTACAGACTTACAATGCTAAATTATTTAGCATTAGATTAGGGTTAGATTATTGGCGGTGGACATAATAGATATACCCTAACGTGCCTCTATTTCCAAATAACAAATGAACTTAATTAAAGTTTATATTATTTCGTTTTATTTCTATTAAGAAATTATTACTTTGAAAACTTCTCATCTCTCTCACACTCACGTATATAACGAGTGAAGTGGGTATCTAATATTTCCAAGGTCGTCACAATAACATATTGATATAAACTGAATGATGTTTACACACTGAGAGTTCGTTCTAATAAAAACCATGTACAATATCATTATCTTAAAGTGTATTTTAATATCTAACTAGCAGCAAATATGTGGTAGTATATGCATTTATTTCACGATTGAAAACAATTTATTTGAGGAAAGATAGATGTTTGTAACCCACATTACTGTTATCCCATGCTACGTATTATAATTTATTTCGGACGGGTCTCTGATATATTACGTTACAAATTGTTATTTCAATAATCCCGAAATTGAGTTAAGTTTTAATTTAGAAGTTAATTAAATATAGAGATGTACGAAATTTACGAAGTTTACTAACAAGATTCATACACACAGTTTGCTTTCTTAATACAAATATATTTTACTATACAAATAAAAATGCATTTTATAATAACGGTTATTAAAAATATTTAAAACAAATAATGATTTACACACAAAGGGTTTACAAACTTACAAATAATATTAAGTCTTCTTTCCGTACTGGAACTTCCCTAATATCTTATCGAGAATTCACAATGAGAGAATTAATTTCAAGTGGTTCCCCGCTAGAAGGAAGGCAGCTAGTCATGACCATCCACCACCAACTCTTGGGCTACTCTTTTACCAACGAATAGTGGGATTGACCGTTACATTATAACAACCCCACGGCTGAAAGGGAGAGCATGTTTGGTGTGACAAAGATTCGAACCCACGACTCTCAGATAACGAGTCGAGTGCGTTAACCATAATGTAATGATTCTGTAACAGTTCTCAAGTTATTCATAAACTTAAGTCAGAAAAATCGGAGATTTAGTATTTTCACTACGGAATTGTCTCTTAAACGTAATTGCATTCGGAAACAAAGAACTTTGGTTCATTGAGTATCTAAACACATACCTGCAACAAATCATACCCTAGCTAGGATTAGCAAAATGCTGCGTCTTGTAACAGATAAAGATCTACGAACACAAAGATCAGTGGCAAAATCCTTCCATATGCCCTCGGCAGACATAGCCAAGAATACCTGATTTGTGTCGTATTCGTTTAACCTTCGCATATTTCAAGAAGCTGGGCAATAAAACAAGTAATCATGTTATTCCATGAAAAGACATACCAGTCAAATCGCCAGATGCTGCGCCTAATGATTTATGCATGATCGAACTGCTGAAACGGGCGCTGGTACTCTGTACCGTTGACGTAAAATATACAGAGAAGAAATGTTGTCCTTTTTACGTTATAATCTCACTACAATGCATGTTTCAGAGGAAACTATGCTGAAGGATGCTATCCAGATGCACAGCCACTGGACAGAGCATGACCATACGTTGTGACATGAACTATAACGACTTGGCACAAAATGAAATTGGTTTAATATAACGTTCTTAACCCCTGAATGTGTACCTTTTTTAAGTGTATAAATCCTATTAATATACTAAAATTACATACTTAAATTAAATAATTAATTTTGAAAGAACGCATTCAATGAAAACCGTTTTATTTCAATAGCTTTACTAAACTAGTAAATCAAAATGTTTGAAAATAACTTTATAAATTTATTAAAGTAAATTTAATAAATAATAGCCCCCAGAGACACAGCGGTTTGTCCTTGGATTTATACGGCAAGAAACTTGGTCCGATATCCGTAGGGAACAGAGCAAAGATACGCCTTTGTTTAGCTTTGTGCTTAACTACAAAACATAAACAATTAATAAATTATTTATTTTTATCTATTTCTTTTTGATACATAGTAGAATAAAATAACTCTACATCCGTGGTGGTATAATGTCCACTTTCATGAGTTGAGGAGAACAGAAGTGTGACCTCAGTGTTGATTGAAATCTTCAATGGAAACATCTTACTAAAGTTCAATATACTAAATCTTATTCCTGACAAATATGTGAATCGTGCTAAAAAGCCTTAAAAGTGCATTTGTCTCTCTGAATCGACATTTAGCGTAATTTTAGTAAAATACATTTATTTCATGAAAGTGATTATTACAAATGTACACAACCGCCTCATATCTCTGTGTAGTTATACACAAAGGCTGTATTACATTAAAACCCTCAAAAACGTCATTTGATTAATGTATGTTTCTGTAAGATAGAGAACCGTTTTAGAAAGAAAAAATAAACTGTGAGAAATAAATCGTTTCTGGTCGATATTATCACTGTTTATTGTTTTAAAATCACTCAATTCAGTAAATTTTCTATCTTGTATCTCATGACAATAACTCTCTTGAAATTTCATGATGACGAGAAATCCACTTGAAGTACGAAAATTACTCTAAAGACGATTGGTTCGGGTATCAAAAACTTTAGTTAAAATAAAGTACAGAACAACGTGTCGAGCTTCTTATGTCATCTTCAGTTTAACAAAGACTACAGTTGACTCTTGAAATATAACATCGAAGGTCATACCCTATAAGTACGTATCTCTTATATAAATAAAATACATAGTATTCGGAAGTTATTCCAACCTTTATTTCTGAAGGCATGTTTTAAGTATCATTTGGCAAACTAACTGAAAAAGTAACATGAATCATTAGCTTCAGAAAGTTTTTCAGTTTATGTTAATTCATTATTTCAATAAAATCATTGTTGAGCCATAAAAAAATGGAAATTAGGAACATGAATGAGAATCATAAAATAACCCCTTTAGCAATTTTTTTCTCAAACTTAGTCACGTTTTCATAGCAATGCCTTGGGCATTACCCTGTTTGTTGACAAAATAAACGCATACATTGGAAGTTATAGGTTACGACTTTTTTCTGTAATAATACAGTATAATGGAGTATATAAAGACTAATGTGAAGTAGGTTTGAGAAACTCTTATACCACCCCTACCTCCCATTGATTCAACTGTAGGTTTTGGGCCTTACTCGCTAAGAATCAGTTTTCGATTGCAATACCAGAAGTGGCCACAACTCAAGTAGTTTATTCTATAGCTTTATGTCTAAACGTAAAAACAAACAAATAGATCTCTTATCCCTTTTTAACCAAAAATATCATTAAATTGAATAATATATATATATATCCTTAAAGTTTGCCAGCAAAAAATAAAACAAAAAACTAGATTATTCCTTAGCTAAGTAATTGTTGTTTTATCTATAAATTGATCTAATATATATTTTTTAGATAATGAAATGCATACTGCATATAACTTCGCTTATTATCTTAACATATTTTTTTCCTTTGGAACATTCAATTTAAGTGGATTATTGTGATAACAGGCAACATTGGCTGGAAATTTTATATAAGTTCTAAAAAAATATTTTCTTGAAGATGGAAGAGTATAATAACAGTTTTAATAAAACAGTACAACCATCTACAAGATAGGATGGCTTAAATTTTTCCATGCATAAACTCTTTTGTACATCATTGAAAATAATTATGAAGACGAATAGGATATAGAGATATAGGTGTTACAATCCAATGACTACTTGCAGCTAAACTGTCAACGTATTATTAGCACACCACATTATTACAGAATACACTAAATAAAAGCAACTGAATTATACAAAGTTCTAGTAGTTTATATTTGCTGTACATCTTGAATTATTACTAGCATACTTTTAAAAACGTATGGTTATCAGATATTGTTTAAAATGTCCTGTATTACTGCTCACAGTTCATTCAAATTATTTAGTTATTGTTTGTTCTGTCCAGAGTCCATATAAACCCATAAAGCCTTAATGTAACTAATATAAATGTTTTGTGCAATCCAAATCATAGCCTTGTGTTGTTATATCCTTCTACATACTTTTACAGGTACCATTTCGATCATTTTACTAATTTGCTGAATAGTTGGATTCGTTACCTTGTTGAAAAATGAACTTCTAACCAACAAGGTTTGTTCCAGAGGTAATTATATAATGGATAAAAATGCGTTTGTAATTGTCAACATTTAAACTGCTTCGTAGATGTACACCATCATTTGTTAAGTTACAACTCATACTTGTGTAGTTCCACTCCATACATTACTTAGATGCTGCCTGCTGATCTTCCTACTATCTTCTCTCTGCCATTGACTATCAATAATTGCCCTCAAACTACTGAATCCTACTTCACCTATTACGAGCACTGTAATCTAATGTTGCTCGTCGCAATCTTGTTCACTCTAGCTTTTGGGCTGATTATTTCTTTTAAGAAGTTGTTTATGAACAGATACTTTGAAGCTTCATTGTGCTAATGGTTTGGAGGTAACATTTACACGTGTACTAATAGCTAAACCATTGGCAAAATCAATACGTAATTGTCGTATATAATGTAAATATCATACTTTGGGCTGCTTAACATCACTTCTGAAGAGATCTGGGCTGTCTACCTTAACAACATTTGTTGTAAACAGTACAAGTTTCATGTACCCTCTTTAGAATATTCACACGGATTTACTGAAACGTGAAACAATTAGTCACATGGTATGGCCTTCGCTAGCCAAAACTTTGGTTTTTAGATATTTGGCATGTGACATTTCTTTTCCGGCTGCTGGGAATAGTAGGACTGGTTGTACATTTATGAGCATTATTCTGGTATGGCACTGTCTGATTAGCAATAACAGCTAGTCACAGTGTAAAATATCAGAACGTAACTGTACTCTGGTGGATTTACTTTTCACGCAATAGAGAGGAACAATTCCATAACACTTGCATTTATTAAAACTTTCTTTTACAGTTTTATTTCTGTCAACGGTGTGGAAAGATACAGTTAGTCATAAAGTAATGTAAATTATCATTATTGTATCCACACAATTAGTACATCTAACTGTCTGTGGATCAGTGTGCACACATACTTGATTTTTAATCAGCTCTCCAGATAAATAAAATTGCTATTGGAATAGTATATAAAATATATATATATATATATACATTTATAGTCTAATCAATAATTCATATTATACATGTAATTTCCGATAGATAATGTAATAAGATAATAAAGATTATTTTAATATTCTAAATTGATTTTATTTTAGAATAAAATTATACACACTATGTTTCCATGCTGCCTAAATGATACGTGAAACTATTCTGAAGACATTGTGATTGTTTAAACAAGAACATGAACAGAAAACAAAACATTTACTGTTTTTATATGTTGGTATATATAGCCACTATTTCCTGAAATACGAAATCTATAAACGCTACTATTTAAGTTTGAATTTCTTCTACTGAATAATGTTTTAAATCATATTGACGATTAATTAATTCGGGCCAGGCATGGCCAGATGGGTAGGGTACTTGACTCACAAGCTGAAACTCGCGAATTCGAATCCCTGTCGCACCATATATGCTCGTCCTTTCATCTATAAGGACGTTACAATGTACAATACGTCCTACTATTCGTTAGTAAAAAAAGAGCTCAAAAATTGGCAGTGGGTGCTGATGATTAGCTGCTTTCCCTCTATCCTTTTACTGCTAAATTAGGGACGGCTAGATCATCATATAACCTTTTGTAGCTTTGTGCGAAATTCAAATTAATGCTATTAATAAAAACTGTTTGCCCACAGAGGTGATATAAGAATATGTGTGTTAAATGTACTTAGTTTTTGAAATCCGAAATATTTATTAAGTTAAGAACATCGATGTGATTCTGAAATGTTGTTGCTTTCAATTGCTCTAAACCTTTAAGAATTCAACTTCCTTAATACATTGTTCAAAGAAAGGGGGACGGACAAAATATGATACAAAAATGTTGGATCTGCAAAATCCACTTCTACAGTGAATATTCAAACTTCAGAGAATCTTAGTTTATGAAGCGAAGAAACTGGTCTATTTCTTTACAAACCGTTTATTGGGAGAAAACTGAGCCTGAAAATTCCACAAGTACTTTTATCGTTTTCCGATAATTAATACAGCGTAACTTAATTAACTAGGATTGGAAATTAACAGGTAAGAGAGCTTAAAGATTCTGCATAGTCATAAAACAAGATTAGATGCAACATTTTCTCGTAGGTGATTATTTTAAAATGAATTTTTATTTTAGAAATTTAGGTTTGTTTTAAAGCAAAAACGAAAATAGCTTTTTATTTGATATTTAAGGTATGAAGAAAACATTTTTTTAAAGTAACTGGTCATATATATATCTACATATAACTTAAAGAAAGAGTTTGTCTGAATTTGTTAAAACTATCTAAACCAACGTTTAAGTTAATTAATATCAGTATAGAAAAATAATATTTATTTACGCTCAGTCTAAAATGACTAAACTGAGATTAGACGTTTGAGCTGAACCCAGCCAGAAATTACCATCCGTTTTTACCAGGGCTAACCATAATTTTAAAAACCAGTACACCACACAATACTGATAGAATAAAAAGAAACGATCTGTCTATCAATTCATTTATATTTCACTTCGCAACCAAAGCTGTTGAACATACGAAACACGTATTTTTTCTATTGTCTCACAACGGATCTAAATATGTATTTTTTTAAAAACAAGTAACATAAATTCAGCTTTTATCAGCAAAATGTCTAACACAAATCAAATTCTCAAGCCTGTTCTTGACATTGGTATCTTTGATATTGAAGTTACTGACAAAACTTGTTATAACACGAGCCACATTTTATTCGATTTCCAAATGCCAAGTAAACGCGAAAAACACACCAGAGGTTAGTAATTATTTGATACATATCTTTTAGAAAAAGAGTAACACTTGTAATTAAAAAGTCAATGATATTTACCGATTTATTAATTAATAAGTAGAAATTATTGTTTATGGACACATTTTGAGGCTTAAAAATAATGGTTGAATTATGTAACAAAAGCTATACCGTTACTAGTTGAGGTATGTAGATTCAGGCGATATTACTTTTATCAACGGCATATAACATTTATTTTTTTCATTATTCTATTTTGCTATTTATACATATAATATGAAAAATGTAATTTAATGAACAACGTAATTATCCTGTCCTTACAACATGTAAGAAATTTAGCTGCGGTATTGCAAAACATTTTTTTCTTTATATATTTCATGTATTTATACGTCACGCATAATATATACAGAGATTTCCTGAACTTGTATTTCAGAATACAAATATTAAACCCATATAATCAGTCCTAACGATTATTAGGAGCAGAGATAGATAAATAACAAGTAAAACAAGGGATAGCAAAGTATAAATGTCATGAGACCTGGCATGGTCCAATAATTAATGTACAACTCGAGGACCCATGGTTCATGTCCCATTACTGCAAAATCACTCTCCATACTTTGGAGACATAGAAGTACTATTAAAGTAGACCAGTTGGTGTATTGCTGTTGATTAAATGCCTTCCTTCTGTTCCACCATTTAAATGTGGGGAACTAACACTGCAGATAGACTGCATAGTTTTCAGTGAATATCCAAAATAAAGAAACAAATATAGCCTATCTTTAGTATACATTATGTCCTCGCATATTGTAGCACAATGTATTTGTAAAAATATCCTCGGTACCATCACTCCTACTTTAAATAGTAAGATAATTTATTTCTCTTTTTGTGATTTACCGTGTGATGGAAATCATGTTTTCATTGGTTTCATTCAAAATCATTTGATAGTCAAGGTTTCCTTTACTGAAATCTTATTTATAACTTACAGCATTAAATATTGATGTTTATCGACACTTTATTAAACGGACAGTAACAAAAGAGCTACACATGGTCAAGTGGCTAGGGTGATCAATTCACAGTATGAGAGGCGTGGGTTCGAATCCCCCATCACACCAAACATGCTTGTTCTTTCAGGTGTGGAAGCGTTAAAATGCTCGGTTAATTCCTTTATTCGTTGGTAAAAAATTAGCCCAAAGGTTGGTGGTGGATAGTGATGACTAGCTACTTTCCTTTTATTCGTTTACTGCTTAAAAATGGACGGCTAGTGCAGAAAGATCTCATGTCGCTTTTGCGCAAAATTCAAACTAACTACTCCTAAAGTAAAAACCCTGCGAGTCAGGGCTACCAACTCATGAGAGCATATGATTAGATAGTTTCAAGCTCATTTTTCAGTTTCATTTTTACGTAAAGCTATATAAATGACAAATACCAAAAATTTTATACCAAATACAGTTATATTGTACTAAGTAAAATAAAGTCATAGCTTAACATTCTACATTTTCCAAAGTTATCACAATAATTAAAGAATAGCTTTCAGTTTATTTTAATATTTCAGCGACTGTCTGATGGATAGATTAATTCTTATTCTTAATGATTTCATTAAATCAAATTATAAAAATACGCTATTTATATTCTTTAATCTCTGAAAACTGATAATATGCATCTTTTGGTGAAAATGGGTCTTTGTTGAAGAAGTTAATTCCAACTAGCAGTGTTTCTCTGTTACCCGGTTCCTCCAGAGCTGGCCCGGCATAGCCATGTGGTTAAGGCACTCAATTCATAATCTGAGGGTCCAAGGTTCGAATCCCCGTTGCATCAAACAAGCTCGCCCTTTCAGCGGTGAGGGCGTTATAATGTACAGTCTATCCCACTATTCGTTGGTAAAAGAGTAGCCCAAGAGTTGGCGGTGGGTGGTGATGACTAGCCGCCTTCCCTCTATTCTCACATTGGTGAATTAGGGACGGCTAGCGCACATAGCTCTCGAGTAGCTTTGCGCGAAATTCAAAACTAACCAATCCTCTAGAGTTAACAATAACAGCTTTATTAAAATATCATGTATAGTTTATGGTTAACGAGGGCTCATAATTGTAAACAAAGTTTCTCTTGATCATGTATGTGACAGATCTCACAGAACAAACGCAGGTTAGAACAATTTATACAAAAATGTATTATTAGTGATAAAAATTTGTTGCTATCTTCTACTTAATTTATTTAATATGAAAAAAATAACAAAACAGAAAGATTTGATGAATCATCACCACTTCTCTTTCTATTTTCTGGCTCTAATTAGAGGAACGTGGTGAAAAAACTATGGCTGTTTATTCACTAAGTTAGCACCCCCAGTGTCACAGCGGCATGTCTACGGACTTACACCACTAAAAATCGGGTTTCGATACTAGTAGTTGGCAGAGCACAGATAGCCCGTTGTTTAGCCTTGTGCTTAACTTCGAAAGAATTAATTCACTAATGTAAAACGGGATAACTGGTGTACAAGGAAACAAGTACATATGATGTATCCGTGTGCGAATTCTTTACGAAACAGTTATTTGGGAATCAAATGTCTTTCACATTTTCTCTTGTAAGTACCACTTTCTAACTCTCTATATACAGTCATTCGTGTTTGTATTTACGTTAAAGTTTTTCTTTGTGACTCTGGAACTTTTCTTTTTTCTGTACGTTAAGGAATGTTTTATTTTACTGTTTCTCTTAATGTGTTTTCCTTTTGTACGATCTGTAGCTATAATACAGAACCGTCAATTTTATTCTTCTGGTACTATTTCAGGAAATTATGCATTATGCTACTTTCGTGATGCTCAACCGCATAAAACATGGTTAGACACCCTACATTTTCTTCCCCCTACACATACATAAAGCTAAAGATTCTGACATCAGTGAAATATGTTAAAAATGTCAAAGATATAGAAAAGTATTGTAAAGCTGAAATAAATATATTCATGTAATACTTATAAATTTCCTCACTTAAGAACTGTCTATAAAACAAAAACTTTCTTGTTAATTAGTAAAGAGCAACTATTATTTTCTTGTTTATTTTAGTGCCTTATTGCAACATATTTGAGATTTTGTTAACTTCTGACACTTAGGGTGTTGACTTACTTTGGTACAATTTAGTATTAATTTATCTACTTTACCCAGGAAGTAAGTTTATCCTTCTTACCCTGAAGTGGTAGTATTGTTTGTTTGTTTGTTTTATTTTGCGCAAATCTACACGAGGGCTATCTACGCTAGCCGTCTCTAATTTAGCAGTGTAAGACAATAGGGAAGGCAGCTAGACATTTTTGCTACTCTTTTACCAACGAATAGTGGGATTGGCCCTCACATTATAACGCCCCACCGCTAAAAGGGCCAAGTGGTTGTAAATAATTATGTTTCTTTCTCTTTCTCTCTGTTTTTTTCTTTTATTCTGGAGAGCGGTCACTTTTCCACAACGGTCTGTAACCACTAAAGGAAGAAATATATGTGGGACGATATGAGCTGGAACGTCCACATCACGTCTTCCTAATTTTTATTTTGTTTGACGAATGTTATTTTTGCAATGAATTAGAAATTACGATATGAGACACCTACATCTCGCTCTCCTAATTTCTAATTTTCTTATGTGAGAGTAGCGAATTGGAGGTTAAGACTGATAGACGGTGTATCCCCACCGAAATGTGAGTCCTACTTCTATAGTCACCTCCAAAACGTAGTATACATTTTATAATCCCACGTTGTAGCTTGTACATGGTATCCCTTTTTTAAAAGAATGTGGACCGTATTTAAAAAAAATTCATGCTCATGTGTTTTGGTTTATGACTTGAATATTTTATTGTTGTAATATAATTAATCAGCGGTTGGGTTTTGCTGTTTTAACGCAGTTCTTCCCCATGATTTTGTTTATTCACTTAACTTCATTTAGGTATAACTTATTTAATTTCACACACACTCACACACAAACAGATTTGTATAGAGTTCTTGATGTTTCTTGGCCTGTTCAAACATCAACGAAGTGAATTTTGTTCGTCATAGAACAATACGTTTTAGCGAGTATATCAATGAAACAATAGCTATTCGAATCTTTGATCAAAATATTATTACTGTATCGCTTAAACCGTACGTATTGCGGCCGCCAGTCATGCATGTCCTTACTAGGACATGGCAGAAAACAGAAAGAAGCCATCCAATATTCAACAAGATTACACATTGTCCATCAAGTCCTGTCAAGTCCATCAACGTGCGTGATGCACAACTGGCTTTAGATATCCATATAGTCAAGTGTTATCATAACCCATCATCAATCGTCCATGTAAATTAAACTGTTTTATTCTCCACAACAAAGAAATTACTTTACATACAACTGTGATGAAGTCATTACTAATTATATTCTCGCAAAAAAGGGCATTATTTTATGAAACATTGTAATTTATGTCTTCTTTATAAATTCTATGGAAATATTTAAAGGACTATCATTCATTTTCCTACACTGGTGAGAGCTTTGATGCAGCAGTACTCGTTTTAATTACCTTCCCAGTAGTATAGTGGTATGTCTGCGAACTTACAGTCCTAGAAACCGGATTTTGATATCCGTGGTGAGCAGAACACAGGTAGCCCATTGTGTACTTCACTACAAACAAACAAATACTGATCTTTAATAGTCTTACAATATCTTATTTTTGTTACTGTACTTTTGGAAAGAAGTCTTAGCATGTATCTTAAGAATAAAATATGTTGTAATTTATCTACACACACGGACTTATTTAGTCAGAACGATTAAAGAATGAAATCGCACATCTGAGAGTGTTTACAAAGAAATTAGACTAGGCGGTGTTTTGGGCTAGAAAAATACATGATTAAAAATTAATAAATTTGTAACGCATTTAAAACCATAAATTTCAAATATCGTCATTTATAGTGATGAATGTGTCTCGGGAGTATATCTACTTAAATTTACTGTGAAAAATAAATGAGTTTTCAAATTCTATATAGAATTTGATGTTTGGTTGAAGTTTATGAATATATAGTTTGGAGTCATTTGCTGGCTTAGACATTTGTGAAAGAGCATTCACAATTAAAAACACGTGTTCCCCTTTTATTGGTTCATCGATATATCTGCAGACTTACGATACTAAAGTTTTAGTTTCGATACCTGTGGTTGGAAGAGCAAATATAGTCCATTGTGTAGCTTTGTGCTTAAGAATATCCAAACCAATTTAGAGACATCGAATACACTGAGTATGTTAGAAAACAACACAGAAGGTTTGAATCAGTCGCGCATTCAAATTATTTAGGGTCCTGGCTAAGGACATCCAAAAGAGGTTAACCTGAAGATGACCTAAGAAGGTCGAAACGTTGTCGTTTTGCACTTCATTTTAATTAAAGTTTTAATACCCATACCAGCCGTCTTTAAAATGCAAAATAATCCGAATCGTTCATAAGGAGACAGCAACTTAACTTGTTTATTTGTATTTATAGAGTAAAGCCGCAATCTGTTATGTCCACCACTGAGACCCGTATCTTAGCGCTGTAAGTCCGTATATTTATTGACGATAATTTACCGACCTACTGCTTAAGTTATAGAACTTTATGATTATATATGACACTCTGAATGACTTTTTCCTTTTTGCGATAACTTTCCATTTATTTATTTATCGATTTTTTTTGTTCTTAATATAAATCAACCACTGAATTTTTATTTTTGCAGACAGTGATACATTGTTTATTTATATTTATGACGTAAAAGATAAATAGCTAATTGAGACGAAGATGAAAAGCAACTGATGATTTATGAAAGTCTTAGAATAATGAAACTGAAGACGATGATAAGCCAACAATCTTCGGAAATACTGCCTGTCCTGAAGTTGAAACTTCTTGTTTTCCTTTTGTGTGAAATTATACTTACATGTAAATACTGTGACATTTTGTATTTTATTTTGTGTGAAGTTATGTTTACATGTAAATACTGTGATAAATTAATTTTTTTCCTTTCGTGTGAAGGTATGCTTACAGGTAAGTACTGCTACAAATGATTTTTCTTTTGTTTGAGTCCTCCGCTTTTACAGCTGTAAGTCTACGGTTCGATTCCCCTCATTGGATTCAGCAGGTAGCCCAATGTGGCTGTGCTAAAAGAAAACACACACACACTCTTTTGTGTGAAAGTATGTTTACATGTAAGTACTCCAACAAATTAAATTATGGATCTCTAAATTATCGACATGTAGTTCAAGTAATTAGGTTAGAACTCAAAATCTATTTATGAAAAGAACACGACTTTACAACATTGTTTAGACCTTCTCTCATCAAAGTGTATCCAGTAAGAAAATTAGTTGTAAAATCCGTTCTAAATGTGGAACGAGGTGTGTTGTTTCTTATGGGCAGTGGTGTAGAGGACATGCTGACCATTTCACTCTGGCTCAAGTTTCTGTTGAATGTTGGTTTTGATGATACGAGTAGTCGGTGGGAATGAGATTATTGCCAGTTAGTTTGAAATCGGGTATAAAATAACTTGTAAAAATCATGACATTTGTTGTTAGGATAACGTTTCTAAATATCAATGTATTGAAAAAACTGCTAATTTTAATATATTCAGCTCAGTAAGTTTCTTAGATTGTTTATTTACGAACCTTTTTCGCAGAATTGCACTTTTAAAATAAATTTATCTATATATACACACTTCAAAGAAGTACAATGTAAAAATAATTGTACATTAATATATTAAAAACAAGGGCCACTCCTCACATTGTAGGTGATCTTACACAAACATTTTCAGGAATTTAACTCTAGGTGGCGTTGAAGCTTTTCTGGATGAGGTTTTCACTCAAGATGCAGAATATTTTAATAGACCTTGTGTGGAAAACTCATGTTCTAGTCTATCCGTTCAAAATTAGGGATAGCTAAAACAGATAACTCTGGAACAACTTTATACGAAATCCAACAAACAAAAACAGTAGAAGTTCCCTGTTTTTCAGAAAAGATATTCTGAAAAGTCAAATTATTTTAACATGATTATAGTTTGCATCACATGTTCCTATATCTACAGTGAGCAAATATGATAAATGGCTTTTCATAATAATTTTATTTGCATATACAAGAATATGTTTTTTGTACAAGACAACACTCTCTCTGGGCAAAATGGAAACCCCAGCTATGTTGTTCCTATTGATTTCATTAGCCTGAAACTGGTGTCAAGTAATTGATATTTTCTATGTATTTCAATGAGATATCCCCTGAATACTAATTTCGACACTCACCTTTAGTCACTAATGTTCTTAGGCCTTCCTTTCCGTTTCTTATGGATGTAATAGGGATTTTTTATTCAGTATAGCTAAATATATAAATATGGCGTAAGGAATATCGAAATTTTAAAGATGGAAAAAGTACAAAGTACTTATACATGTTTGAGTTTTAATGCAATAGAACAAAATGGCAAATTCAAGCACATATTACAGTTCAATGGATGCATATGGTTTGACACTTATAGCCAATGATTGAAAGTCTAATGCCCAAACCCCCATGCCTTCAAATTCTTATAGCAAGTCGAGTTACTATTAACATAGCAAGGACCAGGTGTAGCTGACTAACTGGCGTTCCTGAAAGAAGATCATGATGATTAATGTTCGAGTCGATATATGTAGTTGAAGATACTTTGCATTTTCAGTTACCTGTGAGCTACGTCATTAGGTGGTCGATGTTGTTGACTGTTGTCCTCCATATTGTCAACAGTTCTTAAATGGCTAAATCTGAACATTAAATTCTCTAACCTGTTTCTTCAGCTAACCCTTGTGTCACATAACTTGCTTATTAGCTTGAGAATACCAACAGCTCTGATAACTTAACTCTAAACTGGATGTTAAGTTGTTCTTAATTCATATAGCGACAGAACTTTAATATTTCCCTTAACGCATGTCAATGTACTACAACATAGACGTTCATGACGTCAAAGTAACACGTAGGTTTAAGAAGTTTAGACACAAATGAAAAGAGCCCTATAATCTGAGCGCTTTCGAAAGGTGGAACTTTCTTCTATAGGGATAAACTAGGAATTTATCTAAGAATGGTTTGGTTTGTTCTGAATTTCACACAAAGCTACACAAGGCCTATCTGGACAAGCTGTTCCTAATTTAACAGTGTAAGACTAGAGAAAATGCAGCTGGTCACCACCACCCACCGCCAACTTTTGGGTCACTCTTTTGCCAACGAATAATGAGGTTGACCTACACATTATAACGTTTTCAAGGCTGAAAGGATGTGTGATTGGGATTCAAACCCTTGACTCTCGTATTAGGAGTCGAGTGTATTAACCACCTAACTATGCCAGCCCAATCTAAGAATGGTAAGTTACATTGTATTATTCAGGTTTAGATACACAAATGTGTATAATTTTAGTTTAATTATTTGGAGGCAGTTTGCTACCTCTTTAGGCTTAGTTGTAAGTGATATTGTTTCGGATATTAAAAGTAGTTTATGAGGAACATGTTTATACAATGTTAAAAATAATCAAAAACAATTTTAATGTTTCCCCGTAGTAGACACAGCAGATAACACAACGTAGCTTTGTTTTTAAAGTAAACAAGGAGACATTTTAGTGACATAGCTTCGCGTTTGTGGAAAACAAAATGATATTTCCATAATAGATTACCTACGCTTGTAATACTTCTAACTCTGGAAGTTTCAACGAGAAATAGGTATAAATAAATGTAATAAAAATAAATTTGCAAAAATTAAATATGCTGTAGAAGTGGCAGTGCCAAAAATTGCAGAAACAATATAGGGATGAATACACAAAAAAACATTTAAAAATCACTACATAAGTAGTGCAAATCTTTCCAAGTATTACATTTATCTACAACTAAATAACTAGTACCTGTCAGTTGTATGTTTGTTTTTGAATTTGGCACAAAACTACACGAGGGCTATCTGCGCTAGCCGTCCCTACTTTAGCAGTGTAAGACTAGAGGGAAGGCAGTTAGTCATCACTACCGTCACATTATAACGCCCTCCACGGCTAAAAAGGTGAGCATCTTTGGTGCGACCGGGATTCGAATCCGCGACTCTCAGATTACGCGTCGAACGCGTTAACACACTTGGCCATGCCGGGCCATCAGTTGCATGAATTTGGGTTTGAGTAAAATAATTTAAAATGAATAGTGCTATTCAGTGCCTAATAACCTTCATATTATAAGAACGACTCACTACTTAATGGTTACTTAAGTAAGGATTTTTGTATGGATTTTGTACATTGCTTCCTTCATTGTTTTTATAACTTTCAGCATTGCCATCCTTGCATTATGCTTAATGTTCACTACATTGTTTTACTTGTTGTCCTCTCTTTTAAAATATTAATAAATTCAGTAAAATTGGTTGATAAATGAACATTTGTTTTATTTTCATAATCCAATAATATTTTATATTCTTAATATCATATCCGTGTTGTCAGTTTCTCTAGCTCCGGATTAAATTTGAGGCCAGTGAAGCTCGAAAGATTCCTCCGGTACCACACAATCACGCGGAAATTTTAGACTGAAGTTAAGTTTGTTTGTTTGTTTGTTCGTTTTTTGGAATTTCGCACAAAGCTGCTCGAGGGCTATCTGTGCTAACCGTCCCTAATTTAGCAGTGTAAGACTAGAGGGAAGGCAACTGGTCATCATCACCCACCGCCAACTCTTGGGCTACTCTTTTACCAACGAATAGTGGGATTGACCGTCATATTATAACGCCCCCACGGCTGGGAGGGCGAGCATGTTTGGCGCGACTCGGGCGCGAACCCGCGACCCTCAGATTACGAAGCGCACCCCTTAACGCGCTAGGCCATGCCAGGCCCTCTGAAGTTAAGTGGATATTTACTTCATCACATGCTAGGGTCGTGTTGATTAATAGGAAAAACACCATATGGATTCTAGGCTATGAAATATGAAACTACCCATACATACATACACACCTACCAGGTTCAACCCCATTGAAAATTTGATTCAAAGTAGACCGCTATATAATTTATTGTTTTGCTAACTAAGAAACTGATGTTTTTAAATTCAGATGCCATTAATAAGTACACTTTCTACATGATAACTGTATGTGTTACAAGGTTACAAAACACCTCCTATACTGTATGGTTACTGTAACACTTTCTACATGATAACCGTATGTGTTACAAGGTTACCAAACATCTCCTACACTGTATAGTTACTGGAACACTTTCTACATAATAACTGTATGTGTTACAAGGTTACAAAACACCTTCTACACTGTATGGTTACTGTAACACTTTAGATTAATATGTATTGTTTACTTCCATTGCATCATTGTTCGTTTTGGTTAAACATATTTGTATATTTAGCTATTTTTATATCAAGCTGTTAAGCTATTTATCCGTAAAATAGTTATTCTCTCAATAATATAACATTTCTGGTAATTCTTACTTGCACATTTTGCCCGATTTAAGCTTCCAAAATATTATAAGAAACTTTCTGACATTGAGATGTTAAAAACAATTCCGTACATGAACGTTAAAAGTTCAGTGGTGAGTAATACTAATAGTGAGTTTAGTCTCGCTGGAATTTTATCACAATCAGTTAGTCCTTTCATTTCATTACGAATTTAACAGGCTGATAATTTAAAATCCAAATGTTTTTTGTTTTTTTATGTATCTTGAAAATAATCACCAACGTTAAATAATTTTAACAAAACGTTTTTAATTTAATTTGATAATCTCAAAAGACTCAAATTTGAAATACATGTTTATTTTTTCTTCTTCTTTTACAAATTAGTCTAACGAAACAGTTTTTATTCGGACAGAATATTTTCTTACTTCTATTCATTGAATGTCCCGAGGTCCTATGAGTGTAGATTCAAATTATTTCATTCAGTGAGTTTCTTCTTTTAATTTCTTCAAAATACGTGCCCATATTTCCTTAGAAGATAATTGTAAAGCGTAAAATATAAATTCACTCTGTTATACAAAATCACGTGGTTACTGTATCTATATGTAGATATATATATCACACGATATTTGCCTAATTAGTCAATTATGAGAGTAAATTAATTAATTAAAAGGTAATATTTTAGGTATTAAACTATGTAAACATCATTATATTGATTATTAACAGTTTTTAATAAAATAAAAAGATATTTTTGGATCAAGGTGGAAGTGAATGTTACTCATGGGATGGAAGAAGTTTTAATATGAGTTGATTGCAATATTTAAGATTTTGTATTATACTTAGTTCATTTGTTTTTAATGACTTCAATGCCAAACTCTGAAAAAACTTTGAAATAACCCTTGGGTAAAATACGGAATGTTTGTTGTTGTATATCTATCGTGGCCCGGCATGGCCAAGTGTGTTAAGGCGTTCCACTCATAAACCGAAGGTCGCGGATTCGAATCCTGGTCGCACCAAACATGTTCGCCCTTTCAGCCGTGGGGACGTTATAATGTGATGATCAATTCCACTATTCGTTGGTAAAAGAGTAGCCCAAGAATTTGCGGTAGGTGGTAATGACTAGCTGCCTTCCCTCTAGTTTTACACTGCTAAATTAGGGACGGCTAGCGCAGATAGCCCTCGTGTAGCTTTGCGCGAAATTCAAAACAAACAAACAAACAGCGTTGTATATCTAGCGTCCTCTACGTAAAACTCATGCAGTTTTCGGATATTTATAAACATGACAGGAATAATAATAAATAAAAGCAACTGTTGTTGAATTTGCTTTGAAGTTTAATCCTAGAAACGTCAAATCTCAATATTTATTTTTTATAATGTAACAAACATAACACTTTTAAACATGAAAGAGCTACTTCTGAGAAAACAGTATATTGTTAAATCATTATCCCAGTTGAAAATAAAACATTTTATTCTCGATTTGCATTAATTTTTGACAAACTACAATATTTTTATTTTATTCTTACAATTAAATGTAGGTTGGACTGTGAATCGAAGGATGCATGGTTCGCGTCGTGATATCCTGCTGATCATGTTGATTTTCTGCTGTAAAGACTTTATACTAGTGAAATTCAATCCTGTTTGTTATTCGTTTAAGAGCAGTCGTATAACAGATGGTGTGTCCACTGTCTAGTATCTCTCTATTTAGGCAACAATTATAAATTAAGGATAGCTATGCCTAAAGCTATTTATAACCAATCTATCGAATACGATGCCAATGAGAATGGAAATTCCTTAACATGCAATATCAGTACCCAAATAGCAGTTATATTCTTCTTTTAAACTAGACCTTATACCTCTTCAGGTATAATATGAGATACTTATGATACTAAAGATATTTTGATAAATGATTTATTTTCTAAATTTCATGACTTTTGTTTTATATTTTTAGGTAAATATGATTCATCAGATTTTATTATTTTGTTTTTATAATTTTAAGTTTTTGTTTGCAGAAAAGTTAAGCGATTTACGTCATACTTGGTAATTACATGTTAAAATAGAGCTATGTCATTGGTAAGTAACGAAACGATTTTTGTATTTGTTTATTCAACAAAAAATTTGCAATACGCATATCTGTTCAGTTCCCTATAATATCATGTCTCGTGAAGAAAAGTCATAATTTTTCTATCGTATTTTGTGCTCATTTTTACTTAATTATCAAATCATTTTGGAATTCACACATTGAAATCTGAAAAATAAATATAAAATTCCGATATCTTCTTTATTTGTCAATTAGTTATTATGCAATGGGCTATATGGGTTATGCCCCCCACTGGAATCGAAAACTGGTTTTTAGCATTATTAGTCTTCAGACTTAAAGCTGAGCCATTGAGTTTAAATGTTGTTCTGTTTCCACTTTAATTCGAACAAGGCATGCTTAATATTATCAATATAAAATAAATACTTTACGGCATGTTATTTTACAGCTTAGAAAACACTGGAAATTAGGACAGTAACAGATGTAACCCTAGTTTACTAAAACTTCTGTTAATGCTACTAAAGGAATATGCGTGTAGTTAGATACTCTAACCATGGTTTCAGCTATTTCATTCAACATTGTACACTTTCCATAGAAAACTAACAAGTGTTTTTATTCTTGTGCTTCGAACAAAACCATCGTATGTTTGATAAATGTTGATGATATTCCTTGATTAATGTTCAGCGGACCGTAAGGAATGATCAAATAAGAAAGAAGACAAAAGATATATAATCATCGGTACTGTGAATTATCGTGAGAACATAAAGAATTATGTGGTTGAACTGCGTGCACAAAGATAAGATATTGCTTGTACTTTATAATGATTGCTTGAAAAGCTTTATCAGAGACAGTTCACGCGTTTGAAAAATAATGCACAACTCTCATTTTTCCAGAAAGCTTTTTTAACTAAAGGCTTTAAAGTAGAATAATTAAAAAGTTAAAAGAGTTTTCATACTACAAAGGATACCAGTAGTTCACTGTAATATTAATTTTAAGTCATCAAAGGATACAAAAACTATTAGTAGACTTGTGTTTAACATGTCGGGGTGTGGATAGAAGGTTCTAGGCTCAAGTCACAAAATATTGTTTAATATGATCTATTCTTTACCTGTGTAGACATTATAATTGTTATAGTTGATCATGCTATTCGGATAAGTTAAGCTGTATAATAAATTACAATAGACTGTAAGTGGTAAATAGTTCTGAGCTAAGGATAACTATGCCTGATCTTTGAGTTTCTGACCTGACTATTTTTTCCCATGTATTAAATAAAGTCAATTTCAGGTTGAAAATACCATTATCAAAATCATTAACAAATACAGTTTAACCAAACATGATTGAAGTAAGCAAGATGCACATGAAAACTTAGTAAGCTAAACCGATAGCAAATAACGTATATTTTCATGGTATTAAAACAGATTATATATAAAATTAGTATGTTAAAATTAAATATGTATCATTTTTTTAAAAATTGCCTGGCTATGTATTTTAACCACAGTCGTGTTCTGTCGCAATTTATAACAATATATTAATTGTTTGACATACAATTTATGTTCATTGGATATACCTAATTAACGTCAGTAATGTGCTGATTATTATAAACCAAACTATATTTAAAAGATAGCATTCCTTCTTTCAGCTGTCTAAAATAACGTAGTCAGGTTATTTAATTCTGCTTTATAACCTGAAATCATTATGTGAAACGCCACGGTGAAAAACTGGGATAAAAGAAAAAGTATTCCCTAGCGTAACGTTATGGAAAAATATATCTCAAAATTCACACATACGAGCAATGGTATCGAGATATAAGCTAAAGTACATTAGCGAATGCAAATTTTTAGTTAAATTTAAGACACATTTTTGCTCGGTTTGTTTAACTGTTTTATCCGCAAGTAATGTAATGATGTTATTAATGTATTGTGGTAGATTTATTCAAGCTCACCTTCCAAAAGTTGGTGCATTAAAACAAATTAATCGTTAATATTAAAACCAGTACAAAAAGTAATCACTCCTACAGAACATATAATATGTTTCTCTTTGTTCTTTATCATATATATATATGTGTGTGTGTGTGTGTGTGTGTTTCATCTGCTGTTTTTTTCCGACATCAATACAGTGTTCTTCCTCTGGTAAAACATTAGTGAGAGATGTATTCTTTAATATCTTCGTGGAATATTTTGTTACAAGAAATGTAAACAGGCAAAGCATGTAAAAAAAGAACAAAAGTAGATAAAATCAAAAGCCGGCAACATATTAGATAATGTTACGTAGAACAGAAGTACTATTGATAAGCTCAAAAATGGTCTTTCCATATGTACATTTGATTTGAGGTTTACATGCAATTCAGAAAAGAGAAATATAGAGAGTTGAATAAGTTATAATAAAACTACTTTGAACCTGCTGATTGGCAAGTGAAATGATAAACATAAGCAATATAAAGTAGTAAAATGTTCATATTTCAAAAAAAGTTAAATTGGAAATTTAATGATATTGATAAAAAAAAGAAATATTGATCAACTTGGGACACCAGGAATCTTCGAAAAGAGACCTGCAACAGCAGTCGTAAACAAGGTGTGACTTCTTGTAACAGCTAAGGATGCATGTGTCCGAGACAACATATTTACACAAAATCATGAAGGATATCGGTCTGGAAATGATTCCAATATAATTTGTGTTCATTAAAATAAGGTTACCGTTCATATATCGTATTTATTCAACACATATCTCAAGTAAATGGAAAATGACAAAAAGGTAGTCATGCCATTCAATACGCAAAACGTATTTGTCATATAACTAGATGCAGAGTTCCTTGTGATTGGACTAATGAAAGATTACTGGTAAACTGGTGAGGCTGCAAAATCGTTTTAATACAACATACCCAACCTCTGTGTAATATTGCTAATATCTTAATAAGTATAGAAAAGTTGTCTTTATTCTATCTCTACAAAGACTATCTATACCGTATTTAGTCCATTCATAATACGCCTCTCCAGAAAATGTTATTTTATTATTTGGTAAAGTCCTGCGATTGCTGCGAATCTTTTGTCTTAGATTATCCCATAACTTCACAGACCTGAATAGAACGACTTAGAATAAGATATGAATTATATGAATAATCCCATTTTCCCTGAAACTGAGTGCATCTATATGCGCATTTTTGTTTTGAATTTCGCGCAAAGCTACACAAGGGCTATCTGCTCTAGCTTTCCCTAATTTAGTAGAATAAGACTGAAGGAAAGGCAGCTAGTCATCATCACCCACCGCCAACTTTTGGACTACTCTTTTACCAACGAAAAGTGAGATTGATCGTCACTTTACAACGGCGCTACGGTTGAAAGAGCGAGTATGTTTGATGTGACGGGGATTCGAACACTGGACCTTCTGATTACAAGACGAGCGCACTAACCCTCAGACAATGCCGTACCCATTCGCGCGTGTGTATACTTATGATATATTAAGTTGCATTACACGAATATGGAAAATATAAGAAATTTGCCATTGACGTTCAATAACAAAATAAATAGCCTGTATTCTTTGAGTGCCTATTTAAAATGAAAGTAATAAGTTGTGGGAAAGATAAACACAAAACTAGTAAAATGAAAACACTTCTGTTTTCATAAAGTTGTTATATAATATTTCAAAGTCCTTACTTTTGGTAAAAATACTAAAGTACAATATTGAAAGGCTACTTTCCTAACTAAAAGATATATTCTTCACAGACTTTTCTTTGTAATTTAAAATGATCTTAAACACATTCATCCACGAGTTACATTTCAACACCAAAATAGTGTTTTAGTCGTGTGCCTTAAAGTAATAAAGTACAAGATAAGATTTGAAGACAATTTTAGTTTCACAGAACTAAAGCTCTGCTTATGACAGCAAAGAAAAACGACTAGCGAGAACACATGTCGCTAACACGATCACGTCATGGAAAGGATTTACAACCTATGAGATCGTCTAAAAACACCTGAAATCCACAAACAAGAAAAAAGGACGTGCATGCTTTCATGCTCAAGAAATGTCTCAAATAGAATGAATTCTACTGAGAGGAACGTTCATGAAAAATCTCGCCGGCTGATAAGTGAGATAAAACTTTCAGAAGTATATAGTGTTTGAAAATAACGTTTCTTATGCTAACCAAAGCAAAGAGAGCACACACACCAGTGAGTCCTTTCTATCAATAGATGTTAAACGTTTTTGTAGTTCTATACAAAACATTTTCTTTAAAATCCTTAAGACAAAATTATATTTTGTATCTATAACTAAAGTTCTGTACGATTAGTAGTAAAGCTGTTAAAAGCCGTATTATAAATGTGTGTGTAGAGGCAAAGCGTGTTTCAAGTGTTGTCATTAGTGAATAAAACAAATTACTGATGTGGAGGTAAAGCATGCCTATAAGTGAATATATTTTTCGTACTGATTATTACGAATTCAAACACTCAACAAGACGTCATTATTCAAATGTTACCTATTCAAATTGATGTGACAAAATGGCTGAATATTACGGCTTATGATTTTGTATGTACTACAACTGTGATCTCATTGTGTTTACCAGTGATCCAGTTTTGTGATTGGTAAGCTACAGAAAGAATGCATATCACAAAAGCAGTTTGGATTTTTCAATTATATTCTTTTCTGTCTCGTTTAAACTTTAGCTACTGCTCATCGTGTGTTTATGAATCAATTTATTTTCCCTTATACCTAAATACAGTTCTTTTCTCTATTGAATAACAATCTCTTACTGCAAAACAAAAAAAAAATCTATCATCAGACGATCAGTCAAAGTAAATGTTGATTATTTCAATAAAGCATTTTTATATCTTAATATGGAGTTTTGCATTTTATATTCCACCTGTAAAAGTCACTACATCCGTTCTTCTGTATTCTTGATCCACCACTACCTTTGTTGTTGTAATCAAGTGACCCATATTTTTCTTTCACCTCAATATTAAAATACCACATTGTCATTAAGAGGGGAGTTTGGAATCACAACGCTGATACATGTAACACCGCTTTGTACCGTATTGTCTGCTATATCTCTATGATTCAGGCTCATATTGGTCTAACAATTGTTTCATGTTATCTATCCCCATCGTTGTTTGAAAAGTTTGAACAGATGTTGAGGAATGAAATATTGTGGTCTTGTTATTGTATCATTTCTTTTCCAGATGCCAACCAGTGGCTCAGCGGTATGTCTGCGGTCTTACAACGCTAAAATCTGGGTTTCGATACCCGTGGTGGGTAGAGAACAGATAACCCATTGTAAAGCTTTGTGCTTAATTCAAAACAAACAAACCTTTTTCGTGACAGTTAGCGCACTGTATTTGTTATCTGAGGGTCGCAGGATCGAATCCCTGTCAAACCAAACATGCCCGTTCTTTCAGCCATGGGGGTGTTATTACCGTTTGATCAACTGATATCGAGCCAATAGATAACGCATAACATTAGTTTTTTTTCTTAAACTTTAAAATATTTTATGAAAAAGTGGGCAAATAAATCTTCAAAGGAAAGTGTATATTTTTTCATTTGTAAGTTACAAGAGTTTTCATCCAGATACCAAACGTAATCATTTCAAAGTCTATTTGAGCAATTTATTCACAATATCTTTCAAAATTTTTAAACAACCACAAAATATTTACTTTGGTATCTAAGAGTTTTATATCGTTTGGTTATCAGAGGGCGCAAAAGCACAACCAACAGGAATTATTTCCAGTGACCTATAGGTAATGTGATCTCATCATGATTATATATACATGTGGATGTGTGTGCGCGCATGTGTATGTGCATCATTTCACATTATGTATGGCCACTGTTTGTCATTGTGTAAATTATTAGTCTTTTTATTATTTTTTAATTTATTATTAATTTTCACCGGTTCAAAAGTCTATTTTTTATACCCCTTGTGGCTCAGCGGCAATATAATGTACTTGCTAAAATATTGTGGCGTTACTAGTCGTTTAACGTTTACTTTTATAATGTGTACCACACTCCAACCAACTCTGGATAAACCGTAAACCAAAGATTTGACCTTCTTATAAATATTTGTGAATAAAAGATGAAGTAAAAATTTTTGACAGGCTAGATGTATCAGTGAATAGTTGGTTATCTGTGACAGCTTAATGAATACTGAGCATAATAACTATTTTTTTCTATGTAGCCACGGGCAGTAGACAATATAAACAGGTACCACACGACTAACACTTTTCCACATGTATTTGCGGTTGGAACATAAGCAAGTGTAGTTGATACAGTTTAGGATATTTTTATGAAAATATATTAGTTGAAGATTTAGAGTAAAATGAGCTCATTACTAAGAAGAGAGAAAGGTGTATTTAAATGATCTTGAACATTGTGTGAAATTATTACATTTTATGATTCACCCATCATAACCGTTTTTGTTATAGTTATAATAATGTCATACGTATATGTTGCATAGTTATTGTTCAATTGAAACAAAAGCGCTAGAGATCAATTTTGTGGAAAATAACACTTTGAAATTGATAAAACAAGGAAGATTTTGACGCGATTTGTTGATGAAATTAAGACATTTTAATGAATATTGGAATTTAAAATGATTCTCATCGAACCATTGTTAAAGTGAATCATTGTTACGTTGAATGCAACGCATGTAAATCGTTGACACCTATTAGATACTCTTTCTTTTACAAAATAAAACAGGTCACTTTACTAGATTTTGTTTTTCAATACATTACCATTTTTCCTGCTGTTGTTTCTTTTTATGACGTACTTTAAGCAAAAAGTTACTAAAAATAAAATATTCTAAATAACTCATGTTAATGTTAAAAAAAAGTCGACAATCATCATTAAATATTTTAGAAGGAACATCTGAATTTTAAGATACGCCATTTTGGATGTTTATGAAGAACTCTGTATGACAAATATTTATAATTTTTACCTTTTATGGTAGGTATCAGATATTAAATTGTTATAAGAAAAACATTTCACAATATAATTCTAAATTAGTGGCACTATGAACAGTAAATTACACTACCATTTAAAAAAATGTTTGAAATTATTTAATTTATGTAATGCTACTGAAGTTTATTAGACAGTATGAAGTAAGTCAACAAAAGACAATCCTCAAATATTACAGTTTTTTTTTTCAGAATGGTTAGAAAGTCTCGACATAAATTGTTGTACTAAAGTAAACATCTTATATAAGGCGAAGGAGAACGTTGTTAGTTTAGAAATAATATAAAGAGTATAATATCTAAAGCTAGTTGTTTATATAACTGATCTTTGAATTTGTTGGGATTTTTGAAACTCCATAAATAGAGAATGGAAGAAAAACATGACAGCTGTATATTTCACAGATACATCAGTTACTGATGCTCATAATTTAGCCATAAAAGGCAACATCAATAAAACGAAACCATATTCTTGAATAAATTATGTATTCATGAAACGTACAATTGTATCAATTCTCTAATTGCTTTTCCATTTATTTTGAAAACTATTTGAACCTGGAGTCCTTAAGGTCGCTGGTTCGAGACATAAGGCTGCCACACCATTCTTCACACTTAGCTATGAATGCGTTATGATAGTTATTGTTAATCCAGCTATTCGGTAACTGTAACTACTTTAAGCGGCAAAGGCTTCCAACCGGTTACCTTCCCTCTGATTAGAGACAGATATTCTCCAACAATAGGAGTCTCTAACTTGGCTGCTTATTTCATCGTGCATAAGAAGGGATTCTGGTGAACAAAGGTATAAAGCTCCAGTATATTACTATATTTTTCTCAATAATTAGCGAGTTAATGTAATATTAATATTAATATGTAGTTGTGGCAAGGAAAGGACATTGTAAATATTAAACGATACACATCTGTCCATTATCAAGTTTCGTAAGTTTTAATGTCCCCTGCAGAAATAATTTTTCCTTTAAACAGAGGTGTTCTAATTGAAGGTTTCTTTTTGTTTGTTTTTTTTTGAATTTCGCGCAAAGCTACTCGAGGGCTATCTGCGCTAGCCGTCCCTAATTTAGCAGTGTAAGGGTGGTCATCACCACCCACCGCCATCTGTTGGGCTACTCTTTTACCAACGAATAGTGGGATTAACCGTTACTTTATAACGCCCCACGGCTGAAAGGGTGAGCATGTTAGATGCGACCGGGATTCGAACCCGTGACCCTCAGATTACGAGTCGAACGCCTTAACACACTTGGCCATGCCGGGCCCATCCAATTGAAGGAACATCAGCATGAAAAAAGCAACAACTGTTTGAATTGTTTAGGGCATTTCGCTTTTTTGTATACTTATTGCTGCTATCAGGCATTCCCCAAAATCAAACCACACAATATATCATAGTTATAAACTTCTAGTTTTGCAAACACCTTTTCGAAAAGACAGATAAGCTTTAAGAAATTTACAAATTCAATGTATTTACAATAAATTAAACAGTAACAGATAAATAGTTGAATCAAGTAAAAATTTAGGTATAAGTGTTTTTTTCACATATGAGCTACAGGTATTAAGCCACACAGGTGCAATAACTTTTAATATCAAAGAAATTGCTCTGTTTGTCCGTGGACAAATCACCTCCTGAACGGGTTGGTCGACCGAGACCAAATTTGGCATACCAACTTAGTATGCTAAAAAAACAACAACTGTTATTGAACCATCAGACACACATATTGAAAATTTTAAATATTTATAGAATAAATCCCACGTCGTTACCACACCGTCTATTGTAAACAGCTAAGAACGAACAAAACTCACTCTACAACAATTTTCTACAAGTCACAGATTGCAAGTAAATGTTCAGCATTTTGACATGCTTTCCATAAGAACCAAAACATATCCAGTTACGATGTGGAGACTAAAGATGTTGCTGCTGTTTAAGTTCCCTCTCTTCCCTGATTCACACCATTTAACTCCCAGCTTACACTAAGTTTGAATAACCACTTAAGGCTGAATTGGAGAAGTATTTAATGATTAAAATATTTGTGGGGCTATTTCTTTCCATTGAAGCAAAATACAATATTATTATCAAATGTCATGTATTAGGTGTACAATATTCAGATAGTAGAAATCAGAACCACTTCACTACTTTGGACACAAATTAATGCAACTCCTTTCCCATTTCTCTAAAGTTTCTCGACTTAAGTGCTACATATCGTCACTTCCGATCCACTACTCTTATCTAACAACAACTTTCTTGAAGAATGAATACTACTGAAAATCTTCACAGAGATCCTGCTCATTTTTAACAACCTATACGTGTTTTTATGTTTTCTTTAGAAAAAAAAAGATGAAGGTGTAGAATCTCCTTAAAAAAGTTTGAAAACTTTCAAAAAAATACATTGAATGTGCATTACAATAACGTCACACACACAAACACAAGAACGCCCATTACGAGCCATAACTTGTGGACCTTCGCCAGGCTTATTGGGCTTTCACCAAGCGCAGAGCTGGATATGTGATTTGTTGGGCTTTCACCAAGAGCAGAGCTGGGTATGTGATTTGTTGGACGTTTACCAAGTGCAGGGCTGGGTATGTGATTTGCCTCTTAAAATATTAGTCAAATTGTACATCTTCTCAATTACCGTTTTAAAATTAATCATCCATAAACAAATGTCTCAGTATTAAAATTTTGGTTTCATTGGAGATACCAGGTTTTAATACTGAAATGAGATGAAGTGCCACAGTTAAGAATAATTTAGTAAAGACTAGATGATAAGATTTCTTCTTTTTTATACGATTTTCTATACGTTTAAATAGAAACTAAATAAGATAGTTAAATATACTTTTATTAATCTTATCATTGGAAAGCTGCTGTGTTCGTGATTATATCAACTCCAGTCTTGATATGTATCAGAAAACACTTGTCGTGTTCTGAAACCAAGCAGCCGCTTCGATTATATAAGAAGAGAACATCAACTTAATGTTTAGATAACTATCCTTGAAAATTAGCTGTATTTAGCTTAAATAGTTGTCCTGTAAAAATTCATAGTCAATCAACACAAGTTGTAGATTAACAACTGAGACTTGATCAGTTTTGATAAAAATAGAGTGGCACATGCAGGTGCATTTTTTATTCTTTTCATTTTCGCACAAAGTGTTGAGTGTTAATTCATTTTGGGAAGTAAATAACGGTTTTTCTATTTTCACACGTTTATTTTGATCTCGTGGCCATTAAAACATAAAAACTATTTGAATTGTGTGAAATAGATTACGTATGTCGTGCAAGTGATAATTGGAAATGTTCTATTAAAAAGTAAAAGCTATAACGTGGTAGCTATAATACTTGCAACTGAACGGTATATTTGTTTTAATGTAGTTTTTAGTTGGGGCATAGCGGCTTATAGATAGCTCTGAGTTTGTTGTTGTTTTTTTCTAGTACAAGTTTTTACCTCATAGCTCTAACATCTGTGAACCGATTTTGAGATTTAATTACAGTTTCGGACTTCAGACCCCTAAGACTGATGCTTGGTTTTACTGACACACAAAAATATAGCTAGAACAAATGGAAATAAAGGTCTCATAGATTAATTTTCTTTAACCCTGCCTAAAAGAACTCAAGTGCCACAGCTATTGAGGATCTCCTCATGTTTAAGCATCTATAGCACATTGTATTCTTCCCCAGTGGCTCAGCTGTAATGTTGAGGGCTTATAACGCTAAAAGTAAGTTATTGATCCCTCAGTGAAAATGATGGGCAGTGTAACTTTGTGCTTAACACATACAAGTAAAATATGATGTGATTATAATTGTTACGCCTGAAATGAACTATTCTGTTATATAAAATATATAAAGAAATTTTAATTTGTACAAGTGGAAAAGTAAGGTCCGTATGAAACCCTGTAGTCATTGATATCTGTATTAGTTGTCTAAGCACACACATTTTACCATATTAAAATAGGATACGGACAATGTCTTACCATAATATTATTTATTAGTCTACCATTTTATTTATTTTATTAATTTTTGAAGATATCTTGAACGTTTGTTTGTTTCAAAGTGAGAGTCTAATTAGATATGTAATTTAGTAATTATATATTTCATTTTCAAGATGATAAATTTCACATTGTTGCAAAAACTTATGCACTTTGTCGCTTAAAATTGGCGTCTTATTAAAAAGAAATAGTTCTATTTCAATAAAACAGTTGTCAAACACATTTTTCAATTGAATACAAGAATCTAAAAATGTTCAGAAAACGATCAAAAATACCAAAGACAAACCTATACGAAAAAAAAATGTCTGAACACAAAACAAAAAATATGACGATTCAATTCATGTAAAGAAAAAAACTTAGAGCAACTGTCAACAGTTGAAACATCGTTCAAAATACTTCTTGAATATTTAAGAAATAGAGGGTTTGTGTGTTTTTCTTATTGCAAAGCCACATCAAACTATCTCCTCAGCCCAACGAGGTGAATCGAACCGCTAACTTTGGCCTTGTAAAGGTGTAAACATACCGCTGTACTAGCGGAAAGTATATAAAATTAGTGAAATGTGAGTGTTCAACTTTACTTGATTACCGCATTTAAGTCAATTTTTCACAAAGTATGCATCTTATGGTTTATCAAATTAACGCCACATTTTTGCAAAAATCTATATAGGAATGCATATCAAAAGTTAGTTTTTTTTAAAAACGAAAATTAGCGATCATGGAAGTGAGACATTATCCCAAATCGTATTAAATTATAATCTTTATACTTTTATAATAATCGTAATTTGAGTTTATCAAATAATTTCCTTAAGCTGTTTAACAATATATCTTTCACACTAATGAAAGAGAAACGGTCAGATGAAATAGTTTTGGAATCTAGTATCTCCATTTATTGTACTACAAAAATATTTCTTTCGGGTTAAGTGTTACGTTTTAGAACTTTAACAGTCCGGTACCAAAAGGAAAAAGCTTTCACGTGTAAATTTACAAGTTTTAAACAGAGCTTCTCAAGATTTGTTAGAAGTTAAGTGAAATACTTTATTTCTTTGTCTTCTTACAAACTCCTATTAAACGTTCATACAATAATTAATGGTTGACAATCTTCTACCCTGATAACTAGTTTTTTATATCAATTTATCTATATCATGGTGTGATTATGTGTGTGAAACACAACAGCGATTATAAAATAGTAGCTGGCTGTTTCGTTCTTAGTAATGTCTAATTGTTTTCATTCAAATCTGGCACTGCAATACACTCTTCACAGTGTTAGAAAAGTTAAGAAGAACCGTATGTCTGATTTATAGCACAATCACTTCACTGGTTATGGTAAAGAACAAAAGTAATATCCGTAGACTAGAATTCTGTTCACGTCGTAGCTTTATAACACCAGGCACGAATTCTATCTCTCGCAGACATAATGTAATTAGAATCGACCCACTATTTCATATAACTTCTCTGTCGAAGACAGCGCTATTTTCAAATTCTTTATGATATTCCAATACAGTAGTAAGCCTCTGATATGCTGTCAGAAAACTCAAATATAGTAGCTTGGTACACACAGTAATTTCTGAGAGCCAAAACATGTTTCTGTTTATAAATTTTATCACTATCGTTATCATTGTATATGAAATGACACAGAAAATTAAACTACTGCAATAGTAGTTGGAAGGTTTATAGTTTGAATGGAAAATAAATCAAATATGGACAGTGGTCGAAGTTAGTCAAGGTCAGAAAAAATATATTAAGTTTTTCTGTAAATACATGCTGTACGAAGTACCATTAAAATTTGAAGAAATGTGATATTCAGTAGGTATTACCTAAATCATAATTAAACCACTTCTAAATCTTAAACATCTTAAACTAATGAGAGTGTTTAAAGTTTTTTATATAGTGTATGCCAATTTTTGTGTGAAAACAAACAAATATATACATATGTTCCAATTAACAAGTTACAGTCATGTGAAAAAGTTAGGGCACCCAATGAAAGCTCGTGTACTTTTGTAACATATTTTGGATATTTAGATATTTAATCTCAATTTTAACAATACTGAGAGATTATAGGAATATAATTAAACAATTAAAACTGAAGAAAAGACGAAAAGACTTATCAAGATATAATGTAAATGTTATGCAACAAAAATGTATATTCGAACTGAGGAAAAAGCTAAGACACCCTACCCCCTAATAGCTAGTGTTACCCCCTTTGGCTGAAATAACTGCAGTGAGACGCTTCTTGTAGCCATCTACCAGTCTCTGACATCGGTCTGAAGAAAGTTTGCCCCACTCCTCAATGCAGAATTCTTTCAGTTGTGAGATGTTTTAGGGGTTTCTTGCATGTACAGCCCGTTTTAAGTCACCCCACAGCATCTCAATGGAATTAAGATCTGGGCTTTGACTCGGCCATTCCAAAACTCTCCATTTCTTAGTTTTCAGCCAGTCCTTGGTGGATTTACTGGTATGTTTTGGGTCATTGTCGTGTTGCAGGATCCAGTTTCGTTTCAGCTTTAATTTTTGTACAGATGGTCTCACATGATCCTCAAGCACCCTCTGATACACAGTAGAATTCATGGTGGATTTTATGATTGTGAGCTGTCCAGGTCCTGCTGCAGCGAAGCAGTCCCAAACCATGACACTTCCACCTCCATGCTTCATAGCTGGTATGAGGTTCTTTTCCTGGAGTGCTGTATTTGGTTGACGCTAAACATGTCCTCTGTTCTGGTGTCCAAATAATTCAATTTTGGACTCATCTGTCCAAAGAACATTATTCCAGAAGTCCTGGTCTTTGTCTACATTCTCTCTGGTAAACTTCAATCTGACCTTGATGTTTCTCTTAGAGAGCAAAGGTTTCCTCCTTGCACACCTCCCATGCAAGTTAAACTTGTGCAGTCTCTTTCTGATTGTAGAAGCATGTACTTTCACATCAACAGTAGCCAGAGCCTGCTGTAGGTTCCGTGATGACATGTTAGAGTGTTTGAAGACCTCTTTTAGCATCTTACGATCTGGTCTGGGGGTGAACTGGCTTGGACGACCAGACCTGGGCATGATGGCAGTTGTTTTGAAAGCCCTCCACTTGTTGACTATTTTCCGGATAGTGGAATGGCTGATTTCAAAATCTTTTGGGATCTTTTTTAAATCCCTTACCAGACTCATAAGCTGCTACAATTTTCTTTCTGAAGGCCTCAGGCAGCTCTTTTGCTCTCACCATGGTGCTCACTCTCACTTCAACAGTCAGGAGCACACAAAACTAAATGTCTAAGGTTTAAATTGGGCAAGCCTCATTCACAATGTTGAGTAACGATCTTCTAATCACGTAAACCTGGTGTGATACACCTGTGTGTGAGTTGAGCCATTTTATGTGCGTATAAATGTGAGGGTGTCGTAACTATTTTCTCAGTTAGAATAAACAGTTTTGTCGAATTACATTTTACAGAAAATTTTGAAAAGTCTTTTCTTCAGTTTTAATTGTTTAGTTATATTCCTATAATCTCTCAGTATTGTTAAAAATTGGGATTAAATATCTATATGTCCAAAAATGTTACAAAAATACACAGGCTTTCATAGGGTGACTGTATAAGTTCTTTGACGTCAATATAAAATCTTACAAGTTATACATATTTAAGTGAAAACAAACAAAATATGCTTACGTTTGTTTAAAGTTAAACACAAAGCTATACAATGGGTTATCTGTACTCTATTTATTACGGATACCAAAACCGGGTTACTAGCATAGTGATAGGGTAAAATCAAGACAAATCCTGGGGTCATCCACGTATAACCTTGGCGTCAAGATGAATAGTCTAATCCACGTGTTTTGAAGCCCAGTTTTAACTGTTATGCTATAAGACAATAGATTCTTAATAAGATATTTTGGTAATCACATACATACTTTCTTGGATATGGAGAGGTTCAGTCGGTACATTGATTCCAGATCTATTAGAAACATCATAACAGAATTAAGTGTGAGTCTTAACTGTTATCATCAGAACGACTTGTCCTGTATTTGTCACAACAGATTCAAGTACCATCTGAAAAGAGTCTTGACTATTATTATCAGAATAACTTATTCTGTATTTAACTCATTTTGTTTATCATATTCATGCCAGTTTTTTGGATTTCTATAAATGCTATGTTGCTTCCATGTGTGAAGATCTAACTTTTAACTCCTACATAAAACAGTAGAAGATATCTTGAGACATTTCACCCTCGAGCACACGAAAGCCAAGCTACATTTACTTCATACACAATTGTCTTATGATATGTGCTTAAGCCATAATGTTACTAAAATCAAATTGTTGAAACAGTAAAAGCAATGCAGGAATAAACCAAGTGGTGGAAATAATCCCATTCATCAAATATTTCTTCGTCAACTAACTATAACTAGCTAAGAGTGAAAACAACTCATTCAACACTCAAACCTAAATATACTGTTTTTCCATAATCCTCAAAAGATGTTAGTCATATTTACCATTAAAATAGCGATATTTAGCAACTTTTAACTAGTGTGTATACAAAGAGAGGCAAAACTTCATTTCTTGACACAAAACAACTGAAAACAGTTACACTACATACTTCTATAGATTACAGCTGAAACTATTTAGTTGAGATTTTCTGCAAAATTTTTGATATAGATAAAATTTTTGATATAGATAAAATCTTTCAATTATATATAATAATGCATAACTGATTGAAATTAGACAAAAAACTACACAATGGACTATCTGAGATGTACCCACCACAGTACCAAATCCTGAACTCAGCAGACATACCGCTGTGCCAATGGGGTACAATAATACAAAATAGAATAAGCTTTTTTTACCTTTATCAGGTTTCACTTTATATATATGTTCGTACTCAGTAGGGAAAGATTATGAATAGAATTCTTATGGAATATTGGATGCTTAAATATTTTAATCTAGAATCTGTAATATTTAATGGCACCAACGTTACCTACTCAAACTTTATTTTACATAATTTATATAATTTGAAATATTTTTTATTCCTACTTTCACATCAATTAACAGATCGGCTGTGATAACACTATTTATTTTCATATTTCTATTACCCCCCCCCCCCAGTGGCTCAGCGGTATGCCTGCGGACTTACAACGCTAAAACCGGGTTTTGATACCGGCCGTGGGTAGAGCACAGATAGCCCATTGTGTAGCTTTGTGTTTAATTCAAAACAACAACGTATTTCTGTCACGTTAACAGTTCATTTATATATTACTTTTATGGTATATTTTCTCTTACCTCCGCTATTGTTTGTTTTTTCTTAAGCACAAAGCTCACCATAAGATATTTTTGCTGTTCTCAGCAAGTGTATCGAAACCCGTTTTTTTTAGCCTTCAGAGCTATTGCTGGGCAACTAGTGGGGATCCTTCTTTAATTGAAATGTATACAAGGCATTCATTTACTTTATATTTGTACTTTTTATTTTACATTTATTAACAATATTTCTATTATCTTATAAATATCCCATACAGAATGGATACAAACAAAATACGATTCCATAATTTAATAAACCATGTAAGTACTGTACGCTATTTCAGTATACAACCTTTCTCGTCATAAAGAGTCCTTGTTGCTCGTAGCGTTTGTTTGTTTCTTTTGAATTTCAAGCAAAGCTACACGAGGGTTATCTGAGCTAGCCGTCCATAATTTAGCGGTGTAAGACTAGAGGAAGACAGCTAGTCATCACCATTCACCGTCGACTCTTGGACTACTCTTTTACAAGCAAACAGTGGGATTAACAGTCACATTATAACGCCCCACGGCTGAAAGAACGATGATATTTGGTGTGACGGGGATTCGAACCCGCGCAAATAGTCCTCGTGTAGCTTTGCGCGAAATTAAAAAATACAAACAATATAAAACAGAGGGTGTTAGTCACATTTTTACAAGATCGATTTGCATATGCTAATGCATTTTCTGTTCACCAGAGATGCGAACTGTGGTAAAACGTATGACACAATAAGTACACAACATGGCCAAATGTATGTGGACACCCGACCATCACATCAATGTATGCTTGTTGAATATCTCATTCCACAACCATGGGCATTAATATGGACTTGATCTCCCTTTTCCTCTACTTTACTGGGAAGGCTTTTCACCAGAGTTTGAAACATGGCTGCGTTGATTTGGTCCTATTCGCCCACAAGAGCATTAGTGAGGTCGGGCGAGACGACCTGGCACGCAGTCGACGTTCCAATTCATCCCAAAGGTGTTCAATGGAGTTAACGTCAGAACTCTGTACAGGCCAGTCAAGTTCTTCCACACCAATCTCGGCAAATCATATCTTTATGGACCTCGCTTTATGCACGGAGCACTGTCATGCTGAAACAAAAAAGAGCCTTCCCTAAACTGTTACCACAAAGTTGGAAGCACACAATTCTCTAAAATGCCATTGTATGCTGAAGCATTAAAATTTCCCTTCACTGGGACTAAAGAGTCTAGCCCAAACCATGAAAAACAGCCCCATACCATTATTCCTCCTCCACAATGCTGTACAGTTGGCACTATGAATTTATGCAGGAAGTGTTTTGGCATCCTCCAAACCTAGCTTCGTCCGTCAAACTGCCACATAGTGAAGCGTTATTTATCACTCCAGAAAAAGCGTTTCCATTGGTCCACAGTCCAATGGCGGTGAGCTTTACACCACAGCAGTCGATGCTTTGTATTGTGCTCGGTGAACTTAGGCTTGTGTGTGGCTACTTGGCAATGGAAACCCATTTCATGAAGCTTTCGATGAACAGTTCTTGTGCTGACGTTGCATCCAGTGACAGTTTGGAACTCGGTAGTGAGTGTTGCAACTGTGAACAGATGATTTTTACTCGCTACGTGCATCAGCACTCGGCAGTCCCGTTCTGTAAGCTTGTGTCGTGTACCGCTTCGTGTCTGAGCTGTCGTTGCTCATAGACGTTTTCACTTCAAATAACAGCACTTACAATTAACAGAGACAGCTCTACCAGGGCAGAAACTTGACAAACTGACTTGTTGGAAAGGTGCATTGTTGAAAGTCACTGCATGGCTGTATGCTTGGTTTTATACACTTGTTTGAAATGGGTATGACTGAAATATCCGAACTCACAAATCAGAAGGGGTGTCCACATACTTTTGGTCATATAGTGTACATATATATATATAGTTTACTTTAAATTTTCGCCACTCAATAATGTAACTCCACCTAGTTTTGATATTGAAACTTCTGAACTACATGTCACCCTAAAACTCATGCAAGAGACACTAGGCCTGAGAACAGTGAATGGCACTTGTGTATGTCCAGTGTTAATAGTGTTCGTTTTATGCTAGGGGTGTAATACAGTTCTCTGTTACCATGTGTTGTGTTAATAAAACTAATGCTTGAAACACTGTTTACTGCCTGAGAAATGTTTACGCTAGCATAAATATTTGGCTGAGTCCTGGTATTGTGCTGGTCTATATAGAATAGTCATCAATTTGGTAATAAAAACAGAAGTAATGCATACCAACTACTTAACTGGTGTTGTTGGAGTTCTATCCTTGCTAAAAATTAAATATTTACAATACTCAAAGCAAACATATTTCTTATAGAAAAAAATGGTATCTCCAAGTAAATAACCAGGTTGGCTTGCAAAGGAAATAAGAGATAAAATTAAAAAAAAATCTAAAATTTAAGAAATTTAAATTGAGTGGTATTATAGCAGATCAAGAAAGCTAGTCAAACAGAAAATTAGGACATTAAAGGTAAACAAAGTGTTAGGATGGGTATAAGGGCTTTGAAGGATGACAGAGGAAGGCTAGTATCTGATGATTATGAAATGGCTAGGTTACTAAATTTTGCCTTTTCTTCCGTTTTTTAACTACTAAAGACTTAAGAAGTATTTCTCATTTTGAAAAAAACGATAGACGAAAACGAAGTTGAACAAAACAGTCGCATAAATTCTCAGCTTGTTAAAATAAAATTGGTAAGTTTACAGAATGATTACCCCGAGGGTTTTGAAGAGAGCAAGGAAAATATCTATGTCCTTGTAAAGTAGCGAAGTACTAACAGATTTTAAATTATATCTTCTTGGGAAATAATTAAAATTGTCCCAGTAATTATAGACCTATTAGTTTTACATCAGTTGTGGAAAGTCTGATAAAAGACAATTTGTTAAGTCATTTACCAAAGTAAAGAATTTTTTCGTATAGTCAACATGGTTTAACTAACGGAATTTTTCTTTACAAATCTTTTGACATTCTTTGAAAATGTTAATACATATGTGGGTGAAGATAAAGGTGTAGATTTAGTGCATCTAGATTTACAGAAACATTTGATAAAATGCCATATAAAAAGCTTGTAAAAACTTATCTCTATAACTGTGAAGTATAAGTTAAATAATTGGATAGAAGACTAGCTTGAGGGAAGAAAGTTGAGAGTTGCTATAAATAAAGTTCAGTCAAATTTGATTAATGTTGCAAGTTGTGTACCTCAGGAATCAATTGTTTTGCTCTATTTTGATTTTCATTAATGATATAGATGAAGGAATTGTCAATAAATTACTTAAATTTGCTGATGATATTAATGTCTTGGGTGTTGCTGGCTGTGAAGATGACGCTGCTGCTTTACCAAATGATTTAGATCATTTAGTGAGCGGAGCAGGTAAACGGCAGTTTGGTTGTTATTATGATGAATGATTGCATTCGGGTTATAATAATTTGAATTATAAGTATAATTTGGATGGAAATGACCTCAAAAGTGTCATGAAAGAATAGGATATTGATATAATAATTTACCAGTCTCTTAAGTCATACAAGCGATAAATTGATAAGGCAAATAGGATTTAGGTTGTATCTACAAAAATGTTGACTACAAGTCTAAAGAAGTTATAATTTCATTGTATAGGTCACTGGTTAGGCTACATTTGGAGTATTGTGTTCAGTCTTAAGCTCCTTACCTTACGAAAGGCACTGAATTATTAGAAGGAGTTCATAGGAGGGTTACCAAAATGTTCACTATAATGGGGGCTGTGATATGAGGAGAGATTAAAATCCTTAAAATTGTTTTCTCTTAAAAATAAGAGTTAAAATGGATCCGATTGAACTGTTTAATATTGTAAAAGGAACTTATAATATTGGTGCATCAATATTTTCCACAGTTAACAAAGAGAACGTTAGAATTAGAAGTCACAAAAATAGTTTTATACAAGGTATAAACTGTCTGCAGCTAAGATAGTTTTATTTTACAAATAGGATGATTGACCAATGGAATGAGTTGCTTGTTGTGGAAGCAATATTTTAAGTGATTTTAAAAGACAGCTTGATAGATACACGAATGATCAGAGCAGGATTTGGTATTTTATTTAATAGTTATAGTTTGACTTAGAGGATGGGACAGTCGAGATAAACCAATAGGTTTTTTGTTGTCCCTAAACATTATGTTTTGTTATTTAATTACATTAATAATATTAACGGAGACAAAGTAAATTAATAAAGACTGTTAATGATTTCAATTTTTTTATGTTTGTTCTTGTATCGTGGACGTTAAGGTATCGCAGAATGACTCAATGAATTTGGTAAATTGCATAAAATATGTGGCGAGTTTTATTTATATTGAAGGTGATGTATGCATTTGTGTGTTCATAATTTGTTTCAATACAGATGAAGCTCTCTTACTAGCATGACTGAATGAAAGGTTGTTGGTGCAGAGACGGACACGTCATTCATGTCTTCGAAGCAGTTTTTGTTGCTAATGGTGAAGCCGATAATTTCATTTTCTATTTATACTTAAAGATCAAACTAGCTCTAACAATATTATCTGCACACAAAGTGCAGTGCAAGTCATATTTTACTCCTTAATTTCTCGACATACCCTGTAAGTTTGGAATATATACCATCCGAAAATAACAGTCAACTATCAAACTAGAAGGATAGTATGTATAAGAATTAAAAACTACATTAAATATTCATGGATATACGTAATATATATTTATAGTTGTATGACCTACCTATGTAAAAAAAATAATAAGAAAAAGGTGTTGGTAGTCATAAATGTTGAAACAAGAAAGGTTTTATGTATTAGCATATCCAAAGAAGGGATTAGTGTTAGCCATAATGTAAAGCAGTCATGTAATGTGTCATTATCAATCAAAAAAACCTATATTCTATGAAGCTGGTAACATGAATAATCAATTATGATGATTTGAAATAGCCCCTCAGTGGTACAACCGCATGGCTGTGGATTCACTTGTTTATTTTTTGTTTTTTGAAATTTCGCGCTAAGCTACTCGAAGCCTATCTGCGCTAGTCGTCCCTAATTTAGCAGTGTAAGACTAAAGGGAAGGAAGCTAGTCATCACCACTTTCCGCCAACTCTTGGGCTACTCTTTTACCAACGAATAATGGGATTGAACTTCACGTTATAATGCTCCCACCGCTGAAAGGGCGAGCATGTTTCGTGCGACGGGGATTCGAACCCGCGACCCTCAGATTACGAGTCAAACACCTTGAACCACCTGGCCGTGCCGGGTCTGTGTAGATTAGCACCCCGAAAATCCGGGTTTCGATATCCATGGTAAGCAGAGCACAGACAGCCAGTTGTGTAGCTCTGTGCTCAATTTAAAACAAGTAAAACTTAAAGTATTTGATATTACACGAGATATATTTTTGTTCAGTATTCTTCGGTACCAACTAATAAAGATTTGAAACATCAAATCATTAAGATAAAGAAAACGCGAAAGAACATAATGTAAACCACTTAGATTATTTTAATACACAAAAAACAATAATCAATACTTTAAGGTAAGAATACAGTAATTCACCGTTGATGTAAGGCTTTAAACATATCGATTAATAACAAACTAAAATCTAATATATGAAAAAAAGTAAAATGCGTCCAATAAATTCAAATCATTTCATTCAAATCAAAAACTGTGTTATTTAATAACAAATAATTCCTTATGAAGTAAACTGTTCTGTTATCCTGTGCTTACGACCCATATGGCTAGGTGGTTAATGCACTGAACTCGTAATCCGAGGGTCGCGGATTCGAATCCCCGTCACACTAAACATGCTCGCTCTTTCAGCCGTGGTGGCGTTATAACGTGACGATCAATCCTACTATTTGTTAGTAAAAGAATAAATTAACACTTTTTCTTTGTAATTTTTTTTCTTAAGTCAGTCTAAATTATTTTCAAACTCTTTTTTCGTATAATACATTCATTCCAAGAGAAAGACTGTTGTCCTATACATATAGGTTCTATATAACTAAACCTGAGTGAGTTTAAGACTACCTTCATCAGTAGAATTATCCGCCATCTTGTTGTACGTACCTATGTACACGTGCAAGTGCTCTACACAACCTTTTTACTGTTACATACAAACTGAATGCTAATCACAATATCAGTTTAAAATCTTAGCCACTGGTTAATCAGATCTTAATCAACAAACATTTCTCTGTTCTTAGCAAGAAACATGAACTCCCTACGACAAAAATGATTTTAATTCGCCGTGTCTAGTTACCTACAAACTCTGTCCACGTAATTTCATTCTTTTATCCTATATATTCATTTCATGTAAGTCTTATGTTTTAGCTTATATTTTTGTTTACTTGATATCGTGTTTGCTGAAAAATTGTTCTCTCTCTGTGTGTATATATGTATATTAGTAGTATGTGTGTGTGAGAGTTTTTTATATCAAAGCCACATCGGACTATCTGGGAATCGAATCCCTGATTTTAGCGTTGTAAATCCATCAACTTACTGCTGTCCCAGCGGGGGGCTCTATTATTAGTATAACATATGACTGTTTTTTTTTTACTGCATCAGTTGTTTTTATTGTTATTTTTAAACACCATTTATACGTTATGTATCACATACTGATTCTGTGAGATATAGCCGAAGAGTTAACGCCCAGTGAGTTTCATCTTTATTGTTTTGTAGTTGGTAGTGTGTATGGCTCCAGGGTTCTCCTATTTGTAATTGGATCAATGAAACATACTACTGAAAGAAGTATTATTTTTTCTTTGTGAACTTAAAATAGACCGTACTTGGTTATACAGTGACTTGGTTATACGTACTTGAAGCACTTCATACACATCTCTCCATTATTACGTATTTCTTTAGAGCACTTTTTTAATTCATAGTTTTAATGTGTGGATATATAATCTGTCTTTAGACATTCACATGTTTCATAAAAGAGATACTTTTATTTCATAATATTTTTTTCCATGATGACAGTAGAGTTATTTGTAAGTGAGAAAAAACATTATTGTTCTCATATTTAATGCATTTCACGTGTTGATAAAGTTTTATCAGTGCTTTAACTTTCTCAGCCATTTCGAGCTTCTTCTTTCTTAGCACTAACTTGTCAACGTTGATAAAGAAAGATTAGAAACAGTCGTTGTATAATAAGAGCTGGAACATTTTTAATATAAAGTTAGAATATTAATGCTTCTGAAATCTGTGAAAACATGGAACGATAGTCCAATCCTATTACTTTCCAGAAACAAAAAAGAAACCGAAGTGATGTGAGCAAAAAGAAAAACCATCAATTTCTATGGAAGATTCATTTATGCTAAAACCGTTCTTAAAATTAGTGGCAATATATTTGTTTGCTTTAAACAGTTTTATGCGTTATAATTAATTATAATTGTCATACAGAAGTAGTATCAAGCCTATGTTATTGTTTTAATTGTTTAACTACCATTAATACTTGTTTTTTGTCAATTTATAGACTTATAAGCCTACATCATGGACGACCTATTCGTGCTTTATTTTCAGTTGTCATTGATGTGTTTTCGTGTTTAGTGTTGTTGACAAATGAAAATATTTTCTACACTTCGTTTTCAAACATCACATTCTTTAGCTTAATAATCAGTTATTTACAAAACTTGTATTCAAATGAACTTTAAGAAATTCTACAATGCATCAGAAACGTTTACTAAAATAAACAAATATCAGTAAGAAGTTATCGTTTACATTATTTCTTCGAAACCAAAAGACCTAACATTTTAACAGGCAGCCTATGTTGTTGTCAAAATCCGTCGTAATTGGATGACCAGGGGACAAAAACACAACCAAAACGTTACACAGTCAATAATAGACTAAATACAAACAAGTGGGAAAGTAAAGAAAAGAAAAAAATATGTGAATAGAAAACAGACAGTGTAGTTACAGAAATTAACAATATAGTTCATACCTAATATGACTTCTATGTAAACAACTAAATGATTCATCAGCTAATTTTCGTCAGTCATACAAGTTATATTTTTAATCTTTGACTACAGGATAATAATATTAACAATTTAAGTTAAGTTATATCAATGATTATATACATTTGTCAATCACTACGTTGTGGGCCCGGCATGGCCAGGTGGATTAAGGCATTCGACTCGCAATCCGAGGGACTGGGTTCGAATCCCCGTCGCACCAAATATGCTCGCCTTTTCAGCCGTGGTGGCGTTATAATGTGACTGTCAATCCCACTATTCGTTAGTAAAAGGGTAGCCCAAGAGTTGGTGGTGGGTGGTGATGACTAGCTGCCTTCCCTCTAGTCTTACACTGCTAATTAGGAACGGCTAGCGCAGATAGCCCTCGTACTGCTTTGCGCAAAATTCAAAACAAACAAACTACGTTGTTTTTACAGGTACATTTGGCTAACAAGTAAATTAATTTAAGTACCACAACAAAAAGTAATGAAGGGATTGAATGAGACAAACTACTTGACCAAACGAAGTGGAGACTACATCTTGTTGTCTTGCTTTGAAAGAGAGGCAACACTTTACTTCAGTTAAACAACGACAAATGCGCGTAATATAAAGTTGTTTAGAATTTTTTCGTCTTTCATTCCTGTATTCCAAACAGCAACACAAGAAAAAGGCTGGAACACTATTCTAATATTAACAAGATTTATAGATAATAAATAATGAGAGTATTCTGACCGAGAACTATCATAGGTCCTTACTACATGATATGATCTATCAGAACATTCCATTCGATAGAAAGAACATGAATATCAAAGACTGCTGCGCTGTTACCGTCCTATGTGACACTGTATTAACTAAATAATTCCACTCCATCTTGAAAACCTTGCCGACGAAGACGTCACGGGGTTTTTTTTGTTGTTGTGTTTTGGAATTTCGCGCAAAGCTACTCGAGGGCTATCTGCGCTAGCCGTTCCTAATTTAGCAGTGTAAGACTAGAGGGAAGGCAACTAGTCATCACCACCCACCGCCAACTCTTGGGCTACTCTTTTACCAACGAATAGTGGGATTGATCGTTACAATATAACGCCCCCACGACTGAAAGGGGCCAGCATGTTTGGTGTGACGGGGATTCGAACCCGCGCCCATCCGACTACGACTCGAGTGCCTTAACCATCTGGCCATGCCGGGCCAAGATGAGTGTAAAACCGGTAAAAATGTTATTGTTGCATTAATTACTGTGTTACAGTCAATATTTATTTGTGTCAGAAACACTGCATTCTGATTTTCTATAAACAAGACTGTAGCGCTAGCCATAACAAAACTTTCTATGTTGATGGTTAACTGCTATAAAATATATATAATAATTGTACAGTTTAAAATAGGGAATTTTTTGACATTTTGAATACATACATAGTATTTGGTATTTACTATATCTCAACTTACGTGCGTTACATTTATGGCTCCTTGTCTGTTGTACTATTTCTTGTTAGCATGTTACGATAATACTCACAATTAGAGTTTATGTGTTAACTAAGTAGTATATGTTCTATTATTCATTTAATTTTGCTTATATTGACAGTTTCCGTTATTATGTTTAATGCACTTGATCTTCTTACTTTCGGCCTGGCATGGCCTAGCGCGTTAAGGCGTGCGCTTCGTAATCTGAGGGTCGCGGGTTCGCGCCCGTGTCGCGCCAAAAATGCTCGCCCTCCCAGCCGTGGGGGTGTTATAATGTGACGGTCAATCCCACTTTTCGTTGGTAAAAGAGTTGGCGGTGGGTGGTGATGACTAGCTGCCTTCCCTCTAGTCTTACACTACTAAATTAGGGACGGCTAGCACAGATAGCCCTCGAGTAGCTTTGTGCGAAATTCCAAAACAATCTTCTTACTTTTATTTTAATTTCTATAACCATACTTTTATTGTAGAGATTGGTTTGTATCGTTAGCTTTAAAATGTATTTAGAACTTACCTAAATCTCCTCATAAGATATTATTGGGTTTACTGCAAGGTTACCTAACTGAAGAAACAATGCATTGTAACGTTTACAGGTAAGAGCCAAAGAAATATATTTTTGATTAATTATACTCATTATGAAATCAATTATTAGTTATGGTGTAAATAAAATGTTTGTTCTGATCAAAAAGTGTTAAATATGATACATATAATTAGATATATGAGTGGTTAATAGCGTCTCATGTGATTAACCAAATATATCGTAAATGTAAACAAACATCCTTTTTGGTGCATGTTACATAAATTTTGTGGTTTTTATTTGGAATGCGTTCCTTTTAGAAGCAGTTAAACAAAGTTATATATAATTATATAAAGAGAAATCTCTATTTATTCTAATCGACAACGACCTTAATCCCAACTAATTTGAGGTCAGCCAGTAATTTTGTAAGCCATGAATTTTTGTATCCAAGTAGTTAGCCCAGGCAACACCGTCCGAGCATGTTCACATTACGTGTAGAGTGCCCTAATCACTAGGCCATATCCCAAATGAAGGAGTTCTGTTGGAATCACTTATTTAAATGCCCTTAATTACATTCTTTTCACGGTATTATAACGGACATTTTTTCGTAACTATATAATTATCAAAACTTCTAACAACTGACAACTCATTACCTCAAATCCTGCTTTAGTCTTTTATAAACTTCGGTTTCTTTTTCCTTAATTGAATTATAGAAATTCTTTACTTTTAACATTTCATCTTAATAAAGTATCACTTTTTACTTGTCTTATGTTCACATATAACACATTTCTTATTCATAAGAATTTAATTAGATTGCATATGGTAATGAATGCAAGACATTATTCTCTCTTTAAAGTACGTAGCTTAAAATATTGACTACTGTAAGCGCAAGATCACTATAGCACTTTCTTCCAGTGTAGAATCATTATAAAACATGCGGATGCTCGATAGTTTTAGATAGTTATTACGCCCCTGTTCTTTCGATTAATAACGTTATCATCTCTTATAAACAAGTATTACAAGAACAGTTAAAATGTAATTGATTTCTAGCATAGAATTATTATAAAAGCTTCGGGTTTTTCTCTAAGACATGATTAATACAAAAATTCCCGCAAAAAGGTAAGCAATCATATTACTTTTTTAAAACCCGTTACATAGAGGTTGCGTTCTATTGTTTCCCGTTACTCATAGGTTGAGTTCTATTGTTTCCCGTTACTCATAGGTTGAGTTCTATTGTTTCCCGTTACTCATAGGTTGAGTTCTATTGTTTCCCGTTACTCATAGGTTGAGTTCTATTGTTTCCCGTTACTCATAGGTTAGGTACTATTGTTTCCCGTTACACATAGGTTGAGTTCTATTGTTTCCCGTTACTCATAGGTTGAATACTATTGTTTCCCGTTACTCATAGGTTGAATACTATTGTTTCCCGTTACTCATAGGTTGAATGCTATTGTTTCCCGTTACTCATAGGTTGAATACTATTGTTTCCCGTTACTCATAGGTTGAATACTATTGTTTCCCGTTACTCATAGGTTGAGTTTTATTGTTTCCCGTTACTCATAGGTTGAGTTCTATTGTTTCCCGTTACTCACAGGTTGAGTTCTATTGTTTTTCTCTGCTATTTTCAGATAGGACAGTAATTTTTATAGCGTTACATTATTACGCCCCTACAGCTGAAAGGGCGAGCATGTTTTGATGTAATGGGGATTCGAACCTGCGAACCTCGAATTACGGGTCGAACACCTTAACCACCTAGTTATGCCTGACCTCTTAGAAAGGCAACGACACCCATTTCTATCTGCTTTTTTCTATATGTATAATATTTATCTAAAGCTAACCAACACAACCTTTGTATATGCAGCTTTTTTAGTTCCTACTTTGGGATTTACAAAAATATATTAGATGTATTTTTACACTTTTCAACAATCTCTTTTACTCTTGTAGTGTTGCTTTATCTATAATGAACAGAATAAAGTGGAATGTGAATTATGACTCCGTGTTGTATAATGTGTAGTCCTTGTAAGCTAATTTTGGACGAAGTTTTTATTAATCCTTTTGGAACAACCTCATACAATGTTTACCTCTTCCGTATAGTTTTTACCCCTTTGCAACAATGACAATCTCCACTTGTTCAACTAATTATTCTTATTTTAATTAAAATTTGTTTTGTTTGTTATTAAGCACAACGTTATAAGATGAGCTGTCCGTGATATGTCCACAACGCATAATAATACCCAATTTTTAGCATTATAAGCTTAGAGACTTTCCGCTGGACCGTTTGGAATTGAATTAAAACAAAGATCCTTAAAAATTAAAATCATATCAGTAAATCCAGAGAAAATAACAAATAGAACATGCAGAAATAACTTTCCACTTTTCTTAATACATGACGACCCTAGTGGTTCAAAGATAACTTTGAGTATATAAGATCAGGATTCGACACCTGTGTTATAAGCACAGCGCAGAAATCCTGTTATAGCTTAAACACAAACATAACACCTAATTATGATGTATAGTCACCATCGGCAATAACGTAATGCTATTGATCTTCTTGAAGCCATGTAGTCGACTAGCCATGTTGTTTGTTTCGTTTGGTTTGTTTGTTTTAAATTTTGCGCAAAGCTACACAAGGGCTATCTGGGCTAGCCGTCATTAAGTTAGCTGTGTAAGACTAGAGAAAAGGCATCTAGTCATCACCATTCACCGCCAAATCTTGGGATACTATTTACCAAGAACTAGTGGGATTGACCGTCACATTATAATGCTCTCATGGCTAATAAAGCGATCATGTTTTTTGTGACGAGGATTCGTTTGTTTTGTTAGATAAATAGATGACTATTCAAATGTTGATCTGAAATATCGAAGAACAATCTAAATACATTTTTTAAAATGTTAATTGATTTCATATTAACAAATGACGATCTGAACACGAAGAAAGAGACAAAGGTTAATAAAATTGTTCACATATAACAAAACAACGAGGTGAATTAATCAAAATTAATTAATCAAATTTTACATATTATTCCTTAATATTTCAAGATGTGAGAAAACATAAAAAGTTGTATGTTTTTCTCTGACCAACTGACTTTGAAAACTTGTTGATAGACATCAGTATTTATTGCGAATAAAGATAAATATTTAATGATAAAGTTGAAGAAATAATATTAAAAAATCCACGCTGTGTCACGTTCTGAGCATAAAATACACAAATATCTAGACGACTAATACTGAACGTAAACACAGAAAACTGTTGAACACCCGATAAGTGGTTTTGGTAAGGAAAAGACTGACACATTTGAAAGCTATCTCAAAGCTCTCTGAGCAAATACCATGAAGCTGTATTCTATAACCATTGGTCAAAGTTTTCTTCAAATACTACTTTTTCTGCCTGATAGAGCCTGTGATAACACTGCTGTTATTTATTTGTTTGTAAGCATGTAATGTCTTATTGTTTTTTTATAACAGGTCTAGATCGTTATTAACCTGATATTTATTTGTGTTCCTTCCATAAAAGTCATGGCTAGGTTAAGTATTGTTATTTTATTTATTCTTCAAAACCCTTAATCCAGTGTTTTTAAAATAGGAGGACACTCGAAAGAACCACGGAGCTGTAATAAGTACATAAAATGTTCAATATCATTAATGAACTCAGTGTCCACAGATTCATTGGGCAGAGCCATAGTCAGCATGTGTAATGTTTTAAGTCGTCTTGTGTAAAAAATTTAAGAACCCATCCATTCAAACGTTTCTTTGTTACTGATGAAAGGCAGTATACATATAGTTAAAATATGTAGATATGTAAAGGGAGTGCAACATATGGATCATAAACCAATGCTACTTTATAATATAAATTATAAGTAATACGTATGAGCTATAAAAAAAATTTAATTAAGTCAGGGTCGTCAGGAATATAAGATTGTATTGAATATATTAAAGAATTTGTGTGTAGATCTTAACTGTAGTTTTAGATTTTCTACGTAATTGGTTTTGGTTTAGTTTGTTTGGTATTTCGCGCAAAGCTACACGAGAGTTATCTGCGCTAGCCGTCCCTAATTTAGTAGTGTAAGACTAGAGAAAAGGTAGCTAGTTATCACCACTCATCGCCAACTCTTAAGCTACTCTTTTCCTAACGAATAGTAGGATTGACCATCACATCATAACCCATCCACGGCTGAAAGGACGAGCATGTTTGGTGTGACGGGGATTTGAACCCGCGGCCCTTGAATTACGAGTCGAGATATTTATCCACCTGGCCAATGTCTACATAATTAAATGTGTTGTGGTGTTCCGGGGAACAACAATATTTGACACTGCTATTTCACTATACTGAATTCAGTTTTTTTTTGCAAAATTTCTATTTCATACCTTCTGTAAAGTTAGGTGGGATATTGGAATAAAATATATTACTCATATTTTTATGTATGGAAAAGACTGTTTGTTCACTTGTTGTAGCTCGAAGCCCCACATTGAACTACCTGTGTTCTGTCCACCGAGGGATAATACCGCAGAATTTAATTTCTTAAGTCCGTGTACTTACCGCTGACTTTGTGAAACTTTGGAAAGGCGTTGACTAACTTGAACAAAATATTATTCTCGTAAATGACTCAGTTTTTTCTTCCATTTTGTCGTTGAGTGCAAACTGAATATTTTGACGACATGTTTTTTCTTTGTAACTGAAAGAGCTGTATGTTAGATAAACTGAATATGATAAATCACTAAATAAAACTCACATACGCTGCTAGTTAACAGGATGAACATTTAGTGACACCATACTTGAAACAATCTTATTTGTATTGAAAGGTAACATTATAATTACACAAACAACGAGAAGGGAACTCAATAGAGTGCAAAGCTTCGCCACCTAGCGTTGATCATATGATCATATTAGACATTCAAAGAAACAAAATGTGTTCGCATCTTTGTCTTTATTAACAGACTCAGACTACTTTTAGCTGTACAATGTGGAATAATAATCTACGTGTGTCCATTAAGTTTCATCAAAATCCGATTTCAAATGAGTTATAGAGCAAAAAATAATGTGAAAAATCGATCTCCAAGTAAACAGATAAGGATTTTGTTTTCATATTTATGACGTTGCTGTGACCTTACCCTTTGAACATGACCCCCCAAAATCTAATCACTGTTAAGTTTGGTTGTAGTCCAAATTTATATCAGCTTTCGTTCAAATCCATTTGGCTGTTTTTGGGAAATCCTGCTGACAAACACATACCTATATCTTCGGTGGTGGGTGTAATAAATGTAACACAGCCGATTCCTATTTAACAGTTTATAAAAAATAATACCAAAACCGTTATAAATTAATATTTGCCCTTTAGAATAATAATAATATGTAGCAGCAGCATCTTACAATGTTGTTTTGGAATTCAGGTATTTTATTGGAATTACGAAATGGACATGATAGGTTCCTAAATTGTTTTAAAGTATGCTTAAATGAATCATCACTTTCTACTAGATCTGTTTCTTACTGTATATATTTGCTACAAATACTGTGCCTTAATTGTTTGGTAAGATTACTTGAAAATAACTGATGGATAGAAAAATTAGTCGAAAAACTGTAAATTTTGGAAAACGTTTTTATTCTTACTTTTCTGCCAATTTTCATGTTTTTAAAGACATGTAAACTAGTCTTAAATGTAAAAATGTCGAAATAAACTTAAAAATTAGCTGTTGTTTTTCAATTCATCTTAAATAAATATAGAAGTAATATTAGTCATACTGGCAGTAATGGTAAAATACTTCATATATTTGGATTATCTCTGGAAGTCAATCAGTCAGAAAAATTATTTTTGTTAGTTTGTCATTAATATTAAAGTTACCACACAATAGACTATCTGTGCATCTCTTCTCACCGTACATATTGAAACATGACTTTTAACCTTATAAACCGTGAGTGCCTTGCGCTGAGCCAACGGTAAGAAGGAACATTTATACTCCATAATATGAATATAATTCAAGGTAATATTTTGTTCCGAATCACTATGTTTTTTGTGTGTTTTTTTGGTGAAAAAAACTAGTTTGATCTGTAACGATCTCTTTTAAAAACCCACGGAGTAATCTTACAAAATGATGCAACTATTAGTGAAACATTTTAAACTCTTTTAAAACCTAAACTCTGGGAACCAGCAATGAACAAAACTGCTTATAAGAAACATTCTTGTCTTGTCACTTGTATTTAATTGTGTTTTTTATTTCTAATAATGTAGAAATTTTAAATGAAATTACAGTTAGATATGTGTGTGTATGTCAACACAAGATTCTATTTTAAGATTCTCTGCACAATGTTTAACAGGATATCATTAAATATATAATTAACTGTGCTCATGAAGTGGTTGCAAACCCAACCAATGGTAAAACACTATACCTTAAAGACCACTTTTACCTCCTTGCGCTTAGCAAATATTCATGAATTATTTGTTCGACAAATGCCCCTCCACTCACACAAAGAAAGATCTTAGTCAATATATTTTTAGCTGTTCTGTTGAAGCACTGAACGGGAGATAAATGAAGGTTTCTCAGACAGTATCGATACCCATAGTATTTCCAGAAATACGTATCCAGTTATTTAGTGTAAAATGTTCTCTTTCCGCATGTCATACCTATCGAAACTTCCATACCGAAAAGGGTTATTACATGAGATTCTTCTTGAGTTGTCATGTGACAGGCAGGGGTCGTTTTTCATAAAATTTGTAAGAATTTGAAATAATTTACAAAAAAACACCAACAAAAGCCGTTACATTAAAAAAATAAGCCTAACATAGAAATAATATATAGTTATACATAAAATGTTTAGGATGTTCTTTGATAGCTTGTTTAGGCAGAATATTCATGATGAAACTTTGTAGAATGGACTGCAACTGCCTGTTGTTAGCTACCTTATTTATATTGGACAAGTTCCTAACAGATAAAGCTTGGCATGACCAGATGGTTAGGAAACTCGGCTTATAATCTGAGGGTTGGGGGTTCGAATCCCTGTCACAACAAACATGCTCGCCCATTTAACCGTGAGAGCAATATAATGTGACGGTCAATCCTACCATTTGTTGTTAAAAGAGTAGCCGAAGAGTAGGCGGAAGGTGGTGGTGACTAGCTGCCTTCATTCTAGTCTTACACTGCTAAATTAGGGACGGCAAGCGTAGATACTCCTCGTGTAGCTTTGTGCGAAATTCAAAAATAAATCTATCAGACATATAGTCGAGAGAATCCTCCACCATTGGTTTCATAAGGAAGCAATTTCGAGGATACTCGAGTTCCCTAGTAGGTTGACCTACTTTTAACGAAGATTTCTTTGAAGCTAACCAGGTGCCCGTTTTCTCACTAATGTTGCTCGATAGAGAAACGCAATAGATAACCTTTGGCTTAGATCAAAATCTATCCGGATTCTTTTATATTACTTTTCAGGTTTGTTTTATTTACTCTCTTGTGCTTGTAATTTTGTGGTGTAATTTTCGTGAACAGGTATTTTCTCATCATACACTGCGCAAATGTTTGAAATAAATATAATCTTGCAACTGAATTTTCACACGAAGTCTATTTCCAGTACCCATTCTTCCTCAGTGTGAATTACCTGCACATCACGTCATATAAAGACGTCTTTAGAGTAAAAATGGCTAACTTGTAGTTTTACTGTTCTTAGATATTTATGGTCAGTTACTGTTAGAACCAATACATATTATTTTTTCATTTCTGGGAATAGTGCCGCAGTTTTCATTATAAGATAGTCCAAAAATGATAAATGTAGTGACATTGAAAATCATCATGTTTCAAGAGTTCACAACAATGTACCAGTTGACTTGTGATATGGATTTAAAAAAAAAAAGCACTTATATCATCTGAAGCAGATATCTAATTCTTATATTCTGGATACCACCTTATTGGTTTATAATCAATGGTTCATTCACTACAATCTCAGAAATAGTGCACATGTTCTATATTTTAATGGAGCAATTTATACTAGTTAATGCAATACGTAGCTGTAGTAACTTCTATTCTTAAGTCTGTTTCTTCAAACAGTTTAGTAGTTAAAGGGTTTTATCTCCAGCAGTTCTTGGCGTTCCATCTTAAGTTACAACTGATGCACTCCCTGTCCTACGGCTTACATGTTCCATTCTGAACAAACTATCGTTTAATTAATCATTTGAGTTCTTCTGTACTTCATCACGTACTTCACTGTGAAGTATTTTACTTCCAGTTTTATTAACAAATTCTAGGTTTTGAAGACGCTTAGATGACAATTTCACTTGCTAGTTTATTACTTTCTGCATGCAACATAGGGCAAATCTTTTACTATTGCATCGAGAATATACACATACACACATGGAGTTAACTAATTGACTAACAAACTTGCTAACTCAATATTTTACTTTAATAGACTCAATCAATATTGATTCACTCTCTAACGTTTGATTTAATCTGCTCAAAGTTTTCTAAAACATTGAGAAATTTTCCAAACGATAAGCCACGTGTCATCGAAACCTCTCTTGGCCAAACACCAGTACAACCATATAAGCTCAAAACATACCACACAAAAGTGTATCAATAATGTAACACCTTTGTTAAAACTTGCCTAAAACAAAATAATGATCAGTGCTAAAGAATTTCATTCGGTTTCCATAAGTGTTATACCTTGTAACTGCGGTTTGTGCAAACACTTTAAAACCGGTCTTCCTGAAGACTGTAAGTGTCCTTTATACTTTGTTATAACCTTTTCACATCAGTGTTGTGTTATATTTTCCGCGTGTATGTGTTTTTAACCGTTTGGTCCAAAGTTTGTCAAAGGTTTTATATATATATATTTGTCTGTTGCCTGTTGCAGAGTACAACACAGTGAAAAACCTTCTGTATACTTTTAACTGTTTTATCATCTCTCATATAAGCACAGTTAACCTGTATATTTTTATAATATATTAATAATAATAACCTATGTAATACAGATTTTGTTCATGGATAGTATGTGTTATTTCTTAATTGCTTATGTTGTAAAAGTACAGAAAATGGCCATTATTCCCTTCAAACTTTGTTTTTGTGACCTGGATAATAAAATTTAGAAATTAATCTATTTTCTATGTAAAGACAGGCAAATTTGCACATTTTCATTTACATAAGGTCTGAATAAAACAACATATGAATCAATATTTACATGTATTTATACTAAAGTTATACAAATATGAACAAAAATGTTTAGAAGTGAGTAGTTTTCGAGATTTGCGACTGTAATGTAAATCACTTTCACGTATCAATCCCCAAATATAGTCTCTCATCATGTTTTCGTTATACACTCCCAGGTTACAAAAGCAAAGTTTGAATAAAAAAATAGGTCTTTTCATTTTACTTTAGGCATAAGCAATTAGGAAATAACACTTTCTGCCCAGGAACAAGAAAAAGTGAAAATTTTGTTACATGTAATTTCGCATATAATGATATAAAGGTATGAATAATGTGGAAAAAATAAATAAGAAAGGAAAGAAAAGTTTGTTTTGTTTATCAAAATTTTGATCGTAATTTTTTCACATATTTTCTTAATCAACTATGTATATTAGAAGCGTTTATATGTTCCAGTGGGTTTGGTTTGTTTTGAATTTCGTGCAAAACTGCATGAGGGCATTCTGCGCTAACAGTCCCTGATTTAGTAGTCTGAGACTAAAAGGAAGGCAGCTAGTCATCACCACCCACCGCTAACTCTTGGGCTACTCTTTTACCAACGAATAGTAGGATTCACCGTCACATTATAAAGTCTCCACCGCTGATAGAGCGAGCATGTTTGCCCTTTTAGGGATCGGAACCCACGACCCTCAGATTACGAATCGAACGCCCTAACCACGTAATGCAAAATAATATCCATGATAAAAATATGTATAATAATTAAATGACACACATGTGTATATTTTAATCATTTTAAACATCTTTCTTAATAAAACTTGAATAAAATAAAGAATAGAATAGATCACTACTGTAAGGCATAAAGCAGTTCTTTTCACGCACTGATACTCTTTCACCAGAAAATGTTTGTTTGTTTTCGAAATTCGCGCAAATCTATTCGAGGGCTACCTGTGCTAGCCGTCCCTAATTTAGCAGTGTAAAACTAGAGGGGAGGCAGCTAGTCATCACCACCCACTGCCAACTCTTGGGCTTCTCTTTTACCAACGAATAGTGGGATTGACCTTCATCTTATAACGCCACCACGGCTGAAAGGGCGAGCATGTTTGGTGTGACGGGGATTCGAACCTGCGACCCCCGGATAACGAGTCGAGTACCTTAATCACATGGCCATGCCGGGCCTGGGTTCCAATGGGACGCATCAACACGGTCTATAAAAGTATTCTTAGGACGGCTTGAGAATACATTTTTACTTCAAGTGGGTTTCTCGTCATCACAAAATGCGATGTATAAATATTCTGCCTACATGAAAGAGAAACTTATGCAGCATTTTAATGAGTTCTTCGTGAAATAAGTGGTTATAACAAGCAACTTATCCAAAGACATACCCAACATAAAGTAAAACCGAGATTGTTACCACCAAAATACTCCAAAAACCAAACGTTTCAAAACCAAAACCCACTATAGTAACGCAGTGTATGTTAATCATGTAGTATAGTAAAAAAATTAAATGTATTTAAACCTTTTTATTAGTTTTATTTGAATCATTAGGAAGGGGCACTGTTTACGCTTATATCACCATAATAATCGAAAAAAACGTCTTCTCATCTATTTATTTTGTTTCGAAATTTAATAAATGTAATTCTTATAACCGTTGGAAAGTTATTTCGAATAAATTTTATCTATTACAACTTAATTAGTAGTTTAATCAAATATATTTGAGATGTAACCATATGGAAAAGAAAATCTTAGTCCATGGTGCGAATAATTCTAATTAACAGGAATTCACTTTCAGTCTTCCTGCTATCTTTAGTAATGAAAGAAAGAAAAAGAAAATAAAGTTTAACTCACTCTTCAGACGACAGTAAAGTTTGAATATTACTTCTCGTAAGATAAAAACAAGGGTTTTAACCATCATACATTACCAGTGATACGCATAGTATTACTTGAACATCACGTTAATTTAGGTCTAAATGCATACTTTTAAGCTATTTCCTATTTTCTGATTAACTTTACCTATCACCCATTAGTTCTCCTTTACTCTAGAAATCAAAAGGCTGTCATCACAGACTAAAAAGTATTGCAATTTGGAAATATGAATATTTTACATAGAAATGTGCTTCTGTTTAAAGAAGTTTAAATTCTTAAATTATTGTTTTTATCCAAAACAAGTTCTGCATTCTCTCGATATTCGAGGTTTATTTAGGTTTTATAACTTCATATGAGTTATTCATATATGATAGTAGTCGTACTTCCTTAGACATTTCTTCTCTATAATTTCGCCAAACGTAACGTGAAATCTATTAAAACCTAAGTAATGTCTTAAAAACGGAGAGCGCGAAATTTATAATTTCTCAGGCAATACTCAGAATTTCAAAATCTGCCGAGCTGTCACTAGCTTTCACATTTGTGTCATGCATGATCTTCTATCTTTTCGTTTTTATTTGAGAAACCTACGCTTTCCTTGAACAGACGTGCTTTACTAGAAACATCATTAGATCGTAGTTCTTGCAAAAAGTATGATTATAATTCAGAAAAAGAATCTTAAGTCAGTTTAAACTATCAAAATTTAAGAAATTCAAGCCAGAAATATTTATTTACAATGTTTTTTCGTGCAAGTCAAGTTACATTTAGCGACTCGATAAAGCTCGGAAATAACTGGTTTCAAAACGCATCTGTGGGTAAACATAGTTGTTATACAAGAAATGTAAATATAGTCCACTGCTAGTGTTATTCATTTGTTAAATGAGATGAATGTATGAATCTCCAACAAAGTTTATTTGTATGTTTAGAAGTTTGGTGCAAAATAAACATTAGGACTAATTGTCCATATCCGTCCATAACTCGACGGAAAGCAGCTATTCAGCAGCACCTGCCGCCGTAGTGAACGCATATTATTTTGACACTTCCAATTTTGAGGCGTTATAATGTGACAGTCAATCTCACTACTCAGTGGTAGAAAAGATACACAAGAGTTGTTGGTGGGTGGTGATGACTAGTTGCCTTCTCTCTAGTTTTACACTGGTAAATTAGGAACGACCAGCACAGATCACCCTCGTGTAGCTTTGCGCAAAATTTCCAACAAAATTAAAAACTTACTTTCCATAGACCTTCAAACATTGCAAGAACAGTAAGGTACCCCCCCTATACTCTTATTTAATATTGGGCTCGGCTTACCTTGACGTGAATAATGTGTATAAAGTGATTGACAGTAAAATTCTGACTTAGGGATTGTCTTTATATAAATATATGTAATTAAATGTATTTTAGAAAGAAAGAGAAAAATTGCATCCACAAAACAAAGATTCAATACTGGAAAGCAAATTGTAATGTGGGTTAACTAATATTCCCTGGCGTTTTGAGACACTGGCTAAAATAAGACACAAACTGCTTTAAGGATACACCGTCTGTCCAGTTTTATCTCAACTTTGCAGGCCTCAAATGTTTAGTAAAAAAGGAAAGAAACAAGCAGATGCCCCACATCCTCACTGCCTTTCTTTTCCTCTATGCAGCCAGAGGTGGGAAGGTGGTTACTTGCAAAAAATTAAAAAAATCAACAGTAAGAATACAATACATCAATGGGAACAACAACAATAACAATATCCTTGAAGTTAGCCTTCCATCCCTCAAAATGATGTTTGGACACAAATACATGATGTTAAAGTATTACTATGCTAAACACAACCTAAATTATTAATATGGTTTCCATACACCACTCTTTCAGCTATTATCTGCATCTTCAGTGGTTCTAAATAGATCCAAACAGTAGCAGGTATTATACAGAGAAGGTAACAGAACTACATTAATCCACCTATATAAGATATATAAAAATAAGTAATTCTAATTACTTTCTCTATAATAGATTTTAGAAACTATTATTTTAATATAAAATTTTGTTCAAATGACTATTTTCAAATGTATGTAAATACTTTTCATATTTACCATAAAATAATATAGGATATTTGATTAAAGTTTTTCCATCAAAGCCATTGAACATCAGTTACTAATAACAGTACATTCTACAAATTTTACAACACCTAAAAAGCTGTGAATCTCTAATACTCTGGATGGCATTTTTTAGTGAACTGCTGTTTAGAGAGGGAAGGTTTAAAATTTGATACTAGAAATCATTTCTTTTATCATAAATATTAACATTACTACAATTATTAATTATCTTATTTACTAAATCTAAATAATGGGTTTTATTATTTGCTACAAAGGTGTTATCGATCTGTTGTACTCTATGATAAATGCTACTAGTATAATTACACATCACTGAATTATTAACACTACTTGGAATGTCTACTGACATCCAAAGCTACAAAACGGGCTAAAATGCACATGGTTGGATCAGTACAGATTGACCCCGTGTGCTTTCATGCTTGATTATCAAAAAACACAAATCATATCTACATCCTAAAAAATAATTCCATCTGTGACTAATTATTTATAAGTTTATATATTTTCATTATAATAATGATATCAATAAACAAGCTAGTTTTAATAATTAGAATCTAATATTTTGTATGACAGAATCATGCGAAACTTTAGAAATTTGCAAATCATTCACAGTTTCATGTTTAAAATTAATTACTGTACATAATTGTTTTCGTATTGGTAATTCTTTAATTATATTATTTTAGTTAGTTATCTTAAGCTTAGATTTTATTATCTGGGAAATTAAATGTTTACCTGTTTTTTGTTTGTTTGTTTGTTTTTTGAATTTCGCACAAAGCTACTCGAGGGCTATCTGTGCTAGCCGTCCCTAATTTAATTTTGAACTGTTTAGTTTATATATATACATATCCTAATTACGAAAATTACCAAGTATATTATCTAATAAAAATATCATCTAAATACATGAAAAACCAATAAAATTAACCCATATTATTCTATTTTTACCTCTTTTTCTTGTTTTTATTCATTTCTCATTAATTTCTATCTAAAGAAACGAAATTACCAACACATTGTTAATATTTAAATTTATAAAACTAGTACTATTATAATCTTAATTCAAATCATAAGAGGGTAATTTTTGTATCTAAAAACGTGCAAATTTCATTTTTTTAATTGGTTTATTTTAAAATAAAATATTTCTAAGATTTTTAATGACTATTGAAACAAAGGCGTAGATTCATATGCGAATATTTATAGAATTAAAAGTTTGCTCCACATATTGCATATTACATATATCACTTTAGAAAACTAATTGTTATAAATAATAGGATGAAAATAACTGAAAGAATAACATGTAAAGAATCGTTTATAATCACATTTGATAACACTTGTAGTGAGACGAAAACCAACAGCTAATAAACAGCTGAAAGTAGTTAATACGTAATGGATATTTAATGCTCATAAATTGAACAATAATTGAACAAAGAATGAAATGAAATGCGCATGAGTGTAAATTAATACAGTAACCCCCAACATTTATTAATATTAATTATTAAAGAAAGCTACTAATGTGTTTAATGAAACAGACTACATCAAAACTTAAATTTCATATATATACTGGAGTGAAGCTAAAGTATATATATCCTCACTTAATATTAGGTTACATGTATGTTAATCAAGAGCTAGAACGAACACACACTTACTTGCAACTAAATTATCTATTTAAATTCGCTTAGAACTAAATCTGTATTCTAAATGATGGTCAAGCTTAACCCTTAAGCAACATTATACAAATCTTCAAATGAAACCATTTGTCAACGAATAGTGTTATCTCTACCAGAAAAACCATTCTGAAGGTAAATTAAATAAAACTTTTACAACCTGCTTACTAGGATAAAACTATACAAAGAATAATTTGAACATCTAAAGAGAATTAAAATCCTTCATTTTATAATGTATGTCATTTTAATATGTCTTTCTAAAAAAATTACAAAATTTTCAGCTTAAGATATATTTTATTTTAAAATGTTTCATTTTTATAATGTTTAGTTTTTGAAAAAATTAGTCATTTGTGTGTCGAATCAATTAATTTCGTGCATTTTAATTTCTTGTACTATATGAAAATAATTTTAGTTTTTGTAAAAATAAATGTGATAGCATATGATTTTATTTGAAAATATCTTATATTTCTAGAACGATGTTTACTCTCGAAATTGGGAAATTTTAACGATTTTAAATAAAAGTTGGTTATATGATAAAAACTAACTGTACTTTTTCAAACGACAATTTTGTTGGACTATTGACAAAATTTCTGTGTGCACTGTTATTGGGCTTATTTGTAGTTTCAATTACTTTATTACTTATTTATCGCATAACAATGGGCTTAAGGTTTTGGATAAACATGAAAGGAGGCTAATACGGACACACTGTTAAAACTTCTAAATTATAGGTTCTTTTAAAATAGGATGAGTGGATATTATTTTTTATGCTCACTTTTGTTACCCGACATGTAAAGTGCTTTACGTAAAAGATAAGTTGAGAGAAGGACCTCAGTTTCAATACACTATTTTTATATTAAAAAGTGAAAGCATTTAGCAGACAAGTACACCTTTGTTTCAATATATTTAACAATAATTATAATAAGATAAATCACAGTTACCTAGAATTAAGTAAAGTTGGCAAAAAACACTTACAAATGGTGGTCTGACAAAATTATGTTTTTGGTTCTTAATCTTCATCATCAATTAGTAGCAGTAAAGAGCGTTTTCTGTTTAATCTCCTAGTAATACAGTTTCTTTCTTTGTTGCTAATGTCTGGTTTTATGTATAATTTACTGAGTAATTCAATAGCTTAAGTAAAACAACAGCAACAACACAGATTAGATAGGAACATTTTATCTTAATCGGTTTATCTGTATATTTTGTGTTGTTTAATTGATGAAAGTAATACACCATTTAAGACACATGTAATTGTTATTGTTGGAAACAAAGATGCTTTGCTACGTGTTTCAACCACGTGCTGGATGATGTGAAAAGATGCCCATAACATTAATACTTTTTAATTTTAAATTCGGTAAATAAAAAAATTAAATATACCTTTAAGAATAATTATGATGCTTTTTTTTTCATTTTTAGATGCTTCAACAGCGGCACATCTACGTACTTAGAACTCCAAGATCTTGGGTTCAATTCCACATGGTCGACGCAGCAGATAACTAGGTGTGACCTATAACTTTGCTCTAAACCAAATGATCAAACAAAATTTCTTAGATGCGCTGCTAAAAGTTTCGTTAGAGATATACATTATAGCTGATATTTGGTGCTAAATGCACACTAGAACATAGATTATTTTAGTTATGTTTACAATGAAACACAAAGCTGAACAATGGACGACTTGTGCTCTGCCAACCATGATTATTAAAACCTGGTTGCTTATGTTGTAGGTCCAAATACATTCCGCTGTGTCAATGGAAAGCTATTCTTTTGGTAATTAACTCAAATACACAAACTTAAATGTTCCAGTACATCCTGCATGTAGATTGTTTCATTTAGTTTCAAAGAAGAAGAAATGAAAGTTAATATACTATTAAAGTTAACATACTTTTAGTTCAGTAACACTATCTGGACAACGTAATATTACAAAGTTTTGAAGTTGCTAAGAATAACATTTAAATAAATGTATTTAAACAGACAGTTTAGTAAACATAAAGAGAATATTATATCTTTTGTTGTGACTCACTGTCCAAACGTATATATATATTGATAACACTATGTAACGCAAATTTTGTTCCTGAATATAATGTGTTATCTCTTTATTGTTTATGTTGTAAAAGTACAGAAAATGGCCATTATTCCCTTCAAACTTTGTTTATTGACCTAGATAATGAAATTTAGAAATTAACTTATCTTCTATGTAAAAACGAGCAAATTTGGACATTTTCATTTACATAAGGTATGAATAAAACAACATATGATTCAAGATTTACATTATTTATACTAAAGTTATACAAAAATGTTTAGAGTTGAGTAGCTTTCGAGATTTGCGGCTATAATGTAAATCACTTTCACGTATCAGCCTCCAAATACAGTCTCGGCATTCGATTTTGTTAGAGCAAGATCCCTGATCAAGTCACTGAGATTTCTTTGGTTGGGGTAGTATGGGTTTCTCTCACCAGATGTACCTCTGAAATTGTAATCTGGTTCTTCAACATCTACCTCCTCTTCTCATTTGTTGCTTCCTTCTGAAGATGGCTGTTTTCTCTCCGGCGGAGTGGATACAGAGAATTCAGGGTAGTGTGGCACTGGGCGATGGATGATGAAAGATCCGGATACATGATAGCAGATGCATTCTTGCCAGTCTGACGTTTTGAAGGGTCCACCATTCAGAAGTGGCAATTGTTTGAGTGGTCAGTGGTTTCACGCCAAATTCTTGGAATAGTGAACTTCATGGCTTTCTTTTCCCCTCTGTACCATCCTGCAAAAGAGCAAAATAAAATTGTCATTATGAAGAATAAATTTATTTCATCCACAACTAATGTGCAAGAGATTCATGCAAAATATTTTATGTGATATGTTTCTATACTATTAGAAATTTAAAAAAAAATAAATTAAAAGATATTTAAATTTTAAAATGTCTAAAATTTGTATAAAATCTTACTATTCAAGCAAGCAAAAATTGTCTTTCTTACCTTTTAGAGTTTTTTTGCAGTCCTCGTAGGTAAAATGAGGTGCCCATGGTTTGTCCTAATCCCCGAAAGGCATGCTGAAATATGCCTTGTAGGCTTCACACATTTTAGCAGATGCTGTCACAAAGTACTATTTCGCTCTTGTCTTAATAAATTGGCCACATACATAGCAGAATGCGTTTGGAGAATGCTTACAGCTACTTGATGCCATCTCTGATAAAATCAGATAGGTCTATGTGTTCACTTAGGCAGCTAGAACTAAACTGAAGTAGTGAGTGGTCAGCCCCTGTATATATATATTACTATGGAAAAAACTAGAAAATTCTAAACGGTTCTTGAAAATTCTTGCAAGCTCTACAACATTCTAGAAAGTTCTTGGAAATTCCTGTAAGTTCGAAAAAATTCTCTATCAGCTACTCAGCACTGAATCTACCTGGAATGTTCTGGAAAATTGGTAGATTTGAAAATTTCGTTACCTAGGTCAGAAAAGTAAAGTTTGAAGAGAAAAATAAGTCTTTTTCATTTACTTTAGGCATAAGTAATTGGGAAATAACACTTTCTGACCATTGTTGCATTGTGTAATTCATTCACGACAACACAGTTGAAACAAATAGTAGATAAAAGACTGAAAGAAGTTTTCAAACGTAATAAAATTATTTCATCAAAAGAATAAACTAAAAATGTATATTGATTATCGAATGATCTAAAAAAAAGAGATTTTCCTAAGGAAGGTATTTTAAGTTTTGAAATAAATAAATGTGGTTTATTAAATAATTTAGATTATATGAAAATTGGAAAATAATAAATATATTTTCTTCTTTATTAATAATTTACTTCGCTTCTAAAAATGTAATATATATTTTAGAATGTTTAAGTTATGGTGAATTTTATGTTGGTGACATAGATTATTTAGGATTAAGGTTAAATTTAGGTCTATATAAATTCATCGTTGTGACGACGATTTGAACCCACAACCCTCAAATTACGATTTGAGTGCCCAAACACTTGCAGTGGTTAGAATCCCAGATAGCCCGTTCTGAAGAATTGCACCAGAACAAACTGTGCTCAACACTGAACCACTTTTGTTCATTAAGTGACTCTCATTGACTTAATTTAAGTCTGGAAGTAAGCACTAAGGCGGTTCTACGTAGAAAACTGAAATGATTGTAAAATTCACAGAAATGAGAAAATAAAGAAAATAAGTGTATGGGAATTTCTTCAAGACATACACAGTGACCAGGGGTCCGGAAGTTGACAATATATCGTTAAGGGTAAACAAATAAACATTCAGAAATAACCCACTTTATAGTATAGATTGACATCGTAATGTGATAACATATATAAAATAAATTAACTACAGTTACGACAGAAAGTGTTCGTACGCCGAGTAGGTTTTTGCTCATAACTTAAAAAGTATCACGATTAGGCTAATAAACGTATGTTATATTATAAATATCATACTACACACCTATACATAAATTTGTATGTAAATTAAACTAGAAATAAACTGTTTATAAACAAATAACCAAAAATAGGAGGAGCAAAAAGTGTTCGTACAGTTCAGAACGTGTGAAAAAACTGATATTCCCGTTAAAAATTTGTTTAGTTTGGCGAATAAACTTCATTATACCATTCCAGAACTAGACACTGGGTTCATAATTATTGGATTTTAGCCAGCAAAAAATGTACTTCCGGCAATTTAGCGTCGTCTTCGTCATTATCTGCTTAGTCATCATGGCGAACAGAAAACAATTGTCCAGTGATTTAAAAAACCGAATTATTGTAAAATACAAAGCATAATTGCCAAGTTTAAGCTCACATGATCAACTGCTAACCTACTTTGTTCCGGACGCCCACCAAAATTCCAGAGAGAACCAAGAGGACGGTTCTCAGAGAAGTTAGAAGGAACCCTCGTTTAAAACGTAATGACATACAGAAACTGGTAATGGAAACTGGAGTTGAAGTAAGCACCTCTACAGTTACGAACATGTTACGCTCTCTTGGGTTCAAAGCATGCCGTCTTCATAGAACTCCATATTTAAAGCCTGTTCATTAAGGAGCACGATTTAGGTATGCAAGAAAGCATGTAGATAAACCCTTTACCAATTGGAAGAGTATTCTTTGGTCAGACGAGACTAAAATCGAGCTTTTCGGCCACAATGACATTTGCTATATTTTCCGTAAGAAGAACACCGTCCTTACAGTTAAACACGGAGGTGGCTCGATCATGCTTTGAGGTTCCTTCAGCTCTTCTGGTGTAGGCAGCCTTCATCGCGACAAAAGAATCATGAAAAAAAGAAGAGTACGTTGATATATTAGGTACTTATATCAAAAATGATATCGGAACTTGCGGCTTGAGCGTCGTTGGATCTCCCAGCACGACAATGACCTTAAGCAAACATCAAAATATGTGCAATCCTGGTTGTAGAGGAACCATATAAGCGTTCTGGAGTGGCCCTCGCAGTCACCCGATCTCACCCCAGTTGAAAACGTTTGTCATGAGTTGAAGACCAGGGTTCATCAGCGTCATCCGAAAAACTTGCAAGAGTTGGAGGCCTTCTGTAAAGAAGAATGGAAAAAATACCAGTACTGTGAAACGATCATGGAGGGCTATGAGGAGAGATTGCGCCAAGTAACTCACCTGAAAGGCTACATAACTGACCATTAAAGTAGACGCACGAACACTTTCTGACCTTCCTATGTTTGGTTATTTGTTTATAAACAGTTTATTTGGTACTTAATTTACATAAAAATGTATGTAGACGTGTTTTAGTATAATATTTATAATATACTATACTTTCATTATCCTAGTCGTGATACATTTTAGGTTATGAGGAAAAAACTACTCACGACGCAGAGGTACAAACACTTTCTGTCCTAACTGTATAATGATATTACACTAAAAATGTTTTAGAATCACAATTTCTTCTTATAAGTTTATAAATATATAGTAATCTTATGTTTATATAGCTAAAATTTTGTGGAGTATTTGAAAACCGTGTCTCTATTTACAAAATAAGAAAAAATATTTTTGGCTGTTCAATAAATCATGCCACCTGCTAATGAAGACAAATATTTGTAGCTTCTAGTTTCATTACTTCATCTAATAAATTATGTTTATCGGCCTTATTAACACGGCATCAATTAAGAGTTGCTTCTTTTGCAAATTGTTATATGTTTGTTAGCATTTTTCTTAAACCAACACAGCTACATCAGGTCTACTGATGTTTCCAAAAGAAAAATAACAAATTAAAATTACTTATTAGGTTTTCACAATACTTGTTTTGGTTTAACTAATTTTAAGTGAAATCAGAATTAAAATAAGCGTATGTAATACAACATCTGATATATATTAACAAATAGGAATGTCATTAAAAGTCATTATTGTGTTTTAAAGAAATCCGTTTTAAACAGGAAAAAACATTTGGAATGAGATTATCTTATTTTCCTTCGAAAAAGCTAATCATAATTTTTTGTGTTATACAACGTATGAGAATACATAGTCAGAAATCTGACTTTTTATGTTTTCGTTGAACTGTATTAAATCTTCTACGTTTCATATTTCACTCTCATTAATGTGATGGTTTTCATTTCCTAATACAATCAGTTTCTTTAAAAAAACACTTTAACAAGTTTACTACTAATGGTAAGCAAATCTGAGAAACAAAAATCGAAATTAAAGTTTGCTTTCAAACTTAGTTACTTACAGAATTTTAAAAAAATTAAATTTTTTGTAAATTTTCGTTTATATTCTCAGGATAAATAATTTTCAACATCATTGAACTAGCAAAATTTTAGAATGTTCTTTTTTACATTAAATCAAACTGGTGACAAACAAAACCAAGTATTCGCTTGACGTTTTCTTCTTCCTTTTATCTCATTGTTTGATCAATTGCACAATGTGAAAGTAAAGTAACACTTGAAAAGGGGCTTTATAGAACACATTCATTTTTACTAAATATGTTTTTAGATAAGTTGATTGCATGACAGATTACAGTGCGTTACTTATCTTAGTAAAACGTGGGCAGGCTGTTAATTATGTGTCATAATGATTTGAAAATAGTACATTTAATTATTGGTTTACAATTTCAAAACATATGTTAATAATTGAACAAAAACTAGATCAAATAAATATTAACTAATTCACATATTACAGATCACTTTAAAATAAATTACTTGCAGTGATTTAAATTCCAAGTAAATAAAACAGTTATAAAGCAAAAATATTAACTTATATTTGTGCTAAGAAGGTAGATAAAATTTTCAGCCTGATTAACTCATTTCTTCTTTAATTCTATGAATTACTAGCAATTTACTGTAATAATAATAACATAGAACACGATTTAAATTGTAAAGAATATTTGATTTTTTTATTTCGTAAAAGAATAAATTAATGTTTGCCTATAACATATAGACGTAATTTAACATTGCCATTAAAACTAATACAAAGAATTGAGTATCTTATAATGAAACGATTTTCAATGAGCAGATAAAGGAGTCATGTGACGCCAAGAGCCGATATAAAATCTTAGTGATCGAGATATGTCGTTTTATACGAAATGACCGATTGTGTAAGTAAAAATTTAAACGCCATATTTTTAACAAACACCAATTTTATTAATCAAAATATGCTCCATTTGTTACAGTGGTTTTCTACCAACAGGCTAAAATGAAAATGTCTCTTCTCTAAAAAACTCCGTTATTTAAAAGACAATAAACTCTTCAAAGGTTTCGACAATAATATTCTGATTCCTAAATGGGATTTTTTTCCGGAAAAACAACTCCAAGTGCCGGAAAAGGTAATAATCAGTTGGAGATGGGTCAGGCGAGCATGGTGGATGCTCCAAAATTTCATATTTGAATTCTCTCACATTTGAAATGGTAATTTGTGAAGTACGAGGTCTGGCGTTATCTTGCAGCAGAATCAGTCCATGATGGTTCTTTGGTGGTTAATTTTCGATGCATTTCTTCAATTTGTTGGCATTGATACCATGCTGTATTTGTGTCGTCTGGTTGAGGAAAGCAGTAATGGATAAAATTCCCTCTGGAGACCACGATACTGTGACCATAACCTATCTTAGATGCAAAGGCTGTTTCAGCACGTGTCTTGGAGATTTACTTGCATCTAACCAATGTCCTGATCTCTTACAATTGTTGTACAGGATCCACTTCTCGTGGTAATGATTCTCTTTAAAATGATTCGTTCTTGTTCCTAAATAGTTTCTGCTCTTTCGTCGATTTGTGCTGTACCCACTTATCCAAATTTGTTAACCTTTCCTATTGCACCCAAGTGACGAGAAACAGTTGCACTGAAAACTTTTAAGTCTGCTGCAAGTTCCCGAACTGTCACTGATGGGTTAGTTTCGACAATAGCTCTTAATCTTTCTTCATTCACAACAGATTGAGGCTTTCCTCGAGGCTCATATCACAAGAACAAAATTTCTGAAATCAACACAGAATAATCCATTGAAAAGTAGTCCCTTGTCCTTGTTTTTAGCGCCTCGACTGCATTTTTTTCGCCTAATTTGAAGTCATACAAAAACAGTAGTCTTAATTCCTTTGAAAACATCATCTTGTATTGGGTTCCAAAGAAACACAAAACAATTATGATACAACTTGGCATGACAAGCATGTGAGAAGTACGGCACGTTCGTCCATACTGAATAGCATACAGTCAAATTACTGTATCCAACTTATCCTAATCGCAGTCACTCTTCAACTAAGCGAAGTTGGCCATTTCATATAAAACGACCTAATAGCTTGGTATTATGTAGATAGTGTTATGCCGCTTTTAGGAACAGTATCTAACATAAAACATATAAGACTATAAAAATGTGTTCAGTTAGAAAATGTACAGTTTTCAAAATGAAATAACCATTGTACTTAATGGCATTGTAAAATAAGTGTCTATGGATCAACATGGCCGCCATGCCTATCCTGAAGGAGAGTTGCAACAAGGCGCATACCTCAGGCGTGGTAAGCAAAGTGTAGCGTTTTGTAACAGGTGAAAATCGACGAACACAAATATCAGTGTCGAAACCTTCCAGTGTGACCCACACAACAGTATACGACATAATGGAGAAGGAATTGCGTCGGAAAAAACAAGACAAGCCGCGTCTACACATGTTATTTCTACGATATATAGTTTAACCGTCACTAACATCTAGCAGCTGGAGAATGAAATGCGTATTCATGTTATTCCATATGAAGATATATTGTTAAAGTTCCCAGATGCAACACCTATACGTGTGCGACTGCATTTTTGAAACGGGTGATGAAAACCGTTATTTTCTTACTACATGGATTACAGATTACATGTAGGAAGCCATGTTATACTTTGGACATAATAGCTTTATCTCGGTCATTAAATAGAGCATGACTAAATGTTGCGACATTGACTGTAACAATACAATGAGGCTTCAAAATAATTTTAATATAACGTACTTATCCTTTATATGTGCACAGCATTAATGTTTATATCAAATAGTGAAATTTGGGAGTCATGGTTATACAATGTATTATAATCGATCCGAATCAGTCATCAAAATATAGCTTTTTTATATTAAAATATATTAACCTTAGGAGTTTAGAAGTATGAATAATAATTCTAATATTTATATACCTTCAGTAACTAATTTTGTGAAATATAGATATTATTTATATACCTTCAGTAAGTAATTTTTAATAATTGCTAATACAAATTAATGTTTTTCTCTTTCTCATACAAAAGCGAAAATTATTTTTAAATACTGGTTGCAACCATATCCAAATATATCATAACTACTTTTATCCGCATATGAATAAAACAAGTTGTTACACAGTATACAACTTTGTACATATTGAGAGTAAAGCCTTTTTAAGAGAACCCAACTTTAAGAGAAATATATATGTAATGGTACCAATAGGTTGATAATATAGTATTTGAAAACACTCAACACAATCACAAATGCTTAAATGTAACAAACTGGCACTTATATTTATAGTATATTGCAAATAAAATTATCTTTACGATATATTTTCAGTGCCTATATAGAGATATATGGAAAAGGCACTGTATATGAGCTTTGTACAATGTTCTCTATGAATGCAGGCATGTTTAAAGGCCTATGATATGTAAATCTTATTGTACCTTCAAAAACGTTTGGTTGCGGCTGCTTTGTTTGGTATATAACTCCTTATCACAGGAATTTTTATCATAAGCTGAAGCTTTCTAGAATGACAAGAGTTGTGTTCTGCATGAATATGATTTTTTGGATAAGTATATGAGAAATTTGACTGTAATTGTGTTGAGTTAACTGTAAAACAGTATTTGTTTGGGGAATTATTGTGTGTTTTGCACTCTATTAATTGGGAGTTGTAGAACTATTTACTCATTTGAAGGATAATTCGTTTCCAGCAAGTTAACGACTTAGGTCACAACTCCTATAAGTTAACATAACATAATGTTTAGGAACAACAAGGACCTGTTGTTCTATCTCGGTTCCCTCATCCTCTAAGCCAAACTGAAACTGTTAAATAAAAAGCAAAACTTAAATCCAGGCCTTATCTTCCATATATCAGTTATGTTTCATTTAAAACGCACTCAAAGTTACTGCCTCCACATCCAAAGGCTATAGGCCAACCACTTTATTTAAAAAATAAAATTGCCTTAGATGAAGACGGCGTCTACCTTGCTTAAGTCTAAATTTGTGTCTCCTATTTCAATAATTCTCACTCTTAAGTAGGAAAAATGTTTATGCATCGATATTGTAATTTCCTTTTATAATCTTAAACATTTCAATCACATCCATTCTAACTTCTCTTTTTTCAAGAGAAAACAAATTTAATGATCTTAATCTCTCCTCATACGACAACCCCTCTATCACAGGTATCATTTTAATAACCCCCCTCTGAATCCCTTCAACAATTCAATGTCTCTTCTTGAGTTAGTGAACACTCCAAATATGGCCTAACTAGTGACCTATATAATGAAATTATAATCTCTGTAGACTTGTATTTCATATGTATGTAAATACAACCTAATATCTTAAAAAAAAAAGGAAATATTAATCTCACTATAAAATTCTTCACTAATTTCACCAGTTTAATCTGGTGATCTGTTACAGGTTCCTGCTAAGAGCTTTTGTTCTCTATATACACTAACGGAAACCCAAAATGGATTCATTTCCTTGCTATTATCCCTAATATTCTCAACTTCAACCGGATGTAGCATGCACTTTATATAAAGAGCCAGTCCTCCCCCTCTCTTTACTTTATAATCTATAACCATCTATTTCAAAGAAGTTTCTATCGGCAAAATAATTTACATTTGACTATGTTTCACTTATTCCCATTATATGAAAATCTTCTGTTCCTACCAGTGCGCTAAAGTCATCTATTTTATTTCTTATACTTTCGACAATACAGTAGCAACAATTAAGTGTATTTTTATAACTACCATACTGATTTCCCATGATAAACTTTCCTCTACATCTCAATTTTGTTTCATTAAGTTTATCTTTGCTCTCACCGCTATCTAGTCCGAGTTTAAAAGCTAAGTTAATAGTCCTAGCAAACATGTCAGACTCTCTCCCACGTAAGTGTAAACCATCCATACCAAAATGTTTCATCCTCCCACTGAACTGCTCTCATAAGTCCATTCAGTTAATCTGCTTATCCTTACATACTAATTTCAGCCTAGCTTTTAGCCCTGGTGATCTACTTAGAATTTCATCTCTACAATAAATTATTGACAATATCCCTGACAATTAATTTATGGCCTTTATCTTTAAATACTTTTACCAGCCCTGACCCTCTTTACTTATCCATTAGTTCCTTTAACTTACTCTTCCCTCTATCGTTAGCCCCTACGTACACAACAAAGACTGCATCGTTGCCAGTCCTCTTCATTATATCTCTTACTCTGTCATTTATGTCTTCCACCTGCGCCCAAGGGTAGTATAATCAAATTATTTCTCTCTATTTACCCCACAGACTGTTCTATCCATATGTTGTATCAAACAATCACCTATAACTTTCACCTCTTTAAGTTCATAATCCAAATTTTTCTCTATTCCTTTTACTTTTCCTCCCTCCAATAGTTCTTCATCTACATAAGAAGCAAGGACTGAAATCAAGATAGGAAAGACTTAAATATTGGAAATACTCATACACAACACAAAGATTATCACCATGTTCAATGTGTTTAGGACCAAATTAATTTAAAATGTTATGGAAAAACCTCTTAACTCTCATCAACTTTTGAGAATGACGAAATAGATTGTACCCTTATCAGAATATAATTGTGAACATATATTACCTAACAGCAACATCTACTTCGGCCAAAGTATAGTAGGATCAAAACACAAAACAATTTTTATTTTTATTATTATTACATGTCTTGATATGCTTAACCAGAGAGAGTACTATAAAAACTAGTTACAAAAATAGAAACCTCAACTGATTACATAACATTTATTCATCAGTTGAGCATCTTATCTGTTATCGATACTTTAAATGAATACCACCAAAACATACCATCTCGTGAGGTTCGGAATTAATTTTAAGTTAAAAAATTTACCAACAATGTTAAATAAGATTATAAAATAAATAATAGTTTGTCAAAATGTTTTAGAGGATCGTTTCAAAAATGTATACAGCATTAAAAAATATATGAAAATTCAGATATAAGTGTGTTTTTGTGTGTTTTTCTTATAGCAATGCCACATCGGGCTATCTGCTGAGCCCACCGAGGGGAATCAAACCCCTGATTTTAACGTTGTAAAGCCGTAGACTTACCGCTGTACTAGCGGGGGGGCCTTCAGATATGAAAGATATACTGCAGTCACAAATAATGAAACATTGCAACTAAATGGTTAATTTGTAGTTAGTTAAATGTATCACTATAAAATAAAAAAGAAGCAGCTAATACTATTTTGTATTGCTTGAAACAATACGTTCAACAATATATCACTATAAGATATTGTTTCAAAGCTCTTATATTACACCCAACATTTCAACCAAGTTTACTGACTGAATTAATCTTTTCAGTTTCTATATAAACCAAGTAATATTAATGATATTCATATGTGGACTTTGTGAATGTCAGACAATGTTTCTGAGTATGTGTTTTTTCTACTATATAAGCTCAATACTTTTGCTGCATGCTTTGAATCTTTGTCTTGGTGAAAGATGAATCCTTACTAAACCAAACATGTTCCAGATTAAAAGACATGGCGAATAACAATCTGCTTGTAGCCCTTAACAGTCAGGTTTGCTCTAAAATAAATATCCAACACCATTGCTCGAGATGTAGCATGTAACACCTATCAGTCCCCTGGTATCCTTCACAGCTCATGTTGTATACTTATCATAATATCGTTCTTCTTCTTTCCACCCAACTGTCTTCAGTTCTTGCCAAAATATTTTACTTAGATTCACTTGTAAATATCACTCTCTTCTGCACTGGCCTCTCTATAATATTATTTTTTGTCCATTCCAGGGTTTTGGTTAGGTTTTCTCTTCTAAAAAGTGGTTGTTTAGCAGCTATTTATCAGTCTAGGTCACATTTTGCTGAAGTGTATTTTACTGTTCTAGAGGTAAAATTCATACATGTACTCACAGCTAAAGTATTCTATAAAAGGCATACCTTTTGAATTATTTAACATAATACATAAAGAGTTAGGGCTTTTTTCTTCAACTCCTTCTGTTACAAAGAGGGCTACCCTCAGGATGTCCATACAATTCCTATCGAAGTTTGAAATTTATCCATAATATGCCGAGTGAAATAACGTTCACTAGTCAGAATTTTTATTTCTACATAGCACTTTTTTTCCAGAAGCCATGAATAAATTCAATACAATACTGTTTGGAATAGTACCATGCCTCTACTTTTAGAAACATCATGTTTTTTATATCCTGTTTCAGTGAAGGTGCAATCAGTAATAGTCAGTTTGTAACATAAAAAAACCATCACTCGGATATATTACAAATGTAGTATCGTATTTAAACCGGGTCTGCTAAATACATATGTGTTTTGAACATTTAAAATATTGCCACTGAAACAGTTTAGCTTCGTGTAATTGGTTGAATATCAGATAACAATATTAACCATCATTTTTATACAAAGGAAAGAAAATAATCCCTGCATCACAAACAACTTATTCTCTGTTGAAACTATGAGACAACAGATGTAGTTTTAATATATTTTATTCAGAATTACATTGTTAATTTAATTAGTTTTTTTTTAATTGTCGTAATAAATTATTGGTTTGCCAAGATAAAAATTTGAAAATGCAGACTGTAAAGGTAATCGAAAAAGGTGTGTAAAATATTATATGCTCAACAACAGAAATATGTAATTAACACACGACCTTATGGTCTTATTTCAGACTGGCCAGTGAGAGAACAGTCGTGTGATAATATTGAATATAGTGAATGGAATTTAAGAATCTAAAAACAGTTTATTTAGAACGTTGATGATTAGGAGAGAAGTGGTGCAGAAGACGTAAATTATCACATAAAACCTAGAATTACAGCCGTGAGCAACCGGTGCTAAACTCATTAATTAAACATTGGAGTTCTTCGAGAGTTCTTTATGACGAGAAACCCACTTGAAATAAAAATGTGTCTCAGAACGGCTGGTATGGGTATTAACACTTTTATTGATAAGGAGAGAACAACGAAGGTCGAAACGTTGTTCTCTGCTTATCAATAAAAATGTTAATATTCATACCAGCCGTTCTGAGACACATTCTTCAAGAGTTGTATGACACATTGTTCCTTGACACCATATGAGGACTTATGTCTTAAGAAAGCTGACCCATAGAATATCCTTTGTAAAAGGTGACCATTGTAACTTTGTCTACGGGAAACTGTTCGCAGAAAATTCATTAGTGAATGAAAGTGATTGTGAGAACTGTCATTTTCAAGCCCAACCTGGATTAAGTCGCCAACTTTATTATGTATACAGATATAGTACTCATGAATAGTATCTGATAGAGTAAGAGAATTACCTAAGAATGGAAAGTTATATGAAGCTTCATTATTCCAAGGAGCTGTTAGGTAATCCATAACCGCAGTTTCATTATTTGGCGAGTTGTTTATTATTGTGTACATATTTGTAAAATATACTTAAATTGTGTTATACCTGTTCGTGTGTTTTTTTCTTGTAGCAAAGCTACATCGGGCTATCTGCTTTGTTCACTGAGGGAAATCGAATTCATGATGTAAGCTTTGAAAATGGCCTGGCATGGCCTAGCGCGTTAAGGCGTGCGCTTCGCAATCCGAAGGTGGCGGGTTCGCGCCCGAGTCGCGCCAAACATGCTCGCCCTCCCAGCCGTGGGGGTGTTATAATGTGACGGTCAATCCCACTATTCGTTGGTAAAAGAGTAGCCCAAGAGTTGGCGGTGGGTGGTGATGACTAGCTGCCTTCCCTCTAGTCTTACACTGCTAAATTAGGGACGGCTAGCACAGATAGCCCTCGAGTAGCTTTGTGCGAAATTCCAAAACAAACAAACAAGCTTTGAAAATTCGTAGACTTACCGCTGTACTAGCGGGAAACATATTTGTTCTTAATTACTAATAAGGTTTTGACGCAGCTAAAATCGTAGATATAGTACTGAAGCCCATAACATATGTATTTTATAAACATTATTTTCACATTTTCCATAACTACTTCAAATACTGAGTATATTTGAATACTGTGTACACAATCTTTTCGGTATTATTTAACTAACTAGCTAAAAATGAGCATGTGAGTTGAAGACCAAGACAGACATCTACTAGATTTACGGTATAACGTTTTTCAGTTATGAGCTACTGAACTGAGTTCTCACCGCCATACTTCTTCATCTGGGTCTTATGAATGAAAACGAGACTGACCATTACTTATAATGTTTCTTTGTTTGGAATTAAGTAAAAAGCTACACAATGAGCTATCTGCGCTCTGCCCACCACGGGTATTGAAACCTAATTTTTACTGGTGTGAGTTTGCAGACATATCGCTGTGCCACAGGGAGGCTACTTATAATGCAACAATAACTAAAAGTACGGATTTTAACTTCTCGAGATTAGAACCATTCGTTCCGCAGACTGACACGTCAACTACCAGACTAGTGTGGCCATCCGTGGCGAATTATTGTTGTATTTCTTGTGAAAAGTTTAAAAAAATCATGTTCGTTAATTAGAGCACGTATGAATAGGGATGTGCTTTAACTATAACAAACTGAATGAAGCCTCGTCATATGTATCTCGTATTTATGTATTAAAACTGTATGAAATAGATTATTCGCTTAACTGTCCAATATATAATACAGAGATTGAGTTCATCATGCTAAAAGAAATTTAGAGTTTTACTATTTCTCTTCTGTCCATGTCGCCACATCTAATTATGCTCTATGAGACGATGGTGTATTATGACAGTATTCCTGAGCTTCTGTCATGTGTAAAATATACCTGTCGCTTTTCATGCCTTCTTGAACTATCTGATGCGTGAAACTGCAGATTCCCAGCACTCGGCTCGGCAAGGCCAGGTGGTTAAGGAACTCGACTCTTAATCTGAGGGTCGCGGGTTCGAATATTCGTCACATGAAACATGCTCGTCCTTTCAGCCGTGGGGGGCGTGATAATGTGACTATCAATCCTACTATTCGTTGGTAAAAGAGTAGTCCGAGAGTTGGCGGTGTGTGGTGATAACGAGTTTCCTTCCCTCTGGTCTTACACTGCTAAATTAGGGACGGCTAGTGCAAATAGCCCTTGAGTAGCTTTGCGCGAAATTCAAAACAAACCACACAAAACCCAGCACTCACTTCAATAATTATAATCAGATCGCAAAGGAATTCGAAATCGTCGCATTCTGGAATTTGACAGGTAAAATTAAAATGAAATAGCTGCTTCCTAAATGAATGAAGTAGGGGTAGTATAACAACATTTAGCACATGACTTTGTCGCTGTTTAAAACGAGATCCTTCTTGATTATGTTGCATAATGTTATCTGCGACATATAGATGGCTTCTACCACTTATCTTTATGTTTATGAGTTCTTACTTGTCATAAGTTGCCGTGCTTTTCTTACCTTAGGTGGAGTGCGACTTACTGTATGTCTCTATCTGGTACTCCAACTTGATCTATATTTCTTTGTCTGAAAATGGCATTAAGTTTAAGAGATACTTATGCCTACGCCTTGGAAATTCTAAATTCCGGATTTGAACACATCTTTATGATATGAATATATGAATTTTTGACACTAGTTACATACCCTTCTAAAAATTATCTATTTTTGTTGTCATCTCACTACCTATTTAATTTCAAAATGTAGTTGTGATACTCACCTGTCACCGTGACTATATCGGCAGTGAATGTCACGTGACTTACTTCTTTTCAGTATAACATTCTGAACCATCTTGTATTTTACAGATTAGGTATTTTTTTCAGTTATCTATTTTTTAAAAGTGAATGAACAAACGATAAATATAATACATACTTTACGTAATGTGCTCACAGAAATATTTTGTCGATTTTTCAACACACCTAGTCATGAATTTGTTTGCAATAAGCCTCGATCGTTAATCATTTAGATAGACTCTGGTCAATACATCTTAGTGATAACACACGTAATGTGTTTCTGACGTCAGTATGGGATTGTTAGTAATCATGAGTGATGATTTGAAAGCAGTTTTCACGTAATTATTATGCCTACTCACGAAACTCAACGAAAGCGATTCCTAAATGTGTGTGCAATTAGCATGGCGTGATAGATAAGTGCTAGAAAAAAATCGACAGTCATATTAAATTGAACATAAACATAGGCTTTTTATAAAACATACTTAATCTTAAGGCAGTTTTATGTTATTAAAAGTACCAATTCAGAGCTGCGTGAATGAGAAGGTGGCTGATATTGGCAAGGTAGCAAATTAAATCTGTAACCTTGTTAGCAAATACTGACTTTCTCAAACACAAATTAAGATAATTGTGTGAGATAAAATGCTAAGAGGTGAATGGAAGTGACAGTAGATCAACGTTTCAAGCAGCATGTTAACATATGAAAATATACTGTCGCTTTTTATTTTCAATGGAGGGATCGTAAGCTGATGACCTTTGATTTATACAAAATGTTAATCTATTATTTATCGTCGAGCGCTTTCTAATGTTCATATTAACTATTCGATTTACATTATTTAAATGTTCACATACAATCTATGTCTCAGATACAGTCGAGTTGGTCGCAGTTAATTTAAGCGTTACGTGAGAGACCACGTAAATTATGGACTAATATCTTTATAACCATCATCTGTTTATCTCCTGTTAATGTTTCACAAGTTCTAAAGCTTTAGGTCTACATTATTAAATACGCCATTAATTTTTATTACTGAGAACAGAAACCAGGCCGACTGCCTTTCAAACTACAGCTTGAAAGACTGCTTATTTGAGTAAATGACGTAACTTCTAATTTCTTTGACAGTAAAACTTGTAAAATGGCCCGGCATGGTCAGGTGGTTAAGAGAGTGTACTCGTAATCCGAGAGTCACTGGTTCGAATCCCCGTCACACCAAACATAATCGCCCTTTCAGCCGCGGGGGTATTATAATGTGATGGTCAATCCCACTATTCTAGGTAAAAGAGTAGTTCAAGAGTTGGCGGCTGATAGTGATGACTAGCTGCCTTTCCTCTAGTCTTACACTGCTAAATTAGGGACGGATAGCGCAAATATCCCTCGAGTAGCTATGCGCGAAATTCAAAACAAACAAAACCTGTAGAAAATTCCAAAACCGAAAGTTTATTTTGTTTACATGAATGAGTAGGCTATTATGACGAGATAATGAATATGGCCAACATGATCATGTTGGACATTGGTGATTTATCTTTTCATTTATTACGTTAAAACGTAAGTCATTGAAATTACATACTTAGCACACTTTAAGAAACATTTTGAACTGTAGTATATACAATCACACATATTGACATTGAAGAAAAGTAACAGAAAGCGAACCGTTTAGCGTTTTATTTGAAAAACAAAAAGTTTCCCAGTAGCTCAATGGTAAGACTGCATGTTTATAAAGCTAAAATTGAAATTTCGATACCTTTTGGTGGGCAAAGCACATATAGCCCATCGAATATCTTTGTGTTTAACAACAACCAACAAATAAAAATTATAAAGCTAAGAACATCGACCATGTTTAAGTATCCGTTACGGGTCCATTGTGTACTTTTGTGTTCCGTGAAAAAAACAAACGAACTCATCAATGAAGAAAAAGTCTTTGAGTTAATATTGATTTACGTATGTTCACCTCCGTAATGGGAATATTTTTCGAAATTTATCTTCGTGAATAAATATATATATGAACAAATATTAAATTTCTGATCAGATATTCTGAATATCATTATGAATTGTAACATGTTTCCCACGTCACTTAGTCGGTTATAGAAGACAGTGACCAAAAATCCATTAGCAAACGTCTACTGGAATTCTCTACTGTCACAAATCATTCAATAATATAAAAGTGTCAAATAAAATGATTTACAACAATGCGCGACCGGCTCAAAAATATGGTGAATTCGGTTCACAGTCGTATGTCTGCATATGGTATGTTAATAATAACAAGTGCGAAAACTTTAAAAAAAAGTTGAATAACATAAAATGCTTACCTTTTAAAATCGAAATATAAAAAACACATTTTCTCACTCAGGTGAAAAAAACACCTTCTATCCTTCACATACCAAATAAAATACCTTCTATCCTTCACATACAAAAAAAAAACGCATTCTATCTTTCACATACCAAAAACCAGCTTCTATCTTTTACATACAAAAAATAAAACACCTTTATCCTTCACATACCAAAAAGCATCTTTTATCCTTAACATACTACAAAAACACCTTGTATCTTATATTTTTAAAGAGGCTAAACATCAAGATAATTACTTTAAAAGGTTATAAATTAAGATTTCGCTGTAAGAATTAACATAAAAAGAACTACTGTAACTAATGATATACATTTTTATAATGACAGATTTAATATGATTATTTTCTCTATTTAACATTATTCTTATGGTAGTTAAGACATTACACATTACTTCTATATTTGATCATTTGTACTTATTCAGCATCTTCTACGTTCGACTGTGATACACACTATACTGATTATAAGGTAACATTAGATGTGTATCACGTACACATGAAAATGTGAAAATGCCCTTTTCACTCATTAACATATGTTTTGATACTTCCACAAGATGCTCGAAGTCTCCATAATATTCGTTTACAGTGGTCCACACATTCTTTTTACAGTGGTTTCACATACGTAACTACACAATATCCAATGAATTAAAATGGTTTGCAATGCTTCAATAAATAAAATAAATAGCTGTCATGAAAGCTAAATGTGACAGAACAATTGAAAAGTATGGTTATGCTTGATACAGCACAGAGTATAAGGATAAGATACTCTCCTACCCATTATGTCACCGAGGTATGTAGCTCTTATAAGATCACTGAGTGAGCGTGGTCTATATTCATAGACACAGCTTTGAAAGAAAGCAGATAAAAAATTAACCCGACTGACAGCATAGATTTTTAGCACGTGTTACTATACGTGACATATAGGAAATTGTACCATCTAGAACCTGATGTATGATTAGAGGTCGGTGAAAACACAAGAGAGAAGTTTTGAAACATATTGGATAGTACATGCACGTACGTTATGTCTTCAAATTCTGAGGATAGATATTTGTTTTTAAGTTTAAAGCTATGCAACGACGTTTTCTAAGTGATTTAAACAGTTTCTAGACACTTCCTTGGTCTTTAAAAATAAATATACTTTATTTGATTATCTATGGTTTACTTTAAAAGTATAATACATTGTCTTGTCGAATTTCAATATGCTCTTTTTTCGTGTCCTATGCAAGAAATGGTAAGTCATTCCGAGTTTTAAACTAAGTAACTATAACAACACCAATGTTGGGTTATATCTGCTGTGTTTAATTTTTATGGATTTTTTTCAACAACAATTTCAACACTTGTGTTAACTTAAGGACCAGTATACATTATGAATTTCTGTTGAAATTAGTTGTCAGTTAAAACTGCCTCGAGACATTGGATAACGACAATGGGTTGTAAGCATTAATTCTGTAAAAGTGTGTTGCGTTGTAAAAAAGGAAGCAATAAGAGATCCTACAGAAAAACAAAAACACTAGTAAATTATATACTAAACACCGTTCAAATTTGCAGGCCCATCATAGCTAGGTGGTTAAGGTACTCGACTTGAAATCTGAGGGTCGCTGGTTCGAATCCCGTCATACCAAACATGCTCGCCTATTCATCCGTAGGGTCGTTATAATGTGACGATTAATCCCAGTATTCGTTGAGAAAAGAGTAGTCCAAGAGTTGGCGGTGGGTGGTGATGACTAGCTGCCTTCCCTTTAGTGTTACACTGCTAAATTACTAATGACTATTGAAGATAGTCCTCGTGTAGCTTTGTGCGAAAATTCAAAACATACAACTTAAATTTAGAGGAAATTGAAAATGCAATCACTGTTAATTGGATTAAACCATCTGATAGGTGATTGATGTGGTTTTAAGGTGAACAATTGTAGAAAATTATACTCACCTGTTGCTCCAAATTAGTCGTATTTCTTTCTTAGTTTTCCTCTCTCTTATTTCTGTAATAATACCTGCAAGTTTTCTTTCCATTTGTAGTTTCATTTTTTTTACTTTTCCCATCTGCTGTTAATATATCTGGTACTGTATTATTAAAATTACTTGTTCTTATGAAAATTTCGTCTTGAAAATAGGAGAAAAATAGAAATTCTTGAACATGTATAACAGTGTTTTCCACTTGCTTCTTTTTGCACAACGCAATACAGTCTTTATCACAAAAAATAACAACCTAACAATGTTACAAATGCTATAAATTATTTTAATAATGAAGGCAGTGAAATAAAATGATACCAGATTGCTTCATTAGGAATGATAAATTAACTGATTAAAATCACGCATTTGACGAGGTGATCTGTTACTTTTGTTGTAAAAACATGAGTAAATTCAAAATGTTCTTTATAATTGTTACCAGTTAAACAAAATCAAATTTGAGAATGGATTTCATTCGTGCAAATCTTCTGTTCACGACACCACTTGCAACTCAATTAATTTAATGAAGGATCGTATATAAACCCTCTAAAGCCCAACATCTGTTGTTTGCTTTTATTTGGTACAAATCCACGCAACTAGCTATCTATCTGTGTGTGCTCTGTTCACAATGGGAAGCGAATTCCGTATTTTAGCTTTTCTAGTCCGTAAATTTACTGCTGACCAACCGGATGTAGAAAAGCTAAACAGATAAAGGAAAAAAAAGAGAGACAGTTTCTTCAACTTCTGAGTCTCCTGGTTTGACAGCGATAAGTCTGCGGATTTATAATGCTAAAATCAGAAGTTCGATTCCCCTCACTCGACACATCACATAGCTCGACAGAGCTTTGCTATAAAAAAACAAATTTTTCATCTAGTGGTTTGAAATTAAACGATGAAAAACTTAAACATTTTTATATGCTCAAAAAAGTTATTGATTATAATTTCCTTAAAAAAACAGTTACAGCATTCGGTTACGTCATTACTTGCTATTTTTCTTTTATTAACAGTGAGTTTCTCACAGTTTTAGAAAATAAAATACATCCTGGAAGCTATTAAACATTGATGTCTCCTATTTAACTTTGATATTCAAGTTAATTTTTAAAATCAAGATACCATATTTAAAATAGTACTGCTTGTCTGAAAATTTAATATTTGACTTTTAACAATTTTCTTAACTATTTATTGAAATCCTAAAAAAAAATCACTAAAAATTATAAACTATAATTACCAGTATTATTGACTTTCTAGTCGTGATATAACATTAGATTTCAGTTTTTAAAAGTTACTCCTAAAAAAAAAAAAAAGACATGTTGCGTAGGATTTTTATAACCTAAACTTTCGCTTATTTTTACTTCTCGCTCGCAGGCAACTTCATAACTCATTCTTTTAACAATCTAATATACGACATTACAGTACATAGGATGATCTGAGGTTCCAGTAGCTGAAAATATCCTTGTCTATATTTTCTCAACAGAATACACATACTGGTGTAAATAACGCATTGCTGAGAATATTTATACACCACTGAGATATAGAGGAAATTGTGACATTTGGTTATCTCAAGCTTTTAAGTTTTTAGCTTACTCATTGTAGTGACAAAATTTCCGAAGTTTATTTGTTTATTTCAGTATCTTATGAACAACATTTACTTTGCTATAAGTCTTCTAAACAATAAAAAGTGAAATATGCGAGCACGCGAAGAATATATCAATTTTACAGAAATCTAGGTGGTCGAAAGTTTAAGCGCTACAAGTAAACATTACAAATGTAAAATGTTAATGTTAAAAACCAACATGATTGATACGGTGTTGTAAAATAACCTATTTTTTAGAAAAATTCTCTTTATTTTAATCCGAAGGTCGTGAATTCGAATCCTCGTCACACCATGCACGCTCGCTCTTTCAGCTGTTGGGCATTATAATGTGATTGTCAGCCCCACTCTTCTTTGGTAAAAGAGTAGTCCAAAGTTGGCGGCTGGTAGTGATGACTAGCTGCCTTCACTCTAGACTTACACTGCTAAATTAGGGACGGCTAGCGCAGATAGCTCTCGTGTAGCTTTGCGCGAAATTCAAATCAAACCAAAACAAAACCCGTTTTTTCTTTTTAATTTCTTCAAGTGTCTTCAATGAAAGGTTCGTCACCTCATTAAGGAAAGATTTTAAGAAACGTTCACAAATAATCTCTTCTTAGTTTTATCGTTGCATTGTACAAAACATAGAATCTGTTTATCAACTGGTGTTTTCTTTTGCAGCACTTGTAAGTGTTGTTCCCAAAAGTGCATCAGCTAGCTTATTTTTCCACTCTTTTGTTTTTTCATAAAAGTAATTTCAAAGGTGCCAAGTTTCTGATAATCAGTACCGAATCATATTTATTGTTTTTCTTAATTGAATATTTATTACTAAACTGTAATTGATGAGAAAATACAACAGGGTTGATAAAACAAATTCGTACTTTTTATTTTTAACTCTTTTCACAGTGTTGTTGTTGTTTTGAATTAAGCACAAAGCTGCACAATAGGCTATCTGTGCTCTGCTTACCACGGGTATCGAAATCCGGTTTTCAGCGTTTAAGTCCGCAGTCATACCACTGAGCCACTGGGGGGCTTTTCACAGTGAATGAAGGATTAGAGTCTGCTGCAAATATTCAAAACATTTTAGAGTTGAGACAAGCAAAGTAAAAATATGAAATATTTTAAATTACTAATATATATATTACATCGTAAAATAAGAACTATGATAATTTCAATCATATCATTCAATATCGTACAACAAAATATAGTTGAATTATATTATGCGCTCCTGAGACTGCACACTTGTATTGGTTTCTTTCTTTGTTTTCGAATTTCGCGCAAAGCTACAAGAGAGCTATCTACACTAGTCGCCACTAATTTTGCAGTGTAAGATTAGAGAGAAGGCAGCTAGTTATCACCACTCACCGCCAACTCTTGGGCTACTCTTTTACCAACAAATAGTGGGATTGACCGTACATTATAAAGCCCCCACAGCTTAAAGGGCGAGTGTGTTTCGTGTGACGGAGAATCGATCCTGCAACCCTCAGATTTCGAGTAGAGCACCCTACTACCTGGCCATGCTGGGACTGTTTATATTAGACCAATAAATAATGATAAATAAGTATTGATATGTGATATCACACAAATATTAATAGTAAATGTAATGCTCTATCAGCGGAGGTGTTTTACATACCTTGGAAACGTTTAATCCGCTGAATGTAATTGACGTCGAAAAATTTCAATATTATGTAATTTTGATTTTATTTCAATTTGAGTACATGTCCTACATATATCTACATAATTTTAAATACCCATACATTTCTAGAGAATTGCTTTTTAGGTCTTTCATGGTGTTTTATTAAAGCAAAGCTATCCAATGGACTATCTGTATTCTACTCATCGCAAGAATTTGAGCTCCGAGTTTTAAAGCTGAAATCTGTAAGCAGGAAGAAGCGAATGTTTTGCAGGAAAAAAACAGAAAGAAATGTAATATGCGTTTACAGGATAATTTCATAAGTTAACTGGTTCTTCAGTAACTGTCTTAATAAAATTTATAATTCTACTTTCAGGAATTTAGCTCGCTATATTCCATCTGATGAATCAACAATAAGTTTACAAATTTATAATGCTAAAATCCGAAGTTCGATTCTCCCCTTCTTTAGACAGAGAGCCAACTATGTAGTTTTGTGCTGAATACACAGCTCCATATATTCAAACGTTGTTTAAAGAAGTGTTGAACTATTTAATATTATCACAATAATTTTCATCTGTTTGAAAGGAAAATAAATAAGCAATAGGTGTCAAACTTTTTCCTTGTTCATATCAGCATTTAATATTTAGTTATTTTGAATAAAATACTGTGGAAAAATGAATACAATTTTGTATGACGTCATATCTAAAACCAAATATGATATCTGTTAGTCCAGTCACGTGGGTAGATTCTGCAAATATGTGCTCGAAACCACGTCCGAGAAGTCTATATCAACAATATGGCACCAATAACCTTTTTCAGACAGTAATCCAGCCGTGGAAAGCTCTGATTGTCGTTGCCTCAGTCCCAGTTGACCAGAACTTTATTATTATTTATGAGGTAGAAAAACATAAGTTTTTTCTGAAGATAGAATGATGAAGTGAGGGTTTTTAGGGGTTTTTTACGTTATATAATTTGTAGCCATTTACATTGAAATACTTTGAGGCAAAAATTAAAAATAAATAAATACGGCTATCCGATTCCGTGTAAACTGCAAACGACATTTTAAATGAATATTTTTGTTCTAGCTACGCCTCGTATCGTCAGGCTAAAAATTATTTAGCAAACAGTTAATTACGTATAAAATTAATCAAAGATTGGGTTTTAAAAAATACTTTGTTCATATTACACACACACACGTACATATGTATATATAACTGGAAGAAAGAAAATTTAGTTCTAAAAACATAAAAGTTATATTTTCTCTATTTATAATAATTATCCATTTTTCAAAAACCAGTTTTTGAACAAGTAACAGGATTTCCAATGGGAGTTAACTATTTTACTTGCATAGCTAATTTTTGTCTTCACTATTATGAGCGACCCGGCCAAGCGTGTTAAGGCGTGCGACTCGTAATCCGAGGGTCGCGGTTTCGCTTCCCCGTCGCGCCAAACATGCTCGCCCTTCAGCCGTGAGGGTGTTATAATGTGACGGTCAATCCCACTATTCGTTGATAAAAGAGTAGTCCAAGAGTTAGCGGTGGGTGGTGATGACTAGCTGCCTTCCCTCTAGTCTTACACTGCTAAATTAGGGACGGCTAGTACAGATAGCCCTCGAGTAGCTTTGTGCGAAATTAAAAAAAACAAACAACGAAACTATTATGAGAACAGATTTATTGAAAACTATCCATATATTTTTACTTTAACTTACAGATATGTAGATGATTTCGTTAGTATGAATAATCCTGAAATAAATAATGTTACTAACACTATTTATCCAGTAGAATTAAAATATGAAAATACTTCAATACCTAATGAAGAAGCGCGTTGTATAGATTTATAAATTAAAATAATTGATAAGGATACCAATGTAATTATTTTTGATAACAGAAAATATTTTCTCTTTCCAATCTATGGTTTACCCTCTTTTCATAGCAATGTACCATACCCTTCCGTTATAAGTATTATAACTTCGGAATTATTGAGATATTGCTATTCCTGTATTTTATTTATTTATGTGAGACTGGCGAATGGAAGTTAATACTAATAGACAGTGTATCCTCACTCCAATGTGGGTTCAACTTCCACAGTCACCTCCAAAACCTAGGGTACATTTTATAACTCCAACATTATAGCTTGTACCCTGGGATATTTTGAATTGCTGCATCAATTTTTGTTTGTTTGTTTTTTTTCTTCGGCTTGTTTTTAGGTTATAACAAAATAATTTAATCAGTCAGAGGACTGGATTTGCTGTTTTTAACTATCCTACCTTTTGATGTTGTTTACTTAACTTGATTAGTGTTAATTTTCTCTAGTAAATGAATAAATATATATATACATATATATGTATGTGTGTGTATGTGAGAGAGAAAGAAAATTTCAAAATTATGAAATGTCTATGGTTCTTAAAGTATGTTTTGTAGTTTTTTTAAGATGTACTTATTCTACTCTGAGGCCCGGCATGACCAGGTAGGTTAAGGAGTGCGACTCGTAATCTGAGGAGCGCGAGTTCGTATCCCCGTTGCACCAAACATGCTCGTTCTTTCAGCCGTGGGGGCGTTATAATGTAACGGTAAATCCGACTATTCGTTGGTAAAAGAGTAGCCCAAGAGTTGGCGGTAGATGGTGATGACTAGCTACGTTCCCTCTAGTCTTACACTGCTAAATTAGGGACGGCTAGCGCAGATAGCCCTGGAGTAGCTTTGCGCGAAATTCGAAAACAAACAAACAATCCTACTCTGTTGTATAAACTACATCATTATCAGAAAAGTGTAAATATTGGAGGTAGTTTGTAATAGAATTTTTAGTGTGGTTATTATTAGACGTTAGGAATTTTTAAAACTTTCAAGGGCAGAGGATGATAAGTAATGTTTATAAGAAATATTTTAGGTTGGTTTTATTTTATTTATATTTTTGATATTAACACATCTCTTTAGAGGTAACTGCCTTCTCACAACGAGCTGCAGGCAATGAAAGGCAGTAAGAATTGAGACATTGTGGGTGTATGCACTCAACCTCTGCACCCTTAATTAATTTTCCATGACTACTAACCAGTTTTTTATCTGATTTTTATATTTTGTCTGATATATGAGATATTCTCAGTGCTTCCGGGTGCTATTACTACAAGCAGTCTTCGTTGTGATCTTTGAATTACGAATGGAAAAATGAGATGAGTTTTTAATTTTTAAACGCTTTGAAATTTTCTCATATTAAGTCCATTATTTTGGCTGCCTATTGACAATTGATATAAATAATATAATAGTTTTGAAGCTATTCCTTTTTTTATATATTTTTATTTATTTTTTAATTTTTCAGGTTTTATTTAGGTGAAATTTCTATCGAGCAGAGATTTTAAGTAGAATAAGAAAACTTAATCCCTTTATCAGAGAAGTAATAAAGATATCAATAAAAGCGTGTGAAATAATAAAATGAAAATTTTTAATACCCGCTTTAATAAAACTCATTATTAAGTAATATCAAAAATTATGTAGATATAATCAGATATATTTAATCTTATCATAAGTTATGCCATGCACTTTGAAATTAAACAAACCGAGATACATGTACCAATAAGTATTTCAATAACACGGGAATCTTTGTGAACAGATTTTCATAACACAAAGAAAATGATAAACTATTAATAATCCTCATCTTTTTAGTTCCGTTTCGTATTGTTTCAAAGCGTATAGCCTCCCAGTGGCTCAGCGGTATGTCTGCAGACTTACAACGTTAAAAACCGGGTTTCAATACCCGTGGTGGGCAGAGCACAGATAGCCCATTGTGTAGCATTGTGCTTAATTCAAAACAACAACATTCAAAGCGTTTGATTGGTATTAAAAATAAAAATAGAAATAAGTTTTAAAATGCCAAGCTGATCATAGATGCGTCAAATACTATATATTTTATTTAATATGCTGTTTTGTTTACAGTTAATCCAAGAGCGAAATAAGTAAAATTATTCAAAAACGTTTGGAGCAGTTAGACTTAGTTTGGCAACTAATCGTTTTTCAATTAACTTTACTCGTAGTTGTTACGTTTCATAATTCATATTTGAGCCTCCGATTTATTATATTACGTACGTTACATATTACGATCTCAAAAGGCCTGAACATTAATTTGAGCTTAAAAGTTAATTAAATGTTAATATATATATATAATCAAATTTATAATATTAAATTGCCAATAACATTGATACACACAAAATTTTCTTTCTTAACACAAATATATTTTAATACACAAACAACAATACAATTTATAATAACTGTTATTACAAATAGTTATAACAAACAATGATTTGTATATAAAAGTTTTGCAATCTTACAAACGATACTAAGACATATATTTAATCTGGAATTTAATTTTTTATCTACGGTTCACGGAGAGCGAATTAATTATGGTGATACACCGGTACACTTTTCTTAATGGCTAGCTTGCTTGAAACATACACACGCCGTACAATGTTAATTCTTATACTCGAGAATCTTCTACAAATTGAGAGAACAAGAAGACTTCCGCAATACACATATGCACTTCTAACTATATATATATTAAACTGAAACAAACATATATTGTAACATTAATGCATTATCCTAAATTCGTTACATAGTACTGATAACATTATCGTTAATCATAGAGCTATGCAATAGTTTATCCGTACTGTGCCCATCGCGATTGTTAAAACCCGGGTTTTAACGTTGTAAGCCGTCAGATATTTTGCTGATCCCCTAAGGGATTCGCATTGCTCTGAATAAGAAATGATGATGGTATTTCCATTATTATCAACGATTTAAACGTTATAGAAATTATTTTATATTTCAGATATTTTACAATATCATTACACCTCGTTTACACGCTTTGTTGAGGATGAAATAATTGTAATTCGAATTGTTCAACTCACGTAAAGATTTCTCTTCCTAAAGCCAGTTTTAGTCTTTGTTAATAAACTTGGTTTTCTTTCTTTCTCATAAAACTGTAACTAAGAGCAACTAAACTCGGGCGTAAAAAAGAAATCAATTTAAATTCAATTTAGTTTTTATAGTATTCTATTTCAAAACAAGAAAACAATGATTGAGATAGAAAAATATCTGAAATTTCAGAGTTCGTTCACCAATTTGGAAGATTTCTCATCCGATGTTCATAAATTGTTCTAAGTTTATTTTGCTTCCGAGCAACATGTTCAGTTTCTGACCGTCTATTCAATTGAATTTACATATTTGTTTTTAAAACACTTAAATTACTTGACAGATTTAACTGTAGGAAAATAGGTAGATTAAATAAAAAACTTCTTTGCTTTATAAAAGAGTCCGTTGAAACCTAACCTAACGGTTAACATGTCGGACTACCTACTTTGATTGTGTGTCTCAAGACGAGATAGTCTTGAACATGTTGATGTTTCTTGCTTTCAACTGTAGGCACGTAATAGCCAGGACAGTTAACCCCGTTACTCGTTCAGAAAGTTGACCGCAGATCTTATGACAGCGAGTGGCGTAGTAATTAGTTTGTCCTTAACTTTTGGTTTGTTTTGAATTTCGCGCAAAGCTACACAAGGCCTATCTGCGTTAGCCGTCCCTAATTTAGCAGTGTAAAACGAGAGGGAAGGCAGCTAGTCATCACCACTCACCGCCAAATCTTGGGCTACTCTTTTACCAACGAATAGTGGGATTTACCGTAACATTATAACGCCTCCACAGTTGAAAGGGCGAACATGTTTGGTGTTACGAGAATTCGAACCTGCGATCCTCAATTTACGAGTCGAGTGCCTTAACCATCTGGCCATGCCGGGCGCGTCCTTAAGGACAGTTACACTTGAGAATCTGTATTGTGGCTGCTTAACATTAGGTGCTGTTCAGTTGAAAACTTCAATTCTCTTTTATAAAGTTAAATAAAATGCAGAAACATTATACTAGTATTGATACCTTTTGCAAATATCGTTATTGCTCAGAAATGAATTTAACAACACACATCGAAGATCCATAAACAAGTAGGTTTGCAACATTGTACCTTCAAGAAACATTATTTATCGGATTATCAAATCCTATTGTGTTGAATTAGGTATATGATCCCAGCCTGAATTCCTGAACTCATAACGTTTTTTTATTCTTCATCGGTTGTTGTTTTACTCGACGCGAGTAAGCATTGCCAGTTTCACTCAAATTTTGTTCCAAACAATTATAATTTGTTTAAATAATTAACCTATAAATGATGGAAATGATTTAAAATTGCTATCACTATAGAAGCTAATTAAACTTCGATTAGCGTTTAAATTAACCCAGTACCTTTCCTATTGGAAATGATGTGTGTGTGCGCTTGAAAATAGAGCATGATATAAATTCGAATGTAGTTATACCAACTGAGTAAGACTGGATATTATCTTCAGTGTTGCTGCCAACTAAGGAAATACCGAGAGTAACAGTTTTATAAACCGATTGATAAACTTTGTTACTCTAAACTTGGCTTATAAGTAGCAGCACCAGTTAGGTTCATTTAGTAATCTTATGATGATAAAATGACCATTTCTTGTCACTCTCTCTTTTCTAATATACATTGTAAAAGGGTTATTAGCTTTTTTCCATTAAATGAATCCAAAACTATGCATAGTGATACAGGGCTGATGAAAATTAAACCTTACGAAATTTCTTGGTGAAATAAATTTCCTTTTGTTAACCGTTTCAGTCATCTAGTCATTATTCTTAATTTATTTTCTCTTTGATGCTCTGGTAATTTATCATCTTAACATTGATAAAACTGTTTAATATCACAAGCTATTTACAGAACATTTTGTTTTATTCATGGCCAATGTGTTTAGACAATTCTAATTTGGAGTAACTAATATTTTGATCGAAAATTGTTTTTGAGTCACTTGGGCGGTTTAATACTTGGATAATATTTCATTTTGTTATGCTTCCATTAGCTCCGTAGGCCATTAGTTTACAACATTACTTTCTAATTGTGTGTTACTTGATGTGCCAGTACTGACAGGCCCGGCATGGAAAGGTGATTGGGGTGCTCTACTCGTATTATCAGGGTCTCGGGTTTGAATCTCCATCATACCACACATGTTCGCCCTTTAGCCGTGGAGGCATTATAATGTGACTATCAATCCCACTATTCGTTGATAAAAGAGTAGCTCAAGAGTTGGCGGTGGGTAGTGATGGCTAGCTGTTTTTCCTCTAGTGTTACACTGCTAATTAGGGACGGTTAACACAGATAGTCCTCGTATATCTTTGAGCAAAATTAAAAAAAACTAACCAATACTAACATCTTTACCGTTCGATACGAAATAGTACCACTACTGAATTACAAAGGATCGTGATGAATTATAATAGTATCTTTTAACTTGCGTAAAAGTTGCAAAAAAAAGTACAATTTCCCAAGAATGCGTAAACAGAAGATGCGATTTAATAACGCGGAAAATTTCTGTTGCGCGACTTTCACGTTTTACTATGCACGTGTACTTAGTGCTATGAAACGTAACTTTATGGCTAAAAGAATTCGCACTCACTACTTTAAAGCCTTCACTCTACAGTTATTAATCTTTTTAAGTATAATAGTATTGTTAGAGTAAGTTATTCATAAATTAGTTACTTATATCTTGACAAAATTATTTAATAAACGGAATTACAATTGTCTTTCTCGCCGAATGAAACACGTCATCAATAATGCATATGGCAGACATAGTGTGGTTGAAAAACTGTCACATACAGTTCTATTTGGAACAACTCCTAAGATTAAATAAAGAATGTAATTAAGAAATAAAATTAGCCCTATAGCATTCTTATGTGTGAAATATAATTAATGATGTATTTTAAAGTAAGTTTTAACGGTTTCGCTACATAAGTTACAGCTGATTTACGACTAATGTTACAGTAGAAGGAATAATTTTTGCTGTTTTTTTTTACGTCATAAAATTTTCAGGTAATTCACTATTAATTACGGGACCATAATTAAACATCTGAACTAGCATATAATTGTATCATATTTCTAAAAATTAATACTTAAAAATATCTCTAACGTCTAATATTTTTCTTCTAGTATTGAGGGCATGATTCCGTAAAACGTGTTTCGCCACCAAACAAGTCCCGAAAAGAAGGTAAGATAAAGTTGACCTTGGAGTTAAAAAATTTTTACCAAATCCTAATTTTCGTGTTATTAATGCATATTTGTGACGAGTGACAATTTTCTTAAAGAAGATTATTTATGTACAAACAATACATGTAATATCTGCGTGATCGACTACACATTAGACAATAATTAGATTGAAAAGAAATCTCTTAAAATTTCAATTCGTGTTATTTTAGAATTTGCAGCTGTAAATACCTTTTTGATACAAATTTTGTATAATAATTATGGAAAGATATTAAAAGTGTTACTTTAATTTGAATGAGAACCGACTAACATTAACGTAAGACTAAATATAGACGATATGTCATCGTCTATCATCATTTATTCATCTGGTTTTTTTGACAGTTAAGTGTATAGTCATTGCTTTTCAATATCTAGGCCAATGAACATATAGAACAAATATGCATTTTGCGTTGTTAGACTCAACCACTTATTTGAGTAGAGCTTCGAAAGATGAAAATAAGAAAAGGAAAAATAAAAATAAAGAAACTGTTTTAGCATTTAATAAGGAAAATGTGAACACTATGAAATTAGCCTAAGTACTAGCTGGTCAAAAGTTTAAGACCATACTGAAATGAAGCGTTAATCGGTAAACACGTAACGAAATTTAGTTATTTGTGTTCAAGCATTAGCGTTGTCAACCTCTCCCACTGACATCTCCTGTGTACATTGGGTAAAAATATGGCAAAGACTAAAAAGTTGACAGAGTTTGAACGTGGCAGAATTGTTAAGCTGCAAAAGCAAGGTCTCTCTCAACATGCCATCGCTGGTGAGATTGAGCGTAGTAAAACTGCTGTTGCAATTTTCTTAAAAGACCCTGAGGAATATGGCATGAGAATTTCAAGTGGTCGGTCCAAGAAAATTTCGCTGGCGTTGAGCAGGAGGATTCGACGGGTTGTCCGGCAAGACACCAGCCGATCCTTGAACCAGATTAAGACCCTTACGGACGCAGAATGCAGCTCAAGAACAATAAGACGGCATCTACGAGAGAAAGGCTTTAAAAGCCGTAAACGTCTTCAAAGGCCACGTCTCCTTCTACACCACGAAATAGCTCGGTTAAATTTGCTGAGAAGCTACAAACATGGGACGTAGAAAAGGTTTTGTCGTCTGATAAGAACAACTTTAACCTGGATGGTCCAGATGGCTTCCAACGTTACTGGCACGATAAGGATATCCCACCGGAGACATTTTCTACACGACACAGTGGAAGAGGTTCCATCATGATCTAGGGTGCTTTCTCCTTCCATGGAACAATGGAGCTTCAGGTTATACAGGGGTGTCAAACAACAGCTGGCTACATTGGCGTGTTGGAGAGAGCATCCTTATTGACTGGAGGCCCGCGTTTATGTGGAAATAACTAGATCTTTCAGCAGGACAACGCTGCAATCCACAATGCCCGCAGGACAAAGGAGTTTTTCATGGCGAACAACGTGATTTTTTGGACCATCCAGCGTGTTCGCCCGAACTGAACCCTATTGAAAATGTTTTGTGGTTGATGGTAAGGGAAGTCTATAGAGATGGACGTCAATTCCAAACACTGCATGATCTTCGTGAAACCATCTTCACCACTTGAAATAACATTCCAGCTAGCCTTCTGCAAACGCTTATATCGACCATGTCAAAGTGAATGTTTGAAGTTATACGCAATGACGGCTGTGAAACTCAATACTGAGACCTCTTGTTGGGCATTTCCTACCCTGTTTAGGACTTCGTTTTGGTATGGTCTTAAACTTTTGACCAGCTAGTATATAGGCTAATTTCATAGTGTTAACATTTTCCCTATTAAATGCTAAAAAAAAATTATTTGTATTTTCCCTTTTTCTATTTTCATCTTTCGAAGCTCTACTCAAATAATTGGTGAAGTCTAACAACACAAATTCATATTTTTTCTTAATGTTCATTGATCTTGAGATTTTGTCCAGCAGCGTATGTATGTGTGTGTGTACAAACACACAAGTAAAGACTAATATTTTTAGGATTTGAAAACTGAAAAAATAAGATTAAAGAATATATGTTTACCGAGATATTCTTTTAATCAGAGTATCTATTTTTTGGAAGATCATCATATTATAACTATTTTTAATTTGAGATCATTGTCTAGACTAGTCTAATTGAACGCAGTGATTTCCGAGGATAAATGTTTACATGTTTACATCTTGTAATTGAAGGCTGAAGTTTTTCTCATAAGGTCTCAAATAACTGCCCCTAGTGGTACTCACAGCAGACTAGCACCACAAGAAACCGGGTTGCGATGCTCGTGATGAGCAGAGCACAGATAGCCAGCACACTGTATAACTAACTGCCCCTAATTTAGCGGTGTCTACTGAAGTAAAGGCAGCTAATCATCACCACCAACTCTTGAGTTACTCTTATGCCAAAGAATAGCGGGATTAAACAAACATTATAACTCCTCTACGGCTGAAACGAAAAATAACCAGGGGCGGTCAGAAACTACTGTTTCTCTTCACCTTTAAAAATACATCATCACCCGGTATTCCGAGGTTGTTACCCTCCCAAGTACTAACCGGGCCCGACGTTGCGTAGCTTCGGACGAGAACCGGCGCTTATCAACGTGGTATGAACGATGACTGGTGATGGGGATTCGAACCTGCGACCTTCATATTACGAATTAAGCACCCGAACCACCTGTCCATTCCAAGCCAGAACGTACAAGAAAAGTTTAAAACAAAGCACTTGCCTTTGCTGATATTTTGACCAATTACCTTAAGTAATAACCTCGCGGACATGTCCAGAGATACTTCTTCTTCCTTATATGTAGATATATGAATGGATAAGAATGAACCAATTAAACTAAGTGTCCATGTTGCTCTTTACCTCTTAGTTTTTTAAAGGCTCAGATACATAAGCTAAATACTTCAAGATTTTATTTTTTAGCAGTGGAAGCAGTGTTTTTACTTATCGTTCACACATCACATTTTATAAAACAACGTTTTACCTATAATTCTACAGTAAACACATTTTACTTTGCTAGTTATTATAATACACTGCCTGAAGTGTCCGTCAGTCGGACGGATGAAATAAAAACTCTGAAATAAAATATAACATCTCATCATGATATGATTAAACCAATAGACATGTAAAGCACTGACCGCGGCTGTTTTAACTTCAGCATAAAATTTGCCTCGAACGTTAGCGCAAGATTTTCCAAAGTTATTTTCACTCTTCTGAAAAAAAAAAAAAGTTTTCTGCAAAGTCTAGCTGCGGAAACTAGCAGCACGTGCCTTGAGACATTTTAAACCGTAAATTTTCTGGGTTTGTTTGTAAGCTATACAGCAGATTTTTATAACGGTATACAACTTTCTTTGTGAATGTACCGCAAAATAACATCATAACAATAACAAATAACTGAGTTTATTCAGTAAAAACAAATACGGTAATACTGACATTGTAAGCCACCAGCAGTCAACTAAATAATCTTATCTTTCCGATAAGTAATTATTTTAACAACTTTTAAAAGTACGAAAAACCGAATATCGTTAATAATGCTTCCTTTTTAATTAGCTGATTTATTTCAAACAACATGATTAAAGACAAATTCCTATCCCAAAGCCTTCATCAAGTCACTGAAGTAAACCCATGCAGAACCATAAAGTAACTAATCATCATGATGGCCAAAATTATGATCTACACTAACGTTTACTTCTTTTCTTTGCGAAAAGTTTGAGGACTAAATTAGGAAACATAATCATACTAAATATGAAATTTGTTTTAAATATAATATTTTATAGACTCTTAATAATAGAACTAAAAGGATTTTTTTTCGAAATCTAAAATCAGCAAGTAATATCACGTTCACCATTAAATTATTTGTATAAATTTTACTAGTAGTTTGTTTTACTTTCCAACCGTAACACCATTTTACTCATGTGAGTAGAAAGTAAGCTGCATTATTAAAAATATATATTACGTTAATCCTTATTTACGTTGTTTTTTTGCTAATCTCTAGGTACTGCATTATTAAAAATATATATTACGTTAATCCTTATTTACGTTGTTTTTTGCTAATCTCTAGGCACTGCATTATTAAAAATATATATTACGTTAATCCTTATTTACGTTGTTTTTTGCTAATCTCTAGGTACTGCATTATTAAAAATATATATTACGTTAATCCTTATTTACGTTTTTTTTTGCTAATCTCTAGGCACTGCATTATTAAAAATATATATTACGTTAATCCTTATTTACGTTTTTTTTTGCTAATCTCTAAATACAGCGAAATAACTTTTCAAAGAAATGAAAAATTTTACTATATTTTCTTCTAACGTTTTACTTTAGCAATCTAAAGAGTCGGTTTGTTTAAGAGCAAAGACACATTGGTTTATCTGCTGTATCCACCGCAGGGAATCGAATCACGGATCTCGGCGTTTAAGGCTGTCGATGTTCTTCGACAAAGAGCAAAATACATTGAATATTAATAGCTATCATTTGATTTTTTATTAAGCCAGGTGTATTAAATCTATAGACTTAAATGTACTTGTGTATTAAGCTGAGTATATTATTACGACATAAGTAGTTTTAATAGTAAAGATACTAAGATATGTATATTTTACCTTTAGTAATAAAGAAGCGAATACTTAAAATTTAAGTTTGTGCATTCTTCACTAAAATAAATATTGCCAAATAGCAGCTCCTATATTGACTACAGTTACCTTATAATTGAATTATTAAACGTGAGAAGACTTCTTTGTAAACAGATGATATAATTATCGCTGGAAACCGACTCGTACACCTTTCAACATTGTTTTTTCACTTAAATTGTTTTTTGCAACAACTACAAAAAGGCTTAAAACATAGAACGGAACATTCAAACCTTCAATTATATTACTCCATGCGTCATTAATTTTTTTTATCTTTTCTCACTCGCAGGCAGGATATGCTTTAAGATATTAGATTTTTAAGTTATTTTTTAAAACAAACTTTGGTCTTGTGCCAATTCTGTTCTGCTCAGTTAAGTATCACGAGTCTTGGTGGTAATTTTTATATTCTCATGATTACGCTGTTCAGTCCGTCAGTTTTCTACTATATGTCAAGACGATAAATTTTCAATCCTCATATTTTGTTTTATTAATCAAAACACAAATCTTAACTTTCTCGATTTTCATAAAGTTTAGAGAAGGCTTGTGTAGGTAACGAAGGAAACTTTATTACAAGTAACAGATGTATAAGCCCCACATGGCCAAGTGGTTAAGGCACTAGACTCGTAATCCGAGGATAATGGGTTCGAATCACCGTTACACCAAACATTCTTGCCCTTTCAGCTGTGAAGACGTTATAAAAGTTACGATCATCCCATTATTCATTGATAAAATAATAGCCCAAGAATTGGCGGTAGGTGGTGATGACTAGCTGCCTTTCCTCTAGTTTTACACTACTAAATTAGGGATGGCTAGCTAAGATAGCTCTCGTGTAGCTTTGCACGAAATTCAAGAAAAACAAATTTATAGCTTTTCAAGAAACTTTTGTTATGAAGTACAGAAGCTTGTCTAATCGTTGTACATTTTTTACTTATAATAAAGTTGTCGTTATTACACATTGAAGTTGCCCCAAACTTTATTATCTAAAAGTGGTTTCCTCGTCAAATTTAGATCTGTCGATTTGCTCTTATTAACAAAAACTGTACTCTTCAAATCAATTTAACATTATTATTAACTAATACTATGCTTTTTAATCGTCGATCTAATATTATTGATTCAGACGATACTCTTCAATCCGTTGATTTAGTGCTATTAATGTTACGTATTATAATTTATTCCAGACGAGGCTCCGATTTATTATGTTACGTATGCAACTTATTACTATTTCAAATAACCGGGAATTTGAGTTTCAGTTTAGAAGTTAATTAAATGATAATATGTATCAACCTTCTGTTTTTAATACAAATATATTTTAATATACAAACAAAGAAAACATTAAAATTGATAATAATGATTAAAATTGGTTATTACTAATAGTTGTTACAAACGATGGTTTATGTATAAGAATTTTACAAACTTACAAATAATACCGAGTGTTATATCCGGTCTAGAACTATTTTATCGGCAATCCATATCCATAACGAGCAAATTTATTCTGAGTTGATATTTTCACACCTCGCTTAACCTAGCTAAATTAATTGGCCTCACACTCTTACAAGCTGACTTTTTCTGGTGAAAATATTTATTGTACTTGTAAAATTGACAACGGCTAATGTTAATTCACCGTAATTTATTGGTTTGTAATGTTTCAAATCTACAAACATTTCTAGTCCAATTCTGTAGTGTTTTGATTTCTGAATGGTTTAATGTATTATATATGTAAAATTAAATATGTTAAACTTTTTTTTCAGGCAGTTTATGAAAAAGACGTCCACTCGGAAGCAAAAACAGGTTTTGTAGATATGTTTTGAATTTCGCAGAAAGTTATTCGAGAGATATCTGCGCCAACCGTCCCTAATTTAGCAGTGTAAGACTAGAGAGAAAGCATCTAGTCATCACCACTCTTGGGCTACTCTTTTACCAACGAATAGTGGGATTGGTCGAGACATAATAACGCCCCAACGGCTGAAAGGGCAGAGCAAAAACAGAACCTGCCAGTTGAATGTGAACAACTCTTGATCATAGATAGGTAACAAATATAGATTTTTTTTAATGATGAACTAAATTGCTACAATACAAAATTTCCATAGTAATGTGATATTACATAAAAAAAAGTATTTTTGTAGGTTTCCTATAGCAATACATAAGTACAAAAGATTCTTAATTTATTTACATGTTGAATAAAACATTACGCCATTTGTTTTCAAGCACGTACTTATGTATTATAGAGGACGTATCACATACTTTTTTTCTATTAATGCAAAAAGCAACCATTGAGTAGTAATCCAAAACAAAAGGTTATTTTTGTTTTTAGTCCTAAAAACGTGATAAATGTACCATTCTTTTCGCTCTTTGTTTCAGTTACTTTTTTTTTAATTTTAATCATACATTTCGTTTGTTTTTGAATTTCGCGCAAAGTTATACGAGGGCTATATGCACTAGTCGTCCCTTATTTAGTAGTGTAAGACTAGAGGGAAGGCAGCAAGTCATCACTGCCCATCGTCAACTCTTGGACTACCCTTTTACCAACTAATAGTGGGACTGACCGTCACATTATAACACCTCTACGGCTGAAAGGACGAGCATGTTCGATGTGACAGGGATTCGAACGCGCTTCCCTCAGATTACGAGTCGAGTGTTTTAACCACCTGGCCATTTCAGGCCACGATACATTTTACGTGACATATAAACTACAGTTGTTGTTTTTTTATAATATCAAAGAAAGCAATCGAAATCGAACTTGAAACTTCTGTTGTATAGATATTAAAATGTCTAGACGTATCATAAAAGAGAAAGGTGTTAAAGGCTTCCATAATTTACAATACTTAGACAGAAACAACTGAAGTGTTTTTACTGGTACGTCTTTATGGTTCTCCAATATTTTATATTTGTATTTCCGAAAAAATAAAACATAGTAAGGAAGAAAGGTCATGAAAGACTATGGTAAAGACATTGCCTTTCCGCTGGACATTCCTATATCATTTATATTTTTTTTTCGCTAACACTAGAAGCTGAATGATGCACATTATCGTTTCCGCCTCGCTCAGAATCGTGGTGGCAAAGCGCATGCTCAGTGGATGTCATATAAGCCAGTATCTTGATACTCACACTCAGAGTGTGTGGCAGGCCACTTGCTTCGAGATCGCTTATTAGAAACAACCCGCTTCATCTGAGGGTACAAACAGTGCAGTCTTCCTTCTAGCAAACAATGGACCAAAAGGTGTGAAACACTCGACGTTTAAGTAGAGGTAAGGAATTTAGGTTTTCAACTTACTTGGGAGTTAAAACTGTTTTAAAATTTTATACCTAATATGCATTTCCGATTAATACTAAATAGAACTGCCTGAATAAACGTAATTAGTCGTGTTTTGTCGGTTGAACAAATTTTTAATTTGCTCATTTACTCCGTTATTTTCGTTCACGTCTTGTGATTATTGTTCATTTCAACTGAGTTTTAAATAGGATATCAGAAGAAAACAAAGGTTTGCTCTTTTCGCATACGGACGCTCGTAAAGTTGTATAGCATACCACAGATAATTAAATAAGAATGTTTTAGAAACAAAACATTACTCGTTTTAAGTAACGATGTAGAAGTCTATAGTTATAGTTGTCAACTGGTTAAAGTGCGTTTCGTAAGTACAGCACTTTATAAGGTATCGTCATGCTACTGACGAAAGAAGCATTCTTGTGCTCCCATTTATAAATACCAGCTTTTTTCTGTATTGCCGTCTCCAATGAAGATGTTGGTAGCTTACACTATCGATTCATTTAAGGCGTAAGTTTAAATAATTAGCACTTGTGAGCTGATATTAACAATCGCAAAGCGTGAACAAAGACACTAAATCAAACGAAAATCTCTTTCAAAATTTGACCAAAAATTCTTCAACTTTTCTATCTCATTCATACAAGATGTTTTTTTTATTCTTATATAAGCCTTCATAATTCAAAAGTATGGGTTTAATATTACTATCTATAAGTAAAGTTTTTCAAATGTTTATCTGAACATACTCCAAATAAACCATCTTCATAGTATTAACATTTTTATATATGCTATGCTTTATATATTATGTCTTATAGTTATGTTATGCTATTATGTTATATATATGTTATATTGTTGCATATTACATCATTAAATTTGGGTCTGCGTATGTGTATAAAATAAGTGCAACATCTTTTAGTTATTGGATAGCAAAAGTTACCTTGTATATTTTTTATTTGTTTCTTATGCCACGCAAGTTAACTCATAAAATCTTTGTGTAAGCTGAAATCAGATGCATAAAAATTATTGTTAGCTTTTTGTTTTTTCCTACTGTTTAGTTACCAATTAAAATGATGTAAACTTATAGTTTATTGTATGCCTAACTATCCACCTATTGGTTTTTTTTATAATGTATATTTCTTTTCCTTTTTGTACTGTGATTTGCTACTATGTTTAGTCTGCTGATTATTCTAATATGTAGTTGATCATATAGTTATTTATATTACACGGCTCGAGTGAGTATGTAATAAAGTGAAATATGACTGGTCGTTACAGAAATGATTGAAGTCGTAATTTTGAAGAAATTAAATTGAAATGGGAATATGAAACTGTTCTATGTTAGAGAGGGGTTTGTGATTCTCATATCCACATATGACCCATTATAATTTCCTGTGGCAATACTCATCTTCTACAAGACACTTATCACTAACACTTTTCTTGAAAGATAATACAACGTCGCAAGTGCATTCATGCAAAATCTACCATTAGGTGATTGTTGTGTTATACGTACCACAGTTTAAAATAGCTTGAAACTGATTTGAAAGATAATTTAAATTTAGAAGTTAATTGAATGTTAATATGCATCATATTTATTGTACGTGTCAATAAGATTGATACACACAGTTTTCTTTCTTAATACAGATAAATTTTAATATACAAACAACAATACAGTTAAATTTTAATATACAAACAACAATACAGTTTACATTAACTTTAATTACAAATAATGATTTATATAGAAAAGTTTTACAAGCTTACAAATAATATTGATTCTTCTATCTGGTTCCGAACTTCCTCGATATCGTATCGAGGGTTCACGATAAGTGAATTAATTGTGAGTTGATATCGGTACAATTTACTTAACAGAGAACTAGCATGTTCTTCGCTGGTCACGTGCGGATTATATGTCGAGTTTTTTACCACTAACTATGTCTAATGTTTTCGTAAAAATACTAATGTCCGATGTGAATCCGCTAAAGGTAGATGATTTGTAATGTTCAAAATTTATAAATGTTCGTGATAAAATATCTGAAGTTTCCGGTTACTTAACGTTAATAATAGTTATAGCTTCCGAGGTTTATAATATACCAATTATCGCAAACCATAATAATATATACTGTCTCTAGACGTGTCACGTTGATTATATTTATAGGCATGAGGAGAGTTTCTAGAAATTTCAGTCTGCACAGCAATATAAACGTTCCACAAATGTTTACGTACACGCATATGTATTGTTGATTCTTACACTCGACAATCTCCTATAATTTTAGTGAATAGTCAGGAATTTCACAATACACATTTAACAGCATATATTACATGTATTTCTGAATATAAAGTTAGCATACACAAGCGTCGATATTAAAATAAATAAGTAATAATAGTAAATCCGTAACGATCGATATTAGTAACTTAGCTTTTATTAATATAAGGAAATCGTTAAAGATTGTCACTAGAACTCTGAAACGTTTTCCTGTGAATGTACACATGAAGATAACATATCACCTACTACTAATTATTTAACAATAGAATAATAAAACAGTACTGAAGTAAAACTAGGAAGTAACGGAGCCAGAAAGTTTTGATTAACGTTACTCCCGAATGTTCAGTTTTGTAAGTAAAGTAACAGAAACGGCCTCATATTCCAGTTATGATGTTCTTATTTATCACATCTTTCTCTTACACAAATCCACTAAGACTGACTTGTTTCTTCTCATTTAATTTCAAGAGTCCAAAGGTCAACAATATGTAAATACTTTCAAATATATGTTACAAATTGGCAAAAGTAACTGTGGAATAAATCTGTCTCGCACAAGCCAGTAAACCCTTCACAGTGTAGCGAAGAAAGTTTTAATTTCAAAAGAACTAGTCTATACAGATAACTAACAACGTCTTGGTTAGTATCGTATATCTATATGAACGTCGTATTTTGTAGTACTTTCAAATATTTTCGACTCGTGTTTTTTGTTGTTGTTATTTTCTTCGAACATGAAAGAACAATTTTCTTGAACATTACGGTTCTACCGCTGTAAGAGATTTTTTCTTTGCTTTAGACTCGTGTTGTTATAAATTCTTCATTGAAAGTATAATTAACCAAGACTGTCTATCGCCTAACTTCAAAACAGTGTTCAATCAAAACAACTGTACTAGGCAAGAAATACTGGGGAACTATGAATAACATCAGAATTACAAAACTGAATCGCTTATTTTAATCATAGTGAGCTCAAATGAAATACGTTCTCACCATGGTTTAGAACAGGGTTCTTAACTGGAAGTCGTACTAACTACGCAATACGACTAAGGTAACTTAGTACCGATACATTTATACAGTGAGGAAGGCGGGACACAGCTAGGATGAGAAATGTTTTGAGAATAGGGGGCTTTTGTATCGAAAGATTAATTTTTTGTTTGTTTTAAATTTCCCGCAAAGCTACACTAGGGGTATCTGTGCTAGCCGTCCCTAATTTAGTAATGTAAGACCAGATTGAAGGCAGCTAGTCTTCACCACCCACCGCCAACTCTTACGGTACTCTTTTACTAACGAATAGTGGAACTGACCGTCACCTTATAACGCCACTATGGCTGAAACGGAGAGCATGTTTGGTGTGACGGAGATTCGAACCCACAACTCTCAGACTACGAGTCGAATGCCTTAACCATCTAGCCATGCCAGGCCTAAATATGATTCATAGGCAATGTCAGCTGTAGCTCAGGAAAGGAAGAAACAAAAACTGATTTAAGAAAACTGAATAAACAATTTTCTGTCGCCCATCTACTTCCATGGTAAGCTGCAACTTTTGCACTTATTGTGGGTGACAGGCAAATTTACGCACTTATTACTCTAATATACTAAGTTCAATTCTACGTGGTAGAAAGAGCACAGATATAATGTTGTATATATTTGTGTTCGTTTGTTTTTTATCTATCAATAGCCGTCTCTTACTTTCATATTGATAATCTAGAAGGAAGGCAGATATTAAAATGCACCCACTACTCTAATGCAGTAATGAAATTTGATTGTCACTCTTGAAGCGTACACACAGTCCATAAGTCCATAGACAAACCGTAATAATTTTACTATGGTTCTAGGGTTAATTAAACAGAAACTTTGAGGAAAATCTGCCAATCATTTTAATGTATTACTGATATTAAAGATATTATATTCAGTTAGTCACCTGCATAAAACTTCAATTAAATCAAAATAAATTCAAACAGTAGTTTGAACTTTAAATTCGAGTGTGAAATATATAGTTTATAAATTATTGTTAATATTCCGTGAAAAGTTACTTTAGTTATTTTAAATAAATGTTAAAGATCTTTTTTTCTTCTGCAGTGGGCCCGGCATGGCCAGGTGGGTTAAGGCACTCGACTCGTAATCTGAGGGTCGCGGGTTCGCATCCCCGTCGCACCAAACATGCTCGCCTTTTCAGCCGTGTGAGCGTTATAATGTGACGGTCAATCCAACTATTCTTTGGCAAAAGAGTAACTCCAGAATTGGTGGTGGGTGGTGATGAATAACTGCCTTGTACTGCTAAATTAGGAACGGTTAGCGCAGGTAGCCCTCGAGTAGCTTTGCGCGAAATTCTAAACAAACCAAACCAATCAAATTGAATAATATCGAAAATGAACCAAATTATTATTAGGCTAGTCCTCCACAGGTTAGTATGTGTGTTTTTCTTATAGCAAAGCCACATTGGGCTATCTGCGCAGCCCATCCAGGGGAATCGAACCCCTGATGTTAGCGTTGTAAATCCGGAGACATACCGCTGTACTAGCGGAGGGCCAGGTTGGTATTTAAGCTGACTCCAAGCTGTGTTTCTTCTCGTACTCTAAGTAGAGAAGTTTAACCAGGGAGTAGGTGGCTTTACTATTTCTGTACTTAAATCACTGATAGCCACTGAAAAAAGAAACCAAATCGGCAGTGAATGAATTCTGAGCCTTGAGGACATAATAGCACAACTCAAAAACTAAATAAATGTTCTTGCCGAATTCAATCGTTAATAACAATGAAACCAAAAACTAAGCTTAATTGTCTATAGCATCATATCCTCAGTCATCTTTTTCTTTCTTAACAAAATCATTTACTTCCCATATCTTTAAAGAACAATAAACCAACCTTTTATCTTTAAATATTACACCTTTTGATGTCACATTTTTTCTAATTGATTTGTTTGTTTGTTTGTATGGGTTTGTTAATACCCATACCAGCCATTCTGAGATACATTTTTACTTCAAGCTGGTTTCTCGTCATCATGGGTTTCTTTTGAATTTCACACACAGCTACACCAGAACTATCTGCGCTAGCCATCCCTAAGTCAGCAGTGTAGGACTAGAGGGAAAGCAGCTAGTCGTTATCTCCCACTGCCAACATTGTAATGGTCTCACGGCTGCAAATTTAAATATATTTCGTGTGACAGAGATTTTAATCTGCGACCCCCAGAGTGCGAGTCGATTGCCCTAACCAGCTGGCCAGGCTGGGCTGTCTCGAATAGGAAGTTATCTGTTACTCCGTTGTTTACACAGTGTTAAGTTCGACAATCATTTAGAATCCTATAACATACAGGTATATATATATATATATATATATATATATACATATACATGTATAAAGCAATTGTCTTGTTAATTAAATTTTCGTTAACATTTTTTTAAATATTATTATCTATTATGAAAAGAAAATAAACCCATTGCTGTCAACAGAGTGATTATCCAACAAACTAAAGAATATGACATATAAAATAATTTAATGTAATAAGTCAATGCATAAAAAACCCCGTTGAAATACACAGGGCTTAGATGGAAAAGACGTGTGGTTTATTGAAGTATGGGTGTGTGTGTTTTTCTCATAGCAAAGCCACATTAGGCTATCTACTGAACCCACCGAGGAGAATCGAACCCCTGATTTCAGCGTTATAAATCCGTAGACTTACCGCTGTACTAGCGTGGGGCTTGAAGCACGAAATATGGTAATTAGAATTTTATATAGAAGTTGATTTCGTATTTCATTTTTAACCTCTCCTCTCCAATAGCTCAGTGATAATTCTCTTGACTTATGATGCTAAAAAAATAGGTTTTATATTTGTGCAGAGCACACTGCGTAGAGTATGTCTGCTATATATAAAAAAAAAAATACAGAATTTTTCCCTATTGTTCAAAATGATATTCATTTTCAAAGAAAACTGTAAACACGTCATCTGCTCTTCTCTTTCCCTGAATACAGTTGATCTTATTTCTTATTCATAGACCGTGCATTTTTACAATTATATCAGGGAATTTTTATTATTTTTATTAACAATTAGTGAGGAAAACAGATATCCTCACTACGTATTTAACCTTCTATTGCACATTGCAACGTATAAGTAACAAAACTATCTGTTTTGTTGCTTAATATACACGCAAAAGCTTCAATTCTGTATTTTTATCTCTAGGTAACAGTCTAAATAAACCATGGATTTATTTTGATTGGTTCTACAATTGAACAGTATTGCTTTAGGTCTTACCCATTTAGATCCTACCAGAAATATATTTTACCAAGTAAGAAATTCAATTCTTTTCCATCTTGAAATAGAAAATTAATGATTAAAACTAACAAACTGTCGACTCTGAGTCGTAACTGTTGTCCTGATGATATTCACAACACACGTATTAATTTTACATGACAACCAGTGTCTGTTTTATGGTTAACACATCTTCGCATAGCAATGAAACTATCCATCGATATTGTTTAGTCAAACAATGGCTTTTATGTTGAATGTGTGCAATGGATGTTGATTGAAAATATTAATTTAATTATCATGAAATGTTATAGATGTTATAACTTTTTATGATATTTTGTTCAGGACCAAAAGTATGACCCCCTAGTGACACAGCGGCATGTCTTTGAACACACACTCCTAAAACCAGGATTCAATACCCGTGGTGGGTAGATCACAGATAGCTCATTGTGTAATTTTGTGCTTAATTGTAAACAAACAAATCCAAAGTATCACCTGGTATTGTTGCTAGTCAGTATACTGAAAGTGGACTTTAGTAATAAGTTTAGTGATCAAAGTTTACTCTGAAGTTTGTTATTAATTTCAATATATTCATTTTTATGAGCATGATTTTGTTTGCTTAATAATAGGCAGAGTAGCTCAAGTTCCTATTATGTGGTGAATAGCCTACTTTCCTTATGAAGTGTATGGCACGTGCTTCTTATTTCAAAAAGAGTAGATTTAGAGCTATGTTCTTCCTGAGGACTTGCTTTACCATTATTTATATATATGCCATAGTTTTGCAATGTGTTTCACAAATAATTAATCCAGCCAGTCTTTATTAACATAGCAATCCTACATCACCAGTTTTTTTGTTTTTGAAACACAGGGCTTTGTTATAAAAACGAAGGCAACGTATACAGTACTTCGGATCGTTCATAGTCTGAAGCTTCTAAAACATTAACTTACAAAGAATAAAGTGTAGAAACTCAAGTGTCTACCTAGATACTTTATCTCGCAGAGTTTCCCAGTCGAAATTCTCACAACAAATCAGCGAAGTTTTTATGAATTGAGTTTCATTTTGAAAAGTGTACATCAATAAGTTTGTGGACTTATACTGCTAAACATCAGGTTTCGATACCTGTGATGGGCAGATCAAAAATAGTCCATTGTGTAGCTTTATGTCTAATAAAAAACAATAACTTTATATACAAAATAGGTCACGGGAGGAACGATAGTTTCCCACAAAATTTTAGGAAACTAAAGTAACTACAATAACAATAGCAGTAATTTATTTCTGGCAGCGAATTTTGTTATATTACTTTGCCTTTTCAATCAAATTTTATTATCTCATATGGAGTACCATCACCCCTTAAAACTAAGATACGATTATCCCTTCTTATGAAATGCAAACTATACTGCTAAATTAAGGAAGCTAGCGCAGTTAGCCCTCGTGCAGCTTTGCGTGGAATCCAAACCTATTCTTCACCATATTATTGCAGCGTGCGTGCGTTTCTTTTGTTATCTTAAGTCTTGTTTTTCGCAAGTGTTTTGCTTTGAGCTTTCTGTAGAGTTTTTAACTAAGCTAATGGTCCATTAAGACGTCTTGAGCATGCGTAGACACCATCAAGACTGACCTCTTTGCTGCAAAGAAATAGACGAATCATCTTTATTTTCAAATGAATCCTCAGAGCTGACGTCTGCTTCGTGATGAGTAAATAACCAGTGACACACCAAAGAGAAATAAGCAAACTAAAACAAGTTTGTTTGACCTAAATAATAGGAAAATGTAAGTTGTGTATCTAAATATTGCAGGGGTACATTGTTTCTTATTCAATTGAGTGTGAGTGAGAAAATCGTTCTCTGAATATATTAGGTTGAGGAATAATTCGTGAGCGTTTTTAAATAATTTCATTCAAGCATTACATGCAAGACTATACAATACTTCAATGCATGAACACATTACACCCAAAACATTTATTATGATACTTTATTTCATGTAATACCTAGGTATATAGTACGCATTGTTTTAAACGAAATTGCAAGAAATTAAATGCGAAAAGCAGATGGTGTCGAAAATGCTCGATTTTGTCCACTTGACATTCCATTTAATGAGCTGAAAATGAAAGCAAAAATTAAAGACATATGAAAATCAAACACAACATCTATTAGAGCAAAAAATTATCTACCAAATGACATGAAATATTTTGCGAAAGCGTTTCATTTATGAATATATTTTTTTAACTTGAAAAAACGCTCACGAATTATTCCTCAACCTAATAGTTTTCTTTCATCATTTTGAGAAAAATGGAATTTTGTTCTTTCATTTTAACTTTTATGTACTAAATAGATAACATTAACGTTTCCAGTGAAGTGCTTGATGCTTTATTTCGTAGAAACAAGTTATGCTTAAAAAAACAATACTTCACCCATAATTTACTCTGTTGGATCAAAGTGAAACTAAACTTTAGGAGAGTAAATTAATTGGAAAAGTTCTAATGTCCACTTAAAGTAATAAAGCACATGAATAAAAGAGTGTGAAAAAAACTTGATAATATCAAAGTTCCTTTCTTAATTTGATATTGAAATCAACTTCGAAAGAAATGTCACATGTTTCTTAGTGTGTTTACTTTCACACCGTATCCTATTTTAACTTTTTCATGTAATCCTCATTTAACGCAAAAAAAAGACCAATGATTCTCAAACTTTTTCTGACAATACCACCTTGACCCAACGTGACCAGGTGTTTAAGGCACTCGACTCGTAATCTGAAGATTGCGGGTTCGAATCCCCGTCACACCAAGCTTCCTTGTCGTTTCAGCTGTAGGAGCGTCATTATGTAACGATCAATCCCATTATTCTTTGGTAAAAGAGTAGCCCAAGAATTTGCGGTGGGTGTTGATGACTAGCTTCCTTCTCTCTAGTCTTGTACTGCTAAATTAAGAACGGCCTAGCGCAGCTACCCCTCGTGCAGCTTTGCGCGAAATTGAAAACAAACCAAAACCACACCATCTTCATTTTTTTTTAGTTCTCGGTTGGCTACTATCATGTCTCTTTCTCTCCGTAATTATGTAACCCTTCCATGAATCACCTAAAGGAAGCCCTCTGACGGTAGCATTAAGAATCGCTGACCTAGACAACTACTGTATTTTGAAAAATGTATGTTGACGGTGCATTAGTGAAATAAAAGAATAAAAAAACGTTGAATTATTGTTTTTTCTACAATCACACATCTTCAATCCGCATTCCATGCTCTGAACATATCAGTATATTCTTAACTGGAAATAACGTCACGTTCAGTAGCAAGAAATAAGATTGAATTTATTTATTACCAGAGACATTCCGTTATAAAGTCAGTTAATTATAAATCTGGAAAAAAAAAATATTCCTTTAGGGCTCTTCGAAAAAACTGAATTTTTACAAGTTTTCAAGATAACAAAATTTCACTTAAATCCACAGAGATCTTATTCCAAGGAACAGTGGTGTTAAATAAATTTTGATGAAAATTTTCACATTATTTTTGGCCATAACACTGTTTATTTGTAAAAATAAGAGGAATAACAAATTTTTCATAAATTACACAAAGCAGTAAGTTAAACATCTTTTTGGTGTTTCTTTTTACTAACACGTGGATACAAGAAATGCCAATTTTTTTTATGGATCCATAACGAAATATGGACTATTTGAAATTTGGTTTGGTTTGTTTCGAATTTCGCGCAAAGCTACACGAGGGCTATCTACGCTAGCCGATCCTAATTTACCAGTGCAAAACTATCTCATCTAATCTTAGAAGATCCAATATCAATAAAACTCAGCGATTTTGTATTTAACACATAGTTTTAGAGTTTGTGTAAAACGTGTTATGTTATAGTATAAATAATAAGGCAGTGAAGTATAAACCCGTGTGTTTGAATATACACATTGGCTTACATTTTAAAACGTTTCGGTTTTCTTTTTCTGGCTGTCTTTGTTTAATGGTTTTTAATAATTTAAATATTATTTTGTTTAGTATACTGAAAATATGCTTCTAGCTCCTTAATTAGTAGAGTTCAAGCGACTTTTTAAAAATATTTTTATTGCTCTTTTGGTTTGTTTTGAATTTCGCGCAAAGCTACACGAGGGCTACCCGCGCTAGCCGTCCACAATTTAGCAGTGTAAGACTAGAGAGAAGGCAGCTAGTCATGGCCACCCACCGCCAATTCTTGGGCTACTCTTTTACAAACGAATAGTGGGATTGACTGTCACATTATAACGCCCCCATGGCTGAAAGAACGAACTTGTTTAGTGTGAATCCACGACCCTCGGATTACGAGTCGAGTGCCTTAACCGTCTGGCCATACCGGGCCACAATGTGAGGTAATAATTGGATTCGATGAAGGTGAGTTATGTAATGTTATATGTGCCACTTTAGAAAGGAGTAAATATTCCAATGTCTTACATCACGCCTCATAACAATTGTATCTTTTTTAATATTATTTCTTAAATATTTCAATAAAATAGATTATTTTCTTACTAATGACGTAATGTACCTTATCTAATCAATTTGCTCTTCAATAGGTTCAGTTTCTTCCGGATACCCGCATGAAATTAAACAAAGGCTAGTTGCATTATCTGTTCCTAATTTTGAACTAAAACTAGAGATAAGGTTAGATAAAAACAGCAACTTAGCTAATCTAAAAAAATAGAGAAAATTCATCGATGCTTATAACGCACCAATGACTTCAGAGTGTAAAGAATGAACTTTTCTATTTATTTTACTTTTGCGGCAATTCGCACAAGCCAAGGACCATTTGATGCACAGTCCAACACGCTAACCACCGGCCACATCCGCTCATATTTTTAATATAAGAGCATAAGATTTTCTGGCTGAATCGATAAAACATTTTCGTGTGTTTAGTTATTTTAGGTTTCTTTCTAAAAGAATACAAATATCACTAGCGTATGTTTTTACACATTTTATATCTCAAATATGCTCATTTAGTCGACATTTGGGTTAAAAAACTCAATGAACGTCTTGTTTATATGAGGTAATATTATAATATTAAAATAATCCATGTTTAAAAGCTAGTTTTTGAAACATAATAATTCGTTTTTCATACTCGTAAAATTAATTTATTTTCTTAATTTACACCCTGGAAAAACTCTGCTTACCACGGGTGTCGAAATCCAGTTTTTAGCATTGTCAGTCCAGTGACATACCGAGGGGGACATTAGAAGAGTTTTGTGACAGTCAATGCACAGTTCCTCCTTTTTCCGATAGTAGACGTCTACCACTGGTGTGTGTGTTTTCTTATACCAAAGTCACATCGGGCTATCTGCTGAGCCCACCGAGAGGAATCGAACCGCTGATCTTCGTGTTGTAAATCCGAAGACATACCGCTGTACTAACTGGGTGCGAGATAAGATAGCTGTATTAATATTAATTTTACTACAACCTAGTACTTAAGGATTTTGGCACTGACCTCGATACTGGCTCTTCCTCTTCTAATAATCTTTCAACGTTATTCTTGTAATAATCCACAGTTCAGTTTGAATTGGGTATATCTGTTCTTTTTAAATACTCCTGCGCAAGACCTATTTCCATACTTCCATCCTATTTCCTTCAGTCTTCCAATTTCACGTTTTCTAATTCCCACAATCTGCATGATATTTCAGTCATGACATCTCACCAAGTTACCCAATGTTTTTATGAGTGTTTTTTCTTGGTGTTTTCCCTGGAAAAAGAAAAGTTGCATAGTGTAACTAACATTTCATTAGTTTTTTTATGTTTTTTATTCTTCTTTTCGTAGTTTTAAGAAATAAAAGTTGGATCTGAGGAGACCATGTCATCAAGCCAGCTATAGAAAAGTAAAAATTTAGAAAACTACATCTTTACATTTTTATAGCAACTTACAGTAAGAATGTGTACATTTTTTATTTTCAAGAAAATTCAAACTGTAGTTATAACCTTTCTTATGAGGCATGCACACAAACAAATAATTGGTTTTACCAGTAGCGTATGCCTTTCTTTATACAACAGAAACATAACCACTCAGTGGATACTACTTCAGGAACGAATAAAAACTACTTCTCGGTTTTAATTACGCACAAAGCTACTCAGGTTCATCTGCTTAGCTGTCCCTAATTTAGCAATAATAGGCTCGAAAGAAAATAGCTAATCAACACCACTCACCACCAACTCTTGGGTACTCTTTTAACAAAGAATAGTAGGATTGACCGTAAGATTATAATGTTAGCAGAGCCGACAGAGTGAGCATGTTCAGCGACGGCAATTGACACCTGATACTGACAGAGCGTGAATCGAGCGTCTTAACTACCAGGTTATGTGTGTTTGTTAGTGTGTGTTTTCTTATAGTAAAGCCACATTGAGTTATCTCCTGAGTCCACCGAGGGGAATCGAACCCCTAATTCTAGCGTTGTAAATCCGAGGACTTACCGCTGTACCAGCGGGGGACCCACCAGGTTATGAAACTTCTACTTCAAGTTTAGAGTTTCTTATTCACCATGTGAAAGAAGGTATAAAAAATCAGTTTTAAAATGAATGACTTTATATTTTGTTTGATTTCTTTGTTTCCCTTTTTTTTTTCATTTTGAAGTCGGAAATAATTTTGTACTTAATTCCTTTAATCTACCATGTAATACTAGAGTAAAAAGAAAATGGTCATTGGAAAAACATTTACATAATTTCCTATCTCTATGCGTAAATGGTTTAACGTAAAGCTATAGATAAGCATGACTGAATTTCCCCGAATGACAAAATTTGAATTGCTAACAACTAAAGTTATATGCAAGTTCAACCAACTTGGTGGTATCACAAGACGTTTGATTTAGTGAGTATAGTTTCCAAATGTCCTACCTTGCTAAATTAAATAAGGACACATTGGTTACATTGAATTTTTCAACAATTTTGTTGGTTGATTTTTATGTCAAGCACATAATCACTCCATAGGATGTCTACATTCAATTTATCGCACAGAATCGAATCCCAGATTTTAATAAGTTCAAAATTTACCAGTCACTTACAAGGAGAGACTTTACAATACCAGTAGAGATTTCGTAAAAAGTATAGCAAACTAATAACAAAAAAATGAGACAGACAGAATATGTAGTTATTAATTTCATGAAAGTGGTGAACTAAATTCAATGTATTATTTGTTTCTTTGTAATTAAATTTTACTATATTTTTAGTCCGTGGATTTAAGATATGCGGTTATGCGCGCAAATCCTAAAATTAAAATAAATATTTACTTATAAGTCACTTTAATTTAAAATATCTGGTATTTCTTATACATGCCTCATCAAATCCTGTGACCTCTGCTAAGCCTAATCAAATCTTTCGATACCCAACCTAATATGCATGTCAGGATAATCAAATGTATCAGTTTCAAGATGTTTGCCTGATATACACATCCTCGTATACTGTGATTTACGCAGATATCAAAATTAGTTTTTATAGGTATTCCCATGTTTTCATCAACTGCGTTTACGTGTGTAGTATTATTTACCACTAGCTTATATTGCATATCAATATCGTAATATACAGTTTGCCTTTCTTACTCGTACACTAATGGTTCATTGCACTTTATAAGAACGAGCTCGAAGTATCGTGCTGCCCTCGGGACTACTACCTAGGTCATTGAACGTGCTTATTCTGGATCCTTTAATTACAAACTATTTCTCGAAACTATGGTTTCCATTGTGACACTTTCTCCCAGTGGTTCAGCGCTAAGTTTGAAGGCTTATAACGCAAAAGATCGTAGTGAACGGAGCGCAGATAGCTCACTGTTAAGATTTGTGCTTAAAACCATACAAACTATTGTAGCAATTTTGTGCGAAGAAAGGTTGAAGTCAGCCTTAGACTATTTACCTAGCAGTCTTTCCTAAGAGTCACCGTGATACAAAAACGTCAGTTTCTGAGTCCACATTTAATCTTATGAGAGGTTGGATCTCAATAGCTAAACTTGCCAACTGTACGTTCATTTGGGGTTAATGTAATTTTAATCTCTTCAGCTATTGGTCTCATAAAAACAGTCGTTTGTTCTAATGTGTGGCTTGAAGTTTGTGGACATTTGATTTGTGAGACATTACCATCTTAAAAAGGCAACAATACCAAAGTTGTGCCTAACTTAATGAGCAATGATATTTAGAATTGTAAGGTTCTCTTTCTTAACTACAGCCTTTACGTTTTGGATGAGAATGTTCCCCAGGTTGGTCTGGGGTGTGATTTGGAGCATTTTCTACCATTAATACTCTATTGTGCGAGTGTTTCTGCTTTTTTTTGAGAGAAAACCAAGTCTTCCTGCTTCGAAATGCTATCATTTTTGTCTCTCTTTACATCAGTAATAAATTGCGAAAAAGACTTCGACACCAATCTCCAGACATAAAATATACCATAACAACATTGTAATGTCGAATGGTGTGAATTAACCTCGAGCCAAATATATAAGTGCTGTGGTCCTACGCGTAGCATTTTCAAAGTGCGGCACACATTCCATTGTTTATAAGGTTCTTATACGTTGATGTCTCACCGTGAGATGGTGGTAAGTTGAATGACTTAAAACGCTAAAGTCAAAGGTTTGATTCGCCGCGATGAAACAGCACACAGTCCAATGTGAGTTTGTTCTAGAAAATAAACAAATTTATAAAGTGCCATTAACCAATTGTAAAAAACGTATAGGTTCTCGTTTGTGATTTTGTTATTGTTGGTTAGTAATTTCTGATATCAGACAAATACCAATTGAACTTCCTTTAATTATATTATAATTTCTGGTTTTTATACAAGAAGTCAATCCAGACGCATTTGCTAATTATTTTAGCTTTTAAGAGGCCTTCTCCCCTTGACACAGCGATGTGTCTGCGGACTTATAACGCTATAAAGCAGGTTTCGATATTTGTGGTAGGCAGACCCCAGATAACTCATTGTGTAGCTTTGTGCTTAATTCAAAACATCAACAACTTCTAAGATGTCTGTAGAAATAGCTTTTGCTACATGAGAAGACTTGCACAGATTCTGTTATATACCAGGTCAAAATTTCACATTCCTGAATTTAAAAAATAATGTCTCATTTTAAAGGCATTAACTTGGATGAATAAACCAATTAATCATTTGTTGCTATCTCGTTACAAATCTTCAGATATTCATTGTAATTTCATCAAACCTTGCAAAGGTTTCTAAAAGAAAGTCACATCTTAAATATTTGAAATTTTGTTTTAATTACATCTGCATTAGCCTTGTCTAATTCTAAAGACTAAAAGAAAAGTAACTAATGAAAACTACTATTGTCACATAAAATAGTGCGATTTAACCATAACTATAAAAAAACGCCCGTGACCACAGAGTGAGGAGCATGATATTTTTTATATTTTTATTGGTGGTGATGGGACACAAGCCACAGAACAAAAAAAAAAAGATTCTTTGGCAGGTGCTAGTTTTTGAAGGAAGGGTTTTTCACTTTCTAAAACTAGGGTGTTCAGAGATAATGTTATCCCCCTTCACCCTTACAGGAACCCTGTCACTGTTGTTGTTTTAATGTAAAGCTACATAATGGGATATCTAATCTCTGTCTACCGCATGGAATGAAATCCCAGTTTTTTGCATCGTAACGAGGTACAGTGTAGCGTCCAATCCACTGTCCAGCACATTAGCTGCTAGACCATCCACAGAATTTCACTAAATGTTCAGTAGTATCTTTCTGTGTAGCGTTTCCTTGTTTCTTAAAATGATATTCAATTGTAACGTATTTAATCTTCATTGTAACTGAGATATATTCTTTTCTTATTATTGATCTTTCAAAATTACTTGACTTTAGTTGAAATTTTGCTAGTGTAGAACTGAAAACATTTGTGCTCTATCAGTTTTTACATTTGGAAATCAGGTTATTAGATCGACTAGTTTTATAAAAAATAACTCATTTCAACATAGTACCAAACACAAGAAGCTAATAATCATATTACTGTTTATTAAACTTGCTTTCTGTCAGAGCTGTTTTTGTTGTTTATATCCATTACGAGAAGTCCCTTGGTGTGACAGCGGTGAATCTTCGATTTAAAATGCTAAAATCAAGGATTTGTTTCCTCACAGTAGTCACAGCAAATAATCCGAGATGGCTCTGATGTAAGAAAACATACTCACTATTACGAGAAAACGTTTTGTCATAAAATTGCTTGGTTCACGGTTTGAAAAAAGTTTGCATAGAGTAATAATATTTTCACATGTAAACATTTTAGCACCCTCATTTCGGGTTTCTAGCGTTAATGCATAAGTATCTATTTTTTCTATTGTAAGTCACTATGACCGTCATTTTTACTTTCAGATCATAGTTATTGATGTCAATAAAGCAAAATTTTAGTTAAGTTGTTGTTAAAATGTTATTTGTTGTTAAGCATTGTTAAGCATCGCCATCTTGAATATTTTTTTATCATCAGATCATTACACATTTGGTTAACTGTCCTATACTGCATTTTGTTTTATCTCACTTTTATATTTCAACGTTATCTCTCGTTCATAGAGTTTTGTATTCTTCGTATAGTACTGTCATTTTCGCCGGTGAATCAACTGTAAGTTTACGAACTTAAGACACTTAAATACGAGTCGGAGATTTAATTTCCCGAAGTTGACAGAGCGCACACAAATAGCCAACGATGTAGCTTCGTGTTGCGCTAGAGAAAAAAAACGAATATTCATCAAATTAGATAAGAAGATACGGTTTAATACAAAGTTTGGTTAACATTTAAACATAATTCTCATATATTTAATATTAATAGATTTTCATATTAGAGCAAATCAACAGAGCGAAATCATATATTATATTCCAGTATTTTAACTCGGCAAACATCAAAGATGAAAGTGGAAAGACACGCAAATTAGGCAATATAGAGATTACACGATATTTGAATAACGTATTACTGTATTTAAATCCATTAATAAACACGATGTTTGACCCTTTACTTCATTAATATAAGCAAAAACTCCACACCGGGCGAACCATTTAATTCGTTGGTTTTACAGAACTTTCGGGACTAGATTTATGTGTTTTATTCACCAAGCAAGTGTTTTGAATGCTTTCGTAAGTTCATCTCTACTGGCTGGGTGTTTTATATCAGTTTAACAAGTTTAAATATGATATTTAACGTGTAATTGCATGTATTTCGGAGACTTGAGCCACACCCAAAAACCCAATAGCTTCGTGGTAGTCAGAGTTAAAGAATTAGATGCTGAAGTAGAAACAAGGTGGAAAGGATGTCAAGATTGTGAAAATAGGAAAGTGAAGAAATCAAGAAGATTTAGAATCCCTTGACATACCTAAGAATCCCTGGAAGTTGCATAGTGGTCCGAGGATTAACAGATAAACGGAGAGACATGCAAACACAATTCGTTTTTCAATATTATAGAAGATTTGTGGTGACAGATTTATAGCACAACATAACAAAGAGTTTTGTTTTGTTCCATTTGAACTTTCATATGTATCGTGCTTCAATCAGTTCTCTCACTAGATGTTACCCTTGATTTTTTTTTAAGTTACCTTCATTAACTTGTATTAATTATGTGTTAAACAGTTATTTAAGATCATCCATTAAATAAATGAGTCATCTAACTTATCTGACTTTGATAAACAGAAATTAATCAGAATTAAAACTGACGGCCATCAATTTAGCTTTCGGTCATTGTAAATAGCAGTCACGTATTTCTCCCCCTTCAGGCCCGGCATGGCCAAGCGTGTTAAGGCGTTCGACTCGTAATCCGAGAGTCGCGAGTTCGAATCCTGATCGCACCAAAACATGCTCGCCACTTCAGCTGTGGGGGCGTTATAATGTTACGGTCAATCCCACTATTCGTTGGTAAAAGAGTAGCCCAAGAGTTGGTGGTGGGTGGTGATGACTAGCTGCCTTCCCTCTAGTCTTACAGTGCTAAATTAGGGACGGCTAGTGCAGATAGCTCTCGAGTAGCTTTGCGCGAAATTCAAAACAAATGAGCTTACAAACATTTCTCAGTTGTAAGTCTGAAAGCTTATAACGCTATAAACCGGGTTCAGATACCCGCGTTGGACACATCACAGACAAGCAATTCTGTAACTTTCCGCAAAATAACAAACAAACGAACAAAACTAATTGATTAACATCAAAACAAACAAAACCCATCACACAGGTCATTGGTTTCCAAAAGGGCATTGCTTTAAAAATTATAAAAGTCTATCGTTATTAATTAGTAGTAGGTAGTGTAGTTGTGCGTTTTATAATTTATTTAATTCTTTAATAATCAATAAAAGTTTAAATTATGTCCACACTAAAATGTGCGCAGTTTTTAAAATCATTTTATGTCATTGTTGTGTAATAATTCATTAAGATTACTCTTACATATGAATTAGGTATTCACGTAAATTGGGATTAACTGGAACTTCCATGGGTAAAATACCTCAATTATTTTAAACTGAATGGAGAACTGTAAAGAGAACTTCATTTTTTATTTTGTCTCGAACCTTTCACAGGTATAAAATGGAAGACGAGCGTTAGATTACTCCATTAATATTTGATATTTAAAATAAGCTGTCAACACCATTTATACAAAGCATTTTAGGGACAAAAATACATTTTCTGTTTCCCTTTGATAAATATCTTCAAGCAATAAAAAGGAAAGAAAAAAGTAATTATATGATTGCCTTCTTTTTTCTTAAATAACTCTATGTTGTTATGTGATTCAATTGTCTGTTAAAAGAGGAACTATGAAAAACTTTGCTAAAGACCAGAATGACGTTCGTTTGTTCATTAATCTTCTGCGCTTTCTTTAACGTAATTGCGTGACGAAATTTGGAAAACAACATAACATCCAAAGGTTCTTTCTTGCCAGAAAAGAATCTGTCTCGCTTTACTGTGTGAAACGAGCCAACTTCTAGTCAATAATCCCGGGAAACAACTCTATTAGTCGATTTCCTAAAACTTTGTTCCATAATGTAGGCTTTCTCTCTAGCGCAACACATCACGGTGGGATCAGAGTTGTTTGTCTCACCCTGATAATTTTAATGTGCATTTAGTAAATGCTGTAAAAACACAGTTTTTTCTTTTCTCGTAAGAATAATATATGTGTGTGTTTGTGTGTTTTTATTATAGCAAAGCCACATCGGGCTACCTGCTCAGCCCACCGAGAGGAATCGAACCCCTGATTTTAACGTTGTAAATTCGGAGACATACCGCTGTGCTAGCGGGGGGCAAGAAGAATATATTTCATTTTATTCCGAAGTACGTTAATTTGGAATAAAAATATGTCACTAAGAAGAAATTTTGACTTTTGATACTTATATATTGGTTCTTTATATCGTTGTCATGGTAACTATACCAGACAGATCGGTAGCTGCTTAGTCTATAAAAATGACAATTCTTAGATCATATTTAATCAGTATTTCTTGCCGTTATGTGAAAAGTAGAAAGTCTTTAATAAATATGCTCACTTGTTGTAAATAATTAAAGTATGGGTTTGTGATCATTAAATTGTACTTTAGCCTCTATGACAAGAAAATTATGGCATTATTTTGTTTCTACTTAAACACCTGTAAACATAACTTTTCATTATAGTCAGAAACGGAGCATCTTAAAGAATAATTTCCCCGAAACGGGACAGAAGGTCGCCTAGAAAAGTCACCTGTTTTAACCACTCGCATTGCTATAGAGTAGTGTGTTGTCTGTCAATCAGTCAGTAGACTCTAAAATGATGTTGCGTAAAGAAAGCTTAATGTTGAAATTTGTACTGTCGTGACGTCAATAAAACGTGCACGTGCCATGAATCACGAGAACAATGGTGGACTCTGTTGGCTACGACCTAGCATGACTTATGAGCTCCAAAGGTAAAGCATAAAAATATTTGTTACTTTTAATTTTTGTTTTAGTCACTCCTGAAACAGAAGACATATCTTGCAGAAGTACATTTAGTTTAGATATTTTTAGCTAATCGTTTAGTAATGTGTATTTTCTTATAGCAAGGCCACATCGTGCAATATACTGTGCCAACCGAAGGGAATCAAATCTCTGGTTTTAACATTGTAAATCCGAAGACTTACCGCTGCCCCATCGGGAACCTGGCTAAGAAAGTATATGTATATATATATATATATATCGAGAAATTTGTTCTACAATACCTAGCAAACTAATTTATTATGTAGCACAGCTTACCATTAGAGCTTCATTTCCCTGTACAAACGTTGAGTTCCATACTATTAGTATTTCAAATTATAACATCTACGAATTTCACAATAGAAAATATAATCTACAGAAAAGTTTTAGATTTCCTGGTATTACGTGTTTAGTTATAAACCATAAACTAAATTATCAGTCATGATCTTCCTCTTGCAAACAAGACCAAGTCTTTATTCATATAAAACTTTCTTTATTTGTAAAATACAAACACATTCTAATAGTAAATTTGCGATCCATATCACACTTTCTCATGTCTATAGTAGATTAGATTGGCTTCCTTTTCTGGTATTTTTGTTGCTTTTCCTTAGTAATACATTAGAACACAATATAACTTCATCGAAAATAAACACCACAAGCTGTATAACACATTTGGAAATCTGAAATAAAAAGTATTTTCTTTGGATTTAATCTTTGGTAAAAGCTGAATCCCTGAAGAAATATATAGTAGTAATTACATTTTTGAAACGCGAAGGGTATTTTTGGTTTACGTTCCCTATTTTATTTCCCATTTCTTCCTAACGCAAAAATTATGTAATATCAGTCCAAGGTCCTTCACTAAATACTTCATTATGAGCTATACAGAGATTCATATATAATTAATAGATCTAGAAAATAGAACTTCTCTGTTAAATACCATTTATTAATGTAGTTAATTATTCGAAGGATAGAATATCACCTTATTTGATAAACTTAGGTCTTGTTAGCTAATCGAAAAGTTACAACTGTCACTAAAAGAGCAAATTCAAATTCAAATTTATTCGTTCATTCAAAATACTTTTTCACAAATATGCATAGAACTTTATAAGTATTAATATAGTGATACACAAGAATGTATTGAAAGAGAGGAAATATAGCTGCAGTTTTCGGTATTTCATTAAATATGGTAATATGCAGTATACATATAATTTACCAATTTCCAAGATTTCTAGGTATCTATATTTACAACGCTCACAAACTGTATTTTTCACTACATCTAATGATACTGTTTTTACATGTATTAATACTTTTAAACTTTCTTAATACAACCCCTCCTATGATAAAAGTTCATTACTGAAATGTGATTTCATCGGAGCATTATAAATGTTAAAACAACACATTACATTATGTGATGCGTTTAGCATCTAATAATTTTTTTCCTAAATATCTAAAATAATTGATTCCTTCAACAGACCGACGGTCGCAGAATAAATCATTACGACAATTGAAGTGTCAGTGACTTTTTAGTGCACATGTCATCGATTTAATTTTTACCTGAATCTAAAATTAAGATGTTTAATTTTAAAACAATCTCCATTTAAATCATTTCATATAAACCCATTTCTTATTCTTATTAAAGCTTATTTTATAAATGTCAACATATTATCTATTTTATCTTCCGTCTTTCATTTAAAATGTCATAAATAAATCTGTCTCAGATAGAACCTTCTAGTATACCATTCTTTATTTAATTCTCATTACCAATACTACTCAAAATGCTTACGCATTTCTTATTTGTTAGATAAATTTGTATTCATTGTAACATTTATCTTTTATTCCTTCCCTATCATGCCCGACATGGCCAGATGGTTAAGGAACTCCACTTGTAAGCTGAGGGTCGCAAGTTCGAATTCCCATCACATCAAACATGCTCGCCCTTTCAGCCGTGAGGCCGTTATAATGTGATGGTCAACCCCACTATTTTTTGGTAAAATAGTAGCCCATGAGTTGACGGTGGGTGGTTATGACTAGCTGTCTTCCATCTAGTCTTACACTGCTAAATTAGGAATGGCTAGCGTAGATAAAGCTCGTTTAGCTTTGCGCAAATTAAAAAACAAACAAACCAATAAAGGTTACAAGTCGTGCTTTGCTCCCAGTAGCAAAACAGTATGTCTGCGGACTCACACTGCTAAAAACCAGTTTTCGATACCAGTGGTGAGCAAAGCACAGCTAGCCCATTGTATAGCCTTGTTTTTAATTCGAAATAAACAAGCAAGCAAACAAGCAAAAGCTATGTTTAATTTCATTGTTTAAGTTAGTACATTTTCAATATATAATTTCTTAGAATTGATGATTGAAAGATGCTTTAGAAAATTTTCCAGTTGACTCTGTGTCAGAGTTCCAGATTTCAGAGCTGGCGAACCAAGTTCAAACTCGAGCAGTACTTCGAAATATTTCTAATATTCTAAGCTGTGGGTCTCTAAGAGCAGCAGTTAGGGTAGGTGATAGGATGCTCATGAGTAACTGCTTTCCCTCTGGTAAGTAGTTCAAAATTATGGACGTCGGTAGATAGCCTTAGTAAGAAGCTTTGCAAAAAATATAAACCTACCATGCAACTCCTTTGTTAAATCAGATTTTAGTGTTTTAAGTCCTTAAATTTACCGTTGATCCACCGTGAAGCTTAAATTTAAAAATAAGTGGTTTTATTTTATTTTTTGCTTTCTAATAAGCCCTCTGCGAGTGGACTGAATAGCTAATTTTCCCCATTCTTAGTATGCTCACTATTTTAACAACTGTTACAATCGCCTATGAGTGACACAGCGGTATGTCTACAAATTTCTATTGCTAGAAATCAGGTTTCGATACTCGTAGTAGGAACAGTACAGATAGCCCACTGTGTAACTTTGTGTTTAATTTTAAACAAACAAACTGTTACAATCCCACTTCTTGCGTTATCTCAGCTACTACTATTTCTGTAACAGCATTTCTGGTTGAAACTGGTTTATCTTCCGTCTTAATTCATCAACATCTTCTTTGAAAGCATGGTTTATTCTATTAAATTTTCGTTTTTTAATTTGTATTGATTTCCTCTGCCATCTTTTTCATTAGCTTTTAAGTATTAATTTAGCTTATTTGATAAAATCTTCCTAACATGTACATTTCGCCCAATATATCGATTTTACTTACATGACTTAATCTATAGGTTTAGACACTAAAAATTAGGTTTCTTTACCTGAGAAGACCAGAAAAAAGCCAGTTGTGCAGCTTTGTGTTTGACAATAACTAACATTTTGTATTTTTCTGCCTCCTTATAACGTTTACTTTTATAATACCTCAGTTTTTTTTATTAATTTCCCTAAACTTTAACTTCGAGAACGAAAGTTAAAACCTTGGTGTGTGTTTAATACCTTGTAACAACTGATAAGAACCAATAAGATCGCTTGAACATTCACCGATATAGAACTGAACCTTCCATATGAATATTAGTATTACCCAATTCTACGTGCTTATTTCGGAAGTGACTTTATTTACTATATACAACAAAAACTATATAAAAGGTATGTAGGTTTATCAAGGGTGAAGGTAACTTCAATTTCTTACCAATAGGGTAGCAGTGTTTGCCCCTCCCCTTATATTTTATACAAATTAACACTGCTGATTTATGCCAATCAAAGCTTCAATAATTTGGATATGCACGTTGAAACTAACAACTACTACACTTAATAAAGAAAAAATTATATTTCAGTTTGGTGTCAAAGCACTTTTTAACTTGGAAACTTTTTTCTTCTTTTTGAAACTGAACGTTTTATATTTTCCTAACACTATTCATCGTATTTTTATATTAGTTATTATACTAAAGATTCTTCCGTTCCTCATTATCCTAGATTGCTGAAGGTAGGATGTGTGTGATTCCGAAACGTTCATTAAAGATATATACATCTGTTCCCACATCTTTACCTTTCGTTATTAGACTTTGTTTTCCACCAAATGAATTAATTGTTTATACAATAAGCTTCTCAACGTCCCAAAGTACACTCTACCTATTTCTCATTCAGATTAATTTCTAGTATCTCCTAGATTGGGATCAGTAAATGTTAAACCAACCAGGGTGCTGTAAAATCTTCAGCGTGGTACTTGTGTTCTTAAAGGCTTAAGATCAATTCAATTTTCATATTGTAGAAAATTTAATTCATATGTATATATACATATGTTGCTGAGTATGTAAAGATAGCGTTTTTTATTACGTTCTTTTTAAATTTATCAATAGTCTGAATAGTAAAATAAAATTATTTTTTCACCTTAGAGTATAAAGAGCAAGTGAATAAAGTGTGTATAAACCCTTACTAAATAATTCGTTTTTACTGCAGCGAATATTTAATGATTTTAATACTATTGAATAAATCGTCAGAACCATTCTAGTTAAATACGTTCATGGGAATAAAGTCCTGTATTTGTTACCCTTCTTAAGTATTTTGTAATGGTTTTCTTGTTATTCTCACGAACAATGTATGCAAAGATTTTCAATTTTGTAAGTGTCCGTATCTGATCAGAGTTACTTATCTTTTATATCATTAAAATAGTGTTATAAAATTTACCAATCGGCAACTTTAATTGACTTGTATTGATATCATAATTTAAGAGATGTGATAATTGTATATTTTTCCCCATGAAGCATAATTTCATGTTAAATTAATTTTAGACACTACCAAATCATATTTCGATAGATATGACATTATTAAATAAGGGTAAGACTTTGTCCCTACTTTGCAACATTTCTCTCTCTCTTGTTGTCAAAATGAGTTCCAATAAATGAATGTTTTTATATGCTGTCAATCTCCCTGCTACTGTTGTTGTTTTCTGTTATTTGCTTCGAATATTCATACAAAGCTAAACAAAGGTCACTCGCGCAGCAGTCCCTAATTTTGAGCTCGTGGACTAAAAGAGAGAACAGTTAATTAACAAGTTATATCATCAAATCTTGGGCTACTCTAATCAAAGAGTGGAATTTGGCCATCACTTTTAAACACTCCCTGGACTCCAGAGTGTGAAGAACGATGTTATTTTTCTTATCAAATCCATAGTCTGGCACACTAACCATTAGACCACTACTGACCCTATAATACTGTAGATTCAACTGTTTTTAAGACAGTTTATAAATATCTAAAGAGTTAGGTAAGATATCGTATTTGTCATATATTTTAAATATTTGAATCTTATACTTATAAAATAACAGACATTGATTCTTTCGCAACCGACAGAATTTTGTTAAAAGTAAACAATGACTTTATTGTTTAATATTTTTTGTCACTTTTCGATATGAGCATTTTTAAGTTGAGTTGCTACTAAACGTTCAGATTTCAAGTCACGTTTCTGAAATTTCGCTTTTGTGAAAATTAAATACAGTACAAAATGTTTTTCTTCTTTAATTATAAAAGGCTTTAGAACAAACACAATACAGTGCATAATCGTTTCTAGAGAAACTAATTAAACGTCTGAGTGGTTTTGACAACTAACTTCCAATTTACTTATTTCTTGTTATTTTTTATTAGAGTATTATAGATTCCGGAAAGATCGAACCTGTTACTCGTTTTATATATATGAAGTTTTTAATGTCTGATTTTTTTTCTACAAAATTATATGAGAGACAACTTCGGAAATTTTGGTTATTAACATATTTAAAACTACTCAATCAGAGAAAAAAGTAAAATTTTATCTCAGTTTATATGTCATTACTTTTTATATTCTAATAGCTGTTGTGTTTTTTTTTATATTCCATAGCTTCTATGTTTATAAGTGAGGTAATTATCGATATGCACATTATATATAATCATTTACTGATTAAAACAGTTCAGACATGTCAATACATCCCGTTGATAATCTAATTTCTCTTTCCGTCATAAAAGTTAACGAACTATTTTTCTCTTAATTCTCAAGTACAACAAGTGACGATATCTGAATTTGTATGGAAAGAAATAATGTTTTTTCCACCTTTTGATAAAGCAATATTGTTTATATAAATTCACATGCCTTGTACATTTTCCACTTCCCTTCTTTATGTAGAATATCCCTCGTGATGGTCTGGTATTGCTATAATAAAGTATCACTTATTTCGTGTGTTTACTACATTTGTGAAAGCTATAATCGTATAGTCTCTGTTGGCAAGAAGCGTAAACACTTTATTTTAACGTCTACAGAAGTAGATTCCATCACACACGAGACTATTTCATGTCTTCTGACCCCGAGGGGATTTTCTCTACTCTCTGAAAAATTAAATTTAATCTCATTATGATTTCACATAATTACAAAGTATACTAATGTCTCTTACGTGCACAAACATCTCTACGCATTTACTACTGAAGTAAGCAGAAAGCTTTAACTCTTGAATCAACAGTAAAATACGTATTAAAGAGAGTGTTCTGGAGTGCTGTAGAAGATTGACCAAAGCTTGTTTATACACTATTCATAATTGCATTATCTAATGTACAAGTCATTTAAATCTCTCTGGAGAGTATACATGCGTGTTGACAAGGAAAGCTTTTGTGTTACAAAAAACCACGAAAAAAATAAACTATAATGTTTTTCTCAAGATTCAGTTTTGGTAGTGTTTGATTTGAATTTTTTTTTATTACTATCTGCACCTCTAAGCTGATTTTTATGGTGTATGATACATGTTGATGACATTTCCAAAGTAATATAACCCTGATTATAAAATTAAATTACCTCTGTTTTATTATTAATTATTAGATTCATGCAATTAGTTATTATTTTACTGTACATCTCCACTTAGTTCGAAGGTTGGTTAGTAAAACGAAACGATTAGACATAAAGACAAATTTAAGTATAACTACATCCAACGGTTAGACTCGAAAACTAGTGTACTTTTCAGTGCGATCGAATAAGCAGACACGCATACGTGTCACTGTAACGAAACGGCTGTACTTCTGTTCGCAATTCACAACTCTGAAATCTAGCATCAATCAACATTGGTCTAGAGAGCAAGGATGGGTCTGTAATTATACTGAAGTAAGTAATCCATTGATATTGAAAACCCATCTTCACACTATTACACTGCTAAAGAGAAGAGGCAGATTTATTACAATTAATAATAAAATATAAGTTTATTTCTTAGAAAACAACTTGTCATTATTTTATACTTATTGATATATTTAACAACGTAGGCTACATGGAGCCCACGACCATACCGTCTTTCTTATAGCAAAATGTCGCTCTACGTTTAAGGAAAATATAAGTTACAGATGTTGTTTAATTACGAAAATAATTAAAAACACGACAACTGTGACGACAAAAAGATACGAACGATTATTGCACTTTGTAACAAAGTTGTTTCATGTTGCCTGGAGAATCAGTTTCATACAGTCGGTTGTGCTGAGTTTGATTACAATTGCGACATACTATCCATCACCCAACACTTAGTTTTCATAGCAAGAAACCCCTCTTAAAAATAACGACGAAAACTGTGGACCAAACATTTTCACTTACCCTCCTGGGCCTCGCATGGCCAGGTGATTAGGGCACTCAACTCGTAATCTGCGACATGGGGGTTCGAATTCGCGTCGCACCAAACATGCTCGCCCTTTGAGGCTTGGGGACATTATTAAGTGCGGTCAATCCCACTATTCGATAGCAAAAGAGTAGCCCAGTAGCTGTGCGCAAAATTCCTAAACAAACAAAACATTCACCTTCCATAGACGCTCGAACATGGCCAGAACAGTAAGAATCACTCAGTGTACTGTATCCATAATTCTGAAACATAATCGGACTATAGGAAACTTTATTCCAGTAAAGTCCACTGTTTCACAATGAAAAACTGCTGCCTGGAATGATCGTATTTTCATCAGATTAACATGTCAAAGTCAAACAAGTTTTGCAATACTTTACTACAGGAATAGCATGAACACTTTCATTCCTGGGTGTCCAGAAGAACAGAGACTTGGAGATTGACGAAACACGGTTATCTTACAACAAGGGTTATCTACAAACCGGTATGAACCAGGATTCACCACCATCCCATGTTCCTTGGACAAGACAGCAAACCAACTTACAGTTAGGACACTAGCGACCTGTTATCTTTACAGAGAGTCCTGTTTCCGCCTTGTTAAAGCTAATAGTAAGATTCATGTTTGTCGTTTGCATGGAGAATAGATAAGAGAAAATTGTCTTTCTGACAGGGAACACACAGAAAGTGTACATGTTTAAGCAGTCAGTTATCGTGACAGAAAAAATTGTTCTTCATATCCTATAGAAAAATGTCAATAACGCCTCCTATAGGCATCACATGGAGATGATATTTCTGCCATATGTTAGAGCAAGGCTTGACAATAACGTTTAGTTTCAGGATGACAATGCCACTGCTCACAGTGTGCGTGTTGTACAGAATTATCTCTGCCAAGAGGACGCTACAAGATTGTCATGCTCAGCAAATTCTACAGATTCTAATCCCATTGAAAGCTGTTGGGCAGAACTGAGCTTAAATATTACTAATTACAACCCTTAACTAGCAATTGTAGCTGATATGCAGTCCTTTATAGTGGTAAGTTGGAATGTAATAACTGTAGATTATATCAACAACCTCATCGACAGCATGAAAAGTCGCCTTGCGGAGATTATTAGAATACGAAGAAGAACAACCAAGTACTAAATATTTAATATAAACTGATACAAGGTTATAGACGCTAGTTATAATCATTTGATATTATATTTTATCATTTTCCATATTTGGTAAAGTTTTGTTGTGATAGGTGAAATATTGAATTACCCATCTTTCTACACTTGTATGATAAAATTGTTTGCTGTTTTAATAAATCGTTCATAATGTTCATAGAGCATGTCTCATTATACAAATTATATATGCAGATGTTTAATATAACATATATTACTCTGTTTGACAGTGTTAAGTGAGTATTTCTTCTATCTTATTAATAATAATCTTATTTGTGTCAAAATATACAAGTTCTTTAGCCTGGACTGTATATTAGAATTGTCCCCCAGTGGATCAGCAATATTTAGGGACTTATAACGCTAAAACTGGGTTTCGATACCCGTGGAAGGAAGAGCACAGATAGCCCATTGTGTAGCTTTGTGCTTAATTCAAAACAACAACAACAACAACAAGAGAAAAATTAACTAATAGTTATCAATTTTGACAGAGTTTAAACGTGTAGTACTCAAAGAAATATGCCTCACAACCCCAGACAATAAAATATATCTAACATGATGATTAAATGTGAGTAGTGTACGAAAAACATATACATGAAATTTTCTTCAAATAATAATTAATAAGTATCAATACACAATTAACTAGAAAATATTTAAACTTATCTGAGATCAAATTTTTACTTCTAATCATAAAAGTTAGCTTCAGTCTAAATTACACCACTCCAATTTATTGAAATAAATTTTGAAATAATTTTCTTTTAAAATTCCATAATTTTGTCGCATGTTATTTGGTTTGTATTGGTTTACTTATAACATACCAGAAATACAGTTCATAATTTGTCATGAGTCACTCACCTACTGATGTTCAAAAAATACCCTTTTTTATTCAACTGTTTAGAAATTTTCTTTGGTGTTTAAATGTTACTTAAAAACCATTAAGTTCTTTATACTATAGCACATATAATGGTAATGAATAGAGTGTAAAATAATGCAGAAGCTATTGAAACTCTTGAACACTTAATTTTCTAAATCATTATTTTATGTATTGTCTACCACACATGATATTTTGCCTAAATTTTGTACATTAGATTCAAATTTAATTGTATACTTTTTCTAAATTTATATATTTTACACAGAACACTATATTGTGTTTGCTTATCTATACTATTATGTTATTTTAAGTATTAAAAAACAACATTAAAAAACTCCTTATGTAATTATTACATACGAATCGATTAATACAAATAATACTGTCAAAGTTTCAAATATGTTAAGCATTTGTTCAGTTATTTTATGTAAATTATTATACTTTGATCACACATTGACCTGGAACACTTTTATGATTGCATACTGAAATAATGAAATGCTTCTATCATTATGTATTGACACTAAAACATTCCTATCATTACATACTGACACTAAAACATTCCTATCATTACATACTGACACTAAAGTATTCTCATCATTACATAATTACACTAAACTTCAATCATTACATATACATGAAAAAAATGAAATACTCTTGTCATTACATACTGACACAAAACATTCCCATCAGTACATAAGGAGATTAAAGAAAGCAGTCTAGCACAAGCCATAATATTCTTTGATATCTTTTCGATGATGAAAAACTGTTTCTTTAAATTTTATTACGTGGCCTAAGAGATAGAATATATATTTATAAATCTGTTGTGACACCTTGTAACCATGAGTGCGTTATAAAAGTGATGGTCAAATTTACTATTCAATTAAAGAAGCCAAAGTTCGTGGAAGGTGCTGTTTATTAGTTGCTTTACCTCTAGTTTCTTCAGTATAGATAGCTCACTTTTAGCTATGCGTAAGTATCCAAAACAAACAAACGAACCTATTGTGCTAATGTCAAGTCATAGAAAACACCAAGATATTAAGTAGGGAAACAAATATAAACAAACTCAAAATCAAAGAAGCCCTACTTATGCAGCAACTAAAACCAAAATTGAACCAATATAAAGGGACACTCTTATACCTATACTAATTAATAACCTCACATCTTAGTGCAACGCCTCTACAATCCCGTCCCCGTTTATACTCTCGTCCCGAAGATATGTGTCCACCAACGGTCAATTCAAACTCTCTCTTTCTTAACCTGAAGATGACCTTGGAAGGTCGAAACGTTGTTCTCGCCTTATCAGTAAAAGTGTTAATATCCATACCAGCCGTTCTGAGATATAAAAAAAAAAAATCTATTTCACTTTACACGAGTCAAAAGTGAAAATATAATGCTAAAATTTGCATATGCATGCAGTGTGTTGTCTGAAATATGATATATATATGGGCATACAATAATCAGGTGGATGTGAAAAAAGTATTATTTAAAAGTAATAATAAATAACAAACCTTATAATCAACTGAACATTTCTATGCGTGTAGATCAAAAGCCTAAAATATTTTAATGATAAATATGTATTCTAAACACAGATACGCATGAATGTTGTTTGGTAACTTTGCACGAGAAATCATCTTGATCAAAAATGCTTAGTAAATTTAGTTTTTAAAAAGTTCTCAGATAAAACATCGAGTCATCGAAGTGGTTGTAGCAGGACGTATTAATAGCATCTTTTACAGGAGAAGACAACACCAGCTTAGTGTTTAAAAATATAACACAGAAAGAAGAGTGCCGTTCCCTTACCAAGTTCTTTGCTTCCTACGCAATTATTATAAAACGTCTGAAATGTAATTTTGTCATAACCACTATAAGAATTTCTTCTTTGCAAGATTCGAAGAAAACGACAGTAGAAATATTTATCTGTCTACATTTATATGCCATGCCTTACGCTATAATAGAACATATATTAAAATAAAACGCTAAGTTACGGCTGAATCTCGAAACACATATAATCAATCATGTCTCTCTCTCTACGAATAGTTTTATAACTTTACTATTCAACGTTGTTCGTATGTGCATAATATGAACGATAAATTCTCCTTGTTGTATATTTATGTGTTAAAGTTGATGTTATTCAGGTTTCAGTTTTGTTATACTATCTTTTTTGAGATGCTACACATAATTTGTGATTTTCTATTTATTTTCTTACAATTTTCTTAATCTTCTTAGAATAATTTTCTTCAATACTTCATTTTGTTTTTATAAAAGGTTTATTTTGTGTTTGTTTTGTTCTATTTGCTTACTTCGTCCGTTAGCACAAAGGGGAGCTTTTCTCTTCTGTATTGCGTTTTTAATATTTACACACGTTTTAAGGAATATTTTTATACACAAGCCTAAAAAAATTCTTTCTTGCAGCTATCTTCTAACGATTGTAACCTTTTAAACATTTTTACAAACTTGAATAAATTTATAGTGATGCGAAAATAGCATAATTTGTAATGTTTTCAAACTCCAACACCACATCGAAAAACAAACAAACTTCGTGACACATTGTTTTTCAAACATGAACAGTTAAATAAATATTAAATATTTGACACATCACTTTCAGAAACCTGAACGTTAGGAAATAATATGATTCTTGAATCTGGGAAAAAATAACAAGCGTTTAAAATATTCAATAGTATGTTTCTTCTTTTTTTATGTTTTGTAATTTCGCGCAGAACTACACGAGGGCTATATACACTAGCCGTCCCTAATTCAGCAGTGTAAGACTAGAGGGGCAGCAACTCATCACCACCCACCGCCAACTCTTGGACTTCTTTTTTACCAACTAATAGTGGGACTGACTGTCACATTATAACACCTCTACGGCTGAAATAGCGAGCATGTTCAGTGGGATGGGAATTCGAACCCACGACCCTCAGATTACAAGTCGAGTCCCTAACCACCTGGTCATGCCTAGCTCTTTACTTTTCATAACACGATAGTTAAAAGTGATTATTTTAAAGACGATAGTTATGACAAGTATGACTGTGTTATCTCAGTGAGAGTAAAATGTAGCGTATGTGTGGTTCAACTATTGTGGTATTATTGATGCCAAGTTACTTAGATATTCGATATTTTTCTCTTTACTTCATATGAGTATTGTGTTACGTTATTGTGTCACTCGCGTAGTTTATAGAAAATTCGAGGCCTCAGTGAACAGTTTATATATAAGTGATCAGCGAATGCAAGTCAAGAAGAAGTAAAGTTCAGTGAAGATTCGTTAGAAAGTGTGTAATTATCAGGCGTGTGAGCGATTATCAATAATGGACAATATTGTAAAGTAAGCTCCACAATTTAATAGGGGAAAGAATAATAATTTGTCTTATAGGAGGGAGTTTTAAGGTACTTGAACCTTTTGTCTGGACTTTGACTAAAGGACACTAATATGTAAACTTAATGATACAACTGTAGCATAAGTGAATTTATTGCAGATTGTATACCAAGAAATAGAATGGAGATAAATAATTCGTCTTGTCAATTGCATTCTAAAGTAATTAAATCAGCCTGTATGAATTACTTAGAGTTTTAGACATAACTGTGATGTCCTATAATGTGACGAATTAACGTACATTCCTTTGTCTTGTTTTCAATATATTATTTTAAAACAAATAGATTGTATGCTGTCCTCTTATTGTTCGAAATTATCGCCAACAAGTCAAATATGATCATTGTAGAAGAATCCAGTTCAACTTACACACAGGAAGCTTTGACACTCTGCAACGCATTGGAAGCAGTACTAGTTCTAGTCATGCAAAACATAAATCCAGTGTTTTTATATGTCCTGTAATAATTATAAGGTGATGATATAGGTTATGCACTTTAAGAGATGAGTGTTAATGGACAGATCTCAAAGAAGAAATAGAGATTTGCTATAATTCATCGTCATCTAGATCCAAATATCTGTGATGCATTGCCATGATGTCCTGTGTTTTCTAGGATGCAATATATCTAATAGTTTCACTAACAAAGGAAAACAAAACTTTTTCAAACTACCCGTATCCACTACGAAGACGTTATGAAGATATTGGTAAAGGAATTTCTTGTGACTGAGGGTAGTGCAGCCTATGAAACCACTATTTGCAGGTTGTACGGACACCAAGTACAGATTGCAATCACGTCAAGTGTGAAATGTTATTTACAGGAGCAGCATCTTATGATATCCTTCCAACAAGGTATGTTTTGGATCTTCATACCAATCGAGCAAACTACCAAACATATCTCTGAAATGATACTCTTGGTGCAAGCTTTGAACCCCCAAAATTTAATTTGAATAAGTAGAATGTTCTCAAAATTGATTGAATAACAAAAGAACCAGCTCTAAAAGCATTGCTGGAACTAAATAGCTGAAACGTTTGCAAAACTATACAATAGACGATTTTCGTATAAGAACACAGACTTTCAGTGTTATGATATGTGTGGGGATCAATGTGTGTGAAAATTCAGAAGATTCAGGAAGATTATATCCACAAGAGACACAAGATGAGAAGGATATGGAGCTCGAAGAGAGAGAAATGTGTGTGTTTTCTTATAGCAAAGCCACATCAGGCCATCTGCTGAGTCCACAGAAAAAGAAGTAACCTAAACCATTATATTGTCTAAAAAGAAGTAACCTAAACCATTATATTGTATAAAAAGAAGTTAATATATTATCGTATATCTATATATATATATGACATGTTTTAAAAATAAACACCAGTAACATTTTTGTGAGAACTGTGTTTACACAGTATCTCAATAATTTTATTTTAGAAATATACCTTTTTATATAAATAATTTCTTACGTGCTTATATGTAAAACATTAAATTTGATATTTTTTATGATAAATACGCTTAAAATGTATCAAAATGAAATCTATACTACAAAAATATAAATAATATTTTTTGATAATCTTAGAATTTAAAACTTTGAAATTAAAATATCACTTACAAATGGAAATCTTAACATGTAAAAAAAAACTATATGTATATATATATTATATAGTTGTATCTATTGAAAAAAATATTTTGTGGGAACTGTGAAAGGTCAACCAAACATGCCACTATCAACGAAATAGGCCCGGCAAGACCAGGTGGTGAAAGCGCTTGACTCCTAATATGAGTGCCGTGGGTTCAACTCCCCGTCACACCAAACATGCTCGCCCTTAAAGCTGTGGGGACGTTTTATGTGTCGATTATTCCCACTATTCGTTAGTAAAAGAGTAGCCCAAGAGTTGGCAGTGGATGTTGATGACTAGCTGCCTTCCCTTTAGTTTTACACTGCTGAGTTAAGGTAGGCTAGCGCAGATAGCCCTCGTGCAGTTTTATTTGTTATAGATTCATTCACTTTCAACTGAACAACGTTTTCATAATTTATTTTATAATAATTCAAAATGTGTTCAATGAGCAATATTTGTTATGGTTAGATTGGAGATGATAATATGCAGATTTGTACAGTTGTTAGAGCGATTTTTTAAACCAAACCATTTATCAATTCTAAAAACAAACAGTTTTACTCGATTAAAAATGTTTCCTATTTGGTATTTATTATGGTAGGAATATTTATTAAAGTTTCGGCTACTATAGACTGTATTACATTTATCAATAAGTAAACGGTAAAATAATTATTTATTTGACCACATTGCTCACGAAAAGCGTTGTACAGGGTGGCCCTTAAGTCCCTCCCCATCCATATATTTTATGTATCCAGTGTATCTGTGTGGTGTCACCACTATTCTTGCGCTCATCTACCCACGTACTTGTCACAATACGCTCTTCATCTGTAAATGGGCTTACATCGGCCATATTTCTATGAAGAGAAAGAAACAAATTTATAATACATGCGTAATTGAATATAACATAATAACATATGGACGTGTAGGGACTTACGGGCCACCTTGTAGACTTTGTAGCTCCTAAACTATTGTCAACTCCAAGTTTTTTCTTTTTTATCTTATTAAGTGCTTCAGAAAATTGATTTTATTGCTGCAACAATTTGGAGTTGGGGATTCTCTTTCGTATCCATGACATCAACTCTAATGTGGTACCTTTTGTATACGTGAGGGAATATGTTAAAATGAATACAAGAGCAGATGTTTTGTGCTTCTAAGTTGCTGATTTACTACTCGACATTATATGGCGTGATACTGAACCCAACTGTACTATATTCCGTGAATGCAATCATAAAATACTTCCTTCTAATGTATAATAAATTCTAGTATTATACCTACAGTTCCTAAGTGTCATAGAACTCTTCTAGAATATATCTGAATGTCCTACGCACCGTTGAATTAAACCGCTGGGCGACGTTAAGAAACCTTCGTGTCACAGTGATTGTGAAATGCCGAATAGCTCCCTTGTAACATCATTCTCCGCGCAAATACATAGACTATATATGAGTGGAGACAGCATACTCAATATACTCAGTGTATCTCTTGTTTTTCAAATGCGAGTCTTTCAGAGCAGACACGTCTCGGCTGTGAGCACTTTGAATGTATGTACACTTATGTTACATGACTTGGAGCTGGTGAAATGTTACGAATGAAACTTATTCCGCATTAACTGAATGAATAATGCTTCTAAAATCAGTCTAGTTGTTCGTTGTCCAAGCGGCCCAAGATCACTTTATATTTAAAATGTTTTGATATCCATAGTTGTTATCCTTTAAATACTACAAGTGCACAAACACACACGCATGTATATGTATATATATATGTTTTGGATGTTCTTGTTTCATCGTTTCAAATGATTTTGGGAAATAAAGAAAAACTAATTGATAATCAAACTTACTCTTCAGGAAGTAAGTACATATAATAACTATTTTCTATTTCAAGAAAAAAATAAACTTCGTAAAATACTAGCTGGTACTGAATGTATTGTGACTGGACGTGTTTCGTAAATTAGGAAATTGATTTTGACTAAGACGTAAACATATCCTGGTTTCGATTCATGAAATATGTATTTTCCAGTTTAAATTAACACGACAAGGAAAATAGTACATGCGCAATTTTCTTTCTGCAAACACAGAATGTTTGTTTAGTGTGTTTGAGAATTTATTCACTTCATTACCATGTTATGAAGAAACTTTCATTCGCTTTAACAATTACATATGAATAAATATCAATGCTAAGTGACTGGATAAACAATGTTTAATTAATTCCAGTAACAAAACAATTATTCTAAATAATTAAATGAGCTGGAACATGTGCTAAATTGATATGTATAGAAGGTATAGAAGTATTAGTTGCAGTATAGAAGTAAGAGTCTAATCTATTGATCTCAACTAATATTATTGTTTATTCATATCTCTCCTCGTAAAAGTTGCAACTTGTATTGAAATTATAATTAAAGTTTATTTTATATTATAACTTACAGCTTGCTTCTAAAGGTTTGAAAATGATTTAATATACTTAATAATTTTGAAATTACAGAAGATCTAAAACAATTTAATATATGTGGGCGAATTGCTTTAGGAAATTTATTGCACGAGAAATTGACGAATAAATCCACGTGAAAAATTATTTCAGCATAAATGAGCATGAAAAGTACGTCTTGAAACCTGTGAGCTATTTACATATTTAAAAGTTATAAGAAAGCTTCCAAATAAGTTCGCTTGTTTTTAAAGTTATATAACCAAAATAAGAAATTAATGTTTTAATCCATTATTCTTTAGTTGTACGTAATCTTCACAATATATCATTTACACACATATCTGGTGACAATAAAACAATGCGAGTGAAAAAAGCATCAAAGAAATTATCAAAGTATTGATTGTTAAAAAATAACGAAACGCTCTAAAAACCAATTTTATACTCAATTTTATATTTATTTTGTAAAAAATGATTTAATGTACAAATATCAACCTGACAAAAAAGTCAAAGCTCAGGACACATCTTGTGTTTTGGGGAAATATTCCAAAGTTATTTTCAAAGTTTCTCTGCACGGTAATCCTAGAAACCTTCATAAATAACGTATAAATATTCTTGTAACAATTAATATTTTGTTTAACTGAACTCTTTAGTACAGTGTGAGTCGCATACACTAATTTTAAAGCATTCTCGAATTGATTTTCAAGTTTAGATTTTAGTTATTTGCTTAGTATGTCTTCATACGAGTTTGTGTTTTCCTTGTTGATGATATAATTCACCCACAACAAAAGTGTTCAACCGCGTTTCGCTCAAGACCCATTGATGTCCTGTCGCGGCCAAGTAAGTAGCTCTAGTGCAAAACACTTTCGGATTATCAAACACTTACAAATAAGTAAACTACTATCTATTTTCAAAACCTGCTCGAAACTCATTCACATATTCTAACTACCCATGGGATGAGAAACATTGATCTAACGTTTCAAATATTTTTATTAATCTAACAAAAAACTGTACAACCAAAAGATCCTCTTTCCTTTCCTCTCATGATACAGCTAATTTTGGCTGAAGAGTGTTTGTTTGTTTTGAATTTTGCGCAAAGCTACACGAGGGCTATTTGCGCTAGCTGTCCCTAAGTTAGCAGTGTAAGACTAGAGAAAAGGCAGCTAGTCATCACCATCCACTGTCAAGTCTTGGGCTACTCTTTTACCAACTAATAGTGGGATTGACCGTCACAACCGCCCCCAAAGCTGAAAAGGCGAGCATGTTTGGTGTGACGGGGATTCGAACCCGCGACCCTCAGAATACGAGTCGCACGCCTTAACCCATCTGACCATGCCGGGCCTGACTGAAGAGTGAAAAGAAACGAAATATACAAATAAATATATAAATATAAATAAAATTTCATCATTAATTTGATCGAGTGAGTATAGTTTTGGGGCTGTGTTTATTTGATTCCTTCAACAAAATAAAACAACATTTCATGAACATCAACAAATTTCCTCCAGAAACCGTTGAAAAAATTATACACACACACACACATAGATCAAAAACACAGTCAACAACAAACAAACAATAATAAATTCCAAGAAATAACTAACTATAAAGCGGGTTTAAATCCCCATAACCCCAACATGTTCGCCCTTTCAGCCATGGGAGCGTTATCATGTGGCAGTCAATCCCACTATTCGTTGGTAAGAGAGTAACGCAAGAGTTGGCGGTGGGTAGTGATGACTAGCTGACTTCTCTCTAGCTTTAGACTTCTAAATTAGGGACGGCTAGCGCAGATAGCCTTCGTGTAGCTTTGCGTGAAATTCGAAACAAAACAAACCAAACAAACTACAACATTTTACACTACTGCATATCATATATTCCCGAAATCAGCGAAAAAAAAACCAACATTTGGAAAAACTGAAAACATAACATTCCAGTAAACACTAAATTTATTCAAAAGTTAATTACAAAATGGAAGTCCACACTATGTAAAAACTACACTGACAAATACAACACCAACATTATTTATAAAATACAATGTAACAACTGCCCCTACTTCTGTATTAAAGAAACAAGTAGAAAAATGTAAACCAGATTCAAAGAACACAAATTAGTACAAATTAACCGTATTGCAGATTGCTTGTCATTCATTTTACTGAGTATCTGATAAGTTGGTTGATGGTAATTATCTGACGACTTTAAACGCAGTAAGATTTATAATGGAAGTAGTGTTTTTTCATGTTTTAATTAGTCAACATGTAAAGATGAAAAGTGTTATCATTATATTGAATTTAACTACAACGAATATTAATTATTGCCTATTGTTTTATATATCCCAATAGTTATTTATCATTACAAAATTATTTACAAAGAGTTAACATTAGTTGCGCTGATGTATAAATCTGGAATCTAATTAGGTTTCAATAAACGAGTGTTATTATTCAAGGCAGATATTCTCAATATATTTGGTTTCAATATTTATACAGTACTATTCTGTTTTGATAAATCAACAGCGCTCTATTCGTGTAAAAATATTTGAATAATAAATTATTCAGCGTACAGTTCTCAGTTGTTGTTTTGGAGTGAAATTATACCATGGCTCAATAGTTTGTTTAAAACAACGATTATTTGTTTCTCGTATTCTCACAGAGCTATACACAAGAGCTATCTGTGCTAGCGGTCCATACGCTTGAACTGATTGACTAGAGAGAATGTTTGTCGTTAAACACAAACTTTTCAATCAACTTTTCGTCCACTGCCTACTATGGGCATCGAAATCCGATGTTTAGTGACACAAGCTCTCAGACTATCCGCTGATCCACCGAGAGATAGGATGTCTAGAGGGAAAGCATCTATCTACTAAACAATGACTAGTCTTCTGTTGGACTACTCTAATCGAATAGTGGTATTTATAAACTTCTCTTATAACGCTTTTATTGTTGTCTTTGAGTAACGGAATGCTAATTACGGATTCTCGGTTCCACAATTCGACGTTTTCTATGTGACCACACCTAACACACCGAACAGTGTGTGTGTGTTTTCTTATAGCAAAGCCACATCGAGCTAGCTGCTGAGTCCACTGAGGAGAATGGAACCCCTGATTTTAGCGTTGTAAATCCGTAGACTTACCACTGCACCAGGAGGGAACCCGAACGGTGTAAAAAGATATTTTTGTTATTTAATTACAAATATTACTCGCGTGTATACAAAATAAAGTTACCTAATCGAAGGAAGCAAAGACTGGATATAAATTACTGTACTAAGTAGAAATATAAACGTTCTAGTCTTGCAACAGAATCCACGAAGAAGATTTAACATCGCACGAAAAAAAAATGAATATCGATTTGTTCTGTTTAATTTACATTCAACTTAGGAATCAGCTTGGATCTTGCAGTCACTGGTGAAATTTTAAATTAATAAGTTTATGGTGTATTTCGGTTCAGTTTAGGCATACGGCACACGAAGAGAGGGTTAACCAGTAAATATGGTTATAAAAACACAATATACGTTTAGTAACAGAAAATTACTGAGACGAAGAGAGCTAACGCGACAAAAAAATACTTAACATGTCATGTTGTAAACATTTCGGAACATTTTCATTTAAAACTATTGAAATATATAGAAAAAAATAAAAAAATGATAATTTGTGCTCTATTCTACAGAAAACTTGTGGCTTTACTTTACACATTCTAGCCTATTCTATTCTACAGAAAACTTGTGGCTTTACTTTACACATTCTAGCCTATTCTATTCTACAGAAATCCTACACATTCTAGCCTATTCTATTCTACAGAAATCTTGTGGCTTTATTTTACACATTCTAGCCTATTCTATTCTACAGAAATCTTGTGGCTTTATTTTACACATTCTAGCCTATTCTATTCTACAGAAATCTTGTGGCTTTATTTTACACATTCTAGACTATTCTATTCTACAGATGTCTTATGGCTTTTTTATGGGTTTTAGACTGTTCTAAGAATATAATAGATCCATCAAAATAAACAAAGTATAATAATATGTCATATAATGGAAAAAAATATTTTTGGAAATTCTTTATTTTCTACATCACTATTTGTTATGTGGTCTTTTAGCCCAAACAAATAAAATTAAAACTTCAATATATTTAGGGTATTGTATACATTGATTCACGGTCCTAGACCTCTTCAGAAAACATCAATCCACAGTGGTTGGTCCTAAGAAGAATAGCGAAGTGACGACTACAGAGAAAACAGCTGAAATCTACCTACTCTATAACGCGTGTTTAGTAATTCAATTTCTTGCTATAAGCTTCTTAGCTTACATCTTCTGTAATTCGATATGCTGTTCAGTGGTTCTCTTTGAATAAAATAACGAAAGTAAACAGCATCGGCTCACCAGGAGTATCATTACGTCTGACTAGAGTTTCGGAACAAAATGATGAAGAAATGTTTTGGATTTTTTTTCTACATTTTGGGCATTTTATGCGTTAAATTTAGCAGTAAAAACATAAAAACACTAGAATTTTTTTTTACTATAAGTAATTGTACTGTAATATCAGGGGATAAGATATAATATCTTCTGAAATGCACAAAGAAATGCCTGTGAATGAAGTGAAACACTAGAAACTTCTGAATGACGACTTAACAGTGTATATAAGATTAAGAAAAAAATCACAGGTGTTTATTACATTGTGATTTCCAGCGTGGAAATGGCTTGATTTATTCTTTGTGCCCATTACACGACATAATATTAAAAGCTCAATTTCAGTTGAAATCAAAATCTTTACAAATACAAAAACGTTTTTAAGAAGCTTGATATTAATGGCTACCAGCACTCCTGAGTGGTTAATGTTCAACCTATGCGGAATGTATACCGCCTCATGCTGATTGGCCGAGGGAATCACGCTGCATGTGACGTCATTGATCTTAATTGGCTTCCTCAGGAAGTTAGGGGAGAAATATAATTTGAGATGTGGAAATTATGTGACTTTGTATTTCAATAAAGTGTCAGTAAAAGACAGATAGTTCCATAACATGCCGCTGAGGGGCTGATTTTTCTTGGCAGACAGTCCTGAAGGGTGTTTTAAAGGTAATAGATAATTCAAGAAAATAGAAAATAACATTACCTATGATATGCAGAAAGAAATTTGCTATGTGGTTTGCTTGAGAGCCACCAGAAGGTCTTGTTTACTAAAACATGCACATTATATAAAATTAATACCATGGTTATCTTAGTTTCTACTTTATTGTTTGGGTCACCTTTACTATTTCACATTAATATCGACAACAAACAAAGTTTTTAATTTGTAAAATGAATGTTTTATATATTACACATTATCTAAATTGTATAGTGTCTATATTGTATAGTTTATCTTATCATACAGTCCTAAAAAGAACTGTTTGCTATAGATGTTTAACGTATTCACAATATTCGTATCTATACATTAATTTAAGTTACAATCTACAGAGTCCTAAAAATGTTTAACATTTTGTGTATTTTATCGTATCATATACAACATATATAACTCTGTTTTCATTCTGAGGCCTGCTTTTACCTACAATTTATTAAACTCCATATGGGTATTTTCCTCCAACTAATTGTGGTTATACTGATATTATGCTTTTAAAAATGGTTTACTAGTATAATCCTTCAAATAGCAATCCTAATTACTCATATGATCTCCCGATTTCAAACGATGCTCCTCCCCTTTAATGCCAAGGCACACAATTAGTATCCATGACATTGATGGTCACGTGACCATATCAGCCAATCAGCATGAGGTGGCATCCTTTGAGCATAGATTCAGTTAGATAACTACTTTCCTGGTTGTACATCTATTAAGAACCACAAACAGCCTTGTAGATTATTAAATTTAAAAAAACTACATTTTTGGATCTACTTATAAGTCATACATTTATCTATATTCCTATTTTGGTTCCATAAATGATAAAAATCATGTCGGCGACCAAAGATCTAAAATAAGATGATTATTTTCATTACTAAAAAAAAAACTATCCATTGTTATTAAAGTTTAAGATGGCATTATTTCTAGAGTTTATGGATTATGTATAGTACAAACAATTAAGTTGCAGAGTTGTTAAGTGAAAAGTATATCACGTAATAAGAACGTGCGTTCTATGAAGAAACAAATACGATAAAACAGAAAACGATATGAGATTCAAACCGATTTAATTGTACTCATAGAATCATAAACTTTAATCAGAACTATCTTCTGTAAATTACTCAATATATACAAATAATTTTACACCAGGTCTCATGATAAACCCAGATATAGCAATAGGCTTAATTAATTAACGGCAAAACTCAATTTTTGAATGCTTAATGTTCAGTACATTTCACGTATTATTTCTCTACACATTTTATAATGAGGAAATGCTTCTTTCAGTTTGTAAGCGTTACACATTGGATTATATGCCATCTAGTATTAAATGTATCTGCAATTAAATACAATTAATTGTTTAAATTGCTTAGTTGAGATGAGTAGTATCATTTAAAAAATTGTAATATAATGACCTGCTAGAGCAATAATTTAACTGTAATTTCTTACTTTGTTTCGGATAGAAATATTATCAGTTCTGTAACATTATAATATATAAAAATATATCACATAAAAGTATATGTTTTTCTTATTGCAAAACTACACAATATTAATCGAATACTGAATGCTCATGTTTTAAGCCCGATGACTTACCACCGATCCAGAAGCGGATATAACAGAAAAGAGAGAGAGATAAGACAGTTTGAAATAACAAAAAATATTTTAATTAGTACTGTCCAAGTTTCGGAATTTTGGAAACTACCGTTAACAATTAATTTAAAAATCACGTCTAGGACGAACCTCAGCTTCCTAAGCTAACCTAACGTAATGAGAGGAAATTGGAATTTGCTCGAAAATATCGATAACAGCGAGAGTAACCAGATGGTGATTCAATCTATTCTAATTATTATATGCTTTAGTTTTTTTCAGTACTGATGTATGAAATCAAATTTATATTTTTTTATTACATGTGAATGACTTTATTTATTTATAAGTTGCGTTTAAGTTCTGATATTTGTAATTAATTAATTTTTCATTAAAGTTTTTAACACTTACATTGTTCAAGAGAATCTCGTTATTTCAACAGCTATCTTCTTTCATCATATTGTTTTACATTAACTGTTATCTGAAAATTTTGGAAAGCTAAATTTTAATTAACAGATACGTTTTCCAGAGATTTAATTTTGTTTTAATTAGGATGTACCTCATTGTGAAGTTAAACCTTTAATTTTTTAATAATCGCTCTGATCAATTTAATGGTGATATCGCGTAATCAGTATACTTGTAAGTTCTATCTTCAATAGTTTTATGTCCAGGACTTTACAGCTGCTGTTGGCTGTGAACTGGCGTCCATCAACTTTAATGTTAGTCGTTTACAGCCAAACTTAAGAGTGCGCGTGAACATAAATACGTTTAATTTACCCCCCCCCCCGATCTAAATCTTCTTGGACATGTAAAGGGTAGGCTTTAGACTTGAGAGCTGAATCTATCCAATAACAGCAACTATTTACCACAATGTTTCACTCTTTAGAATGGGACAGAAAGCCATTCATTTTTACAGCCGTTTTTCGAAATAATGCCATAAATCGCCATTCATCTGTTGTCACTGTGGTATCACGAAGATATCAAGCAAAGAGAAATCAGGCCTGTTTATAACAGGAAGCTCACACATCTCGAGTATAGATGTATATTTCCCAAAGAATTTCGACAGTTGAGTCAAGAATAAATAAATTAACACGGATTTTCACAAAGTATAGCCCCCCCCCAGTGGCACAGTGGTATGTCTGCGGACTTAAACACTAAAAACCGGGTTTTGATACCCGTGGTGGGCAGAGCACAGATAGCTCCTTGTGTAGCTTTGTGCTTAATTCTAAACAAACAAACAAACAGAGTATAGACATTTAATGGCAATCTTGCAAAATGTACAATAAAAACAGAGCACTACAATGCAATAAATAGCAATCCAGTCTATAGTAGTGCAAGTGATCATGTGTTTACATTTGAAATAATTGTCTGGAGTTAACATCAAAAATAAAGATTTTATCAAATAATGAAATATTGCTAGTGCAGATTATTTCCTCTGGAACTTAGTTTAAACTTTAAAAGAAAAATGTCGAATGAGAAGGTTTCGAAGTTAAAATGTAAAATAATAAAACTAACATACTCTTTAACCTCTGAGAAAGTTCCTCCTTTAATTTCATCAATAACATTAATAACCCGTAATTTAAAAATAAGTTATGCCCCACTATTCTGTGAACAACTTATACAAGGTTATCTCACTGGGGAATTTAAGCCATTACTTAGTGAATAAACTTACATATATTTGATAATTTTCACTATGATATAGATCCATTTTGTCTCTCTTTGGTTAACTTGTGTTAAGGACTACTAAAGAGGCGTAGAATTCTCCGAAACTAGTATAACCCAATAACTCACACTGACCAAAGTGTTGATTGAACTGGTCCTCCCTTGAATTTATACTTCAAAATTTTTGAAATACTGTGTTTCTTCAGTATATCTGCTAGTTTGCAGTTATTTAGTATGAAGAACTGAATAATGACCAATAGCATTTTTTTCTTCATTTCGTCTATACAGTGGATAAGTTTTTCTCGTATTGACTAAAGCCCCTCGCTAGTACAGCGGTATGTCTTCCGATTTACAACGTAAAATCAGGGGTTTGATTCCCCTCGGTGGGCTCAGCAGATAGCCCCATGTGGCTTTGCTATAAAAAAACACACACACACGTAGTGACTAAATAGCACGTTCACACCAACAACGTGTTTTATTAAACAAGTTAATTAATCTAGAGGCGAAAGCTAATTTGTATCGTTACAAAAAAAGAGAAAAATGATTCTAACATCTTAAGAGATCTTAATGAGTTCTCGAAGAATAAAATAACAGAAGAACACACCAAACAGTTACCAGACACTGAGAGCGAGAAACACTACTTGAACCCAAATGGAAATTTATTTGAAGTCTTTGGCAAACAACACAGTTTTATTAACCTTAACAAAGTCAGTCTTTCTTTTTAGTCTCTCTCTTTTGTAAAACAACCAACACATAAAAAATATGCCTTGACCACAGACAACCATTGGCCAGTGTATCGTGTTTTTCAAGAACAATAAACATATAAAGAAATGTATCGTGAGTACAGTCAACCAATGAACAATGCGTCGTTCTTTTTTGACAGCAACCAACGTACAAAATACTCTTCGCTCGACTAGATTAACCAATAACTAAAGTATCGTTTTTTTCCTACATTAACCAATATAAAAAAACTTCTCCCAGTTTTCGCCAACCCTAATCAACCAATGAAAATTGTAACAACCAGTGAGATACTAGAACTCACAAATTATATAGATAAAATAGGATTGCATATATCTTGTTGGGTTTTAGGTGTTAAAGTTCTGGGAGGGTCAGGTGCGTTCGATTTCTTCCTCCAAAAATGTTAATTCCTTTCGGTATTTAAATTTTAGAGCTGAGCAGGTGAGAGGTCCCCCGCTAGTACAGCGGTAAGTCAACGGATTTACAACGCTAAAATCACGGGTTCGATTCCCCTCGGTGGGCTCAGCAGATAGCCTGCTATGGCTTTGCTAAAATAAAAATATAAATACTGAGCAGCTGAGAACATTATGACGTAACATCTTTCAATGTATCATGAGGCTTAAAAAAAGCGTTTTGGTTAATTGTCTCTGACACGTTCCAGAGATACTCGTCACTCATTTTGGAACACTCCGGCCGTTTCACTTTGAAATAAAACACCGGTCTACATACATATCTATAATCGGTGAAACTTTATAATTGTGTTTGTTGTAGGTACCTCATCCTTATCAATCACATTTTCTCGAATTATAGATTCAACTTTTTCATACGAGAAAACGGAACTAGTAATTGTTTAATGTAATTTAGATTCAGTTATCTTCATCCGTGCTGAAAGTCCTCATTCTGATTAATCGTTAAAAGGTATGTATGTATGTAGATTTTTTTATTGTTTATGAAAAACTATACTTGAATTTTCGCAGTGGATCGGATGTTTGAAGTACAGAAGTAAATATTATTTACATGTTTGAATAAATCACACACATATTGTAAAGTGTTGCTCTTATCTTTTCATTATAAGCACGGTTATTTTTAAGATCTCATACCGTAATCTTATAACATTATTTAAAAATTGTCGTGTATTATGCAGTGAAATTTTTTATTGTTTACGGTGTAAAAACCATGCGTTCTTAAAACGGTAAACGATCGTTGCGAAAAATGTAACACGGGAAGTGACCTATATTTATGCAGTGAAGAAAGAAGTTTTCATCTGATTTGTTTTGGAAGATCAGCGTAATGCTACATAACTTTCGCTTTTTCCTAATTTTGAACTGACAGACTGAAGAGAAGGCAACTTTTCAACAATACCCTCCGCCAACTGTTGAACCATTCTTGTCAGACAGATTAGTGATATTTGAATGCCACAGTTATAAGGTGCTCGAGACTCAAAGTGCGTAATGAGATTTTTTTTTTTTCACGGAGCGTGAATTACGAACTATTAGATCCCTCGTCGAGGACCCAAAAAATAAATAAACACAACCCTATACATACCGTATCAAATACCAATGTCATCCAACCTAAAGACAAAGATCAGAACGATAGGTTTCGCTTCATGTTAATGTACCATACAAAATTTGTTTAGTTATTAACGGCTGATTCTCTCCATGCTGATATACTTACCATACCTCCTCGAGTGTCTTATGTACTCCCAACTTCAAAAGCCACTTAGTGCACTCGAAGGTACAGGAGAACAATCTCACTGTTGTTGCAACTGTCATTTTGCCATAAAAAATTTCATATACTAGTCTGTGCATTTCAAACACCGTAATAATGGACAATAGTTACACAACTCACGTCAGGAGAAAATACTACGTATGCACGTCTTAATGCGTCATTTATTGCACTCAGTTAGCAAATGTTACAAACTATATATTGGATAAACAACCCGTATAATAGGTAACTGTTTTAGAGAACAATAGATCCGTAAGAGAAGGCTTGACTAGTTCCTTGACACTTTATCTTTCCTCACCATAGTGATAAATCCGTTATGTTAGTCCATGGGAAATTTACCACTTTAACTAAACGAGAAACCTGGAACATCGTCTTACTTTCCAACTCAACACCAAATCCCTTTATGGTATTAAGGAAATACGTAATTTCAAATAATTGATAACCAATATCCAGTGTGTTTATGTTTCTAAGTCTAACTTTAGTTCCTTTAATTACTTATTTCGATATTTTTTCTAATTCTTATGACGTTTATGTAACAAGTTTACAATGTTTTCATCAGTATTTTTGTCGTCCTCTCCACGTTAAACGTGTGTAATTAGAACCTTTTTCTATTTCCACATTTTGACGATTCTTTCTGAGTTTAATTTCATTGTAATACGGTCTACACCTGCGCTAGCCGTTCCTAATTTAGCAATGTAAAACTAGAGGGAAGGCAGCTAGTCATCACCACCCACCGCCAACTCTTGGGCTACATTTTTACCAACGAATAGTGGGATTGACCGTCACATTATACGCCCCGACGGCTGTAAGGGCGAGCATGTTTAGCGCGACGCTGGCGCGAACCCGCGACCCTCGGATTACGAATCGCACGCCTTACGCGTCACATTATAACATTCCACGGCTGAAAGGGTGAGCATATTTGGTGCGACCGGGATTCGATCCCTCGACCCTCGGATTACAAGTCGAACACCTTAACACACTTGCCATGCCGGGCCGGTGCAGAAGAAGGTTTCGTATTTTAATGCAACTTCAACTTCATAGATAAACTAATGATAGAAAAAAAATAATAAATTAATAATTCAACTAAAACTTCATAGATAAACTAATGATAGAAAAAATAATAATAATTCAACTAAAACTTCATAGATAAACTAATGATAGATAATAAATTAATAATTAAAGGAAACATAATAACACAAAAAACATAATTTGCTATCTCACACTAACTTGGAATGACGAGGATTCGAACCCACTCCCCTCAAATTACGAATCAAGCGCTCTAAAAAAAAGAACTGGCGATGTTGGGTTCATATACCCTTTTAAATCGTTTACAACATAAACATATAGAATATCTGTCTTGTTCAATATTAACTGACCTTATTTCGTGATACTACTTACACGTAATGTCTCACGTGGATAATTGTAGGTTTTTCTCACCAAGAGTGTTGAGGAGATTTATTTTCGACTCTCACATGAGCTTTCTATGAAATCGCTGCGTTTAACTTCAGAGATGCTTGAAAATTAAACTCCTTCTTTCAACAACGTTCGTTGTACCTGCACTATAAAATGGATGACATTACTGCTTTCACGTACAGGACGTCTAGATGAAAAATAGATAACCTACATTTCTTTTTCGTAATTTAGAAGTGCTGTTCGACATTGTTTGTGTGCTCTCGTCATTTGAATTTTGTTGTTTGTATATAATAAAAATTCATTTTACTTTCATTAATATTATATCCTCTCTTTTCCTAAACTCGGTCCATTCACATTTCCAGCTTTAACCCCATAATACAAAAACTGGCCGTTCCTTCTGTTATTGCTAAATCAGTAAACCTAAGAAAACCACAGCGTAAGGTATTAAGGCGAAAATTCGTCGTCATGACCATAGGATCAGTTTTTGCGGATTTTGTTTTCCAGATTTTTCTGAGGCTTACTTTTCTGTGTTCTCATGAACTTTCATGTAGGTCAAGTTTCGTATCTCAATAAGACCCGAAAATGAAGTTTTCCATATGAAACATTTATGCACAAGGAGAGAAGTGTGACATTAAAGGGAGAATGTAAAGCAGTACAGTTGCGAGGTCTAAGAGATTTACTTAGGATGTGAGCCTAATGCCGGTGCTGTAAAAGACCATATCTATAACTTTGATGTTAGAAACGAAAATATTAGAATAAAACACGTCTCAAAACTCTAGGACATTTGTAAAGATATCAGCAGATTACCAGTCGAAAAGCAGTTATAAAACATAGCAAAAACTAATAGTTAGAGTGTTTTTCTGTAAACATTTCAAATATTCTTACAATCAGCCCTCAATAGTAATTCAAGTTAAAATAAAGAAAATAAACAATTCAGATATATATTGAAGAGATCAAATGTCGTAGCAGATAGCCTTAAAATACCTATAAATATACACTAAATATTATGAACAAGATAAAATACTTTTAAAAAAAATGTATGCAGATAGATGGACGTTTCCGTTGCAGATGGAAACCTATGTTTTTTGTTTTGTTTTTCATGTAAAATATCTTAGTCAGTGATTCATAAGTTTTGCTTGATAATGTATAGTTTTCAAAGAAGCTTCAATGAGAACATTTTATATCAAACATATTCTGTTCCTTATCCGAAAATAAATCGGTATTCTCGACAGGTCCATGAAATTTTGTTTATAAATGATAAGTCAGGAGAAGTTTTCAAAATTGGCCCCTAGTGGCGGGAAACACGTCAGCTGTGAGATATTTTTTTCTTCTCTATTTCCATATATAATATAATCTATCACACAGGATCCTTCTAGTTCTTAAAAGGTCTCACTTTCTTTTTCTGAAAACCAATATTTTTTACAATAAAATAGTCAATCATTCTAAGCAGCAGCAAGATTGCTTTATCTAAAAAATGCAGTAAATAAAAAAACATCTCACTGTAGTGTAGAAGGTTCAACAATACAAAATACGGTTTTTCGAAGTAAAATCTACACGTGAGATATTTGCATGGAACATACCTTTACCTTAAAGACATTTATTTTCGCATTACAGTACATAAAATCACCTGCAATCACAGTCTTTTTCTATTACCATTACACCTAAACTAAACAATTTTTCATAACACCATTACACTTAGAACCAAACATAGTGTTATCATAACATTATTATACTTTCAACCAGATGTAATCCATTAATAGTATCATTACATTTATAGCCACGCATTGTCTTCTTATAACACCGTTATCCTTACAACCACAGTATTTTCATACCTCCGTTACACTTACAATCAGATAGACATAGTCTATTTATAAAACCGTTACACTTACAACTAATCATAGTCGTTTCATAATACAGTTACACTTACACCTAGAAAAGAATGGTTTTTTCATAATTGTATGGAAGGACGATTCAACATTATTCGTATTCAAGGAAAAAACTTATCTTAAGTAGCTAAGAGTTTGTTATTAGTATTATTTTAAATTCCATCAACATTTTCAATGTATAGTGCAGCAGCTTCATGTTTTGTTATTTCATTTTCCTTTTGTGACATATATGCAACAAACACAAAATAATAATTATCATTTTCCTTAAAGGGATCGTAGGAGTCACATGTTGCAACTACACGCACCACTAAAAAGTAGCGTGTTGTCTGTTAGTCAGTCAGTATACACTAAAATGACCTCACATACGGAACAGTTAACGTTGCAATTTATACTGTTGTGACGTCAGTGAAACGTGCGCATGCCATGAATCACGAGAAGAATTATTCACTCTGTAAAAGACAGCATGTGAATTTTAAAAGTAAGAAACAAATATTTGTTACTCTTAGTTTTAGCTTCATTCACTCTTGAAACAGAACATTTTCAGAAAACCTGAGTAAGTACATCTAGTTTTAATTTTATTTTATATTATAGGAGGTTTTAATTTTTTACAGATGAAAGTTTGATTTAGCTTCAAGGCGGACCTCAAATATTTATCTCTTTTAAATTGTGTGGATTACTCAAATATCTTTGTTTGAAAATGTAAAAACTGAACTCGTCATCATCTTCACTTTAACTTGTTCAAACAGGTGAATAATCTATTAGTAAGACCTCTAGTTTATACATCTATCAAAATTTATTTTGTTACCTCTGTGAAAGGACTACACCCAAACTTCACTTTCCTTGATGATTTTTTGATCGTTTAGGATCAGATTTCATTCTGTATGGAAAATATTTTAAATGCAACTATTCAACCAAGAAAATTTATCACATCTTTGAAGCAATCATCAAATATCTAAATTAGTTCGTTTTATCATAAATGTTTACAGTATTTAAACTTTATGAAAACTAATAAGTACCTTAAAATATTATTTATGGAATTTAAACAGTTTTAGGTATTTCCTAGTATTTACCATAAATAATGAGATTTATGTGTGTGTGTTCTATTCATACTGTTCTGATTTTTCTTTCATTTTTTATCTACCTCCAGTGGGACAACGGTAAGACTAAAATATGGGGTTTGATTCCTTTCGGTAGACACAGCAGATAGCCCATATCTCTTTGCTTGAAAGAAAAGATTTCTTTATTAATTTTCAACCGTTTTTGTGAATTCAACAGTCTTTATCATAAGGTGGGTTAAGGCGTGTGACTCGTAATCGGAGGGTTGCGGGTTCGCATCCCCGTCGCACCAAACATGCTCGCCTTTTAGCCGACTATAAGAGTTGGCGGCAGATGATGATGACTAGCTGCTTTCCCTCTAGTCTTACACTGCTAAACTAGGGATGGCTATAGCAGATAGCCCTCGAGTAACTTTGCGCGAATTTCAAAAAACAAACAGACCTTTGCAATCACGAAACCGTTCGAAGAAATTAATAAAATTGAAAAAAAATATGAGTAAATGAATATGTGCATTCGAGTGTTTTATTGTTCTTATCCATTGATGAAGCCTAATTGTGTTTTATATTTATATATATATATGAGCGCTATAATTCTTTTTAATTTTCTTTCCAACTTTGTGTTTGAAATATTAGAGGGTGTTGTGACTTAAGTATGGTAAAATATGCCTATTGAGTTTTAGCAAAATTTACCATTAAAAAGAAACAACAAGAAAAACGTTTAAGCTTCGTTTTAACTGAGTTTTTGAAGTTGTTAACATAAAAGTATTAGCACACCTTACCTATTTCTCAGTTTTCTTTGATCTAATCATGCTTTCCAATTTAAGACAGCAAACTATAAAACAAAATATACAATACTGCATCAAAGCAAACCATATTTTCAAAGTAATGGAGAAAACTGAGTACATTACTTTAAAACGGTTTTGAATTGGATATAAAGTCGTCGTAGAGAAGAAAGTATCAGAAGCACATTTTGACATTTTTAGCGTTTCGTAGATAGTTTGACAGAAAATGAACAATGCTTTTGAGTAAAGCATGTATTAGTCTTTTTTACATAAAATATTCATATATTTATGTTATAAAAATGTATACAGATTAGATATCCGGAATTTTCAAAACAGGAATAACTCTTGTACGTAATGACATCTGAAAGCATAGAAACATGGATCAACTTGATAAACCCTGACTAGCCAGAATAATAATTTGACATCAATACCCTCATTTGTAATTAGCAAAATGCGGCGTCGTGGACAGGTGAGACTCCAGAAACTGAAAGTGTTTGTAGAAAAAGACGCCCAACAGGCCAAGGTAACAGTATTCAATATAATAAAAAAATCTCAGTCAGGAAATGAAACTAGTAGGGTGTGGGTTTACAAAAATATGGTTTCCAATCATGCTACCAGTTAAACCGTCGCATATCTCAACAGATATTCACGCTGTTCCACACACAAACGCAAAGATCAAACCTTCGGTACAGCAACTGTAAACTTCTATATGGACTGTTGAAACGGGCACCGAGAAGTTGTCATCCTTGTACACTAGATTGATTATGGAAAACATGGAGAAGGGAGTTGTGTGTTTTATAAATGAAATTCTAATGATGGAACCTTTTGCAATGGAAACTATGATACAGGCTTATTGTCAAGATAAACATGGTTGTCAAACAGAGCATGACTACACAAGGCAACATGGACTATACAATGTAGTAAGTCTCCAAATTTGTTTTAATGTTTATATTGTGGTCAACTTAGCTAAATTCTGAGAAATACTGATGAACTTCAAACTCAGTTACTCAAAACTTAATGATTATTTTTGTACCATTAATTTCGTTTTTCACTAAACGTCTATTGTTAGATCTACACCCTTGTGCAAATTAATTGAAACAAGACGGAAAATTGCAATTTTTTCAATTTTTTGCGTTTTATTTCTAAGAATCCAAAAATTATTCACAAATTAATACATGATATGACTGCCTTTATTTTTCAGAAGATCATTAATCCGCTTTGGCATCGAGTCCACGAGTTGACTGCAATCTTTACTAATTTTTGGATCGCGGTACCACACCTCAATTATGGCCTCAATTAGCTTATCTTTCGTAGTACAGTCTTTACCCCGAAGTCTTTCTTTACAAATCGCCCAAAGATTTTCAATAGGATTTAAATCTGGAGAGTTTCCAGGCCAGTCCAGCACCTTTATTCGCGTTGTAGTCATAAACTTCTTCACAAGTTTCGATGTGTGGCATGGAACCAGATATTGCTGAAAAATGCCAGATCCATCTGGAAATCTATTTTTCAATTCTGGAATGACTCTTCTCTGCAAAACTTCGATGTACTGTGGTCCTTGCATCACACCTTCTACGATATGTAAGCCTCCGACGCCATAGTAGCTGAAAAAGCCCCAAAACATCTTCTTTAAGAGATGTTTTACGAACTGATTCATGTAAGATTCTCGAAGTTTCTCACCTGGAGATCTGCAAACATGCAGACTTCTTTGACTCTGTACGAAGAAATGAGTTTTGTCACTGAATAACACCTTCCTCCATTGTTCTTGCGTCCAGTTCGTGTAGTTCAGACTCCATTGATACCGTTTTTTTTTCACTGAGTTGGTAAGAAGTTGTTTTTTGACTGGTCTCCTTGCCCTCCTAACGTGATTTCGAATGACGTAATATTCCTCAAAATTTCGTCATATATCCCAAAAATAGATCGACCGTACTGCAAAACACAGCTAATGACGCCGTCTGTGTGAAAAAATGACTATTAAAGGAAATCAGCGGGTCCAGCGAGCTTACACCGGCCGCCATGCTGAAAATATTGTAAAATTACCATTTGTTTCAATTAATTTGCACAAGGGTGTACATTATCCACTCTTTAAATATATGAGCTTCTTACCACCAATCGATAATACATCGAATAGAAACAATGCGAAAAACATAATTGATCCTTTCAGCCCAATTTTTCATCATCATGATATTGATAAATACAGCTGCTTATTGGTTATGTACATTTACCTCCTGAAATCAGAATATTTGTAGCATATAAGAAAGTGCATGTTTCCCAAACAATATTCAATTTTACTTATAGACTAACACCGCGTAAATCTAAAATACGAACTTGTATTTCAAAACAAAGACTCGAAAAAGTAACGCATTATCAGGTACTTTTTACAACCGTATTTTAGCAGAATATGTTTTGAAATACTTCATTCAATAATAGAATTGTTTTTCAAGAAAATTGTACGAATGTCCAGTTTCGTTTTTGATTTTTTGCTTTTAAGCCTTTTGTAAATTTCAGCATTTTTAAGGTGTCGTTCAGTGATTTCAATCTTAATAAAGACATTTCACATTAATTCACTGTACAAGGATAAAAGAAGTAGCTACGAAAATTTAGGAACGAAGTTATCATGATAGTTGCAATAGTATGAGGTTAAAGAGAGCTTAGTTATTAGTTTATTCATTAAACTAGATGTTGGTTGTTTGTATAATGACTGAAAGTACAGGGCTTAACTTTTTCAGAGTTCATTTCAGAAGCATAAGAAGAAAATCATGTCTTAATTTCACATTACTTATGGTAAACTTTGAGAATACATTTCTACAGAATGGTAAAAAACTCTAACCACTCTCCTCCTATGGCAGAGTTCTAGACGGAGACATATTTGTAATTATAGTAGTGAAAGGGTTAAATTATTGTATCTTATTAATATAATTAACCCTGATGCTCGACTAAGAAGTGGTTAAACGAAAGTGTTGTTGTAACAGTTCCTTATTGTTTGATGGATTTTTTTTACTGTTTGGGGAAATCATGCAAAGCTCGATCAAATTAAAGATAACGAATGCGTTCACGGATTGGCCTAAATTAACACTAGATACTAATACAACCATTTCACTAACTTGTCAATATTTTTTCTGATACATGTGACACACTTTCTTATATCTTTAGACTTCACAACAAATAGAAACTTAAAACCTACAAAACTGAAATAACTGACTGAATAAGTGACAGTTACAAATAAACTGTCTAACCGACTCGCTAACTCAATAATTAATAATCCACTTTAGCAAACTCGCAAAATCGATATCAATCACTATCTCGCTACTTCAGACTTACTCGCAACATTATATTACTTTGATCGTTTCATTCGCTTTGAAGAAAATTCTAGACGTCAAATCACGAAAACTCATCACGCGTGAAAACTCTTTCTCGTGAAACAATAATACAAACACGTATCTACATTTAAAAAAAATCATAGTGTATCATAGTGTGAAAAATCTTTAAAAAGAAAGAAACAAGTTTTGTTCAAATAATTTTCAATATTTTTATTTTTAAAATGGAACCTATGTGTATAAGATCTTTCCAAGCATGTCAAGTATAGAACAAACAAGAGTTATAGGTTTAATAAGATACTTGAAAATCATTAATTTAAGCAAATTTCAAAAAATGATCTTTACACGTTAAGTCGAAAAAAAAATATATTTTTAAATGGTATTATATATTTTCTGGAAACTCTTGTGAATAAGTACTTCGGAATAATTTTTCAAGATATCTCCACTTTAACTAAAGGCAAATATGCAAAAACGGCAGGCCTACTAGTATGTAGTCAGACAAAATTAAATTATTTATTTATCTGCTCAATTAAAGTAGTTGTTATTTTTTCTTCGAAATAATTTTCTTTCCTAATATTTCTTTTGATGACTAGATTGCTCATATTGATTCTATTACTTCGTTTGCTTTATTATAATACTGAATAGTTACGCTCATATAGTTTTCTTTATGTAGTGCTCTGTAGCTTTACATGCAATATTTGTTTTTTGTTTTACCAGTATCGAATAGTAAACGATATTTTGAAAACGTATCCTATCTCGTTTCATTTTATTGTTAAAACATCGGCGAAACAGACATAAAGATTTATTGAACCAATTACGTTTCTTAAACCTGCTCCGTGTTACAAGTTTAAAAATATAACATTTAAGTTTGCTCTTAATTTGGAGATATTTAGGACAATACCTTCCAATCTTTCAATTACATAATTAAATGTGCCGTTGTTTGCTTATACGAACCCAAATAAATGCTATCAGAATTAAACAAAGAAATATCACAGACGTATACAAAAATGAAGTAAATCTGGTCTCTTCACAGATCACTGCTCCTTCTCTGTTTTGTCTGATTAACATTTTACACATAACATACAGACATTGTTCTGACACCTGCAATACACTGTTCCAAGATAACTTTTGTTTCTTAATTATTTTAAAGACTTTTAATTAGAAATCGATTGAAAACAAATCGATCCATTTTTTCTCACAATAGGTAAGCTAGCATAGGATTCAATTATAGATTACTCAATATCTTAAACCCACAATTGATTATAGACAGTGTGTGAACTTCTTATTACTCAATATCTTATATTTATAATTGATTATAGACAGTGTGTGAACCTCTTATTACTCAATATCTTATATTTATAATTGATTATAGAGCAGTGCGTTGTTACGCATTACAATTTTAAATAGCCTAAAACTAAGTTAAATTATAATTTAGATTTAGAAGTTAAATAAATGTTGATGTGTATCGAATATATGATATTTACCAACAACACTCACATACACAGTTTTCTTTCTTAATACAAACATATTTTAATATACAAACAATAATACAATTTACAATAACGGATGTTACAAATAATTATTTATATAAAAACGTTTTATAAGCTTACCAACAATACTGTCTTCTATCTTGTCTGTAACTTCCTTGGTAACTTATCGATGGTTCACGATGAGAGAGTTAATTTCGAGTTGATGTAGGTGCAATTCACTTAATAGGGAGCAAGCTCTTGGTTTTTCGCTCTTCGTTTGATTACACGTCGAGTTTTTCACCACTAACTATATATAATGTTTACAAAACAATACTACTGTCCAATGCAAATCCATTGTAAATAAATTGTTTGTAATGTTAAAAATGTATAAACGTTTGAGGTCAAATATCTGAAGTTCCCGATTACTTAACGTTAGTCATAGTTATAGTTTTCTAGGTTTATAATATACCAATTATAGCAAACTATAATAATGTATACTGTCACTTGACGCGTCGTGTTCGTTAATTTAAAAGCGTGAGGAGAATTTCCTGAAATTTCAGCCCACACAACAATACGATACGCTAGTGTTTACATACACACATATATTGTTGATTCTTACACATGAGAATCTTCAATAATTTTAGTGAAAAGGCGGGAATTTCGCAATACATATTAACAATAAAGGATATGTACAATTCTGAATATAAATTTAACATCGATGTTAAAATAGATATGTAATAGTAAATCCGTCACAATGTGAACCTCTTGTTACTCGGTATCTAATATCTTATTATTTTCAAAATAAAGTTGAGTTGAAATTTTATTGTTTTCGTACTACAGTTCATGTTATTCCCTACAACATTTCTACAAATCATAATTTTGTGCAACTTGTTCAAACCATCAAACTTGGAAACTTTCTTCTTGTGTTTTTCGTGTGTTAAAATTGTAGTAATTTAACAACGCTTCGATCTCGAAAATTAAATTTATATTTTTTAAAGCATTTTAGAATTCGCTATTTACATTTGTATAGCTGTAAAGTACTCTAATCATACTTCATCAACGCTGGTCAACACGACTTTTTTGTGTTTTGAATTTCGCGCAAAGCTACGTGAGGGTTATCTGTGCTAGCCGTCCCTAATTTATCAGTGTAAATTACAGCCAAAAAGTGTAAAATTGTTACTTTTACTGTTGTATAAATGAGTTCGTATCTTGTGACCCCGCATGGCCAGGTGGTTAAGGCACTTGACTCGTAATCTGAGGGTCGCGGATTCGAATTCCCGTCACACCAAACATGCTCGCCCTTTCAGCCATGGGAGCGTTATAAATGACGGTCATTTCCACTATTGGTTGGTAAAAGAGTCGCCCAAGAGTTGGCGGTATGTGGTGATGACTAGCTGCCTTCCCTCTAGTCTTATACTGCTAAATTAGGGACGGCTAGCGTAGATAGCCCTCGTGTAGCTTTGTGCGAAATTCAAAACAAACTAAACCAAACGTCTCTTGTACAATGCTTAGCTTCTCGGGAAAAGGTTGTGAAAGTCAATCTTTGAGATTTAGTAGATGCTTAACACGTTTTGCTCTTCAATCCAACTGATTAATCTTATTAGAAGCTCTAAATTAAGAGGGTTGTCTGAAACATTGAGTCACTTAGTTCACGTGTCTTAATATGCCGCTCACTTTGAAGATGCTAAAAATCAATTTCTTTGAACTTAAACAAGTGTATTAATAAATTGGGTTCTGCAACATGACAGAGTTGCTCATTAATAAAATTATGATTACCATTAACGACACGGTTGAAAGATTAAGTGGGATAATTTTATATTTATATATTTTTTTCGATTTATTGGATGTGTGTCTGTTTGTCCAGTTACTGGCTTTGAGTAAAACTGCAGATAAAAATAGTGAATCATTTTTTACTAGAAAAGAAATATATCACTTTAGAATAAATTTTGAAACGTTGCTCTGTGTGAACTATTTTGAAAACCCTTCATGAACTAAATCATATGAACATGACATATAAATCATATGTGAAATTAATTGGGAAAAAAATCAATTACTACAATAAACAGATTAATTAATCAAACAAATGTTTAAACTATCCTTAAGCCCATCATTTATTTGTGGTATGAAATACGTGACTCCACCCATGAAAATACAGTAGATAAATTAATGGAGCGCCCAGTGGCACAGCGGCATATCTGCGGACTTACAATTCTAGAAACCAGACTTCGATACCCGTAACGGGCAGAGCACGCTTGTAGTGCTTCGTGGTTATACTACAAACAACGAAAACTAAATATGTATTTATTATATCCTGTCTTTACACTTAATGTAAGTTATATTAAATTCTTTAGATTGGAGTTCCCTATCAAAACCTGCATAAGATTTATTAGCGTTTTACACTGCTTAGAACTCATTCATTTCAGTTGATAAATAATTTTTTTTACTGTAAATCGGAGCTAATTCTAAGTGTTGATTTTACATCAGTCAGTTCACAAAAAGAGAACTACGTCGCCTTTTCTGATTGTGTTTTACTTTGTGTTAATACATTATCTTGTTAATACAGAGTTATTTGTTAACCTTAGTTTGCTGGTTTTACTGCATCCAAGTCTTGTCAATATATGTTATTAACAGTTGTATGGTTGTTTTTGCAACTGAGTTTTAAAAACTCGATTTCCTATTTATGCCCAGAATTCTGTCTGGTATATGACAAAATATTGTTGTACTCAAGTATTGGAGAAACATAAACAACGCCCCCTGATATAATCAAATACAACGACATCTGTTTTTGTTTTTGTTCTTCAAGTACTATTTATTTTATCGTAAGTTGTGAAATACGTGTAAAGAAAAATATCATATAATCGTATTCAAAAAAGCTTAATAAATTAAGATAACATCCTGTATAAAAGTGTTAACATATCATACCATGAATAATTAGCTTTATGTTCTTCATATAAAGAATTTCACTTGAATCTCAAACCCAGAATCATACTACAACGTTACGTGTGCTTGAGTTTTTAGTAACAACAAACAAGTAAACTTTCCCACAAAGTTTTATAAACTTATAATGTATGCTCATCTCATGATGTTATTAAATATACTTCCTCTTGAAATAATGTAAAATGTTATTATTATTTCTGTGTAATTTGATGTCCCAGATGTTCCTCTGTTAGATTCTTTCGACTTTTCTAATTTTTCTTATATAACTCTGTGTTTTTTTTTAATATTATTCTGTCTTACGTACAAATCACTTGGCTAAAAACTCTTAGACAAACATAAAGTAATGAAAGTACAACGTGAAAATATAAATGCAAGAAATGACAACAGAATGAATTACCAAACATTATATACATATTTGTGAGCCAACATTTCTAATGAGACAACATTTAGTAGCAGCTAGTCATAAAATATCTATAAATATGCTCTAAGTGTATCATATAAGAGAGAAAACATTATACCACTGGTAACTATGTCGAACTAGTCTAAATCTGTGCTAAAAGCGTAAGAGACTAGTTTATAATTGTTAGTTATTGCGTTTTGTGTTTAAGTCCAACTCACCAAAAGCTACTAAACTGAGTCATTACTTTTACGAGTTTTCACAACTTAATCAAAGTAAAACTAACTCTGGAAAGGAGTAGATGCTAGGTAAGATGAAAGACTTGTAAAGTCAGTTTAACAGGAAGATAGAAATAAATATGATTAACAAACTGACTTCCTCTTTACTTCGACAAATCTTAACACATGTTGCATGACTCATTTAACCGTTACTTGGTCACTTTTCTGTTAATCAATACGCAATATATAAATTAGCTAGTTAATGTTTATAAATACCGCTGCTAAAACGATTTCATTAGAAAATGATAAGTAACAAAATCTCCTACATATCTGCATTATGTGTTTCACAATAGCTACTTTACCATGTTTCGTTTCAAAGTGTTCTTGTTTTTAATTTTTCGTTCATTTTCAGATTTATGCTTCTTCCGGTAGAAGGCTTTCATTTTAAAAAAAACAACAAAATAATCACTAAAAACAATCGAAAATCTTGTTTGTTTTTGAATTTCGCACAATGCTACGCGAGGGCTATCTGCGCTAGCCATCCCTAATTTAGCAGTGTAAGACGAGAGGGAAGGCAGCTAGTCATCACCACCCATCGCCAACTTTTTGGCTACTCTTTTACCAACGAATAGTGGGATTGACCGTCACATATAACGCCCACACGGCTGAAAGGGCGAGCATGTTTTGTGTGACGGGGATTCGAACCCCCGACCCTCAGATTACGACTGGAGTGTCTTTACCATCTGCCAATGCCAAGCCGACTGAAAAGAAAGAGAGAAAATTAGATGAACATAAAATATTCCATTCCTTCATTATCTATATCAACAGGAAATTAATTTTACAATAACCATATCAATATACTAATATATATAAACTGTTTAATCCTATATAACTGACTCAAGGTAGTTTCATTTAATTTTAAGTCAACTGTGATGCATTTAACTAATTTTTCCTTATTTTTGCCTGCGACTCACGCTAGTACAGCGATATGTCTACAGAGTTACAAGGCTAAAATCAGGAGTTCGATTCCCCTCGGTTGGCTCAGCAGATAGCCCGATGTGGCTTTGCTATAAAAAACACGCACACTATATTTTTGCCTTTTACTATTTAAACACAGTGTAACCCAAATTTAGATTACTGCGGTGGCTCAGCGGTAAGCTCGAGGACTTATATCGCAAAAAACTGAGTTTTGATATCCGAGGTAGGTAAATGAAAGATATGTCATTATGTACTTTGATGTTCAATCAGAAGGCTGGCAAACAAATCACAAGTTTAAAAGATTAGGTTTGTTTGGCTTGTATTGAATTTCGCACAAAGCTACACGAGAACTTTCTGCGCTAGTCGACCCTAATTTTGAAGCATAAAGCTTGAGGGAAGTCAGCCAATCATCACCACTACCAATCGCCATCTATTGGGCTATTCTTTTATCAGCGAATAGTGAGATTGACCGCCACATTATAACACCCCCACGGCTGAAGAGGCGAGTATATTTGGTGGGACGAGGATTCGAACTCGCAACCCTCTTTACGAGTCAAGCGCCCCTAACCACATGGCTATGCCTGGCCGTATACATACAATAACATTCGTTACTATTGAAAGTTTCTTCGCTTCAACTTGAGTGATGACCTCGACAATAAATCGGTAACGCAATATAATCATCACTATTCGAAAAAATATTTTACAGAGCCTTGCAAAAGTATTCACACTCTAACAATAACGTCACGTTTAGAAGATATACAAATAATATAAGGCAAGGTCCGGCATGGTCAGTGGTTAGGGGCACTTGGCTCGTAATCTGAAGGTCGCGGGCTCGAATCCCCTTAACACTTAACGTGCTTGCCCATCCAGCCGTGAGGACGTTATAATGTACCGGTTAATTCCACTCTTCGTTGGTAAAAGTGTAGCCCAGGAGTTGGCGGTGGGTGGTGATGACTAGCTGCCTTCCCTCTGGTGTTGCATTGCTAAATTAGGGACGGCTAGCGTAGACAGCTATCATGTAACTTAGTTTTTTTTATGAAACTGTTTTTATTCAAAACTCTAATGGTCAAACTTAACACTGTTGTGGGTAAAGGAGGTTGAATGTAAGAAGATATATGAACTGATATTTGTTGACTGTTTAAGTATTCACCCAGTACTTGGTAAAAGCACTTTTGACAGTAATTACTGCTGTGAGTCTTTTTGGATAAGTCTTTACCAGTTTTGCACAGTTGGATGGTGTAATTTTCGCCTGTTTTTCCTAGCAACGTTGTTCCAGTCATGATTAGTTTATAGGATATCGTTGATGGACTGCAATCTTCTAATCTCGTTATGAATTTTCTACTTAATTCAAGTCAGAACTTTAATTAAGCCACTCCAGGACGTTCTCTTTGTTCTTTTGGAGCCACTCCAGTGTAGGTTTGCCATTGTACTTTGGATCATTGTCCTAGTAAAGTGTGAATTTTCGACCTATGTTTAAATTCTTGTCTGATTCAAGCAGGTTTTACTATATGATCCACCTGTACTTCGTAGCATTCATCTTTCTTTCAATCCTGACAAGATTTTCAGTTTATACTGATGAAACACAACCTCATAACATGTTTCTGTCACCACCATGCTTCACAGTTGACAGTTGAATGGGTTTATGTGTTGTGTTGGGTACTCGCCAGACATAAGACATTATATTTAGACCAAAAAACTCAATTTTGTTTCGTCTGACCACAAAATTTTCTACCACGTGTCTACAGTGTCATTTACATGCTTTATCACAAACTCCGTATGAGAATTGAGAAGATTCTTTTTCAATAATGACTTCTTTCTTGCCACTCGCACATACATGTTTGCTTTGGGTGAAGATCGAGATACTGTCAATTTATGAGCACTGACTCCCATCTGAGACATGTAACTTTACAAATCTTTGAAAGTCACTGATACGGGTAGTAACTGGATAATATAGAGCACATTCTACTTCGTAATGGTGGAATACGTCATACTCCAAGGGATAATCAGTGACTTGTGACCTTCTCTTGATCTATGATTCTACCACTTTATCCCTGACTTGTCTGGAAAGTTCCTTGATCTTCATGGTTGGTTTGTTGTATCACTATGTGAGTTGTGGCTTCAACAGATGTATTTAGTCTGAAGTCAAATTAAACCACTTTGATTACACACAGACAAATAGCCCAATGCGGCTTTGCTATAATAAAACACACACACACACACACAAACCGTTACACTGCTTTTGTGATCATTCAAAGTAATCTTTTGCATTTGAACTAATTTAGGGTTGTCATAGCAAAGAGGTTGAATAATTATGCGATTAAGATCATTCTAATTGTCTTCGAAATCTAATTTACTTACTAAATATCAGTATGTTTTGTTCTGTTGTTGTTTTTCAACTTTTTCAGGATTAAAATGTATGTATTTTAAATATATAAAGTTTCATCTGAAAGTTTTGTAAGTGAAAGCTCAAAAGACAAAAAAAAACGAACTTTGAGGGAGATGAATATATTTGCAAGACACTGCACTTCCTGAAGGGGCTCATCGTAGTATAGCATATGGTGATAGTTTCACCATCAAGAGGTGATGCCACCGAAAATGCCACGCGCTTGTTAGCCGTGAGAATCTGTACCATATTTCAGTCCAAATAGACAGGCAAAGACTTTGTGATGGCGAGTATTGCTGGTCAGTTTTCAAACTATGAGATAGCTATGCATGGACGTTTTAGTTGTCTAACTGTTTACGTTCAAAATATCAAAAATTTTAGCTACATTCATGAAGTAATATATATTTATGCATTAGAGTTCTAGCTGGGCCCGTTTCTGTATTACAAGAATAGGTTAAAATATAATAATTGTTTCCCCTGAAGCAGTTATGTTTTATATTGCTTTATTTCTAACATATATATATTTACTTAAGCAATTTTTATAGTAAAAAGCATTAGAAACTAAGGAAATAATATAGAACGTACTACATTAATTTTAGTTTTTTTTTTAGTTTTTTTGCGCTCAAAGAAAACAGGCTGATATACAGATAACATAAATAATTTATCAAAAATTGGATGTTTATCTATTAGCGTATGCTGCGTACATGCACATACACATTCGGTTTGCTTGCAACAGAAGAACTTAAATCTATTACCTCTGTTCGAAACACATATGTCGATTAATAATACATGACGTCTGAAAAGAAATTATTTACTTTCTCGAATCCTTCATAAGACAGGAATTAAAACGTATGCTACTATTTCTCGTGGGTTACTTTACAATTATTCTAGTTTAAATTCTTGAAGAAAGTTCAACTTTCATTAAACTTAATTATTATGAAATAAATTATTTAATTTTAGTCCTTCGAAATTTCGATCAGTGCTTTCAAATTGTATATAAAGTCAAATACCACATATTTGTGATAAAAATAAATTGTTCCTTTTCATAAAACGTTTAGGGTTCTGGGAAAAGAAACTAATGACAAATAGATCAAAAGAAATAAAAATGCATCTCTTACACGCTAATTCTAGTTTCAATTAAAAAAACTTGTTTATATTTTTAATGTATTTTGCTGCTACCTGAAGTGCTCTAAATCCTGAAGAAAAGTATTTTTGAAAGTTCAAGTTAGGGACTTTATCCCTGTGTTTAAATGCTCTTAGGAGAAATGAGTTTAATGCTCTTTTGTAAAACAATTGTTCCTTGCTTTTCAGAACTTATGGGTCTGTTTCAAGTCAGCTAAGAATAATGTCGTTCAATACTGTTTTGTAAAACAATTATTTTTGTGCCCACTAAAATTTAGGGGTATTTCTGAATTTCACGGTAGATATGTACTTTAATGTTATTTTTTAATACAATCATTTTCTGTCTATCAGAACTTGAGGGTCTGTTTCAGGTTAGCTGAGGATAATGTCGTTTAATACAGTTTTGTAAAACAATTATTTTCTGCCCAGTAAACCTTAGGGGTTTTTTGTAAGTCCACAGTGGATATATACTTTAATGTCATTTTGTAATACAACCATTTTCTGCCTGTTATAGCTTCTGTTTCAAGTTTAAAAAGGTCCAATTTAGATTATCACTCACATCATTAGAAATGATAATGGAAATTCGTAACAAAAATTATACATATTTTGAAAACATAAAGATCTAGAGTTTATTATGCTGAATTGTAGATATGACAACTTATTTTTGGTGTGCCGTTGCCGTAAAAATACGCTCTACACTTTGGGGTTGTGGATGAATTACAAGAGTTATGGTCAGATTCCACTATTCGATTACAGTCAACTCAAAAGTTGACGGAAATGCTGTTGGCTAGCTGGCTCTTTCTAGATTATCAGATAGGTAGCACCTTATAGATTTGTGTGAAGATCCGAAACAAACAAATGTATTCTAAGTTGACTTGCTTTATGTGAAAGGCTTAAAAATTAGTATTAAAATGGATGTTCTTCATTATATTCCAAGCATCATAATACACTAGTATTAGTATTACCGCTCTCCGGGTAGGTATAACTGCCACTTCCTGTGAAAGGCTATTGGGCCTGTGGCCTTTTCAGGAATCGTCTGACAGTTCTACAACAATGAACTTCACATTCAATTATGTTCACAATCCATGAGAAAAATTATTTTATTGAAATTTTAGTTTAAAAACGAACTGTCAACACAGCATTACATCACAAAATAGATTTGATTGAAGTATTTCTTTATAGACGCAGTTAACGCTAAAAGTGTCTTGCTTTTTTTCTTCCAACATTCATGAGAGATTTTCACTAAACAAAAGCAAATATTTTTAAGTTTTTTTTATTATTTTATATTAAAACTTACTCTTTTGTAATTTTTATTGGTTAAACCAGAAACATATAATATCTGTAGAAATTTCAATTGTTTTATCTATTGCTCAACTATGTAAATAGTGCCTAGTTATTAAAATTTTACTTAGCTATGATTGGTTACGATCGGTGCTGTAGTTTCTAAGATCCGAGTTATGAACGTATATAACGCAAGCTCAATTATAATCATCTAAGAAAATTACTTATGCCTGTTTTGGTGCTGAAATACCCAATCTCTAGCATCCTTTTAATGAATTATCAGGAAAAGTTTTATATAAATAATTTCCATAAAACAGCTTGTCATTAAAATTTTAATTAAACAAACAGTGCGCCCTAATCTCTAAACACAAACGAAACTGTTATTTAATTAACTAAAACTATTAACAACTACAGAAACTATAATGTATTTTTCTTCTCTTTTTAATGTCTTGATTTTCCTGTGTAAGTGTAGTTGATTTTTTTTATAGCACATTACTTAATGGAGCTTACAACCTTTAGTTCGAGCATTATTTAAGGACACAATATATTCTGTAATCATTAAAGATAATCTTATGAAATATTAATTCCTAAAGAACAGTATTCTTTAGGGAAAAGGTATAGGAATGCGTAACAATGGGGGTTCACTTAAAGCATATTAACAACAGTAATATTAAACATGAACAGCCACAGTAAATGAATTAAGAACCTTACACCTACATCCAGGGAAAAAGTACACAAATATACATTTACACGAACACATAAGATATCAAATGAATAAAGATATGCGAGTTACGACAATTCACCTTACGAAAAGAACAATTATTAAAACAAATTGGTTAGAATGATGAGTAAAAACACAGTTTTTTCAAGGCAATAAACTAAACTTTAATAGTTGTCGTAAATATTTGGTTTGTTTAATTTATATGCAAAAACGGCTCGTTTGGGTTGAGAAAATATTCGCTCTTCTATGTAAAATATTTTCTCAACCCAAACGAGCCGTTTTTGCATATAAATTTCTCAACAAGTGGGTTTCTCGACATCACTAATTTGGTTTGTTTATTCTTGAAGACAAATTTACACATTGATCTATCAGTGATTTGCCAACAGCGTTTTTTTAGTCTTGTAACCCCTACGACTTACCCTTGGATTTTTACATTAGAATTAAGATTCGCATCACTATCATTGTCTAAGTGCATTAAATGTGCAATATTCTGCCCTGACAAAATATGACAGATACGTTACAAGTAAATTGAAAAAACAGAAATAAATTTAATATTGTATTTGTTTTATAACTAGTACAAATTAAACGCTAGCAATCAATTACACTTTTGCAGATGGGCAGGGATATTACAATTAACTTTCAAGCTGCAATATGTTTCCCAACAACTAAAACTAGCGCTGAAAGTTCTAAACACTTTTTAAACCTGGCTGCGGATCGAAAGGCGCTAAATATGCTCCGCATGTCAATTGTGTAGCTGTTTAAAAAGGCGTTCTATAGTGATATTTTGTTAAGAATATACTCGAAATAGATGAGGAATATTGCTAACTGGTTCTTCTACCTTTGGTCATCAAATGTAAGTTTGGGTTAGCTATGTATGAACATTAGTAGTTTCTGACCTGGTCATTTAGCCCACGAAACACATAAGAAGTTATTTAGATTTAAAATGCTAATGCCAGCAAAGCTTTATTGTATTCTTGCATGATCTTGAGGTATGACTATAATTTATGCCTTCAATTTTACTAAAACTGTGTGTCTGAGTTGAATCACAAAATTCTGTGATGTAACACATCTATGTACTTTTATTTTTTTCGTAGGCCCATATTTCGTATTTTAAACTGAAATAACGCATAACTTAAAAAAGCACGGTGGTTAGTGCGCTTGATTTACAATTTCAGGATCGCGAGCTCGAACTTCCATCCTACCAAACACCTTTTCAACTGTGAGGGCGTTATAATGTGACATTCAACCCCACTATTTGTTAGCTAAAGGATGACCCAAGAGTTGGCTGTGGGTGATGATAGCTAGCTGTTTTTCTTCTAGTTTCACACTGCTAAATTAAGGACGGATAGTGTAGATATCCCTGGTGTAGCTTTGTAATGTGACATTCAACCCCACTATTTGTTAGCAAAAGGATGACCCAAGAGTTGGCTGTGGGTGATGATAGCTAGCTGTTTTTCTTCTAGTTTCACACTGCTAAATTAAGGACGTAGATATCCCTGGTGTAGCTTTGTAATGTGACATTCAAAACAAAACAAACCCTTTTTGTATTTCAGTCGGTTGCACTTGAATTTGATCATGCATAAATCATAATGTGTCATCTCTAAACTGTGATTAACAAAAGCTATATAAATATATTCTCCCCCAGATGTACAGAGATATATCTTCGGACTCACACTGCTATAAATCAGGTTTCGATACCCGTGATGAACAGAACACAGATAGCTCATTGTGTGGCGTTGTGTTTAATTCCAAACAAACAAACAGAAATATATACTTTTTTGATACACACTTTGACACACTTTATAGTTAGATTTTCAGCAAGGCATAACTTGGAAGCTGCTTACACACGTTTATTTGTACAAATTCTGTCACGAAACTACTGTTGTCCTTTAAACACGATTTCTAACGAGTTATAACATCTATCTTACATCTCAACAAATTTCGGACATCTTTAAAGTGAAAGTTTGGGTTATACTACTGTGCTGCGTAATACCTTCGCGAACTGCTTTAACAGAATGACTGAAAAAGATACTTTATACATCTATGATTCAGGATATCATTAGTTTTGTACTTTTACGACTTTAGTATTAATAATAATAATACGATTTGTTAAGTCTAAAGTGGAAATCATTTCGTATAAAAGGGGTGATGCGACTTGTAAACATTTGAAACGAGTTTAGACATTTATTGGACTTAATGTATTCATTCCCAATAAGAGTACATTCATAAAGGTTTAATAAATATCAGTATAGATGTCATAAACTTTATTGTACGCTGAATGGACATCATGACAAATAGAACGAAAAAATAAACCAATCTTTATGCCATGTACCAACATTTCTATCAGCTGTATCATGCAACTTTTCGGAAATATACACGCTATTAATTGATCTAGAGCATTTTTATACAGATTATTGCATAAAAACAGTTGTTAATCTATATTCTTTAAGAACATGGATAAATTGTTTGAAATTTTTAGTTCTAAGTACAAATTCGTCCTTATTTTTATTCTTAATAAGATATTACTTAATATAATATAACTAGGCAGCTTAGTGGAATCTCTATTGCTGTTTAGGCTTATAATTTTTATGCAAATTCAATACGTCAGTATGTAGGAATAGGGTGTTATAACTGATTTTATTGTCAAAACAAGTATGCTGAATACGTAAGATTTTAATTAATTGAACTTTTTAAAATAATTTGTTCCACTTTTGATTTTAATTTATTTTATCTCATTTAACAGTTCAAAACATACATTTCTATTACATACAAGCGCATATTTAATGATAATAATAAATTTATTGGCAATAGTACTGTATGATATTTTAAACAAAGGGGGAAGCAGTATATTTTGTTTCTATTTAACTGTAGCAGTGGGTAAAAGTTTAAACCAGTAACAGTAAAAAATTCCTATAGAAAACACACAGTTCTTGTGAACACTTTCTAAGAGAAAAACATAAAAAATGCATATCTCGCTATAAAAATGATATACAAATGACCGACTTAGAGGCCTTTTACGAGATTTAATTTTTGCTTTAATTCTGAAGAAACAGCACATTACAACATCGTAATTCATATTATGGTATCAAATATACATTTGTACAGTTATATGTACAACTTTGAGCTTGTGCAAATGTTATATGTTACTTCACTCTAGATGCCAACGTTCTGGTCATTTACAAAGACAGATGTCAAAATACTATAATTATGTATAGAAATCGATTTAAAAATGAGATGAATAAAATATTTGAATTATTATAAAATACAAAACACTATCTCAAATAAAAACTAGAAAATAATCTAAAACAAGTATTATTGAATATGAAATCAAATTATCAACACCTCTCAAAGTACTAAAAAAAAAAGAAACCTATTGTATGTGGTCTACCTAAAGCCATAATACTTCATACCAAGCAATTATATGTCTTTTCCATAATTTTATATTCAGGAATATGAATTTTTCAGACGATATGAGTATTTCATTTATTACGTTTTGATCCTTATCGTCTTAATGTGTATAATACCAAAGCACAATACCTTTACGGATGATGGGTGTGACATCAAATCACATTAAGACTAATAACGATAAGACATCATTATTTACTTCTTAAAGGTAATTTTTACATATAATATTATTTTAAAAAAACGTGATTATGTACAAATGTATGCTATTAAAATTATAAATAATCTATTCTGTTATAATACCACACCTATTATAAATTACCGCACAAACTCAAAGTGTATTTTTGTTTAGAATTAGTCTGCCTGGTCCTGTATTTTTGAAAACTTGGAAAATAAAGTGAATAAATATGGAGTTTGAATTAAAGGCAATAAAAGACGCATCCGTAGCTTAAACACAAAAGCTGTGGCATCTTAATTACATGAATAAGCGGTCACAAAGATAACGTTAAAAAGGCAGTGACTTCCGAACGGTTTCTTAATTAACCACATATTTGGAGGACAGAATATATTAATTTTATTTTCTTAACTTAAATTAACTCAGTCCAATAGAAATCATTCTTAAACAAGAAACTCATTATAACTTTGTGTTTTATTTTCCGTGTCTTAATTAAGTGATAGTGACGTTGTCGACGTGTTAATAGCAAAAAGTAAATCATGAAACGGAAAACAAACACACGTAAACTCCAATTATCTTAGTTCCATCTTTCTTTCAGCGCAAGAACCTTATCCTAGTTAACTTGTACTCGTTCTTTTCTTTAATTAACTAAAGAGACCAGAATCCCGCTAGGTTGTACGTAGATAAGGCACTTGTCACCCTCTCAAAAGTCTAATTCACAAAAGTGTTTGTTCTGCACAAGGAAGGGGAGCCGTTTTACACATAAGATTCAAAAGTTTATGTCTTAGAACTGAAAAATAAAATAAATTAATATAATTATCATGATCTATATGCCCTTGATCGGGTGGAGACGTTACACTTGCTACAGCAGTGATAAGAATTGCTGAATCAGTACAAGAGCACGAAACTGGTAGTGTTCTTACTTTCTTTCTCGAAAACTTGCAGAATATAGCAATGTATTTAATTAATTTAAAGAAGATCGACGTAGGAGTTTAAGACTAGTATAAAGCCGATTTTGGATTAAATCAGTATGTTGCTTTTTTATGTGAGATTACTTGCATACAAGTACCTTTAATGCAATACTGTTACAAACTATCCTTATCGATCGTGAAAAAAAATCTAGTGAAACAATATAGGTTATAATATAAGAATATAATACATAATTTCGCTAGTCCTACCTGATACGAAGACACATTGGCCTAAAACATTCGTAATCTGAAGGTCGCGGGTTCGAATCCTCGTCACACCAAACATGCTCGCTCTTTCAGCCATGGAGGCGTTATAACATGACGGTCAATCACACTTCTCGTTGGTAAAAGTAGCCCAAGAGTTGACGGTGGGTGGTGATGACTAGCTACCTTCCCTCTAGTGTTACACTGCTAAATTAGTGACGACTATCGCAGATAGCTCTCGTGTAGCTTTGCGCAAAATTCAAACAAAGCTGAATAATAAAACGTTAATTAAGATACGTTTTATTTAATTAATCCATTTTGACGGCATACAAAAATGAATAGAGCAACAAGGAATTATAGCTCATAATAAGCTTTATATTTACGAAAGATTACTTCTCTTAATATGCAAAGTGTCCAATAAGTTTATTCTGGACCCCATTCAGTTTCTAAGTTAATATTTTAAAATATTTATGGAATACATGAACTTCATTTGTATGCAAATTACACTATGTAACAACATTTTTACTTTTTCTTGTTCCTGGGCAGAAAGTGTTATATCCCAATTGCTTATGCCTAAAGTAAATGGAAAAGACCTACATTTCTCTTCAAACTTAGATTTTCTGACCTGGGTAATGAAAATTTCAAATCTACCAATTTTTCAGAACATTCCAGGTACATTCAGTGCTGAGTAGCTGATAGAGAATTTTCTCGAACTTACAAGAATTTTCAAGAATGTTGTAGAACTTACGAAAATTTTCAAGAACGTTTTAGAATTTTCTAGAACTTCCCATAGTAATATATATACAGGGCTCACCACTCACCACTTCATTTTAGTTCTAGCTGCCTAAGTGAAAACATAGACCAATGTGCTATGTATGTGGCCAATTAATCAAGACAAGAGCGAGAAAGTACTCTGTGACAGCATCTGCTAAAATGTATGAAGCCTACAAAGCATATTTCGGCATACCTGTCGGGGATCAAGACAAACCCTGGGCACTTCATTTCACCTGCAAGCACTGCATAAACTCTAACAGGTAAGACGGACAATTTTTGCTTGCTTGAATAGTAAGATTTTATATTATACAAACTTTAGACCTTTTAAAATTTAAATATATTTTAATTTATTTCTTTTTAATTTCCAATGGTGTGGAAAAAATATCACATATAAAATATTTTGCATGAACCTCTTGCACATTAGTTGTGAATGAAATAAGTTTATTCTTCATAATAACAATTTTATTTTGTTTTTTGCAGGATGGTACAGAAGGGAAAAAGAGAGCCATAAAGTTCGCTATTCCAAGAATTTAACATGAACCCACTGACCACTCAAGCGATTGCTACTTCTGTATGGTGGACCATTCCAAACATTGAGCTGGCAAGAATGCATCTGCTATCATGTATCTGGGCCTTCCATCATCTATCGCCCTATTACCACACTGCCCTGAACTCCCTATATCCACTCCGCCGAAGAGAAAGCAGCCATCCTCAGAAGAAAGCAGCAAATCAGAAAAGGAAGTAGACGTTGAAGATCCTGATTACAATTTCAAAGGTGCAGCTGGTGAGAGAAACTTATGCTACCCCAACCAAAGAGACGTCAATGACTTGATCAGAGATCTTGGTCTAACAAAGTCGAATGCCGAGCTTTTGACACATCGGCTCAAGGAGTAGGATTTGTCAGATGAAGCTGTGCAAGTCACGAGTCAGAAGAGCGTCACCGACATTTTTCAAGCTTCTTCACTCATAAAGATGGGCTCTACTTCTGCCAAAATGTATCCGGTCTGTGCCAGGCGATTGGAATTGCCTGTAACCTGAACGAGTGTCGCCTCTTCATTGATAGCTCATTTAGAAGCCTGAAAGCTGTGCTGCTCCGTAACGGGAATAAGTATCCGTCTCTTTCCCTAGCTTATTCGGTGCACCTCAAACCTTGCTAGAAGCCTTGAAGCATGATGAGTATGGCTGGGAGGTTATCGGAGACTTAAAAATGGTGGCATCCTTGATGTGCTTCTAAGGAGCTCTACCAAGTTTCCCTGTTATCTTTACCGTTGAGACAGCAGGGACACCGTAGCGCACTACTTGATTCATATGTTGTTTTATTCAGACCTTATGCAAATGAAAATGTGAAAATTTGCCCGTTTTTACAAAATAGTTTAATTTCTAAATGTAATTATCCATGTCACAAAAACAAAGTTTGAAGGAACTACTGGGCATTTTCTGTACTTTTACATCATAAGGAAGCAAGGAATAACACATAGTATCCAACAACAAAATTGGATTACATAGTGTTATAATAAGGCTTCGAATATAAACAGAATAAAGCTTATCTCTTGTTGTTACGAGTATTATTTTCCAGTGGCTTTGTTTGAAAGTTGGATGAATTAGAGATATTCTACAGAATCAATTTAATTACACAGTACATTGAAGTATTCGCAGATCAACTGATTTAAATATTGAAAATATCACTTTCCAGTTTCTCCTTCGAAATCAGATGAGGATTAGGATCGGTTTTAATCAGCTTAAAGTTGTTGTGTTTCCACAAACACACACACACATATATATATGCATCTGATTAATATAATTTGTATAGAGTCTGTTTATTTTGCAGTATTCAAGGGAAATTGGTGTTTATGTCTTTAAGCTAATTGTAACATAGTGAATTTTAACATATTCTGAACAGGGTTAGGTTTGGGCTTAGATTTTATTCACAATATGTCGTCATAAGCACGTATTTAGATCCATCGTAAAAATAATGGCAAAACTCCTTAAGACGAAAACTCTTTAAATACCACAAGACCAGATAAAATGAAAATATTTCTATTCATAGTTTCAAAGAACAGACAACGTAATAAAGAAACTCACACATACTTAACGTCGAGATAAAGATGCCAATATAACTATTAATAATGGTTTATAATTAAATAAGCATAATGTGTACACAATGTGATTCCCTCACTAAATATTTATTCATTCGTAATATTGAACTATTATCTAGCGAATCACTTAAACTCTGAAACATACAGATTTACTTCACTACCAAAGTGGCCCAGTATGGCCATTTGGTTAAGGCAATCGACTCGTAATCCGAGGGTCACTGGTTCGAATCCCCATCACACCAAACATGGTCTCCATTTCAACCGTAGGAGCGTTATAATGTGATGGTCAATCCCAGTATTTGTTATTAAAAGAGTAGCCCAAGAGTTGGCGGTGGGTGGCGATGACTAGCTGCCTTCCCTGTAGTCTTATACTGTTAAATTAGGGACGGCTAGCCCAGATAGCCCTCGTGTAGCTTTGCTCGAAATTCAAAACAAACCAAACCACTACCAAACTAAACAAAAAATAACTTCTTCACTGTTTCCAGTTTTTTTGTGTAATCCAATCAAAACACTAAAGCCGCCAACTTTATCAACAGTATCAGCCATTACGACTGGTATGGGTATTAACACTTTTACGAATAAGGCAGAGACCAACGTTTCGACCTTCTTAAGCTATCTTTAGGTTCACCTAACTTGTTTACCAGAATATGATCTAAGAAGGTCGAAACGTTATTCTCTGCTTTATTAGTAAAAGTGTTAATACCCATACCAGATACATTTTCCTTCAAGTGGGTTTCTCGTCATCACGACGTATCAATTATTATTGTCTTCGTTATAAGCTTCAAAATATCGTTTTTATATCTGATCTATATTTCTGTAATTTATGATTTTCTTTAGTTCCGAGATAAAATATCCCTTTACTTGTAAATTTTAACCTTGTTTCAAGTATCACTTAAATTATTTGCATAATTCCAAATATATGTAACTTAAACAAGACCTGATAATTACAAGGTATAAATGTGTTTCTTTAAAGCACAAAACAACACAATATTATATTTTTTCATTTGTGTTCATTTGGAAACTTTTATCCATAGTTGTTAATTAACTATTTTGATTATTTTTCGCTGATTCTACAGAACGTATAAACATAGCTGTAATCCTTTGGTACTGATACATTCCTCTATTTCATTAAATACTTGAAGCTGTAATACAGAAATGCCAATTATTTCAAATGACTGAGCGTAATAATTGTAGATATAGCCCTTTATCATTTTTGGCTACTAGGCATGACAAATGTCTCTAAGCTGTTTATTATTATAGCTATTATTATTTATTACTCCTATAGATTGCTCATTTATGACTGTGTTTTGTGTATTTAATAAATATTTTTTTTTAAATTCTTTTGAAATTTATCTTTTATTTAGTTCAATGTAACAAACATACTGGTAAAACAACATTGAATATGAATGTCGTTATCTGCATTGTTTTTGTCTTCGCCTCAGCCTTTTGTTGATGAGATGCCGATTTTTTATGTCTGGAACAATCGTTTATCCCGCCAAGCGCCACAAAAAATCGATGTTACAAACTGTACAAAACCCATAACTGTCACTGACTTTTGACGCAATGACCGGATATTTTGCACTATACTCTTTCCTAAATTTTTGATTCACAGTTTTAGTCCTTTCAGATTTGCCAGAAACAAGACAATCTGGTGAACGAGGCCTCTTTTTTTTCCATCTTGTGAACGATCACGTTTGTATTTCTATGCCGCTTAGAAAAAGAGAAATACCCATCTACGGAACGCTGATTGGCTGACAAGCACTGATGACGTAACTAAGGATTCCCCCACGTACCCAGTATGGAGAAGCACCGCACTCAAACTATTGGTAGACATGTCGGAGATAAAATATTTTTTATTATTTTAAGCACAAACATGATTATCGCAAGTAGCCATTTGGACTATGTCTTTTATTTATTATCAAAATTTATTTGTATCTCACTAGAAATTTTCTTCTCACCCCTTTCAAGCCCTGGGGGAACAATTTATCACTTTATTGAATAGGCCTATATAATATATAATAATTTGGGAGTTGCAACAAGTTGTAATATTTGTCTGTATGAGCGTATAGTCGTAATTTATACACCAAAATCGTAATGGTTAGCATCTCTGGTAATGTAATAAAGACATAGCAGATTTTTACTTATGTGTAATAATTAAAGTTTCCAGGGTCTATTTTTTGTCAAATACTATTGTTTTTTTTTCTTATGGAGTTTTGCTGTTCTAATTAAGATGGGTCTAAACACATATTTAGAAAGCATTGTAAGTAAAATTTAAGCCCAAACCTAACACTGTTCAAAATATGTTAAAATACATTATGTTACAATTCATCTTAAAGGCATTAACACCAATTTTTCTTGAATATTTCTGACGAAGCAAAAACATCATACAAACGATATTCATCAGATGCGCATAAATATATGACAGCATACAAAACACAGCAATAAAGAAACAACTGTGAATTTAATTTTTCTCAAATTGTTTTTGCTTGATCACTTAATCTCTCTTATAAATAGCAAAGAGTGATATTTTAACAACGCTTTATTATCACCCTAAATAAGTACATTTCGTGGCCTGTAGGTATATATATTTATATATATGTGGATGTCTACTTTATGAATAAAACAGATGTAGGCTTAATTGCACAAAAATTCGTGTCGCAGAATCACTGTCATCTTATCCATTACATTAGCAAAAGGCGACTTCACGTTGAGAATACGTTGCTCCAAGTGAAAAGAGGTGAAGTCGCCTCGTATACAAAACGTTTTAGATTATATGTTGTTCAAAGATTTCCCCATTCGTAACAGAATATGATCACTTATTCTCCAGATTGTTTTTTAGAAGACAATTATTTTTCAGATATCATTTTCAAAGCTTTAAAGACATATTCCTCCTTGTTCTTTCGTTTTTTGTATTTAGTATAACAGTTACTAAGAACGACTAATTAGTAAAGCATTTTACGAATTAATAGCAACAAATCTGTATAAAAATCTAACCAGAAATACATAATACCACAAACCAATATCCAGAAAGCAAACATCTGTAATTATTAGAAATCCATTCATCATTTGGACAGGATAATTCCAACAATAATTCAGCAGATTAAGCTAGGTTAGGAAATATGGATTAATTCCGAATTCGGAAACTAAGCTTGCAGTGCAAAATGATCTTCATACGCATATTATTAACACAAAATAAATATTAAAGTATTTGAAACATTACAGCCAATAACTAGTGATATGACAGAGCGTATTATTAGATTGCCCAGAAATAAATGTTGGAATTCTCTCAATGACATTTAGAAGCTGAATATTGAATAACTTATCGTTGATTGGTTAAATCCAAAGTTTGTCGCTTACAGGGCATCTTAATTGCTTGCTGATTCAACTATACTCAGAGTAAGTTTCGCAACCTCCAAGGCAGTATGGACTAGAAAGACTTTCGTCTGATTTTTCTCTACAACTTCAAACTAGGACGAGGCCCGGCATAACCAAGTGGTCAAGGCACTTAACTCGTAATCTGATGTTGGTGGGTTCGAATCCCAGTCAGACTAAACATGTTCGCCCTTTCACCCGTGGGGACGTCATAATGTTCGGTTAATCCCACTATTCATTGGTAAAAGAATAGCCCAAAAGTTGGCAGTAAGTAGTGATGACTAGCTGCCCTCCCTCTAGTCTTACACTGCTGAATTAAGAACGGCTAGCACCGATAGCCCTCGTGTAGCTTTGCGTGAAATCCAAAACAAACAAACAAACTTGGACGAAAAGCTACCAAAACTACATGGAACATCAACCATGAGTATGTCGCTGAATGTATGAATGTACAGTTCAGCGTTGGTTCCAAAGGTTTCAACATGGGGATGAAAGACCACGAAGGTCGTGAAAGAAGTCCATTCTTAGATGAAAACACATTAAAGGAAACAGTTGAGGTGGACCCTCGCACAACAGTAAGTGAGCTTGGAGAAAAGCTGTTCGTACCCCTGCGTCGTGAGTAGGTTTTTCCTCATAACTTAAAAAGTACCACGATTAGGCTAATAGAAGTATGACATATTATAAATATTATAGTAACACACATCTACATACATTTTTATGTAAATTAAACGACAAATAAACTGTTTATAAACAAATAACCAAAAATAGGAGGAGCAGAAAGTGTTCGAATATTTCAGAACGTGTGAAAAAATTGATATTCCCGTAAAAATTTTGTTTAGTTTGGCGAATAAACTACATTATACCATTCCAGAACTAGACACTGGAATTATTGGAATTTAGCCAGCAAAAAACGTACTTCTGGCAATTTAGCGCCATCTCCGTCATTATCTGTTTGGCCATCATGGCGAACAGAAAACAACTGTCCAGCGATTTAAAAAACCGAATTATTGTAAAACACAAGTCTCGTGTGTCTCTTTCCGGTATTGCTACACAACTTAATGTGTCGAAATCTACTGTTCATAGCATAATTGCCAAATTTAAGCTCACAGGATCAACTGCTAACCTCCCTCGTTCCGGACGCCCCACCAAAATTCCAAAGAGAACCAAGAGAAAGGTTCTCAGAGAAGTTAGTAGGAACCTTCTTTTAACAGGTAATGACATACAGAAGCTGGTAAGGGAAACTGGGGTTGAAGTAAGCACCTTTACAGTTACGAACATGTTACGCTCTCTTGGGTTCAAAGCATGCCGTCTTCATAGAACTCCATATTTAAAGCCTGTTCATTTAGAAGCATGATTGAGGTATGCAAGAAAGCATGTAGATAAATCCTTTACCTGTTGGAAGAGTATTCTTTGGTCAGACGAGACTAAAATCGAGCTTTTCGGCCACAACGATGTTCGCTATATTTTCCGTAAGAAGGGAAAACGAAATCTTCCAAAGAACACCGTCCCTACAGTTAAACACGGAGGTGGCTCGATCATGCTTTGAGGTTCTTTCAGCTCTTCTGGTGTAGGCAACCTTCACCGCGACAAAAGAATCATGAGAAAAAGAAGAGTACGTTGATATATTAGACACTTATATCAAAAATGATGCTCGGAACTTGCGGCTTGAGCGTCGTTAGATTTTCAGCACGACGATGACCTTAAGCAAACATCAAAATATGTGCAATCCTGGTTGCAGATGAACCATATAAGCGTTCTTAACTGGCCCTCGCAGTCATCTGATCTGAACCCAATTGAAAACGTTTGGCATGAGTTGAAGACCAGAGTTCATCAGCGTCATCCGAAAAACATGCAAGAGTTGGAGGCCTTCTGTAAAGACGAATGGAAGAAAATACCAGTCGAGTACTGTAAAACGATCATGGATGGCTGTGAGGAGAGATTGCGTCAAGTAATTTACCTGAAAGGCTACACAACTGACCATTAAAGTAGACGCACGAACATTTTCTGCCCCTCCTATGTTTGGTTATTTATTTATAAACAGTTTATTTATCATTCAATTTACATACAAGTTTATGTAGATGTTTGTTAGTATAATATTGATAATATGCCGTACTTTCATTATCCTAATCGTGATACCTTTTATGTTATGAGGAAAAACCTACTCGCAGGGGTACGAACACTTTCTGTCGTAACTGTAGGCCGAACAAGTAAAGCATTACCAACCACATTAGCGCGATTGGAAAGACGAAAAAGTTGGATAACTGAGTTTCGCATAAGATGACTGATTATCAACAAAATCTGCGTTATGAGGTCTGTGAAGGATAACGCTCCAAAAATTGAACGAATTGGTAACTGATGTTCTGCCTCATCCACTTTATTCTGCAGACCTTTTCCCAACAGATTTTCATTTTTTTCATGTACTTTGGCAACTTTTTAAACAATAAACGCTTTCAAAATCAGAAAGCCGCAGAAGAAACTTTCAGGGAGTTCATTGACAGCAGGGGCATAAACAGCATCGTAACATTTTGGCAAAAGTGTGTTGAAGGAAATGTTTCTTACTTTGATTAAAGCATGTTTTACAGCACTGGTTTATACTTTTCTAAACTTTACAGTTCAAAATCGACATTTTTTTCTGGACAACCTAATATCTACCAATGTCTAAATTGTGTTAAAAAGCACACTAATTGCTTATCCCGAATTTTATATCGATTTTCTGCCACGTGTTTCTTAGGTACGCTTAACAATAGGTCAATCATTTTTCTGCAAAATTATCCTAAGCAATGATGGCGAATGATCAGTAGGTGCTGATTTCTTAGAATTTTGACCTAATAAATAAATGTCTTCTGGCAGATGTTTAACGATAGAACCAATAGCATGAAGTCACAAGAAATGTAGCTCGTTTAATGACGCGCAATGGTGCGCAAGAGACCATCTATAATGTGCCCAATCTAGGAATCGATTCCCAAATTTATACCTTTTGAACCCTCAAATCAAGCTACTAAACTCCAAAGCCACATCTTTACCACAAGAAGTTAAGTTAAAAAAGTGACAGTTAAACGTAATAAGTAAATAAAATAATACATTTTTAAATTGTTACTAGTATGAGGTATATTTCAACACGCACAAGTACGATAATACTAATATATTATTGCTGTATACTAATTTAATTAAACTATTTAAAACAAGCAGTACTATACGATGACACAGCCAGGTGGTTAAGGCACTTGACTCGTAATCCGAGAGTCACAGGTTCGAATCCCCGTCACACCAAACATGCTTGCCTTTTCAGCCGTGGGGCCGATATTATGTGACGGTTAATCCCACTATTCTTTGGTAGAAGAGTAGCCCAACAGTTGGCGGTGGGTGATGGTGACTAATTGCCTTTCCTCTAATCTTACACTGCTAAATTAGGGACGAATAGTGCAGATAGCCCTTGAGCAGCTTTGCACGAAATTCTGAGAAAACCAATGTAACTCTACGAAAGTAGCGTATATGGCAGACGAAAGGTCATTATAATCTTACAAGTGAGAATAGAAGAACATACGTATTCGTAAATGTTTCTAGAAGGTTTTGTGTAGGAAAGATGGGAAATAATGGTTAGTAATTTAATAATCCTACAGGAGACCGTGTCAGTTAAGATAGCTTGAATGTATGGGAACAATGAGGTTCACTGGTGTTTTTCTAAGTTGTTTTTTAAATCTGTGTTTGTATTTTATTATGATTATTCGAGTTTATGTTATTTTATATAATAGTTCTTTATAAAACTAATTATAATATTTGGTTTGATTTGAGTTTCGCGCAAAGCTACACTGCGATAGCCGTCCCTAACGGATAACGAGTCCAGTTCTTTGACCATCTGGCCATGCTGAGCCATGTAGAGTTAGGAGACAATAAATTATTCATTCAAGTTCAAATGTTCAAGCACTGTACATATTTAGTTTCTTGTTGAACGAAGCTTCATCAATATTATTAATTTCTTAGGAAATCGTGTTAATGAGAAGTTAGCATATGTTTCAGTTTGTCTTAACAAATAACTTGTTTTTCATTTGGTAAAACTTCATTTGCAGGGTAGCTACAACTTTATCCAAACGATGACGTAAATTCAAATTCTTCCAATTAAAAATGAGCATTATTTTCACCTAACTTAAAGATTAAAAAAAATGTATCAAGCATTATCTTCTAGCCATGATAGAAACTTTCTTATGTTTACGACTTCAAAATATTCTCTACTAATTCTATTATTTAACATTCGAAGCCAAGCAGGTTTCATCCGTTGACTAAGATATGATTGAAATCGTTAATTTCAGACAAGCGGTTAATTAATTTTATTTGATAAAAAAAACTTGTTTTGTATAATCGATTTCCTTTCGTTTCGTACTCTAGACTTTTAATTGGATTTATCGATAAGGAAAATACGAATCGATGAACTGTTCTACGTACTTGCATTTCTTTTGCGAATTTTCAAGTGAATAGTGTGAATTATTTTATATGGTTTCTTACATGTATGATCATTTTAAATCTGCACCTGTTATTTTGGATAAATTATTTTATGTTGAAAATGATGTAACCATAGCTGGATACTCCTCGTGTGATCCTTGGTAAGTAACTAGAGAATTGAGATGGAAAACAGGTTTTTTAACTGAGAAGTATCGTACAACCATGTTGTATATCGTCAAACACCCGTAGCTAGTACTAAATTTGTAGAACCTCAACAGTCCCCATAAAAATAAATAAGAATACAATATATATAATATAGTTTTCTTAAATAAGTTCTAATAATACAAAGAGCTATTAATATAAATAAAACGTGTGACAATAATGCATAATCACTCAAAGTCAAAGAAATGAGCTATAATAGTACAATCTTTGTAACCAAATAAATATTTGAAAACTCAAGAAAATGCGAGGTCTTAGAAACTTTATCGCAGTGAATATTTTATTAAGTTCATGTTTCAGTTTCTAATGTATTTGATGATAACAATTCCCATTTAAACTTTACAGCACATGTTACTGTGAAACAACTGAAATAACTAATAATGCAACAAATTCTTTATGCATGTGCTGGTAAAAACTATATACTTGTATTTACTAATGTGAACTTTATTTGAATGATGTATGTTGTTTTGTTAAGCTGTATCATGAAGTGTTTAAAACTATGTTCTCGTATTACTAATGTGAACTTTACTTGAATGATATATAAAGTTCTACTGAGCTGCACCTCTCTTCTTTAATACTACTGCTATCTTTCAGACATTGCATTTCAGGTATTTGAAAGATTGTACAAACGAGGTGACACTAATTAAGGCCTATCTTATTTCCAGGTAAATTTAATGATGTGTCTGAAAACTCCATGGGATGAGTACATTAACGATTACCTTCACATACTCCCAATCACGCCATGAACTTGTTTCAATGAGATGTGTTTACGCCAGAATGAAAAAATTAAAAAAATATTTGTCTAATATAATGTCATTCATAATGCTTTATGTCCTTCTTTACTTTTAAAATGGCCTCTGGAGTATTTGCTATCATCCAGTGGTTATTTGTAGCAGGGGGCTTAGTTCTGGTTAGCTGGTCGTATAAGGACGAAGGTAATGACATTACGAAACAGAGCATCTCTTTTGGAGCGATCTTGCCCTACTCTACATTCGCCAGTGTGAGACGAGCTTACCAAAGAAAACTGTTGGACGTACTACAGAACCTGAAGAAAAATCGAGATCCACCTCTAAATATTAACAAATATTTCAATATTCATTTTCCGAAAATGGTTCAGATGTCTCTTAACCCCAGTCCTACTGAAATATTAAGCAAGCTCTGTGATGAGCTACTTAGTAACGATGTTATATCTGTGCTATACCTCACCAACTCGGACTTCTTCGGCAGTAATGCAGCATCGGTGCAATACTTTCTCCAACTTTCTGGATACTTAGGGCTACCAGTAATCGCCTGGAATGCAGATAACTTTGGAGTTGAACAGGTACTGATAAACACCTTATATGTTTATAATTACCTTCGTTAAAGTACCATATCTGTCAGGAATACATCTCAATATGCATATATATATAACCAGATAGAAACATTCAGAAATATCTGGATTAGTTTTGTTGGTTTTTTTTAAAGAGAGAAAAACATCCAGGTAGAAATACGAATATGAACAGATTAAGTACCACATCTAAATATATCAGTTAAAAGAATACCTGTAAGTTACTTTCCTCGGTTAATGATGGTTAATACGTTCAACTCGAAATCTGCAGGTTCGAGTCCCATTCACACCGAACATTCTCGCCCTTTCATTCATGGAGGCGTTATAATGATACAGTCAATACTACTATTTGTTGGTAAAAGAACAACCCAAGAGACAGTGATTGGCTGTCTTCCCTTTCTTCTATCACTGATAAATTAAAGACGGATTGCCCTCGTGTAGCTTTTCACGAATTCAAACCAAACCAAATTCTCAACAAATGTATCGATGAATTTATCGTATTTAAGACTTAATTCGCATTATAGTTCTGGAAGAAAAACGTGCTATTTTAGTGAAATCTAAAGACTATAAAAAAGTATATTTTATGCCTAATTTTTTATTACAAATAAACGAAGTGTTTTACTACTTCCTAAGTCAATTTAATATTATGATATAAAACAGTTGGTCAAAAATAACTTCTATTATTCCGAAAAACATATCAAGTCAACGTTTTAATTAGGTTTCTTCTGTTAGAAGTTTTACTTTTGTTTGTTTGTCGTTAAGCACAAAGCTGCAGAAATGAATATTTAAAATCGTGCTTGCAAGATAAATCAAATCCCCAATGGGTTTTTAGCCTTTAGGCTTACCAATGTATCATTAAGAGATCTTTTCCTCTTAGCACAAACAATAACGTTATGCATATAGTTCATAAATGTTCTTCATAACATATTTAAAATAATTCTACTCTGGTTCAGGAGGAAACAATATTATTAAAATAAAAAATATTGAAGCAAGCAAAAACTATTGCTTTAGATAAAAAAATATATTTCCGGAATTTAAAAATGGACCACCACATTACAAATTTGTGGATCTGTATGTGTAGTTTTTGAAACTAATAAATATTAAAATAAATTTCTTCCTGAAATTACAAAGGATCTGCCGTTAAGTAGATAGCAGTCATGAAAAAATATATTTAATCAAGAAAAATATCTTCTGAAGTAAGCAGAAGATACAAAATATCTACTATATACTCTATTACTCTTACCATTCTTTCTGGAACAAGTTTTGTTGTTATCATCTTTATTATTCATACCTAAGGCTACTAAACCTAATAAATTTTTTACTACTGTGATAACAAAAATTACTAACAAAACACAAAAAGAAAGATATAGTACATTATCTTTGCTATAAAACGAGCAGACCCGGCATGGCCAGTTGATTAAGGCACTCGACTCGTAATCTAAAGGTTGCGGGTTCAAATCCCTATCACATCAAACATGTTCGCTCTTTCAGCCGTGGGGGTGTTATAAGGTAACGGTCAATCCCACTATTCGCCCAATAGTGGGTGGTGATGAATAGCTGCCTTTCCTCTAGTCTTACACTGCTAAATTAAGGGTAGATAGCACTCGTGTAGCTTTACGCGAAATTCAAAAGAGCAATAAAAATATTTTTAAAAAGTCGCTTCAACTCTAGTAATGAAGCAGCTAGAAGCATATTCTCAGTATACTAAACAAAATAATATTTAAATTATTAAGAACCATTAAACAAAGACAGCCAGAAAAAGAAAACCGAAACGTTTTAAAATGTAAGCCAATGTATATATACAAACACACGGGTTTATACTTCACTGCCTTATTATTTATACTATAACATAACACATTTTACACAAACTCTAGAACTATGTGTTAAATATAAAATCGCTGAATTTTATTGATATTGGATCTTCTAAGATTATATGAGATAGTTTCTACACATAGAGTATTAATAATAAGCAATAATAATTATATTAATAAAAATTATTACAGTTAATTAATTCAGAATATAATATCCTTATGTTTTTTATTAAAAATTTCACAGTACGTGGACTTTCGACGTGCTAATGGTTTCATAGTAAAAGGCGGTGTTATATTCCACAAAACGTTTATATGTATCCATTTAATTTGAATTTTCAAATAATAATAAAAAAATAAATAAATTTAACATTGTAATAATATAATACACTTTTAATTATAAATAGGTCGAGTAAACAGCTCTCTCTGCTATATGCAGTGCCTATTAAAACGACATGAAGTGAGTGAAATACGAATAACAGAAAGTGAAATCTAAAAATTAAAAGCCACAGTCGACAAGAATAGATTTACGAGAACACAGCTTCATAACTTCTTCTAAGATGAAACGCTTATTACATCAGAAACACAAACAAATTAACATAAATATGGTAAATACTTGTAAGTTTATTGAAATGTTCTAATTAAAATTAATGTAAGAGATTAGCTAGACTACGATTTAACTTTCTGGTATCCTCAGTCTATTTAATCAATAATACAGATTTTAGAATATCAATACAGATATTTTAGAATATGACGCACGCAGGTACGTCAGAGCATTTTAAGGCTTCGAATACATCATACCTAACAAAGTTTCTTATAAAGAGAAATAATGGTTTTGATTTAATATTAAACAAACTCTGGAAAATACTTATTATAAAATTCGAATACATTACTATATTACATATAGTAATTGGTATATTATTAGTGAGATTAGTCTTTTTTGTGCAGGCTTAAATGGTTTAATACTGATACCTTAGATTTTAAATTTTTATTTATATATTTCATGGGTCCGGCGTGGCTAAGTGGGTTAAGGCGTTCGACTCGTAATCCGAGGGTCACGGGATCGAATTCCCGTCGTATCAAACATGCTCGCCCTTTCAGCCGTGGGGGCGTTATAATTTGACGGTCAATCCCACTATTCGTTGATAAAAGAGTAGTCCAAGAGTTGGTGTTGGGTGGTGTTGACTAGCCCCTTTCCCTCCAGTCTTACACTGCTAAATTAGGGATGGCTAACGCAGATAGCCCTCATGTAGCTTTGCGCAAAATTCACAAACAAACAAATTTCTTATAAAGTAAAAAGTTACGCGACAAATAATTAAGCTTTTCCTAACAGGCGGACCTCACATTCAATTGGCAGTATTGATTCCTTAAAACTGTCAATTACACAAATATTTCAGATAAGTGAACGTAAGTAGGACAAAGATTTTTATAATTAATATTTTCTCTCATGATGTTTCTTTTTCAGAAAATTAACATTCAATGTCATTTATGCTTTGATTTATACTTCCATATATATCTTTAGATAGCACATTCTCAGTATATTTATGTAACGTATATAAACATACGGAAAATACAAATGCGAAAAAAAACAATTTTCGCAGAGAAGCCATTCATTAGAAGAGACATATATTCATTTCCGCAGTTACTACTCTGTTCATAGCTCTTGATACTAAATTTTGTGAGAACACAATGTTTTATTCCTAATCAAAAGTTGCTTCATCAGTGCACTCGTCTATCATGAACTAAGTTATTAATGAAATCCAATGGACTAGTATCATGTATTTTTTAATCGCTTGACTCAACGAAGTAATTGACCTCTATCCATAAATGTCTATGAAATATGAGTTATTCGTATAGACTTGCTTCCCTAAAGACACCGCTTTAGTAGTGGCGACAGTCATTTCTAATTACTTTCCTTCAAGAGGCTACACCTCCTGATCAAACTTTCCAAATTCATTAAATATGTAATACAATATTTCGTTTTAATTCAGAGTAAATTTACTTGTTCCTTTACGTACGTATTAGTTATTAAATGGCTCATGTTTAATGCTGATTTCATGACAAAATTATGGATTTCTTAAAAATATATATTATGAGTGAAAGATCACGAATTAGTTCGAATTTACTTTAATTTGTAGCTAGATACGGTTTCTATTGTTTTCGAGTCTTTTACAACATCACTTATATGATATTTCACAAACAATTAGGCCCGTCATGGCCAAGCGTGTTAAGGCGTGCGACTCGTAATCTGAGGATCACGGGTTCGCATTCCCGTCGCGCCAAACATGCTTGCCCTTTCAGCCGTGAGGGCGTTATAATGTGACGGTCAATCCCACTATTCGTTGGTAAAAGAGTAGCCCACGACTTGATGGTGGGTGGTGATAACTAGCTGCCTTCCCTCTAGTCTTACACTGCTAAAGTAGGGAAGGCTAGCACAGATAGCCCTCGAGTAGCTTTGTGCAAAATCAAAAACAACAACAACACAAACAATTTGTGTGTCAACTCCGTAACAGGTCAGTATTGTTTTAAACTCGTTCAATTTCTTTTTTTGCTCTTTTCATTTAAAAATAAAGTAACATTTTCATGAAAGGGATCTAGACAGTTAAATAGCTCATACAATCTGTTTATTATCTAACAAAAACAAAAAAGCGAGTCAATTATAAATCACTGATTACAACATCAGACCCTAACAAGTTGTTCAGAAACCTGGAAAATGCTTTACATACTTCACACACAAACTTAATTAAACGTTACCCACTAACTATCCTATCTCTCTACCACTACATTTTGTCTATTCTCGCGAGATCAAAGCTAGATATCTTAATTATTTCAACATAAGTAAAAGAACCTCAGTATTTCTCACCCCAAGAATTTGTAACTTAAGATAAACTAAAAGTTTTTTTTTTTTTTGTAACAGGAAGGCTACTTTTGTATACAATAGCCAATTAGTTAAACATAAAACCGTACAATCTACGTACAAGACATTTCGGTTTTCTGTAAGACTTGTTCTCTACGATGTTAATTGCGTAATAAAAACGAAAAAAAAAACTAGTGTAATACTTAAGTCTGTTAATTAACAGACAAATACACGTATCTTGCCATCTTATTTTAGCCAAGAATTTCTTTCCAGATTCTTCAGAATCATTTAGTAGTTATTATAAACAAACAAAATCCTTACGAAATACCTGTTTGTCTTTGATTTATTAATTTTATCATGAGATAAAACATCAGAAGTTAGATCATACTTTAGCTGATAACAATAAACTGGATATCGATAGAGAATTTGGTGTGGCTTGTAGTTAGTGTACCCGATCATTGATTCAGAAATTTATTGTTTTCGTCCCATTGCACTTTGGGATCAGGAGCCAAATCCCATTATTCGGCTTGATAGAAGTAGCCCAAGAGTTGGCGGTGGATGCTGCTGATTAGTTACCTTTCATCTAGTCTGTCAATTCAAAATTAAGGACGAGTATACAAAAATAATTACTGTGTAGCTTTTCGAAAAAAAAGCAGATAAATATAGCGTTGTGTGCAGGTCATTTATGAAAAAAAAAACACACTTAGTCATTATTGTACATAAGTCAATACTAAAAGTCATTTAAGAACAACACACATAGCAAGTAAATAATTACCATTTAATATTGGTCATAAAAACAAAGCTAATAACATAAGTTACACTGTATCAAATATCACCCAAAACACAATATTTATTATGTTGTTTTTTTTAAATCGTTTTTGGATCATTTATGGAAGAGTATTATAAATACTTTTCTTATTTATGAAGGCAGGAATGAACCATTTATATATTATTAACGTGGTGTAATATGCAGTGAGCAAGTCGAATATAAACTTATTATTAGCACTCCGTACTAATCGCTTCGATTTTGGTCTCACAACGCTAGAATCCAGGTTTCCATATCCGTCGTGAGCAGAACACCAATAGCCCATTACGTAGCTTTGTGCTTAGCTTTAAATAACAATGTCATTTTCTGTCAATGGTTTTCTGTCATTTTTTTATGTCAAACTTTTTTCATGCAACATCTGGAACACAATTGAAACATTTTCATACTGATCAAAAACTACCAAAAACTATACTCTTGATTCTACCGCAGTATTTTTTAGCATGCTTAATCAATGGTTGAAAGACAGAATTTCACAACATACTTACTCAATGGTTGAAAAACAGAAATTTACAGTACGCTTACTCAGTGGTTGAAAACAGAATTTCATAGCATGCTTACTCAATGGTTGAAAAACAGAATTTCAAAGCGTGCTTAATCAATAGTTGAAAGACAGAATTTCACATTTATTTATCGTTCTATGCGGAACAATTCTCTTTCATAAACAAAGCTACTTTTACACAGTGTTACACGATTTTTGAAAACACTGGTAATTCAATATGTCAATAAAATTTGAAACAAATCCACTGAAAGTTCCTAAACATAGTCGTACTTATTAAACTCGATCAGGAAAGGGTCAGTAAAATCGTTGTGTATCCATTAGCAAAGGGTTCATAAAAACGTTGTGTATCCATTAGCATCTCTTTTTTTTCTCACTAACAAAAGCTTAACATAGGAAAAAAATTAAAACTTCCTGGAATACTTTCATTTATTAGGCGCGATACGCAGAGATGAAACGTGTTTTAATATTGAATAACAAGTTTCTCTATTGTACATAATTGATGTACAATTAGAGCTGAAACTATAGTAAATTAAATGTATGCTTTTAGAAACGAACACCTTGCAAGTCATCAACAAAGCATGACCACAACCAACTGCTATAAGAAAAAAGTCCAAAAGCCCAAAACATACAAAAATGCACTTGCAAACTTCGTAGTTTCAGAAGTCGTTAAAAGGGTGGTTAAAAAATGTGAAAGTTAAAAAAAATAACGATGTTGCATTAACAATGTCTATTCTGTCTATTACATGGAAAATTAGTGCATTCACCCAATGTGTTTATAAGCGCTTTACACTAAATATTATTCCAGTAAAATCATTCAGTATGATGCAATATACAGGAATTTATTGTATCATATCTAATGAACTCTCTTTTTACATCACACTAAGTGATGTGTATAAAAGGCTGACACTTGTGATGCGGAATTCATTGCAGTTTCATCTTTACTTTCAGTTTCTTCTCCAATATATTTCCAGAGAATGAAGTAAGTTCCAGGGTCAAAATTACTGCGGATAAAAATATTATCAACAATTTCATACATAAGCTAAATGGAAATGAAGCAGATAATGTAAGGTGTAATGATAGCTTACAACGCTAAATGGTAGAAAGCCAAAAAGGAAAAACACACATCAAAACCCATCGTGAAAAGCAAGAAGAAATATTGTCATGTTATTTGTTTCCTTAACTTCAAACTGTTTGAAAAAGTGTAAATAGTAATTATGGTAAGTATGATCTATTGACACTCAAAAGTTAGTAAAGTTGCAGCAGGTAAAACGGCAGTGTTTATCTTAGATTAAAATAACACTAAAAATGGAGTAGGTACTGCTGACCAAACGCTGAGAGACTTATCAACTAAAAGGGACACAAACAGATAAACAAGTGTTGTTTTTGTCTACTACACATTAACTTTTGTTTGTGTGTGTGTATAATCAATTTGACCCTTATGTGTAGATTTGGATTTCACCTTTAGATTTAAGTTATCTTATAAATCTAAGATAATATGTCCTACACCTATTTAGCCTTTTCTGGACAAGATATGTCACTGATATATCCCGAATTTGTTTTTCTATTTTTACCCTAGAAATACTTAATAAAACTGCAAGATAATTAAAACAAACATGTTAAACGGCAACTAAGTTTATAATTTAAAAAAAAATTAATACAATTTGATTTCGTTTTTCTATCAATCTCGGGTTTGTGAAATTTCTCGAAAAAGACAGTGGTTTTAAAGAAAACAAAAAATATTGGGGATACTTTATTTCTTTCTTAGAATTTTTATTTATTTTTATTTCAAAATCATAGAATTTCATTTTTTATATATCTAGTCATTTCAATCTAATTTATATTCATTAACATATTTCTTTGGATACTTTATTTTATCGTTTGTAGTAGCTACCTTTACCTCTTACAAATGAAAAAAAAACAATAAAGTTACATAGATTTTTTAATGACATATGATATCACCTTTCAAAATGACATCAACATTAACTTCGTTAGGCTAGGCATTTTGATATTTGCTAACGAAATGTTTAATTTGCGAATTTCGCGCAAAGCTAAGCGAGCGCTATCTGCACTAGCTGTCCCTAATTTAACAGTGTAAGACTAGGAGGAATGCAGCTAATCATCACCACCCACTGCCAGCTCTTGGGCTACCCTTTTACTAACGAATAGTGGAATTGCCCATCACATTATAACGCACCCATGGCTGAAAGTGCGAGCATGTTTGGTCTGACGGGGATTCGAACGCCTCGCCCCTCAGATTACAAGTCGAGTGCCTTGGATAAAATCAATATATAGCTAATAATTATGTGTGTCCATTGAATGATATGTTATTCTCCCTGTGTGTGTTGTTTGTATACGATAAACATAAGAATAACACTTAATATATAAAGATTCGAGTCGTCAGAATATCTTGCGTGGCCTACCGTACTAACCAAGCCCAGTTAAGTTCACCTGATGTCTTGTCATAAAAGAAATTTTATGTAATTTTTCAAACAAATAAAATTTAACATTAAAGAATTTTCAAGAAAGTCTAAAGATACCACAAAAATATCCCAGAACTGATTTTTTTTCCCAAAGTCTTATTAGATTTCTGATTACTGACACCTTTCTCTCTGGTCAGTCGTTCAAAATTAAGGAATATGTTTTAGTACAATAGCCATAAATACAAAATATAAGCGCTAAACCAATTTTATGTAATCCCAGGGTCGCGGGTTCGAATCCCCGTCGCACCAAACATGCTCGCCCTTTCAGCCGTGGAAGCGTTATAACGTGACGATCAATCCCATTATTCGTAGGTAAAAGAGTAGTTCAAGAATTGGCGGTGGGTGGTGATGACTAGCTGTCTCCCCTCTAGTCTTATACTGCAACATTAGGGACGGCTAGCGCAGATAGCCCTCGTGTAACTTTACGCGAAATTAAAAGAAAAGCATCTTATTTAAAGCTTAGCTACAGTTATTTTCAGAGTTGAGCTTCGTTACTCACATCATTAAAGAATTGTAACGAACGACTTTAGCAATAAGACCATTAACAGTTGTTGTTAGTTTGTATTAAGCACAAAGATACACCATAGGTATCGAAACTCATACCACAGCGCCACTACTAACAGAGAAGGCAAATCACATAAGAAACAAAACGCGAATCAGGGGTGATAGTTTCTAAGAAAATGTTAACCTGTACTTTGGGACTGGCTAAATAGCTGTAACGAAATATAAATGTAAATGTAATGTGCACAGATGATATCTCCCTATACTAATATAAACGAAACGAATCACAATGAGAAAATAAAACGTCTCCGAATTGTAATATTATCCATAAATACTTTCAAAGCATTGAGAAATAAGCAAAACCAATGTCATATATTTAAAATAAAAATATCTGAATAGATATCAAGTTGTTCCAGTTGAGCTTTGGCTGTTCATTCAAACTCAGTAAAAGTTTCTTATCTTTAGTTTTATATATGATTATCTTAAACTCAGTATTTTGAAATGATAACAGAGATTTTTTGCTATGTTTGTAAAAAAAAAAAAAAAAAAAAACGTGTATGAAGAGTGTCTGTGTCATCCTAGAAGAGGTAGTTTAATTAAGTAAGGCCTAGTATAAAGCTGTCAAAGCAGGTGTGTAAACCAGTGAAAGTATACTTTAAAAACATAGATATAAGCTGCTTATTTATTTTTTAAAATTCCCACGTTCTAACAAACATACCCTATCTTTATATAAAATTTAAGAGATTAATAGATTACTTTTTCCACAACATATACGGTTTATGGATTTCCAAAAATTGACCAATTATTTAATTTTACAAAAAATTAATAAAGAGATTTTATTTACTTTCTTTTTGGCATGTCCAGGTGTGTTAAAGCGTTCGACTCGTAATCTGAGGGTCGCGGGTTCAAATATACGTCACACCAAACATGCTCGCTCTTTCAGCCATGAGGGCATTATAATGTCACGATCAATTCATTATTCGTTGGTAAAAGTAGCCAAAGAGTTAGAGTGGGTAGTTGGCTGCCCTCCCTCTAATCTTACACTACTAAATTATGGATAGCTAGCGCAGATAGCCCTCGTGTAGCTTTACGCGAAATTCAAAAACAAACAAAACAATACTTTCTTTTCATACTGATCTGGTTTAAATTTCGTAACAAAAAAACACCTTTTCAGTTTGTTACCCAAAAATGTTAATTTTACATTTTCGCGCAAAGCAACACGAGAGCTATCTGCGCTATTCTTCCTTAATTTAGGACTGTAATACTAGAGAGAAGACAGCTAGTCATCATCACCCATCGCCAATTTTTGTACTACTCTTTTACCAACGATTTGTAAGAATAATTGTAACTTTATAACATCCCTACGACTGAAAGGGTGAACGTGGTAGGTGTGACGAGGATTCGAATCTACGATCCTCGAATTAGGAGTCGAGCGCCTAAACCTCCTAGCCCATGCCAGACTTTTGTTTCTCTAAAGATTACCTTGGGCGGAATATGAACCCAGTACAAAAAAAAAAAAACGTTTTCTCAAAAATTGAAGCTATAAGTATGCTATCATAGAATGGTCAAGTTCCGTTATTAGCTTTCGATAAGCCTAGAAGCTGGATATGAGTTCTTCATGATGACGAGAAACGCACTTGAAGTAAAAATGTATTATCAAGACTGTTAATATGGGTATTAAAACTTTAATTAAAATAAAGTACAGAATAATGTTTCGATCTTCTCAGGTAATCTGCAGGTTAACAGATAGAGTTTGCAACAGACCTTTGCCGGGTACATGTCTTACGTTGTTCTGTACTTTATTTTAATTAAAATTTTAATACCCATACCAGACGTTCTGAGAATGCAAACTTGAGTTCTGTTTGCTAACTGTCTTCTCCAAAATACATCAGTTCATTTATCTAGTTATACAGATTATCCTTAAAAACACTTCTTTTATCGACTAAAATCATGGTTGAGATCTGATACAGAGGATTGAGTATGTAATGTGAATATGCAAATAGCGAGTCATATTACAACCACAGCCAGTATAATGTCATGGTAGAATGGCATGTATCAGAGTTATATTTTGAATTTACTTGGCGTTACATAAGTAGTGCAGCACCTTTTAAGATTGAGCGATTTGGGGAAGACTGTGTTATAGCCCTTTATGACACGTAATTTTTCCACACTCAAATCATAAAGTTGTGTTCATATCCAGGAATTAGAGTTTCCAACATGGAGATATACCTTGTTCTTAATAGTAATAAAAAAATATAGAAACTTGGATCGAGTTCGGGTACCGGGACCAAACAGAAACCGATTGCAACAAGTCGTAACTCGACGATACTAAACAAAGAGCAGCGTCTTATAATAGTTAAGAATCTACAAACAAACAAAGGTCACTGGTGAAAATTGTACATTATTCGTTTAATCTGTAATGATCTTCAACGGATGCTCAAATATAAAAATCAGCAACAAATATTTTAACTCATTTTTAATCCCTTGACGTTTTATATTTATTTTTTCTCATTCTGTTTCTGTAGGTCTTTTCTTTAAATGTCATTATCTTCACTGCTATTCTTTCATTTCCTTGACGTTTCTACAATTCTTTTACTCACATTAGTCATTACAATAATGGGGGTTCGAAACTTCGAACTTTCTTTAAACTTATAAATTTTCACCTTTTGCAAACAAAACGCTTAAAAAAGGGTTGAAAGTGAAAAGTTCAGCTTTAACGACATTTTATGCTCACGTATGTTAAGAGCCAAGTCAGAGACCCCTAGGTTACAATTTTAGCTTTCCTTAATTTTGAACTACTAGTAGGATGGAGGAAAACCAGCTGACAACCCTCCCCACCATAAGGACTTTGTCCAACCCTTTAAAGCGACTAACGGGTTCGATTGTCACTTTTATAATGCTTCCATAGCCAAAAGTGGCCGTGTTCAGCGGCATCTCTTTTCAAACCTTGGACCATCGATCCGCAGATCGACGCGTTAACCATTAGATAGTGCCTGGGTCAATTTTATAATAAAGGAAAATATGAGTAGTAAAAACATGTTCCTCAACTTTAACCTAATTCAATAAATCCAATAAACTTATACGCAAATAATATATTTTGATATTTGTAACTCTCTTTTCTTTCAATTTGTATTAGTATATGATTTAGTCTTTTTTTAATTGTCTACGTGCAACATTTGTGTGCAAAACTTTAACATAGCATTCAAGAAATACACTTTTAATAATACCTAAAAAAAGAATTAATATATATATGTTCAACATACAGTATTTTCCCCGTAATACACCTCAAATACTAAATGTGTCTCACAATCAAGAAATATAAGTGTATTAAATTTATTTCGCTTGTATTCTGTGAACTGTTTAGTTGAAAGTTAAATTTATTACCTGTTCAGCACTGTCTTTATGGTGACAGTGTTAAAAATGCCTTGCTAATCTCATGTTAAAATGTGAAAAGAATGTAATAAATCAATCGTGATTACTTACAGTTCTTTTCCTCAAAATGTTGTTGTTTTTTAATTAACACGATTTAGTCCCACTTCCTTTGAAGACCAATCACCCGTCGACACTTTAAGAATACAATAAAAATGGTTCTTCAGTTATCAACGTCGGAAAAATTAATGACAGAAGTCTGTTTGTGGCATGCGATAAATTCTTTGTCACATAAAATAGGAAAACGTGACAAGGATATAGCAGTAAAAAATACGTGAAGCATTATCCAGGTCATATGTTTTATATAAGATCCTTCAGGAACAACTTTAGTAAGCTTAAATTGTTAATACTTCAGTGTGATTTTATTTTAATGATTGAATTTTAATAACCATTCGAAATAATTTTTGAGGGGCTGTTTTATAATTAGGAATGACTTTTTTTGGTTAGACCTGTCTCCACTTTCTGTTACTTGTTTCTTAGAATTTGAAAAGAAAATGATTTGATAAGCAAAAGTATAGAAAACATAACTAAACTTGTATTTTTCCATTTTTAACTGCAACTTCTTTAAAAGAATGATAATCACCAACAGTCAGTGCAAGGCAGTTTTCAGTGTTATAGTACTCACAAAGTTATTATTAGCTTACTTATTTCAAAATGTTCTTTTGGAGACTGTAGTGTTTTAAAAAACAAGTATTACAAAAATGCGTACATCCATTAATCAATTATAGTACTAAAATATGTTCTTTATAGCGGAATACTACATTTATTTAGAAAAATATATTACAATTACAACTAAAAAACCAGCCCTCTTACGTTAGGTTTATATCATAAAGGAACGTAATTTGTTCTCAAACAGTTAGAACTGTAATGTTAATATTTCCATCTACAAATGTCTGTTAAATGGAACAAAATATTTTATAGTAAGATAATCCAGAGGATGTAAACATTTCTGAGAGATAAATTATTACTGGTAGTTTTGAATGATTTTCCCAAATGTGTCGTTTTGCTGTCATTATATTTTTGAAGAAGGCATATAAAGATTTGTCAGGTTTATAAGTAATGGGTACACATACTTTGACCCTAGTTGTCTCCAGTGCTTTATGTCTAGTTGTGTGACAAATCAATATAAGTAATTCATTTTGTGTTACATATATCTTAGGGTTAAACTTATCCTCAATACAAAACGAATGTTCGAACCATTATTGCTAATTACTAATGTCATTCATACAGGACATCATACAATTTAATAACATACAGGAAAATGATCGTGTTTAAACTCTACAACGAATATATTAGAGGGTAATTTATGTTATATGTATATAATACAATAAGACCAAATAAGACTTATAAAGAAAGATAAAAAACGAAATGTAATAAATTGACAAGACACGTATATTTCTGGTGAAAGAAAAATTTCTTTTAAAACTATTTCCGAAAAATATTACATATATTAATTCAATGATGATGATAAACCCAAGTGAAGTAAAAATGTATTCTCAAGACGACTGGTATGGGTATTAAAACTTTAATTAATATAAATTTGTTTTGTACTTTATTTTAATAAAAGTTTTGATACCCATACCAGCCAAGTGGTTAGGGCGCTCGACTCTGAGGGTTGCGGCATTGAATCCCCATCACACCAAACACGCTAGCCCTATCCGCTGTGGGAACGTTATAATGCGACTGTCAATCCTATTATTCGTTGGTAAAAGTGTAGTTCAATAGTTGACGGTGGATGGTGATGATCTGTTGTATTCCCTCTAGTCTTACTCTGCTAAATTTGGGGACAGCTAGCTCTCCTGTAACCTTGCTCGAAATTCAAGAACAAACAAATTTGTTCAAGGTATTTTTATACGAAATTCAATTTATAATTTAAACATTTAAGTATCGTTCATTCTACATTGAATACCATCAAAACTTATTTTAGTATTTCACTTTTCTCATTGCGATACTTCTGCGTCATAGAATAATAACTACATTATCAGTTTCATAGAGTTAAGATAGCAGTTTTAGATGAGATAAAATATAGTTCTATTATTTACATGGGTGCTCATGATACAAATTATTATTTGATTTTATACTTCGAAATAAACGTATTTATCAATTAGGTTCTAAATTACAGACGTCTAATTTTTAATACTGAACAACTGTTGACGGTCAGAGAGTGGGTCTCAACCAATACAGCTTGGCATTACAACCAAAACAGTTTGATATTACAAACAAACGTTGTAGGTCAATAAGAGGTCTAATCCAATACAGTATGGTTATGTATACAAATGTTGAAGGCCAATAGAAGTCTCATCCAATACAGTTTGATATCGTAAACAAATGTTGCATTTCAGTAGGGAGTCTCAACCACTAAAGTTTAGTTATTACGAAATATTTATTTTCTTCATCTGTTATAGTTTTTTACGCTAACTCCTAGATGTTTTTTCTCTTTATTTTGGTGTTTTTATTTATCAACCTGATTAAAAGTTTCAATATATTTCTGGATTTTCTTTCATCAATGTCTGTTTTGGAGGTCTACTATCAATAATTGGTTTGCACTTGATTATTTCGCTATTGCATTTTAGCAATCATTGCTCCGTTCCTGACTTCATGTATAATGGTTATGAAGTTTATATACCATCTTCTTCGTTCTAACTTGAACCAGATTTTTCTCTTTTGAAAGCAGTTTTATCTCTTTTCTCAAGAACGTTACATTATTTTGATATTTGGTTCTCTATTTTGCTCTGTCTCAAAAGATTATATTTGCTTGGTTATATCATGGTTAGTTTCATGAGTATATCCAATAATAGTTTTATCTATCCCACCAAGGCTGTTGATTTCACTCTTTCTTTCTTTTACTTCTAACATCCTTTGAAACAGTTGTTTTCTTCAGCCAGTACTGGGAATTTTTTCTTTCGCGACTTACCTAATCAAAGATCATTTCTTTTGCTTTTTATTTCATTTTCAAAGAGAAGGATATTTCGCTTATAATGATATTTTTTATTTGTTTCACAAGTATTATATGATGCTAAGATATTTCATGACCGTGACAATTATCACACAAATCAGAATCTAAAGGGGCTGGTTAGACACTTCAGAATTGAAGTTAAATTAAGCCAAGGAAAAGATAAACATTACTTCAGAAAGTATAACAATTTTATCACCAATCGTTTGCACACAAAAAAGAAATATAGACATTGCAGACGTAAATGCGTTACGATCGTGAACTGGAGAAGACTTTGATGAATTAATTTCAAATGAAAGAATTTGATGATTATTTAATAATAGACAACAGTGTTCATTAGTTACATGAATTGAATTGAATTAAATTCATAACACTGATAACATATTCATTAAAACTGTGCCTGATATTTCAACTATATTAAAATTCCTCTACATTAATTACAGCTTTACTTCGGGGCGGAAATTATATAGGAAAAATTACTACGATGCTCCCTCTTTTCACAGGCTAACCATTAAGTGTTTAGTTATAATTAAAATATGACCTTTTGTTAGCCTATCAGTTTAACAAATCTGTTCTGAACAAGGAGACAGAAGCAAGAAAACTTGTAGAAATAAAATGTGTAGGCAGCAAAACTTATCATAACACCGCAGCCTTTTAGTCATGTTGTCAGCGCTTTAAACCAAGTCAATTGAGTAACAGAAAACTTTCCCAAAAGCTTTGGTTCCTGAGCACTTCGTACTGGGACTACATTTCTTGTCGAAAGTGTGGATCTGAGGATCCTTAGTTTGCATCCCCTTACAACCAAAAATATAAAGTAAAAAAATGCGCTCAGAACGTTGGGGAAATAAAAAATAATAATTCATGTATGAGATGGATGATGTTGACTAGATGCCTTCTCTCTAGTTTATCACTTCAAAATTAGGGATGGCTAACGCGCGTAGCCCTCTAGCAGCTTTGCATAAAATTCAATAAAACTAAAAAAAATTATCTGTTCATTACTATGTCTCAAACATCGATAAGGATAAGACATGTTAACATGTTCATATAATTAATCATTCGTAAAATTCCTTTTTCTTTCTCTTTTTTAATTTTGATTCAAACAACTGTTAATACTAAACCAAATCCGAAATTTCACATTTCTACAAGGAAAACATTGATTGTTTGTTTGTTTAGAATTTCGCTCGAGAGCTATCTGCGCAAGCCGTTTTTAATTTCGCGGTATAAGATTCGATAGAAGACAGCTAGTCATTATCACTCATCATCAATTCTTTGGCTACTCTTTACCAATGAGTAGTAGGATTGGCCATAACATTATAACGTCCTCACGGCTGAAAGGACAAGTTCGTTTATTGTGACAGGGATTTGTACCTGCAATCCTTAGAGTAGGAGCGACTGCTCTAGCCACGTGACCATGCTGGGTTCTAAAAACATTAATAAAAGGGTGAGTTTAATTTAAAACCTACATGGCCAAGTAGAGAATGAGTAGTGGGATCGACTGTCACATTATAATGTCCTTACGGCTGAAAGGGAGAGCACGTTTAGTGTGACAGAGACTCGAACCTGCAACCATCAGAGTACGATACGACTGCCCTAGCCACTTGACCATGCTGGGTTTTAAAAACCATCCATAAAAGGGTGAGTTTAATTTAAAATCTACAAAGTCAAGTATATAATTCTTCGTTTTGTTTATATTCTTCCTCGATTTCTTAAGTTTTTCATATATTGTATGTGAGCTATTTATTCATATTAATTCTATATCTGTGAGTGCTATTTTTATCTTTTATAGTTTCGGATCAGCATTGGTTGTTGTTATTGTTGTCTCCTTTTTGCTCGTGAACAAATTGTTGGCTTCCCGATAATATTTTTAATCGTTTTATTTCTCTTAATATTATTTTAAATACTGGAATAAACTTAGAAAAATGCACAAATATCTGCTGTGTGCCTACCGCGGGTAATGAAGCCCTATGTTTGGAGCTATAAGCTCTCAATCTCAGCCACCAAAAGATGGACGAGAAATGAGCAAAAACTAGATACATATCTATAAATAGTTTAATTTTTTCCCTAGAATTTGTTTGCTTGTTTTGAATTAAGCACAAAGCTACACAGTGGGCTATCTGTGCTCTGCCCACCACGGGTATCGAAACCCGGTTTTTAGTGTGTATGTCCGCAGACATACCACTGTGCCACTGGGGGGATTTTTCACTACAAAATAATAGCATTAATAAATACATCTGTTATTTAATCGGTTTTCATGGTTGTTTTGGTAATTCTATGGATAATGTTGGTTAACTTTTGTTTGAATGTATTTCTTGGTTCTAGTTATATTCATTTGTATCTATTTTCTTTTTAAATTTCGCGCCACCTACTCGAGGATTATCCATAACTTTGTAGTGATAGACTAGTGGGTAGAAAGCTGGTCAACAATACCACCACTGCTAATTCTTCAGCTACTCTTTACCAATGCATTGTGAAATTGATCTTCTCATTATAACGCCCACGGCTAAAAGGGCAAGTATATTCGACAGTTTTGTTTCGTGTTTTGTTCCTCTTTTCTCATCCTATTTTGCATCTATCATCTATTTTTGGTTTTATAATAAATATTGCTTAGTTCGCATACTTATCGATAATATAATTCTATCTTAAAAGTTGTTCAGAAAAAGTATTTTATCTCCTCTTCCAGAAATTGTTATTGTTTCAGCTGTGTAATTTATGTTTGTATTCATTGTTTCCAACTTCTAGTTTTATATACAGCTATAACTTAATTTCATAGCTTGAAAGTTTTAAGATTTAACTGAATGACAAAAGATAGTTTTGTGTGGTAATTTTGGTGAGTGATTCTCCGCTGTTATCTATTGCTTTCTTCATATCATTTTAGAAACAACATTCTTTTGTCTTAGAGGAGGGATGTTTTGTTTCTTTACTTTTCTATATTCTTTTTTTCTTTAAATTTTAATTGGTTTTCCACTTCTATTCCTTTTCAAATATTTTGTTTTTATTTTTAGTTTATATTTGTAAATATGCTTTGAAAGCTGCCTCTATCTCATATAAATTAAGTTAATGTTTGTTTGTTTGTTTTTAGAATTTCGCACAAAGCTACTCGAGGGCTATCTGTGCAAGTCGTCCTTAATTTAGCAGTGTAAGACTAGAGAAAAGGCAGTTAGTCATCACCACCCACCGCCAACTCTTGAGTTACTCTTTTACCAATGATTAGTGGTATTGACTGTCACATTATAACGCCCCACGGCTGAAAGGGCGAGCATGTTTGGTGCGACGGAGATTTGAACCCGCGACCTTCGATTATTACGAGTCGAACGCCTTAACCACCTGGCCATGCTGAGCCTAATAATATGCTTGATCGTGATATTTTGGATAACGAATTAATATTCATTCTGCCCTTCTATGGCTCGACATGGCCAGGTGGTTAGGGCTCTTGACTTGTAACCTGAGTTTCAGCCGTGGGGGTGTTATAATATGACGGTCAATCACACCATTCGTTGGTAAAATAATAGCCCAATAGTTAGTGGTGGGTGGTGATGACTAGCTGCCTTTCCTCTAGTCTTACACTGTTAAATTAAGAACGGCTAGCGCAGATAGTCCTCGAGTAGCTTTGCGCGAAATTCAAAAAACAAATAAACAAATTGTCCTCCTAGATGATATTTTTACAGTATGCTTTGTAATTATTCATTTTTTTCATTTTGCCTTATCTTTCTGTCCTGTTTTACAACATATGGTTTACGCTTTACAATGTTTTGTATTGCGTTTTGTTGTATTTCTTGGTTATTTTTCTATTTATTTCATCAATTTGATATATTTTAATGTAAGAGGTCAGTTGTTTCTGAATATTTGTTTTATTTCATGTTGTTACTCAGTGACACAGCAGTATGTCTACTGATTTACAGCTTTAGAATCCTGTGACCTATGATGTGTATAGCAAAGATATCCCAATTTGTTGCTCTGAGCTTAATTTCGAACAAAGAAATGTTTCATGTTTTTTTTCCTTCTCTAATTTGATACTACATAATGTATATATGTATTACACATTTAATCATTTCTAATGTAACAAACGCCCTAATATCATGAGCTTTACCTGCTAAATTTCAAATAGCAGAAAGTTTTATATCAGGTCATCCCATAACTGATGTCCCGAAAATTTAGTACAGAAGGTACATCATCATTTCTGTTTTGGTAAATGGCTTTAGTGACTAAAATATTTAGTAGGGCGTGTATAAAATTGTTCAGACAAATAAAAGAAACTAACCCAATTCCACATTTTCAGATCATTAATCAAATAAATCTTCATGAAGATGGATGTGTCTGAGGAGCACATTTGGCACATAATGCTTTATTAGTTTAAAAAAGGCAATAGTGCAGTAGAAACTACACGAAACAATCAAGGTGTTTATGGTGCGAAGTCTCTCAATGAAAGAAAATATCGAAGGGGGTTTCAGAAGTTCAGTTCAGGTGACTACAGCTTAAGTGATGTGTTACGTTCAGGTCGTCCTGTTGAGTTTAATGATGACTTGCTGCTGGCTGCACTTGATGAATATTGTGCTGTAACAGTTGAAAAACTAGTACAGAAACTTAATTCAACCCATTCAGCAGTTCACCTCATCTGCAACAGTTTGGAAAGGTTATAAAACTTAACAAATGGGTTGACAGAAGCCAGCCTCAGAGCAAGAGTGAACATTTGCACTTCCCTGCGCTCTCGTGAACGTAACTCACCTATTTTGGACAAGTTAGTGACTGGAGATGAAAAATGGATATTTTATAAATATGTTAAACGCCGCAGACAATGATTCAGTGCAGGTAAACTAGCTAAAGCACAGTCCAAAATCCACCTCCATCCTAGGAAAATCTTGTTAAGCGTTTGGTAGAATATTGTTGGTGTGATCCAATTTCAGTTGCTGTCACTCAATGTAACGATTACATTAGATTTCTATTGTCAACAGTTAGAGCACTTGAATGTTGCACTGGATAATGCATGGCCCCATACAGTAAGGATCCCATCTGCAAAGACTGAAGAGCTAGACTGAGAAAAACTTCCACATCCTCCTTATTCTCCAGACCTTGCCCCATCTGATTATCATCTTATTACAAGTTATTCCGAAGTTTGCAGAACTATCTTGATGATATTTTCAATTTTCACATGAAGATGTCAAAATTACTATATCTACATTCTTTTCCTTCAAACCCCAAAACGTTTATAGAAGTGGCATTCAGAAGCTTGTGAATCGTTGGCAGGAAGTAATTAATAATAATGGAACACATATTATTGATTAACTAACATTAAAAGCATTTGCAATCCTTTTTTTTTTTTTACTGAACCTAAAATCGAACATAACTTTTGGGATGACCTGATAATAAAGGTTGATAAATTTTTTTTAACCTAACTTAATTATGGTTATAAATATTTATGTAACTAGTTGATCTCAAACAACAATAGTGACCGGTTGGTGTTATTAACCATATAAATACTATCAACACCTTGTAATTTTATTGTTTGTTATTTTTATCAAAACATTTGCTGAATTTGGCATTAAACCTTAACTGGAACTTTTGAAGAAATAATCAAATGCGTTTGCGGACACACTAATTATGTATGTTTGTTTGTTGTTGTTTTTTAACATATAAGTTCTCAAATCTGAGTCACTAAATGGTCGTTATTTAAATAACACGTTCTTTTTACCATGATATTTCTTTAGTATAGCAGGCGTATCTAAGGCCATGAGGTGTCCTTTGTCATCTATTTCGCTATTATGTAAACATCACTTCGTGTGTCAAAAACGAAATTTCAATTCTTTCAAATATTCTTATTTTCTCAGTCTCAACTTTTCAATGTCTCCAGTAATTAGTGAAGCTACTGTAAACCACTGTACCGTGAAGTTATGTGAGAGGAACATCGAAGGGGGTCAGAAAAAAGTGTGAAAGCGTATGAATTTTAGTCAGTTTTTAAGGGATTAGGGGTATACAACACTTTCAAGTCGTTCGAAAATGATTGGAGAGAGTGATTGCCTTTTTTTAGTTAAGCCTAATTTGGAAACTACAAGAATCTCCACGATCTTGACCCTAATTACATTAAAGAAACTGACCTGTTGCCATGTGTTTTGAGAAAGTAGATATAAAAAACAGGCGTTAACAGAAGGAAAAAAAGATGGAGTTATGTAAAAGAGATCGAATAAACTGAGAAAGAGGCAAAAGAAGAAGTACAAAACCTAGTCCTAAGTACATGTGTTGATTATTTTAATAAACAACGGTTTGTTATGTATATTAGTATGAATTAGTTCCTTACAAAATCAAATACAACTAAAGTTGAAGAAAAATCAAACTGCGAGCATAGAATAATCATAACAAAATGATATCAGAAGCGGTCTACAATAAACTGTACTCAGAAAGTTTCATGATACTACTTTGATCGAATTGCTTGTAAAAGTCTAAATTATTATATTTTATCAAATTTTAGCAAAAGAAAGCTAGCTAATTAGTATCCTATTTTACCCACCGCCTCCCAGTAGCACAGCGGTACGTCGGCGGACTCACACCCCTAGAAACAAGGTTTCGATACCCGTGGTATAGCCCATTGTGTAGCCCATATAGCCCATTGTGTAGCTTTATACTTGATTCCAAACAAACAATAGACTTTACCCAACTACTTTTGTTGAAGTAAATTTGTTATACATTGGACATCAACTAGTTTAATCATTCGTTGTATTTGTTTCATCACAACATGAAACATAATGATAACATTAGAGACGATGATCATATATAATTATTACTTCTCAGTACAATTCGTGTATATAGTTGCGTATACACGTTTTATATTCTTTAATTTTTTCTATATATCACGAAGACAATAACAAATTAATATTTGACTTTCTGTTGGATACATAGAATCAAGAAGAACCTAGAAGTAGTTGGATGTTGTTGCAATTTTTTTTTTGAAAACTATTGTGAATCGGGAGTTTCTTTCACGTTCTTAAATGTAAACGAAAGTGTATGAAATCACCATCGCTTTGAGAGCTAACGTATGCAAGTATTAATTATTTATTTATTTTCATTCATAGTTGATAACCTATTTTTTAGCAAGTGTCGGATTCCCTCATTCTTCAACTGGCGCCCTCTGTCGAGCATCAGTCAGCAGCAATGTTAAGTATCATGAAGAGATACCTGTGGCATCATTTTTCTATTCTAACAACAATGATAGGCGGACACGACGACTTCATCAGAGCAATCCGAAATCAAGTTTTGGATAACATAGATTTCAAGTAAGTGTTCAGTAAAGGCAGATGGTTGAGAAATGTAAAGAAAAAAGTACAAGAATAAAATGTTTGCATCAATAATCACATGGTGCAAAGATTTGTTTTGTTAAAGTTATGAGTAAAACAATTTAATGAAAAGACCGTTAAATCCCTTATGAATTGCAACTAAATTTCTTGAACTGAATTTAACTGCAATCAGGAATAAATTCCACTCGGTAAAGTGGACTTTATCTCACTTTTAGAATATACGGTTTCGTGTGTTAAAAATCTTTGTTTGTTTGGAATTAAGAACAAAGATGCACAATCTGTGCTCTGCCCATCACGGGTATCGAAACCCAGTTTCTACGGTATTAGTCCACAGACTGTGCCACTGAGGGTCGTGTGTTAAAGACTATAAACATCTGCTGCTGGTTGGCATAATAAACGGAAAGGCTGGCTGTCTTATGTTTCTTTGTTTTGCAAATTAAATCTAATAAGATGCATTTTATTTTAAACTGTTAGTCGATTTTTAAAACACTGGTGAAAAGCAATAAAGTCAGTTTTTGTCAGAATGAAAGTGTTGGACACTTGGGATACTGACTTATTTAAATATTAGGTTCACGAGACCACATCTAAAGGGCAGATGTAAAAAATGCTGCAATGAGTTTGGAGATAAAAACTAACATGGAGCTGCCATTGTTGTTTTAGTTGTTCTCTGTTGTTGTTGTTGTTAAATGATAATGTGAAATAGGAAAACTTGAATATATTACACTTTGATGTGAAAAAACAACAATATCATTATTGTTTTCAGTACTCTCTTCAACCTGTTTCCTGGCACTTCGTATTTTGTTGTTGTTTTAAACTAAGAGTTAGTAACATGTTAACTTAGTACAGAATGTAATAATCTGTTATTTGTTTTTTACAGATACAATATAATGGACGTCTTCATCATCAAGAACAAGATCCGTAAAGAAATAGCTGAAGAGATAGAATTTCTCAAGTACAGTGAGGTTAGAGTGTTTCTTTTATACTCTACAAAAGAGGAAGGCGCAGAAGTAATGGGAGCCGCCAGTGATCTGGGTATCACCGGTAAAAACTATGTCTGGATCGTCACACAATCTAGCTTTGGAACAGCAGAGAATATTGCTCCACCAGAGTTCCCTGTCGGTATGTTAGGTAAGTAAATTACTTTAGCTGTTTCTTTATTGTAAAGTATAAAGCAGTACCATGAACTATCCGTGCTGTGATCACCGTAAATGTTGAAACCCAATTTTTAGCTCAATGACTCACCGCTGAGTCATAACGACTCCCAATTTGAAGGTCGCTGGTTAAAATCTCAACCTTTCAACTTATTGGGCATTATAATGTGTCGATCAATTAGACTTTTAGATGGTAAAGAGAATCCCAAGGGTTGGTGGTGGGTGGTGTTGACCAGCTGCTCTCCCTCTGCTGTGTCACTTCTAACTTAAGGATAGCTAGCGAAAACAGCCTTAGAGTAACTAAGAGCGAAATACAAATGCAGCTATACAAAACTTTCTGCATTCTAGAATACTGAAACTTTATTATATGCAAATTTAATAATTTATAATACCTGATTTAGTAAAATAAACAAAATACAAAACACTACAAGACCTCCTTTTTACTGCTAAATGAAACAGTTTTGTCATTTAAAGACATTACTTTAAATTTCATCCATAAAACCTGAATGTAAACTAGCAAAGATCTGCGGTTAAATTGGTATCTTTGCTTCAACAGCACTTTTTTCAAATACAAATTTTTCGAATAATAAAGAAAAATTTAATCGAAATATAAGTCCACTTGTATTAGGCCTAAAATGCGTAAAAACTTTATTGTGTATGGCCTGTATTCGATATAGAGACTAATTAATTAACGATGCAACTTGTGTATTTTTCTCTATAGTTTAGGTAGGGCTAAACGTTACCTACTTAATACTACAAATAATATATAGAAGGTGCTCTTGCATCTTCAGAACATACAAAAACTAGATATTATTACATTAATTTGTTACTGTGATAACAGGTGGTGATTTTTTATGCTTCACTGTTTTAGATGCTAATATGCACTATTTTAGAATGTTTTTTGTTACCATCGTCTCAGATAGATTATTTCACGATAAATACGAAAATATTCTAATTAAATTAGTAATGTATGCCGTGTGCCTCCCACAGCAGTTTAAATCTTTGAGCGTGTATCATACGTTTTCTTCGTCTGTTAATAAAAAAGAAAAAAGTGTAATAAACGTTTCTGTATCCATCACGTGACACTAGCTGTTAGTTAATGGAAAATCATACTTTTTGTCTTACTTACCTTGTGCATTTCAGTGGTATACAACTACACAAAGGTTAAAGGTTGTTATAACGATTTTGAATATGCACATACAGATCACGGCCCAAATAAATATCAGAATTACGTTTTGTCTTTGTTTGGCCTTTTTGTCGGTAATATGATGCCATCAAAAATTAATGCCTTTGGTAAAAGTGTGTAATAGATTTAGTTGAAAAAAATAATAATACGCTCAAACATAAAGATGCAGTCAGGTTGGGGATTTAAAATTTTCAAAACGATGATAATCCTTATACTTATAAAAAGGATTAGCTTCGGTATCCAGATCATTCAGAAAGAGACCTGTAACGAGTGGTGTAAAAAATGCGATGTCTCGTAATATGTTAGAAACCACGAACACTAAGGTTAGTCACAAAAAGCATGTGCTGCAAGCTTCTGCACAAATCATAATCAAGAAAAAAGCGACACAAGTCACGATATGTTAAACCGTTGTAGACGACAAGAGAAAAAAAAGTGTATTCGTGCTATTCCACATGAAGTGGTCGGACACTGGGAAAAGGAAGTGGTGTATTTTAGATACGAAATTCTCACATCCTTGTAGAAATACTAACGTCCTAAGTTAATTAAATTAATTTAAATGGTTTGTAATGTTCCAAATCTATAAACGTTCTTTGTCAAATATATGAACTTTTTAGATTAATAAGCGTTAATTACAATTATAGCTTCCGAGGCTTGTAGTATTCTCGTACTAACGGTAAGAACCAAATCATATTCTGTTCTCTGATTTATATACTCGAATGTTCACAATATTCGAAGATACTTCAATGTTTTCGTAAAACATATATCGTTTATTCTTACACTCGAGAATCTTCTATCAATTCTGAAAACATGCGAGAATTGCGCAATACACATCACATGCATCAAACTGAAGCACACGTAAATATAAAAATAAATCCGTTATAATATAAATATGTTAATACTTCTCATTAATTTATATTTATTAAGAATTTCGTATTATTCATTTACTCTTCACATTTTAGAATGTTTACCGTCAATTTGATGAAGCTGCCCATTAGTGGCACAGCGGAAAGTCTGCAGTACTTATAATATTAGGAATGGGTTTTGCTAACCGTCGCACAGTACATCTAGTCCATTATATAGCTTTCTGGATCCGAACCGCTGACCCTTAGATTGCGAGTAAAGCGCCCCTAACCACCACGTCATCAAGACAAGCTTTCTGCTTTCCTACAAACAAAATACCTGAAGCTAAGAATATTTTTCTTGTTATACTTTGTTCTATAGATGACAACCCTGACTCCTGTTTTATTTTCTCACGACATATTTAACAAATGTTCTATTTAAGTAACTTATAATTCGATCATTTTATGGCCTAAGACCTGAGACCAAACTTGGCACAAAATACATTTATTTATTGTAGCTGTGGAAAGCATTCTAATAAAAGCGATAATTTATTTATTTAATCAAATAAATGAAAGCATGCCGTAGTCTAAATGTCGAAGCCATACCTCATGTTTCATTAATTAATGTTTTGTTTGTTTGCTCAGTTTCATACGAAGCAACTTGAAGGTTATCTGCGCTAGTCGTTCCTAGATTTGAAACGATAAACTGAAGGGAGGTTAATTAGTTAACACCACCTATCGTCAACTTTTGGGCTACTCTGTCAATTAGTGAGATTGATCATAACATTAAAACGATTCCACGGCTGAAAGAGTGTGCATGTTCAGTGATGGGACTCGAATTTTGGACTCCCAGATTGTAAGTCGCATGCCTTAACCACCAGGCCGTATGAGACGTTATATATTACGTATCTATTTCATTCATTTACTTTTCAAAAATTATTGTATAATAACACTTTTAATAATAGAGGTAAACATATAAATAAGTCATTTGGATTTAGAATAACAGAAAAGCGAATATAATAAATGCAATAGGTCTTAGACTAAATTATGAAACATCTTTTTAAAAAACTATTTTTTTTGTTTACGCACAGAATTACATAATCTATTATATGCATTCATTAACCTCAGGAAATTCAACCCCTTTTAAGTTTGTAAACTCACCACTGACCCACCGGAGGACAATAGCTAGAAATGAAATTTATCATTATTAGTTTCATATACATTTGTACTTCAACTACGTCTGAAATGTGTTGTTGTTTTTTTTCTGTTTTATTTTGTTTTCAACTATTGGAACAAAAACGTTTCACTGATTTAAAAAACAACTTATATATATATATATATATTCAACATGTCTTAGAGTTACGTATCTTTTGAAATTGCCGTCAAAATGAAACAAGGCGTTTATTTTAATGAAACCAACTTATTAAATGACTGAGTACTTTTTCTTAGCTAATTCTGATAACATTAGAAGTTCCTAGGTGAATAAATAGACAAAGAGTAAAATGTTTTATTCTATGAAAACTACAGCACTACAGGAGCTTTAACATAATACTGATTAACTGTCCAAATCTGAAAAATCTAAAGCTTTCAATACAGTTAATAAAGAGCAGCTATTGCTGATGAAATAAAACCATGAATGAAAGCAAGTTTATTGAATAGAGAATTCGTTTACGAGATTTTATTAACGCCTTTGTTCACTATCTTTGACTGCCCTAATAAAACGTCTACACCCGTGCTTCCTGATGCAATATCTTTGTTTCATATATATATTTAAATGATATTTTTATATATAAATTTATAACCATTCGTCTACTTCACGCACACCGTATAAATTGAGGTATTTAGAGAAACAGTCTGAACAACATTTACCACAGTGTCTTCTATAAAGAGTACCAATTATATGAGAAATAGTAGTATATATGTTTTACCAGGATCTCCCACATCCTAATTACCACAGTTTAAACAACACTCCTATCGCTCATCCACTTTTATAGATTTGGAGCATCCTATTTTTCTGGCCGACCTGGCCAGGTTATTAAGGCACTCGACTCATAATCCGAGGATCCCGGGTTCAAATCCCCGTCACACCAAACATGCTCGCTCTTTAAGCTATGGAGGCGTCATAATGTGACGATCAATCTCACTATTTGTTGGTAAAAGAGTAGTCCAAGAGTTGGCGGTGGGTGATGATGACTAGTTAACTTCCATCTAGTCTTCCACTGCTAAATTAGGGACGGCTATCGCAAAGAGCCCTCGTATGGCTTTGCGCGAAATTCAAACTTATATTTCTTTAAAAAATTATGTTTGAAGTTAATTATTTTTCATTTCTAATAACATTAATAGACATTATTTTTTGGACAAGAAATAAAACATTGGTTCAAAATATTAACTCAGTTTTTTTTATAATATTAATAGTTTAGTGTATGAATAATTGTTAATCTTTCTATAACATTTGTTCTCACAGTTTATACGTTTATTTTTAATTTCATGTGTAACTGATGGTACAGTCAGTACAGATTCATAATTAATAACATACAGTCCCGTCTTCCGCTGGAACAGCGATAAGTATACGGATTTACAACGCTAAAATCAGTAGTTCGATTTCTCTCGGTGGGCAAAGCAGATTGCTGGATGTGGCTTTGCTGTAAGAAAAACAAACATATATCTCAGCTCACTCTTTAATATAAAAATTCTAAATTAGTATAGAGTGTTTACACAGAAACCAAGTGATGTTATTTTCAGGAAAACTTTAAACAGGACACTGATAATACTGTCATCTCTTAGATCCTTCAATTAGAAAAGCTTTCGACATCAACAACCCGGTTTTTACATATATAAACTTCTATTTTCAGCACCATTAATATCCTTATTTATTCTTCACTCGCTCATATGTTTCTTTGTTTTTACATTAGGATATATATTACTTACTGTTTTTCCTTACACCTCATATAAAAAAATAGTAATATCAACAAGTATGTCTTTTTTGCAGTGAGATTTTAACCATAAAAAATTATAGTTTTAATGTTGTTTTTAATGTCGTCAAAACTTTCAGGAAAGCAAAAAATATCTGATGAGTTAATAGTTATTCTGTCTCTTTTCATCTGCATAATTTTCAAAAAATATATTTGTACTTTTGTTTCAAACTTCCATGTATATTTAAGTCTTGGATAAAAGTTTTAAAATATTTTTCTGTATATTCTCAAGACGGCTGGTATGGGTATTAAAACTTTAATTAAAATAAAGTAGAGAACAACGTTTCGACATTCCTCGGTCGTTTTAACATTATTTACTTTAATTTAGTTTCTGGTCATCACGAGTTTTCTGTGTGTTATTTCAGTTCAATATTCTCTAACTTAATGTTTGTCTGTGTTTAAATTTCACACAAAGCTGCACGAGGGTTATCTGCGCTAGCTGTCCCTGATTGAGCAGTGTAAGACTAGAGGGTAGGTAGCTGATCATCACCACCACTGCCAACTCTTGGGCTACTTTTCTACTAACAAACAATGGGATGTGCCGTCATTTATAACACCACCACGGCTGAAAGGGCGAGTATGTTTCGGTGTTATGGGGATTGAAACCCGCGACCCTCAGATTACGAGTCGAGTGCCTTAACCACCTGATCATGCCCGGCCTCTGACTTAGTATTGAGACTGAAGTTTTTTACACATTTAACTCGTCACTTTATAAGTTTTTGCAATGCATACTAAAAACCTTAAATAAAACCGTTTTGCATATATTGTATCAAATGCATTTATATGGGCTTATAACTCTAAGAATTGGGTTTTGATATCTGCGATACGTTCCATTGTGTATCTTTGTATGTAACGGCGTCAATACAAACACAGACAGCGATACGTCGCTATTAACAAAAATTTTTAATCCAAATTTACTTCGAAGCAAAAATTATATTTTTCAAATCTTAAATAAAGCGCTAAGTTGAAGGACTTATAATGCATCAAACAAATATATAGAGGGCTCGATTCTCCATAGTTTAAAGAATGCAAGACGTCGTTTATGAAAAGCTTTGCACTAAAAAAAGGACAACTACATCTTTAAATGGTCTCGCGTTTCCTTAAATTATAAATTATTTTAATGACATTAGTCAGTAAATAAACTGATGTAATAAAGAGTAATATTCTATTTCTTTGTTTTTACATCGGATTATGTTACTTACTGTTAATCATTACATTTCATGTAAGAAAATAGTAATATCAGAAACATAATCCATTTTTGAAGTGCGGGTTTAGCCATAAAAAATATGTTTTTGCTTTTGTTTTTAATTTCGCCAAATCCTTTAGGAAAACATAAAGAATTGCACTCATTATGAAATTCTAAAGTAATTCTTCATTATCCTTGTTTCAAGTATATCTTGAAGATTTAGTTATCTCTTAAAGACTATCAAGCAGCGTGTAAAGGTAAAGTCGTACATCCTAAACCGTAATATTCACAGTCGTCACAATACAAAAGGTTGCCTTGAAAAATGGAATACTTTAAACACAACTGTTCAAATAATAACATCAATACACACCAAGTATTTTTGTAACTGTAAGTAGCGTCTAAAACACGTGTCATTCGCCTTTTTATTGATCGATTATCAGAAGTAATAGTATAAAGAGGTCTTGATTTAATCTTTGTAATAAACAATTCCTGTAAATATATTCAAATATTGTAAATTTCTTTCATGTAACCTTTGCATAGAGGTTATAAGTGGGTGCTTGTGTGTGTTTTCTTATAGCAAAGCCATAGCGGGCTATCTACTGTGTCCAGTTAGGAGATTCGAATCCCTTGACTTTAGCATTTTTAATACGTAGATTTACCGCTTTCCCAGCGAGGAACGAGGTTATATGTACCAAGAAGCAAAATATTTTGAAGAGAATTATCTTTCAAATTCAAATAAAATATTAAATAACTAAAACTAGACTAACATATTTTACGAAGTAAAACAAGAAACTATCGTACAAAACAATTAGTACAATCTTACTGGAAAAATACTATTTACGTAAGTTTTATTCCAAGACATTCTAAGTCAAAACATTTGAAAAATGAAAATGTTCATGAACATTACGTTTTAGTAGAAGTGAGCGAAAACAAAATTGTCTGAGAATGTAAAGAGGCTTAGTGGCTTTACTTTCTATATTATTCCACAATGAAACCTAGAATATAATGTACGAAGGGGGAAAATTAACATAGTTATTTCTTTTAATTGTTTTTAAATAATGCGCATAGGATCCACAATAGGACAGCAGTAAGTTAACAACACCAAAATCCGCAGTTCGATTCTTCGCGGGTGGACATAGCAGATAGCTCATTATGGCTTTTCTCTAAAGACAAACATTCAGATAAGACACTGTCCCCACTGTGCGTCCTTAATTGCAGTAAAAGAAGTTTCGACAAACAGTCTGCTTATCAAATGACAAGATTTTTGAAAAATCAACTGCTTATATAAAAGTCAGCTTTTCGTTCTTTAGATATTCTTAGCATATTGCGTGAACAATAAACAAAAAAAAAATTTATATATATATATTTATCATCTAACGGCCTGGTAAAAAACACAAAACAATATTATTGTTAGATAGGCTTAATCTTCTTATTTAAAATCGTTTAAACTTTTGTTTGGTAAAGCACAGTAAATAATAAGAAAAAAACATTCACAGTTCCACCAAGAGCATATAAGTTGAAACAAAATCTAATCTTTCACAATAGGTGTTCAGTTTCTCGACTCAACAGTAAGCTGATTTACTGACGTACTTGTGAAACGAAAGTAGTCAAGAACCATTAAACCTTCTGCCTTCGTTATATACATTGGTTGTTGTCAAAATCCTGAACCTGATCATTGTTCATTAATACATTGCCTTTCAAATATCAAACACTGAATAATCCTTCCGTATAACTAATGTAATTTTATTGTCGTAGTAAGTTTTTTATCTTTCAAAACAAAATCATAAATAAATGGCATGACTGACTTTGGCCAAGTTCATTTTTTTATGTTATTGACCTCAATAAACGCTGAGATACAAATATAAATATAAAGTATTTATGTAACTAAAATACCTTGGATCGTAAATAATACTTTATATGGACGTAATGACTGGCTTTCCAGGACAGTGAATCCAAGAACTCATTGTTCGTTCTCCGTTGCTACAGAATCTATCCGTACTTTGGAACCATGGGTGCGCTATAGAAGTGACATTAAACGATATTATTCGACCATAAAAGAGTAACCCAAGAGTTAGTATTGAAAGCATTTGATTAACTTTTCTCTAGCATATACGTTCAAAATTAGGTATGGCTATTCACGGTTAGTTCTTGTGTATCATTGCACGAAATCCTAAAACAAACAATACTTTACGATTGAAATGAAAGTACGCCATATTGGAAAGCTGTAATTAAATGTTAAAGTTTATGCATGCTTTCCTCTCTGATATTTTTTAAGCAATTAATTAATTCTGTTGCCAACAAAAGTGAACGGAAAGAACTTAAGTGAAAAAAAAACTTTAAAGCCGTTTACCGAAGGAATCAATAACTCTAAATTGGATAAAATTGCACATTTTTAAAACGAGAAATACTACCGAGACAGGCAAATATGATGACGAGTGAAAAGAAACTTACAAAGTTTGTTCTGTTCTATTAACGTTAGTGAATCATTAGTACTTTTGTTTACATGAAAATGTCACAACAATAAACCAAGTCTTAGAAAATTTCATTTGATTGAGAAAACAAGCAAGACTAGAGTATATAAAGCGTGTCCTAAAAGATATCGGTCAGACTACGAGTTAGAAAGCCCGAAATTTAAGTCGTGATATACTGCTTAGAACGTTCAGTGTACTTTCAACTACGATAGAGTTATAAAAATGGCAGAAAATGTCGTTATTCAGTTAAGAATTACTTTATCGTCAGTGAATACTGATAACTAACTGTCCTTAATTTGATACCACCAATTCAAAATTATGGAGACAATGCTTAAATCTTTGTATCTGTTACTTGGCTTTTAAAGTTATTTTGAATTTTGCACAAAAGTACACGAGAGCTATCTGCACTAGCTGACCTTAATTTAGCAGTGTAAGACTAGAGGGAAGAAACCTGATCATCGCCACTCACATTTTTACCAATGAATACTAGAACTGACCTCACGTATTACACATTCATAGTTGAAAGTGCAAGCAAGGTTGGTGTGACAGAGATTCGAATTCGCGCCCCTGAGATAACGATTCAAGCACCCCTAACCACCTGGCAATGCAGGACCTGCTTTTAAAGTCATCTCTTATTGCAAGTTTAAAATACGAAATATCTAGAGCATTTTGATGTAGACTGTTAAACTATGTTTTATTCAGTGTTGTATCATAAAGTATTTTAACCATTCACGTTCATCATATTCCAATAGTATATTATCGATATAGCTTTTTATTTGCTTATACTCTCTTTATTATGTTTTATTCCTTTTTCGGTGCTATTCAGCGAAGTATATTAAAAAATAAAACAAAATATTTCAAGATCCCACCTCCCTCCAATAGATGAGCGGTACATTTACAGGGTTAAGATGTTAAGCCCTGGGTTTGATTTCTTCCCGCGGTGAACAAAGTGCACTAAAGAAAACCGACAACTTGAACAACATTTTGAAAATGTTTTACAACATTTTTCGTTTTTGTAACTTACTTCAAGGTAACACACGCCATCAGTGTTTTTATTAACGTTCCTTGTGAACAAGCAACTCATTTTTTGTTGATATGTTGTTGTTGTTTTTACTTTTCTTTTGAATTATTTCATAACTTTACAGAATTTACTGCTGTTTTACCGTTATGCACATACGGTATTTGTTTGTATTCAATAGGCACTCTAAATGTAAGTAGTGTAAAAGAAAATACACGATAACATACAAAGGATATTCACACAGCATAAAGTAAGAACAGCTTGGAAAAGCCTCAATACCAAATAATCACAGCCATTACAGGCCCGGCATGGCCAAGTGGTTAAGGTACTCGACTCGTAATCTGAGGGTCGCGGGTTTGAATCCCCGTCACAACAAACATGCTCACCTTTTCAGACATGAAGGTGTTATAATGCAACAGTCAATACAACAATTCAATTGTAGAAGAGTAGCCCAAGAGTTGGCGGTGGGTGGAGATGACTAGCTGTCTTCCCTCTTGTCTTACACTGCAAAATTAGGGACGGCAGGTAGCCCTTCTGTAGCTTTGTGCAAAATTTAAAACAAACACAGTTATTACATACCAAACCACTGAAGTCTTCTACGTTCACCTGACTTTTAACACACTCAGTGAACCTAACATGGAAGTTATCAATAACCTCATTAAATCACGAATATAATTAATTGACTAAATTCTAATGAAGGATGTTCCGGATGAGTGAACAGCACCACGACCTTTATGACACGAAGAGTTAAACTCAAATTCCTACATCTGCTATCTCATGCATTTCTCCCTTTTATCAATATGAGGGTCCTATTTAATATTTTATCAGTAAGTCGATAAACAAACCTACCTCATTTATCATGATTATTATTACACTTTGACATCTATTTAATAAACAATAATAATAGCCTTACAGCAATATAGTCGTTCATTAGCTGTCAGAACTGAGTAAAAAAAATACCAGGAACGAATAAAATGTTTAAGTGACGCATTATGATTAATGTTCAATAGTTCTTGTGTTAATTACAAATTAATTATATTCTATACGATTTTAAGTGAATGTTGAACTACTCAGAAAATGCTATCTGTGTATTCCTTGTTTGGTCCCAGAACTATAAAATCACGTTTTTTGTAGCAAAGAACTCAAACCAAGTTTTCATTAAATATATTAAGAGCAAAATTTCTGTTACAATGCACAACTTAGTAAAAGAAAATTTCTATCCTAAATTATAAGTTTTGTCTTATTTATTAATATTCGTATTGTAAGTACTAGATTGTATACCAAAATGGTTTATTTTGAACCAGAAAATGAGTTATATGTAAGATGTAGCACACAACCCAGTACTTGATTATAACATGAACTTGATAAGTTTTATTTTTGAAATTCGTTTCCACTTCTCAATAATTCCTTTTAATTCTTAGAAATAATTCAAACATGATGTCCAACTACTTAAACTTCAATGAATTATTTTCGATAATAGTCAAGTACAAAGAAAGCCTTTCGAGAAAAGTGTGTTTACAATTCTATTTCTATTGTTTCCAATTGAACTTACATACACTAAAGAACGGGTCTGATATGCGTATATCTAGGTAAATATATTCAATAATTTCATATAATTTCTCTGTTTGCAAACTAGTTGAATAGCATACAATATATATCATTCTCAAGTGGCGGTTCTTTATAACTATGTCGGAAGTACGCTAAACTCATGAGAAGTTATATCTATCTTTAGCTAAGCCTCGAGGTATACATTTCATCTATTATAATCATCTATGAGGCAGGAACGTCTCTTTACGAAATTGCTCGGTTTCTTAAGCTTTATAAGGTTTATATTGTTTTTCTTATTTCTATGCGTTCTTCAAGCATCATGAATTATTTGCTAAACTCATAGCATAGCAAATAAAAACTAAATTGAAACATTATTTATTTTAGATCAGGAATTTAAAGATTCCTTAACGTCAGGAAATTTTAAATTTTCTACCAATATCCCCTTACAAATAGGTCAGCTAGACAGTCTGAAAATATATAACATTGAGTTCTGTAACATCATGTCAATATAACTCCCACTTATAATAAAATGGTAAAGACCATAAATATTAACAGACACGTCACGAATGGCACTATTCTGAGAATGAATTGTACTTATAAAAAGTCGCATAACTGGACTAAAGGAAGATAGTCAAACACAGTGAGAAATCACCAAATTTCTGGCAATAATGTTGTTCAAAGTGTGACAATTCAGTTCCATTCATATAAGAAAACAATGGTTATTGTATAACCCGAACACTCAAAACAAACAGAGCGAACTCTTCGCGCTGTGCGGAAATGGCGAAGAATGAGCCCTCTCAAACGACCTTTGTAGTTGCAAGACGGCTGTAAATATGTCCGAATAGCAATGGGAGACTATCTGGATAGAGACCCCACCCCCTATTCACTCCAAGCAATATCATAAGTCAACAACATGGCATCAAAGATGCTGTGACACCTTCTTACCTTTTTATGTGCTAAAGTTTATTGGTGAATCCAGATTTGCACAATTGTAATACAGTGGACGCACCTGGATTTGGTAATTATCCTCATACGAACCATTGATGAACAACTTGTGAACTACCATGAGATTGGTATACGAAAGGACAGTTACTGCTTCTCGATGCAATTTTGAAACAAGACCTACCTGTCTACTCCAATCCGCGGTTTCCTAGAAAAGGCAGGGTTTATCGTGCAAGATACGAGTCCTGATAATTTTGCTTGAGTCATAAAACTATGACTAGGTCATTTAACACTCTTCCGTGGTCAGTTTATTACTGATTATAAACTTTATTGAGTATATGTAGCCCATCCCGAACAAATGTCTTCTAGAAAGACCATCCACGGATCCTTGCACCTGGAACAGTAATTATGGAATAGTAATTCTACAGGTTTCATATTCTGTAAATAGAATGTGTCATGGTGTTTCTACCGTAAATATTAAAGTTTTGAATTATCTCAAATGTGACGAATAAAAAGTATTAGTTTTTCTTTAAGAAATCAATATTTCTATAGATGTGTGCTATTTCGTACAGGAAATGATATAATACAGAAACCAAAAGAGCGCATGATCCTTGTGATTTTTTTTCGTCTTCAACCAATGAAGTTTTAGTTTTTAATAGACCCAAAGTTCAATTTATTTTTACATCAAATGTATTATTTTTGGCGTTTCGAAGAGAAAATGTCGTCATATTCTGTGTTTAATGTTCTTTAAGAAGTTCTGAAACGAAATAGTTCGGTTTGTGTGTTTTTTTATTAGAGTATACAAAATAAACACACACTAAAGTTATTATATTATTGCTCACTATATAAAATAAACACACACTAAAGTTATTATATTATTGCTCACTATATAAAATAAACACACACTAAAGTTATTATGTTATTGCTCACCATATAAAACACACACGCACTAAAGATATTGCAGTCACTATATAAAACAAACACATACTAAAGTTATTATATTATTATCCCTATATAAAATAAACACACACTAAAGTTATTGTATTCACTATATGAAATAAACACATACTAAAATTACTATATTATTACTCACTATATAAAGTAAACACGCACTAAGTTATTGTGTTATTGCTTACTATATAAAATAAAAAACACTAAAATTATTGTATTATTGTTCAATATATATATATATATAAAATTAGCAGACACTAATGTTATTGTATTACTGTTCACTATATTAAATAAACACACACTAAAGTTATTGTATTATTGCTTACTATATAAAACAAATTCACACTAAGTTTTTGTATTATTGCACACTATATAAAATAAACATGCACTATGGTTATTGTATTATTGTTCACTATATAAAATTAACAGACACCAATGTTATTGTATTATTGCTCACTATACAAAATAAACACACACTAAAGTTATTGTATTATTGTTCACTATATAAAATAAACACACATTAAAGATATTGTATTATTTACACTATATAAAATAAACACACATTAGAGTTATTGTATTATTGCTCACTATATTAAATAAACACACACTAAAGCTGTTATATTATTGTTCACAATATTTATCTTGCTTATCTTCATATGAACCTTTATGCAATATATTTTATGAGTTTTTTCAAATAATTCACATCTTGAACCTGTTGTTATTTTCTGGCTGATGTTATACGAAACAATAAAACACTTATATATAATTCAAGCCATTTATAAAATTACATAAGTAGCCTAAAGCAAAACTTATGAAAACTTTTCTATTTTCATTCGAACGACAGGCATCCTAAATGGATTTCTTACTTAAGAGACGCTAGTTTTATACACATACCTGACTTGTCGCAGGTTATCATATATAAAGCTTATTATCTGATTTATAATTTATACATTAATTTGTTATTTTACTTCTAGTTGATTTTCTAAAATTCATAACTATTAAATTTCTGTTGGTTAGAATAATGCTCCTGTTAGTATTTCTCTGATTATACGGAAAGACCCTTGATGCTAGCATCTTAAAACTAAAAAAAAAACAATGGGGATAATAAAATAAAGACTGGTGGAAAATATTTCATTAAAATCATATTAAAAATATCTCATATAAATTGCATTAAAAATACCTAATAGAAACTACATTGAGAATAACTTGTAGAAACTATATTATTTCGATGGACCAAAAATTAGCATCAACCACTTCTCATGGAAAATAAATCATAAAACTTTTAGTGACCTCTTAGTAAATAGAATGTACCAAACACAATTCTAGAACCTACTAAAACCTGCAATCAGTAATACTCGTGAACGTAGGGTTTCGTCGAAAAGTATCAATAAGCTATTCTGATGAAGTGTTAGGGCTAGTCTAAATGTCCTATAAAACTGGTTGAAACTAGTGAAATAATATTAGAATAAACAAAAATATTTTTAATAAGTACACAACTCTCCTCATCTAGTGCATTCTAATCATATACTTGTTAGTTTTCTCCTGTTTATTATGCAACTTTATTAATCTTGAATTATGTTGTAGTTATAAACAATATAGTTAACTCACTTTTACTAATAACCACTTACGGGCATTGTAATCTTCCCTCTATGCAAATTCTAAAGTAACAATAAAACTTCTATGAATGATAGTTCAAGTATAATTAGTAAAGTAATTGGTAATGTTTCAAGAAGTAATAGAACAAACAATAATCGTCTTAAATGCATGTAAAAATAACAATAATTTGTTTTAAACGTTGTTGTTGTTGAGCGCAACGCTACATGATAGCTATTTGTGTTCTTCTCACTGTGAATATCCAAGCCCTATTTTTAGCATAACCAGTCTTCTTATGTACGCTGAACCATCAGAAATACCCTTAACAATGTCATGGAAAGTGTAAATTCAACATTGCCCATAACCAATTTAAAATATGACGAGACTGTAGCAACACGTACTTAAATATGTGCACACAATATTACTAATAAAACCTAGAAACATTTAAAGCAAAGGTAGAAAGAAACCCTGGAAAGTCAAAAATAAACCTTGGAAAACGTGGAAACAAATAGGAAAAGAAAGCCTTAGAACTGTGAAGGTGATAGTAACAGCAGTTCCTCTGATGAATGACAACAACCTCAATGGTAAAACCTCTTGGGAAAGAAGGATGGTGATAATGAAAATAAACCTTGTTCAGCAAAATTTGAAGAAATAAATCAGAAAAGGTGTAGTCACTGTTAAAATATTGAAACTGTTATGTCGTGTGCAAAGCCAAAACTAGTAACATTTTGAAAGAAAATAAGCAATAATAGCAATCTATTTTGAACATTTTGAATATAATCGGCCCGACATGGCTAAGTAGTTAAGGCGCTCGACTCGTAATCTGAGGGTATCAGGTTCGAATCCCCGTCACATCAAACATACTCGCTTTTACAACTGTGGGGGCATTATAATGTTACGGTCAATCTCACTATTCGTTGGTAAAAGAGTAACCCAAGAGTTGACGGTGGGTGGTGATGATTACCTGCTTTCTCTCTACTCTTACACTGCTAAGTTAAGGAAGGCCTTGTGTAGCTTTGCGCGAAATTCAGAAAAACAAACAAACAATTGAATTTAATAAACTTTAACAACATTTTATGTGTGTGTGCGTGAAACAGTGGAATAAATGTATGCTCAAACTGAACGATACTACCCTTTAGATAAAAGTTAGTGATAGTAAAACTGACAAAAAGTTTCGATACCGAAGAATGTGCTTACTTGACAGTAACAATAAACCTAATTAAAGTTTTAACTGTAAATTATCAAAACAGCAAATGAAAACATTTAGTTTCTTGTGTTATTTGTAAGAGGTACTAAACATATTCGCTCTTAGTTCGTAGAATATTCAAGTAAAAGAAACATTTTATTTTCACTTTATCTGTTATCACTACCTCATTTGATATCCGTTAAAGGTATTAAAACAAGGTTTTGTAAACAGTAATCTGAAGTTTAACTTAGATTTAAATATCAACAAAGCCTAAGAAAGTATTAAATATTTTGTTAAAGATATTTTTAAAAAAAGTTAAACTAAAAATCAATAGAACGTAATATTCTAAAAATCTTGCCTTTGCAAAATAAATAGAATAACGTAGATGTTCGCTGTTATTATAAGATACAAGAAAAGGCGTATTTTCATTCGTTGACTTTTATTAAAGTTAGCTGAGATCTTTAAAAAGTAGCTTGTGGAATCATTTTCATATTAAACTCCTATAAGCACTTCTATAGAATTACAACATTGTTCTATATAGTTATACCAAAGCCTGCAACCTTCGCTTGCTACAGTGACATTTACTGGTAATTTACAACATAAACCGTCAGATCACACATAAAATCTGTAAATAAAGTAGAACAAAATTCTTTCAGCCCATGTTAAAGTGGCGTTATTACAATAAAACACGGCTAGGTACAAATTGGATGTATTCCACTAAAATAATAATAAAAAAATGTAGTAAAAGTAGGACGTGAAAAACAGTAACTTTTACATTTTCTAAGCTCAGAGTATTAAATATTGTTGTAACGTCTTATATTCAGGTCAATCGAGTTAACCATCAAACTATCCTATAGTTAGGCCGCTTAAGAACTTAAGATTCACTCAAGGTAGTGATCGTGAAGTAATGCTAAATCTCACTCAGAATGTCGATCGTGAAGTAATTTTAACTCTCTTACTAACTCAATCATGATGCCTAATTGAATGATAATACTGGGCACAAAATGACAAGAAGAAAGAACAGTCTTTATTCTCAGCCTAAACATAAACACAGTACAGTACTTGTTTTTCCTTACACTGAACCGCAATTTTACTGAATTCTTATAACTTGCTGCTTGTCCTTTAAGATCCTGATCCAGACTGTCTAAATTTAACAGTCCATAGTCCACAAGAAACGTCGTATTTAACCGCAATATATCGAACTCCCCCCTTCCCCGCCAAAAGTAACTCAAGTATTTATCCACAGGATAGCAAAACAACTGAACGGATTTCTTGATCATGTGTTATACGAAACCTAGAGATATACAAAACAATGATCAAGATGATAATAATTTTTATAATATTATAAGAAGTTACACGTTTATAGTATAATCACATTCTCCTTCCTTCCCGATTTAAGGTTTGTCTGTAAGCATATAATTAATTTTAATATTGAAACCAATAAACTCGAGCCGAAACACTGAAAACACTTACAATCCACTAAAACGTCGAACTCTTAAAATATACAACAAAATTCCCTAAATAAAAATACAGTACTTAAAAAATTACCTAAAACGTAACACGTATAATACAAAAATAGACCCCTTGACATATAAACTATATATAATACACGAATAAGACCTTTAACAAAGAAACAAAACCAAACTTATAATCCCTTTATCAAAGAAATATCATAAAGAAAAGAAAACGTATACAAATACTACATAGAATTAATACACCTAACAGTTTAAACCGAAATATAAATCATTTATCAATGATCAACAACACACTTCAGGAAAAGTTAAATACAAAATCGAATGTCAATCCATTATATAAATCACAATGTAAACCCATTATCAGTTATATAGAATCACAATGTAAACTCATTATCATTTGTTTAGAATCACAATGTAAACCCATAATCAGTTTTACAGAATCACAATGTGAACTCATTATCATTTGTATAAAATCACAATGTAAACCCATTATCAGTTATACAGAATCACAATGTAAATCCATTATCAGTTATACAGAATCACAATGTAAACCCATTATCAGTTATATAGAATCCGAATGTAAACCCACTATCAGTTATATAGAATCACACTGTAAACTCATTACTAATTGTTAACGTAAAACAAAGCAACAGTATCATACATTTAAAAGTAATTGTAAAACAGAAAACCGTACAATCATAATAAATATAGCAAAGACATATACTAAGAGCTGTTGTAAAGATTAAACTTTAAATTTAATTAAAAACAATAAATTAACATTCTTACACTAAATAAAATATAATATATGTTTAAAACTACCGTGTGCGACAAAAAACTATATACATGAGTGTTTACATATATATGTGTATACATACACTCAGGAACTCAACATATATATATATAAAGAAAGAAAAACTGAAATACTTACAATATATACACAATATATAGAAACACAAACTTTTGAAACCGATCACAAAATCTTTTGTGACACAAATAAAACCCTTTGAAAATAATACACACCAAAAACAAAATATGGATACACAAAAACAATGTTCACTCAAGAAAGTACCCTCAGATAAAAACATATGACATAAATATTCACAAATCCTACATCTACGTCAACAGTAGCTATGATATTCATTTTTCCTCACTCTTATTTTAGTCCATACAGCAGACACTCCAAAGCAGTTGTTGATCGCTGATTGGCTGCCACCATATTTCAGATAACGACCTTTTGCTCAGTCCAAGGTCCATCTGCTCTGTTCCATCTCTGTCTACAGCTGGTGAACATCTTCCACTAACAAGGAAGGTGTCATTGAACTTCATTAAATACAATCCTCTTTCTGGTTATACAAGAAATCTAAGATTGCATCCATCTGACGGAAATTTCTTGGGAATGATCTCTTTTAGATCTGGAACTGCACCATTGTCAGCACTATGATGATGGTATGATGGAGGGTGTGTTATCAGAAGTTCGATCCTCAGCTTTGATTGAGGCAATTAAGAGAAATGTAGACTATATTTATGGCCAACCAAAAACATTATGGATTTTTGTAACCCCTGCAATGAAGCACAGAGTGATAAACGTTGATCAATCTCCTATCAAAAATACCTGGTATTCTGCAAAGAACACAAGGTACTTGGCTAGTCATAGAGATTACCTCTCTTGTTTCACAATGTTATTGTCAGTAGCGTACGTTGTGGCATATAAACCATGGGAGGACCATAAAACCACTGCAGTTTTCTTGAAACACCTGGATGTGTAAGTGATCAGTTAACCTTTATTTGGATTTAAAGCTGGAACAAAATGGATGCCTGGATAAGAAAGCCTGTTCAAGGCAAAGTCATTGCAGCTGCTAATGCAAGCTCCTTCCTCTTTTATGCTCAGGTTGAAATTATCATTTTGTTTTATAAAACAACAGAACATTTCTCAAAAACAGTGAGATTTTCTCTCACGCCTAGATGTTGCTGCATTGTCTTTCACAATCCAATAAAATCATTGCAAAATAAGCCTACCATACATATTGTACAGATTATACACATAAGCAGTTAGGCTTTTCTGAAGCCTTGAACTCAGCCCAAAGTATTGCTCTGTTTTGTCCATGTCAAACCTCCACCATAATTCAGTAATAACTGTCTTATAGCCCTAGAGTTGCTTCTCATTTAATATTTTGTGTTGTCTGTTCCTGTTCTGGTGTCCAGCCATTTTAAGTATTTCAGGCAAGTGCTTGGAATGCCTCAAGAACCAATCCAAATCTTCATTAGCTTTGCCCTTACGTATCATTTTGTCTCACTCACATGGAACCATAATTGCATTCTCTTTCCCATCACCTGACTATGACGACCTCGCTTCCAAGTGTTTTCGTGGCCCATAGTTACTCTATGTAACATAAATTTTGTTCCTGAGTTGTATGTGTTATTTCTCAATTGCTTATGTTGTAAAAGTACGGAAAATGGCCATTATCCCCGTAAAACTTTGCTTTTGTGACCTGGATGATGAAATTTAGAAATTAATCTATTTTCTATGTAAAAACGGGCAAATTTGCACATTTTCACTTACATTAAGTCTGAATAAAACAACATATGAATCAACATTTACATGTATTTATACTAAAGTTATATAAAAATGTTTAGAGGTGAATAGTTTTTCGAGATTTGCGACTGTAATGTAAATCACTCTCACGTATCAGCCCATAAATATATTCTCCCATCATGTTTTCGTTATACGCTCCTTGGTAGCAGAGTTAAAAGTCCAGTATATCTTAGTGAAGCGCTTGTCCTGCTTCTTTGAGCATACTCCCATGTTCTACTTGAATTTATCAAGATGAGCGTTAAGAATATGGACTTTCAGAGACATCCTGCAGCCCATTATGCCGTAGTTCTTCATCAGAGCCCCAACCAATTCCACATAATTTTTGGCCTTGTGATTGCCCAAGAAGCCCCGAATCATTACGGCAAAGCTGCCCCAAGCCTTTTCTCTTCCTATTGAGCTTCTTGGGGAATTCTGTGCACTCCAGGATCTTCTTTATTCATGATCCAACGAAGACACCAGGTTTGACCTTCACCTCAGACAGCTTAGGGAAGAAGTCTCGATGGTACTTGAAGGCTGAAGACTCCTTATCAAGAACTGTGACATATTGTTTCATAAGTCCCAATTTTATGTGAAATGGTGAGAACAACATCTTCTGGAGGTCCACTAGTGGTTTACACTTGACGTTGTGCCTCCCCACAGAGAACTCGGTCCGTTGTGGGCAGTGCTTCCTGTTGTAGTGCGCTGTGGTGTCCTTGCTGTCCCAAAGGCAAAGATAACAGGGAAACTTGGTAAAGTCTCCTTGGAGACCCACCAGGAATGCCACCATTCTGAAGTATTTGGTAACCTCCCAGCCATACTCATCATACTTCAAGGCTTCAATCAAAGTATTGAGGCTGTTGTATTCCTCTTTGAGGTGCACCGAATGAGCCAGGGAACAAGACGGATACTTATTCCCGTTATGTAGTAGCACAACTTTGAGGCTTCTACATCATTCTACCCGGGTCACAAAACCAAATTTTGAAGAGAAAATAGATTTTTCCATTTACGTTAGACATAAGCAATCGGGAAATAACACTTTCTGCCCAGGAACAAAAAAAGTAAATATTTTGTTGCGTAATGTTATCTTTGCAAAATAATTCCCGACTTAGAAAACTTCACCACTGCTTCATGATCCACTAACTTCATCGTTCGAGAACCACCATCTCACCTGCCAAAGAGGTAGTTCTGATTGGAAAATGTCGCCCACTAATTTTACCTACAGTCTTTCCTTAATGTCCTTGCTTGTCGTCTACCAGAACTGAAACTCTTATGCTGTAAGTGTCGAAGGCCGCTATATAAGTAACCCCAAATAAATTAATGAAAATAAAGTAGCCAAAGTATCCAAACATATTAGCTAAGAAGCTATTTGTTTTACGCCATATCTAATTTATTTTGGTATTTAGCAATATAAATAACACGTTTAATAAACAAGCCACAAGGAATCCTTAATAGCCGCAGCTGTAGTTAAATTTCAAATCATACAAAAGATGAAACTATGAGCTTGTACTTGAAAAATAAAACAATCCATGAGTCTCTATGCCACAGCTAACAAAGAGCTTATTAGAAAAGAAATTTTATTAAAAACGGACTTATTACTCTTAAGAAAAAAATTATATATGTGAAACTGAGTATTAATCGTTCATAAAATGTCTAACGTATTATAGTGAGCATGCTCGAACCATAAAGTTGAGGGTCCATAGCTCACTTCTCGTTGCCACAAAATTGTGTTCCTCAGTTTAGGGTTGTGGGTATGTTATGAAAGAAGCATTAAAACCCTACAATTCGATTCAATTACCCTAAGAGTTGGAGATAATGATAAGCTGTTTTTCTTCTACACTATCAATTCAAAATTAGGGACCGCTAGAGTACGCTTCGCTTAGTTCGAATAATCAAAACAAACAGAGTTCTACTGAATTAGAAATGATATTATATAGCTAAAGTACGTACTGAGAATTGGTTTGAATTTCGCGCAAAGCTACACGAAGATTACCTGCGCTAATTTAGGTAGAACTCTTGGGCTACTCTTTTACCAACGAATAGCGGGATTGACCGTCATATTATAACCCCCCCATGACTGAGAGAGCGAATACGATTGGTGCGACGGGGATTCGAACTCGCGATCCTCAGATTACGAGTCGAACGCCTTAACCTACATTGCCATGCCGAGCCAGTTTAACAGTTAGAGACAAAAGTAATCAACGAGAAATGTGTGTTTTAAATATCTGCACAACAAAAAATGGTTGGCTACTAATGTTATGAGAAAGTTTAAACTATAATACAAACCATCCAATAGGACTGACAAACACAGGTAAAGTGCAAATAAATACTCCTAAAAATACACATTAATAATATAGATTTAAACAAAAGAGTATGGTAAGTGGTTTTTATGGTTAAGTTTTCATCACTTTGTAATGATAGAAATTACATAGAAAATAACTTTAAAAATCTTTGTTTAGTCCAGGTTTTTTTTTCTGAATTAAAGTTAATCCAACTGAAACAAATACTCATGAATAACTATGACCAAGCAAATACTGATTGTGTTTCTCATCTACTGTGTAAAATGATAAGTGTTATTGTAATGAACTGTTTTACTTTACACATTTTACTGGTATATATCCGATTGTATAATACGAGATCTAATGAGAACATTTCTAGGAAGATTTCAAAAGGTATCTTAAAGAGTCAGTCGTGTTCTATTAGCTGATAATACTATTATTTTCTTTCCTATAGTCTCTCGTAGCTTTTTCTGGCTCCAGTTCTAAATAGGAATTCATCAAGTATGTGCTCACCCTATGTTGTCTTTCATTCTCAGGAGTTCACTTTAACACTACCAAAGCGAAACTTGAAGATGAGATCGAACGAGCTGTCTATGTCTTCGGTTACGGCTTGGAGCTCTTTGTAAATGACCCTCGAAATGAGAACAAAAGTCTGTCGCCTGGACTGAAATGCAATGGAACTTCTACCGACCACTGGAGTAAAGGAGATATGTTCTTTAAGTAAATACAATTTCTATTTGCTAAGAAAGTTTTGATTTTGTAACGATGAATCACTTTGTAAAGCATAAACACCTTTATCGCTAGCATTATTATCAAGGAATGTGAAAACAAGCAAATATATAATCTTTAATTGTAAAAAATAGTAGTTAATTAATAATAAAATAATTCTTATTATAAATCTTACACTCCATTCAGTGACTAATTTCGTGAGACGTGTAAACAGTGACAAACTAACTAATGTACAAAGTCAAAATCTAATTCACTTAAAGAAAATAAAAATGTTTTATTTCTTTCAGAAAATTCTGCAACTTAACCAGGTGTTAAGCTTAAGTCACAATTGAAACTAAACAACTTGTTCTTCTGGTATCCACAGCATAAACTCAAAACTGGTTTATTAACATTCTTTAGGCCCGACATGGCCAAGCGCGTGAGGCGTGCGACTCGTAATCCGAGGGTCGCGGGTTTGCGCCCGCGTCGCGCCAAACATGCTCGCCCTCCCAGCCGTGGAGGCGTTATAATGTGACGGTCAATCCCACTATTCGTTGGTAAAAGAGTAACCCAAGAGTTGGCGGTGGGTGGTGATGACTAGCTGCCTTCCCTCTAGTCTTACACTGCTAAATTAGGGACGGCTAGCACAGATAGCCCTCGAGTAGCTTTGTGCGAAATTCCAAAAACCAAACCAAAACCATTAACATTCTTTAACTTAGTGTTCAATTGACAACACCGTAATAAACCCACCAGTTACCTAACTAACTAACTACCTCGTCAATAAATACACTTTGTCGGTGATATTTCATATTACTATAATGTTTTTCTCTAAAGTTAAAGAAAATTTAAGACATTATTTTTATCACGCCACGACAAATCTAGATACTCGGGAAATTTCCAACTATAACGCATTATCACTACGTCACACCAAAACACTTCAAGCAAAATATACAAGACTTCTAAATTGAAATATTAAAACATACTTCACAACACTGCTTCTCCCTACATTGTGAAGACTCCTGAAGAATTCAAAGCGCATATAAAACAATAATATTTTAAATTAATATTGTACATTCTTCTAAATTTCAATGACGTTCAAACCAAAGTCGTTACTATAGAGTGTATTGAGGGTTCATGGTTTACGTTCTGCTGCTGTACAAATATACAGTTTGAGACTGTCTATACGTTATTGGAGTAACAGTCAAATTTCACTATTCAATTGCAGTAGCTCAAGAACAGTTAGTGAAAACCTTTGACTAGTTTCCTTTCCTCTAGCCTACATATCAAACTTAAAAGTGGCTAAGAAAAAACACTTTATGTGGCTTTGCATGAGTTTCTTAAATTGACCAAAATAAAAACAAATGAATTTTTGTACGCAAAGATTTCACATCACAACTTATACAGTAAACAATCTGATCCAGCTGAAGGTTTTGCATTTCATTAAAAATCAAAGAACAGAGCTAAATGAAGAAAGTACATTTTATATTTTATATTGTGAGTATAAAATGTCGTTTTAGTTAACCGTTCTAAGGAGATGTCGACTTTAAAGACAACATTTAAGCAGCCTAAAGATACAAAGGTCCATTAGAGTTACGTTACAAAAGAATGACAAGTACTTGATCAATGAGGTTTGTTGTGATTCCTGTTTTTCTGGCCATATTTTTCATGATATACCTGTTAATTTAGAGTTATGGCAGGGAATTTGTAGATATTTATTGTGTGGGACTTCACCAGCTTCAAATCCTTGTTTTTCATCTTGTTAAAAGTACCAAGAGTGATAAGCCCAAATTATTTGCAATGTCTATCCTGCGTCACAGTCATAACCAAAGTCATTCACTTTGTGAATGGCCCCCCGCTAGCACAGTGGTTTGTCCATTGATTTACAACGTTAAAATTAAGGGTTCGATTCCCCTCGATGGGCTCAGAAGATAGCCCGATGTGGCTTTGCTATGAGAAAAACACACACACAGTTTGCGAATGATTGCATTGCTTTGAATTGACTTGGAATTTGGTTTCAAAGCTGTTTAAATAATTACTGTAATGAAAACTGTTTAATAATTTCATTGTGCGCGTATCCTTTCTATCAGAAGGCTGTGATTTACAAAAACTTGACGCAAGTATTTCAATACTCCTAGAGATTGAAAAATGGAATTAGAGTCAGAACCATCACGTATTCATGGTTCAGCTAATCAATGAACATGAATCCTATTTAGCGTAAGTTGCATATTCTAGCCGGTCCCTGCAAAAAGCGTCCCCGTAGACACACTTCTAGGACTTGTTTGTTCTATGTAAAATTAATCATAAAGTTAAATAATGGGCTATCTATGTTCCGCCTATCGCGGGTATCGAAACCCGGTTTCTAGTGTTGTAAGTCCGTAGATATACCGCTGTGTCACTGGTAGGGGGGGGGCTTCCAGATATTCCATGTAGCAGATGCAGTGTCATAAATTATCTTTTAACCCTTAGACCAGGATTACTGGTCTCATCTAGCAGTGTTTAAACGCAGCGCTGCCCTCTATAAGGCCAAAGTATCAACCACATTAGGATTTAGTTATTGCTTTGTATGATTCCATAATAAACTGACATTCTTTCAAATTTTGGTGTCTATTTACTTACATCATTCTTTCATCCATAATTACATTTGTAATGTAGCATTGTGCATTGATCAATCAGGAAATAGCAGTAATCTAAATATATAGATTCTAAGCATAACGCCCGCGACGTCAAGGTTAACATCTGTGGTGACACTTTACTCAATAAGCATTTTCCAAATTATTATTATAAGTTGCGATTAACCTACCTCTTACGTATAAGAGAAATCATAATGTATGTTAAAAATTAGGTAATGTAATCATCACGTTAGAGAAATGTTTAACATGAATATGACTTTATTACTTATAACTGAAAGGGAAAAAAATAATCAAAATACAGTTTGACCTGCGTTAACTGTTGTTTTTTGTTTTATTTTTAATTTCTTGTTGGTTTCATTGCTGGCCGAACTGTTTGTAACAACCGTTTGTCCTTCTCTGAAACGCAAGCAGAAATGTTTTTCTAGGACTGAAAATCAATGGAATTTGTTTTTCGTTTATTTCATTTCTTTGAAAATATCTAAAAAAATTAGAAATGTCTTTTTTTTAAAATAAAACCATAAATCACCGTTTAGTACCACTAGAAAAAAGCTATCTCAAAAGGCTGAATTTATACGTTATTAATCTTTTTTCCTAAATGCTTTAATTTACAGTCGAAAGAAGCATTAACCTAGACAATGGACACGTGGAGAGTTTGAACTTCTCAAAACCTGAGCTCCCGCACATTTGGTTTTCTTAAATAGAAGCAAAATAATTCAATGAATTGATGAATTTTTAAACTATATGACATTAATTATTCGGGGCGTTACTAATACTGACTACGATATTTGTTTAAATAAGTTAAATTTATTCATATAAATGCTAGAAATGCATTTGAAAATGTAACGTCAAAGACCAAATTATTTCAGTGCATTGAGATACGAGGACAAGAATATATCATGTATTGGAATACATTTTAAGGCTTTAACATTCACTCGAGCTATTTTAATGTGTTTTAGTTGTGTATACCAAAGTCTTTACAAAGCATTACTCAGAAACTTGTATTCAAAATGACCTCGCAAGATATGTTTGCTTAGTTGAAAAAACAAACTCTTTAAACTTTATGGTTACCTATTTTGAATATTTTCTTTCTAAAGGCTTCTAAGCTTTCAGGATTAAAGGTTTTATTAAGTAACCCTCCAGTTCCGTATCGAACGTCTTGACCTATTTATTCTTAAAGATAATCAGCCTAATTATATGTATTTAGTATTTTTATGCACTCTGCTTTCGTAATTTTCAAACGTTAGCTCTTATAAACTATTTCTGTTTTTAGAATAATTCACATTTATAACCAATAGTCTAGCATTATGTTTATTTCAGAAAAGTAACAGTTGTATATTTTCAAGGGCCCTATTTCAAGTGTGCTTATAATGAGTGAAATCAAAAATTATTTTACGTTGTGCACTTAGATAAAATATTAATTATCTAGAATCAAAAAATTTGGTATGCTTTTCTTTAATATAAAAACAAAACTAAAAGTACTCTAAACTAAAGATTTTAAAAAGTATCTGAAGAGAAAGAAGCACTTAAAAGTTATTAACGGTGCAATTAATCTTGCTAGATTTTGTGTTTAGCGACAGAGGATTTAATTATTGGAAGTTTCTTAGTATAAAACGTAAATTCATTGACAACAATTCATTGTTGATTTCACGAACCATTTTTTATCTTTCAGACGAGCCGGTGTTGTATGTTTTATTGTATATATTAAATTTTCACTTTAGGTACTACTTTCAGTGATGCCTAAAAGTTTCTATTTAATATTTCTATGTTTAGATATCTTCGAAACGTTAGCATTCCATCAACTAGCGGAGGACCAAACTTAGAGTTCAACCCAGACGGCACTCTCAGATATGTGGAGTTGGAAGTGATGAATCTAAAGACTCAAGGATACTGGGAAAAGGTAATAATAAGAGACAATGGAATAATATAAGACTCAAGGATAGTGGGAGAATCTGATAATGATAGACAATAGAATAATGTAAGAAATAAAAACTGGAAACTAAAGAAATACGTTACTTAATATACGCGATGGTTCTTGGAGGATGTAATAATCAGAGACAATGGAATAGTGTAAGATACAAAAAAACGAAACTAAAGAAACGCATTAACTAATTAATATACACGAGGGTTTTGGGAGAAGACAAAGTCCATTAACTACGTATTATAGCAAATTAATTTATTTAATTAGCTTTTTCTCGGTTTCCCATTGGTTTTACCCTAATAGATCAAGACATTTGATTTATAAAAATGCTCCTAGAATCTCCTAATAGATTCTTTTTACTCAGAAAGCTTTGGAAAATAGAAACACATAGACACAAATTACTTCAGAATGTGCTACTTTGTAATATTTGTTTCGATTCTATGAATACGTGTTAGTAAATAGCTAATTTGTAAGAAAAAATTTAAAGCATACTGAACTTTAGTTTTATGCAAAAACACTTTCTTTCCTCGTATCTAATAAAATACAAGTCCACTAGTTGAAATGTTAGTTTTGTTTAGTGTGATACATCCTCACTACTGTAAATAAATTGTAACAACCATCATATATAATTGAAGGACATCAAATTTTGGTTCCTATAACAGACTGTTTCTATTTATCTCTCAGTTTACATTATAACAAAGAAGTGCACTTGAATCCATAAAGGTCAGGGAGCCATAACTTCCTATATTCATCACCAATTAAGTGAATTTGTTTGTTTGTTTTTAAGCACAAAGCTACAAATAAGCTATTTGTGCTGTGCCAGGTTTTTCACATTATAATTCTTCGAAATTACCCCTTAGCCACTGGGGTAATTAGGTGGAAATTTCCCTTATTGACTATTTTTAAAACTGCACCTCTTTCTTTTACAAATCAAAACAACAATGAAACCTCAGAGTTTCATTAATAATCGTAAAAGTTCGGACTTCATGGAATATTCACTCATTTTACATTGGTTTGACACAAGTAATAATTTGGATTATTTTACAAACAAAATGAGCTTTATCAAGATAAAAATACCAACTAGTTAAAACTTACTGAGATAACAAACCGTGAACTGATTGTAAAAACTCCTATTCACCACGTGATGAATAATTCATGTGGAGAACTACTGAAAAGAGAAAAAGGCGGAATTTCCCCTGACTATTAAATTAACACTCTAGGGTAAAACTTTGTCTAGCGGAATCAAATTCTGTTTATAAGAAATTTAAACTAAAAAACAGGGTATTTAAAAGGCAATTTGTGTCCAGTACATGCTGTTCACGGTAAAAGAAAAGTGTGAGTTGTCCTTATATACAATTATTTTATCTTAATTTTGACTAACCTGTAATAATATTCATAGAACCCAAAACTTAATCAAACTTAAGTTAAACAAAGAGTTCCATACTTCGTACCTAATTCTTTAATCCACACAAGTAAAAACGATAGTTCTTAGAATTCTTCGCTTCTGAAGTCTAAAATGGAAACTTGCAAAATGAATTCGTGCATTATAAGCATTATACATATTTTTATGTTATTGCATACTTCTAGTTTGAACGATACATATTAAATTAACTATATTATTCACTGGTTTTGTATTGAATCTATATAACTAGATTTCTTTAATCGGAATACCTAAAGATATGTTGATTGTAACCTTCTTCTTTTAACCTTATTTTCATATTGGAATCTTATGTTCCTAATGAGTACCCTGAAGAATGTTTTGACAAAATTTCTACAATTTAAAAAAGTTTGTAGAAGATGTTACAAGCAGCACACACACTTGACCCATGTTTATTTTTATGTAACGTAATTTTGTTTTCATATGTTTATATTCATATGTTTCTAGGCCCGACATGGCCAGGTAGTCAGGGCGTTCGACTCGTAAGCAGAGGGTCGTATGTTCGAAACCCCGTCACACCAAACATGCTCGTCCTTTCAGCTACGGAGGCGTTATTATGTGACGGTCAATCCTATTATTAGTTGGTAAAAGAGTAGTCCAAGAGTTGGCGGTGGGTGGTGATGACTAGCTGCCTTCCCTCTAGTCTTACACTGCTAAATTATGGACGGCAACTGCAGTTAGCCCTCGTGTAGCTTTGTGCAAAGTTCAAAACAAACCAACTAACTACTTCACGGTACTGATAAGGAAAAGTACTTTATAACGGTCAACAGAAGACAAGCTCATCCTATTACTTCTATTAAGTTATTAAGATGATCCAGTTCGATACAATGTATTCCTGTGGGGAAAAAAATTGTTCGCATAACATCAAAATCGAAATCACAATATCGGAAGCTCTTTAATTAGTAAATTTATTGATTTTATCCAATAAGTTATTTGATGCTGAGGAATTTTGCGTTACAGTTAAAGGTCTTATAATAATTACATATCCAGGTCAAATGTGGATAGAAAATTTGCTGTTTCCGTTTGGTTTCCCTCACGGTGGCAAATGTCGGGGATAAATATAAAAATTGGGTTACGATACATGACTGGACAGAATACAGATAGCCTATAGTGTAACTTTGTGCTTCAAAACAAACAAACCTTTTGTTTCACAAAATGGTTGGTATGGGTATTAACACTTTTATTGATAAGCAGAGAACAACGTTTCGACCTTCCTAAGTCGTCTTCAGATTAACATAATAACATTTTGATCTACGCTAACTGTTTTACCGTTAGTTTACTAGTCCTATGGTCTACTACAACTGACATTTCAATGATTAAGAGAATCACAAAAATTTCAATTCTTTAACGATCAAAATGAGTCTTTTTTCTTGCTGAAAATGTAATACGAGGTCTTTTCAAAAAATACGCGGACTGTTTGAATTGCGCGGCTCCAGTTAGTTCCAGGGGAATCCGCTTGGTGTCGCTAGGTTTGCACAGATCAGCTGATTACGACGCCATTTCCCGATTGCAGATATCTTCATTTGTGTATTAGCTACGCGGTTTTAAGTGAAGTGCGATTTTTTTCGTTTGGCGGATTTCAGAAGGAATGACCTGAAGGAGCAACGACTTGCTGTGAAATTTTGTGTTAAACTTAGAAAATCTGCGACTAAAACTTTTGCTATGCTTAACACGGCTTACGGTGATGTTGCTATGAGGCGTACGGCATGTTTCAAGTGGCATGAACGTTTTAAGGATGGTCGACAGTCCATTGAAGATGATGAGCGTCCTGGACGTCCTTCCACGTCAACTGACGACCCACACGTCGACAAAATCAACACCCTGGTGCGGGCAAATCGACGTCTGACTGTCAGGAAGCTTGCTGAAGAGTGTGGGATATCAGTTGGATCTTGTTACGAGATTTTGACCGAAAAATTGAAAATGCACCGCGTTGCTGCGAAATGTGTGCCTCAGAACTTGTGAGTTTTTGGCCAAACACTCGATCACTGTTCTTCCCCACCCCCCCTACTCACCTGACCTTGCTCCTTGCGATTTTTTCTTGTTCCCCAAACTCAAAAGACCCTTAAAAGGAAGAAGATTTGAGACGATTCCCGAGATTAAGGCAAATGCGACGAAGGAGCTGGAGGACATTACAAAAGAAGCGTACCAGGACTGTTTCAACAAGTGGAAACACCGTTGGGATAAGTGTGTGCGTTGGGGAGAAGAGTACTTTGAAGGGGTCCCAGACCTGTAACTTCTAAATAAAGTACATTTTGTTTTATGACGTCAGTCCGCGTATTTTTTGAACAGCCCTCGTAGAACGATTTAAAGAGACGTTTCTATATTTTCTAGCATAAGGAAGTGCATGTGATAATTAGTGATACTTGTATTTCTATCTTCTTAGAGATAATTATGAATTATATTATACTCATTATTTCCTTTGTGTTAAGTGTTAATAACTATGAAACACCACCTTGTACACTCTCTATAAAACCCCCTGAACTTATTCTTACAACTGAAGCGACACTGACTTCTTTCCTTTCATTTATGGTTTGACGTCGTTTAATTTTCTTAATACCGTTCATTATTCTCAACTCTACCTAATATTTGCTTTTCATTACTATCACGTTCTTTTCCTGTAGAATCTGTTTTTAACTTCACAGGAATGTTGGTTACTGTAGCTCCCAGCAAATAAGTCAGTTTTTCTATTCTCTATGATATGTCGTTCCCGCTAATCGAATCACTAAATCATTAAATCTTAAAATTATTATACATCAACTTAAAAACTGATGCTTTATATAAAAAATAATTTCCATGAAATAATATATATATATAACTGTATAGATTAGCACACTTGTCTTTACAGCTCTTAAACTCATACATATAAATGGGTACTCATTAAAACATTACGCGTTTTTTAATATTTGAAGGAAAAAAAGAAAACATTCACATCATCATAGCACTTTAATTTAAAATGTCATGAAGCTGAAGTTTGGCGCTCAGTTCCAAAACAAGAAAGATCGAAATTATAAGATCCCAGTTGTACTTTATATACCTTCATAATATTTATTTTCACAAGTAATACTTACTCTGTTCATAATACAGATTAACCGTAAGAAAGAGCAAGTAATGTCATCTTTAAGAAATAAGTTAGATTTATCATATCATTAATTTGGCATTATTAGTTTTGTTTTCTCATTCGGTAATAATAAAGTTTTTTTCCGAATCACAAACTAATAATAATGTATGAATTAAACGTTTATTCATCATCTTATTTTTCAGATTATATTTGTTTTGTTTTTTACTTTTGCAGAAAACTACACGAGTGCTGTCTGCGTTAGCCGTTCCTAATTTAGCAGTGTAAGACTAGAGAGAATGCAGCTAGTCATCACTACCCACCGCCAACTTTTGAGCTATTCTTTTACCAACGAATAGTGGGATTCACCGTTACATTATAACGCCCCACGGTAGAAATGGCAAGCACGTTTGGTGTTGTTGCGGAGACTCGAACCTGCAACCTTCAAATTGCGATTAGAGCGCCTTAACCACCTGGTCTTTCCGGGTCTTTTCTAGAATAATAAACATTTAAGATAGGTAGTGAGCTATCTGATGAACTCACTTTTTGGGGTTTTGTGGCTGAAGAACATGTAAAAATATTATACACAGAAAGTGTCATCCTCATTGGCTTCAGTTGAAATCTTAATATTCTTTCAAATAATATGAATGAATAAATTATAGATGACCAGACATTCTCTAAGGTTGGAAAGTTTTTCTAAAAAAAGTGAAAACGAGATCAGAAGGTGCGCCACCTTTAATATTTCTTCAGTTAAAATAATTTCAAATTTCTATATATGGCTGTATATATATATATTATTATTATTATTATTATTATTGCTAATATAAAGTTTAATACAATAAATTCCGTATTACGTAGTATAAAAAAAACGAGTTGCTCCCTAGTGACACAGCGGCATGTCTGTGGATTATAACGCTAGAATAGGGGTTTCGATATTCGTGGTGGACAAAACACAGACAGCCCATTGTGTAACTTTGTACTTAATTTCAAACAATCAATCAATTATGTATTATTATACACAATTGAAAAATGTTACCCGTTTGAAAAGTTGCTTAGAAAATCTCAACTAAACAGTTCCAGCTGTAATCTATAGAAGTATGTAGTGTAACTGTTTTCAGTTGTTTTGGGTCAAGAAATAAATCTTTGCCTCTCTTTGTATACACACTAGTTAAAAGTTGCTAAATATCGCTATTTTAATGGTAAATATGACTAACATCTTTTGAGGATTATGAGTTGTTTTCATTCTTGGCTACTTACAGCTAGTTGACGAAAAGATATTTGATGAATGGGATTATTTCTACCACGTGATTTATTCCTCCATTGCTTTTACTGTTTCAACAATTTGTTTTTTGTAACATTATGGCTTAAGCATATATCATAAGACAATTGTGTATAAACAAAATAACAAAACAAAACATTGAATTTTACAAAAAAAAACAATGTTTAAAATTTGTGCCAGTTTTAAGCTAATAATTTACCACAAAAGAAAACAATAGAGAATGCATTTAGTAATTCAAGCAGTTAATGATAATGAGGCATTTTCTAAGTTTTTAAAGTTCCTCTTTACCGAAATTATCCAGTCACATTTTTTCAAAACAATGTTTAAATTATTTACATAATGGAATAGTAAAGGGCTCAATATTGTTACGTATTCTGAATGATCTATTACTTTGTTTCGATAAAAAAATAGGACTCGGCTAGATGGATAAGGCATTCTGAGGGTCGTGGGTTCGAATCCCCATTACATCAAACATGTTCGCCCTATCAGCTGTGGGAGCGTTATAATGTGACGGTTCAATCCCACTATTAGTTGGTAAAGAGTAGCCCAATAGTTGGGTATGGGTGGTGACGACTAACTGCCTTGTTCTTTACACTGCCAGATTTAGGACGACAAGCGCAGATAGTCCTCGTGTAGCTTTGCGCGAAATTCAAAATAAACCAAACCAATAAATGCAAAATAACAGTTACAAAACTGCTGTATATCTAATATGATTTATATTATTCTGTTCTAAATATGCTAATGATATTTTAAAAGATTCTTTAAGAATCATGAGCTCATGTTTCACATTTTGTTTTCTCAACAGTAGCCACGGTAATATTGAAATTATAGTAGAAAATATGCAGAACCGTCAACTTTTTTTAATAATTTAGTTCGCAAGAGCAACTGTTCATTTGAATGTGTAATTTTATACAACATATTTGCAAGCTTTTATATTTGGATAAGAATTTTAACGTTACGATGAATTCTCCTAAGCACGAGGAATTGTAGAACCTTCAAGGTTTATGTAGGAACGTGGTTGTTGGATTACTTCGTGAAACAAGACTTTTTTATATGTGTTAAAAAAGTTATAAATCAATTATAATTTCCTTGTTCTTTGCTAATATTTATATCCATCATCTATAAATATTCTATTTCTCTGACAACTCAAATCGTAATTTAATATCGGTTTAATTATTATCAAATCGGCCCTGCATAGCCAGTTGATTGAGGCGCTAGACTCGTAATTCTAGGGTATCGGGCTCGAATCCCCGTCGCACAAAACATGGGGGCGTTATAATGTGACGGTCAGTCCCACTTTTCGTAGGTAAAAGAGTAGCCCAAGAGTTGGCGGTGGGTGGTGATGACTAGCTGCCTTCCCTCTAGTCTTGCACTGCTAAATTAAGAACGGCTAGCAAAGATAGCCCTCGCGTAGCTTTTTGCGAAATTCAAAAAACAAACAAACAATCCTTATAACAAAGCCACATTAGGCTATCTGCTGAGTCCACCGAGAGAAATCGAACTCCTGATTTTAGCGTTGTAAATCCGTAGACTTATCGATGAACCAGCGGGGTACTTGTATATCTATCTATCTGAACAACAAATCTTTTCTTACAGTTTATATTTCTGCCTATTCATGTAGCGTATTTAATATTGTTTTTCTAGTCAGAATGTCATTTGGTGTAATTCATCCGTCCAGTATTCCACTAAAATCACAACTTTACTAGATAATATTTAACAGTTTAATCAATAATTGACATTATTAATCTCATCTATTCATTTTTTTCATGTAGTGTACATTATTTCTTCTAACTATTTTCGTAAGAAACAAAGTAAGAATTTTCATTCCCTTTATACTCTGCATATCTCTTTTCTTCCATTCCCAACACTGCCAATATTTTTTCTTTCTATAATGACCTCATGAATATCTTCTCTATAAATACAAAACTACTGTGAATCAATGAATATCGTTACATTATATAGAACTAATTATCATTTGTTTGTTTGTTTTCAATTTCGCGCAAAGTTACACGAGGGCTATCTGCGCTAGACGTCCTTAATTTTGCAGTATAAGACTAGAGAAAAGGCAGCTAGTCATCACCACTCACTGCCAACTGTAGGGCTACTCTTTTATCAACGAATAGTGGGATTGACCGTTACATTATAACGCCCCTACGGCTGAAAGGGCGAGCATGTTTGGTGTGACGAGGATTCAACCCCGCGACCCTCAGATTAGGAGTCGAGTGCCTTAACCACCTGACCATGCCTGGCCTGAACAAATTATTATTAACCACCGATAACCTGTTTCAAACAAAGTGGTAATAACTAATAAAACAAAACCTCACACTATTCTTTTGTTTTTACAGATCATGAAAATGATTTATTTTTTATGATAAAACTTAGTGCATTTACAATTTATTCTGTTAATGTTTGTTTTACAGTTTAATAATTAAAACTCTTAAATCGATACATAATAACACAGAAGATTTTCTTCACAGATTGGCGCATGGACAGCTGGAGTTTTGGAAATAAAGGATATTGTTTGGCCCGGAGACTCTCCTGTTCCTCCTAAAGGTGTTCCAGAAAAATTCAATTTAAAGATCACTTTCATGGAAGAGCCACCATATGTGAATCTTGTTCCACCAGACAATGAGACAGGAGAATGTAAAACAGATCGTGCTGTCCCCTGTCGTGTGGCTCCCGAATCAGAGCTTTCTGGGTAATTATTTGTGATAACTGTACTTTATAAAATGTCCTCAAACGGCTAATTAAAACTATATAATTATATGTTAGTATTTTATAAGACCGTTTTTTTTTCTATGAGTATCTTAACTTTATTAGATTAAACCACTAACGATAGAGTTATCGACACGTTTGCCTAATTTTGGAATACTAAAAGATGGTTAACAAATCGTACCTAACTTGGTTGAGCGCCTTATCCACATAGTCATGCCGAGATTTGTCAGGCCAGAGCTCTAAATGACTTCTGGAGACAACTCCAGTCTCCACTAACCGTTACTGGAACTTTGCTTCTCACCATGTCACCACCAGTCTCCATTATTTATTCGATTTGTGCATGTGCAGAATTTCGTGACATTCAATTTGCAATCTGTGTATCCATTGTAGATGCGATTACGAAAAAGATTTTTGACAGCTCTTTTGAAGAAAAATCCATCTATCAAACCAAAAGATATTGTGGTACTCGAAAGTGGGTTTGGTGCTGACAAGGACAGTAGTAGTAGCTTTCCTCCAGATCAGAAAGTAGAAGGTATCCAACCTCAAACACACAAAGAAAGGGGACATAATTTGTTTTAACAATCGAAAGAGAATTAATCAATTCGTGTGTCTGTTTGATAAGGTCGTCTGGTCCCTCCAAAACCCTGTGTCTCTTTGTCTGCTTATAACTTCTAATCGATATAAGTTATTATTATATGAACTGCATATCTTAATACAGTAGATTTCGGACTTCTCAACGGTGTGCACAAAATAACCAAGAAACAAATACTGATTTTATTCCTTGTACTGCCACCTAAAAATACCACTCGCGTCTGGTTGGCAGAAATGTCCTTTGCGAAATACACATTTTACAAAATATCGAACAATTCCTAAAAGTAGAAAGTAATAACGTATGTGTGTTTTTCCTCACCTCTACCTTGTAAGAATAATAATAGTGGTTATCTCACAAATTATGGCTTAGTGTATAGAGAGGAATATATAAGTTATTTCAAGTTGAAAGCATGATACATTTTCCATTTATAATGTTTATGACTGGACTTGAACTTAAGTATAATACCAAAATTTTCGTTTTAGTTTTAATAACAACATTATAACTTCATTGTATATTTAAAATTAAAAATCGTTAAGTGTTTCTAGCATATAATTCTTGAAATGATTTTCAAAACTTTATAAATGCAGGAAAATTATTTTGACCACAAATTGACAGAAATTGTAACACACTTGTAATAAGATTAATATAACTAGTTTTACTTACATATTAGTAAGTAAAGTTTGATTTACACTTTTAAATATTCCGTTAAATTTTTTGACCTGTTATGATTCCGTGTTCAAAAAAGAATAACATTTCTATTGTTTCAGAGGGAACTGTCCCTTTGTAGCATAGCCGTGAATCGTCGAGCTTGTAACACCAATAAATGAGTTTAGATATCCATGTTTCGTACATCACAGTTAGCTCATTGTGTAGCTTTGTGCTAAACTACAAACCAGTGAAGGAGTAAGAACATTTTGTAAGAATTTAACCTGGCTGCCAGTGATCCAATAATTCAATTAAAATATTTTTGTAACCTTTCTTCTGGTTTTCATTTTCAACCAAACATGCTTTTAACACAACAAGCCTATCGGTAAAAGACTTAAGTTTGGTTATTCGAAGTTTAATCCATCATATTTTATGTTTCTTAGTTCACTTTACTTATATTCTTACCTTAAATACGGCCCGGCATGGCCTAGCGCGTAAGGCGTGCGACTCGTAATCCGAGGGTAGCGGGTTCGCGCCCGCGTCGCGCTAAACATGCTCGCCCTCCCAGCCGTGGGGGTGTATAATGTGACGGTCAATCCCACTATTCGTTGGTAAAGAGTAGCCCAAGAGTTGGCGGTGGGTGGTGATGACTAGCTGTCTTCCCTCTAGTCTTACACTGCTAAATTAGGGATGGCTAGCACAGATAGCCCTCGAGTAGCTTTGTGCGAAATTTCCAAACAAACAATACCTTAAATACTTCATCTGTTTACCACAAATTATATATTCTAGTGACATATAATAGTTCTTTATATCAAGCAGACGCTTCTAATTATTATCCTTTATTTTCTGTCCTTCCTACACTACTTCATTATTACATAATCTTGAGGGTTTTTTTCGATAATTCACCTCACTAATTTTCTGAGTGTCACTTGTTATCTCCTTAACAATAATTTTACTGATCACAATAAAATTTACTAATATATTTCAACTTTATATTTTACTTTTCTATTCGAATAACTTATCTTCCGTGTTGTTGTTGTTTTTACTTCTAGTGAGTTCCAATCTTGGGGCTGTCACACTTAATCCACGTATTTTGTTTTACTTATCCAGCACAACCAATTTATTACAAACCCAAACATTTAACTCACTTGGTTTCCCATATTATTTTTGATGTTCTATTCTCATTTTATTTTTTTATTTATTGATTAATCTATCTTTAGGATAAATAAATAATATATTCCAGTGCACTCCTCCTTATCTTTCGATTCACACAACTAATTCCATTGACTGATTCACTTCCATTTAAAACTTTTATGAGGTTTACTCCAATAATCTGGCTTCGTATTTTATTGAATATAGCTAATTTGCCTGATATATTCCCAGTATTGTATTGCAATAAAAGTGTTAATACCCACACCAGCCGTACTGAGATACATTTTTATTTCAAGTAGGTTACTCGTCATCAAGAATGTACTGCAATTAGTTTTACTCAATTAATCCACATAACTAGTTCACTAATCTTGTTTGTTTATTTGTAGTTGAGTACAAACATACACAATGAATCATCTGTGTTCTGCCCATCGCGGGTATCGAAACCAGGTTTCTAGCGTTGTAAGTTCCCACTGGGCGCTTCACTAATCTATCTACTGTATTTCCGTGGTTCTCTATCCATTTCTTCATCATAAGTTAGTTCCACTGTCCCTGAACCTAAGCCTGTTATTAGGTAGAGTTTTTTCGTTGGTTTGTGTAATGATTTATAAATTTAATTATATTATTGTTTCCTTATTTAAATTTAGTGAAGCTCTCAATTTACTGTTTGGTTTAATAAGTTGTTTTTTAACTTACTTTCATCAGAAATGTATAATTATGTTATTATTACAATTTAGTGGTATTTCTATCAGTATCTTACTGTCTTATCTCAAAAAAGTGCACTCAAACAAAAAGATTTTTGGAAAAAACAAATGTTAAAATTTAAGACCTGAAAACAAATTGTCCTGCTCTTAACTGTAGTTAAGCAATTTCGAAAATATCTCGTAGTGAGTTTTTATGTTAACTGCGACTTATTATTTCTAACTCAATTTTACATTTCACTGAAAACTACTGAATTGATTTACTCATTGACTTATTATGTAAAATTTGCATCGTTAATTTTGCTCCAAATGTTATTCCGCACTGTTTAGTTGTCTAATTAGTCTACATTTCGCCGTTCTTTCTACAAGTAGCTTTTTAATACTTCACTGGCATTTTCCTAAAATTAATCAAACATAGTCGACCTGGCATGACCAGGTGGTTAAGGCACTCTACTCGTATTCCGAGGGTCGCGGATTCAAATTCCCGTCATACAAAACATGTTCGCTCTTTCAGCCGTGGGGGTGTTATAATATGACGGTTAATCACACTATTCTTTGGTAGAAGAGAGTAACCCAAGTGTTAGCGGTGGATGGTGGTGACAAGCTGCCTTCCCTCTAGCCTTACACTACTCAATTAGGAACGGCTACCGCAGATAGCCCACCTGTAGCTTTGCGCGAAATTCAAGACAAACCAAAGACAGTCTATAGCACTAATACATACGCTATTTTGATTATCTTTTGTCTCTTTCACAAGTCGGTATCCACCTTTTATTAACCATTGCTTGTCATCGTTCATCTACTTTTAGTTTGTTGTCTAGAAAACAAATTTTAGCAACAACTTTTACTTCAAATAATTTTATTTGCTGATATATTTCTGTCTTTATATTACGCATGTCCTATACCACTAATATATCATCTTTGTTTTTCTCTCATCATTATCTTTAATCCAACTTTTATATTACTGAGTATTTATTACACTTATCCAGTTATTCTTTCATTCAAATACTTTATTCAACTTATCTGTCTTACTACATGTATATGTCCACTAAACTTTCATTTCAAATAATTTATTATTTTCTTTTTAATCACACACGTTGTTTAATTGAGTTATATGTAGTTTCAAGACCAATCATTAATTTACAGTTACACTCCATAAATTCGGGCCATGCATGGCCAGGTAGCTAAAGCGCGCGACTCTTAATCTGAGGGTGGTGGGTTCGAATCCTCGTCACAACAAACATGTTTGTCCTTTCAACCATAGGGGCATTATGATTTACAGTCAATCCCACTATTCATTTTTAAAAGTGTAGCTCAAGAGGTGGTGATGACTTGCTGCCATCTTCCTAGTCTTACACTGCTAAATTAGGGACGGCTAACGCAGATTGCCCTCGTATAGCTTTGCAAGAAGTTAAAATCAAACAAACACAATAAACTCCAGTTACTTAGATCTTCCTGTTACCTCAGGATATTTACTTCCCTAACTCACACTTTTCTTTATTTCACAATGTCTAATTTGTTTTTTCTTTCAATTAATCAAAGTTTACGCCATTACTAATACCCCACTATTTCCTACATATATTCTACTATACTAATTTACTTATTTATTACATTTCAAACACGTAATGCACACATCACTGACCAATTACTTATCTTTTTATACAAACGGTTTACCCTAACAATCCGGGACCACCTTTCGTTACACGTGTTCTACTTCACTAATCGCTGTGTAAGCCACTGATCTATATCACAGTAAATTATTATATTCCAAATAGCATTATGTACCTCAAACAGCTGACTTTAATGATTTAAATAGTTTACCACGTGTAGCTTATCAAATATATCAGGAGTCTGCATTATCCCCAACGGAACATACCCATTCGTTGGGTCTTCGCTTCCTACCCGTAAATTTATGTGACGTTAAAAAGGTTAATGTTCCTCACATGGTGTGTTTCATTGCTTAAACTTTCCATTGTACTTTTCGATAGTAGCTTCGTTTGTTACTCTGTTCTCCACCTCCTACTCTTCAACTAGTGCTGCAGGTTCTATAATAAACAGTAAGTTACTACCTGCTATACCACTATCCCACTGTCTAGTCTCTACAGTCTATATCGAGTACGTTTATTTCCATCCAACCGTTGCCCAGTCTTTTAAGCTGTTTAACATAAACAGCTCACGGTAAATTGTGGAATTTAAAACTCCTCTGACGATTCACAGACAACCCAGCTATGTTCGTAGCTACCCTAAGACACCCGATCGTTGTTTGTTTGTAGTTTTGGTTTGGTTTGTTTTGAATTTCGCGCAAAGCTACACAAGGGCTACCTGCCGTCCCTAATTTAACAATGTAAGACTAGAGGGAAGGCAGCTAGTCATCACCACCCATTGCCAACTCTTGGGCTACTCTTTTACCAAGGAATAATCTGAAGGTCACAGATTCAAATTCCCATAACACCAAACATGCTCGCCCTTTCAGCTGTGGGGGCGTTATAACGTGACGGTCAATATCTCTATTCGTTGGTAAAAGAGTAGGCGTTGGGTGGTGATAACTAGCTGCCTTCCCTGTAGTCTTACACTGAAAAATTAAGGACGACTAGCTCAAATAGCCCTCGAGTAACTTTGCATAAAATTCGAAAACAAGCAACAAAATAAAACATATTGTTTCATATTAAAACTTATCTTTTAACCTCACACATTCCTCCCTTGTTCTGATAGTTCAAAACCTGAAATAAATATGTATTCAATTATATATCATTTACTGACCGTTTTGTAATTACTTCAACTGCGGTCAATAATCCTTTAACTGTGTTAATTTGAATTTCAGAGTCACATAAAAATGTGTTAATTTAGATTTCAGAGTCACATAAAAACTGTGTTAATTTGGATTTCAGAGTCACATAAAAACTGTGTTAATTTGGATTTCAGAGTCATATAAAAACTGTGTTAATTTTAATTTCAAAGTCACATAAAAATGTGTTAATTTGGATTTCAGAGTCACATAAAAACTGTGTTAATTTGGATTTCAGAGTCACATAAAAACTGTATTAATTTGGATTTCAGAGTCAATCTTACTCTGGGTATGCGAAACCCCAATTTCATCTTTGTTATATTGTTCAGAAAAAAACGCATATGAGTAATAATTATCATATCACTTATCGACCTAATAAGTTTGAAAAAATATAAGAATTTTTTTCAAGACGTCCACATAAAACTGTGTTAATTTGGATTTCAGAGTCACTAAAACTGTGTTAATTTGGATTTCAGAGTCACATAAAACTGTGTTAATTTGGATTTCAGAGTGTCACATAAAACTGTGTTAATTTGGATTTTAGAGTCACATAAAACTGTGTTAATTTGATTTCAGAGTCACATAAAATGTGTTAATTTGGTGTCACATAAAATTTGGATTTCAGAGTCACATAAAATGTGTTAATTTGGATTTCAGAGTCATATAAAAACTGTTTTAATTTGGAATTTTAGAGTCACATAAAAATGTGTTAATTTGGATTTCAGAGTCACATAAAAACTGTGTTAATTTGGATTTCAGAGTCACATAAAAACTGTGTTAATTTGGATTTTAGAGTCACATAAAAATGTGTTAATTTGGATTTCAGAGTCAATCTTACTCTGGCTATGCGAAACCCCAAATACTATATGTGTTGTTCCGGCTTCTGTATTGATCTTCTTCAGAAGTTTGCTGTTGACTTAGGATTTACTTATGATCTATATCGTGTAGAAGACGGAATATGGGGGGTTTTAGAGGTAAGTGACTATTGTTTTGGCGAAAACTAAACCTATAAGAAGTGTTTGTAATTGGTTTTATTACAGTATAAAATATGAGAGTTGGAGGTTGTTTCAACTCAGCAAAGGGTAATTGTAAATTTATTACCTGAATTATTAAATCTGAAAAAAATCACAATGATTAATCCCTTCGCTGCAGTTTATTAAAGCGGGGTAAAAACAACAAATGTAAATGTCTCCCGATAAAATCAGGGGCTCGATTCCCGTCGATGGATACAGCAGATAGCCTGATGCTGCTTTATTATAAGAAAAAAACACTCAACGAAGTGCAAGTACTTTTTATACAAAATTAAGTATATTATTTTTCAGTGTTAGATAAATATTAACGTCTAATTAAAATAATTCGATGAAAATATATGATGATGACTTAAGCAACATAAAAGATAAAAAATGAAATATATTTTCCTTCGAAACGTCGTAATTATCCTTTAATGAACAAATATTATAATCAATGTCGCTATGCCAAAGAAACAGTAGAAATTTCAAACCTTTTCAATAGCGAATACAGAAAATCCGGCATATATTCTCACCACTTATTCTGATAACGGTGTTTCATAATTTGCTGAATGCGAAATTAGGGTTTGGTTTCGTTTTTGTTTTGTTTTTTTCAAATCATATAAATCACTGTATACTATTAACATAAGTAACAGTCTATCAATTTTCAATTTTATGTTTTTCGGAGTGTGGGAATCCAAACTATCGCATATTTTCAATGGATGTATTACACTGCAGTATTATTTCACATATCATATTTGAAATGAATTCATTAAAAAAAATTGTATTTAATGGAAAAACGTAGTTAACTTTAGTGGATTCTTTTCAAATTTAATACACTGATAGCCCTTTATAATATTATATTATGTGTTAAATTTGTTCTAAATATGAGTCACATGAGCAAAGTATTCAACAAAAACCGCTTAATTCTTACCAAACATTTTGCGCATACCTAAGCAAAAATTCACGTGAGTTATCGTGTTCACTATATCTTCACCTAAAAGTAAAGTTCGAAACCTTGGAAATTTTGTCATTCATGTTAAAGAGAGCCTGAGCTAAAGCAGCAAAACTATAGAGTGAAAGCCCATACAAATACAACAAAAAATCATACAGGTGGACGGTTATTATTCATAGCCAACCTTTGAGTAACATTTGCTAAATTTTATGAAATTATCCTAATCAAAGGGCGTTTAACCTCACAATTAACATAAATGATGATGCCTGATACGGTTGTACCGACTACATGGAGTGATGACAAAAAACTGTTAATCTAGATTCCACGGTGTTATTATAAAGAAAGTTATTAAATAACACGGTTTTGGAGAGAAAAACTACTACAATGTGTTTTAAAGAACCTGGTTTGTTTTATAAAGTATACATCTTTTACGAATAAAAGGGTTTGGTGATCCTAAAACTAATGTTAGTTGCTATCGAGTGTCATATTTTTACTTCTTGTGGCTTGTTGGTGTGTATTGACGACAATTATGATATTTAATGAAAAACAAGTCAGGTGTGAAAAAAGATACAACTAAAAAAAGGATTCAGTGTGCGACTTAAAGGAATGAATTCGAAACTGACAACTAAATTAGTAATTACAATTATATCAGTGATGAAACTTTTCCATAAACTTGTAGAATTGATAATAATTTTCCAGTAAATATTTATTCATTAGCTAGCTAGGCCTCTTTTTTTTATTTAACTTGAAACATGATGATAGGCAAAACAAAATACGCAGCCACGCTAACTACTGAATGAATATTTGTTGTGTTTTTAATCAGAGATGGTTAAAATTTATGTTCCTCTTTAGTACCTTTTAATGTTATTTTTAAATACATATATTCCAATTAAAAATCAAAATGATTTTGTGATTTTTCATCAAATCATATAAAGAAAAATTAGTTTTCTTTTGTATAAATATCTTATATAAAAAATTTCAACAGTTATTAAGTAGATTAAAAATTAATGGGTGTAAAATGGCCATCTACGTTAAATAAAACCATATAAAATCACATTCTTTGCGGTTGCAAGATCCAACTTGAATCAGCATCCAGCCCACAAACTCATTATCAGGCACATGTTACATTTTAAGTCGTGAATCAGAAACGATTAATTGATAAATCAATTTGAAAATGAAATTTCCATTTCAGTTTGTCATGGTCCTCCGATGTTTCTATTCTCTGAAGTCTCCTTGTCCCATAAATATAAATACCATGATTTAATATATTCTCGAGTAAAGGGACAAGGAAATGGACGATAAGGAGTTTGTTGTTTATGGATTATTATAAGATTTATAAATTATTCAAGTTTTTGATGACATATTAGAATGGATCATGGAACGGACTAATAGCAGAAATTTTAGAAGAGCGAGCAGATGCTGTTGTGACAAGTTTCAAGATGAATTCCGAACGTCAAACAGTGCTGGACTTTACAGTTCCCTTCATGGAAACCGGAATAACTCTTATCGTAGCTAAACGAACTGGGATTATTTCACCAAAGGCATTTCTTGGTGAGAATTATACACTTAATACCTTTTTACCATTGTTATTTCTATGATATATTGTATCATTTTCCCATAAAAAAGCAAAAAGTATTGATCATGCCTCCTGGTATTTTTACTGCAAAATTTTATCATCTAAATATTTGGTCAATTGAAGAAAAAAATAACAAAATGTGAATTTAAAAAAATTGCCTTCTAACACGTATAAATATTCAATTCCCCCCCCAAATAAAAATGTAAATACATAATAATAAGACTAGTTGAAGTACCGTAAGGTAAACACATATTACGCTTATCTAATTTCACGTTACGTAGTCTACTGCTTTAGATATATTTCTATAGGATCATTTTATTTCATTGTCACCAGAAACTTACCGTCAAATAGTATGTTTTATTAAACAATGGATTATTAATTTCCCGGACACGATGCAATGTATTGCAAGTCCATAACGACCATGGGCTTCTATTGCCTTAGTGACTGTGGTTGCATCTCAAAATCTAAAGCAAGAGAAGTTCATAATACATCGAATTCTATAAATTTCGCTGAAATTAGGTGTTTTCTATCCTAATGCTGAACTGATATGTTTTCTAATAGAAATAAAGTATAGAAATTATGCACACATTAATATTTCTGCGTTTTTCAGAACCCTTTGACACGCTATCCTGGCTACTCATCCTGTTGGTTAGTATCCAGGTTGCTGCCTTTGCCATCTTTCTGTTCGAATGGCTAAGTCCATTTGGATATGATATGAAAATGTCACCTCCGAGAGGTAATGTTTTGTTAAGTTATTTCTTAAAACTGTCTAAAAAAATAATTAAACACGTGGAGATGTGTCTTCCTTTAAGATTAATACTACCTAATTCATTTTATTTGTTAATCCATAATGAAGTGATCACAGACACAATATTGTAAATGTTGTTGAGCTATTTGTTTGTAAGAAAAATAAAAAATGAGTCATGTCACGTCACTAAATTTAGCGAATGCATTTTGTTTGAAATTTTTTGTATCATAGATTTTTACTTAATATTCTATTGAGTAAACATTACTGTCCAAATTGACAACAAACCCAAGTTTTACTAAATTTATAGTTTACTTTTCCATTACTGTGTTGATTAGCCACTTTTTTACTGTATTAACAACAAGAAATCAGCATGGTTTAAACTAAAACAAATTGACAATAAGAGATCCCCGGATTGTTTCATTATGATCTTCGTATTTTTAATAGTGTCCACATAATCGTCAACAAAGTTTATCACTCTTACTTTTTAAAGGAATCCCAGTCACAGCTGTTCTTCATACCACTATGAATGAATATTTGTTGTGTTTTTAATCAGGGATGATTAAGTGTTACCTTCCTCTTAAGTACCTTTTAATGCTATTTTTAGAAACATATATTACTATTAAAAACTCAAGCGATTTTCCAATTTTTCATCAAATCATATAAAGAAAAATTAGTTTTCTTTTGTAAAAACGTTTTATACCAGAAATTACAACAGTTATTAAGTGCATTAAAAATAATAGGTGTACGACGACCATCTACATTAAATAAAACCATATAAAATCACATTCTTCACGGTTGTAAGATCCAACTTGAATCCATCTTGTTTCCAGCAGGTTGATCTGTGGAGACAACTCATGCATGGACAAATGTTTCATGTGGTTTTTTTCTCTACATTTTATCCTACTCTAAGCACAAAATAGTAGAAACTACAGCATATGTTTCCACTTACTTTGAAGTTATACCTTCATTTTGCTCTTTATATGAGTATTTTTTATTCAGAATGATCATAAACTTCCACATTACAATTTTATAATGCTCATCGCACGTGCGGTTGGAGATAGTAATATTCTACTTACTATCAAAATAGCTGAGTAAGTGGGACAAGATCTAATAACTGTTGTTCTATACACCCTTTTTTAATAAATGTTTGGAGAGAGTTTGACTGGGCAATGAAAACCTTTATTATAAATATATAACGTTTTAACAAGATCATGTCATTGTCGGGTACAAGTAGTTTACAGTGACACATTATATATTTAGCATGAAACGAAGAGGTCACAGGACCAGAGATTGCTTCACAACCCAGTAAAGTTATTTTGGTACCCTGAAATGCTAGCTCAGGATGGAGCTGTTTGGTTAAATTAATATAGCTTTCTTTATCCTGCGTTTATTGTTATTTTAATTGTTTGTTTTTGGAATTTCGCTCAAAGCTGCACGAGGACAACCTGCGCCATCCAACTCTAAACTAGTCAACTCGTGGACTACTCTTTTACCAAAGTATAATGGGATTGACCATGACATTATAACGACTGAAAGGGATAGCATGTTTGGTACGACAGGGATTCGAACCTGTAACCTTCAGATTGCTAGTCGAGCGCCCTAACCACCTGGCCATAATTATTAATATGTAATATCATTGTTCCATATTATGCATATATTCAAGTGTCTCTGTACACTATTTGAACTCGACACACAAACTTGTCGAAACGTTGTACATTAATGATAAAATTTTCTTCATTATCCAGTCAAGTTGTCTCCAATCGTTTATATTCCAAATCTTGGGATTCTGGTCATCAAATTTAAGTCCTGTTTAATACCTTTTTCTTTTATTCAGACACAAATAGATGATTTCTAGTGGTAAATACATCACTTTTTTTATTATTGCTATTGAGAGATAACTCATGACAAATGTCTTTGAATATCTGGTTTAAAAAAATGGTATTTAATAACGATACCCATCATAGATGGGCTACACCTAAACCCGGAGATATTTCTGCTCATACCCATCGTTCTGCTAATGAAAGATGATATAAATGCATCTCGCCTCCATGAGACTCAATAAATCGCCCAAAAAAATAACGCAATCAATTTTCTTTGAACGTGCAAACAAACTGAGTATTATATAAATATATGATCAGGTGGTATAATAAAGTGGCCAGGCAACATATCACATTTTTCTGTATCTATTTAAGCATTATATGTACATGTATAGGATCAGGTATAGAGAATTGGGCATAAAACTGCTATTTAATAGCATGCTGTTAATAGAATTACACCTATAGTAAAAAAAAATGCATGAGTATATTTTGTCCGATTAATAAAGTAACGCTACAAAGACATCATCCGCATAAACTATAAATTAGTGCTATAAAAGATCTCTCTGTATATTCTGAAAGCATTCTTCATTATAAAAAGTTGTTTCACATGAATGTCATCTATTTCCTTCACCTAGAAACAAATACGTCAATGAGGCTATGTAACTACAAAGAAACAATTAAAGCAAGTGTACAACATTTCCTCAAACAACATCTCTGAAACCTACACAAAATTACTAAATGATGACAGACCTGGCATGGCCTGGTGGTTAGGCTGTTCCAATCGCAATCTGAGGGTCACATGTTGAAGTATCCTTCATAGAGAATGCTCACGGTTTCAGCCGTGGAAGAATTATAATGTGGCGGTCAATCCCACTATTCGTTAGTAAAAGAGTAGCCCAAGAATTGGTGGCGGATGGTATTGACTAACTGCTTTCTAAATTAGGAACGGCTAGCTCAGATAGCACTCGTGTAGTTTGGCGCAAAATTCAAAACAAACACTGAAACCAAACTAACTGATGAAAGTATATTATATAAATTATATTGTTCCTCTAATGTTTCGTTGTTCTTGAAGAGAAAAATAATTAAAAATAAGGTTTACTTTTTAGCTTTACGTGTTATAAGAACTCAAATTTACCGTTGAACCACCAGGAACATATATACATATACAACTCAAAATAATCATCAAAACCATAAATAGACGGACATTAACAGTTAAGAGACCATCTTTCAATAATACAATTAACCCTAAAATAATATCTATATTATACAGAAATAAAATAAACCAACATGTAATATAACGCAAGATCAAGCTAGTTTCTGGCTCTCTTAACGATAATGACTGAGAACTTAAACCTACCTGAAAGTTTTACAGTGAACTTAAGCCTGCTATGACATCCAACTCGGAACCTATAGATGGCGGGATCAGAAACCATCGCAGAACACGCTCGCCTTTCTAACCTTGAAGAAGTAATAATGTAGCATTCAATCCTATTAAATATTGGTAAAACAGTTACCCAATTATTAGTGGTAAGTGTTGTTAACTAGCTGTCTTCCCTCTACTCTTATCACTTCACAATTAGGGACGGCTAATGCAGTCACTGTACGAATAATTTTGCGTAAAATTCAACACACACACAACCAAAATGTGAGCTTAAAGGTGTTAACATGCCCTTCCATAACATATAATATCTTTATAAGAAGGGGTTCTTGATGACTCAGCGGTAACTCTAATGACTTATAACACTAAAAATCGGGTTTTAATACCCGCGTTTTGCAGAATCGAGATGACCCATTGTGTAGCTGTTCTCTTAACAACAAACAAACAAACGATTAGAAAGGTGTAATTGTTGGTTCTTGCTGTTTTTGAGAACATGAAAAAGTATACATTATGTTATTAAAATCTATTACTCTTATAAACCAGTATTTGATGTAGAATTATGAAGTGGATGCAAATAGATCAAACAAAATAGAATCAAAGTGAATAATTTTTTCTTTGCGTCGACTACTTATCCACATATGAATATTGATTTATATTTCATACTTATATATTTTACGATGCAATTTTAACAGTATATTTTAATGGCATATGATCTGAACTTAACATTCATTTAAGAAAGGTAAATGTATATATATATATATATATATGTATATATATTACGTTTTCATCAAAATAGTTTATTAGAATTCAAAAATTTTGTACTGTGCTTTTCAATCACTTACTGAGTTTTTATAACTTATTACTTCTTATGTTTTCCCAAATGTTCACCAGTAAGTCACCAGTAGATTGACGGATTTGCAACACTAGAATTCGGAGTTCGATTCCTCGTAGTGAACAGATAACCTATTCTGTAGCTTGCGCTGAAACAAACTCACAAGCTTCCAAAATAATAGACTTGAATTCAGACAGAGACTCATCATCAATTATATACGAATACCAGCGTAAAGGCCTGTCAAAAATGACGGAAACCACTGGGAACTAAACTTGTTCCGTGTATAACTGACAATACATAAAATAAATAAATAAATGAAACATAACGTATCCTTTCACAAGAACATGCTGCATATTGTTCCTGAATCCACAACATATAACTGAGCAAACATTCCACATATTGGTGCCTTTGTAAAAAAGATTATAACATACGATGACCATGTGATTACAAACACACCTGTTCTTTTGAGGGCAAGCCGTTCTCTTCCATTCATATAACTGATGTCGTCAGTTTGTTTTAACTGAAGTCTTTCGTAATAATTCCCAAGCATAAATTTACGCTAATTTTTAATTATTTTTAACAACCGTTGATAGGGTACGAATGCACTTCCGTGTATACTATCACGGGGTTCTTCCCGGCTTTTCTATTCGGATCCTACATAGCTAGAAGTCTTAATGAAGTGGATGATATGGTGTTACACACATAGAGCCATGCCTGATATAATTCTGAAAACTCTATCCTTTAACACGCTTTTATACGGCAGAAAAAGTGTTGAAATGTAGGAGAGGAGCTTTTTATGCCTATGTTAATGATTAAATACAACTAAAATGGAAATTGTTACTCAAAAGAGGAAGTGTTATAGGAGAAAAAGTGGAATTGAACTTGTTTACCTCACAATATTCGGAGAAATCAAGCGTGGCTGACCGACACTTGGCTTTTATATATATTAACGTATGTTTCTGCTTAGGTTTTTCTTACGTTAATCGGTATAAAAGGGCTTAGTTTATAAAACATTTATTGATTTATTACATGACTAAACATTAAAGTTGTATATCAAATACATGGTTTTAGGACGTTTGATTACTGATCTGTAAAAAAGATATAATAGGGAAGATTATATTCATATTTCGTAATTTTAAATAAAACCAAGAATTAATTTTGACGCACTAATCTATGAAAACGACGTATCTTGAAACATCAAGTGGCCAGAAACACAGTGGTTAAATGTTAACCAAAGTAACATAAATGACAAGCATATAGTTTGAAGTATAAGTAAATGATTAAGATAAATATAGATGTAACGAATTATGTAATCAATGTCTCTTTGGGGAGTTAATTACAGAAGATGATTCTTTGTTAGCAGAACATGAACCAAAGGCCCTCACGCTAACCACTAAACAATAGCTGGCCTTGAAATAATATAATAAAATATTTGAAAAAGTATAACGGCCACATTTTATCAAATATTTGTGTTTAAATAGCAATGTAGTTCAAATAAGTTTTAAATAAAATTCTAACACTTACTGATACAAGCAAAGATATATGTTTGTTTGATTGAAGTTAAACACAAAACTACGCAATGAGCGATCTGTGCTCTTCACACCACAGTTATTGAAACCTTGTTTTTAGCGTCCTAAGTCCCCAGATATAACGTTGAGCTACTTGGGGGAGGTAGATCAAAGTGCAAATTATTTATTGGTCATACAAAGTAAAATTGTTTGTTTCTATATTCACACAAAGTTACAAAAGGGTTAATCTGCTAGCCTTCCCTAATTTTGAACTGATTAACCATTCAACAGCACCCACACCGACTCTTAGACTAATCGAAAAGTGGGATTTGACCATCACTCTTATAACGCATCTACAGCCCTTAAGTGTAAAGACTCGGCTCAAATTGTCCGGCACTAGGCTACTCCTGATCCCTAAAGTAAAACTGAAAACCGTGTCGTACTGCATGCAGCGGGTATAAAACAGTCTTGGATAATTTCACAATGCAAGTTTAATACAAATACAGACAATGAAATTCGTGAAACCCACTTGAAGTAAAAAATGTTTCTCAGAACTGCTTGTATGGGTATTAAAACTTTTACTGGTAAAGCAGAGAACAACGTTTTGGTCTTTTGAAGAAGACTTAATAAGGTAACTAGAATGCAGCTAGAAGTAATTTTAAAACCTTTATTTTTTTAGCAACATATGCACTTAATTTTACACGGAGAATTAACATTGCGTTATTTTCGAGAATGTAGTTAACGTGTAAAGTATGATAAGTAGTACTTGGAATCCAAACAAAAAGAAGATTACAGCTTGCTACACAGATTACAGCTTGCTACACAGATTACAGCTTGCTCCACAGATTACAGCTTGCTACACAGATTACAGCTTGCTCCACAGATTACAGCTTGCTACACAGATTACAGCTTGCTACACAGATTACAGCTTGCTACACAGATTACAGCTTGCTCCACATTTTTGTAACTTAAAAACCCAATATTACTTTTATGAGCTTATAAAGGTCCGATAACATTACTATTCAAACACGCCGTAAGTAGTGAGGTATTTTGTGATTTATTATGTTTAATTAGAAAATACTTGAGAGGTAACTACATTTTACAGGTCATCATCTCTTTAGGTCCAAAATATCTTTTTCATAACCTGTAACAGTTATGTAACTTTAAAAACTATATAATTATTTTATTGCATAAAAGTCATGTATGTTGTTTGACCTCTCTATAATTATAATTATATTATTTATATAAGGTTTATAAACATATAGAATTTTATCCACTTCCCTGCAAGATAATACAGTTAAGGTGATTTTTAATGAATTAATATTTTTCCTATACATAATATTTTCTATCTATTATGTTATGTTTTGCGTTATAACTTAAAAATAAATGTTTTAAGAAACACCTTTTGCTATACAATCATGTTAAAAGTACCCTTTGAAAATAATAACATATTTTAATCAGTTTTGGAATATCTTCAACAAGTGATTTGTTTTCCTTCAAAATTAGTTCAACTTATTGAAAGCAACCTAATTACAGGTATCGCAGCAGATATGATTGCAAAATGATTACAGAAAAACAATTACTACAAATAAAATACACCAGGCAAATTTATTTGTGTAAAAGTTTATTAAACTGTGTAGGCAACAAAACTTTTTGGCGATAACACATTGTATTTATATCTTGAGACATGAATAACTAACATAGAAGGAATGACTTAAACCTTGAATTATAGTGTCAATAATTCCGTGTAATATTCCATTCTTATAAACTTTTGTCATTGGGTAATAATTCTTGTTAGATACACCAATGAGGTCAGAAGGGATACGATATTCACTCTCATATGGCATAATTTCTCTGCTTATCAATAAAAGTGTTAATACCCATACCAGCCGTTTTGAGATACATTTTTATTTCAAGTAGTTCTCTCGTCATCAAAAATTACTGGATAAAGGTTTGCCTTTAGAAGTTTTCCAATATTCTTTGAGGGTGTGTGTGTGTATTTTTCGTATAGCAAAGCCACAAAAGGATATCTGCTCAGCCCGCCGAGGGGAATCGAACCCCTGATTTTAGTGTTGTAAGTCCGGAAACATACCGCTGTACTAGCGTGGTGCATTTTTTTACGAACGTGGTTACAGGTTGTTGAGTGGAATGTTACACAGAAGGCACTCCGCGATATAGAAATTACTTAAAATAAACCTATAGCCGAAAATCAAGTGTGCCATTCCAAAACATGCATCTATATTCAAAACTGGATAGTTTGTTGAACTCGCTCTCAAGTCATCTCAAGTATGCAGGCTGTGATATGAATGAAAGTTAGATTCAGCAGTATTATCGCCCTCTATTGACACTTTCCGATGGCCAAAGATTCGTTTTTCCCAAGATGTCATTGTCATATCTACAATGAATTATTGTTCTATTTTGGATAGCACTCATTTTACTGGTGTTCGAACAACTAATAAATTTTATTAGCAATCTGTTTATTTATTATTTCTGGTTAAGAACTCATATGATAATTGTTTAATTTATTCTAAATATCCTTTATGGAATAGTTTTATCTTCCAAAATAGTTCATAATTGTTATATCACTAAAATACAAGATTTTCAAGCAAATTTTGCATTTTGGTCAGGAATCTGTGAACATGTTGATTAGAGCAGATAACTTATATATCAAGATTGCCCTAGGTTTTGTTTCAGTGTGGTTGAAAATATGTCCGTTAGACAGATGTTATTAATGTCTCTCTTTGTTTTGGACATTCGCGCAAAGCTGTATAAAATATATATGGACTGAAACGATAAACTGGAGCAAGAGCATCTACTCAGTAATACCCACCGCCAACTCTTAAACCACTCTTGTGGTATTTTTAGGCCAAACTGAATTACTCAAATAATATTAGATAAGTACCCCATGAAACGGGAAGATCCGTAGGATACCGTGCAGTTAATTTAGTTAAAACTGAGTTATAGTAAAGAAAGAAACGCACTAACAAAGACAAACGATGTGTGTGTACTTGTTTATAGACAGTGCGTGATCTTTCAGCTGTCCTCCAGAGGCACAGCGGTACATCTGAGGACTTATACTTTTAGAACCCAAATTTCGATACCCGTGGTGGACAGAGCACAGAAGATCCTTTGTGTAGCTTTGCGCTTTATAACAAACAACCAATCAATCATCTTCCCACTGTAATAGTGAGTTGATTAAACTGGCTTTCTACCCTTGAAATGTGATCTCGCTAACCTAATCACTCTAGATCCGTGAAATAAATGTTTCAATTTAACATTTCTTACGTAACGGGAAACTTTTGATTTACTCATGGTGCCCCTCAGTGGCACGATGGTATGTCTTCGGACTCACAACGATAGGAACAAGGTTTCGATACCAGTGGTGGGCAGAGCACAGATAGCCCATTGTATAATTTTGTGTTTAACTACAACAAAGGACCGGCAGGGCCAGATGGTTAAGACACTCGACTCGTAATCTGAAGGTCACGGGTTCGAATCCTCGTCACGCCAAACATGCTTGCCCTTTTAGCCGTGGGGGTGTTATAATGTTTCGGTCAATCTCACTATTCGTTGGTAAAAGAGTAGCCCAAGAGTTGGCGGTGGGTAGTGATGACTAGCTGTCTTCCCTCTAGTCTTACATTGCTAGAGTAGGGACGGCTAGCACAGATAGCCCTCGAGTAACTTTGCGCGAAATTCAAAACAAACCAAACCAAAACTACAAACAAACAATGCCTATGGTGACTAGCTCTTAGCCACGTGATGGGTGTTTCTGTTAAAAAGGGGGGATTTGTAACCTCAGGCTATCATCCGAACTACCATTAATTATTGAACACTGATCGTCGACATTCATGCATAATGTAATAGTACAGTCCTTTCACTCATTAGTAGAACACGTGTTATATCTAACAAATTTCAAAGGAATAAAAGTAACTAAAACGATTTAAAATTCAAAACTTGAAAATTTCTACATTAAACAAGAAGGTACAAAAGGCATGGTATACCCACAGTCCACGCGTTCATCGAATAGTATAAGTTTACTATCACTCTGACCCAAAGAACAAAGAAATGTTCCCCCCGCTGGGACAGCGGTCAGTCTACGGATATACAACTCTAAAATCAGGAGTTCTATTCCCCTCGGTGAACACAACAGATGGCCCGATATGGCTTTGCTATAAGAAAACACACACAAACAAAGAAAGATTTTCTTTGCAACAAGAGTACGTGAGCGTGGGTGCCCGTAGGAAAGGATAAAAGCTCCTCACATTTCACAGAAACACTCGCACGTATTATAATGTGAACTTACCATCGCAGTTAAACTAAATATTTTTATGTGCTAATTATTTCAACTGTAAGTTTACATTTGTGTTTAAGCACACATAACACATATTATTTTAGTCTGTTGGCTTACACTGTACAAGTTGATTCATCCCTTACATATGTTTTACTCGCATTGAAAATATTTCTATGGGCGTCCATGGATACAAATCATGGAGCCTTAAGATCTACAGTATGGCACGCTAACTAATAGGCCACGCTCAGCCCAGATGATTTAAAGAACAATGAGTTTCTGAGGTAGAAAAATGAATATTTAGCAGAGCTACCCTGAAGTATATTGTTTATTTGTCGGCGTCACTCCAAAAACACATTGTAATCACTTAGAGATATAACTGTTTTACAATAGCTTAAGACACTTCGTCACAAAAAACAACCTCTCTAAACGTTGCGCCAAATTTTGAAATTTTATGTTCCAGAAAACGCTGATTGGTAGAAATAAACTACTTGACTCAACTATTCACAATATTAGTTTTCAGATTTAAAGTCTATAAAGTGCAAAAGAGATACAGTACTATAAAACAGTAATGATTTTTGAGGTTTCAGCGTTTCCATCTATTCCAGAATCAATATTATACAATTTGCTTTTTTTTAATCTAATTAAATTTTGACCTCTTAGGTCACTTGTCCCTTTAATTAGTGTTTTTTTTCACTTCCAGTTAATATGATTTGTTTTATCCGGGCCTGCATTGACTATACATATAAACTGACACAAGCCTATGGAACGTGTTAAATGTTCCATTTCTTGCTTGTAACACTGTTGTTATTAGAGAATGCTGGGTACAAACGAAATCATATGAGGCTGTTCGAAAACAAATTAAACTAACTATTGAGCCCGGCATGGCCAAGCGCGTTAAGGCGTTCGACTCGTAATCCAAGGGTCGCGGTTCGAATCCCCGTCGCACCAAACATGCTCGCCCTTTTTAGCCATGGGTGCGTTATAATGTGATGGACAATCTCACTATTCGTTACTAAAAGAGTAGCCCAAGAATTGGCGGTGGGTGGTGATGACTAGCTGCCTTCCCTCTAGTCTTACACTGATAAATTAGGGACGGGTAGCGCAAATAGCCCGTGAGTAGCTTTGCGCGAAATTGAAAACAAACAAACTTCAAACACTGGACTTGTTTAGTGCATTAAAGTAACTTCAACTTTGGACTTTCCATTTGCAGTCTGGAAAATTAAACATTAGGTCATGTCCTCGTTTATGTCCCCACTAGTACAGCGGTAAGTCTACGGATTTACAACGGTGGGCTCAACAGATAGTCGATGTGGCTTTGCAATTAGAAAACACTCACTCTCCGCCTTTACTTGAAGAATATTCTTCTGAAAGTTACTGGTTTGTGTAAAAATACGTTAATAAAACAAAAATTCGAGTCATTGAAATAAACGTTATGAATTTTCTGGATGTTTTTAACCAACAGTGTCCAACTTAAAATATTCCGTTCACTATGATCGAAAAAAAATACCAGGTGTAGCCTAGTGGTCAGTGTTCCGGGCATATGAATTCGAGGAATGATTCGTGTACCATTGTTGCAAAAATTTCCTTTGTAATTTGAGGCCGTGGGTTTACTATAAGAATAACGGTTAAACCCAATATTCAATCTGACAGGTGTAGTCAAAACGTTGGTAATGAGTACAATTGATTAGCTGTTTTCCATCTGGAGTACCAACTCAAACGTAGTGACGACTTACCCAGATAAGTCTTTAATACAGTTTCACTAGCAGTTCTAAAGCAGCTAATATAAAAATAGTTCCAACACCTTCCAACTCTATAACGTGCATCCGACAAAATATTTTAATATTCCAGTTAAACTTATCAAAACCAAGTGTCTGAAGGCAAATACATTAATTATTTATATATATCCTTTGTGTATTTTGCTGGTTCCTGATAAAAAAACGAATGATGTTAGAATATTAATACACATTATTAATTTTCGTATTATATTTCCCACAATTCTTTAGGTCAAGATAAACTTTCTGAGATATTCATGAGCATAATATTCTATTTAATTCTCTGTGAATCTTTGTTTTAAGCCATCAATACAGTCTTTGGAACTTCAACGAGTTAGAGATTTATTGAGGTAATTTCACTAATTCATGACTAGTTAAGGCGCTCGACTCGTATTCTGAGGGTCGCGGGTTCGAATCCCAGTCACATCAAACATGCTTGCCGTTTCAGCAGTGGGAGCGTTATAATGTTTAGGTCAATTCCACTATTCTTTGAGTAGCTCAAAGAGTAGCTCAAGAGTTAGCGGTGGGGTTGTGATGAATAGTTGCTTTCCTTCTAGCCTTACACTGGTAACTTAGGGACGGCTAACGCAGATAGCCCTCGCGTAGCTTTGCGCGAAATTTAAAAAAACAAACAAAGAAACATTACTCGTTTTACTACATATATTTTTATATAGCCCGAACTTAATGTCTTTGAAAATTGTCTATTGAGATATCAAGCTCTGTACTTATGACCTACATCATTTGAAGTCCAGAAAAATCCTTAGAATTAAAGAGTATCTACACTGGTACTAAAATTACGTAGTATCATAAAGCAGTAGCATGGTACTTTAAAATAGTCAATAAACACAAAATGATTGCTTTGTGCATATTTTTGTACCTCTTTATGTACAAACTAACAAAGTCTCAGCTGCTAATAAGTCGAAGGCGACAATTATAAAGATTGAAAACTTTGTTGTGTTTTTTTGCATTATTATCGAAACGTGATTGAGCACGAGAACAACATAAGCTTGCATATTACCTTTGTTAAAGATAGGTTTCTCAACTGCATAAACTTGTGGTTCCTTATGAAATTTGAAAAATAGTAGAAATATTTCAACCACATGTTGCCAAAGGAATATAAGAATATATATAAACACCAGAACGTTTAAGTTCACTTCAATGTTGTTAATTAACAGTGAAAATTGACTTCAAAATTAATAAATTTCAAAAACAGACATCTTCCAAGTTGACCAAAATACTAACTGTTTGTTATATCAAAATGTTAGAATATTTTTGCTCGCCTAGATGTAATATTAAGAACAACAATATATCACTTTAAAAATTGTTAAAGTAAAGCTACACTATGGGCTATCTGTGCTCTGCCCACTGCATTTATCGAAATGCAGATTCTAGACTTGTAAATCCGCAGACATACCACTGTGCTACTGATGGGCGATGTTAAAGGCTTCTTTTGTTGTTGTTTTGAATTAAGCACAAAGCTACACAATAGGCTGTATGTGCTCTGCCCAACACGGGTATCGAAAACCTGTCTTTAGCGTTGTAAGTCTTCAGACATACCGCTGAGCCACTGGGGGGCTTAAAGGCTTCTAATAGTGTATTTCATTACGTCTCAAACAATATCTATGATAAAAAACAACAATTATATATTTTTAATTCGGGTTATATCATTTAATTCTAGTTTATCTGCATGTGTCTCTTTTTTTTTTTTTTTTGTAAATCTAACTTCCGGACCTCTTTATTAACTCTGACGTTTGTAAAAGTTTGCTGAATCGAATTAAATGACGCTATTGAATTTTATGTCTACGATAGCTTGTAAAAATAAGAATTATAAAATTGATTAAGAGTTTAACAATTACGAGGTCCAAAGAAATGTCAGAACTGTAAGATAAAAGCCAGAAATGTGGATTCCCAGTTTTGATTTAAGCTGCAACTTTTTGGGTGTCTTAGAGTGTTCATCTCATAGATTTTTTTTATCAAATATTCGAATATATACAAAATGTTTGTCTTTTCTCAGTGTTTTAACTTTTTTATTTACATGTTTTATCTTATAACCTTTATTTTTTTAGACCACAAGTTCTCTCTTTTCCGAACTTACTGGCTAGTTTGGGCTATACTGTTTGGTGCCAGCGTTAACCTTGATTGTCCTCGGGGATATACGGCTCGTTTTATGTCCAATATCTGGGCCATGTTTGCTGTGGTCTTTCTCGCCATCTATACTGCTAACCTAGCGGCATTCATGATCACGAGAGAAGAATATTATGACCTGATTGGCATCGAAGACAAGAGGGTGAGTGTGTTAACATTAGTGATACTATAATGAATTTTCGTTCAACGTCATAAAGATGACATATGAAACAATGTCTTCCATTAAAATTTTGAAAATGTGAAGAAGTAGCGAAAAAAGAATATAAAACACAAGATAATGGAGGCACAACACATATATTGCGTACGCTAATAAAGTTCAAATAACGTTTATAATTCTTCCTTGGGTATTATGAGGCACAACATAAATAAATAGTCCCCTTCAGACTAATTTCCTTGGAAATCACAGAAACTGATTCATTCAATAAGCAGAAAAAAAAAATTGTTTTCAGACATAACTCATGAGATTATATATTTTTGTTTCCTCTTTATCAAACCAAATACGTTTATCAAGCCTTACTTATATTAAATTATGTTACAGTAGTGAAGGTATCTGATACTTCTTCCTACGGTTTCTCTCAGAGAAAGCTCATTTGAACCTGAAATACTTACAAGTGTATAAAGTCACTAAAAGGAACATGGCTTTCTTGGTTGGATTACTAGAAGTTTGTGGAATTTCAGAATTAGATTAGGCTTAGTGAAAAATTAAATTAAGGCTAACTATTAGTATTTTACCAGAAAGAAGACAGACAAATAATATTATCTTACTATATTGAAAACAATGGAGAAAAAAAATGTTTTTACTTTATTCAGTTTCTTCTCGATATCATAATGGTTCTTTTCAAACTGTTCTCCTTTCCTTTATATGGTGTAACAAGTTTAATGTTACTTAATTACCTTGACTGATTTACTTTTAACGTAGTCACCCGGTATACATCTGCATTAATCAAGTTCTATGTTATAATTCTCTCTTACTTTTTCGTTCGAAGAAACTAAACTACAACATTTTTTTATCGAGTATACATATTGTAGTTATTAACAAAAAACGTGTCGGCTGAAAATCACCTTGTAAATTTTTTATTGCTCGGTCACGACGAAACACTTAAGAATCTTAAAAGTTTATCTTGTTTGGGTGAATATAAATATTAGATCAATTCCAACTTCGCTGGCGTTAGTAAATTTATATCTCTGTTTTCAAAGTCCCTGGTAACTTTATCTTTTAAATTTTAATTTATGTTGGCATTCTGGGAAGGAGAATTCTGGCTAAAATACGTGTTTGTATAGTATATATACATAAGAATGAACACATGCGTTGGTTAAGTTTGTTTAGCACGTGGTATTGACAGATCCCTGGAACAAAATCGGGTTTTTTATTAAAATATACGTTGTTGTTTTTTTCAGAAAGTGAGGTGGGAGCTTTATGCGGTACATAAATAAGACTAGATATCAGTGAAACTGTGTGTGTTTTGATATGGAAATGAGATGAAAGGTGTATTTATATAAAACTAATAACTACACTATGTTTCACGATCTTGTTTTAACAAAGTGAGACTGTATTGTAAAGTATGCGTACAACATATACTTTATCTAGAAACTCAATCTACACTGCATTTTGCAGAAGAAAAATGTGTCGTACTAGAATGTTTTAAAACATGTTAAGTGAATTTTTCTTCGTTTTATGAATTTTAACTTTTGAACAAAGTAAGCTATCTACATAAGTGTATACATTTTGTTTTTCTTTGTTGTTTGAAAGATACTATAAATTGAAAGGTATGCATTTGTAAGTAGGTTCCTCTGCTGAGCTGATACAGTGGAAAGTCTACGAACTTACAAATCTCAGATCAGGGGTGCGATTCCCCTCGGTGGACACAGCAGATGGCCCGATGTGGCTTTGCTATAAGAAAACACACACATTGATAGATAGGAAATCGATGCTAATACAAGAAAACTTATCTGTATCGAAATATGTTTTTTTGTGTGTGGAATAGAATACTTTTGTTTTAATGTAGTCTTGCGTTGCAAGTTCTATATTTTTATTGGGGCATATTTTCATTTTTGAACGCGTTATGTTTCTGTGCAACATAGATCCTCTATTCATAACAGCTATAGCATCAAATTTATCTGCTACAAACTATTGGAAGCAAATTTTTTATACAGAGTTATTAATCCGAGTATTTGCTCTAAGAAAAGGAAGTTTACGCCAGTGATTAGTGATAAACTATATATATATAAACGTTTTAAGTTTTCTAGTTGAAATATGTTGCTTCAAATTTAATCAGTCATCACAAATTTTGTTTATAAATCTACTGTAAAATCTGTTATTTACTACTTTTAGTTGTAATCTCACATCTTTCATTAAAAAACATTAAATTTCTCTCATGCAGGCTACTTATGAAACATTTATTCAGTCGTACCTAAACAAGGACGTGCATTTACTTTTATTGTACAAAGGGTTTAATACGTTGTATTAAAACGATTTTGTAACGTCACCAATTCGTTATAGCCCATGTTGCCACATCCAATGATGCTCTTTCTAACGACAAATATTCTCGAACGATGACTCCTGCAGTGTAACTTCCATGTAAAAATTTCACTATGAAAGTATTATATCCAAAACACACCATTCCTCCCTGTGTGCTTTTCGTAAACCATTTAAGTATACAACGACGACGATTTCTCAGCGCCCATTTAACAGTCCGATCGCACAGCAATCCATAAACAGTTTAACCGATACGCTTTTCATGAAATAGTATATATGATTACACGTTTCGGTCTCCAGCTGTTTTCCATACGTAGTTATTGAACGGAAAAAATAGCTGGAAGCCTTGTCTTTACGTCTTTGTATAATACAAAGGATCCAGAACATTGGTATTATAGTAACTAAAGTTCATTTTGAGGTTTGTACGCATTCTCTTGATCCCTAAATTGCCAGAGATCAGCATCCAGAATGATCATAAATCATTTTGAAAAAGGTTTTCGAAATGCAATGCACCACTTCTGAATTTTTTTTAATCCATTGACTGCTAGACAGTAATACGAGACTTGCTACAGTTACAAAAGTATATGTACTCTTACCCGAGCGGTACCACGTCCTGCTATTCTTCCCAGCTAGATATCGATCGTACAGTTTTATACACGTGGCCTTACCTTCCTGGATATGTCGTGGAAGCAGTTTATGTTGATTTTTCAAATGGGGATCCTTCTTCATTATGTTTCGTATTGTTGCATGGGAGACGTAGATGGCTTTTGCCGTTGCTTTTTACGTTTATGAATTCTGACCTGCTACAAGACGTTTCGTATTGCTTATGCTAAGAAGGATTTGTGGGAGGTCTCTTTCTTGACGAGCCTTGCTTTAAGTTAATCTATATTATTTTGTTTTCCATTGCCACAAAGCACAAGGGATATCCTCATCTTGGAAATTCCAAATCCTTAAACTGAACACAACTTTATGAACTGAGTACGTATGAATATTTTGAGTCCAAAAAGACTGTTGTATACCTTTCCCAAAATCGATCACCACATATGAAACAAAAGTTTATTTGTTTGTTTTTGAATTTCGTGCAAAGATACTCAAGGGCTATCTGCGCTAGCCGTCCCTAATTTAGCAGTGTAAGACTAGAGAGAAGGCAGCTACCACCCACCGCCAACTCTTGGGCTACTCTTTACCAACGAATAGTGGGATTGACAGTCACATTATAACGCCCCCACGGCTAAAAAGGCGAGCATGTTTGGTGCGACGGGTATGCGAACCCGAGACCCTCAGATTACGAGTCGCAAGCCTTAACCCACCTGGCCATGCCGGGCCAAGAAACAAAAGTAGTGTTGTGTTAATAACCGATGGTGGTTCCTACTTTCACAAACACACAGTAATTAGTAAAAGTCCCAACAAAATACAGTGTGACTGGCGCGAAAAGATTTTCAGTGTTACATATTACTGACAATCGTTCCTGAAATCCATGAGTAAAAGCAAAGAAGTATTCAAAACAAAAAGATAGAATCTTCTTAATAGATCGTTTCATGATAAATATTTGTGGATGATAAATGTGTGTATAAATTAATAGAGAGGTGTGACGAGCGAGATTGTTTCGAGGTAATAAGGATTTACCAAGGGAAGCGTGTTGAAATAAAGAGATAGATAATTCGAGAATAATTGTCGGGTAATAACGTAACAAGAATATTGTGATAAATGGTTGAATACTGTAATCGTTTGTTTCAAATGGAATATTGTAATGAAAACAAAGACGATACTGAAATAACAACGAAAGTATTATTAATGTAGATGAAACTGCTGTTAGAAGTAACAGAAAAAATGGCTAAGGAAGTAGAGTGAGATTGAGGCAAAATCAAAAGCACGTGAATCACAAAAGATAAAAGAATCACTGGTAGATAAATTAGGTGTGTATTTGGACAAACATTGTTAGGTTTAACGCTGATCGTCAGAGAGAACTAAAATGGATGTCAAATATTACATAGCTAAAGAAGCTGAATTGGTTAGTTTGTTTGCTGGATTTCGCGTATAGGGCCATCTCCGCTAACCGTTCCTAAATTTGAAGTGCTAGACTAGAGGGAAGGCAGGTAGTCAAAATATCCACAGCCAACTCTTGGACTACTTTATCAACGAATAGCAGAATTGATTGTCACATTATAACACACCCAAGGCTGAAAGGTGAGCATGTTCGGCAGTGGAATCGAGCCCCAGATGTCAGGTTGAAAGTCTATTGCCCTAATTACCAGGCCATGCGAAACATGACTATAAATCAAAAGTATATGGAGATAAAAACATGCAAAAATGGATTAGAGAATTATTTTGAAATAAGGAATGTTCGGATACTGAATAGAAAACATCGTTCAGGAGAAAAACATTTTGCATAGGGAAAAACATTTCGAATAAAAATGTGGTACTGAAAAACGAATGTGTCGAAATTAAAAGAAAAAGATGGGTAAAAGAATTCATTTAGGATAAATAACGGGATGCTAAGAAGGAAGTATATTATGATATATTCATATTAAGTAAAAACTAGACAAAATTTCGGTCTAACACATGACATATTCCGATGCTGACAAGATCTATAGAGAAATATTAAACAGATATAGAAATAGTCGAAAATACAATTTGAAGTTAAACTGGGACAGAAAGGATTGAAATCGATAGGACACTTTTATCGAGATTAAGGCACAGAGAAGAAGGTTAAAAGGGTGTTGCAACAAAGGTACGGGAATGTAAGAGGAATTCGTTTCTAAAAGAAGTAACAACGAACAGGAAGAATCTACCTAGATAAAGACTGTTGAAATACAGGGACTGACGCTTGAAGTGGGTTTGATAGAAACTAAGGAAAACTTGCATTTGGAAAAAAAACAGTAAAAACTAAGAAATAGAACCGAAGGTAAAGCAAATAAATGTTTGAAAGAATAGGCAATACAAGGTAAATAACTTTGGATTGAAAATGTAGTTATAGAATATACGAACAGGAAAATTAACAGGATTAGAATCCAGTAAAACAAATGAAACTTTTATCATATTGGGAAGGCAATGGAGAACTGGGTAGGTTTATTAAACCCGTGAATGAAAGAACAAACAAATATCAGAATGTTTTTAAAGTAGGATAGAATAGAAAGAGGAAAGAAATAAATAGAATAGAAAGGTAGATGTCATTTATACAGGCATACACGTCTTTTTTTCAAATCTATTGTAGCGAACAAACTTGGATAACTATACTAAGAAAAACTACTGCAGATGCAATGCTTCAACAAAATATAGGCATCTTACACAACTATATTTACTTTTCTATTATTAATATATAGAAATAGCGTTTCAGATAGACTGATTACCAATGTTAACCGAAAAACTTTGAACAGAAAAACCTCAAAACAAAGTTTGTCAGAATAGTAGTTTGTTAGTGCTTTTCATTGCAAAAATACATAAAATCTCTGTTCATCAAGGAAAATCGATCCTTGAATTTTAACAATGGAAACCCCTGAGCTTACCGCTGGTCCACCGAAAGATGAGAATTACCAAATAAACTATATATATAGGAAAATTAAAACATTTTACTGTAGGGGAAAGAAATGAATTAAAGGTATATAGAAATTAAAATTGTTGTTGTTTTGGATTAAGCACAATTGGCTATTTGTACTCTGTCCATCACGGATATCGAAACCACATTTTTAGACTTGGTAGTCCGGAGAAATACCGCTGAGCCACTAGGGACAGATTAAAATTCATACTTTGCCGGTATGATTTGTTATCTTTTCAAGTGCAAGGAAATACTGTGGGTAATTTACGTTGTGTCCATGAACCATACATTTTAACATCATAAGCACGAATCATATCTCGAACTGTAACGTTATAAACCCTTAATCGTACTACTGGGTTTTTAGAAAGGAAATAAAGTGTTGCTTATTTAAAAATTTCTAGCATGGAAAACAATCGCAAGTTGGGATAGAAGAATTGCTGAGGTACGATGAAATGAGGGCAAAAACAGGGATTCCTTCTCTTACTCTGGTAGCCAAGATATTTATTTGGACATAGATAGTCTTGGTTTGATTACTATGAGTATTTCAATCAGAGATAAATGTATCCCTACAAAAGACTGGCATGCATACAGAAAGTGTGCAGAGAGGAAAGGTTGACTCAGTATTTAAAATAATGTTTTAGAATATTGTCACAAAAATGCTTTTGGGAGAAAAGATTTGAGAAGACAATCTAATATCTATTTTTCACATAAACAAATAAGAATAATCACATATCTTTTGTGTTCTACTTTGAAAAAATTCAAAACAGATGCAACTGTGACAAGTAGTTCATTCATTTATTGGTTGTTAAGAGCATGGCTTCGCATTGTGCTATCTGTACCTTGCCTTCAGAGTTACCGCTGAGCCGCTGGGATGTGACAGTAGCTAAACAGTAGAATGCGGACTGAGTGTTATTTCTTATATCACTGAAAGTGAAGTTTGATAACAGAATTCTTACCTTTTTTACAGTCAGGTACCTGACAAAAATCTCAATATTGTTATTCTATTTTACGGTCTTAATATAAAACCCCTCAGTGTGGATTCCTGTACGTGGTGAGGGGACCTCCCAGGGAAGATTCTGTTTTGTCTGGTTACCTTCTCTGGGATCTAAACATCCACCCACGTGTTTGCCGTGCCTGGCGACCCGTGAATGGGAGGAGAGAATCCTGGTGCTTGAGGGGTCCAACCCTAACACACCATGTTGGCCTTGAATTCCTGTAGACGGGCGGCCTTTGGGTGGCCCCCCTTGGGTCAATCGGTTGGTCCACTTGGGCTAGAGTCAACCAAGTACGAGTGTTGGAAGTTCTCAACGGATGTTGTGGACATTGTGCCTGATGCTGGTGTTTGGGTATAGTGCTCACGAAACCCTGGCATTGCTGCATTGTCCTTGCATGACACTGTAGTGCGTCCCCTAGTAGGGCTCCATGGTGGATGGGGTTAGTGGGTACCGAAATTTTTCTTTTTCCCTATGGATCCTCCAAAAATTTTAAATAAAATAGTGAAAAAACAGTCAATAGGTAAACGACCACATCTAGAAGACTCTGAGCAGCAATCTTCAACATCTGTAACACCTGTACCTCATTTTCTTATATTACATTCTCTTTCAGAAAAAACCTTTAGGGCAAATGTCCCCCTTTTTTATTCAGAAGGGACTAAAGTGTCTTGCTGGCTCTCCAAAGTCAGTAAAGAAGCTTCGATCTGGAGACATATTAGTTGAAACATCCACAACCCAACACAGTAAACTCCTCTTGAATTCAACGGCATTTGGGGATGTACCTATTGAGGTTACCCCTCATGCTACCTTGAATTCATCACGAGGAGTTATTGTTGAGAGAAATTTGATGAACGTCCCCGAGTCAGAAAATCTTGCTGGTCTCTCCACTTAAGGAGTTTCTGCAGTGAGGCGCATCTCCACTCGCAAAGATGGAGTTACACTGCCAACAAATACCCTCGTTTTGACATTTGCATCATCACGTGCACCTGCCACCATCAAGGCAGGTTATCTAATTTGCAGGGTACGGCCATACATTCCAAACCCTCTCCGATGTTTCCAATGTCAGAGGTTTGGCCACTCGAAGACATCATGTCGTGGTTCCTTGACATGTGCTCGTTGTGGTGGCAAGGGCCACGACTCCTATGAATGTGACATGGATCCACATTGCGTCAACAGCAATGGTTCTTATCCCTCCTACTTTCGTTCTTGCCCAAAATGGTTGGAGGAGAAAGAGATGCAGCGTTTGAAAACGACTCATAACATAGTTATCCTCGAAAATTGTTTTCACCACTCCATCTCGGACATATGCTGCTGCACTTCGTTCCACAACTACAGTGGGAGTGCAGACAGATCTCTTTGAGCCTCCAAAAGAATCGTTTTCAAAACAAATGAAAAGCCTTTTGACCTCCATGGTTAAAAAGGTAGATGAATCGACTTCTATACCCATCTCTGTTCCTCTCATACATTTCAACAAACCTCAAGATCCACATCCTTCAGTTTCAAATACAGGCATTTCTTCTGATACATCTTTTTCTCCCACCCCAAGAGCCAAAACAATCATTCGTTTGCGTTCTCAGTCACTAGAATCCCCTTTCAATAACAAAGACCTGCCCAATCGATCCAGGACAGGATCCAAGGAGATTGAAAGACCTCCTCCGACTAAGGACAGTAAGGAAAAAAGACGTGGTCGTAAACAGAAGGGTTCTTCAGCCTCTTCGCCTACCCGTCATTAAACATGACCACCTTGATACAATGGAACTGTTGAGATTTACGTTCTAATCTGGATGATATCAAAACACTTATTGCTTCCTACCATCTTGTATGTCTTTCCTTACAAGAAACATTTCTAAAACCTGCTGATACAGTCACCATTCGGCAGTTTTCTCTGTTCAGAAATGACAGGGTGTGTGATGGACGAGTGCATGGAGGGGTGGCACTGTTGGTTGATCAGCATGTGCCCACCCTGTCTTTGTCATTCAACACACCCTTGGAGGCCGTAGCCATCCGTGTTTCCTTGGGTCATACCATTACTGTTTGTTCTCTCTACCTGTCCACTGGAGAGACATATGATCAATCAGACCTTGATGCTCTCGTTGAATAGTTGCCGTCTCCCTTTCTACTCCTTGGGGACTTTAATGGACATCATCCCCTCTGGGGAAGTACTGTTATTGATGAGAGGGGTCGTTCTGTAGAGCGTATGCTCTCTGATCACAACCTTTCTCTTTTCAATACTGGTTCTTTCACTTCTTTTCATGCACCTAGTCAGTCCTTTACCGCTATTGATCTCTCAGTTTGCTCCCCTTCATTATTCTCCCATTTTTCATGGAGGGTTGACAATAATCCACCAGGCAGTGATCATTTTCCTATACTTTTGAGAAAGACTAGCGGTGGTCGATGCGACCCTACCCGCGTGCCCCGGTGGAAGCTAGATCAGGCAGACTGGTCCACTTTCACTGCTCTCGCAGAACTTGATCCTGCCATCGTGAATCAGCCATCAATAGACGACTGTGTGGCAGCGGTAACTGGCTGTATTATACAAGCAGCTGCTCAGTGTATTCCTAGAACCTCGACACGTTTCCATGATATTTTCGTCCGTGGTGGAATCCTGCTTGCCACTTAGCACGGAAGGCTCAAAAACGGGCCTGGGATACTTTTCGTAGATATCCCACACTTTCGAACCGCGTCGCTTTCCAACGGGCCCGTGCACATGCTAGGTGGGTAAGATGTCAAAGCCAGAAGGAATCTTGGATTAAGTTCACAACTAGCATATCTTCTACCACCAGTTCCAGGGTCATATGGGACAGGATTCGAAAGGTCAGTGGGCACTACAATTCTGTCTCCTCTCGATCTTGCTCTCTGATGGTCAGAACGTAGCTGATGTCCAGAGCATCGCCGATACTGTAGGTGAAAGCTTTTGCCGGGTATATAGCACTTCTGCTTGTTCCTCCACCTTCTTGGCCATCAAGACTCGGGCAGAGCGTTCACTTCTTTCCTTTCGAACTGACTGTCTCTTTGACTATAATTGTCCCTTTACACTGGTGAAACTGAAAATGGCCCTTCATCGGTCTGGCAGTACATCTGTTGGACCTGATGATGTACACTATGACATGCTGCACCATCTATCTCCTGCTTCTCTTGATGTCCTTCTCATTGTCTTTAACCGGATCTGACATGAGAATGTTTTTCCTGATGCCTGGCGCCAGGCCATTATTTTACGTTTCTCTAAACCAGGGAAAGATCCCAAAATTCCTTCAAACTACCGTCCAATTGCTTTGACGAGCTGTCTCTGTAAGACCTGAGAAAGGATGGTTAATGCTCGTCTTGTTTGGTTCCTCGAATCAAACAACCTCCTCTCGCCCACCCAGTGTGAGTTCCGACAACAGCACTCCACCACAGACCACCTTTTTTGACTTGAAACATCAATTAGAGAAGCCTTTCTCAAATGCCAACATTTTGTGTCAATATTCTTTGACATTGAGAAGGCTTATGAGAAGATACATGGAGGTATGGCATTTTGCAAGACCTCCATACATATGGGTTACGTGGCAATTTACCTGTGTTTATTAAAAAAATTTTAATGGACAGGAGATTCCAAGTTCGTGTGGATTCGACACTTTCCCATTCTTTTATACAGGAACTTGGGGTCCCTCAGGGCTGTGTTTTGAATGTCACACTTTTCAGTATAAAGATAAATGCCATCACTGAACAACTCCATCTCACTGTTGCAAATGGGCTGTATGTCGACGACTTTCACATCTCGTGTCAGTCGTCGAACATGAGATATATTGAGCGGCAACTACAAACTGCCCTCAATCGTATACTGAAGTGGACTATGGCGAACGGCTTTAATTTTTCTCTCTCTAAAACCGTTTGCATGCACTTTTGCCGCCAACGATGTATTCACCCTGATTCTGAACTTCATATCGGTAAAGTTTCGCTGCCAGTGGTCCCTGAGACCAAGTTCTTGGGGCTTATCTTTGACCGTAAGCTGACCTTTATACCACACTTAAAGCAGCTACAGGTCAAGTGCGCAAGAGCACTGAACATCCACCGTGTCCTCTCTACTGCCAGTTGGGAAGCAGATCGATGTTCTATATTAAAGGTATATCGTGGTCTTATTCGATCAAAACTCGACTATGGATCAATGGTCTATGGCTCTGCCAGACCCTCAGCCTTAAAGATGTTGGACCCCATTCATCATCAAGGACTTCGACTCTGCACTGGGGCTTTCCGCACCTCTCCAGTTCAAAGCTTATACGTTGAATCTCATGAACCTTCTCTGCACCTTCGCTGTTTGCAATTATCTTTACTATATTCTTTGTACTTCGTTCCTTACCGAAGCATCCCACCTGGGGATGTGTTTTCCTTCCTCAGTGGGCCGTACGTTTTCAGAACAGACGATCTGCCATTGCTCCTCTTGGCCTTCGCATCCAGGCGCAGTTGGATGAATTGGGTTGGTCCTTGGATAACATTGCAGAATCCACAGGTCAGCCCATCCCACCATGGCTTATTACAGCCCTCAAATGTGGCCTTTCTTTCAGTCATCTGAGAAAGGTAGATACTCCAGATTAGAAGTACCGTCTTTTATTTAATGAACATCTTTCAAACAATTCCGTTCCAAATTATACAGATGGTTCTAAATCAGGTAATTCTGTGGGCTCTGTCATGGTTTGCTGCGATTCGGTGGTTGCGCGCAGAATCCCCTCTACAGCTTCTGTGTTCACTGCTGAACTGTACGCTATATCTCTTGCCCTGGATCATATTGAAGCTGAGCAGTACTCCAACTGCACTATTTATACTGACTCACTTAGTTTTCTACTGGTCTTGGAATCGCTACACGTTGGCTCACACCCTGTTCTCACTGATATTCAAAACCGACTGGCCCATTTTTCATTAACTGCTACTTCTGTCCAGTTTTTCTGGATACCAGGCCACGTTGGTATTCGTGGGAACGAGCTTGCAGACACGGCAGCTAAATCTATCTGCTCTGGCACTATCACCACTGTGCCTATTCCGTACATGGACTATGGTCCTGTATTTAAGGCTTGGCTCTGTGCCAGCTGGCAGTCCACTTGGAGTGAGCAACGTGACAACAAGCTTTTTCAAATAAAACCCTATATTGGGCTTTGGCCATCTAGCTTCCGTAAGGTTCGGAAGGAGGAAGTTGTTCTAACTAGACTACGCATTGGTCACAGTTTTTTTAACTCATCGTTTTCTTTTATCTGGAACTGTTGCACCAGTGTGTAGTTTGTGTAACACTCAAATCACTGTAAGCCACATTTTACTTTCTTGCCACCGTTACGACTCTCAACGACGGCACTATTTTAAACATGTTTTTCCCAGGGTTTATCTGTCACATTGGACAGTGTTATTAGTGATGGTGACACTGTCCACCTTGATAAAGTTTTTAGTTTTTTAATGGCCATTAATCTTTTTAATCTCATTTAAGTGTTGGATATTTATTCATTACACTTTTTTAATTGTGGTTCCCTTTTCAAAGTTTCAATTTCTCTAGTTCAATTTAAAATTGGAAAATGGCCAGGACATCAGGACTGGAAAGGCCAACTTCAGGTGACTAACGCTGCTGTTTGAACTATCCGTTTGAACTACCCGTTGGTCGTCCTGGCGAGTTGTTATTCCAATTTTGATGCATGTCTTTTAAACTTTTATTACTTTACCCTTTGGTACTGGCCATAATGACACATAACCCGGAACCAGGACTGGAAAGACCAACTTCAGGTGACTGACGGTGGTTCTTGTACTTACCTGTTAGTCTTCCTGGCGGGTTATGATCATTACCATTCTGCTACGGGAAGTCCTTTACAAATTTGTAGACTGGATGTCAACATCGGTTTTATGCAATTTTCTGTTTTTTAATTGCTGTTTTGTTTTTACCTTCGTTTACTTTTACAAATTTTACTACATTTACTTTACTTTTACCTTTTTACTGGACATTTGGCTACTCATTATTACGATTGTGCTCTATGTCTTTTAAAACTTCTATTATTGTAGACCAGGTGTCAACATTGGTTTTATGCTTTTTCTGTTTTTCAATGATGTTTTGTTTTACCTTCATTTCATTTTCTGTATTTTACTACATTTAATTTGTTTTTACCTTTTTACCGGACGTTTGGCGCAGGTAGCGTAGCTGCTTTGTGCCATAAAACACTAAATCAATCAATCAAACTTAATATAAACAAAGTGTAATCCATTGTTAAAGTGAAGATATTTTTGTCTTAATATTAAAATATTAGTACAGGATGTGAGAACAATTTTTATACAACAGTAAAATATTTCACAAAACTAATATTTAATAAATTAACCATATAGTGTGCTTCTTTCAGGGAAGAATATATATATGTATATATCTTGTAGCTTCATGACTCGATCTAAGCTTTTCTTGTTATATTTTTCTATTCTTCCTTTCTTGTTTAGCTTCATTACCCCTTTCATTGGGATCCTCCTTTTCGTTTCGGTACGGTGCCGCTGGGAAATACCTGGGCTGTAATAAGGGATCGCAAACCTAGAATGTTTGCTTATATGAAACGTTTCAATCGTTCGTTTCCAATAGAAGGAGTCAAAGCCGTCAAAACTGGGTAAGATATTTTAAGAAATTTTAATTAAATAAATAATTTAAGGAAAATTGTTTTAGTTATATTTACCAATAATATTTAACTAAAGGGGTTTAGATAATTTTACTTTTATAACAAAGACGTGTAATTATATTTTGGTTTTTGAATTTTGAACTCATGACGAAAATGCATTTTATTTGTTTCTGAAATAATGTGATAGATGATAAACCACGTTTTTTATTGCCGGCATTATATTTACAAGTTTATCTTCACTGTTAGGAAAACAATTCACTTAAAGCATTTTTCTTACAATTTATTTATATTACGCATTGCGAAATATTACAAAGGGCGCTAATCACAGTATGTTGTTGTCGTTGTTTGGTGAAGGAATTTTTTTCCATAAAAACCACGATGACGGATATTTCGTACCAGAATAACACTAATCATTTAAGAAGTTATACTTACACCATGAATAAAACAGAGAAATTTTTACATATTTTTAATGTTTTCTGCAAAGAATATTTCCAATAAATGTAAATACAGAGAAGTGAAGCCCGGCATGGCCACGTAGTCAAGGTGCTCGACTCATAATGCAAGGGTCGCGGGTTAGAATCCCCATCACACCGAACATGTTTGCCCTTTCAGCCGTGGGAGCTTTATAATGTGACGGTCATCCCATCATTCGTTGGTAAAACAGTATCCCAAGAGTTGGCGGTGGGTGATGGTGACTAGCTGCTTTCCCTCTAGTCTTACACTGCTAAATAAGGGACGGCTAGCGTAGTTTTGCGCGAAATTCAAAATAAACCAAACAGACAGGTGCGACGTATTTTGTTTTTTTTTCGAATTTCTAATCCATACTGAAAGAACTAGAAACAATGTAATACCTCAAAAGAGTATAAAGTATAAAAGAGTATAATTTTAAACTACTTTTTTAACAGCCACATGACTATGATAAATGTATTATATTATTTTGCTTCTGTTTCAGTCCTTGTCGCTGTATTATACTCTACCCTCTTTACATGTAGCTACAAGCTGATAAAACAGGTTAATTTAAGTAACTGGTATCTATCTTTAGACTCGACTAATTAATTGAGTCAGCTCTACTTTAATACACATGAAAAGTTTGTTAAGGGTATTTTTGACAAAAGTCTCTGATGTCCGAATAGTTTAATGTAACTAACTCATAACTGCTTGTGTACGTAATTGTTATACCACATTTCCGGTACCCCTTGGTTTCTTTGAACTGCCTGTTTTTTCAATAATAAATATGTATTGTCTGGTAAAATTAAACTAGTGACGCAGGAATCGCTGTTGAAAATTTTACTGCATAGTTCATAAAAGATGAGATATGCTGTTCTATTATAATTTGATTACTCAAATCATAAAAAAATCATGTATAAAACTCGTTACATGTTTAAAGTTCAAATAATACGTTCATAAAGTTATTTTTAATAATATTATGTGTGAAGATTACAACTTACCAACGCATGCAATTTATATAATCATTGTGTCAATGTTATTATACAAACATAATTACTGATTTTTGGATTAAATAAAAAAAGAAATGTTCATTTAAAATTTATTTTTTGAAACAGTAAATGTCATTTTAAAAATTACAAAAAACACATGCTACACCCAGTAGCAAAGGAAAAACGAAAACATAATCATTGCGTAATCAAACGTAATGAGTGAGGGGAGTGTTTCAAAGTAGAGAATCACGCAGAAATTCCCATTACTAATGAACATGAAGTCGAGAACTTACGAAAATGAACTGTAAATCGTGTTCAAGTCCAACATATATGTATATATATATATGAGTGTGTGTGTATTTTTACTTCTGATCAATATTTCTCATTACCTGAAGGCATCAGTTACACTATTCACAGTAACTTCGAAGTTAGTAAAAATGGTTGTTATTATCATATTAGTACGTTTCTCGCTGATGGTTGAGCGTATTATTATAATCTATGAACTGTTGTTATTTTTTTCAATTATTAAGAAGAAGACAGGTTTAACGATTTTCAAATGCAGATCCAAACAACAGGAACATTGAGATAAGTAACAGTCAAATTCTTTTGTTAATTAATTATACACATGTATTTAGAAAGACGCGGAAGTTTGCTCTACTCTCCGTATTTAATGGACAATCGATAAGTTGTTTTAATGAGTTCCTGTCAACCCTTCAAATAATGGATAAATGTGTTTGCTCTATTCTGTATTTAGTGATCATTCAATATGTTGCTTTAGAAAGTTTGTGGAAGCAAACACTAATCCTTCAAATAATGAAAAAATGTGAAGCACCAATATATTATTACAGTAAGAAATTTCAAAAAATAATATCTGTTTACGTTCTCAATTATTTCTTGATATCAAACTAAAAATAAAAATTAAGGATAATAATTTATACCTAATTTGATTAATGTAACGACTTAAGTCGAAATTAACATTTTATACACGTTCTAATTACTGTAGTGACTTAAGCCAAAATTCATGATAACTATTGCGACTTAAGTCGTGGTTAATATTTTATACTTGCAATGATTACAACTGAAACCAAAGAATAATATTAGCACTTATAATTGTCCTTATTATTGCTGCGACTTAAGCTGAAATTAACTATTTATTCTGTTCTGATTATCATTACATTACGACTTTTGCAAGATGAACTTTAACGTTTTAAACGTATTCTGACTAAACTGCTATTGTTTCAACTTAAAAAAAGGTTAACCTTTCATAACTTTTCTGAAAAAAAACAACATATGTTTGACAACTTTCTCTTCAGACATGATAACCAACAACACAAAAAACTGAATCATGGCGGTCAAATCATGAAATAAAATACAAAATGTTATAACGAACAAAGCATTTTGTTCTTCTTGTCCAACAAAAAGAATCTTAATATCATTAGTCTCATTGAGCTTCCCCATCACACAAAACATGCTCGCCCTTTCAGCCATGAGGGCATTATAAAATGTTGGTCAATCCCACTATTCGTTGGTAAAAGAGTAGCACAAAAGTTGGCGGTGGGTGGTGATGACTAGCTGCCTTCCCTCTAGTCTTAAACTGCTAAGTTAGGGACAGCTAGTACAGATAGCCCTAGTGTAGCTTTACACGAAATTCTAAACAAATCAATCCAAACCGAATTGAACACTTTCGTACTATCACCGATATGACGTATAGACAGTGGGTTCAGCTGATTGGTTAATCTCCCATTGGGCACCAGTTCAAAATTAACGATGGCTGTGCCTGAACCTTTAAAACTGGGCATCAAGTGACAAAACTCAAATCAAATTCTGTGGTAGAAATTTCGAGTAAAAAAGACCTAAACCGAAGTTTAGGCCAAGTCACTGGGAGCTTTCAGAAACGACATAGAGTGACGACCAGCTTTACAAATTCAAACATTCCTAAAAGGAAGTATCAATACGTGCTAATTTGCTCCTTTCATGTTTAATAATTCACCAATACAAAAACGAATGGCTAAGACATGAAGTTTCTGCCAAAACTGGAAAAATTGTGTTTTTTCTAAACCGAAAGATTCTATGATTGAAAAATGTCATTCTCAATGTATCCACTGCGGGAAAGTTCAGGGCTAAGTACAAAGAACACAACTATTTAAAAGTGCACAAAAATTTATCAGAAACTCGAAACAAATATAAAATACGTTTATACGTTTCTTTTCAACATGATGAAAGCTGTTATGAAGAGTAAAGATTTCTAGGAGTACATCCACTACCAATACATAAAATATTTCCATACAAACAACTGACGTCACAACAGCTAAGTAAAGCAGTATCCAGTTTCAAATATTTATGTATTATTTTTTTAATTTTACATGTAATATATCGGGAGAATATTAATAGAAATAAAATCATGTTAATTATAAAAGACCTGTGATGGTTTTATTTAATACCAATAAAATGAATGTCCAGGTTTAATTAACTTGTTGAACGGATAAGTTATGTCAGGAGTCTGTATACATGTGACTTGAGCCAGTTTATATAGACTGAGATATTTATTTAATATGTTGCATACTGTTGTCTGAGGTCTTGTACGAAGTGAGAAACCACAACACAGAACTAAGTTGTAAAAGCCTTCCACGCACCCTTGGTAGTAGACGGTTTTCGGAACTTACTTTGTGTTCTGGGTTCTCACTTCTTACTTGACAGTATTTTTCTTACCATGACTGGGAACGACTTGTTGCAGATCTCTTTCTGGATGGTCTTGTTGCTCCAAATTGATTCATTTTCCATTGTTTTACAATGCCATTAAGTACAAGATATATTCTCTTCCTAGAAACTACAAATCCCGAATTTCATAAACTTTTATGATCTAAATATATGAATATTTTGCATTATATATGCGGTGTTAAGTATTACACTTTAAAGTCGCCTAAAACTGAGTTAAGTTTTAATTTGAATTTAGAAGTTAATTAAATTTATATATGTATCAAATTTACGATATTTGCCAACATGATACACACAGACAGTTTTCTTTTTTCATACAAATATGCTTTAATATACAAATGGCCCAGCATGGCCAAGCGTGTTAAGGCATGCGACTCGTAATCTGAGGGTCACGAGTTCTTATCCCCGTCGCGCCAAACATGCTTCGCACAAAGCTACTTAAGGGCTATCTGCGCTAGCCGTCTCTAATTTAGCAGTGTAAGACTAGAGGGAAGGCAGCTAGTTATCACCACCCACCGCCAACTCTTTTACCAACGAATAGTGGGATTGACCGTCACATTATAACGCCTCCACGGCTGAAAGGGCGAGCATGTTTGGTGCGACGGGGATTCGAACCCGCAACCTTTGGATTATGAGTCGAACGTCTTAACACACCTGGTAATGCCGGGCCATACTGATTCAGGAGTAAGAAATATTCAAACACTTCCTTCACAATTCATCACTGTTGCTTCTTAACATACTGTACAGATACATATTTTCTAATTTCGTAATCCTGTACATAAACTGGGTGCTACTATAACGTGCGGTATACATAAATACCACCATTATCACCTTTGTGATGATTCACTAAAACATAATTTATTGATTAAGCGATATAATAAAGCATAATTTCTTACTTTGATGATATACACTTTGAATACCATTTTAAAATGTTACAAATATGTCGTCAACATTCGGAAAAGATCGTAAAGTTCGGCATCCTCTGTGAGAGCAGCAAATCTAAATAATTCACCTCTGTCACATTTCCTTTTTCTTACATGACACTATAACATTTATGACAAGGCTCTGCTTTTTGTGGTGTATCCAGATTATGTTCACGTAAAAAATGCAAAATTATTTTTCTTTAAACGTTTTTAAGCAACAATGTTAATAGAGATTATTTTTCTGATGTAAAGATCGTAGAAACTACAAGCAGATGTTTTTATCTTGAACTCTGGTTCAATAATAATGTTTGACTTCAAGACGCCCCATTTTTACTTTCGTATTCACCTTGTCCATCAGTGACCTTCAATAATTGCTATTAATTGTAAACCAAAGGTATCTTCGTATACCATCGTAAGTTCTTTACCAAATCAAGTTTAATATACAAAATACATATTTTTCAAAACAATTAAAACGTTATTCTAATTGTAGTAATCTAGTGTGTTCTTTCAAAAACTGAAATGCATACTGCTACGAATTTGAAAGTTTATCATTTATATTCTAGAGACTTAGACGCGTTTCTCTATGATGCCACTGTTCTGGAATACCTAGCAGGACAGGACAATGAATGTCGACTGCTCACTGTTGGCTCCTGGTGTTCTATGACTGGCTACGGTTTTGCTTTCCCTAAGAAATCCAAGTATCTCAATATGTTTAACAAATACATGATCCAGTACAGAGAAAATGGTAAGGTGTTTAACATACTTTGTTTTAAATTATCTCGATTCGTATTTCTGGTATCAAAATTATTTTATTTATTATTTTCTAAAGCCTCTAGTGAGTAAATATTTCTAGATATTTCCAATGTACCCCTCCCCTAGTGGCGCAATGGCACAGTGCCTTGCAAATTTATTCACCCCTACTAATAATGTCACATTTTGATTAAATATGAATAATGTAAAAATTTCTTTTAGTAAACTTGTTTTTATTCAAAGTTCTAATGATCAAAATTTAACACTGTTGTATGTGCAGGAGATTGAATGTCAGCAAAACGTGCAAATAAAATATATAAACTGAAATTTGCTGACTGATTAAGTATTCAGCCTCCTATGTCAGTACTTATAGGTTTATACGAGCTTTGCACAATTGGATGTGGTAATTTGTGTCCATTTTATCTGTAAAAAACGCTACAATCCAGTTCGTTATGAATCTTTAATCAACTGCAGTCTTCAAATCTCGCAATACATTTTCTGTTGGATTCAAGTCAGGGATTTAATTGGGTCACTCCAAAACATTCACTTTCTCCTTTTGAATCCACTCCAATGTAGCTTTGGCCTTGTGTCCTGGATCATTGTTCTACGTAAATGTAAAGATTCGACCCAGTTTTAGATTCTTGCCTGACTCAACAAGGTTTTCCTCTATGATTCGCCTGTACTCCACATCATCTATCTTCCACTCAATCCTGACAAACATCTCCATAACATGATGATACCACCACAATGCATGGTAGTTTAGAGGTTGTTTGCTGTTTTATGTATTGTGTCTTGCTTGCGCCAAACGTATCGTTTTGAAATTAAACAAAAAAGCTCATTTTTTGTCTCGATTGACCAAACAACTTTTTGTCACATGTCTGCAATATCATGTACATGTTTTGTCGCAAACTCTACCTGAGATTTAAGATCATTCTTTTTCAGTATTGGCTTCTTTCTTGCCACTCGTCCATACAGTACAGCTTTGTATATTGTACGATGTATAAACACTGACTCCAAACTCAAGAGATGGAACATTGCAAATCCTTCAAAGTCACTTCTGGTTTCACATTTGCGTCCCTAACCAGTTTTCTGTTTGGCTGCCCGCTTAGTTTGGAAAAATGGCCTGATTTGGATAGTAACTGAATGGTATAAAGCACTCTCCACTTCATAATGATGAACTTCACCCGTATTCAAATGGATAATCGGTGACTTTGAAATTTTCTTGTAACCTTCTCCTGATTTGTACTTCTCTACAGCTTTGTCCCTGACTTGTTTGGAAAGATCTTTGGTCTTCATAGTTGGTTGGCCATATTACTAGGTGAGTTGTGCCTTCAACAGGTGTATCCACTCTGAAGTCAAGATAAACCACTTTGATTACAAACATACAGAAACCATTACGTTAATTTTGTAACTTTTCAAACTGATCTTTTGCACCTGAACTGATTTAGGGTTGTAATAGCAAATTGATTGAATACTTATCCAATTAAAAATATCCTAATTCTCTTAAAAATTTAACTTGTATGATATCAAAAATTTTAGCTTTCTCATTGTGCAAGTTCTGAGTAAAAAAATCCCGTTTGAAAGTTCCATGAGTGTAAGCTCAGATAGGAATAAAATGTGCAAACTTTGCAAGTGGATGAGTGCTTCCGCAAAACACTGTGCAGTCTAAGGTTTATAACACTGAAAATCGGGTTTCTACGCCCGTGGTGTAGCTTTTCGCTTAACAACAAACACAGTTTTCAATATTGCTTTTGTTATTTTGTTTTTGTTGTTTGTTTTTTTATGTTCTTCTTGACACAGATAAAGTGTTTGAATGGTTTGAATTTCATACAAAACTACAAGAGGGCTATCTGCGATAGCCGTTCCCAATTTAGCTAGTCACCAACCACTGCTAACTCTTGGGCTACATTTTTACCAATGAACAGTGTGCTTTACCGTTACAATATAACGCCCCCATGGCTGAAAGTGGCGAGCATGTTGGGTGACGGAGTTTCGAACCTGCGACCCTCAGATTGCGAGTCGGGTGCCTTAGACACCAGGATATGCCAGGCTCATGCGTTAACGTGGAGTACCTGTTTATATCCACATTTGCGATCATCGTATTTGTTTTTACAAATATACGTTTCGAATTAGTGGAAGTTAATTTTCATCAGCTCTGTTTATTGTTTATTATATTTTCAATGGTACAAGGAGATGTGTTGAGCTTCATTAGCATGTTTATTTTGTTAAAGATCATTATTTTGTAGCCATATCTTACACTTACGGATAAAGGTGTTGATCCTTTTTTGCCTTGGAACATGGTTGTTAACCTCTTCATTATCTTAAATGCTCAGCTGTGAATTTTGTTTCCTTGGAGAATTATGAATGTTTTATATTTCTTTTTCACGACGTGTTGTTGTCTTCAGCTCTGTATGGTTTTAAAATGTCGCCATACGAGCATTACTTCTTTTACGGATAAGCTGTATCTAAATATCCATCCACAATTTTAGTGGCAGCATTGCACCGTAGAATTACAGAGGATTTATCATGAACCAAGTACGTATTTACTATCATCTGCTCTGATGTCCCTCTGCAATATTACCGTATATAAGTAGAGGTACTTCCGCAGAGTACCTGAAATTGTTTTGTTTCTAGAGTAAATAAAACCAAAATTTAGAGCAACAAATATTTTTATTTCTTGCTTTTCAACTTAATATGTCATGATGTGTTGTATATGACAGAGTGCATAATTCTTCTCGTGATTCCTAGCATGCGTACATTTCACTGACATCAAAGGCAGTAAAAATTGCAATATAAAGCGTTTCTTATATGACGGCCCAGCATGACCAGGTGGTTAAGGTACTCGACTCGAAATCTGAGGGTCGCAGGTTCGAATCCCTGTCACACCAAACATGCTCGCTCTCTCAGCCGTGAGGGCGTTATAATGTGACGGTCAATCCCACTATTAGTTTGTAAAAGAGTAGCCCAAGAGTTGGCCGTGGATGGTGAAAACTAGCTGCTTTCCCTCTCGTCTTACACTGCTAAATTAGGGACGGCTTGCGCAGATAGTGCTCGAGTAGCTTTGTGCGAAATTCAAAACAAACCAAAACAATCCTTTATGACGCCATTTTCCATCTACTGACTAGATGACAGACAACACACTCCTGTATAGTGTGAGTGGTTAAAACAAGTTACCTCTCTAGACGGCCTTCGGCCCTCTTTCGGGGAAATTAGTTCATATGATGAACACAAGTGTCATAATTTTACATTTTCAACCAACACGTTTTCTATCTGTAACTTTAACACTTAATACATAGCTCCTATCGATATGCAGCATTTCTTTTATGTTGCATATATTTTTCTTACATAGCACTAGTACGTCATTTAGTAAAGGAAAATATTATACGAGTTTTATTGAACAAAACGAAATAAATAAATCGAATTTATTAGATTATCAGGAACAATCATTGACCATTCTTCACAATTACTATTTTAGAAAAAAAAATGTTTTTAGTTAAACAGAAAATTACAATGACAGGCTATCTGTTTTCAGTGCTATAAGACCACCAACTTACCACTGTGCTACCTTGGAGCTATTAAAAAAACCAACTTTGTTCTCACCAAATGTTAAAACAACAAGGATTTTTCTCCTCCTCCATTAACGTTAATTTTTATTTCCATATAGAAATTCCGAAGAGAATATTAAGGGAGCCATTCAAAAAGATACTCTTGGTCGTGATTGGTTGACAAATATTTTAACTCTAAATGTGTGACATACTTAAGAGACATGCATGGAAGAGACAACACTAATTACGTGACAAAAACATCTTATGTAGATTCTTTGAAAATTACTTCTTGGATTTCATGAAGAAACATGGCAACATAACCAGTTTCGTTATACTGCAGCATTCCACTAAACACCCACAAACAAACTCAAAACTTTGAATATACATCAGGGGCGTCGGAACTGGGGTGTTGTAACGACTCCACTATTATGTATTTGACTTATATAGTAACTATGAGTTATATAATTCAATGAATTTTCTGGGAGGTTCATATTATAAAACATCCATGTCTAGCTGAGCACTCCCACCTTACAACACCGCTATCCATGTATGCATGCGTGTGTATATACACTTGTATATGTAGATATCTAATGTCCACTAAAGAATATTTTACATACTGCATAGTATTTATAACAACGTTTGTGAAAACACGAGTTGCTTTAAACATAACTAACACTCGTGGAAAATCACTTTTAAAGAATCATTTTGAGAACATATTTTCAGTTACATCTTTGTTACAGCCATCAAGATCAAACAGTTTAAACTTAAAGAAGAATAAAACTCCTTTACTGAAATAACAAAGATCATTTTTAACACCTGGAATTTCGTTTCTTTCTCCCTATCAAATGAACTCTTTAAAATTTGTTTTCGAACTACCTTCTTTCAAGGAAAGGTCAAAGACGTACTAGTTTTTCATTAGTTATGTGCTTTTTTGCAGCAAGCTTCATGTTTAACACGTACATTTGTGCTACAGTAAAGTGTATTGCAGTTATCAGTTGTTTTTTACGTGTGCTTCGGACGCGCTAGGCTGACGATTTAATCTACATATGCTTTGTTTTTAATCACATGTGATATTAAATTCCTCTGGAAAATTGTTTACAGCAATAACTCATAACGTAGCCACTACCGGGCCTGGCTGTTGAAATGTCTTAGTGAGAGATCATACATTCTTGACCTATAAAAGAACTGGAGTGCATAGAATTATTCGATTCTTGTGACAGTGGGAAAGAGGAAAAACAAAAACAATCGGCGAACTGACGGAATCATGCGTTATGGCGTAATTTATTACATTGATTAATTTCTAAGATTAAATACTCCCCGTAAGAAAAATGGATAACTTAGCTAGATTTTTTAGACAATTGACTTAGATAGGCTACCAAATTAAGAAACGGTAAAAAATGTTCACCTTGACCGAGTCTTCTGCATTAAAAATACAACATGATAGGATTTGCCCTAGGTAAGTTTTCGGTACTACGAATAGAGTACAATAGAATATTCCCCAGACAGTTTGTTTTGGCACTAAGGATAGTGTGCAATATCATTTACTTTAAGCATGTTTACTGCTTCTTAAGTTTGGTGCGACAATTTATCCCAAACAAATTTTGTGCACAAAAGAACTAGTACATAAATTTTACTCTATAGAAGTTTTCTGATACTTATCTTAAGTATTTTGTCCTATATTTTCTTATTTGGTTTGGTTTGTTTTTAATTTTGCGCAAAGCTACACGAGGGCTATCTGCGCTAGCCGTCCCTAATTTAGCAGTGAAAGACTAGAGGGCAACTGGTTATCATCACCCACCTCCAACTCTTGGGCTACTCTTTTACCAACGAATAGTGGGATTGACTGTCACATTATATCGCCCTTACGGCTGAAAGGGCGAGCATGTTTGGTGTGACGGGGATTCAAACCCGCGACCCTGAGATTACGAGTCGAGTGTCTTAGCCACCTGGCCATGCCGGGCCTAACTTGCACTTTAAGAACTCCTAGTTTTCAGTACCATTTATGTTTAACTCCAGTTCATTGTTTTGCGAGGTATTTCTGGAAGGATTCGCTTTGGACATGTCCAGACATGCTCAGTTTTATCAGTTGTTATCACTTCTGTCATACGTCTTTGTTTAATAAAGCCATTAAGTTATTCTTCCCTTCAAGTTGGCCCGGAATGGCCAGGTGGTTAAAGCACTCGACTCGTAATCTGAGGGTCGCGGATTCGAGTCCCCTTCACATCAAACATGCTCGCCCTTTCATCCGTGGGGACGTTATAACGTCACGATCAATCCCACTATTTGTTGATGAAAGATTAGCCCAAGAGTTGACGGTAGGTGGTGATGACTAGCTGCCTTCCCTCTAGTCTTATCACTGCTAAATTAGGGACGATTAGCGCAGATACACCTCGTGTAGCTTTGAGCAAAATTCAAAAATAGCAGACAAACCCTTCAAGTTATCAATAGTAATTTAAATATATCGTGTTATAGTCCTTAATGAAAACCTTTATAAAACCTAGTTACAAAACGTTTCATTTTTAACCGTTATAAGTACCTAAATAAACTAACTAAGAATAATTACATATTTTATTCCTTTCAATTATACAACTTCCGCTGGTATTTGGCCCGGCATGGTCAGGTAGTTTGGATGCTTGACTCGCAATCTGACAGTCGTGGGTTTGAATCCTAGCTCTTTCAGCAGTGGGGGCGATATAAACGTGTCCGTTAATGCCACTATTCGTTGGTAAACGAGTATCCTAAAAGTTTGCGGCGGGTGATGATAACTAGCTGCCTTCCTCTAGTCTTACACTGCTAAATTATGGACGGCTAGCGCAAACAACCCTCGTGTAGCTTTGCGCGAAATTCAAAACAAATAATTCCCCGCTATTCAGTAGCGACTACTCTATATCCTACTCTAAAATTATATATCTTTAATTGAGAAATTATCTGCACCCAATCCTTTCCATCCAGGTGACTTAGACCGACTCCAAAGGTTCTGGCTGCAAGGTGTTTGTAAGCCCAGTAAAAACAAGCGAAACGCCAGCAATCCTTTAGACACCAACCAGTTCATGAGTGCCTTCCTGTTACTTGGATGTGGAGTCATTTTCACTCTAGTCGTGTTAGGCTTAGAACACATATATTTCAAGTACATCCGTCACCATCTGGCTAAGAAGGACACTGGAGGCTGTTTTGCTCTTGTCAGTTTGGTAAGTTTATCTCATCTTTCATTCTAAGTTGTGATTAGAGCTTTAATCCATTGAATTACTTATTTTATTATTTCATTTTAGTATCGCTCAATAGGTTTATATGTCTGAAAATTTGATAAATGGTTTCTTCTTACGGTAATCCTGAATAATGCACTTGCATATAGAATACAGATCGATGATACGGCTCAGCACCATACAATTTTGCATAAATTAATCCCTCCATTACTTATGATTATTTTTAATAACTCAGATTTATCGGACTGTGACTAATCATAGGTTTGAGCTATTGATCAAATAAACTACAGTAAAAAAAGTAACGTAAAAAATATAAAATGGCAAAGTTAAAAAATATAAAATCGCACATACAGGACAGAAAAAAAAACTAAAGTACAAACTGCATTATTGAAACATTAAAATGTACATCTACACAATGGGTCGTCTCGATTCTGTAAACCACGGGTATTAAAACCCGATTTTTAGTGTTATAATCCCTTAGAGTTACCGCTGAGTCATCAAGAACCTTATAAAGATATTATATGTTATGAAAAGGCATGTTAACACCTTTTAGTTTACATTTTGGTTGTGTGTCTGTTGAATTTTACGCAAAGCTGAGAAAAACAACATAAATTAAACATAACTGTGATACATGTATTACTATATCTTAATTAAATGTCATCCCTATTATACAGTTTTTCTTTACTTGTTTGGTTGTTTTTCGTAATGCAGTGTTTCAATGAACATAGTAAAGTTGTGCTTATAAACTAAGTTCTAAATACAATGAGGTTCCAACTGTAATATTTATTGGTTATCTATTGTCAGCTGGTGATTCCTGTGTCACCTCGTACTTAAACTTTTTAAAAGAACAATAAATTTCTGTAAAAAAGTTAACTTCAAGGATTAATGATAATACTGACCATACTAGATATTTTTTAAATTACTACTAGTTAATAATACTTACAAAAGTAGATATTACGTTTCAAACTATGTCATGTTAATCAAACTAGTTGACACCATTTTCTTGGTTTTTGAGTTATCAAAGAATAAAAAATGAAGCAGAGAAAAAATAATAAATGTAAATTATTTGCTTTGATACTTACAGACATTATAAAAACTTGTGGCATAGATATTGCTATAAAAGGAAATATTGTATAATATTGTAAAATTCTGATGATCTAATGTGAAGCTTTTTAAAATACCCGTTTCGGTGAACATTCCAAGTCATCCCTAAACAGGCAGAGCTGCCACCTGCCTGATATGAATTTCAAACACTGTATTTTTTTTAAACGAATAAAAGTTAATTTTCTTCAGCCAACTCAGACTAAACTAGTAATGTCAAACAAAAGGATGTAATAGCACGTACTACATCAAGGTACCCACTAACAGTTCTTTTCCATTATGCATTAGTTTCTATGCCACAAAAAGAAACCTATTTCACATTTGTTTTGTATAACTAACAAAAAGATACACATTAAGAAAATACATATTTTGCCATAACTTGCAACACAAAATAACGTAAGCAATTTTATTTCCTTAGATCAATAAGTCACAGGTACATTCAACTATACTCTAGCTGTTAAGAATCAAAGAGTTCACATAAGATTATCTTTTTTTCGTCCTACGTCTACCTATTGCAGCATTACGGTTAATATATTTTTAGAAATCTTATTTGAAAACCCTAATACAATTTATGTATCTTTTTGTAGAGTATGGGAAAATCGTTGAGTTTTCGAGGTGCCGTATACGAGGCTCAGGATATGTTGAAGCGTCACCGGTGTAAAGACCCTATCTGCGACACCCTCTTGTGGAAAGCTAGACATGAACTCGACATGGCTCGCTTCAAGCTAAAACAGCTGCAGAAAGAGCTGTACCTCAAGTAAATTAAAAATTCCAATTCTAACGTAAAACTAAGAATACGCTCAAACAGACTGACTTAAAACACCTAAAAAAAGTGATGAATCGGTAGACAATTTTACCTCAAACAGTTTCAAAAGCAGGACGTATAAAAGAGATCACAAATCTTAATTTCAAACACTTCCATCAGGAACTTTATATCAGTAGAGATCTCGAGCTCAATCAATTCTGGTAAGAGTTCTATGTCAGTACACTCTCGAGTTCAATCAGTTCTAGTGGGAGTTCTATCTCAGTACATTTCTAGAGATCATTCACTTCCATTGGGAGTTCTATGTCAGTACACATCTCAAGTTCAATCAGTCCTAGTGAGAGTTCTATATCAGTACACTTTCGAGTTCTATCAATTCTAGTGGGAGTTCTATGTCAGTACACATTTCGAATTCATTCAATTCCAGAGGGAGTTCCATATCACTCACACTTCAAGCTGAACCAGCTCTAAAATAAAACATGATATTAGTACACGTCTAAAAATCAATTAATTCAAATGATAATTTTACACCAGTACACATCTCTAACTAAATCAGCTCCAAAAGAATCTTTATATCAGTACATATCTCGAGGTCAATCAATTCCAGTTGGAGTTCTACGTCAGTACATATCTTGCGCTGAGCTATCTCTGAAATAGGCTTTATATCAGTACACACATCAAATGAATCACCTATAGAAGGGGCGTTATATCAAAACAACTCCCTATCTGAATCATTTTGGAGGTAATTCTACCCTATCCCGCCATGTATAATTATAGAACAATTAATCTCACGAGTAAGACTTTTTCTTGCGTTGATGCTTATGTAATTCCGTAATATTTTCAATGAAATTCTCACCTCAATCCTATTTAACAAAATGTTTTTAATGTATTTCAACTGGTATTAAATTCATCACAGCGGTATTTGGAATTAGCTGTAAAAAGTCTTGAGGATTTGTATTGAAAGAAGAAAGTATCGCTCGATTGTTATTGGTACACAAAAACAGATATTTGTTTTATTATTTTGAAAAATACATTTTCTATTTCAGGACGAGTCCTGTTGATCCTGTAAAACCACAATACCTCACAAAACATTACAGCAGTAGAAATGAGTTTCAGCCTCCACGTTCAAGACTTTACTACAGGCCAATGCGAAAGGAAATTGCAGAATATGAGACAGTTATTTAGAATCTTAAACCTTTTTAAATGTGTTATTTATTAATGAAAGTAAAGAAATGGGATATTCTAAGTTTACGGCTAACCTTCAATTAATTCTGCTTAAATGTCTGAGCCTGGAAAGTTTTTACTTAGTGTACGTTATGTCATTATTATTGTTGTAAATCTGATATTGCATTAGTTCTGCATTTTCTCATGTTTTTCGAAAAAACCATTTCTTCTGCTTAAGTTTTCTAGTCTGAGTAGTTTTTAATTGATGTATGTTACACAAATTGTAAAGAAAAGAAGGTTCTCTATGACTGAAAAGAAGCATGTGTACTTATGTCTTAACATGTGTTACTTTATTTGACTACTCAATCATCGTTATGGTACATGCTTGCTCAAATGATAAAAACATAAATGAAATTCGAGTATTGTAACCAAATTTGACAGCTAGTTGATAAAAAGAGAAAATGGAAAGAAATCACTCAAAACATTGGTATGAAGACAGTTATAATTACAAACACACCAACGCTGAAACATAGATACCTAGAAAAACAAATTGGGTATCTCACCATCTGACATCATAACCGTTTTAATAAAACTATCTCAATTAAACTTTTCTTAATATTTTCTACAATCAAAATATACAACAACACCATGAGGCAGAAAAGTTCTGTAGAATATTAGCTTCAACAACTATATGTGTTATTTCTATAATATAGCTATTGAAATAACCTGAATAACCAAATTTATTGTAAAACGAAATAATGACAAATTAAATAAATTAGTATTTCCTACTGAAGTTGTAAATAAACGAAAAAATTTGTTTTGTATTCAGATCGATATTTTTTATTTACTGGTTCGTAAAAAGATATTTAACACTCATGAAAAAACAGTAAGATCTCTTTCTCTTAGATTTTTATAACACTTTTTCAGTGCGTGTGAAAAACTCTACCTTGGTTTCCATCCATTCTCACATCATTCTGAATTGCATTGAATTGGTTATAGTTTTACAGAAATAATGTCATTTTCACAATACTTATTTTAAATAACTAATTTCAAAACTTAGATCTAATTTTCTGAGTCTTAAAAACATGCGTGAGCCGAAAACTATTGAGTAGAAATTTTACATTCGTTCTTCGCAATATTTAGCATTTATCTACCTATTTCTACCAGTTTCCTGGGAGACGTTAAAAACTGCGCTTCTCACTGATGTATGTTTCCCTATTAAACTGTTCACTAATTACTAGGTCTGGTCATGGCTTAGTGTTCAGAGTGTCAGTTAAGTAAGTCTCGATATTCGATCAGACAGAAGACAAAACTTGGTGGTAGGTTATCTTCCACCTGGTCTGTCAGTTCAAAATTCAGTTTGGCTATGCGAAGATAACCATTTGTATGTTTGTGAGGAATATTAAGACAGGCAAAACTAGCCTAAAACAACTTTTGTTTTTCGAATCTAATTAAACGTACAACAACATATATTGTTGTAACAATGAATCAGAAGTTACATATACTTATTGTAAAATGTTTAATATGTTGGCTATTGATACCTTTAATAAAATGCTCTACAGTTTAAGTACATAAATCATTTTATTTCCTGAAATGAAATGAAATTTTAAAAGTTTACGCACATTTTTGCTACCACATGGTGATGTCATATCCAATTTATTTTTCAACCTTAACTCTAATATAATTTATAGCAACGATTATGAATAATAAACTTTCAGCTTGTTGAAGCATAATAATTCTATGGTTGAGAAGATAGAAGCGCTATATTATTTGTTATTTTAAATTAATTTTCTTCTTTTTCTGAATTTGGAAGATATACAAATCTTATGACAAAAGTAGAAGAAATATATCACAATATATGATCCAGTTAGATAATATATTTGAATTTGATTGACTATCTTCTGTTGTTGTGACACAAATACTAAGCCCAAAAACAAAGAATGGTATTAGAAATTACACTTATGTGTTAGTACTATTTTTAAGATATATAATGCGTGCAGTTCTATTTTCATCCTTTTATTTTAGCCTGAAAAGTTATTACATTTAAAGTTTTATTTAAAAGTAAACGTTCTAATAGTGAGGAAAATTTTGAAATTACCACGTATCTACCAGTTTAGGTTTGTTTTCTTGTTATTCTTATGTGTTTCATACAAATAACTGATATCATGATTTGTGTAGATTAAATATCAATATTAAGGAGTTTATTAGCAAGAAAAATGTGCATTTTGGTGTGTATCTCATATTGTCCAAGAATGTAACCATTGAATGTATGTATGAAAAACCAGATTCAATGTATCATTGCAAATGATATAAAAAGTCAAGTTTTCTTTATCTGGTTGTACCTGTAAATGTTAGTTATAAAGTAATATTATCGAGAAATAAAATACTTTCGTTTGCGAACTTATTCTGAGTACTGTCATAGTTTGACTTCTAATTCGAACTTACACTGCTAAAAGTTTAATCGTAATTTCACGTGCCTTGTTTTTGCTTGTTTATAAAGGTATATCACATCTTAAACTTATTGTTGCCTATACTACTCTAGCTACAAATTATTGGCAAAACTATTTGTTTGCCTTCGTCATTGTAATCAAAAACCGTTTTTAAATAACTTTGAAAAGACGGTCTAATGTATTTTACTTGTTTTCGACTTATTTTTCTAATATAAAAACAGTAAATGTAATTCATATAAATGGATGCCCAAAGAAACAAACTGTTGTTTAAGCACTACCGACTTAAAAATCAATACAATTCAATCACAATTGAGTTTCTGCTCGATTTTACCCAATCAATGTTCAATCTCACTTGAAAATTCACAGATGAGATGTGTAGTTTGTCAACATGTTGGCTATGCACCCTACAAAAAAGCAACCAGATCCAATGCACCATATTTCGTTGTTGGTTTTTTCTCGTATTATTCTGTAGAAATTCAAAATGAGAAATATCAGTAAATGGAATCATTTGGATGACAGTCTGGAGTAAAAACAAAGAGGATTGATGTAAAATGAGAAAAGGCAGGCTGAGGTTGCAATAGGACTATCTGTTTCCAGAACATTAACTTTAAGGCTATGGAAACAATATAAGAAGACAAGAGATACTGCCCAAAGACGTGTCCAGGAAAACCACAACATCTCAAGACGACTGTTAGTTGGTTTTAACTTCCAGATGCTACAGAGCCGTCACCGCCGGCCATTTCACATGATATCTATATTCAGACAGACCGTAGCCTGAAGACTTTGTGAGAAGGATCTGTATGTCTGACGTCCAGTGATTTGGGTCACACTAACATCCTCTCAGAGACAGGTCTATTTACAGTTACGACAGAAAGTGTTCGTACCCCTGCGTCGTGAGTAGTTTTTTCCTCATAACATGCAAAGTATCACGATTAGGATAATGAAAGTATAGTATATTATAAATATTATACGAACACACATTTACATAAAGTTTTATGTAAACTGAATGTCACATAAACTGTTTATAAACAAATAACCAAACATAGGAGGGGCAGAAAGTTGTGTAGCCATTCAGGTGAATTACTTGGCGCAATCTCTCCTCATAGACCTCCATGATCGTTTGACAGTACTCGACTGGTATTTTCTTCCATTCTTTTTTAGAGAAGGCCTCCAACACTTGCAAGTTTTTCGGATGACGCTGATGAACCCTGCTCTTAAACTCATACCAAACGTTTTCAATTGGGTTGAGATCGGGTGACTGCGATGGCCACTCCAGAACGCTTACGTGGTTCCTCTGCAACCAGGATTGCACATATTTCGATGTGTGCTTAAGGTCATTGTCGTGCTTGGAGATCCAATGGCGCTCAAGCCGCAAGTTCCGAGCATCATTCTTGATATAAGTGCCTAATATATCAACGTACTCTTCTTTCTTCATGATTTCGTTGACGCGGTGAAGGCTATCTACACCAGAAGAGCTGAAGGAACCCCATAGCATGATCGAGCCACCTCCGTGTTTAACTGTAGGGACAGTGTTCTTTGGAATATTTCATTCCCCCTTCTTATGAAAAATATAGCGAACATCATTGTGGCTGAAAAGCTCGATTTTAGCCTCGTCTGACCAAAGAATACTCTTTCAATAGGTAAAGGGTTTTCTACATGTTTTCTTGCATACCTCAATCGTGCTTCTAAATGAACAGGCTTTAAATATGGAGTTCTACGAGGACGGCATGCTTTGAACCCAGAAGAGCGTAACATGTTCTTAGAGGTGCTTTCTTCAACCCTAGTTTCTTTTACCAGTTTCTGCATGTCATTACGTGTTAAACGAGGGTTCCTACTAACTTCTCTGAGAACCTTCGTCTTTGTTCTCTCTGGAATTTTTGTGGGGCGTCCGGAACGAAGGAGGTTAGTAGTTGCTCCTGTAAGCTTGAACTTGGCAATTATGCTTTGAACAGTAGATTTTGGCACATTAAGTTGTGTAGCAATACCGGAAATAGTTTGTTTGGTGCCACTGGGATTCGAACCCGTCACCGAAGGGGATCAAACCGCTGAATTTAGTGTTGTAAATCCGTATACTTACCATGCTCGCCCTTTCAGCCGTAAGGGCGTATTAATGTGACGGTCAATCCCACTATTTGTTGGTAAAAGAGTATCCCAAGAGAAGACGGTTGGTGGTGATGACTAGTTGCCTTCCCTCTAGTCTTACACTTCTAAATTAGGGATGGCTAGCACAGATAGCTCTCGAATAGTTTTGCGCGAAATTCAAAACAAACAAACAAACCGTAGACTTACCACTGTACCAGAAGTGGATTCTCAGGCGAGTCTCCGATTTATTATGTTACGTACGTTACGTGTTACAAGTCCAAACAGCCGGAAATTTTAATTTGAATTTGGAAGTTAATTGACTGTCAATGTGTATCAAATTTAATTTATGGTATTTCTCAACATGATTGATACACACAATTTTCTTTTTAGCAAAAGTATATTTTAATATACAAAAGATAGTACAATTTATAATAACAGTTATTCCAACTAAAGATTTAAATACAACAGTTTGGCAAGCATACAAACAATATTGAGTCTTATATCTGGTCTGGAACTGAATATTTTATCGACGGTTCACGATGAAAGGATTAATTCTGAGTTGACAAATTAGCTAGCTCTCTATCTTGCTAAGCTTCACACCATTTACAAGTTGACTTTTCTCCAACAACGATACGTAATATCTTGGTATAAATACTAACATCCAAAGTTAATTCACCGATGTTCGACATCTATAGATATTCCTAGTCAATCATCTGTAGTTTTCCGATTAATAAGCGTTTATCACAATTATAACTTCCGCGGTTTAAAGTATACTTACTGTAGCGACCCAACAATATTATACTAACTCCCCATGTGTTGCGATGGCTACATTTTATACTCATTAGACAAGATTCTCGTAATTATAACTGACAATAATACTGGCAATCAGGAGTATTTTACATGTACACATCGTATATTGTTCATTCTTACTCACGAGAATCGTCTACAAATTTAGAAAACAGGCAAAGTTTCGCAATATACATTTAACAATAAAAATTAGATACATTAAACTGAAAAAACATAGATATTAAAATAAATGTATGATAATAAACCGGTTCATAAGAACATAGAATAAACAAAGATCACTTATATATACACAGGTCATCATTAGCTAATCAAACGTTTGAAAGAAAATACATCAACTAGATAAACAGGTTAGCCCATAAGTTAATGAGAAATTTTAAAGAAAAACTATCTCCAGGTACAAAAGCCGCAACTACTAATGAGAAACGTGAATAAAAAAGACATCCCCAGATTAAGAAGTCACCGTTAGTTATGAAAACTTTAAAATAAAAAACCAACTCCAAAGACAAAAGCCACCATTACATACAAGAAACTATAAAAAATCTCCAGATTAACAGGTCAACATTACTTGTAAGAAACTTAAAAGAAAAGACATTCATAGATGTAAAGGCCATCATTATATCTAAGGAATTTAAAAACAAAAACATCTCTCTACATGTATGGTCTACCAATCGCTAAGTTAATGAAGAAGTAATAATATTATGATATCAATTATAAACTCTCGTTTATCGGAGGGCAAGGTAGAAAGAACAAAATACATGTTTGGATACATTGCAAATATGCTAATAGTGAAAGAGAAAGATCAAGGTCTATAATATGCAAAGAAGTTTGCTTTTAAAATAATAGCGAGTTAAGATTAGTGAAAAGTTCTTTGTTTTTATGATATTAATATACGTTGCTCATGGCACATCTTTCTTTATACACTCAGATTGCCCGATGTGGCTTTGCTTTGAAAAACATACACATGCACGAAAATATAGAAGTCTGTTTTCTAGTTTTATAATTCCTACATGAATTGCAAAATTTTCAGAGCTTGGCCCAGTTTCATTACATGTCTCATAAAACATACACAACAAGTTTAATAAATAATAGAATCAAATAGTACGTCAACTTTGCTTTCCATACACATCTCGAATAAAAAGGAATAAGAAAAGAGTGAGCATTCAGTCTCGTAGACTGAAGAGATTGACAAAAAGCTAAATAACGTATTACATTGAATCAAAGGAGTTTTTGTTTTTCTTTCAATGAGAAATTCGTCGGATTAACATTATTTGAAGCTTTGCATATAGACCACTTGTAAAAACAATCGGGATACTTCAAAAGTTTCAACTGAGGACAAACCCACCAATAAATTCAAAATGAAATCAGCTAGTTTTTTTCAGCGTGTTTAATATACTTTGTGAGTATTATATTTCAAGTTCTCAGTTGACTTCTTTGTGTGTTTCTTTTTCTTATAGCAAAGCCACATTGAGATATCCGAAGGGAATCGAACCCCTCATTGTAGTGTTGTAAATCCGTAGACTTACCCGTATACAAGTGGGGTAGGGTTTCTTTGTTTCTATTTCTTATTTCTTGGCTTATGATAAAATGTTTCTGTTATGAGCTATAACAATCTAAAACTGCGCTGAGTAAAATGTAAATAAACGTAGAAAAATATATTATTATCTTTAATGTATGTTACTTAATGAATAGGTGTTGTGTAAAATATAAATCAAATGAATAAAGCCATCTTCAAGTGATATTGAACGATTTTTGATGGATAAAAGTTTCGTTCTACCTGCAGTTATATCTCTTAGTTTGTTTGTTTTTTGAATTTCGCGCAAAGCTACTCGAGGGCTATCTGCGCTAGCCGTCCCTAATTTAGCCGTGTAAGACTAGAGAGAAGGTAGCTAGTCATCACCACACACCGCCAACTCTTTTACCAGCGAATAGTGAGATTGACCATAACATTATAACGCCCCCACGGCTGAAAGGGCGAGCATATTTGGTGCGACCGGGATTCGAACCCGCGACCGTAGATTACGAGTCGAACGCCTTAACCCAACTGACCATGCCGGGCTCATCTCTTAGTTTTAATCTTATTTTATCTACTCTGCTGATGTGTATATGTAAGGAGAAAAAAAGAAAATTTTAATATGTTCCTTTTGTTTGAAGTTAAGCACAAAGCCACGGGTATCAAAACCCGATTTCTAGCGTTATAAGTCCGAAGACGTACCGATGTGCCACTGGAGGGCGGAGTTTTAATTTCATGGTGCTTATTTATTTATTATTTAAACAGTGCTTTGCAAAAGAATTCACCATCTACCAAAAATGTCAGATTTTGATGAAATACAAATAATGTAAACAATATTTCTTAATGAAACTTTATTTAAAACTTTAATGATCAAAGTTAACACTGTTATGTGTGAAGAAGTTTGGATGTCAGCAAAACCTGCAAAAACAATAAATAAATTGAAATCTACTGATTGCAAAAATATTCAGCCCCATGCGAGCTTTTTCGGATAGGTCTTTATCAGCTTTGCACTAAAGAATGGTGTAATTTTTCTGACAAGTTAAAAATCGTTGGTCGACTGCAGCCTTCAAGTCTCATCATAAATTTTCTTTTGGATTCAAGTCATGACTTGACCACTCCAGAACATTCACTTACTTCTTTTGAAACAACTTTAGTGTGGATTTGGTCTTGTGCTTCGGGTCATTTTTTCGACCCAGTTTTAGATTATTGCACATATTCTTCTAAAATTCGCCATCTTTCCTGAATTCCTTACATATTTCCCAGTTTCTGCTAATGATAAACATTACATAACTTGATATTAGAACCACCATGCTTGATACTGAGTTGGTGTTGACTGTGTGATGTGCTGTGTTAGGCTTGCTTCGAATTAAAAGCAAAAAGCTCAATTTTTATCATGTATTACCACTAAATCTTCTGACACATGTCTACGGTAGCATTTACATGTTTTGCCCCAAACTCTATGTGATATTTAAAAGTCTCTTTCAACAATGACTTCTTTCTTGCCACTTGTCCACATAGGGCAGCTTTGTATAGAGACTGAGATATTACCAATGTATCAACACTGGAACATGGAAGATTGCAAATCTTTTAAAGTCACTGTTGGCTTCATAGTGGCATCTCTAACCGGTTTTCTGCTTGCCTGACTGCTATGTTTGAAAGGGTGGTCTGACTGAGTGGTGTGAAGTACATTTCATTTTTTAATGATTGGAGTAAGTATATTGTGTAGATTCTAAATATAAAGTTCCGTTTTTACGTTTTATGATTGCAAACTCATACAGCGACAAAGTGTGGAATCTATACAGGGGGTGAATACTTTTACAAGGTATTGTATATGTTTTACTTGTAAAAGAGTAAACTGAAAGTGTCTAAATTTCCTTAAGCATATTTACTATCTAACAGGAACATTTACAAACAAGTTTTTAATCAGAAGTTACGTAGTAACATAAATCTGAATCCCTAAATTGATAATGAATGTTAAATCTCTTTTTCAATTTTGAGATGAATAGGTTTTTGATTTATTGCGTTAAATTAAATCTATATTGTAATCGAAGTATTAACACAAAATTTTTTGATGCAGCGTTTAACAGAACCATGTAGTTGTATAAAGTTCTGTAGTTCAAGATGGCGCTTTTACGTCCTTCAAAACGTTCTTTCGTTGTTAGGCGAACTTGCAGTAGTGCGCATTCTATACTATATTAACACTCCTACGAAAATTGGGGCCTAATAGGCCCCAGAGCAACTTGAAAGGTTATTAATATTAGGCTAATAATTTTGTATTTAAATGAAATTGCCATTAACTGACCCTATCCCTTTATATTTTAAGGAGCAATAATATTTTGACTTTTCAGACATTTGCGAAATAATATTTAATTTTTTTTTAAACATCCACTAAGGGTATTTTGGGGCCTATTAGGCCCCAGATCAAAAAACATAAAAATGACTTTATTTATTTCCTGAATAATTCTAGAACAGGCCTGGGCAACCGAAAAAGAACAAATTATAGTAAAAATATATTAATTTTACAACTTTTTTTCAAAAGATGGATATTTAGGATAATAACTCTACTCCAACAATAATTCTAGACGGTCCTGATTATTGCCTAGTTTGCCCACGCCTGTTCTAGAACATTCTAGAAACTTTACAGAAGTATTTAGAATAATCTAGAATATTCTAGAAGAATCCACAAATCCTATATATATAGGAGCTGAAATCTTCAAACCGTGTCAAAAATGATATCTCTTGATGAAGCTGTACATTTACTGACAAAACCATCCGACGATGAAAATGAACATGATAATGTTGAAGACTACTCTCAAAGTTGTGATGATGATCCTTCTGAAGCCGAAAATGATGAACAAATCGCGCCGTACCCTTCTGAAAGTGAAGAAAGTAATCAAGAAGATCTTACTACGATGCCAGTGAACGAACTTTTGTCCAAAGATAAGAATTTTAGTTATTCAACAACACCTTCAAGGATCAACAGGAGAACCGCAGCTCTCAATATATTCAATGGGAACCCAGGCATTACAAGGCAAGCTGCTCCAAGAGTCTCTACACCATTCGAAACATTCAAAATTTTCATTTCTGATAATATGATGGAACAGATCATTCACTCAACAAACACCGTCATGAAAGAACCAATTTTTGAAGAAGACCTCTGGAAATGGATCGCAGCTAATCTTTTCCTTGGAATAAGCAAATCCAAAAATGCATCGATAGACGAAATGTTTTCAACCGAATTCGGTTTGTCATTTTTGCGAAAACTGATTACACAAGACAAATTCAAAAAAATGTGCTCAAAAATCAGATTTCACATCCACTCTCAAAGAAATAGAGAAATCAAAGATGCCGCCATCTCTGGAGTCTGGAATTTTTTCATTGAAAATTGCAAAAACAGTTACAGCCCAAGCGAATACCTGACAGTGGATGAACAACTATGTAACTTCAAAGGAAGAGTTGGCTTCAGAATATACATTCCCACAAAGCCAGGCAAATACAGAATAAAGATTTGGTCCCTAACAGATGCAAAGACAAGTTACCTCCTTAACGCTCAAATTTATACTGGAAAGGTTGAAAATACAACAGAAACAAATCAAGGAGAAAGAATAGTCAGAGAACTGAGTCAGCCATTTCTTGGAAAGGAAGGACAATAACGACAGATAATTTCTTCACAACAATGACACTTGCCAAGTACCTACGAACAAAAAGAACAGGACTTGTTGGAACCATACGGAAATCAAGAACCTTCCTGCCTCCTGAAATAAATGCAAAATCTAGAAAGTTATCACCAAAGTTTTTCTACCATGACGATATCACTCTTCTCAGGCACTCAGACAAACCAGGAAAATATGTGCTACTACTGAGTTCTCAGCATCAGTCTGGTGAAGTAGAAGAGAATGGAAAGCCCGAAATCGTCAATCTTTACAATGCAACGAAGGCAGGTGTCGACACTTTCGATCAACTGGTGAGATATTATACAACAAAGAGGTGATCAAAGCGCTGGTCAGTCTGCATATTCTATAACATTCTAGATCTTGCTGCGTACAATGCTTTCGTTCTATACTCGACAAAACATCCAGAATTTCTTCGTCAACATAAATCAAGAGCCAGAAGAGAATTTATACGGCAATTGGTGCTTGAAATCAAAGAAATTTACTGCAAAGATAATGACAAAACAACCTCATGTGAACCGCTTGCAAAGAGGGCAAAAAGAGGATGATGCCATTTGTGCGGCAGATCAAAAGATAGACAGTCGAAAATTGTTTGCTCAAATTGTAAAAAAAAATGTTTGTCAGAGCCATTCTAAAGTTGTTTGTAATGAATATTGCAAAATCACTGTGTTTCTATTGGAAAAATATATGGGGCCCGATAGGCCCCAATATCACTTTAGTGGATGTAAATATTTTTTTCGTAGGAGTGTTAAACTTTCTGGATTCATCTCAATTCTTCCACGTTCCAGATCGCGTAACACAGTAATTAGATTCGCTCTGGTTATATAACGAATAACGCAAACTGCAAGAAAAAAATAAAAGATTTTTTCACCCAAAATAAACTAACAACAAACTTGAAATGGCCAGTCTTTTTTCATTTCGAGATTAAACAAATGGCGGAAACATTGCGAAGCAACATACCCAAATACTGATAAATCAGCAAATAGTAAATAAACAGTCATGAAGAAATATTTACTAGGAATTCTCAAATTTTAGCGCCAACAATTTTGAAAAGTATCCAAAAACTGCACCTTTAAAATATTTCACATTTTTCTAACAGCAACAGTACCTACGAGACACATGTTTTTGTTCTTGGAACTAATAGTTTTGTTTGTTTGTTTGTTTGTTTTGAATTTCGCGTAAAGCTACACGAGGGCTATCTGTCCTTAATTTATCAGTGTAAGACTAGAGGAAAGGTAGCTAGTCATCACCACCCACCGCTAACTCTTGGGCTACTCTTTTACCAACGAAAAGTGGGATTGACCATCACATTATAACACCCCATGACTGAAAGGGCGAGCACATTTGGTGTGACGAAAATTCAAATCTGCAACCCTCAGATTACGAGTCGAGCGCTCTAGCCCCTGGCCGTGCCGGTTCATATTAACTGTAAGAGCAGTCATACAAAAATCACGTTGTTGTTGGACGTAATTTTTGAACTGGAAATATCAGAGTTTTATAGCTCCTGAATTGCACAGCAGAAGGTCTGCGGGTCTTACATCTCTGAAAACGGTGTTTCGATACCAATCGTAGGCAGAGCACAGATAGCTCAATGTGTGGCTTTGTGCTTATCTTTAAACAAGCAAATACAATTTTCTGTTGCTGTTTTTTATTCTTAACTTGATTACAGTCCGTGAAATGGATCAACATCATTTTCATTATTATACTCAACTTTTTTGACGTTCCTCGTAAAAATAGGGATGAATATATTTATGTATATCCCGATGGATTAGAGGTAAACTTGCAAAGTAATAACTCCAAATTGAGGAACTATGTTTGCTTCGGCCAACTAAACATAAAAAGATCATTGTGTAATATTCCAAAATAACCTGAGAGAAATTTAAATCAGCATTAAATGATTGGTTCAGATCACATTATTTTCTTTATATGTTTAGTTTAGTTTGAATTTCGGGCAAAGCTACACGAGAGCTATCTGTGCTAGCCGTTTCTAATTTTACGGGATAAGACTAGAGGGAAGGCAGCAAGTCATCACTACCCATCGCCAACTCTTGGACTACCCTTTTACCAACTAATAGTGGGACTGACCGTCACTTATAACACCTCTACGGCTGAAAGGGCGAGTGTGTTTGGTGTGAGGATGATTGCAACCCGCGATCCTCAGATTACGAGTCGAGTGCCTTAACCACCTGGCCATACTGGGCCTATGAAAGTGTTACAGTTTCCCCTGTATTATTGAGACGAACTTGTTTAGTCCATTTCCCAACCAACAGGCCCGGCATGGCCAAGCGTGTAAGGCGTGCGACTCGTAATCTGAGGGTCGCGGGTTCGCATCCCCTTCGCGCCAAACATGGTCGGCTTTCATCCGTGGGGGCGTTATAAAGTGACGGTCAATCCCACTATTCGTTGTAAAAGATTAGCCCAAGAGTTGGTGGTGGATGGTGATGACTAGCTGCCTTCCCTCTAGTCTTACACTGCTAAATTATGGACGGCTAGCGCAGATAACCCTCGCGTAGCTTTACGCGAAATTAAAAAACAAAACAAACACAACCAACATAGTTTTATTGAAGTCACTTGTGCACCGACATTTATACCATTTGAAAAATATCAAAATAAACTTTTTATAAATCAGTTAGAGTGTTTTACTTATAAAGTAACAAGAGCAGAAAAGTGAAGATAGTGAAATGGAAGAAGGAAAAAAAATGAATTTCTTACGTGTACTAGAAAACTATACAAACCACATAAGGTTATCATTCTTCATACTAAATAATATTTTTATTATGCACTAAACATAAAACTACGCTACATTATTGAACTTAAAACTACTAATTTAAATACAAAAGAATATAAAAATCACAAACTCTTTCAGTTCAGTCTCCCGCTATTATAGCGGTAAGTCTAAGGATTTACAATTTCAAAATTAGGGGCTCGATTCTCCTCGGTGGACACAGCAGATAGGTCGAGGTGGCTTTCTTATGAGGAAAAACGTATATACTTTCAGTTCAAAGTGCTGAGTCTAATTTGTGAAAAGACCGTGCACTCGCCACGCGATAGATTTTAACACTAAAATTCGTGGATTAACTTCTTTACTAAAAATATAGGCCCGGCATGGCCAAGCGTGTTAAGGCGTGCGACTCGTAATCTGAGGGTCGCGGTTTCGCATCCTGGTCGCGCCAAACATGCTCGCCCTTTCATCCGTGGGGGCGTTATAATGTTACGATCAATCCCACTATTCGTTGGTAAAAGAGTAGCCCAATTGTTGGCGGTGGGTGATGATGACTAGATGCCTTCCCTCTAGTCGTACACTGCTAACGGGACGGCTAACGCAGATATCCCTTGTGTAGCTTTGCATGAAATTCAAAAACAAACAAACGTACTTTACTTATCATCCTATGATTTGTGACATGTGAAACACAGCGATTGAAATAAGATGTTATTGAAATTGACTCTTTCAACGATGATTGGTTAGAAATTTTACAACTGAGGTTTAACACGCCCAGACGCCGTTTTATAAAACAAAACACACTAAAAAAAGGTTAAATACCAATCACAGATGGCAGAACCAGCGCTAAAGTGCAAAGGAAAAAATGTTTTAATGTTGAATAAAACATTTTACAAAGGATGCTTTTTTATAGTCTAAAACGTATTTTTTTTACCAAATGTCTCTTCAAACTTCAAATAATTGAATGATATGCTACTATATACAAAACAAATTGTTAAATCAATAAAAAATAAGTTATTTGTAATTTTGCCCCTGATGGCACAGCGACATGTTTGCGGACTCACGCAGCTAAACCCGGGTTTCGATACTCGTGGTGAGCAGCCCACAGATAACTTTTTCTGTAGCTTTGAGCTTAATTCTAAACAAACAAACTTTTGAGTTATTATAATCGAAAATCAAGATTTTTCCATTACTCTTATAACGTAACCATATTCCCGAAATGCAGAGATTGTTTGTCAGAATTTTACGAAAGAAAGGACATGAGCTAGGGGCCTTTTGATCAATGGTCCAGCCGAACCTGACCTTTCTAGAACAAAAACCAAAAGACGAGCGTAACTATGTAAACAAGCTCCGGTGTAAGCTGTAGGTTACCAGAAGAAAGAGATTAGGGCGTATTGAAAATTCTTTTTTTTTCTTTCGAGACCTTGCAATTCATCAGAGGAACTATTATATACCATCACAGTCATAATTAAATGCTAGTGAAAGTAAATCACTATTTTTCGATCGTTTGCTTTATTCGATAACCAAAGATTCTGGTCATTTATTTATAGAGAAAGTTATGTTTTTGAATGACGATACATCGATTAAAGTTGACTTCCAGAAAATGACTAATAATACATACTTTAACCTACTATCACACTGTTTATATTTTAAAAATATTTAATGATATTCTATCTTATGAAAATAACAGTACCTAACATGTTATACTAATATCTTGTCTCTTATAATGGTATAAATGTTACACGCCAAATAGCCTTAATTAATTAAACTTAGTATAAAATACTTAGGAACCAACAGAATGTCTTGGTGTCGTGATCAAACCTCAAACAACTACGCACTGTACGAATACACGTAATTCTCGTTTTACAATCAAATAATTAACATTGTACCTATTACATATTTCATATATGTAACAGAATATCTACCATACCAACGATATAAATAATTATTCGCTCTAATATTTCTTTTCTTGCGCACATTGTTGAAGAATGCCTTTACCACGAATAGCTGTTTCTATCAAACGGTTCAGTCTCACACTCACCCCTCGCCTTGGTACACAAAGCGCAAACTACAGTATTAGTTGCTACGAAACTGCAGAATATAAAGCTCTCAGAAAGCCTAAACCTTTATTGTTCGTTAATGTTTGCATATTTAGACAAATCATTAAATAAACACCAAGCCCCATTGAGATGGCATTTCCTGCGATATAAACGCAGCTCTTCATTCAAGAAGTTTAAGTAAACCTAAGGATTCTATATGACATTTGGCAAGTTTCCTTAATGACAACAAATCGCACCTCACACACTTCAAAGTCTCCTTGTTTACCTTTCAGTCTGACTAGAAATTAAATGGTTTTCCCAAAATAATTCAAACTGCTCATTCTTAGAACCTGCATTGTCGTACATTTGTTAAAATAGATTCTAACATACAACAAAAGTATTTTTCTCTGTAAGAAAAGTATGTTTGTATATACAAACAACCAATTTTCTATCATTATGAAAAAAAATTTTTACTCGTAGACATATGTTAAAATAACTAGTACTTAATACCTATTTTATATTCTTAGAAGCAAATACGTTTCCTTCAACATGATTTTGAAGTTCTATTGTTGTTGTTGTTTTTTGTCTAGACAACTCGACATGGTATAACTTCCAGTATCGAAAACGTTAAACTTGTGAGCTTTCTATTATAATAAAAATATATACTTTTTAAACGTTCCTTTTATCGTGACCGTTTCAGTGGATAAGCGGTGAGATTAAGTGCTAGAATTCGAGGTTCAGTGTGTGGTCTAGTGCTTAGAATGCCGAAACGTTAGTCCAAAATCCAAGGTTCGCGTCTCGATTCCGCATCAACGCGCTCAGGAAAACGTCGGTATGCTATAAGACTGAGAGTCAAATCCCATTATCTGGTCAAACAGGAAGTTGGTGGTGAATGTTGTTAGTTATCTTTCCTCTAATATATCGGTCCAAAATTAGAGATAGCTAATGTATGAATTTCAAAAAAAAAAAAAAAAAATCAGTTCACTCGACAGGCACGACACAAAAATGTCAATTTTATAGTTTGTCCTACGATAAAGAAACTTTTATAATGAAGATGCTCTCAAAAGAGATCTAATTCTCTACGTAACAGATATTCAACAAACAGCATAAAATCATATTTTAATTCATTATTTTCCTACAGTTAAAAATTGCTCCTCTTATTAACAAAATTGTTATGTGACTTTTTTTGTAACGTAGCTTCTGTAATTGGTTATATAGTCTTGTTTGCTAAACAAGTCCACCTAGCAGTAATGGCTTGATATTAATCCGATGGTTTGGTAGCTCGATTCGCAGTCGAATTCTATTACAAACATCCTCGTACTTTCAATTGTGGTTTTTTTTTATAAAATGATGATTCAAAGAGTTGGTGGCGTTAAATATCTGCCTTCCCTCTTGCCTATCACTTCTAAATTATGACAACTAGCCATCGATTACCTCCACGAGAATTTCAACTAAACAAACAAACCAATCAATAGGTAGAGTGACATGCTAACCAATAAGAAACACCGCGCTCAATCATCAAGCGCTACCTCTGTAAACGTAGTAACACTAGCCTCACTGCGATTCTGTAATGGGGTTGCAGAAACTCTTTTTTTTTTTTTTGTGGGGACGTATATTTTTAACTTTCAGAATTGTTGAGCTAATGAGAATATGTAAATAGTTTGATCTCTACGTCCATCAATCATCTGTCAACCCGAACATTACCCAAAGAAAGAATATTTAGCAATTTTAGTAGAGTAAAACAAAATCAACTTTTTATTCTAAATTTTAAAAAACAACGAACCCTTCTTATCTTGAATAGTAACAATTCTGGATTTGAAATATCAATTCACACTTTTACGTTGGCCTAGCGCGTTAAGGCGTGCGCTTTGTAATCTGAGGGTCGCGGGTTCGCGCCCGAGTCACGCCAAACATGCTCGCCCTCCCAGCCGTGGGGGCGTTATAATGTTACGGTCAATCCCACTATTCGTTGGTAAAAGAGTAGCCCAAGAGTTGGCGGTGGGTGGTGATGACAAGCTGCCTTCCATCTAGTCTTACACTGCTAAATTAGGGATGGCTAACACAGATAGCCCTCGAGTAGCTTTGTGAGAAATTCCAAAACAAACAAACAAAACACTTTTACATATGGCTGGAAAGATTGTTGCATTCACAAATGTATGCTGTTTATATACAAAAGCATGCAATAAAATATTTTCAAAAAATAAGGATGATGTAGGGATGACAATGCTAAAAATACGGAAATAAGGTAGGGATTGTAACGGTTTTGATATTATTTTAATATCTGTGTTGTTTCAGTGTAATATACATTTATAAGTGTAGATAACATATTGTTAACTGTGTATTGTGCAAGTCCCGCCTGTTCTTTAACTTTGTAGATGATTTGATTATTCTCGAGCTTAATAGTCAACAATATACGACGTATGTAATACCAGACTGCCGGTATTGTTGCTAAGTGACTGTGCGAGAATCTCGAATAAAGAGTATAAAAGGTAGCTATCACGAGATGCGCGGAGATAGAGGATATTGATGGGTAGCTACACTTAATATACTTTAGGCCTCGGAAGCTATAATTGTGACAAATGCTTATTAATGGAAAAATCAGGAACGTTTATAGATTTCGAACAATTTGTTTGTTTTTTAATTTCGCGCAAAGCTACTCGAGGGCTATCTGCGCTAGCCGTCCCTAATTTAGCAATGTAAGACTAAAGGGAAAGCAGCTAGTCATCACCACCCACCGCCAAATCTTGGGCTATTCTTTTACCAACGAACAGTGAGATTGATCGTAACATTATAACACTCCCACGGCTGAAAGGGCGAGCATGTTTGGTGCGACGGAAATTCGAACCTGCGACCATCAGATTACGAGTCGCACGCCAAGTCAAGTGTATCTATTTATCAGCATGAAATTAATTCGCTTGTCGTGGACCTAGACCGTCGATAAAACATTCAGTTTCAGACCAGATAGAAGACTGAATATTGTTAGTTTGTAAAATTTTTGTATATAAGAAATTATTTGTAATAACCGTTATTATAAATTGTATTGTTATTTGTATATTAAAATATATTTATGTTGAGAAACAAAATTGTGTGTGTATATCTTGTGGGTAAGTATCATAAATGTAATACATATCGACATTTAATTAACTTCTATATTAAAATTAAAATTTCCGGCGATTTGAAATTTTAATACATAACAATCGTAACATAATAAATTAGAGATTCTTCAGGGGTAAGTTATAATACGTAACAGGATGTATACATAAAGCTATAAAAATCCCTCCAAATATAGCCAAATTTGTCTTGGTATAACCTTTACTGCAACTAAATGTTGAATTCCTTTTATTTGCATGAACTCAGGTTTGAATGAAAGCATTTACACTGAATAATGTTATGAAGTCTTACAATAGTTAATTCTCATAACCTTGTAACATTGACTCAGTAGCTACTTATGTATAGGTTTTTATACGGTTTTGTATATTCATCACTACTTTTTGGGGGTAATTTTGGCAATTCCATTCCTATATTATCCATATTTATTCAAGTTTTTTTTTAATTCCTTGTTTCACTTTTTTTTTAAATACCTATGGTTATTTTATCACAAATGTCAGTCACGATGAATTTTCTTGATAGACATCAAGTGTTAAAGTTAGTAAAACGTTTCACTGCTTCAATGCCTCAAATTAAAATGCAAATATTTTGATGCGTAAATCACTGCATTACTAAGCTAGCCCTTCTAACACCATAATCAGAACAATTAGCAGAACATTTAGTTATTGCCCTACTCGCCGATTCTCTACTTCAGCGATATTTTTCGCTAAAATGAAGGTCGTAATAGCTTTTTTAAAACCTCGAAAGCCAAAGTTAAGTGTTCATAAAAGTTTCCCAAATTATTATGAGTGAGATTAAAGCGATGATGAGCAATCTACGATAACAAAAGAGCCTGTCTGTGTGCGTGACCACCATAATTCCAAAACTAAAGAATCTAGACCTAAAAGTTTTCATGCATGCTAAGATAATACTGAAGTTGTGCACCTAGCTATTATTTTTAACATTTTCCTGTAATATTAAAAGAGCCTGTATGTGCGTACGTGACCGGCCTAGCTCGAAGTTGAAAAAACCTAAACCTGAAACTTTGCATGCATGCTAAGGTGATTCTGAGAGTGCGCAGCTGGGCATTATTTTTATAGATTTGACTCAAAAGAATTTGGCTAACTTTCTGTCCTATATCTTTTAAGCCTTATAATTATACTTCCTGAAGGTCTATAGAACAGTATCATATTTTCTCTAATTCTCACTTAATGAATAATATTTAGATGTTTTCTGCCAAATACTGTTGAAAAAAATCAGCAAAAAAACTTATGAAACAAATATATCAAAACTGGTAAAAATGAACAAAATTCAATACAATATGAATCCCAACATCTATTGGACAATCAAAGTCAACAGGAAGGGAACCAAAGGCATCAGGGCCTCGAAAAACCTATAGATATGTGGTTTTGGTTTTCAATAATTCAAGGTTAATCACACTTCACATGTACAATGTTCATCATTTAATAATAATCGACTTTGTTATATCACCATTGCCAGTAGCTATATACTGGCATTGGTAATATAACAAAAACAAATACACATAAATACAATGAATGTTGACTGGTCTCGTTTGTAAAATGTGTCAAATGTTAAGCTTCGTCTCATTTTAACAAATTCCTTCAGAACTTTTCTCTTGTGAAAATACCCCTTGATAAATGATCTACAGTAAAAAAAAAAAGTATCTCGTAGAGTCTATCCCAGTTAATGGTTTTAACATAGAGTGGTCAATAAATATAAACTAAAATACATACTGAATACTAAGCTCTTTTGGTTACCTTTTGATTCACAGCCTTACAAAAAACCATCATGTTCCAAGTTTTAAATAGTAACTTTCTCAGAAGTTGTATTATGAACCATATATGATTATGTAATTGACTTTTGCAGACCACTAAACAAAGTATTCTGCAAAGCAAAATATTAAAAAGCAATAATAGAAATATAGTCTTCAACGAAAACATTTTTCAAACGTCTGAAGAAAAATTACTTATATTTTTGTGCTTTTGTGCAAACATATGTTCTCAAGAACCTACTGTAAGTTAAAAAAGTGTGTGTGTGTGTGTGTGTGTGTGTGTGTGTGTGTATTCACATAATCCTGCATCAAAAATTACACGGAATTTGATAACATTCAAGGTTAATCACACTTCACATGTACAATGTTCCACATTCCATTCTGCCCTTAAAACATTTTCTTCCACTATCAATCATGTTCAGTATATTATAACACAGGCCCCCTCCTCACACTGTATGTAGACATTGGCTTCCAAAACGTTAAACAAGTCCATGTGGCAGAAGTTTACTGGAGTTGCATCAGGAGCATGACAAAAATGTGGTCAAGTGGGAAGATTATGATTCCAGTTCATCATAAAAAATAACCACTTATTTTTGAGGCATATAGAAAACTGAGTTTTTGGTTTAACCATTTTTTCTTGTATTTAAATCCTTTTTCATTATATTATTAATGGTTCCAAGAGATTTGTCTAGCTTCATCATAATGGTTTCTTGGATTGAATTTTCTCTCACTTAACTATAACTAATCTTCATTTAGTGAAAAACCATTTTGCTCCAGTTTAACTGCTAACAGAAATATAACAAACATTTACTGTAAAATTAAAATCCTTCTCATAAAGGCTTTGAAACTTTCAACACTTGTTAAGGGTCTTTTGTACACAAATTTTTTCTCAATTTCCAAGCAAACTGTGTTTGGTTGTTTTATCAAAACCTACTATTTCAAAGTATCTCAATCACAGATTATCTGTTATCTAAGAATATTATCTATATCATAAAATTTCAAATATGTATATGCATAAGATTTTGAGCATAGGTGTGTGTTGAGCAATAATATATGAAGACAGAAGCCTCACAAGCATCAGATATTCTGAATGTGCAAAACATATAGTTTAATAAAACATTATGTAGTATGTCTTCCTCTGTTATTTACACAGAAGGCTCCTTCCTCTTTCAATCAAGCCAATAACCACAATTTCAATTTGTTATATACAAATACTGGGATCAGACAATTTACTGAAGTTACTCATGACTAAGACACTGGAAGAGACCTGATATACATAATTTTATTAATGACTAGAAATTAATACATCACAGCAGACATCTAATACATTCACCATACATCAAGTTTCAGGTCCACTGTCTCTACCACATGGAAAAGCCAGTATTCTGCAGTAAATCCTGAATATTCACAGACTGATGACACTGTCATCACACAAGTATACTTAAACATAGATGAATCTGTAGTCATCCAACTTCTACCAACAACAAAACAGTGTAAATTTTGTTAAGCTTCAGAACTAATGTTTATAGGCTTGTACTTCAGATACTGTGACAAACTACTGTTATATTCGCACTGATATAAACTGAAAAGTAATCTATTGATATATTACAACACACATTATAACATTTGAAATTAAATATTTGTGACCTCACTAGGAAATTAAAGAATATACATATACATTAATATCAAATTTCCTAACACCTTCATACCAGCACAGAGTAACAAACAGGCAAAACAATCAGACATATATAAACAACAAAACAGCTGTCTGAAAACAGTCAAAACTTTTAACAATACTTTTAAAACCACCCCAAATCTACAAGATTTTTAGATAGCCTTGCCACTTAGCATTACTTAGTAGCAGAAAATATCCACTGTATGTTACTCCATGTAGAAGTGCCAAATATTTTGAAGGTATATGTACTTCAATTCTACAGATGTAATATCCAACATAATGCAGCAGTAAACAAATATTTTATACCAGAAAGCTTCACTGCATTGCTATCCCCAATTTATTAAAAAAAAAAAAAAAGTTTGTAATTTCACTGGCTTAGCCATGTGGTAAAAATCAGCATTAATACATTACCTGCATTCTTTAAAACACCAAGAAAATCACTAAGTGACAATGTATTTGACCTACAAAATAACCTCTCTAAACTCCAGCAACAAATCTTTGGACTTAGAAATTGTTTTAGTAACTACTAAACCAAAATAATATACAATTACTTACAGCTAGATTCCATTGAAACAGAATAATTTTTTAAATTAACCTAGTTAGAAAGTGAATGTCCTACAAATAGAACTTCTGTCTACTTCAATAAAAAAAAAAAAATTAAAAGTTAAAGCTTACACAGAGTGCATACAATAGACTTCACCCTGTTGAGTTTGTCTGTGGGCCACATTTAATATATGTTTGATCAAACAGAATAAGACTAACCCTTTTCCACAAATGATTTCATAATGTCAGTTTCTCAACAAACACAACAATATAATATACAACTTTACAACTTTAGTACTACGAAATTACAACTGTCCAAAATAAAAGTAAAGCTACTGTTCCACAACTGTGTGTGGTGCAGACGACAATGCAAAACAGTAATATTAGCCCATAACAATTAACAACAGTTATACAAGTCATATCATTATATGTCCTCAGAAAGTACTGTCTCTGAAATACTCAGTAAATTTAGCAGTTATAAATTCCAAATAACCTGATTAACAACACAAATTATTTCATTTATAATGCTCTTGTAAGCCTCAGATGAATCATCCTATTATAATAACCAAGGACAGCTAAATATACTTACGTTAATATAATCTACAGAATATTATTGAAAGTAAATGAATGTTATCTTTTGGAAACTTGTTAATATAGGTGTGTACTTTGTGAAAAAAATTGAAAGTAAAAAATTCCAAAAAAGAACATTAATTAGTTAACATACACTTAAACCAAAGAAAAATACGATTCTCTCATCCAAACAAAAATGGAACATACTTTCAATTTGTGTATATAATGTTACTTCAGGCATTGTCTCAACAGTTATTCTACAAAACTCAGTCCTTGAAAAGAAATCTACAATGTCAGAGTTATTTTAAATATTATATACTAGAATTTTGTTTTTCTAGAGAATGCTCCTTACTCATTACAGAATAACCAAATTCTTAAATTACAAATGCAGCTCAAAAGTCACAGTATAGATATTTAATTTCTTAATTTTGCCACTAATAAGTAAAATAAATGGCCACTGTCTCAAAATATGCTAATTTATATTTTTTACTCTGAGTGTACAATAGCATAAAACTAAAGTATACATTAATACAGTTTAAAGAAAACATGAAAAAGATGAGGCAACACAAAAACAGTATTTCAGCACAAGGCAACTATGTAATTATCATAAACTAGAGAATAACTAGAGAAGTACACCTAGAGCATAAATAACAAGGTGTTCATATGAACATTAAATTGTAGGAAAATTACTTTTATCCCTGAAATCCATGCTTTAGAAGTTGAATAAAAACAACCCTAACTGTTGATTTACTTCTACATATAGATACACAGAATATTTGGCTCTAATCCTCATACATCTTGAGGCTACCACAACAAATATTTTTGTACTAATATAATATATATGTAAATATATGAATTGGTATGGTTACAGACTGCTACACTTAGAACATTGACCATACTTTAATATGACAGTGGAATATATAAAAGAGTTGCTTTACAATGTTAACTGATATTACTGAAAATATGTATGAAGTGGAAGAAATACATACAATACCAACAACTATCCCATAAAATATTTAAAGATCAACATAAGACCTAATCATCACCATAGCATCTTACATGCACACCATTTATTGCTTATCCATCATCCAAAATTTGTGCAAAAATTAGCTTTCAGAAGATGAATTATTTTTGCAAATAGTTCCACTTCCTAAAAATCCAAACTAAAAAAAAAGTTATTTTGTGTTGTTTTTCAATGAATATCAGTTACAACAGAAGTATCTCAACTATCTTTATATCAAAACACATTTACAGCGATTTGTTTTCAACATGGTCTTGTATGAATCTTCATGAATGTCCAGTTAAAAAAACAGCATACTTCATAATCAACCTAATGTGGCAAATACAGGGAAAAACAACTTACTTCAGCTCAAACAGAACTACAAATTATGTACATATTTCACAGAGGAAATTAGCTGTCCTTGGAGCATGAAAATGAGAAATGAAAACTAAAGTAATATGTTGGTTATTTGTTGTTAAGCTCAAACTTATACCTATCTTTGCCCACTACAAGTATCTATGGCAACACAAGTAATAATAAAAATAATACTTTTAAGTAGAAAATGATTGTTTTTAAACAAAAAAAATATGCAGGCTACAAATTTTTTCTGCTCTCAAATATACAAAATCTTTTGAGAATCAACCTATAATATTAATGTTCCTGAAAAAATAATTATGTTATTGTAGAGGATCGCGTTGTCATCTAAACTTTCAAACAAAATTTGAAGAAATAGTCCTTTTACTGATTTGCAAAACAGTGTCAAAATTTTCGATGTAATCTGTCTAAATAACCTTACTGGTAAAATATGATACTAGTACAGTATCCAAACATCTATGACTATGGAAGGTCCAACATTATATTTTTCTTACTTCCAGCACCATTTGCAAAAATTTGTTACAGTTTTTTTTTTTATATTGTCACAACACAATTATACTGAAAGAGAAAATATATACTAACTTAGTAAGTTAATACTAAATTAAATAATGTATACTGAATCTTAGATGTTATTTCTTTATAAAATAATTTTCTTATATTAAGTATACATAAAATTCAAGCAACCAGTGTTCTCCTCTCTACATACTTTTGGTCAAGTTAATGTCCACCTATTATTTCTGCTGTGTGGACAAGAAACAGAGTAAAGAATTTTACCAAACTGATTTTCTTCAAGAAAAAAAAAATTCACAATTAAAATTTGCATTTTTTAACAAAAACTATGGTATATTTAAATTATTCACTTGTTAATTTGAATGCACTCAATGTATATATTTTCTATAAAAGTTACAGCAATGTTTTCTGTTTTGCACTACTTTCAAAAACATACTTTGTGCACTACTTAAGGTACAAACATATTAATCAATCTGGGCTACTAATTATTCCTGAGAAAACTCTGCAACTGTAAATCATCAGCCTTACCAGTGGATTTATTTGTAAAATTTTAAAAGTGAAAACACGGTTGTGGCCAATGGCATGAAAATCAGTCCATTGATATGGCTGTTACTACACATGCAACTTATTAACCTATATTACATATGCATTAAGACATTAGCAACATTTGTATTTACATGTGAAAAGTATCTTCTGTCTCTATCTGCTTTAACATCACTAGTTGTGAGGAACCACTTAAACTAATTTTGCTGAAACTTGAACTTAGGTGATCTTCCTAAGGTTGAGCTTAAATGGATAAGTACTTGGACAAAGTGTTTGTCTTTGGCAGATACTGCACTTTTACTATGTGAAGCTGAACACAGGTGCATATGATGACCCCCCCCCCCAATCAGTCGACCTGGATGGTGAATACATGTGAATCATTCTGCCATCCTCAGATGTATAAATATATTTGTTTGTAAATAATAATATTAAAATTTAACTGATATATTTAAAGGCTAGTTTTAACTTAAACATGAAGAGATTGAAAGTGGTATTTTACAAACTACTAGTTGAATTTTCATTTGACATGTTTGTGAATCAGTCATATTTGTTTTTACTTCACTTATTCCTAATTACAAACAGCAACAGAGAATAACGAACAGAGACAGTTTAGTTTCATTAAGGTCCATATGTTTATTACAGTATCAACTGGATTACCTCAACCGACCTTTATCCGCTAACTATGTCATCCAGAAAGGGAAAGCACAACAAAAAACCAACAAATTGTTTTAATTTCAATTAAATTAAACCTCATATTTATTGTAAAGTTTTCTCTTTAATATATGTACATACATACACAGAGAGAGAGAGAAGAGACAGAGGAAGATTTCTGCCAAAGAGTCATTAAAGAAAAACTTTCAGTAAAATTTAACATTTTCCTAAGAAATCTTGCCTGACTTGTACTCCTTGCTCTTCAAGACTGAAAGTCTACATTAACATTAGTATCAATGCACTTGCCTTCTACATTTCTGAGGATAAAGGTACATCCTTGAAGAATTTTAAAACTTGAGAACTTCACACCCTGATAAATTTTAAAGGTGATGTGAAAAAGTATTACTTCAGTATTCAACCACACCATGCTTTTCTGAGGATTTATGGAGAAAGCTACCAAGAAAAACTACCCAAACTGAATACGTCTAAAATATTTCATGACAAGTAAAATTAGAATGAAAATTAAAATACAATTCTAGCATCAAAAAACTTAGATACATTTGGAAAAGTGAAAATAGTATCTTAATTACTCCATGTTTAGAAAAGAGACTTAACTCACAGTTCTCTTCTTCATTACAAAAACGTTTAACAAGCTTCAAACTACCATTTATTACAATAAGACTACAGAACTGTATTTATAAAGATAAAAAAAATTATCTGAAAACTATTTTAAAGCTACTTTTCCCACATGACTTTTACTAAAGAATCACATTTTCTTGAAATGTGCAACAAAAATTATTACTAAAATTGTTTCACATCACAACACAAAAAACGTTCTATCAAAGCAATCACACAGATAAGAACTAAAATGCATAAATTTGGCAATAAAAACAAGTACACAAACAGGCAAACATTTAAAAACATTTGTTCTCTAGCAATTAATATTAAAACTAACAAAACAGACACAGTGATGATGATAAATGGCTAAATAAACTATCAAAAAACAGTTAACAGTAATACAAACATCAAACGTACTCAATTAAAACTGTTGTGTGTTGGTTGGGCAAATTCTGGATTTTACCAGATGACTAGATAATAGATAATTCATTCTCATAATGAAACTCAAATGAAAGACAAACTAATCTATCAATCCACATACTAAAGGTTGTAATTAATGTGTCACAAACTTACTGTACGATAAAAGATATGTAACAAAATTTAAACTTATATAGTACTGGACAAAAAAAAACTATTCATCACTTAAGATCCCTAGCATCTCAGTACTCAGTTTTATTGATGCTAGTACACTAAATTGTTTTTTTGTCTTAAAAGGTAGAGCTTTACTGACTACCACTGACCAGTGCTGACATGTACAAGTCAAATTAAATAGACATATCTAATGTGGTAAATTACAACTATTCAGATCTACAACACCAATGACTCCTCCTTAAACTAACCAAGGACAAGAAACCATATGAAATAAATATTTACTTCAATATCCATGCCATGCAGCAGGTTGCATTATGCACCACCTACACGTATAGCACATCAGTAAGGATTAGTACTCTAAGAATCTGCACTGCCACATCTTAACTCTCAGTATGAGGGTGGCTGGAAAGCATTGCTATTTCCGGGAGGAAGTTTCTCAGATTGACCTCCAGTAGTGAATGGAGGTTCCTGGTAAGCCTCATTTACATCTGGACCATCAGGATAACCACCATATGGAATATCTCCAGGAAAAGCATTGGGATCTGCTTCATAGCTAGGAGCAAATGCTGATTCAACACCTTGTCGGTAACGCTGAAAAGCAAAGAATGCACAACCAGCCTGAAAGTAATACAAACAAGATTAAAATCATAAATAAAAACCAGTCTTAAAACACTTTTAAATTATAAGCTACTGAGCATTAACAACACATATTTGTAACTACAAAAAGATCTCAAGTAACTGAAGTGCATAAAGCTACCACAGACTTCTCTTAATTACCATGACTAACACATCAATAAAAAAATATTATTACCCATGTTTCACCAGTGAAATATTACTTAAGTGAAACAAGAATAACTTGAATATTACTTATTAATAATATTTCAATAATGTGGGTTTAGAAACAAAAAAATTAAAATATCCCAGGTTAAGATTAGATTAATTTAGCAAACATATTTAAGATTTTAAATTCATAACTTCACTACTAATAATATTACTGAAAAATTACACAACTTAATAATGGAAGGGAGTGATTTATCCTAACATACACTTTTGACATACTATATCAAATATTCAATTATGAAGAATTTATCATAAAAATCCCACAAATTCTATATCCTTTACATATGCAGGTAAGCAAAGAAATAAATAGCATTGACTCTCTAACTGCACCAGAAATATCCAAGAAAAAGTTGTATACAGATGGATGTTCACAAGCTGTCACATCAATACAAGGAAGTGTACAAGTTTTATCTTCTTATCTTCCACTATCACTGGTGTTCTATGTGATGGCCCTGTTTATGTATTGTTGCTCTGCTTCGAGCTTTTGTCAAATATACTGCAGTTAACATTATATCCCCCCCCCCACCTTACATGCTTTCAAAAATCCAACAAACACAAATGACAACTTCTCAAAATCCATTTAGGCAACATGAAGGCACAGAAATCCACAAGATTTCTGAAAACTTGCATAATCACTTGGATACTTGTCTCAATGGAATTATACCTTACTGGTATCCAATCCATATAAAGATGGCACTTTCTCATAATACAGTGACAATCAGTCCAACATTTATGATGTTAAAAAATGCAGGTTCAAGAATGACAGAGATGAAATAAAAAGCCCTGTAACCTGAGCAGGTTCTTCTTCAAGAGCAAACAAGGAGTCTAACAAATTGGCAAGTTTACACCCTTGCAATTTACTTTCAAAGCAGCAAGTGCATGTTAATGATTGCATGATACTACTGCTGAACAAACTGTCTTTGGTTCTGTCTGAATCTAAAACAAGTGCACTGATTGGTTGAATTATGATAAAAAGAAAAACAAAATGATGCAAAATTAATATGCTCTGCAACTGCACTGTTACATTTCTGAAAAACCATGAAGAGCTGAATCTGCCATCAAAATCCTAGAAACAATTTGATTTAGAACAGAAAGAAAACTAAAATAGTTCTGGACTTTCTGCCAGTCAGTATTTTTCTGAATCACCCAGTAAAGAGTTGGCTGTCCACAATGTAAAGACAGATGGAAAGTAATTAGTATCAGAAATAAAAGTACTGTGGGCCTAAACTACAATATTATTGTAATACATTATAAACTTCAAGGTCATTTCCTTCAAAACATTTATTATTTTCACATATTGCAAAAATGTCAATTGCAAAAGTGTAAGTAATAAGTGAAATACTTTAAACCAAAAACTATCAAAATCATTCCACAACAAGAACATAAATGCACCTATTACATGCATGTGATGTTGCATTTCAGAAAAATAAAATCTATCCACAGAAAAGGATATGTACATACAAATATTGTTGGTAGTTTTAAATTTCTAGGCAGTGTAAGAGAACAATAAAGAAACAATCTTCATAGATAAACAAAACTACACATAATGAAACTTTGCAGAATGGACAGCAACTGCCTGTGGTGGAGACACAAGTGTAGAGGATGACATTTCGAAACTTTCCATCTTTCATCTTCTACACTTGTCTCTCCACAACAGGCAGTTGCCACCTATTCTACAAAGTTTCATCATGAATATTCTACCTAAATCTATCAAAGAAAAATTACCCATAACTTTCTCACACTTCAAATATATTCAGTACCCATATGTATGCATTATGAATTTATATTACTTCCATGAATGATTAATAAGCTATCAGGTTATCAAGTAGCAAACATAATAATCAAATCTGTGTATGTATGTAATGCTTATACTAAGCTTTTAAACTGGCTGTACTATACAAGTACTACCACCCACATCACTTTTTCCACATTATCTACTTAATTTACAATATTAAATTTCACTCAGTTTGGATTTCAAATATACAAGTCATTACATTCAACATACACAAATGAAATTAACATTAAAAGGTATGATTGGAAGTTTAATGTTATCTAAGTTTTAGTCCTTTATTTCAGAAGAAACCTTCATAAGAAATTACTTAAAACTTCATATACTAGCACGTGCCCCACAAGCTACAAAGATTCTCTACTCTGGCACTCCCTATCTTCAATAATATAATGCTAGTTGTGTAGATGCTGTCTAGACAACAAGACATTTACTTAACACATTGACACATTTACAAATCCTCTGGATGGATGGATGCAACTGAATTAAGTAACAAATTTTATAAACTCCTGTCTGATGCCATGCTCACCTTCAGTAAATTTGTTTGAGCTTTATAGCCTATATGTAAAGGTTACATACACATGTATATAGTCATCAGAAAGTTCATTTTACACTATAATCTGACAACAGTTATTTTAAAATTGGCATACAGTTCATCACGTAGTATTGTTGGCTGCTTGATTGACTATAGCCCTGATATTTGTCTTTTTACCCAAAATATGTCATAGAGATAGTTAAACTGTATTTAGGTCTTACTTTTATACTTTAGTTAATTATGTATTACTTATGTTTTAAAATTCATAATTTAAAGGTTAAAACTTCTTAAATATACAAAATATGCCAGTTCTGAAGGCTTACATCATTACGCAGTGGACAAAAATTATGACAAAGGGTTGCATTACACATCTGTCGAAAATACTGTAATATTCTCCAAGGACACTGTTAACTGAGGTTAATAAATGATACAGGACAAAATATAAAACTTTAAAAATTAACTTTATGTGAAAAGGAAAAGACTTAAAATTATGAATATAATCAAAAGATCTTTAGATATTCTACAAAAAAACTGTACTTTTATCTGAAGCTTTAATCTAATAAATACAGCTGAATCTTAATTATTTGTAAGCAGTTTTTAAACTGTACAAGTTCACTCAAAAAAAAAATAGAAAAGGTTTTAAAAATTACTTCATACTCAATTCATATTGTACATCATATTTCTCAAACTGTCATTTTTTTTTTAACTAAGAATGTTCTATTCTTGAGTTCATAAAGCCTTATTTGTTTGTTAAAATCACTAAAGTATGCATTATTTAATTTCACTATATTCTTCATAATTTGGTCATGCTAATACTACAAGATGCATATACTAAATAAACACAAAAACCAGGTTCATACTTTAGACCTTGTTAAACTTTTTAGGTTTCATTTATTCTGAACAGATCTGCTTCAATTGGCTGGTAAACAGCCTTTGAGAATGTGGAATGGTATAAGGTAGAACTAGGTAATTAACTGGATTAACTTATATAATCAATTACTTAATAAAAGAGGTTATTGTCATACAAAATATTGGTTAACTGCTATCACAGTTTTGGGCCATCATTTCCTGGTGACTGGGGGGGGGATTGCCTCATGATGCAATGGTTTCAAGTTCGATTCCCTGTAATATTAGACATATTATGCTTGACCTTTCAACTTTGAAGCATATTTTTGTTGTTGTTAAGTTATGGCAAAGCTACTGAGGTTATCTATCTGCCACTGTCCATAATTTTAATTTGCTGATTAGAAGGCAAGTGGTTTGTAGCTATCTAAGTATATTTGATTCACTTAGTCATGTCAGTCTTTTAACCTATAATGATTTACAAATTTATATTTACTGATCAAATTTCAGTAAACAATAAAAAACCATTGAATTAATATAGTGTTAACATTTGCAATTGCTAGTCATCTTATGAAGGTAAAAAAAACATGACATTTTACTTGTCACTGTACTTTATATCACGTAGAATATTACCAAATCACATTTCAGTATCAGTTATGTACAAAATTATAAACACACTGCAGTTAGAATATAATCAACATAAGACCTAGTAAAGAGGTTTGTGGTAACTTGACTGATCATGGAAAAAAGGCCCCATCCCTAAAGAATTTGACATCCTTTCTTTAAAAATGCCAGAGAATGTAATAAAATTTATATAAGTGAGCATTTTTAAAAATACTGTTGCTTAGTAAGGATAGACAAAAATATAAAAAGATTTAGATTACATAAACAAAAAAAAATTGTTGAGAACCATTTTGTTAGTTAAATACCTTGTCAAATGCCTTCTGAAAATCCAGATACACCAAATCTACACATTATCCTCATGTACATAAGCTGCAACCTTTACAAAGAATATCAAAAGATTTATACAGAAATATTTTCCCTAAATATAGAGGAATGTCATTAGCTAACTTCCAAGCCTTTGGCTCATGTCCAATATTCAACGACTTACATAAAATAGTAACAAGTGGCTCACAGAAAACAGTTTATCTTGCACAACTCAATGGCAACTTATTAACTCTTTCACTGCAACTTGGATGTATTATAGGATTAAACAATAATTTTTTTCCAAAACCGTAACAAATTTGGTATTCCTATTATTTGTGCTAGATGTCATGTCCAAAGATTTCCCAAAAATAAAAATGTGGAATCCAATATCATGGTAATAGTCTTACTTTATTTTATGTAGCCTATATTTTGATTTGTATGTAGTTTAGGATTTTTAACAGCATTATCTTCAGTACTTAAAGAATTATGCATAAAAATCAATAAGATCAAATTGTTTTGCATAAAACATTACCTTTTTAACAAACATTTTTACTGAATGCATATGGTTCTCACACTCTCATAAGCATAATGTTTACCCTAAGCTAAAATTATGAACAATATCTCAGCATTATGTAAAAATAAAAATAATTCTTCTAGTATCATAACAAACTAAATATTCTCTGAAGTACATCAATGAGTAAAAAGAGTTAACATTTCTCTTATCTATTTATATTTAAAACTGTATTAACACTTAAAACTCAGACAAATTTTAATTTACTGCAGTTTAACATTTAAAGTTCATACAGTAGAAATTTTACAGAAGATATTGTTACTCTTCCCATGCTAAAGTAATAATTAAGTAGAAGTTTGTATGACAAGTAGACTATGACTTTGCATGTTAATGACCTAATTAGATAAATGTTTAGGTTTTATGCACAGTATTCTGTGATCAATAGTGGAACACACAAAAATGTTTAATATTGTTTCTGAAAAATTAGATATGGGAGATATTTCAATTACAACTTGCAAGAATACTGACTTAACATATATTTAAACTGGTGTGATAACAATGAAAACATAGGAATAAGCACAGAACTGCAAAGGGAACAAAGTTTTAAAGGTATGTTATTAAACAACCTTTTAGCTGTTATAAATAGGAAATGATTAGCCACACGACAAATACAGATACAAATTCTTACTTGTAAGAAAAAATTATTTTATATAGACATTTTTCAAATCCAAAAATCAGCATTATTTCCAGTTTATAGTGATATGACAAAATGCCCATTGGATTTTTGTTTCATCACATGGAGGTCTAATTTTCAAATTGAGATACAATATCCTATCATGTACCTTTTTAGTTACTATTTTATGGTAGTACAAATATTACTGGAAAAGTAAATAAAACAAAATATTTGAAATATCTTATCTGGAGTTTAATAACAAACCAATGGTAAAAAGCAAATCATTCCCAGACATTACACTTGATTCTTCATGCCCATTTATCTTTTAAAGAATGATTTTAGTTATAATTTATGTGCACACACTGAAACAACTAATATATATAAATCACCCAAAATATACAGTAACTGTCAACTTTGTTGACAAGCATTGTAATTATTTTACATTTGAGAATATAAAGTCAGCTCTTTAGCCCAGTCCAACCAAATTTCAGAATACAACACAAATCTCCATAACTGAAATCACAATCCATACTTATAAAACCTATTGTTTCTATCAAATGTGAAAAGATCATAAAACTATTAAGAACTTTACTACTACACAACAATATTATAATCATTTGAAAATTATCTATAGTTTAAAGTAAGTTTTTAACTCATTTTGATGGCACACTAATAATTATCATTAAGTAAGATAATATTTTAAGTTAGAGATAGAATAAAAACTGCTGGGAAAAAAAGTTTAATAATTTATAACCTTAAAACTTCTTCATCAAATGGCAGAAAATTCAAAATCCAAATTACTTTTTCACATGGTTTGTGTAAGCTTTATTGAAATACAACTTGGTAAAGAAAATTCAAAGTGATAAGCTAATATTACAAGCAAAAATATTCAGAAATGTAATAGTATTATTGAAACCTGATGCAAGAGGAAAAACAGTACATGAATGACAAATAAATTAGTTAACATACCCAAACAAAGATGGAAAAAAAGCTGAAAGCAATAGCTGCACGAAGATTAGCGATTCCATAACCTCCTTCCGGGTATTTAGATTTGCGCCAAGCATCACTCAGGTAGCAGAAACATACAAAGAACATGAATCCCCAAAGAGCTAGATTTAAATTTTTGTAATTGAACAGATATTAGTAAATATACTTACAAATATATTTCTGATAAGTAAAACTCATGATTTAGACTTCTTTATCTGGATTAAACTCTGTACTAAAATAAACTATACAATTTTTTAAACAAATTTTTTGTCCTAAATGTCTTACATGAAGCACTGCTAAAACTAGAACCAATTAAAATGCTAAGTATTAATGTCATGTGGTACATGAAATTAACATGAAGCAAGTGCTCACTATTTAAATTTTCACTTTTTTTTCAGACACCAGTAAATTTTTGTCCCACATATATAATTTAAGTAAAAAGAATATTATTTCCTTTGGAATCAAACTGTATTCTTGAGATAATTATATTAATTTTGAAATTGAGGTCTTCAAGTATAACTCAGGACTACTGTCTGTAATTCCTCTAAATCTGCTAAAAGATTTTAACTTAAACTTTTATTGTTCAATATCTAAAGGTTATTTCTGTAAATAATAATATTCTACCTAGCATATTAAGAACAAAAGAGCACATTACAAACAATTACCATATGCTTATTAAAATAAACTGGTTTTGAAGAAATAAAAATAAAATCCAACAGCCAAATAAAATCCAAAAAAGTATATAGATAATATTAGAAAGTTTGATGAAATTGTTTCTCTTTAGAAAAAAATCGATTACAAAGTATGTCTTTCAGCATTAGAAAGAAAAAAAAAACTAGAGAATTCTTAACAGCAAATATAACTCAAAAACATTTAAATACTTAATACAAAATACAGTATTTCCCACTTCAAAAAGAGATGTGTACATACATTTTCTAGAACATAATTTCACAACAAAGCAACTGATTTGTGGTTCCTAAAAGTTGAAATGTGCAGTTTGTTTATTCAGTGTCAATTTATTTACTTAATATGTATTTAGAGAATAGTTCCCTAAAATAAAATTTTTAAAAAAATTAAAAATGTTCGGAGCATCTCAGTTTGTACATTAGTATAAATCAGACAACTGTATTTTGTTTTGATCATCAAAGCTGATGGTTTGCAAGGAGAACTTGTGTTAGACTTGAGACATTACTCTGAGAATTAATGGGATTTTTTAATGTATTTAAGTTAAATAGAAAACCAGACATATTACAGTAGCTTTGAACAATCTATTCTTGTTTTTGACACATTTATTTTCTAAAATGCATACTTAACAGCTACATGAATTAAATTTTGACAACCAAGCTTTTCTCATTCAAAGGTAGATCATAACTATGAAATAATTGCAAAATATGTAGAGTCGTTTTACTAGTAGAATTAGTTGATAAGTAATCAAAGATATTTCAATATATAGGTTTGATTTGGGCATTATTTTTGTGAAGCATTTGGATCTATAGCAGTTAATGTGAATAGTTACTCTGTACAAGTAGTTGATTTTATTTACTAGTAATAGTACAGTTTCAAAATCACTTGTAACAAAACCATGCTGCTTAAAAATAGGCTTACTAAAACTAAAACAAAAGGCCTCAAGGCAGAAATGCTAAATTTCCTTCTTTACAATATATTTGTAATATTTTGATAAATAACTAAAATGTAAAAATCAGAAACATAAATATATAAAAAACTTAAATGAAGAAAATTAAAATTCCTGCAATCTCTCTCTCTCTCCCTTGTAAAAGCACACACATCATCTCAATGCAGTTTGATAGTGTTTATCCCAAGCTCTCACCAGGTGATTTATTGGTTTGTTACACTCAGACATGGCTGAAATACTTCATTAAAAATCTGATTTGCATGTATAATTTCATGGTTATATAGTGGTTACAAGAATATTCAACTTAACCAAACAAGTCTCCACAATATATTCTATTTTTAAAGTTGTTAGTACTCTACTGTTGTAAAATAGATGACCAATTGGGTTGATAAAATAAAGTACTTTGAATATTTCTTAATTAAGTAGAGAAAAATGTTTCAATTTGAACATCTGATACATGAATGTACTTAAATGTATACACTTGATTGTCATACATGACTCACCAGAAAATGCTAAGTCAAACAGTACCGCTCGCCTTCGAACTTTAACACTGGAAATGTTTTGGAACATTCCTTCCAATACAATGAAGCCAATGCTCATTAAAAATGCTATAACTCCAATTCCTACACCAAAGTTGCAAGCATTTGTATCACCATTATATGAGCATAAATTTTCTATCCAACCTTCAGCAGAGATACATCCAAAGACAATAACAGCAAAAAGCTAGAAGAGAAAATACAAAATTTATGGATTACATACAAGTACCTTCAATTAACAACTCAGATTTGTGAAATGCATCAATTATAACAAAAACTAGGAAAATTTAAGAGTTTTAGGTTCATTGCACTAACCTTATATAAGACTATTTACAAATCACCATTGCATCAAAAGGAACAATTAACTGGCCATGAAACTTCTAGTTAATCTATCCCAAACAGACATTTATGAGTAAGGAATATGAAAAATAAGTTTACATTTTGAATAAATTACATTTCTCACTATTATGGCTAAATTTTAGAGAAAATGCAAATACTTTGAAACAACAGATAGTTAAAATGCATACATTACTAGGGTTAGATTTACAACATTAGTGGTATTTGTTATTTATTTAATTGATGGCCACATTAATTGGTTACATACAAAAAGAGTTAAATATAATAATAAAAAGAAAACAGAGGTCAAGACAGATACTGCTAACCAGCTGATTTTAGTCAACAATTTGAAACTAAAAGCAGTGAAGTATAGCTTTAGCTGCTTTGCTATAACAAAAACAGGGAAATCAAGTTTGGTGGCAACATTCCAATTATGTGTATAGTCAAAACAGTCAAAAATACTGATAAAACTAACAATCATAAACACAAATTCTGATTAGTTGATTATTTTGTTGAGGATTAATACCATCAGAATTTTGATTAATTGATTGCCAGAATAATCCAAATTGTAAATACTAATGTTTGTTAATTGATTTAATCACAAGTTTGTTTAACCAATTAGTTTCAGTGGCACTAATCAATGTAATTTCTGCTAATATTGCTAACCAGGACCAGACAAGGTTTCCCCAAATACCAAGCCTATATTAAAAGATGGGTGCCTGAGGATTAGTGCTGCTAATTTTAGTTATATTTTTAAAAGAGATAAAATGTCTCGGTTCTTTTGTCATGGAAAGAATTCTAGTCTGATGAAAGATACTTTGCCAAACCATTTAGTGAAATATAATATCATGCAAGAATGTCAACACGAATTTGTTTAAAGGGAAATTTTTGTCTTATTAATCTGATATCTTTTTTAAGAAAGTTACTTATCTGGTTGATGGAAATGATGTAGACTTGATGTATTTACATTTTCATACACTTTGATAAGATGCCTTACAGAAAATTTGCTAAGAAAATAAAGTACTAGGTGGGGAACAATTAGTTACATAACACAACAATATTTATGAGTAACAAAGAGTCGTGTTGGTCCATTAAGTTTGTACCATCCAGTAAAAGAAGGCTTCTTAAAGATAATAAATATTAATAAAAACATCACTAAAACATTATAAATATTTATCAAACCTTCTCTTAAACTTTGTATTCACTGCATCCATCACATATGAAAGTGACACATTCCACAGCCCTTAACTGAAAATGACTAGTCAGACAAAATTTCTATCTGTGCCCTCATCTTACCACTCTCACTATCAATTCCCTTAATCTTAAACTCCTCAATGAGACTCCTTCCACTTCTATCTATTTTTATGATAACCTGGATATTCAAAGTACCATCCCAGTAGCCCTTTTAACCTTTTCCAATAATACAATGTCCTTCCTAAATTAACAAAACTGAATACAATACTCAAAATAAGATCTAACCAGTAAGGTATACAATGAAATTAAAACCTCTTCAAATGCATATTTAACACTTCTCTAAAGACAACTTAAATCATACTTGCCTTACTACTAACAACAGAACTATTCAGATAGCTTTAGATTCATCAACCAAAATGCAAAAATTCTATTTCATAACTAGTGTGGATGGTGAAGAGAAAGTATTTGGTTGTTATTAATATAGTCCAGTCAAACTAACCTCCAATATTTCCTCAAACCTACAAACTTTATTTTTTTTTTTTAAATACACATCTTGACCATTAGTTTATTTCCAAACAGCACTCACTCTTTGCACCCATCAACACTGTACAAACAGTGAACTATTCCTACCTACATTATCAATAATAATTTCAGTCTGAGAATAAATCAGCACTAACTACAACAGAAACTTAGACAGTGGCCCTTAGTGTCCAAAGGCAAATTGAAGATGTGAGCTACTGTCTGAAACTGGATAGTTCTTGATAACAGCTATTCTACACTCATTAAAAAATATCTAAGCTGGCTAAATGTTTATACTTATAAAACTAATAATTATTACATTATTATTTTCAAAAAGTTAATTGTTTTCTTTAGTTTTATCAAAGAATACATATACTTCTTTTATTATGTACTGTGACAACAGATCTTGAAGTGTTGCAACTCAGTACGATATCATTAAAGATCAGCAGATATTCTGCTATTTGTGTGAGGTTTGTAGTTCTGAAGTTGTGTTACACATTGCTTTAAACAAACACTAAATAAACAACATTTCAAGATCCTTTTCAAAGCACAGAATGAGAAAATCTATACACTCAAGAGCTATTGCTAAAACTGTAAATGAACTCTACAATTATTTTCCATGCTGTAAAATAATTTATTAGATCTAGAAATGGTAGGTTTCTCCAAATTATTTAAACCTATCTTGATTTGCAACAGAAGATAAAATCTGGCCTTGCTCTTTTATAGAAATGCTCTTTTAAAATGCTTTTCTTCATGTTGTAGTATATCATAAGAGTTTGTTTAGTAGACACATTGATGTAAAAGCCTACATTTAAGTTACTGGTTGTTTTCTTATTTAGTTATATTATTTCAAATATTCAACTAACTTGTATGAAATAGTGGGTGTGTACAATTTCTTGCAGTGGTTAGAGTTCCCTGATAAATTTAAATGCCCTCTACTTAGTTGTGTTATGGTATTAATAATAGCTTAAAGTTTTAAACAAACTTATAACCAAATATGCAAATTTCAACATACTCCACCATAAATAATCTTTCAATGATTACCTCACATTATGTATATTAAAATATCAAGACTTGATTGATTTACAATTTTCTAGAATTACACGATTTTTAAAACGATATTCTGAAAATTTTTCCTGCATGTCATTTTTATATATAGTTTAAATAACACTACAGCTGATGAAGTAAAGTAACTCATGAGACTAATAACTGATTGGTTAGTTCGTTGTTTCCAAATACACTACAAAAACTTGTGGCAATGCAGTGAAACACTCGATCTAATATTTTGAAAACTTAAAATTATTAATACTACCACTACATAGTAGTAATAAAATTAATATGAAATTAATGCTAACATTGTAGGCATATTGTAATAATAATAATAACTAATCACACAAGTTAATTTATACGTTACATTAATTTTTGGTTTTTAATAATAATATTAGGACTAGTACGAGTAACTATTAATTTTGTAACGATACGTTAAGCCTGACTAACAAATATACATTTTAAATTTTTAGTTCCCATGTAATGTTAATACTCTTAAGTGTAATCCTTTAAGATAGTAAAAGTTTCATACCCAACATAGTATTCTTAGAATAACTTGAGGTTTCTGAATAAAAGTTACAGGGTCAAATTGACTTCCAGCTAAGCCGGCGCCATACGCAGCAGCATTCATATTGGATTTTTAATGCATTGTGGGATCTAAAACGTCAAGCATAACGTCATCAGATGTTTTGTGAGCACAGTATTAGCAAACTTATTTGTCAAGGGTGCAAACTAAAAACCTAATACAAACAATTCATAAACATTAACTGACAGACCTCCAAATACAACACGCCTAATTTTTAAACTTCTGAGCTTTCACTTTTTCCATTGCCTACTAGAATAATTAAACCACCTTATTTTTACATCATAAACTAATTTAAATAACAGGGTTAAAATATTTTAGGGCTCAAATGTTTTTACCACAGTTATCAAGAGCGTCAAGTTTTATTTTTAATTCTCAAATCCCTGTTGTCCTAAATTAGATATTATGTTTCTTTGTTTGAATTTCGCGCAAAGCTACACGAGGGCTATCTGCGCTAGCCGTCCCTACTTTAGCAATGTAAGACTAGAGGGAGGCAGCTAGTCATCACCACTCACGATCAACTCTTGGGCTACTCTTAGCAACGAATAGTGGAGTTGATCGTGACATTATAATATCCCCACAGCTTAAAGGGCGAGCATGTTTGGTGCGACGGGGATTCGAACCGCGACCAGCGGATTACGAATCGCGTGCCCTAACCACCTTTTCAGGTATTATGTTAAAACACGTGGCTGATGGGTTTTAAACTACTGTCTGAAAATAATACAAAATCATCTTAAATTGTGCTTGTGGAGTGTGTGTATGTAGTTTCTCTTAGCCAAGCTACATCAGGCTATCTGCTCTGTCCACCGAGGGGAATCGAACCCCTGATTTTGGCGTTGTAAGTCCGAAGACTTGCCACTGTCCCAGCGGGGGACCCTTGATGAGGCAAAAAATTAAGTTAATGTGTTTGAAATTAATAACTTTATGTAAAGATTCAAAAAAATGCATGCTATTTTCTTTTATCATCATATTTTTAAAGCATGACTTTTATAAAAACAATTCATTTTAATGCATTAAACGTTTAAAATTATTTGTATAAGAAATGAATTTTGTATGCGCTAAGACCTTTTTGAAACATTCTGTGTTGTCTTTCAGGTTACCAACGTGGCCGAGAATTTAGGAGGTTCTCGGATCTCGGTCATTTGGTGTATATTTCCTAGTGAGTTGCGAGAAAAAATCAAATCACAGAGAAAGAGTTGATTGTTTTTTAATTTCGCGCAAAGCTACACGAGGGCTATCTGCACTAGCCGTCCCTAATTTAGCAATGTAAGATTAGAGGGAAGGCAGCTAGTCATCACCACCCACCGTCAATTCTTGGGCTACTCTTTTACCAACAAATAGTGAGATTGACCGTCACGTTATAACGCGACGGGGATTCGAACCCGTGACCCTCAGATTACGTGTCGAACGCCTTAACCTACCTGGACATGCCGAGCCTCCAGAGAAAGAGACAAGGCACAGATACAGAAAAACAGTAGTGTTTAATGGTTCACAGTTGAAATATATAATACACAGTGTCTACAACTTACAATATGATATATAATAATACAATATTGTACAACGCGCAAGTTCTTGCCAGTGCGCAAAATTTCCCCTTGTGAATTTCACCAAATAAAAAAGGGAAACACAATTAAAGAAAATTACCCCAGTTAAGATGCAGTAATTGGAAAATATATATAATTTATATTGGTTAGTTTAGTTAGTTATCACCATTAGATTCCATCTAGGAACATAGGGCCGCAATCGCTTGCGGATTCTTTAACAAGAATTTAAGTGAGTAGATTGTTAGCCTACTGCACCGAGCCGTCCCTAATTTAGCAGTGTAAAACTAGAGGGAAGGCAGCTAGTCATCACCACCCACCGCCAACTCTTGGGCTACTCTTTTATCAACGAATAGTGGGATTGACCGTCACATATATAATTTATATAAATCACTAGAAACGTTCACACAGATTCCATAAATTCTTTATAAAGTCTTCTTTTGCAAGCCACAACACTGTTTTAAATGTGTCAGTATATAAACGTCAAGTGTTTTAGCACAAGAAAACAGCGATTTGTTTTTGTTAGATTAGCTTTTTAACGCCAGTAAAGATCAAGAAAGAGGATTCCATTTGCAACTATTATCAGATTCGCCGACAGAAATAACTCAGTTCACTATTCTCTATTTAAAAACATTATTATTTCTGAAAACCCGCGCAAGCAGCCTTTAGTGTTCACTTAACCCAATTCACTACTTAAAAAGTGAAAGTTTGTAAATCACTCGCAAGATTCTGTGCGTCCTATAAAAGAACTGTGAAATACAACATAATTTTGATTTTTGTTTACTTTTTTAAACTTAATGGTGGAAATACATCGTACGACCCCTTACAACACTTCTCATTGAACTAATGTTTGAGATTATTCAGCTTTACATTGAGATATCACGTTTTCTTCGCACATATAATAAATAAGGGAATTCCGACTCAATTTTGAGCTATATCGGTTTCTTTATTTGTTTAAAGTTAAACACAAATCAACAAAATAGGCTATCTGTGCTCTGCTCATGAAGGGTATCGAAACCCAGATTCTAGTATTGTAAGTTTGCCGACATGCCCTCTATGTCACTTTAGGCAGCTGTGTCAGAATTTACAGAGAAATAACTATTAGAAATGAGTGACGTAATGATTTATTTATGACAAACTTCTATATATATTCACTACTCAAGACCTACAGCTAATGACCTTCAGTCATACAAAAGGTCCCATATACAGTGCTTTGCAAAAGTATTAAGACAGAGTTAAAAATTACATTTCAGGCTACTTTCAAAGAAGAGTGGAAGGTGAACCACAGGTTAAACGTCAAAATTTTATTAATCTTCATATTTAGTACAATGGAATCTCATTGGAAGTGTTTGAGTTCAGTACACATTTAATATTTTATATGTCCCCTTTTTGCTTTATTAACTACACACAGTCTTTTAGGCATTATTGCAACATATTTAATCAAAGTTCCCTTTCAAATTTTGCTCCAAATATTTCTAATACATTCTCATAAAGTTTCTTTCGAAGAAACTTTTACTTTGTCAAGTTTTTGATCTATCAAATCCTAGATCTGCTCTGTTGGATTTAGATCAAGACTTTTGGGGACCATTGCACCATTTGAGTTATTCCAGCAGCTTCTTTCTTAACTAAGTAATTTCTAAATTTATTAGATAGTGTTTGGGGTCATTATCTTCTTGGTAATAGAATCCTTTACCAATTTTACATAAACCACTGGATATACCATGACGGATCAGTATCTGATGGTACTTGTGCTGATCCATCATTTTATCTATTTTGCAAATATTTGTTGTTGCCTCAACATAAAAATACTACCAAACATCACACTGATCCCACCTTTCTTCATGGTAGCTGCTACAGAATGAATCAAGTATCTTTCATCTTTCTTTCACCAGACGTACAACCTACGCTTTCAACCAAATATTTCAAACTTGGATTCATTGGTCCATAACACTCTTTTACAATCATTAACCGTCCATTGTTTGCACTTTTTAGCAAATTTCAGTTTCTTGACAACATTTGGAGATCGAAGTGAATGTTTCTTTTACAATCCTTACACGACCAAATATTCCCTTCTCATTGAGTCTTCTGATACTATATATCCTGACATTTTTCTGTCAGTTGGTACATGGTCGTTTACCTCATCCTCGAGATCAGTGTCAGTCTTCCTTTTGTCCACAAGGCTGCATAAACGAAGATACTTAACGTTGGTGCCATTGAGGTTGGGTATCCTGACTCTTCCTTTGCTATTTTCAAATTTACCTGTCTCGGTCTCTCGATCTAGGGTATACTTGACAGTGTTAGAAAAACATTTCAAGTCTGCAGCAATTTGTTAAAAAGTCCAACCAGCATCACATAAAGCTTTTATGAGAAATCTCTGCCCTACTGACAATTCTCTGTACTTTTTGAACCGTAGCATGACGACAAAACTTAATACAAAGCGTTGAACACTGCGTTTACCTAGGTTTATTTATAGATTGATATTTATTTGATTTCTTGCTAACATATATCGGTACCATACGCTATTTCCTTGCTAGTTTCTTTCTGTATAGTTAAGACGCTGCAAGTGGTACAATGACAATAATTGCAGACTTTAAATTTTATCAGTACGTTCATTCAGGCAGAACTCTTACGACACGTCCTTGGTACAAGTACATGGGAATTATAAGGAAGGATAAATATTCACACCCTGGTTCATTTTGTCAACAGGGATCAGTGAAACATTACCATATTATTGAATTTTACATTCTGCAATGGCATAGAAGAATTAGCCCCATAAAATGAAAATAATTACAAAGTATTCCCATGTCTTTACACTTTTGCACGGTGCTGTACACAATACCATGTTGAATAGCACACTATAAAAGGCCAAAGCTTGTGATCTTTCACTCTCACTCGTGCACATAAGGTAAATATCCAGGTGTAATTTTACCTTCATATGCTATACTCTTTGAGAGATATAACACACTGAAATACAAAAAGTTTCTTTACAATCATCCTGAATTTTGGGGGAAAAAAAAAGTTACAAATTGTACCTATTAGTGTTGAAACATTTTGTTTCAGATAGAGCTATAACATATCTTTCTCGAAAGGGATCAGTTGTTAAATGCATCATGCAATCTATAAATGCAAGCAATGTCAAAATATATTTCTGATGCATCCCGTCCCACCGTGACTTTATATCAGTTGTAGTTGTTTTGTGACTTAATGCAGGCCCGGCATGGCCAAGCGCGTAAGGCGTGCGACTCGTAATCCGAGGGTCGCGGGTTCGCGCCCGCGTCGCGCTAAACATGCTCGCCCTCACAGCCGTGGGGGCGTATAATGTTACAGTCAATCCCACTTTTCGTTGGTAAAAGAGTAGCCTAAGAGTTGGCGGTGGGTGGTTATGACTAGCTGCCTTCCCTCTAGTATTACACTGCTAAATTAGGGACGGCTAGCACAGATAGCCCTCGAGTAGCTTTGTGCGAAATTCCAAAAAAACAAACAAAGACTTAATGCATGCTGATTTTCGCATTCAAAATCGTTTTAATACAATGTGTATATCACAACAGAGTTCATTCTTCAAACATGCTATTGTCACCTACTTTATTTGATCATTCTATAAGTATAAGTAAAATTATCACAAAACCTCTACTTATCTTTGTCACTAAAGTACACATAAATTTAAGTCTAAAATATTCTCCAACGATAACGTCAAATGGATATATTCCTGCGCTTATAGTTTATTTCCACAAGTTTTATTTTTGATACGTTTAAATAAGCAAATTGCTTGTCGTGTCAAGAAAACGTATCAAGAGCCCCATTTTCAGTTGACAGAAATTCGAATTGAACATTATTATATATCGTAATTCCCTGATACACTTATATCAGTTTCTACGCATTTGTGTTGAATTAGATATCTGAAGAACTTAAGAACACGAAAGTCTATGTACACTTGTATACGGCGTGTTTCACAACATTCTTATAAGGTTTAGAAGTATATTTTTACCATATATTAAGTTTATTGGATTCTAACTACGGCACTCATGCTTCGTGCTGACGAGTATAACATTTTTTTATTACGTATAAATAGATTTGGCACGTACATTATACCGAAAGTCATGTTCTTACAGAACTAGTTATTATTACTAAGAATTTTTTGCTACAAAACCTAATATTTTTCTTTGTAATATAACCTCGAGGGTTACGAAAGCTACTTTCTCTCTGCCACGGGCGTTGCTGGAATCAACAAAGGGTGTAAGTGCATCCTGCCAACCAAACGTTTATCTCCCGATTCCTGTAATTCACATATAATCATCTCGATTTTCGTGTTCTACAAGTAATTATGGTTCGTCTCGTTTATCTGTATGCCGTAATCCGTATTTTATTATTACTTTTCTTTTCGCTTCGTTTACAGAGTGAACATGATAGCTAACGTATCAGTTACGGTAAGAAAGATTGCAAATCACTGGAAAAAAAAAAAAAAGGCATAGCGGTTCGTACACACATTGAAGTGTTCTTTCAAATATCTTTACTGATTTATGTCATAGTTACTGCAGAGGGCATCCACAGGGAAGCGCTTTGTGCTAAGTTTCAGAATATAAAATTACATTTCTTTTATTGTTTCTAACGTTGACTGTGTAACCCGGCATGGCCAGCGTAATCTGATGGTTGCGGGTTCGAATCCCTGTCGCACCAAACATGCTCGCCCTTTCAGCCGTGGGGGCGTTATAACGTGACGGTCAATCTCACTATTCATTGGTAAAAGAGTAGCCCAAGAGTTGACGGTGGGTGGTGATGACCATCTGCCTTCCTTCTAGTGTTACACTGCAAAATTAGGGACAGCTAGCGCAGATAGCCCTCGAGTACCTTTGCGCGAAATTCAAAAAACAAACAAACATTGACTGTTGGCATATATGAGGAATTAGTAACTATTTTTTACTCCATAGTTAAATTAAAAGAAATGTCATGAACACGTGAGCTCCCAGGGACGAAGGCCTTGGAACCTACTGTGACCCTCGGGCAGTTCTCAAACCGTTGGCAAGATAACTTACGATGATTCGCGGCTATTGCCATAATTATTGCCACATCGCACGAGAGACAAATATTTTTGAGAAACTGAAGAAAGAAATTTACTACCACTTTCAAAAAATTACATCATGGTCGACGATACCAAACTTCATCTCGTTGAAAGTAAATTCTAATGTTCGAAAATTCAGAATTATTTCTTTCTTTATTTCAGACTTTCTTGCAAAAGCTATACAACGGCGGACTGTTCATAGCCATTACTCATTCTAAGCTGATAAGGTTGACGAAAAGGCATCTCCCACTACTAACTTTTCACTACTGAATAGGGAAATTTGGAATTCACTCACAACATCCGTAGCCCCAAAGTATATACCACATTTTATAAACAACGAATCATGGACCATAAACCTTTTGATTCACAGTCAGGCACACTAACTACTAGGCTAAGTTCAACCTGGTTCATGATGGGCCGCGCACACAGTTGTCTGATCATCGCAACACTGGTAGACTCATTAATATAATGCTTAGAAGAATAAGATGAAACGCCACGAAACGATGTGAAGCAGTCCGCCCCAAAAAACAAACAAACTTTGTTTTCAGTACTGAAGATGAATTAGGCAGAAGTTGGTCGTTAGCAGCGGGATTTTGATTTATTAAATGAAAGTGGAAGAAATTCAGAAGCTGAATTAGAATAACAAAAGTAAATAAAGAATACTGTATTTAATGGGGATGACAAGAATAAAATAGACTGTATATTAGAATGGACTAAAAACAGTTGATTTGGCTAATTTAAGGAAGAAATACACTATCAAGAGATATAGCAATATACGGGAAAAGACGAAACCACGTCATCAAGTTTGACTCATTTAAAATATAAACGTTTAACTGAAGATGCAAAAATTGCTCTTACAGCCCACAACTATTTACTCACTAGTAACTGTAAGCATCTCTATTACACGTAACAATAGCAAAGCAGTCGCGTATACATAAATCAACGTAGGATAAAACGTTGGATTATCCCCTAAAAAAAAAAATAGGTTGCCTCCTTGACCGAATCATGCAACATAAAGTTGCGTCTAGGGTTGAATTAAAACATGACATCGACTATATTTATTACATTCCAAAAAAATGCTCAGTGTGCTGTGCTGCAGGTCAAAAGACCCAAAATCCGAGCTCACAACACGCCACTGAACATATTCCACGTTTTCGTCTGTAAGAGTGCTATTAAAGTACCAACTAGTCTTACTGCTTTCTTAACTGTAACAGTGTAAGCGAGTGGTGCTGTTAATATGCTTCCCTCATTCTACTCAACAGGTCAGAATTAGGGGTACTATTGTTTAAAACGTGGAACCTCTGACCTGATGCCTGTTTAATCCACGTATCACATAATACCCCATTAAAGTTATAAATACCAAATATCCAAATACATAGCTAAACAATGTAATTTCTTCACTTTTCTTTCCATTCTAGTAATTCACTAAGGGATACATTAAAGGAGTTAAAAATGGTAAAGATGGTCACGGCGATTTGCCTTTAAGAAATAAATAAATATGAATTATTCTTACAAGACTCGGAACAAAAGCCTCATCATTGACAGATTCAAGACAAATAAAAATGGGTAGTCTATCTAGTTAAACGGTTATGGAGAGTTAATTAAATGTGTCTGTGTGAATAATATTTACAAAAGTGACAAATAAAACATATTAGGACATGCTATCAAAAACAGGAAACGTATTGTTAAGTAGATGGCGTTTACTTCTAAACAATAGAAGATTCACAGATTTAGTTTTGTTTTGTTTTTAATTTCGCGCAAAGCTACACGATGGCTATCTGCGCTAGCCGTCCCTAATTTAGCAGTGTAAGATTAGAGGGAAGGCAGCTAGTCATCACCACCCACGGCCAACTCTTGGTCTACTCTTTTACCAACGAATAGTGGGATTGACCGTCACGTTATAACGCCCCCACAGCTGAAAGGGCGAGCATGTTTGGTGCGACGGGGATTCGAACCCGCGACCCTCAGATTGCGAGTCGAACGCCTTAACACACCTGGCCATACCGGGCCACACAGATTTAGTAAGAAAACAATAATTTATTATAAAACAAAAAGTATTTTGAGATTTTTACTCACTTGCCTGTTCAAATTAAAACTTTATGAACATTTACAGTTATACTTAAATATTTGGGCCCAGCCTAGCCAGGTGGTTAGAGCATTCGTAATCTGAGGGTAAAGGGTTCGATTCTTCGTCACACCAAACATATCCGCCTTTTCAGCTGGGGCGTTATTATGTTAAGATTAATCCCACTACTCGTTGTTAAAAGAGTAGCCCAAGAGTTATCGGAGGATGGTGATAACTAGCTGCCTTCCCTCTAGTCTTACGCTGCCAAATTAGGGATGGCTAGTCAGATAGCTCTCGTGTAGTTTTATGCAAAATTCAAAACAAACAAACAAACCTTCGAGTTTTTCCATAGACAAAATATAACAATTGATATTTTATCATTCTGAAATACTTTTTAAATTATCGATTCTTAGAGGTATCATCCGTAAAACTACAAACTACATCATCAAATTTCATGATATTATGCGAATTAATCACAAACCTTACGAATTATTCTGGTCACCAAGAAAAACTAACGCGAACTAATGGTATTTCAAACATCTGATTGAAATTATGTTCAACAGCAATTAGAAAAAAACTTGAAATATCAGAGATTTTAGCGTAGGCTCCAAATCTTGAACCAGTCCAACTGAGGAAATATGATCCTGTTTGTATCTAAATATAAAATTGGCAATGGCAGTGAAATATCTAAGTTTGTTTATTTTTTGAAATTTGCGGAAAGATGCACGAGGGCTGTGTTAATTTCACTACCTCGGCCTAGAAATTGTGCTTAGGTCGAGATATTTGGCTTACAGCGTAATTATAGTCCCTGATTTTGTCTAATGCTCCATGTGCTGTTATGATCAAGGCTGTGTACTTACATTCGTGCTTTACAGCGCAGCATAAATCAATGCATAACCCGACTTACACAAGTTAAGTACTACAGTAAACAGTCAAATATATTTGCATTATAGACAGCTATAAACACCAAAAGTTAGATTATTATCAAATTGTGTCACCAACAACAGGTTGATCCATCTACAATAGAAAAACAGACTTAGATGAACTCCAGTAAAACAAATTTTTTTTTACTATTACTTATCATACCCAGGTTCAATTGTACTGATAAAGAGAACAACTGTCTCACGGTTCGTGCAGAGGCTTGTTTGTTTGTTTGTTTGTGTTGGAATTTCGCACAAAGCTACTCGAGGGCTATCTGTGCTAGCCATCCCTAATTTAGCAGTGTAAGACTAGAGGGAAGGCAGCTAGTCATCACCACCCACCGCCAACTCTTGGGCTACTCTTTTACCAACGAATAGTGGGATTGACCGTCACATTATACACCCCCACAGCTAGGAGGGCGAGCATGTTTAGCGCGACGCGGGCCCGAACTCGCGACCCTCGGATTACGAGTCGCACGCCTTACGCGTTTGGCCATGCCAGGCCCGTGCAGAGGCCCACACAGTTCTTTTACAATTATATGTAAATGTACTTTCATTCGAACATGAAGTCACAAGAGATTTCTCGTTCAAACATCTTTCTACCATTAATTACAAAAACAAATCTCATTGTTCGGAAAACAAGGTTTACAAGGTATTTTAGCATTACATGTTATCAGAAAGCTTGTTGATAATTTACAATAATGAATTGTAAATGTTCTAGAATTACATTTGATAACTTCAATTGTCTTAGTTATCAAGTGGCTATAATAATGTGTAGAACATATATTACATACAAAATACAATTTTATACATCAGGAAGTTAGGTTGCAACACCCTTTCAGCTTGAAAATAGTTTGAGCTCGTAGATATCACCTACAACTGTGCCAGCTATTGATATTATAGGTTTTGTACCTCCTTACATCATTTCTCCCATCTGTACCATAACTGTTCAATAGCTTAGCCTTAGAAGATAAAGCATACCACTTCTTTTGGTTCATTAACATTTTTTTATTCATTCAAGTGCCCATTTAACTGCTGGTCATGAAGCAGATCACCAGAACTATCCTATTGCACTTCCACAAAATTTCTTTAGGTGATTCCTTTTGAGCTGCCAAGACAAGTGTTACCAACGTCTTCCCATTCATCAACTTAGTAAATATCATAAAATATGATATAAGACTCATATTATCCTTTGACTCATCCAATATTTGAAAAAACAGTGCAAGAGAGGTTCCTCAGTGATGTATGGTTTTAGCTCTTCAACGTATTCAAAGCACTAACTTGTGACAAGTACTACATAAATTGAAATGTCTCAGAATGACATAAGAAACAGCTGAGTCAGTTGCTTCCATGCTGCAAGCACACACCTAATCTACATCCAAATTTTGTACTCGTACTTTCGTTTCTCCACTGCTTTCTTGTAATATCCCTTCTGTCATGTAAGGCCTCACCCAAATATTGATATGCAAATTATTGAACGTTAACTAATACAGATCTCTAACATTCTGCACGTTCCAATTGACTCTGCTGTACATCTGCACTGAAAGGTGAACCAGATATGGAATTGTAATTCCTTATTAAACATGAGGCAGTTTAATAAAAAGAAGTCAACATATGGTCCATTTCACAGCGTGTTATCTTGAAATAACAGTAGAAGTACATACCAGTAAGTAAGTTCTGTCTGGTAATAATCTTTGCAACCATCTGATGACTTCAGAAAATAATAATAAAAAAACATTTTATTTCTGTCAACTTTTCGCCAATGCGGCTTCAACGCTATCTGTTTATTATGTCAATTTCTCTGCGCTTTGTATGTGATGAACCTAATATATCAGCTGATCTATAATATAACTTTATAACTTTTTTACCGACATATTGTAATTTGTTTGTTTTCTTTAATTTGGCGCAAAGCTGCACGAGGTTATCTGCGCTAGCCGTCACTAATTTAGCAGTGTAATACTAGAGGGGAGGCAACTAGTCACCGCCACCCACCGCCAACTCTTGGGCTACTCTTTTACCGACGAATAGTGGGATTGACTGTAACATCATAATGCCCTCACAGCTGAAAGGCGAGCATGTTTGTTGTGACGAAGATTCAAACTCGCGATCCTCTGATTACGACTCAAGCGCCTTAACAACATGGTTATGCTGGGCTCACGTATTGTGAAAGATGAAAAGTATGATACTATTGGTTTCTTATATTTTTGGGATATTCAGTTTATAACTTTGTTTCTGATATCTAAGTAACACTTTATTAGTCTTTATTACATATCTTGTTCATCGGATTTATTTTCTAAAATGCTTATGTATTTTTGTACAAATATTTATATTTTTAATGCAATTAAAATCTTTAACGTTTGACTATATTTGTTAATATGCAATTTTTTCAGCAGTCGTAGTTTCCGTACGAGAATACGATTACATCTCGTAAGTAATAACCAATCGTAGCGTCATTGTTTTTTCTTAAATCTCCTGGTGGTTCGGCAATAAGGTCGATTGTTTATAACGCTAAAATTCGCCGTTCGATCCTTGGGGTAGGTATACCATAGTTCTTTGTGCATCTTTATATTTTAAAATGTTGTCTATCATTTGAATATTAAAATGACAGTTACTCTAAAAAAATAATTAAAGCAGAATGACTTAAGAAAATCCGGTACATATATACTTTTTCGTCATGAAATAAAGACCCTTAAAATATTTGACCTTACATTTTTCATGTTGTGACAATGTTTCTTACTTGTTGCAAGAGAAAATCGATCGAACACGCCTTATTTGTGTTTTGCAGAACTAGGCTCGCGAAGGTCCCATCCATTTGCACGACCGGTTGGTTGTTCCAGAATCAGAATAACCCCTATGGCCGTAATGTTAACCGGCACCGATACATTCGGACAATCAGCTGATTACTTTCGCTTGCGCGATTTCATGACGCAAGGTTCTCTTCACCGCTACTAGTATTAATGGATGTTGTAACTTGCACCAGACCAGCAGTAATGTTTGAGGAATCGAGAAAAAGAATACAAATAACGCGTAAAATATTGTAAGTAGTTTTCAGTTGCATGATTAAGAAAATATTTATAACCCTTTAATAGTATGTTTGTTTCTTTAGAATAGAAGACGAACGGCAAGTAATACAGTTACTAGTTTCTATGGTTCTAACTGAAATTCTACTACTGAGTGCTAGTACTATTCCAATTCTTCTTTTAACTTCTTTATCTAAGCCTAAGGCTTACCTCGGAGGTTATTTCAACTTTATTCCCAACATACAAGTTTTACATGCACCATCAAGTCATCCAGAGCCCTTACAAAACCAAAATATAATATAATACATTTCTTGAAAAAAATAAACACATTCTGCAGCTATTAAACATCAGGGTCTAACGAATTTGTGTTTAAGAACCATTCCGTGCAGTCTGTTCAAGAATACCTTCTCACCAGTGTTATTAAGTGTTTGATATAATGCAAAGGCAATAACATCAAATATTTTTGTATTTAGTATTTTATGGATAGATAAATGTAGAGCAGGTGTTATTTGGAGTTATGGGAATAACTTCAGCCATATTGAAAAAAAAAAGTCATTGTTGTGACTGTTTACATTTATATACTGCACTGAAATTTTACCAAACTACAGATACTGCCACACTTCTATAAATGCTGTAGTGCTACTGTTCTTATGTTTAATAATTTGTTTGTTTGTTTTAGGGCAAAGGTACACTGTAGGCTATCTGTAGGCATTGGAATGTAAATTTTAGTGTTATAAGGCTGTAAACTTACGATAACATCACATAAAAAATGGAAGTTTAATATATAGTATAGATTATGAAAAATAGTTAGTCAAAATTATTGTATTTTCTTCTTGAGAAGGAAAAAATATATAGTAAAAAAAAATTATGTGGCCATGTCATTTTGCACAGATTAACCTTAAATGGGGAATGTTATCTGTTTCAACAAGCTAGGATGTATTGAAGACATTTTTATACTGCTAATATGTATATTTTCACTTCAACATACAGTGAAGTTGGCAAAAGTAGGAACAGTGTTGTTAAAAAATGGTGGGGTTATCTGTTCAACAGTACCTTTTAATTTGATTAAAATAAGCACATCAAAATCATTGGAATTTAAGTAACTGTAAAGTAAAATCAGTTAAATTTGTCTTCATCCTTCAAAATAGCTGAGAAATCCATAATTGGTAAAAATGAATTTTTTTGTAAAAATAAAAATAAAACTTAGTATTTTTGGCAGTACAGTAACAATGAAAAAGTTTGGGGTAGGAGTGGCTACAAGTCTTTTAACTCTTCCACCAAATATTCTACATATATGTAAAGACCAAATTTTGCCACTTGGACAACATCATCTGCCAGAATGGGCTCAGCCTTTGTCTGCTGTCTGGGTTGTCAGTTACCCCATAGTTAATTATATTGTAGTTATCTTTCATATCTGGCACTTTCAATAATTTTTAACTGTTCCTTAGTCACACTTGGCTACAGAGTATAAGACTTGTTAATTAAATTGTTCAGTTGCTTCATAATTTTCATTTCATGTAAACTAGCCAAAGTTAAAATAATACAAACTTCTTTGTTTAAGTACTGTACAACTCTGTTCTTTGAGGGTGGAAATTTCATTTTCATATTATTTATCAACATTTTCAAAAAATTACATCCAGAAATAATTTTTTCTTTCAAAATACTTTGATATTTTTCACTTTTTGCTTAAAGAATTATGAATTACAAATGATAGGCCCTATAGACTGAATTTTTTAGATTAAAGTTTCTCTAATTTTGTTTGGGATAAAACTATTCCAATTAAAATATAAACCTGTGAAAGTATGTTGTTGTAAATCCCAACATCAGCAACACTATCCAAGAAAGGAAATACCTTGTTGAGCTTCAGCTTTAAATGTTGCATTTGTATGCTTACTATTTAGATGTTTTAAAATATTCTCAGACTTTTCAAAAATTAAAAAAGTATCATCAACATACCTTTTATGTTAATGAGCTTAAAAGAAATATGACACTCCTAAAACCTTAATTTCTCAAGATGGTACATAAAGATGTTAGCTCTGACTAGGGCCAAACTATAATATATGATCACTCCACCTCTCTCTTCAAATATTTCATCACTAAAATCTTAAGTTTTCAGTATTCGTAGTTCAAAATAATTTACAGAGCCAGTTATGAAATGAGAACTGAAGAATAGAGAGACTGATAATAAATAGAAACAAGCCTGAACTAGAACAAATGGCAAATGAAACTAAGCTATTACTGGAACTTAAACATTTGTGTACCACACTGAACATTTAGCGAAATTGAATCTGTATCCCCAAATCTCAAAAGATGAGGTCTATACTAATAATGAAAAATTTTGTCTTCATTATACTTTTGTGGTTGCTGCAGCAGCTGAGCAAAATATCTGTGACAACAAGACAAGAAATAATAACACATTTGTATCAGCAAGTCAAAATAATGGTATCCCACAATCCTAGAATACCTACATTTATGAGCATTGTTATCATAAATATTCAAGGAAGATAAATTCTCAACTTATGCTGATTTGTATGAGCCTGTGTCATTCCCTTGAAATGAGTGTGACCTTGCTTTAGGAGGGGATAACATAGAAATAGGGTCAAGTGACTACAAGGTCTGTAAGACAATCATTGTGATATGTGATCCATCTTTAAGCTATAGAATTACTACAAATTCACAACTTTTTATATATCCATTTTATTAAGACATCAATAACTGAGTAGAGAATACCTGCATGTAAACATTTAACTGAATATGTCTAAATAAAGATACGTTATTTCTGGTCAGAGAATCTTTCATAAATTTTTTCAGATCATTATGATCTCATCTCGGGGCCTTCAAAGTTCAAACTTTAAAAGTAAGCATTAAATATCCAAATCACAGTTACATAAAGACAGAGTTTATTAAAATGTCAAAGATTTAAAATTCAACTAAAACTAAATTAAAACCCAAAATAGGATGATATTTAAATGAAAAAGAGTGAATTAAAATTAAATAAGCTGATTAGAAGATCAATTTAGTTACAAGATAAACAAAACAAAATAGAAACATTAAACACAATACAAAGTAAAACAAAAATTACATAATAAGCAGAACTGAAGGTAGGATTGAGTGAAACATGAAATTAGAATAACATAAAAAAGAAGAGAACTTTGAAGACGAAAAGTAACTCAATAAGTAAACTGAGCATATTACAGAAGTAAATAAAAGTGAATATAAAATGAAATTCATTAGTAAAATAAGACTAAATATAAGATCAAAATATCACAAGATAAAGTTAACATTCACAAAACTGATTAAGTCTGTACAAAATTGAACATTCTGAATCAACAAAACAAACAGCTGTCTAGTTATATATTTTGACAAAAATTTAGATGTACAGTTATGTACACTGTAATATACAATTTAAAGTAAAAATTTATTGAAGTCCACATACTGAAATTATCATACATAAAGCATATTAAGGAGTACAGACAGGAAGCAATGAAAACAACAGGAAAAATAGGGTATTAAATTAATATAACTGTAAAATGTCATAATATAAGCACATGAAATTTAATGATTAGTTACATGATAAGTGAAAGTAAATCTGAAAACAGTAGATAAAATTTGTACAGAGTAAACTGAATGAAATGAAACTGATATGTCAAGTCAAACAAAATAAAACCTTAAGGTACATAGAGTTGTACATATAATAATTATAGTAAGCAGCACTGTCATAGAGTTGAGCAAAGGTTGTTGAGGTCCTCCTCTACAGGCTTTATCCTCTTATTGGGAATCTTGAAGGTTTCTTTGTTTCTGTCAACATCCCTCTTCAAGTTGGAATTTTCTTAGAGCTATGGGTTGTCACTAGTCTTGTTTTCAGTCACTTCCTCACCATTACGAGCCAAGAAAGGTAATTTTGATTAATCAGTTGTTGGAATAATTGCAAACAGAAATTATTGGAAACACTAATTTTGATTAATCAATTTAATCATGATTTCAATTAATAAACTTATTTACATGAGAGTAGTTGATGTAATTGCTGCTTATAGGTAATTAATTAAATCACCCAGCCCTGTTTAAGAATGATCGTGGCATGTACTTCAGCCATCCTCACAGAATCCCTATTACATTTCACATGCTTCAGTAGCATCACAGAGCACAAACAGTACTTACAAGTAAAATTATTCACCAGGTCTTTACATTTGTAAAGACCACACATTCCATCATCATCATTTCACTGCCTTTGTTAATTGGGACTTTTAGCTCCAGACTAACCTTGCTTATACTAACCAAGCAGGGGACTGACTAAAAGGCACCTCAGGAGACATTCATTGGTGGGCAAATACCATACAGCTACTGCTGAGATATTTGGTTACCACCTAACCTAAGATTGCTGAAAAACAAAGTACCATATGGTGTATCCAGATGGAAGGGCAGAAGAGGAATCAATGGGACAGTTTACAACCAGAAGGCCACTATTAAATTTCATAAATGAATTCTATTCTACTTCCTGTGAGACTGCCAGCTTCCACATTAGGGCTTTGCACAATTCCTAGCATTGTCACCTGATTTTCCTTCAACTCATCTGATTATCTCAGTTTTAGACAGAAGACCAGCTATATCTTTGACAATTCTCTAAAGGGTAAAACTTACAATTGTACTGCAGTTTTTCCTGATGTACTCGCACTATTCAATGTGAAGACATTATGTGAATGCTGCATAAAAGCTACTACTGCACGTTCAAAATGGTTAATGTCCATTCTTGGCATTCTCATACCCTTACATTGTATCTAATAATCTGAATTTTAGGCCTAATGTTGTTAGTTAAGGCTTGGTTGCATCTGTAACAGTAAAGCCTATAAGGTATTCATTCATACCTGAAATATATGTAAAAGTATCCATTTTGAATTTTAAAGTGATAACGATGATACTATCTTTTTTTTTCAGTAAAATATTTTATTTTATTACAGGGTGTCCAAATAGTTGGCAAACATAGATTGAATGTCTGTATAATTCTGCAGAATATGTTTAAAATATCTACCCTATAATTTCATTCATAACTTTGAAGAAGAAAAATCCACCTTTGGAAAGCATGTTGGTTATAGTGTTCCATAATTACATCTTTAATTTGTTTTTTTGAACCTGTGTGTTTTACTGACATCAGGACAAAAATTTGGTACATTACTGAAGACTATATTAGAAAAACTCTAAAAGAGAGAAGAAAAACTTTTTCTTTTCCTTACACCAAAGGTATTGGTCAACATTGGTTTCAATAATAAAGGAAGGAATCTGTTTATAAGTACATTATGACAAGTGGTTGTCTGTAGTAGAATAGGAAATAATTTTTAGAATAATTATTTGTAATATTTTCTAATAATAAATGGATTTCATTATCTTTATAAAATTACTACTATGTTCCTTCTAGATTATTATTTTCATTGTTGTATTTTACCTTCATAAAAATGCTAATTTGTTGTAAAGAATTAGAGAATTGAGGACTACAGTGATATGTGGTCTAAATGGTTAAAAGTTATGAAGGCAGTGTTATTAAAGTAGCATGTTTTTAACTGTTGAAGCCGGTGAGTAGAGCACATGATTTATCTGTTGGCAGAATAGGCTTAGAAGAACATTTTGTGTGTGGAAGTCATGATATATGAAATTGTATGCAAGCTACTTGTACTCTTAATAATAATGCAAAAAGCTGTGAAATAAGATAAAGTAACTACGTTGGCAGCATTGTGCGTGTATGTAATTCGTTCTTTTCAGGTTGCTGGGAAACTTGTACAAATTCAGTTAAAAAGGTCAAAAACCACTGATGTAATCCATACTTTTCTGAGATAAAATTGTATCACATTTTGGATGGTAAAAGGTTGATAGGTTTATCTAATAAAGGTGTGTCATGATAGTAGTTAACTTGGACTCTTTTGTAGCTTGAATTAATTAATGGGCATAAATTTTTCTGTTTTTGACAGAATGGAAAGCTTGTAGTTAACTTATACAAACTATATCTGCATTGGATTTTCATAAAACTGTCAAATTCCTTGGCTTTAGTCTTAAACAAATAAAAAGTAAAATGTGTGTGCTCCTTATAGCATTGAAGCCTAAAACAAAGTTTTAGGAATCTATTAATACCCAAGCCTGTTAGATAATAGATTTTAATTTAATAATCAGTTTGAAGTGTAAACGTTTATCAAAATTATTTTCTAGAATGAATATTTTTACCAACTTTTTTACTGAGCATATGTTTTTTAGGTTTGATCTCACCACCAGCTGGAGTAAAAGGGAATAAAAATGAAACCATATTATGAAACCTATGGAATGTTTAAAACAAGTAGTACTTATCAAAATGTCTGGGAAAATCCAACTGAGCAAGACATCATATGTGCATTGAGATGGATATAGACAACATTCAGGATTGAAGAAGATAGAATATAGTACAAGTATCAGGATAAGGGAGTAGAATACCATTTCTCAGTATTGATGTATTTAAGTAAGTTGTTTAAGATAATTTTAGAAAGGCCTGTAATAAATGTAATTGACAAGTATTGGGGTGCATTGAAATTGCTTATGTGAATACTGCAATGAAAATAAATTCAAATGTATGTGTGTACTCTTTAAACATCATATAAGAATTTATGTAATTATTTTATATGTATTTGTTTCCTAATTTCTCTGTATTATAAATATTTCTTTCTCACATTTTAACAAATACTTTAATCTTAAAGTTTTCTTAAAATTTGCTCTGGTATAGTTTCTTGGAACCCTTATTATAAATTGCTGTTCTAGTTCATGATAAAGTTAAAACAATATAAAATATAAAACTGGAAAATGAAAATGAAACATGAAAGAAATGTTTCATTAAGGGAAAAAGCATCTTAAACAGTGAAGAGTCAGTTCAAACAATATATTATAACTTTTACTTTTGACTACTTAGACTGTACACATACAAAGATGCACACATAAAAAGCATGTATCGTGGACTTACAAGGAAAACGAAATCTGCTTAAAACAACCCATTTGTAATTATTCTTTTGGCAGTTTACAACAGAAATGATTTTGTATATTGTGCTTAAACATTGTGTAGAATACTTAATACTGTGAAGGTTGTAGGGGTATTGATTGAAATGTCCACTTGTTTCTTGTGTGTTTTATGTAAGCTGAAAAATATTGTAATTCTAGTGTAAACAATGTTGTTATTACCCCTTGAAGTTAGCATTCATACATATTTTTGGTATTCCTTTAAATAGCTTAAGTACAAGGTGAAGAAAAATTATTAGCTAGTAATAGATGAACATTAAATGACTGTAACATCTAGGTCCTCAATGCTTTGTACACTATACACTATACTCTTTGGAGAGCCAGCTGTCTGTATTATGTATGAAGTGAAGAATTAAGTATAATCAATACACATAATATTAAATTTTGTTACACAAATTCATAGAATAATTATTTCAAAGAGATAAATGTTTATCTAAAGAAATGTTTGATGTACATGTTTTATTCAAAAAGTCCACTTTTTTACTGATAAAAATTTATATATGTACTTAGTGGAGGTTGTGTCTTAGTTTTTATATATGTGTGCACATTGCTATACATTATATACTGAGAACTTAATTACGCAGAAACTATAAATGCTCACTATATTCTCAAGGAAATTACCATGACAATCTACAGCAACAGCTTAACATTTTGAATCTCAAACTAATGGAATCAAATGGCTAATAGCTACAGTAAATCATCTTGAACCGTATTAGTTAACTACTAACTGTGCTTTTATCATTACAATGTATAAAGTTAGCTACCATATCAAGTAATCTGTTGTCCATACATAGTTGAACATAAAAAATCCAGCTAACAAGAAAAAAAATTGAAAATGTAAAAATCTACAAACATGGATTGTTAGAAATAGTAAGGAAACAAGGCTGAAGATGCTATATTTTTTATCTACTCAAATTATAAATACCTCTTTTGATTTCATCAAATGTAATTCCAGGTAGCAGCATGGAACCAAAATAAGGGTTTTAAATTTTGGTAAATTATGTCTATACTATCTCTATCTTTATTTCTTTACTTTTTGTATAATTCCTATTTGCAAGTTTTCAGATTCCAAATTTTTTATTTATTTTGTCCTTTTTTTAACAATATCCACTTAAGACTTAGGTCATTATCTTCATTTTTTAATTCATAAATTTTCCATTTAGTGTGACATTTAATTTTCATCCTTTGTCTTATTCTAAACAAAGAAGAAATGGATCAGTCTTTTGAGCATTATTTTCACTTTAATTAGTCACATCTTATGTAAAATTGATTGCTTTAAGTTTTTAAATTTCAATTCAAAGTTTATTAATTTTTAAATTTTACAAAAATACTATTTTTACTTAATAGAAAGAATTATAAGAAGTATTGATATTATGACACGTTTTTATCCTCTGATAATTTGGAAGAAAGTAGAAACTTTGTAGATGAACACTTCGTCATTGAATTTGTTTGTTTATCAAGTGTTTACATGTAACTGCTATTAGTTAGTCTTTCAAATTCAATCAGTTTCAAAGATTAAAGCATGTTTTGAATTATTACATTTACCAATGTAGTTGGTAAAGTAGAGATGGAAAGTGAGTAAATAATTATGCATATTTTTTCAGAGTATTGAGAAAATGTATGTTGTTAAAATTTTTATCCATAATTTTGATTTTTACACAAATTACACAATATAATTAAGTATACATTAAAATCTTAGCCTGTCACCACAGCACAATACTGTATATGGCAGGTTTGTTTGTTTTTTTATTACTGAATTGAGATGTCTAAGGAGTTGTATGTACACCATATAATAGTGTGCTGCAAATATTTATTAACATAAAGTTTAGTTAAATAACTTTCTGTATATACTTGTTTAGAAGTTTTAGACAAATGCTTGATTACTGTCATACTTCAGTGTATTCTAAATATTATGTTCAAGTAATTGATCCATAAATTTTTATCAGTGAATTTTTCCTGAGGGAAGGTACATAATTTATCCAAAATGTCTTTACAGTCATAATATTAATTAAATCAAATTTGCGTTAACCATATACTAATTAGGTTTAAATTCAGAATTAAATCTTTAAATTTTTATTCTCCTCCTCATCTTTGTCAAACTTTTTAATATATTTACACCTTTATTTATTTCATCTTTAAAATATATTCTTTTCCAAGTATTTTTAATTTCTTTTTTTATCCAGTTGAATACCTTGTGTCTTTTCCTTTACATCTTTACACACTTCCAGATCTGTTCATCTTTTCCGTTTTGCATCTTATACCCATCCATTCTTGGTTCTCGTGTTTCTTATGCCCTATGTGGTTAATAGTGCATTTTAACCTTATGCTGCTGAACATGGTGATTTTAGATGAAAGTCTTCACTTAGTGATCTCTTTGTACAGGGTGTTCAGAAAGTCACTGTGCAGTTTTGTAATTATATGTTGTTATATTTCAGATTTTGATCCCAGTATGGTTTTAACAACTGAAGAACTTGTATGGCTAATCGAACACGTATTCGAGAACGTGGTACATACGGGGATCACTTTCAACATTGTTTATAATTGTCATTCATTTTTACCTCCTGTATGCTATATTGAAACACGTCTGTTAATAAATATATAAGTGCACGGTGACTTTCCGAACACCCTGTAGAACTGGCCTAAGAAAATGCATGAGAATTCAGTAGGTGAACTTGCTTTCTTTGACAAGTTGATGGTATCACATCATGACCTCTGTTTTCTCACAGCATTGGTCGGCTGTTGCACTTAGTCAACATTATGATCAGGCAGCAGAGTATATTAAAATCACATAGAAAAAAATATGAAGCCAAGTAATGTTAATGATTCTTAGACCACATGTTTCTTTCATTATGACATGGAAACTAAATGATTGAAAAATTTAAAATCTTTATAATGCTCTTCTTGTTTTCATCCCATACATTTTATCTTTATATCATATACTTTTTGTAGTAGTTTTTGTGCTGTGTGTAATTATATAATTTTTTTTTCAGCAAAATTTGTGAACCTCAAAAATAATTGAAAAAAACCTATTGTGATAAATTGCAAGGAAACTATGTGAAACTACCAGAAGGTAAGTTAAGTTTCATGCTTTTATTTCAAATATCTTTAAAAGACATTGTAGTCACAAATATGAGCTGTAGTATACCTTTAACATCAGACAGTGCGATTGGCAAAAATTGTACTGTCCATATTGATCATATTTTCAGTGTTTTGCAAGCCATAGGGTTTTTTTAACTTTTAAATTTTTTTATCATTTTTCAATTCATCCTTAAAAGTAAAACTTTAGTCAGAATACACCACCTTTTAAATATGTAGAAATGGACTTATGTGCAGTTATTAATAAAAAGCAGCATACTTTATACAAACATAGATGCTTGATATATTTCCATATGAAAAGTTTGAGCTAAAAAAAATAAATAAAAGTTTTGGCTTGTCTAATAAGAGATTCAGATGTGTTACTGCTAAATCACAGGTTAAATGCAAATTGTTCTCTGCTTTATTAGTAAAAGTGTTAATATCCATACCAGCTGTTCTGAGATACATTAGACTGAAATGTTCTAAAATATTTTTGAAATTCAAAATTTAAATGCTCTGGTAATTTACTGCTCTTGCATTAAAAATTTATCTATATATATTTATTTGTAATATAACACTTATTTTCTTACAATGGTGTAGTTTTATTCCTTGGTGAGTGAGTATTTCTTTTTGTTTCCCAATAGATGGTCAGTTCATCATGTAATGTAATATTAATTTGAAAACTGTGGTGCTTAAGGAATGCTTCACAAGCTCTTAGCTCTCCATTGTTGTGCATCAAAGTGACTGTTCTCAGGAGAAAATAATTTGTTATTCCTTTACTGTCTCTGAATCTGTGATATCAAGCTCAAGTCTTTCTGGTGTTTATGGTATATTATCAAACTTCAGAAAAGAGAACCTTTCCTAATTGCAGTGCTCATCTAAGTGTGAAATCTCCCACAGTTCTGCTCTCAGTCATTGTTTTATTTCTTCCATAATGGCTGATATTAAAAGCCTTGACAGTAGCATTGATGATCAGAATGCACCGTCTGTTAAAGATGGGGAATGGAGAAAATATGACTCACCTGTAACAGTGTGTGCAGCAAAGAATGATATCATTAGAGCTCATGAAACAACTCCGAAGTTGACAGGGGCCAAATGTTCTGAAACATTTTCAAACTATCCTCCAGTATGTTACCCATGCCATTTTGATCAAGGAACTCTATGTCAAGATATGCAATCAGTTCTTCACAAAAAAGACCAAGAAGATACTTCTAATCATGTGTTAATTTTGTCTATGAGTAATCAAATAAATAATTCATCTCAAATTAATTTAGACATTTTTGGTGCTGTAAGTAATGCTGGTGTTTCACCAAATCACTCTGAAATGAAAAATAATAATCAAACTAATTCAGTTAGTGAGGGTGCTGAACTACTTGTTTCAACGTCATGTAATAATCTAGGAAACTTAACTTCTGTATGCCAACAAACAAAAAGAATCATTTCTAGTTCAGGCAATAAATTGCACATTCCAAACAATAACAGCAATAATAGCTTTATAAATTTAGATCTTTCTAAAGCTTGGGTAATCTTCCAGATGTAAATTACAAAAGAAATGAAATGAAGTTTTGTGATAATGACATGTTAACAAGAGAATCTAACTTTTTTCAGTTGGAAAAGGACAAAAAGTTATTTGATGACTGTTATGAAGGGCTTATTGGGGCAGTTGGAGGTTCTGATTTACCTTTAAATGAAACAAAACCTGAAAACAAAAAGAAATGTAAATGGGGAGATCCTCCTCAAAGATTGGGTTTATTAGGTGGAGGAGAAAGTTCTTTGAACAACAGCACTTCAACTTGGAATGCCCCATCTTCCTCTGGACCAAGTACATCTGGTTGGAGTACCAACAGTAATGGAAGTAATAGTGGACAGTGGAACACTGAAGTCAGGCAGAGTGATGGTGTTTGCACAGGTCAAAGTAAGTGTCAAAAAACACAAATATATTTTTTACAGGTAAAATTAGCATCTTCTTTGTGCACATTTATAAACCAGACACAACAGTAAAAGTAAGTTTATATATTTTAAGTATCATATCTTGTATTTCAAAAAAAAACTTTGCATTTGGTTTCTTAAGTGTACTCCTATTGGTGTTTAAGAAGTTTAACCCTCTTGGTATGGACTCTTTAGATTACACTGACCTTGTGGCTCAAAAGTGACTATAACTTTTACTATGTTTCGCAAATCTTCATTAAATTTGTCAAGCTTTCAGTAAACATTAAATGTATTTTGTAAACACATTAAATTTTAAAAAACTAATCTTCACCAGAAAAGTTTAAAATTTCATTTGTGTAATCTCTAAACTCTTCTCAATAAATACAAACATAAATGTAAAGCTTTACATTGTATGAGTTATTTTTCTTCAACTCTATAGGCATTTGGTCAATTTTACTGACTCTGTAACCAACATAAAAGGTAAAATAAATCTAAATTACTTTTTTCTTTTTAGAATGACTGGAAATTATAATGGAAAACTACATTTGTTTATTCTAAATAGTATAAAACTCAACAGTATTCATCTGTTATTACTCAAGTTTCATTGTGTTATTGCTTACTGACCCATGTCTAATTGATAATCCCACCTCACAAGTTTTAAATTATTCAGTGAATGTATAGCTCAAATAATTGCATTCACTTACATAATGAATGAGCTACTCATAAGAATACTTCATGAATAATTTTGTCATTATCTGACCTAATAAGTTTCTAAGTTTTATGTTTTAGTTACTTTTATAATAATAAAAATATACATAAAAAAACAAGAAATATGGTACTTACCCTGCATCCTTATTTTTTGCTATCAACTGTGGGTGAAAGTTAAGCCTATTTCTTTTATACTACAGTACACCAAATATTTAAAAATGTAATAATTCAACTAAGAACACAGAATAACAATGCAGACAAAGGATATAATGTTTTATAACTCATAATTTATCTTATTTTAACTATACAATTAGAGTCTACAAATTTAGCTAAGCTAATCAGTGTGACTACTGCATGAGAAGTTTTCAAACTAGAGATGAAATGCACAGTACCTTGTACAGAGAAAAATAATACATCATTTGATAGATTAAACCTTGTTTTTCTATTAGTTAGAAATAAGATAGTTCAGAGAACTATTGGCAGTTTATAAAGGAGGATGTGGCAGGTGAGTGTGGCAAATAGATCTGATTTTCTTAACCAAATAAGATTGAAGAGTATAAAAATTATACCTTACCTTAGTAATGTCTATATTGTAATGAGTAATTTGTGTTAAATTCCATTTTTCTTAGTAGCAAATAAATTAGAGAAGAGGGAAGACCAAGAGAACAAGTGTTACAATTTTCATACTAAGGGATTTAAGGATTTTTAAAAATATTTTCTTATAATATTAAAACTTAAATGTGTATTAAAATTGATTTATTGAGTATGTTTTATTACCAAGAAGTTTATTTAATTCTGAATATGACTCTTTAAAATGTTGACATCTACTTTGACCTATCTGTAGCAGAAGGGTTAAAATATTGTTTTTGTGGAAATTACATTGAATTTAATTCTTCAGTCAACATTTACCACAACAAAAAATTAGAGAGTATGAAGAATTACAAAAGCTTTTCACTGATATGAGAGCCTTTTGTATTAATTATTATTGAATTGATAAGATGAAAATATTCTGTATATAAAGAGTAGCACATTACAATGGCTTTTTAAGGCATACTGGATAAATATCTCTTTGGAACTTCATTCTCTCATGTGATTTATTTTGTGTGTGTGTGTGTGTGTATTTTGAAAGTTCAACCCATTTTCCTGTGTTTTCTATTTGTTTTATATATTTTTGGGTTATAAGGTTTCTTATGTTGCTTTTTCTTAGCAAATGTGCATAATTTTTCCTTCTTAAAAGTATGTTTACTTCCCATAAAGCCTATGAGTTATATGCTAAAGTTCTTGTTTCTAATATTCAATTGTCTAAATTCACTTTCTGTTAAAATGCACCAGGGAAATAATAACTGGAGTTTATATACACCATTTCAAATCGACTTCTTAAAAATGTTTAATAGTTCTGTGTATAATTCATTCATTATCATACACCAAACATTGTTAGTTATGCACTTTTAATATAAACTCTCATAAAATCAAATTAATAAAATAAATTTCAAGTGAAGTTAACTGAGTTGGTATTATGAAGATTCTAAAGTGTTCCTTTTTCTCTCACTTTTAATTTGTAGGTGTTATTGAACTTTTAAACTCTTTAAGCTGTGGAGAGGCAATTTTTTGAATTGTATAGTTATGTTCATGTAATATGTGTGTGTGTGTGTGTGTGTATAATATATATATATATATATAGTGTTAATCCTATTCACAAAATAAACAAGTAATGGCATCAAGTGGGATTGAGGCATGCTGCTAAATATAATGAGCTTAGATATTAGTAGTGCATAGATCGTTGTATGTTTCGACTTAAGTTAAATAAATGAATAGCATTGTTAATAGATCAATTTTTTGAGAAACTGTAATTCAAGAAAAGATGCAGGTATAATTCATGCCAATAGACTAAAAGATGTATCACTGTGACAAAACTAATTTGAAATTCTGCTTCTTGAAACAAAATGAAATTTATACAAAAAATACTATGAAGCAGCATAAAATAAATTATTCACTGGAGCTTACTAGCAAATATTAGCATAATAATGATAATTATTTTTCTTTTGAATTTATTAATTAAAAAGTAAAGAAATATAATCATGCAATCTTCCACACCTTGTAGACAAACTCAGTTTTTGTTGTCAAATTGTTGTTGTGTTTTCATTCCAGAGAGTTGTATTACTACATAAAATGGCAAATGTTCAAGAAAAGGCACAATGCAATAGATTGCTCAAAGTGGGCCAGTTCTGCAGTCTCTGCATTCACCACACATCATGCCATTAGACTTTTTTGGGAGTATGTTAAGGACATCATGTCTTGCACACCTACAACAAACATCCTGAAGTTAAGACCAGGATAATGGATACCATCACCATTGTAACTGTGTGTATTTTGTAGCAAACATGGACTGAAATAGAATATTGGTTAGACATGCTCAGAGCCACAAATAATACATGCAGAGAAGTCTACAGGCATGAATAAAAACTGTTCGAGTTAGGCTACAAGATATTGAAAACTGAATGGTTGTATTCATTTGGTTAATTATTAAATTTGACAATAGGAAAGAATTTTGGACCACCTTCTATCTTAATATCATGTTTTTATGATCACCATGATGCCAACATTTTCTCTGATAGTTATATTTTGTGAAAATGTTCCTTATAAAAGTTGCCCATATGAATAATATATAAAAATGGCACCAATCAGTAAACTTGAGATTGCCCTTCCAGACATTCCAAGAAAAGACATTAAAATTTTTGGGTTATAGCCTTTTATTTAAGTTGAATTTCAGTCACCAGTGAAAAAATATACATGTATTTTTTCTTCTAGTCTAGAAATACGAAATTTTGAATTCAGTAAATTCTTGGCAACTGGTAAAAGTCACTAGTTGTTATATTAGCTATTGATGGAATGGAATGAGATTGGTTTTATAAATACGATGAGTTTTGTTATTTTACATCATCTGTATAGAGCTCACTTGTATATCTAATCACTGTTTCTCTTGTAGTAGCCACGTCTCCTCCAAAACATGGCACTTGGGCTCAAGCTGCAGGCAAGGGTCTCACCCATACTGTTCCTGTTTCCACTCCTAGTACGACAAGCAGTGGAAACAATGATCATGTTTCAAACAATGGAAGTGGTCCTACAAAAGTAATAATAGAAGAACATATTTCTGATCTACGAATTGCTGCTGCTTACAGTGAGGGTTGGGGACAGACTGTAAGTCAAGCCATTTCTTTTATTATGTGATTTTAGTTGTTGTTGTAGATTAAATAAATAATACATTTCTTGTGGTTTTTAATTTTCCCTCATTTTGCTGAAGAACATTTAGAACTCTTAATTATGAATGAAGGAAGTAGAAAAATGTTGAGCTTTGTTAGGATTATTGTATAATTAGGATTAGCCTTAGGATTATTGTAAATTATTAATATACGTATACAGTGTCTCATTTATGAATATGATGATTCCAAATTATTACAGGCTTGTTTGGATCATGGAAAAGCAGTACAATGTGTATGAGTGTTGCTTTACTCTTTGTATTCTTTCACTGTTTTCCTCAGTTCTTGATTAGGTCATTTTGGGTTTTAAAGCAGAAGTATTAAATAATATCTTCAATTATGCTTTGGTACTCCTGATAATTGTTCATATCTGGTATTATCTATTTTGTGTCTGTTAGTATGTTAAATTGAAATTTAATTAAAAATTATTATCAAAGTATGTTGGTAAACTTGGTACATAAGTGTAGTTTGTAATAAAAATTTTATATCATATAGATTTTAATGTCTTAATTTCAAAAAGAAACATTTAAAAAATTGATCAGTTTTCATTTTCTGTGTCATTATATATTTGAGCTTTATTTCTGTGCTTCTAAACTTTCTAACTTCAGAAATGTGTTACTGCAGTTTTAACTAGTTACAAACTTAAACTAAACATAATTCAAAGCAAGAATCTAGAATCTGTAACTTACATTCTTGATTAACTGAAATATCAATAAGTCTGTTTGACCTATGTGAGAAGCCCCCCTCTTTCAGTCTTTTTCTGATGATCAAGATTGTTTTGCTAATGAAGTTTATATGACTAGTGGAAATGTTTATACTCAGTAGGGAGAACCGGTATGTAAGGCTTTCTATGGTTATTTGATTTTGATGACCACAAGTATGCAGGTGGATGTAGTTTCTGTGTCTGGTTGTTATTATTTTACTTCAAACAACTAGAATTATTTTAACCTGTATTTTTAACTTTGCAACTGATTAAGCTGTAGGAAGTTATTCTAACGACAACATAACACTTTGTGCTCTGAAATGCATATTCAAAAGAAACATTACAATTTTGGACACTTAAATTTGTTTTGAAGTTTAGGGTAGAACTGCTTCAGTGAAAACAAGGCTGAGTTTGTAGTGAATACTACAAATCCTTGTTTTATTTATGTATATTTTTATTTATTGTTACATATTTTTTTGCCCAAATAATTAAAATGTAGAAATTAACTTCTAAACTTAGTCTAATAAAAATTCAGTAAAATGAAACGTTTAGAATTTGACAAACTAGAGTTTTAAGTATCACATGGTACATTTCATAGCAGGTCTACCAGACATAACTAAGTTATGATTTATTGCTTTTGATTGGAGGATTCCTGCTCAAATAGGTTTAAAGTACAACAATAAAATCATAGAATTAAAAGCAAATACATGTAAAATTATTAATAATTGAAATGTTAAGATAATTAATTTGGAGTTTTCTGATCATATCTGAAGTGAGGTTAGAGGAAAATATGGTATTACTCATTTGATTCAACATTTTCCAACTTTTCATTTCATTGTATAGTAATGATTTCTTTACTGTTTCTTTTAAGGTAGAGAAAATATAAAATTTTACTGAAAAACGTGTTCATTTAGGAGGCTCTCAAATGAAATATCAAAAGTGTAAAATGAAAGAAATATTCTTATTCTTAACCTGAAAATAACCTTTTGCTTGGATTGAAACAGTTAAGGCTTTGGAAATTTACATTCACTTCTTTAGTAGAAATACTTTCTTAAAAACATATTGTATCATGTATAGCAACTTTTAATGTGTATTAAGAGTTTTCCAAATCTTATAAGTGTGCATACAGTAAAAACAAATATGTGAATCTTTATAGATTTGGTATTTGTACAGTTACGACAGAAAGTGTTCATACCCCTGCGTCCCTAGTAGTTTTTTCTTTATAACTTAAAACGTGTCATGATTAAGATAATGAAAGTATAGTATATTATAAATATTATATTAACACACATCTACATAAATTTTTATGTAAATTAAATGACAAATAAACTGTTTATAAACAAAGAACCAAAAATAGGAGGAGCAGAAAGTGTTCGTACAGTTCAGAATGTGTGAAAAAACTGATATTTACGTAAAACTTTTGTTCAGTTTGGCAAATAAACTATATTATATCATTCCAGAACTAGACACTTGGTCCATAATTATTGGAATTTAACCAGCAAAAGTGTACTTTCAGCAATTTAGTGACGTCTTCATCATTATCTGCTTGGTCATCCTGGCGAACAGGAAACAACTGTCCAGTGATTTAAAAAATCGAATTGTTGTAAAATACAAGTCTCGTGTGTCTCTTTTTGGTATTGCTACATAATTTAATTAATGTGCCAGAAACTACTGTTTAAAGCATAATTGTCAAGTTTAAGCTTACAGGATCAACTGCTAACCTCCCTCGTTCCAGATACCCCACCAAAATTCCAGAGAGAACAAAGAGGAAGGTTCTCAGAGAAGTTAGTAGGAACCCTTGTTGAATACTCAATGACATACAGAAACTGGTAAGGGAAACTGGGGTTGATCTAAGCACCTCTACAGTTACAAACTGGGTTCAAAGCATGCAGTCCTCGTAGAACTCCATATTTAAAGCCTGTTCATTTAGAAGCACAATTGAGATATGCAAGAAAGCATGTAGATAAACCCTTTACCTATTGGAAGAGTATTCTTTGGTTAGACAAGACTAAAATCGAGATTTTTGTCCACAATGATGCTCGCAATATTTTCCGTAAGAAGGGGGAATGAAATCTTCCAAAGAACACCTTCCCTACAGTTAAACTCGGAGGTAACTTGATCATGCTATGGGGTTCCTTCAGCTCTTCTGGTGTAGGCAACCTTCACCGGGTCAATGGAATCATGAAGAAAAGAAGAGTACATTGAGATATTAGGCTTGGGTGTCGATAGATCTTTCAGCACGACAATGACCCTAAGCACACATCGAAATATGTACAATCCTGGTTGCAGAGGAACCATATATATAAGCGTTCTGAAAACATTTGGCATGAGTTGAAGACCAGGGCTCATCAGCGTCATCCGAAAAACTTGCAAGAGTTGGTGGCCTTCTGTAAAGAATAATGGAAGAAAATATCAGTCAAGTACTGTCAAACGATCGTGGAGGGCTATGAGGAGACATTGTGCCAAGTAATTCACCTGAATGGCTACACAACTGACCATTAAAGTAGATGCACGAACACTTTTTGCTCCTCCTATGTTTGGTTATTTATTTATAAAGAGTTTATTTGTCATTCAATTAACATAAAAATTTATGTAGATGTGTGTTAGTATAATATTTATAATATACTCTACTTTCATTATCCTAACCATGATACGTTTTAAGTTATGAGGTAAACACTTTCTGTGTGTGAGTAGGGCTAAACAGATGGTTACTCTCTTAAGTCTGCATGATTATTCACAATGTTTCTAGTGCATGTTTAAGTTCTCATAGGGTTTTGTACAACTTTTATAATCTTTAAATACTAGTTTTTTAAATTTTGAGATTTATGTTCAGCTACTATTTTCTGTTAAAATACACTTCCAATTTTGAGTTACTATAGTTTATTCCAAATTGTGAATCTGTTGTTTTTTTATTATTATTTTAAGGTTCCACTTTAATTAAACCATTACATCTAATATAATTTGTTTCTTGTTTTTGGTATTTTCATATGCTCATGTCTTGTTTTGGATTATGGATAATCACACAACTTTTTGGATTTTTATGTTCCTTTAATAATGAGTTTGATTTATTAATTACTTGTGTAAGCTATGATGTTTCAATAATCTAATCATAACCTGCTATTCTATTGGTCACAGCTTCTGAATATTTTTTCCACAGGAAATGGAAGTTTTCTGTTAGAAATATTGTTTTCTCTTTCCATGTTAATATTGTTTCAATGTTATTTCTTTGGGTAGTATATCAGTTGTCTACCATACATTATGTTTATTTCCAGTACTTTATGTATACTGTCAGGGTCATTGCATGACTTACACTGAATTGGGTAACTGCACAAATGGGATGATATTAATTTTTGTTTAGATTAGAAAAACAAAAGTTTATTATTATATCACTTTATTAATTATTTGCACTTGTCCTGAACAGACAGTGAACCAAGACAGCTCCTGGGATCTCCCTCCTTCTCCACAACCAAGTTCCAAAGAGGGAAATAGTTCCGTTTGGAGAGCTCCTGTCAACAATGGGACAGAAATATGGGAAATCAACATTCGCAACCGCAACAAAGGAGTAGGGACACCAGCTTCTAGTAGTGGTCCAACACAACCATGGGGCCACACGCCATCAACTCATATTGGTGGGACATGGGGTGAAGAAGAAGATACTACAAACATGTGGACTGGGCCAGGTTCCAGTGAAGCTGTTCATGGTAATCTTTTTTTTTTTTTTTTAAAATAATAAACACACAGGAAGAAACAGTGGTCAGTTTGACCATAAAATTTCAGAATAAAATCTAATAATTTTTATCGTTACTTTTGCAGTAGAAAAATATAAGAAAAGATGTGTTTAGTATGTAATACTAATTAATATTTTCCTAAAAACTTAAATAAAATTTAGAAAGGAAATATAAGTAGCTTTTCTTATAATTTTTTGATTTACAATAAATTATAAGCACCATAATTATTAAGACCTGAATGAATTTACTATTTAATTTTGCACTTGGTTTGTGCTGCTACATGTTGAGGAATTAAACAGACATATTTGTAAACCAAGGCTTTTCATAATTATGCTGGAATGTTATTAATGTCTTTGCAAATGTTAAATTGCACATTTGTTCTCAATAAGGATGTTTTCTAGATTGAATTAATAAAAGTGGTTTTTAGATACACTTCCCACATCATTCCTTTTTTAAGTTGTGTATGTTGGCTTTTCAATGCAGTTAGCAAACCCATAATATTGTAAAACAAATTTAGTAGTGTTTATATTCTTACCATGAAGCATTGTATAACTTGTCACTTTGTATGGTTATCTATTTGTTGCCCATGACAAGTAATACATCATAAAAACATGTATTTTGGCAAGTGAAAGCACACATTTACTCCATATTGCAAATAAACATTATATAAATGTTGTTCACATTTTTTTTAATCTTAATTGACTATTTGCAAGCTTCAAAAATGTTCTTAAAGTAATAACCAATAGAGCTTTGCTCCATGCTTTAGTCTGTTTACAATGCATATTGGGCTATTACAGACTGGTGGATAACTCCATCTGCAGTATCAGTAGTGTTGGTGGTGGTGATGTTCTAACATGCAATAGAACAGCACATGTAGCAAGTGGTAGCAAAGTAAAACAAAACATCTTGTATTTTTGCAAAAGTAATTTTAAATAAAAATGTATGCATACATACATAAATATACACACGTATTGTTATATAGATTTATGCAGGAAAAAAAGTTATGGTACAATCAGCTCTGTATATGTATTTGTATGCTTGTACAGACTTCTTTCAGTTACTGACATTTTTTACAATATGCAAAAGGGTAAGAGTTATTTGCAGTTGCAGTGTTGCACTCTACTAGCAACACTTGTTATTTAGAGATCCAGTAAAACATTATACTCCAGGGAAGGTTCTGTTCTTTCAGTTTACCTCCTCTGGGATCTAAACATCCACCCACATGTTTGCCATGTGTGGCGACATGTGAAGGGGAGGAGAGGATCTTGATGGTTGCGGGGTCCAACCCTTACACACCACTTTGGCCTTGAATTCCTTGGGTCAATCAGCTCAGTGTTAGAAGTTCTCAACAGATGTTGTTGACATTGTGTCTGATGCTGGTATTTGGGTGTAGTGCTCATGAAACCCTGGCATTGCTGCAGTGTCCTTGCTTTACATTGTAGTGCATCCCCTCATAGGGCTCCATAGTGGATGGGGTCAGTGGGCACCAAAATTTCCTTTTTTCTTATAGATCCCCCAAATAATAAATGTAAATAAAATCGTGAAAAACAGTCCATGGGTAAACGACCATATTTTGAAGTTTCTGAGCAGCAGTCTTCAACATCTTTATCATCTGTTGTACTTCGTTTTCTTATCCTACATTCTCTTTCAGAGAAACCTTTAGGGCAAATGTCCCCCTTTTTTATTCAGAAGGGGCTGAAAGGACTTGCTGGTTCTCCAAAGTTAGTAAAGAAGCTTCGATATGGTAACATTAGTGGAAACATCCACATCTCAACACAGTGAACTCCTCTTGAATTCAAAGGCAATTGGGGATATACCTATTGAGGTTACACCTCATGCTACTTGGAATTCATCACAAGGAGTTATTGTTGAGAGAGATTTGAAGAACATTTCTGAGTCGGAGATTCTCGCTGGTTTATCCACTCAATGAATTTCTGCAGTGAGGCGTATATCCACTCGTAAAGATTGAGTTACACTGCCGACCAATATCTTTGCTCCGACATTTACATCACCCTGTGCACTTGCCACCATGAAAGCAGGTTATCTTAATTGCAGGGTACAGCCGTACATTCCAAACCCTCTCTGATGTTTCCAGTGTCAGAGGTTTGTTCACTTAAAGACGTCATGTCATGGTTCCCTGATGTGCTCATTGTGGTGGCAAGGATCATGATGCCTATGTGTAAAACGGAACCTCATTGTGTCAACTGCAATGACTCTCACCCATCCTACTTTCATTCTTGCCCTAAATGGTTGGAAGAAAAAGAGGTGCAGCATTTGAAAACGATTCATAACATTACTTAATCTGTGGTTCAAAAATGTTGTCCACCACTTCATCTTGGACATATGCTGCTGAGCTTCATTCCACAACTACAGTGGGAGTGCAGACAGATCTCTGTGCCTCTAAGAGAATCGTTCACAAAACAAATGAAAAGCCTTTTGACCTTCATGGTTAAAAAAGTTGATGAATCAATTTCTACACACATCTCTGTCCCTTACATACATTCCAACAAACCCCAAGATCCACATCCTTTGGTTCCAGGTACAGACATTTCCTCTGATACATCTTCTTCTCCTGCCCCAAGATGCAAAACAATCATTTGTTTGTGTCCTCAGTCCCTGGAATCTCCTTCCAACAACAAAGACCTGCTCAATTGATCCAGGGCAGGATCCATGGAGGTCGATAGACCTCCTTCGAATAAGGACAGTAAAGAAAAAAGACATGGTTGTAAACAGAAGAGTTCTCCACCCAGTTCACCTATGTGTCATTAAAAATAGCCACCTTGATACAATGGAACTGTTGAGATTTACATTTTAATCTGGATGACATCAAAACACTGATTGCTTCCTGCCATCCGGGATGTCTTTCGTTATAAGAAACATTTTTAAAACTTGCCGATACAGTCACCTTTTGGCAGGTTTCTTTGTACAGGAGTGACAAGCATGGAGTGGGGGCATTATTGATTGATCAGCATGTGCCCACTCTGTCTTTGTCACTCCACACACCATTGGAGGCTGTAGCCATCCATGTTTCCTTGGGTCATACCATCACTGTTTGTTCTCTCTACCCATCATCTGGAGAGACATATGATCAATCATACCTTGATGCTCTCATTGAACAGTTGCTGTCTCCCTTTTTAATCCTGGGGGGGACTTTAATGGACATCATCCCCTCTGGGGAAGTGCTGTTATTAGTAGGAGGGGTCGCTCTGTATAGTGTATGCTCTCTGATCACAACCTTTCTCTTTTCAATACTGGTTCTTCTACTTATATTTTCACACACCTAGTCAGTCCTTTACTGCTATTGATCTCTCAGTTTGCTCCCCTTCATTATTTTCCCGTTTTTCATGGAGGATTGACAATGATCCCTGAGGCAGTGATCACTTTCCTATAATTTTGAGAGAGACTAACCTTCGTCAATGCCACCCAGCCCGCATACCCCCGGTGTAAGCTGGATCAGGCAGACTGGCCCACTTTCACTGCTCTTGCAAAACTTGATCCTGCCATCGTCTGTCAGCCATCAATAGACGAATGTGTGGCAGAAATAACTGACTGTATTATACAAGCAGCTGCTCAATGTATTCCTAAACCCTCAACACGTTTTCCACTATATCCTTGTCCGTGATGGAATCCTGCCTGCCACATTGTATGGAAGGCTCAAAAATGGGCCTGGGATACTTTTTGTAGATATCCCACATTCTCAAACTGCAACGCTTTCCAGCGGGCCCGTGCACGTGCTTGGTGTGTATAACGTCACAGTTAGCATGTCTTTTACCACCAGTTCCAGAGTCATATGGGACAAGATTCCAAATGTCAGTGGGCAATACAATTCTGTCCCCCTCTTGATCTTGCTCTCTGATGGCCAGGAATTAGCTGCAATCCGAAGCATTGCCGATACTTTAGGTGAAAGCTTCTGCTGGGTATCTAGCACTTCTGCTTCTTCCCCTACCTTCTTAGCCATCAAGACTCGGGCAAAGCGATCACCTCTTTCCTTTCGAGCTGATTGTCTCTATGACTATAATTGTCCCATTACACTGGTGGAACTGAAACTGGCCCTTCATCAGACTGGTAGTACATTGGTTGGACCAGATGATGTACACTATGACATGCTGTGCCATCTATGTCCTGCTTCTCTCGCTATTCTTCCAATTGTTTCTAACCAGATTTGGCAGGAGAATGTTTTTCCTGATGGCTGGTGCCAGGTGATTGTCCTACCTTTCTCTAAGCCTGGGAATTGCATTGACAAGCTGTCTCTGTAAGACCTTAGAGAGGATGGTTAATGCTCATCTTGTTTGATTCCTTGAAACAAACAAACTCCACCATGGACCACCTGAATCGACTTGAAATGTCAATCAGAGAATCCTTTCTCAAACAACAACATCTTACATCAAATTCTTTGATATTGAGAAGGCTTATGACACAACATGGAGGTATGGCATCTTGCGAGACCTCCGTATATATATATATAGGTTACGTGGCCGTTTGCCCATTTTTATTAAAAATTTTTAATGGACAAGAGATTCCAAGTTTGTGTGGGTTTGACGTTTTCCTGTTCTTTTCTACAGGAACTTGGAGTCCCTCAGGGCTGTGTTTGGAGTGGCACACTTTTCAGTGTAAAAATTAATGCCATCACTGAACAGCTCCCTCTCACTGTTGCAAACGGGCTCTATGCCAACGACTTTTCCATCTCATGTCAGTTGTCGAACATGAGGTATATCGAGTGGTAGCTACAGACTTCCCTCAATCATTCACTGAAGTGGATAACAGCAAAGAGCTTTAATTTCTCTCTCTCTAAAACTGTTTGCATGCACTTTTGCTGCCAACGGGGTATTCACCCTGATCCTGAACTTTGTATTCGTGAAGTTGTGCTGCCTGTGGTCCCTGAGACCAAGTAGTTGACCATAAGCTGACCTTTATGTCACACATTAAGCAGCTACGGGTTAAATGTACAAGAGCACTGAACATCCTCCATGTCCCCTCTACCACCACTTGGGGAGTGGATTGATATTTTATGCTTAAGATATATCGTGCTCTTATTCCATCGAAACTCAACTATGGATCACTGATCTATGGCTCTGCCAGACCCTCAGCCCTAAAGATGCCTTGGTGGGGCATACTTTTTCAGAACAGATGATCTGCCATTGCTCCTTTTGGCCTTTGTATCCAGGTGTAGGTGGTTGAATTGGGTGTGTCCTTGGATAATATTGCAGTATCCACTGGTCAGCCAATTCGAACCATGGCTTATTATGACTCTCAATGACTGTACCATTTTAAACATGTTCTTTTCCAAGGTTTGTCCATAATGTTACAGTGTTATTTGTGATGGTGACACTGTCCACCTTGGTAAAGATTTTAGTTTTATAAAGGCCATTAATCTTTTTAATGCCATTTAAGTTTTTAATTTATACATTAAACCTTTTTTAATGTGGTTCCTTTTTAAGAATTACAGTCTCTCTAGTTCGATTTGAAATTAGAAAATGGTCATTACATTAAATAACTTCGACACCAGGACTGGAAAGGCCAACTTCAGGTGACTAACACTGCTGTTTGAACTACCCATTAGTCATCCTGGCGAGTTATTATTAAAATTTTGCTTCACGTCTTTAAAACTTTTATTACTTCTTAAAAATGGCCATAATGTCACATAACATGGAACCAGGACTGGAAAGGCCAACTTCAGGTGAGTGATGGTGGTTTTTTTACTTACCTGTTAGTCTTCCTGGCAGGTTATGATAATCACCATTATGCTACATAAAGTTCTTTACAACTTCTCTTACTGTAGTTTTTCTCTTAACATTGTAGACTAGATGTAAACATTGGTTTTATGCTATTTATGTTGTTTGTTTGTTTTAATGCTGTTTTATTTGACCTCAATTTCCTTTTATGAATTTTACTACATTTACTTTAATTTTACTGGATGTTTGGTACAGATAGTGTAGCTGCTTTGTGCCATAAAACACTAAATCACCTAATCAACGAACCAAAACATTATACACAGATAAAACACAAAAAGTAATAATAGCATATAAAAAAAACTTCAATTGTGATTAAAATGTATATATCAATTAAATAATTCAACAAATGTGGAATCCTTTATGCATTGTAAATGTGAGTATAAGTTTAGGCAGTAGTTATGAGGCAAGCAAAAACAATTTCATTTTATATATTTGTTACCTCTAATAAAAACTGCTATCTGTTGAAAAGACTTCTGATTAGTGATTCTAAAAAAATGTAATTGAATTTTTAATATAGTTTCTTAATTTTCAACATGTTATTTTAATGGAAAAATATTTTCTTTTTCTTAATAATTTTACTGTGAATGTTAATCCAGCACTTTTGACAGTGACAATAATTTGTACTGTAGACAATGATTGACAGTGACAATAATTTGTACTGTAGAATGGCTAGTGTCTGTTTATTTGTCTATGACAAATATATTACAACTTGCTGAGTTTTGATCATAGTAATACTTTTAAAAGTGCTTGGGAATATCTTGGAAAAATATTGAAATCTTTTACTTTAATATCTTCTTTTATTTTTACAAGTTTGACAGTCATTTCAGTTTTCCTTTTGTTACTGCCTTGGTACAAATGGAATACAGATATGACATTTCAGCATGATGCAAAGTCTACGAAATAAATGTAGCACATTCACTGGTTTAATTAAATTGTATCTTCTTTACCAAAAAATGAGATTTGCTTTGAAAATTGGGTACTGTACTATACTACAATTGCATATAATGTGGTGGAAAAATAAAAGAATACAGTTCAACTATGTGTCGAGTTTTTTGAATATGCTCATATTCTGTAGATTGTAATAAGTGTTTTTAAAGCATCTTTCATTGCAGTTACATTTCCTTATAAAGTTATGAAGCCAGTTATGAAAAATTGAACATAAAAAAACATTTTGAGAATATTTTCTTGTAACATTAGGATTTATATTTTTAGCACTAGTTAAAGCTAATCTTTTGTATTTCTTAAGCAAAGTTTTTAATGCCATATAAAATACCATTTACAAAGATTTTCTGATATATTCTGCTGTAAATTAGATGTATAATTTCCTTTTATAGGTTAATAATCAGTTTTGTATTTCTATTTGTTAATTACATTTGTATCTTAATTTCATGACTTTGCTCTAAACTGCATTGTTTATTTTTGTTTGGTAATCCCATTTTTGTTTTATTGTCTTTCTGTAAAAGTTTTAATGTTTGAATACACTGTATATCATATCAATTTGAAAACAAAGTGCAGAAGGTTATCTTTTCAATTTTTTTTTTTTTTTCTTTTGAAGGAGGAGACAGTAAACCAGAGAATGGAAATGATGTATGGGGTAAATCAACAAATAAGTCACCAGGATCTAGCACTAATAGCTGGTCATCAGAAATTATGCCAAAAAGACATATCCTTTCATCAGGTTGGCAGGAACCATCTCCACCAACAAATCGGCGTCAAATAGGAATAACAAATTATGATGATGGTACGTCAATATGGGGTAACCCTCAGCAGCAAGGAAAAGTGTGCTATTGGAAAGACATGCCAAACATGAAACCTATTAGTAGTGGAGGTTCTGCTAATAACAACTCTTCTGGTGGTGGAACCAGCTTAGCTGTTACAGGTTCTGGGATGATTCGTCTGCCTTCGCCAATTACTAGTGGAAATAAATTAGAAGTGAGCAACTCTGTTTGGGGCAAACAACAATCACTTAACCAGGGTACTAGCTTGACAGAGATGCCTGCTCGTGATTCCCTAGGAAATTCTGTTTGGGAAGATCATATTAAATCTACTCAGGTGAAGACCATCCCCACTGCACCAGGAACACCATTTGGTGGGATGGGTGGCACCTGGGATCCTGGTAGTTACTGGAGTGCTAAGACCAAGAATGCTTCCACCTCCAGTTGGGGTGAAGGACAGATAAGCACTTGTTCCTGGAGTGGCCCATCCAGACCAGTGAGTGTTGTTTGTGTATTATGTTACATATGAAACTTGATTGACTGTTTTGATAAAAATCTCAAATGTAGAATATGTATACATTCATTTGCCTGAAGACTTAACCAACTATTGTTTTACTCATGTTATCTAAACAATTATTTTATATGGAAAAAATTCTCAGCTCTCTTATATTTTTCTTGTTTCATCTAGCAATGCAAACAAGAGAAAATATTTAAATAAACTTAATTATTATTTTCTTACTCTCATTAGTGACCACCTTAAAATTGTAATCATCCTTGACAAACTGAATATTTCAAGGCTGATTTAAACATGCTCTTTCTTTCAGTGATACTGATTCCTTTATATGTTGAATTGCCCCATATCATGGAAACCACTGCATTAACCTGTGAGCTAAATCTTTTTTGACTGAAATGCATAGTTAGACTGCAAGGAGGTTTGATAGAAATATATGGAACAAAGTAAAGAATATATAATGTGATTATTTTGCAGCTATGTCAACTATAAGTGTTCAGGTACTTGAAGTGCTAAATTAGGCTTTTTACGTGAACACGTAATTTCATTAATCTTATTTTGGTTCATTGTTTCAAAAACATTTCATTTAGTACTTTTTTGTTATACAATACCAAATTTTTTTTTCCATTGTATAATTTATAATTTCACCATGCAATATTGTATAAATGTGTGTGTCATACTCATCACTAATGGATTAACTCATTGTTTATTATCCCTCTATAAAGTGCGAAACAGGCTTATAATGTGTAAATAATATACAACTGTTTTGTACAGTGTGTTCTGTCTACAAATTGGGTATTATATTCTATCAATAAGAAATCATGTACATAAGTGTTATGGTAACTCAGAAGAACCATATTAATGGTTTTTAGACTAAATCCAACATTATTTAAGTCAGTTTATTTTTTTTTATAATATTTATAACTTTGATTGAAAATATTGTAAATCCTCATTCACTGTTATAAGTTAGGTGAATATAGTGAAAATGGGAACAAGAGTAATTTTTGGGATATCCAAACTGAATTTAATTTTTTAATCTTGTAAATATTTGTGTTATTTCTTTTTCAGAATAATAAGCCATTAACCAAAGACATAATTTGGGCAAGTAAACCATTCTGTTTGCTCACAGAGATGGGATTTCAGGTAACTGCATTTTGATGTTGCTAATGAATTCTAGAGAATGAAACAAGGAATGATTATTTTCATATCAATCAGTAATACTTTATTTACTTTTGAAATAAATTAGCAAACTGTGATTAATTTAATTTAAAATATTAACATTTTTGCCAGTGAATAAATAATGCCCATGATGAACTTAAAACATGGAAGAACAAAAATAGTGCCTTGACATAAAAGTTGGTTTTTTTTTTAAATGTTTGTGTGTATCCAAAGATAAAGAATAAAGTGCACTGTACTGTAAACTATAGTTGAACATACTTCAGTAGATATTCCATTGATGTTAAAATTTAGAATGGCCATTTATGAATTGAATAAGATAAAATACTTTTGTTAGTCTAAAATTGTTGTTTATGTTTTGAAATCTACAGTTTTTGGAAATACATATTATGAAGAACTAACAAATCTAAGATTGAATAATAAACTGTCAAAAACTTGTTCAAGTTTGGATAATTGCCTCATACTGTTAGCAAACATTTTTTCTTGTTATTTTACTTGTGTCAGTACTATTAAAGGTGTTTTGACTGTTGTTGGATGTTGGAACTGTAATAAGAAGATTATTATTATTATTTTAAATATGTTATTGGTTATTTTTCTGAGTCTCAAATATATTTATTAGAGGGCAAAGGCTTTTTAAAGGTACAAAAAGTGAAAACTTAGTCATTTGATATGTATTGTAATATCAGATTTTTTAAAGTAAGGAAAGTTATGAAACATGTTTTTCAATATAATTTTTAAGTATTTAGCATTAAATTTTTAAAGGTTTTAATCTTTTCTAGTTTGTTGTCAAGTTTAGGGTGTTGTATATTTGTTTTTTCAGTATTTATTGATAAACATTATGTAATTTTGATTGCTTTTAAAATAAATTGTAAGCATTTAGTATGTAGGTTTTACCTATCAAAAGGAAAAACATTAACACTGAAGAGTAGCTACTGCAGCTATGAGCCAGTTACAGTTAGAAAAAAGTTAGTTACACATTTATTCCATGTCATTTTTGTTGAAGTGAATTTCTAATGTTATTTAGCATCTATGTGAGTGTCTATATGAATGTGTGTGTGTGTATGGTAATACAACAAAGTGGGAAATACAGTGAGACCAACTGCTGAAAGTGATAATGCAATTCTAAGCATCATATTTCTTGTAATGAAAAGATTCCTGACTTTAGATTTTGTATTGATATTGATACTTGTATCAAAATATGTCAGATAAGAGTTTCTTCTTTCTTCCCCAGAAAAATGACGTGGAACATGCCTTAAAACAAAACAACATGAACTTGGAGGATGCTTTAAGTATGTATATTTGTAAGTTTTTTGTAATAGTTTTATTAACAGTAATTATTTTTAAATATAATAGAAGTGTAGGTGTTTCATCTTATTCATAACTATTTTCAAAAATACATCCTTTGTATTATTAACATGGCTGGTGGAATAAACAACCACAAAATTACACTTTTGTTGCTAGCAGTTAGTTTAGCTTACCAAGCCCATCATTCCTGTTATTTAAAAACATAAAGCAAAATTAGGTTTTGCACTTATATGAATGGCATGTAGATAAATAATTTGAAAATTAGTTTTGAATATTATCTTATTTCTCGTATTACAAAAGTTTCTTCTGTTGTTTTTTTAATATCACTTCTGATATTATGATAATTTTGGAAATATATTAACCATTACCCTTAACCTTCCTTCAAGGATTTTGTATGACACTGCAATACATGGTTAATCTCAAAACACAACATTGAGAATTTGTTTACAGCAAATGAACTAATAAAATAAGGATAAACACAGAAATAAATCTATTAAATTTATTTGGTATATTTTCCATGACATTTAAACAGTACAAAGTATTAGTAACTTGCATTATTTGAGGGTAAGAACATTTAGAACTACATAGTCTTGAGATGAACTGTGTACTAGTTTAAAAATTTATAGGCTATACTAAAAAAGGAAGGAGGTCTATGGCAAATAGATTATAAGAAAGAAAATAATGTCAGATTTGAAATTATATATTTATGATTTTACTAGCATTAGAAGCTCAGAAGTTCTAAAAAAATGTGAATAAAGATGAATTTTATAGTTTTTGAACTATTTTGGCTAGGAATAAGTGATATAATTGTGAAATAAATATATCTATTTATGGCATTGTTTTGTGCATTGATAAGGTGTGTCTGTGCAGTTGAGAAGTTTAACGATTTCCCCATTTCAATACAAAATACAAAAATTAAGAGCTAGCACTTTTGATTTTTTAAAACAATCTTTTAAAATATTTATAACATTAAGTTGGAACTCAATATTTCAGTAATAATTTCATTTTTTAGGTATTTATGGGGCAGTATTATTTTCAAACTTAGTGTAATAATTTTGCATCCTTAAAAAATGTGATCCCAAACTAAAATGAATGATTAAGTCCATTTGTGGTATTCGTTCTTTTTATTTTATTTATATTAAGATGTACCCTGCTTCTAATATTTAAATTAATTAAACCTTCTACAGTGATCACATTTTTTTATGCTAATAAATTCCTTGTACATTGCAACCCCCAAATAAGTATGATCTATACAATCTGTTGTAATTTTCATAATTCATCAGTGCAACCCTTTCATAATTTAGAAACTGAATATATTATTACTTTGGAGTATTCAAGTACAAATTTTCAAGACCCTGATAGAGATATCTCTACCTGGCAATCTACTTAAACAAAATATATATACCCCATTTTGAACTGTTGAATTTTTGCCCTTGAAATTTGTTACATGTAATAGGTGGGTATGCATCTGGAATTTATTTGGCCTAGTTTTTCTTATTGGATAACCAATGAAAAACCAAACTGTGTGCAAAAAAAAAGAAGAAATTGGAAACTTTGGCTTTTTTGTTTTAATAGGGCTTGTATAATGATATAGATGACATATTGTTCTGATGGAAATTACAGTTGAACATAATCCTAAAGAAAAGCTAGTTTTTTGCTGGAATTTGTCAGAGTTAGAATGCATATGCTGAAATCAACTGTTCAGAATTCATATTGTTTATAAAGTATTGTTGCTGTGTGCAGTTAAGTTGATCAACAGCAGTAGTTTATAAGTTTTAAGTTGCCATATTTTTATTATTGTTATGACATTGAAACAAAGTGTTCTATTTTTTAATCAAATAACTGTGACCTGTTTCTGTTGTTTTGTAAATCAGATTTTCCTCAGATTTTGAATACAAATATCCTGAACTTACTACTTTTAGTTGCAGTTTCTATTCTTGTGATTTTAGCTGTACATGAGAGTGTAATACAGTGACTACCTCACACTCAGTTTTAGTGATAAATATCTAAATAATGTCTACATTATGCAAACTAAATATGTAGCACAGTGTATCAACAAAACCAAAAGGAATACAGAAAGAAGACTGATCTGGGTCATATTGATAAATTACATGAGTGATCATTGAGATGCATTACTTTGTAATCATAATTTATTGTGTAACATAGAAATAAGTGTCAGGTGCTGCTATTGCTGTAATTATTGTGTAAAGGATATTTTAGTAACCATTTGACCTTGTTTTTTATGCTGGTATTCTTACTAGAAGTTTCTGGTTTGTATTTCATGTTTATTTTAAAGCTGTGTCTACCATGTAAAAAAGAAATGGCTTATTGAGACAAGGTTTAACTACACTAAACTTATCAAAGTCTGAAAAGTTTATAAAAATTGCTCAAAACTCTTTTGAAGCTCAAAAACATGAATCATATTAAATCTGTGCATGAATTGTTTTACCAGTAACTTCACCAGTTTGTAAAAATATGAATTATAATTTTGAATTATGTGATAATTGGAAATAAGTAGGGTGAAAGAAAGTACATGTTTTTATAGTCACATCTTATGTATATTGATATAATTGTTACATAAAATTTATTTTGCACTGTTGATCCTCATCTATAACAAATTGTTTTGATAATTTAAAAATTCACATTTTTAGACAAGGAAAAATATGTTTGTGGAGAAAGATATTTTTCTATTTAAGTAGATTATTCACATATCTCTGTTCCTATAAACTAAGAAATTACTGTTCTATCAAACATATTTTTCTAATTTATTTATTATCAATCCCCTGTAACGAAGTTAATAATTATCTAACTTTGTTTACAGCTGTTTTTGAAATAGATAACTTTCCTATTGGTGATATACTGGATAATTACCGTACAATTTTAAAACTTTTATTTTTACTTGTTTCAAATTAATAAAAAGAAATTAGTTGTCATGAACATTTTGAGAAAATATTTGTTTTTGAAACTTGAGCTGTAATAAAGTCATACAAATTCAAAACATATATAATTAGCTTAAACAAATTTAATTTCATTTAATAAAATCTTTTTAACATGTTAGCTATAGGCATCTCTTTCTGTGCATGTAACAAGGTTTTAGTAAATTACATTAAAAATTTAATTAAACTACTTTCTTATCTTGCTATAAAGTAAATTTGACATAAAAATATAGCTAATAATCAAAATGTTAATGTTGTAAAATGAAGATCTTAAATGTATATAAAACAGTATTACAAAGAAACTACTGAATTTGCTCTAATATGAAAATTGTGACATTAATTCTGTAGCTATGTCCTCTTTAATTTATTTATCACTCCTCCAAGAAGCATGAATAATGTAAATTACTCATTACAATAATGTCATTGCTCAGAAAAAGTATAATTTTTATAGCTTTCATTCATTTTTGTTTTCAGAGCCATAAAGTAGAAAATCAGACCCTTCTTGCCATGCTCACCTGTCACAATCTATCTTTCAGAAATTACCAGTACTTGTCTCTGATGTTTAATACTATGTTATTTAGAAAGACAAGATTTTATTGCATCAAATGACAAATTATACTACTTTGTTTTTTGTACAGAAAAATTATCCATTTTATTTCCAGTTAAGATTTTATTACTATGGGAAATGTATTAACAAAGATAATCAAATTTTTTATGGCTTTGGTCTAATAGTTAGAAAGCCAGAAAAGTTGTGATAGTGAAGGAACATTATGTGCTTTCTGCACGTTATTATTCTGTGTTCTTTAATGCATTATTTAATCTAATTGGAAATCCTGGATGTGAAAAAAAGTGTCGCAAAAATGGGTTGACTGTGTGATTTAAAGGAATGAAATCAAAATTGGCAGCCAAACTGGTAATTACACTTATGACAAATATTTTTCAGTTACCCAGGCTGCATTTTTTTTTCAAATATGAGCTTGTTATAGAAAATAAACATGAAATAAAAAAGATAAAATATGTTAGTAGGGATGGATGTGGGTGCCCATGTCAACAATTTCCCACATCTATATTACCCTTCACTGTCTACAGACAGTTGTAGAAATACTGACTGTTCTCCCAAAAAATATAGAAGGAAAAGAAAGTAATGGGAGCTGGAAAGTCAGGAGGTAACTTTGTCTTACTTAAGCCCAGTGGTGGAACCTTATTTTCTTTTTATATGTATTTCTTTGGATATCATTCACCTTCCCACAGTGAAGAATGATATAGATGTGAGGTTGAGTACCCATATCTTGCTGTCTTAACTTATATTTCTTACTCAATTTTTGTTTATTTTCTTTAATATATGAGACTGGCAAAAAAAGGTTAAGACTGGTAGATAGTGTATCCCAACTGCAACCTGGATCCTGCTTTCAGAATAATTTCCAAAACCTACTGCACATTTCATATCCCACATTAAAGCCTCTGCTCTGGTGATCTTTTTACTTTATGTAGCATCTTTAATATGAGTTTTATGTTGTTTTGTAAACATATACTTTATAGGTTTGAACTTTCATTTTTAACACAATCCTTCCTATTGATGTGTTAACCCTTGCTTTGACAGTTCAAGTAGTAAATGTGTGTGTGTATAAATACACACACGGATATCAACTGTCATCTCTTACAAATTTTATTGTTCATTAAAGCTGTCTTTATTATAATAGTTTTTGGTATATAAGATAGGTTTTATAAGTAGCCATAATTGAAAGTTTCAAGATTTAGTGTTTCTTTTCTTGTATAGGAAAACAGTATAGGGTATCTTTTGTAAATATTCATCTAAAACATACTTTGAAATATGTTAATAATTCCATAATATAGGAATGCTGCTCTTAGGAGGTTTGACTTTTAAAGTGTGATTTTTCCCTAGAAGGTTTAAGTGCTTATAATGATAATTTTTGTGGATTTATAGTAAATTTTCTGGGTTTATTTGTAAGCATTTGAATTTTTAAAAATAATTGATCACTTTAAAATTGTCTTCATATTTGAAACATAATCTGTATACCTGAACAGGTGATTTACAATCAATGTCAAGTCGAGACATTAATGGTATCTCAGATAAGGACAATATAAATGGTATAGGAAGGATCAAGATGAGACATGGAGGTGTCTCAGATGAATTTGGCATAAATGATCATTCAGTGGAACATACTTTCAATCCACTAAACTACCATGGCTCAACTAATTTCCAGGGGTCACAGATGATAGGTGGAATTGATGGTGGAAGCCAAGTTTTCAAGCCTTCTCTTAAGGTAAGATAAATTGTAATTATATCTTTTCAACCCTATCACCATGAGTGTCCTTTACTTTGCATGACACAATATCTTAATGTGTTACATTCAGATTTTTATTAAACTACTTTTTGTGCATGTTGTATCTATTAAAATAGAATAAAAGCTAATAATGCATGTGTTAATGGTGTATAAGTTTTATGTTCTTCATTTTACAAGGAAATATTTCAAAAAATCCTGAATTTATCCTAGAGTGACACACGACACATTTTATATTAACATGTTATCATCCCTATTTGATCCTCCACCCCTTGAAAAAATATGAAATTAAATGTAAATTACTCTCTTCATTGTTCAGAAAAAGCATCTTTATTATAGTCTTCAATTTTCTTTGGTTATATAGCTATCAAGTAGAAAATCAGACTACTTCTACCCCAGTCAACTCTCACATCCTCTCTCTCATAATTCATTAATACTTCTCTTTTTTGTTTAATTATATATTACCTATAACCATTAGAAACTCAACATTTTCCTCTATCAAATGATGTGAAAAGTTATGTTCTGAATGGTTAAATATCTATTGTACTCAGAGTACCAACATTGGTCCCATGGGAAAATTAACAACTATCTTGAATGAATTTGTAATGACTCTTGTTGCAGAGTTAGAAAGCAAGAAAAATATTGAAAGGTAAGGAAATTTGTTTACTTTTTGCATGTTATTAGTCTTTATTGTTTGGTGCATTATTTAATTATGTACAAATTAAGTTCAATAGTATGAGTAATATAAAAAATTAGTGTTAACTCTATTCAACTTTTAAGAGCACGAAAGAAGAATGGATAAGTATTTTATTTCTTGTTTTCCTTGTTTATTTTCTATGTATAATTATAAAATTAATTAAAATGTAAAAATAGGGACTATAGAAAGAAAAAAAGGGATTTAGATTTACTTCAATTTTTTGGTGGTTACAAGGTCGGCTAAATTGACCAATTCTGTTTTGAGATAGGGTAGAGGAAATAACATAATAACTGTAAAGTTTTATTGAAACAAAAAACTTTTGAAATGCATTTAGGATGCCTTATGGATTAAACAAAGAACATTTGAGATTTTTGAGATGATTAAAGTATTTTTAATTTTAATATGAAAATTATCTCGAATACTGAATATATTTGCTGACAAATCTTTATTTTATTCTATTAAAAATACTTCACTAAAAATAATGTTTTGTGTGTTAATAGCTTCTAATAATAACTGAAAGACTGACAAATTTTGTGAAGATATACACACCATATTGAAAGCTACAAGTTTTATATCTAATAAGTCTTTTAAATGAGTACAAAGAGGTCACATAGTGTGTCATGTAGTCCAAGCCAGTATTTAAAGAGTTAATGAAAGATAACCTGTTTCAGTACAATATAGTGATGAAACAAAATGTAACTAAACTGCTTTATCGTTATCATTATTAAAGCCTTAATTATATATGCTATGGAAATTGCATATCTAACAACTGCAGCTTTGCCTTATCAGCTGTGTATCATGTGGTCTGAAAAATTGCTAATGAAGCTCAGTTCTTAAAGCAGCTAGAGGTAACAGATAAAAGTAATTGGATAAATAGGATTTTAATCTATCAACATTAATAGAGAGTTAAGAATGTTGCTGTAGCAGTCATTTGTGATACTTCATTACCTTGAATACCAAGAGCTGCCAAAGAATTAATGCAAAGCCTATGATATTTATGAGGAAATAACAAATCTGGGAAGTTTTTGATAGTATTTTATCTCATTCTTTTTGTTCCTGTTAAATTATATATGTGTTCGAAAGCTAAAGGATCATTCTTCTATAACAGTGCATTAGGTAAGTTTAGTTAGGTTTACCAAGTATGGTAAATAACTACAAACTATTTTGATGACACAGATTCCTATTTGTTGACTGTTGTTATCTTATGAAACTAATGCTCATGAATAAAAGAACTTATTATTTATTGAAAACAAAATATATTTGTTGGATATAATTTAATATCTACCAACAAGTTGTTGGCAAAAATAATGATGCAATGTGTAAAAAAGGTAACATCCTACTTAAGACTAGTCTGAGAATTAAACGTTCACAGATTGTTAGGTGTAATGAGTTGGTTTTATTTGGGAACTGGGGACTGGCATATACTTTTAAGGAAGCTAGTGATGAAGATATGCAATTTTTATGCAGAGTTTGTAGGTTGGAGAAGTTAAGGGCTATGCTAATCAAAATAGAGGCAATAGATAAAGAGAAGCATAGATTGTGGGAAGTAACAGCAGGATTTCAGAAGGAGCTTTTATGTGCAAAGGACACATCAGCTGACAATGACTTTCAGGAAGTCAGTGTACTATTAAAGTAAAAGGTAGTGAATTTAATTGTAATGAGCCTATTCTGTTGAGCAACAGATTTCATCAGCTTATGCAGATAAGGAACTAATGGAGGAAAGGCAAACAAAAGGGTCAGAGAATGGATGTGGATGATAAGGAGATTATAGTTATAGGTGATTCTTTGATAAGGCATGTGGATAGAATAGTCTGTGGGGTGAACAGGGAAAAGTGAGTCAGAATATGCTACAGAGGAATACATGTGGAGAATGTAACTTATAAAGCAGGAGATATATAATAAAGGGGCCAGCACATATACAGTTAGGTCAGAAGAGCTAATCAGTAAGTACAAAAGATCAGTAAAGGCATTTAAGGAAAAAGTCCTTAACTGAGTTTTGTCAGAGTTACTACTACCCAGAATTAACTGTGGAGATGAAGTTATCAGTAGGTTGCTAGGGCTAAACACCAGACTTATAGCAGTATATAAGGATGACCAGATGAGCTGGTTGAACTTACTTGATCAGTTCAGTGTTAAAAAAGGGAGGTTTTTGAAAAGAGTTATTTATATTTAAATAGGGTAGAGGCTGGTTTGTTTCCTGAGGCTATTTACTCAACTGTAAGAGAAGTTTTAAACTAGGATTAGACAGTGGTGAGAGCCATAAAAACTAAATGCAAAACAGTAAGAATGGGGGATTGTGTTCAAATGGGAGTAACTGAAACATGGTTAAACATAGATGATTTTGATGACATAGTTTCTTTGAAATAAAAGGTTACAAGCTATTTAATAGGGAAGAGTGAATTTATATATAAAATACAAGTTGCATCCTATTGAAATTGGTAATAGCAAAGAGATTCAATCTATTTGTGTTTCTGTTAGTGCATATAAAGGGAAAAGGCTTCTATCAAAATTTGTTATAGACCACCAAACAATGCTGGTGAAATTAGTGAAAAACTTTACAATAAGGCTACAATTTCAGCAATTAATGGAGTCATAATTATGGGGTAATTTCTGGCATATAGATAGGGAAATGCTTGAGACAACTCATGAGAGAGAAAAATTTCCAGAAACTCTTTATGATGTCCTTCACCAATTATTAAAGGAACGTACTAGAAACAATGGTAATGCAACTCCACTTCAAGGGAGGTGATAAAAATTGTCTTGGTAATTATAGATCCTTTATTATTGAGTCATTTATGGGAAAAGTTTTGGATGGTGTGTTAAAAGACACTTTACAAAGACATTTAACAAAGTATAGTATTTTATTGGATAGTCAATATGGTTTCACTAAGAGTGAATCTTGTCTGACAAATATTTTTATAAAAGGCTTGTAAAAATTGACTATATAGTGTGAGGACTAAGTTAGAAAATTTGATAGAAGAATGGCTGGAAGGAAGAAACCAGAGTTGTTACAAATGGGGTTCATTCAAACTGAATTAATGTTACAAGCGAGGTACCTCAATCTTAGGACTTTTGTTCTTTCTTATTTATATCAATAACATAAAAGAAGGAATATTCAATAAGTTATTTGAATGTGCAGATGAGATTAAGATCTTGGTTGTTGCTAGCTGTGAAAAGAATGCTGTTGATATATAAAAGGATGTAGATCATTTAGAGAGTTGGGCAAATAAATTGCAGATGGGTTTTCATTATAATAAATGCAAGATAATGCATATGGGGGCTATCATAATTTGAATTATGAGTTTAACTTGGATGGGAATAACCTTCACAATGTTATGAAAGAAAGGGATCTTGGTATAATAGTCAATCAGTCTCTGAAGCTATCCAAGTAGTGTGTTGTTGCTATGAGTAGGGCAAATAGGATTTTAGGTTGAATCTACTGAAGTATTGAATACAAGTCTTAAAGAGCTTATAATTTCTTTGTACAGGTCACTGGTTAAGCTGCATTTGGAATATTGTGTTCACTCTTAGGCTTCTTATAAGGTGAATGGCTTCTTACCTTAGGAAAGACATTGAATTGTTGGAAAGGGTTCAGAAAAGGGGTTGCTAGAATGGTTCCTGGGATGGAGGGGTTTTGATTTTAGAAGTTGAAACATCTTAAACTGTTATTTTAAAAAAAAGAAGAGTTAGGGGATATCTGACTGAGGTATTTAAAATTATATAATGGGAATTGATAGTGCTGACACATCTTTTTTTATATTTAACAGTGAGAATAGTAAGATTACGGTACAAAGGTATAGATTTTGATGTGATACGAGTCATCTTCAGCTAATACAGTTTTCTTTTTCTATTAAAGTGGTTGGCCTATGGAATGGGGTTGCATTCAGATGTGGTATAAGCAGTAAATTTAAATGAGTTTAGAAAAACCTTGAGAAGTACATGAATTATAAAGGCTGGCTTTAAAGTTTTTTTTTGTATTTTTTAAGTTAGTTTAGAGTGTGGAACAGCCAAGATGGACCAATAGGTCCTATGTTGTTACAAAATGTTTTTTAAAGATGTGGTCATTGATACATCTCACTCACCTATGCTTCATGTTTGCTAGAGCTATAGCCAAAAGTGATTATTACTTCAATTGGCAAAATGTTAATGAATATAGATAAAGTTAAAACTTACTGAATATATAAAATTGGATATTTAATGCATTTTTTTTCCATATCAAATATTTATTTTATGCAAAAGTTGTTATTGCTGTTTCGATGGCTTCAATTTGTTTTGCTCTTGAGGCTGTTGATTTATATTACATAGACATCCTTTCAATACTGGATGTCAAGTTCCTGGATTGTTAGATTAAAGATATCACATGTCGTGCTTAGGAGTCAGAGTAATTCTAGATTCTCTCTGGTCTCTTGAACTCGAGGTGAAGACAACAGTATGATTCTCATTCTACATCTGTATAGATGTTGGTTCTCAGTGGCATGAGTTTTGAGTATAGTACAGTCAATTACACCTTAGCCACTCTACAACTATGGGCACTTCCAGTGATTTATTCACTTTTGTATTTTGTAGGATTGAGTTCCAAATACATTTCTGGTTGAGATCACTATCATGCCACAGTTTTGTTCCACATGAATGTGCTCCACAAACACACACACATGCACGCATGGACACATAAACAGGTAATATGTCAGGTGTGCTTCAGTTCATCACTACAAAAGCAATAGAAGAAACATTATCTACAATCTGTAACAGATATAAGCTAGGATTTTGTTTAGATTATTTCTGGAAATACCACACCATGAATAAGCACTGAAATGTAACAATAAATATTGTACATACTGATCTGAAAATGTGTGTACTGAAATGTAAAGTAGAAACTGTACATAGTAATCTGAAAATGTATGTACTGAAATGTAAAATGGAAACTGTACACAGCAAAGTGCAATTGTAAATAGTTGTGAAATTGTTTACAGTTGTAGACATTGTGCATAGAATAAATAATAGCAATAAGTCATGCTAAATGCCAGTAAATTGATATCAAAAGCACACATCACCCACCCCTCTACCCTCATTCCTCACCTCCTTCAATGCCTTGCCTTACTATCACTTCTACTGAGTGCCACCAAGGTTGCTGGCAGCTGTCAATATGCCATGTTTGTGACCTCACCAAGATGAAACAAAGGTAGAAAAATTATGTTTTTTGTTGTAGTCTGTTGCTATGCATTGTCTTCTTGAATTCTACAAAAAAATAAAATGTATTTAGCAATCTTAATGTTTTGGTGTTTATTTTACACACAAGGATATCGTTAAGTTCACTTTGTCATATCTAATGATTCAAGTATACTAAGTTGTAGAAACCACCACAATGTAGTTTCAGTACTGGTCTACAGAGAAATCTCGCACATAAAATGATGATAAATAAAGATAAAGCATTGTGTTAAAAAATGAAAACTCGGAACACTTTGAAATGCCAGGGTTTTTTTTGTTTAGTAATTTTTTTATAAAATGGTAATTTAATCTGTAACGGTTTAACTTATTATTTTAAAAGGATTTTAAAAATACGTTTTCAGTACTAAATTAATTATGGATCCCATTTAATGATAAATTTTTATTTTTCTTCTGAAAATGTTCAAACTTTAATCTTTATTAACTAACAAAATATGAATTCTGAAAATATATATATATAGGTATCACATACACATATATTATGTGGGAAGACATTTACCTATCTTTACTTAAAAAGATAATAAAAGTGAAATTTTTGTTATTTGGTAAAAGGTGCCAGTAAAGGTGAATTAATAAAACTATTTTAAATGTTGTTGGTTTTGGTTGGAGAGCTTAAATTTTGTTGGAGGAGGAGACTAGACTTGTATATGTGAGAAATCTAACATTTTCATAATCAAATGGGTGTCACAAAAGACTTTTCACATGTATTACTTCATTTATTAATTACAAATGTGAATTTTATCTGTTATCACTGTATTAGTATAATTCCTTTTGTAGGAATTTTTGTACATCATTTTTAGACATGTTTCAAAGTGACAGTGTCTTACTGATTAAACAACATCTGTTTTCTGAAATTTAATTCTAAGTATGCAATCATTTTTTACCAACTCATCCTTTCAGAACCAAGGGATAAATAGCAATACACCTAGCCTGCTTAATCCAGCAATAGGTAGCCAATCATCTAGTCTTAGTATGAGCAACAGTTTTGGTGGTTTGAATCCTGCCATGGTTCAGAAAATATTACAACAGCAGCAGCAACTACCTTCAGTATATAGTCCTGTAGGTAACATGAAATACTACTGTACTGTCCAACTTCTATTATGAAAACCTAATTGCAGTGATTTTTTTCTTATTTTTAATTGATTGTTTTTAACACTGTGGATGTAGAACTCTGTTTTGTTTAGAAAGTTTTTTTTTATGGTTGAATTAATGTTAAAAATGGCAGAAAAGTAATGATTTAGTTTCATTTAAGAAACACTATAATGATACTTATCTCTGCTTAACATCACCAGTAAATGGGGAAGACTTCAAGTATTGATGTACATACATGGATGAATCCACTCTGAGTATATATGTATGAGGTCAAAATCAATTGAATTGTAAAAAGAATTAAATAAGCCTAACTAAGTCATCTGAAAAGGCATCTTTAAAACTAAGGTTGTATTTTATGGTGACATTTTGAGCAAATGCTCTTTTTAAACTAGAATTAGGCCTGTCGGTTAACAAAAACTACTAGAATGTTTTGAAATGAAACAATACATGAGATAGAACCACAAGAATTAAAACATGTAATAAAGCTGAAGGAAGGTAATAGAAATTATTAAAAATATGAAATCTACAGAGCATAGAAAAAAAAACTTGAACATTTTTAAGGTCCTAAATGATGATTTTAAAAATGTTGTGAAAAACTAAACCACTCATTAATACTTGAAAGATATTTGGTATTGGAAGTGTCATGTCGTAGGGAAAGTTAATTATAATACTCAAGGAAATAATCAGCTTCAAAGAAATGTGGAGCTAAAAGTTTATCTTGACCATTAATTAAGATATGTAAGGGTTTTCCACAGGCATACATAGATTCGGTTTTGGTTTTCACTGATAATACAATAAATTAATCATTTATATATACAATTAAAATGGCTATTCACAGAATACCCTACTTTAGGCCATCTAATAAATATTCTATGATCAATGTAAGGGCAGGTGTTGTTTATACTCCTCCATCAGTTATATAATACTAACTGGAGTATCAGATGATAGCTGTATGTTATTTGGAGGTTAACTTTAGATCAACAAATGTTTAATATTAGTGCCTAATTTATAAGAAATTGGAGGTTTAGTTGGGAACATACGACTGGTAATATTGTCCTGTGTTGTGATCTGAAAGTTGTCCAACAAGGTATGAGCTATTTGTGTGTTGAATGAGTGAAAGGTAAGTGTAAGGAGAATGTGTTTATAATAAGTAGAAGTAAGATTGTGTTAGTTAAAGCAAGGCTGGACATATGTCACTGAAGGTTTTAAGTTGTCTAGGATGTTGGTATTATAATTACTGATATGATTTAATGAAACAGTCTCCAGAAAACTTAATTCAGATGTTTATTATTGGTATGTAGATTACATTTAGTGTAATGAAGAATTGTCACATTTTTTTAAAAAGTGGATAATAATAATAGATTTGTTATTATAATCTTGACTGTTACTGAAAAGCTAAATAATCTGGTCAATTGTGATTTGGGAATGTTTTTCTTGACATAAGGAGGATGACTGGAGTGAAACTTTAATAAGCTATGTGTGTTCATCAGTTCCTAATGCACAGATGTCATATGATTGCCTCCATCAATTATGGAAGTATTTGAGAAATCAAATGGTTTGGTGGGAAGTAGAAGACATAAACTGGAGTGATGGGCGAAAGGGTTCAACAAACTGAAGAAAAACATCATCTCATCATTGCTGCATGTAGCTATATTGAAAACAACATCAGTGTATCAACAATATAATGCAAAGAGAGCTTCTGTGTCTTCACAAAATATACAATTTTCAATTTAACCAACAAAGAGTCATCAGAAGGATGTCCATTTTTGTTCTCATGGTGACATCTCTCATTCATTTATGGAATTTGTTGCCAAAAGAAAAGACTTAACAATAAATCTAGTTCATCTTTCTTATCAGGATTTTATTAGGTGTGTCTAGGGTGTCCCTTTTATCAGAGTAGTGTTTTAGGGCCTTGAGTCCATCATTATGTAAAATTCAGGTATACAAAGATGTTGTGTCAAATGTTAATAAAATAATAGAATATGATTTTGAGTTAAAATTCACATTTTTTGTAAGACATCTTTGGTGTATTGAATGTAAGTAGGGAGTTAATGAATTAAGGAAATTAGGATAGAATCCAGGTAATTACATGCTGAAACTATGGGTCTACCAGGATGGTTTTGATTATGTATTGTAATAAAATGATACAATAAAGCCTATGAATTTAACAATTACATTCTGTGCTTCTTATGGAAGTTCATTATTTCTTACAATTAGTTCTGTAGTTGTATGGACAGTCTGTTCATATTCATCAAGAGGGTTGTTGTCACAGATAGCTTAGGACAGTTGGTCTGATGGTTGTTGATGAGTTTCCTGAAGATAGTTTTTCTTTTGTCAGCTTGTTTTATTACAGTACTCCTCAGTGTGGATTCCTGTACGTGGTGAGGGGACCTCCCAGGGAAGCTTCTGCTCTTTCAGTTTACCTCCTCTGGGACCTAAACATCCACCCACATGTTTGCCGTGTGTGGCGACATGTGAAGGGGAGGAGAGGATCCTGGTGGTTGAAGGGTCCAACCCTAACACACCACTTTGGCCTTGAATTCCTGTAGATGGGTGGCCTTTGGGTGGCCCCCCCTTGGGTCAGCTGGTCCACTTGGGCTAGAGTCAAACAAGTACCAGTGTTGGAAGTTCTCAACGGGTGTTGTGGACATTGTATCTGATGCTGGTGTTTGGGTATAGTGCTCATGAAACCCTAGCGTTGCTGCAATGTCCTTACATAGCGTTTTACGTCCCCTCATAGGGCTCCATGGTGGGTGGAGTCAGTGGGTACCAACAGTCAATAGGTAAACGACCACGTCTTGAAGACTCTGAGCAGCAATCTTCAACATCTGTAACACCTTTACCCCATTTTCTTATATTACATTCTTTTTCAGAAAAACTTTTAGGGCAAATGTCCCCCTTTTTTATTCAGAAGGGACTAGAGGGACTTGCTGGCTCTCCAAAGTCAGTAAAGAAGCTTCGATGTAGAGACATATTTGTTGAAACATCCACATCCCAACACAGTGAATTCCTCTTGAATTCAAAGGCAATTGGGGATATACCTATTGAGGTTACCCCTCATGCTACCTTGAATTCATCATGAGGAGTTATTGTTGAGAGGGATTTGAAGAATGTTCTCGAGTCAGAGATTCTCACTGGTCTCTCCACTCAAGGAGTTTCTGCAGTGAGGCACATCTCCACTTGCAAAGACAGAGTTACACTGCTGATAGATATCCTTCTTTTGACATTTACATCACCACGTGCACCTGCCACCATCAAGGCAGGTTATCTAATTTGTAGGGTACGGCCGTACATTCAAAACCCTCTCCGATGTTTCCAGTGTCAGAGGTTTGGCCACTCAAAGACATCCTGTCATGGTTCTCTGACATGTGCTAGTTGTGGTGGCAAGGACTACGATGCCTGAGTGTCACACGGACCCACATTGTATCAACTGCAATGGTTCTCACCTTCCTACTTTCGTTCTTGCCCAAAATGGTTAGAGGAAAAAGATGTGCAGCATTTTAAAATGACTCATAACATTAGTTATCCTGAGGCTCGGAAATTGCTGCCCGCCACTCCATCTCGGACATATGCTGCTGCACTTCGTTCCACAATTACAGTGGGAGTGCAGACAGATCTCTCTGTGCCTCCAAGAAAATCATTTTCAAAACAAATGAAAAGCCTTTTGACCTCCTTGATGAATTGACTTCTACACCCACCTCTGTTCCTCCCATACATTCTAACAAATCTCAAGATCCACATCCTTCGGTTTCAGTTACAGGCATTTCTTCTAATACATCTTTTCTTCCACCCCACGATGCAAAACAATTATTCATTTGCATCCTCAGTCACTGGAATCCCCTTCCAACAACAAAGACCTGCCCAATCGACCCAGGGCAGTATCCATGGAGGTCGATAGACCTCCTCCAAATAAGGACAGTAAGGAAAATAAGATGTGGTCGTAAAGAGAAGGGTTCTCCAGCCACTTCACCTACCTGTCATTAAAAATGGCCACCTTGATACAATGGAACTGTCGAGAATTACATTCTAATCTGGATGATATCAGAACACTGATTGCTTCCTACCATCCTGTATGTCTTTCCTTACAAGAAACATTTCTAAAACCTGCTGATACAGTTGCCATTTGGCAGTTTTCTCTGTACAGAAATGACAGGCTGTGTGATGGATGAGTACATGGAGGGGTGGCACTGTTGGTTGATCAGCATGTTCCCACCCTGTCATTGTCACTCAACACACCCTTGGAGGCCATAGCCATCCGTGTTTCCTTGGGTCATACCATCACTGTTTGTTTTCTCTACCTGTCCCCTGGAGAGACATATGATCAATCAGACCTTGATGCTCTCATTGAACAGTTCCCGTCTCCCTTTCTAATCCTGGGGGACTTTAATGGACATCATCCCCTCGTGTCAGTCTTTGAACATGAGATATATTGAGCAGCAACTACAAACTGCCCTCAATCGTGTATACTGAAGTGGACTACGGCAAACAGCTTTAATTTTTCTCTCTCTAAAACCATTTGCATGCACTTTTGCTGCCAACGGGGTATTCACCTTGATCCTGAACTCTGTATTGGTGAAGTTTTGCTGCCAGTGGTCCCTGAGACCAAGGTCTTGGGGCTTATCTTTGATCGTAAGCTGATCTTTATACCACACTTAAAGCAGCTACAGGTCAAGTGCACAAGAGCACTGAACATCCTCCATGTCCTCTCTACTGCCAGTAGGGGAGAGGATCAATGTTCTATGTTAAAGATATATCGTGCTCTTATTCGTTCAAAACTCGACTATGGACCAATGGTCTATGGCTCTGCCAGACCCTCGGCCTTAAAAATGTTGGACCCCATTCATCATCAAGGACTTCGACTCTGCATTGGGGCTTTCAGCACCTTCCCAGTACAGAGCTTATACATGGAATCTCACGAACCTTCTCTGCACCTTTGCTGTTTGCAACAGTCTTTACTATATTCTTCGAAACTTCATTCCTTACCAAAGCATCCCACTTGGGGATGTGTTTTCCTTCCTCAATGGGCCTTACTTTTTCAAAACAGACGATCTGCCATTGCTCCTTTTGGCCATGCATCTAGGCGCAATTGGATGAATTGGGTCTGTCCTTGGATAACATTGTGGAATCTACTGGTCAGCCCATCCCCCCATGGCTCATTACAGCCCCCAAATGTGACCTTTCTTTAAATCATCTGAAAAAGGCAGATACTCTTGATTGGAAGTACCGTCTTTTATTTACTGAACATCTTTTGAACAATCATTCCATTCCAATTTATATGAATGGTTCCAAATCAGGTAATTCTGTGGGCTCTGCCATGGTTTGTTGCGGTTTAGTGGTTGCTCGCAGAATCCCCTCTACAGCTTCTGTGTTCACTGCTGAACTGTATGCCATATTTCTTGCCCTTGATCATATTGAAGCTGAGCAGTACTCTGACTGCACTATTTATACCGACTTCCATAGTTCTCTGCTGCTCTTGGAATCACTTCACGTTGGCTCACACCATGTTCTCGCCGATATTCAAAACCGACTGGCCCATTTTTCTTTAACTGCTACTTCTATCCAGTTTTTCTGGATACCAGGCCACATTGGTATTCACGGGAATGCGCTTGCAGACACACCAGCTAAATGTATCTGCTCTGGCACTATCACCACTGTGCCTATTCCTTACATGGACTATGGTCCTGTATTTAAGGCTTGGCTCTGTGCCAGCTGGCAGTCCACTTGGAGTGAGCAACGTGACAACAAGCTTTTTCAAATAAAACCCTATATCGGGCTTTGGCTGTCTAACTTCCATAAGGTTCGGAAGGAGGAAGTTGTTCTAACTAGACTATGCATTGGTCACAGTTTTTTAACTTATCGTTTTCTTTTATCTGGAACTGCTGCACCAGTGTGTAGTTTGTGCAACACTCAAATCACTGAAATCCACATTTTACTTTCTTGCCCTCATTACGATTCTCAACGACGGCACTATTTTCAACATGTTCTGTCCCAGGGTTTGTCCGTAACATTGGACAGTGTTATTGATGATGGTGACACTGTCCACCTTGATAAAGTTTTTAGTTTTTTAATGGCCATTAATCTTTTTTAACCTCATTTAAGTGTTTGATATTTATTCATTACACATTTTTAATGACACACAACCCAGAACCAGGACTGGAAAGACTAACTTCAGGTGACTGACGGTGGTTCTTGTACTTACCTGTTAGTCTTCCTGGCGGGTTATGATCATTACCATTCTGCTACAGGAAGTCCTTTGCAACTTTGTAGACTGGATGTCAACATTGGCTTTATGCCATTTTCTGTTTTTAATTGCTGTTTTGTTTTTACCTTTGTTTTCCTTTTACAAATTTTACTACATTTAGTTTATTTTTACCTTTTTACAGGACATTTGGCAAATTTTTATTACGATTTTGCTATATGTCTTTTGACACTTTTCTTATTTTACCTTTTGATAATGGCTACTATGACAACATAACTCGGAACCAGGACTGGAAAGGCCAACTTCAGGTGACTGATGGTGGTTCTTGAACTTACCTGTTAATCTTCCTGGCGGGTTATGATCATTACTATTATGCTAGAGAAAGTCCTTTACAACTTCTCTTACTCTGCTTTTTCTCTTAACATTGTAGACTAGGTGTCAACATTGGTTTTATGCTTTTTCTGTTTTTCAATGTTTTGTTTTACCTTCATTTCCTTTTATGTATTTTACTACATTTTATTTATTTTTACCTTTTTACTGGACGTTTGGCGCATATAGCTTAGCTGCTTTGTGCCATAAAACACTAAATCAATCAATCAATTTATTACAATACCATTTTGGGAATGAAGATATGATATAAAATTGTCTTCATTTTTAGTGAGGTGTATGACAGCTGCCAAAGTTGTAAAATTAATGTTATAAATATCCTTTTATCACCTGTCTATGTAGTAATTGAGAAGAAAAATTTTCCAGATAGGGGATGTCCTTGTGTTGTGTTTTTTCTCTAGCTGAGAAAGAAACAACTTACTGGTTTTGATAGGTGGCCTAATGGCTGTTTTATAAAATTTTTAAATGAACTTTATTACTTATTTCTTTCTCTGCTTTGTAAATATTTTATGCTTTAAATTATTTTATTACTCTTTTTAATCATCAGTTCTTTTGTTTTCAGTTGTATTACATTGTCATTACCATATTTTTTTAATACTCATGATTATATCTTACTTTATATTCTGTTCCTATGTATTGTTTCTTTTCGAAGCATTTATTTAGTTGTCGTTGGCCAGTAGGCTTGTTTCTGGCTTGAAAAAGAGTGCTTGTTCAAAATGCTGCCAAGAAAATGACATATATTATAGTGTTTTTAAGGTGATTTATCAACTTCACATTCTTATACTTATTTTTTGGCCAAGCATGTTAAGGCGTGTGACTCATAACCTGAGGGTCACGGGTTCGCATCCAGGTTGCACCAAACATGCTCGCTCTTTCAGCCGTGGGGGCATTATAAGGTTACGGTCAATCACACTATTCCTTGGTAAAAGAGTAGCCCAAGAGTTGGCAGTGGGTGGTGATGACTAGCTGCCTTCCTTCTAGTCTTACACTGTTAAATTAGGGAAGGCTAGCACAGATAGCCCTTGAGTAGCTTTGTGAGAAATTCAAAAACAAACAAAAACAAACTTATTTATTTGATGAAAATGAACATCTCGTTTTGTTCTTTAATCTGCATCACTTACAACTTGTACTAAGTCAAGTCTTGAGTTGATAAAATTCAGATGTGAGTGTTGGTGAACATATGAACATGACAATGTGTTTGGTATGGAGAGTGATTGAAAGTCTTTATATTTATAAAAGTGAAATTAAAAGCAGTAAATCACTTGATAGTGAACAAGCTATGATGTTTCAATGAAGTAATTTTTTTTCCCCTTAGATTGTTTTTTTTGGAGTGTTATTTTCTGCTGGTTACTAATTAAAAAGAGCAAGGAATAAGACCACTTGATATATACATATGTTTTATGATATCAGATGTCCTAATTCAAGCAATTTATCATCCTTATTATCTATTAATGAAAGACAATCAGGTGCTCGTCTAAGTCTGAAGAATTTTTAGTTCATGATTTTGTATGCATAAAGAGCTAAAGAGCAAGAAATATGCTTAGGAATAACCTATTGTAAGAATGCAGTCAAACAAACAAAGGAAAACAATGATCTTTTATTCTCGAGTTTGATGTGTGGGAAATCTAATTATTCAATAGGTATTACAAATATAGTACATAGATTATATGTGAACATCTAATCAGAAAAAATATAATGCAATCTGTGAAAATCAAACTACCGTATCTTATGATTGTATAAAACTCATATTTTGCTATTTTTATTTATTTACTTCTTTATGAAAAATATGGATCTCTTGTATTCCACACAGGTTGTGGCTCAAAATAGTCTAGGTGGTCATTCTGGTAGATTAAACCACCAAAACTTACCAACAACAGCACAGTTGAAACATCTTGTCCAACAGATTCAAATGGCTGTACAAGCAGGATACCTAAATCCTCAGGTATACAGTGTATTATTACTGTAATTGTTATATGTGGTGGTGGATGATAGTAAATAAATGACCATTAAATTATAAATTATTTTTGGGATGATTTAGTGAAAAATGTTTCATTCAAACAAAAGAGATTTTCTTGTGCACATCTTACAGTGTTTTTAAAAACAAATTGCAATTTTTAAATTTCAAAGACAATTATTGTTTATGCTAACTAGTTATTAATTTAGTGTACTTTTCTCATTCTGAAAAATCACACTGTGATTTCACTGGTACAAGTATAACCACAACGCAGATGAAGGTTAGCTTTTTCTTCACAGTTGGCTTCTTGTTTGAAAGGATTAGACGAGGAATACGCTTCAAAGGTGCTGGTATATGGCTGCATCTGTATTGGAAAATATTTTGTTTTGTTTTGAGTTGCTGTTGCAGATTTTCATCAGGTTAAATTGAATGTGGTTGTACTTGTGGACATAATAAGTTGAAAACAAATATCAAAGTAGGACTGCAAATGCAGTTAAGAAGGAGAACTCCAGATGAGATTTAATGTGATGTCATCATAGTTTACCTGCAGTGGACAAAGTGTTTATAGTCTTGTAACAGAAAGGGGTTTCAAATTTAAACCTTGATTTTGGTTTAGATCTAGTTTACTTTGATGTTTTCTGGCCCTTGGTTTAATAGTTATACTTGTCTACCTAAAATACTAACATTGTACAAGTTGAAATTTGGAGTCAAAATATTTACCTTTAAATTTCTACCTTGTCTTGTACATTGTTTCAGTATATTTGATGTTGAAATCTTTAAGAACTTAACTGAGTTCAGTAAGTTTTTTTCCATTTTCTTTACTTTCATGCTGTCTGTGATTGCAGAAAAAAACTCGTTGCAGAAAATAGTGTCAAGAAAACAATAAAATTTCTTAATTTTACAACTAAAAACTTGATTTAGGAGAGGCATGAAATGTGTTTCAAAGTTTATTTTGTCTTCATAAATAGTAGTCTATAACAGTCATCAAACCAAAGAACAGCTGCCAACATTAAAATGTTCTCCTTTTGTTACAATTAATTGCACAGTTAGTGATTATAATTTGATTTCTTGAGGCATGAGTACACTAATTATGTGAATTAATTACCATAATCACATCTGTTATGATCAGACCATTGTTTATATGCATTTGTGCAAAAGTGCAACAATGTTCTCTAATCATCTTGCATTGGTGTTTGACTTCTGGCCAATGATGATAATGCAGATAATTTCTATACAACCAATCAAAATTGTATATTTAATTAATTATCCCATTAAACTTTGAAGCATCATATATACCTACAGCAAAAACCAAAAGTAATATTACCCATTACACAGTTAATATGTACAATAAAATATTCAAAGTGCCCCAAAAATGAATGAAATATGTTGCCAAATCTAAGACCATAATCTTCAACTTTGGTCTAGAGAATAACCATTCTTTAAGCCACTGATTTTAGGTGTGCAAATGGCAGAAAGACACTGAAAGAATAAAGATGTCTTGTGAAAAGGATGCAGACAGCAGAAAAAGCAAGTGCAAATCATCAAAAAAAGAGACCTTGCCAAGTGGATCAACAAACAGTGAGAGTATAGCAGAATCATTACAAGGAGTATCATTGCACTAAAGGCAAGATGTAGGCTGTGGAGAAATTATTAACTTTATCAGCAACCCATCCTAGTGTTCTTGATCTATAAGACTGAATTCTCTCTTCCTGCAATAGCAGACTAAGATATCATGGAGATTACCAGTTGACCTCAAAAACAAGATAGCCCAGTTCTATAGAAACATCATGAATATTTGAAAGAAGAACAAATACAAGTTCAGCCAAATTGGGAATATGGACTTGCTTTGATATGCTAACAATAGAAGTGTGGATATGACTGGAACAAAACAGTGTATTGGTGAAGACAGTGGGCCATAAGAAAGCCAATTTTATTTTAATTCTTGTCTACATGGTTGATGGAACAAAACTAAAACTAATGATCATTTTTAAAAGGCAATTATTCCACTAGAAAGAACTCTGCTGGTACTGTCATTTACATTCACCCCAAAGGCAGAATGGGGAGGAAGGTGTTCAAATTTGGGTAGGAGTGTGGTATACACACTGTAATGGGCTGTTAAAACCCAAGTCCATTATGCTCATGGTTTACATGTTTTAAGTCTCACTTATATGAAAATTAAAAAAAAAAGTTGCAATAAAATATAATAGATTTATTGTTCATTCTTGGAGAGCTAACATCCAATGTATAGCCATTGGATATATGTTTAAACAAACTATTCAATGATTATGTTTGCATTGAGTGGTATAATTGGATGATCAGTGACCAAGATTTGTAAACGTTATGTGTAAGTGGGAGCACCCACCTTAACTGTCTAATTGTCAGTTCTGTTAGTGCCCTTGTCATTAAAAATCTAAAGATTTTGTCACCATCCTATGCCCTTTAGAAAAAAAGCAACATATAAAACTAGTATAATTAATGCTGCTACTCCAGTTGAAGAAACCAAGCAAGTAATCTTTCACTCATTTGACAGATTTGCGATCTTCAATGACATAAATCTTCCCATCAGCCTTATATTTCTGCTAATAAAAACAATACTCACTGAAGACACCAGCCTAATGTAAATTCCATAATGGAGCTGCTGTCACACTGCATTATTGACATTTTTTTTTTCAGTTTGAAGTTCTATTGTTTTTACATAAGTAGCTTGCTTATGTTTTCCTCTCTCTTACCTGTTCTGAGTGACATCTGAATGTAGGAATTTGAATTTAGTCTTAAAGTCTGCTTTTGGAAAACCATTCTTGTAGAGATTTCTGATTCATGTTTGACTTAAAAACAAGGCTTCTGAAAAACACAAAAGAAATTAAGAATTTGTGTAACCAGTTGAAAGAATCATTAGTGATCAGTGAAGTACTTTCATTGTTAACCCTGTGTGGTTTCTGTTCTGGTTATTACTTAAAAATACAAATATCCTACCAATATCCTGTTTGAAATATGATCATTCTTTATTTTAATCTTGTTTGAAATATAATCATGCTTGGTGTTATAAGGATTAATTAAGAGCATAGGTATACACATACTTTTAACTTTGTTAAAATACTTTCTTTGCAAGCCTTATTAGAGCCTTCATGGAGGAACACTTAAGAATATAAGTCTAAATCTGTCACTTGTAGAAGTACACAAAAAATATCAAGCCTTTTTAGTTTTTCAACAGTCTATGTTACTGGATACAAAATTTTCAGATCAAGACCACATGATTGTGGTCAACACAGTCATGTGTCTGACAGTGTTCAAGGGGGGCAGTGTATTATCTGAGTGTCGACTTAAATATTAGTTTCAGCATCATTATGTCTGTTGATAGAGTTGCTTTAACATTTATATAACGTGATTTCTAAGAATATAAATGATTTTTTTTCTATATTGTTTAACATTCGTTTTTTCAGATTCTTAATCAGCCATTGGCCCCCCAGACCTTACAGCTGTTATACCAGTTACTACAACAGATAAAAGTATTGCATCAGTTTCAACAGCAACTGATCCAGCCACAATCTTTAGGAAAAGGGAATTCTTCCATGCAGATGAATCTTCATATTACACAAATCAAACAAAGGATTCTTAACCTCCAGAACCAAATAGCTTCTCAGCAAGCCATTTTTCTCAAACAGCAGGTGAGACTATAGCATATACCTTTTCTCAAGCAGCCAATTTCAATAAATACAAGCAACACATCTATGTGAAAATTATATCACATGTCTTCTCAAGAAACAGCTTAAGGTTCACTGATGTTTTTACAAATATAGTTTAAACGTATCCTTCTACAGAAAAATATTTTCTTATAGTGGAAATGAATGGTGAGGTTGGACAAAATTTTTAAAATGTTGTGTAGTTGTTCTTTACTATTTGTATGATGTTTGGCTGTTTAACCCTCTTTGACCCATGGCTCCTTGCAAGACCATATCATTGAGTTTGTTGACTTGCATTCAAAATTTTATTGAACTACTATTTTATGAATAATTTAAATATTAATATATAATAGAAAATACTAGTCCACTATACCACAGACAAGACTGGGTTAATTTTATATTACTGGATAGGGTAACATGAGTGCATGTGCACTGTGTCAGTGTATGTCATGTAATGTTAGCTAGATGCAACTGGAAGGACAATGCAATAAAAAATGATGTGTAACGTTGTGAGACTTAAGCTACTTAGACTAAATATTTGTATTTTTGTGTTTTAATATGTAATCATTCTAACATGAAAAAAATTTATATTTCCTAATTTTTCTATAATGGTTACTAGGTCGTTCAGTTGACAAACTCCATGTATGGTATAGAAAATAACCTAAAATATAGTCTTACTGAAAAAAAAATGTTTGAAATGTATTTAGGAAGTTTTAAAGATTACACAAATATTGAGATATTTGGGACAAAGAATAGTTTTTTAATTGTAACATGAAATCACTTTGCACTTGGACTAGTAACCAAACAGACTCAATATTTTCACAAACAAATCTTTAGTAAAAATATTTCATTAAAAAATCTGATTTTGTTTGTACATGAAACACTTGCTACTAAAAGTCTACCAAATTTTTTGTAGGCACACTTACTGTATCAAGTTACAGGGTAAGTACTTAATGTATCAAAATGTGTATATGAACTTGTGTATTTTATAATGAGCCCATTTCAAAATGGTTAACTATCTCTATATGGGCAAGAGCGAGTTGATCTAATTGATTACATATGAGCAGTGATAGCAGTAAATAGTGTGATCTAAACTAATTATTAATTGAAATTGAATGTCATGAAAATAGCTAACTAATTAAATTAATGTCTCCAATTATTTTTGCTGTTTTTTTATTATTCCAGCAGTCATGAAAATTACATTTAAGTCAAGTGTGATGAAAATTAACTGTCACAGTTATTACTATTTTTGATTATTCCAACAACCAATCTGAATTGTGATTAAATGAACATTCATAAAAATAATCAAAGTTGAGATGTCCAGTTATTTTTATTATTGGTTACTTCAACTATTCAGGTGATTGAAATATTATTTTTGTTGTTAAGGATAAGCTAAGCTGCATAATAGACCATATGTGTCCTGCTCATTGTGGTATGGGAACTCAATTTTAGTGTTAAAATGTATTTTTACTTTACATTTATTAAACTTTCTTTGATAATGAGAAATTCAGCTTTGGTAAAGCATGCTCTGGTGATTCTGGGAGAGGTGGGGGGATGCTTCATGATTTTAAGGGCCTTGGGTTTACTTCTCATTGCAACCAAAGTTGTGTACTCTGTCATTATAATGGCAAAGCTATTAAGGTTATCTTTCATTTTAGGAATTCTGAATTACTAAATAAAGCAAAGCAACTGGCTGACTGACAGAATCCACCAGCAACTCTTGGACCATTTTTATGCTAAATAGAATTTAAATGTATTGATATGTTTTCATTTTGAGTTGTTTACTGTATTCTTTAATGTTTAGTAAGTAGGTGTGGACATAAGGGAGGGAGTCAGTTTAGGTTTTCCTTCTCCTTTATTTTTCAGCAGTTAATAAAACAAAACATAAACAGCCAAACATTTTTATCATACTTTTTACTGTAAAAGTGTTTTTAGGTCAATGTATCTGAAATCTGCAACAATCCTATTAAGGCCACTGTTACTGATATTCAAATATTTAGAAAATTTATACAACAAAATAACATCAATTAAACATTGCCATGATAACTTCTTAGCTGTAGGATTTTGTAGACAAATTCAGAATGTGCTTAGACTTGTTTTCATCAGAGTTAGTATTGTTTAAGATGCTTACAGCTCTTATAACAGACTTGTTACAGATTTGATTTTTCATTGTATAAAAGTTAGAATTCATATGAAGATATGTTTTTCTCTTATTGATGTTCAAAACAAGTGAAAAAGCAACTGGTATGACTGTGTAAATAAGGATGTTTTAAAATATTTTGAATATAGTTGTATTGATGAAACTTTGTAGTATTCATCATGAATACTCTGCCTAAACAATCTGTCAAAGATATTGTTTACAAATGCTAATATGTGACTTTAAAGGTAGACCTTTTTTTTTCTAAAAGAAACTTAATAATTATAGCTATTTATATTTCTCTAAATAATATCTGTCATGCAGTTTTCTTAGTACCCTTGTAAGTTAGTTGTATAGATTTGTTTGTTAAAATACAATACAAAAATATATGCAGCATTGAAAAATGTTGCTGTTTTCAGTGTCATATACTAATTTTACATTAGCATTTAATGTTAAGCCAGTTCATTTATTCTGTAACTTATTGTATGTATAACAACCTTGGCTTAAGTGATATTCAAATTTTGTAATTATTCTTTCTGTATAGCAACTTTCTCATCAGGCAAACATATCAAGTCCCCAGCTGTCTTCTAATGAGTTATTTAAGCCAAGTTTTGATCCTGTATCCACTCTCAATCCTGACTTGCGTGACTTGTCACTAAAAGACTCTCCATTTGGTCAATCTCAGTCTCGTCTTCCACACTGGAAGAATTCTTTCCTTGAAAAGGAAGATGTAGGAACTAATCCAGGTGCTAAATGTGGAGGAAGTACAAATGGTTTGGAAGATTTTAGTCGTGCACCAGGTACAGTGGCAAAACCCATGGCACCAACAGCAATCTCATCATTTAACTTATCTTCATCACATTCAAGTCAAAACTTGCACCCCTTTCTAGCTCAGGGTGATAGCACCTGGTCAAGTCTTTCAGGAACTCAGGTTGACTGGCCAGAGTCCTCGCCATCTGTATCTGCAGGTGCCACCACAAAAAACAGTCCCACAACTTATATTAGTAATTCCATCAAAGTAGGTGCTTCCAATGGAAATGGCAAACTTTCCACAGGAGGCAGAAAAGACTCCTCATCAACCACGTCTTCAGCAGCTACTTCAAAAGCCCAGTTGACATACAATTTAAATGACCTAGTAGCAGAATTTGAGCCTGGAAAGCCTTGGAAAGGTCATTTACAGATGAAAAATATAGAAGATGATCCACATGTTACTCCAGGGAGTGTGAAAAGATCTCCTCTCTCTTTAAACACCATTAGAGATTCAGATATTTTTAGCTGGTCAGTAAAATCTAGTCCAAATATTATAAATAGCAATAGTGTCATGATGTCTTCACAGACCTCTACTTTACCTAGTACCAACAACTGCTGGACTTGTAATCCACCCACCTCTAAGAGCAGGTATGTTATATTTTTCAGCCTACAAAAATTTCGAATGCATGTTGATAGAAAGTTGCTGTCAAAGATATGTTATAATTCTGTAGTACATCATGCATCATTAGATAAAAACATCAATTTATGTCTCTACCTGTCTTACTAGTCTTTAAAAAACATTTCTTGACATTTCAGAGGCACTGATATTAATTTTTCTTTCTAGTAAAGCCATCTGTACATCTTACAAATGTAGGTTTTGGTGTACTCATGAAATAGTGTATTGGTTAATTGTTTTTCCATAATATTTAAGTCGAAGGTGCACAACGTGACTTGCAGGCCAACGTCGGTTTAACAGCTCAGTTTATACAGCCTGTGACACGAAATTATAGTGTGCAAAGTTGAAATTTTATTGTTTTTTAATTGATAGAAAGAGTTAGAAAGTACAAAGGGCTCAAATTTTTCAAAGGAAGAAATATGGGGCTCCACCTAGTCTTAATCACATGTCAAGTTGGTCCAGACAAAAAATTGAGTTGTGCACCCCTGACAGTATGTTTAAAATTACAACATATTATTTCTTATTTGCCTTATTCATGCTGCAATTTTAGCTAAATGTGTAAGTTTTTACCCATGTATAACTTTACAGGAGTACAAAAGACGTTAGATTGAGAATTTGTTTTTTAACCACTCCCCCAAACTTTTTTCTGCTTCAAAGTAATGTAATCTAAAATGTGTATTTTAAGTGTGGATAAATATATACTTGCAAGTAGGAGAATGTGAATATAATCTGATTATGGGAAAAGTAACTTAGATTTTTCAACCATACCATGGCTCACATAAAAATACCCAAAAAACCCATAGTACCATTCCAGAGAGGCTCGGCATGGCCAGGTGGTTAAGGTGCTTAACTTGTAATCTGAGGGTTGTGAGTTCAAATCCCCTTTACACTAAACATGCTTGCCCTTTCAGCCATTGGGGCATTATAATATGACAGTCAATCCCTCACTTCATTGGGTAGCCAAAGAGTTGGAAGTGGATGGTGATGATTAGCTGACTTCCCTTTAGTCTTACACTGTTAAATTATGGATGGCAAGTGCAGATAGCCCTCATGTAGCTTTGTGCAAAATTCAAAACAAATCAAACCAACTATTCCAGAGTTTAAGGGTATTGTGAAATGTCAGTTTGATTTTCATATATGATATTAATTAACAAATTTCCATATTTTAAAATATTGTCTTCCAACAGTGTGTGTGTGTGTGTGTGTGAATGCTCTGTGTGTGAAATCATATATAAGCAGTTGCATGTTTCATAACTAATATCATTTTATTCACTGTTTGTTTTTCACAATTGTCTCGATAAATGTACTTTTATTTTGCTGTATGTATATATTTTATCCAAATAAAAAGCTGAAGCTCTGTCACAAGTGAATACTCTTCCATTATTTGATTCTTCAGTAAAATGAATATATTTTATCCATATAACGAAGTAGAGTTATTAGGAGAACTGTTAAAAAAACATATGAAAACTTTACTCTAGTGTCAAAAATTTTTTTTAAATTTGAAATTGCAGATTAAAAAAATTTTTTATCTCCAGCTTCAACAAGCAAGCCAACTTGAAATCTAATTGGGGTGCTATGAGTTCAGGATCTGATGTTTGGGGAATACCAACTCCTAAGACTCGGGATCCACCACCTGGCCTTATTTCTCAAGGCAGAGGCTTAGGTGGCTCATGGAACACATCACATGGTGGAACTCATCAAAGCTGGGGTCCCAGTTTTCCCATGGGTAAACCACAAGATTAGAAATATCTGTCATAAAATTATTCAGAGACAGCATCAAAAATTTAAAAATGTGGATATCCATACATGTAATGTACGGTTGAACACTGAGAAAAAAATACTAGAAATAGAAGGTCATCCAGGTATATTAAAAAAGTAATTGGAAAAATAAAATTTTATCAAATGCCAAAGTGGAAGTAGACAGAAGAAAGATAAATTAAAAACTAATATAAACTAATTTGTTATTGTGATAATTTCACTCTGATGAGAAGGAACTCATTTTTTTCATTATTTTTATGTACACATATATTTAAGAATTGATCATTGCTAGTTTTAGGCATTTTTTTAATACCATCAGTGGAATTATGTAACACAAAGTCACATTTTACATCAAAATCCAACAGATGACAATCTGAGAATTGTAAATTGAGTATTGATTTGTTCAAGCAAGGTATTGTTAGAGAATGTTATTCAATTGTTTGTTAAGAGAACTTAGTTTTATGTGTAAGTTATATTAAAAATAGACAAAATGAATATTATAAATTAATGTGAGGAATATAGATTTTGAATAATTATAAACCTTCACATGAATGCAAATTAAGTTGTTTTTATATTTTATAACAATAATTGCTGATATTTATTTTTCTTTCATATTGTATACACATGGGATTTTCATACCACATAATTTATATCTTATACTAAATATGTCATGTTTATAATGTTAAATTTTTCTAATGTGCTCATTCAGAACATACTACTAAATTTCACTGAAATCATGCTAGATGCTACATTTTCTAGCAAGGCCCAGTTAAGGAAGCTATTTACTGTTTTATTGGATACTTGTATCATGTCCTACTTTACCTTGTGTGTGAGTGCAGGACTACTTTATAACAATCTCATAAAGAAGAAATACTTTTAAATTTTCGTGAATCAGTTTTTTGATTGGTCAGCAGTTTGAACATATTCAAAGAGATTAATTTCTGACATTGAAAGAGCCATACTTAATACTAAGTTTTGCTTTTATTTTCATCAGTACTTACTGTAGAGTTATTTGCTTGTATGACCAAATCAATCAATATAGCACTTGTATGTAGGGCTCTGGTTTCAAAGTCTACCATGTAAATGTCACTGAGGGTTGGTGAGGGTAGAAATCTCATTGGTAGGCCACTTGTTTTTTCAAAGAATCTATTTTGGGACTGAAAGTAGGCAGACTTAATGCAGCATGTGAAAAGCTCCATTAAGTTATCTACATAAAACGTTTTTGCAGATGTGAAGTATTGGATGGTAGCTTTTATTTATTTTTTATTACGAGAAGGACTAGGTTCAAAGAAATGTTAGCAAGCATATTGATAGTACCAAATTAACAAGAATGTCAAATGAATAAACTGTGAAAGTTTTAATTAGTTGTATAAAGAATTATACATTTTTGGATTTGCTTATCAAATGAACAGTTAGTGGATTGAGCATATTTTAGCTATGCATTATGATGTGCAGTAGCAGGGTGAGTCAGGCACTTACTTTCATGTAAGTGTGATGTCAGCCTTGTGTATTTTAGGTAATCTGTAACATGCAAAAGTTTACTTCCATTATTAACTAAAGTTTTACAGCTGTCAGATTTCAGTGATAATTTTGTTGATTTCTTGTTGAAATACTGAAGTCAATCTAACTTGGATTCAGTTGTGTAACAGTGTAAGATGATGTTCAGAGAAAGATGAACATGCTTTTGTCTGTCATACAGTTTTTAAACTGAATTTGCAAATCCTCTACAACCTGTTAAATGCATATCTAAAGTTGTTTTTTTTCAGCCCCTGTACATTGGCACTGGTATATTTTGTACTTTAATGTGAACTATCATGAAATCAGCAATGAGGGGTAACATTAAACCTTTAACTCTGACATCATATGCATAATGAATGCATGATTTTGTGTGTAAACAATTAAAACATATGTGTGTAAACAGTTAAAACATATGTGTGTGTTGTTTTTATTTTAAGTACAGTTAAGTACACATAAATAGTGTGTGATTCTTATATAAAACAACTATATGTAAAATAAATTTTTATTGTGCTGTGTGTTGTGGAGGATTTTTTCTTGTTATTGTAATGTTTGATACTGTGACAATATTTTTTTGACTTATCACAACTTTATGTTAATTTGTTTTCAACCTTCTTTTTATATATATTTTTTCTTTTGTTCAATGATTGAATTTGGACTATATTCTATTTTACTTTTTCCTGTCTCTTTCTGGTATATTATAAGACTAGTAGATCAGCATTTTCCTTGCATGTCCTCTTTCCTTTTCACATCCTCAATATTTGTTTATTCTCTGCATTATATACGTGTGTGTGGGTGTCACTATATTTTGTCAAAGGTTTATTTCATTTGTACTTGTTGCATTGTTCACATCAATATTTGCTGACCATGCATTATAGATGTTAATTTCCAGTACTTTATTTTTATTTAATATAGTTTTCTTTTATATATTCTTCTATTAAATATAGTTTGTTTTAATTTATTTTCCATTTTAGATGTACCATAATGTTATTTTACTTTACTGCTTGATAAACAGCCAACACCCTTCTTTTTTCCTGCTTGCTTTATTTCTAAGTGTGTTTTTATTCCACTTCACACCATGTCTTGTCTCTCTCATTCCATCCTAACAAATCATAAACACCTGTACCAAGAATTTACAGTTAGTTTAAGGGTCAGGTAATTATATGCTGTGCTTGTTCTTGGAGTACTTCACATATTCAAAGTTTCCTTTTATTTAGTAAACTGTAAAATTCAATGATAGAAGGAGCACAACTTTATACTGACTTAGTAATCAGTAATTAAAAGTTTAATTATCAGTGTGTGAATTTAGAAATATATTAGGTTGTTCAAATAATAACAGATGTAGAATTTTAACTGTCATAAGAAATAAAAAAATTTAAAAGCAACTATTAGTTAAAATAAGAACCTAGTGATTCTATACACTTTTCACAATGAGAAATATTATTATTTATGGCATGAAGACAAAACTCTGAAGTCCTAGAAATCAAAAATTCTTTAAAGCCATTTTCTGCTGCTGCTCTGTTATTGAATATTTTGTTCTGTAAAAAGTTGTCTAAATACATGAAAAAGTGGTAGTCAGTGGGCATCAGGTCTGTAAAGAAGGGAGGATGGGCCTTTGCAATTTTGAGCAATATGTGGCCAAACATTATCATAAAGCAAGATTGGCCCTCTTTGATTAGTTAATACTAGCATTTTGTCATGCATTTTTCTATGAATTTCTTCCAGTTTTTGAAAGTAAACCTAAGCAGTGATATTCTGACCCTGGTTGAGCAAGCTGTAATGGATAATACTGGCCACAGAACATCATACAGTGACCATAATTTTTTGTTGGTGCATCTTTGGCTTTGAGAAGTTTTGGAGCCTCGTCGTGGTTGAGACATTGCGCAGATCACTTTCTGTTGATGCTAAGGGTCTACTTTTCATCACAAGTGACAATTCAGTTAAGAAATGGGTCATTTCTATTGCAAAAATCAGCATAGAGCACAGTTCAAAATGGCAGTTTTTCTGATTTTCACTTAGTGTGTGTGAAACCTATTTGTAAAGCTTTTTCATTTTTCTTATATGCTTGAGATGGTTGAAAATTATAGAAATGACAATATCCAATCCTTGTGCCATTTCTCAAACAGTTTGGCATGAGTTTCTTTCCAATAATGCTCTCAGCTGGTCATTTTCAACAGCAGAAGGACATCCTCTGCCCTCCTTATTTTCAAGATTTATACCTCCATTACAAAACCTTTGGAGCCAGTGCTGTACTGTACATTCAGAAGTGGTTCCTTTGCCCCATGCTTGGTTGATATTGCAAGCTCTTTATGACAGAGTTTAAATTAATACAAAAAAATTATGTGCAACTTTTTATTCCCATCATTATTGGAAATAGTCTTAGAAAAGAAGAAAAGTATCAATGAATAGAAGAAAGCTTTAGTTTTTTATGGTATATATAAAGTTGTGAAAAAGAGAGGTTTATTATTCCTATAAATGACTAAAATTTTAGAATAAAAATCCACCATCATTTTTTAGACAACCTCATAGTATTCATGATACCTGATTGTATGGATTTTCTGGTAATAAATACTTTATTAAACTGCATATAAATTCATGGTGCACTAACAAATAAAATGAATTCAACATTTTCTTTATATAGAAGAAGAGATTAATATATGTTAGGCTTAGATTAGATTAGCTGTTGTCTTCTTTACTTTGAATTAGACAAAATTTGTTTGTTGTTTGTTTTTTAAGCATCCTAACATCTCTTCTGATTCTCAGTCATCAACTTAATGTGTTTCAAAACTGTTAGCTGCAGCATATTTCTTCTCATTCATATGATTTCCTTGTTTCTTACTTAGTAGGATGGGACACACACAACACCTCTCTTATTCTGAAAAACCTTACACCACAGGTAATGTTTTTATGCTTTTTGCCTATAAGATCGTTTTCTTTACATGATATTAGCTTCTAACCAGTTACTAATTTGTTTGCAAAATTAGAAAGATTTTATAAGGTGCAGGCAAACAAATCTCAACCTGTCATGCCACTTTTATATTTTTATTTCTGCTTTGGTAGCAAATTATATCTATATACTTTATAGGTCAAAACAGCTTTGATAGAAACTACTTGTTTATTCCTGTGTTATATCACTTATTCCTGCACACAAGTACACAATTCTCTATAATTCTTCCAAGAACAAGGGGCTACTTAATTTGTGAGGTGTGTAACACACAACATGCTGAAGGTTTACTGAATGTAATTAAAACTTGTGAATTTCTTCTTAAACATTATAGCCCAGATTATATTATGTCCATGAGCTCAACTAGATTAATCAAGCCCTTGTTAAATGTATAAAAATAAATGGAACTTTTATTTTAGTCATGCTGAATATAAATATATATTTATATTTATAAAATTATATGTGCAATGTTGCCAGATCTCAGAGAAGTGTATTAGAACATTGTAAATTAACAAAGAAATCTGAAACTGAGTCATATTTGTTATATGTATGGTATTCTAAGGTGCACTCATCTCCATCTGAGAGTAATCAGTTTGGAGCTATAGAATAACATTAGTTTTTAACAAAAAATTTGATATGGAGAATATGTAAATTCTCTTACTTCATATTAATGTATCTCAGAATGGCTGGTATGGACATTAACACTTTTATTGATAAACAGAAAATGTGTCAGCCTTCCTAGGTCATTTTCAAGTTGACAAAGAGAGCTTGCTACTGACCATTGCTGGACACATCTTAGGGACAAGAGTATAAACGGGTACAGGATTCTAGGGAGCATTGCAGTTGGATGTTAGGTTATTAATTAGTATAGGTATAAAGGTGATCCTTTAACAAAAACACATGAAAACTAATAAAACAAAATACTACTACAAAGGAAAAAACCTCCTTCATAGGTAAGAATGACCGACTCATGCACACCACAACTATACAGCACCCTCAAGCCTCACAAACCTGGTTGTCCACTGTGACCCATAATGTTGACCTATGAATCATGTAACTACAACCTCGGGAAATATATATCGTGGGCATTTTCTAAATATGTAACATCAGCCAGCTCATTTTTGAAAGACTTTTAACTTTAAATCTATTCTTAATCAACTAAATCTTAAAGTATTAATGCCCAGTTTTGAAGTAATCTCCCTCTTCACAGAAATCACAACAACTGAAGCCTGCAAGATAGCATTAGAGCTTTATATCCAAGACCACAACCCATTAATACACATCCCCAGCAACCAATTAGCAACCTTTATAGAATTTACTTCCACCAAAACTATCTTTATGTTCAGTAACCAAAGCTACCTACAGATAAATGGCCTAACTACGGGGAATCCCATGTCACCACTTTTAGCAAACATTTTTATGATACAAATTAAATCTCAAGCTATCAATTCAGCCTTACACCCACCACTATACTGGTACAGTTATGTTGATGATACAGTTGCTGGATTCACATCTACAGAACACATACTTAGTTTTTTCAGTCTCATTAACTCGATACACCCCATCATTAAGTTCACCTGTGAACAGGAAAAAACTAACCAAATATCATTTCTTAACCTCAAGATCACTAGAACTGATACACAATTCAAAACGGAAATCCACAAAACAAAAACTCAACATATTAAGAAACCAAATAAATACAGCCATAAAACTATGTTTACCTGATAAAATTAATGATGAAATCAACAAAATATAACACTTCATCAACATCAACAAATTTGCTCAAGAAAACTGTGGAAAACATATGCACACACATAGACCAACAAGAAACAAAGAATAATAAATCCCAAGATACAACAAACTACAAAACCTTATACAACTGCATATTATATGTTCCCGACATCAGCGAAAAATAACCAACATTTGGAGGAAACTTATAACAAAATACAACATTCCAGTAAACATCAAATTTATTCAAAAACCAGGTACAAAATTAAAGTCCATACTATGTAAAAACTACATTGACAAACACAACACCACCAAAATTTATAAAATACAATTCAACAACTGCCATGACTTCTATGTTGGAGAAATAAGCAGAAAAATGGAAACCAGATTCAAAGAATTCACAATGAAAAATACTTTCATGTTTTTGAACATTGCAAATCAAATAAACACAGCATAACCCTAGAAAACTCCCAGATACTAAGTAGGGAAACACATATAAACAAACAAGATCAAAGATGCCCTACTTATACAGTAACTAAAACCAAAATTAAACCAATATAAAGGAATACCTTTATACCTATACTAATTAATAACCTGATATCTAACTGCAATCCCCTCTACAAATCCTGTACCTGTTTGTACTTTTATCCCTAAGAAGTGTCTGGCAAAGGTCAGTTGCAAACTCTTTTTGTCAATCTAAAGATTATCTAGGAAGGTCAAAACGTTGTTCTCTACTTATCATTAAAAGTGTTAATACCCATACCAGCCATTCTGAGATACATTTTTATTTCAAGTGAGTTTCTTGCCATCAAGAATAACTTCATATTAGTTCAAAGCAAAGACTGATCATAATGGACTGGACAAACTTCATACAACACTCAAACAAAGTTAAACAGTTTTGTGCCTCCTTTATTGGAGGACTCTCTGCTAATTCTAAGTTTGTATTTCAAGTCTGATATAATACTACTTTTCCAAATTGATAAAATATGGCATCATAAACATAAAACAAGAATACTATTCTTCTCAGTAGAGAAGGAACCACTCAGGAAAAATTTTGTCATTCCCATTACAAAGTAAGGAAGGATGTATCCTCAAGATAACAAATAATCTGTCATTAGAAAAGACCACTGTATATTTCTGTCTAATCAAAAACAATATACCCTAACAAATCAGAGCAAGTAAGAAAGTGACATTTAATGGTAACCAACACTGGCTTTAAGACTGCAGCCCTATTATTTGGAACAGACCAACTAGATCCTTTAAAATATATGGTGATAGTTTTTCCTCTATGAAACTGTTAATAATTTCATTTATGGTACAACTATGAAAATTAGATTAACAGTTTCTTCTCATCACCCATATGCTCTCTGTTCAGTTATATCAAGTATCATTATTTATGCTGGCCTGGCATTGTCAGGTAGGTTAAGGCATTCAACTTGTAATTTGAGGGCTGCAGGTTTGAATACCCATTGCACCAAACAAGCTCACCCTTTCAGCCATGGGGTTATTATAATGTGACTGTCAATTCCACTATTTGTTGGTAAAATAGTAGCTCAAGAGTTGGCAGTGGGTGGTGATGACTTAGCTGCCTTCCCTCTTGTCTTACACTGCAAAATTAGGGACAGCTAGCACAGATGGCTCTGGTGTAGCTTTGTGTGAAATTCAAAAACAAACAATTATTTATGCTAATTGCTTTAGCTAATATCATATAATGCTAAATTTGCTCTAATTAAAAGTTTTAGAAAATGTATCAGATCTGTATGTAAGGTTGGCAATGAATAATACCCAACTACCTATATGATTTATTTGAAAACTTCAGCTAGAAATGAATAATCTAGTTTGCTTGGTGTAACCAATACTTATGTATTTGCATTTCATTTCACCCTATAGTTTTACTCTTCTAATTTAGCTATTTTTAATCCAAATGACAAAAACTAATTTCGGTCCACTTTTACTCATGATTAAACTTCAGATCAGTATCCAGAGTGACTTTTGTGTACAGGAGAGTGTAAAACATTTGATTAAATGTGAGAGATTTTTGTTGAATGACTTAGCCCATGAGGCTTTGACCAAATTTGACATTTATTTGTAGGTTAACATATATCAGTATACCAAATTTGAAAAAAAAAATCCATGACAGTTAATGATGTTTTTATTATCAAATAAAGATTTTGTGCTTTGAATGCAAATAAAACTTCAATCTTAATTGAAGATCTTATATCTCGTGTATTTCTTAATGGACCATCTTGAAGACTGCCATGTTGAAGTAAGGGTCCAGTAGAGCATATTCACTGAAACTGTGGTATAGTTTGGATTATCACAGTCTGAGCTATATAATGAGGAAAAATCACTGAATTATTGCTCCTGGTTATAACATACAGTGTGTCCTACAGGTTGTTTTGGCCATGAGCCACACTACTGTTGATCTTGATATATAACATGTTCCACTGTATGTGCATTTTTTTCCATGAGAAATATGTGAAACCATATTTTAGTAATCTAGTTTAGTAGGTAATAAAAACCAAAAGAACTTAGCAGCTCCCTGGACCAACATTTTGTAATTAAGACTACATACTTAACATGTATGGAAATCTTAAAGATTCTGTATTAAATAAAGGGAGTAAGAAATACATAGTATGCCTATAGACATAAGATTGTAGACCTGAAATGTTGATCTGATTTGACAGAGGAAAAGCAAGTTTTAGTAGTTTCAAAAAATGTGTACATTTAAACTCATATCAATAGCACATCATATTTTATGTGAAGTGAACTAAAAGTTATTGGGTATGATTGTGCTGAATAACATTACAAAAATAGACCAGAAGAGAAACAGTTGAATTGTGTTACTAAAACTTGTAAAATTCATATTTTGTACAGTTCAGTGTAGATGCATGTTGAAGCAGTGTTGTGAGCTACTGTGTACTTTGAATTCTACCACAATATTCTTTTTAAAACTTCCTTTCTCTCAAATGCTAAAACTGTATTTTATAACTCCATCAAAGTTTATTAAGAGACATCAATAAAAAAATAATAAATTTGTGATAAAACCACAATGTTTAAATGGAAGCCTTTTTTTCTGATCATATGTTAACACTCCTACGAAAAGACGTTTCTAGTCCTGATTTCTCCAAGCCCATTCCCCTGGCTGTGGTTTTGCTAGATAGTAGATAGGGACAGTGGGAATCTCGTTAATCCATTCATTGATGGATTTAAGTGGCAATTTCATTTAAATACAAAATTATTAGCCTAATATTAATAACCTTTCAAGTTGCTCTGGGGCCTATTAAGCCCCACTTTTCGTAGGAGTGTTAAGTAATGCTTTATAAATACTTTTCAGAAGTGTTTTTTTGAAATGCTTAACATATAGGAATAACATATATAAGGCTATAATATTTTTATTTATATGTATTTGTAAGATAAATTATAACGAATTTAGTTTTTGTTTTCAGAGGTTATTTTAAAAATTCAATAGCCTATGCAATTTTTGGAATATATATTGAGTTATTGAATTTTTTGTGTCATAATTGATTATCTAAAAGTATTTTCATTTTCCTAGATTGATGGCTCAACATTAAAGACACTATGTATGCAACATGGCCCTTTACAACTTTTTCACCTACTCCTGAATCATGGTATAGCTTTGGTGTGTTACTCCACACGAGAAGAATCGGCTAAAGCTCAGTCAGCTCTGAATAACTGTGTCCTTGGGAATACAACTATATTAGCTGATATCCCAAGTGAGGCTGAGGTCCAACAATACTTGCAACTTGCCAGTTCTAATGGAATGGTATGGGCAAGTAGTCAACCCTCTGGTAAATCCAGCACTGCCACTCCTGGCTTTTGTAACAACAGTAGTTCTTATCCCCTCAGTGGACATGGAAATGTTGCTAGCAGTTGGCTAGAATCTAATGCATGGCATAACCCAACCAGCTCTCAGCTATGGGCTTTTCCTGGTAGTGGTAGTAGCCTGTGGGGCACTTCTCCCCATGTGACAGACAGGGATCAAAATCCACGTTCCTTAATGAATTCCTTCTTACCTGGAGACTTACTGGGCAGTGAGTCTATGTAACTTGAAAGTCACAACTGTGAAATGTTTAGTCACATGTTATTTTGAGTGAATTTATGGTTGGCTAACACATTGCTTTATACATATTTGTCTCTCTAAATATACTAAAGTAATCCTAAGGTGTATTGTTATAGTGTAAAACATGTGATGCTAACTGTATATCAGTTGGTCAGTTTGTGATACAGATTGTTATGAAAATAAATGATCTTAAATATATGTGCTTAAAGGTATGAAATTAACCTATATACAAGTAATTATGATATTCTTAGACTTCCAGTAGCCATATTTCAGTGTGATAACAGAAATATCAATTATTAGCTAAAGGAAATTATGTAATAACAAGCTTCCATTGTGTTGTCCAAACTAGTTAGATATTGGGACATAGTTCATAAAGGTGTGCATGATATTTTTACAGCATTGTTTTGACTGGTGCGTGTATGTGAATTCTCAGAGATTTACATTATCTGAATTACCAGATATTTACAGAAAGCCGTAACTGAATATTTTCTGTTATACGAATAATGGTGGGCAATGAAATTGCAATCAGTATACAGCTAAGTAGTTCATAGTTTAAAAAAAAAACTATTTAATCTTGAGATAACTTTCAAAAGCTGTCTCTGTCATTTGGGCTCTCAAACCAGAAGGTTTATGTTAATTGTTTTTGGTTTTTTTCCTGTAAATTTAGTGCAAAAATTTCAAAATATTGTGCACTTGATATATGTATATATTATGATTAAATGCTGCTTTTACGTGTTATGTATTTGGAATATTCTGCTAAAACTTAGTAGGGAAAATAAAATAAATTGCAAATAGTTGTTAGACACACAAATTGGGCATTATAAAATAAGCAACCATTAGACAAGAATAAAGAAAAATATGAGATATAGTCACTGATGTTTAAATGAGTTTTTTTTCCAAATTTGCTCTTCAGCTACCAAACTCGTATTCTTACATTGTTGAAATTAAAACACTGTTTTATTTTTGAGATTTTGCAATAAATTCTTGGTTCCAGCAAATGAAGAAACTAAACTTTATTTATTATGAATTAATGCACCTATAGTTAGAGCTGAGTGATTACCTTAATTAATCAGCATTATTAATAATTTATCAGCATTGATTACAACAATTATTGTCCTGTAAAATGAATGTATAATCAAAATAATGATTAATTAATTCTATTAAATGTAATGAAAACAACCTAATAATCAAAGTTATTGCTTCCAAATATTCAAATAATGAAGATATTTGATTATGATTTTTCATTTTTAAAAAATGAAAGTTATTGGTTTCATTTGTTTTTGTCATAATTACCAAAAATAATGAATTATTTAACATTAGTGATTCCAGTTATGACTATTTTGCAGTTATTTCAATTACCAACTTAGTCAGACTATTACTATAACTTTTAGAATGACTGTGCATGATGGTATGCATGTGTGTTAATTGTGTGCAACTTACAAGTGTGAGATTGTGTCCTGGTGTATGTTGGTTACATAATTAAGCCACAATGGTACCTATTGCTTATGTTTATCTTGTATGTCTTGAACAATGTTGCAGCATTGTAGCTTTAACTCAATATATTGCTTAATTTTCTTAAACTACAAATATAACTGGAGTTACTTATTGCTTTACTAAAATGAAAAAATTACAGTGAAGTAATAATCATTTAACTGTTGCCATGAATTATTAGCTATTAATTAATAACAGTCTAAGAGTATTTAATGCTGGTTAGTCATTAACCTATTATCATAAACATTACAGTAATCTATAAGTTGATTTAATTTATTGATTTATCAGCATGTATGTAGTATTAGTTTTTTTCCAACACTATAAAATATAAACTTATTAGTTTGATATGTTCTTACTGAACTTTCATCTGTCCATATCAATAATATCTCACTTAAGAGCATATGTTTCTCATACCTATAAAATTAATTTTTTTAATGTCTTCCTACTGAGTATAAAATTTGAAAAAGTCCTAAAGTCATTTAGCAGTTTCTTGCAGTACTTTTATCTTATGAATTATTTAAACCTCCTCAAAGTGGTCATTTACTGATATTGCTAAATATTAAATGTTGTACTGTCTTTTTTTTTAGTATCATTGTGCATTTGTTTTTAATGAATTATATATTATTTATTACACACTGGTACAATAATCTCTATTTTATCAGATAAAATATAAGTACATTTATACTTGATGAAGAATTAATTGATTTAGTTTTAATAATTTTTGAAAATTTGTAGAAAGAACCCACAGGACATAGTCATATTTTCAGTTAGTTACAGATTCTTATATTACGTTGCATATATTTCTAAATGGTACATTTTCTTTAAGTAATTTACTTTCAAATTGTTGTACCTAAAGATGTCTATGATATTAAATGAAAAGTAAATAATAAGTGTATTAAAAAATAACAGATAATAGGAAGGCTAGTCTCATATGACAATAAAACATTAGTAGAATGTACTTGATTGAGGTCAGTAGTCAATCAGTTAGAAAATGTCATATATTGTCCAGTTCAGTGTAACATGTACTTAAGTATTGCTAATCAGTTTAAAATTATGAGAAAATGATAGAATAGTTAAATGTAGCAAAGCTGTGTTATCTGTTACTGTATTTATAGGAGTTGTATGGAGTACTTAACTTGTTATTGTGTAGTTTTATATCTGTTTTATTGGATGCTTTTTGGAAAGATTAAGGACCAGCGATGATATTTTCAGCATTTAACAAAATAATCGTTCTAACCTTAATTTTTTGAGATTTGATATGATCAAATTACTACTGTGCTTGAAAAAATATTGTTTTGTACAAACATATATACAAAGGTTCTTTTATTTTTACCACAATGATGCAGCATTTGTTGCTCAAAACTAATATTGGACAAAGCCTTAACCCAGTGACACAATAACAATGTGATATATCCTTTTGGTACAAATATATATTATTCTGAGCTATTCTGTTTGTGGTATGTGAGTGTGATGAGAGGTTTCAAAATATACTTTAACAAATATTTGAACAGTAATACAGTATTTCTTTTTTAAATAATCAACCTAAATTGTCTGCATGTATCTTTCAGTATCATTGTGTGTGGTACATAATATATAATTTGGCAAAAAAAGTGCACAAAGATACTAGGAAAAGAAAGAGTACAATATTTGAACAAAAATAAAACTAAAGCAACTTTTGATGTGTACATTTTGAAACATTTCATTGCACTTTTATATGATAAACAGAATAACTCATTTGATTTCCTTAAAGAATTGTCTTTTTTGGAATTAATGCCTGGTTAAAAAACATAGATATGTAACACAGTTTCTGTTCTTTGTTTGAAACAATTTATGCATTTATACTTACAGTATTACATTATTTAAGATGGTTATTTTTTCATCTGATTTTTTTTCTGCATTCATGTTTACAGGTCATGTTGTTTGGAAATATTGTTAATTGTCGCCATATTTCTCCCCTTTGACCTTTCATTTCAATGATCTATGTAATTGTGTCATAATTGTAAAAATAGGAAGGCCACAGTTAGAAAATTATCACAGAGCAGAACTGAATTAGTAATAAACTATTTTTGTTCCTTTTATTACTAGATTTCCTGTAAGGAGGCATCCTTTACTATCATCATCTAAGAAGAAATTATGTAAAGAAATTCCTACTTGCAATGCTGTAGTGTACTTAGAATGCTTAGCTGTTTCAATAATTTATCTCTCATATAGAGTGTATATGATAAAATTTACTAGTCTTTTATAATTCAGTCTGTGGGTTCTGTTAAACTAATGATAGATAAAACCAAATGAAAATATTAGTAGGTCCTTAGGTACCACCATGCTCATATCAATCTCTTGCACTTAGTCTGCATTTTGCTTAAAGTTAAGAAAACAAATTGTGTTTTACTGTTTTAATCTGGTATAAAACCACTCAAAAAAAGTTTTTTCTGGATTAAATCCAGTTTTAGCATGTTTTTAATTGTTTTTTTATTTTGTTGTACTACAATAATCAAGTTAACTTTTTTGTATATGTCTGCCAACTTCAATTGCTAAAAGTGCAAACTTAGCTTTGTGTTGAAACAGCAATCTATATACATGGAACCTAGTGTGCACACAAACGTATAAAATAATGTAGTTTTAATAGGTAGTATAAGGTAGATAAATATATTCAGTCTGATTTGTAGGAAAATTTGGTTACAAAACCATGGTATATGATATTTCCGCCTCATTCTGGTTGGTTACACAATATGGAAAGTTTCATTTTGTTGCTGTCATTTTGTGGTTAATGTCTTTAACACAGACAAAAAGTCATAAATAACTTACTCTGCAGTTATGTAAATGCCATTTTGATTGAAACAGATTTCTTACTGACCATTTTTCAGGAGCATGATAGTAAGAAATGATGGTGTACCTGTGAACCAGAATTGTTCATGCTTCTGATAGCTGGCAGCAATCATGTTCCATTTTTGTGTTGTCACGTTTAATATGGGATTATGATATTATATAGTGATATTTAAAGTAGTATACTCAGTCTTGTATGATTTATGCAGTTTCTCAAGATTTATTTTACTGAACTGTAATTATAGGTCACTTATTTAGACATTTAGTAAGTGATACTTCTGAAACACAAATGTAAGCCTAAGAAACACAAACATAAATTAACAATTATGTAGAGTAACAAATTATTTAAATTCTAACAAAGTTAAACAAAATAGAAAATCAACTGACCTAAAGTATTCATGAGAAACGTTTCAGATAAAAGTTTTTTGTTTTTGCCTGGCTTCATGGGCATGTGCTCAATGAGGTGTAATGTAGTGCCACTTAAATATTGTATGTATCATATAAGTAAGTATAAGCATGCTTATCAGTTAAGTCAAATTTAACTTAAAAAGGAGTGCAGTCAGAAAAACATTTTTAAATGAGGGCCCATTGTCATTATTAAAAAGAACTGCATGAGAACCTAATTTATTTTTATCTAAGTAAAGCATCTGACTAATTTGAAATTATAGCTGATCTTAGCCTAATACACCTTAGTATTGAAAAATAAAATTCTGGTCAATATCATTTTAGAGTGATATACCTCAGTTTTAAAAGACAAGAAAATGGTATTGCTAGTTTATAACCAGAAGAAACAAATAGTCCTGACTGATCAAGTTGGTAGAACAGTTTCACTTGATAATAATCTTATGCACCTTCACTCTTTGAAAACAAAAATCTGATTTTATCTTGTGTATCTTAGTACAAGAATCAAAACTCTTTATGCCTGATCTAGCTTGGTGTCCCTTTGTATTGAGAAAAAAATTAAACCTCTCTGCTCTAAACCAAGTGTACCTTACTGTTTAAAGAAAGAAAGATCTGTCAGTTTTTAACTTGGTCTATTTCAGAACTTTCTCTTTTATGCCTTATTGTCTCAAGCTGTCTGCTGAAGGATAGCAGTGAGGTGCCTATTGCGCTGAGTCTCACCGTCCAGCCTTCTTTGACATCTAAATGCTTGTGTCACCACACAATCAATTGGAAAGAAGGTTGTATTCCAAAGACGTTTGTGCAGCGAGGTCCTTATGTAAGAATTCATGGTGCTATCTCATCTAATAAGATTGTTTTGGTAAAGATTAATTCATTTATCTTGCATATTTATATTTATAAGCTTTTCTCTCTGTGGTAACTTGTGTTTAATTGATTTTTAAGTTAAGATACTGTTATAGGTTAGATATTCTGGTATGTTGCAAGTTTTTACAACTTTGACTCATTTAGGTGTCACAGCTACCCAAGAACATGTTAATATATACAAGTATACTTGTATGTATAAACATTTTCAATTAATTCAGTCTAATGCTTTACAGATTGATTAATATATTGTGCCATTTACTTACATCAACAGGAATACATTTGCAAGTTTCATTTCAATCAAAATTTGCAGGCAAAAGTGAAATACATTATTTCATCATTTAACTGTATTCAGTTCATGGTGTGTCTAACACAGCTATACTTGTAGCATTTTGATGGTTTTGGTCTTCCTTGTCTTAGCAAATTTAAATGTTTGAGCTTTTCACAGTTTGTGAAATAAAGTATACGTGAACTGAAAAATGATAAATCATATATTCATATCAAACATAATCAACCTTTATCATTTCTGTGTAGCTTCTATGTTGGATGATGGTTTCGATATATATATATATAATCTCTGTTTAAACATTATTGTGTTATTATTATAAATATGTAACACAATGTAGGGGCATGTTGGTAAGCCATAAAACTATAATTTAAAAAAAATGTATATTTTAGAAATTGTCTATTATATTGGCCCAACTATGAGGTGATGCTTCTTGATTAATAATTAGGCTATAAAATTCAAAGTTGCCTTATAATTGTGGCTGCCCACAGGCCCTCTTCCCTCTGCTTTAGCCTGCCTCATTCCTGATACCATCCTTCTGTGCATGTGCTCCAAATGTTTTTTAAGCTCATTCCTAATTCTTGCAGCTAATTCACCTGAGGCTGTTCAGTTTTGGGGTTGATTTTGTAGGCCAAAAAAGGACTGTATGACACTCATTTTTTCCTTCCCATTGTTTCTGAAAATGGGGGTTGCCTTATATTCAAGATTACCCTATAATTGGGCCAATGTGGTAGTTTTTTTACAAATTTTACTTAAATGATTTTGATTATGACCTGACTCCTTTGTATGTATGATTGTGCAAAGAAGCAAAATTTATGTCTCTGTGATTTTACTTAGTCACAAGTAATAAAAATTAATTTTTGTGGTTTTCTTTTGTGATATTGCTTTGATAGTCAATAAAGTGAATATTTGGTGTATGTTTTACAACTATAGCAAATATGTTTGATTAGGTTCCTGGTGTGTTAATTTTGTACAGTGATTTTGAAATTAATTTTTGAAGATATTGTATTCAAATTTTGTTCATATTTTTTTGATATGGAAACATCATCTACACATTAGCTACCAGTGGTATGGTGGTAGTATTTTGTGTTAATATCATACTTTTTTTATTGACAAAATCTTGGGTGTTGTAAAAGTCAATGTTGAAGTAAAAATGTGTGCTTTTTTGATTTAAGTTCTAAATATTTAAGATCTTTCAATGTAATTGTCACTTGTGTTGAATATCACAAGTAAAGTTATCAAGCTGTCAAATTAGAAAAGCGATCTAGCTTGTAGTATTATGCACACTGTAATTTTTATTCTTATAGGATTCACCAACAAACTGGTGTTAAAGAGTTTTTAACCTGGAAGTAGCATTATATATTTTGAACATTAAAAAGAAAAATTGGAATAAAATAGTGACAAATTATTGGAGTTAAAGACTCCTTCAAGAAGATAAAGATGTTTGAAACCTAGTTAGGTTTAAAGCAGTTAAGTTTTTGAGTTTTATGGTAGAAAGTGACATTTTTGAATGTGGATATTAATTTGTTTTATTTAAATAGTTATTTTTGAGTTAGAAAAAGATATTTTAAGAGTTACTTTATATTAATATCACTTTCTGTGTATTTAAGTTTCATATATGATTAGACACTTTTTGAAACTTGTAGGAAATTACATTTTATTAAATCTATCTTTTTAGATCAGGGAAACAATGAGCTTACGTAACTTTCTTCTTTTTTTTTGTCATGAACGTGGTTGCAACACATGATAATTAATGTTGTATTTCTAAACTATTAACTGTTAATATTCAATGAATCAGTACAAAATGAGATATATACATGCACTTTCATTTTTTCAGTCCACCTTATTTAATATTTTACTTCATTATGATCTCTCTCAATGTATCTTAGGAAGTTTACATTAAAAGTTTTCTGTCTCTTTCAAAGAGTCCTAAAAATCTTCGAAATTAAGTTGACAGACTTCCAATTATTTGTTGGCTCATAATTTTTTATTTATTTCCCATAAATTGCTGCACAGATTTTTGTGAAAATTACAAGCCTTTTTTCAGAAAATATCTTGTATAGGTTACATATAGTGAGCTTCAAAAGTTTGCTTTGTTTTATAAGTTATATTGTGCTATGAAAAGGCATTATTATAAAGTATTTCTTTATGAACCTTGCAATACAATTTTGTGGCTAATAATTTTCATTCAAGAAATAAGATGTTTTATATAAAATAGTTTTATTTTTATTTCTGTACCCATTTTTGTGCACCATCAATAAAAATAAATAATTCATAAACATAGTTTGTGGTGCAAAGCAGGCATTTTATGATCTTTAGAACAGTCACTTTTTATCATTAAGCATAAGAAACAGGCTTTAATGATAAATAAATATGTATGTATGTGCCAGTACTTTGTTATATTTCTCCAAATTTTATTTATAGCAAAACAATGTTAGTACTAAATGCATTAATTTTCATCTTTAATTATACTTAAAAGGAGGGCTTTATTGATTCTTTGCCTGTTAATTTGATTTGTTTAAACATTTAAAAAAATTAATTTTGTGAATGTTATGTATTTTTGTGATTTGAATGTTATATATAACCACTACCTTGTTGCTTTTACTTTTCTTGATTTTGAGATAGCATAAAATTCCTTTTGTGTTTAAAATATTATTTTAAAAGTTTACTGAATGGTTTAAATTTGGTCAAGTAGAGATTATTCTTAACATAAAGTATTTAGTTTATACAGTTACTAGACATGCATCCAGTTAATCTTGATAAAGATAATGCTGTTAACATTTGGTATTTATCAAGCCAGGATGTGTTCTCTGACTATTTAAACCATCAGTGAGTTCACTCTTATTTCAGAGTGGCATTTGGTTAAGATTTACAAGTTAGTCTGTGGTTGTGAAAACTCAAGAAAATTGTGTATATGGATAGTTCTGAGTTTCAAAAACAGTTATGAAAAGTTTCACCTAATTTCTTTGCTATACTGTGGTGAAAATATACAAGTTTTTCTTGTTTTAAAGATAGCCACTACAGAAATTGGACTAAATTAAGATAGCATTTAGTTAAAATTTGCCAAAACCACAGTGAAAACATAACCATTGTTTGAAATAGGAAGCTCCAGTTTCTAATCCTCCACTAAATGTTTCCATGATAGTTTAAAGGGACTGAAAACTGAGGTATGTTTTCAAATTTTTTGGACCTGATTATATTTCAGTAAAGATAATTAAGATGAAGAAGCCTGTTTTCCAAAGAAAATAATAATGCAATATTTTTGGTTTCAGGATGGATTTTGAAAAGAAAAAAGTTTTATGACTGTAAATGTTTCAAGTGGCATGTTGCAAACTGAAAATTATTTCAAAAACATCTAGATATAACTGAGTATCAGTACCTTAAAATCATATCAATAATTGTAATGATTTATGCTTAGTTTATGAATTTACCAGTAGCTTCAATTTAATGAATATAGCAGTCTTGTTTTAGAGGACATATTCAGCACTATGCACTTATAAACTTCTAATTAAACCAGTGCTTTAAAAATAATTCATAAATTATTCTAAAATATATTCACTCATTCACAGTGAAAGAAAAAGAGAATGGTACAAAGCATTTAAACTTTTATGATGCGTGCTCCGTTTTTCATTTGGAGCAATAATAATTTTTTTTTATTATTATCGTGCCTTTTCAAAACTATTGCCTCAATCAGATTGTGAGAATACTATTTAAAAAGTTGATGTGTATGAATGCTCATATTCCAAAAGTGACCAGATTCTAACGAAAAATGCTACATTTAAGTGCTCATATTTCAAAAATAATTCCTTTTTTTGTTGTTTTTCAATAGGTGTGGAGTGTATATTGTTTGATTTAGTCAGCCTTTGTATGTGTATGGCTCTTATAATTCCTTTGCCTTAAAAATGTCAGGACGTAAGGACAAGTTATTTGTGTCTATATATGTGTAAATGTTTATGTAAATTACTATACAGTATTTCAAAAAGAAAAATCTCCTAAAGGTAATACAAGTATTATTACTCAGATCTGTTACTTTAATTATGTTTTGTTTGGCTAGTCAGATTTCTATTAGATTATTAGTAGTGCACGAAAGGGCTAAGGTGCAACTTATGCAATTTATAAATAACTTTGAAATAATTTTAAGCTAAATTGAATATATTGCAAGTACATAGTGTTATGTTGCTCATGCTTATGTTCTTTGTATCTGATATATAATTGCACATTTTAGAAAGAAGTGTTATCCAGTGAGTTGAACTTAATTCTTTCTTTCCCTTGTGTATAAACAAGTTGACTGTTATAAGTGCTGAATTTTTTTTTAAAGGTATCCAATCTGAGGATGTATTTTTCTTTTCATTTTGCTTCACATTATATGTATATATGGAAAAATTTTATAGGGTGTAGTAAAGAATCAGTACCCTCCATAATGAGGCAGTTTATAAAAGTATTTCAGCAATGTGAAGTGGGTGGTATATTACAGTTTCTGGCATACTCGAGATCCCACGTTTGTTCTAATGTACAAAGACTGGTTTACTAAGATGTTTTTGATTCAAGTTTTTCTTACAACTTTATAAATGTATTCAATTGCAGGGAAGTTTGTACGTCTACCTCAACTTATTGGCTTGTGTATTACTGCATTCCATAGACTATAATATGTTATAAATTTTGTTAGTCTTGTGCTGTTTAAAACTGCTAGATATGTTTCTATGTAGTCAAGCTATAATTGCATAAGTGTTTTCCGAACTGAAACGATTATGTGCTAAACTTGTAGAAATATCTATGCTTAATCCTTAGAAAAAATATCTATATTATTTCGTTATGTTCAACAGTGTAATTTAATACAAATGAAAATGTTAGTTTTGGAAGAGTGTGGATTGTGTATTTGTACAGTTGCTGGTAAAGCACATTGATTATCTCAAATGCATTTTATTTTTTATTAATCATTTTTTGGGCTAACAACGATACAGTTCCTCCCAGTTATAACATATATTTAAATAATTTTGCAGTATGCATTAAATTAGTGGTACATATATTCCTAGAGTGATGTGAAGGAATCCTTTCAGATAGGTCTCATATTTTATGGCTGGATGTTCTTTGCATAGAAACTTGTATGTGATGTGTTGATTTTTGTAAAATGCTCTAGTAGTTTGCAATTCAATAAAGTTTTGTGTACTGTAAATTATCACTGTATGTGACAGTTTGTTTTGACCTTTGTTTTACAAGTGTCATGTTACAACAAAAATGTTTTTCATGATACTTAAGATGTTTTAATCTTAATCATTTTCTAATAAATTATCTAAGGACATTTTAAAAATTAAGTGATGCAATTTCTGATGTTGATGGGAAACTATGCTTTCATTATGTTTGTATAGAAAGTTTGCAGCTTGTGTTTTTTCAAAATGACTTAAGCGAACGTGTATCCATGGTGTTAATGAACAAGAAGGAAATAAAAAGAACGTCTGTATGCTGCTTTACGGAGGTATAGAAATGCCTTTGTCAAATGTACATCAAGTCTTTTTTTACAATCCTTACTAACAATGTCCACCTTTACGAATTGTACGTTACTAACAACAAAAACGTAAATTGTGATCTAATTTCAAATAATTGATGATGGCAAATTTGTTAAAACCCTATGGATAGTAAAATTGTCATTAAAATAATAATTTTAACATAATCTAAATGTTGATGTCCCAATCACATGTGGAAGTAGATTGTTCAAGTAAAATTTATGTAAGATAAAAGTGTGCACATTGAAACATTTTATCATATTGTGTGGATAGCATGAAGTCAAACTAGTGAAACAGTAAATTTTAAATGAATGATGTTTAAACAAACGTTTTCAAAACATTTTAAATATAAGTTGTCAGTAAATGTAAAAATATTAAATAGATGCTTTTAACAACTCAGTAAGTTAATCCGCCTAAAGTAGCAGATCTTCTGGTGTCCAACTATGGTATCACCCCTCCCTAAGATAGCCGTACCCTCTGATTCCACTTCAAGGAACAAGTTTATAATTTCCCCTGTTGGTAAAATCAGTGCATGGCGCCAGCGCCCTGTTTTAATTATGTCCGCCTGTCATAGCAGCTTAGCAAATGCCCTCTGTTACATCATCTCTAACCATTTCTTTGTTGCTCCAAATTGCCTGGAACCCCTCTACTGAAGTAGCATCCTTTTGGCACAGGAGTTGGACCCTAACTACTAATTCTTTTTTTCTATTTTGTTGTTGTTTATAATTAAGCACATGAACTTTTTTCTTTAAATTTACATGGACTTTTTTTACACATTAGAAAAATTCTCGATGTACATGGGACACCCTTTTTTACCTTTTTTTCTTTTGCGAATTTTCCTGCATAAATTTTTACGTTAGAGAATTTTGTTTGTTTTACTTGTTTGTTATTTTTGTTATTCTTATTTTTGACTTCCTTAATTTCCCAGGAGTACCTTTTCTTACATTAGGGAAGTTAATTTAAATTCTCTGGAATAATTTTTTTTAACTAAATCCTTCTAATCGATCAATGGTATGTCTGTGTTCTTACAATGCTAAAAACCAGGTTTGGCATGCATGGTGGGCAAATTACAGATAACCTATTGTGTAGCTTTATGCTTAATTAACAATAATAAAATTAAACTAATTTTTGTAGTAGTTTTCCTCTGGGATATCTTTTTACATAGTAGAATTTGTTTATATACCATATTTTCACAAGATTGCATTTTCCTCAGACATGTTTTGTTATTGTTGGTTCTTCACATTAAATCATTTTTGGCCCGGCATGGCCAAGCGTGTTAAGGCGTGCGACTCGTAATCTGAGGGTCGCGGATTCGCATCCCCGTCGCGCCAAACATGCTCGCCCTTTCAGCCGTGGAGGCGTTATAATGTGACGGTCAATCCCACTATTCGTTAGTAAAAGAGTAGCCCAAGAGTTGATGGTGGGTGGTGATGACTAGCTGCCTTCCCTCTAGTCTTACACTGCTAAATAGGGACGGCTAGGATAGATAGCCCTCGAGTAGCTTTGTGCAAATTTCAAAAAACAAACACATTATTTTTATTTAAATACTCTTGGGATACCTTTTATTAGCAGTTTTTAACTTCAGATACTTTTTCACACTAGAAATTTTTCTCAGATTAACCTTTTGACGAGAGATTTCTCTAAGATATCCACTTGTATAACAGCAAATGTTCTTTCGTTCATCTGGAATATTGTCTTTGAACAAATGGTTCTCATTGAGCACAAAGCTACACAATGGACTATTTGTGCTGTACTCGCGAAAGGTATTGGAACGTTATTATGTCATTATAAGCATTCAAGCTTGCTCCTTATATTGTCTTAGTGTTATGTCTGCAAACTTATAACACTAAAAATACAGTTTGTATATTTTTACTCGAGAGATTACAGGTAGCCGATTGCGTAACTTTGTATGTAACAATAAATAAAACAAAAGCTACTGAACCACTGTCGGGAATTTTGCACTATATAACTATTCTTAAACATTTCCAACGAACTTGTTATCACTGAAATATATTCACCCCGGGACATTTTATTTGTTTTCTTTATTTTATACACCAGCGAAGTGTATTTCTAATTCCAACAATATTCACGTCTATCCAATAGGACCTGGCATGGTCAGGTGGTAGAATGCTTGATTCTTAATTTGAGAGTCGCGGTTTCGAATTCCCACTACACCAAACATACTCGCCCTTTCAGTTGTGGGACATTATAATGTTTCAATCAATCCCACTATTCATTGGTAAAAGAGTTGGCAGTGGATGGTTATGACTCTAGTCTTACACTATTTAATTAGTGACGGTAGCACAGATTGCATTACTTTTATTTTAAAGATATAAAATTTTTTAATCATTATATTACTATCAATTTTATGTTCATAATATTAATTTTATGTTTATTCTTATTTAAAATATTCATTAGATTATATTTTCTATTTGGTTATGTCAAATGATGAACAATTATTAGTTTTTATTTATATATAATATGGCTTTGGGTAATTTGTAAACAACTTGGTACCTGGTGGGATAACAGTAAGTTTATGAACTTACAACGCTAAAATCCGGGGCTCGATTACCGTATTGGGCACAGCAGAGGGCTCTGCTCTAAAACTAACAACAGTAATAAAATACATCTTATATCTAAAATATATCTTAACAGAAACTTTCCACTGTTTCGTTATATCAGTTTAAAACTGCTATATTTTATTCTTCACAAACTAGAAAATAATATATCATTATTTATGTATATATATATTGATATGTTTGATCGTCTAATTGTTTTCACTTAAACATCTCCACATCTGTGAACGGAGCATGAATAATCATAAACCTGCATTGACCTTCAGTTAAGACTGGAGTTACATATTATTGTGACATTCGATTTGCTTTATACTCTCCTAGTCTGTATGTAATAAATAATTAGATTGATGGTAAAAAGGTTTGTACATGTTAAACACCTCTTGAATATGTAAAGTAGAATTAATCACTTAGATACTGGGAAACTGCACTAGGACTTTATTTTATTTAACGTACGTAATTTATTCTAACTTCCATCGTGCAAAGGACTCTTCCCTTTTTCTCAACTCCAACAGCCAGAGTTTACTTCAAAGATTAGAAGCAATTAAGCTAGTTTCTATGTAAGACAAGTTTGTGTTATGTTTTGTTTTACTCAAGTGTTTGAATGTTTATATAGTCATCTGAGTTCGTTTTAGTTTTAAAGGACAAATTCATTTCACTCGTCTCATTAATGTCTTACTTCATACTTACCTATCACATTAGAATAAATTTCTAAGTTATCGTTTTTTCTATGCTACCTTTTGAATGCGCTTTTTCCTTCAATTAAACTGTATCACAATGAAGTTCAGAATCCAATATCGTAAAACGATAATATATTAGACCTCTTAGAGCTTACATTGTACAGGAGGAAGTGGCAATTGAGGTAAGGGGAGATCTGTTTTTTGAAAAGTGAGGAAAGTCTGTTTCTTTGATCATGAGCTATTGCTATCTGTGGTAAGAACTATACACACTATTTAGACTTCCCTGTGCCCAGGGAGCTGAATTGTGCTACGTCAACCTGATACCTATTGGTTTGTTCCCATATTCAGAAGCATAAAGGACCAAGAAAAGGTTATAATTGCAATGATTCATTTTGATGTTTGGGGCCAAGTGGGAAGTGTCGAACTTCCATACATTTTAGATCAACTCAGGCATAATTAGGTACTAATCAATGCTACCTGTGACCAGTAAAAGGGGAGAAATGTATATGATGGATACTGTCCACTACAAAAAATCAAGACAAAATTAGGTAGAGCATCCAGTATCTCCTATAATCACTACATATATTTGGATTTTCAGGAGCCTTTCAGTCTAGCAAGATACACTGATAATGTTTTAAGGCTGAGTGTGACAAATGGAGTTTTAAAAATAGTGCATATTGCCATCCATCATTCTTTTATGCTTCTGATCTGACCCAAGTTCGCAGCATTGGTTAGGAATTGGATCTCTCTACACTTGGGAGATAAGGAAAGCATCATTCCAAGTAATAATAGTGTCACAGTTGTAAAGATAGTAGAGTATAAGTACTATTTATTTCAAAATGGCAGTAAAGTGAAACAGTGTTTACAAAGATGGCAAAGAAGAACCTACAGTGTTTTTGTCAAATGGTAACAACATCAAACTAATTTCTGGAGAAGATTAGCAAGTCTATCACAGTGGAAACTGTATGGTTGTTTCGACTTTACAAAAACCATGGAAGTATATGTCTAATTTCTTGACTTACAACCCTACTATTGCAGGGAGTTGAAAGATGTTAGGACTTTTCCACCATGGTTCCCAAAGGACTAACAGGTGCTTCCCAATTCCAATAATACGTTGCAATAATACGTTTAGCATGTGAGAAGTTAGGCTACTGGATAAGAGAGGGTTCATATCTTGTGGTGGAATAAGAACAATAGATATAGATTCTATTAAAATTGATACTGTAGCAAGTACATAAATGTTGATGGAAATTTGTGGTTGTAGTCACTATAGTTTATTTAAAATGAATGTAATCATTTAGTTCTTTTCAGAATCCTAGCTATATGATTAAGGTAGTCAAGCTGTATCCAAGAGTATGACGGGATATGCGCTTGTGAGAATATATTTATATGGGTGTGTGTGAGTTTTCATTAGATAATGGAGTAGCCAGAAATTTACACAAACTTGATGTGCAAAGGGATTTTGAGTTAAGCCACTATTCTGGCCAATTAACAAAAACTTTTCTGACAAATATTGACAAACTAGATGCGAGTGGAAAGGCATTTATTTGATTTCATCATGACATTGCCATTTTTTGAATAAAGGTAGTTTTCTCTAATTTTGGTTCAGGAACTGGTATTGTAGGTATGAATCTACTGCAAGTATGGTCAGTTTTACTTGTGCAACAAGTGAACAGATTATTGAGGAGTATGCAACATGTTGTTTTTTGTCAAGAAATAAGGTGTTTTGCATTAACATTGTAAGCCAGCTGTGAGGATGTCATAAAGTTGTATTAATCGTCAATCTTATGTAACAACGACTGAAGTATGTATCAATTGTCTAAGGTGTACATGTCTTTTTCCCTGTTTCTGTGTTATGCTTTCTTGGAGTGAAAATATACTCATTCCAAGGAGTGGTACAGAGACTTGTAGAAAAGTTAGAATAAGTTGCAGTTTACCTCCCTTGAAAATGTTTAATGTTAATTTATTAATTAATGTTTGGAATCTAAACATTGTTCGATATTGCATTAGGACTTCATTTTGTCATAATAATGTGTATTTCCATTGTTAATGATGATATATTTCTGCTATGATTATTCTTGTACTTATCTTCAATATTTTCAGTCAGCTCTCCTGCTTCAATAGTCCGTAAAAGTCTTCGTAACAATATACAAGCCAGCCAGCTGAGTAAAATACTTGAAGTGTGTGATCAATGATTTTCGTTTTCTGTTTATCTGTGTTTATTTCAATATCCTTTGCTGTTCGTGTTCATTTTATCCTTTGTGAAATATTTCTGCAACCCGAGTTTAGCATATACTTGTAACCATCTGTAGGATATTAGTTTATTTAATTACCTAGATTACCACACACACAATCTTTTACCAAATATTAAGCACATGTAATTTATTCTTTAAATAAAATATTGGCTGGTTGTCATGGAGATAATGCAATAACCAGGATCAGGTATAAATTTTTTGTTAGGGATATAATATGATCCCCTATTCGGAAATAAAAATTATTTAAACTTGCCTGCTCAACAAAAGATATGTGCAAATAGCCATTCCTAATTTTAATTGACAGACAAGAAGGAAGGCGACTACTTAACACCTCTCACTGCCAGTTGATGAGAAGAGCGGAATTTTACCATCATTTTAATGATGGTTTCTTCATGATTCCAAAGTGCAGAGTTAATTTTTACAGGGACGAAACGAGAATCTCGAATTAACACTACGGCCGTGCTTGGTCCGAACTATATGTAACATGGAGCAACATTTCCCATCATTCTTGTACGGTCTTCTTAGGTTGATAATATCTAATTCCAAACGATTTCCCCTTAGCATCATATAAAAATTATCAGTGAAAAGCGTTTTATTTCTCGGTAGTTATTCTCTTAAATCCCACCGAGAAAAATAATTTTTGTCATACTTTGCGATGAGCTAAAACAGCGTCTCCCGAACTTTCTCGGTTCATGGCGCCCTTAGTGTCTCAACAATTTTTTCATGGCGCTCCTAAACAAAATGAAAAACCTAAAAGTTCTGTTTATTAAGTAGTTAGGTTCAAACAACTTAATACTTAAGTATTTATGTCCTAACAACTTAGTAGCCGTTTGAAAGAACAATACACGTAAATTGAAAGTAAAAACAATATTTTTGTTTTATTTTTAAATAACCGCAATTACTTATGGAATATGTGCGCCTGTTGGACACTGCACAGCTTCTCAAGCCTTTGAATCAGATTGGATATCTCCGCCGTTATTTCCTGTTCCACATTGATTTTCGGGCGGTACTTGCTTTTTATCACAGCAACCGCCGAAAACCCAGCTTCGCAAAGATATAACGTCGCAATTAGAATTAGGATTCGCTGAGCTTTATCACTTAGCAGCGTATATTCATATTTTACTGATATCCAAAACTCAATTAGTTCCATGTTGCCTAATTTTGTTTTTAAAGTCTTGTCACAAGACAGCTCAATAAAATTTTCTTATTCTACAGAGGTAAATTTAGATGGGGCCTTAGCCTTAAATGTGTCTTGGATCTATCCAACCTTCTCCATATCTTCTGAAAAGTAATTTTCAATCCGGTCACTGAGCTGTGTTAGGTGCTTCTCAAAAACATATTTTAGTTCGTGGGTCAGATCAACTTCATTGGATGTAACAAACTGCTGTAGCAGAGGGAAACAGTCTTTGCCACCATCTTCATTCATTTTTCTTCTCTATAGTAGTAATTTTTTTCTGAAGGCTGAAACCTTCTCTTTGAGTTTCAGAATGTACGTGTTGCTTCCCTGCAGAGAGGGATTCAAGGTTTCAGTTTTTCGAATAGATCGCACAGATATGCTAATTTTGACAGAAATTCGTCGTCTTTTTTTTTTTTTTTTCGAGATAAAAGTAGAGTTCCTGTCGTAATCCGAACATACGGGACAGTACAACCCCACAGGAAAACCATTGGGAGCTGTAGCTGTACAACAAAGATGTATGCTCAGATCATATATCTTCATACAGTTTTTTTAATAACTTCGCCTTCTGGTGCCTAGTTTTTTATAAAATTCGCCATTTTCAACACATTTTCCAGGACTAGGTTCAGTGGAGAACTCAGGTGCTTTGATGCAAGGACTTCTCTGTGGATTATACAGTGGGTCCACAGTGCGTCAACATCTTTGCTTCGTATGAGCGCCTCCAATTCTCCATAACAGCCGGACGTTGAGCGACCACCATCGGTACAAACGCCAATGCACTTACTCCAGTCTAAGTTGTTTTCATACATAAAAATGTCAAGGATCTCAAACAAGTCTTGCACCTTTGTACCTGTAGAGATAATTTTACAAAAGGGAAGATCTTTCACAATTTTCTCACCATCCACGAACCGCGTGTAGCAAATCAAATGAGCATCCTTGTTACCATCTGTCGCCTCATCTAGCTGTAACCCGAATTCCTTTCTTTTTATTTTTTTTTTCAGTTAGTTGATCATTAATGTCTTCAGCCATGTGTTGAATTCTACGACTGATAGAATTGTTGAATAAAGATACCTTTGAAAGCAGTCTTGCTACAGACTCACTAACTATGATGTTTACCATATTGGCTGCAGCCAGTAGGATCAGTTCTTCTGCGATGGTGTGAGGCTTTTGCACTTCGCGACTCTAAATGCCAGCTTGTAGGATACTAACAAAGCATTGCTTGGTATTGATGCTTGTTTCAAAAATGTACATTTTTATTCTTTGTGGTAAAATAATCACAGGATTTACTAGCTATGTTAGGATGATTGGTCTCTAAGTGACGTTTTAGTTTACTTGGAAGTATGTACTGTGGAGCCAACTCTTGAAGACATGATACACACTGTGACACTCTTCATGATTGGCATCTACCGAAGTAAAACCAAAATCTAGATAACTATCGTCATAATTCCGATATTTCCGTTTCTTTACAACTTTGCCACTGGTCTGTGGTTCGTTATCCTTTTCTTCACTTCCATACTTCTCATTAATGTTCAAAAATCTTTCTATTTTTATGCACAGGAACTAAAACTCAACAAAATAATTCACTGAACTTCGCTAAACTTTGCAGACACTTGATCACAACACCCTCCTGTTATTTCGATTACTGACAGACCAGGAGAGTCGACATGTATTTATATACAAAATCTAAGAAATGAGAAAGTTCGAGGGGTTACTGGGGAAGTCGAAATTACAAGTAAATAAGAACATATCTCAAAAATTCGAGAACGTCATCGAAAGGAATGTAGCGCGATCTAATGTTAAAACAGTTAACTACTTCGATGTAGTAGTTCATCTATCTATCCCATAGATGTCAATATCGCTGTGTTTCTCTTGAAAATTTGAAATATCCCGCGGCCCCCAGTTTGTTAACCATTGTTTCTTGGGCTTATGAAACTACTTGCCTTTTGTTTGTGTTTTCTTAGCGCAATTCTACATAATGGGATATCTGCGTTCAATTCATCTCGGGCAATCGAACATTTTAAAATTATAAGCCAATAAATTAATCATCAGTGATGTTTGTACTCTTTTTTTTTTCTCGATGGGGTAGAAAAGATATCAGAATAGTGTGTGTAAGAAGAATGGTTGATTTAAATTCAGCACAAAGCTACACAGTGGGTTTGGTTGTACTCTGCCCATCACGGGTATCAAAACCCGGTTTTTAGAGTTGCAAGTATGTAGACATACCATTATGCTGTAGAGTGCGTGTAATAGTTTGTTTGTTTTGTTTTGAATTTCGCGCAGTTATGTACGTTATGATATTCTAGCAATATATATAGTCTTACGTTTACTTACACCAAAATAATAAATTAAGCGATATCTGGTCGCCTATTCGTTGTTTTTATTACTAAACGAAGGAAATTATCGTAAGTTCTCTGAACGGTTTCGCGGTGATCGGTTACTGTTCCAATTAGCTTCTTTTAAACCCACTCCTAGGCTATCGGATTGAAGATACTTTTTATGGTTCCAAATAAAGAATTTGACTACCTTCTTCTTTTAAAAAAAGAAAAAAAAAAAGAAAGATAGTTGTAGTTTCACCGGAAGCTACTCAATGTTTATATACTTAACGCTCCCACGGTTAAAAGAGCTAGCATGTTATGTGACGGGGATTCGAACCCGCTTATCATAGTTCTGAGTCGAGTGCCTTAAACATCAGACTAGGCTGGAAAAAAAAGTGTTTTATGTTAGTGGGGTTTCAGTGTAGAAATAATTTTAAAATATTAAAGTCCTTATCCTGATATTTAATATTGGGTGATGTAGAATGAATTAAAAAAAACTGAAAATATTAAATCCTGGAATCTCAGATAGGATGGTGTATCTACAGACCAGTGGGGCCTGGCATGGCCAGGTGGTTAAGGCACTCGAATCGTTATTTTGTTATTTTGCCCGCTTACCTGAATACGTGTGCGCGGTTACCGCTCCTTCACGAAAATACTATTAAAATTCTGACGGTTTTCTTATAGTTGTAAACCTAATTATGAGATTGAAGTGAAAACATACTTTGCAGTTTCACATATTTACTTTATATATAGTTTAAGCGCCTGTTGGGAAAATGGAAAGCTTGACAACCGGTGTTACTATTAATCTACAATACAAACATCGGATCGATAGATCAACATCGACGAAGTCACCAACCCAAATATAAGACGTGTATGGTTTTCAAATAGAAGAGCATGACTTCCTGTAACTCTAGTAACAACTTAAGATTTAGAACAAGATACCAATACGACTGGGAAAATTACAAAAAACCCAAAGATACGTGCTTATCTACGTTATCTATGGGGTACAGTCAAACTACCCAAGATCTTGTAAAAGGTGAGGATGTTTCGTGTTGATGATCTGCAGTACGTTTGACGATAATTTGTAAATTATTGTTTAATTAATATTATGTAACAAGAATAATAATAATAAGCAATATAAACGTTAGGTTTACTGCTAGGCAAATACGGCTTTGGATGTTTTCTCGAATCTTTTTTATGGGCTACACTATTACTGTTTGCAATGTAGTCCTGTTATAAGTTCTTCAACAGATATCGGATTAGGTTTGTTTTTTGTTTTTTTTTACAGTTTGACATAACGTATAGTTCGAAAAAAAGAGAATACTTATTTCGATATTTGGGGATACGCTAGAACGTAGTAAACTCTGTGTACGAAACTTGAAAGAAATAAAATTAAAATACTACGTGAAATCAGTGATTAACATGATCACATAGTTTGGTCAGACACTTATTCCATCAATTTGATCACATAGTTAGATCAGACATTAATTAAAGCAAATGTTATGGGGTTCTGAGTGTGTTTTACTTCATTGTATTGTAATATAACCCAAATTAATTTAGTTATGTGAATAATGTTATGACATTTGAAATGATTTTGTCGAATTCATTACATGATATTAATTATTAATATTGTAAGTATTGTCTAGCACTAACAATAAATCCCTTCATCGTTTTTAATTTTAGAAACAAACTGTTTTGTGAAATGTTTAAAATCAGTAGGTTCAATAACATCATTTATTAAGTTACAGAAATAGGCCAGTGTACAGCTTACATAAAAGTGATCCCAAAAAGTACTGTAACATATTATTAAATAAACATTAAGAGAGTAATTTAGATTATGAACTAAATATTCTCTTGAAAGATTTGAAAAATAACACAAAACTGAGTGAAAACAATGTAACATTGTAGACAATTATGAAATCAACTAACATGAAAATCATTTAATAACAATATTGGCCCAACACAGCTAGGTGGTTAGGGTGCTTAACTTGCAGTCTGAGGGTTGTGGGTTTGAATCCCTGTTCCATCAAACATGTCCACTCTTACAGCCATGGTAAAATAGTAACCCAAGAGTAGGAAGTAGTTGGTGATGACTAGCTGCCTCTCCTGTAGTGTTTGATTGCTAAATTTTGGATGGTTAGTATGAATAGACGTCTTGTTGCTTTGCACAAAATTCAAACAACAAATAACAATATCAGAAAAAGGATTAAACCTAGCTAGAAGAAAGTGATAGAGGGCTCTAAGAATTTCAGCACAGTGTTTTTGGTGTTTAGTGGGTGCAGTTTTGTGTCTTGACATTTTCATTGAATTTATCAACCTCCTGAGATTGTTTTTATTCTGCATATATTTCATGTATGTTATTTTTATGATCTAACAGAGCTGATCAGTTTCTGCATTGAACAACATATTAACCAGATATGAGGTCAGCTAAGAATAAAAAAAAAAAATTAAGTTTTTATGTGTGCTTCTGTTGGCTTATCACACTTGCTATCCTAATATTTGAAAATGCTTTAACAGTTTTGTGTTGTATATTAAAATTAATTTTTTGTGCTTTGTTATTATTCATGTATTTGTAGTTATAAATCAAGCTGTGTTTTTTGTACAAATGTTATGGTATAATTTCTTTGATTTTTTTGTGTGTACTAGCTTTGATGGATAAAGCTAAGCTTTCAGTACGTATACAAGAAGGAGTAACAAAGTGTATGAAAGGTAAGTAAATGCATCTAATTTTTTGAAGTATTTTTAAAGCCATACATAAGTGTTATGGCTGAATGATAAGTTACTTGAACTTTAATGTATTAATGAAAAACTGAAATTCACAATTTAGGAACTGTTATTTGATGTAGTTGTTTATATAAGTGAAGGTCTTTTACAGTGTATGTCCTATGTATTTAAATATCTTGACTTAACTGTTTATTGCAGAATGCTCAACCTTGACATTAACTGTAAGTACACCAAACTTCAGCATATTCATTCACCTGCCCTGATTGTTGTTTTTGTTTTTTGTAAAGAACACACAAAACTTTCCAGAATGGGAATTGTTGAATTTATTTTCCATTGCAATTTTTAAGTAATGTAAAAAATCTGAATCAATTTTTCATTATTTTTAGAACTATGAACATATACATATTTTAACCTATTTACACATAAACTTGTTAGCTGATCATTCCACAAGTTTGATTGTGTTTAGACTGATTACGTTTCGTCTGTTTTATTGAATAAAAACATTTAATCAAACAATGTTACCATAACAAAATATTTTCTGTTTGATTTCTTTGATGAATTTATTTCCGTAACACTTTTATATTACTGTATTTGATAGAGAATAATTCAAAATTTGAAGCCAAAATATCTATCTTTAAATTTTCTACCTTGATTTATACAACATTTCAACACTTTTGGTGATGAAACCTTCAAGAATTTAATTGAATTTGACAAGTTTTTTTTTATTTACTTTCATACTTTCTCTGACTACAAAGAATGGACCACTGCAGGACATGCCATTTCAAGAAAACAATAAAAATCATTAACTTTACAATTTAAAAGCTAGTTTATAAGATACTTGAAATATTGTTTTACAGGTCATTCATCTTCATATATAGTGGTTTATAACATTTATATTTACATAGAATGTTTTACAAATGGATAACTGTAAACTGTGGGTCAACTTGTACACCATCAGATATACTTGCGAAGTTGAGTAGTCTTTGAATTTAGAAAAACTAGCTTTCTTGCAGTTTTAAACTTTAGATGAATTCATAAATCAAGTGAAAATTCAAATAGTTTTGCACTTGGCAGAATGATGAAATATTAAGTCACATACTAGTTGATTTATGTACATAAACAAATAGTTTCGTTTGTTTCCTAGGACAATGGATACTATAATACATATAATTAAATGTGAAATTTGGGAAAAAAGAAGACAAATTATAAACTGAGTAGTATGCAATAACAACATTTTAATAAAGACTATGCAATATTTGGAAGTGAATAATATTGTAGTTGACCATGTTTAGTGTTATAAAACTACCATGTTTTTCTACAGAGACTAAGGTATTTTGTTAAGATTGTAATGTTTGGATATGTCCAATGCTTCTTTAAATCTTAGGCTAGTCTTTTATGATATAAAAGTTATAATGTTATTTTGTGTTGTCTTAGTAGTAGTTAGAGGACAAGACATGCACAAATTTGTTATTTACAGCACACATACTGATTTCTGAGACTAACTCAGTTTGTGATTACCTTCAGTGGTGTGAAGAGTGGTAATCACTGTGTTCATTGAGCATCATTAATTATTTATTGTGCAAAAATAATTCTCCATGGGACAATGTTGAAATAAATGATTTGAAAGGGAGGTGCAAATTATGTATCAGTTATTTTTATGTGGTGGCAATTTCTATTAGTCCAGTGCTTAAGATCACAGTAAGTTGCAACAAATTTCAATGTCTAATGGGGCCTCAAGATCTGAGATGTTTACCAAACAATAAATCATTCAGGAGTGTTACAAAAAACACCAAAATAAGTGTGAGACATTAGTGATCATTGTGCTAAAGAGTTAAACTGCTGTGTAATTGTTAAAATTATTGTATTAAGCAACTAACCAAGATGATTTGTTATTGAGGGAAAGTTTGTTTGATAAAGAAGTCAAAATATGTTTTTCTGAATACATTTTTGCAAGGTATATATGAAAGATGGAAAACTGTAATTATTGTTCAGATTTTGAGTGTCAGTGTCATTTTTCTAACATCAAATATTTGTTAGAACAAGAAGCAAAGTTTGATTAGCTTTAGGGGCAATTGGATCAAATAACACGTGGATTTGCAATATGGTGCTCTTACTATTAAGCACTGTTATATTGTTAATGCAATGTAAAAAATGTTGGAACAGCAAATAATAGATGAAAAATCAAAAAGAAAAATATATTAAAGATATATTGGAGCTAATACCATGAAAGGTTTTAATGTTGCTGGATTGTCAAATGAATCATGCTTCTTTCATACATCACAGCATGTGATCATGAATGATCTGGAATCCCACTGAGCTCTAGGTAATCTTATAAGAGTCAGTAGAAAGATTCTTACACATTTTAATAACTTGTTTCCAGCATGTTCAGAATCAATGTCTACACAAGCTAGTTTAAATGTGTCTTGGAAGTAAATTGCATAAAATGTACAGACATTTAGCATATTATCATCTTTTCAACAGTGCATCACATTTTTTACATCACTGCAGCAACATGTGCTGATCATGTGACCCTCCTCTGCCAATCCCATTGTGCTCTATATACTTTTTCACTTTTCTATATAATTTTCACTTCCCTGATTGGCATGAAGGCATTTAGATGTGCATTTTCAGTTATTTTTCAAGCAAATTCTGCTACCTTATCATGTGTTTTCTTGCTAATTTTTACTTTTAGTTGGAATTATTCATTCATTTAGTGGTTTCTTTGTTATTGTTTGCTTTTTCTTTTCAAAAGTTCATATGTACTAATGAGTTAAAATTTTGTACCAATATGGACAATGCTTGTGTCACTAGTCTCCAATGTGGTGAGTTGCTGTTGTTGGCTGAGGAGAATAAGACATTAATTTGGCAGGAGTTTGACACTTTTGCTGCTCCTTCCTCCTTTCCTTATAACCATGTTTCTGAGGAATTTCTTTTTATCAGGGGAGAGGACAACTTCAACTCTGTTTTTGTTGGCCCAGCTTTTTTCAGCCAATCACATAATGCTGACAGTCAAAAGAGTCTGCTAACTACACCTTACTCACATTTTATTTATCAGGTTTGTCAAATATTACATCTCTCTTTTAGCCCTTGATCCTTCTACTTCTTCCTTACTGGGAGGAGAGCCTCATCCTGGTTATTATTATTTTCTTCCCTCCTCAGACATTCATGTTCATGCTCAATGTTTTGGTTCATTTTAATAGGTTCCATTTTGCTATGATTTGCTTTAAATTGACTAACCTTTTATGTGTTCTCTCCTCTTTACATTTGTTGTCTCAAGCCTTCCACCAGTTTCCTGATGTGTTCATAGATGATCTCTGGCTCCTCTTGTTGTCTAGTATGAATTTTGTATTGTTGAGATTTGCTTTGGAGGGATGCATTATTTGTGAGCATGTTCCTCCCCCTTTCTTCATTGAGAGTACTTTGTCAGGCTCTGTTTCTGTGTCAAATGTGTTTTTTTTTGGGGGGTCTTTCTGAGTCTTTGGAGTCCAGAGTCAGTGTAGCATGACTACATACTTCTTTGTCCTCTGTTGTTTTTCATTTGTCTTGCCCTAATGATTTTGCTCAAGCTATGCTGGTTCAAGAGCCACATGATCCTTCTTCACCCTACACTTTTCTCCACTCCCAGTGTTCCCCTTTTTTATACTTTTTCTTCTTATTCACGTTCCTTTCAGACTCAATGTTTTTTGGTGGTGGGATGTCTTTCTGTGGACAGGTGGGAGCCAGGTCACAACTCTAGCAACCCTTCACAATGGATCCATGGTATTATGGATTCAGTTAGAGGGTATATGGATTAAATTCTGGTTTCCACCTCCCAAAGATCATGTCTTGTCTAATTGTTTAAAAGAATAAGTTCTCAATCCTCTTCACAAGGGCATTGTTAAACATAATGCTTGTTCACCTGGGATTTTACTCTTGTCTGTTTGCTGTAATTTTTTTGGTCTTTGGACTCATTATTATGGGGACTACTGGTTCCTTGTTGCCACTTCCCAAGCCCAATCTCCCAGTCACACCATTTTCGCTCTTTGTGAGTCTGTTTGGGTGGAATTTCTTATCAAAGTGGAAAAGTCCTTTCTCATTCCCATTCAATACCTTATTAATTTGGGGATCCTCTTCAATTCTCACCTTGGTCAGGCCCAGCCTTTTCCACTTGAGCTCTGTGATATGGAACAAGCAGTCACTTGGGCACCATCTTTACCTTTTCTTCCTGATCAAGATATTTCTTTTGTGGATGTAGGCCTCCCTCAAAGCTCTCATCATCGTAGGACAAGCACACATGCATTCCCTTCAGTGGACATTTCTTGACCAGTGGAACTTCTTGTGATTCCTTGGTTCATCCTATTATCCTTGCCTCAGAGGTCATGGATGACCTTGTTTGTGGCTTGACAGGGCTCTTACCAAGGTGGAGATTCCCTTTCCTTCATCTCATCCTGACTTGCATCTGCTCACAGAAGATTCTTTAGTGGGCTGGAAGGCTTCTCTCAACTGTCAGATGATTTTGGGTCAGTAGTCCATTAAAGAATCTATTTACCATATCAACTGTTTGGAGATATTGGTGGCATGTCAGGCTCTTGATTATTTCTTCCCACTTTTACAAGAGAAGCTGGTTATGATTCTTTATTATAATTAAACTAATATAAGCTTATTACCAAACAAAGGAATACCTAATCCTGGATCCTGTGTTTTCTCACACTCAACTTCTTATACTGAGCCCTCTTGGTATGCCATGTTTCAAGTGTTTAGAACCTGACTGCAAAACATCTATCCTGTACCAACCAAAGGTTTTTGGTGGGTGTGTTCTCACCTGGGTATGCCTCATATCAATGTGTTTGCAACACATTTGAATGTCAAACTTCCTTCCTTTTGGTCTCCTGTCCCATGCCCCTCAGCTCTGGGGGAAGATGTATTCAGCAGGATTGGAAGGACCTTCATCTCTATGTTTATCTTCCAGTCAGACTCTTCTCCAAGGTTATTTCTCTTGTACAGACCACTTTTTGCTGTGTGTTGCTAGTTGCTGCATATTGGCCTGCTCAGTTGTGGTTTCCTCTACTTTGCTCTCTACTACAGCAGCAACCACTTCTCTTACCTCCATCTAGTACACTATTGGCAGATGTGTTTCATCAAGATGTCTCCAAACTCCATGCATGGCTTGTATCTGGCCCATTGCCTCTTCTCAGGGACTCACTACCCATTTAGCTTCTTTTCTTAGTCATTCCATTTGTTTTTTCTCATTGTCCATGTATTAGTGTCATTGGTCTTCCTTTCACCAGTAGTCTATTTTCCAGGGATTCTGTCCATTGGTTCCTCATTTATCCAGGTTCTTTACCTGGTCATTTAACCCTTTTGCAGTGAGTCACTGTTGACTTATATTCAAAATTTTATTGAACTGCTATTTCATAATATATGAAATATATATGTCTAAAAGTTTGGAATCAAATTTTAAATTATAATTCAAACTTTAATGTTATGTATGAGTTAATTTCTTAATTTAAAAGTAAATTTTAAGAGAATATATATAAATATAGATTTTAATGAGTCATGTGTTACTTGATTGCAGTACTGTTTAAAATTATATATTTGTGATGTCAAAATACTAAATCTATAGTTTTGTACAAATTAAGAACTAAAATTACTAATATTATCAAGCTAGATTTTATTTTGCTGAGATATGGCTTATGTACCAAATTATACACACTGTTTTTGAAAATGGTCCCTTATATTCACTTTCTTCAATATATGACATGTGAATAACCCATTAACAACTTAGAATATACCAAGAGTAGTTTTCTCGGCCATTTTATTCTGTGGAAAGGCTACCATGTTCTTTCAATCCAAGATTACAAGGAGGTAGGCTGCATCTTTATCTGCTCAAAGTTTCATATTTTTGAAAATGTCTGTAGATCTTAGTTGATGAGCTTAATAAATTATAGTGAAATTCTATGGTATCAATGTAGTTATTTATAATTTTTTGGTCATTTAACTGTTTTGTCAACCTATGTCTAGCAGCGACTGAGTACAAAGTGATTGTTTGCTTTACTTCTTGATTTATTATTCTATATTTTAAGAATAATAAGTTTAATAATTTATTTCTAAATAGTAATAATCAATATACTTTATATTTAATGTATAATAATTGAAATGTGACTGTATATTACAAAATGCTAGTCCACTAAAACACAGCCATGACAGGGAAGACTAAAGGTCAGTTTTATTACTGGATACAAAACACGAGTGCATGTGCACTGCATCAGTGCAAATTATGTAATGTTAGCTAGTCATGACTGGAAAGTCAATATAATAACAAATAATAAATATGTAGCTTTATGAAACTTAAGTTACTTAAACTAAACATTTCTATTTTCATATTTTAATATGTAGTCATTATAAATGAAAAAAGCATCATTTATATTAAATTTCCTGACTTTTTTATGATGGTTACAAGGTTGGTCAAGTAACAGACCCCACATAATTAAGAGTATAGAAAATGACATAAAATATAAAGTCTTACTGAAAACAAATGTTTGGAATGTAATTAGGAGGTTTTAGAGATTACACAAATAATATCTGATATTTTTGGGACAAAGAATAGTTTTTTAATCATAACATGAAATCAATTTGCACTCAGGCTAGTAATGAAACACACTATTTTCACAAACAAATCTTTTGTAAAAATATTTAATTAAAAATATGACTTTTTTGTACACAAAAGTTTACCAAATTTTATGAAGATACACAAGGTGTATCAGAAGTTATAGTGCAAAATTCTAGTAACCTTTACAAAAGTTTACCAAATTTTATGAAGATACACAAGGTGTATCAGAAGTTATAGTGCAAATGTGTAGATGAACTCATATATTATACCAAGCCTGCAGCAAAAGGTTTAATCAAGGGTCATCTCTGTTCAGTATTTCTAGTTATCATGCTGCTCTCTCCCAAACCTTTCACTTCTCTTGTTTTCATTGATCCTTATCCTTCCCTGTTATTCTGTCCTATCCATTTAGGCTTCCAAATTGAGATCTCACTGTCATTCTTCATGGTCTTGCTCATTCTCATTTTGAACCTGTTGCTATATATTCTTTGTACCACCTTTTCCTTAAGATCTTAGTGGTTGTCCTTATTCTGATATTTATACTATTAATGTTTCCAACACTCTTTAACATGCTTTTTATGTTCTCCTTTATCACAATCATTCCTTCTTTCCCAAGACATCTGTAGTTTGTGAGGGTAGTTTTTCCTTTTCTCCTACTTCCCTGCTTTTTATTTTCCATTAATACATTTGTTCCAATCGTGATCATCTTCTTTGTCCCATCAATTCCCTTTGCTGTTACATGTCTTGAACTGAATATTTTAGGGGTTCCTATTCTTGCCTTTTCATACATTGGACTTCCTCTGTTTCCCATGATCTTTTTCCTGTTCCTTTACTGGCTAGCTTCAGCAACTCATCCTTCTAGCTTATTCAGATTTGTTGATGGAAGATCATTGGTTGTTTAATGTATCATTGCACAAGATACACCTTGTTACTCTGTCTTTAGCTTCTTTGATATGCTGCCCTTTGGAGTAGATTATACAAGCAGGCATGTGGACAGCTTTCAGTATTGATGTATCCTCCTTTGTTGGGTGTCGTCTACTACCTGCAGCAATTCTCCACACATCTGTTCAACTTTAAATAGAGTAAGTTGACATTTTGTTTTACTTGTACATCCTTTTTTACCCTTTTCTTTACAGTTGCTTTCCCTAGCATTTCTTGATCACACCTGGTGGCAGGTGTCACCTCATCAGATATGCTGAAGCTTTTAATTTTAGCACTGACTTCATTTCTAATGCTCACTGTAGAAATAATGTTTCTACAATAAGATGTTTCTGTAAGACCATTTGACACATATATACCTGTATATCACATTTTTTAAAAATCTACCTGTCTATCTTTATATATATACACATATATCCTGATGATCATCACACAAGGGCTTTATGAGTAAAGCAGAAAGGGATTTTTGTCAATCCCTACCTACCTGTGATTCTTATAGTCCAGGTCTTTCTGCTTTTTAAAATATGGAAATGCAGCCATCCCTTGTACTGTCTCTGGTGGGCCATTCCTCTGAACCCCTCTCTATAGTAGAACACAGGGATCCTTACCACTTCCAGTTTCAGGAGTGGCAGACTATGGAGGTTTCCTCATAAGTGGATTTTGTACAATAATATATTCTTACAATCATATTCATTTCTTGATCAGAAGATAGCTGTCTTTATATTGCCTGTTATACATACATTATGGCGTATCTATTATGCAAAGTACTTTCATTTGATGTTTTCTGCCCAGATGGTCCACACTTGTCATAATCCAATGTGTACCAAGGGTTTTCCCATGCTGTTGTTGCCTGGGTGCACCTCACATGGCTATCTTAATATTAATCCAAGATATTTCCTCTGGATGTTTTTGGCCAAGCACACTACTGCATTTGTTGATTTTACAAACTTGTACAAGTGCTTCCATGTTGTTTTTATCCTTGGATTTTATTTATCATAATACATTGTATCCCAAGGTGCTTCCTCTGGAATGTTTTCTGTCTGGATGGACAGTACTTGGCCTATACATGTACAGTCCTCTAGCTTTAGCCACATATTTTCTTTTCCACCCAATGTGTCTTGTCTTCTTTACTGGGCATACCTGTTTCAGAAGTAGTGCTATACCCTACAGGTGTGACTCATATTTTAACTGTGGCAGATTTGCATTTTTCATTGCTTTCACTCTGTGCTTGATAATTTGTTTTTACACTTTCACTGGCTCCTTGACCTTTCCATTGTGAGATTCTAGCTATGGCAGAACAGAGGTAGTATCATTTTGGAAGTTAACATTTTCTATCACTGAAAGTATATTTCCAGTAGGTACTTATCTCTGTTCACCCATTTTCCTGCCTTCCTTTCCACTAATTTGTGAATGGTTTTGGGTTTGTATAGGCCAATTTTTGAAAGTGCAGAATGTGCTGCAATGGTAAAGGTAGCTATAGAGGATGCAGTTGGATTGGTGGAAGGTGGTCAGATGCTCAGCACGTGTTGCTGCAATAGTGAAAATAATATAGGGGTATAAAAGGCTGGTGTGCTGTTGAAAAGATTTAGCACTTCGTATAGGGCAAATGAAGGTTGAGATAGGTTTTGGTGAAAGAGGTAAGTATGTATTGGAAATACATTTTCAGTGTCAGAAAATGTTAACTTTTGTTTCAAAAGCCTAACAGTGGTCTCTGTTGGAGACATTTTGAAATTGTTTCATCTTTTGAAGAAATTAATAAACACTGAACTCACACCATAATTTTACAAGTTGTCCCAACTGTGCCTACTCTTCATTCTATTTGTCAAAGAATAACACAAGTTACTTTTGACTGGGAAGAATAAAATCATCTCTGAGAAAAGGGCTTAAAATTAGATTTACTGGAATACACAGTAATTCAAATTTATCCTAAGCAAGTTTTTTTTAATATACTAGCTGTAAAATATCATATTCAAAGAGCAACAGAATCAAGCATTGAAACAGTTTGATGGAGAAAATACTAACATTGTCAATTCCACAACCAATTCTGATTGATGAAAATTATACAAAAGGAAGTTACATAGATTACTACACCATTAGCAACACTTCCTTTAAAGGTTTATGACATGAGATTCATGACTCATTCTGATATTAAAGTCAAATACCTTCAACCACCTATTGCTTTAATTATATTCTTTAAACAGTCATGATAAAAAAATGTACTGTTAACAGGGAATTTAATTTTCATTTATCTTTACTACTACAAATTAACAATCTAATGTTATTGTGATGCAAACTGAACAATTGGCATGAAGATTCTTGGAATGTCCATCCAGCAATGTGTATGGTTAGTACATGTTCTCAGAACCTGGTAATGCTTCATGAAACATTGAAAACCACTTACTTCCACAAAATGCAGAAATTCCACAGTTTTTTTATTGTAAAGTACCTTTAATAAAGTGTCAGTGATAAGTTTTGTGTTATATACTTATGTGTTTGTAATTTTACAAAGAGTGCAAACAAAAATATCCAGCCTATTGAATATCTCTTCTGATATCTGATTGATAAATGTATATTCACAAGAAAATAACATCTTATGATGCATATTAAAAATGTAAGAGTTGCCTATCACTAAATCTTTTAAGTAATTCTTGCACTTTATCAAGACAAGTGGAGGGTTTACATTCATTAATCCCTTCCATCATGTCATCCAACTCTCCTTTATTTCTCTCCTTTTTATATGTTTCTACTGTTACCAATTGTAAAGCAACTTAGTGCCACTGGTATTCTCTTCCCTGGCCATTTTCCTTTTCTTTTTCTAGTTCTTATGGACATCTTCCCAGTCTTTCTCATCAGACTTGCTTCTTGTCCAGTTCCTCTTCTGGACTGGAACCTTTTTAGATCTCCCCTATCTTCTGTTTGAATTTTTGGCAATGTGTTCCTTGTACAATCTTTCTCTAAATATGTATTTTCTTTTTCTTCTCACTTGTGGGAGATGCTGCTCCAACATTCTTTATCACAGGGATTTGTTTTTTTTTCCAGACTGCTGCTTCCTTCTGAGATAATTGTCTCCTTCTGCCTTTGTGAGCAGTATGTTATTTTACTTATTCTGCTCCCTTTCAAAGTAGTCAACATCACTTTTTCTTGTTGTGGAATTCACTTTCTTCTCATGACTTATCTTCTTCCATGTTTATATTTCCATGGGAAATAGTGTCTTTCATCTTTTTAATGTCACCTCTTACTAAGTTTATCATCTCAAAGCTTCTTTATCCTCTAGTTGCAATATCCCCTGAATGATTTCTTGCAGGTGAGGATGTAGACAGCCTGTAACACATTTCTGCCCTGTTAGTTATACCACATTGCAGTTTTATCTCTCTCTGGATTTTGTTTCTATCCATTCACCATTCTACAATCTTCCTGAAGTCTCTGTGAAGGTAAGTTGCTGATTATTTATTTATAGTTCCTTCATTTATAATATCTATATTATAGTGGGAAATTACAAAGTGCTGAGCCTGTTTGCCCCTTCTCAGTGCCCACTGTTAAGAGTGTTTTCCACAAGACTGCTTCCATGGTATATATGTATATTTCACCTTTCAGGCCATACTTCAAGAGGGAACTGAAAACACCATGTGTGACTGTACTCGCACCTGGCTAGTACCTGTTGTCCCTATTCACAGTAAACACATTGCATAGTTATTACTGTGGGACATTATTAAGTTAATAAAAAACTTCTGTCTCATCCACACTACTCTGGTGGTCTTTCCTACACAAATTAGTCCCTCTATTTTTTCTTCCAGTAGAGTAAAGGCAGTGGCATGAGGTAATAAGCTTATTTTTCTTCAGAGTGGCAAATATGTATCTGAAATATATGTATGGGTTAAAAAAAAGTTATCTTTGGAATTTTCAAATGTAAGTGGATTTAACCACATAAATACATTACAAGACATACATTACTGATAGCTGAATTTGTTTGATAATTTTTGTGATGTTTACTAAAAAAAGAACAATTAATGTTATTATTACTGTACACCAATAAAGCTGTTTCTTAATTGACCTTCTGTGTATTTTAGACTGTGATTTGTTATTTATAGCTTACTATTTACTTGTACCTGTAAGAGGTTTAATTCTACTAGTAAATGATACAAAAATTTCAAATGTTTAGCTGCTGAAAGGTTTCTAATATGCAGCCAAACAGAATGTCTGATATAACAGACAGTTATACTACATGGATACCAGCTACTAACCAAATAGCATGAATTTACTATTGTCCTTTATATTTATCAGAATGGTTAAAGTTTATGTTAACATGACATTTATACATTTAAAAAACTCTATTGTTAGTAATATTGCCTAATGACTATTTGGTAGGCCACTGTCCAGCTTTCTAAATTCATAACACAATCCTGATACATACATGTAGCAGTTTTGGTACCTTTGTATCCATGTTAGTGGTCTTAAAGGATATCTTAGGTATTAATTAAAACTTACCATACAACTATTAAATTAAAATTATTTTGTTATCTATCATGAGAGGACATACTTTCATTTATGAGATTAATATAAATTGCCCAATTGCCTTCTAGCTTGTATCATATGATACAACATAAGATCACTTTCTGTAATTAATCAATATTTTACAGACTCTTTTCTAGTTTAGTGTTTCCACAAAATCTTGAACCATATTTCAAAACCTTTTTGAGTCTCTGACTTCAACTTGTTTTGCATCATTTTTAATGACATAAAACTTTCTTATATCTGATTTGTGTGTTTCACCTTTCATCATGTAACCTTCTGTTGCTTGTACAATGTACATGTACTTCTACTCACATGTGTTTATGAGGCCAAATTTAATGTTTTTTTTTGTATAAAAATTATTTTTTAATAAAAGTTGTGTCCTTCTTTGGTAAAGTATGTTAAATAAATTTGGAATTTGTCAAAAACATTAGTTTATTATGATGTACATTACTGAAAGAAATATTTTATATATCACATTATATTTCTGAAACCTTATCTAAGTAAGTGAAATGAACAGTTTATCAGATAACATGTAAAACATGCTTTATAATTTTATTTTAGATGGTGGGAGTTTATTTTGTGCTAATCTTCAAGAACATAATTTGTCAAGACGTAAAAGAAACAAGAACATAGTGATTCAAACACCTAAAGACTGTTTATGTAACACTATCAGTTGTGGACTGAGATATAAAAAAGCAATTGAAGAATCCGGTGCATATAAAAGAGAAAAATTTAAACCAAGTCCATCCCTAGGTAAGTTGTTTATTATTCTCTCTCTTTAAAGAGAAAGCATTCTAAATTAAAGAATATTATAGTGTAAAATGTATTAGTTTTTGTGAAGTATATTTATATTATCTTAGTTGTAGTAACATTCTGTAGGACACTTAAAAGAAATTTACAGTAGAAAAACTAATCTGCAATGATACTTTTGTCTTTTTTCTTTCTTGCTTGTTTTACTTTATGAAGGATCATTATTGAAAGATTTCTTATCTTCATTAATGATATTACAGTTTTCAGAATAATATGTAATCTATGTTCAATGCAAGATTGTTTATGTTTCTAGACATAAGTTTAACAGTGTTAAAATCTGTTAACAGAATGATTAAAAGTATTTTAATGAATGATATTTTAAATATAATGGCACAGTTTCAATTTATTGCAGCTGAAAGAACTAGTTTTACTATCAAAGAATATATCATTATATTGATATTTAAATTTTTTCCACATTTTCTTGTAAGTACTTTGCTGGTGAACACGCTGTATGGTCCAAAAGAATCACTTTATTTGCCATGAAAAAGTCCTTTGTCCTGCAGGCATTGTGTATTGCAGCATTGTCCTGCTGAAAGATCCAGTCATTTCCACACAAGTGAGGGCCTTCAGTCAATAAGGATGCTCTCTCCAACATGTCAGTGTAGCCAGCTGCTGTTTGATACCCCTGTATTACCTGAAGCTCCATTGTTCCATGGGAGGAGAAGACACCCCAGATCATGATGGAACCTCCTCCACTGTGTCATGTAGAAAATATCTCTGGTGGGACATCCTTATTGTGCCAGTAACGTTGGAAGCCATCTGGACCATCCAGGTTAATTTTTTTCTTATCAGAGAACAAAACCTTCTTCCACTTTTCTACATCCCATGTTTGGTGCTTGTCAGCAAAGTTTAACCGAGTTGTTTCGTGGTGTGGAAGGAGGCATGACCTTTGAAGATGTTTATGGTTTTTAAAGCCTTTCTCTCATAGATGCCATCCTATTGTTCTTGAGCTGCATTCTGCGTCCGTAAGGGCCTTAATCTGGTTCAACGATTGGCTAGTATATTGCCAGACAACCCGTCGAATCCTCCTGCTCAACGCTGGCAAAATTTTCTTGGACCGACCACTTGAAATTCTCATTCTGTATCTCTCAGGGTCGTTTAAGAAATTTGCAACAGCAGTTTTACTACGCCCAATCTTACCAACGATGGCATGTTGAGAGACACCTTGCTTTTGCAGCTCAACAATTCCGCCACTTTCAAACTCTGTCAACGTTTTAGCCTTTTTCATGTTTTGTAACCTGATTTGTAACACAGGAGATGTCATTGGGAGATGTTGACAATGCTAATGCTTGAACACAAATGACTAAATTTCATGACATGTTTACCAATTAATGCTTCGTTTCAGTATGGTCTTAAACTTTTGACCAGCTAGTATTTAGGCTAATTTCATAGTGTTCACATTTTCCCTGTTAAATGCTAAAAAAGTTTTTTATCTTTATTTTCCCTTTTCTTATTTTCGTCTTTCGAAGCTCTACTCAAATAAGTGGTTGAGTCTAACAACGCAAAGTGCATATTTTTTCTTTATGTTCATTGGCCCTAAGATTTTGGCCAGCAGTGTAATATGTATGCTGATGGGTAGGGACTCTGAGTTGCTAACACTTTTCTCTTCAGAAGGCCGTAGATGCTACTCATAAAATGTTCTTTAAATTGGAATTTTATGAAATATTACCAGTTGTCATCAATTAGATAGAAAACTGTTATGTTCCTTTCAAATAGAGAGTGGTCAAGAATGATCATTTTTCTGATTTGATGAGCTGTTTCAACAAAATTTTGCAGAGAAGTGTTCCATCAAAATATTTTCAAGAGTTATTTGGTATATTTTGTAATCTGAGAGATCTTTTATCACTTTTATATTCTCATTGCAAAATTTTTTTATGCACTGTTTATATTTAGTTTGAGATATATGTTGTTAACTACCTCCTTATGCATGTAATTATTAATTGTACTATACCTGATAATTTTCATCTTTCTGAATAATCAAAAACATTCACTTTTCATGCATTCTCATTCTCTTTGTAAAAATAGTTTTAAATATATTAGTAGAGTGACTTATCTAGATTAAACCTGTTTAGTAATACATACGTAATTGATATTTAATGTTTTATATTTTACAGATATTGACATTTTGTTTCAGTATAAATTATATTAGTTACATTTGAATTGTTTGATTATTTTAGATAAAGTTCATTTTCTTTCTTATGCATAAGTAAATGATGTTTGTTAATGTACTTTACTTACACTTGGTTGAAAAATCTACAAAATATAATTTTACCACTATCATCACAAATGTAGTCAAATTTTTGTATGCAGTGAGACCACCTAAAGAAAAAGAAAGATTTCAGAATCTTATGGCTTATGGCACAGAACAAGAACTTGACAAAAATCCAAATAGTTTAGAATTGGAAACAATGGAAGGAAGAGCAAATATTAAAGAAGACATATTTGATGAAGGTAATTCAAATGTATATTATCATTTCTAGATTTCATTATTCTATGAAGTTTAAATACATTGTATTAAAATAATTTTTTGACCCTGGTTGATCAATATTCCTTTTTATTTATAATGTTATTAAAGTATAAAGGTTGTTTGTGTCATAGGAATTTTAGATTTTAAGTCCCAGTCATTGTGATCCAAGTTTATGAACATTTTGCATAAGAAAATCACTTTTATGTATTCTCTTCAAAAGTAATAATCTTTTATTAGTATCATACTATCTATGAAATGGGAAACAATGTAAATATTTAGTTCTTGTATATTCTGTTTGTCCACGATTTTGTATCTGCTGTAGGTGTCATGTGACTTGCTGACTTACATATTCAAAATTGTTTTTTATTTGTAATAAGTAATTCCTGAACTAGTTCTACCAGTGTGAGCAGTTTTCAGAAGGATTCTTAATCAATAAACTGAAGTGAAATTGTTTCGTAGTCAAGGAACAAATTATTTTATTTTTTATCATGTAATGATGAACAGATAAAACATTATCATAACAAAATCTCCAGGATCCATATGTTTAAAAAAACAAGAACCATTTTGGAATTAAAGCAGTTTTATTTTTTTTAAATATTGCCACACATAACCTTTCCATAAATACTGACAGTCAACATCAATTATAAACAGTTAGGTACTACTTGTTAACCTGAAACTCAAGTTAAGAAATCACACTTGAGACACTGTACAGGAAGCTGTCCTTAAGAGCTTGTACTGAATATTATAAACATTCTGTGTCTATACAGTGAAGTAACAAGCAACACTTACTCATTTAAACTACAAGTAGAACACCTGATTCAAAATATACATAGAAAAGTTAATGTAATAAAGCAGAACTAAGCAATTTCATAAAGTATTAGAAGTATGGAAAATGTTAAATATGGCGAACATTATATTGGGAAGCTTTTTTTTTTAATCCAATCCATTTCATATAATGGGTATTAATTATAAAACAAAAACTTACAAGTGTGATGTTTATAACAATTTTTCTCACTGTGCTTGTAATCATTGCAGTCACAAGTTTCATTAAATAGTCAAGGCAGTAATTTGTCAAGGTTAGTACTCATGGTAGGACCAATTAAATACAAGCTATGTTTAATTTTTTTCCCAATATTAAATTTAAATAAAGAACTTGTACAAGTCAAACAACTTTATGTTTACAAAGTACTGAGACACAAAATTCCATCAAGCTTTTAAAAAAACTATTATTTCTGTTCAGCTTTCATTGTGTGAAGTTACACAATTTCTGAAACATGATGCTGAGTTTTTTTATACCCTTATAATTGATTTTCTCTTCAAGCATTTGCTAATTTGATTGAAAGTTCTTTCCTTTGTTATTATAACCACAGTCATGCATTTTGTAACTTTGATCATAACACATTTCTTGGTGGGTATCTCATTATGGTTGTCCATATTACTTCTAAAGAAAGGGAGAAAGTTTGCTTATATAGAAAATGGTTTTCTTCATGCTTGCATACTCAATGTAGGCCTTAGTATGTGAAAATGTTGCTGAACTGTCATGTAATGATAAAAATCTGTTTACAATTGATGCTTCATGAGTTATGCTTAAATATTCACTTAATAGTTTAACAGTAATAAAAATCATCCTTGGAAATTTGTCATTTTAATACAATACATCTCTGGATATGAAATAAAATGCAAATGGCATACATTGTTTTACTGTTAAGCACAAATTTAGATAAGTTCTCTCCTATAGAGTGACCATAAACCTGAAAAAAAAGGAAAATCTGAAAGTGAAGTTAAAACAATGGAAAATTGTACCTCTTCCCTTTCACCTTAAAACTTGCACATACACACAAACTGTGCTTTGTAGATACCCTTGGTTAGTCACTCCATTTTATATTATAATAATTAGGTCTGATGTTTTATAGCTGGTAATATGTTTTTGATCAAATATTTTATTAAATAGGAAATAGAAAATTTTATTGTCTTCCATTAAGTTTCAGTGTCGTTGATTTTTCTCTGTAGTAAATTTGTCTTAAGAAAAAAATACATTCTGGAGTTTGTTATACTTCCAAACCAGATTAGAAGTAAATGTGTTGTTAATTCAAACCTGCTTTCATACTTTTACATGTGTATGTAGACAGGTCTGAAAAATCTGAAATATTACCAGGAACATTGGCAAAAATATTTGAGATAGACTGTAACTGCTTTTTTTATATTAACCCTTTTGTGACAGGCCATAGGTCACAAGCCATGTCATCATGTTTGTTGACTTGCATTCACAATTTTATTGAACTACTATTTTATGAACTTATGTCAATAAGTTTGGAATCAAACTGTATAATCCAAACTTTAATATCATATGCAAGTTAATTTAAAAGTAAATATTCAAATAACACATCTAATATATAGATTTTAGTGAGTCATATGGTGCCTTGAAGGCAGCACTATTTAAAATTAGATGCTTGTGAGGTCGAAATACCAGGTCTTTGGTTTGTACAAGTTAAGAACTCAAAATTAATAATAATGACATGATAGAATATAAAATAAGAACCTCACATCTTTTTTATTTTGCTGAGATATGACTTATGTACTGAATCAAATAGAGTGGTCCCATTTCAACTCCTTTCATTTTTTCAGACAGTCCCTTCTACACTCTTACAACAGTAAATGACAATTAACAGTTTAGAATATACTCAGAGTGGTTTTCTCAGCCACTTTAATCAGTGGAAAGGCCACCACATTCTTTTGATCTAAGATTACAAGGAGGTAGGTTGTGTCTTTATCTGCTCAAAGTTTCATATTTTTGAAAATCTAAATACATCTTAGTTACTAAGCTTAATAAATTATGGTGGAATTCTGTGGTATCAGTGTAGTTATTTATGATTTTTTTAATAATTCAACTGTATATATAAAACCTAAAAAAACTTTTGTTTGATATCCTCCATGTGCAAAATTTTAAAAGGTTTAGCAACCTATGTTCAGCAGCAACTGAGTATAAAGATCATAGCAAGAAGAGGTAATTGTTTGCTATACTTCTTGATTTATTATTCCATATTTTAAGAAAAATAAGTTTAATAATTTATTTCTTAGTAGTAATAATAATATATAAATATATATATACATATATAATGTATAATATTTGAAATGTGACTGTATATTACAAAATGCTAGTCCACTAAAGCTCAGTCAAGATAGGGAAGACTAAAGGTCAGTTTTATATTACTGGATACATAACATGAGTGCAGGTGCACTGCATCAATGAAAGCTATGTAATGTTAGCTCGGCATGACTGGAAGGTCAATATAATAAATATATATGTATGTAAATATATACCATTATGGGATTTAAGCTACTTACACTAAACATTTGTATTTCTGTGTTATATATGTAATCATTCTAACACAAAAGAACATAATTTATATTTATTTCCTAATTTTTTTGTTATGATGGTTACAAGGTTAGTTATGTGACAGACCCCACATAGTTAGAGTATAGAAAATGACACAAAATATAAAGTCTTACTGAAAACAAACGTTTGAAGTGTATTTAGGAAGCTTTAGAGATTACAGAGATGATAGTTGATATTTTTGGGATAAAGAATAGTTTTTTAATCATAACATGAAATCACGTTGCACTCAGACTACTAACAAAACAGACAACTTTCACAAACAAATCTTTAGTCAAAAAATACCTCATTAAAAAATTTGACTTTTTGTGTACAAAATACTAAAAGTCTACCAAATTTTGTGAAGATACACTTGCTGTAACAAAAGTTATAGCATAAATCTAAAGATGAACTTGTATATATTACACTGAGTCCATATAGTGAAAGGGTTAAAACACTCTCATAAATATAACTGTCATTCAAATTTATCATGTTTAACTATACTTGTTTTGTGACCATGGTAAAATTTTCATGAAGATGTTTTGAATGTGTCAAGGGATGAGTAGATATTAAGAAATAAACTAATTTCCTGAAGAGCTGACAACATTTTGTTTGAATATCACTACTGCATTCATAACAGCATGCATAGATGGTATCGTAACTTTCTTGAGAACTTAAAAATACTTGTTTGAGAATGTATATTGTATCATCTTTTAAGCATGAAGGTACAGATCTTTAGTCATTGTCACAGACACTTTGTGTTGCTCAATGACCCTGTTCACTGTTTGAGTGGTTGAATTTTCTCTGGTTAGTTCATCATGAATATGTTTAGAAAGTTCAAGTGTTAAAAATTTGCTGCACACAGTGAATGTTTAGTCACACCAAGTAATTGTTATCAACTTTCATAATGCAATGTTTAGGTTATATCTTAAAAATTGAAGCTCCTGTCACTTGGATCATACTGATTTGATTAACTCATTTAAAGAATTTTTTATAATTTGATACATTATTAGATATCCTACATTATAGGTTTTTATTTTCTAATCCCCACATACTTAGCTTTTGACAATCTTCTAAAATATTTTTTACCATGTGATCAGTGTTTAGTATTTTACATCCCATATTATGCTAACATACCAGCTTTTAGTTCATTACTGATGTGGGAAACTGTTACACACTAGTAAGGGTGATTTTTCTTACCTGTTGGAGACACTTAAGCAGAGGATAACAAGACATCCCAATGTTTTGAACCTTATCCACCCAGATCCTATTGTTTTTGTTTTTCATATTTGTTTGTGATCTGCAACATGTTTAGACTTGTGTTCAGTACTTTAAGCCTTTGACAACTGTGAATTAACAGATATGACTTTTTTTTTAACTGAGCAGGTATATTATCACACAGCTCAAAATAACTTAACATAGCCTTTGCTGCCTCTTCTGAAAGTGACTATAAAGCAAGCTGCAGCAGACAACATTGTTACTATTTCACATGTCATCAAACATGTAGATGACTTTCCACTGTGGAAACAGAGCAATTGGATGCAAATAGCAGGCAATGTTTATGACTAATTTTTGATATTAGTATTGTAAAGCATTTTTAAAATAACTCGAGAATTAGTACAAGGGACAGTTGGTCAGAAGTTTGACAAACTCTTGGCCCCAGGAGGTGATGATATTTATTGTCTGTATGATTCATGTTTTTAGATCTGAGGATTTGATTTTGCCATATTTTTATTATTTGAAAATCTATTCATGATACTTTTCTCAAATAGTAATGAACTTGTTGAAATGATGTTCACTATATCCTCACTGATGGGATTTCATATCCCATGAAAAATGTATGATTAAGACGTTGGCATTGATGAAGTAAAGTATCTAACTCATTTTTGTTCGAGATGTCAAACTGATAACAATTCTTATTTTCTTTTGTATTTCCTTTGAATGTTGATCAAACAAATGTAGAATTGAAGCTCTTATCTTCTCTGTCTATCTCTTTACTTGTTCAAATTCTAGAGATGAAGGGAGATACTTTTTAATCTTTTTATTTGGATATTTTAATTAGCTTAGCATATTACTTTTGTTATCTTATTGGTTTTCACTTCATTCATAATTTATGTACCGATTTTCTGTCATAAACAATTTTTTTTTTCTTTTAATCAGAATAGAATCTGCAATTGTTACAGATTTTCATTCTGGTATTTTTCTTTCTCACTAACATGTACTGACATCTGAAAGTATTGAGATGTCCATAATTGAACTAGAATTGTGGGAAGTACACATCATATACTGTCATGTGCTATTTTTATAAACTACTATTAACACTTCATAGTTTCTTAACAAAAGCAGTTTTTGGACAAATCCAAATATAATTTGTGGCTGATTTTCATAAAGAGTTTGCTGTTGTTTAATATCAAACATGCAATTTTATTTTCACGATATAAATAAGAATAGAATAAGGAATTGTTTCTCTTGTACATTAAAATCTGTTGAAACTGCTACAGATTTATGGATAAAAAACAGCATACAACTATTTCAGTATGTTCAATATGAATACAGCATTAATATTAAAATAAATAGAAAGATTATGATATTACTAAGTTATCCCTACAATAAGGGTGATAGTGTAGTACAGGAAAATAAAAACAAGTTACATCAAGTAATTTATATAGATGCTATTATTAGTGTTGTGAATCAGGTACTATATGCATGATTGAGGCAACTCAGAATATTTTCTAAACTCAGTGAGTTTTTTGTGAACATGTTAACAGATTCATTTCATTCTTTTGATACAAACATTTCTTAAAATAAAAAATATCACAACAGATGTTGTTTTATTTTTAAAAATCATTAAAACTACTGGGCATAACTTGGGACTAGCACAGAGATGATAATTTCATTTGAAGAAATGTTGCAACTCTTCATCTGACAATAGCAAATGTGGTAAATACATACTGTCATTCATTTTAGTATTGTGTAAAGGTGGTATGTTTTTCATGAACAAAACAAAATTATATTAATTTTATTAACATTTTATATATTTGTTAACTAAAAAATAGGATTTTACCAATAAAATAATGTGATTTTCAATTTTAAGTAATTAGTCATGAGATAAATTCTAGGAATATTTTGAAGAACAAATAATACACCAAAATTATATAGTGTGATAAGTGTTTTACTTAATAAACTTAATATGTCAACTTGCCACTGAATAATGAGTGTAGTATTTTCAGGTTTCTTAGTTATTGGACAGTAGAATGGTGTGGTGACAGTGGGTTTAAATAATATATTAACACATTAACTAAAGCACCTGATATCCTGTGTAATATAATTATTTGTGGTGCATATGAGAATAAATATTTTTAAATTGTGTGTAAAACCTTGTTTCTTGTGCTTTATTTTTGTTTTGTTAAAAGTGCTAAATGAAATAATGGAAAGAAGAAAGTTTTTAGAAGACATGAAACAACTTGGTCAAGAGAAATATTATTCTAACATGATACAGTTCCAGATTTCACAGGTAAGAACCAACATTGTACACACAGTTCAGAAGAATAAGCTGTTAAATATTTACAGAATAATTTTCAGAGGATGGGTTTAATGTAAATGGTCTCTACTTAATGATTGAAATAGATTAACTCCTTTAAATTCCTGTATATACTTAGTGTTGTAAATAATTATGGAAACAGTGGAGAAAACTGGGTACAAAAGTCAAATGCTATAGGTGACAACACCATTTTATCATGTGAAATAAGCTGCATCAAAGTATGCCCACATAATGATCATAGTTTAGATCAGGGGTTCCCAACCTTTTGGCACTCGCGACCCCTTACCTAAAAGTTTGAAACCCATGTGACCCCCTACTTAGGGCTTACTATCAGCAGCTTAATTTTTATTTTATTTTCTGTGAAAGAGAGGGAAAGAAATATCTAAAAAAATATTTAAAAATTCTGTAATTATTTATTAGCAAATTAAATCACATTGGTCCAACCTGAATTCACAAAAAGAACATATATTTCTTAAAATAATATTAACATAGGTTTGAACAGCTATCCAACCCAGCTAGTGAGATGCCTGATGTTGCATTTCAGCAGCAAGCTTTGAAATTCGTGGCCGAGCATTTGTTAGAGCCAGTCTCATGTCATCTTCAACATCCAATCTGTTCTTATTCTTTGTTTTTATATTGACAAGAGTGGAAAATCCTGCCTCACACAAGTAGGTAGAAGCAAATGGAACAAGGACAGGTAAAGCTATCATGCTGACTTTGGAGTATGACTGATACATAGCGCACCAGAACTGAGTCACGGATTTCACCTTGAAGAGATCACGAGCTGAAGAGTCGTTCCTTAGATCCAGAAATTCATCTTGGATATCATCTGGGATGCTGGATACATCAAGTTCAGTACAAAATGGGTTCCTTACCAGGGCCTCCTGTTCCTGTGATAGCTCAGGGAAGTAACGCCGACTTCCTTTTCTAGAGACTGAAGATGTTCGGCAATCTCATCCTTGAGGAACTGATCCAGTTGGATCTGAGACTCATCCGTCACTCCACAAAGTTTTTCAAACATAGCGATGTTTCCAAGATTGGTTTTCCGACGCCAGTTCTGCAGTTTGGAAACAAAGGCCCAAAGACTATCTTGAAAAAGGAGAACATGTGTTTCCCTTCCTTGAAGCTTCAAATGGAGCTTGTTCAGCTGGTCAAAAATGTCGGCTAGGTACGCAACCCTTTTATTACATGCTTCATCTTCGAAGTGAGCTACAAGATCTTTCCTTTCTTGAGTCTCCAGGAATAGCTTTATTTCATCTTTCATTTTAAAGACACGATTAATAACATTTCCTTTTGACAACCAACGTACTGCTGTGTAGAAGAGAAGGACTTCGTGGTCAGCATTCATGTCTTTGCATAGTTCTTTGAATAGGCAAGTGATGAGTGCTTGAGTCTTCACATAATTTATAATTTTGATTACAGATTCAAGCACTTCCTGCAGAGAGGCAGGGAGAGTCTTACTGGCGAGAGCATATCGGTGAATCATGCAGTGGACGCCCTTTTCTTGAGGTGCTAGCTTCTTCACTCTCGACTGGAATCCTGATTTCGATCCCAGCATAGCCGGTGCCCCATCCGTACAAACCCCACACACGTTTTCCCATTGCAGATCTTCCTCTTGAAAAAAGTTGAAACTTTTTCCATGACATCATCAGCTTTTGTTGTGGTTTCAAGTGCACTGCAGCATAAGAATTCGTCTTTGATGTCACCTGAATTAATGTATCTCACGAAGACAAGCAACTGAGAACATGAACTTACATCTGTTGACTCGTCAAGCTGAAAGGAGAACAAAGGTGAACCCTTGATTTCAGTCAAAACCTGTTCCTTCACATCCATAGCCATTTTAGAAATGCGCCTCTGTATAGTATTATTTGACAGGGATACTTGCTGCATCTTCTTTGCACTGGCTTCTCCAAGAATAAGATTTACTGCTTTCATCATGCAGGGTTGAAGAAGTGTTTCTCCAATCGTGTGAGGCTTTTTTTGTTTAGCAATTTCGAATGCAATCTCATATGAAGCTTCCACTACGGCTGCACTCTGCTGCTGAAACGACCCACTTCTATCGATTCTTTGGCTTTTAAGACACCGTTCATGCCGTTTGAAGAAATCCAAACCCTTCTTTGCGTGTTCTGGATGTTTCGATCTCGAGATGGCGCTTGAGTTTTGATGGTTTCATTGACTCTGCACTCAGGACAGCATGGCACAAAACACACTGTGGTTTCTCGATGCCGTCGTTGGCGAGCACAGTGGTGAAGCCAATGTTGAGGTAGCATTCTGAGTATCTGTGCCGTTTAGCCATGGATACAACTCACTTCTACTGCTTACTTATCTCCTCGTTAAAATAAAATAAAAATGTTGAATAATGAACGCTTTGGCAACTGTAGATCTTACACTGACTATTTGTGGGGGGTGCAGGTAGAGTAATGATGGGGTAAGTATTGGGAGGGAAGGGAGCGTGGCCAGTCACGCGATTCGTCATTCACCAATCAGCAACGGACATGTGACTCACGTGTCAACAGCGAGCACACACACACACTTAATCACAGCTAAACAGACACACAAGCATACGTACATGCGCGCGTGCACTCACATACTTGCTACTCACTAGTACACACATACATACAGTTGCAGACACATACACATTCACACAGGCACGCATACATACACCCATAATATCATCTAATGACATTGAACTAACGTAGCACACGTTTTGCTATGCACCAAAAAAAAAAAAATGTAAGAGCATGAAAATGTAATTGATGAAATAAAATTAATGTTATTCCAAGCTACTTCTAACAAGGTTACGCGACCCCCCTGCCAAGGCTTTTGCGACTCCCCTACCAAGGCTTCGCGACCCCCGGGGGTCGCGACCCACCGGTTGGGAACCCCTGGTTTAGATTGTAGTTGGTTGTCTTTATACCAATAAATTACCACAACAGTATAAAGATTATATATTAGAGGCATTCATATCATGCCTAGTAGTAGTGAGATGAATTCAATTATGGCTCCCAGGACTGTAATACTTGCATAAGAATTGCATGGAAATTTGCTGGTCAAAATTACATTGTACAAAAAATTACAGAATTAAGATGAAGCTGTATGCAAGACTTTGAAAAGGTTTATGTAAACTGCAGTATTAATGACAGAATGGGTTGAGGTAGCTACAAAATGGAAACCTTCCACATGCACTGTTAAGTGTTTTAGAATATGTTCTTTATGTGATACATGCTGGTTGATAATACATTTTGCCAGTGAACTTGCTGTAAATTCAGATGTGGATGTTACGTACCATAAGATACATGTTAGTATAAAGTATTTCAACTGATTTGAAAATTGAATACTGCCACAAAACTTTAAAGGAACATTGGACTTACATTTAAATGCTGCCCTTAATAAATGCAGACAGGAAATATTGTTCAAACTTCATAAGGAGTGGACTATATGATGACCACATTAAAAGTTTGAATACAGGAAGAATGAGAAGTTCCATTCCACTCCATACAACTAAGCAATAAATCTCTTTGTATGTTTTGAAGGAAGAGTTATCATATTGTAACACATGTTAAACTTTTTTTTTTTACTGTATTCATATATGCAGTCTTAAGTTCTGTAACTATTTTTTTATCATCTGTTAATATTTCCAAACCTGCTCCTTACCATGTGGGGCTAAACTTCATTTAAATAAATGTATTGTTTTTCATGTTTTAATATAACATTACACTAAACTTCTTTAGGTTCATTTCAGTGTATGTTTTTTTATGATAATGTGCAAGAATACTTTTCAAATATTCAAATTTAAAAGTACATGGTTACTGTGGATGTAGTTTTGTGTTGATTAATCATCAAAACAAAATTTTCTTCATATGATTAGATAAAAATTATTATTGACATCAGACATGTTATTAGTGTACTTACTTGGATATAAATAGTTGGACCAAAATGTAAATTTCTTTTGTATTAATATTTTGCTGTAATTATTTGTTACAGAAGATTAAAGAACTTGAAGCTATTGACCAGACAAGAATGAAGGAGCTTGGATATATGTTGTCAAAAGCAAGTTTGTAACAATCAAAATTATTAAGCTACATTTTGGTAGCACAAGATTTCTTTCTTATCCATCTTTGTAATTTTTCATATTTATCAGCAGATAAAATAAAATGTATTTTAGTATCTTTTGTAAAATAGCTTAATTTATAATTTAGTTTATTAATGGGAATATGTTAAAGCTTGTTCTAAGCATACTGTTTAAAGCTGTGGTTATGACTTTCCATTTTATTAAAAATATTGTAAACACTGATTTTTTCTAGTATTACACTTTAAAAACTTAAAAATTTTGTATTTGTAACATGCTAACTATGCAAGATCTAGGTTTGGAGGTGTCAAGTTAATAAATTCTAGAAAGTTAATTAGGTTTATTACTTGTCTGTCAGTGTTTTCATCTATTTCTTCATCATCATTTATTAGCTTTGTGTGTTATAAAACTAACGACCAAACATTAATATCCTTCATTGCTAACTCCAGTTTCTTTTACAATAAACAGATGTTTTGAAATAACAGCAACAAAAATAGTACATAGAAGTATTACATTTAATTTTTTTATAATGTGACATTCAGGGGCGTAGATTTTTTACACGTGATGGGGATGATTTTTGCAACCACTTATGAAGACTATTCAATTTGCAAATTGGCAATCTCTGATTACGTGAACATGAAAGCTGTAAACATGCAGTCACAGAATAATCTTGTTGCCACGATACTTGCATGTATACTTAGGCCTACTGATTGATACTTATGAACTATCACTTAGATCGAAAAGCTTAAAAGCACGCCTACATTAAAGATGTACATTTTGGCTACTGAGAAAGCCTACATCTAGGCCTAATTATGTAATTCGATTGGTAAGAACACGAGAATCACAAAAACAAACAATTTGTTGGCCTTTGATGCAATAAAACAATTCAACAGACCAAACTGTAGGGGGGGATGATTGTATGCACCATACCCTCCACCTAAAATGAAGAGGAAATGTTTACAACTTCTCTTACAGCTGAGTTAATAGTTGTAGCAAACAAGCCAACTCCTACTTTTGTTTTAAGTGGATGATTAAATAAACTCCTTCCTTCCACTGAACTAATCCCACAAGTCCAACCAGCCAGTCTTCTCATTCTTACATACTAACTTAAGCCTAGTATTTGGTCTTTGTGACTTACTTATAACTTCATCCCCACAGTTATTTCTGGGCAGTATTCCTCACAAAATTATGTTATGGCCTTTGTTGTTTTGTTTATGCCTTTATCAACCCTTTTTACTTATCAATTAGCATTTCTGGCCTACCATTCCCAACATTATTAGTTCCTACATGTACCATAAAAACTGCATCTCTGCAAGCTCCCTTTATTATATCTCCTGTTCTACCTGTTATATATCCTCCATCTGTGCCCCTAGAGAGCATAGTCTGATTTGTTTCATCGTGTTTACTCCACAGACTATTCTATCCACATGCCTTATCAAGGAATCACCTGTAACTATAACCTTCCTATCATCCACATCCTTCTCTCACCCTTTTGTGTTCCTTCCTTCCAAAAGTTCCTTGTCTGCAGAAGCCAAGGGCTGAAATAAACATTGGTTTATTATAACTAAATTCACTACTTTCAGCCCTAATAATACTTTTTTAACTTCATGAAATCCTGCTGCTATTTCTCACAGTCTACATTTGAGTTACAATAGCTTCCAACCTACAAACTCTACATAAAAGTTGAGTATCTTCATCACCACCTTCCTCAAGAGTACATGTTAGTACTGAGTTCCCACATAAAACTCATTCACTGCACCTATTACATCTAACAAACTGTGAATGCTTAACTCCTATACTAGTCTTAATCATTCCATTTATACTTAACAGCTTAAAAATAAAAACTCCATAATAATAACAGTTTAATAAAACAATGCATTTATCCTATTTTGTAAGTTATTGGTAAATTTGTATATACCTAAGTTGAAAGTACTGTTACATGTATTAAGCCTATTTTAATGTCCAATCTCTAAGTAAAACAATGACTGTCTTACTTTTCTTTACCAGTCTTACTATAACTATGTGTTATTTACCAAAATTAATATCAATTATAATATTAATATTAAATAATTTTCAGAAATTGACAAGAGCCTAATTTTCCTACATCCTCTCTCTTCCACTGCCTTCTCTATATTTTTTAATTTGTTGTTACACAAGTTTGACAAGTTACAGAATTTTTAGGTTAAGTAAGAAAAATAATTAGAAATTTTTATGAGCTTAATAATTAAAGTTTGCTTACTTCAAACTATGCAACTTCATCAATTTATTTATCTGCATATAGAGACAGGTACAGGTTCTTGCTGCATTACTTTTTTTTGAGTGACAAACAACTTCCCCAAAACATAGTCCAGTAATAAACCAATACAATTAAGAAAGATAAACATATATGAATGATTAATAATTGAAGCTGGGAAATTAATTAAATTGAAAATCTGGTGACAAAAATGCATTCAAAAAAGGAAAAAGCATTACTCCTTTCACTTCATATTTTCTCAACTTTTCATTCCACTGCACACTAATACATTCACTGCAGATGGTGTTACAGTAGGTAAAGTACAGTTTCACCAAAAATGTTTTGGTAATCACTTAGATGATTCTATAGGTTAAGAGACAGAATATGAAACTAACATGAAAAGATGTATATTTATTCTTAACATAAAATTCACCTTTCCCTTTAATTGACTAATTAAAAGCTTTATAAATTGAAAGACAAATCTGTAATAGAAATGCCATTAAAATTATGCTTTCTTTTGTACATAAAAGACTTGTAATGTTTACTAAAAATTAGTAAATTCACTGTTATAGCACACATAGTTTCACACTTTAAAGGTAGGTCAAACTGAACTATCTTATATTTGTGTTTTATGGAGTCTGTTCTATTTGCAATAAATATGCTTTCTGTAAAGATTTATAATAATATCATTTCTTCAAATTAGCATAAGTATATGGCAAAGCTGTGCCACTTCATTATAAACATCAAGTATACAGCAACAACAAAAAAAAGGCATTACAAGAAAATTCAAAACTCTATTTTTTTCCATAATATTCCTTGATGTTTGTTACGAGTAACCAGGTATCTGATTTTGCTACATATGTGTATGTTACTCAATTAAAGGGGCAAGAAAAATGTAGCATTAATTGGCATTTTATTTTATATATACAATTGAAAATACTGATAATTCCCTTTTTTAGCTTTTACACACTCTGTCACACCATGTATAATTTTTTTAACTGTGTTTTAATATAGGAGAGACAGTAAAATGTTTTTACTTTAAATTTACAATAGTTTGAAGCATTTTTGGTACTTCCTAGTACAGATCAAAGACAAAACAATCTTTACCTTACTGGAAGAATAAAGAATATTAATGTTTGAAGACAAAGGTATTGAGTTTTGTTTTTACTCTATCTACCAGCACTAAATAATGACTTTTTTCATTTTTATTAGCATAGTTAGATTTTAATTTTCTTTAAAAACTGAATATCATATGGCCAGAAAGTGACAAAGTCACTGATCAAGTTTGACTTAAATCTGTATATAATTTTAAGAGTTTTACCAAAATATCAAATAGTAAAGACACCATTTTTCATTTTTGTGACTTTGTAAATATGATTGTCTTGTGCCCCACTTGTATATTAATGAATATATGATGGCATTTGGTGTCACATGTTCAAAGAGCTAATAACAGTCATGGAATTCCTAGAAAGTCAAGGAATTCTTAAGAATTTTAGTTGTAGTCTTGGGATTTCACTGAAAATCTTTCACGTGAATGTTATTGCAGAATACACAATTGAACAGTAGTTCTTGCAGACTTTCAATTTGTCATGTGTTTGTCTTTTTTTTTTTTTCTCTTTATTACTGCAGTTGCATGTTATCCATTTTCACAACATATTTTAATATGAAGCATTCACTAGTTGTTTGGAATGGTGTTGCTACAGCTACCTACAACAGTTACCACAAAATTCACTTATGAAGTGTTCATGATTAGTTGCTAAACTCCACTGAAGAGGTTACCATGCATACATGTAAGACTGGGTTTAAATAGACTATATGCCTAGAAAGTGCATTTTCAATGGTACTCGAGTAACTGAAGGCACACAACTGACAATTGTCCCAAACAATGATAGAAAGCCAAAGTATGTTTTGTGTGGCATGAAAGTAGATTTGTTAAACATGAAAAGTGCAGCAAGTACCAAACTAACTTGGAAAGGCATATAAAAAGAAATACAACAAAAGTGGCTACAAAGAAAATGATGTCATTTAGGGCTTACAATGGGTAAAACTACAGTGTTTGTATAATTGGAGATTTTTCTTTTTAAATCAGGGTTTTCCAGGTACATAGTGAAAGGGTCTGGTATAACATTGATTTAAGTGCAATCTCAAATTGTTTCTATGTATTTATATTTTTAAATTTAAGTAGTTTTGGCTTACTGAAATGCATATTCAGTGGAATGAATTAGCTTTCTTACAAGTTTTAAAAGGTGAATTGCATATTGTTCTGCACTGTAATTAGAGTAAAACATTTCTGCAGTTGTATAGAAGTGGCACACCTTATTGCCATAGTTTTCTGTAATAGACTGTACAGCAAATGCAGAGAATTATCTCTGCTAGATATTTAGCTAAATTTCATTTTGTAATATGAGGATAACCAACCACTAGAAATATCTGATGTCATTCTCTGATGTACTAGTTCTAACAAAGAATTTGAGTTGTCGTAACTTACACTTTCAGGAATAATGATGATAATTTAGGAAAATAAAAAATGATGCAAGTGAAATCAGTATTGAGCAATGGGAAAAAAAACTTTAAATGAATCAGTTCCATCTCACCATGCACGTTGATTTACCACAGCTAACATTTCAGTTTTGGGATCTATTTCATATTATTTATACAAACATAGAGAACAACATTTTCTTCCTATTCTGAGCAAAATCTCACCAACCCAAACAATACAGTATGTGTTGACAAAATAAAATCTTGACATGAGCAAATGAAAAATGAAGAGTTTTAATATTGATGTGTTATTTACCAATGTACCAGTACAAAATACTATAGAACACCTTTAAAGAAAAGTACTCAAATTTGATACAGCTTTTTTATGTTCCACTTTCACCCTCTTAACATGCAGCACATTTGCCTATCTGGGACAATATTTTAAACAAAAGTACAGAACCACTTGAGCAATATCTTAATGGAGCATTTTAATAGTGAACCACTTGCTTCAAAATACATGAACATTATTACAAAACCTCTTGTGTTGTGTGTACTTTTGTTTTCTCTTGCCATCACAAAAAGTGAAAACATCTTTGAAATCGCTAATGTTTCTGTGAGCCTAAATGATATGACACTAGACAAAGAAATGTTAAAAAACAAACATTTTTATGCAGTTATATTACCCAATACAACTCACTAAAAATGTTCATCCAACAGTAAGGGAAAAAACAAACCTTTTTTAAAAATAACAACAAAACTAGAACAAAAGTGAAGGTAAAAATAAGTTACTCTGTGCAAACTACAATATCAAAAATGAATCCTTAAGAAAACACAACAGTAATTTATAAGTACTTTTGTACCATTAAAAATAATGTGATTACAAATAATCTACACTGTAAAATAAAATACCTCAAATCCTGTGAAAAAGTTTAAATAGGTTTAAAGAGGATGTCAAATATGGCATCGTAAACAATGATTTTGTTTTTACATATAAAGAAACTTGATTATCAAATGTACAAGAAGAAAAAAGTCTTAAAGTAATACATGAAGCAGAAATTACAAAAGGAAAAGAACAGTTGAATATCACTTTAAACTGAACTATCTCCTGATCACATGTGACATTAAAGTAATTTTGAAGTCTGATACTACATAAGCTGTATTGACTTTTCTTCTCAGAAGGCAATGCAGAACCAAACAGGCACATAAATGTGGAAAAACTAGTATCATTTAACAAGTTTTTTTGAAAGACATTTTTTTCCAAAAATGTAACTTTTTACTTTTACAATTAAGTACTTAGATATTTCAAGGAAACTTGACTATTCAGCAATAAAATTACACACCTGCATACTAATAACATCAATATCTAATCATAGGTATAATTATATGTGCATGTAATTTTAAATATTATTTGCTCATTGACTGTGGCTACTCTAAACATGCAAAACATTTGCAAGCCATTTGCACTTGGATTCAAGTGCCAGAGGCATGTTGTAACTTATATTGCAAATCAGCACTCAATGCATTAAGGTGATATATTAGATAACAATATAATAACTGTTGTCACATCTAACCCATTAAATTTCATTGTTTCCATTTGGGAACACCTATTATTAATTATAATTTCTACCTATATAAAGATGTCAGAAAGGTAATTCAAAGGAGTGTAATTTCATTAAAACTTGTATAGCTGCTTATAACATTCAGTGCTTTACCACATTCTGTTAAAGTCACAAGTACTGAAGTGGTTCCTGATTAAACTTTATTTTGATAAGTACTTTTATTTAAGTGTTACCGATTATAGCCAGCCTTTCGATACACGATTATTCTTTTACAGTATGTGTATTTCATGAGAATATTTAATTAATTACGCATAAATTGCAGGATTGAGGGAAAACCAAGTTGAGTTCCAGCCAGTGTAAATGCTTTGATCTTTCATAGTATTTGGAGTTCTCTAATATTTGCAAAATTACAGTTAATGCAACTCTTTAAGCTATTACCTCAAAATAGTTGATTTATTTGTTTTAAAATTGATTTTATGAGTATTTGTGAATGTATGTATGTATGTATGTATGTATGTGTCAGTCTCCATAAAATGCAAAAATTCTAGAAGAAAACCAGTTGTTTACAGAAAAAGATACTAATCATAATTTGCCTCAAAGCAACAAAAATGTTCAAAATGGTAAACACAATTTGCTTCATCATAGAAATATGAGTACTGAGCACAAAAAAGAAATTGTACACCACATAAGTGAAATGAAAAAACAGCAAAAAGAACTTAAAATGGTTACAAAAGAAAGATTTAGATCACTGACTGAGTGATACCCTGAGTTATGCTCATTCTCTCCAGTTATTGTTTATAAAGCTTTCCAATGAATATAATCAGGTTCTGATAGCAAGAAACACTCATATGTTCATGAAAATACAAATTCCCATAGATTTACTATTTAACAATGCACATTTCTTTTATCTGGTTGGCATATTCATTTCAATGAGATACCATAAACTTTGTAGAGGAGAAACATATTGGAAGAGATCAGATAATTTTGCTGTTCCTCTTGGCTCAAAAAAAAAAATATCCAGGAGCAGACTGAGGGAAAAAAACATTTACACGTATCACAAAATAAAAACTTGGACACCACAGATAAAATTGCAAAACTGAGACCACTGCTCTAATTGACTAATAAACTGTTGCAACAATTTGTTGTTTTTCATGAGAATCTGTCAGTTGGTGAGAATTTTCCCACGTTTTGGTCCCCACACCTGTAAAATATTTATACAAGGAAAACAATAAGGTTTGGTTACAGGCTGTGGCACTTGTGTTTATGTTTGTTTGTTTGTTTTTTGAATTTCACACAAAGTTACTTGAGGGCTAGCTGCACTAGGCATTCCTAATTTAGCAGTGTAAGACTAGAGGGAAGGTGGCTATTCATCACCATCCACTGCCAACTACTTGGGCTACTCTTTTACCATTGAACAGTGGGATTGACTGTCACATTATAATGCCCCACAGCTGAAAGGGCAAGTATGTTTGGTGCGACTGGGATTCAAACCCGTGACCCTTGGATTACGAGTCCAATGCTTTAACCCACCTGGGCATGCTGGGCCCACTTGTGCTTATCCTATGGTTATCCTTTCATGTTTGAAATATACTGTTGAAGGGCAGTATTTACTGAAGACTGTCCTCTTGGTACAAGGGTTTTTCAAGATAAGCTTCCTCCTATTAGTAATACTGGTGTTTATACAGTTTTCTCTGATAACTTCTTCACCTTCTACAATCTGACGACTAGACTCCGAGAGTATAAAAAGTGTAAAAGCACTAAGGACAGCTAAGGATAATTGGCCGAAAAAGTGCTCACTGACAGATTCAAAATCAATGAAGAAGACCATACCAATAAGTATCACACTGATGGCAAAAATATTAGTTGTTATATGGAATGATAATCATCCTGTAACTGTGGTTACAAACTAACAAACCCTTGATATCCACTTGTTCATGCTCAATGCCAGAAAAGTACTATAAAGATAAGAAATTTCTATAAAGCAGCATAATCTCATCCACACACACACAAAATAAAAACACTGGAAGAGTTGATCTGATGGATCACTTTGTATCTCAATGCAGGCCATCAATTTGATGATACTTTCATATATCTTGAAAAAGGTTAAATACGTTGTGCACAATACGCGAGACAAGACCCTGTAAAGTTACAGAGGAAACACTAATCTACTGCAAGCGTAGAACTAGGTTAGTACAAACACTTGAACAATACTAGAATGACATTCTTAGGATGGAAGTTACTCCTCCGTAACCATTGTATGAAGGTTTAATCATGAAAGTTATGTTTATGCTTGTGTTGAAATAATTATTTTGTACATACAAAAGTATGTGTGTAGTTCTAAGCAACAAGAAATAACACATTTTTAGTACTAGTATATTTTTTCAACTTAATGTCTCCAAACAATCTTCCCATTATTGAAAAACAGGATGACAAGTCACAGCCATTGTTCACATGTGGGAACATCTCATTTATTATGTAAGCACTTGGAGCTTTAAAAACATTTGTGTATAGCTTAATGTAGTCAGTTTAGGCAAAATTTGAAAGGGAATATAATTTTCAACAATCATTTCTATTGTTGGCAACTAACTGGCTAATATGACTTCTCATCCATTAAAGAACTCAAGATTAATAAAAGATAAAGAAATACTTATGGCATATCATAAGCTGATTATAAAAGATAAAAATAATTTATTTTAAATAATTCTCACATGAGCAAGATGACAAATTAATGCTATCTATAGACAAGCAGGAGGAAACTTGGATCAAATAAAGAATTTTGAATTAGACAAGAAGGTGATCCAAGTTATCAATATTTGCATTATGACAGTTATAAAAAATAAATGTGTCTGATATTTAGTGTAAGGTTCTAAAAAAAAAAAAAAAAAAAGGCTAAGCTTCTAGAAAATAAACATGTCCGATACTTAGTATAAAGTTCTAAAAAATAACATTCATACAAGTGTGATAAAGATGGAAAATGATTAATATTATTAAATTGGAATTAACTTTCAAATCTTTTTCAAACCAAAGATTGAAAAGTTGACCATTTGCATTTTGTAATGTGGATGCTATATACTGAGTCAAGGCTGTCTACTGAACTATTCATTATAATATTTTATGCACTTTTCCTAGAAAAATGCAAATAGTTTAATTTATTTAGTTTCCAATGAATACAAATTTATGAATGAATAAATGCATTTAAGTTGAACACAAATGTACTGTCTTAATCTATTGTATCAAAAGAGAAATGAAAAGTGCATGCTAATTAGGTCCAATAAATGCAAGAGCCTATCAGGTATTGTTTTGATTTGTGATAAGAAAATATTTCATATACTCGGAATAAAAGTTCTTGGAAAACTAAAAAAATGTTTATTTTTTAATCCTGAATTAAGTGAAACTTAACTGAACTCTATCTATATGAAGAAAGGAGTCCCCCAGTAGCACAGCAATACATCTGTAGACTCACACTGCTAGAAACCAGGTTTTGATGCCTGTGGTGAGTAGAGCACAGATAGCCCACTGTGTAGCTTTGTGCTTGATTTCAAACAAACAATGAAGAAAGGAACCATAATCACATTTGTTTGGAATATGTGAAACATTGGAAGACTTTCAATGAGATATCAACAGCCTCACTTGTGTAGCTACTATAGCTTGATAGAAAGTGCAAGTAGAAATGTAATGACATTAATACAAAAAGGTCATAAACTTGCACTTACCCTCTTACTGAGGTAAAGATTAGACACTACAACAATTATGTTGCTTGGCTCTATTAACCCCTCTAAGTATGGTATTACTCCTTGAAATAACCTATTTGCAAAAATTAGTATGATTTGGAATTTCTCCTCTTAGCATATATATGGAATGATTGATGATGTAAGTATTCTAAGGATTATGGGATGCCACAATAAGACCCTGGTTTAGTTGTAGTTTTGTAGTTCATTATTTTTCATTCTATATTTTCCATATATGGACACATTCTCTGCCTTCTTACAAGCCTCCGAGCTAAACAGTTATACCAAAAATTCCTGAAACCATTCAGTAAATAATAATTTACATTCCTTGTGTGAATACAGATTTTTTGTGTTATTTTTACAATTATGTATTTGTGCTTCCTTTGCTGAGTTCATTATTATTCTCTGCTCAACATTTGTGAGCAGGTGTTTGAAAAGCAAGCCTGCATTAAATCTAGATGTCAGGTGAATGAGGGAAGATAGAGTTGTATTGAGTATGGGTTCTGTGTAATAAATCACAGGACATACCTGTGAAATCATGTCAAGGGAAAAAAATTAAGATTAAAGCTGTGAATAAAGCAGACCTTGTTGGGGAAGGTAGCCAGTCAAAACCATCAACATCTTATTTACGTTCAAACAATGGAGAATAAACATCAACAGAATGAATGAAAAGAGAAGACCTGTGTGTACAAAGCTTAGTCTGTGTACCTAACATTGTGTACATAAATATGACAGCACCAACATGTAGAAAGAGTTACTACTACATCAGTACATTAATTTATAAAATAAATTGTGTGTAAAGGAATCAGAAAATAATTTAAGGCTGACACTTTTTGACAGCATGAATAGATAAATGATTAAAGCCTAGCAAATTAAAAGAAACATTAGTAGACAACCATGTAAAGTATGTGAATTGCAAATTAAGTAATACTATTTTATATACAAACAAAATATTGTTGTAATTTTGTTGGGAAACTAATGATACTATCTAAAAAGTTAAATATAAAAAAGCATGGTATTTAAGGTACAATTTGACTTAACAAAATGTTAGAGTTAAGATTTAAGTAATGTATATGCATGGATGAAGAACATACCTCACAAATTTGATCAAGAGTTAGAAAAGTATGTTGAAATAAACCAATGAATCATGCATATTAAACTGTTAGCTTACCTTACCCCCTTTTAGTAATAAATACAAACCATTGTTAGCAAGATCAGGTGGGAAAAAAAAGAGCAGAGAAAAATACATATATTCTTTTCTACAGTGAACATTATTACAATTTAAAGTCTAAGCTAAACAGGTATTGTTCACTAATGGTTAAGTCTCTTTGAGACTGAATATGTAGAGTAAATATCCTTTATAGTATGTAATGAGCCAAGGAATTGCAAGACAACCTACCATGCAGTGGACAAGAGATGATCACAAGTCTAATATTCACTTAGAACTTAGTATAAAATGTATAATATGCACAAGGTGATCAAACAATAGATAATTGGAGAAATAATATTAAAAATGCCTTAATAAAATATATTTTTAACAATTTCTTTACTATTTCTTTTTACTGTGTAAATCCTTTTGACATAATTCTAATACAACTGACCAACTAGCTAATACTGTTCACTGGTAATCAATTTCTATTTATATTATTGTATGAGGTAAAGCCTTTCTTCACTTTACAAACAAATATCCATTACATAATCTAGAAACTAGGTGAATTGTGTCAGGTATGCAATATTTCACAGAAACAAAAAATTGTGATTTGAGCAAATGGAACAAGTATAAACAAGAAGGGCACTCAGTAGAGCACATATTTCTGCCACACAACATTGATCCTATGCTGCCCTAAAAAAAATACAAAAAAATCTATGTGTCCATTAGTAATGATGGACACAAACCACTTTTGACATAAAAATGAGGAATAATATTCTACACATGTCAATCAAGTTTCATCAAAATTCTATAATTTTCTACCAAGTTATAGAGCAAAAACAGCAAAAAATGTTTTTGGCTTTTTATGATCTTGACCCTCCAAAAACTGAACACTTCTAAGTTTAGTCTAATTGCAAATGTATACCAATGCTTATCCAAATCCATTCAGCTTCTTGAGAAATCTTATTGACAAACCCACGGGTGAAAAGATAACCTCCATCCACCTTTGGATAATGAATGACATAAATGTAAAGTAATGTCACCAGGAAATTAAAAAGAACCTACAGAAATAAACTCATATCTTGTTAAAAGTAACAGCTGTAATTATAAATGAGAAAAGTCAAAAACAAATTACTGACAAAATCAGAAGTAAAATCTAACTGTTAAGTTGAATATCAACTATCTTAATGAGTAGGTACCATAACAGAAATGACTGTCTATACAAGATAGAAATGATTCTATTGGAACTGCCAAGTATAAAACAAATATTTTAAACAAAACTCTACATAGGTATTCAACTCTACTATATATTTTACAACACTTAGAAATATATAACTGTACACCAGTTAAAAAGTTTAAGATATGTAATTTAATAATATTTACACATCTCATTACAGCAAATGTTTCATGTGAATTGATTTCAATCTCACAGTGTAGTATCTCAAAACCACTGTTCTTTAACAAGGAAAATGATACAGTAGATTTCTGTGTATTTCAAAACTACTTGCATAACTGTTTTAAAAAAAATCAACTGAAAAAACTAGAAGTGAGGCATACACACTTTTCCTGCAAACAGTTCTGAGATAACTGTAATCCACAGTGCTAGTACAAAGAAAATGTATGAAAGGCCCACATGATGATGGCTAGGAAGTTGATATGGTTCTCCTCCAATTTCCTCCATGGTGAAACCAAGTGGGAATATGACTGCTGCCAGGCAGAACAATACCACTAAAATAAAGAGACAAATTTAACTGATGCTTCATAGGGTTTGTGAATTCAGAGAGAAAACAATCAAACAAGAAAACAGTCAGTTTACTACAAAATTTGTTTAATTTTCAGTTATGGTTTTCAACATTCCATAAAACTCACCTGTATTTTAACAAGAGAATTTATTTGTACTCTAATCAATAACTCATCAAAAATGATGAGGCAAGTAGTACCACTTAAATCCATAGTATACCTTAACCTCATATTTCATAAAGTAACAAAAACAACGTTTGTGAAATCAAGCTTGACCAATAAAGAGGCAGAAAAGTGTAGTCAAGGCAGTCAACTAAATTCCTTTCTGAACCAACCAAAGTTAAGATCATTCATGAAATGATATCTTGATGCATTCGTACAGTAATTACTGGTAAAAATCAGTTTGATTAACAACTTCTAATATATATAGTGAATTTTGGTAACACTATGTTCCAACAATGGCTTCTATATTATGTTACTGAGCAAAACTAATGTTGCTTTAGTCTGTGTACTGAAAGTATAAAATGAAATCTGTAGTTGATAAAACTGGAAAAGTATCTGTTGATTTCTTAATTTAGTATCTATTAGTGATATAACAGAGAATAGCTAAATTCAGGAATGAATTGATATTTTTACTTCCATCATGAATTTTATGCACTTGGCTCTAGGCTAGGGGATCTTTCACTGTCTCTACTTTAGGATTATTATACCAATATTCACTACACTTATAAGGTTTCATACACAGATTAGCCATCTCTCTTAGTGCACTGCCAGATATTCGCATACCACTAACAACCCCCACTTAACATAATGGGATTTTGTGTGAACTGCACCACTGTATAATGATATCATTATGCAACAAAAGCTCTCCACCAACAGCAGGGTGATACAACATCATGCACACTAATTGAAGGAAAGTGATTTCTATACTATTGCACAGAACAATAAAATAATGAAGGAAAGTAGTTTTAGGAAGTTAGAAAAAAAAAAAATCAACTTAACTTTCTCAACCACATGTTATGTGAAACTATATACATAGAACACACATACAGGTGAAGTGCAAGTGACAATACATGTATTTCACCTAGAACATAGTTTAATTTCTAATGTCTTACTCTGAAACAAACAGCAAGTAAATATATTTCAATTACCTTCATAATATTTACACAAAACAAAAGAAGAAACTTTGCATTTTATTTACATCCAAAATGTGTAATTTGTACAACATATGAAACTATTAGAGATTTCCTTGGATCAAATTTATAATGATACATCTATGAAGATGTCAGTTTGCTTTCACTACCCAAGGTTTTGATTTTTTTCAAAATACCTGGGCAGAAAAAAAAAAAAAAAGATAAATTACTTAGACCTACAGTAGCTCTCATTTTCAATGCTGTAAATGTAGGAAAAAAACACAATAGAAGTAAAAACTTCAGTTCCCAATAAGTACTTTTAGGTAACATAAGAAACAAGAATAAACTTGATTTAGATAAGTCTTTAAATACTCATTAGTGTAAAAAGAAACTGACTGGGTATTTTTATATTCCTGAGAAATAAGCACCAAGTGCTATCAATTATGCTTACTTATTGATGCAATGTACTTTCTTAAAAAAACTCAATTATATAAAACACTTACTTGCAGAAAAACCAACCCATCTTGCATAATGAATTACATGCATATTCCACCGAGACATAAAGAGAAGACCAATGGTTGCTGTCACACAAAGGGCTCCAATGATGATACAGATCAAAGTTAGCATCCATTCTGGCTGGAGATTTGGTGAAAAGCAAAGCTGAGAACGACCATATATTGTCATACACGTCTGCACTAGGCCTATCCGAGTATCACCTGAATCATATCAGACACATCACCTAATCTGTCCTCTCAAAAGAATTAATCTCAATGGTAAATTACTTCTGTTTAAGAGTAACCTACAACTTTATTAATATACAAGCAAAAATAATATATACACACACACAGAGAAAAAAATGAAAGAATGTAATTTATGCCAAAATACATAATGTATTATGCTGTAATCAAGATAAACATAAAATATAAAAAAGTTTACTGTATCATAAGAGAGAGAAGAAGTAATACAAAAAAATATTTTAGTAGTACTTCACTATCATGGATTTAATTAAGATAAAAAGTAACAAACAGAAAAAAATACTTTGTGTCAATGGGTATTTCTCCATAAACAATGAAAAATAATACATTCAATTTTATTCAGAATAAATTATCTTACAATAAATTTGGTAAAAAGCTACTTATATGGTTGTTAAGAAAAATTATTTTTTTCAATGTAAACAAATTCATAGAAAAATAATTTGAATTACAACAAAATTTAGAAAACTATGTTCACTTGGTCTTCAAAGACAGCATACAATGTAAAAATAAAGCTATTTGCTAATATTAATATCTTAAATTATTTTAAGTGATCTTTGGTAGCTCAGTATTTATATGTAATGATAATGATGTAATTGAGATTAGTGCAAAATTCTAAGTTATGTTGAAAAATGTACAAATATAAAAAGACAAAAAAAAAAAAAAAGTGTGAAATTTCTATTCTTATGGAATAATAGTAAATTACAAAAGTATAAATCTTCTAAAACATTTGTAACAACTTTAATTTGTGATACATCGCAATTCAAGAATTGCTTTATATGAATATAAATACACACACAAATTTTCAGTTACAAGTTAAGATTGCATATTTTGTCAGTCCTTGTTTTATAGGGTGTCAGTAATGTCTCCTACTTCTGGTACAGTATTTTTATTTATCAAGATAATAATACATGCAATTACTTGCACATATGCAAAAATTTGATAAAGGTCTTTAGCTAATTATTAAATGAGAAATAACTATATCTGTAATTACAAATCAATCACATGGTCAAACTGATTAGCTGACACAAAATACACATCCGTAGCTACAAAAAATGACTAATATATGCATAATAGTATTTGGAAATGGTAGAACATGCAACAAGCACATAGATTTCACATTATCAGTATCCCCAGGAACTTCTACTTAAAAAGCAAGTAATTATTCCTGTGACCCTTTAACAGCAAATACCACAATAAAAGCTACTGTGTGTGTGTGTGTCTATGCTGATATATATATATCATCATGCAATTGTGTGAATAATGATGCATCAATACGGAAATAATGTTCATACTTACCTGTCAACCACATAAGAAATAATCTGTAGTTGTGTTTATATCAAAGTTTTTAAAACCAATCACTGCCATTACCATTTTTAATTTTGTACTACTGATCAAAAGGGAAGATGGAAGCCAATGACATTCTAGCACCCATCATCCAAAGTAAGGTACTGAATTCCACATTTAGTCATATAATGCATCCACACCTTAATTAAAGGGAAGGAAATATTTCTAGGTATTGCACAGATTTCAAACCCTACTTATCTGTCCCTAAATATAGTTCTATCACAAGTTCAACTGTGCCCAGGAAGAAAGAGCTTGGTGTCTACTATAACAATAAGATTTATTTATACCATAACTAATAACGTAATCCTGACACTTAGTTTAAATTCACACCAGTCACTAGATTTGTTTAGTAACACAAAAACATTTTTAAAACAATTATCTTGTAATTGTAAAAATAAGATTTAAAACATAAGGAGTCTTCAGTCTACTAGGTCAGACCAGGAACTACGTGCTAGTTTGTAATTACGAACCTTACAGAGTCTCTGTGTGGAACTAGAGAGAAAGTAAACACCAAAATTTGAAAATAACAATGTTAGTATCACGAATATATTTATTAACCCTCCCCCCAAAAAATAAATAAAAAGGGTCTAACGTAACAATCCGAAGAGATTCGAGTTACCAGTTTTATATATAACCTGAAATAACTTTAAATTTAATTACTCTAAGTTATAGATCATGCGTAACGGCACTACCACTATAGTAAATATCAAAGTAACACCAACATAAACTGGAATACAAAACAAAAAAAACAATCATATTGTCTTACCTCCGACTTCAGTAACAATCCAGTCTGGTAGAATTAAACTAACCACTGCAAATATATCGGCAGACAAAAACAATGCTCCAGAAATAACTGTCAACTTATCCATTTTACCTCTGTTATTTGCATGATATATCTCACGTTCCAAACAATTTTGATTTCAATACATTCAAATCATTTACGAAACACCATTACACGCTTTTCATTTGCGTTTATATTTATAAAATGGAGTATAAACTATTTCGACAGCATTGCCATCTGGTATAATTTATATATTTATTTTCTGGTGAAAATGGATGAGCTGTATACCAAGTTACTCTTGTCATCACCATTCTTTTTATATTTCTAAGATACTCGAAACATAGTTTTAGGGGTGAAAAGTATGGTTTCAAAAGAGGGGGAAAATACATTTTGGCAGGTCATGTCAAACAGAATATATTATTTCGAAATACTTCGAGATTAAATAGTGGCTAATAAGTAAATTTAGAAAAAATATTATACAATATCTAACACATTCAATTTTACATACGTTCAACTCTTTCTATAAGGTATCTTTATGAAGTCTAAAACAAAATCACAAAAAACAATGCAAGTTGAACGAATTACGAATCCCAGTCACACCAAACACGCTCGAACTTTCAGTCGTTGGGGCATTATAACGTGACGATAAATCCCACTATTCGTTGGTAAAAGAGTATCCCAAGAGTTGACAGAAGGTAGTAATAACTAGCTGCCTTCTCTCTAGTCTTACACTGCTAAATTAGGGACGGCTAAGCAGACAGCTCTCGTATGGCTTTAAGCGAAATTCACAAAATAAGCAAACATATTTTATCCTTACTTAACCTATATTATATGTTACCTTTCTTCACCAAAACGTGAAATAAAAATCAAAAGCAGTTTTATATGCTATTGGGCTGTAGCATTTGTAACAAAAACATTTCTTCCCTTAACTTAGAAAGATGCGCGTGATGTGGAATTAAATGTACGGAAAACCCGATATGAAATATACCAACGTTATTGTTTACACTAGCCATACATTGTATAACTCTTTTGTGCTATTTAACCTTGCCACAGTCGATGTTACTGGACAGTTTCTGTTCTTGCATTAGTGTGTTCTTTGGCTTCATGTACAAATTCAAGAATACCTGAAGACCGCGACACCTACCCTGTCATAACGTATGTAATAACACGAGTTATCAAGGTTGGCAAGTGTACAATTTAATAATTGTTAATATATTCTGGTTCTCATTTGTAGTTATGGTTGTGTGCTGTAAAAAATACCAACCTGTATTATTGCTAGTAAAGTAGTGAAAGAGAAGTGATCAAAACCAGCGATGTAGCTAGTGTTAGTTTGGCTACACCACAGTTATTAATACATCTTACAATGGGGGTGAAAGGCCATGAACAAAATATGAGTGTGCACCAACAAGAATTTGTAAAGCTATAAATGCAATTCACAGATGAATTTGATAGATCAAACAGCTATATGTGACGAGTAAGCATCACCAAGAACTATAAAGATACCCAGAGATATGTTCTATAAAATAGTTGTCACTTAGGCTTCCATGATAGAGATGACATATTGAATGCTGAAGAAAGAATAATTCAACATTAAAAAAGAAAAGAATTATTCTAAATGAATTACAAGTGCAGCAGTGGCAGTGTGTTACCATTTCTATCTTTATACAAATATCTAAATGCACTGGAAAAACTTTACTGATATTGGAAGGTTCAGTCATATGCTGATAAAGAAAACAGCAACACTTCTTTAATTTCTTAAAAATATTCATATAAGCTCAAAGACACGACTATTTTTATAGGTAATGCATCAGCTATTTTTTAGTCTCTGATAGAACTCACATGCATTAATTGCAGGAGAAAAGGTGCTTTACGTATATGCATGAGATTTTGATGTTTTGTTACACGTTTTAAACCATCGTTGGCAACTTGAACATGATATCACAATGTTTGAGGAAGGAAGTTCTGAAACTGAGGCCACAGAAAAGTTATTTCATTCAAATACATGTCCCTACATATTGTGCTAAAATAAAAGCAGTGTTAGGTTGTCTTGCCCTGTAAAGAATGAAGTCTTTGCTTTGTGGTTTGTGGTTAATCTTTTAACCATAACAACTCTGTTTTTGGCAATAAAGAAGGTATAGTCACATTTCAAATGAACTGAAGACCAACGAAGTATCTTCAGTCTCTGAACTATGACATGGTTGAAGTACATCGGTTATTAATTTATTTGAGAAAAAGTGTTCCGTTTAGTTTGAATAAAATATCAGGGATAGTGTTAATATTCCAATTACAAGTTTCCATGATTTCTCTACTGATTTGAGTTTACATTTTATAAAACATCTTCACCCAGTGAAATCACAAGCAATAGGAACTACATATTTGCAAGTTGACCTAGTGTGGCTTAAGTAATTCTAGTAAAGTGCTAGTTTTGGTCACTTCTTCATGCACTGTAACGAAATGTATTCCAGTCAGTAGATTTACTGTTTATCTGTCATAATTACAAGCTATAACCAGAATGCATTTTGTTCTTAGAAAAATATTGTCCGAGCAACTGTGGCTTGATATTTTAAAAGGAAACGCTTTGTGTTAGGTATTGCTACAACCTTGTCTCTTGTTGATGGAAAATGAAATATAATATTTATATAAAATTCTCTTGTTTATTAGAAGAAAGTGTAATGTCATCATCTAAACATATTCAGACACTTCACTTTTCTTGTAGCTTCCACCTGATATACAAGCTATGCTCACAGAAAAGTTCTGTGGGACATCTAAACAAAAAATGCTAATGATTGAGCTGACCTAAATTTTAATAACCCTTGTATATCTAGTGATAGGACCAACTGTAATGTAAAGTTGAGAATTTTTATTTCCTAGAAATATATAACCATTAGAGAGAAAAATATCCATGTTTACTGGTACGTGTTAGCTTGTGTCTCAGAAATTAGCACATCACAAGGCCAAGTAGTGTTCTGGTTATACCTGTGCATTTTATGTACTTTCTCTGAATCACTTATTAAGATGTGTTTAGCAGTATGCATTGAATTAACTAACATGTAGTTATCTCCTCTAAGCAGTGGGACCTTAGCAACTATACACTTTGAGTGAATGTGTATCTTACTTTTCTGGATAAAAATGTCCCGTCTCTATATGCAGTTAGATTACTGGCAAGATAATTACCAGATTTTCGTGTATCATATAAAAAGCATGCACCGAATTACTTAACACCAGCTTTGAAGAATTTATTCTTCTATTTTGACCTATTATATTGTCATCACCATTAAAAATTTACGATCCTTCTTCAAGAACTTCCATTCGTTTGTAATTGCACTATAAATTTTTGCTTCAATCTGAACCATGGAAAGACTTCACCAGACAAAAATGACTCCTACACGTTTGTCACGTGATATTTTTGTTCTGGGAACCAAGTGAGTATTTAATGAACATTCTGATGGCTTGGCACTATTTGATTGGTTGGATGACAGCCAATTAAAGTCAACGGTAGAATTACCCTCTTTTGGGCCACTGGCATAGGCTGATTAGGTGCACTCCATTGGTAACCTAATAATTTGTTAGAAGTATATTAAATTGCAATGTTTGTAGATTTTACATGTTAATATATTATGAGTGAAAGCCCACAACTGCACGTAAGAAATGATACTCTTGCCAGAAAAATTTTTTGTTTACCTTAAGACAGCCCTTAAATCTTAATTTAAAACAATAAACACTTGTGACACTAGTATATTCAATGATATACCAAACTTATGTGTAAAAAGTAGTTTCTTACAGAGTTGTGGTGTACATAAAAATAAAAACACTCCATACTTTACATACTAGTATGTTCCCGTTCTACACGTACATAACACTTACATTTAAATTTTTAATGATCGTATGCGTTAAAAATATTTGGAAATTTGTATTCAACACATTAGCAGCCATTTGAATTCATCAGATGGTTTTGAGAGCATGTGTATAATTTGAAGTTTTGGTATTTCAGCTAGAATGTTGGTTTCAGTGTTCACGAGCGAGAGGGATTCGAGATGCTCAGCTGTCAATAGGACCCCAAGTTTTGTTTTCATTATTTTTAGGTTTAAGGGACTTCTTTCTCAGAGGACTTGAGTGGTGAAAATGCCAAAAGGAAATGATACACTTGGTGTAAGTTGTCATATGTTTTTCAATATATAACGTAGTTATCCACCAACTGAAAAATTATACGTTAAATACAGTTTGTGTCTTTGGAAAGTCTTGCATGAAATAACATCCTATGTTTTACTTTGTGGTTAATCTTAATTGAATCATTGATGTCAACTATCTTAGTTTACACCTTTTCCAAGGCAGTGTACTAGTTTTCTAAACTTGAAAAATGTTACAGTTCAGACCTATTTTTGTAAGATCTAGGTGTGGCATTAGCTGAGTTATTGTATTTAGTGAGCCATAGACATGTCCTTTTCCTTTATGTTGCCCCCCCCCTAACACAGCGGGATGTCCGCGGATTTATAAATCTATAGATAGGGTTTCGATACCCGTGGTGAGCAGAGCACAGATAGCCCATTGTGTAACTTAATGCTTGATTTCAAACAAAAAAAAAAACCTTTACGTCAGCAAACCTCATATCAGCATGCAGTTGGTCCTGTTCTGCAAAGTCTCTCGCGAGACCTCCTATCGCTTGATGAAATATCACGTTGAAAGTATAAATCCTGTATATAACCGTACGTGTTGTAGTTGTATCATCTTTTACAGATTTTCTTTCATCAACCTCAGCTTTTCGTTTTCTCTTCCTTCAGATAGCTTGACTTTATCACATTCCTCAACATCCAACAGACCGAACCAATCAATGTTACTCAAAATTTCGTTTGTCTGGAAAATTCATTTACCTAAGCTACAATGCTTTGTGCGTCATCTTCAATGCTCTCAAATGAATTGTACATTCTTATATTTGCCTCCAAGCCTGAACTAAATCACGTTCACTTATTTCAAAGTGTTTTGATATAGGTGTGATACGATGGGAAATGGACATGAATGCATGAGTGGCCAAAGTTGTTTCATACTTCATAAAGCCGTGCAACTTCTGCTTCTTGGTAGCATCACGTGACTTCGAATGCCGCGATATAACTTGATATTTAATTAGGGCTGGGAAAATGCTTAGTAGTAGTCTGTAGATGTCCAAAACACAGCTGATAATACACTCGATTTGCTTGACCAACGTCAGAACACACGAAGAAATAGAAACTATTCTTATGGATATCAAAAATATTCGTATAAGTGATACAAAATTTATAAAATGGAATATGGAGAAAGTTCGTTCTTATTGGTTTGATTATATGAATATTTCTCGTTTCACCTTTAAAGACATTCCACTTTCCTTTGAAGGCATAACCTTTGGTCAAATGGAAAATACTCTGAATGAAAATCTTGTATTTTATGGATATGCTGATAAAGGTATAATGTTGCTCTATTTAGACAATTTTAAATTATTACGGCGATTTACATCTTAAACACGAATATTACGAAGATAGAAGTGAATATGTTTGCAAATACTCTGGAAGTGTTGGAACTTGTCAATAACTCTATACGACAGTTATTTAATGGGATATTTTCTCCTAACTTGAAATAATTAACATTTCTAAATCTTGAATACGGTGTAATCTAGAGACATCTTTCCCACTACAAGCAAACTGACACATTTAGATATGAGGTGAGTACTTTAGATAGTATTTTTTCTTGCGAAGCTAAAACTAATTAAATATTTTACTTCTCACATACTAGAAAGGTTTATGTTTCTTCTCCTTATATAAGTTTCAGTCCTATATTTTATATGTAGAAACGAAACGATCTTTGGATCTTGTATCTTTTTATACGCAACTAAATCTGAACTTATGTTATAATGATTCTTTTAGCAGGATTGAATTTAGAGTGTTTTTTTTCTCGCCTTCTGTCCAAATGAAAACGTGTTTATGATGAAATTAAAGGAAGAAAATTGTACCGCACAATGAAATGATTTGCGTATACAGCTAAAGAATAGTTAGAACATTTTCAAGTATGACATTTGTAAAGGTGATAATCACAAAGTACAAAATGATAGAGTTCTGAACATAGCAATCGGTTTTGTAAACTATTTGTTTGCTTTGAAGTTAACAGAAGTGAATTTTTAATTAGTAATTGTGTTTCAGATATGATATGTGGTATGATTCTCTTGCATAATATTTATAAGTAAGAGTGATAATCACAAAGTATGAAATGACAGAGTTCTGATTACAGTAGTGGGTTTTGTAGAATAATAATAGAAGTGAACTCTTATAAGTAACTGTGGTTCAGATGTTTCTGGCGTCTTTGAATGTTCAAAAAAAAGAAATTATAATCACATCTTATCATCTCCATACTAAAAATATAATTTTTTTATATTATTCTAAGAATCGGTGTGGCTTAGTGGTTAGCGTTAATGATTCTTTAAGACAATGGACCAAGGTTCATACTGTTGTTACATCATCATGCTCCGCACTTTGGGGTTGCATCACAAGTGTAATGAAATTTCTTTATCTGCTATTGACTGTATGTCTTCCTTCAAGTCTATTAGTTCAAAACAAGGGTGGGTTATGCGCATATAGCTTGTTTTTTGTTTTTGTAATTTCGCGCAAAGCTACACAAGGGCTGTCTGAGCTAGCCGTCCATAATTGCACAATTATATGCAATAGATGTAATCATGGTATTTTATACACAAATAGCGTTTTTTTGGTATAGTATGGCCAAGGTGTAGTGGGTCTCAACTATGGCAGACTTAAGACTGTTTTTGGCATGTGAAAAGACCTGTATGAGCTTTGGATCGTGCCATTTAGCATGGAAAAGAAGAGTCAGGCTTGAAACTGAAACCAGAAAAAATTGTTCTCATGAATATAGTAGTGAAACGTCTCCATCATATTGGAGGTAGCGATGGAATCTACTAAAATAGCTGTAATGAGAGAGTAGACTTAACATGTGACAGAAGACCCAGGTTTGTTTGTTTGTTTTGGAATTTCGCACAAAGCTACTCGAGGGCTATCTGTGCTAGCCGTCCCTAATTTAGCAGTGTAAGACTAGAGGGAAGGCAGCTAGTCATCACCACCCACCGCCAACTCTTGGGCTACTCTTTTACCAACGAATAGTGGGATTGACCGTCACATTATACGCCCCCACGGCTGGGAGGGCGAGCATGTTTAGCGCGACACGGGCGCGAACCCGCGACCCTCGGATTACGAGTCGCACGCCTTACGCGCTTGGCCATGCCAGGCACCCAGGTTTGTAAAATAAGGAATGAGAACAGTCATTCCTATCCATTGCTGTAGTGAAAGCCTGAACTCTACCATATACATTGTGAGATTGTTATCGGATACCAATGCCAGTTATAGTGGAACCGATCAGAACAGAGTTGTCGTAGTTTCAGAATGTAGTAGAAGAGATATTCATGAAAACTGGCCGTACATTACTGGTTCTTGGACACAAATATTGTATAACAAGGAAATAACTTCTCGCAAATGTATTTTATGAACTTTAAAAATATCTAGATTAGTAAATAACACATAGGACAGTAATTTTTCTATAATGATTTTCACATACTGCATTACCTGAACCCATAATATGGAAATGCTGATGGACTGACTGTTTTGTCACGCATGAAGAGCCTGCCCATAACATTGAATAGGAGATTGATTAATCTATCTTTGCAATAGTAATAACAGATCATACAGTAAAACATACTACTAGTAGATGGTTGGCACGATTAACACTGGGAACTCAGGGTAGATAGAACAACTGAAAAATCCAGATATAGAATGGGTGAGTGTTTCTTGCTGTCTGTTGGATATACAAGATTGTTTAATGTGTTATCATTTCGAAAATTTGGTGACTTAATGTTGAATTTACTTTCATGATAAGGCCTTCCAGTGGCACAGCGTTATGTCTGCGGACTCATTATGTAGCTTTGTGCTTAATTCTAAAAAAAACAAAACGATTCATTATAAGATAGTTAGAAGTAATTATTTTAAAGGCGATAGTTTTGACAAGTTTGGTTGCTTAACTCGGTAAGAGTCGAATCTTGCGTTTGCAGTTGTGTTATTGTCTAGGCTTAACTAATATTGTTGCCGTCACGATACTAGAATCTTTGGTATTTTTCTCGTTACTTTAAATGAAAATTGTTGAATCGCGTACTTCACAGAAAGTTCGAGGCCTCAGTGATCAATCTTTAAATTTAGGAGACAAAGCGAGCACAAGTTAAATGAAGTCAAGTACAGTTCAGTCAGAAAATTAGCGAAAGAAAAGGTGAATTATTCAGTAAAATATTTAGTTTTTATTTATTTTCGTTTGAGTAAATGGTGATTTTAACACATTAGATTTGATTTTCTTAAAATATGATCTGATTATATTTTTAGTAAAACTGGTTATTTCCTGCTACAACTTTCTGTACCATGTAAAAATTTTGAAAAATGTAATTACCTCTATTTATGCTTTGTCAGATTGGAAAATACAACTATTGTTGTATCAAATGGCTTATATAAATGGTGTTACGACCATAATTATGCTTGTTATGTCTCAAATGGCTTGATAAATAAAGCTGAATAAAACGTGTCGTTGGCAATGGATGTGTCGAACATGATTTGAATGGATTATTATTATTATTATACACTCTACTAAATCTTGAAACTCTCTAATAGACAAGATAAAGAATATAGTGCTAAAAATATAACAGGCCCAATAGCAGTGTTTTATGACAAGCATAATTAATTACAATTATGCTTCACAAACTCGGAAAATGCGTTCTCTTCTCACTATAACAACTATTATTTCATACATTCTATTTATGATATCAAAAATCGGGTTAGACACTCATGGTGGGAACAGCATATATAGCTCATTGTGTAGCTCTGTGCTTAACAAGAAATAAATTAATGAAATAATTACCTATATTGTGAAACAATAGAGTTTCAGCTCACAATTTGTTTTAGTTTTCCTTTTATAAGAACCTAGAAAGAAAACATATATTTTAATCTCACTTTTCGAGATTTTATTTCTCGAGTAGATTACAGATAGTAACAAATACCCCACACAGTTCTGTAAGCACGAATAAACATAAAATGCTTTTTAAGTTAATTTAGCCAAATAAAATGTTTGTTTGAAAGCAATTTATTTAAAGTACAGTGGTGTAGAAAATGTGGATACCAAACAAGTCCTTTCATATTCAAGTAATTTTATTTATTTGTTTTTAAACTTTGTTTTTATGTTAGGAATGTGAAATGGGTAAATAAGATTAATGCTTTGATAAGGTTTAACTTTAGTTGTAAAGTTTCATCTACGTCACAATTTTAATGTTACTGTCTCACTTCCTGCAAGTTATTGTTAATATTAAAAAGTAAAAACAAAATACATTTTGGTTATTCATTAAAGCTCAGTAGCAACGCAAATTATGTTAATAAAACGTGACAAAAATTCCTATACAACAAAAGCTAAGTCGAAAATGTGAAGCAGATGATGGCTATGTTATAATTTTAAATAGTGCAATACATAAAATAATATTTAAACATATTGAAATTCTTGTGATGGTACTCAGATACAAAGAAAAAACGAAACCTTTTTCAAATTCATGAATTCTGAATTAAAATACTTGTTCCAGTAAACTATCAAATAGGTAATTTTTTGTTGTCAATGAATTATATTGTATACTAAAGATAAGAACATGCCTTTTAAAATAATGTGTTAAAACTTATAAAACTTTGCAAAATAACTACATGTGATTTCAGAATTCATTAATGAAACTTTGCGAGTGACCTTTAAAAAAAATAATATTTCCACGTTTTTCAACAAAATACCATTAATAAAAGCAACACCATGTATGAGTTAACAATATAGCGTACATAGGACTTCGTGATGATACGTCAGTGATTCTTGAACTCAGGTCTCAAAACCAGTGGGAAAGAAAGCAACAAGTATTTCGTTTCTTCAAAGTGCTTTCTTTTCTAAATCAATAACTAAAAATATAACAGAAAAAATAAAATTTATTAGTATAGCTTATAAGAAAATAGACTAAAAACATCCAACGTGTGATTCTTCTCTTAAAGATAAAATTAAATAAAGAACACTAATAAAGCAAAAATTCATTAATAGTTTACACCTTCACAAAAGGTGGTGTTTATGAATTCTCATAGTTTAATGTTCTCTACGATTTCTACTTGCCAAACTTTAACTTCACCTTAAGTTGGAATTTTGTGGATATTTAAGTCTATTTTAAGAATTAAAATATTATTATTTTAGAATGTGACTCCCTAAGAATTAAAAGTATATATTTGTCATAAGATACAAGTATTGGCCTGTTATGTTTTGACATTACATTCTGTATATCCAATCTCTTAGTTTCTTTTGTTCGCAAGAAGAAGAAAAGTATATAATTGTATTTTAACCACACTGTGTCTTCCATATCCATAACTTGCACAAATAATATTCCGACCATTAGTGTTATTTTATATTTCTGTCCACGTGATGATCACTATATTGAGCGAAACGCGTCGTAAATAATTGATACGGTGAACAATATCTTATTAAAAACACCCAAAGGGAATGAACAAAGATAGGCCTAACACTTTTAGCTTATAACAAGTCAAGTATAAAGAATTATAAACATGCTTTAACCGTCTAAAAAAGGTGTTCACATCACAATGAATATTAAAGTTAATTTATACATTTGCATGCCTCTCTTGTACTAAGAAATACGCGATTTTCACCATTCGGTGACTGTCGACTCCAAAAAAATATCATATTTCTGGAAATTTTGAGAATTCATCAAGCATTGCACATGTTTTAACAAACTGTAACATCGCTATCGCTAATTAAATCTGTGTAATAGCTAATCAAATTGAGGATGAAGAGCAATAGGAAAGTCGTGAGAGTTTAACATTTGTAAGTCTAAAACCAATAATAAACCACTAAAATTTGGCGACAATATTACTTTTCACAAATGTTTAAGCTAGTAATACATATTTCTCATGAAAAGGTACATTGCTTTAGTAAAACATTCTATGAGTGTATGTATGTTGCAGACTATAGTTTATCTGTGAGATTATCTAGAATTAGTTCCAAATATATTATTTAGTTTTCCTAATGAGGGCTTTTTCATAAAGGTTTATAGTAAATGCATATAAATATATGTTTACAGATATTTAAAGCCACAAGCCTCTGTTCATTATTAAATAAGCTATCTATAATTGTTGTGATGTATACGCATTTAGTTAAGCCTAATATTTAAAAGTAAATGATTTTAATAAAATTAAGAATTGTAAGTTTAACTGGTGATCTTTTTCTTGTTCCCAGGTAGTATATTGGTAACCTTACGTATTTGCAACGCTAAGATCCGGGATATGATTTCCCAAGGTGGACAAAGCAGATAACTCAATGTGACTTTGACCTAAAACAAACAAAAAGCTTGATCACATTTAATCCACTCCAGCAGGATATCATGAGTCCACTGGTGAGTCAGCGATAGATTTTCGGATTAACAACGCTAAAAACTAGCGTTCCATATAGCGCAATGTGGCTTTGATCAAAAACAAACATTTTCCCTTTAAATTCCATATATTTTCAACTGTTTTTAAGGCACATTAATTAACAGCAGAAAATTATTTGAAATGATTAAATTTTTAATTGATTTGTTATTAACGTAGCGCATATTTTTCAATATTTCTTATTTTTACATCCAAATACTAAGAATCTGCAACATGGCTAAGCGAATAGTTAGTCATAATGTTGTGATTTAAAAGTTTTCGTTTTAAAGGAGCAATTAATTACTTCCAATAAAACGTCAATGGAGATCGTTTCCCGTAATCAGAACTAAAAGAGAAAATGAGGAAAAAGAAAGTATCTATTTGAGTGAAATATTATGATTATTCCAACTTAAAACTGTTGAAAATCTTACTATACGTTGTGTTTCGGACCATAACTTACTTTCCTTGGTAGGAAGTTCGTTTTTTTCCCGTGTTTCTGTGTGCTTCAGATTTGAAGGATCATAGGACTGAATTCCTTTCAACAGTTCTTGCTGTCCTTTCTCCTGTTTAATCTCTGCTCATAAGTAAACAAAAATGGCAATTAGCTATGACATGATAATCTTAGTTTTAGGCCAAAGTTAGTCAAAAATCATCCAATCTGTTAGATGATTAGAACAATTTTTTGTTCGACACAAGCTGCTCTATTCATGGAAATATTATTTCCATAGTTAATATTTTCAGATGATCTGTTTCAGAAGGGTAAGCATATTCAAGTACAGCTTTCTGACATATTGTGTAAATAAACAACATGGAATAACAAATGTTTATTTTTACGTTAGCTTTGAATCTTCCTTTTTGCAGTAACTCAGTATCTCTTAAAACATGCAAAATTCAAAGACTTAAATCAAAGTTTAAGTCTAAGATGCTGTTCCGAAAAGGTTACTATCAATTTTGTTATGGTAAAATTAAAAAATAATAATACAGAATTCATTAGGGTTAAGAAGGCAGGTATCATTTCTCGTTCTAAAGATTTGTTGCTATGTTATTGCACTTATGACTGTCCAACACACACAGAGGTTTCAAATCATGGACTACATGCGCTGTTTTTTGATTATCTCAGTACCTTCTTTCGTGGGAAGTACAATCTTTTCTTCTGTTTTTGTGCGCTTTAACACATTCCGATTAAAATTTTCAACATCTGAAATCAGCTCTTGATGAACTTTTTCTTGTTTGATATCTGAAGTTGGAGAAACATAAATTTAAACCTAAAACTGGCAGTGATTTAGACTCATTAAGATATATCACAAACAATAAAAATAAGGGAAGTAAATTACGTCTTGTTATGCATTACGACATGTTGAAAACAGTTTTTATACTTGTGCTGTAAAAGTAACATTTTACAGTGTTTTTCAAGAAATAAACTACATGGTTAAGATACTTTATGTACGATAATCCATTAAGTGCTTTCACTGAAACTCGCTCTTAAAAGTCTTACAAAATATTAATTTTGTTTCCTCTCACCAAGAATAAATAAACAAACGTCAAAAACACTAAAGCTTTTTCCAAGGTTACTTACATGCTATTGCTTATTCATGCACGTACACGATTTGCTAGTGTTTATCCAAAATGAATTCATGTAAATGTTGAACAGAAACAAAACATCTTAATATAGTTTCAACGACTTTTTTATCCGCTCGAGGTTTCTCTTTTCAGTTTATTTGTTGACCTAACGTACTTTATATACCAATATTCAAGTCCGCTTAGGCTCATAAATAATAAATTTTTCTCACTCAGTATTTAATACGCGATTTATTTTACTTTCATAATGTAACTACTACAACAAACATGAAGTAAAAGAAAAGACATTAAATACTTCATAAGTATGTCTATTTTTTCATAAATTGCGATTGAAGTTTGATATATAAATGTTTAATTTAATGTATCGAATCAAAAACCAAACCGGAAACAAATAGTTTTGAAAAAAAGGAAAACTTTAAATACAGGTTAGTTTAAATAGTTTGTGATTTTTTGTGGCTTAAGCTGGATTTTTTGTTATGCTAAAACAGAACGTTCATTAGTACTAAACATCAATATTACCAGAAAAGTTTCTATAATTATCGTGTGATAACTTAAAAAAAACAAAAAACCTAGGAGCTTTACTGACGTCAGCAACTTGGTTATTTATACATCTAAATGGACAAAAGCCAATCACTTAATCACTGACACCCACACGTTTTAAGTATCTTGTTACATAAGTTTGAGAAGCTGCGATTTTTGCCTGTAGCAGGGACGTTGTTACGATACACAGCTCTTGCTGTTAATATACAAATTAAGTAATAACACTTCAAGTTTCTATGCATTAGAATGTTAAGCAAAAACTGCCCTCAACTAGAGTACATCCCGTGCATCTTTTACCTTCAACATTTGGGAGAATGTTCTTTTCTTGGGTTTGTGTGGGCTGAAGTGTACTTTTGTCAAACTCTTCTACTCCTGCAACCAAGTTCTGGTGGATCTTCTCTTGTTGAATGTCTAGAATAAACACTCAGAGTGTCAGGCTATGTCGTGCTCTACTTTCACACACTTCAGATCATGAAGTACTGATCTGTGTTTTGTTCAAAACACTGACGCATGTAATTTCAGTAGGTTGTTCCATGTCAGGATTCCAAATATAAGTCTCTCTCTCTCTCCCTCTAATTTTTAAATGAATTTTTTGGCGTTTCGTAACCGAACAAAGTATCAAAGTGTTTCGTCAAATTTTAGGTTGTGCATAAACAATCTTCCTAATATAAAGAATCTTCCTAGAGCAGTCTAAGTTTAAATAGTATCGATATTTTGTTTGGTGTGATTACATACCATAAGATTCTTACTTCTAAATTTTATATATATAAAGTTGTCGTTCGAAGATTTATTTTATTGGTAGTAATTTCTTGGAGATTATTGATATAGATGGCGCTTCTCTCATCATAATGAATACATTTTGCACGAATTTTATAGAAAATCAAGGGGAAAAAGTTTTTTTTGTTTGTTGTTCATAGTAGTGAAGCTAGTACTTGTGTGGACAGGAAGGTAGACGTTGGTAGAAAACATTTTATTTTTTTGTATTGGCTAGTTCATATTTGAAGTATTGTGTTCAGTCTTTGGCTCCTTACCTCTGGAAGGTAATTTATCATTATAAATAGTTCAAAGGAAAATTACTAGGGTGATATCATGGATGAAAAGGTTTTCATAGAGAAAAGATTAAGATCTCTTAAATGATTTTCTTTTGAAAAAAGAAGAGTGCAAGGAGATCTGATTGAATTCTTTAAGATTATTAAGGGAACTGAGAGAGCATAATATTTTTAGCCTCGGCATAGCAGCCCATAGAATGAGTTTTCAAGCACAAACTCTTAGTTCACAGCTCCGTCATCTCTTGACAAATTTGAGATCTAATTACAGTTTTGAACTCAGGAGGTCAAATCCTATCGACTGATGCATTTTACCATGCCCAACGTCTCATAGATAAATTAACTGTAATCCTATTTAAGGGAATTTTAATTTGAGAGTAAGCAGGTAGAGATCCTGAGGAGTAATAAAATCAAACTAGGTATTGCTGGTGCACAAAAAATATAGCTAATAAAAAGGGAGAAGTAGGAAATGTTTCATAGACTAATTTACTCTAATTCTGTCCAAAATAATTTCAAGCGCCGAGGCTATTGAGAATTCCGTCTTGTTTCATATTTAATGGTGAATGAGGCAAAGAGATATCAATATAAATTGCGGCAGGACAAGAATAATCTTCAGCTAAGAAAACTTTACTTTTCTACCAGCACAGTCGACTTTTGGGTTGCCTTCAGATATGGTGGATAGAGTAAATGTAAGGGAGCTTGACAGAAAGCCTCATAAATAGTTGAATTTGTTTTTTAATTAATGTTTAGTTTAATACAGCGGATAATACGACCTTAATGGACCAAAATGTCATTTGTCGTTCTTCGATCTTATACTATGTTAAAGAACCTGCATGGCAATATAAGAAAGAATTAAATATTAAATATATATAATAGCATATATATATTCCCATGTTAATGATATATTACTAATAATGAAAAGATGGGTAGTGCGTGGATTCTGTTTGAAGTGATTACCCAAGTAATCAATCAAATATCAATCTTAAGTCGTTTTATTAAAAATATTAAATAAACATGGCTTCTACTAACATAGCACTCAGTTCATCTTAAATAAAAAAATATTTTTCTTGTTTGGTGATAATGTCACTGAAATGATGGATTCAGACTATTTACGGCTAAAAAGAATATTTACAAATTTTAAAATGCAAAACAAATTCGAAAACTGTAATAAAATATAACATTTTCATTTTAAGTTTTATAAGAGCGATTATTCGAACTTTTAAGAAAATCGATAGCCTATTTTTTTCATTGCGAATAAAATGTTTTATAAAAGGGTTAGTAGAATTGATCAGAGGTTACACTGGAAAGCTGTGATAAAATTTAAACTACTAGCAAGTGTAAAATTTACGTTAATTTACCTAATCTGTTGGTCGCGGGACCGATTCCTGCCACAGACATGCTTTGCCCTTAAAGTCGTGTTGTCTTATAAAGTAACGGTCAATCTTACTCTTCGTTGGTAGAGAGTATCCCAAGAACTGGGGTGGTGATTAGCCAGTTTCCCTCTACCATATCACTTCAAAATTATATTCGATTACCATACATAGCCCTTGAGTAGCTTTGCACATAATTAAAAAAAAGCTTTGCCTATGTTCAGAATGTTTTATTTTATTTTGGCTTATGTGATATATTTTTTCAGGTAATAATGACCTTAGTCTAAATAAATATTAAATTTTCATTATATGTAATGGCCAAAAGACATGGAACTTTCCACGGTAAAAGTGGAAATTTATGTGTTTAATACAATTTTGGACTATTTAATCCTATGACCAACTGTCTAGTTTACTGTCTTTCTTACATATTACCAGATGGAAATCGATTTGAATGGTGGTAAATTTCTCTCTTTCCTTTTTTTTTTTTTTTTTTTTATGAATCTGCGAGTAAGTGAAACATATTCCACTAGTGAAGTGTATGATACAGAATGTGTTACATATTCTAACTGAAGTAAAGCTCCCACGCAAAATTTTTGGCTGCAACGTAGTTATCCCTTATAATACCAAACATTTCTTATTATTTCTTACACAACTGCGCAGTTTACCTAAATTATAATATAACAATGAAGAGAAAAAAAGCATGTATATATATATATATATTATAATATATAATAATTTTAATAATAAATATTATATATATATATATATTTGTTTTTACCAACTGAAGAAATTCAATAATCCAGTCGTTCGTCTCACATATATATCAACCAGTGAAGTATGAATATATTTTTCTAGAGCATATCTATTTCTCTATTACAATTAATTTCATTATACATTCACCTAATATTCACATTATAATGAAAAACATAGTATAAAGAGCGAAATGTAATCCAGATCGAAACTCTCCAAGTAACTATTTTTTCTTTTCTTAAGAAGGCATCCACATCCTTTTCATTACATATAACCTCTTTAAAACTAGCTATAACTAAATATTTGTCCTGTATTTAAAATTATATTTTAGGCCTACTTTTGACTAGCTTCATCATTCGACCTAACTGAAGATTTATGATAACTGATCGAAAAGTTTCGTTAGCAGAGATTTGTGGTTGACAAAACGTAGATCTGAAATACTATTTCTACATGCCATTAATAAATGACCTAAAAGTAGCTACATTGTTAAACTGTATGGTAAGTTCAGTAGTTAATTTACAGTTTGACAATATACCTACCAGAGTTAGACGCGATTTAATTATTAATGATATTACATTGAAAACATTCTGAATACAACAGTGTACTTTGTTTCGAGAAGATACGATGATAAGAGCTTAGCCTACATCATTTCTTCAACAAATTAGACTAAACAGTTACAAATTGATACATTGGTCTTAAAATGATCAAGAAACGAAAACTAAAAAAGAGAAAGAGAAGTGAATATTTTATAATTAGTGACGATCAGTTTTATTTTTAACAACGAGTAATTGACACTTACTTTTTAAAATGTAATTTTCAAAAATCCTAAGTTTAAGTTAATCTCTCACTTCAGGTACTCTTTGAGTTAACAATGGTTTTTTTCCGAGTAGAAATTTCGAAAAGAAATGGTTATTTTATATTCAATAATTTAAAGCACGTTATAAAATAACAACCAAACAAACGGCTGACCTAAGTATTCTGTAATTTATATTTAATTACTACCCCGTTTTCTATGTATTTATTGTGGAAAATCGATATTTTGATTCCATTAAAATAAAACTGATGTTGCTATATCTTTTTTATAAGTTTGGCTACGTATTTTAGTGACAGTAATTTTTTTCCCCACTCCCTACACCTACGCTTTGTGTGGGTAACAATTACAAACGTTTCGTTTATTTAACGTGAATATTGCAATTTGACGCAAATGACAACTTGGTTGTGCAGAAAACAAAACCATAAAGTAGCTGCTTTTTAACCGTTGGTTTTTTATTTCTCTTTCTTCAGTCAATAGTTTTTGTTTAGTAGCAAAAATTCTGTATAAAAAGTACATTGCGAATTTTATAGAAAAAATGTTCTTTTTACCTAAAATGTACATTAGACACAAAACTATACCTGAAAAACCTAAAATAAAACTAGTATAATTAGTTGTATAGCATAAAACATATTAGGATTTAACGTTTATAAAATGTGTATACTATTAATTAAATACTAAACTGTATGATAGGCTATTTGTACTATGCCAATCATACAACGATCGAAAAATGAAATTCAGAGTTATAAGTCCTCTAGTTTAACGCTGATGCATTGAGAGGAATTTGTAAAAATAAACAGAATGTTATATTTTTAAACCATTCTTGTCAAAACATTTAGAGGTGGTCTAGCTGTAACGACAGAAACCATTTAAATTCCACACTAAAAGTGATAAAACTGTATACAAAACTAAAGTTCTAAGTGCTTGACAATATCTGGGTTATTTTACTACAGTTATGTAGGTTGGCAGTACTAGGGAACTAGTTAAAATAAAATTGATGTTGGTCAAACTACCAAGAAGTTACCTGAAAAAGGGCATTGCCCGAAACGTTGTATCAACAGTACTGTATATCTGTTGTTTACTTCTTGGTAGTTTGAAGTACAACATTTTCTTCTATATGTTTCAACAACCATTATGTGTAAGTTCCTACGCTTGTTTGTTTGTTTTTTGGAATTTCGCACAAAGCTACTCGAGGGCTATCTGTGCTAGCCGTCCCTAATTTAGCAGTGTAAGACTAGAGGGAAGGCAGCTAGTCATCACCACCCACCGCCAACTCTTGGGCTACTCTTTTACCAACGAATAGTGGGATTGACCGCACATTATACACCCCACGGCTGGGAAGGCGAGCATGTTTAGCGCGACGCGGGCGCGAACCCGCGGATTACTGAGTTCCTACGCAGTAAAGTACCAGTTAGTGGTGTTTGAAATTGTAATCATATACTTGCTTCAGGTAAATAAAGGCCAATCGTGTTTCTGATTTTACCCCATTTTCTGTGAAACAAATGAAATCAAATCAAAAGAACGTTATGATCTTTAATGAACAACCTTTTTCACTGATGTTCAGTCGAAAACGGAAATGAGAAAGCAAGTTCAAATCTCAAGTATTACTGGTGCCAGTTGCAAATGCTGACACTACAGAATTACCAACCTACACATGCTTTTAACATTACGACTTGCTAGGTAAGGATTTGAACATAAAACTAAATGCATCTGTCCCAAGACAGCAAAAGAGTAAGCAACGAATACGGTAGATTTCTGAAAATTTTCCAAATAAAAAATATGGCAGATGGTAAGATATCGCTACTCGCAGCCAGGACATAAATAATTCTGTGAATATGCCAAATTCTGAAGACCTTTCAGATTACGTAATATCGTCTAAAAATACCAAAGTAGAGCGAGATTTATTTTTTTAACGAGAGGTGATAAAAATGTTTTATATTTTCTACTGCAATTGAATGTTTCAAAGTAAGAGGTAAACGTCCTATTTAAGAATTTCAAATACTGTATCTATGATGTAAAAAAATTGAGAGAAATACACAAAAATTATGTTTATATTTTCAACTACTTACTAAGTGAGACAAAAGTATTACATGTTATTTAACAAAAGAACCAAAACAACAATTCATAAACCTTAATATTAGTAATGAAAATGATATTAAAGTGTAGATGTATTTTTCATTCAGGACCTAATAATTCCATTCAGGATTTCAACTCAGTCTTTTAAAAATTTTAATACTTCTATTTGCCACATGATCCTCCCAGGAATCTTTTCATTCAATACCAGATTATGTTTGACATCCATAATGGAATACTTAGGTAGAATGTGAAAAAGTAGAAACGCAGGCTAATGTGATTTTAGCCCTAATATTAGGCCTAGCGGTATCATTGCTTTTCCAGTTTTCGGCCTTTAAAAACCATTATACTTTCAGATAAATGTTTATCTGCTATCACTTCTAGTCTAGCTGATGAGTTTTAACAATGAGCGAAATGTTTATTGGGCAGTTATATCTGATAGAAAAAAAGAAATATATTTGAATTTGAAATCTGTAATGGATCAATTAGAAGTAATGTGAAAAACGAACTTCTGCAATATATTGTGCTCTGTATTATAAATATTAGGCTTATTAGTATTATTGCTTCGCCGGCTTTTGGCGTTTAACATCAAATGTTTTAGAAATAAAAACTTAGTTTGGAAATAATTTCCTTTCAAATATCTAAAGTAATGATGACTGGAGTGTAAAAAGAATAGTTATTGCCTTATCATTCGCTCTATTTTCACTTCTTCGAAAGTGTACGCTCTTAACAGTAGAATAGCTAAAGTTCTTTAGCTTAATTAAGGGTCTCTAGCTACTGTATTTTGAAAAAGAAAAACCATGTAAAATGAAACGCAAAGTAGTAAAGAAACAACCACTACTCACTGACTTCATATATATGCTTTTATCTTTTTTCACATAATACTCAAGAATGGTAAACCTATAATACTATATCCTAATTCAGTACTGTTCATAATATAATGAGCTTTGCACTGAAAAATTCGTCGATTCTCAGATTAATTTTTCATGTCACTTAAAAATTAGTTGTTTTAAATTTTATCTATTTCGTTATAAAAATCAGGAAAATGTGTTCAAGATTTTCGATAGCTAGACTACTCTGCTTACCTACTTTAGAAAAACTTGAAATATATTTTTATACTTTTTTGAACTGGAATTTTTTATTACCTAAAATTTCCTAAAATCGTATTAAGCACAAACATTCATAGAGATGTTAATTCGTTATCTTACTGTTCTAAAAATGGAACCACAAGAAACTGAGTTTTTCCTGAAAAATATCATAATCTCAACTACTGTTCTCATTACTGTCATTTTACCACGTACTTTAACCAAATCAACGATTCATTTTGTATCTCTTTTCTTTTCCTGAGCAACATTTTAATTCAAATTTTCAGTTTACTGTAGAATGCAAACTTGAAGCTTACATCATCAACAATATAATAGCATTTTTACAATTAAACATACGACCTGGCATGGCCAAGCGCGTAAGGCGTGCGACTCGTAATCCGAGGGTCGCGGGTTCGTGCCCGCGTCGCGCTAAACATGCTCGCCCGCCCAGCCGTGGGGGCGTATAATGTGACAATCAATCCCACTATTCGTTGGTAAAAGAGTAGCCCAAGAGTTGACTGTGGGTGGTGATGACTAGCTGCCTTCCCTCTAGTCTTACACTGCTAAATTAGGGACGGCTAGCACAGATAGCCCTCGAGTAGCTTTGTGCGAAATTCCAAAACAAACAATTAAACATCACATGTTCTTTGAATGTAAAAACATTTATAAGTCTGCTTTCTACTAATTTTAGCACTTTATAATGTATAAAATTGTTCGATTGTTATTGCTTCTTAAATTGTTCATGTGTGTGTGTGTGTGTTTCTTATAGCAAAACCAGATCGAGCTATCTACCGAGTCCACCTAGGTGAATCAAACCCCTGATTTTAGCGTTGTAAATCCGTAAACTTACCGCTGTACTACCGGGGGACAAATTGTTCATTCATCCAAAATATGTCTTCAGCTTAAACTATTAAAAATTTACCATAACTGTTTTATTTAATAAAATCTTATGATGCTTATCTTTTGTGTTCTTAGATTTGTTAATTTAGCGAATACTAACATTCTGAAAATATGCTACCTTCATATAATATTCATTTATTTCAACAACAATTTGTGATTCTCTTAGAATATGAAAAAAATAAAAACTTTCATCTAGTTTTCAGAATATTTTTTTAATTATAAAATTATTTCACTTAATCCGAGCTACAGCATTATTTAAAAGTTTGTGTTTGTAAGTTCCTTGATAATACAATTCAAACATTTATAGAATTTTAAGATTTATGCACCATTACTTTTATCTTGAAATATCACAAATTTTATTTTGCAAAATATTATGGAAATCAATTGGTAAGAATATGAAAAGTTATCCTCATATTTAAAAAAATGTGCTTAAATCTCCAGAAGAACATGTAACTCTAGAAATGATGTTAAGAAGAAAGATTTTTTGCTTTAGACCACCATATTTTATTCGACGTTAATAAAGAAGAAACATCCCGTTATACGGGAACATTCTCTTTGCACACTTAAAACAAAATAATGTAAGAAAATAAAAAGTTATAATCACCTTCATTAGATGGAAGAACTGTCTTACATACTGTTTCCGTGTGTTTCATTTTTGTTGAATCAAAATTGGTAAGTTCGTTCTTCATGGCTGAAGGAACGGTAGGAAGATCTTCCTTTTTGGGTATAGACATGGCGTACTGTAGAACCGAGTTGAAACAATCTAGATAATCATATCGATAAGAAGAAAAGGACATAAAATATACAATACTGACACCTACTTTAGTATGAAAAACAATACCATTCTGATTTAATTACAAGAAGTTGATAATAAATTATCATAAAGCATTTCATCGACTTCCAGTAATGATGGTTGTGCAGCTTTTCTTGTGTTAATCACACTAACATAGTACTGACTTATAGCAGTGCTGTTTGTACATTAGTTGTTTAGGGCCAGTAGCACTACAGTAATAACTTTCATTAGTGTTGGTTATATACTTCTTCAGATTATTAGTGCTGGTGGTATAGCACTGGTTTACAATACAATACATTATTAACTGGCATGACAGCTGGTTATCACGAAATACGTAACTGTAATGATAAATGTAACCATATGTTTAACAATTTAACTATGGTAAAATTATTTACACCTACAAGTATGTTTGTTTATGGTTGTTTTTTAGTTCGGTTGATTGGAGCATTACGACAAACTACATTCATATTAATTTGAAGAGCATCAGATATGATCCTCACCCCTTCAAAAAACAAGAAACAAACTATAAAAACGTCGAAAATAGTTGTTCATAAAATTAAGAACAACAAAATAAAAACAAGTTTTGTGAAAGGTTTAAACGTTTTCTGTGGTAACACATCTTACTTCGGACTTAAATAAAATAAATGTATCATAGTAAATAAGAAATATATATTGTTCCAACTGGTGATATACCATAAAAATTAGAGCAGTAGCTATTAACGGCGGTAGCCTGACATGGTAACTACGGGTGCTTATAAATTGCGGGTTGCAATCTCCGTCACTGAAGATTGTGGCGGATTTGCTATCATATATACGTTTTAATATCAATGTTTGTTTAAGTTAAATTTATATTTAGAAGTGTACATAACCTATACTACTAAATCTGTGTTGCGAAAATTCCGCCTATTCACTAAATTTATGGAAGGCTCTCGAGTGTAAGAATGAACAATATATGTGCGTACGTAAACATTAGTATAACGTCTATATTGTTGTGTGGGCTGAAATTTTTGAAACTATCCTCACGCCTATAAATGTAACCAACGCTTTACGCCATAAGACATTATATATTATTAGGTTGCTATAGCTGGTATAACTTAAACCTCGGAAACTATAATTATGATTAAAGTTTATTAATCGGGAACTTCAGATACTTGACCAGGAATGTTTATACATTTCGAAAATTACAAACAATTTAACTTCATCGGATTCACACTGGACATTACTACTTTTACGAATAAATTATATAACTTCAGCGATGAAAAACACGACGTGTGATTAGCGAAAAACGAAGAACGCAGAGCTAGCTAGCTCTTTGTCAAGTGAATTGCATTTATATCAACTCAAGATTAATTTGCTCATGGTGAACCCTCCATGAGATACCGAGAAAGTTCCAGACCAGATAGAGGACTCAGTATTGTTTGTAATTTTGTAAAACTATTGTACATAAATCGTTATTTGTAATTACCGTTATGTTGAATTGTGTTCTTGTTTGTATATTAAAATATGTTTGTATTAAAAAAGAAAGTGTTGGCAAGTATCATAAACTAGATACATATCGACATTTATTTAACTTCGAAATCTAAATTACAATTTAACTCAGTGTTAGGCCGTTTGAAATTGTAATACGAAACAAGATGTTCGCCTTTCAATCGTGGGTGCGTTATAATGTAACGTTCAGCCCCACTATTCGTTGGTTAAAAAAGTATCCGAGAATTGATGGTGGATGCTATTGACTATATGCCTTCTCCATAGCTTATCAATACTTTATGAGGGGCATATAGCAATTTCTACCATGAAGAAGTTTAGTTTTTGTTGAATTTCGCGCAAAGCTACACGAGGACTATCTGCACTAGGTATCCCTAATTAGCAGTGACAGACAAGAAGAAATGCAGCAAGTCAGCACCACCCACCGCCAAATTCTGGATTTCTATGTAACCAACGAAAAGTAGAATTGAACGTCACATTATAAAGTTCCCAAGACTTAAACAGCAAGGTATATTTGATAATCTAGCGTCTTAACAACGGATTTTAGCATTGCAAGTCCATAAACTTATCACTGGTTCATCAGAGGGCAAGTGTTAGTTACACAATTCTCTTCAAAATATTTAGAGATTTTCAATGTTGTTATTTCAGTAAACTACAACAAGGTTGGAATTATAGAAATACAGGTGTTATATCTTTATTTTCGACTCTACATTTTGCCTTCATGTCATTTTGTGAAATTTACAATTCATACAGAACACATGTTGAAAGGCTAAAGCAAAATACAAATTATTTTTCTTAAAAAGTAACAATATTCCTAATTATTTGTTTAAATGTATACACACACACACATATATACACATTTAATTACATATAATTATAGCAAGACTAATTGGCGAGTGTTAAACTCGCCTGTTTGTTTTTATAACTCATTTTATAAATTATATTTTTAATATTAAGGTCAACAGCACAATATAATATTTTTATGTAGCTTTACACAAATTTATTATAGTGTTTGGGAAAAATAAAACAATAAAAAACATTCAAATGTAAGGAAGGTCTTTACTCATTCGACTTAGTTATAAAACTATAGCTTAGTACATAATTTTTTTTGGTTGATATCCCTCAAATATAAATCATAACCATTCCATACTCATATTATTCTGCAATCCACCGTCGTTAACGAGAATCTGCTCTGACATAACACTTATGGTTTAAATGTATCAGATTTCGCATAAACGTTGTGTAAAAAAAACAAAACTTTTTTTCCTTCACTACAAATGTAGCCAATCTGTTTTATTAGGTGCGACTAACATAAGTATTATTCTTTTATCTCTGGAACTTCTACAGAAAGAAATGACAAAGTACCGGTATTAATTAACGAGTAGCTATAGAAGACAAAATTAAAGATAAAACTATCCATTGTCTTTTAGAAAACATGTACGAAATCTCGTCATTACGTGCTACATCTATTTATGCGAATACATTGTAATTAATATTTAATGCAAATTCTTTCTCAGTGACTAATATAGATTAATACATAAGTCTTTTTTAATTTCGTTATTCTATTTAATTGTTTGGCTTTATATAAATTATTTACTGTGGAATCAACATAGAGATAAAAATTAAATTCATTATTTTGAATGATAAATAGATGGAAATATAGGTTGGCTCAGAACCTGTCGCATCTTTGGCAGTGGAAATGCATGACAGAAGTGACTGATATAATAAAAAATTAATAAACGAATTTATAAAGTTGTATTTCTCTTACTGGAACCCGTATATTAAGAATTAAATAACTATAATTTTTAGTCAGAACATTTCAAAAATTTGCTGTCTGAACTTGACGATTATTTGAGTTTATACTTCAAAATTAACATGACATTCAATATATATTAAACCGATTTTGCTCTTGGAAACAAGAGGTACGTAATCTAAGTATTTTTTGTACAAAGAGGAACAAGGATATTACACTTTTAGCATAGCCTTGCACTCTATGTCGGAAAGCTAAATTTATACTGGGGAAAACTCAGCTGTTCGACTTTCATACACATGAGAAAAAGAAAAACGTATTGAGAGCTGTTAGAAACCAAGTTTTATGAAAGTACAACATTTTAGAAACTTCTAGTTAAAAATGAATGAAAAGACATTCATTGTGTAACTGAAACTACAAAAGCTAAAATGGTGTTTTTAGTTTCATATTAACTTAACCTTTCAGTGAAAGTTATGGTAAGATATTTGAAGGCTTTTAATTCTCTGTAAAAAGATACTTTGATTTAAGTTAACAGTTTACAAACGTAATTAATGTCACATTGTGTGTAATTTCAAAGATGTGGCTAAATTGATGAGATAAAACAGACTAACATTTGAAAATACTATAAACAGTTTTCCAGATAACAGTAATTTGTATTCTGTAACTTGAGATGAAATTAGCATAAAAATCGCTCTCATACAATTTACTTTCCAATTTTGTTGTTCGTATTAAATAATTCTTCATATTTTAAAAATGAAGATGTCGCTATATTTACAAGATGATTAAAAATTTTCAATCTAAAAGGAGAAATAGGCATTAAAAAATAAAGAAACAAGATAGGTAGCTCAAGCTACAAGTCCATATTTTGGCTTCATATCTCAAAGCTGTAATATTTAGGAGAGTCAAAATGAGTGTGTAGTTTGAGAAAATAATGTCAGCACAATGTCTTAAACCTTAAGCCTGTTTGTTTTTGTATCCGCATTCCTCCTTTTTAAATTAATAATTTTAAATAATATTTTATTTAGTTTTATTTACGTCCATCATGGGCATAAAACTGTATAGTATTAATACTCTCCTATTCGAAACGGTTTAGTATGATGAAATACAATGACAACCTTTGGATTGGCTTCATACAGATTGAGTGGCTATTGCTCCTGACATCATTGCCACAATGTTATCTTTAATAATGGTACCACATGTATGAACACTATGATATATGGTAAGCAACCTGTAATGTTATGTATATGCTTGTAAAATATGTATAGCTACTATATTTACACCCTATATATCCACAGGAAATATTCTTAAGCACTGGAATGATGGGGCTAATGAACTATACTGGAATGATGCATAGACTGGGCTGTGTATCATATGTACTGCAATTTTGGGTAGTATTTATATGCATCTAAGTATATATACATATATGTGGGGGTCTATAGTTTTTTAAGTTATAAATTCGTATATATTGATATCCATATGAATTTTTCAAGTTCTATAGATACATGCATGCATATTCAATGCAAATATAAGACAAATTGTCATAATATAATACCATATGTATACAAATAAACATTTTTAATATTTCTTCCTCTCTACTGACCATGCTAAGGCCGGTTGTTGTTTACTGTAACTGGCTTAATATTTTCTAAACCAAATATATATAGCTGTAACATTTCTATCTCACTTTCCTTTAGAATCACCATTATTCTTGCCACATCTTATAGTCAGCTTCAAGGATGATCACTCTTCAAGTTTTAAAATCTATCCAACTAGTAATATTTTACTTGTTTGTGTCTTTTCTACTGCAGTATTTATTTCCTTTTGGAGACTTCTCATTGTAATTATACGGCTAACCAATGATCGTTATTTTCCCTTAAAATTTTGACTTTTTTAAAACTAATTATTTATTCACATTCTAGAGGTGAAATTAATTTTTAATAAATCGAATGACGATAAACTGCAAAACGTACCTTTTAAATTTTGTTCTAATAAACTAAAAACCTGCAATACACATGAATAATACATCTCTAACTTCAATCAGTTTGGGACATCAAGACTTAAAGTAATAAGACTAGGAATGATGATATAAGATATAAATATGCAGAAACTTGGTTAAACGAAAAAGTAAGCACCCTGAAAGCTGTTGATAAGTTTTCTTACTCATGAATATCAATTTCTAAAAATTAAAATAAGTAATTTGTTGCATATCTAGTTTTTGTCGTTTTTTTCACGCAAAATTACACGAGAGCTATTTGCGTTAGCAGTTTATGAACTACACTGGAGGATTCTAACCCCATCTTAGGAATTATTTTTCTTCCATCACTCGGTAAAAGTGTCCCCAACCAAACGAAGTAGATTTGTTTTTCGTTATTTAAGAGAAAGGCCTTAGTGTTTTGAAATTAACATTCTGCGTTTTCATATTTTGGTCTCAATTTGTGAGAATAACATTTAAATTTAAGGCGACTGTCTTACCTTACCTTTCCCAACAAATACTACAATGTAAAAGAATAATTTAAACACGTGACCACGGAATCATATAGTAACGTATGATCATAGTTAATCACTGTCCTACATTGCGTTCAAGAAAAAGTAGATATTCACAATTTTACTCTACGGTTTAGCTCCATGAAGAGGCCAAGTAGTTACGGCGCTAGACTCATAATCCGAGAGTCGCGGGTTCGAATCTCCATCACACCAAACATGCTTGCCCTTTCAGCCGTGGGAGCGTTATAAAGTTACGGTCAATCCCGCTATCCGTTGGTGAAAGAGTTGCCCAAGAGTTGCCAGTGAGAGGTGATGACGAGCTGCTTTCCCCCTAGTCTTACACTGCTAAATTAGGGATGGCTAGCGTAGATAGCCCTCGTGTAGCTTTGCGCAAAATCCAAAAACTATAGAAATAGTTACAAAAATGTGCAAATATATATTGTGCAAGTAAGTCTTCTATAAAACTAACTAGGCTTGCCCTAGTTACCTCCTGACAGAGTCAGGAATTCAAAAGAAAAATTGCTCACATTAATATTAAATAACCGAGTTGCAATGTGATGGGCATCTCGAAGAAATCGGACAAACTCACAGACTGGTTAAGCCAGTGAAAAGAGGGCAGCAGAAATCGGGTGAAAGGGACAATACAAAAACTGAACTGTCTAGATTCATATTTGTTAGTTTATTAATCAGTCATAATCGTAACAATGTTAACCTCGTGTTCTACATTCACAGTCGTAGTATTGTTTCTTTGTTGTTGTTGTTTTTTAAATTCGCGCAAAGCTACACCAGGGCTATCTGCACTAGCCGTCGCTAATTTAGCAGTGTAAGTCTAGAGAGAAGGCAGCTAATCATCACCACCCACCGCTAACTCTTGGGCTACTATTTTACGAGCGAATAATGGAATTGATCGTAACATTATAACGCTCCCACGGCTAAAAGAGCGAGCATGTTTGGTGTGGCAGGGATTCGAACCCACGACCCTCAGATTGTGAGTCTAGCGCCGTAACTACTTGGCCTCTTCATGGAGCTAAACCGTAGAGTAAAATTGTGAATATCTACTTTTTCTTGAACGCAATGTAGGACAGTGATTAACTATGATCATACGTTACTATATGATTCCGTTGTCACGTGTTTAAATTATTCTTTTACATTGTAGTATTTGTTGGGAAAGGTAAGGTAAGACAGTCGCCTTAAATTTAAATGTTATTCTCACAAATTGAGACCAAAATATGAAAACGCAGAATGTTAATTTCTAAACACTAAGGCCTTTCTCTTAAATAACGAAAAACAAATCTACTTCGTTTGGTTGGGAACACTTTTACCGAGTGATGGAAGAAAAATAATTCCTAAGATGGGGTTAGAATCCTCCAGTGTAGTTCATAAACACTGCAGTTTAATATAAACGATGTATTTAACAAGGTATTTAATTCAATTAATTCACCACGTGTCATACGGACATTGCACATTATCTAGGACAATGACGCAAAAGAAAGTATGAACTAGCCTAGGACAAATGACGCACCTTCTGACCTAAACTTAAGAAGGAAATATACTTCTTTGGTTTGGGGTAAGATAACCTTTCGAGGAGGAGATATCTTACTCTGAGCCACTCATCGTTAAATAACGCATGTTATAAAAGTCAGTGAACCTGAACTGTGTTTATTTTACGGCATACTCGTTTGTCTTATACTTTCTTATTGTTTTCAATGAACGAAAATGAAATTCCCTAAAATACTCTCATTTTAACTGTAAGAAACCCAAAGTACTTATCTTGTGTCAAAGTTGTTCAAAAATAAGCAAAAGTAAGTCACACTTTGACAGTTTTATTCCGACTACGTCTGTTAGTGTGTTTATGCACGAGATAAACATAGACAATAGTTACATACAGCTCATTCTGATAACAGACAACACGTTATAACGAGCGATATATAGGGGTGGCCGTATTACGGAATGGGTCCATTTAACGCACTTTCCCCTACGTTACTGTTTTTCTGATGGTTATAAAACATGTTTTTATGCTAACCTAATGATAATTTCCGAATGGAGTAAAAACAATGGTATTGTGCACTAAATGGACAAAGGGAATATTCAAAATATAGATTTTTTTTTTTTCAGAAATAAACGAATAAGAGGTTATTATCATATGTGATTAACGCACAATACGGGTATAATAATAAAATTTCCAAATGATTGTTTTAAGGTCATAAGGGAAGTTCTGTTTATCTTGCTGAAGATGTATCTGAAGTAGACAGTTTGTATAATGAGCACACTTTTGCTCGAAAATAAAACTCAAATTTGATACTGTGATGCAAACATGATTAGAAACTAATCAAGGCTTAGCAGACATTTGTGTTAAAGTAAATCTGTAAGAAAAAAATCATTTTATGTGAAGGTTTTTCACAAATTTGTGATTATTCAATATAGAGATGTGATTTGTTGATAACATCAATACCTTAGTATCTGTTATATTTATTCATTTCACTAGCCTACAAGTTTTAAAACAATAAAGATAATTAAGAAAAACGTTGTACATTAATTTAAGGTTTCTTACTTTAGTGTCTTCTGGTCGTGAATTAATAAAAGATATGGCTTGCATATCCTAAAACTAGATGCAGTAACTAACTTGTGATTTTTTATAAACTGTAGTAACTATACTAAACAAATAGAATAATTAACGTCTCTTTTCAGGTTATCTTTCAGATGTAAATATTAGCATTACTGAAGTCTCAGTATAACCATTTTTTTCTGGACAGATCTGTTTTATTATTAATATGATAAGAATATGAACGTTTAGTAAGATAAAAGAGACCTATGAAATCACAGTGATGTAGGAAGGGCTTGCAAAGTACGAGTGATCAGCTACTCATGGAGAATTTACAATGAGAGATTGAAAAAAGAAGGAACTGCTAAAACTCAGTTCCCGAGCTGTCACAGCCAGCTCAATATAGGGGTCCTAAGGGCACTTCCCTAGAAAATAAATATAATAACATGATATACAGTTGCAACACCACTTACAAGTCAAATACGTAAAAATGATGATGCTACAGCATCTCCAGAACCCTAGGTTCCGAGGCCACTGAATCATAAAGCTTATTTTTAACCATTTACGACTAAGTAGCATCAATTACTTAAATATAAGCTATAGACTTAATGTAAACTAACATGGAACAAAGTTAGGTTTGTCTTTATTAGTTAAAATACAATAAAAATATTTTTTTAATAAATAACTACTTTTAGCAGTTTGATAGTTAAGAGGAATGTGAAGTTAATGTAAACAATATAAGAATAGACTGTTCCAAGTTTAAGTATTCACTCCACGCTGTTGAACTCATTCTGAAGTTAAACTGCGAATAGAATCTCCAATCCACCAATTTTTGAGATAGATCAAGGTATCACGTACCTGGAGTTATCAAAGATAAACCAAAGACCTGGAGTATGATGGCCTAAAAAAATTACTGTTCAGGTGATTTCGATAACAACGATTTGGATGTTCCCTTTCTTCTGCAAATATCAGACACTCATTCAGATCAGCCCCACTCCTCCGTCGTGAAACGCCACTCTGAGTGAAGAAGGACAGCCACGACGTATCTCCTGCCTCTTACAGCTTCGCTTGTATGACGTGTGTTGTATGTATATATATTTATATATATATATTATTCAGCCGCACAGCTCTACTGTACTAATTTCCTGGCCAACAAACACAAGTTGTCAGCACGTGTGGACTGAAAGCAAACTTAAAACGTGGGGCCGGAACCGGATATAAATAACTTAGGAATTTAAGCACCTTCCTTTTACTGATTTATTTGTTCTTAGATATCTCATTTTCTCAATTTGTTCAAGTCTTTATTTGTTGATATAGATTGTTTCTTTTATATTATCGTTAACACGTTTGTTTCTATATGGAAGTACTACCAGGTCTATAACAATGAAATCATAAAAAAATCATCTATCTTGATATAAAACATGCTGTATAGGTATACATACAAATAACTATACACTATAAGTGTGGTTTAGTGCTGTTTCTTAGCTTTATATATATATCTGTAATAAACTGTCAATACCAATAAATCCAACGGATAATAGTACATCGCTCTACGAGAAATAAATAAATAAACGCTCGTGACCAAATTCACATCCAAAAATCTTTACGTAAGAAAAAAAGAAAGCAATCATAACATCAATACATTTAGCAAGCTTATTGTTCATCTGCATAAAGATCTGAACGAATCAAATCGTTTTGATTATACGAGACCAAAGTTGTAGTAAATCTGGACAGAAAAATCTTGTAGTTGTCTCACTTTAAATTCCTATGATCTTGATTCAGGTTATTCCGAAGTTTATTTTTTCCATTTGCTTTTATTAATACAATTTTTTATTCGTATTTCATTTTAATACAGCTTCGACATTTAACTGTAATCAAGTGCGTGTTGATGGAATCAGGCTTCGGTATCCTACTATAACTAGTAAACAAAATGCTTAACCGCACATCAAGTCTTCTCTCCTTGTTGTCCTCCCCTCCCAGTAGCACAGTGGAATATCTGCGGATTTACACTGCTAGAAACCGGGTTTTGATACTCATGGTGGGCAGAGCAGAGATAGCCCATTGTGTATCTTTTTGCTTAACTACAAACAAACAAGCAAATAAGAAAACTTCCTGTTGTCCACCTACAAAAAACCTATTTTCCCTGCTCTTTCAAACCACAGGTCCACGAATTTGTTGCTATTCCAAGCATTAAGTAATCGTGTGTTTCGTAAATACATGGAGTACCACAAAGTAAAACATGTGAAACCCAAATAATTAAAGCTTACGGTTTATTTTAACTGTTATTGTAATTGAGTTAAACCATATGATAAGCACTGCATTCTACTAAAAATAATTAGTACCTTTCATTGGTTGAAAAATTAAATTTTGTCGAAGTTTAAGATTCTAATATACTTAAACTACTATTCAAAGTTATTTCAAATGAAATTGCTAGATTGTTCTCAAAGTTCCAAAATGAAGCTGAGTTTCATCTTACACCGCAAGAGACAAAGATGTTTGAAATGTGCGAATAAGGATGTCAAGGGATCCGTCAATGAAGAGGTCCCAACATGAATTACTTAAGTCTTGAAAATATCTGTTAGACGCAAACCAAAAATATTAACTTCTGTGCTAGAAGAAAGAGTTTTACTATGTTGGTTTATTAATCCTTTACATAAATATGCTCATGTGTTTTGAAACCTCCGTAGAAAGCGATATTCATTTAACAATAAAGACAAAATAACGTCACTATTCCAGTGGTTTTGGGGCGACTAATATTTGATTTTGTACACTAGCCTTTATCTGTTTAAGCAGATGGAACATTTCAAATTTTCTCAGCTGTTTTTCTTCACTTGCTGCTGCGATGCAATTGACATTGACAAAGAATCTTTTAAATCCTAAAAAAATTTATTTGTTTTTTTTTTCAGAGGATTTATGTGCCAGAGATATAAAACCTGCTATTTAAAGACTTTTTCCTGATGGATTTAGCATCAGCCAAGCTACACTATTCGATGCTGATTTGGTATCAGCTAGACTACACTTCTGGATAATGATTTAGTGTTAGCTAAGCCACATTTCTGAATGATGATTTAGTGTCAGCTAAACCACACTTCTGGATAATGATTTAGTATGAGGTAGACCACACTTCTGGATAATGATTTAGTGTCAGCTTGACCATACCACTGGATAATGATATGTGTCAGTTAGACCACAGCACTGTATAATGATTTAGTATTAGGTAAACCAAACTACTGGATGCCTACAGTGCTAAAATTTGGTTACGAAGTTGATACCTATGCTGAATGTTTATTCTTCATCATTCATTAAGAGACAATGATAAAATAATAAATAATACATAATAATGAGATATGATTCGAAAACAAATGTAAAATTTAAATTTAGCGTATTAGTTGGACTTTAAAAAGATGGCATAACTTAGTGATTAACATCCTGTATTACACTTTTGAACACACACGGCACTTTCCGCTGAGAAGGAGTTGAAAATTCCACAGTTAAGAGTAGTTGTTGCATAGGCGGCGAGTGCTGGTGACTACTTACTTCCACCCTTCTTGGTCAGCGACTCTTAAGGTTCACTCATAATTATATTTAAATAAAACCTGCTGAACTTAGCGAACTTAGAACGCTAAAAGCCGTGTTTCGATACCCATGGCAGGCAGAACACAGATAGCTTGTTGTTTAGCTTTGTGCTTAACTTAAAACAAACAAAACCTAAACTGATAAACGTAATCAACTTCCAGTTAAAGTCATTATACCAGCTGTGTTTGTTATTTCATAGAAAGTGTTTGATTTGTTTATTTTAAGTTTTCCTTTGCTGTATATATATATATATATATTTTTTTCCTCCTACTGTTAGAATACCACTGCCATTGAGCATTAATTCTGAAAACTTACCACAGACTGAAGCTGAATGAACGTGACCTCTGTCTGTATAATATCAAATTTACAGTCTGGAACAGACAGCTGAGATAACCTTATGGGGAGAGAGAGGGAGTGATGATGTGGGGTCGGAGAGGGTGTGTAGTACATTCCTTCCAAGTGAATCAGCTGCTTTCTGTGGTGTAGACTGTCTTTTGAACATCATTTATGTACGTAAAACAAACAATAAATACTATAATAAAAAGTGGCTTCTTTTGTGCAATGTAAAATTTAAATTTAGCGTATTAGTTGGACATTAAAAAATGGCACTAACTTAGTGATTAACAGAAACATAATAATTTAAATGCATTCTGTCACTTAGCACAACGTTTTCAACATAGAAAACAACTACTATAAATTAATAGTTTTATAGGATCCATAATTAGGCTATATAAAAAAATATTGTGATGAAAGAAACATAAGCTGTTCTAACAATTATGTTACTATTACCTCAGGAAATATAGGTTCGAAATTAGAATATAGAATAAGATAATTCCTCACCTCACCCCTGAAAGGAATAACAGTCCTTACGTAATTGAATGAAAATAACTATTACACCGCTCAGAGTCGAGTGGGCTAAATGCTGATGGCAGCGGGGCATATAAAGATGCCGCCACAGTTTCAGGGTGAGTCAACATTACAGATTTATCTCTCTATCCTAGAAATAGGTTACATCGCTGCTGGTTATCGTGATGTCTCGGGCATTCTCAGCTTGAACAGTGTTAGACCATACAAAATTACATAAGTAGTTCTAAGTTTATAAATATTCAGCTTTTTCCATCACATATACTTTTTTTTTTAATTTGACATCATGTGGTTTGATCGTACCTTATGACTGAATAAAACACCTGACACTAAGTAAAGTTCACCAAGTGAATATATTGGTATGATGCCCTGTAATAGAAATTAAATAACTTGTTTTGTTATAACGTAGAGTGAAATTCAAACTGTTTAGTAAAAAAAACTTACATCCACGTAATAAACTGTGTAGCGTTCGCAAGTACTTCTAAAAAAAACAACAAAAACTCATATTTTGTGATGATAAACAAAAATAAACTAACCAGACATTGTTATGTTTATGTTTTTTATGAACTTTCCTACCTGTCCTTTTGAGGCAAAACAAATGCATAAAAAGCAATACGAGCATGCCACAAATTATGTACACCAGATTGTATTCTGAATACATGTTTTTTTATGTATTTTTCTATACCCATTCTTCTGAGCAGAATAAATAACCAAAATGCATAATAAACAATGTTAAAATGACATAGATTGTTTGTACCATATGGCACTATGAGGGTATTGTTTCTTATGGATTATCTGTGCCAGCAGGCATTATGAAATAATTGTTTCATATGGTCTTTTCTTTGTAAGCTTCCTTATATACAGCAGGTTGAAGTTTGCTGAATGTAATGTTATAACTCTGTTCTAATTTTAAAAGAAAATTGGATGTTTTCTAGTTTTTAAAATCTTCTATCGTGACGAAATAAATGCGTTATTCTGTATAGAAGTATAATACACCGAACACTATTTTGTTAATGTATATGTTAGCATGTTACATGACGGACAGCGTGAATGAAAAGATCATGAGTGAAGAAAGAAAATTAGTAGTAACAGATCACTAAACGTTTAAATCTGCAACTGGACTATGGGAAGTTGCATGAAAAACGTATATCATTTTTCTGGTCGTAATATCGTGTACTATGAATATGTAGCTATGTTAAACAATTAGAACCTGAAAACATAAGTAACCATCATGGTTATGTATGCAAATTTTCTGTTTGATAAAATTATCAATTTTATCTATTTCTTCAGAATGGGCCCGGCATGGCCAAGCGTGTTAAGGCGTGCGACTCGTAATCTGAGGGTCGCGGGTTCGCATCCCGGTCGCGCCAAACATGCTCGCCCTTTCAGCCGTGGAGGCGTTATAATGTGACGGTCAATCCCACTATTCGTTGGTAAAAGAGTAGCCCAAGAGTTGGCGGTGGGTGGTGATGACTAACTGCCTTCCCTCTAGTCTTACACTGCTAAATTAGGGACGGCTAGCACAGAGAGCCCTCGAGTAGCTTTGTGCGAAATTCAAAAACAAACAAACAAACTCTTCAGAATGTGAACGTAAACAGATGATTTGTCAATGTTAACGTACGACTTTAAAACTGCATATACCAAGAGTTCAGTCTCGATGGTGAAACAGCATGTGGCAGGAGATTTAGTTGGTATCTAAGCCAATTCCTATTTTTGTATCAACAAATAATTTAGTTTAACATTCACGTCAAGCGAGAGATTTCTGGTTATTTTAAAATCTGCAACTTTTGAAATATGCAGACTGATTTGGTATTAGCCCGTTTGATTCAGGTTTCCTAACTTTGTTTGTACAAGTGAACACGGGTATATGTGATCAAATCTCTTTCGATGGAGGCCCGGCATGGCCAGGTGGGTTAAGGCGTTCGACTTGTAATCCGAGGGTTGTAGGTTCGAATCCTCGTCACATCAAACATATTCGCTCTTTCAGCCGTGGGAGCGTTACTCGTTGGTAAAAGAGTAGCGCAAGAGTTGGCGGTGGGTGGTGATGATTAACTGCTTCCCTCTAGTCTTACACTGCTAAATTGGGGACGGATAGGGAAGATAACTCTCGGGTAGCTTTGTACGAAATTCAAAACAAACCAAACCAAACCTAATCCGATAGAACCGAAGCGATTTAACGTTGGAACACTCGTGACACTTTTCGTGCTCATCAGATATGGTAAAACTACACAATAAAATTAGTGTTTAGTATTTTGCTGAACGATTTCTTCTCGCTCCTCATTTCTTTTATTGGTGAATGCTAAAGTCAACATTTTCCTATAAGTCTAGACATTTTTTCCAAACAAAATATAATGTTTTTATCTACGGCTTTGTAAACAATATTTCTCCACCTACTTATATTTTAATAAGCGTATTTTGGATGTTTTGGAATTAAGTACAATGGGCTATCAGTACTCTGTCTACCACGGGTATCGAAACCATGTTTCTTGCGGTGCGAGTCCGAAAGACATACCACTGTGCCACTGAGGGGAACATTTTAATGGTCTCTTAGCGGTAAGAACACCAGACAGTCATTAAAATACACTCGATAAACTCACTTAAGTGCAAAAGGAAGTTAATTAATATCAAAATGAAAAAAAAAAAAATTAAAAGTTCATACAAAATACATGCTGTGTGGATGACACAGATTCCGAAACCTTTTCAGTTACAACTTATAGTTAATCATAGACTTACGAATTTAAACCTCAAAGAAGTTGTTTTGGTTCTCTCTCTCATAGTTATTTGGGGGTATTTATGTTTATATACCCAGCAGGGTCAGGTTTCGTTGACCTCTTCCTCTTTCCTTTATATTTGTTTCAGCATCTGTCAAGTGTATTTATACATTGTACACGAGAGCCAGAGTAACCCGCACTAACTCAGGTCCCTATTAGGGGAATGTCCGTGCACTGCACTATCTACACATACACTTGGTGCAAATAAATAATTTTTCTTTATAGTTCCATAATTATTTGCACTTTCATTAGATAGGTAATAACCATAAAACATTTACATAAATCCCTTTGAATGTTTATTAATTAACCCCTAAACTAATGTGGAGTCTAGTTTATAGGTGGCCTTTTATTTATTTAGAAAATATATATTCACTGGAGAAAGGTGTTTAAGTCTATCCTCATCATATAAACAATACCTGTCAAGTTCGCTTACTAGTTCATTTTTTTCTCCAATTTTTTTCAAAATAATTTATTGTACTATGTAGGAGTCTATCTGCTATCGTTTCTATGTGTGCGTATTTATGTATAAATTATAATGATGAAGTTCTGGGTATTTTATAAGCTGTTGTAAGTAATGTATTTTGTATTGTTTGTAGTTTTGCATAGTAAATGACGGGTCTAATGTATGTTTTATATATTTTTATGATGTTATCTGCCGTTGCTCCACTATTTTTACCAGTTAGACTCCTAGCATAGTTTGTTCTTCGCCATATTTTGTTTAATATTATTTATGTGGTTTACCCACGTTAGCTTTGAGTCAAATGTTGGTCCTAAAAATTTTGCAGATGTAGCAGTCTGAATGAGTGCTCCATTCATATAGATTTGAGGTTGTGCTTTTTTATGTTTAGTTAACTTTGTGAACATTACTCGTTGTGTCTATTTTGATTCTATATTTTTGACAATATTCACTTATTCTATTTAATTGTGGTTGTATGTTTGTGGATGCTATTGTTGGTGTTGGTGCACTTTTCCAGATTGCTACATCGTCAGCGAACTGTGAGGAGTATCCATGATTTGGATCTTTCAGAAGCATATTATTCACATACATGATGAACAGGATAGGGCTAACCACCCCTCCTTGAGAGGACACCAGCTTCTGGAGTAAAACACTTTGAGAAGGTTCCTTCAATATTAACTCTATATATTCTGTTTTACAGAAAGTTTGGTAGTCAGCGAATAATTCCCGGCGGTAATCCCATTTTTTGCATTCGGAACCGGAGACCGTTATCCATACAGTATCGAAAGCCTTCTCAATATCGAGAAAGCAAGCGACTGTGCATTCTCGTTTATTAAAACTATCAACAACTGCTTCGGTTAATCCAACTAAATGGTCCGTAGTTTGTCTGAATTTTCTGAATCCATTTTGTTCTTCTGGTAATTTTGATGTTATGTGGAGAGTCTGTTACTGATTATTCTCTTAAGAATTTTGCCTATACAGCTGGTCAGGCTGATTGGTCGGTAGCTATTTGGATTATTGACTGGCTTTCCTTCTTTGTGGAACATTAATATATTTCCATGCTTCCAAGAAACCGGGGTATAACCAGAGTATAATGATAAATTAAAAATTGCTCTGAGATGTTCAAATAATTTCGGAGTGACTTTTTTAACAAAGATGACTTGTGTACCGTTTTCTCCTGTAGATTTATTTTTTGTATTAATTATTGTTTCTATGAGTTCTTGTACGGAAATTGTGTTTGTTAGCATTGTGTTTATGTATTCATTTGTGTTGTTGATTTGACAGTTATTTAACTGGGAAGAGTGGTTCAAATAGTTCACTGTTATTCATTATAAAGTTGTTTAGTTTGTTATAAAATTATGCGTTCATGTCTGGGTCGTTGTGTGTTTTAAACGTGTTTCAAAATTGTTGTTTGAATGCTTCGGCTTTTTCTTTATTGTTTTGAATTTCGCGTAAAGTTACATGAGGGTTTGGTTTGTTTTGAATTTCGAGCAAAGCCACACGAGGGCTATCTGTGCTAGTCGTCCCTAATTTAGCAGCGTAAGACTAGAGGGAAGGCAGCTAGCTAGTCATCACCATCCAGCGCCAACTCTTAGGCAACTCTTTTACCAACGAATAGTGAGATTGACCTTACATTATAACGCCCCACGGCTGAAAGGGCGAGACGTTTGATGTGATGGGAATCCGAACATGCGACTTTCGGATTACGAGTCGAGCGTCCAAACCACGTTTATTTTTAACAACGAACTTTATATAATTCAACTAAGCATGTTTCGAAAATATTAATTTTTTTTTATCGTGTAAAACTTTTTACAAATTAAGAAAAAAAAACACACTTACTTAGATCAAATGATTATTTCATTTACCACAATCAAAATGTTTATTATGTTTGTTATCAAAAATATAAACACAGAAGAAAAGTGAATATCGAACGAATATTAATATCATTCATCCTGATTATTTTATGAAATCTACGTCTTATGTGTTGTGATCTTTCTTTTATCAATTGAATTCAATTGATTCAACATCATAATTATGATGTTTTTGTGTAAATTTTGTACCTGATGAAAGAAAAAAAGGATATTTTGGAATTCAGCATAGAAGAATTACTGTAGAATATATAAAAAACTTCAAGACAATAAAATTATCACAGGCCTATGTAATTACATAAATAACACGCTTGCTCTTGTCTGTTTGGAACTTTTCTCGCAAATTTCCATGTCAGTCGTTAATAATTTCATATCGTTAAAAAAGAGTTTTGTACGGATTGCATATTGACATTTCATTTCAGAAAGGCCCGGCATGGCCAGGTGAGTTAAGGCGTGCGACTCGTAATCTGAGGGTCGCGAGTTCGTATCCCTGTCGCACCAAACGTGCTCGCCCTTTCAGCCGTGGGGACGTTATAATGTGACGGTCAATCCCATTATTCGTTGATAAAAGAATAGCCCAAGAGTTGGCGGTGGGTGCTGACGACTAGCTGCTTTCCCTCTAGTCTTACACTGCTAAATTATGGACCGCTAGCGCAGATAGTCCTCCAGTAGCTTTGCGCGAAATCCAAAAAACAAACAAACGAACATTTCAGAAAATTACCTTACCTGATTTTTGCTTAGTCAAACGTTTCAACATAACGAGTTATTGCTATCACGTGACGACAGACTTTGATTTAAACTTAATTTTTTTATTCGAAAATTATCTCAACAAGCAATACTTAACCAGCGTGTAATTTCCTGATAAAAATTAATTTTACACAAAGTACAATGCGTGTTGGCTTTCTCGACTTATTTGGGTCTAAGATACGCACGCGCAGTTCGTTCAAAACCCTATCGTTATCACTTCGTGAACATTTATTCAAACGTTTCAATATAAATTAGCTAAGTTTGTCTTCGTTACAGCTTTGCACTTATATTTTGCAATCAATACCTCTTTCTATCTTTTTATTTACAACAGGATTTATTCTTCGTTTATGCGAGTTTTTTTCAACTCATAAAACCGTGTAAAACACTAAACGCACACAACTGTTTCATACTCTGTACACTTATTATAAGTACCAATACTTTGTTATTTACTTTATAAGTAGGTTTATTAATTAAAGTTACATTTGCGTGAGTTTGTTTGGCTCATCAACTATGTTTTGTTTTTAAAACTGACCAGGATTTATTGATCTATCACAAGAAAGCATAGTCCAAATTGAGTGCATAAAAATTATAGATTAAGGAAAATTTAAGTGAAGAACACAAAAATTAAAGCAAATGTTTTATGGGTCGCGGCTAGATTTTTAAAACAGTATTTTAGAGCTCATGTAACATGTTCTTATTCTGAATCTATTAATATTTTTTTATAATGTGTTGTCAACCGTCCAGACTTGCCCTAATGGTTATGATGTCTGACGATGAACTTTTAACGGTTAACGTTCCGATGCTGCAAAAACGCTTTTCTTCCTTTGACACGCCCCACCCCCACCCCAGTGACTCAGCGGTATGTCTGCGGACTTACAATGCTAAAAACCGGGTTTCGATACACGTGGTGAGCATGGCACAGATAGCCCATTGTGTAGCTTTGTGCTTAATTCAAAACAACAACATCCTTTGACACTGTGAATTCGCTATGAAAGCGGTGGATAGTATTTTAGTAGCTTTGCGCGAAGTTTCTCAGAAACGTAATAAATGCGCTTCCAATTTTTATTGTCACTGTGACAGTCTTTAACACAATTTAGTTTAATTTTATAAAGGTTACGTCTACACGAGTTTATATATCCATCTGTCTATTCGATTTTGCATATTTCAATGCCATGATATAAGCCTTATAATATTCTAATCTAAAACATAAATAATATACCCAATAAATGATATTTATAAAAGTTCAGTGCAACAAATACATATTGTTTTTAATATTGGCGTTTTTAAAACTTTGCATTGCTATTTACTCGGAAGGAAGTTCAAAGTAACGTGATGGGAGCTTTATCAAAAATGCAAGCCCCCCATTTGCACAGCAGTGTTTGCGGACTCATTTCTAACATTTGGGTTTCGATAGTCGTGGTGGGCTAAACACAAATAGCCCATTGTGGAGCTTTGTGCTTATCTACAACCAATCAATCCAAAATTTAGAAAACAGTTTGAGATATTTATAAAAACCGAATTAAGAGAGGTGTCTCTGGGTGCTTTCACACGGGGGCAGTGCCCCGAATTTGTTTGATAGTGCTTCGAATCCACAGTTTGTGTTTTGAAAAATTAAAATAGAAAAATGTGATCAATATCATATTGAAACACCGAAAATTCCTGCACCTATAGGTTGAATCTTGAATCCTTTAAGCATCTAGCAATCCTTCTGCAAGTTAGGCTAAAATGTACGAGCAAATTTGCTATTCAGTTAATGAGGAATCAGTTAGTTAGTACAGTTCTGTGAATATAGATTTAGCCTATTAGTAAGTAAATGGAATTTCTGTTAGATGTAGCTTATTTTCGAATTTAGGCCAATTGACGAGTATTGATTTCGCTGCACATGGAATTTGAAGTTGAATAAATAAAACTTATCATCAAGTGGATTGCACTTGCTGATTGTTTTTTTTTGTTATTGTTTTGTTTGTCTTTAACGCAAAATTGAAAAGAATCCACCAAACAATAGAAGGTATTGCAAGAATATTAATATTCTTCAATTAATTAGATGCAATTATAGCTATACACATTTAGTTTTTATTTTACTGTCAACGTCTCCAGTAGCCCTTTTTCTTTAATATGTGTGAGAGACAGAGAACGAGAGGTTTCCATTCTGTATTAGCATAACGGAAACAACGCATGCGTATCAAGATCATTATAAAATGGAGTGGAAATACCTAATATTACTGATCCTAATATATGTCAGGTCAATGATTTGGGACACGTTTTGAACTCAAATTTCTTCTTTCTATTGGTTAGGTAGAAAAAATAAAATTACTTTTCTTCGGGAACGTACGATTTACTACGTAGTCTTTAAATAGAGTATCTTTACGCGTTTTTGTCCCAGGATGAGGGGCACTCATGTATTCTCAGAAATAATATATCCTACCGAAATGTGTATGTAGTCTTTGCTCAAAACAAACTCTTATCTAGGCCACTTCAATAGCTATTACCTGCATGTCTTCTTATCTTCCAGAAAAATCACGTTTTGAGCAATTAAGGAGAAGCACACAGTAACAGAGTTTACACTTTAATCAAGTAATACGGTTAGGTGTGTAACGCATGCAATATAAATTGATATTTCTTGTATCAAAACATTTCCATGGTGGGTAAGCAGTAGGTTTAGAGACTTACAAAAGTGAAGTTCGAGGTTTGATTCCAAGAAGTGGACATAACGCAGATTGGGAAACTATGCGCTAAAATGACAACTGTATAAACAGAGTTTGTTTGTTCTTGAAATTCACACAAAGCTACACGAGAGCTATCTGCGCTAGTTGTCCCTATTTTAGCACTGTAAGACTAGAGGGAAGGCAGCTAGTCATAACCACCCACCGCCAACTCTTGGGCTACTCTGTTACCAATGAATAGTGGGATTGATCGTCACATTATATTGCCCATACGGCTGAAAGGGTGAGAATGTTTGGGGTGACGGGTATTTGAACCCGTGACACTCGGATTAAGAGTCGAGTGCCTTAACCACCGGGCCATGCCGGGCCCCAAAATAGATCACCCTACACAATGTTATTGAATTGAGCCGCTAGTAAACAGAGACGTTTACATTTTCGAAACAACGGTTTCTTTGCAAAAATTTCCCAAACTTAAAACTTTATATAAATAGTTACTGTACGAATGTCTTAAGAGATCTTTCGCGAATGTAACATATGTTCAAGTTGACCTGCTTTACACAGAAAAATTATGAAGAGATCCAACATTAAGTAGTACTTTAGCATTCAGAAAAACGCTATTGAATGACGAGCTTTCAAACGTACAATAATACTGAGTTTTACTGAGAATTTAAGTAATGTAAATCAGTTTGTTTTTGTGAATTTCGTGCAAAACAACACGACGGCTATCTGCGCTAGCCGTCCCTAATTTAGGCGTGTAAGACCAAAGGGAAGGCAGCTGGTTCTCACCACCCACCGCCAACTCTTAGACTACTCTTTTACGAAAGAATAGTGGGATTGACCGTCACATTATAGCGTCCCATGGCTGAAAAGGCGAGCATGTTTGAATGAAAAATCAGAACAAATAACAAACTTCGTTACGTTTTGCCCAGTTCCCATTGCTATTTCTATAGTTCTATGCTGCCACCACAGTCAGAAAATTCTTGAACTAAATAATTACACACTTGAAGTGTTAACCATTATTAACAAACTGAATTTCGTTATTTAAATTATCAGTAAAATTATTCAGAAAACATTATTATTGTGTGTTTGAAAGCTTGGCGTTTAGTGGTGGTTTTCTGAATGCGACTTGTTTCATGCTCCGATATTAAAGTTTTAAACATTACACTAGCGTTATCGTGTTGTTTAACATATTTTTTATTAACTCCATTTTTAACGTGTATGTTCGTTTTTAGTTTGTTACTACATTAATCTGTATTTTGGAACGAATTCATCTCGTAGGTGTAAACATTTTCGACTGAACGAAAAAAAAACAAACCTTCGTGTGTTATTTCCATTTTGATATATATTTAGTTATAATGAGGTTTAGCAATTATATCAATAAGCTTTCTTGCATCGTCCTTTTCTCAAATGAAATCCAAACGGTAACTTCACAACTACCCTCGTTGAAGAAATACCTCTGCAGTAATATCTTATTATATTAACACAACTGACTAAAATAAGAGGGGAACACATGTTCCTCATATCTTATAAAAGAATTATCTAAAACTGTTTAAGTAAGATTTGTTTGTTTGTGTTTAGAATTAAGCTCAAAGCTACAAAATGGAATATCTGTGCTCTGCCCACCACGGGTATGGAAACCTGGTTTTTAGTACGTAATTCCGCAGGCATACCACTGTGCCACTGAGGGGCGTTTAAGTAAGAGAAAGTTTTCTGTTTGTTTTTGGAATTTAGCGCAAAGCTACACAAAGGCTATCTGCGCTAACCTTCCCTAATTTAGCAGTGTAATACTAGAGGGAAGACAGTTAGTCACCACCACTCACCGCCAACTCTTGGGTTACTCTTTTAACAACGATTAGTGGGATTGACATTCACATTATAACGCCCCCACGGCTGAAAGAGCGAGCATCTTTGGTGTGACAGGGATTCGAACCCGCGACCCTCATATTACGAGTCGAATGCCTTACAATTCAAGATGCTAATCTGTTCTTGTTCTAGTACGCTTTTTAGCTCATTTTAGTCACTCAACATGAGAGATCTTTAAATTTGCCATGCGTTATATTGCACGGATATCAATAAATATTGTTTCGTCACTTGTAAACCCAACGCTGTTTCAGTAAGTCTTTTGAATGCCTTTTAGACAAGTCAACTATACAAGAAATCTAACAATGAACTATGTTTCTGTAGTTATTAAAACGTCTCTTCCACGGGTTTTCTGGTTCGAGGATAAGTTTATCGTCTGTTGTTCTTGCGAAACTCTTCCTACGTTCTTTATTTCTTCTGTAAGCTCCCTTGGGACCACCAAAGTATTTGAATAGATGGTGAAGTCGCTCATATTAAACTACTAGCCACAGATTTGATATTTGGTTTTTACAGCAATTGTTTTCGTATTGGACAGCAATTTTTTTTTTCCACTGGTTCCTGTAAGACTATTGTTTTCAAAATAGAGAGTGAAACATTATAGATTTGTTTGTTTGTTTTTGAATTTCGCACAAAGCAACTCGAGGGCTATCAGTGCTAGCCGTCCCTAATTTAGCAGTATAAGACTAGAGGGAAGGCAGCTAGTCATCACCACCCACCGCCAACTATTGGGCTACTCTTTTACCAACGAATAGTGGGATTGAGCATCACATTATAACGCCCCCACGGCTGAAAGGGCAAGCATGTTTGGCGCGACGGGGATGCGAACCCGCGACCCTCAGATTAAGAGTTGCACGCCATAATAACGGTTATTACAAATAATTATTTATATACAACAGTTTTGCAAATTTACAGACATGAATGATTGTTTCTCGACAAGACACAGATAGACACATAAAACAGAATTTAATAATCCTCACAACCAACAACACAATAAACTTTGATTAAGTTGCAGTGTGTGCGAGTATGTACCGAGCAGAAGAATAGTTTACAATACAAAATATCTCTTTAACTAGTGCTTGCAAGCCTCTCTTGTAAGTTAAACTGAGTTAGTTAGCCAAAAGAGAAGAAAATACCAACAAAGAGAAACTTCCACAAGTTAAGTGGAAGGTTATGTTAAACATAAATAATCTATGTGAGGTCAAAGATCTTAAGTGGATTTTATCAAGAAAGCTAAAAACAAAAACCACTAAAACAAACTTCAAATCTTGGAGGCCATTCTACAACTTTTAAATCATTCACACGTAACTTCAACAAAACTGCGAAGATACTTTAAACCTTGCTCGAGCGTGGCAATAAAAAGGCAGAGGACTCTTGTGAAAAGTGAATGTGAGAGAAGAAAGAAAATATATAAGAAACATTTTCAGCTTGACACTCACTGTATCACATCTGTGAAGAAGACAAAATATAAGGGGAACTGAAAACTGTGGAAATCAGAATTTCTGTAAAATCTATATCACACTGTGTCACTGCAAAAACTTGTGTGAAAGTTTCACTGTGTCGGTATTTGGGTATTGATGTTAAATACCCAGGAGGGTCAGGTACATTTGACCTCTTCCTCCCTCCCGAACGATTATAGCGTCTGTCTTTAGGTTTTTTTTTGTTTTTTTTATAGCTTTGGGCCAGAGTAAAAGTATAACATCATACTCAGGCCCATTTCAGGGCTCAGTCCATGCATGGACGAACAAGAAGTTTTTTGTTTTTTTTTCCTTTTATTATTTCTCTTGTTTTTTTTTTTCATTTTTTATTTTTTTGTATTTTCATATATATATATATATATTTGTATTTTTCTCCTTTTTCTTCATAGAGAGAATGCTACTACCACTTGTAGTAACACACACACACAAACAAAGTAATAATAATAATTATTATTCAATACTTGAATAATAAGAGAAAAAAAAGTAATAATGATTAAAAAAAAAGAAAAATAATAATTATAATAATAAAAAAAGAAACAAGGACTAAGTGTCTAGTGCATAGTGGCCAGCTTGTGTTACATTTCTTAAATATATGTTAAAAGGGGAGAGGTATTTAGGACTATTTACATCATGTACGTGATATCTGTCGAGATCACACATTAAGTCATTTTTTATGCCAATTCTTATTGAAATATTTTAGAGAATTATGCAAGAGTCTTTCAGATATTGTGTCTATGTTTGCATACTTGTGCATGAATGTGGTTGAGGTACTACGTGGTACTTTATATGCTGAAGTTAGTACTGAATTTTGTATACGTTGAAGTTTCTGTACATGTGTGGGTGCTATGTTAATCCAGGCAGGTGATGCATATTCTATTGTTGGTCTAATGTACGTTTTGTAGATTTTAAGTATGTTGTCTGGTGATGTTCCTTGGATTTTACCTGAAAGACTTCTTGCATAGTTTGCTCTTTTCCAGATTCGTATCAGTATATTTTTAATATGTGGTAACCACGTTAATTTTGAATCATAGGTTAGACCTAGAAATTTAGCAGAAGTAGCAGTCAGTAAAAGTGATCCATTCATATAGAGTTAGGGTGGATCTTTTTTCAGCTTATTCAGTCTGCTGAATAATATGACTTGGGTTTTTGGAATATTGATTTTGATTCTGTATTTCTGGCAGTATTCTTCGATGTTATTTAGGACTGGTTGTAGGTTCGTTGCTGCTATTGACGGAGTGGGGGCACTTTTCCAGACTGCTACATCGTCAGTGAACTGTGATGCATAACCTAAATTTAGGTCCGACAGAGGCATATTACTCACGTACATGATAAATAATATAAGGCTAACAACCCCTCCCCTGCGGGACTCCAGCTTCGGGTGAAAAGGACCCTGAGTGGGCCCCATTCACATTTACTTTACACATTCTGTTTTCCAGGAAGTTGGACAGCCAGCGAATAGTTTCCTGGGGTAATGCCATTTCAAGTAATCTATGACGTAAGCCATTATGCCACACTGTGTCAAAAGCTTTCTCAATGTCGAGAAAGCAAGCTACAGTGCATTCGTTTTTGTTGAGGCCCGGCATGGCCAAGCGCGTAAGGCGCGCGACTCGTAATCCGAGGGTCGCGGGTTCGCGCCCGCGTCACGCTAAACATGCTCGCCCTCCCAGCCGTGGGGGCGTTATAATGTGACGGTCAATCCCACTATTCGTTGGTAAAAGAGTAGCTCAAGAGTTGGCGGTGGGTGGTGATGACTAGCTGCCTTCCCTCTAGTCTTACACTGCTAAATTAGGGACGGCTAGCGCAGATAGCCCTCGAATAGCTTTGTGCGAAATTCCAAACAAACAAACAAACAGTTTTTGTTGAAGCTGTCGGAAATTGATTCTGAAAGTCGAATCAGGTGGTCTGTAGTTTGGCGGTTTTTTCGAAATCCGTTTTGAATTTCTGGTAATTTTGAATTTTCTTCTAAGTAAACTGACAGACGATTACTAATTATCCTCTCTAATACTTTGCCAATACAACTGGTTAAGCTAATCGGGCGGTAGTTGTTTGGTTTATTCGCTGGCTTTCCTTCTTTCTGGAACATTAATATTATTGCTTCCTTCCAAGAAACGGGGATATATCCTGCTGATAGTGAGAGATTAAATAACGCTGTCAGGTGTTCATATAATCTCTGAGTGCCTTGTTTTAGAAGGATAGCTTGAATACCATCTTCTCCAGGGGCTTTGTTTTTTGTGTTGTTAATAGCAGTTTCGACTTCTGTTACAGTGATATGTTTTGTCAGTTGATGAGTGCTCCAGTCTTTTGTTTTTTCTTGGTGTGTAATAGTGTTGACTGGAAATTTAGGTGTAAAAATGCTTCTGTTTTGACACGAGGGCTATCTGCACTAGCCGTCCCTAACTTAGCAGAGTAAGACTAGAGCGAAGGTAGCTAGTCATCACCATCCACCGTCAACTCTTGGCTTACTCTTTTACCAACAAATAGTGAGATTAACCGAAACATTATAACGCTCCCACGGCTGAAAGGGCGAGCTTGTTTGGTGTGATGGTGATTCGAACCCGTGAACCTCAGATTACGAGTCGAGCGCCTAACCACCTGCCCATGCAATATCCAAATCGTATGAAAACTCTTTCTAAAAATCTGTTCTCTCAAGCACAAACACTGCCTTAAATAAACTCATACACTCTTAAGTCCCTGATGCCAGAAATCAGTAATTAATTCTTGTTAGTTTAAACATCAACTGACCAACGGGCATTCAAGGTCAAGGGCGATTCCATTCACAAGTACAGTCTGATTCATTTTAAGCGTTAGCTCAACTCAATAATTAAAAACAACGTTGCTATTCTATACCACTTTCTTGAGTTTACTGTTTGATCATTTTTGAGTCACTCATGGCAACCTTTATTTGACTATCCCGCACTTCAAATGAATCTTATAATATAATTTGAAAAACGGACGTTCATCCGTTCGAGTTGCGCTTGGCCAAACCAATTTTTCTCACGGTCATCTCTACGTAACCTTATTCAGAATAAGATTATTCGATCATTTAAAATCTGAGGTCTCTGAATGTGTAAATACTGAAACTGTCGTTTATAAGTGACTTTTGTATACAACTTTTACCAGGGTCTTCGATCCTGGAGGGATGGGTGGGATACATTCCCCCTTCATCTAGGTGGGGAGTTTGGTGCATACAGTCATCCCCCCTACAGTTTAGTCTGTTGAATTGTTTTATTGCATCACAGGCCTACAAATTGTGTGTTTGTTCTTGTGATTCTGGTGTTCTTACCAATCGAATTACATAATTAGGCCTAGATGTAGGCTTTTTCAGTAGGCGAAATGTACATCTTTAATATAGGCGTGCTTCTAAGCTTTTCGATCTAAGCCAGGGGTGTGCAACATTTTTCGTCGGTGGGCCATATAACCAACTTCATCAATCAAGCGGGGCCACTTAAAAAACAAGCTTATTCGTGTACATGCACAATAAATTAAAAATAATTCTCAAAATGCAAGCAATAATATTTTATATTTTTGCATGAGTGATCATTTTAGTGCGACACTTGAAATTTAGAGTCCTTGCAGAGCTTGTCAATATCAGCTTTGACAGAAGTGGTTGCCACTCTTAACTGACTGGTCAAATGTTCATCAGTCAGCTGACTTCTACATTTGGTTTTGATGAGCTTCATTTTGGAGAAAAATTGCTCACAGCAGTAGGTGCTACCAAAAAGGGAGGCAATTCTTTGTGCATGACGGGACAAATTGGGAAACTTTTCACGTACACAGAGTTTGTAAAAGTCTAGCAAACTGTTTTCAGAGAATTTCCTTTTAGTGTCCATGTCAGCCTGCAGTTCAATGAGTTCCATTTGGCAATCATCAGGACTGTCTTCCACTGCCAAATCAAAAGGTTGAGCGAACAATTTCAATATAATTTCAGTTTGTCTGAAATCTGGAAATCTGTTTGCAAACTCATCACGTAGCTTTTGTACACTGGTTCCATATTTGGTGCAATCCAGATTAGGAAATTCCAGTTTCCTGGTTGCAAGACATGTAAAATGGGTCAATATGGCTCTTCTCAACTGAACCTGGAAAAGTTCCAATTTCTTCTCAAAAGCACAAATATGCTCAAACAACTTATTCACAAGTTGACTTTTCCCTTGTAGTTTTAAGTTTAAATCAGACAGATGCTGTGTAATGTCTGTGAGGAATGCTAAGTCATTCAGCCAGTTCTCATTGCTCAAGAAGTCCACATTCTGACGTTTGCTCTCCATGAAGAACTTAATCTCCTCTCGCAGATTCCAGAATCTCTTCAAAGTAGCAGCTCTACTAAGCCAACGTACAGCAGAGAAGTACAAAACATCTGAATACTCACTGTCCAGCTCATCTAAAAAAGTTTTAAGTTGTCGATGATTTAATCCTCGTGTTCGAATATAATTTACGCATTGGACGACATTTTTCATGACTTCTGCAAAATCCAGAACTTTGGTGCACAAGCTCTCTTGGTGAATAATGCAATGGCTTACAACTACGTCTTGTGCTCCAATTGCAGTTAGAAATTTCTTGGTGAATCCATTTGTCCTACCTGTCATGGAAGGAGCACCGTCTGTTGTAACACCACATAATTTATAAGGATTCAGTTCAAACTTTTCTACAACCTTAAGCACTTGTTCACAAATATCCTGTCCTGTGGTTGTGGAGGAAAGGCTTGCCATATCTAAAACTCTTCGAAAACATCAAAGCCTGCAGTAACAGCTCTGATGAAAATGACAAGTTGGGATGTGTCATTGATATCAGTGCTTTCATCCAAAGCCAGACTGAAAGCTTCACACGAATTCAATCTCTCTTTCAAAGTTTCTTTGATGTCCTCTGAAAGATCTTTTGTCCTGCGTGAGACAGTAAAGCGGGAAAGGCTAGTTTGCTCCACCAAATATTTTTTCTCTGGACATGCATATTCTGTGAATATTGTTAAACAATTTTAATAAATTCTCCATCACTGAAAGGCTTTCCCTTTTCTGCCATACATTCACAAAGCTTAAAACTCAGTTTTGTCACCAGTTCTGAATTTTTCTTGAAAGTGGTAAAAACACCTTGTTGCTTTTCAATGGATGTTTTAAATGTTCAATTTTGTCCTTTCGTGCCTGACCAACAATTTCATCAAACTGGGAGGAGTGCTTAGTTGCGTAATGTCGCTTAATATTGTACTCTTTCATGACTGCAATTGTAGTTTGACAGACGAGGCAGACAACACCTTGATTATGTGGGACAACAAGATATTTTGTGCACCATTCACTGTTGAATAACCTTCCTCATCATCAATTTTTCGTTTCTTAACTGCTGACATTTTACTAGCCCTGAAATCAAAACAAAAATTATTCTCACGAAAATAGCAAAGTAGAAAAAACATAGAATTTATTTACACATGGAACCTCTTATGGACAGAAACACATGTTTCTAAATTGGCATCCCGATCATAGCCTTCCGGTACTTAAATTAATTGAGAATAGCAAAATACAGTGTGACCTCGCCTATTCGCGGTTTGCCATTCGCGGCCCCGCATATTCGCGGGTTATGCGCGAACTGCGTTTTTGTAGGTCACAGAGACTGAAAGGGCTTTTCGAGGAGATTTCTGTTGTATTTACTCAATCAAGCCGTTTTATCAATTGTCGTCTTCACCAAACAAGATTGACTGCTATTGGCTGACTGCCTCAGCTTCCCCAACAACGCAAACGGCAAAGCACAGCCCGGTAACGCACGGTTCAATTTAGTGAAATACATAACAGTATGCAATATTGCTACATTATTACTGCATCAATGAGTATAAGTATCATTATTATTTGGGAAGCATTTCATATAGTATATAATCGCATACATATACGTTTTAAAACTGCGTCCAATATTCGCGGTTTTCGCTATTCGCGGAGGGTAAAGAACGTAACCCCGCGAATAACGAGGTCACACTGTACATAGAATCAGATGCATCTGAAAGCAAAAATTTTAATAAATTCAGTAAAGTCACAACAATATGCTAAATAATAATCAATTTACCTTCAATCTCTTGTAGTAACTGTAAAAGGTAATAAAATTTTCACCAATAATGAATGACGGACAGCAGAGGTTAGGGAAAATTGTCGCCAGCGGGCGAAGGCGAGGTTCAGGACATGACGTTGAGTCGTAGACAATAGTGCTAGTGCACGTCACCTATTCATGCCCTAAGGAGGCCGACCAATCGAATTCGGCCTGCTCCTCTCTAGCAAAGATAATTTTAGAAGTTTGTCGAGTCGAAGCCTGGGAATCCCGTAGGATCGATGCTTTTAAAAATATTCCATTTGCGTTGGATTACAGATCAGGCCACATGGTTAGATTACAACAACTAGGGCCACACTAAATGGCTTGGCGGGCCGGGTTGTGGCCCGCGGGCCGCCTGTTGCACACCCCTGATCTAAGCGATAGTTCGTAAGTATCAGTCAGTAGGCCAAAGTATACATGCAAGGCTTGCAAGCACTATCACAGAATCTACCTACGTCTTGTACGTAGTGTAAGATTAAGTAAAATTTTCATCACAACAGATTGAACAGAGCATGAAATTCGAAAATATTACTCCCAAGTGTAAACTCCTGTGTTTTAGATCTGGCAGGCCATTTGTAGCTTGTAGCTGCATCAATCTTATGTGTATATTGTGCAGTTTTCCTACGCCATTTGTTCTTATGCATGTCTAGCCGGTTTTATTGTCGAACGCCTTACTCTCTTTAGCTGCCGAAGCCACTGACCATAGTGTGCAGTTAACGACAGGTTCGGGCCGCTCGGATCCAGACGCGCCCTATATCACCCCCCTCCGCTCCATTTAGTCTGAGCCTCGATTTTACAACAGGGCTCATTAGACCTGTGTTTGTGGCCCTCATGAATCCATGAATTGTATTGCTAGTTTTGTTTAGGTGTTTTTATTTAATAGACGTGCTTATAGACATTATATCACAACATGTTTGCCTTTTGATGAGGAATATAGTATATTTGTGATTATTTGAGTACTTTTCGAGAAACTTTCAATTACTTGTGTTATAACTAGCACACATTATTGTCCAAGCGATGCCCAGACGGTCAGTCGGCTCGGTAGTCACTGTGATTTTCGGGCGTTCGACTTAAATACATTGTACAGTTCAGTTCTACTTTCATTCTGTTCTATCTTCATTCGTTGTACATTAGAATTTTTCAATAAAGACTTGAGTCATCTGGGAAACAGATTCCAATTATGACAAACAAGCGTCTGAAACTTTCCGATATTAGACAGTTCTGCAAGCCAGTTACTAGTACTACAAGTGACAATGCAGATGCAGGTAATCCAACAACCTTAAGCAGAGAAATAGAAACTTGCCATACAAAGAAAATACCATGTTCATCAGAGAACGAGTCTGAAAATACTTTTGCAACTATTGCACATCATGAGCCACCAGATAGTTGTAAAACAAGTTTGTGCAGTAATGACAAATCTGACACTCCACAGATACAGCCATATCATCCAGATGCACAACTAATACCACGACAGAAAGCAAAATCTCAAAATATCAACTTCCAGGGCAAGTGGTTTGATGAGTTTCCATGGCTGCACTTCGACAATCAGACTCAAAAAGTCATGTGCTTTCATTGTGCCAAGGCGGAAAATAGAGGCATTTTTACAGAGAAATTGGAGAGGCCAGTGGACTATACCTTCATATCCACCGGTTTTTGCAACTGGAAAAAGGCAAAACAGAAATTCAACGAACACCAATCCTCCTCTCAGCACAGATTCGCTATATCTCCAGAAGGTTCACTTGATGTAACTCCAGTGACTGTCCAGCTACATGATGGAAAAAAGAAGCAGCAGGAAGAATGCAAAAGAAGTCTAGCCTAAATATTCAGAAGTTTACGTTTCTTACTGTGTCAAGGTTTAGCATTATGTGGACATACTGATACGGAGGGGAACTTCCTGCAGTTAATGAAGCTCCTGGAAGAGGAAGATCCTGAGTTGACGGCCTACTTGTCAAAGAAAACCACATTCACGTCACCCTAGGCTCAGAATAAAATAATGGAGATGTTCAGCCATCAAATACTGAGGAACATAGCACACGAAGTGCAGCAAAGTAAAATCTTTGCATTAATGGTTGATGGCACTCAAGATGTTACAGGAAGCAATATGTGTACGATACTTAGATGAGAACCTTGACGTCCATGCGACATTTCTTGGTTTGTACAGTGTTTCCAATACAACTGGTGAAACAATATCCTCGACTATACTTGATGTACTGACTAGACTCAATTTACCACTGTCATGATTAAGAGCACAAACTTATGATGGAGCCGCTAACATGAGTGGTGCGTACAGTGGATGCCATGCAAAAATAAAAAAGAAGCAACCGTCAGCTTAGTTTTTTCACTGCGGAGCACACAAGGCTAATTTAATAATGCAACATGCAGTTGAAGCTTGTGAATGTGTTCGAGATTCTATCCAGTGGGTACATGAACTTGATGTCTTGCTTTAGAGGTCAGGCAAATACAAGACAATCTTTGAAAATATTGTATCGTCAGGCAGCCACAATGGTCCAGTTAAATACATCCGCCCACTGTGTTCAACACGCTGGTTGTTCCGCCTATCTGCAATTACATGTGCTAATGATCACTACAGTGATATTTTTTATTCTTTGTCTGAATTAGCAAATGAAAAATTAGATGTAGCAGTAAAAGCACGAGGTCTGCTTTGACACAGGAAAGACAGTTTTAGGATTGTTGATGGCTCAGCATCCATTAGCTGTATTAGAGGAACTAAACCGTGCATTCCAAGCAAAATTATCTGGCATGATTGAAGTATTTGCAATGACAGTTGAGCAATTGCGGGTATTGCAAACAGAGGAAAATTACAACAAGATATTTAATGAAGCTGAGAAAAAGGTAACTTCCCTAGATCTGGTGCCTATTGAACTACCACGCATTCGCAGACCACCCAGAAGGATCACAGGTGATAGTTCAGCACACCATTCTGCAACAGCTAGAGATTACTACAGAAGCCAATATTTTGAATTTTTGGACACAATCATAGAATATCTGAACACTAGATTCAATGCAGACAACAATTACTGGTACTTGAGAACATGATCACATCTGGCAAGATTGACAACTCGGTTATAAACTTCTATCCAGAAATCTCTGCACAACGGCTCGAGTTTCAGTTGCCCATGTTCAAAGGAACAACAAAAGCGGTATCTCTGAAAGGTGCGAAGGATGATTACTGTAAAATGCATGAAACAAGCCAGCAGATGTTTAGTGAAGTGTTTCTTCTCATGATAATGTTGCTTGTATGTCCAGTATCCAGCTGCGAATGTGAACGCAACATTTCTACATTAAGACGGTTGAAGACGTGGTTAAGGTCAACTACGTATCAGTACCACCTCAACCATGTGCCAGTTTGTCACACTCACAAAGATGAGGTTGACAAGATAAATATAGAAGAGCTTATGAAAGAATTCATAAACAGATCATCACAAAGGAGGTCTATGTTTGGGAACATGTAAACTAGAGGACTAAATGAATCTTACTTCAATGAAAAGTATGAATAATTATGTGCTACATTGTATTGATGTGTAATTTTCAAGAGTTCGCAAAGATATTTTAATTATTTTTATTAAAGAACATGAACAGTTTTTCAGTAGATTTTTTTTTTTACCTCGTCATCTAATTTGTGACGTACATGAAAGGATTAACGAGATTCCCACTGTACCTATCTACTATCTAGCGAAACCACAGCCAATGGAACGGGCTTGGAGAAATCAGCTCCAAGGGTGTTATCAAGGGTAATTACTAATTTTATTAATATTTGAAAACGTAATTCATGCAATGAAAGTTATTAATAACCTTGTCAAGTATAATGGCCATCTTTTATACTGTGCAGTGTACAGGAATAAATTCATGTGGCAGTTAATTTGTGACATATTTGTCTTTATTCTATTAACATTTTGAAAACTGTTCACAACACCTTACTTGTACAAACCTACATGGAAACCTTGAAGTATTGTGGAAACAAGATTACTCTGTGACTGCATGTTTACAGCTTTCAGGTTCACGTAATCAGAGATTACCAATTTGCAAATTGAACAGTCCACGTAAGTGGTTGAAAAAATCATCCTCCCATCAGGTGTAAAAAATCTACGCCCCTGACTTTTACTATATTAATTCGATAGTAATTTGTTAGACCGTAGTTTAAAATACCACAACTTTATGTATTTTGTTGAAATTCGACACGTCATGGTAGCAAAATATTATACTTTTTGTGGACGAGTATAAAAAACGGATGTCCGTCCGTCCACTGAGAACGAATGTAAAGACAAACACAAAAAGAGACACGCAAACACAATTATATGAACAAGTGTTTGTTTTTGCTTTTTGAAGTTAAGAAAATGCAGGTGCAATTAACATGTTTTGTTTTATTTTAGTTTCGAATATGTGTGTTGAGTAATGTTATAAAAGTCTGTTTACAAATACAATGTTTTGTTGAGTTCTGAGAAATCTGTTAACAAGTTTATATACTGGTGTGACTAATGTGGGGTGAATGCTGAAAGTATCAATATTGTCCAAGACGATTTTTAATTTCAAAAACTTTTAGATAGAGTATGTATTAGTAGCCAAATATTTGATTAGGGTTAAATAAGAATGCGAATTGAGTGAAATACCACAACTGTATATATTATATTGGATTTTGACACATTCTTCTAGTAAATAATAATTTATATGGGTCTTTGGGTTAATATTTCATTATTTAATCAGGCCAATGTCTTCCATTTCGTGTATCACGTTTGGCTTTATTATATGTTTAATATTTTGCTTGTATAATGCAGTTGCATATGTTTATAGTAGAAAAATAATTTATTGAATGATATATATAAGATATGCGTATTTATACACAGTAAAAGTGCACTGATGTAGTTCTATGCGATTGAAAAAGAATATAAAGAAATCACAGCTCGGAAATTTCTCTTACTTCATTCTTTCTATTTATGGGTACACACACACAGTTTATTTTCTGATGTTAAAACGTAATTATTAACTTACTGTACTTGTTGATCTCTTACATCAAACTCTGTACGGAATGGTTTAGACAGAACTTGCCATGCTCTATGCTCCCACAACCATTTCCGTTTTTAGTTTTCTTTGCTACTGTAGTTAAGATCTACACTTACAGGATAACAGTGTACACGAAACAAAATATTTTGTTCTTGAGTACCAACACTTTTGATTAGTACACCAAGAATTTCTCTAAGTATCTGTTACAGCCACATTCTTGTTTGAGGTGTAATAATATATCACTGCGGTCTCAACTTGGCAAAAATGGTACAGTTCGAGGAAGTGTTTTCTAACGCGTTCTGCCCCACGATACATTTCGATTTTCACGAGTGTGAAAATCACGTGCTGTTATTATGTTGTGGTGTGTCGTTACATCACCGTTGCCATTCGTTAGCAGGAAAAAAAAGCTTTGGCTATTTTAAAACGTGAACAGCTCAAATCAGCGAGCATGCGTGTACGACAGGAGTGTTTAAGAATCTATACCTGACTAAGTGAGGCTGGTTTCTTTAAAGTCTCTATATAGGTTACCTGTCTAACTTTTCTGTAGGAGGGTAAAAAATTCACGACAGCTGTTGCTTATGCTTTGTGATGGAGGACGATAATTCGAAGATTTAGAAGATAGAACACAACACTTGTAACAGACAACATATTTTGAACTATTACTTAAAATATCAGTGGAAAGTACATAAATCTAATGAATGAATTTTCCTTCTAGTTACTCAACTAGAGTAGTTAGTGACAGTTATCACAGAGTTATTGCACGAATTTTCAAAACAAACCAATTTAGTTTAAAATATCGTCTTTTGTATACAGGATGGCCCGTAAGTCCCTATCCATCCATATGTTATTATAAACAACGTTATAATACTAATGATGATTGGAAGACAGATGTTACCGCGGCATTTGGAACAATAACCCCTGCTATGTTGAGGAAAATGTCTCACAAAACGTGGCGTCACATAATATTATGCTGCGAGAATGAGGGACAGCACACAGATACACTGGATACATAAGATATATGGATGGGTAGGAACTTACGGGCCACCATGTATATTTTCGACACGTGGAATTACGTGCGTTAGTCATCGGCAGTTTATTCGTTGTTTACAGAATATTTTAAAAAGTGCTTAGTTGCGAAATCGTTAAAAAACTCTACCTGCTTTTTAATAAACACAATCTGGGGGTATTATTTAAAGGAGGAAAAACTGTATTAAGAACAATGTTAGGTAATGTCCCCCTATACACCTTATTTTGTTATTATGACCTCATTAGGTACTGACTGCATACCCTACTTTGTAGAAGTTAATAAATTATGTACATACACCTTTAAATTTGCTCGGCATGGCCAGATGGATTAAGGCGTTCGACTCGTAATCTGAAGATCGCGGGTTCGAATCCCCGTCGCACCAAACATGCTCGCCCTTTCAGCTGTGTGGGCGTTATTAAGTGAAGGTCAATTCCACTATTTGTTGGTAAAAGAGTAGCCCAAGAGTTGGCGGTGGGTGGTGATGACTAGCTGCCTTCCCTCTAGTCTTACACTGCTAAATTAGGGACGGCTAGCGCAGATAGCCCTGTAGCTTTGCACGAAATTCAAAGACAAAAGTATATAATTAGTGGGATGGGTTTTGTATGAGGGTGTTTTTCATTCGTTTCTTGAGGAAAAATCCTGAAAGATGGTGCATGAACACTCTTGAACAGTTTCTAGCAAAAGAACAAAAGATAGATTATAAAATAAAAATTTAAAAAATTTACTGGACGGCCAATAAATATAAAAGCAATTACTTGTATTCATTAATCATATTTACGATGAAGCACTTCCAGTTAAAGATAAAAACAAGATATATTCGGTTACTTTATTTATATGTTAATTCCATCCTCCCTTCCTTTTGATTGAATACATTTATTACACCTTCATGGAAAATATCAGTCTTTATTCCCTTACGAAGGACGGTCAATCCCACTATTCGTTGGTAAAAGAGTAGTCCAAGAGATGGCGGTGGGTGGTGATGACTAGCTGCCTTCCCTCTAGTCTTACACTGCTAAATTAGGGACGGCTAGCACAGATAGCCCTCGAGTAGCTTTGTGCGAAATTCCAAAACAACAACAACAACCCTTACGAAGATTTTAACCAACCGCGATTAACACTAATCTTGCAAGTCTTTCTTGTCCTTGTGTGTTTCTGGTGTAATTGTGCATTATTTTTAAATGATCAACTGAGACACTGGTGGCTGGAAAAGTCAAGGTTAACTCACATAACTTTGTAAGTTGTTACAGAGCGGCATCTAACTTGGCATTTCGCAAGCAAAGTAATTCATTCACCGGTGTTCCTTTCCGGTATAAAACTGAAAGTTCACTTTTCAAATAACGAATATCAAATTATTCTCTATAATTATCTTGCAATGATTGTAATACTAGTTCAGGAAATATTTTTTGTTCTCTTCTTGGTTTTTAGTGTCAAGAAGCTCAATGAACGCTGTGTCTTTCAATCTTTGAAACCTAATTTCGATTTGGATGCAATTTGTATCCAAAATTTCATAAAATTACTTTCTGTATATTATTTAATGCCTTCTACAGGATCATTTTTTATTCGCTTAGTAGCGAGGTGTAATCTATTGACTGCTGCCCACAAATAATTGAAATATCTTTTTTTTTGCAGAACAGTCGCCATTTCATTTATCAATATCTTGGATAAACCTGCAGCTACTCGATCTGCAGTGACATTTGTTACCCACAGAAATCTATCACAAATTTCACCATCTTTAGTCACATATCGCACAGCACTAGAAATCTAAGGAATCGTTCTTTCGCCAGTGATTTTCTAAGATAAGAACCATAAATGAATAATTATTTATTTCACTTATTAAGATGACTGGAGAATTATCTTTCTTTCCTTTAATTGATATGCAGACACTTTTTTAATTACAACTTTACAAACCTTTCCATAACGAATAAGGACGAATTACTTGTTTGTTTCAGCATATGATTTTATAGAAAAGAAAAATCTTCTATTTGGAAAATTTAATTTATGATACAAAATTTAACATTTTCAGATACTTTACGTCAATACACGCATTTCTTTACAACACCTTATTTTGAATTTTATTGATAGTGAAGTAAATGGAAGGTAAAATGTAAATAATTTTTTTCTAACCGCCATATAATCAATACACTTTCATACATACCGTTATAAACTATAGAATGGAGTTACCAAGTTCGTTCATTTCAGTATGAATATACTACATGCATTAATGTCACCTGTTTTTAAATAAATGTTTATAATGAAAAGAAATTGAAAGTTTTGTTATCAAGAAGGAGTTTTGCACATGGTTTATGTGATCCATCGAAGTTAGGTTAATGGTTTGGTTTGAATTACGCGCAAAGCTACACGAGGGCTATCTGCGCTAGCTGTCTTTAATTTTGCAGTGTAAGACTAGAGAGAAGGCAGCTAGTCATCACCACCCACCGCCGACTCTTGGGCTACTCTTTTACCAACGAATAGTGGGATTGACCGCCACATTATAACGCACCCACGGCTGAAATGCCGGGCCGTTAGCTTATTGGGTGAACCATGCATCTTATGTCCTGGGTCTACATTTTTTACTTTTGTAACTGCAAGTAGCATCATTAGTTTGATACCAGCTAACATGAAATATTAGAAAAAAACTGCTACAAAAGTTACTGGTTGTGTATTTTATCTCATATAGTGTCAACTCTTCATACATTAGGAAATAGAAAGTATTGTAGGACTAAACAATTTTGGCCTAATCAGTAGTATATATATACAGGAGGCGTTAGCTGGTTCTTATGCATGTTATTAAAGTGCTGCATTCTGATTTGATAGGGAATATTAAACGTGTTTATAAACCTACACATAACTTGCGGTAATTAACTGTAAACGCACTTTACCCTGTAGTAAATCTAAATTTTTCATATCTGTATGGGTACTGTAAGGTGCGATTGGAATTTAACTTTTTACAACACAACGTTTGGTGGCTTAAGACACTGATGAATTAGAACACAAAGTTATTTTTCTTCCTTAACCCTTTTTAGGTCATTCCCATCAAAATTACACTCATAATTAATACTGTGATATCCCAAATACTGCCTTTATCCAGATAACGACTAGTGAAAACTTTATGAGCTTTAAAAGCATGATAAAGGTTTCTAAACCGTGCTGAAAATAATGTCAACTTTTAAAATGTTTTCAAAATAACTTGCGACGTTATATTCCAACACATTACATGCTAACAGAATAAATGAAACTAACAAAAGTTAACATTTTCCTAAATTGAAAATGTATATCTGATACATACCTCCTTTTACTTTTAAATTTATTTACAACAATAGGAACATTACGAAAAGCATGTTACATATATACACTGAGAGAAAACAACCCCATCAAGAACAGAAACAAAAGCGTTACATATATACATTGTACATATATACACTACATATAAGAAGAAAGAAAAATTATTCAGTTCAAAAGCAAAATGAAAAATTATAACAAATAATGGAAAATATATACATACAGATATATTCAAAGTGAATAAGTGAAATGCACTTAATATATACAAAAGTAATATGACACAATAGAAAATGTATTTCTGATACTTAACACCTTTCACGAAAAGCTTCCTCGACTTGTACTGTCTTCTTTCAGTGCAAATTTTTACTCCCACTCATTATTATATATTACCTTGCAAACAGTTATGCAGATACAGCAACCTTCCAACAATAGAAGTGCGACACTACACTTATCGTAACTAGCGCCCTCTCATATCATGCACATCTTATTCACATCGAGATTGAAACCAAACCAAACCAATTCGCACCAGAAATAGAGGATGGGTGGGTTTGGTTTGTTTTGAATTTCGCCCAAAGCTATACGAGGGCTATCTGCGCTAGCCGTCCCTAATTTAACTACTCATCACCACCCACCGCCAGCTCTTAGGCTACTCTTTTACCAACGAAAAGTGGGATTGACCATCACATCATAATGCCCCTACGGCTGAAAGGGCAAACATATTTGGTGAGACGGGAATTCGAACCCGCGACCTTCGAATTAAGAGTCGAGTGCCTTAACCACTTGGCCATGGTGGACCTGGGGATGGATGGGAAATGTGAAAGAGGCATGTATTAGAAATACATTTTCAGTTGAGAAAAATGTAACTTCCAATATCATATCTTAACTTTCTCTCACAAAGCTAGAATTCTAGATTGAACTGTTGAATGGCCAATAAAACGACGATCCCACCTTTATAAAACGCCCAAAAGAGGAGTATGAGGTGTGATAAGGAATTAAAAAGCAACATATTTGTGGGAGATATCCAACTTTCGAGGCAAGTATACTCTTTACCCTTTAGTAACGTATCGCCAAAATGTAAGGGTGTAAACCTGGAAGGGTTCAAAAAATAAGAAAATAGTGAAACTCCTGGTGTAGAGTGATAGAACACAATAGCTCAACCTCAACCAACACCTGGCAGTATTTGAAACTGTACATGAGGACCATGGTAGAAAAAAGATCTTCTATCTTCAACCTGAAAAATGGGTACCTGCTGGGAAGAGAAGCTTCTGTACCAAAGAGTTATTGTCACATGTGTGAATTTTCGACACAACCAACACAAAATATACTGGGAATCGACATCTGAACTGACAAAGTAGGTGTTCATTTCCAGCCCAAAACCTGGTGGCATTGGAAATTTGGTCACCCAGTCCATGGTAGAAAGAGGGTATCCAGTCAAACACAAGCAAAAAAATCACGTGTCTTGTCCAACAACAACCAACATTCAGCATAAATCACGAAAAGTAACTATAATTTTAGGGCTGCAACTCTAATTCAAGACCTCGTGGTTATGGGAACTTACTGTCCAGTCTGCAGCAAAAGGAGGGTACCATCCAAACGCATGTGAAGAATTATGTGGCTGGAATTTTTTAGTCAACACCCAACATCTGGAGGAGCAAAGTGTATTTTTAATTTTTAGTTTATATACATAGGTGTGTGTGTATGTGTTTATGTCTGAGTGATACATCCTACACATCTGGAATTGTACATCAAGTCTGTGGTAGGAAGGCATCACGCCTTTGACATCGACGCCAACAAAATGCCACCACTATATTCTCAAATCGAGCGGTATTGTACACATTCCGGAGGAGATGCAACCAAGTTTCACCACTTCAGCAGCTAGGAAATAGAAATGGCAAGGACTCCCATATTTCATTAGAAGTAGGGGGATGAGGAAATAATTCGTTGGAGAGTCCAGAGAACTGTAGCACTGGTAACAGTGCATTATGCCATATATTAAAAAGAAGAGCAATCACGTTAATGGAATGCATCATTTAACACTTGGCAGCATCTGTAATTGTATACCACATCCACGGTAAGATGAGCATCAAATACCACAGGTCAGAGGTGGGCAACGACTTTTGTCTGCTTCAGTCATGCTAGTCTATGAGTGTATGGTCTGGGACGAACATATTTATGAAGCAAAATACCACAAAGTACAACTACGACCACTTCCCTGGAAGATTCTACCTCAACATTAGGCATAAAATGACGTGCTATTTTGTCTATTTACTTACATTTTATTTCGATACATTGAGGATAAACATATTGGAGTCAATCAACCAACATCTTGCGACATCTGAAATGGTATTTCAGGTCTGTGGCAAGGAAGAGTCTCGACATCGCAGTCATCTAGCATAAGCAGTGGATATACAGTATGAATTTAAGACTAAGTAGTTCTGGTCATGTAACACTCCCTACAGATTCGAATCCAAATACGCGATAAATGTCTCTGGAACGAAAAATAAAAATGAAGTTACAGCATTGATGATGTACCCCATGGTAAGATGCAATCAGAGAAATATTAAGGTGATGGATCTGAAGGGATAAAAAAATTGAAAAGGCAACAACTGTCAGGAGTAATAGAAAGATTATGCCAGGCGAAAGAAATATTGGATTCAACCCAACAAAGTGATAGAGAAAGATCACTGGAGAGGTGAAGATGTTCACAGAAGAAACAGACGGACTTGGGAACAACGGAAGGGGGTAGCACGTGTCATATAACTTCTAAGAGCCCTGACCTGACAATGGAGGGGGTGAAATCGGAATATATTAAAAGGGCAGAGGTGGAATATATGAAATTAGAGATAAGGACAGAACATATCTGAATAACAAAATCCACCAAAATGGAAAAAAGTCTGGGTAAGTTCTCCCAAACGACGTGTGTCTAAGCAGTATAGTGGGAGGGGAGGCTGTCCATGTTAAAAACTAAAGTTTTACTGATCAGTGATGTCGAGAAAACCACTTGTAGAGAAATATATATGTAAAAACGGCTCGTTTGGGTTGAGAAAATATTTTTCATAGAGGAGTGAACAAAGTTTCGACCTTCTTCGGTCATCGTCAGGTTCACAAAGCATGTGTGAACAGTCTTACTGAAAAATACATGTAATCAGCAAGACTGCTAATCTGAAACTAAATAACATGTGCCTGATTAAAAAAGTCACTAGTTATGATATGGATAATCTCATACTCCTATCAGTACAAGGTTGCTGCGTGGTAATTTGTATGTTAGTATGCAGTAATAAATGGGAGTTATAAGATTAATGGCGAACGAAAATGTGCAACGATAGAAGACAGCACAAGGCGAGAATTTTTTTTTTTTTTTTTTTGAGAAGGGGTAAAATATGGTATCGGAAACTACATTTCTGTGAATCCTCTTTTGACTTTTCTATTTTAAAAATAGGGACCCTGTTTACAGTCTTTATATATTCAGATTTTTTCATTTCAAGAAATTTAATAGAATACTGTTAAACTCATCTCTTCAAGATTTTAAAATAAGGTTTTGTTTGTTTTTTAAATTTCGCACAAAGCTACTCGAGGGCTATCTGTGCTAGCCGTCCCTAATTTAGCAGTGTAAGACTAGAAGGAAGGCAGCTAGTCATCACTACCCACCGCCAACTCTTGGGCTACTCTTTTACCAACGAATAGTGGGATTAACCGTCACATTATAACGCCCCCACGGCTGAAAGGGCGAGCATGTTTGGCGCAATGGGGATGCGAGCCCGCGACCCTCAGATTACGAGTCGCACGCCTTAATACGCTTGGCCATGCCGGGCCTAATAAGGTTTTGTCAAAACCTTGAAATCTTCACTGCAGAAGTTTACCAATTAAGTTTTAAAAAATATGTTATTTTTCACTGTAAATAATATTTAATGAAAGGTCTTTTCTATCTTAAAAAGAACAACAGAACTGGGAATTTTATCTCCTGCCACCCAAATAAATCTGCTATTAAAAACTTACGTAACATTTAATTACAGTATATTATCTCTTTCAAATGAAATGAAACATTCCTTTCCTAACGACATTCCCTTTCAATTATCTTTCACTCTTTGCTTGTGTTAATATACTTATACTGAAGTCAAATCTGTTTTAATGAATTGCATAAACTTTTTTATCATTCTTAGCTTTATCAATAGCTCCATAACTTATTTTTATTTTGATAAAACTTACGACCAGACATTAATTTCTATTACAACATTTTATAATATTGTTATTTTAGGCATTTGAATTTATTTATATTCCAATCTTCTAATTTCCTTATTCGGTAATTTAAGAATTAGTATTTTATTGGAATTAACATAATATTTAGCAATAAAAAGTTATTTTCCAGATAGACGTCTTGTACTACGTGTTAGTGGCGCAGATAGCCTAGTTGCTTTGTTCCATAAAACACCAAACCATCCAACCAATCACGTATGCAAATATTATGAAGGATGATTCTAACTTCAAAGGTCAAATTGTTAGTATTTAAGTACAGAGTTAGATAATTGGCAGTTGGTATTCTGCCCCTCACAGGTGTCTAGACCTGGTTTCTGGTAATTTAAGTAAGTGGACACACCGCCGTGTCATAGGGAACGGTAAAATCAATAGGCCAACGCGTATTACGCAAAACACAATATGCTAATCCTATGGGGATCTGAGAACGTGTTACTCTTTCCAGCCAGCCTATGTGGAAAACATTAAATACTGCCAACAGCTGCTGTATAATTGTTTTACACCACAAAAATATGGGGGGTTAACCGAACTTTTCCCCCGTGTACGAACATGTAACTAAAACATTAGAAACCACATTATTATTACTAGAATAGACATTTTATAATTCTGTTTTAAAACATAATTTGGGAGAAGTGTAATAATTCTATAACTAGTTTTAATATAACATCAAATATGTAATGTCTTTGTTATGCTAACTAGTATTTGGGTATATTTTTCCGAGTATGTTGCTAACTGTATACAACACAGTATAACTGTAAAAATAAGCTGCAGTATTAAACATTTTACCAAGAATGATCGTTCACTTGTATGGGAAAAGGTATATTATGTTTAAAAATTTGTTGGACATAGGAATATTTCTAACAATTGAAAACCCACTAACACATATTCCTTCTTTTTTTCAATTATAAATCTAAGAAAATTAAGGTCCAGTAACTTGACTTTGTTATTAGTAAGGTGTTAGAATATACTGTCAAGTTTTATCTTGTAACGTATTTAGTAAATGATATTAATAGCCTCATGAATCAGTTGTATTGACCATTCTATGAAGTTGTTTTTTTTTGTTGTTGTTAAAACCTCTGATAAGAAGTCACACAAACCACTTAGTGTAGAATTAGACCACTCTGACACTGGTGGAAAAGCTAATATGGGACAGAAAAAAATAACGTTATAAAACAAAGCCATAAGTGACCTTCATTCAGTTATGTAAAGTTTTGCAAGTAACGACTAGACCTTCGGATATGTGTGTATTTTGGCCACATGTCTGTTAGGTCTATTATTTGGATATTCTGATAAACAATAATTTTTATAAATTTGATGATGATGATAAATAATTTTAGGAAAGGCTGAAAATGCATGTTTTTAAACTGAAGCATCTAGACAATCGTGGTGAATTAGAATCTCGACAACAACTTCTGTACAGACTTAGGATAAACTCGTTTATCCTGTTTCTTTTCTGTAAGAAACTTCTCCACTGTTTAAAAAAATAACGTAAATAAAAATGCATTAGATAATTTATCTAAGAAAAAACTTCCACACTCACCTTGTATATGTATTGATCTCGTGCAATGTGTCGGTTATCACCGGTACGAAATAAATCACATCTCATAGTTTCAACAAAATCGGGTATTTTGTATGCTGCATACGTTTATTTTATTTTACATTCTCTACTCATCCTTTTAAGGCAAAGCTTTTAATTTGATTACATTATACAGATGTCAAAGGTAATGGTTTTATGATCTTGTACAATATTTCTAATCATATTCTTCTGAGTTCTAACATTGTTTAAAGTAATATTATAATTTATTCAGATTTTTTTTTTTTGCTACCTGGTCAATTCTGCTAAAGCTGCTGTTCCCTATAATTCTGTTACCATTAGTTGAATATTTAATAAGAAGCTACCAATCGTAGCAGCTACAGGCATTGTAGGTTAGGTTTTTATAGCTATCTATATCCTAGGTAATACTAATAAAGTAACACGAATTGGTGTATTTTGGAGTATAAGTTAATATTTTTAATAATTTAAAAACACGTTGAAATATGTAAACTTTTATTGTCATTCTTAAACTTGGGTATGTGTGTGAAAACCTTATGAAAATTGGGTCATATTTAATAACTCAATACAGAAATAAAAAAAGTTCTAAGGTTTAAACTTTGAGTAATAAACCTTGCTAGTGTTTGTTAATATTAACAATATGGGTTTTCCTTCAACCATAGTCCTAATAATCATCAATTTATTTTTACTAGAACATAAGACCTTTTCTCCTTTTCTTGTAAGCCTGGCATAGCCAGGTGGTTAGGGCATTTGACTTGGAATCTGAGTGTCAAGGGTTTGAATCCCCATCCCACCCAACCCCCCACCCTTTCAGCCATGGGGGTATTTTAAAGTGTTGATCAATCCTTTCTATTATTCGTTGGTAAAAGAGTAGCCCAAGATTTGGTGGTGATGACTAGCTGTCTTCCCTTTAGTCTTTCACTGCTAAATTAGGGATGACTAGTGCAGATATATCTATTGAATTCAACATATAACATCTCTTTATTCGTCTTCAGCCTTGTGGCTCTCACTTCCCTTCATTCTTGGTCTCTCAAGATGCCTTGAGTGATTCTTACCAGAGTGTCATATCCATCAATCATGTTAGATTTTCAGCTAGCCACTTTTTAAAATAACTTAAACCCTTAGTGCAAAACTTTTCTTGGTCTCCAAAAATTGGCCCTTTGACCTAACCATTTTCTATATGTGGGGTAAAGAGAAATGAAAACTTTAAAATCAGATCAACTGTAAAGAATCTACTGGATTAGAGTAACATAAGAGATAATGGTGAATGCTCTTTAAAAGCTGTCTTCATTCTAGTTTATCTATTCAGAATTAGAGACATTGAGCACAGATAATTTAAGTTGTAGTTTTCCATGGAAACAGTTATATCAATCTTACACATTTGTATGTAATTCAATTAAGGTGGAATTTTACAATAGATCAAATCTTGTGTTCAGGTATTCTTTTATTCTCTTTTTAGTTTTTTTTCATTATCAAGTACACTGTAGAATATGGTGGCTTAAACTGTAGTTAATAAAAGGTTCGTATAATAGAATTTTTTTCTAATTTTGAAACTTTTCACAGTAAAGGTATATTAAAACTCTATTTATCAGCAGAGATGTTGGAACCATTTTTATATAGTTGACACACAGCAACTGTAAGTTATACTATTACATTAATTTCCTTGGGGGCATGTTCCAGACCACCCTAGATTAAACTGTCTTTGACAGCAAGGGAGCTACTTTTAGCAGTTCCTTATACTTTCACCTCACATTGTAAAATCTACATGTCTTGCTAAGCACATCAATTTTGCAACTCCTTCCTACACAACTGATCACTTTCTTCACAGCATGCATTTATTTAAAAATGTGTTATTAAACATTTCATGCACTTCTTGGATTATTCTTTCAACAACAGTAAGTAAAAATGAAGTTACCGATCACAATGAAATAATGAAGTTAGTTTCTCCAGCAGATGTAGGAAAACATCACCAATGAAATAATTCTGTGTATGTAGAACTACCTGCGACAGTTTCTCCAGCAGATGTAGGAAAACATTTTACAGACCAATATGATATATCAAAAGCTTATCATTAACAAAATCAGATGCAAACAGAAATTTTATGCAATATAAGAAAAGCATATGATATGTACCACAATACGTTTGTATGAAGTTTCAGCGAAATGGGTTGAAGCTGTGTGGTGTGCAATAACTAGTAACCAGACCTGAATATGTTTACCATACTTGTCCCTATAGATGGAACAGAAATGGAAATATTAACTGACCAAATTATAGCTCTAAATATTAAGAAATTTTGAATTTCTCATTGCTGACCTTTTGAACATGAATTTCATAAAATTGTAAAAGGACGGAAAGGAGCTTATTGCCCATCAAAGAGGTCCCTTTCACCTACAACTACCCCTTACTACTTATGTATTCATTCAATCTTTTCTTTAACTCAGTTAATTTTTCTGCCTACACCAACCTTGAAAGCAGCTCATTCCAAAAGCTAACTACTCTGTTTAAAAAGTAATACTAATACTGTCTAAACTACAGATGACTTCTAGGTTGCCAAAATTTTAATTTAAGACCCCTTACCTTATTCTTTTCACTATTAAATACAAGCAAGTTTGATGAATATTTATTTTCAATACCCTTAATCTTAAACACCTCCATCAAATCCCTTCTGACCCTGCTCCTCCCCCCCAAAAAAACAAGTTTAGAAATTTTAGTCTCTCCTCATAAGACAATGCCACCATTTCGGGTATCATTCTAGTAATTTTTCTCTGAACCTTCTCCAACAATTTAATGTCTTCTTGAGAAAGGAAGCCCAAACCTGTCCTTACAAGTGATCTATACAGTGAAACAATAATATCTCTTGTCTTGTATGCAATATTTCTATACATGCTACCCCAAATCCTATTAGTCCTAGTGTTAGCTACAACACACTATTTAGACTACTTAAGTGATCTTTTTCATAAACCACAGTATTTAATGTATTCTCATGTAAACCATAACAGTAATTCAAACTGTGAAAACCTACATGCATCACCTTACAGTTTGGTCAATGTAAACCAAATCCACAGCATTTTCTTTATGAGCTATTGCACTAACATCCTCAAATAATGTCAGAGATTTGTTAAAGGAGATTTTCCCTCATTGAAACTATGCTGGATTTTTGACACTACATCAAACTACTTTACGTATCTTTAAAATGCATCTTTAATCATACTCTCCAAAACTTTTACAACTACTGATGTAAGACTAACAGGCCTATAATTTCCTGGAGAATGTTTATCACCTCCTTTAAATATTGGACTAACATTAGCCAATTTTCAATCTTCTTGTAACGTTTTCACCATTCAGTGACCTATAAAAATATTAGCTAGCAGGTTGTAAATAAATTCAAGTTCCTTTAAACCTCTAAGATAAAAGTTGTCTTGTTTTTATAAAAGATTAGGTTTTCCAACTTTTTCTTCCAATTTCAGACCTTCAAATGATATCTTTTTCATCAGTATTCTTCCCATATATTAAGCACTGTGATTGAGGCATAATACTTGTATCTTACATTGTAAAAACTGAAGAGAACGTATAATTTACTAAGTTTACCACCTTATAATCTTCTGAATTGGCTCTCCACTATCATTTTCAAGAGGTCCAACCCCATCCTAATATTTTGTTTATCCATTCCATATCTAAAAAAATTCCTTATTGTTTGGTTTAAGTTTCTCAGCCAATCTTCTTTTATATACAATTTTTGCCTTTTTATTTTTGTAACCAGTTCTCTTGATTTCTTATGATCCTCCAAATCCTTATTATTTCTTGCAACTTTAAATTTCTTGATTTTATTATATTTATCCCTAATATGATATCTTAAAACTTTACTAAACCATATTGGCTTATTTTGCTCCAATGCCCTTTTTTTACTTGTAGGAAACGTGTTTGTTTCACATGCATACTGATTTCTCCCTAAATGCTTCCCACATCTGTTCAAGATACTCCTCCAAGTTCTACAACCTTTTGCACAACTTTCATGTTAATTAGTGGACAACTTAACTGTTGGTGTCTTAGAATGTGATCCATAAATTGGCAAGATTTGAGTAACATGATGTGATCTTAACAACATGTCATTAATACAACTTTTACTATGATATACTTTTTTACCCCACAGTTTCTTCAGTTTTTTTTCTTATAAATATATATCACCAAACATCAGAGCAAAAAAAGAATGTAGTTATGAAGCAACTAAATACACTTTCAAATGTGATGAAATGGCCTGAGCAGTAAAACATCACAAATCAATAACATACATAAAATGGACATAAGAAAAAATTCTAATGTAAGGTGAAACATGCATATATATACACACACATTATATAGTCATGAATTTATTTTAAAGTTCATGAAAAATTAAAATAGTATTCGTAGAAGTAAAAAGAAAAACAAGCCATAATGATATTGTACAAAAAATTAATTTTTGGTTGATAAGTTACACACATTTGTTACCTACATAAGTTGTGAATTATAGAAAAGAAATTTACACAATATTAGATACTGGTCCTATACAAAATTTCCTGTAATAGCATTGCATACTTTGTCAAACTTAGTATTTTTCACTGTAAATTTTAAAATGATCTTTAAATTATGGAATTATGATTAGATTTAAAAACTAATGTTACAGTTACCCTGGAAATTACTAAGATTTTGACAACAGCTGCCTTCAGAAGGGGAGTTAATTTTAACTGAAAGATAATCAGTAATATTAACTCCTGACATCAGTTTTTGTGCTCAAATCACAATTTTCCAGTCAGGGGTTTGAATCCAATCACTTAACATGCTCACCCTTTCAGTCATGGGGATGTTATCATGTGACAGTCAATCCCACCACTTGATTAATTAGCACAAGAGCCACAGTGGGTGGCATTGACTAGTTACCTTCCCACTAATCTATCAATTTAAATTAGGGACAAGTAGCACAAATAGCCTCAGAGTACCTTTGTTCAAAATTCAACAAACAAATAATATTAAAGAATTTAGTGCCTAAAAATTAGACTTATAGAAGCATTTATAAATGTTAAATGTTTTTGTTACTGGATTTATTAATTTTGTTAACACAATCCTTTAGAATGGTTACTTCTGTGTCTTTTACTGTTTGTTTAGCTATTTCTTTCACTGTCAGGGAGTTCAGAATATACATGAAAATTGCCAAAATTCCTACACTGACTGGATAACATCACTAGTTACTTTACTGGTTTGCTTACCATACCTGTTCAAATAAAAAATTATTACATTAAAACCTCAGTATAACAAAGATACTGTATTTCAATAAAGTCTAGAAAATTATATTCTGCTATTTTTCTATTAAGTTAGGATTTTACATAGAAAAATCAGGTACAGAGTAATGAACATCATTTTTTGTAAATAAGCTCATTAAATAAAATTCTTTCTACTAATAAAAATACCTTATATTAAGTATAATAAATAAAGTTCCAAATACAAAACTTAACTTGAAGGTATTGCACTTCCTGAGACATTTATTTCATAATTTGTAATTAATAATTAATTGATAAATACATTATTATAATTTGTCACTGGATTTAGCAAAGTTTTAACTGTCAAATGGTTAATTTATATGATAGTAGAATATTACCAGCATAATAAATTTTGGGCACTCACATCGTGTCATAACTATGTTTTCAATTTATCCACAAATAACCTTAAGCATCTCTTCTAATTATTATTTTTTGTCATAATAGCAATGAGTATGTTCGCAAAATTCTTTATATGTTATCAGCTGTTATATGTTTTGTTATAAGAAAATAAAAAAATGATTTTATATTCAGGTTTCATTAAGATGATTTTATTCCATTTAAATTAACCTGTAAACATAAGCAAATTATTTTAAAACTAACAAACAATCTAAGACTTGTTAAAAAATGGAGCAAATTTTATTCAAGAAAAAACGTTACAAACAAGATCTAAAATTATAATAAATAATCTGTAGAAACGGACCTTTTCTATTTTAGTGAAATTAAACATTCCTTGCATCAAAAATATGTAATCTATTTGAACACTTTTACAGTTTCATGAAAACCACTGGAACTTGTCAAGTTGTGGTAATTCAATTTGTTTTTTATATATATTTCTACACATCAGATATGAACACCAGGTCTGTCACATACTTGACACTTGCTCTCCCAACTGAACTGAAAGGTTGACCACACATCACTTACCAATAAATCACTTTTAACAACTCAAGCTATTACAAAGCTACATGACTAAACAAAACATAGAACTCTTTTATTAACTTTACAAGAGTTTTTAAATAGTGTATTCAAACCCATACAGTTATTTCCCAGCTCCCAACTCAGTATACTGAATAATAGTTTATAACAAGGTTTCCATGCATTTTAGATAATTTATTCATTTTGTAAATTATTTCCACACATAATAATTTATCTAATTAATAAAGGCATATCGTAACAATGAGAATGAGTGTCTATGTCCATCAGTCATAATAATTACGTAATAATGTAATAATACAGTATTAATGTTACAAAATAAATAAAATCTTCTAGTTATAATAGGATATAGAAACAGATATGTTCTATTTAAAATAAATTTTAAAAAGTTTTATATTTATTTCTACATATATTAATTTGCAAGATACTTTTGTTTCAAATTATTATCTTGTCACCCTGATTTTCTTTTCATCTATGCTTGTTAACTTACAAAAGAATCCCAGTCTTGAAAATTCTGCTTTTGTCCAAGAAAGTCAAGAGGTTTATCATAACATTTGTCATCTATCATATGTTCCATGCTTGGTTTATAATGAGACACAGAATATCATTTGAGTTTAATTTTTTCCTCTAACTCTTTCTCTATACATTTTTCTGTTCAGTATAAACTGACAACAAAAATCACCCCAGACATTCATGGTTTAATCTTTGTGCATGGATGTATTTTATTAAAATTGCCTGCTTTTATTATGTAAGTGATAAGAGCATCCTAATATCATTACAAACAAAATTAATTCTGAGTCATGTTTTTAATTATTTAAAAAAAAATTAAAATTGGCTGAGAATAGGAAAATCTAGCTTAATTATGGTTAATTTACTACATAAATGTCTGTTTTCTTTATGACAAACTTGAGAAGCAAAGATATAGCATCTGAAAATAACTTATCTAAAAATTCATATTGTTATACACTGTAATCAGTTTTTGAAAATCATATTAAAAAATGTAACTTATTTGACTTTAGCAACCAATCTTTAATTATTCTGATTAACTTTCACTCAGTACAACTTTTACTACGATATACTTTTTTACCCCACAGTTTCTTCAGTTTTTTTTTTCTTATAAATATATCACCAAACATCAGAGCAAAAAAAGAATGTAGTTATGAAGCAACTAAACACACTTTCTCATGTGATGAAATGACCTGAGCAGTAAAACATCACAAATCAATAACTTACATAAAATGGACATAAGAAAAAATTCTAATGTAAGGTGAAACATACATATATATATACACACACACACACACACATTATATAGTCATGATTTTTTTTAAGTTCATAAAAAATTAAAATTATATTCATAGAAGTAAAAAGAAAAACAAGCCATAATAATATTGTACAAAAAATTAAGCCAATCATTTATAGTTGTTAATTTTCATTCTAAAATAAAAGTGATTCATCAATGTTTCAATATATAAACTGTATTCCTTAACTAAAGTATTTTTCTTTGATAATTGTGTTCTCAGTTTGTGGTAAGTTGTGATTATTAATTTTATTTTGTGCCATGGCATTGGCTACGTTGATATTTTGAATATTCACACATGTTGCTTTGTTGTAATAACCTATGTCCATATTTCTGTTTCATTATGAGGAAGTCTGGTTTTGTTTGTTTTGAACTTTATGCAAAGCTACTTGAGGGCTATTTGTGCTAGCCATCTGTAATTTAGCAGTGTAAGACTAGAGGGAAGTCATCATCACCCTCTGCCAACTCTTGGGCTACTCTTTTACCAATGAATAGTGAGATTGACCATTACATTATAATGCCCCCAAGGCTGAAAGGACAAGCATGTTTAGCGTGATAAGGATTCAAACCCATGACCCTCAGATTACGAGTTGAGTGCCTTAACTACCTAGCCATGCTGGTCCCACTTATAAGGAAGTACCTTTCCAGAGGGAAATTGCCAGTTTGAATTTGGAACACTGTGGAATTGAGCATTCATACATATTCTTGAAGTTTTATTCGTTTTCCATGCACATATTAGATTTGTGAATAGAGATCAAATATGATAGTTGGTGTAATCCTATAATTGTGTAACTACTACAATTAACATTCTTACTAAAGCACAGTTCATTCTTCTCATATCATATTGTGTACCCTCATTTTGTCTCTCTTCTTTGTACAATACTTTCTGATTTTGACATTCTATTCTGAGAACTTGTTTTAAAATGCCAAAAGTAAGTTCAAGATGCTCTATATTCATTACTTTAGATGTTAAGATTAAAATAAGTTATTTTATAAATAAATAAATAAATAAATATATATATATATATATATATATATATAGACATACACACACTGATATACATATACACCTATGATTATTTTATTTGAGCTCATTAGTTGTAGTGTGTTGATCTGCAAGTTATTATTATTCATGAATATTGGTTGAGCAATAGATCTTCATAAAATATCCAATATTTTACACTATAGGTAAAATCTATACCATTTATACATGAGAAACATACTTGCCAATTTTATAGCTGCATTCTGTTTTACTCATATGTTTAGTGATATATATTACATGATAAAAATAAATTTCTGAAGAAGCAATAAAATGACAATTACTTTTTGGAAGTAGAGATCATGCAGAAATTATGTCATTTTATGTTTTGCAGTTCTGTTGGTGCTTTTTACAATTACATATAAGGAAAACCTATTTTTATTTCCTAAGATATCCTTTCATTAATCACAAATTTACATAACTTCCATCGAGGGGACGGGTATTCCAGCTAGTTTTTAATAACATAACAATATCAAGAAGAGCTATTCTGTTGTTTTAACACAGAGTTACAATTACAAATGAAGTTGTTAAAATTACTATAAACGTAGCTATAAAAGTTATTACTTTTTCAAAAGACAATGCATTTGAAAATTAACAAAACTATAAGTTACATATAAAATTACGGTAAACACAGTTAACGAACTGTTATCACAAAGTCTTCAAATTACAATCCTTTCACTGAGAGAATTTTCTTGTAAACTCTAAAGCCAAGTAGCATTGTAGAAACATTGTACTCTACGTGCTTGTAGTATTTTACGAATAATAAAGGAAATACAAAAGGCCTTAAATAATAAATGTAAAAAAATAAAATTATCAGCGGCATACAATTACAATGTGAACATTCTTGATGCATTGTTCCAGAATGCTATAAAATAGATTAACCGTTTGTATACTATGCCAAAAAAATTAATACCAATTTAGTGACAAAAGCTTCTCAACTCTAAACCAACCAGCCTTAACCTACCTCAACATGGTCCGTAGAACAGCTGTTCCAAGTCACTAACAGATGACAGCATTTTACATTGCTGAAATTACAATAAAGAATAAAACATAACCAATTTTGAATAACCCATGTGCTGTTTAAATGTAAAAATTGCAAGTCCCATGAAAGTGATTAAACTTTCAACTCCTCCCCTCCCATTAGAACTATTTATCAGTATTTGGGCTTTGAGAAATTAATTGTGAAATGTTTGTAAGTATTTTAAGATTTGGTTTAACATCTGACTTTGCTATTTTCATCTATTCTGAATTTTTTAGAGTAATTCCACCTCTATTCAACACAACAAAATTAATCCAACCTGACACTATAAGCTTTATACAGTTGTTTTCCAAACCATAGAAACACGTTTTCCTGACTAGCTCAAAATTGCTTGTTTCTCACTAATAAATCCCTGTGATATATTTTACCTTAATTTTGGTCAAGCGTTCCTGATTTTTCCTTTGAATTTCAGAATGCTGCTGCTCTCTTCCTTTAAGTAAGTCCTTGGCAATATATGCTTACATGGTATTACTTGTCAATACCTCTAATTTTAAAACAGGAAAATAACATTAAGTGCCTAAAGGAAATTATAATAGTATGTCCTTAGAAAGTAAACTTTCTCTGATGTAGGGCATTTTTTATTAGTATATACTGTTTGTTTTTTGAATTTTGCACAAAGCTGCACGAGGATTATCTGCGCTTGCTGTCCCTAATTTAGCAGTTTAAGACTAGAGGAAAGGCAGTTAGTCATCACCACCCAGGCATTTACCGTCAACTCTTGGCCTACTCTTTTATCCATGAATAGTAGGATTGACTGTCACATTATAACACCCCCACGGCCAACATGGCGAGCATGTTTGGTGCGACGGGGATTCGAACTCGCGTTCCTGAGATTATGAGTCGAACACCTTAACCCTCCTGGCCATACCGGACCTAGTATATACTGATGCCTCAAAATTCATCAATTAAAAAAACAAAACTTCCTACAATTTCACCATTAGATTAAATAAAAAATATATATCAACATTTAACTTAGAAAATTTAAAAACTGTTAACTCAACTATACTAAATGTTATATTTATAATTATACAAACACACACACATACACTTCTATATGTGAATAGAGAAATTAGTGTCAAATAGATTATATACTTACTGCTTGATAACACAGATCACAATTTTCTACAATTAATTTTTATTAACTACTCCATTTAAAATTTCCAGCTTAAGCAGGTTTTTTGGCTGAGGTAGTGAACATGCACTTCTTTAATTATATATAATTTTTGAGCGGAACATTACACTTGCTTGACTTGACTCAAGGGAAGGAAGTAATAAAGTTATTATACTGTTCATGTTATATTTATGAAATTATTTGAAGAAAATGTCCAATTTCAACTGTTTCGTTTTTTTTATTGGGCTTTCTCATGCGGTTAAAAGAGAACGCCAATGCTACGGCCTTTTCATGAAGTTCACTTCCCCCCTTAGTTTTTGTATACTATTTGATAGCGTTAATATAACTTAACACTTGCGATGAAGTAGGAATTTCGATTTCCTCACTATCTTTTCCATTTTGTTCATCTTCTGAATCTCTCACACTGTTACCATCTTGCGATTCTTTTATAGATTTTAAATCAACTTTATCAGTTTCTGTTAAAACATTCTTGTCATTGTTCACAAAACTTTCCACGTCCACAGAATCACCTGCATCAATCTTCTCAGAGTTTAGAATTCACGAGAATCGTCATAATAAACATAAAAAAGAGGATATTTAGTAGCTTTTTTTTAAACATGAGGGTATTAAGTAAATGTTCACTAAATTTTAAAATTAGGGAAGCTAGGAATTTATTTTTTCGTGAGAATTACTTAAAGAGTAGAATTTTGCACTTAAAAGACAAATGTATTTCACAAATCATGAATCTAAGTTAACTGCAAAAATAATGACGGCAAGAACAGAATATATTTAACCAGTACTTACTATAACAAAATGTCCGAGAATTTATTAATATCTAAAGAAATTATTAATTAAATAAGAAATTAATATTTAATGAAAAACATCATTTTTTCCGCCTAACTCAGGTTCTAATCCTGCTTGTTGATAGATGAGGTAGGTGAAAGATAGTTTTCCGTTCGCGTCACGCAGGTTCTGCCATATAGAGGGCCTTTTATAAAGAAAATCTTAAGATAATGATGCAAAATTTTGATATTTCCGGCTCATACAGGTTTCCGTCCTATGCAGTTTCCGGCTGAGACAGGTTTTAATGTACATTCGTCAGCTACAGTCAGTGTGCTATAAGCTGAGGAAGCTATAATTGTGATTAACTCCTATTAATTGGAAAATTACAGAACTGGACCAGGAACGTTTATAGATTTCGAAAATTACAAACCGTTCAACATCGGTGAATAACTTCGGACGTTATTATTTCTATGGGGACATTATAAATATCTTTGCCGGAAGAAGTCAGCTTGTACCCGACCACCCCGCTAGTTCAGCGGTATGTCTACGGATTTACAATGCTAAAATCAGGGGTTCGATTTCCCTCAGTGGGCTCAGCAGATAGCCCGATGTGGCTATGCTATAAGAAAACACACACACACCCTTGTACTCGTTGTGAGGCCTGCCAAGTAAAAGACAGCATTAGGTTAGGTTTGTTTGTTTGGAAATTTCGCACAAAGCTACTCGAGGGCTATCTGTGCTAGCCGTCCCTAATTTAGCAGTGTAAGACTAGAGGGAAGGCAGCTAGTCATCACCACCCACCGCCAACTCTTGGGCTACTCTTTACGAACGAATAGTGGGATTGACCGTCACATTATACACCCCCACGGCTGGGAGGGCGAGCATGTTTAGCGCGACGCGGGCGCGAACCCGCGACCCTCGGATTACGAGTCGCACGCCTTACGCGCTAGGCCATGCCGGGCCTAGCATTAGGTTAGGCAAGGCGTAACATTATCAACTCAAAATTAACTTACTAATCGAGAACCTGGATCAACGGTAAATATGCAGTTATAGACCGGGTATAATACTCAGTATAGTTTGCAAAAGCCTTGCATATAAACCATCATTTGTAGTAATAATTAGTAATAGCCGTTATTGTAAATTATATTGTTTTTTGGTTGTATATCAAAATATATGTAGTTAAAAAAGAAAATCGTGTGTACCAAATTTGTTAGCGAATAACATCAATTTAATACATATTAGCAAAGAATCGGAGACTTGTCCGAAATAAGTTATAATACGTAACAACCTATACTAATATATCATGAAATAGATTTATGCTAATACACATATACATGCACACATATAACCATGAAGTTTTTACAACTTCATTGTAAATTAAAATTGTATTTATATTAAATAAAAAAATGAATCATAATGATACTGCAAAAAACAATAGCTACATCTGTTTTACAAAGGTTAATACGACTATGTTAAACCATATATTTAGGTGACCGTCAACAAAGAGCCTCTTATACCACAAAAACAGTTATTCTTTGGAGTTTGACCAACACTTTGGTGCCATGTCAGCACTTGTATTTCATCTTCAGATGCTTTTGGTTTTGGCCGAAATGAAGCATCACATTCTTCAGTTCTTAAACTTGATAAGTATAATTTCCGACTAACTTTTTTCCACTTGACCCAACTTTTCTTTTCCCTACCTTTGAGTAACAGCTTTAGATGTCTGACTTTTAATTTAAGATTAAAATATGGAATAGAATCGGCATACAATCTCTACTTTGTTACACTATAAGCACAACAACTGAAGTTGCTCATTGGTTCTTTATAAAATTCCTAAAACTGCATCTACAGTAGAATGTTTTCATAATTTCAGAACAATCTCGAGATCTAGTTCTAGAATGTTCCAGTAATGTCCAAAATATTATGGAAATGGAGCTCTGTAACTTTCCTTTATTCTTGGAAATAGTTGCATCACAGATCTAAAGCAAGATGGGATGCAAATACACCCCAGCAAGAATAAGTAAATAGAAACATGAATCAAATCTTACTGGTTTAGAATAACACATCTGTAGTTACAGAGAGTTATAAAAATGGGGTAGGTACTGTGTGTCCCAGCTAACCCGGCCTTACCTGAGCTGAGTAATAGAGATTTCAATTATAGTGGTGTACGAATTACTTAAGTAAAAACTTATAAATAAGATGAAGTTATACATAAATGTTGATGTATATTAAAACAACTACGAGAGCAAGACACATAAGAAAGGGTTTTATGTATATCTAAAAAGAACTTCTTACAAAATTGCAATCACAGTGAAATGCGTACATACAAATATTATTGATAAATAAAGAGGTTGGGCCTTAATTTACAACTTGTATTACGAGCCTTTGTGAAAAACTGATGCCTATCGTGAAAGTAAAACTGACTTAATACTCCTGTTGAAATGTTGCTTTAAAATACCACAAATCATGGAACCTAATGTACTCAATACTGAACTGGAAACATTTGAAGAAATCAAAATAAGAGAGCTGCCTAGATCAGGGGAAAAAAATCAGGGTTAGTATTCATTAAAAAAAAATTATTTTTTTGCATTAACAGCGTCAAAAGAAACAAAACTGCTGAAGTTTAAATGTTTTATCCGAAAGGTGCTGTTCGAAACATTTTTCTTCTGCACAAGCAGATGAGATGATTATTGCGAGTTAAATATGCGTGACAGTTTTAACTCTAAGATAATTTCACGTAGATAGCGATTTCATTTAAATGTTTTGATTGTATGGTATTAATTTTATAGAAAGATAATGCACCACTGAAAAAAATCAAAGGCAAACAAACAAAATTTGAGAATTACCTAATCATTTACCATGTAATATCATACGTAATTTATATTTTTGGCAACGACAAGGTCAATAGTTATAACTGTTTTATAATATATATAATGATAAAAAACAGTAAAAAGAAACAAAAACAAATTACACCTCCATCGAAAAAAATTAAGATAAACACAATAGTCAACAATTATTCAAAGTGATCTTTAAGCTCCAACGCATCTTCTAGATGAAATGAAAATCACTTGTTGCTTCAAAAACCATAAAATGAGAGTAAACAAAGCCATATACAGTTACGACAGAAAGTGTTCGTACCCCTGCGCCCGAGGAGTTTTTGCTCATAACTTAAAAAGTATCACGATTAGGCTAATAGCCGTGTGGTATATTATAAATATTATATTAACACACATCTACATAAATGTTTATGTAAATTAAACGACAAATAAACTGTTTATAAACAAATAACCAAAAATAGGAGGAGCAGAAAGTGTTCATACAGTTCAGAAAGTGTGAAAAAACTGATATTCCCGCAAAAATTTTGTTTAGTTTGACAAATAAACTACATCATACCATACCAGAACTAGACACTGGGTTCATAATTATTGGAATTTAGCCAGCAGAAAATGTACTTCCGGCAATTTAGCGCCGTCTCCGTCATTATCTACTTGGTCATCATAGCGAACAGGAAACAACTGCCCAGTGATTTGAAAACCCGAATTATTGTAAAATACAGGTCTCGTGTGTCTCTTTCCGGTATTGCTACACAACTTAATGTGCCTAAATCTACTGTTCAAAGCATAATTGTCAAATTAAAGCTTACAGGATCAACTGCTAACCTCCCTCGTTCCGGACACCCCACAAAAATTCCAGAGAGAACCACGTGGAAGGTTCTCAGAGAAGTTAGTAAGAACCCTCGTTTAACACGTAATGACATACAGAAACTGGTAAGGGAAACTGAGGTTGAAGTAAGCACCTCTACAATTACGAACATATTGCATTCTTCTGGGTTCAAAGCATGCCGTCCTCGTAGAATTCCATATTTAAAGCCTGTTCATTTAGAAGCACGATTGAGGCATGCAAGAAAGCATGTAGATAAACCCTTTACCTGTTGGAAGAGTATTCTTTGGTCAGACGAGACTAAAATCGAGCTTTTCGGCCACAATGATGTTCGCTATATTTTCCGTAAGAAGCGAAAACGAAATTTTCCAAAGAACACCGTCCCTACAGTTAAACACGGAGATGGCTCGATCATACTTTGAGGTTTCTTCAGCTCTTCTGGTGTAGGCAGCCTTCACCGCGACAAAAGAATCATGAAAAAAAAAAGAGTACGTATATGTATTAGGCACTTGTATCAAGAATGATGCTCAGAACTTGCGGCTTGGGAGCCGTTGGATCTTACAGCACGACAATGACCTTGAGCACACATCGAAATATGTGCAATCCTTGTTGTAGAGGAACCATATAAGCATTCTGGAGTGGCCATCACAGTCACTCGATCTTAACCCAATTGAAAACGTTTGGCATGAGTTGAAGACCAGGGTTCATCAGCATCATCCAAAAATCTTGCAAGTATTGGAGGCCTTCTGTAAGGAAGAATGGAAGAAAATATCAGTCGAGTACTGTCAAACGATCATGGATGGCTATGAAGAGAGATTGCGCGAAGTAATTCACCTTAAAGGCTACACAACTGACCATTAAAGTTGACGCCCTCCTATGTTTGGTTATTTATTTATAAACAGTTTATTTGTCGTTTAATTTACATACAAGTTTATGTAGATGTGTGTTAGTATAATATTGATAATAAACCCTACTTTCATTATCCTAATCGTGATACTTTTTAAGTTATGAGAAACAAACTACTCACGACGCAGGGGTACGAACACTTTCTGTCGTAAATGTGCATGAAACCAACCCAAGATTAAAGCAAGGGCTTACCGGACTGAAGCCCAGGGCCACACACTAATTAGGGGGTTTCAAGCCATGACTTTAAATGTATTGCACATAGAGGCTCTGTTTCGAGGGGGTCTCTATAAGTTGAAAAGCCTAAGACCGATAAAACCGTTAATCCGGCCTTCAATAAAACACTTTAAATATTCCTATTTAATATTTATAATTCCTATAAATGTTCCTCATTATACTTACGTAGTTTCTTTTTTCAAACATGCTCGCTCTTTCAGCCGTTGAGACGTTATAATGTGACGATTAATCCCACTATTCGTTCGTAAAAGAGTAGCCCAAGAGTTGGCGGTGGGTGGTGATGACTAGCTGCCTTTCCTCTAGTCTTACACTGCTAAATTAAGAATGGCTAGCGCAGATAGCCCTCGTGTAGTTTTGCGCGTAATTAAAAATAAACCAATCTTTTTTTTTACGCTCTGCATTTCCACCCTTCGACTTCACATGTATTGTTTAGATATTTCGATATGTTATGGTAAACTCTACCAAGGGTTTGGTGAACCATGCTAAAAGAAAGCTCCTCTGACAATATCTGAACATTTGCCATTGTATTTCTGTTGACTAGATTGATCTCAAATTGATGTAATTCTTTTTCTGGTCATTTCAATGAGATTCTACTTCAGTATTAATTCTCGTACTGATGTTTGATTGGTGATTTTGTCAGGCCGTCTTAACAAATAGATCGTTTGTTTGTTTTTGGAATTTCGCGCAAAGCTACTCGAGGGCTACCTGCACTACCCGTCCCTAATTTAGCAGTATAATACTAAAGGGAAGGCAGCTAGTCATCACCACCCACCGCCAACTCTTGGGCTACTCTTTTACTAACGAATAGTGGGTTTGACCGTGCATTATAACGCCCCTACGGCTGAAAGGGCGAGTTTGTTTGGTGCGATTGGGATTCGAACTCGCGACCGTTGGATTACGAGTCGAACGCCTTAACACACTTAACCATGTCGGACCTTTAACAAAAAGAAAGTATAAATGTAGTTTATACAATCCTATACCAATAAAACTTAAAGGTATTCTAGACTTTTGGATAACTTTTAATGATTTTTAACATGTTGCATGTTCGTTGAATAATGTGCAAAAATTCTGAAGTGCAATTTTCGCAACCGTTCCTAGTTTTGAAGTGATAGAGTAGTAGATGGAAGGCAGGTTGTCACTGTCACCTAAAGTCAACTTTTGGGATACTCTCTCCTAATGAATAATTAGGTTTCGACACATTATAAAACCTCCAATGCTGAAATGATAAAACTGTTTTATGATGACGAGTTTCGATCTTGCGATCACAAAATTGTGAGTCGATTGCCCTGACAGCCCAGCATTTCATCTAAAGACCCGTGAGGTTTGGCTTTACTTACAGAACAAGTTGAATCACAGTTTCCTAAGATAAAAATCCAAAATCTTCTTTTCTTATTACTAACTGTGTTGGGCTTGGTCCGGTAGATGGAGTGACGGTATTAGAATTTTATGATTCATAACTCACGTATCATAGTTGAAAAAACGCTTTCCGCATTTTGAGGCCGTGCATATAAGAGTGACAGCTAAATCGAACTATTTGGTTTGACAAAGGTAGTCTAATACTAAAAGTTAACAAAAGGTACTGTTAACTAAGTGCTTTCTCTTGTCTATGAGTTTATTATTAGGAAAATTATTTAGAAAACCTGTTTCAGTTGGAACAGATCGCGGAATACTAGTTCTTTTGAAGCTGAAATGGCAAAACATGGACTGAAATAGAATTATCTAGAAATCAAAGTTCAATTACTTTCCAAACTTTGTTCCCAAATTGTCTTCTCAGTATACTCTATACATTCTCAAAAACACAACAAAATATTTTCTGTAACCTTGTACTGTGATGTTCTGAATTAATTTTTAGCTAGAGGTCATAACCTTTGTATCAAATTCTGTAAGTACCCCGTTGGGACAGCGGTAAGACTTCCGAGTTACAACGCTAAAATCACAGGTTCGATTCCCATCGGTAAATAAAACAGATAGCCCTATGTGGCTTTACTAAAAGAAAATCATAAACACACAAATACCATATAAAAATCCTGTTAAGAAATATAATAAGAAGAACGTTTGCAAGTTTTGAATTTCACGCAAGCGTACACAAGGGGTTATCTGCGATAGCCGTCTCTAATTTTGAATTGTTTTTTTGCCTTTTTGAATTTCGCGCAAAGCTGCGCGAGGACTATCTGCACTGGCCGTCCCTAACTTAGAAGTGTAAGATAAGAGGGAATGCAGCTAGTCATCACCACGCACCGCCAACTCTTGGACTACTCTTTTACCAATGAATTGTGGAATTGATCGTCAATTTATAACTCACCCACGGCTTAAAGGGCGAGCATGTTTGGTGTGATTGGGATGCAAACCACCTGACCATGTTGAGTCGCGCAAGTTGTGATTAACTACCTTCAATTGAGTATTTTCGTGATTATCAAAAACTATGTACAGCTTAAGGAATTAGAAATATTTTTTCTGTGTGCTATTACACCTACAATGTGATTTAAAAAATAAAGTTATAAACCATTTCTGAGGTGTTGGTAGAGTTTTTAAATTCTTTATTGAATCTTGAAGTGTTACACCGCAATACTTCACTTTTTAAGTAACTATAAAACTAAATTTATTGATAAAGAGTTTGTGATTTACTTCAAACAAACAAAGCTTGCAACAGTATTTCTTTAAGCTATTTTATACGCTTTATTGACCAGGTTCAAATCCAAGCATTTTTATTTGCATCAGTGTTTGGGATTCCTATAGCTTTCAGATTTTTTTTGGTTGTAAATATAGAAATATTAGCAACTTTATTTAATATTTTAGACTTTGTGAGAAAACAAAGTCGATTTTACTTTATGTTCTATGAGGAAATTTATTAGATGTTCAAGTAATTAACTTTCTTATACGGTATCCAAGACTTAAACAAGTTACTTTATAACCTAGAGAGATAGCTTTAGAAACTAACTATGTTTTTGATAAATGTCAAATAAAGTAAACACTGTCACTTAGCCCTTACGTCGAAATGTCTTTAAACCCAATGAAGCAGTATTCATAACTTTTTATTGACTTTAAATACTCTTGAGGTAATTTCCATTTCTTTAACCTCTGACTATTATCTCTTTCTAGAGACAAAAAATATGATTGGCCAAGACCTTGAAGCCTGACTTACAACTCACATACAACGTTTGCTAAGGAACTGACCAATCAGGGTATAGTTCTCGTGTTAATGTCCTTGTGGCCTGCAATTTATTTGTTCGCGGATGGTTTGTTTCCAAACATGTAAGTCGTTAGGTATTCAAATCGACAAGCATATTTTATTTGTTTTAGTGGAGACCACTGTAATGTTGTTTAACGTTCTGTCAGCATTATCTTTCGTAACAAAAAACTGGGACTATTGCTTTCTATTCTGAGAAGGTGTCCTATCTTTAGTCATGAAGTTTGGAAGCTCAGTTTTAAGAACCAGTCACAACAAATATCCTAGATTACTTCAATTATTGTTTATGAGAATTTAGGTATCTGTGCCGTACAAAATTGTACAATATATATTAATCTTCATTCCAGATGTATTTATAGGTATGTCTTCACATATTTAGTATTGTGTGGGCAGTAGTTTTCATGGTGCTGCGAGGCCCGGCATGGCCAGGTGGTTAAGGCGTTCGACTCGTAATCTGAGGGTCACGAGTTCGAATCCCCGTCGCACCAAACATGCTCACCCTGTCAGCCGTGGGGGCGTTATAATGTTACGGTCAATCCCACTATTCGTTGATAAATGAGTAGCCCAAGAGTTGGCGGTAGGTGGTGATGACTAGTCGCTTTCTCTCTAGTCTTACACTGCTATATTAGGGACGATTAGAGCAGATAGCTCTCGTGTAGCTTTGCTCGAAATTAAAAAAAAAATGGTGTTGCCAATATTTTATACTTTATTCAAATACTATTGTTTTCAAAGAATATTGATGGTATATTAGAAATATTCACGAACTTCAAGACAGAGAAATAAAACTTTAAGAATTTTATTGAAACCTTATGTGATGGTATACACTAAGTTTCTTTTGTTTTTAAACCTTTTAACTAGTAGGCACAAAAAATTTTCGCTGAGAAATAGCTTATACTAAACGTCAACAAGTAGGTTTGAGATTGTCGTTCTATCTATACCTCTAGTTGATATCACGTACAGTACTGGGCAAAATTATTAGAACAAGAGAATGTTTTGTTATTCTTTTCATTTTGTAGAGCTCAATCTTTCATACTATTACAGAACGTAAATTTCACCAATATGGTAATGCTTCATTGATCCCTGTTGACAACTGAATGAGACAAGATGAGAATACTTATCATTCTTTAGAATTACCATGTACTTATAGTAAGGGTTCTGCTTCAATGAACATATGCTCATTAAATTTAGCGTCTAAAATAATAATGCCACATGGAGTGTCTTAGCTCTGTAGAAAGAAGCTAGCAAGAAGATAATGTGTGGTACCGGTACATGGTACCATTAAACCAATTAAATACCACTCCTCAAATAAACATAGATATAAACAGTATTTGACACTGTATATTAAGTCTTACGGTCATGCCACGGCCCTAAAAAACACAAAAAACGTACAGAATTGTCAAAAGAGCAGAGTTATCATAAAAGCTGGTTGTGATGCTGGTTGGACTCTTCGCAAATTGCTGCAGACTTGAAATGCTCCACAAACACTGTCAATCACATCCCAGATAGTGAGACAGAGACACATAAATCTGAAAATAGAAAATAAAGAGACAAAACACCTAAACTCAATTATACTGATGTTAAGCATCTTCGTTTATGCAGCCTTCAAGACAGAAAGTAGAGTGCCACTGATCTCAAGCTTGAGATAAACAACCATGTTCTAATTGACAAAAAAGTTTCCAGATCTACCGTCTCAGAAGACTGGTTTGTTTTTAATTTTGCGCAAAGCTACGCAAGGGCTATCTACGCTAACCGTTCCTAATTTATCAGTGTAAGACTAAAGGGAAGGCAACTAGTCATCACCACCAACCATCAACTCTGGGGCTACTCTTTTACCAACGAATAGTGGGATTGATTGTCACATTATAACGCCCTCACAGCTGAAAGGGCGAGCATGTTTGTTGTGACTGGGACTCGAACATGCGACCGTCAAATTACGATTCGAGTGCCTTAACCACCTGGCCTTACTGGGCTATCAGAAGACTCAACGAGAATGGAATATTTGGTCATTTAAGGGCTATAAAACCTTTACTTTGATATCCTAATATTTCCAAGAGACTGAACGTTACTAAAACTTACAAAAACTGGACTACTGATGATTGGAAAATGGTGTTACGAACGGATGAGACCAAATGTGAAATATTTGGTCCATATCGTAAGTTGTACGCCCAGCAGAAGAATAGTGAAAAATACATACCTTAATGCACAGCACCTACCATGAAGCATGGGGGGGGTCAATGTGATGGTTTGGGGTGTTGTTTTTTTTCTGCTGAGACGACTGGAGATATTTATTAAATAGATGGAATAAAGGACTGAAGCAAGTACCATCTGATACTGATCTGTCATGGTATATCCAGTGGTTTGCGTATTATTGTTAAAGGATTCTACTGTTAAGAAGATAATGATCCCAAACACTCTTCTAACCTATGCAGATATTACTTAGCTAAGGAAGTAGCTGCTGAAGTCATTCAAATGGTGCAACGGCCCTCACAGAGTCCTGAGTCCTGATCTCAACTCAATTGACAGATCAAAACTTACTTCCAACGAAACTTTATGGGAGTGTATTAGAGCTACTTGGAGTAAAATCCTAAAGGACACTTTGATTAAATATGTTACAACAATGCCTGAAAAACTGTCTGCAGTTATTAAAGCAAAAGTTGACACACAAAGTATTAACTGCTTGCTGAACTCAAGAACTTCCACTGAGTTTCTGTTGTACGCAATCTGAATATTAATCAAAGATTGATGTTTCACCTGTGATTTACCTTCCATTGTTCTTTGAAAGTAGCCTGAAATATAAATTTTGTCTTTGTCCTGACACTTTTGCACAGTACTGTATATCAGTACTGTGTATCGCATAGATACACATGGTAATAGCAACACAATATTCATTATAATTTATGTAATATATTTCATTACAATAGCATACTTAGTTTTATACTGTATAAATGAGTTGCACATGTAGGTGGTTGATGGTTTTAGATTTATCCTGCCACTTTAAGAAAGCCCTGCATGGCCAGGTGGTTAGGGCGCTCGACTCGCAATCTGAGGGTTGTGGGTTCGAATGCCCGTCGCACCAAACATGCTCGTCATTTCAGTCGTGGGGGCGTTATAATGTGATGGTCAACCCACTATTCGTTGGTAAAAGAGTAGTCCAAGAGTTGGCGGTGGGTGGTGATAACCAATTGCCTTCCCTCTAGTCTTACACTGCTAAATTAGGGACGGCTAGCGCAGATAGCCCTCGTGTAGGTTTGCGCGAAATTTAAAACAAAACAAACAATGACTCAGGGTTCGCGTTCTGTTTTCTTAAAAATTGCTATCCACTTTTGGGCCGTGGATGCGAAAGTTAAATCCAACTATTTTACTAGAGTAGTCCAAGGACTGCGCTATGTCTGCATAATTTTGAAATAATAAACTAAAGTAAAGGCAGCAAGACAGGGGCTACTTTATTGGGATGGCGTGATCTGCTTGTCATATATTTTGATCATTGTGTTTGTTTAATAATGTATGGTATGGATACAGTAAGAGAGACGCCATTTTAAGTCAGCTGTTTTTATTGCATCTCGTTTGTCAGAGAAAACCAGAATTCATTGTGGCTTTACCAACTTAATTTCCAGTATGTAAATTAAGTTTATTAATATCTTATAGGCACGTAGATGTTAAAATTGCTACTCAAGTTGGATAATTTAATAAATATTCAAGTCTTTTATTATAATTGAACTTTTCTGTTAGATTTCTTCTTTAAACATGATTTAATAGTTTGCTATATATATGTATTCATTTAGACACACCATATTGACCTACTGATTTGGAACGCATGTGCTGTTTTCCTCCAGTTATGCTTATTAATCTGGCAATGTTCTCAGAAATATCGTTTATTGTTCGACGAATGAGGGATATAAACCATTTTATATTTATTCCTAGAATAAAATAAAACTCTTGTCTTGAATTGACTTTTTATACAATCATAAGTATACTTACGTTTTTTTTTTATTCTCAACAGCAAGTAAACCTTGAGAGGTTATAATAGTAATAAGTATTTAATTATTATTTAAATCCCCCTACAGACTCAGATGCTTTAAAAAACCTTTATCTATTTTATCGTTATAAAATTGCCAAGGTTCAATAATTAGAGTTTATGAGAGTATCCTTACTTGGCCCTGAGAAAGTGAACGACAGAAACCGGTTCTGGAAACACTCCAAGGAACCAGTTAAACTTCTGTCGTTTGAGCGAAAATGAAATTCAATAATTCCGTATTGAATGTGTTATAGGTTGATGCAAATACAGTCAATATTTCTCCACTGGTTACAGAGATATATTATTTTGTGGTATTACATGATCAGTCAGGTTTAGTCATGATACACTAATTACAACAACATCCAACGAACGTATTACCTTTTAGCAATCTCTATAACTCCACTTATATTTGTAGAAGTTGTCCTACTTACTCTACTATTTCCTTTTGTTTATTGTATTATTTTTTCATGAACTTTTGTGTTAACATTAGCTGGTATTCTTATTATCAGCATAATTTGGGCATTTGATGAATGTCAGCTAGAAATATTCATTTTTGTAATCCACGAGTTAATTCTGATTGGTTGTGATGATAGATATTTTTAATTAATATTTATTACTGCATTCTTAAATGTGTAGAAAGATCGATTATATTACGTTTTGATGTTAGCTGAAACACATAAAGAATTTTAAAGGACTGGCATAACAATTCCTAACTGTTATACTATTTGATTTTATTGGACATTTTTAACTGTTAAGTTTGGTTTACTTTTGCACAGTTATTTGAAAGTTTTAGCTCACAGAATATTTTATTTCTCATTTTGTGCTTTCCATGTTCAAAGCTAGGTTTGCAGGTAAGGAGCAGAATCTATATACAGATGTTTGAAAATATATGTGCATTAAATTACAGCATAATATAAATGTTTTTCATAAAATTATGGAATTTGGAAATTATGTTCTCATTTGCTCTTCTTTCACACCAAAGAAATGTTAGATATGATAATAGATCTTTGTTCATTTACAAAACAATATATAAATTAAAGTATGAAGTTACAGTAAAGACAATAAGAGGAATACAACTATCATTGATCAAGCCTTTCTCTCTTTTCAGGTATGTAAATTTGTATTCAAAACTGATGCTTAAATCTATAAAATGAGCTCTAGCTTAAACAATTTGAATAGGGGAAACAAAGATGGAATCATCCACATTGATTCAAAGATTTGTTACCAGGAAGTTTGAGTTTTTAGAATCGGAATAAAAAATATTGTCAGCAAATAATATGATCGCAGTTGGCTGATTTATCATATCTTTTTAAACTTTTAACGGTAGGAACAAACAAACAAATGAAATGTTGATTGGAATTAGCGTAATTTTAAATTACTTTTAAAAATAGTGAAAAGATTCATACGAAAAAAACAACTAAGATGGTGGCTGATGGAAGAATTGATACACTGATATACTGAACTTGATTGAGACACAACTAATGGTTTTCTAATATGATACTCTCGTTTAATTACTAATGGGACTTTTTGGCTAACTTTATTATGTTTCATTTTATTAGCGAAGTCTTTTTCATGTTCTAATTTTACAAACGATGAATTAAAACATCAAACTTAAAACTAAGTTACAGAGAATATTTATAGAATACAGATATGTTTCTGACTTTTGGCTTTCAAAGCTAGGTGATTAAAATAAACTAGATGCAAAGAACTAAACATTACAGGTCTTTGTTAAATGCAGTGATTTAATGATCGACCAGGATGCTAATGTTGCCAAGCTTATGTGACAATAATCTTTACCAACGCTTTTCCAGACACGTTGAATGGCTACAGTGTTTCACATACCAGTCTCATCATGGAAGGTGAATGTCTGGTCCATAGAGTAGGCTTAGACGTGTACTCGAATAAAAACTTTATAAAGGTCACATCGTTTCCTGACACCAGCTGGCCTTGGGCTCTTTGCAAGTTGAATTTTCAAACGACCGGTTCTTATTCTGCCTGGAAAACCAAAGAAATGCATAAATCCAGATGGTAGAGAAGACCAAGAACTCTTGGATAGCAACATTATACTTGTATGTAGTTCTTCACCAGCTTTGCCTTTTGGTAGCACGTGACAGTTGATAAGTCAAGTACCTTTCTGGTGGTCACCAGACCAACTTTTTATGTTGGTAGCTCTAGGTCATTTAAGGAGTGAAATCGTTAATGGCACTTCACATTACTTAACCTGAAATATCAACATAAAAATAAAACAGGTGGTAAGTGCTGACTCGAGAAAGTTCTAAACAACAACTTATATTTTTTTTCTTTTTCTCGATTTAAAAACCAAAGTCAGCATTTATCAATGTAATTGTAGTGCAAACAATATAAATTGAAATTGTTCTTGCGTAAACGCCTTTGTTTAAGTGTGTTTGTAATTAATTATGTTTGTCATCAGATACTGTAGTACTAGGCTTGTTCGATCCCTTAAGGTTTCTTTCCAGGAAAAGTGTATTATAGTATTTGAACCAAACAATGGCTCGCCATCAGTGATGTCGAGAAACCCACTTGTTGAGAAATATATATGTAAAAACGGCTCGTTTGGGTTAAGAAAATATTTTACATAGAAGAGCGAACAACGTTTCGACCTTCGTCGGTCATCGTCAGGTTCACAGGTTGCCAAGCTTATGTGACAATAATCTTTACCAACGCTCTTCCACGTTGAATGGCTACAGTGTTTCACATACCAGTCTTTGTGAATCTGACGATGACCGAAGAAGGTCGAAACGTTGTTCGCTCTTCTATGTAAAATATTTTCTCAACCCAAACGAGCCGTTTTTGCATATATAATGGCTCGCCATGTTTGTTGACGACGATCGCTTCACGCAACGCTTATGTTGTTGAAGTAATTTTATCCATCATTCTTCTCGAAAAAAACCCATTAAAGAACAGAATATAGAATGTAGTGTATTTATTCCATTCGCTTATACAAAATATAACTGATAATAAAAATTACCTTTTAAAAATTAAAGACAAAAGAAATAAACAAATGCATTATGTAATACGGACTGAAGGTTTACTGTTTGTTTTGGAATTTCGCACAAAGCTACTCGAGAGCTATCTGTGCTAGCCGTCCCTAATTTAGCAGTGTAAGACTAGAGGGAAGGCAGCTAGTCATCACCACCCACCGCCAACTCTTGGGATACTCTTTTACCAACGATTAGTGGGATTGACCATCACATTATAACGTCCCCACGGCTGGGAGGGCGAGCATGTTTGGCGCTACTCGGGCGCGAACCCGCGACCCTCAGAGTACGAAGCGCACGCCTTAACGCGCTAGGCCATGCCAGGCCCAGTGAAGGTTTACGAAAGGATTTTGCTTGTTGTTAAATACAAGCTTAAACAATGGCTATCTGTGGGTATCGAAACCCAATTTATTTAACATCATAATACCTCAGACTTACCGCTGATGTGGTAAATAATAGATATAAACTAAACATGTTAAGACAACAGAGAAGGCGAGACTTACAAATTTAAGACTTCTTTTCTTAGACAAATTTATACTGCTATTTCGTACAAAAATAAAATAATTTCTATTAAAAACAACATATGATTGGTTAGAGATGGTTCTGATATTTTCAGAAAACAACAATTGGGGTAAAATAACTTGTTTACCGACCAACTGCCAATTAACTAAATAGCAATTAACTGTAAGCCTACGTATTATTTATTTTACGTTTATTTATTTAAATATATTTTCAAACTTTTACTTCAGAGTTGAAAATGTGAGTTATAACCTAAAACGTATCAACAACTATACAATTAAAATATATCACATTGCTTCTACATCAGAAGAAACAATAAATTGATAAAATCATCTTGTTTCTTCCATCCGGCCAAATTTTTAACCAATGAGTCAACCATTCCCACATCTAAAATATAGTTCATTTTTTGTGGTATCTTGTCAAACCTTTTTACTTCATGACCATTGAAAGGGTGTGTATCAAACAGTTTCAGCCGTGGAGGTGTTATATGTGACAGTCAATTCCAATATTCGTTTGTAAAAGTAGCCCAAGAGTTGGCGGTGGGTGGTGATGACTAGCTGCCTTCCTCTAGTCTTACACTGCTAAATTAGGGACGGCTAGCGCAGATAGCTCTCGAGTAGCTTTCTGCGAAATTCAAAAACAAACAAACAATATACATAAGCAGTAAGAATGTTAAAATATTAGAAGGCAAATTCCCCCCCCCCTAGTGAAACTATGTCAACTCTCCAGCAAAATGACTTTACAAAACATTTTTTATCAAACTATTAAAACACTTGCCACCGTTTATGTACAAAGGTGTGCGGTCCATAGAAGCAAGGAAAGCTGTGCTTTCTCGACATACGTTAAAAAATTAATTTTTAAGTATCAGTACAACATGACGTATCAACTTGCAACTGATTCATGCGAAGCACTCTTCTATTCCGTACGTAACCAGTAATCACCTTGTACGAGCGAAAACTCTGTTGGGATCTGTGTGTGTCTTCTTATAGCAGTACCACATAGGGCTATTTGCTGAGTCCACCAATGGGAATCGAACCCTTAATTTTAGCGTTGTAAATCCGTACAACTTGCAAAATTCTTCCTCTTTTTGGTTCATTATAACTTTTTCCTACTAGAAAAGGCTTTATTTCTAACTAAAAACATTTTTCTTATATCATATTCTTTAAACTAAAGAATGCTTCTTACATGAATAATTTTCTGAATAAAAAATTCAGATTCACACTTGTATTTAAAAAGTTAAAAATACATATCTTGAATGTTATATTCACCTCTTCTGTGGCATAAAGGAAGTGATCACCAATTGTTTGTTTGTTTGTTTTGAATTTTGCGCAAAGCTACACAAGAGCTATCTGCCCAACCATCCCTAATTTAGTAGTGTAACACTAGAGAGAAGGCAGCTAGTCATCACCACCCACCGCTAACTCTTGGGCTACTCTTTTACCAACGAATAGTGAGATTGACCGTCACATTATAACACCCTCACGGCTAAAAGGGCGAGCATGTTTGGTGTGGCGGGGATTCGAACCCGCGACTCTCAGATTACGACTCGAGTGCCTTAGCCACCTGGCCGTGCTGGGCCATCAGAAATAGTTCACCGATGCCAGCTCGAAGCCTCACTGAAGAACATTGTTTATCGTTTTATGAATTAAACACAAAGCTACACAATGGGCTATCTGTGCTCAGCCCATCACGTGTTTCGAAACCTAGTGTTTAGCGGCGTGAGTTTGCAGACATACCGTTGTGCCACTGGGGGCGACTGGAGGAACAAAGCATTGCGTTTAAAAATTCAATGTAAACCAGTATGACAGGACAACTTGGTTAACTGCTTGTCCTAACGTGCAGGAGCTTTTCTGTTGGCCGTGTTTATTTTTTAATGGTGAATTTGGGACATGGAACTCAAGCGCATTTGATGATTTAAGTAATATCCATAAGGCAATTAAAAAACATGAACATTCCTCCATTCATATATTTTTAACTCAACTCCTAGCTAGATATAAATAAGTGATTATCCATTTATTTCTCTTGTCTTAGAAAAAAACTAGTGATGTAAGAATGATTTTTCAGATTTTTAGTGTTGTGCGGTATGTGACTAAAGATGGTGAAATTTGTGATATATTTTTGTGGTTTACAAATGTCAGTGCAGATCGAATAGTTGTAGATTTATTTGTTGCGAAACTCCATTAAGGGGGAAGCATAATGTCCAAAAGTTCTTTTCATTCATTGTATGGCACAAATTTAGTGTTGTCACAAGGTGTGACGAAGATCAAGGACTCATTTTCTTTATTATTATTTTTTCGAAATCAACAAGGCGTGTGTGCCGTTTCGATACTGAACTGAATAAAAGATTTCCAAAAGTGGCCCCGATGTGTTGGAATCATAATCACTGCCTTGTTGAAACTGTCTTGGAATAAAAGAAAGACCTCGTTGACTTATTTCAAAATACTGTTGATAATTTTGGCATGTAACATACTGAAATCTTTACCTGTGCCCAAGCGCTTTCATCGAATCTCAGAGATTTTGAATTCAGTTTCTTGTTGAATATATTTTCCAGTATTATATCATATACAAATGTTATATTTGATATTCTACAGAATAGTATATTTGGTATATTCCACTGTACGAATAAAGAAAATGACATGGCGACTATTTTGCAAAATAAGAGAGACGATTTCGATGAATTTTGTGCAGAAGTCGACAAATCGTACCTCGCTACTATGCCAAAAAGACATGATCCCGGAAAAGACATTGAAATAACATACAGAAACTTATGTTATGAAATTTTTGATGCAATTTGCGGCCTAATCGAAATTAAATTTCAAAGCTTGAAAAACATAGCATTGCTTGAGCTTCTTGACACTATAAACCATGAAGAGAACAAAAAATATTTCCTGAATTAGCATCGCTTGAAAATGAACTTTAGATTTTATACGCTAACGTTGATTTGAAAGGAAAACCAATGAATAAATTACTTTATTGTTTGCGAAATGTCAAGTTAGATGCCGCTCTGCAACAACTTACAAAGTTATGTGAGTTAACCTTGACTCTTCCAGTCACCATTGTCTCAGTCGATCATTTAAAAATAATGCACAATTACACCAGAAACACACAACGACAAGAAAGACTTGCAAGTTTAGTGTTAATTGCGGTTGGGTAAAATCTTCTTAAGGGAATAAAGACTGATATTTTCCATGAAGGTGTAATAAATGTATTCAATCAAAAGGAAGGGAGGATGGAATTAACATATAAATAAAGTAACCGAATATGTCTTGTTTTTATCTTTAACTGGAAGTGTTTCATCTTAAATATGATTAATGAATACAAGTAATTAATTTTATATTTATTGGTCATCCAGTACATTTTTTAATTTTATTTTAAAATTCACATTTTATGCTTTGGCTTCCCCATCAGGACAAAACATCACACGCCCCTACTTATGTAAGCCTAATAGATGTATAATTATTGAGACAATTTTTATCAATTCTCTAAAAAAGAAAAGTGACATTAGTAAACTTCCAATCATCCGGCACCTTCCAACTATTCAAGGACTTCAAAGCCAATCATCTGACATCTGCCAACCATTCAAGGACTTCAAAGCCAATAATCTGACACCTGCCAACCATTCAAGGGCGTTACAGCAAAACATTTGTTATTAGTCACCTTTCATAACTTGGAAAGGACTTCAAAGCATTTAGCGAAGATTAGTATAGATCAATAATTGGTAAGTCTTGGAGGATGAGGTTTAATTGTTGAATAGATGTAGATAATTTCAATAATGAACCTACACGTATATACATATATATTACTTACGTACTTAAGTCAAATTACCAGGGATAGCTATGTCTATATAACCCCTACATAGCACTACACAATATTTTGAAGCAAACAAATACACACACACAGATCACATTAAAATTCTATAAATCATTTTAAATGATGACTGAATCGACAAGTGTATAAAGAATTTTTGGCATTCTCTGTAATAAATCAAAACATTTGTGCATTTTTAAACGTGTCACTGAAAGGAATTAATTTGTATTCATCAATTTGCTTCAACTATTCTTAAGGCTATCCACGTTCCTGGTGTTATTGAAAAGAAAAAGTTGTTTTCCGTTCAAGAAAAAACGTACTGCTAGTTTTACGCATGTATTAAGTGTAAAGACAGGACAAAAGACTTATTTAGAATTCAATCAACATTTTTGGCTGGCGCCGAGTATCTTCTCTTCAGTGAGTTGCTGGTACATTAACCTATACTATCATGACCTGGGTTCTTCGGATAATTTCGTTGACCTTCTTCACCAATGAAAGAGACAAAATATTTCACATCTATAGTTTCATTCACGAAAGTTGAGTGAGCCTGAAATGTATGTGAAACATTTTTATCTACTTACGAAAGGAAGTTAAAGACCAAGCGTGAGACACCTATCCAAGCCACATAGCTGATTAAATAATTTCAACACGAGAGAGGTTTATCCAGTTCCAGCTTAAGTGAAACTAACTATAGAGAAAGGCTACCTCTTCAGAGAAATTATCCTAACAAGGAAAGATGAAAGTGTAAAAATAAGGAATTATGGGAGTACCTTCTACTGAAGAGTAAGACGGGAGGCGGAGTCTTACGGCGATCTTGAATAAATATATAGAGAGCGATCACAGCTAGAATACTACATTTGTGCTGAGCAAGTGGAACACTTGAACGTCTATTGTTTGTTAAGCTTCAGGTAAGCTAAAGAGTGCTGGATCCTGAAAGGTCGAGTTGCTTTATTTCGTGTAGAGGAACGAATGCAATTTAATTGTTTTCTTTTGAAGAAATCGCCCTCTTTTTTCACATGTTGTTTATAGTCCGAAATTAAAAATTCATTAACTTAAAAACTTTTAAACTTAACCTAATTTTCAGCTAAGAAAAGACTTCAGTGTGTGTATATATCTGTGTTTGCCTTAATACCTTATTATTACCTCTCCATCACAGATATTATAATTCTCACATAATGCATCAGAATTATTGGATGAATTTTGTAAACACATCATTATAATTTAATGATTGTGTGCTTAAATGAAATTAGGCAGTGTGGATAAAAAATATTTTATTCATTTTCATTAATATTTCAACAAAACAAGTTACCTACACAGATTGTAACTAAAATGAAACCAGTAGCTATTTTATTATACAGTTTTTAGACTGATTCACTGTGTAATACCATTTTTAGCGAAATTTTCGGTCATAAACCCAACACATGCGTAAGATGTAAGCTCATTATGCTAACACACAAGTATTACATATGGAATATGAGAGGTATGTGTTTGTGACAGGTCTAGGCTATTCATCTGAAAGAGTTAAAGGTTGCTCAAAATTACATTCAAAGTTTCGGTGAGTCAGTTGTAGCATGGAAAATTGTACTTGATGCTCAGAAAAATGCATTTCGATTAATGTTTATCAATGGTTATCTCTTATGTATTTAACTAAATTTCTAGCATGAATAGTTTACTACCAGTTAAGGAAACATGGATCTGATCTAGCTTGCATTCAACTTTTAAAACTTTTTCTTGTTTGTTTCTCGACAATTCAGCGTTAAGTTTAGGATTTTAAAATTCTGTCATTAGCATAACCTTGTAAACTATATGATGTTTTTGTTTCATAAAAAATAAAGATGAAGTTATATAAATAAATTATTAACAATGTGAAAGAATTATACCTTCTTTTTATTTTAAAAATGACTTTCTTTCAGTCTTTTAAACTATGATTTATTAATATTTCGATTATCTTTTATCTTCTAACGAATAATTAACGCATAAAACTTGACAAAATATTTTACTGACCTACAGTTAGTTACCTAATTTGATTTTATAACCGCATTTTGAAGCTATATAATTTATACAACGAAAAGTGAGACGAAGTAATATACTTTCTATAGTAGAATTAACCTCCGTTTGAAAATTAATTTATTCCAAGTTATACTATACTATACTATACTATACTATATAAGTATTTCAGCAAGAAGACCTTCTTTAATCTTTCGATGACACAGCGGTATGTCTGCGGACTCACAACGCTAGGAAACGGTTTTCGATACCTGTGTTGGGCAGAGCACAGATAACTCAATATGTATCTTTATGTTTAAACTCGAAACAAAAATCTTCGTCATTGAAAGTTTGCACTTCTTGTAATTTTAAAATATAGAAAATTATTTAAGTAAGGAAATTGCATCTTTTATTAAAATACTCTAAAATACAAAAAAAATCCGGTTTGTTTTCTTAATAGTGTAATGTTTTTCTTCAGTGAGAAGAAAACTAGTTATAAACTAGTTAAATATATATATATGTGATTTTAAACCTAATGCAAGTACTTTTGTGTTGTAAAGGTGAAATTGATGTTTGATATTCGTTGTTTAAATGTTACTTTTGTTGATATTATAAACTATTTTCAGGGTTCAATGATGAACAGCTTTCTATATTTCTTCTTCCTGGGATTTTTACTAACTCTTGCGCCACCGTGTGAAAACGGTGAGTATCTACTTTTTTGGTTTTGCAAAATAGTTTTGTTGTTGCAAACAATTATTAAGTTAAATTATACCTATAACAATTTATTATTTAGCTGAGACCAAAAGTAGCAATTTATTTTGTCTCAGAAATTATATATTTTGTATGAAAATAAATTTATGACTGAGTAATCCTTGTAGATTTTCATCCATAATTTATCCGCAGCTAGCAACCACGTAGGAATCCAGTTTTATCTAGTACTAGAAATGTCAATAGAAATGATTACACGTTTTAGTCACTAGATGTGAATTTGTAGCTGATGACTACACTATTCCAAAATATCCTGAAAATACATAAAGTATCGTCAAGTATTCACTGTCTAGACGTGTAAACATATCAGATAATTTTATGACTTAATAGTGATTTGTAGTGTTTCCATGGCTTTAATTTCTAAAACATGTCAGTCATTAGAATAAACAGAGAATATCGTTAATGATTCTAACGACAGAATATGCTTAATTGGATACTTTTCTGATAATTTCTAGATTTATATTCTAAACGATATATTGTACGTTATTTTTATAGCAAACGATCAATTATCTTCATATATATTGGAATCACTTTAAGTAATTAACGTGGTTATTGTTCATTGTTATTTAATCGATTCCACTTCATTTTTAGTGCCACTTAGCGATATCTCGACAACATTAAAGGTCACAACTGAAGTTGATGGGCAAGAATCTGAACCTCCAACTACTCCAGCAGGAAAAGTTCGAGAAACAACTGCAAATGATAAATTAGATCTTGTGGAAGTTAAACATGACATTCAAGATAGTCAGCCACAGGAAGAAGATGGAGAACATGTGATAAAAGAAAATGACGTGACAACGTTAGTTCCTGTTGATAAGTCGGTAGAAAAAGATATACAATCTGGTCTTGCAGAAAATATAACCTTGAATCAGAAAGAACCTGAAGTAGTTGATGAGGAACAGAACAAAAGCGCAACGGCAGAGGAAGTAAAAATACCAGAAGAGGAACAAAGTGTAACAGAAGTAAAAATACCAGAAGAAGAACAAAGTGTAACAGAAGTAAAAATACCAGAAGAGGAACAAAGTGTAACAGAAGTAAAAATACCAGAAGAGGAACAAAGTGTAACAGAAGTAAAAATACCAGAAGAAGAACAAAGTGTAACAGAAGTAAAAATACCAGAAGAGGAACAAAGTGTAACAGAAGTAAAAATACCAGAAGAGGAACAAAGTGTAACAGAAGTAAAAATACCAGAAGAGGAACAAAGTGTAATAGAAGTAAAAATACCAGAAGAGGAACAAAGTGCAACATCTGGACTCAAACCAGAAGAAGAAAAAGATGTTTCATCAGGAGATCATGCAACACGGAAAGAAGATAAAGTTAAGCCAACTGACAAACCCCAGTAGCACTGATATGAGAAAGGCTGATAAAGATACTATTTGCATTTTTTCCCACATTTCAAGATAAAATGTAGAGAAATATTCGCTGTTTCTGAGCAGTGTTGTAAGTAAATGTTGTAACTCTTCTCTGATGGCATACGATTACAGCATGTAAAATGAACTAATTACTATTTCTACTGCCCTATTTTTAATTCACTTAGCTGTATTCATAATTTTAGTTTTTTTTGTCTATTATTATTACCACCTGACAGTATTGTAACTGATGTCTTTGACAATCTTTTTGAATTTCGATTTTAATGGGTATTTAATTTAAGTTATAATTATTTGTGCTAATCTTGTAACCCTCGTGGAGAATGAAAAATTGCTCGTATGGCAAGTTAAAAATAGAAACGGTCGCAGTATTTACCAAACTCCTTGTGTTTTTGTTTTATAAACTTGGTGTTTGGCGCCAAAAGTGCAATAAAGTGGAGATTAGGGGTGTAGTTGGTTATTTCAATAAATGGTTTTGCTTGTTTGACTCATTTGATTATTTAATTTGTTTTATAAGTAACTTCTATTTTGAAAAATAACGCTCAAGATTGGGATGTAACATATTTTAAAACAGTTTGTGACACGTTGAAGACAACTATTAGAAGGGATTTTTACCCCACCCTTATGGGGATTAGAATGCGAATTTTAAGTGATTTAGGATCAATGACCTATTTATTTTGTATTTCACCCATCTTCAAACTATTCTTACCTCACAGTCAATAGCAATGAGGAATGTGTAGTTTACACGAAGAAAGTTTTAGTCTGGAGTATTTGCATTTGTTCGTAAGTTTTAAGTTCAATATAAAGTAAACTCTGTATCTGAAAATTGAACATTTCTGTAACATTCTGTAAAATGTAAAGTGGCTTAAAACATGGAAAAAACGAGCGAACAACTAAGTCACGAATCTGCAAATAACTTGGGGCGTAAATAATTTAGAAAAATGTGCTTCAGAAGCAGATAGGGTCCACATCAATATTTTTAGGGTTAAGACGATGCCAATCACAATTTAATTATAACACATACAAGATATATTATTTTAGTACATGAAACCGTGCTCCACACTTCGAAATCGTGGGAGTGTTATAAGAATGATGGTAAAATCCCACTATTCAATTAAGGTAGCCTGCGAGTTGGCGGTGGATAGTGTTAACTAGCTGACTTCTCTCTAGTTTGTCATTGCAAAATTAAGAACAGGTAACGCAGATAGCCCTCGAATAGGTTTACTCGAAATTCATAAAAAACAAATATCAGTATGTAGTTTAATTACAACATTTATACATTATAATAAATGTAAACTATATAGCTATCCAACATAAGAAATATATTTATTTACTTATATAAAGCTACAAATCGATATAAAAATGTTAAATATTTGTTTGTTTGTTTCTGAATTTCACACAAAGCTACTCGAGGGTTATCTGCACTAGCCGTCTCTAATTTAGCAGTGTAAGACTAGAGGGAAGGCAGCAAGTCATCACTACCCATCACCAACTCTTGGGTACTCTTTTACCAACGAATAGTGGGATTGACCATAACATTATAACGCCCCCACAGCTGAAAGGGCGAGCATGTTTGGTGCGACGGGGATGCGAACCCGCAGCCCTCAGATTACGAGTCGCACGCCTTAACACCCTTGGCCATGTCGGGCCTTAAATACAAATAACGTAAATAACTATAATTCCCATTCCGATAATTTCTTTACTTAATACAATATAATTTTACTCATTTTGTGTAGAAAACTTGGTAGAGAACAGAATTAACCAATAATTTGTAAACACATCACTAATACTATCATCATAAAGGATGACCCTTATGAAACCTATTAACAACTGTTTCCATGCTGATTTATTGTCAAGTTATTGATTTAAACTGTTAAATCGTTTAGGAAACTACGACCTGTTGATTGCTTTTTGCGCTTATTGTGAAAAGCAATCGTCTTACTGTATTATGTACAATGGTCAGGATATGCCTGAAAACAAGTTTGCATTTTTCTGGCCATATTTTAGTGACTTTAACCATTATGCAAGAACTTGTTATATTTGGTCTCGAGAAATGTCCGAAAACAAGTCTGCATTTTGCTGACCATAGTTTATGGAGTTTAGTCATTCTACAAGGGTCTGGTTATGTTTGACAAATTTCAAACCTACCATTTGCTCTCAGTATGATGAAAGATTCAAATTTCTTTACTGTTCCACTACAAATCTGGAACGACTGTTGTTCAACTTACTCGATGAGACCACACTGAGTTTCCTTCCATTTTTATGTGTAATTACAATGTGCATATTACATTACAAACTCAGCCACCTAACACTTGTATATTTTTGATGTCCATACATATTTAATAGCACTATTCTGAATAAAGTGACTGTCAAGAAATGTTTAAAAGCTATCGTTTATATAATTACTAAAAAATATTTTATAGTTTGATGACTTGTGTGACATTAACTCACAATAAAACTAATGATACGAGTTTCTAGTAGGTTGCACATGGAACTTCGTCTTGTGTACTGTACAATTCTGCCAACGAGGCATTTCATTTAATACTGAAGCTCATCAGTCAGCTGACCATGTAACACACAAGTTCTTAGTTGAAACGCTATTTATATCATTCATTTCAAACCTGTAATTACTTTTGTGAAAGCATAAGCTGAGGTATCTGTCCTCAGTTCTGGTTACAAATTTAAAAAATGCTATGATAACAAAAATCCTTACTTCCACATAATCTATTTATAACATAACATATTGTTACAGTATTCATTATTACCTTACCAGAGGTTTTGTATAAGGTTTAAATAGTCAATACTTATACACTTAAAATATGGTATATACTGTGTAGTGGTCAGGGTAGCATTGTAGGATGAGGTAGCGAATAAAGTAGTGGCGATAAGCTACTTTCCGTTACTCGCTTTCAATACACAACTTTTAATATCTTTCTACAGTATTTTAATAATTATAAATGCTTAATAACAGCAATAATAGGGGTGAAGGGTGGAGAGGACGTTGGCTTCCAGCAGTAACATGTCCCTTGTTCTAAACTATCATCCAATAAAGTTTGTTTGAGATTAGTCCAGCGATCTATAGTAGATAGATAAAGGGCAAACAGACGGACACAGATTTTTTTGTTTATATGTATAAGAATTGTTATACCTGAGTAGTTTTCTCAACAAAAGTCCCACAGTAGCACAATGGAATGTCTGCGGGCTTATACTGCTATAACCCAGGTTTTGATACCCGTGGTGGGTAGTGCAGTGATAGCCGTTTGTGTCTAATACCAAAACAATAAAGGTAAAAAAAAATATCAACAAAGAAACTAAATATTGTTGAAATAAAGCAATAAAAAAAAAATTTGATGCCCAGTTCAGTGCAATTTGCAAATAATTATCTTCCAGAATAGACTTATTAGACTTAACTCACATATCATATGATTGTGTTTAAAATACGTTAATTTACAATAATACTTTTGTAGTTTTTAGTGTTTTGTTTACACAAAAATATATAAATAATTGGATTATGTTTTATATTTCAGATCGTTTGTTTTAACGCTTTTAACCACAGTTCAAACTATAAACATTAATAAATGTCACATCATTTTATCGGGAAAAGTTAAATAAACAATTAAGGTAGCAGATAGCACGTTTAAATTGTAATTACATAAGGAAATAAAGGTTTGCTTAGATAAATGACCGGTTTTTTTAATCAGATAAAATACCACCGGAACAATCGGTTGAAGCATATGTTAAGCCTTCTAGATAACATTTATTTATGTTTTTTTTTTTTCATCGGAGGGTGAGGATAAAGTTGTTTGAGCAACTTTGATATATACACTTATATATATATATATAGCCTTTAGGTTCTTCTGCTCTTCCTTTCTTCAGTAATTTATTTTACTATTTTCGTGATTCAAAGTTCACTCTTCGGAATGTAATTCGGCAGAGAATTTATAAAAAAAACAACAACATTCTTACGCCGCTTTGGAGCTAAAAAAATAATATAAATAAAATACAGATTTTCTTTCAAAACGTGTGAACATAAAATGCAATTCTTATAATAAATTAAGTGATTAAGATAAATTCAAAACCAAACTTTATTATTTGTATTAAGATTTTATTTTAGTTCTACTCTTTCTTGTTTTTATAGAAAAGCAGTTTATTTCCCTAATTTAATACAAAAATATATACCTATTACTTACTTTATGGTTCTTTCTGTGATGCTTTTGGACCTGTCTTTATTACACCAAATCTGGTTTCAATGCTACATACTTACATACGAGATCTTCTGTGGATAAAGATATAGTTTTAGTTCATTTGTTACAAGATGAAGTAAATTGTTTTAGGAATTCCAAGTAATTTAAATGGAGCGTCTTTGTGAAACAATCGTGTAATTTTGTTATTGACAAATTGTTGTAGTAGTTATTTAACACTTTTGAGTATTATTCAAAGGACTCACGAGATAAAGCAGAGAAGAATTTATAATAATACGTCAACCAAACTGTATCTGTCATAACCAGTGCTGATGAGGCCTTTCGTTCAATAACATTGACACGACAGACATAGTAGCGGTTTAGGCATCACGTATATATTATCAGTTTTCTGGACCAACTATTATGATTAAACATTGGAGGAAATTTTAACACCGGCCAATAAACAAGCTCTTTTACTTGAACTTGCAGAGTCATGCTGGCACGTAGTCCTAACACTGTGGCGCCGTTCTTACATTCGAGGCGCAAATAGTCTAGTTCAGCGGTTCTCAAACTTTTGGGTATCAGGACCCCTTCACACTCCTAAAAATGATCAAGGGCCTCCAAAGGACTTTTGTATATATGGGTTATATCTATGGATATTTACCGTATTAGAAATTAAAAGTGAGAACTTTTTAAAATTTATTTATTAATTCATTTAATAATAACAATAATAAACCCATTAAATGTTAAACATAACATATTTTTATGAAAAATAACTATATTTTCCAAAGCAAGAAACATTTTTAGTGAGAAGAGTGGGATTGTTTTACATTTTTGCAAGTGTTTCTAATATGTGGCTTATTATAGGAATTTCTCCTACAGATATGTAGTTGGAAAATGGAGGATCATTTTTAACAGCTTTTTCAGATTATTGTGGATATTCTTCTTTGATACTGCACCAAAACTCGACAAGTCGAAGTTTCTCAAAGGTTAGTTGCAATGTAGAATCTGAAATCATATGAATGAACTTTTCGCACTCTGTTAAATTAAAATTCATTGGTCTATCCTGCACTTTAAATGGGTATTTTACCCGTGTATGATTTTGTAGCACCATGCATTGGTCATTTAGAAACTATTGGTTCACTGAGTTGTGGAGATATTCCAAATGTTGACAAATTTCAATATACAATTACCAAAAAATCACATTCGTTAAAAGTCTTTAAGTATTGGGAAGCTGTTAAGCTCACGATACAAGTTGTCCAAAACTCTAACTTTCACTTCAAGGCTCGAATGTTATCATTGGCGACAAATACTGTCAGTTGTTTTCCTTGAAGTGACAGGCTCACTTTGTTCATTTTCAAGAAAATGTCTGCCAAATACCAAGTCCATGTCTGTCAGTCGTTCTTTCAAGTAAAAATGGTGTTCTATGAAAAAGGTGGCTAGTTCAGCTCACAACTCAATCGCACAAGTGCTTTTACTAGAGACAACCATTGTACTTCTGTATGCAACAGTAATAATTTATGCAAACTTCCCATTTCATCACACAGAATATTAAAACGATGTGTAGTCAAGGGTCGAGATTTAATAAAATTGATAATTTTTGCTACTTCATCAAGGACATTTTTAAGTGAAACTGGCTTTTTTTTTTTTTTTACAGCGAGTGCGTGGCGGTGAAGAATACAATGAACACTAGTACAGTTTGGTGCCACTGCCTTGTTCGTGCTAAAGCGCCAGCAGTTTTACCCATCATTGCTTTTGCACCATTAGTGCAAATGACAACACAGTTGTTCTAGGATAAACCATGACATTCAAAAACATTATTTAACGCATTGAATATTTAAGCACCATTTATGTTTGTTGGCAAGAACTTACATAAAAGAAGATCTTCTTCGATGGTTAGCTGGTGTTGATACTGGACGAATACAAGCAAAACAACAAGTCCAACCACATCTGTAGATTCGTCCATTTCTAAGGCAAAAGTACAATTCTGCAGACGAGATATTAATTCAGTCTTAAGAATAAAATATAACTAAATTATAAAGTAATAAAAGTTTGTTTTAGATAAAATTTAAAATATAGAAAAGTTTTCAAAAATGTTATTTTTTTTAATATTATTGCAAAATAAGACAACAAAGTAAACTTACTTTTCAAACTGTTGAACAATTGTTGGTTGTCTGATTTCTCTTCGCACTTATACCTTTTCTTCGAAATTTTTCTATTAGAATGTTAGATTTCAAGTTATTCAAGCCTAAGTGCAACTTTCATATGTATTTATTTCTAGAATAGAGAAAAGTCCAGATTTATTGACCATACAGATTAAAATTCACTTAAATCCCAAATAAATTCAATGAAAGTTCAAATAAGATAATATATGCAAAAACATGAGAACGAAATCTTAGAACTTTCCCCTTTATTCAATTATATTTACTATTTTTATATATTGTTCCTTCACAATATTCTCAGTGTAAGCAAGAAGGATTTGCATTTCTAATATCAAAGGGTTGTTCAACACTATAGTAACAGGTCAAACAGACGCAAGCCCAGTCTAGCATCGACAAACTGGTCTATAATTTATCATGTTATGTATTATAATTTATCTCGAACGAGTTTTCAATTTATTGTGTTACGTATTATAGCTTATCTCAGACAAGTCTCTGATTTATTATGTTTTGTATTACGATTCCAAATGACAAGAAATTTTAATTTTAATTTAGAGGTTAACTGAATGTCGATATGTATCAGATTTATGATATTTACCAAGAAGAAGAATACACGCAATTTTCTGCACGCGTTTGTGATGTAGTGGTTATCACATCCGCCTCACACGCGGAAGGTCCCAGGTTCGATACCTGGCAGGAAAATTTTGGCCCGGCATGGCCAAGCGTGTTAAGGCGTGCGACTCGTAATCTGAGGGTCGTGGCCCCGTCGCGCCAAACATGCTCGCCCTTTCAGCCGTGGGGGCGTTATAATGTTACGGTCAATCCCACTATTCGTTGGTAAAAGAGTAGCCCAAGAGTTGGCGGTGGATGGTGATGACTAGCTGCCTTCCCTCTAGTCTTACACTGCTAAATTATGGACGGCTAGCACAGAGAGCCCTCGAGTAGCTTTGTGCGAAATAAAAAAACAAACAATTTTCCTTTTTAATACAAACATATTTTACTATACCAACAACAATAGAATTTATAATAACGATTATTACAAATAATGATTTATATACAAAAGTTTTACAAACTTGCAAACAGTATCAAGTCTTCTATTGGGTTGAGGAATAATTCGTGAGCGTTTTTTCAAGTTAACAAAATATATTCATAAATGAAACGCTTTTGCAAAATATTTCATGTCATTTGGTAGATAATTTTTTGCTCTAATAGATGGTGTGTTTGATTTTCATATGTCTTTAATTTTTGCTTTCATTTTCAGCTCATTAAATGGAATGTCAAGTGGACAAAATCGAGCATTTCCGACACCATCTGCCTTTCGCATTTAATTTCTTGCAATTTCGTTTAAAACAATGCATACTATATACCTAGGTATTACATGAAATAAAGTATCATAATAAATGTTTTGGGTGTAATGTGTTCATGCATTGAAGTATTGTATAGTCTTGCATGTAATGCTTGAATGAAATTATTTAAAAACGCTCACGAATTATTCCTCAACCTAATATTTAGTCTGGAACTGAATATTTTATCGACGGTTCACGGTGACCGAATTAATTCTATGTTGATACACAAGTACACTTCACTTAATGGGAAGCCAACTAGCGTCTTTACACGTTTTTCCCGACAAAAATATTTATTGTCCTCGTAGAAATACTAGCGTCCGAAGCTAATTCACTGAAATTAAGCAGTTTTTAATGTTTGAATTTTCAAAATCTATAAACTTTCTTGGTCAAATATCTGTAGATTTCCGATTAAAAAGCGTTAATCATCATTATAGCTTTCGAAATTAATAGTATACTAACTGTAGCAAACCAACAATATATAAAACTGTCTCTTGGCGCGCCGATTTATATACTTCAGACAGGTTCTCAAAAGTTCAGTAGGCAATCAAATTTTACTTACATACATAGTAAATTGTAGATTCTTACGTTCGAGAGTCTTCCACAAATTTAGTGAATAGGCGGGAATTTCGCAACAAATATTTAACGCTATAAGTTACATGCATTTCTAAATATATATTACACTGAAACAAACATAGATATTAAAATAGATATTTAGCAGTAAATCCATTACAAATTACATAAACTAAACAGAGTAATTCTTATTAATTATTGTATTCTCATAATAACTCGAAATTTGTTAGAATATTTATAAGGACTTAAGAAGAATATTAACATTTGTAACTAAAGTTATTATGAATAAAAGCTGAAAAGGCCAAACAAAGTAAGCTTGGTGCTTCTTGTCTTTTTAGCAATTTTGCTTTACAGTAATTGAAGCTAACATTATTATTATTTATGTTAACAAAAACCTAAAACATTTCTAGTTATTAGGCGACAGATTATTACTGTTAATTATTATACCCTTTTGGAAATTATAATTTATACTGTTAAGATGAGGAATGCTAGACAAATCATAAAAAAATATAAGAAAATTTGGGCAAAGTAAAGCACTAGTTGCAAAATTATCAGCTAAACTACTAGTGATTTTTTTTATATATTAAAATGCTAAATCCACATAACCGGTGAACTGAGTACAGATGTTCTATTGTGTACCTTTGCACTTAACAACAAACAAAACATTTTTTTTTTAAATTTTGCACAAAGCTACTCGAGGGCTATCTGTGCTAGCCGTCCCCAATTTAGCAGTGGGAAGGCAGTTAGTCATCACCACCCACCGCCAACTCCTGGGCTACTCTTTTGCCAACGAATAGTAGGATTGACCATCAAATTAGAACTCACCACAGCTGAAAGGACGAGCATGTTTGGTGCGACGGGGATGCGAACCCGCGACCCTCAGATTACGAGTCGCACGCCTTAATACGCTTGGCCTAGAGGTACGTATCACTTGAGCACAGCTTTCTATATTATCCATCGTCATAAAATTTCAGTATTATTATTAGGGAAAAGGTGAAATGGTAAAGCGATTGTATCTTTAGATTAAAATTAAATGCTACTTTATGGCTAATGTGGAACGTGGTAGTATATTCCTAAAACTAAGACGAGAAATGTTCAGTATACCCTTGGGTAGATCTGCACTTATAACCATTTGTTTGAGAATTGTCTGAAAGTAATTCTAATAAATAGACTTGAAAGATAATTTCTAAGTTCGTCAACTTTCGATCCATACTGATGTGACTGATATATATCCAAAGTGGTTAACGTATACTGGAAACTAAGTAGGCGGAACGTAAATTTCTTATGATAGACTTTGACATTTTATTCGTATTTTCCAATGTGTACTAGTCGGACGCCATCTCGCTGCGTAAAGAAATAAAGCTAGTATAATTCTACGTAGATCTGTATTAAAGTAACAGTTTTACGTTTTAGTATGGGAATTATGACTTGTTAGTGTGCCGACGGATTTATATTGCACTGCTGTTTCTAGTTTGATATTTAACGTTGAATTAAATCAGAAAAAAATTAAGTTTAAAGTAAACATTATTAGGGTGAATAGCTTAAAATATATTTGTATTAAGAAATAAAATAAAAATAATCAGTGTTGTTGGTAAACACTATAGATTTGATACATCTCTACATTTAATTAACTTCCAAATTTAAATTAGAATTTTAACTCATTTCAGGCTGTTTCATGGTGTAATACGTAATTGCCTTACGTTAGTACAGCGATAAGTCTACCGATTTATAACTCAAAACCAGGGTTTCGATTCCGCTCGGTGGACTCAGCAGATAGCTCCATGTGGCTTTGCTGTAAGAAACACACACGTCACAATTACTCTTAAAAAATGTATTAAAGCGTCATGTCATAACTGAATGCGTACACCAACTTATTTGCAATTGTGAATAATATATGTAATTTTCAGAATAATAATGAAATTTACAGTAAAAAATGAAACTGAAACCATGTGACATAAAATAGAAGAGAAAATCATATTTTGTGGTCGTTAAATCAATCGGGTATGAGAAGCAATCTAAAATTATTTCTATGGCCAGGCAAATTACCATCTACAGAGACTCAACGCAACAAAAACGATGACCTTTCCAAGATGACTTCTTTGTGGAACGTTTACAGTGTTACATAGTGTTATTCAGCCTATTATGGGATATGTATGACGCAGAATATGTTACCTTGATTTGTTATGATATCAAACAGGTAGATAAAAAACTAATTCTCAACATCATATATATTTGACATATTTATATTTAAGAATACGCTCAAAAAGGACATAAGTGTTTTTTTTGTGTTTTCTTATAGCAAAGCCACATCGGGTTATCTGCTCAGCCCACCGAGGGTAATCGAACCCCTGATTTTAGCGTTGTAAATCCGGAGACATACTGCTATACTAGCTGGGGGAAGGGACATAAGAAAAAAAGACTTACTAATTTAGATTCACTTGTATTCGGTAACGAGGTGAAACGTTGATAGCGAACAAGATTATTTATGATTTAACTTACACTAGATAGAATCTTATAGAGTAAGCCATTGATAACTGTTAAAATTTTATCTTATTTTATATTACCTGTTGTAAACTAATGGAATTTTGATTTACTTTCTTTAGCCTTTATAAAACTCTGCTACAGGCTTGGCATGGCCAGGTGATTAGGGTACTTGATTCGCAATTCGAGGGTTACGGGTTCCAATCTCCGTCACACCAAACATGCTCGCTCTTCTAACCGTGGGGGCGTTAATAATGTGATGGTCAATCCCACTATTCGTTGGTAAAAGAGTATCCCAAGAGTTGATGGTGGGTGGTGATAACTAGTTGCCTTGCCTCTAGTCTTACACTGCTAAATTAGGGACGGCTGGCACAGATAGCCCTCGAGTAGCTTTGTGCGAAATTCTAAAACAAACAAACAAACATACTTATATGACGAAGTTCACGACGAAATACGTGAGGTTAATAAATGACAAGAGACATGAAACTTTATGCGAGAAAAATTATACAAAGCATGCAGCTGAAGAAATACCTAAATGTTTCACTGAGAAAAAATAAAGTTATTGGAAGAAAAATAAATTTAAATGCGAGATTTCAAGAATATAGTTGTGGATTTTCAACACTATTTATATTGATCTAAGCTATAACACTTACAATTGAGAATTAAGCTTTTAAAAAGTCATTGTTTTGCCACGTTTTTAAATCTTGTTCTTATCCTTAAAATAATTTAAAAAATTCACAGTTCGAATCAGTTTCCTTAACCTCGTTAAAAGCTTGATAAATACCACTACTGTAAGAATGTATACTGAATTAATGTATAGTATAAAATAATCAGGAACTGTCAAATGTTTTATTGATATTTATGTTAAAAAACTAAATTTTCAAAAACCACTACAGTAAATGAGCTCACATTATTAAGGAATAGAATGTAATTGTACAAGCATTTAAGAATAATGTGAATGATTTTTTGTGCCCATATAAATAATCAAGTGATTTACAAAAACTATCGTATAGATTATAAACCAGTTTCGTTATCTATGAAAATTATGCCATCTAACATCACGAGTACGTCTTATCTATGAAAGAGATACAAGTAGTATCTGTCAGCTTAAGTTAATATTAGTGAAAGTCATTCAAAAGGAATTATTAAACAAATAGTTTCGCAGTGTAGATGAATTACAACCGTTATCTAAGATTAACGTTTATTGGTACTAAATGTGGTGCTGCAGATAATTAGATTAACGTTCATTGGTACTAAATGTGATACTGCAGATAATTAGATTAAGGTTTATTGATACTGAATGTGGTACTGCAGATAATTTCGTTAACTCTAAGTTAATTCTTCTTCAAATCAAAATCAAGCTTTTGCGTTTCACACTCACATCAACCTTTCATTGTGTATTTTTCACTGAGAGAAACTACACTTATATTCCGTTAATTTTACATTGTTCTAATACAGTTTTCATGCGTGGGAGAAAAAACCCTACGTTTATTGCAGACATATTAGTAGTAAGGAATGAAACTACAATTATATGATTCTGGAAGAAATATAGTAATTATTATATAGACGTACAATTTGTGATGTATACATTTATTTCTTCGTCAAAAAAATTATAAAAGGGCGAAAATAGCTTATTTCAATATACTTAAATGAGTGAGGGTGCATTTGGGGTTCCGACGAAATATTCATAAGTTGTTTATTTACTCAGTGCTTTCATTTAATACGCCCCTAGTGGCTCAGCTGTAAGCTATAACGCTAAATGTAGTATTCAATCTCTGCAATGAATATATCGCAACTAGCTAATTGTGCAGGTTTGTTCTTGAAACAAACAAACAAAACCATTTAACATACCATTAAAATACATTCCAGCAAGGAACGCTTAATAGTCGAGGTCGTGTGTGTGTCTTTTTTATTTGAGAAAAGAGGTGCTGTCAGTGGCGGCGCCAAGGGGAGGGCTTGGGGGGCTTGAATCCCCCCCCAAATGAGCCAAGCTCCCCTCAGATCCCCAATGTTGTTACCTACATATATTCATAAAATATGGAAAACACAATCGTCGTTGTTGCTTAACAATTAACATCAAAGTGACATAGATCTGTAGAACTCAACGTCTTCATTAAGACGGAAGAATGTGTCATGCGTCCCATAGCAACTACTGAATGCACTGAAACTCATGCGGCTGTATTGCCGCTCCCTGTGTAATGCAATTCTATCTTGAGCTTTGACAAAGATTATACAATCACGTTGATTTTAAGTTACAACAGATCATCAGGGATTTTACTTAATAAACCAAAGGTTTCACAGGTATTTACTCATTAATTTCATTTATCTTTTATTGAAAAGTAAAACATAGCATACATGTATAAGTGTATTGTGTATAGGTCAAAACTATGAAGTATTAAAACCGGTGTTGTGTCCTCTGTGAGATCATTTTTTATTGTGCATCAACCATCCAAAATTTCCTGCCAATCACCAGAACAGTTGCATTGTTTTGAAGTAATATTGAGTATACACACATCATGATGAAAGGTAATTAGCCTGATAGTGATTTTACTTTTCCTCAGAGTGTATTAACTTCACATGGGATAATTCGTTTCTGCTATGTAAACTATGTCTTTATGTTATATTTCTTTTGATTTGTAGCTTTACTCTTAATGGTATGTTAAATGTTCAATCTAACCTAATCTTGATGTTCTTTATTATTATGTATTACCTTGGGTGGAATTTAGGTGAGCTTCCTCTTTTACGTATACGTATATTTTCATAAACAAATTATTTCTAATATGTAATAATGAATTATTAATCAGAGTATGAGTTTTCAATGAAAACTGGATTGAAAACGCAGTTCAAAATAGCGCACCTTTCTGAAATGTACCTTGGTATTTACATTATTATAATTTACCATCTATATTTTATATTGATGGCATTTTGGGAAACCCCTCCAAACGTTACCTCAGCCCCCCCTCCCATCTCCCCAACGAAAATATCCTAGTGCCGCCACTGGGTGCTGTGAATTTTATTGTTTGTGCCCATTAGTGTTTCTTGGTTTAGAGCAGTGGTGAATAAGAAAAGGTATGTATTCCATGGATTTAAGATCGTTTTACATGTGTATCATACTCCGGAAAGTTTTCAATATGGTGTAAGGATATGTTTTTTTTTTAAATTAAAATAACTATACGCCAAATTACACATATATAATTTATATATTTTCATATCATGATGGTGTTTGATTAGTTTGACAAATAAGCTCACTGATTTTAAAACACAGTGTCCTTGAGCCACTGCGGCTTGTGCCCTCTTAGCTGCAGACATCCTTTGTTCATTGTATCGCGTAACCGGTCTTGGTTCTTTTGTTTTGTATTTTCTTGTCTTGGTACTGTCTCAGTCCTTCACTAAGTTTGGCGAATGACCTCGTTTACTTTGTTAAAACAAACTCAATTGCACGTGTTCAAATTTAGTTGTTTGTTTAACAGGTTTGTTTTGATTCAGCCAGGCGCTTTGTGTGATTTTTATATGAATATCAAATGCTATTTAGTTTATATATATTTAACACAATAAGCTCAACACAGATTTTAGGCTCCTTAGTGTGTGTGGTGTTTTCTTATAGCAAAGCTACACCGCACTATCTGCTAAGTCCACCGAGGGGAATCGAACTCCTGATTTTAGCGGTGACTGTTTTAACATCTTGAAGTTAGTTACTTAATAAATTTAGTTCGAGTAGGGATATTTATTTCGAAGTTTAAAAATAATTTATAAAATTATATTTTATATTTATATTATTTTCGCTTATATTTACTGGTATTTAATGATACTTTTATAACTATTAAACGGCAACAGACTGGTAAATTATCTGGTTTTCGAAGTGATTACATCGGGCCTGATATCTCATTTATGTTTCAGAAATGGTACCCCGTGCAGGCCTTAGGTTTATAAGTAAGTTGTCACACGTAAATTGAAATATGTCCGTTATTTTTATCTCTCGCAAAAGTATCTCCCGGTGGGACAGCGGTAAGTCTTCTGATTTGAAATGTTAAAACAAGAGGCTCGATTGACCTCGGATAACACAATAGATGACCTCTGTGGCTCTACTATAACGAAACATACACTCATGCAAAAGTGTAGAAAAACATGTGATGTTTCATATTTTACAATAGCACTTTGTCACCCCATGTAAACCTCAATTTGAAAACGTTTCTTTGTGAGGCAAAGCTCCTCTAAATCCTTTGCTAACGCTAAACCTATTAATGGAACCAAGTATGTTTTTTTCTGCTGCTTATATACCAGAAGGTTTCCTAAGGATTTTTTTTTCCTCAACTTTAGAGTTATATTTTAACTTCTTTATGACGTCACTTATATACTGGCCTTGTGACAAATGATCAAAAAAATTGAAGAACGTTCTAGTAAATACATTCGTTTATCAACTTTGGAAAGAAATTTTATAATCTTAAATATATGTTTTTGTAAGTTTCACTTGAACTTACTTATATATAGGTGAATTTTTAACAGCACAAATAGTTTTACAGACACAAAATTTGTGATCAACTGTACAATAGGAAAATGACCCTCGCTAGTACAGCGGTAAGTCTACGGATTTACAACGCTAAAATCAGGGATTCGTTTCCCCTCGGTGGGCTCAGCAGATAGCCCGTTGCGGCTTTGTTATAAGAAAACACACACACACAATAAGAAGATACCTGTTATGTACTGTCTAGGTACTGTTATGTACTGTCTGGGTACTGTTATGTACTGTCTGGGTACTATTTAAGATCACTTCTTACTCCACATTAAAGAGTAATCGCTCAGGACCATTTTTAAAGCTTTACAAAAAAGTAGGATCATTATTCCAATACCTAAAAACCACCTCAATAGCAACGAAGAACATAAACGTATCAACAGTTTATTTAAGTGGAGGTAGCATGCAGTGAAAATATTTTAAAATAACGTATTTATCCCTAAACTGTAGGTTACCTATCCAAATGCGACAGTCTTATTCGATAGTATTAATTTTCAACGCTGTTAGTTCAGTAATATTTTACTAAACGTTGCAGTTTTTGATGATATTTTCAGTACGCATTATTCGTGACATTTTGTGTGTGTTTCACAGAGTTTAGAACAGTGCCTTGGACACTAATATGTTGTAGATAAAAAAGAAAAAAACAACAACAACACAAAAATGTATTGTTTCAAACTTCCCAACAGTCAAGACAAGTAGACTCTGAAACAGTCTTCAGTGTAACGAAATTGTTCAACATGCACAATATGGTGCTTATAAGCCCGGCATGGTCAGGTAGTTAAGGCATTCGACTTGTAATCTGATGGTCGTTGGTTCGAATCACCATCACACCGAACATGCTCACCATTTTAGCCCTGAGGGCGTTATAATGTGACGGTCAATCCCATTATTTGTTGGTAAAAGATTAGTCCAAGATTTGGCGCTACGTGGTGATGACTTGCTGCATTCCCTCTAGTCGTACGCTGCTAAATTAAGGACGCCATTTATAATGTTGTACTGTACTGTTATTATTGTACAGAAGAGGTACACCAGTGAATCGTTGGTTGTCGTATGTGATAAAGCGAAGAAAGGATAAGGTTCGCGTTTTAAAGGTTTGTTTTTGAATTTCGTGCAAAACTACATGAGGGCTATTTGTGCTAGCCGTCCCTAATTTAGCAGTTTAAAACTAGAGGGAAGGCAGCTAGTCATCACCACCCAACGCCAACTCTTGAGCTACTTTTTTACCATCGAACAGTGGGATTGACCGTACCAGTAACGGGAGTGACGAGGATTCGATTCCGCGACCCTCAGATTACCAGGCGAGTGCCTTAACCACCTCACCATGTCGGGCCTAGTTTTACAAGTAATCAGTATCTATCTTTACAAATTTTCTGTAAGATATTAAAGGATATACTAACTGGATCTTATTGTAATTTTAAAAAGAATGTTAAATGAAGTTTCATTTTACACATTACTGATGGTGTCTAACTAAAAACTGATTCGAACGTAGTGTTGTTTTAGGATTATTTTTTCAGCTAATTGTTCATTAATTATACTTTTAGAATATTTTTGATGAAGTTTCAACACCATGATAATTCATATTCCATGACATAAATATCTTACTGTTTTTGTTGAAAGTTACAGAATAGACTTATGGACTATCTGTGCTCCAACCACACGTAGGAATTGCCCCCAGATCTTAGGCTTGTAAGTTCGTAAAGTTACCGCTGATCTATCAGAGTATCTATCTTCTTATATGTATAATATTAAGACTATTTATGTCTGATCGTTATCTATTTGAATTGCTGTGTAAGTTTATAACAATAAAAACCTCTTTATTTAGTAGATGTTCTTTTAGATGAATTCATATATACGCTCTATTAGATTAACTTCTTATATTTGTAAAATACTTTTATCTCAATATTTTATTAAGCAAGTATAAATTCTACGAATTTACAACGCTAACATAAGGGGTTCTATTCCCCTTGGTGGACTCAGCAGATAGCCCCATGTAGCTTTGCCATAAGAAAACACACAAACAAGTAACAATAAATCCCACAGTGTTTCAGCGGTAAGATTAATGAAATTAGAATGATAAGTTCTGAAGTTCAATTCTTCTCAGTGGACAGAACACGTATAGTCCATTTTGCTCTAAAACAAACAGACCAAAAGTGACAGTTGAATCCCTTAAACAGTATAGTGCTGCTGTCTATTGATACTATAATGTATAAAATGTAATAGAGTATGCATGTTTATCCTTTTCTTATGAGGTAAAAAGCCAGTTATAAAACTTGTAGTTTAGTTTATTATTATTCTAGCTTGTACTAAAATAAACAGTGTTTTTAGGAGAATCATACATCAATAAACACTAAAGCGAACCCATGTGGACCTTTACCTCTGTATTCACCAGAGTTTGAGCACGATATATGTTTATATCCATTAATAAAGTACATTATTACTCAACAAAATTTGTTCGCACGAAATGTATCTTCAAAATTTTTTTCTCTCTTATCTCAGAGTGTATTAAGTTATGTGTAAGGATATGTCATGTTATTAGTTGCTGTCTAATGTCCAAATGTCATTTTGTTTTAAAATGACATTTTTTTTTCGATCACCGGGTCGAGAATATTGAAATGAACAAGAATGGACATAGTGTTAACAGCGATGTAGATTTACAAGTTTTACACCTAAATTGAAATAGAGTTTGTAGAAAACCTTTTTTATGCTATATAAATTAATCATGTATAAACAATCTAATTTGTTAGTTTTTATTCTAAGGTAAAAATACCATGATACGCAAATTAAAAACACGAGATAATAACAGTGTAATATTTATTTGTTTAGAGTCCTTGCGCAGAGCTACATAAGGCTATCTATACACAGCCATTTCTAATTTAGAACTGGCAGGTTACAGAGACGGCAGCTAGTTAACAGCACCCACTGCCAACTTTTGGGCTATTCATTTATGACCAAATAATGGAATTTGACGGTAGCCGTTATAACGCATACACGACTTTGAAATGCAAAGTGCAACTTTTGTAATAACAGGACGGGAAAAATGATCTCTTAGGCTCCCACGCATGTGTCCTCATCAGGCTCACATTGTAGAATGTAAAGTGAAATGTGAAATAAGAATGTAACATTAAATGATCGTGGATCACGGTTATTACAACTTTCATATGACCCAAAAGCTTTAATTTTGTAACTGGTTGTTTATTGTTAGAATATCATAGTAATAATGTGAAAAAGAAAGTTTATTTATTTTTTCTTGTAGTTCTTTTTTCAGAGCTTTTGATATTTGATTAATGTATACTAAGTGAAAAGTCAAATTGATTACGCGTTTAGCCAATAGATGGCACTAAATCCTATACTTCCAATTTTACTTTTTAAAGAAAATTTATGCTTGACACTTGGAATATTAACATATTAAACACGCTACCAATTATAAATTTACCCTAGTGCTTTACACCTGGCATACTTTATTCCAAACTAATTATTGTAAGCACGATTTGTATTAATACAGTTTATTAGGTTTATTAAACTAAACGGTCACTTGCAAAGTCTTTCATTCTTAACCTAAATATGACCTAGAAAGGTCGAAACGTTGTTCTCTCCTTATCAATAAAAGTGTTAAGACATGTGTCCGGCAACAATCACTTGCAAACTTTCTTAACCTGATGATGACCAAGGAAGGTCGAAACGTTGTTCTTTTCTCATCAATGAAAGTGTTAATACCCAAACTAGTCGTTCCGAGATACATGGTTATTTGTTCTGCTAAACTGTTCTGCTAAATTCTAACATTTCAGTATCAGTTAAAGACATTAAAATGAACTCATTTATAAAAGAAAAACCAATGTTGCTTTGAATAGAACATTTTGGTTATATTTTAATAAAACAACGGTTATTTTAAAAACGCATATGAACCGAATGAAGCAGAATTATTAATATTTATTAAACGTCAGTATTTTCACGATACATCAGAACAAATACAAAAGACTTCGCACATTTAACTGCTAAATATGCAGAATGCTAAATACATTGCTGTAGTTATAAGAAACGCTCCATTATTTTCAACTGTATAACTAAACTGAATAAAATAGCAATTTATTGAAGACACGATAAAAACATGTATAAATATTAGTGGAAATAAATTCGAGTTAATTTAATTTGATCTTCTAATCAAAATGGTATGTCTAATATATTGTAAATCAGTTAATAATTATATTTTTACGCCTGTTACACATTCGCAGAAATGATGAAATGTTCAAGACTATCGCATAGCCAAACTGTGTTCACATTTATTACTTACACCTAAGAAGTTATGCGTAATTGATTCAAATATTTCGAAATCGGTTTAAAGAAGATGGAGAGGTTTTAGGTAAATGACATGACTGAAGAGAAGGGATAGTGTGGACAAATCATGTATCAGCTGGCTAAAGACGATGACCTGCAAGGACAAACCTTGTACCAGTTGGAAAAATGATCGGTGAGGACAAACTGTGTACTAGCTGACAAAAGACAATGAACAGTGACCCAATTTGTTGTTAAACAATATTAAACGTTACAAAAGTCTAAAATGAATTTTCCTGTTAAATTCCATCACACGAGGCCAGACATACCTAGGTGGTTAGGGAGCTCGACTCATAATCTGAGGGTCGCAGGTTCGAATCACCGTCACACCAAACAGCCTCGTTCTCTTGACCGTGAAAGGTGTTATAATGTGACGATCAATCCCACTGTTCTTTCATAAAATAGTAGCCTAATAGTTGGTGATGGTGGCAATGACTAGCTTCTTTCCCTCTTGCCTAGGCCCGGCATGGCTAGCGTGTTAAGGCGTGCGACTGATAATCTGAGGGTCGCGGGATCGCATCCCCATCGCGCCAAACATGCTCAACCTTTCAGCCGTGGGGGCGTTATAAGGTTACGGTCCAACCCACTATTCGTTGGAAAAAGAGTAGCCCAAGAGTTGGCGGTGGGTGGTGATGATTAGTTGCCTTCCCTCTAGTCTTATACTGCTAAATTAGGGACGGCTAGCAAAGATAGCCTTCGTGTAGCTTTGCGCAAAATTAGAAAACAAACAACAATCCACCGCGTGAGATGTATGGAACTTTGTAGAAGTAAATACGTTTATCATTAGGTTTTTCTTCGAGTAAGATAAGTTCATCTACAACTCGTTGGAAAAATATTCATAGTTTGTTTGTTTTTGAATTTCTCCGTCCCTACTTTAGCAGCGTAAGACTAGAGGAAAGGCAACCAGTTATCACCACCCACCGCCAACTCTTGGCCTACTCTTTTACCAACCAACAGTGGGATTGATCGTCACATTATAACGACCTCACAGCTGAAAGGGCGAGCATGTTTGGTGTGGCAGGGATTCGAACCCCACGCCCTCGAATTGCGAGTCGAGTGCCTTAACCAACTGGCCATGCTGGGCATAAATCTTCATATTATTCATATTTGTTTAATGTTGATAATAATTAACATGTACTTATGATTCAAAATAAAAACCATTCATCTAATAGATACATGCGCATATATTAATTTACCTGCTATTTTTTATAAGTAAACTTAGGTGCATTGTTTTTTTTTTTAGTAAAGCCACGTCCTTCGCTAGTACAGCGGTATGTCTTCGGATTTACAACGCTATAATCAGGGATTCGATTTCCCTCGGTGTGCTCAGCAGATAGCCCGATGTGGCTTTGCTATAAGAAAACACACAGCAAAGCCACAACAGTCTATCTGTTGTGTTCACAGAGAAGAGTCGAACTCCTGATTTTAGCGTTATAAATCTGTAGACTTACTACTGTTCCACTGGGAGGCTTTATGTTTAATAATGGTTTCAGTTTTAAATTTGATGCACTTATAACAAAATCATGCAATCGAATATTCTTTACGTTTGTTGTTAATGTCCGTGACTTCATTTTCTGGCAAAACTTACTGAAAGATGACATCACAGAAAGAGAGAAGCCCGCACATATGTGACAACTCGTGCGTGACCTTTTCTGATACCATGCACAATTTTATATTAAGCGTGGGTTGTTTATTACGTGTTCAAGAAACCAGAACTTGAGATCAACCCAGTAACGATCTACACTAGGCTTATTATATATATATATATATATATACACAAAAACGTTTGCAATAAACTTTTGAGCAGACATTTTGATCTACGTTTCTGTTTTAAATTCTAAAAAGAAGCTAAACTCTTGCTAACAGGTAAGTATAATTTGCAGTTGTATATCTGTTCTTAACGGAAAGTCTCCCCGCTGGTAGAGCCATAAGTCTACAGATTTACAACACCACAATCAGGGGTCCGATTTCCATCAGTGGACTCAACAGACAGCCCGATGTGGTTTTACGATAAGAAAATACACACACACTCTTAACGAAAAGAGGGTTTGATATAGCAGAATATTTTAACATATATGAACTACAGGTTTCTAAACTTCACATAAAAAAATGAAATATGTGAAACATATCTAATTTTTAAAGAAGTTATTTTATTAAACCATTACTTTCTAATGATAAGTTTATAACTAAGATTCTCGCATACGACATTTTTGTACTGATATTTATACTCTTCTATGTATTTAATAGTTGTCGTTTGTAAAAATATTTGTATCTGAAAACACCGATATAGTATCCAAGTACGTAACGTGATTATACGAATCAGAAAACTATATTTGTTTATTTATTTTTTTAAAGGTGAATTTTACAGAAAAAAGAAAACTTTGCAGTCAAAAGAACTACTCATACTGATTAATTTTGCAAGTTCACATTTTTTATAAAAAAAAATATGTGCTAATAACTGAAACATAGAACTTAGTGCAAAAAGAGTCCTTTCCGAGCGGCAATCCGAACGTTTTAATTTTTACGTTTGCCGCTAGGAAAAATACTGTGACGTAATAGTTGCCAAACAAACCGCCAATGCCAGTGCGTTGAATGTATTATAAATAAACATGGCCAGTGCATACGGAGAAAGAGAGACGGAGTCTGTTTTGACTTTGTGTTCTGAACAGTGTCGAGTAGCATCATATCAATTCGAACCTACTCTGAATGAACAGTTACTTTTGACACAGATCTGACAAGTTCTAGTGATGAGGACAGTTTCACGAGCGAGAGTAGTGGAACTGATAGCGATACTGATACTCAGGCCGGTTGCGAGTCGGTCATACCTCCAGTGGAAGAATGGTAAGCCTAAGTCATGACAACAAATATGGCCTGTATTATTTCACGTGCAATTTTAAGCATCTCGAAACCTGTCTGGTGTTTATAAATTATTGGTATCGCAGACTGGGTTTTATTTGTTTATACTTTGCCGACTATGGTAACTAATACTCGGCCCTTCCACAATCATTGTACCGGGTATTTATGACTCGTAACAAAATGGATTTCAATTATACGTCATAATTCTGTCTATAAAATCAAACTAGATGTAGCAGTCTGAATAGTTAATTTATCTTGAAACGTTAAATTTGAAAACTGGAATTTTTCAATTTTTTTCATATTTAAAAATGATACCAAAACATCTACAGAATGATCTACCAGCTTTTAAACTTGGAATATACTCTATTTGGGATATATTTGTCCACTGTCTAGACTAGGAAATCAAGGTTTCACTGACTTTCAGGTGCCACAAATGCAAAACACGCTCGTGAATGTGAAATGTGTATGTCAAGTTACATTCTTCAAAAACTTGTACTTTTTAAGTTATTAAATTATACTAATTATTGTTTATCGATTTATAGTGCACACAAACCTTTAAGTTTGTTCTTTTCGTGATGGCAAGGGATGGCTTCAGAGGGGGTGGAACCTGTACGATGCAGGCTGAGATCAGTCCTCAGCTCTACACGAGGAAAGATGGTGGGGACGATCCTGTCTACTCCCGATGGTTTTTTCAGTCTCAACCTGTCTGGCTTGAAACCCACGAAATCCAAAACAGTGGGATCCGACACAAAACATGAGCGTTCAAAGTGATCTTGACAAAGAGGTGCATGGTGTGAAGATGCCAGTTCTTCCTGTTGACCATCCGCACCCACTGTCGCCACCTTGCCGGTTCCTCCTCTTTGCACGGAAACGAAAAGAAGCTTTTGCCCGATGCCGAACCGTTTTTACAAACATAAGCAACGCAGTAAACCATGTTATCATAAAACAAACATAAAGTAGTAATATCAAGACAAAAGTAGTCTCACAAAGTATGTAATCCGAAAAAAGCACCGATAGATTTACATAAAACACCAGCACTGAAAGGAACACAATGGTAGGCGCGCTACGAAGCGTGTTTGGCACTATTATGTCATATTTGTAAAATGTCACGGAAACAGCCGAACGACCGAGAGGAACTTGAATTCGAGGACACGCATATTTTGTTTTATTTTTTACTCAAGAATTAAAGTGTTTAAAAATATGGCAACCACACAGAAATTATACCGAACCTAAGTAGTTTCTAAGGCAATTATTAAATTTGTTGAAAATTCACTTTTAAATTTCACGCAAAGCTACACGAGGGGCTATCTGCGCTAGCCTTCTCTAATTTAGTTGTGTAAGACTAGTCATCACCACCCATCATCAACTCTTGTGCTACTCTTTTACTAACGAATAGTGGCATTGACCATCACATAATAATGCCCCCACGGCTGAAAGGGCAAGCATGTTTAGTGTGGCAGGGATTCGAACCCGCGATCCTCACATTACGAGTCGAGTGCTCTAACCAGTTAGTCATGCCGGGCCTCAAAAATATTCACTTATTGTGTTTTCAGTGTCCCTATTATTAATTCACTTGCAAGTGGCGGGTTCAACCGAAGAAACAAAACGAACATCGTTTTCTAATTCTAAAATAAACTTAAATTCAAAGCACAAAAACATAATTCAAATAATTTATATGAACATAAAGAGAGAAAAATAAAGTAATTTACTCAAAAACAAGGTTTTAACCAAAACATGTTTTTTGCTGAATATTCTAGACTGTGAAAGCTCTATCCTTGTGATGGACACAATGCACGTAGCCCACTCTACAGCGTTGAGCTTAAAACTAACAAGATAACATAAAAATAGGAGCAAATAGTGTTCTAGTGGATTAGAAAGGTAATTCTTAATTTGTGGTCTACAGGATTCATTCAGAAGATTGATGTTTGTTTGTGTGTTTTCTCTTTAATTTCGCGCAAAACTACACGAGGGCTATCTATGCTAGCCGTCCTAATTTGTCTGTTTGTTTGTTTTGGAATTTCGCACAAAGCTACTCGAGGGCTATCTGTGCTAGCCGTCCCTAATTTAGCAGTGTAAGACTAGAGGGAAGGCAGCTAGTCATCACCACCCACCGCCAACTCTTGGGCTACTCTTTTACCAACGAATAGTGCGATTGACCGTCACATTATACGCCCCCACGGCTGGGAGGGCGAGCATGTTTAGCGCGACGCGGGCGCGAACCCGCGACCCTCGAATTACGAGTCGCACGCCTTACGCGCTTGGTCATGCCAGGCCCCTAATTTGTCAGTATAAGATTAGAGGGAAAGCAGCTAATCATCACCACCCACCGACAACTCTTGGGCTACTTTTTTACCAATGAATAGTGGAATTAATCGTTACATTATAACGCCTTATACCTGAAAGTGCGAGCATGTTTGGTGTAACGGGGATTCTAACTCCCGACCCTCGCATTACGATTCGAGTGCGTTAGCCACCTGGTCATGTCGATCAAAAAGGAAAAGGTAATATAATATATACGTCCCACAGTTATTAGACGAGATAAAGAAAAACACAAAATGTCAGTGGTGTGAAAACTATAATGTTTGATAATCATTAGAAGGTTTCCGAATAAAGTTTAGTCTTTGTTGTCTTTATGTCCGTGACACATTAAAATTGTCATTAAAATCCTAAACAACCACAACAAGAAATGTTTTCGTTATTTCAGTTGATAATGAATTTTATTTTACGTTTGTATATGCACAATATACATTTTTTGTGATTGTGTTTTTACTTACTTTTACTAATTCGCCTTTTACAAGCAGTGTGCAAATAATAGATTCACACTACCGCAGAACTTGAACTATAGCATAATTATACCAACTGTCCAAGTTCCAATTAATGTCTCAATTAACCTAAATCGTTTTTAGAATTTAGAAGGCGTCTAATGCATTATCGAGTAAATTATGAATACAGAATAGCCAATTACTTTCAGCTAGTTAACTCAAAGCAGAGAAAACATTGGTTTTATAAGTTTGCTTACCTTGTCATAATATGGCCACATTTATATTTATGCACACTTAGGCCTAATTTCATACTATACACTTCCTGAACTCTAAGGTTCAACAAAGTCAACATCTGTATCTGTACACTTCCTCAATACCAAGGTTCAGTAAAACTTACCCCTGTTTTAATGTTATTTAAAAAATAATTAACCATGTCAGATGACTTTGAAGCCAAATTGTAATATTACAGAAAGATCCCTGAAGTGAACATAATCACGAGATCCTACAGACCAAAAAGAAAAGAAAGAAATTATCCTATATTCTCAACATTTCTTCTAAACTGTCAAGTCATATATTTGTACATTTCAGTACTTTCCTAGAAAGTTACACAAAGGTTACCTCTGTGTGTAGCTGTCCCCTAGTTTGAACAGATAATAAACTAGAATAATGCAGTAAGTAAACAATATCTACCACCAACTTTCGAGCTACCTTTGTCCAACCAAAAAGTGAGATCTCCCATTACTTCTGTAGCACACTTATGCTCTCATATTGTGGAATGAAATTTGCAGTGACGGGCCGTGAACCACCGATTCTAAGATTTACAGTTCGAACATGCTGAAAATTCAGTCACACTCAAACCCATATTTCAGATGAAGATTTTGAAATTTTTAAGTATCTGAAATCTTAGATGAGTGACGACATTTCATTCACTTTCGTCGATCTTCGTCAGCTTGTGGATTTTTATTTCTAATAAAGTGCGTTGCCTTAACCTTTCTAGTTCTTTCATTGTTTTCAGTATAGATCATTACAGAGCAGTTCTAGTCTCTTTGATCTGTTTCTCATGTTCTGTTGTAGACAAAGAGGTATTTTTTACTGACGTTTCACGATATGTCTGACGTTTTATTTTTCTACCTCAGGTCAGAGGTGGCATAACCTTGGTAGTTATAGCACCCGACTCGCAAGCTGAGGGTCATGGGGCGAATCTCGCTCTTTCAGCCATGGAGCATAATATGCTAGGGTCAATTCTGTTGTAAATTCATATTTTTCAGACATGTACTTTATTTTACTGCCACTCAACTGACTTCTTCCTGCTAACCACATATTTCAAATAAAAGGTTAAATATTTTATCAACTGAATTCTACGTGTTAACAACACCTGTCAAATAAAAGGTTAATTTTTTTATCAACTGAATTCTACATGCTAACCACATCATTCAAATAAAATGTTAAACAAGCTGAATCTACCTGCCAACCACGTCTTTTAAACAAAGTGTTAAATGCTTTATCAGCTGAATTGCATCTTTTAATTGTCGTTTTCAAATAAAAAGTTAACACTTTGAAATGTGTTAACAATGGAAGGAAAGTCCTGATAATTAGATTGTTGGGCATAATTCTTACAAACTAGAAAATAAATTTTCACCAACTGATGATGTCATATCTGACATAAAGTACATAGAATATAACATTTAAATACAACGTAACGTTTACCTTTGATTAGTATTAAGAATATTAATAATCCCTTTGTATTTTCTAAGGCAAATCATTTTTCAAAATATTTTGATATAAAGAAGCTTTTATCTGTATTCAAGAACTTTTACCGGTTTTTCTAATCAAACTGTTTATGATTTGGTTTGTTTTGAATTTTGGGCAAAGCTGCACGAGGGCTATTTGCACTAGCCGTCTCTAATTTAGCAGTGTAAGACTAGAGGGAAGGCAACTAATAATCACCACTCACCGCCAATTCTTGAGCTACTATTTTACCAATCAGTAGTGGGATTGACTATCACATTATGACGCCCCTAAGGCCGAAAGAGCGAGTATGTATGGTGTGGCGGGGCATATTATTTATACCTATTTAATTAACATCATATTGAAATTAATCATTTCAAAAATTTCCAATTCATCGTCTTCAGATTATTGAAATATTCTCCAATTTTTGAAATGAATTTGCAGTTATTCTAGTTTTTTCATTGAAATACTTTTATGTTATTCACTTTAAAACTACTTACCAATATTCTTCCGAGATGCTCATGGAAGTGATGACTTTCGTAAAATTTAGGGATAAGATTATTTTTGTTTTTGCTTTCTTATATTCTTACGTAAAGTTAACAAAACAGCTATCTATATACACCTTTTATCTATCTGTTTCTTTACGTTTTAATAATTTAAAAGAAATGTATAAAAGTTTTATTACAGTTTCATACCATAAAGCCTAGAATACCAGACCAAACCAAAACTAAAACTATATCATCTCGAAAGGCCATTTCAATGCTACATTATCTTCACTATTGGTATCATGGTGCGTGGGTTTGTATTGTAGTCCAGCCTACTATTAGAGTAAAAAGCGGCTCACCCTTTTAATGAATACAGGTTCTACACACGTTTTCAGATTATACGTCTTTCAGAAAGTAGAGGTTAAAGGGCTTATAATTCTAATCATGATGTTAAAAAGAGGTAAGCTCAAAAAAGTTAATTTAAGACAAAAACTGAAAAACCTTATAATACGAATCAGTTATAATAACACGAAACTAGAAATCTGTTTATCCCTGACACTTAAAGGTCCACTTTTCGAAAGCGCACGCGTTATAAGGTTTTGTACTTTTGTTCATGACCGTATGTGACTAAATACGACAAAAGCCTTGACTGCCTTCATTTCCTGTGATCAATACCAACGTCAGCTGTAAACATTCTCTAGTTGTCAGTCAGTTAGTAAGTACGTTAACTGTAAATGTACGAAATTAGTTCTTGGAAAAGTTTTATCAGACATAGATGTGGTTTGTGTAGTTCTATAGAAACTCTCAGAGAGCCAAGATATATCTCAGGTATCATGAAATGAATAGTATTACTATTCGGCTAAGTTGTATTTAAATCGAAACTCATTACTAAACTCGAATGAAATTTAAAAGCGTTTCCAACGTCAGAAAGTTTTTCATTACAAAACACTTTTCAGCACTGCTGGATTTAAGAGTATTTTAAAGTAAAATATGCATAAAACATTAGACTTACCCATAGTGTATGTGTATGTGTGTGGTAAAAACATTAGATTTACCCATAGTGTGTGTGGCATAAAACATTAGACTTACCTGTAGTGTGTGTGTGTGTGATTTCTTATAGCAAAGCCACATCAAGCTATCTGCTGAGTCCACCGAGGGGAATCGAAACTCTGATTTTAGTGTTGTAAATTCGTAGACTTACCGCTGTACCAGCGGGTGACTATTCATAGTAAAGGACGCCTAGGTACATCAACTCAGTGCTGAGTTTAGTTTTATAAGATTTAGTTTAAAACTCTAATTAGGAACTAAATACAACAAAATTGTTAAAAACTGCTAATACTAAGCATATCAATCCCAGAATCTTCAACACAACCCAGTCTTTGTAATACAGTTTTAATAACGTTACTTAATTAATATTATTTTCTGATCAGAGAAGGTAAAGAAGATGGAAAGCTCTACCTGGTTATCAGTATATCTAATTAAAAATACTCATTGAAAGTAGGCAAACGTTGTTAATTTGTTGTATATTTTATACTTTTCGATGAGAATAAAGATAATGCCAAAAATACACTAATTGAATATCAAAAGGCACATGTTTCACAAAATTGTTAGGTTACAAAATGTAGCATTTAGCAAAATTTAATCGAATTTCGATAAGATGTTTGGCGATAAGTTTGTGGCTCACGTACGTTAGGCATTCGTTAGAGGAAGTCATGTTAAAGTTATCAATAACTGAATTAAAAGGTTGTATTAAAAAAAAAAACTCCTGAAAAATAAACAACAACATAGCATTACACCAGTGATGTCCAACTGTATAACCGTGAAAACTTTCATCCAATAAAACATCTCTGCAGAGCAATTCAAGCTGAGTTAAATTGAGAAAGAGAAGAGACAGAATAGAATAAAAGGGATGAAGAGAAAAAATAAGTGCTAATGAATATAAGACAGTGAGAGTATTTACTTGACCAATAGCTTTTGTTGATGTTGACCAGCGTCCAGTTTAATTAAATGCAAATTGATAATAACACAGTAAAAGGAAAAACATAAACGTTGGTTAGAGTGCTGAAACCAACCTTGGATGACTATACATTACGTAGATTTATGATTAGTTTAAATCCCCAAATTTCTTTGAATTTGATTAGATATATTTGGTATTGCAACCACCAATAGTATTGAAAACGAAGAGAACCCCACTAGGCCCGATCTCGGCTGAGCGAAGAATGTGTCAGGGGTTGTGTAGTTTGAGTCCTTTCACAGGTAAAAAAGAAAAAGTTGTTCTCCTTACTTCGGATTTGTGTTATAAAAGAGATCCTTAACTTGCTCTCTTCGATGTAAGAAGTGTAGGTAGCAGGTCGTGTTGGCTACTTGATTTGTGTTATAAAAGAGGTCCTTAACTCGCTCTGTTTGATGTAAGAAGTGTAGGTAGCAGGTCGTGTTTACTTGTTTTCTCTCTGGTTTACCATTTTAAAGTTAGGGGCAGTTAGATCAGTTAGTCCTCGTATAGTTTTACGCGACAAACGACAGACAATTTTAAGTTGTAAGGCTGCTAATTAGTTAATATTTTACTTACCATTTTGACTGTTATCTTACATACAACCCTAAAGATTAGTTTTGGAATTTATATGTCATTAACAAATGTGATTAATTAGATTAGCTTATATTATGCCTGGCATGGCCTAGCGCGTTAAGGCGTGCGCTTCGTAATCTGAGGGTCGCGGGTTCGCGCCCGAGTCGCGCCAAACATGCTCGCCCTCCCAGCCGTGGAGGCGTTATAATGTGACGGTCAATCCCACTATTCGTTGGTAAAAGAGTAGCCCAGGAGTTGGCGGTGGGTGGTGATGACTAGCTGCCTTCCTCTAGTTTCACACTGCTAAATTAGGGACGGCTAGCACAGATAGCCCTCGAGTAGCTTTGTGCGAAATTCCAAAGAAAAAAAACCAAAAAAAACTTATATTATTGTGTTGTTTAATTTATATATCATTAACAAACGTGATTAATTACGTTAACTTGTATTATTGTGTTGTTTAATTTATATGTCATTAACAAATGTGATTAATTACGTTAACTTATATTATTGTGTTGTTTAATGTATATATCATTAACAAATGTGATTAATAACGTTAACTTATATTATTGTGTTGTTTAATTTATATCTCATTAACAAACGTGATTAATTACGTTAACTTGTATTATTGTGTTGTTTAATTTTTTACTGCAACATGAAATCTGTTTGCTCTTCTTTTCATTCCGTACTACGGAGATTAAAAACGTTTGGTAACAAAAAATCAAAATTGTAGGATATTGTACACATTAAAAGATATCACAAACGATGTTATAAATTTACATTTACTATCGGCCCATGAGGGTCACTGGTTCGAATTCTCGTCACACCAAACATGCTCGCCCTTTGAGTCGTGGGGGCGTTATAATGTTATAGTTAATTCCACTATTTGTTAAAAAAGTAGCCTAAAAGCTGATGGTAGGTGATGATAACTAGCTGCCTTCCCACTAGTTCTTCATTACTAAGTTAGAAACGGTTAGTCTCGTGTAGCCTTTGCGCGAAATTAAAAAAAACAACAGTCAAAGCCTCAATGAAACCGTTTTCCGTGGCATTATTAATAAGAGATATAATATTTCTTTAAAAAATGTTTATATAAGTAAACTTAAAATATCGTTAATAACGTTTCTTATATGTTTCTCTATAGGAAAAGTTACATTTCGGGTTGAAAAAAAACACGATTTATCATATAGCTTATTGTAATAAATACTACTGAAATGAAACGTTTAATGAAGGTAGGTTACTCCAGTATACACTGGTATATTGGTAAACGTTTTATTTTAGACAGGTTATTACACTGTACACTGTGTTTGAAGTGACGAAAATTTCGATCTGGATATATTATAACATTATTTTCTGCCTTTGATTAGGGAACGTTCTAATGAGATGACGTGTCACACGATGCATGAGTATTTCATTCAGCGTTACCATTATTTGAATATATTTTCCTTGTAAGGTGCCATAAAGCTCTCAACCAAAGCATCTCGTATTCGTTTTTTACGTTTACATTTTCATAATCCGTGTATTATTTTGAAAATACCTAACTAAACTTCCATGACAGCCACATCACTCTTCTGCTTTACATTCAGTGAGCTATATTTCCGGTGGATATTCTCCGCTACTGTTCCGTGACATGGTGTTTGTATATGAACATGTGGCACAGCTGCTGAAACTTACTTTGATTCACACCACAGTAGCGATAAGGAATGGATCTTTGAAGAACTGTAATACATTTCTAAACGAGGCTTTTAGAGGTTTACCTAAGCTAGCTTTTCTAGTGGTCGCCATCCTTTCGTAAGAGAGGTGATTTAAACATTGAGAAGGTAAGAGAAGAAAGAACGAGATTTAATATAATATATACTTTCTTCGATCATGGAAGCTGTACAAGTAACACGTGACTTAAATACGTAATACTAGGTTAACCTCATTTGTTTGGACTTGATCCTGTTGACTAGAAAAAAATTAACAGTTTTAATGAAATCTACACAAAATTTAAATATTGTAATGAAAGAGTTGTTTTATATATGTGTGTGTGTGTGTGTGTGCATACTCATATGACAGATAAAGGACAGATATTCTGCACGCACACTTATTTTAACATTTTGAATTAAAGGGTAAAAAAGTGGTTTGTGTTACACGCAGTTTGTATTAATGAGATATGTATAGTTTGCACTAGTCTTCCTTCGCTGTGTTACCATAATGTTGTGTTTGTACAGACGTGACCTGATGTGACCTTGTACTGACCACGTGAAGACGGATGTACAAAACTATTCAAATTCTTTATGTACAGCTTCACATCCTCTTATAGTGGACACCTACGGGTTACCCTGTTTTGTCAACACCCAAATTAGAACACGTGCGTACCGTGGGCGGTTTGACCTTCTGCACCACTTTCTCATTATATGTAATATGACATAGCAAATTGAGGAAGGGAATACGAATTGGCTCTTCACGAGTGCTTGTAATGTGAACGTACAACGTAAGGATACTTGTAATCTATAACATTATAGAAGACATGCACCAGTATAGACCTATCTAAATGCCCTTTTGGAACAAGAAGCAATACGCAGAGGTAGACAGACGAGTTGAAGATGGAAGGTTACTTCTTCAAAGAACGAAGTTTCAAATGATTGGCTAATTACGATGATACAACTAGTTTCTAAACGGCAAGAATAGAAGCACTTGGGGACATTAATATAAATTAAGGTAGGAGTCAACTTTAGCTAAGACAGTTTTATTTTCCTAACAAGTTAATTGGTCTCTGTAATGGATTGTCTTGAGATATTGTGGAGGTAGTAAATTTAAGTGCACTTGAAAGAAAGTTTGACAAATATACGAATTGTAAAGGCTGGTAAAAGTTTTGTTTATTTGATAGTTTTAGTTTAGTTTAGAGGATGGGACAGTTAAGATGAATCAACAGATAGTTTGTTGTCCCTAAACATTATGTTATGTTAAAATCCAATAAACACGACTCTCAGTTTCTGTTTCCTACAAACAATGAACGTGCGAAAACGTAAGACTCCTTTCTTGGTTCAATAAATGATTTATACTTTGCTAAAGGACAAAACGCAACCCAATACACACACCTTGTACGTATTTAGAGAAAGATTAATACGTCTTAAAACGTAAAATAAATTGTAATTTTCATTAAAGTATAAAAATAGTTAAAACACATATTTCCAGCTTGTACTGGAGTATAAATAATATGTTGAAACTCTATATAACTTGTAGTTTTCACTAGACATTGGGCCGGCGATAGTCAGATGGTTAAGGTGCTCGACTCGTTATCTGAGGGTCGCGGGTTCGAATCCCCGTCACACCAAACATGCTCGCCCTTTCAGCCGTGGGGACATCATAAAGTTATGATAAATCCCACTATTCCTTGGTGAAAGAGTAGCACAAGATTGGCGATGGGTGTTAACGACTAGCTGCCTACCCTCTAGTCTTACAATGCTAAATTGAGCATGGCTCGTGCAGATAGCCCTCTTCTAGCTTTATGCGGAATTCAAACCAAACTTGTGGCTTTCACTAAAGCATACATGAATAACTGAAACTCATACTGAGCTACAAAAAGCAGCTGTAGTACTACATAAGTTGTAGTTGTACTAAAGCTTAAAGAAGACATTGAAATACGACGGACATTCTAGTTTCTAATAGAGCATAAAAATAGCTGAAACATTGCATAATTTATAAATGTTATTACACCATAAAAATGGAGTTGAGACACATAACTTGTAACTTTAATAGAGTAAAAAGTAGCTAAAGCACTTTGTGACATACATTTTTCACCGAAGCATACAAATAGCTTTAACTTTTAACAAGGTATAAAAAACAGTTGAAACACTGTAATTTGTAGATTTCACTAAATAATAAAAATGATCCGAAAACATCGATTGGTAACTTTAACTGAAACACTACATTACTTGTGGCTTTTACTGCATCTCGAATAAGCTGTTGAGACACTACATAATCCAGAGCCTTTAATATGTTTAGAAGAGACTCTCTTAGTCATAATGCAAACATTACGTTATTCGAGTTTTCCTGAGTTATTTCATCACATCTAAGCCTAAGTAAAGTATAAGTTATTGATTTGAATTTTCGATATTGTATAAATAAGTTGAACGACATATTTCGATATTTTGAGAGACATTAGTAACCAAGAAACCTGCATGCTACAAAATGTGTAGTTGTATGTTTCTTAACATGTCACTTTGTTTAGCAGATAAATATTTAAATTAAATAAATAGATAAATAAATTAAATGAAAAAAAAAGGAGACACATACTCAAGTTAACGAACAAACTACACTTTGGAGGGCAGCGTTGTTTAAAAAGCCTTAATACATTTGTTAATTTATCATAATACTGGAGTTTCACTGTAGCTTATTAAAGGTGACTGCTGTTAAACTTGGATCGATGAATTACTTGTCTGGATTATTCCTAACGCTTATCCGACATTATGCTTTCTTTATTTTGGATCTAAAGCTTAATCTTCAATTTCTTTTGTAGTAAAAGAAAACAATAATATGACGATATGTTTTGAAATCATGCAAAAACATTAAAATACATCATCCAGCTCCAGTTTTTCACCGTTTTTAATATCTCCAGTAGTAAAATCGTTTCAATGAGTTTGTTCAGTTCTAAGTTCTCTAACCTCAGAACAAGTATATGTAAAGTTTAGATACGAAATTCTAAAACTTTACACTCGTTCTGTTGAACAAAGTATATGAAATGCAGAGCAAGTTGTGTTGGACAAGTTTGATTCTCTAAGTACTGAAGTTCTATACTTTGTACTTGCCGGTGCTCATGATTTTTACATACGTACACAGTTATGTACACATACATATATATACAACAAAATGTTAAACCGAGAAACAAGTAGATGACCGGGACTAAATGCACAACACACACTTAGAAAAGTGCATATTTAAGGAAAAAGGAAAATGTTCATTATAATGGCGCAGTATAACACCATTATAACCGCAAAGGAAGAAAGAGTTGCTGAACTAAATTTATAGATAGGTAAAACTGCTGAATGTAAAACACGCATTCCTACCAAACAACTTGTAATATCAACACACATTCATACCAAACAACTTGTAATATAGACACACATTCCTACCAAACAACTTGTAATATCAACACGCATTCCTACCAAACAACCTGTAATATCAACACACATTCATACCAAACAACTTGTAATATCAACACATATTCCTACCAAACAACCTGTAATATCAACACACATTCATACCAAACAATCTGTCGTTAATAAACATAAAATTCCAGCATCTTATACATTAAGTTGGATACATTGAGCTTTTACATTAATAACTTTGCATTACAGAATAAAAACTACAAGCATTCTTTTTTATACTTTTAAGGATGGCAGAATTTTTTATATTATTATACGGGCGATCAAAATATACTTTAATTATTTGTGTATAAAGCACTGTTTCCTAGACTACTGTTCAGAGGGCTAATTACTTGTGTTCTGTTACTAAGTATTTGGGTCAGGCACGGCCAGGTGGTTAAGGCACTCGACTCGTAATTCGAGGGTCGTGGGTTCGAATCTCTATTACACCAAACATAATCGCCCTTTCAGCCGTTGGGGCGTTATAATGTGACGATCAATCCCACTATTCGTTGGTAAAAGAGTAGTCCAAGAGTAGACGGTGAGTGGTAATGACTAACTGCCTTCCCTCTAGTCGTACATTGCTAAATTAGGGACGGCTAGCGTAGATAGCCCTCGAGTAGCTATGCGCGAAATTCAAACAAAAAAAACAACAACAAAAAACTAAGTGTTTGCAGGATATCAGCTACTGCAAACATTTCATTGAGGTCAAGATGAAACAAAATTAAAGGTAGGGCTTTCAGTATGGAATGTTTATTGAATATACGCTAGTACTCGCGTCCATTTTGGATAATATGAAAGAGATCTCTGGTTCTATTAATGTATATCTTCAGCAAGGACAGCCAGAATTAAACAAAACTGTAGAACATATTGTTAACTTTAACGCCTTTATCTTGAACGACTAAAAAAATTGACGACCTCAGGCTGACACACCTACAGAGTACAGGGAATTTCTTCATGGTGTTGGGTTTCAAGGATGGACCACAGTACAAAAACTTTTAATTATAGTGTATCAATTCTCGCGCGCCTTGAGCATTAAAACTGAGAACACAAACAATGGAAAATAATCAGGAGTCTTATGGAACCTCATATTTCATTGATCGTAGACATGCGATTATCATGTTGGATGCTTGTTTAGGTTATTTTGAGCTTGATTCACTGGTAATAGTAAAGTGGAATTAGTGGAATAAGATGGCGAAGGATTACACGTGATTCAGCGTGATGAAGTGTGAGCTATCCCTAATGTCCAGAATATTCCTATGCCAGCATAACTTATCTATATGAATCTATTTTAGAATGTTCTGAGTGTCTTGAGAGGGGAAATAAGTGACAAATCCCGAAATATCCCACCCTATGTATGCTTTACAGAATGTTAACAACAGAGTCCAGGTTGCAATTAGACCCAAATTAATGTCTATTATCTAGCCAAACAAGTTATCCCCGTCCAAGATGCAGTGTTTCAGTTATAAAGGTAATATAATATACATCATAAATTTTGGTATAATTTTTTATAAACTACAAATAAGTACACGGTTTAAACTATATAATTCTACCACTCTTTGCAATCGTAATGAGATAAAGGATAGTTGTTATCGTAATTTTTAATATCCGCATTATAATGTGCGTAACACTTTTTCATTTTATTACATTCTACATATGAACTTTCTAAATAATAAAATGAACAAAATAACATAAGAACATTTAAGTGCGCTTAAATACAACACTGGTTTAGTTGATCAGAATTTAGTTTTTTCATTGAAGAGAAATGAGAATACAACATATAAACCTAGTGTGAAATACTAACCAACTATGGCATTTGGACAAACTGTGATGACTACAATACATTTAAAATGGTACTACAAGGTCGCGGAAAACAAAATAATATATAAGTAACTCATTTTTTCAAGAGTATACAGATTAAACACATGTGAGCGATACAGATCTCAGAAACTAAAGTTACTGAACACTCTACACTTCAATAGCGGACAATTTTCAAGCTAGTAGCACTTCTATTACTACAGATAAGGCTTCCATTTTGTTTAAACTTCTTTGTTATCAGCTGTTGCCAAATAACCTGATAGCAAAAGTTTACAATTTCTTGTGGCAATTTCCGTAAAATATTGGAACTAGCTAAAAATTACACAGTTGGTATTTAGAAGTTTACGTATCCTAAATACTTATAATTAACATCGTTTAAATTCCTAATTGTACTAAGAATAATAAGAAATGGAAGATTTTACAATATAAATTCAAAATCCCCAAATGTTTTAAAATTAACATTATCTTAAGCGAGATAGAAACAAAAGTAAATGATCCAGTGAAATCACAACATGTGGAAAATTTTTTTCACAGTTTATTCATAAAAGAATTTTGTAGGGATAAGTTTGTTTCTTGCCACTTAATATTACAATTATGCTACATTACTTATAAGTAATGTTATATTTAATTGTTTCATCAATGTTATTTTCATTAATAAAATATGTTAACATTGTTACAAGTTGATCCACAAACTAAGGCATATATTTTTACATGTCTTATTGTGCTGTTTCATTTGAATCTATGAGACTTATGCCAATTTTAGATCAGTATAATGTATGAAGAATTCATTAAGACATTGGATGCGCTTTTGTGGTCATGGATGTACAGTACTTCAAACATGGACCATCATTTTTTTCCAAGCACTATACATGATCAGAGGATGCGAGGTAGAGAAATAAATCTAGATTAGAGTATATCTGAAGGTAATATAGTATTATAAGAGTTTCTAGTTCAAAACACACATATTAATGCTAACTTAAAGAAAAAAAATGATTTATTTATTCCCAAATGTTTGAAGAGCTTTATTTGCTAGAAAAGTCCCATAATAGGGAAGTTGTACCGACAGAATGATTGTTTGTTTGTTTTGGAATTTCGCATAAAGCTACTCGAGGGCTATCTGTGCTAGCCGTCCCTAATTTAGCAGTGTAAGACTAGAGGGAAGGCAGTTAGTCATCACCACCCACCGCCAACTCTTGGGCTACTCTTTTACCAACGAATAGTGGGATTGACAGTCACATTATAATGCCCCCACGGCTGAAAGGGCGAGCATGTTTATCGCGACGCGGGCGCGAACCCGTGACCCTCGGATTAGGAATCGCACGCCTTACGCGCTTGGCCATGCCAGGCCTTCCGATAGAATGAAACGAATGATGTATGCATTAGACTTCCACTGTAGGAAGTTTACGATGTAGTCTTTTTACGTACGATAAAAAAACAATGAATCATATAAACATTTTTTGGTGGTCTGTTGGGAACGTTTCGTTAGTGTTAAGTAGGCGTAACTTCAACCAAATGATAATTACTATCTTTGAAATATCAAAGTTTTCAGACAGATCTTTGAAATAAACAAGCACAGTATCATCGTATAGCTAGACGTCTAACCCGAAGTGTTGATAAATCGTTATGCTATTACAAATTAAAACTTCACTCAGCAATATTGTGCTATCATTGCAAACTTCCAGATTTAGTTATCATACAGTATTATTATATGGTACATCAATGGCAATCATTTTTTCATATTTTCTACCCTGTTCGTTACATTTCTGCCTTATTGTGTAATGCTGTCTTGATATTAGTGAAAGACATTTGGCGTTTCGTCTTTTGCCTGCTAACAAACAAATAAATTTAATAGCTATCCGTCTCAGAAATCTATAGATGTTTGTATCAATGTTGGTGGACGGCTATAATTGTTTGATCATCCACTCAACTGAAGTCTTTTGGGACTCATCAGCTTTAAGTTCTTTCTTAGGAGAACCAGTAAGTTTCTCAATATAATAAGCATCAAAATGTGGACAATATAGCTCATCCAAGTGTATAACCATCTCTGTCTTGAAAAGGAATCATACTTATGAAGTCTGTTTGATGAAACATCTGTAAGAAGTTGGTAACATGCATGTATTTGCATATTAAAGGCCCTGAAAGTCAGTTGTATTTTTTAGCACGTAACTGTATCTACTCCATATGTCCCTAAAATACTCTTTATTAAAATTATTGCACTTCTAAATAAAAATTTAAAAAATAACAAGTATGTTGACCAAGAAAAGCACTCTTTGCTTTCTAAATCTACAAGCAATATTAACAATGACATAACTTGATAATAATACAAGTTATTTTTAACTAAAATACATATATACATATGTTTATTTATTATGAATGCGTGTTTGTGTTGATAGCTTAAAAAATGATGTTTGAATAACTAACTCTTTCACATTGCCCAAACCTATAGCATTATTATTGAAAATACGTTGGAAATACGTGAACATCAATTAATTATGATAAGTTTTTTTCATGACATTAAATACAAACTCCTATATAGACCAGTATATTAATTATCTATATTATTTACTGATCTGTGTAGAAACCATGGCTCGATCAAGTTGTTGATAATTACGAAAGACGCAACACTGGGTATTTATAAAAGAAATAATAATAATATTTAAAATGAAGTTAAATGATATTGGTTTAAAGCAAACTGTAAGTCTAATTTACAAGTAAGGTTACACGTGGCTGAACACTTGCGACTTTTTCGTATAATGTTACAAACGTTGCATAGGGCTTCAACTCTCGTGGAGTCGGTTTTCGAGGTCACATTTAAGTAGTATAATACATAAGTTATATCTGATGAATAAACAAAGTTTGCCATGTAAGAGACAGTAATGAAAAGAAATATAAGATACACATGTGGGATGTGACAGCATGTTGTTGAAGAGACTTGATGTGATTTCAGTTTCTCAGCCATCTATCTGATGAAAGCAGTCGTTAATTTCGTCCTGTGGCCGGTAGTTTGTGAGTTTTGGGCTCGTAAGACTTCTTCAGCTTTAAATACCTGGTTATCTTGCTACTGATATCAGAAGATTGGCTTTGGATGTAGCTGTGGAAACAGTTATCTTCCCAAACGACCTGCTGTACCAGATTTTTGTATGTAGTTATGGAAACAGTTATCTTCCCAACCGACCTGCTGTACCAGAATTTTGTATGCAGTTATGGAAACAGTTATCTTCCCAAACGACCTGCTGTACCAGATTTTTGTATGTAGTTATAGAAACAGTTATCTTCCCAAACGACCTGCTGTACCAGATTTTTGTATGTAGTTATGGAAACAGTTATCTTCCCAAACGACCTGCTGTACCAGATTTTTGTATGTAGTTATTTGTTTTGGAATTTCGCACAAAGCTACTCGAGGGCTATCTGTGCTAGCCGTCCCTAATTTGGCAGTGTAAGACTAGAGGGAAGGCAGCTAGTCATCACCACCCACCGCCAACTCTTGGGCTACTTTTTTACCAACGAATAGTGGGATTGACCGTCACATTATAACGCCCCCACTGCTGGGAGGGCGAGCATGTTTGGCGCGATGCGGGCGCGAACCCGCGACCCTCGGATTACGAGTCGCACGCCTTACGCGCTAGGCCATGCCAGGCCATGTATGTAGTTATGGAAACAGTTATCTTCCCAAACGATCTGCTGTACCAGATTTTTCAACAAATGTACAACTTCGACGATAATCTTTTATTGTTTTTAATTAACCACAAACTACATGGTTTAATTGTGTGAGACCCACAGATATAATACTGTACCAATGGGGAGCGATGATAATAGAAAAACAATATTTAATGTTAACATCGGTAGGCTAACGAATACGATTACTTTCAGATCCCATATTCGCAAGTCTACTTATATATCAATTTTGCATATTTTAAATATATTATTGATCCCCCAAACATGGGAAGATTCAATAAAACATTCAATTTAAATTTCTCTTACACGCGTGTGTCGAAGTTCTATTTCTTTTATGGCGATAATCATGAAACTTCAGAAAATGTAATCTAAGTTTCACGACTATTCCTTGATGACGAGAAACCCACTTGAAATAAAAATGTATCTCAGAACAACTGGCATAGGTATTAACACTTTTATTCATAAGCAGAGAACAACGCTTCGACCTTCCCAGGTCATTTTCAGGTTAATGTTAACAAGTAGAGTTTGTTACTGACCGTTGCCGGACACGTCTTAGGGACCAGAGTATAAACGGGTACGGGATTGTAGAGGGAGTTGTTCAATAAAAGTGTTAATACCCAAACCAGTCGTTCTGAGTGTGTGTTCTTCTTATAACAAAGCCACAAAGAGCTATCTGCTCAGCCCACCGAGGGGAATCGAACCCCTGATTTTAGCGTTGTAAATCCGGAGACATACCGCTGTACTAGCGGGGGGCGTCGTTCTGAGATACATTTTCACGACTTACGTTTTTTTTTTTTCCCATTGACATAAGTGATCATTTTAAACCTGGAATCAGTAACAGTATAATAGATGAGTTATATCTGACGAACAAACAAGGTTTACCATGTGAGTGATAGTAATGAAAAGAAATATATAAGACACAAAAGATAATGCTTTTGGGAGCAGGGAATCGCAGTCTGACAATGCAGCGTTTATCGTACTTATTTGTCACGTTTTTCCACGTAACAGTTGTTATACTACTGTTTTCAACATAACTTGTTTATTTTACTTGTTTTTCACTTTCGCTCGCATCTTAGGGTTATATGGACTAAAAGAAATTGTTTACCGTTCCGTTCTTTTATATTCTTTTACACGTTTATAGATCATTTTAACGTTTGCCTTCTTTACTCAGTTACATGATCCAATAGGAATTGTTTTCTTGCTCGACTCTCACATCATATTGTATGTTTTACAGCGTGGAAATTGCTCCTCAGACTTTTCACATAAAGGTGTTTCTTCTCCATAATAGCTTTGCCTGATTGTTAGGGCTCCGAGATGCAAGCTGTGGATCGCGGGATCGAATCTTGTCACCATATACGCTAGGACTTTCAGCCGTGGAGATGCTATAATGTGGAAGTCAATCTCACTTTTCGTTCGTAAATAGTAGCCTCCGAGGTTGTCTTGATTCTTGATTAGTTGCATTCTCTGGTCTGTCACTTCCAAATTACAGATGGTTAACGCAGATAACCCTCAAGTAGGTTTGCGCGAAATTCAGCAAACAACCAAAATTTCGAAATGAATTAAAGCTCACTGAAACTCTTTCAAATTAATAAATTTCTGGCATAACTCAACGATAATATACAACTATTCTGTCTTAACCATGCCATAGTAGGTTATTCTATTCGAAATATGTCCCATTATGACACCGCCTCCATTGAAATATAAAGTATTGTGGGAATAATTTGCATGGAGTATGTTTAACTAGTCAAAACTTTAACTTTTATATTTGTCATATGGTATGCTTCTAAGCATTTTGTGACTTCATGTGCTATTAGTGTGAGACTTTTTGAATTGTCGAAGGACATCCAGTCACAGTGTAAACTATTAACACGCTATACTCTTGCACAATTTAATTTCTCACGATTAGTTGTATTTACATTATATACGTTAACGTTTCAATAATTCATTCCACACTTGAATTTGAAAAACAAAAATTATAATTGGAGACTAATTTGGTGAAATAAGAAAAAACAACAAAAACAAGCAGAATAAAAATTATGAAATATTTTATTGTATTTTGAAATAGCGCATAAAACACGTAACAATATTATATACATTCATAGATAACACAGTTTCAAAGAAATCGTTGAAATATTATTTATTAATTGATTGTGAGTTGATCTACCCATAATTCAAAGCTAATTTTAATGGACACTAAGGGAAACCTGAACAGAATACAACTAGATATGTATATTAAATTGATATAACCTCTGTAAACCTGCACTGTAGTTAAACTCTATAGGGCAGACTTAATAAGGAGATTTGATAAACCTATGGATAAAAAAAGAAATGATAAAAATATATTTTGTAACTTGAAATACCTCAGGCCTACATGTATAGTTTTAGGCAGTATTGATTTTAAAGGACGGAAAATAAAGGTCTCGGAAATATAATTTTGTTCAATAAGGAGACAATGCATTTGGAAACAGTGTCTGCATCGCATTCTAAGAATTAAAAGTTAGGTTTAGTCTGTGTGTATTCAAGCATAACTGATACACGTATTTACCAATAAAAGATACGAATGATTTAAGAAAGAAAACCCAATTTTTACTGTCATGAATATTAAACATTTAAAGACAAATTAATCGAATGAATGTGGATTTGCAGAGGGTGTTTTAATTAAGTTATTTTAACCTATCATGTACTCACTATTTCAAACATTTATTTAAAGCTACTGCGATTTCGTTAGCAGTAGCTTTAAAAACTTGTAGTGCTAAAATCCGGAATTTGATTCCGCGCGGTGGTCGAAACACAAATAACCCATTTTGTAGATTTACACTCTTGCAAAAGTTGATATCTTGTAAACACGTAAAAAAAAGTAAAATGGATGTAATCGTAAGTTATGTCATATTTCAAAGCATATTTCTTATCCACCTACTGCATATGACTCTGAAAGAAAAAAAAAAGTATCATATAAAATACCTTCATTAAAAAAACAATGGTAATATAAAAATATTAAATTACACAATGTAACAACATTTTTACTTTTTCTTGTTCCTGGACTGAAAGTGTTATTTCCTAATTGCTTATACCTAAAGTAAATGGAAAAGACGTAGTTTTTCGAGATTTGCGACTGTGATGTAAATCACTTTCACCTATCAGCCCCCAAATATAGTCTCCAATCATATTTTCGTTATACGCTCCCAGGTCACAAAAGCAAAGGTCGAAGATAAAAATACATTTTCATTTTCATAAAGTCTGAATAAAACAACATATGAATCAAGTTTTACATGTATTTATACTAGTTATACAAGAATGAAAATGTGTAAATTTGCTCGTTTTTACATAAAAAATAGGTTAAGTTTTAAATTTCATTATCCAGGTCACAAAAGCAAAGTTTGAAGGGAATAATGGCCATTTTCTGTACTTTTACAACATATGCAATTAAGAAATAACACATACTATCCAGGAACAAAATTTGTGTTACATAGTGTTGTTGCAACAAATACTAGATTCAAAACAAGAAATAAAAGATTATTTGTAATAAACGAATAAAAATAAAAAAGGATAAAAAACTGATGAATTATTCTAATAGTTCGAACGAATTTTTTGTAACTTTCACGAAAGAAAATGAAGCAAAGTGGTGGAAAGAACTGACATAAAACCGCAAAAGAATAAACAAGAGAAGTAGGTATATGTGATCTGGTAAAACAACTTTGTTCAATAAACAAGAGAAGTAGGTATATGTGATCTGGTAAAACAACTTTGTTCAATAAACAAGAGCAGTAGGTATATGTGATCTGGTAAAACAACTTTGTTCAATAAACAAGAGAAGTAGGTATATGTGATCTGGTAAAACAACTTTGTTCAATAAACAAGAGAAGTAGGTATATGTGATCTGGTAAAACAACTTTGTTCAATAAACAAGAGCAGTAGGTATATGTGATCTGGTAAAACAACTTTGTTCAATAAACAAGAGAAGTAGGTATATGTGATCTGGTAAAACAACTTTGTTCAATAAACAGTAGAAGTAGGTATATGTGATCTGGTAAAACAACTATGTTCCTGTTTAGAACAGTGGGTATGTTGTTTTAGATTTAACATTTGTCAACAGGAACAAGTATAGGATTGTTATGTCTAAGGTTGAAAGCTCATAACATTGATTAACATCTGAGGCAATCTGAGGGTCGCGGGTTCGAATCTCTCTACCATGAAACATGCTTGCCCTTTCACGTGTGGAAGTATTATTACGTGACAGTTAATACCACTATTCGTTTTTATAAGAATAGCTGCTTTCCTGCTAAAGTAGGGACCGCTAGCGTATATAGTCCTTGTGTAGCTGTGCGCGAAATTGAAAACAAACAAACAAATATACAAATGTTTTATAACAAGTATAATTAATTATAAGTCAGCATTTTAAATGACAGTTTAAAACGAAGTTATTATAACATAAAACTGACAACAATAAAATGAAACAAATGTAAAGTAACATTTAAGAGTCATGATGCGCAATTTACGTTCTTATATATTACGCGCATATTACAACTTTGGACAGACACTGTCCACGTACAAAGTAAATATATTAACTGCAAGAGATACACTTATTTATCAAACATCACCAGTATTAAACTAGTTATTATAGAATAAACACCTAATAACCATGACACATATTTCTTACTAAATATGTACTGACAGTTTATGAACAGATGATAAATACGATAAAAGAAACTTACGGGCATGATTTACGATTTCGTTAATTATTAGTTATTGGCTAATACTTATTACTGATATGGAATGGAAGTGGTGGTTAGCGTTTGGGGCCGTTAATTGATTAACTCAAACTTGGGATATGTAGCACCGTTTCGAATTTTCAATTGTTGGTGTATAATAAAAGTGGCAGACATTTTCGGTTAAAACTATGTACGTAGCTGTACTACTGACAGATAAACAATTCTAAAATAGGAGCGGTTATGGCAAATTTTCTGGCTCATAACTCTGTCCGTGAGATAAAGCGGCATTTGTGGATAAAACGGTCACCTCTGTAAATCATCAGTTAGGTTAAATAACCCAGGGGTGGTCAGGAATTGTGTTGAACTTCTCTTCACCTCTTGTTTTACTTATATAGTAGTTGAAGTTTATATGTTGATTAAAACTTAAGGATCTTTCTCACGGTTTTTTTGATTTTTAATTTCCTTCCACGGGTTGTCGAATCAAGCGAGAGGAAAGGCCGAGAAGACTGGAAATGCTATTTTCCTATTAGAATGTGCTGCCATCTAAGTGAATTATATGTAACTTTTGTTCACGTGACCCGGATAGTTTTTCTCTTCGTCTGTTTTTGAAGGACTTTAATATAAGGTGAGTACTTCCCATTTTTGTTTGTTTTTTAATTTCGCACAAAGCTACTCGAGGACTATCTGTGCTAGCCGTCCCTAATTTAGCAGGGTAAGACTAGAGGGAAGGCAGCTAGTCATCACCACCCACCGCCAACTCTTGGGCTACTCTTTTACCAACGAATAGTGGGATTAACCGTCACATTATAACGCCCCCACGGCTGAAAGGGCGAGAATGTTTGGCGTAATGGGGATGCGAACCCGCGATCCTCAGATTACGAGTCGCACGCCTTAACACGCTTGGCCATGCTGGGCCAATTCCCATTTTTATGATTACAAGTTTGTTTTTTTTGTTTGTTGTTTAAATTTCGCGCAAAGCTACTCGAGGACTATCTGCGCTAGTCGTCCCTAATTTATCAGTGTAAGACTAGAGGGAAGGCAGCTCATCATCACCACCCAACGCCAATTCTGGGGCTACTCTTTTACCAACGAATAGTGGGATTGGCCGTTACATTATAACGTCCTCACGGCTGAAAGGGCGAGCATGTTTGGCGCGACGGGGATGCGAACCCGCGACCCTCGGATTAGAAGTCGAACGCCTTATGATTACAAAGTAATTATTTCAGGAAATGCCACTTTATGACTTCAAACAGTGAACAATTATAGAGAGCAGAATATAACATATAATAAACACTGTTAAACTTTGCTGATTTCTTTTATAACATGCGATTAACTTACGATTGAAGGCTTATATAAAGACTCCCTCCCACCCTTGAAGGGGGCAAATATTATTTTATAAAGTTCGATGTTTTAGTTTATTTCCATTAAAATATCTAAGTGAATTCAAAACTTGTGCTTGAATTTAAAACATCTTTAGAATTGTTAAAAAATAAAGTAATTGTTAGCAAACCCATGATTAACGATTGAAACTATTAATCCAAATTAATGAATTTCCAGAACTTTATTTATATGCTTTGTAACTATATATATTGTAACTACATATATTGTAACTATATATATTGTAACCACATATATTGTAACTACATATATTGTAACTATATATATTGTAACTACATATATTGTAACTATATATATTGACTCACAATCTGATTTGTTTACACCTTTCATTCTTGATCTATTGCGCCGTTTAAAACAAACACATGGTCTATGAGATACAACTATATTTTAGTATTTACGGTTAAGAGCATCTATAAAAATATGCAAACACTAACCGTTCGTACACTTTTCCAAGAATTACTAGTTTTTTTTTATTAAGAATAATAAGGTATGTATTAAAAAAGGACAGTCACGCACTTCCCTCCTTACAGTTGTTTTGAAATACTTCGTCTTCAATTATTTTTATATATTTTAGTAAGTTTGTTTGTTCTTTAATTTCGCGCAAAGCTGCACAAAGGGTATCTGCGCTAGCACTTTAGCAGTGAAAGATTAGAAGGAAGGTAGCTAATCATCGCCACCCATCGCCAATTCTTGGGCTACTCTTTTACCAACGAATAGTGGGATTGATCGTAACAGTATAACGCCCTCACGGCTGAAAGGACGAGCATGTTTTGGTGCGACGGGGATTCCAACCCGCGACTCTCAGATTACTATTCGAGCGCCTTAACCACTTGGCCATGCCAGGCCTTCTAGTAAGTAACAACTGAAATACGGCTGTTGTTTTGTCTTCAAAGCTATTCCTACAGTGAAAAAAACGTGCTTGTACTACTCTATTACCCTTTGTTATTAGACCGTACCACTTTGTCTTTTGAGATTTTACAAAAACTCACATATAATATTTACACATACATATGACATTATTGGCAGGTTTCCCATAAAAAACAACAACAAGAAACAAACCATGACAACATTGTTAAAGTAAGTAGCCTAGTACATCTGTGAGCGTTTAATAAAAACGTTCAGTGATGAAAGTGTTGTGTTTAGTGAAGTCCTCTAACACAAGCTATTTTATCATAACCGGATAGCTGAGAGACATAGAATTTTGTCTCCATTTTATTTCAGTATCCTTTATTGAAGAAATAGGTAGGTTCTATAAACTTTAGACAAACATTTTATTTAGTTAATTTATATATCCGATTTCAGGATTGATTCTTCCATAAAAAAGTAAAATATACAATTTTAACTTTAACAGCATGCACTTTTATTAGTTTCAAGATTTGGCAAGCTGTTTAATTTTTTTATATAATAATTATCAAATTATTTTGTAAGGTGTACTTTCTGTACATTTTTCCTCATTTATTAAGCAAGATATACTCTTCAAAAAAAGAAACGCAAAAGGCAAAATTTGAGACATATTGTTAACAAGTTTATTCCGGGTAGTTCTGTATGACATGTGTGAAACTTTGCACATTCACTGCTGAACATCCAAAGTCTGCAAAGGCGAAGTTCACGCTCACTAGTTGAAGTTTAACGTCACTCAACGTCAATAACGAGTATGCCCCCCGTGAGCATCAATAACTGCTTGGCATCTCCTGCCCATGGAAGCGATGAGATGACGAATCACATCCTGTGGAATGGCTGTCCACTCAGCCTGCAAAGCCGCTGCAAGCTGAGGTGGAGTCTGCGGTTGAGGTTGTCGTCGTCGCAGACGTCGGTCCAACTCGTCCCAAAGATGTTCGATGGGGTTTAAATCTGGTGATCTGGAGGGCCAGGGAAGAACGTTGTGGTGTCTCAAGAAGACAGTAGTGAGTCGGGTTGTGTGAGGACGGGCGTTGTCATGTTGAAAAACGTCGTTGACGTTCACCATGATGGGTTGCACATGGGGCCTATGAATCTCGTCGACGGTTGCGTACGGTCTGATCGGAAATCCTACGCAGCCCTGGTATAGTTGAGGCAGTAGACGTCGCAGTGGTGGTTCTATCCCGAAGGTGACCTAACCGGATGTAGCGATCTTGTGCTGGCGTGGTCACACGAGGTCTGCCAGATCGTGGACGGTCACGAGTTGATCCATGTTGTTGGTGACGATTCCATAGCCTTGTGATGGTACTTGGGTGGACATTCACAGCTCTGGCAACATCTGATCGAGATTCGCCTGCTTAATTATAATTATAACATGTTGCACTTGCAGAACATGCAGATCTCTCAAACAAATTTATTGGACACGAATGCGTTTTGGCGAAAAATCCGATGTTTTCCTCCGTTTTCAAAGTGCACAACTTTTATTGTTATTTTGGTTTGACATTAACCTTAACACGTGTAACATCACATACGCTGAGCTTGTAACGTTATTATATATTTCTCTTTAAAGTAACAAAAATATCCCTTTTGCGTTTCTTTTTTTGAAGAGTATATATGGAATAATTGTTAAGGACAGCGTACATAAAAGTTGATTCCTTTAAGCACTACAAGTACTCAGTTGCGTGTTTTTTCTATCTTAACAGTTATTAGAAGAAGAGAGACTGGACGGGTTTTTTTTATCAAGATCATTGACCATACTGACAAAGAATGGTTGTTCTTGGGCAAAGCTCTCCGATACCTGGAAAAGTACAGATAGACTTCAAAAACTCTCGAACTTCTCACGTTGTCGAACCAGGTTCATCGGTCAAACGGTATGTATCTGAGGAATCAAAAAGAGAACGTTTGGGTACGTATGGTCCATTCAGTTTTTTAAGGGATGTTATAGTGACAAAGAACTGAATGAATCAGATGGAACATAAAACAAGGCTTCGCACAGGACATTGAGTACTTTAACTGTGTCCGCGAGTTTGGAAGATTCGCTTCTATCTGTGGGCGTGGGGAAGCCTTCATAAACTAAATTTCAGTTCGTATGAGTTTATTCAAATTCACCAGTAATGATGTAAAATGTTTTATTTTTAGAGAATATTCATAAATCATTTGAAGAACAGTCTAGTGATTTTTGTAAAGAAGTTGTATACTCTCTACTCACTTTCAGCAAATAAAGGTCACGGAAATCCACGTGATCAAATAGTACAGCAGTCTAGTTTCCTTGAAATGGACTTATTTTATCTCAACCACAATGAAAAAGGTAAGAATGATCAGAAGGAGAATCATGATATAATTACTGCTTCCTCTTGAGTAGAAGGTAAATACAAAGAAAAAAATGAAGTAAACCATAAAGTTAACTATGAACTTAGTTCTTTTCACTGTGCTAATCGTGTGAAACACGCCCTGTTGCAAAAACTATATTGTTTTTCTCATTCAGAAACGCTTGAAAGTGACGAAGATTTAAAGAAAAAACCTCTCACTTGACGACACTGGAGAACTACTGGAAAATATTCCTAATCAAGTGAACAACTTTACTGCGGTCAGTGAAAAATACTCCTCACAGGTTTATGATTTAGAAAAGGTTTCGCCACTGAATGTCCCTTTGCGTAATGTGGTAAAGGAATCGCCTGATTTTGAAATAGATGAAGATTCTACAATGAAGTTTGACGTGGAAATGGGTTTCTATGAGATTCACAAAAGCTCTACTTTGACTTTCTTTACAGTTATCCTGTCTACGTGATAAGAAAAATATCTTTTGCCAACGTATCAATGTGTAGCAGTCTTACTCAAGGAAATAACCAGGATTTTTTTTATCATGTTTCCCGAAATATTTAAAGTTTCATTACGGAGTTCAAAGGATTTCTTCATTTAAGAGCCGTTTTGTAAATATTCCTTTTGAAGAATACAAAATGCCTTGCTCACTTCATCAGGAAGAAGCAGAAGAATTTTGGGTGCCCAACGATTATCTCGAAGTTAATGTTGAGGACATATTTTCGTCTTTAAACAACTGGACAAAATGTAATCGGAACAAGGAGCCTTTAGAAGCAATGAGCTTCACACTTCTCTATTATCCAACAATTTTGAGTATAGAAATAAAATTTCGGATCCAGAGTACAGTAACAACCTATTCTTTCAGACAACAATAATTTGAAAGAGAAAACAGAATATGCATCTCAACGCCATTTACGATTACAAGCAATTGGCAGAAACAAAGAAAACACAATAGAGATTAAAAGAGAAAATGTTTCAGGTATATTTCAATATGAAACGAGTGAAATTTTACAAGAAATTATATGGCAAAAAATTATGAATGACAGAAATCACATTGGTACTTCGAAATATAAAGCACTAGGCAATGGAAATGAAGAATACAATAAAAACTATCTGCTTACGAAGACATTTTAGCTGCTCGATGATTCTGACGGTAATCCAAAGATGTTTTATGTAATGTAAAAGGAATTGTAAAAGTTGTAAAAGCACAGGTGAAAAAAAAATCAAAGACAAGTGATTAAAAAGTAGAAGCAGACATGCAAATATATGGTTCTATAGAAATGGGGAGGAAAAAAAAGAGTGATATAACTGTTGATGGATATGAATTGTAAAACCTTCTGATGGCAGCTGGCATGAACAACTCCAGTTTCTTTACATACTGTGATCTTGGGACGTCTCTGAACGAGTAGGAAAAATTATATACATAGAATAATAAAGACTTCTATAAACTGAAATATAAGGACCACGTTCAAGTCGTAGGTTATCAGGTAATTCCTTTTCCTTTTACAAATAAACTACATAACAAATTGAAAGCAAATTTGACGAGAGTTTGTGAAGAAACTATAAAAAATTGTAAGACCTGCTTTTTAAGTCCACAAGAAGAAGTTTTAAGAAAGGATACCGAAACTCAAAATCTTTTAAGCGAAGAATCTGTTGACATATTCAATGATAATCCAACAACTGATTCATTGCGTGATGTAAACGTTATCTTACTAACTGAGAAGAGACCATTATCGAACGAAGCAAATAAAGTTGAGCCTAAAGGAGCCGAAATCATGACCAGAAAAATAACCAAGGATGCCGGAAACGAAATGACCACAAATAAAAGAGCAAATAATAAGTATCAGGAACACAGACACTTCTAGCTTTAAAATATATCTTCATAGTAATGTAAACTCCAAAATAAAATAAAACAACTTTGATGCTTCAAAAGAAAATCCAGGGACGAGAGACGAGTACAAAGAAAAGAGAAGAGTGTGCTGATGGGATGCAGTGACTACTAAAACTGGAGCATATGTGAATGAAGGAAGTCCAAACCTAAGAAAAAAGAGATAAAGTGCAAAATCAACACAATTTCTATGATCACCCAAAAGATGTCTAGATCAATATCATCTGAAGCAGATCCGGAAGATACACAGCACTTAGTTGGGAAATAATTCGCTAGAGAGGGTCATTTTACAAACGTTCCAAATAAAAGATATGTATGGTAATTGCGTTATTAGTTTTAACTGAATACCATCACGCAACAATGTTCAATATATTTAAATATTACTTTTATAAATACATTTTATTCATTATTTTAATGTGTAAAATATTGTAAATGATACAAACTCAAAGCTAAGTCATATATACTCAATTTTTAATAATGTTGTCAATATATCTAAACAGTGTGTTTTGATTTAGGACTACTACTATTGGACATAATAACAAAACTTCCAATAGAATGTCTAATATTGTCTATGATCAACTGCGGACATCAGTATTCAACTCTGGACAAGAGACAGAAGTGAATCAAGAAAGTAAAACTAACCATAAGGGTGAGCTGTTCTTAAAAATCCTTCGTATTTGTAAGCTAAACATGTGCAAATATCGATAAGTACTGTGGTATTATAGGCTACTCAGGACACGCTAAATGACATTATATCCAATTTAAAATATTTATGTGAAGTTGAAATTTGTGTAGTATGTTAAAGTTTCATAATTATAAATTTTGTTGTAAACTTGGCAAATTATTTAGTTTCGTCATATGGTAAGTAAATTGGGGAAATTTATATTATTCTGGTAACTAAATAAAACACATCTCTCGTACGTGAGAGACAAAGTCATACAATATCTTAGTCATTAGATGATAAACCCTGATTTTCTCGAATTTCTAAAACGTAACGTGATTTACATTACAATAGCGAAAAGAAACCGATTTTTTATACTAAGTTAATGCAAAAGTCGGTATCATGAAGCTTAGAAATCTCAAAATTATTTCGTATTAAAGCATGGTTTAAATATTATTTGAAAGTGTGAACATATCTAAATTAATTTTTAATCCCATGTTATTTGCATTAGTGCAACCATCTAGTGTCACGTCTTCTACTTCCATTGAATTTTAATACCATTTCAAACAGTTTAATGAGAAATAAATATAGCTACATAAGTAAATAGGGTTTCTCTCAAAATTTGTCATTGTTTCGATTTTCGCAAACTGGCAGTTTCTGACCTTTTCATGACTTAAAAAATTTAATAACAAAGCTACTGACAAACTCGTAATACGACCTAAAGGAAAGCTCGTATCATTACATAATGACAACTTCGTAACATTACAAATGACAAATTCGCAATATTACCTAAAGGAAAGATAGTATCGTTACTTAATGACAAGCTTGTAACATTACATAATGACAAGTTTGTAATATCACATAATGAAAACTTCGTAACATTACTTAATGACAAATTTGCAATATTATCTAAGGGAAAGATAGTATTGTTAATTAATGACAAGCTTGTAACATTACCTAATGACAAGTTTGTAATATCACATAATGAAAACTTCGTAACATTACTTAATGACAAATTTGCAATATTACCTAAAGGAAAGATAGTATTGTTACTTGATGACAAGCTTGTAACATTACATAATGACAAGTTTGTAATATCACATAATGAAAACTTCGTAACATTACTTAATGACAAATTTGCAATATTATCTAAGGGAAAGATAGTATTGTTAATTAATGACAAGCTTGTAACATTACCTAATGACAAGTTTGTAATATCACATAATGAAAACTTCGTAACATTACTTAATGACAAATTTGCAATATTACCTAAAGGAAAGATAGTATTGTTAATTAATGACAAGCTTGTAACATTACCTAATGACAAGTTTGTAATATCACATAATGAAAACTTCGTAACATTACTTAATGACAAATTTGCAATATTATCTAAGGGAAAGATAGTATTGTTAATTAATGACAAGCTTGTAACATTACCTAATGACAAGTTTGTAATATCACATAATGAAAACTTCGTAACATTACTTAATGACAAATTTGCAATATTACCTAAAGGAAAGATAGTATTGTTAATTAATGACAAGCTTGTAACATTACCTAATGACAAGTTTGTAATATCACATAATGAAAACTTCGTAACATTACTTAATGACAAATTTGCAATATTACCTAAAGGAAAGATAGTATTGTTAATTAATGACAAGCTTGTAACATTACCTAATGACAAGTTTGTAATATCACATAATGAAAACTTCGTAACATTACTTAATGACAAATTTGCAATATTACCTAAAGGAAAGATAGTATTGTTACTTGATGACAAGCTTGTAACATTACCTAATGACAAGTTTGTAATATCACATAATGAAAACTTCGTAACATTACTTAATGACAAATTTGCAATATTACCTAAAGGAAAGATAGTATTGTTAATTAATGACAAGCTTGTAACATTACCTAATGACAAGTTTGTAATATCACATAATGAAAACTTCGTAACATTACTTAATGACAAATTTGCAATATTACCTAAAGGAAAGATAGTATTGTTAATTAATGACAAGCTTGTAACATTACCTAATGACAAGTTTGTAATATCACATAATGAAAACTTCGTAACATTACTTAATGACAAATTTGCAATATTACCTAAAGGAAAGATAGTATTGTTACTTGATGACAAGCTTGTAACATTACATAATGACAAGTTTGAAACATTACTTAATGACAAGTTTGTAACATTACTTAATGACAAGTTTGAAACATTACTTAATGACAAGCTCGTAACGCTATTTGAGAGTATGAGCACTACATGAACACTTTCTTCAATGTTAGAGTTTTGGAGAAGTTAGGTACAAATTAATTTTTTCGTGAATATCATTGTTGTTTGGGAAAGAAGAGTATTAGTTGTGTTTAAATATCGTGTATATTTATATTTCAATACTGTAGTTTCGCTATCCAGAAAGTCTGCAGCGCCAAATAATTCAACATTAAAAATCAGTGTGAAATCATCTAGAGACGTGACGCCGCCTACTTTAGGTAACCAGTAAATATTGAACTCTTTGAATATTTTACGTATTGTACTGAAAGGTTGTTTGTTTTGCTTTTGTTTATTGGGGGGATTAAATATTTCAACACCATTGGAAATGAAATTAATCTTAACAAGTATCAATTAACGTTTGCCGTTTGATCTCGGACAAACATGTGTTTATATTTCTTAACAATATTGATATTGCATGACTGGAAATGTCATTCCACGTTCTCCGTATTTGAGCTTAATACACGTAACAATAAAAAATTAGCAATAAGGAATCAATTATATACCATTATAATTGAAATATGCCAATAGAAACCAAAAACTTCAATCGTTAGAAAGTTGTGTAAGAAGGACTGTATCTGCTATTAGACATGAATTTTAGTCTTGAAATTACAGTAATGTTTTGTGTAGATGTACTTAAAATTTTTTAACGGATGTCACAAAAATATGTTTGAATACGCAAATCTACAAGTCAAATGTTAATCTCAACCTATATGATCGCGGTGGGAAAATATGTAACAGAACTAAAAGTTGTCGTTTCTTAGTATTTCCTAAATATTGAGATGCTACAGAAATATGACAAATTTGAAAAAGGATATGTAACAAGTCTTTTAAACTAAAAATATTTATACAATTATATCATGAAATTATTAAGATCGAGGAGTTAAGATTTACAAAATTGTAATATTCATTATGCTTAATGGCATTAGGAAACACGAGGATATGAATCAATTCAAGGTGCCAGAACTACCCACAAAGAGACTTTAAACAGCAGTACATCCCAGCCTCGATAAGCAAAGTGAGAATGTATAAATCCAAAAGCCAGTGGAAAAATTAGTTTACATCTTGAAAAAACAGTGCTCAACACAGTCGAGTTGCTTCCATAGTATATCCACATGTATATTCAGAAACTGGAAAAGGAAACATATATTTATGCTTTTCCATAGGAAGACGTACTGATGAAGCCTGTAGCTTTCTCTGCAATCGAACTGTTAAAAATGGCCCCACAGAACAGCCGTCCTTGTGCAATAGATGGATTACGTAAAGCTAACAGAGAGAAGTGGTGTGTTTTGGTTATGTCAACTTTACGAGGTAACCATTTGCAGTGTAAGTTACACTGCAGGGATACTGTTAAAATGAAAGGCTGTCTTCAGATAGAGCGTAACCAATTATGGCGAAGCCCCAAAAGCTCTTTAATATGACGCACGCAGCTTTCAGTACATCTTGTCACTAAAACTTAGAAGTATTTGTAAAAATAATATATATATGTGTGTAGATGTAGGAAAAATCAGCCCATACTTTAGTTCCATATCACTTTTATCCTTAAAAACAAGACATAAATAGTGATTTGGTGGAGGTTTTGTAGGATTTATAGTTACATGTTTGTGGTAATTTACTTTAAAAGGTTTTTAATAAAAGCCGAACTTTTGTTGAATCCATCTTAGTTATAAACTGGATATTTTCCTTGAGATTGCTTAGTTTTTCATTGGTAGCTAACAGTAAAAAGTTTTACAGAATGTTTTTTTTATGTGAAAATGGAGAATTTACCATAGCTGGAATAAAGTTGAAACTCTGATATTCAATCATTTTCAGGCTCTATTAAGAGAAGTAACCAATCTTCTAAACTTATCAAATCACCATCAAGTACTGCAGCGTCATCACCGATTTCGCTAAATGTTGTCGCACAAAACAAAGGTTAGTTGTTGCTAGTAATAGTTATTAATTAGCGTACAAACATGACGTCATGCCTAACCTTATATGTATCAGTTTCACATTTTGGAAAACATGAAACAGTTAGAATACAAGCTATGCTTCATACAAATTTATTCGTGTTTTCCATTTTTGACAACAGGTAGCTGTTAGTTAATTACCTGTTCAGTTTTGTAACAATGCTAACAAACATTAGATGTACATATATAACATGACTCCTGCCACTGGGTTAAAATGCTTACATTTAAGTTCAAACATTGAGAACAACTGACTGCCCCAAATGTTGGTTCTCTGGGCATATTGTAGAAGTGATGATCAAATTCCTCTATTCGCTTGAAGAAGAGTATTCCAAGACTTTGTGATGGGTGGTGTTAATCAGGGATCACTTCAAAATTAGGGACGACTAGCTTGGATAGTTCTCATGTAGCTTTGCACGAAATTACAAAAAGAAAACAAAAATTTCAAATACAGTTTTCTGTTTCATTTCAAAGTATATAAAGTATGTATTACAGACATGTAGTATCACTGAGTTTAAAATGTAGTTGATTTACTACTACCAGACAACATTACAACAAATTCTGTAGTAACCTCATAGATCAGTTAGTTTATTTGACAGAGTTAAAGACACAGTCTATATAGATAAAACTTTCATTTATATGAAAGCTGGATTCGTCATCGTAGTGTTCAACACATCAAAGTAATCTAAATGAGTAACTGTATCACCCTCACCTGTTAGGTTTTTGGGTATTCGCGTATTCGTTTATATGGATCTGTGGTCATTTTATGGTTAATCCAATACAGCCTTATGGGCAATAAAAAGTACACGGATTGACATATCACATTTACAGTTTCCAATATAAATATTTTAATTTCATATCACACGCTTGTTTAACCTGTTCAGTGCCGTAGTAAACGAGTTAACTCGTCCAAGCCGATTGGTAACACAGTGCCACAGATGAGTTAATTCGTTATCAATAATACCTAACTTCAACGCTAGATGTCAGCAACATACATGTATTTGACCTACTTACAAATTTTTTCACTTTCAATCCAAAATGGCGTCACGAAAAAGTTACAAAATGAAGAAACATTAGAGTTGTATTGTAGCAGCTGAAATACTTGGCACTCAACAGGTTAATTACATTACAAGAGCGTGTGAGAATATACACTAATAAGAAAGGCCCGGCATTTAATATGGTGTTCAGTAATAGAAAGGTTTGACTAAACATCTATTGTTCATTTTTCAGATAACATTGAGCGCATAGTTATACAAACTTTTGTTTATCGTTAATAACGTAATTAAACCAAATGTTTATTAACTTTAAGCAAAATTCGTGAGTTTTAAAGACGTGTGTTTTGGAAACCACGCGTAATTTTCACGTGGTTATATGGTTTCTTCTAAAGGGATATTAGTGTCAAAAGAGTTTACATAAAAACTATTACAATTCACTTATCGAAACTGAAATTTTGAATATAAATAAAATTCAAGAGAAATATTAAAGCTACACTATGAATTCCAGGACCATTTCCTGATATTCCAATCTATGAATATATTTTGTAAATGTAAAAAATCTTAAAATTTTAATTTGCGAGATATACTAATCATTTACCCACGCACGTTACTTTTTGTTTTCTTTCACCCAACTTACATCTCTGACTTCTTGTAATATTTGGTTTTGATACCTGCAGTAGTTAAGGTTCAGGTATTCCATTGTGTAACTACATGCATAACGACAAACAAAGTAACAAAAATGCACTAAAATAAAGTCAACACATAATTACAGTTTTAGAGTGTTTTGTAAAGGTAATTAATTAATGCCGTTTTATTTTATCCAATCAAGCTGATCTATAATTTTGTATTGTTCATTAAAGTGATTTTGTAAATTTCAGAATGTCTGTATCATTAAATTGTTGATGTTGCTGTCTTCGGTAAATGTTGCTCAGCGATACGTCTGAGATGATTATGACACTAAAAATCAGGTGTCTACATACCCTTATCTAGGGTAAGAAAAGCACAGATCGCTTATTGCGGAGTTTCGTGCGAAACAACAGAGTGTGTGTGTTCTCTAAGAGCAAAGCCACATCGGCTATCCGCTGAGACCACCGAAACAATAAAGTAAAGGAGAAAAATAATCCCTACTGATGGACGTATTACATATTTGCGTGAAAATTATTTTTTTAAATTTTATAGCTGTATTTACAATTAATCGTATTTAGACTATTAAAATTAGAGTTAGAGTAAACACAAACCTTAATATTTTAGATCATACATCGAATTTTTAGTTATTTACAACCATGTAATTAATTATAAATGTTTATATAATAGATTATTCATAAAGTTATTATTTACTTTTCTATTATTTTTAACTGCACTAAAGTAGGCTTACCTTAACTTCCTAGTATTAACGATCAAATAATTCCTCTTCTCTTCAGACAAACAGAATTAATTCCTTGCTGAAGTTTTAAGACTACATAAATTATCGATTTTAAATAACAATACCAAACCGCAGTTTTACAAATCTTAAAATTCGTCAAATAATACAAATTTCAGGGGCAGATCAGAAGTTTGGAACTCTGAAAAATATTAGGTTTGTCCAGAATAAACCAGATATTTCTAATCTCAGACGGAATCAGGTTAAATAGACAAACCAGTTGCTATTGAAACCTATAAGTTCGTGAGCTAACCGGACGAAAAGTTTGTTTTAAAACTTGATTATTTCACAGGCTAACCAGATAAATGAGTTGTGTCGAAGCCAGGCAGGACTTGGTTTAATAAATCAGACGAGCAGTTTTCTGGTTTATAAAGCAATTACAAGCATTACGCAAATATATCATGCTTAGCCACAAACAATTTGTTTGTTTTTGAATTTCGCGCAAAGCTACACGATTACATTAGAGCTATCTGCGCTAGCCGTCCTTAATTTAACAGAGTTGGCGGTGGATGGTGATGACTAGCTGCCTTCTCTCTAGTCTTACGCTGATAAATTAGGAAAGGCTAGCGTACATAGCCCTCGTGTAGCTTTGTGCGAAATTCAAAACAAACCAAACCTTTCATGTTCAAAGTGACGGATATAGTTACAAAAAAAAAACATTTTAATAAAAAACATTTGCATTGAAACTTCTAGTATGTTTTGATATCATGAACAAGGGGATTAAATTAGCTAATGATTATAAACCAAATGTTCACATGTTTGTAGTCAGATCTGAATATTAACTGTTGTATTGAGTATTTCAAGTCCTCCAGTGTATTTTCTATACACTTTTGTGTCTTTAGTCTGCTTAAATGCGATCTTAAAACCTGATTTACGCGTACAATGAAGGAGTTGCAGAAAGTTACCAAGTTACTTAACTTAAAGTTGATCTCGTTGTGGTAATTAGTATAAACTAGTTACAACAGAGAATGTAGGTGTCTCTAGTTACAGTCACCAAAATCAAAAGACGTAATAAATGGGCCTAAAATATAACAATATTAATTATTCTATTAAACAGTATAATAGAAACAAAAAGTAAATACTACTTTGAAATGTTCTGTACTTGTATTGGAAACGGGTTTATCTTTTTTTTTTTTTTGCGTTCACGCTGTATACTTGTGTGTTTTCAAACGTTTAAAAGGCTTCGACCATCATAACACCGAGGGCCCCTCACCCACCCCTACACGGGCCACTAATTGCTGCGTTAACCAGTGAATGTTTAAAAGAAAGTCGTTGTTAAACCTATTAAATGAGGTATTTTTTGTAATGTAACATCAGTCTTCACTATCAGTCAACAGTCTTTGATAGCATTTTGTGTAATTACAGAGTTAACTCTCAAGATTCGCAGTTTTTAAAGGTATATGAGATAACTCTTGCGTTGGAGAAAAATAAAGCAAAACGTTGTTGGTGTAGCATAGGATGCATTTTTATTTTTATTGATCTTGTAGTGGGACTCGTGGAATAAACTTATTGTAATCCCAATATTCTTTAAAATTGTACATTTTTACTTTACCATGCTTTACAGTCACATTATTCTTTAATGTAAAATAATATTCTATGGAAAATGCTTCACAGATAAATCAAGGTGTCCCAAACTTCTGCATGCAGATAACCAACCCTATAAGCTGACAGTCTGAGTGGATTCAGTATTTGGGTATTTTTTCTACTGCGTGAACAGCACGATGTTTAGTCCTAGCTTTGTTATAATATTGTCAGTATGAGTAAGATCCATGATGCCCTGTTACCTTGGCAAAATTATTAACTACGACACAAAATATACAGAGGTTCTGTAGTATAGTACAAACAGAAATCTTCAAATCTGATTATAAGGCTTGGCATTGCCAGGTGGTTAAGGCATTCAACTCATAATCCAAGGGTCAAAGGTTCGAATCCCCGCCGCAACAAATATGCTCGGCTTTTCAGCCGTGAGGACGCTATGATGTGACTGTCAATTCCATTATTCGTTGATAAAAAAGTAGCCCAAGAGTTTGCAGTAGGTGGTGATGACTAGCTGCCTTCCCTCTAGTCTTACACTGCTAAATTAGGGACGGCTAGCGCAGATAGCCCTGGAGTAGCTTTGCGCGAAATTCAAACCGAGTCTGATTATAAACAATAATATTTCTACAGAGATACCATTACGAGTTTTAAAGTAAAAGTTTACCTCTCTTCCAAAAATATTCTATCTTAAACTGAACCAGTATTTAGTTAATTCCGACTCGAGAGTCAACTTTGAACAGCAGATAATAATAATGAGAAAGTCAAACCTTGTCCTTGAACCAAGTAGCTCTAAATAATTTTTTAAATAATAATTCTTACGATCAAAGGTAGGAGAAAAAATGTAGCAAATGAAAAAGTAAGAAAACTGGAAGCTACAAGGCGATAAACCATAACGAACTTAACAAGTACGATCCCATTTGATAACGTAGACCAGTTTCTCCAACACTGGATTGTGAGCAGGTTTTCGGAGGATTCATGAGCTGTTTTAGTTCAGTCAATATTTTTTAGACCTCAGAGTACAGGTGTTACCCTCGTTGTGGACAATAATGAACTTTTTTTTTATTATTATTATTCTATAGATACTGAATTGGTCGCAATGATCAAAGCCTGGTAGGGGCTCGTCTGGCGAATCCGGTTGCGAAACACTGACGTAGAAATTACGTATCCACAAATAATTGACTCCATTAACTAATAAAGTAGACAACGATGAGTTCACGGCTTTCATTATCTAAAGCACTGGACACATCATTGTGATTTAAAAATAAAAGCGTAACATACTATTCAAGATCAAAGAAGTATAATAAAGACATGATATTATGTTTATAGTAATCTCACACAATCCAAGAAGTCGCGAACATTACAAATTAATTTCCTGGTTGGACAGCGGTAAGTCTTTATATCTACAACGCTAAAATTAGGGGCTCGATTCCCCACGGAATCGACACAGTAGATAGCCCGATGTGGCTTTGCAATAAGAAAAACACACACACTTCAGAATGGACAAAGATCGTTTCAGTTGCGTGGAGCTGCATGTGCTCCTTCGAACGAGACTTTCAGTTTAATCGTCATATCTCAAATATGGTTTTACCTGAGCCATGAAGATACCGATATATACAACAAAATAAATGTTCTAGAACATAGGATTCAATGAATACGAAGATCATATGTGTGAACATTTAAACAACATTGTTAACTGAAATAAAATAACAAGAGTATAAGACTATTTTAGAATCATTCTCTAATATCCTTGGTTCACCTGAAAAAAAATGAAAAAGATATTTTGAATGTCTTTTAAGATATTGGCAGATGGCCACCAAGCACGTGTGAAGAATAAAACGCTTAATTTCTATTCAAATCAGGTATTAGTGTTTGTTTGTTTGTTTTTGAATTTCGCACAAAGCTACACAAGGACTATCTGTTCTAGCCGTCCCTAATTTATCAGTGAAAGACTAGAGGGAAAGCAGCTATCATCACCACCTACCGCCAACCTAATGTTTTACCAATGAATAGCTCCATGCTGTATTTGATGAATCACTTCATTACTAAGACCTGGTCGGGTGGTTAGGGCACTTGATACGCCATCTGCAGGTCGCAAGCTCGAATCTCCTTTCCATAAAACATGCTCACCCTTTTAGGCGTGGGAGCGTTATAATTTGTTGATAAGGAGAATCGAACTTGTGATCCTCAGATTGTGTATCGAGCGCCATTAGCACTTGGTCAATTCTTAGTAATGAAGTGATTCGTCAAATACAGCATAGAACTGAACATAATTAAAATATTTTAGGGAAACAGCAACATAAAGAATCAAACCATTAATTAATAAGGTATAAATCCCTAAGCTGCGATAAAAAAAACCAGAAACTGTGAAAACTCGGGATATAAGAACATTTACTGAGAATTCTCATATTAATACCTTCTTCAGATTTACCTATGTCTCAGTTTTTTGAAACAGAAGGATATGGATAAAGCTAGAGTAATGATTGTTATCTGTTATAAATTAAGTCAGGAAAAGAAATAGAAACTACTACACCACCAGCAAGTAGATTTAATCTCCATAGGACTAAAAACCTATTCTTATGCCAATAGTCTTACCTTTCTATAGCTAGAAAAGTAGGCACTAAAATGGCTACTTTAGAGAGAAGAAAATCGTGTTATTTATTTCCATCATTAAGATGACTATAGTTTTATTGGTCACTGATCCAAACAGAATGACAAATTTTTCTGTTAGGAAAGGTTGGTGGCGTCCCCTCTCAGTGGCACAGCGGCATGTCTACGAATGTACAACGCTAGAATCGGGGTTTCGATACCTGAGGTGGGCAAAGCATAGATAGCCCATTGTGCAGGTTTGTGTTTAACTAACAAACAACAACAACAAAAGCTCAAAGTGACAGTCCTTATTTCTCTAATTTTATAGTTCATTTTACTTATCATTTTCCATTTTTATATAGTTTAAATTCAACAATAAATACGCAAAGAACGACGTTGTTGTTTATTATAAAGTACGAAGATGTAAAGTTGACTGCCTGTCTGTACTCTGCTCAATTCTGGTATTGAATCCCGATTTTTCGCATTATAAGCTGTCAGACTCCCTACTGAATAACTGAGGGACGTTTTATTATTTGATATATGAATGATACGTTTTACAGTAATTAAAAATATAAATTTATTCAAGTACAAGATGAAATTGGGTTGTCTACATTCAGTCAACATAATTTTTATTTACAGCTAACTAAAAAATGTTGGATTCAGTGTTTTTGTTGCTATTGGGTCTATAATTTGAATTTGTTGTTAAACATGGTATTTATTTCTTATATATATGTCAAATGTTACATTATTACAAGATTAAGCGTTTAGAAATACAGAAAAAAAGCGTTTCGTTTTGTACAACAGATTTGATGTTTATTCATTAGATTTCACATTGTATCAGACTATTTTTTTCATCTAACAAATACACGAAAAAACTGCCATATATTAGTATATTTGATCACACCGTGGCGTGTTGAAATACTCTGATGAGGGTCCAAACCCATACCTAGTGGGAACATGTTGCAACAGATCATTACCTATCCAAGCCTTTCTCCCATCGTAGTGGGTGGGCATTACTTCTTATGATACCTGGTTTGAATATTCGTATGATATATTTGCTTACGTAGAACTACCCCACTAACTAGTAGGAGGTTATGTAGGAAGAGATGTTATACACATTCATGTTTACTACGATTGTGATTTTCCTTAAGAGACACTGTGTAGACTTGTATTTGCTTGAAGAAAAACCCTCCGTGTACTTAGCTGATACACGAAACAATACGTTTCTGAAGTTTCTAGAACATTAAGCTTGCATCCTGAAGACAGAGTTATTTAAAGATTATATTGTGAAGTGATTTAGAACAAGCGATGTTACTTTTATGGTTCAATCATACGCTATTTTTTGATTTAAGACACTAGATTGTTATTCTTATTTGATTTTTAGCCTGAAAATAACCAAATATTTCTCACGCTACCAGTTATTGAAGGGCAAAAGATGTGGTCTATTTTGTGAACTAAGTTTTCTAGTAGTGATGTGAACTATTTCGCGAGCTGCTGTATTTTTACAGACGTTTTCTATAATGTTCTGGAAAATTACAAATCGCGGTTAAAGTATGTTACGACGGTATAGCAGTTTCTGACATTATTCAGAATTTAAAATAGCTTAAAGACACTGTTTAAGAATATGAATTATTTTCTCTTAAAAATAAAGTGTGGTATAATTATTTTTTGTCAAAATTAAACTTAAATTTTACTGCTTACGAACAGACGAAATATCATTTTTAGTTGATCTTCGACTTATCAAATATTTTACGGTTTTTACGGGATGATAAATGTTATGAAGATACTGGTATTTCCGTAAAGCAAATTACGACGTTTGAAAGGTTTTTTACGGCTAAAACGTTTCAGTTTCGACATGAAAAAGTCCAAGTTCTATTTTGTGATAGAAAGATGGATTCAGTTCTTTGGTGCCGATTGCTTTTGTCTGTTGACAGCTGTAAATGTTTTGTTATCAGTTATCCTATTGGGTTTGTTCATCAGAAGATTATTTGATGATTCAGAGACACCATTAACGAAAAGAAGACAGACAGAAGAACACAAGAAGAGCCAGAAAACAAAGATCCAAGAAACCCATCGACTTGGAGTCCTGTCTGAGAGACGCCCTAAAGAATCGATGTTTCTGACAATGCAACTTAAGCGCGCATGTTTAGGATTCGAGGCATTTAGTATTGTCATCAAATACTTGACAGATGAAGTAAGTTTTATGTGTTATTAATTTATGATTAATTAACTTCTATAGAAGTTAGCTGTTATCCATCAGCACATATTCACACATACTTAAAAGATAAGTTTCGAGTATCGTTATGTGTTCGTAACAGTTGTGTTTATATTCATAAGTAAATCTTCCTCTCATGTGTGTGTAGTGATTTAACAGTAGTATAATAAGATATTTTAAAATATTAAAGAAATAAAATGAAATATAAAAAAACCAACTGAAAACCTGTCAACACTGTAGAAGAGACTAATTATGAACGCCACTGTTGCTCGTTTGCTCAAATCCTACAATACAGTAAGATGCTATGACAAATAAAAACATTATAAACATAAGAATTGTTATAGTTTAAGGTTTTTTGTTTTATAATTAGTTCATCATTTCTTAAAAGAAACTTTGAAATTAACTCTTATCGTCACTGCTGTAGATTTACAAAAAACAGAAAGAAGTGACGAAACAAATATCTTGAGTGGTTGGGGCTCAAACGGGCATTGGAGTGATAGGTTACTAAGGGTGTGCTTAAAATATCTGTGTTTAACCTCGAATACACCCGTTTTTATTATTAAACCATGGCTAATAAAGTTATTTTATTTGCCCTTGCTATTTTCTCGTGAATATTTGTTCAGAGAAAACATGTTAATAGGTTTGGTATGTTTTTGTTTTGTTTCGGCCCCTCTTCTTTGATTTACATCGGTTTCTTTGTCTGTAATAAATGATCCTAAACCTCAAAAAATGTTCCGTTGTTTTATTTTTCACACCAGAATCTTTATGAGTATAATTAATTCCCATCTTGCATACAGCAGTATCTTACTAAAAATAGTAAATAATTAAGTGATACTGATACTTTTTTCTGTCCATTAAAATTCTGGAAAGTATCCCATGATGAGGAAAAACTTTCAAGTATCATTTACCTAACTTGACAGTATTTCATTTTTTTTAAACTCTGATATTCTTGCTATTTTTCTGTGTGACACTATTAGGGTGACACTGGTCGACTTTAAACTAGTTTCTATGTGTCTTTAAGTTACATAATATAATTTATTTAATGTATAGTTAATTTTAGTAATTCACATTTAAGATATATATATTCATTTATGAAGACTGTTTCATATAGTTAACTTATTTTATAGATTTAGGACTACAAGACAGTATTAAATCTGGTCGGAATTCATAATGCATTTATATGTAGATCTATAACCTACTACAACGGTTGAGTATGTTACGTTAAAACGATGTTAGAGTCTCGTCACGTTGTTATAATCCGTGTTGTCCTTGCGGTCGTATTCTTTCCAAAAACTATGCATCTTTGCAAGTAGTTGTGCGATGTAGTTTCCGTTGTAAAAGGTTCTGTTATAAGACTGTCATGCTCAAAGGACACTATTACTTTTCGAAATGTGTTTAGTGTACAAGGACAACAGTTCACAACACCTGTTTCTACAGTTTGATTGCACAGAAGCCCATGGAATAACGGTAGTATTTATTTCATTATTGAGTTGCTTCAGGAATGTGACGTCTGAACGTCTGTTGTGGAAGTAGTTTCCGTACAATTTAGTGTTTCAGCTATTGTTGAAACAGGTAAAGTGATTTTACCAGTAACATTTGTGCTTTAGATTCCCACCTGTTACAAGACTCTGGAATCTACTTATCACAACTGGATTACAACTATTTACAGGTCTAATTCTGAATAGTCTTGGTTCTTCAAGTTGATCCATATTTTTTCTTTTCAATTACACTGAGTACAAGGGATATCCCCATCTCGAAAATTTTAACTATCCTATCTGAGAATATTTTTATGATTTGAGAGCTTGGACATTCTGCGTTAGAAAGGATTGTTATACTCTTCCAAGCGCGTAACTTTGTGCAAAATTCAAAACAAACCAAGAAAAACACCCTTCCAAAAAAAACGACAGCTTTTCTGTATTATCACAATAACTTAGACAAAAAAATCAATGTAAAAATACAGTTCTGATCCCTGTCATTTTACCACAATATTATATTGGCCTTGTTTCTCACGTGACTTGCTGAATTGCGTATTAAAAAGTTACTTTAATATAACGTGTTCTACCTTCTGTATGAGACTGTTTATTGGAAAGATGGTCAGCGACATTGGTATTAATTGTTCTATCTGTACTCTTTAAGGGCTTGTTTCTTCGCGGTGGACGAAGTAGATAACCCATCTGGCTTTGCTATAAGAAAACACACTGTACTCTTTAAATAATAATTTAGTCTTAGATTTGTTAGTTTATTAGAATAAAATTGTTTTTTATTCATTAACACACAACACGTTGATGTATAGTTTAATTCAGTTTCACAATACGGACGATACCACCCATTTTGGACATTGTTAAAATTTAGTGGGGTAGGCAGTAAACTTTGAGGGGGCAGACAGAAAAGTTTTGACGGTTTCAAAATTATATTTGTTATTATAATTAAACTATAATAACTAACTTATTGCTTTACAATTTCCTTTTAGTAAAATACTTTAATAGTCTAAACATTTATTAGAAGAGGGCACGAGCGGTTATTGTTTGCTGAAGGAGACGTTACGGCGAAAAAAGATTGAGAAACACTGGTTTAATGTGTTATATTCTGTTCTAAAAGTTGGGAAACACTAGTGTAATGCATTGCATTCCCTTCTAAAATTGTGAAACACTGGTGTGATGTTTCATATTACATTCTCAAAGCTGGCTAACACTGGTTTGTTACAGTTGTTGACTTTACTTTGGAAAATAATAATCTATACTCGCTAATCAGCTAAAGAAATACACATTATCATAAATTATAAAAATATGTATGTACCAGTTTATATATATGTTGAATTTAGTTTGTTAATTGGTCAAAAATTTTAAAGCCGATCAAAGAATGAAAGGATCTTTGTCTCGTCACATCACTTGTGTGGAATTAACAGAAGTATTAAAGTTAAGATATTGACAACAAGTAAAAAAATAAAATTAAAATAAAACTTTAATTTTATAGCAAGTCCTAAAATTGTAACAATTTAGCTTAATTAAATTATTTAATTAAGGCTTTTACGAATTTGCAACCAGTATTTAGACAAAACCCCAGTATAACACACTTCACACAAATTGCTAAATGATTACTAATATAATATCTTCATTGTGCCTTTCCTTTTCAAATCAAAGAACAGGCACCAGTCTTTTCATGGTGCTTAGTTATATGTCGAAATATAGAAGATATTGATAGTTAGTTTAATTATTTTTCGAACACCCTCATATGATTTCGTTTGTACCCAGCATTCTCTAATAACAACAGTGTTACAAGCAAGAAATGGAACATTTAACACGTTCCATAGGCTTGTGTCAGTTTACAATGTACAGCAAATGTAGGCTCGCTATGGCTAGGTGGTTAAGGCGCTCGACTCGTTATCCGAGGGTCGCGAGTTTGAATCCCCGTCACACCAACATGCTCCCCCTTTCAGCTGTAGGGCGTTATAATCTGACGATCAATCCCACTATTCGTTGTTAAATGAGTAGCCCAAGAGATGGCAGTGGGTGGTGATGCCTGGCTGCTTTCCCTCTAGTCTTACAGTGCTAAATTAGAGATGGCTAGCGCACATAGCCCTCGTATAGCTTTGCTCAAAATTCAAAAACAAATAAACAAACAAATACAATAAATGCACATAGTTTTAGGAGGTTTTAACACGTGTTTGGCAATATCACATCTCTAGCTGAAACTATTTAAGTAATTCTGTTATGTTTATATTCTGTTTAAAAATACATATTAACTAAATTAACTTATTTGAACATAAAATCATTTGTAACATACAGATCTTTGTTCTTTAATTTCATATATAAGAGTATTCACTTCATAAAGTGTGACTTGAATTATGTATATATATGTCATAACTTGAGGTTTTCACATTAAAATATTAACTAAATTTATTTCTAATTCAAACCTTTTGTTACTGTTGTTACTAAGAAGGGTGTGCTTTATTTTTAGACACAGTAATCTGCTATTGAAACGTGAAAGACAAGTTATGCTTGAATTCGAATGTTGAAGTAAAAAGTTTAGTTACTTATTTTGACGGTTAAGCCAACTAAATTTTCATATGAGTAACGTAGTTGCTCATCACGTCCAGCTCTTAAACCTTTAATTCTCTACGCCACCGCTACTATGATAATAAAAAAAAATATCACGTTTTCATCTCTACATCAAAAGCACTGATTTCGGTAAATAAATAAAAAATGTTTTTATATATAATAGAAACTTAGAAAGAAAAAGGTTTGCCTATTAATTTGATTGATCATTTTAAACAGTTTGTTTTGAAAATATTATTTTAATTAATAATTATCAGTTTCTGCATCACATGACTAACTTTTTTTAATATATCACGCTGTTAAAAACTATGATCACCATGATTTTAATTACACGCAGAGGAAGTAGATAAAGCCACATAAATACATCGACAACACAAATATTTCAACATTACTTTATGTATTTGGTATTATCCCATAAATACAATGACGTAGAAGCAATGGTGGTGTTTCAAAGTGTTTATCTTACACAGTGATAGATGAGTTTCGCAAGAATACGTAAACGTAGTTGAGTAAAAATGGCATTCTGCCCATTCTTCTAATATGATGAACCTGTTTTTCGGTTTCTTAATAAGGATGGAGAATTTAACCCACCTACCATGCGCTCTGTTGTGTCACCTCTTTTTAATGTTGTAGGTGTTCTGCGATCATTAGAAATTATAATGAGGTTGCATTGCTGTTTTAGTGTAAAGATACACACTGGGTTGCCTGCGCCCTGACCACCGTGAGAAAATACACCCAAGGTTTTAGCGTGTAATTTCGTGAACTAACTGTTAACCAACCGGGGGACAAATTATAAATTATAATGAAAACATACCAGCTCATAAAACTCCTCAAATTAAACAGTTGAGAAAGCTTATTCTTTGTACATTTTATTATCTTATAGTGATTACGCTTTAAAATCTTGGTACTTTTTAAAAACTATTTAGCGTTTTAAAAATGTTTTTACGCAAGCAAATTCCTCTTTTCTGATTGGTTAATGGTATAGCCTGTGTCAGTTACTTACGTTCAAACTACCTCAACAGATGAAAGTCAGTGAGTATGACAGATGAAGCTAATCTGTTTCACTAAACTTTCTTTCAGGTGTATTTACTTACTGCGTTAACCTGAAAAAAAAACAACCAAAAAATTTCCGAGAACAAAAAAAGGTGCTCAAATTAAACGTAGCTGAATAAATAATTCCGTACAAATTCTTAATGTTATTTTACTTTACTCTCTGAAACTAGTATGTCACTAAACATTTCTTTTACTTTTAAACTACATTCACTTTAGTCGTTTCTTCCATCTGTCTTTGTTTTAGCGCACAGCATACGTAAGAGCATCTACGTTTTGTCCATCAGAGGGAATCAATGTTTGATTTTAGAGTTTTTGGACATTAAATTTACTATTGACTTTCATTTTAACATCGTGTATTTTAAAGAAGATACTATTTATTTGGGCCCGACATGTCCAGGTGGTTAGGGCGCTTGACTCGTAATCTGAGGGTCGCGGCTTCGAATCCCCGTCACACCAAACATGCTCGCCCTTTGAACCGTGGGAGCGTTATAATGTGACGGTCAATCCCACTATTCGTTAGTAAAAGAGTAGCCCAAGAGTTGGCGGTGGGTGGTGATGACTAGCTGCCTTTCCTCTAGTCTTACACTGCAAAATTAGAGACGGCTAGCACAAATAGCCCTCATGTAGTTTTGTGCGAAATTCACACAAAACAAGCTATTTATTTGCATGAATCTTGCCATTCTGCACATTTTGGAACCAAATTTCTACGTGTAGCACCATTTTTAATACAAATAGAGGTGAATTTAATATATCGGCAAAACGGCTCTCGGAAACCGCATGGTAACAAATGTAGGTGCAATTTTCAGTACATTGACCTTAGGATGTTGTTCTCTGGATTCCTACTTAGACAGGGCTTAAATGTAATACAACATTGGGCAACCAAAGATAGCACGAGGTAACCACACAAATTATTGTGCTTCGTGAGTATAAGACATCACTGTAGCATTAACTTCTGGGTCGAAGCTTCAAAATGACGCATATAATGTCTTGATCGTTTATTCTGATTTAGTATTGTTAGAAATAGAGTGAAAATAAAGCCGTCTTAATCCCTTCAGTAATGCTCAAGCACATACTTATTATTTTCTTAATATTAAATTCAGTTTAACTCCCTCTTTGGGAAAGTGATAAGTTTATGGACTTACAATGCTAAAATCCAAGGTTCCAATTCTCGCTGTTGACAAGGTGAAAATAACCCATTGTGTAGCTTTGTACAAAGAAAATAACAACTTAGTATTTTTATATTCATAGCAAAATTACTAACTATATATGTGACCGTTTCTAATTTAGAACTATTGATCAGACGGAAGTAAAGCAGTTAGCTGCACCCACTAGTCATGCTAAGTGATTGATTGCCACCCTTATGACGCACCCATCGTTAAATGTATCGGCAATATTTTGTGACATCGCACAAATTCAAGCCTTGTTCGCGAAGAAAACAACAAGAACATTTATTTAGTTAAGTCTCTTTCTAGCTAAGAACCCATAATGGGTCAGCGAAAAGTTTACGGATTTACAACGCTAAAATCCGGGATTCGATTCCCCTGCGATAGACACAGTAGATAATCCAATGTGACTTTGCACTAAAACAACCAAATAGAACTATTTAACGCCAAAACCTATCAATAGTATTATGTAGGAAATAAATTTATGAATTAAAGTAAAAACAAACACATGAGTATATTGTGAGGGGCAGTTAGTAAGTTGTGAGATGTTGAACTATTGTAGTTCCCCATGTCATAAAGCATTAACTTTGAAATGGTGAAATGAAAACATCAAGGCTATATGTTACAGGATGTTTTACAATACAGCTTTAGGTTTAACATTGTTGAGGCTTCCAAAAGAGTTTCAGACTAATATGATGCTAATATTGAGAGTGTTTACTAATATTGTTGGTCTTTCTACTCATGTTCTTCCAGGTTTTCGGAAAGACACTCCAAAACGTAATGATTTTTATAATAATTCTCGTTGACCATATTATTTGAGTTTTAAATAAATAAACGATTATAAAGGAGAAACAGTAATATATCATAAATAAATTCCTTTTTTATTTTGAGTATTTAACTTATCCGAGTTAAATTATCAAACACTGCATTTTAGCTTCAGTCACTGCTGATTTGCAGAATTAAACATGACGTGTCAGTTATCTATTGGCTGGATGGAACCAAGTCTTATACAGTTATTTTCACAGTTAAAGAAATTACTCCAGGAAGAATTGTAGTATAAAACATGGTGTCATTTCTCTCTTCAGCTGGATGACATCAAGTCATAGCAGTTGTGTCGTAGATATAGTAATAAGATATACGCAAACCAGTTACAATTCATATACCTTGAACCACTGCTGAAATGTTCTGAAATAAAGTGCAGTTATTTGTATCTCCTCTCCCATGTGTGGTTTTCGTTAAAATTAACATTTTAGTGCTCGAAGCCATGAACGAAATATTTCACAAATAATCATACTCTAAGTTGTCAACTTTTTAAAAGATTAATACGTTTATTTTCTTTAGATGAATGTTTGTTTTGAATTTCGCGCAAAGCTACACGAGGGCTATTTGTGCTAACTGTCCCTAATTTAGCAGTGTAAGACTAGTCATCACAACCCACCGCCAACTCTTGGGCTACTCTTTTACCAACGAATAGTGGAATTGACCATCACATTATAACGCCCCCACGGCTGAAAGTGCGAGCATGTTTGGTGCAACCGGGATTCGAACCTGCGACCCTCGAATTATAAGTCGACCGCCTTAACACGCTTGGCCATGCCGGGCCTTTGGATGAATGTACTTAACAAACATTCATATCGATGTTGAATTCCATTATTCTCAATCTGAAATAAAGTTTGAATTATCAGAGTATGGGTAGAGCAACTTATTAAAATAAGTGTATAACAATTTTGCCACAACAATGGATAAAGTGCTGATAATGTGATAAGGTTCAACTCCTTATAGTTGTAATTATGTGAATCGAAATCAAAATGATATATACTTTTTCAATAAACTCTCATGTTGTTTTAATATTTCTTTATTTTTCAAACGATATTCGTTAAATTTCATGTAGTTTTTACTGACATATAATTGGTCTAATAAAGTGACTGCTGCCGGTCGAAACAAACTTTTACTAGAGTTTTCACATTAATAAATCCCGATGTAGTTTTTACTTATAGGACTTATAGAAGTAATACGTGAAAGTAAATACCGCAGCTGAAACAAATCTGTTAGCAATGGAAAGTATAATGTAACAATTGTTCTTAAGTTTGGTATGTCGTTCTTAATCTCCAGTTATCCAGTAACTGTTTACTATGTTTAATTAATTATATTTAAATATATAAATAAAGAACACTGAATTTGAATATTTCTGTGTATAAATTTTGCCATACTGTTTGACTTTAAAGTTAAGGCAATTTTTTTAACTGTTTTTATATATTTTGCTCTATTACATTAGCCTTAACCAAACTTATATATATATATATATATACACACACGCACAAAGCACAAAAATCTGTGTATCTGTCAGTGTGTCCGTTATCTAACTACTCTTAAGTCGTTAGAACCGTCTCGATCAAACTGTGTGGGATATAGTTTGAGACAAGGAGCATGTTAATCGACGTGAGCAACCGAACCACTACATTATTACTGTAATTTATCATTTTTTATTTTTGACGTAAGTTAACGTCAACAAATTCATAAATCGTGCCACGTCTTTACAGAATAAATATTAACTTTTCCATAATACATCATATACGTAGTTGAGAGAAAGACACACAAAAGTATCATACATTTCATTCAGAGAGTGCGTTAGCACTCACTTTGGAGGAATGCAATAAAAAACAATGTATTTCAATAATACAAAAGCTCAGATGAAGATTCTACAATGACAGCCGCAATAAAAAAAAGTTGTATCCACTTCTTACTATGACCTGTGACTTTACGACTTCATCCCATAAGAAATTTTTGCGGCAAATGACCGTTAATTAATTAATTACGCAAAAAAATTTAAAGAACATTAACTGGGTGTTGAAAGCGGTTAAAGTACTTCTACCGAAATACCTTTGGCCGTTACTTCTTCCTACAAAGTCACCCTGGCTATCAATATAAATACTTAGTTCTTGAACCTTATTCAACACTTTTGGTGATAGAATAATTAATACTATAATAATATCTTATGTTATAAATAAACTGTTTGAAAGTTAGAATTTTTGTGTTGTTACCTCAGTTACCAAATGTGACGGAGATTGTGTTTTTGCTTCTGTATGTGTATGTATGTTTGGCAGCAGGTTTTCTCGAAAACGGTTAAATGGATTTAAATAAACTTAATATATATTTAGGCTATGGACTAACGTAGAAGTGATTAATTATAGAAGGGTCGAGGTCACAGAAAGGTCACTAAAATCGAAAACAAAACCTATCTGTTAACATGGGAACCGATTTTTATACTGTTTTTCCCTATAACGCAGTAAAAAGTGATTGGATTTTGACAACATTTGGTGAAGTTATTATCCATATTATTCAAAAATGATTTGTGTCCGTTGAAAACAACAGACACATTTAATTTTTTTTCATTTCGATTTGATCAATGCTAAGTGGCGAAGATAGGTGTTATACTGAGTGCCCCTCTAGTTAATCATAATATCTCTCTCTTAAATTTTCTTAAAAGTTAATAATCCATACGAAGGATGGATAACGTAGTTTTGTTTTACATTTTCCCTCAATGGTATAGCATTATGTCTGCGGACTTATAACACTGGAACTCCGGTTTTGATACCCATGGTGTGCAGAGCACAAATAGCCTAATGTATAGCTTTTTCCTTAACTCCAAATAAACAAATCACACATTTTAAAGGTTGTACTTTATTTTAATTGTTTTTTTCCTCCCTTAAAGAAGTGGTTTCGGGTTATTACGGGCTAAACATCATGTAAACATAATAAACAATTTTCCGGTAAATTATATAGTACTTTTATATAGAATATTCTGGCTCTTACAATGCTCTTTGATAGTCGTTAAGATGACATTTCTATTTGTAATCTTTTTGTGATTTTCCCACAAACAATATTTTTTGTAATTAAGCACAAAACTACAAAGTTCTTCCCAACACGGGTATTAAAACCCGGTTTCTAGCGGTAGATATATCGCTGTGCCATTGGGAATCGTAAATAGTTGGCTCAAATATTTAGATTTCGTGCCTGCTTTTTGTCATAGAGAGGATCCTGTATCTCAGGTTTCTTTAATTTTTGTGTTAGTTTTAACATTTTGAACAAGTAAAAACTCGAATTTGTTGTAAAATGATTTCTCAAACCACATGGTATCGATATAATTGTTATTTATCAAGTGAAAATTACAAGAGATAAAACACCTATTGCGAGTCGGAGATACTTTCTCAAATGACTTGCGAATTACAAGCTGTTATTATTCAAACTAAGTCAAGTTTGACCTATGATACGAATAGCCTTATCAAGCACTCCCACACACTGTCATGGAGATTTCTTGAAAACATAGAAACACATCTTAAAGTAACGACACTCAAGCCATGAACCTGTGAATACATAGATAATGTAATAATAAAAAAGTTACAGGAACCATTATTCAACTACTCGATTGTTGTTTTTTAGCACACAGTAACCTCCGTTGCACATTTTTAAAAAAGCCTTAAAGTGTTGATATTGGTAATTATCCCTAAATCGTTTCCAGTTGTGTTTTATTCGTAATAAAAAGTATATGTATTATTTATCTCGTTATTCGTTTATTCACAGCTAGATACCCTATCCAAACCTCGTACGTTAACAGAAATAAAGAAAACTCAAGCTGATATTTACAAGGCAGAAAATCGGCTTCGTAAGTTATCAATAATTTACAAGATCTCAGGTGAATTAGTTTTAGAAAATGTAATTAGGTAGTTTTTTCAACCTTTTGTGAGTTGTCAAACCACTACTAAGTCTGGCTTGTAAGTCTGTAGAAAATTAATTGTAATCTTAAACAACAAAGTGAACATTCGATTAACTTTACATGCATTTTAATAAGTAATGTTGTTTGGAAAAAAAAACAGAACAAAGATTATGTTTAAAAAATGAAAACGCAAAATAAGACATCATAAAAAATCAAATCTAGTTCTCACCATGTTTCCAATCAGATCAACGGAACTTTATTATACGTCATTAGTATTTTTTGCTAATTTTATGTTTGATGATGTATAATAATAAATGGTGTTTATGAAAAAAAAAAAAATACTAATTTTGTTGTAACCTCTATTTTCCCCAGTAACTTATGTCAAATGTCGTGTTCTTGTAATGTCCTTGTGTTTTATTAAACAACGTTTGGATGATTTACTCAATTCCTTTCTCGCTATTGTATTTCAAAGTTTTCACTGTGTACTGACTAGCCTGGTACATACACGTCAAAAGATCCGTTCTTTGAGGAAAATTTCTAGTGCTCATATGATAGAGTTTGATATACCTTGTCCAATGTTTTGTAAGTTCCTTATATGTAATGACAATTTTTGTACATTAGTGAACATGATATATGTATATAAGTTATTATTAAGTGTAAATATTTCATAAAATGCTTTTGAAACTGAATAGTTGTTGATGAATATTATTGTTATTAACTAAAAAAAAAAGAATTTGTATCTGTTTCGTTTGAGCGTTTTGTTTGCCAGTAGACCTTAACGGTTGTTTCATACAATACATTTGTTAGGTTTATTAATAAAACGACGAGTTGTTTGTCTGCTAAAACCACAGCTATATTATTATGCTAATTAATTGTTTTTAATGAATCTTTAATTGAGCTGATTGCCGGACCACTTTTCCATAGTTTTAATACATAAATAACTTATTTTTCATGACATTTTCAAGAGAACTGTTTGTCTGATCTGGTTTCTGTAGTTCTACTCTGTGAATTAACCATTTCTGTCATCTTTAAGTACTCGGTGTGTCTGCTCAGAACTCAGTTGTAGGGTGTGAAATAATTATTTTTAACTGTTTCAAATAGGTCTTTTTCTCTAGATTTTATTCAGGTTTAAATCTTTTAATGGGATGTTTATTTGTTTTATATAATTTGTTTCAATGTTTTTATTAACTGCTAACGGATTCCTAAAATTGCCTGTATGCTGATAGCACTTCAGGTACTTTAAAACTTACAGTTGCTGGCACTGCGTTTAAGTACCCTCTGTTTCTGTTAACATTTTTAGTGTCATTATTATCGTTAATTGTATGACTGCTAGGTTTAGTGTTTTGTTCGTCAGTTCGTATCTCAGGTGTTATCTGTATTGTCAGAATTAACTCTCTTACAAATAGTGACGTTCCGATGATGACACTTGTGATGCTTGGCACCATGACAGAAAAAAAAACGAAAACAAAGTGATTTTCTTAGTCTCTCTCCAGTTTGCCTTGGAAGTAGAAAAAATGAAACAGTTTTTATTTCTGGTTCTCTTAGTCAGAAAAAAAGTGATCAAAATTTCCTTATTTAAACTACTGATCGAGATAAAGAATAGCCTCGATCTTACTGTTGACACTGTTCAGAGTCGTTCTTTAGTTTTATATGCAACTCCTCTCTTCAATGATTTCCACACGATTATTGCTGATGTTTTCGAACATAGCGTGTTGTGTTCCATGATTTAAGATAGTGATTTGAAAAAGAATAGCACGGTGATATATGCTTTGGACTTACAACGCTAGAAACTGGGTTTGGATACTCGTGATGAGAAGAGCACAGATAGCCTATTGTGTAGCTTTGTGGTTACGTACAAACAAACAAGCAATGACAGTGCAAACGATGGTTGTTTGTTTTATTGAATTTTGATGTTTTGTTTGGCTATAGTTACATTTAACATAATACAAGTAATTCTTTTATAGTTTGGTCATGCTTGTAACTTATTTAACCTTTCTCAAAAACTACTCGAGAGTTTTTAGGACTTTACAAACTTTATGTGTTTTTGATATCCTACAAATTTTTCTGATACATACATATATATATATATATATATATATATGTAAGAAAACATAGCTGTCGAATGTTTATCTTGCTAAGATTTTATGGTTAGAGAAATAATATTTGTTCTGCTGAGAAGTTTGAGCTGTTTGCGATCAATTTTAACATAAATATATTTTCTCTAAACACTTTTATTGTTTAACTTCAGAGTGAATGAATTCAAGTTCACGTTTTCGATGGATCTGGTGGTTAATCAGTAACAATATCGTTATTTGGTGGGCCCCCCGCTAGTACAGGGGTATGTCTACGGATTTACCACGCTAATATCAAGGGTTCGATTCCCCTCGGTGGGCTCAGCAGATAGCCTGATGTGGCTTTACAATAAGAAATCACACACACACTAATTTGGTGGATGGAAAGTAGTCTTCCATCATGTTTTAATTATACGCTCTTTGGTAGCAGCGTTCAAAGTCCAGTATATTTTAGTGGAAGAGCTCGTCTTGCTCCTCTGAGTATGCTCCAATGTTCTCCTTGAATTTATCAAGATGAGCGTCAAGGATATGGACTTTCAGGACCTGCAGCCAATTTTACCGTAATTCTTCACCAGAGCCTCAACCAGTTCCACATAATTTCCGGTCTTGTGAATGCCCAAGAAGCCCCGAATTACTGCGACAAAGCTGCCCCAAGCTTTTTTCCTTCCTACTGAGCTTCTTGGGGAATTCTGTGAACTCCAGGATCTTCTTTATTTGTGGTCCAACGAGGACACCACCTTCAACCATTGTTTCAGACAGCTTAGGGAAGATGTCTCGAAGGTACTTGAAGGCTGCAGACTCCTTATCAAGAGCTGTGACAAATTGTTTCATAAGACCCAATTTTATGTGCAATGGTGGGAACAACACCTTCTGGAGGTCCACTAGTGGCTCACACTTGATATTGTGCCACTACACCGAGAACTCGGTCAGTTGTGACCAGTGCTTTCTGTGGTAGTGCGCTGTGGTGTCCCTGCTGTTCCAAAGGCAAAAATAACAAGGAAACTTGGTAAAGCCTACTTGGAGACCCATCAAGAACCCAGTTTGAATTTTCCGCTAACCTCTCAGCGATATTAATCATACATCAAGGCTTCTAGCAACGTCTCTTTAAGGTGCACCGAATGAGTCAGGGGAAGAGACGGATACTTATTCCCGTTATGGAGCAGCACAGCTTTGAGGCTTCTGGATGAGCTATCAATGATGAGGCGCCACTCGTTCGGATTACAGGCAATTCCAATTACCTCGCACAGACCGGATACATTGTGGCAGAAGCAGAGCCCATCTTGACGAGTGAAGAAGCTTGAAAAATGTCGGTGACACTTCCTCTGACTTGCGATTTGCACACTTTCATCTAACAAATCCCACTCCTTAAGCCTAGATGTCAAAAGCTCGGCATTCGACTTTGTTAGACCAAGATATCTGATCAAGTCATTGAGGTCTCTTTTGTTAGGGTAGTATGGGTTTCTTTCACCAGCCACCTCTGAATTTATGATCTGGATCTTCAACGTCTACCTCTTCCTCTGATTTGCTGCTTTCTTCTGAGGATGGCTGTTTTCTCTCCGGCGGAGTGGATACAGAGAGTTCAGGGCAGTGTGGCACTGAGGCGATGGATGATGAAAGGTCCGGATACATGATAGAAAATGCATTGTTGCCAGCCTGACGTCTGAAAGGGTCCACCAACAGAAGTAGCAATTGCTTGAGTGGTCAGTTGGTTGACGCCAAATTCTTGGAATAGCGAACTTACTTCATGGTTCTCTTTTTCCTTCTGTACCATCCTGTAAAAGAACAAAATAAAATTGTTATTATGAAGAATAAATTTATTTTATTCACAACTGATGTGTAAGAGGTTCATGCAAAATATTTTATATGTGATATTTTTCTGTAGTACTGGAAATTAAAAAAAAAGATATTTAAATTTTAAAAGGTCTAAAACTTGTGTAATATAAAATATTACTATTTAAGCAAGCAAAAATTGTCCGTCTTACCTTCTAGAGTTTTTTCCTGTGCTCGCAGGTAAAAATGCCAAAATATGCTTTGTAGACTTTACACATTTTAGCAGATGCTATCACAGAGTAATTTTTCGCTCTTGTCTTGATAATTTGGCCACATACGTAGCAGAATGCGTCTGGAGAATGCTTGCAGCTTTTTGATGCCATCTCTGATAAAATCAGATAGGTCTATGTGTTCACTTAGGCAGCTAGAACTAAATTGAAGTAGTGAGTGGTGAGCCCCTGTATATATATTATTATGGAAAGTTCTAGAAAATTCTTAAAGGTTCTTAAAGATTCTTGTAAGTTCGAGAAAATTCTCTATCAGCTACTCAGCAGTGAATCTACTTGTAATTTGTGGAAAATGGGTAAATTTGAAATTTTCATTAACCAGGACACAAGAGCAAAGTTTGAATACAAAAATAAGTCTTTAGGCACAAGCAATTAGGAAATAACACTTTCTACCCAGGAACAAGAAAAAGTAAAAATTTTGTTTCATAGAGTTATCTTTGAATGAGGGCCTTCAGTAATATATCATCAAGTATTTTGTAAGATACAAAACATTAAAATTTATACAAATGTAAAAACATACACATATAATTCATATAAAAGCATATTATTTATCAGTCACTATGTAAGAAGTGGTATAATTCAAATAAATTGAAATATCCGAACTTCGTTTTTGTTTAATATATGAATGTATGAATAATAACCCGATTAATTTCTAAAGTGATTCATTCATAAAGCTATAGTATAAAGGAAATTGAAACATAATCTTTAATTAGTTGAAACAAAATAAAATATTTGATTGTTATATATATATATATCGAAAAGAACAAAATGTATTTCTATTTTCAGCAAGGCTTTAGAAAAAGGGTTGTCTATTTTCTTTTCCAAAAAAAAGTCCTTCCAATAAGAATCCTATATCAGTATAGGAATAAGTAAATGAACTGCGAATCAATATATTGCATTTTTCAGATAGTTACGACACTCAGTTTGAGCAACTACAGCAATACCATTCGTTAGATTAACAAAATATTGCCTCCAGGTTTACAGAACTTTACAGGAAAGAAACTGAAGAGAATAAGTTTTACATAAAATTTTCAGTCGTTAAATGTTAACAAATATACAACATTAAAATATACAATTATGATGTTTGGTTTGTTTGTTGTTAGACACAAAGCTATACAACGGGCTATGTGTGCTGTGCCTAGCGTGGATATCTAAATCCGGTTTTTTAGCATTATTAGCTATCAGACTTACCACTGACCCACTGGGAACTAAACTGTTTGGAATAAAGAATTTGATGCAAGACATAATGAAACGTTTGCTCCATGTCATAATTGACGGTTCCTGCTGGTACAGCGGTAAGTCTAAGGATTTACAACGCTAAAATCACCGGTTCGATTCTCCTTGGTGGAATTAGCAGATAGACAGATATGGCTTTGTTACAAGAAAACACACACACACACACACACTCATACTTAGTGTATGTTGAGAGCCTTAACCAATAGAAGTAGAAGCTATAATTCATTTCTTAATACTATAGAATTACACCAGCCATTGTTGTGAATATCGCTAGTTTATAAATAACATTTGAAATTATCAATTGAATGTTCAGCCTCTAGTTTGTTATCATCTTCAGGAGGAATGTTTTGTTTTGTTTTTATATAGTGGAGTAGTGATTCAGCTTTAGGTCTCTAGTTAGAAGGAATACCAGGGGACAGCACCATTGCTCTCTGATCAGAATATCTAAAATCGAATTGTGGCTTCAAAAGATGACAAACGATGGCTTTCAGGGCTTACCTGAAACCGGATACCAATATATTAATAATTAGTGAAATAATTAGCAATTTAAACAAAGTGACTTCAATGTTACTAACAATGACTATGATTTTGATTCCGATCACGGGCCCGGCATGGCCAAGCGCGTTAAGGTGTGCGATTCGTAATCTGAGGGTCGCGGGTTCGCATCCCCGTCGCGCCCAACATGCTCGCCCCTTCAGCCGTGGGGGCGTTATAATGTGACGGTCAATCCCACTATTCGTTAGTAAAAGAGTAGCCCAAGAGTTGGCGGTGGGTGGTGATGACTAGCTGCCTTCCCTCTAGTCTTACACTGCTAAATTAGGGACGGCTAGCACAGATAGCCCTCGAGTAGCTTTGTGCGAAATTCAAAACAAACAAATTCCGATCATTAAACATTTACTGTGAATACACTTACCAGTTTTCTAATATTGTGCTTTATCTTCACTTTATTACATTATTATATTCATGTGACTTATGATGACTTTTATTACGTCTTATAATTTTTGAATATTCACGGATAAGTAATCTCTTATGAAAAAAAAAAAAAGCTTAGATATTTCATTTCATTCTAGTGGCTCTCAATTACGAGAAGAAACTAAGAATCTTGAAAACCAATCACGAAGAAGAGGTGAGATTTTGAAAATTGTTTCAAAGCAGCTATAACAATTATTTTATCTAACCATCAAATAGAACTAATGTTTCTCAGACTAACAATATCTAAAAATGGTTTGAACTGATTCAGATTATCAATGTCTACGTTATTTTCAATTTTTAAAGCCATAATTTTTGTTTCTTTATAGAAATTACTTTTAGCTAAATTTTCAGCATTTCTATAGAATTGTAAGCAAACAGAGCGTTTCCTTAAGTATCTATTAATTACTTAAATTGTAAATCGTACTTACCATAAAGTTCAAAGTTCAGTAAGCTGTCAGACTTTTACAAGATATTCCACCTTTTCCATAAAATCACGTTTTGTATTGTCTAATTACACTGTACTGTTTATAAATAAGATTTCCTTATGTAAGTGAACTGCTTTGATTTTTTTTATAGTCTTCTGCATCAGAGTGTATTGTATTAACTTATCTTACAATCTTTAAGTCAACCTTCTAACAGCATCTCACTTTTTAACTCATTATTTAACCAATTTTCCTTCTTATTTTCCAAAATCCCACTGTCTAGTTAATCCGCTAAATCTGTCAATATGATATCCATTGATTTCCTTCAGCACTTCTTCCAGTCACATCATCCGATCTTTTCATAGATTTATATATTTTTATAAAGTATTAGAAATTAAAAAAATACTCGAATTTTTAGTCACTTTCTACATTTTACTGTAAGTAACGTTGTTTTGGTAAAAACTACTACGCCTTACAGTAGAAAACAGGGATTCGATTCCTCTTGGTGGACTCAGCAGATAGCCCATTGTGGCTTTGCTATAAGAAAAACACACACACACTAACAGTAAACCCAATTATACGATTAACTGGTTATAATTGGTGTAGAATCCAATAATTTATAGAATTGTCCGATTTTTCAGCTGATTACAGGTAAACATCGATATAAAACTCATCGATAAATCGCGATAATCAGTTGGGCGCGATGGGGTCTTAGGCCCCAAATTTTTTGGTGATCAAAAATCAAAAACCAAATCCACTTCAATCTTTTTGTATGGTTTTCACGCCGCATATTGTGATCAAACCCCGGCCTGCATGTAATAATTCCTGGCACTGTCAACTGCAGTAAAGTACATAATCTGCCAGTCATAGGATAGCTCTCAGTGCGTAGGCAAGAAGTATCAAAACTTTATTTTCATTAAAACCACAAGTCATCCTTGATCGACCAATGGATGACGAAGGATGAATCATATACACTCATACACCAGTGACAGTGGCATGAAGTGCTGCAAACGATAGCGTCAATGTTGAAACCATATAAATTTCTAAGAAACAGCTCGCTCCCCAGAAGCTTTCAGACGAAATAGTTTCTTGGAAATCTGTGACGTCAGCTATTCCCTTTTTATTCTAATATCGCCGAATAACTGAAAGGTCTTGTAACACCAGCTCGTAGGCAGAATTTCGTCGACCGAATCAATTTTGTCGTGAGTGAATGGGACAGTGACCATCCGGTGGCGACAGACTGCGATTTTCATATTTTTTCAACATACAGCGTATTTATACCCATGGAGAAGAGAGGCACCAAAAGGAATGCTTACACAGTACAAGAGAAGATACAGATTGTGCAGCGAATCCGGAACGGGGAAGCAAGGACCAAGATTATGAAAGAAATAGGAGTTCCAGAGTCTACACTTCGAGGTTGGCTGAAGAATGAAGATCAACTGAGAGAATTCTGCAACCAGGTAGACAGAATGACAGGACTACAGAGGAAGAAAGCCAAGACAGCAGCAGACCCAGCAGTGGACATGGAAGTTTATGATTGGTTTGTGAGACTTCGAGCAGACAACATTCCCATCTCAGGACCCATGGTCCTTGCAAAGGCAGAGAAGACCTACCAGCAACTATACCAGAAAGAAGATTGGCAGCCCACCCATGGATGGCTACAGAGATTCAAGGAGCGGCACGGCATCAACCAGATCAAGATTTGTGGAGAGGCAAAGTCGGCAGATATAGCAGCAGCAGTGGAATTCATCCCTCAACTACAGGATTACATCAAGGAGAATAACTTGGAACTGAACCAGATCTACAATTGTGATGAGACAGCACTTTACTACAAGGCTATGCCAGATAGGACATTCGCACTTCGGACAGAGACCCAGACATCAGGATACAAGCAAGTCAAAGACAGAGCAGAGGCAGAAAGGAAGTTTGTAGACTACCAGGATGGACTCCCCCTTGACAACCCTTGTGAAGCAGTGGGCCGAGATTGACGAAGTAGCACCAGTTACCCAGCCACCCCTCACAGATGAAGAGATCCAGAAAGCAATAGAGAACCCAGCGGCATCACCCACAGATTTTACCACTCTAGATGAAGAAGAAGAAGATGACCCCATTCCAGAAGAACTCAGGAATTGCATCACCTCAACTCAGGCAGTACAGTACACAGAACAACTTCTATATTAGGCAGAACACCACAATCTAGGAATTTGCAAGATACTACAGATCCAGGACCTAATGAGAACTGCGAAGAGGATGCGGAACCAAGGAGGAAGAAAACAGACACTTTTAGAGGCTTTTGAAAGAAAGAAGACTACTGAGTAACTATAAATTTGTGCATTTCAACTTGTTTTATGTGCTTACTATATTTTATTGTTATTAAATTTTTGAAAAATCCGTTTTTGTTTCAGTACTGAATTCGTATTTTAAACTTTGCCATGACATTTTTTTATCTGGTAATTATTTGACTTCAGTTTGTACTTAGATTTTAATAATTAGTAAATAAATTATCAAAATTAATTACTATATGTATTAACTTTTAAAATTGAACTAATTTTAATCAGCGTCTAATCGTAAAAACGATCACATGATTGCTCTGACGGAACTACTTTTAGAATATCAGCCTCCATCAAAGTAATGAATTCGATAAATTTCTTTAGAATTCTGTTTTTTACATTTAATTTCAGTCTTAAAATTGAGTTTAATAAATAAAAAAAAATAAAAAATGCTATATATTGGTGTAAGTAGTTTTGTTTGTTTTTCTTTATTTCACTACAAAACGCGTAAATTTTGCATTATCGCTCACCCCGAGGGTCAAAAAAATATATAATCAAATCGGTATAAGACGCAATCAGATACAACGCGGTCGAATTTTTTGGACCCCAACTAGCGCCTTATATCGATGTCTGACTGTATTATTAACCAATAAACTGTCTTCTAGAGTCCTGATGTTAAGCAAAAACTGTCAGACCTTCCTTATATGCACTTTTATTTGTTCAGTAATTCAGTCTTCAATAAAATCCTATTATATAACAAAAATCCCAACTTTTAACTGAATATAGTTACTCGGGAAAGTTCTATAATTTTATGAAAATCCAACTAACTAAACGAGATTTCAGATATTACAAGAAATTGATATCTCTTAGCCAAATGTTAGGTTTTTCATAAAATGTTCATTGTCCAGCTAAACTTCCAGATATTATCATAAGATTCAGCCAGTGGATTGTTTAGTATCACCTTAAAATACCACTTGCTAACTAACTTGTCGATAGAATCAATATGTTAAAAAAATTTTAAGCCAACATTCCAGCTTTTCTTTCTTATTTCTTGGTATAAATTTGGGATATTATTGCCCCGTGATGTTCGATAATTTAATAATCCTCCTTCGCCCCTCTAATAATATATATTACTTGTTACTCGACTAAAATAAACTTCAGAGTGAGTCCCACCGTTTCGGGTAGAGTAGAATGAGAGACGAGTGAGGTGACTATTTGAACATAGTTGGTTGCGGGATTAAACAGCCTTCTATAGGGTGGCGAGGATTTTTAAACCCAAAGCAAACGAATATAGTCGTGAGGGAAAATGGAAATACTCTGTGAAAACTGATTTTCATTAGGCTAGACCAAATTAAATGTCCAACTAGTGCCCAAGGTAAGAGAAATTACATGCTCACCTGAAAAAAACAACAACCCAGAAAGATATTATCAATTTATAGCTCGCATAGTAACGTGTTTTAGCTATGCAGGAGATGGTTCGAACTGCATGGTGAAAAATACTTTTCCTATGATTCTGGTGTGCTTACAACGCTGTGTAACTACTGTGACGTAAGTGAATTTCGAGTTTTCGAACTTTTGTAATATTTGGTTGTCACTTTAATTATTATGCTTTTAACTTATGAGATAACGACATGTAAGGGGGTAACATTGTAGGTGGAATAAAGGTGTGGTGTGATGTTGAAGTAGTTGTACTGTTTCATATTACATATAACCATAGAGCCATCCTTCATGGTGAGTCTGATGAAAACTCTATAGATAAGTAAATAAAGTAAATGTTTTACATCGGTATGTATGAAACATAATTTACTGATTTATTTAAGGAATGTGCGGAGAATGTTGTGAGACGTCGTAAAGTTCCAGATTGTGGTCTTTAAAACGTTCAAATCTTTTCTCAAGTCTTTTGTAGAAGATTATGATTTTCGTTTTTGGAACGATTGAGAATAATACGAAGTTTGTTGCATCATATAGTTATTCTATTAAGTTCCTCTTGTATTCTACTTACAGCTATATCACCAGCATAGTGAGATACGTGAGTTAGTGCTGTAAAATTATTCACAAATTGAGTGTAGATGGTTTGGCATTAATACTTTAAGAACTCCCGAGTTACAGGTAAAAACTGAGATAAAATAGAGTTATAAATTCGGACTCTTGCAGGTTCATTAGGTGGTGATGACTAGCTGCTTTCCCTCTGGTCTTTCACTGCTGAATTAGGGACGGTTAGAGCAGGTAGTCCGCGTGTAGCTTTGCGCAAAATTAAAAAAACAAACGCTAATACCTGATTTGAATAGAAATTGCTTAGTGGCCATCTGCCAATATCTTAAAAGACATTCAAAATGTCTTTTTCATTTTTTTTTCAGGTGAACCAAGGATATTAGAGAATGATTCTAGAATAGTCTTATACTCTTGTTATTTTATTTCAGTTAACAATGTTGTTTAAGTGTTCACACATATGATCTTCATATTCTTTGAATCCTATTAATGTTCTAGAACATTTATTTTGTTGTATATATCAGTATCTTCATGGCTCAGGTAAAACCATATTTCAGAAATGACGATTAAACTAAAAGTTTCGTTCGAAGGAGCACAACAGCTTCATGGAACTGAAACGATTCTTTGTCCATTTCTAAAGTGTGTGTGCGTGTTTCTTATAGCAAAGCCTCATTGGGCTATCTGCTGTGTTTACCGAGGAGAATCGAACCCCTGATTTTAGGGTTGTAAATCCGAATACTTACTGCTGTCCCACCGAGAAACCCATTTATAATGTTCGCGACTTCTTGGATTGTGTGAGATTACTGTAGTATAATTCATTTGTTAACAAAATGTCATATCTTTATAATACTTATTTGGTCTTGAATAGTAAGTATGTTAAGCTTTTATTTTTAAATCACAATGATGTGTCCAGTGCTTTAGATAATGAAAGCCGTAAACTCATCATTGTCTATTTTATTAGTTAGTGGAGCCAATGATCTGTTGATATGTAATGTCTATGTCAGTGTTTCTGAGCCGGATTTGTCAGACGAGCCCCTACCAGGCTTTGATCATTGCGACCATTCAGTATCTATAGAAGAATGAAAAACCAGTTCATTATTGTCTATAACGAGGGTAATCCCTGTACTCAGAAAACTAAAAAAAATATTAAATCAACTGAAACAGCTCATAAACCCTAAGAAAATTGGTTAACAATCTAATGTTGGAAAAACACTGGTCTAGGTCAATCAAACGGGATCGTACTTGCTAAATTCGTTATCGTTTATCGCGTCTTAACTTCCAGTTTTCTTTGCTATATATTTGTTCTCATACCTTTGGTCCTAAGAATTATTATTTAAGAAATTATTTAGAACTACTTGGTACAAGATAGAATATTTTTGGAAGAGAGGCAAGGGGTAAACTTTTACTTTAAAATTCGTAATGTTCTCTCTGTAGAAATGTTATCGTTTATAATCAGACTTGGTTTTGGTTTAAATTTTGCACAAAGCTACATGAGAGCTATCTGCACTATCCATCCCTAATTTAGCAGAGTAAGACTAGAGGGAAGGTTGCTAGTCATTACCATTTACCGTCAACTCTTGGCTTACTCCTTTACCAACGAATAGTGTGATTGACTGTTACATTATAACGCCCCTACAACTGAAAGGGCGATAATATGTTTTTGACGGGGATTCGAATCCGTGACCCTCAGATTACGAGTCGAGAGCCTTAACCACCTGACTATGCTGGCCATATTATATATACATACTCGTATATACTGAAAAAAACATATATACAGATGTGTGATAAGGCTTGAGGTTGGTTTACAGCTTTATCAAGAGCATAAATATACTTTTATACGATGTTATAGTTCAAGTAATAAGTACTACTTTTGTTGCAGCTTTCAATCGTTAAAAACTAAACTTGTTTTATAATCTCTAATGGAATTATTGAAAGGATCACTTTTAATTTTAAATGAACAACTTTAAAAAACAGTTTTACCTTGAAAAATGTAGCATAGAAATAAGTTTACGAAAATTGCATGAATTATTAAAATATACAGAAACATTTCGCACATTTAAATGTGTTAAGTGCAAGCAGTTTTGACAAGTAAATCCTTTGTTTAGATTTTGACTACGTTAATCATTTTACTTAAATATATGAGTGAAAATATTTAATAATGTATATTATTTTGAAGGTTCGAGACTTAAAAAACATTCATGTCAAATCTATTAGAGATGTCCAGACTAGAAACAAAGCAGCACTGAATGCCTTGAGAGAACAACATAATCGGATAATTGAAGGTAACATTTATAAGAGTAAACATATACCTTTTTGTCACGAAAAGTACAATTTTATTTGGACTTTATGACCGTATATTGGTAAAAAGAACACAAAATATTTAAGCTAAAATAACGAACTTTCATATGCAAAACATTATATATTAACATTAGTATCCGATACATTTTTTTAATTTTATAGTATGATGCCTAAGAGAAGACCCATTTTTCTCAAATTTTAAAATAACAATAAATTATTGAAATTTGTTAATTTTAATGAATTATGCAGTAGAAGGTAATATAATTTTATTAAGTTTCGTTTATAAAAGTAAATTTGTCTTCATACTGAGTTTATTTATAGTTATTAGGTTTTCCAATATTCAAATATTGGAAAACTTTTCTTAAGAATGTATATAAAATATACATTAGTTCTTGTACAGATAAAATTTATAAATTGATAAGACCTACAATTTTTCTGCTAACATGAAGTACTGTGCAAGTTAAGTTCATATGAATTCTTAGAGTTATTATTGTATTTAGTTTTGGACTTTTATTTTTTACTAAATATTTTGCCCTTATCTAAGTTCTAGTATTGTATATCAGTAATGTGAAAAACGTTAGGTACACAATTGTTTATTGTCTCAATGTCTCCAGCAATAATTATGACAATTATATTTTAACTAGAGCTAGATTTTAAGATATATAATCTAGTTAATGTTATTCAGATGTCTATAAATAGAACTTGGAATATAAGATCTTGTGCAAATAATTAAGTTTCCTTCCCTAGAGAATCTAAATTGACTTCTAGAGATGAAATACCTTAACTACGTTATTAAACATACAAAAGGAAACTCGGTTGTCATGCAGAATATAATAGAAATCTTTTTTGACATTCAGAATGCTCGAACGTAAATACACACATATTTATTATTCAAAGAACTTTAATACTTTTTTTTATATTTCTGGATTTTTATTGTAATATCCGAAGAACTTCTTGGTTAAATAAGCCATTTTCAATCGTCTTGAATTTTAAACACTTTATAATAGGTATCTTCTTTTCTTAAGCTACAGTCAGGTGTTTGAGTTTCACTTTATATCACAGTTTGTTTATTTATCATCGTTAATTCTCCCATTTTATAGCCTACTGAAATACAGCACTTTTACTCTTAAATTCAGTTAGATAATACTTATCTTTCTTCCTTACAGATATGGAAAAGGACTTTACCATCCAACTTCAACAAGCAGAAGAAAGTCACAAGAGAACTTGGATTTCTTTGCAAGATAAGGTAGCAGAATTGAAAAAACAATGTAAGGATCTCCAACACGAAACAAAATATATCGAAAGTACACTCCAACAAGACCCCAACAGCAAATTACGGGTAGGTTTATTGACTAACGTCCGTCATCAATAGTACGTCGAATACTCTTAAAAGTCAAGATTGATACAAACTAGATTTATTTATTTATCATTCCAAGCTTGCTACTAACAGTAAGAACAACAACTAAAAGAAAATCTTCATGCCTTATAACTAGGGTTGGAAATAGAAAACTCTTATAACAGAGCTCCATCATCAACTCCATATGATGAGTTTAATTGCATTTTATAGCAACAGTGTTCTGATTTTTGTGTTACCTTCACAAGTACATTCTTATTTATCAATTATGTTCAATCTTCTGGTCATGATTATGCAATATTATCTAACACTGCCAGTGTCATTTTAAAAAACTTCTGTTAAGAACAGAGACATTAATCTTGGACCACACATCTTGATTAACCTTCCATTGTCGTCCATTGTAATATGATATTTAAGCAAACCAAAAGCATAAATTAATTGGAGCTAGAGGACTTTACAGGTAAGTGGTTGAATAGAACTTTGTGATTTTGGTTTCTTCGACAACATTTCTCATGAAAACAATCGTTGCGTTCAAGGTGTATTTGGAATGGTGTAAACGTTTGGCTTATAAGGTTTTGTTCACATAATTATTTTGTTTATTATATTTTAAAAACATTAGGATCATGTCCAATTTTATTACAATGTTTGTTGTTGTTTTTTATTGGGGGAGGTCACAAGGTACTTTTTTATAACTATAACTTTTGCTTTGCAGAAGAGGACGATGATAATGATTAGCTTGTGTTGTTGAATGTTCTGCTGTGCCAATTTTTCCTCTTTTGAATATTATATAATTTCGTTTAGTGTGAATATTTCTCTTTTGAAATAGCTTTTGCTTATTTCTTCTGACATAAGTCTATCTGTAGAGGTATTAAATTATCAAGTGATCGAGAATTTATCGTAAACGTAGAAGTTACAAATGTCTTCTGTAGCAAGTGCTTAAGACACTTCACTACTCCAGCATTCAGCATATGTGATTCCTCCTGTATTAATTCACATTGCTTGCTAACATTTATCACAGATTTGGAGCTAGCAGATGGAGGCAGGGTGTCCCGATGGATGTCTTTATCTATATGATATACCCCACTACCTAGGGGCTAAACTTACCTATAACTGGTAATATCGAGAAATCAACTTGAAGTATATATATTGTACAGGCATTTGATACTGGTAATAAAAATTTTTTTTTTTCAATACAAAAGAAAAGTATCTACGTTTCGAATGTTATCCAGGATATATTAGGTTTAGAAGTAAGTTTGCAGGGCTCCTGAACTGAGAGCTGGTATCGAATGTTATACACCCTTGTGCAAATTAATTGAAACAAATGGCCATTTTACAATATTTTCAGCATCGCGGCCAGTGTAGGCTCGCTGGACCCGCTGATTTCCTTTAATAGTCATTTTTTCACACAGACGGAGTCATTAGCTGGATTTGGAGGTCAAAGTAATAAAAGTCAGCTCTTCAACGGTTCGTCGTAGGATTCTTGATATCAGTCGAAGGACAAGGAGACCAGTCAAAAAACAACTTCTAACCAACTCAATGAAGAAAAAACGGTATCAATGGGGCTGAAATACAAGAACTGGACGCAAGAACAATGGAGGAAGGTGTTATTCAGTGACGAGACTCATTTCTTCGTACAGGGTCAAAGAAATCTGCATGTTCGCAGATCTCCAGGTGAGAAACTTCGAGAGTCTCACATCAATCAGTTCGTAAAATATCCCTTGAAAAAGATGTTTTGGGGCTTTTTCAGCTACTATGGCGTCGGAGGCTTACATATCGTAGAAGGTATGATGCGAGGACCACAGTACATCGAAGTTTTGCAGCGAAAAGTCGTTCCAGAATTAAAAAAATATATTGTTTCCAGATGGATCTGGCATTTTTGAGCAAGATCTGACTTCGTGTTTCAATTGATTTGTACAAGGGTTAACTATTGGTCCCCTCAGGATTCTAGAAGCATCATTTTTGAAACTATATTCATATCCTCACTCACGAGCTATCGGGACCAAACGTGACCCCACAGACAGGTATAATATTTTTTTTACATGTGCAGACTCTCACCTCCGATTTTTGTTTTTCTTAAATTTCGCGCAAAGTTAATTGAAGGCTATATGTGCTAGCCGTCATTAATTTTGGTCATAGTATAGAAAGAAGAAAGCTATTGAAAACTACGCACCACTAACTCGTAGTATACTTCAATCGAATAGCAGGATTGACTCACTTTTAAACTTGGCCCGGCATGGCTAGGTGGTTAAGGCACTCGAATCGTGGGCTCAAATCCTCGTCACACTAAACATGCTCGCCTTTTCAGTCGTGGGAGCGTTATCATGTGATGGTCAATCCCGCTCTTCGTTGGCAAAAAAGTAGTCCAAAAGTTGGGGGTGGATGGTGATGACTAACTGCCTTTCCTCTTGTCTTACACTGCTAAAGTAGGGACGGCTAGTACAGATAGCTTTCGTGTAGCTTTGCACGAAATTTAAACCAGACCAAACCGCTTTTAAACATACTCACAGTCTCAAGATAAAGAGCACGATTTTGCTTCGTCAAGAATGGGACACGACCAGCAGAAGAACTGCTGTCCCTAAGTCCGACACTCTAATCATTAAGTGGAGCTCAGCCCGGCACCTTCTTGTGGTAGTTATAGAAGTGAGTGGGTATAATGAAGATTTATCGATACATTAGGGTTTCTATACTTTATAAGATGTCTTTGAACCCCGCAGTGGAGTGTGGATATTTTTGCTAGTTTTTATAAAGAGCGATTAATTCTTCGTAAGCCTTACTCTCTGAAATATAACACTGATGGTAAAAACAGAGAAAGTGTTTACTGCATAACACATTCATGTATTATATATGTTTCCTTACTTGCAACAGAAACTACATTTATTTTTACGCAAGACGTTTGTTTCTAATGTGTAGGATTATATTTAAACAAGTGAATGACGAAAATGACAAAACGATTTATGCTAATTGCAAATATTTTCAATCCAGTGGGCCCTCGCTCAGAAAGCCACACTGCAGAAAGAGGCTGACAGCTTGAGGGCCGTGCTAGAGATAAAGGCTGAAGACATTCATCAACTACGCACAGAAAACTTGGAAATGAAAAAAGAGGTAAATATTGTTGTTGTTTTTTTACATCTATCAAAAAGAAATACAGATTATCCATCTTCTCTGTCAGGTTGTGTTTGTTTGTTTTTTGAATTTCGTGTAAAGCTACACGAGGGCTATTCAGGAGTGTAAGACTAGAGAGAAGGCAGTTAGTCATTACCAACTACCGCCAACTCTTTTGCTACGCTTTTTACCAAGTAATAGTGGGATTGACTGTCACATTATAACTCCCCCACAGCTGAACCCATGACCATCAGATTACAATTCGAATGGCTTAACCACTTGGCCATACTGGGGCTGTTCTTGAAGGTAAAAATATTATAGATTAAGCGTAACATGATATTAGTTATAGCTTTTATATATATATAGCTGTTCATTTCTTGAAAATGTCCCCCAGTGGTACAGCGGAGTTACAACGCTAGAAAACGTGTTTCGATACAAGTTGTGAGAAGAACACAAATAGGCTTTGTGCTTAACAATAAAAAAACTTATTGAATAAATAGTCACTCAAGTTTGCATGAAAAATATGGACAAACCTAAAATAATCATATAAAATGTGATAAATGTTGATTTCGATACATTTTTTTAAGTTAACTCAGATTCTTTTCTGAAATTTTTTTATTAAGTATACTTTATTAAGTATACGTATTTCAAAATGAAAATACTTATGAAAACACAAAAACGATACATATTTTGGAGCCAAAAATGACGAGTAATAGCAACTAGAGGAATTTATTGCAAGTTTTGTTTTGTTTGTTTTTTTCAATTTCGCACAAAGCTACTCGAGTGCTAGTCGTCCCTAATTTAACAGTGTAAGACAAGAGGGAAGGGAAGCTGGTCATCACACTTACCGCCAACTCTTGGGCTACTCTTTTACCAACGAATAGTGGGATTGACCGTAACATTATAATGCCCCCACAGCTGAAAGGGCGAGCATGTTTGGCGCGACGGGGATGCGAACCCGCGACCCTCAGATTACGAGTCGCACGCCTTAACGCGCTTGGCCATGCTGGGCCTATTTATTGCAAGTATAAAACATTATCACAGAGAAAAACGAAATAAAAATGAATAATTTGTGCAATACAAAATACTATTATATGTTAAGACTATTATAAGACAGCCAAAGAACTTTGTTGAATAATGACTTGTTTGGTTTATATAGTCCTATATCACGAAAAACGTGTTCATATCAGGATTTTTTGCAGACCAGACCATAGACCTTTTTACCACAAAGACACTGTTTAAGTAAATTTGGGGTTATTGTCTTGATGGAAGATGAATTTGTCCAATGAGTAGTGTCAGCAGCCAGGGTGTCATCAGTATTATGTAGATCACCATCATTTTAAATTGATTGTGATACCATTATTTCCTCCAGCATTAAACAAACTGTTGTTGTCAAACAAAATATTTTGGATTCATCTATGGAAGAAAGAGAGCACATAGCTCTAGCTTTGCTTAATTCACTTTTGGGAGTCTGATGTTATTTTGTTTTGTTAATTTATTCTCAGTAGCATTTTCAAGTAAATACATGTCCACTGAGACATCTTGCTATTACTCATCCCTCTATTGTTTTAGGATAAACTGATATGTATCTTTAAAGTAAGGTCGTAGGCAAGATATGTACCCGACTGTGGTCTATAGTTCAAAATACATGCTCTGAGATGCTTGTTCTGTGGGAATTTAGTTTTTTGCAGGAACATTTCTATAATAAACAGTGCCAGTTTCTTCTTCTTTCTTCAGAATCATTCCATTATTTATTGCATTAAATATCCTTGACGAAAATGTGAATTTTAGTTGTACAAGCTATTCATGAAATTTACGCCTTTTTTACTGCGTCTATTGAAAATATCTGCGTGTACTTTGTACTTTAATAGTTTTTATGTTCGTGTGACTCCTTCTGATTGGTGTATAACAACCACCTAAATTATTGACTATCAACACGTGGCTATATTCTGGTGCAGTTGATTTTCACGTGACGAAGGGAAAACATTTCCTTAGTATTTGCATTTTTATACCATTTTATATGCTTTTACCATTTTTTATTACTTTACTATTTTCGATACAGTATATATATATATATATATATATTAGAAAGATGACCCAAAAAAATCACTTGATTATTTCTGTACATACATCTTTCCCAAAAGTTGATAATGATACCTTTGGTAAACTAAAGATGAATATCCAAATCCATGTTTCTTAAAAATGCAAATATTTTGACTTCTGTGTTATTAATATTTCAACTGCATTCGTGTTTGATTTTTGAAGATCAAACTATTATTTGGTGTCTGTATTAATTTCTGTATCGTTATTATATTCTCAACGTTAAATATATGAATATAATCTCTTTACGATTTCTCATTAACACTATACAACTTGAGAATGTGAACGAAAGTCTCTGATAAACATACATTATTTCGTTTGAGCTTTAAAATAAAAAAATAAATTTTCCTCACATTCATTAGTTGGAAAAACTACCAATTGCTAGGCAGCAGATCCAGAAACTGAAGGCGAGGATTGAGGACTTACAAGCTGTTGTAGATGAGAAAGTTCGAATTGAAAGGTAAAATATGTAGTAATGTGGTACATTTAATGTATGACTCCCAGCATCATTTTTGTAAGGAGATAACACTCTTTTAAAGTAAATAACTTCCTTGTAAGAGAATAACATTTTTATAAGGATGTGACATTCTTGTAAGGAAGTAAGAGTCTTTCAAGGGAGGAACATTCTTGTAAGAAACTGACACTTGTAACAAATTCTCATTCTTGTGACGAAGTAATACACTTCCCTCTGGAAGTAACATTCATATAAGATCATTACATTACAATCAAATTCAAAGTGGATGTTTTATTTTCATGTCTCTGCATGCTATTGAAGTAAGAGTCTTTCAAGGGAGTAGCATTCTTGTAAGAAACTGACACTTGTAACAAATTCTCATTCTTGTGACGAAGTAATACACTTCCCTCTGGAAGTAACATTCATATAAGATCATTACATTAAAATCAAATTCAAAGTGGATGTTTTATTTTCATGTCTCTGCATGCTATTGAAGTAAGAGTCTTTCAAGGGAGTAGCATTCTTGTAAGAAACTGACACTTGTAACAAATTCTCATTCTTGTGACGAAGTAATACACTTCCCTCTGGAAGTAACATTCATATAAGATCATTACATTAAAATCAAATTCAAAGTGGATGTTTTATTTTCATGTCTCTGCATGCTATTGAAGTAAGAGTCTTTCAAGGGAGTAGCATTCTTGTAAGAAACTGACACTTGTAACAAATTCTCATTCTTGTGACGAAGTAATACACTTCCCTCTGGAAGTAACATTCATATAAGATCATTACATTAAAATCAAATTCAAAGTGGATGTTTTATTTTCATGTCTCTGCATGCTATTGAAGTAAGAGTCTTTCAAGGGAGTAGCATTCTTGTAAGAAACTGACACTTGTAACAAATTCTCATTCTTGTGACGAAGTAATACACTTCCCTCTGGAAGTAACATTCATATAAGATCATTACATTACAATCAAATTCAAAGTGGATGTTTTATTTTCATGTCTCTACACGCTATTGTTTTGTTTCTTAAAGTTTCTGAAACTTTTTGATGCTCAATATATCGTGTTGATATTTTGACATATTCTAGTCGTATGTTATATCATACTTATTTTTGATATGCTCTTATTGCATCAGCACCATTTGATGTATAATGTTGGTTACTAACATACAGCTGAATTGTTGCACTAAAATCTTACCGACTAACAAGGTTGTTGAATAAGGTATTTGAAATCTATGTATCTTATCAATTTAGTTAATAACATTCTGATGATTTTGTTTTTATTTAATATTTTCATCAACACAAACTAGTACACTGTAGTTTGAAATGTTATTCAAATATGTAGGCTCTACATATTTGTTCACGGCTTTTCTCGCTTAGTATTGAAAGAGTTGCCTATTTAAATATGTGATGTATTACTTTCAAAGGCAGAGACCATGTATTCGTACATTACACGAACGTACACCATCTGGGGTAAACAAATGTAATTTTGCTAATACAAATGCATATGCTTGGAATTAATTGGACATACGTGTATATATGTAGTGGTGAGACTCGACACAGGCTCTTTCATTTCAGTTTTACTATATCTGATTTTCTTTATTACATGATTTATATTTGCAAGCATTTCTGTAAGAACATATGGTTAATAAAACTCATACCAATACTGTTTATATTTCAAACATTTGAAATGACATGTATGGATTAAGATATTAAGAATAGTGTCACCCGTCCTGATTTAATTGTCTGTCGTTCCTGTTGTTTTCAGACGTTTGACACCAGATAGGACAATTAATTCGACTTTATAAAACTGATCTTGATCAGTGATGAGTTCTAGTCAAGCAATGATGTTACGATAAGTCCTAAAAGCACCGTACGTGTTGCGGAAGTAAAAATGTATAATAGTTGTTTTCCTATTTCAGTGTTTAAGATAATCACCCTTAATCTTTAATATAAGATTGGTCGATTTACTTTGTGAATATTTTAATAGATTAGAACAATTTAAATGGTAAATGACAAGTTAATGTTAACGCACTTATGTAAGTGTTTTTTAAAGACAATTAGCAACTGAGAGTCAGCATTTGAAGGAAGAGTTTGAAAAGGAATCAAAAACTAATTCCCGGCTATCAATGGAAAAGGAAGAACTACAGTGGAAACTGAAACAAGCAATGGAAGTAAATATTTTACACTCAACAAAGACTGATTGTATGTATATTTTTACCTGAAACTAACTCTACTTTTACTTTCAAAACCTTTATGATAAAATTAAAATATATAACAGAATAAGGTTTTTTAACTTTTACACTGATTTCAATTTCAGAAACAAAATTAATTTAAAGTCTTCCACTGCCTGCCTTCTTCAAAATAATCGTTAATGGAAAATTTAATGTTTATCGGGGTTACAATAACAGGGTGAATTTAAACAGGTTCAGTAAAACACATTCACTAAGCAAACATAGGAAGTGAGAAATATAAATTCACTAGACGTTTGGAGTAATTACTGAAAAGGTTTGATTTATGGCTATAATAAAAAAAAAAACTGTTCAGCTTGTGTAACAGACACGTCCTGAGTGTACTGATTTAATATGCCATTTGCAAACGTGTACTTTTTAAAAGTTTATAAAGTGTGTTTACTCTGAATTATACTTAAAACCGGTTAACATAATTAGTATTATAAATTGTAACTTATTCCTGTTTTTATTTTATACAGCATCTCTTAAGGCTGTGGATAAATTCTTGCAAGATGATTTGTTAAATGAACCTGATACTAGTCTGTCTGATGGAGAAGATAACTTTTCCTGTTTTGAATCATTCAGTGTTGGACCAAAATCTTTATATTCTATATCGTCTACTGCCAATAACGTCTTCAGTTCCCTGCCTTCGAGGTCATTACCCTGAAAATTGTTAAAACAATTGTAAATGTGTTTTACTAATCATGGTTAGTGAACTTGAATCTATTGGTTGAACAACAGAACTGTTAGACCATGACCATGCGCTTTAGGTAACAGTGTGGAATGCAGAACTAAAAAGATATTGCTTTGATTGCATTGTTTCCTTGTGAATTATCTTTATATAACAGACCTCAACAGAATAGCCATATGTTTGATACACTTGTGTTCATCCAGACAAGCATAGATATGAAGATTATCATTCATATCGAGTAACAGGTCATAATTATTACAGATACTCGTCTTATCTTCCTTTAATGGAGTTTCTGATCAAAATGTAACCATAAAATAAAGTAATGATGGCTCTGGAGAACTACTGACATCTGGAATAGACAATTCTCAAACCAATGAATCTTGGATGACATTTTATACACAGAAGTAACAACCACTGAAGAACATAATAACATTAATTGAGGAAACAACTAAAAATTTAAGTTTGAAATACAATTAAGACAATGTACTATGAAACTAGGAAAGCTTCACCTCGTTGTTGTTTTTTAGGTTTTAGTTAGTGGAAACAGATGATATACCAGATCATAGAGAAAGAGGTATTAAAATCCTGTTTAGACAAATTATTTATACTCAAAGTATATTATCTAGGAACTAAATTGTCTCATTTGAAACTATTGAAAACCCTCAGAGTTTGGGTAAACTGACGTCATAACTTTTATGTTAGTTTTGTTTTCAAAATTTTCCTACTACCATATTCAGTTTTGCAATTCACAGAAACAACTTTTTAATTTAAAATGCGGTTACTTTCTTTCAGATTAATAAGCAACAGAATTATCATTCCATTGAATAGTTGTAAATAATTGTTATTATCAAAACATTAAGAAGTTGATTCCAGTGACAAGAAGCCCTCTACTGGCTAAAAGTCACGTTGTGAAAAATTACGTAGCGTAAAAAACAAATATTGAAAGGTCAGAATAAGATTACGAATCATTTACCTGTAAAAGAATATAAGTATTAATATCGTAGATATATTGCTGTATTCCAATCTACTCAATGCTTGATATTTTAGTATAAAGCCTGGTAAAAGTAATTTAATGCAACATAATTACATACGGCCAGGAACCTATTTGTTATACTTGGCTTTTGATTAATATAGTAAACAAAGAGAAATAAAGACTAAACCACAATTGCTAGGTATTATCTTGTATATTAACAAACTGAACAAGACCACTGACAGAATGTGAGTATTTCGATGTATGTTACATACTTATAGTAAAATGATATGGGTGTGTGTTGCAATGTTTTCATAAATATTCATATATTTTTCATTAAATATTTATTTTCCTTTTGCTCCAGTTTCCAGTGTCCAACAGTTTCCACCAAGAAATGTGAGCTTGAAATATTCGATTTATTGTGCAGACTTTCTTTGAATAAACTATAAACTAATATATTTACTTTCACTAATAACGAAGGTTCATAGCGATATAGATACGTAGGTGTATAGTTTATTTAGTCCACCCAGCAAAAATTTTATTTGCTCTTATATATTCGAAAACAAAATATGTATTCCCATTGAAAAGAAATTTTCTTGCTTTAATCTAATGGAATAATAGTCCGTGTTGTTCGCACCGTTTAGCTCACTTTCTTGATACGAAAATGTTAAAACATATAACTACCTTGTGAGTCTGTAACTTTTACAAAACATTTTAAATGTTATCATATTTATAGCTTACCCACACTTCATTTTTCTGTGAAATAATATCCATGTATGTACGGCGCCACCTATATATGCTATGCTGGTGTTCCTGTATAATTTTCTTTTATACATATTCACATATAAAAAGAGACCTTATGAAATGTACTAATTTATTTCCTGTGATAACACTATATTTATTAAGCGAAACGCTAATAAAACTCACGTAGCAAAACTTTTATTTGTCTGTCTATCGCTCAGTATTGTCACCATTTTGACTGTAATTTTATCTTTATTTGTGTTTTTTTTACGATTGTATATTTCTACGTGACTACTGATAACTTATATTTGTATAGAGAAGTTTACGATTGTATATTTCTATATGACTACTGATGATTGCTATTTGTATAGATAACTTTACGCAGCAAAATTCAAACATCGTATTTTCGAACGAGATACACATCCAAACAACTGCTTCAGAAGTTCTAATATTTTATGAATCGTAAGCGTATTGCTCATCTGATTAAGAAGTTGATATACAGGATCATATATAAAAGTTTTGATGGTTTTTCAAACTAGATCCAAAACTCAAGTGCTTTCGAACAGTTCACTATTCCTCTTCATGAGAATGAAGGTTTATTCTTCTGAAGTAGAATAGTGAACTATTCGAAACCGCTTGAGTTTTAGATCTCGTTTGAAAACCATGTATGTTTTGCTAAGGTACGAAAGAAGAACCAATGTTTGTGTTAAGTGGCCTTAAAAGTAATATTTCTTAATGAAATTGTTTCTTTTTAAATATAACTTTATCCCGGGTTCATTTTCTTTTGTTTCAAAAACTTGTTTTGAAAAGTGAATACAAACATCAGCGTAAGCAGGCGTGTAAGATGCAGGAAGTAAACAAAATGGTGCTAAGAGATAAATAACATACTCATGCTATGGCGAAACCATCCCTTTGAAGAACTCTCATTTCCAGTAGTAACAAAAGTTGAACGGTTTATCGTCTTTTATGTACACAATGAGTGGAGGGACCGGCGTCAAAATACATGATGTTGGATTCTTTTCACCCACTTAGAAGAAAATAATGAATGATATTGAACTCATTATGAAAAATCTAAATAATCAGATAAATAATATGGCTGTGCATTTATCGTGATAAAGTAATGGAGGATAAGGTATTTCATACACGTTTAGCATGATATGTTCATTATATAATTACAAAAAAAATTTATTGTGTGATGTTTCAGATGAAGGTAAACATCTAAGTTAAACAGGCTAAACGTTAATTACCTTTAATACATGTGTGTTTTCTTATAGCACAGCCACATGGGGCTATCTACTGAGCCCACCAAGGGTAATCGAACCCCTTATTTTAGCGTTGTAAATCCGGAGACATACCACTATACTAGCGGGGGATTAATACGTTAGTACATTTATATTTTTCAGTTGTATTTTTTGTGTATAATTTAATTTGAGAAGTCATCTGGTAAAACAAGTACTCATCCAATACATATACGAATTCAGTTTAAATATAAAACATACAGTGCTTGTTAAAGCCACATACTTCTTTATAATACTATGGGTAGCTACCAATATTTAACCATTTACAACCACTTTCTTTTAAAGACTTTGGTCAGTTTGTGGTGTTTGGTAAATTTAATTCAGTTAATTATATACATCATGTAAATTGTTTGTGTATGAAGCGAAAACTACCTTTATCATTTCTATAGTGACCTGAACATTTATAGTCATATAATTATTGTTTAGTTTCGGTTACTATACTACCTTCGAATTACTACCTGGTAACTGAAAATACCTTGCAAGTTCCATTCGTTCTCTTGTTTAACATCTAGGCATTGGCCCGGCATGGCCAAGTGGTTAAGGCACTCAATTAGTAATCTTAGAGGCGGGGGTTCGAATTCCTGTTACACCAAACAAGCTCGTCTTTTCAGCCGTGGGGTGTTATAATATGACGGTCGATCCCACTATTCGTTGGTAAAAGAGTAACCCAAGAGTTGGCGGTGGGTGGTGATGACTAGCTGCCTTCCCTCTAGTTTTACACTGCTAAATTAGGGGTGACTAATGCAGATAGCCCTCGTGTAGCTTTGTAGGACGTGTTTAAGTTCCCGGGAAAACTATCTTACGCATATGTCTTTATGTTATTGTCAACATTTGTAATTACTGCATATTACAAGTTATTTGTTTGTTATATGATATGGTCAGAATTTTAAAAACTCATCTGAACAATTTCCCACTGTATTGATTTCTTTAATTGTAACTTTATACTGTATAAAAAATGTATTTTATGTGAATAGTTATTTAAAGATGTTAACTAAATAATTTCATATATACATGCTTTAAAACGACAGGGAAAATTATTTTAATTAAATATGTTAAATATCGAAATATTTCATACATAAAACGTGTAAAGTTTAGCAACGAAATAAATTTTTGTTGTAATAAATTTAATGTCTTCGTTTTATTGTTGTTAAGCACAAAGCTAAAAAAGGAGCTATTTGTGTTATAATTATCACAAGTATGGAAACCCAGTTTATAACGTTATAAATGGTATAGTTCTTTTACCATGAGTTTATATAAATAATGAAAACCAAGCAATGTGCACACACTCAGTAATGACTAATGCTTACAATTTACTTGTATATACAATTTCTATGAACATGTAACTGTCGCATTTAATGAAATTGTGACAGTGTTATAATCGATACAAACTGTTGAAAACTGTTTTTTTCATGTGTAAGATTCTAGTCATTAAACTGTGAGTAATCATGAAATGTTGAAAGCAATATTTTTGTCTATGTTAAGAAGTCTTTCTATTCGTTACTTCAAAAATTACATCGTTATTTTGTGTGACACTTTTTTACAATACGACCGATATTTAATCTTAAAATTTTCATTATTCACTCTTTACAAGTTTCCAGTAAGAAGAACATAATAGCTTCTCGACTGCATATTTTATGTGTTATACCCTCTGCCGTCGAGGCGTTTCGCTCTACACCAGAACTCATTAGGTTGACTGAGACTATAGCATCGTATAAATAAATCACCAGAGAAAAATAGCAGTAAGTTCTAAAAATGAGTAGCTTTAATAATTCAGATGACCTATAAATAAAATGTAATTTACGATGTACAACTGATTAATTTTGTACAACAAAAACATTTAAAGAAATTAGATAAAATAATAAAAACACCTGCAATTTCTGCATTTTATTTATTAATATGGTGTTGGTTCTCCATAAGCAGACAATATGACCTAACGCGATGCGAAAGTGAAGAAACGTGTTTTTCATCAAGCAACATAATATTTGCGTTTTGTTCATCAAAGCTTCTTCTAATTGCTGAAGTAATTTTGATGGTGGAGATTTTCGAAGACTGGTTTGTAAATATCAGACAGAGGCTCGATAATATTTAAGTCTGATAACTATAAAAGATCTATTTAGGTGCCCAAACTCTTTCTCATGTTCTTCAAAATGGTGCTTAATAATTTCAGCATGAGCATTATTAATCGTTACATTGGCTTGCTGAAACAAACGAGATCCATTTAGCAATGAAATGTTGACCGTAGAGTGACCTGGTCTACCATAAGACTTAAGTAGTCATTTTCAATTACTTCATAACACAGTGAGATCATAGTTTGGTTCGGTTTCAATTTCACGCAAAGCTACCCGTCCCTAATTTAAGATTAGAGGAAAGGTAGCTGGTTATCATCACTCACCATCAATTCTTGGGCTACTCTTTTACCGACGAATAGGGGGATTAACCCTCAGATTATAACGCCCCCAAAAGCTAGCATGTTTGATGTGACGGGGATTCGAATTCGCGACCCTCAGATGACGAGTCTTAACCAAACAGCCATGTCGGGCTTAAATGCAAAATTACAAAAATGGCTCTCTGTGAGTTCGCAGACATATCGGTGTGCCAATAGGGGGGATGTATTAGACCCTAAACCATGTTTATGTGTGGATAAAGCAAAGGAAGCTTATATTGATATACGAAATAATCGTTGTTTTATGACATCATATTAATTGAGCCTTTATGTGTGTGTGTGTGTGTGTGTATTTGTTACTAGGAGTTTCCTAATAGTAGGCCTACCATCATAACCTAACCTATGCAATTTCCTAAACTTTTTTCCACAGATCTGGAACAATCTTTTCTTCAGTTTTAATTGTTTAGTTATATTCCTATAATCTCTCAGTATTGTTAAAATTGAGATTAAATATTTATATATCCAAAAATGTTACAAAAATACACAGGCTTTCATAGGGTGTCCTAACTTTTTCACATGACTGTATTTCTACTGTCGTAGTTTAATTAACCATCAGTTTATGTTGCATTTTTCAATATTTATGACGACAGCAATTTTGACTCTGTTTTTCGGGCATTTATCATATGATTCGTCTATATCGCTTAGAATCTAGTTAAAGGTTCACCTACAATCATGCCTCTTAAGGAATCTGCCATGTCTCCCAGTTTGATATTTTGGAACCCTTCTTTGAAAAAAACATTAATGTACTATTATTATACGTCCCCCGCTGGTACAGTGGTAAGTCTACGGATTTACGACGCTAAAATCAGGCGTTCGATTCCTCTCGGTGGACTCAGCAGATAGCCCGATGTGGCTTTGCTATAAGAAAAAAGTCACACACATACTATTATTATACAATGAAATTCAATGATATACCTCAGCGGATAGCTCAATTATTATATGACTATGATCTTCCGGCACCGAAACTTGTAATTTAAAGCTGAAATGTTTCCGTCATTTTGTCCAATGTTTTTATTTATTGATTTCTGACTTTCGCAAATTGACTTGGTAATTTGATACTAAATGTTACACTTTTACAATGACTGTAAAGTAAGTTTCTTTCCAAGGTACTATATACAATTATACTTTATTTTAATTAAAAAAACAAAACAACAAAATTCTGACAATAAAATAATCAATACCAACATTTAACATTATACTGAATAAAACAGATATTAAATTTCTCAGTATATCAACATGCAAATATCCATCTCACAATTTAATTGGTATAACCTTGTAAAACAAGTGGTTTAACAGAGAAGAGAAAACTAGTCATACACATGCTACCTTGTGAAAGAGATCTTAAATTATTAGCAGTTTTAGGATAATGGTAGAAAATCAGCATTTGAAATTTTCAACCAAGTTATAATATTACACACGAATTTATAACATATATATATGTAAACAAATTCTTTATATGATCAGGAACATTACTTATGATGGTATACAAGACTTGGTGAAACGTGCACTGTATATATTGTAACGGATATACCATTATAAATCTACTCTAATATCGATATTTAAGTTAGATTTAGAAATGTAAATAACTTATACTTTTCTTTTGGAAATTGCAAATTCTTTCTTATTTACTAAAGTTGTAGAAATTTCTCGAGTGTAAGAATCAACAATATATGTGTCTTCCTAAACACTAGTGTATCATCAGTATTACTGTGCAGGCTGAAATTTTTAGAAACTTTCCCAACGCCTATAATGCAACCAACGTGATACGCCAAGAAACAACATACATTATTGTTTTGCTACAGTTAGTATACTACAAACCTTGGAACTTACAACTGTGATTAACCCTTACTAATTGAGACTTCAAATGTATTGACCAGGAATATTTACAGATTTCGAGCATTACAAACCATTTAACTTCAGCGGATTGATATCGGATGTTATTATTTTTACAAAAACATTATATAAACTCATCAGTGAATACCTTGACGTGTGATCAGCAAAGAGCTAGTTAGTTCTCGTTAAGTGAATTGTGCCTATATCAACTCAAAATTAATTCCTTCATCGTGAACCTTCCATTACATATCTAGTTTCTGACCAGGACTACGACATAATACTATTTTTAACACTTGTATATAAATCATTATTTGCAATAACCATTATTATAAACTGTATTATTTTTGTATATTAAAGTGTATTTGTATCATGAAAGAAAACCGTGTGTATCAAATTGGACATATATCAACATTTATTTAGTTTCTAAGCAAAATTACGATATAACTCAATTTCATGCATTATAAAATTGTTATACGTAACAATATATATACTTTTATGTGACAGCAAATCACATTAATAATGATAATAATTTGTAAAAATATTTTTAGAGGCCCTAGATGGGTTTCCACAAAGAAGATGATAGTATCTCTGTCACATTCCTTTTATGCTCAAATGACTATGATTAGGTCATGTATTGATCAAACAGTATCGTAGAGCACACAAAGTGTGCAGTCAAGTACAAGCACTGAAGGCCATTATGGTGTCACATGCATTATTGTTAACGTCTGAAAATGATGGCATTAGCTGTATTTGCAGCGTGACATTCAGTGCTGGCGCCAACACGTGTGCAGCCAAGAAGAAAAATCGGTCTATGCAGGATAAATAATTGTTAGGTTTCCTCTTCAGAGAATATTCCTGGATATTACTCGTACTCCCTTCCGATATAGAGTGGTAAATTCATTGATGTGCACCGGCCATTATTGTTTGCTTTACTAAATTAGCCGAGACAATCTAGTGCAGTCCATTACTGTTATATTGGAAGAACAATGGATAGATAGTTTAGATTTAAGTTCATAATGCAACTAATTTCACTATCATGCTATTTTCTAAGTTGAGCACAATGGTAGGTAAAGGAGGCATAAAAACATATAATTCAATCTATCACTCCAAGTCCAGTGGCTTGCCATAATGAGTGTTACAGGCTAATAAGCAAAGTTTTCCAATCCCACTTAAACTAAAAGAAACAAAGACATGGCATGCTGACCACTTTTCAACATATGCACTTCCTTGTGTGACATGTATTTGACTATAAACAACTAGGACAGCTGTTTTGCAACTCTTGATTTGCAAATTGCTGAGTAATTTTCCATCACAAGATGGTGTCCAACATTGAGCGAAAATAATTCAATCTTTCTGAGCAGTGATAGGTCATCCAAATAGACTGCAGATTGTTCAGTAAAAATTTTCTCATGTGCAGTTAACTGTGTATAGCATGTACGTGCAGTGAGAGAATTGTATTTTAAAAAGTACACAAGGTGGATTGGCTGACTGTGAGATTCTGTGGAATAGGTTTTACTGCGTGTAATTATTGTTTTGTGATACCATCTAATAAGAGAAGTTTCTTGTTTGTTCTTTTAGAGAAATGCCACACTGTTGTGTCTTCCGTGGAGACTCAAACCCTAAATTTTAGTGTTGTTAGTCCGTTAATTTACCACTGTCCCAATGGACTGTAACTGGTAGATTTTCTAACAGCAAACGCATCTGCTGTGGATAATTGTATCAAGCTGAGATTGCCTTGAGAATGTACTGATATACAAAATAATAACAGAACGAATAGTAATTCTGGTAGCAAATAACATCATTCCTACAAGTTTCACTTTAGCTAAATTCTGCCTGTGATGATTTATTTCATTTACCTATAGTAAAGTGTTACTGAACCATAGATTTAATGCATAGTTAAGGAAGTAAGCAGAATTTGTGACTATAGCAATGGTGCATCAACTCGAGACAGCTTGTTGAAACCTACTAATATATGAAATAATGTATAAATATTTGAAATAAATATGAATAATCGTATATGTTTTTGCATGTATATATATGTATCTGTGGGTGATGCATTGCATACGTATATAGAGCCTTATATACAGTCATTTGTGACTATTGTATCGCATAACATGAATTAATTAATAACGTAACCAGTAGGCAACATTTTTAAAAAGCACAGAAAATTTGATACAAATGTCAAGACTTCGAATTGTAAAGCTAACCGTGTTTAAAAGCTTATAAGTAATAACGGATCTGTTATCTCTATTGATGCGAGTAACAGAATATTTCAGTTTAGAAATTGAAACATTTATCAGGTGGTGAATTTTTGTTTGTTGGTTGGTTGATTTTTTGAACTTCGCACAAAGCTACTCGAGGGCTATCTATGCTAGCCGTCCCTAATTTAGCAGTGTAAGACTAGAGGGAAGGCAGCTAGTCATCACCACCCACCGCCAACTTTTGGGCTACTCTTTTACCAACGAATAGTGGGATTGACCGTAACACTATAACGCCCTCACGGCTGAAAGGGCGAGCATGTTTGGCGCTAAGGGGATACGAACCCGCGACCCTCGAATTACGAGTCGCACGCCTTAACACGCTTGGCCATTCCGGGTCCAGGTGAATTTTTAGGAAGAGGTTAGAATAATAGATAGACTCTTATGCCATAGTTGTCGGATCCGTGTTTGTTTACTGTTAAGCACAAAGAATTATCTGTGCTCTGATAACAAAGGGTGTCGAAATCCGGTTTCTAGCTTTGTAAGTCGGTAGAGGGGACAGTTAAGCAATAAAATAAAATTTTTATTGTAATAAATTAATGCTTTCATTTGATTGTAGTAAGACGCAAAGATACAAATGGCCGGTCTGTGTTATACTCGGTATGATTACGGAAACCTGGGTTTTACAGTGAAACCACTGAGGGGAGAACCTGTGTTTTACCCTTAAATTAGTTTGAACTAAAGTGTGAGTAGTTAAGATAAAATTATCTGTAGAAAAAAAATAACAGAAGTAATTGACCTTACAATTGTACTCTTATTGCAGCAAATATTTTATTTGATCGTATTGTAATGTTATTGATAGCACAGGTTGAAATACTTGAAAATAACATAGGTTTATGGGTTTTTCTTAACAATATTTCTGTACAAGGCCAGTACAGTTATTTTGATTTTATAGAGCAATGTAAAACTGAGATTTGATTAGTTTGCAGATTTAGAAAAATAAATTACCGACTTTGCTTGAAAATAAAAGGGTGGAGAACAGGTATAGTAGAGATATGGAAGATGTATTAGTTAAAGTTTAATTAACTTCTTACTATATCTTTACAAGACACAGTGGCATAAGCAGAAGAAAACGATGACCAATTTCTTTCGGACGGAACAAAATCACATCAAAGATTAACACCCAATTAACAGCTAGGTACCCATCATCCAGCTAGACAAAGTGGATCAAGTTAGATAAAGTGTCTTGCTTAAGGACACAAAAACATGATATGAGCCATTCTCGAACTCGCTAACATTCAAAGTTCAAAGGACGAAGCTAGCCTCTCACATGCACTTTTTTCGAAATTTATATATTACTTTTCTTTATTTTAGATGCGGAGTCACTTAAGTAAACAACATGACTTTTATATAATGACAGCGCGTGGCATGAGCAACTTTGTTCTTGTTTAGTATTGAAAGTCAGGTCTTTACTTGCTAAGAAGATTTGGATTTATATTAAAAAGTAGTTTTTGAATTAGACATAAAGGGAATTTTAGCAGTTTAAGTAGCTTCTTTCACAAAGAGACTCTCATAGACTCAAAAGTTTAATGTTGGCTTTTGATTGAGTTTAATTTTCTTATTTGAATTTGGCTTAAAGAAAGGGCCACTCTAGACTAGTGAAGGAAAAGTTAAATATTCTTTTAGCTGTCTCTCTTTACCTCAACACATCCACAAAGGCACTTGACGTTGCTTTGTTATTTTACTTTCTTTGTTCTTGCCTAAATAAATATTGATTTTTGGTAAATTTTATTATCATTGTTTATTTATTAACAGACGTTATCAGGATCCAGAAAGTAAATGAGCCCCTATTCAGTAATTGTCATATCCACAGAATCTATGGTTTAAAGGAACCAACACTTGCCCTGCAGGAAATTTATGAACAGAAATATATCACAAAAGATAACAAAATTGATTCGCGCTCACTAGCCCCATGGGTAAGGACAAAAACGCGTAATATAAACAATGATTATAGTAAGACTAACATGAAATCTTAGGCGTAGTTGTCAGACAATAAATAATTCATTATTGTAATCTACGACGATGGTTTAATATATATATATATATAACATATACTCATTTAAAAGTTTATAAAATCATAGAAAAAATTCTGATTCAATTACTGTCAGACATTGTGTTTCAAAATGTGGACCCACATATAATTTTCCGTTTTCAGACCGAATTTATAACTGTGGTTTCTATATAACTTAGATACATTCTACATAGTAACTTTTCTCCATCAAATATCTTTCTGCTTTTAAAGTAGTTTCTCTAATTGGTGGATAAATAATAAACAAAAATATAAATTAAGAAGAATTAACTGTAAATGTATTGTCTTGCAGCCTTTAGATTGACAAAACTTACTTAATGCGAAACTGTAATATGGATTTTCACACGTAGATTCTTCTTGGTTATTTGTTGATAAAAGTATATTCTGAATATATCATGCAAGACAAACATGAAAAGACAGGGATTAAATTAAGACAATATTATATTATAAACTACTTAGTTCAATGTGTTTTACTAGAATTTATATTAATGTAATAAAGAAATAAGGCCAAGAGTAAAAATAGGTTTTAAATAATTTATATGTAAATATTTTAAGCCTATTTAAGCAATAATTACAGATAAAAGTAAACATCTATATTGCCCTTTAAAAGCGAATAACGTTAAAAATATTTAATTATAAAGGTATATGCGTAACTTTTTTGTTGTTGATAAACAAGTTTAAATACACAACCATAGTGTATGTCACTTAGATGATGCTATTATTGATGCAATCATTTATATATAGATTTGTCTGTGTATTGTAATAGGTTTACTGTTGTACATTTATTTTAATGCCTGCGCTTGTTTCTGTAGGCCTGGCATGGCCGAGCGCGTAAGGCGTGCGACTCGTAATCCGAGGGTCGCAGGTTCGCGCCCGCGTCGCGCTAAACATGCTCGCCCTCCCAGCCGTGGGGGTGTATAATGTTACGGTCAATCCCACTATTCGTTGGTAAAAGAGTAGCCCAAGAGTTGGCGGTGGGTGGTGATGACTAGTTGTCTTACACCCCTAAATTAGGGACGGCTAGCACAGATAGCCCTCGAGTAGCTTTGTGCGAAATTCCAAAACAAACAAATTGTTTCTGTATAATTTTCTTTTTTTCATGTAACGTATATTGTTAAATGTGCATTGCGCAAATCCCGCCTGTCGTCGCAATTTTGTACAACCTTCTTAAGCGTTAGAATCAACAATGTACTAGGTGTGTATGTAATACTAATGATTTTACAATATCGTTGCAAGCGACCTTTGGTTAATGTTCTAGAATCTCACGTGATTGGTATTTAAAAAACCGACGTGCCGAGAGACAAATAGATTATTATTATTGGACAGCTACAGTCAGTACGTTACAGGCCTAGGATTCTATGGTTGTGATTAACGCCTATTAATTGGAAAACTACAGAATTGGACCCGGAACGTTTATATAATTCGAACATCACAAACTGTTCAACATCAGTGAATAATTTTGGATGTTAGTATTTCTACGACGTTTGGTTTGTTTTGAATTTCGCGAAAAGCTAAACGAGGGCTATTTGCGCCAGCTGTCACTAATGAAAAACTAGAAGGAAGGCAGCTAGTCATCACCACCCACCGCCAACCTTTGAATAGTGGGATTAACCGTCACATTATAACGCCTCCACGAGCATGTTGGGTGTGACGGGGATTCGAACCGCGCCCCATAGGATCATGAATCGAGTGTTTTAACCACCTGACCTATTTCTATCACGGCATTAGATACTGTCATAGTTGAAAGTGTACGAATGCTCCAAGCTAGCTAGCCGTCAAAAGAAGTGTACAGGTGTACCAACAAAGAATTAATTTATTCTGGTGAACTTCGATAAGGATTCAGTTCTAAACCAGATAGAAGACTCAGTGTACTTTGTAAAACTCTTACATAAACCATTGTTCGTAATAATTATTAGTAATAGTCGTTATTATAAAGTGTATTATTTTTTGTTTGCATATTAAAATACATTTGTACTAAAAAAGAAATTGTGTGTATCAATTTTCTTGGTAGATATCATAAATTTGATACACATTAACAGTTAATTAATTTCGAAATTCAAATTTCCGGTTATTTGAAATATTAATACGTAACGTCCATAACTTAGTAAATCGGAGATCCGTCTGAAATAAATTATAATACGTAATAATATAAAAAGTTAATAAAACTGTCTAATTTGTTTGTTTGTTTTGGAATTTCGCACAAAGCTACTCGAGGGCTATCTGTGCTAGCCGTCCCTAATTCAGCAGTGTAAGGCTAGAGGGAAGGCAGCTAGTCATCACCACCCACCGTCAACTCTTGGGCTACTCTTTTACCAACGAATAGTGGGATTGACCGTCACATTATAACGCCCCCACGGCTGAAAGGGCGAGCATGTTTGGCGCGACCGAGATGCGAACCCGCGACCCTCAGATTACGAGTCGCACGCCTTCTGTCTAATTTGATACGATGATTAAAAAAAAAGCATACAAAAGACATTGAAACTGATTTTGACCACACGGCACGAATAAAAACATTAAAATATGTATATTTTCGGGAATGGAGTTTCAATGAACCTCATTAGCCTAAGTATTTTACAATTTTCCACAGGTAATAGTATATACTACTAAACTTCAAGGAGTTAAGTTATTTTCAGGCCTAAGTAAACAACTAGTTTATCATCAGTAAAATAGTTACTTTTTATGACTAACGATTTATTAGGCTGGTTGTATCAATGGAAGCAGATCGGGTCTGTACTTGCTAAATTCCACTTACTTATCTTACATTCTCATTTTCTAGACACACACAAATTAAAATACAAAAAAAATAAAGGATGAATATTTACTATTAAATTTAAATTGTTTATTTTACCTTACGCTTGAAACGCTTTAAATCAAATCTAGCTTTGAATTTTTCAGAATGTATTTTATATTATTTGTTAAACGCTACGTAAACATTGTTTGCATATTACTACGATTAATACAGTATGTTAAAATAGAATGACGTGCAAATGTTATATTACATTGTCACATTACTTGCAAGGTTAAACTGTTAGGCCAAACGTCACAATGACGCTGTTTACTAACATACTCTTACAAAGTTAACATATGAATAATTTAATGAATCTTTTTATTATAGACTATTTTAACATATTATTCAAGACAGGTTAAGGGAGTTGATATATTTAATTTTGAACAAGACTCAATATCAAAGCTCTTTTCATTCGTAAATAATCACATTACAGATCTAAGATTAACTTTATCCTAAATCTAAAATTAAGCCTGATTGATCTCTTGGCAAAAATATAGACTAGGATCTAATTTTCAAAGTTATCTTGTAAACCCATAGAATCACTATTAAACTACCTATTTATTTAATCTTCCTTAAATAATATTATGAAATATATTGGTCTCTTTTGCGACTTTATTTAGATGACCCACAAAATTAAAAATTGCTGCATAATAAAATAATTGTTCTAGACCTAAAATGGCTAGGCCTAATATCATGCTGAGGGCGAGAATGAATCATCTTGCCTTACATGAAGAATGTTTAAGGTGCACACGAGGAGAAAGGTTCGTTATTTTAGACAAGTCACTAGGAGTACCAAATTGGTTTTTTGTGGTGAATAAGTATGGTGACGTTGGTTATATTCCATCTTCCGTGGTTGCTTTCCTTAAAGGCCTGACCCCAGAGGTGAGTTCAACTCTTCTAAGTTTGAATGAGAGACAAAACGTAAAAGTACTGGTTTCACCAACCTATAAAGTAAAAAATTGTGCAAAATATTTTATCATTCAGATATAAATAGCATAATAAATTAAAGCTTTAATTCATATTTCTATTATTTTCCATAAATAATAAATATTATTTTTTCTTTCTTAAATTCATTGTTTAGATTTAAAGCATCATTAAGTTAACTATAGTTCAGGTTATTTTTGCTCAACGAATAAGAGGACAAAGGATGATATATAACAATAAAGGCAAAAGATGATTAAATTAAACTCTTTTCCTTTCACATTTTACCTATACAATTAATTATATATTGAAAAATGTTATTTGATTTTGTGTAAAGCGCCAGCTTTACGAGTGCTTTCATTCTAAGTCTATTTTGATACTTTAAAGTCATATATTAATTTATTTTAGACCAGTAACATGCCATAATCAAGGGATGATGTCTATTGTTGCTGATTATTTATGTGGCCTCTAGTCCTTTGAGGCTTTAGTGACAAAAATATAACAGTTTTTTCTAGCACTTTGTGATAAAGGTAATGAGGAGATAAACTGTAACAAACCACAGTATTATTTACAGTGTACTTTATTGTATTGTTGTAAAGAAAGAAAAGTCCAAAACACTGAAGTTCATTGATGGGGTTATAGAACGACTACAAGAAGGGGAAGAAGCTAATAATTTCTTAACTGAAGGTAAATCAGCACTTTTGAGGTGAGACATGTTTTAAAATATAAAATTTTCTATTATGGGCAGAATATGGGGCTCTTAACTCAAAATCAATTCGATATTTGAAAATCAAAATGCTCTTTTAGTTTTGCGTTTAAACGATAAACAACATTTAAATCATACTTTCAAAATATAACTATACTTAAAAACCTTTACACTATCACTACACAAAACAAACCTGTTAGGAGATTCGTGCATTTCTTTAATATTTTTGAAATTTTCTACCCACAGGTGTGCGCATACAGTTTGTAACTTATAACCGTTTTGAAATAAAAATAAATAAATGTTTTAATAATTTCTTCATATAACTCCTAAAGTCTGTATGAAATCTGCAGTAATTTAAATAAAGAAACCCCGTGCTCAACATTTAAAATAATTAAAATTGTGTTATTGTCAAAAAAACGCATCCCCAATGTGAAATTTTGGTTTTTAAATTGTATTCTTTGTTGCAAAAATTTCAAGAAATTATTATTTTTGCTTTTTTAAAAAAAATGAATTTAAAATTTATATAATATATTTCTTTGGCTTGGTGCTTGATATTAGAAAATTAAAGAAAAATATCTCTATGAGCTCTTTATACTGAAATAAGAGTATATCATATTTATTTACTCGGTTTTTAGTGTTTTACCGTGTTCAATACTCATTTATCAGTTTTTATTTGTTTTTCAGATTTCACTTACTGATTTTATTTTATAATGATTTCATATAATCCTTTCCACATATTGAAAAATGTTTTCTTAATTAGTTACGTTAAATTTGGTTTAACATATTTTACTTCAAGAATTTTGTTTGAAATAGTAAAAAAATTAAAAATAGCTCAGTGGACAAAAACCATCAACAAGCACAACTTTTCCTATACCTAATTAAATCAATGTTCATAACATTTTCTTTCTTTTTTTTTTATATTTGTAAAAGTAGATTCCCCTCAATTAAGTAAAATATTTATTCATTCAGTTGATTTTATTTTTCTCTCAAAACAGGACGCTATTCAAACAAAGGCTTTTGTTAGTCGTTAATGAATACACCTTTATGATATCTAATAGTAATTGGACTAACACGAAAAAACATATTCAAAACAGACATAATCGGGCAACATACACACTAGCTGATTTCTCCCCGTCTATGACGTCACTTGATCTTAATTCCCGCTCTGGAAGAGAATATTTAATGAGAAGATTTTTTAGTGATTTAAAATATAGCGTAAGAGATGAAAACGTTAAGCTGGAATCACCAATTTATGATAATATAGCTGGTTTTATCTGTGGTCATAACGAAGTCAGTGAATCATTTGCTAAATCAGACAGTCGTGTTGAAAAAGAACATGCAACGCCCGATGTTCAGAAGAAAACAAATACTGAAATTACTAAATCCTTTTATAAAAGAGACAGCTATGCTGAGGAGAAACATATAGCGTCTGACTTCCAGAAAAACTCAAATACTGAAATTACTAAATCGTCCGATAAAAAAGACAGCTGTTTTGAGGAGAAACATACAGCGTCTTACATCCAGAAAAACTCAAATACTGAAATTACTAAATCATTCGATAAAAAAGACAGCTGTGTTGAGGAGAAACATATAGAATTTGACATTCAGAAAAAATCAAATGCATATACTTCATTTAACCATATAAACGTCATAAATGGAGAGTCATGGCTTCAACACATTCTTTTGGAAGTTGATGATTTTACCAAAAACGATGATTGTATGTATTATGAATGGTTGAAAGGACTAATGAAGTGGCTAAAGGGGTATCCTGTTGAAGAACTAGCAGGTTTAAAGCAAGAAACAAAATATGAACTTGTTAAAAAACTTCTATTATTTTACTTGAAGGTGAGTACATTAATTTTACAAATTACTAAAAAAAATTATATTATTTTTATAAGTGTACCTCCCTCCCCACACACTAATGTATGTATATATACTTGGTATTTTACTCCAGAACTAGAAAGATGAATGTACTGAAAGTGAATAGTTGAGTCCGTTATATTAAAACAATTTTGAATAAACAAACCAACAATTGGCATGGAAATTACTTGTGGAATAGAACGTATCACAACTATATTTTTAATATTGTTTGACACTGTGTAGATAATGTGATGTTACAAAAAATTGGTTGCTTTTTAGAGAGCATGTAACAACTTTTTTCCGTGGTGAGAAAAATGTAGCCTCTTCTAACAGTAAAGAGTCCACGAACGTAAAAGACATAGGCCAAAGTTATTCACGTGACTTAGACAACAATATAGAACATAATCATGAATGATTTCCGTCTTTGATTAAAAGCCAACAAAGTATTATTTCAATCTCATCAGGATAAGGTCTCCACTCATACTTGCTATTTAACCATTGTATACTTTACGCAGTTGTAATACGAAACGGAAATTCATGCTATTTCTTATGAAGATATAACGATCTGTTGATGTTTGTGTGGTTACATTTTTGCGCTTTGAAGTTGTCTTATTCGTATATTATATGTGTAGTGAAAAGTTCACTTGTAAGATAGGCGAGCACTGGACATTCCATCCTTACGACAAAGCTGTTAGTGATAGAAACAATTGCCAAAATGCATGGTTGTTAAAAAGAGCACCACTGGACGTGGTGACGTGGTGTAACGACGTGGTAAAGTTCCAAAATCGTTTTAATATAGCGTACTGAACCATTTGTAAATCAATATGTTTTACGAAAATGTAATTAACTTGGGTTTATTTTGTTTCAAAATCTGACCAAATACATTATGTTGTTACGAAAATGCCTTATTTTAATGATGTCTTTGTAACAGGTCATTGTCAAATATATAAATGCGTTGCACCCATTAATTTTCCATTGAATGAATGAAAACACTAAATAGTGCAGGTAGATGTTTCTTAAGGTAAAGAACACTTTTATGGAGAATCTATAGTAACGATTTAAAATAATTTTCTCACTACCGGATGAAACTCGTGACTTTATCAGCAAGTATTCATATGGGTCTTATACATTTGTTTATGAAATAACTCAGAGATATATACAGCATTTCAGTCATCTATTCAAGACATGGTTTGTTGTTGAAGTAACTGATGGCTTTTTTCTCTCTGTAGAAGAATAACTTATGCCCAATTATTTGTGTTACTCATACAAATGGTTTTTGATATTTTCATTTTGTTGCATACGAAGACATTATTAACAATTAAACGAGTATGTTTGAGAATTATAGTTTTACTAAAGCAATATCCATTAATATAGCTGGTCTTCTATGAGAAGAGAGAGAATATAAGATGGCATGTTAAACACTCGAAAGATCTGTACATCAGTTTTTGTCTCTCTTTATTCCCACACTGCACATAAATATATATGAACGATATAAATAAGTATCCCTGCTTGTCAGAATAGCTATTAATTAAGCATATTAATTATTTGTTTTTTGTTTGTTTTTAATTTCGCGCAAAGCTACTCGAGGGCCATCTGCGCTAGCCGTCCCTAAGTTAGCAGCGTAAGACTAGAGGGAAGGCAGCTAGTCATCACCACCCACCGCCAACTCTTGGGCTACTCTTTTACCGACGAATAGTGGGATTGACCGTTACATTATAACGTCCCCACGGCTGAAAAGGCGAGCATGTTTGGTGCGACGGGGATGCGAACCCGCGACTCTCATATTACGAGTCGCACACCTTAACCCACCTGGCCATGCCGGGCCATAAACATATTAATAACAGCTTATTTGATGTGTGTAAAGGTATTTTGTTAATAATTGGCCAGTCCTATTAGGTTAATGTTAGATGAAATGACGATTTGTTAGTCGTATTTATAGTAGTTTCTACTTAACGTATATTTCTCTAATTGTAGTAGAACTGTTAATAGTAATTACTTGTTTAAATGGTTTCCTATAATTATTTCAGGAAAACCGACCACGGTTTCTCTTCATTCTATTGCGCATATTTGGAGCCCTGAGTATGTTGGATTTAAATTGTGGATGTCAATTGATTACCTCCTTTTTACCATTATCTCTTATTCAAAGTTTAAAACAAACAGATGTAGGTACGTTTTCTGTTACTGTTTTATCTCGTTTTTGTAAGCATTAAGAATATTTTATCAAAGTGTCTAAGGAATAAGAATTCTTACGACTGTAAGAATATTTGTATTTATTATGAATAATGAAAAACTGATTGTAAATGAAAACGTTTCACGTGAATTGTTACTATTATCTTAAGGGATGAAGGACAGGCCAATTTAATTTTCCTCATACTAAAAAGAAATGTAAACAATAAGTCCTTTTGTTTTCCTTAGATCAGCAGAAATTGGTGTTCAGTTAAAGTAAAGACTGTTTTCTGAAACACTTTCAGTCGATGTTTATTGTAGATTTCCAACAAAAAAATAATTTATTATTGAAAGTTAGTGAAGTAAGTGAGAATCTTGTCTAGCATTTTGCAACATGGTACACTTATTCCAGATAAATGATTATTTATATATTATGCTTTAGGATGTTTCTATCTCGCAGAAATGGAGCCCTATAGGCGACTGTTTGTGCTAGTAATTACTAATGGTAGTTAGTGTTCTTACCTAACTGTAAAAAGGTAAAAAAATAGTGAACAGTCTATGAAACAAAGTGTCTATATCTTCTATGCATCGATATTCTCAGTATGTTGATGTTTAAAGACTTTTCTGTAGTTTTTGGTTACATACATAGATGCTGACATACGCGCTACGTTTATTATATTAAGACTGACAAGTTATATAAACAATACAAATAAAAACAAGTACGTAAATTAATAAATGATTGTTTAAGAATAACAACTAATTTTTGGTTTGCCTGATACCAGTTTTTTGTTTAACTTTTTAGATTTCACAGCATACAAATTTGCTGCCTCTGTTTTAGCTAGGATACTATCCGTGAGCACAACTTTTCCACCACTTGTACAGAAGGCGTTGGATAAAAATTTGATAACCTATCTTGTTCACGTAATAGATAATCCTTCCTGTGGAGACAGTAAGTTAGCTGACATTACAGAAAACCTTTTAAGGGCAGCATTTCAAAACACAGGTGTTTTGGCAATAGCCAAAACAATTCTACATGAAATCCAAGTTAGCGAAAGAGTATTTTTACTTTTTAGTCAGTTTGAAGATTCTTTCATCAACTACGACCGTTATGAAATTCCGGTAAAACGATCGAACTCATTTCGAGTACCTAAGTATCAACCTCTTCACACAGATACGCCACGAATGAATAAATCGCAATTAACTTTTAGTCAGGCGGAAGTTCAAAGTTCCAGACAAAATTCATTTTTAAATGAAAACAATATAATGCGGTGCTTTGAAAATGCTCCGAACACATTCTCACCGAATAGGTTCTTGAACATGTACGAACAAAAAAACAGAATCGTGGACAATGCTGACGATGAACATATGAGGTCATTTGGTGGAAACACAGGAGAAAGCAATGCACGTAACGAAAGTAAAGTTATGAAACTGGAAGACCATTCTCCAGTTTCACTGAATAAACATATTTGTTGTTCTGATGTTGGAAGTTCAGAAAATGAACTTTCTCAGTTTTTTGGGAATCATTCTTTTCAATACGATGATGTTTATCGTGTAGCCAGTCCAGTTTTATGCAATAATAGTCTCACATATACACAACACAAAAACCATGGCTTTTTAGGGCAAGGTAATATTGAAAATAATAACATCTCATTTTCAAAAATTCCGCGTAATTTAATTTCTAATACCAAAGAAGTTCGTACTTTTGATAACAATCCTTTGGAAATATTTATTGATAGTCAACCAGAATTTAGAGCAAGAGCTATTAAATCACCCATTCTCACAAAAAACTCAAAACATAAGAATACTGTACCATACGAATCTGAAAGAGACATACCAGTCACTGACATTTCGTCTGACATTAGTATTTATAAGCAATATAAGAAAACTTCGAATAATTCCTGCAAGAAATTAGATCTTAATATTGAGTCAGATACAGATGAGTCTAGGTCAGCAGTGAAACATGTCAATCTTACAGAAAGCTTTGATTGTAATAGATCTAAACTTGGTCATTTACTTGAAGATATTTTTAGCCACAATGCTGATAGTAATAACCATTACGACCCAAATAAAAAGCAACTTGGGAAAAGTAGTCAAATTGTTGATTCGGATACTGACAGAGTCTATAAAGTCAATGAAGACAAACGTGCGTGTTTTATAGAAAGTGAAAAACTTAGTAAAGATAGTCTGATTGATCCAAATAAACGTTTCAAACGTGGACAAGATAGAATACATCTAAATATTGGAGAATCATTTAATCTGGTTGATGCTTACCGAAATAATGGACAAAGAGATAACCAAGGATGCTTTTATACTTTGAAAGATAGTCAAAGTATTTCGGAAGATGTATCACAATTTACTGAACTTTCTCCGGTGAGTAAAGAACGATTAAACCAATGTGTTGCACAAAGAGAAATACAAAGCCACTTTAACAGTACAAAACACACTTTTGGAGCAAATCAAATAAACTCGAAACAGATTATTCAAAATGATGAATATAAACAACGTAGTCAAAGTGACACAGTGCAGAAAATGAAAAAAAGTGCTTTGACCACTAAAGTATGGTTTAATGAAAATGATTTAAGTAGCACGCAACGATTAATTCAACATAATCTAAACAGTGTGCATCAAAATAACCAAGATAATTCAAATAGTTACTTAAAATGTTTCCACGACAACCCAGAAAAAGCAAATCATCATTGGCAATGTGTCTTTAAAAGTCCTTTTGGAATTAAACCAAATGGCAAAGTTAATGCACAGAAAACTAGTCAAAGTGTTTCAGACCTTACAGATTCAGCTATTCGAATCAATTCAAATGGTACATATGATTACAACGTGGCAAAGCAATTGAATCCATACAGTTTAAGTAGCGTACAAAATTTTAGTAATATTGGTCAAATCTATGACTACATTATCCAATACGGTAGTGAGAAATCACATAAACACATCAATTCTACCGTTGTACAAGGATTCATTTCAGAGGGCTTATTTAATACTGTAGGAATTATCCAAGAAGACATGAAACCGGCAAAGACATTTGAAAAGTATAATAAATATGGTACAAGTAGTACTATTCCAGACGATCTTGAAAATATAAAACAAGTTATTGAAGGCAGAACAGATGTTACACAAGTTTCCCAATATAACCCAGACACTGAACAGCAAGTTTTACAACATGATTTACAGAACCAACAAAAAACTGTTGAAAAAGATCTAAACAAAATAGAACAAGTTATCCAAGATACTTCGAATAAAGCACAGTTTTCCCAAGATGACTCACAGAACAACAAACAAGGACTTATCCAAGATGGTTTAGACAGTGAACAAGGAGTTGCCCAAGATGATTTAGACAGTGAACAAGTTGTCCAAGATGATTCAGTTGGCGCACAAAACCTTCTCCAAGATTATTCAGAGCTTATACAAAAGCATTTAGATAGTAAACAATGTATTTCAGTTAAGAAACAAGAAGTTAGCCAAGACTATTCAGATGATAAGCAAAATATTATCCAAGGCTGTTTAGTTGGCAAACAAGAAATTTTCCGAGGTGATTCATTTGATAAACAAAATACTATCCAAGATCGTTCAGATAGCAAGCACGAAGTTATTCAGGATGATTCGTGCGATAAACAAAAAGCTATCTTATATCATTTATACAGCAAACAAGATATCTTACAAGATAAATCATACGATAAACAAGAAGATATCCTATGTCATTTAGATAAATTTAGACATGAAGCTATCCAAACTGACATACGAAGACCACAGCATGCTGTTCATAATTGTTTTAAAAAATCAAAATTAACTATTCAAGATTCTTTAAATCATGTTGGAAAAGTATCACAAAATAATCTAGATGTAGCAGAAATAATTATTCAAGTCAATAAACGTGCAGCAAAACCATTTGCTCGGGATGCTTTGGAAGATGAAAAACAAGTTTCTGAAAATGTTCTGAGCGATGAAAAGGTAACAGCTTCTATTTTTAAAAATATTGCTTTAAATCTCACAGAGTATACAGATGTTAAGTGAGGATAACTTGTCGAATTTAATGATTTTGAGTAACTCACTTGAAACATAAAAAGGCATTTTGTGAAATGGATTACATTCAATATAAGTTCGTTTCGTGATACCAAGTTCATTATTTCTACTGTTTTTTTAATTTTTCATGAAACATACTTAGAAATATCCTTTATTTTTGAGTCTTCTGTTTTTATTTCTTAATTTATGTAACAGGTATTATTTGATGCCAACAGGATCTACAAACTCTGGTAGAACGCCTTCAGGAAGCTTATCACCGGGATGACACCACTATGGTAGTAAAGTATGGTAGAAAACTTTTACAACTACTTCAAGAACTGAAGACGGAGGCTGACGATGAAAAGATTAAAAGCCTCGAAACCCCTGAATTTATTTCTCTCCTACTTGACGTAATAGAATTTTCAGATATTGAAGGTGACGGACAAGTGACTGATATATATATCAAGCTATTATTGGTACTGTATCATCTTAGACGACCAAGTTGTGTTATATTAGAAAGTATTCGCTTACGTGAAACTGCCGTTACTTTTACATCACGGTTGACGACACTCTTTAAATATTATGGTAAGAAATAAAAAAAAAACTGATTCGTATTAATTATATATATTTATCAAATTGTTTTTAGTCTTTCACAAAATTTAAGTTTGTATCTCAGAACGGCTGGTATGAGTATTAACACTTTTATTGATAAGGAGAGAACAACATTTCGACCTTCCTAAGCCATCTTCAGGTCGAAACGTTGTTCTCTCCTTAACAATAAAAGTGTTAATACCCACACCAGCCGTTCTGATACACATTTTTATTTCAAGTGAATTTCTCGTCATCAAGAACTATTTAAGTTTGTTCCACGATTTGGCATTTTAGGTTACTTAAAAACTTCATAAGAGAGGAAGTTAATTTCGATATCCATACAACATTCTATAACCTTCTGACATTTCCCGGAAATGCTTCTTACATTGTCAAACTCCAAAACCGTATTTAATAGGGAACTTGTGTACATTAACAAACTTTGGTGTCGAGTTGTTTTTCTTTTACAAATAGTAATTTCTTACACTGTCAAATTCTGGCACAATATTACTGCTGTGAAACACGTAAAAATTTGTTTACGAGAATTGTAGTGTAGTGTTCAGCCTTTTAAATCAATATAATTTTTTTTTTCAGTTGCAGATAAAATGGAAGATTCTGGAGGACAACAGCTTCTGCTATTACTGAACGATATCTTCAGTTCGGATGTTTGTAAAATGTTTTTATATACAGAGGTTAAAACTCTGTTGGCTGAAACCAGTGGTCACCTGGACAAAGGATGTAACTGTTACACTAATACGTGTGCATTTGCTATGTTCAGAAACAAACTATTAAATTGTATCAATATGTATTGGTCTGCATAGTAAAATATATTTGGCGAGCCAAATAAACATTGTAATATGTTTTATGAAACTTTTTTTTTCACGCTTTATAAACTTGTATATACTAACGTTAATCTGTAGCCAATTGTTTACTTATTTAAGTGATTTTAACTTGATCATATAGGAGCTAGGATTTTATATTAAAAATGTATTTCTTTAATAGAGCGTTATAAATAAATCAAAAACTGCTGTACAAGCAATTTATGTAAAGAAGACGAAAATAAATAAATGAAATATAAATAAGTGGTTTTTAAGGATATTTTATTGGTTTTTTTCAACAACTTAATAAAGGAAATAAATACATTAGCAACAACATAGTCGAAAGTGTTCAAAAGTGATAATCTTATCACCAATTTTAATGAGGGTTCAGCCAAAGGTGGAAGATAAGACAAAGGCTCGGTTGTGATGACTAAGGTAGACAGAGAAAGAAAGTGGTGCCCACGAATGGACAGAGCTCCAGCTGGATGTCACGAATCTTCTACATCTGTAGAGGAAAAAAAAGGAAACTTTTAAACTGAGTGAATAATTATGTATCATACTCACGACGGCTAGCTGTTATAATTAAAAGTATTTTAAAGGCGATAGTTTGTTTTACATGATTTTTCATTAAACGAGAAAATAATAAGTAGAAATGTTTAAATATTCAAGCACAGAACTAACTTCAGAAAAATGACTTATGACTACTGACCTAAACTCTTTCTGTAGAAAATGTTGCTCAGTATACATAGTGGCCAGTGTAGCCAGGGATGTTCAAGTAGCTTGTTCCATAGGTACCACCAGCATTGGCGTGACCAGTAGTCAGTTGACCGTGAGCAGCATATCCATGGCCAGCAGTAAGGTCACTGGCACCGTAGGCACTTTGACCATAACGTCCGTAAGCGTTAAGGTTGCGAGAAGCAGAGACATCGCTCAGACCATGGGCACTTCCGTAAGCACCGTGGGTCGCTCCTACATCACGATATCCCGCCTTTTATCGAAATTGTAGGCCTTCTCGAAGCCACTACCTTTGTTGCGGGCATAGGCACCCTGATCGTTGTACGAGGCTCCGGAGGCACCAACAGCAGCACGTGCATTCACGTCACGGTGAGCAGCGTTGGCAGTCACACCTGCAGCTCCGTAAGCGGCCTGGCCATAACGGGAATGTGCTCCAAGTGCACCATAGCCAGCCACACCGCTTGCCTGGTTCAGATAGCCGCTAGCACCATGGGCGGCTCCATAAGCTGCGTGTGTAGCGAGGACGGGAGCATGGGCGTAGGTAACAGGCGCGTGGGCATAAGTGGCAGGAATATTGTCGTAGTTGACCGGTCCAACGTAGCTTTCGGCAGACTCCAACTCTTCTGCACAAACGGTGGCAGCCAGTAAGACAACAATGGCAAACTTAGCGGAGAATAAATAAAAATATTATCCATAAAGATTAATAAACGTTGTACTGAAAGTAAAACATAAAATCATACTTCAAAACAATACTTATTTTATTACGTAACCATTATACTGCTTAGATTGATAAAAGACATCTATATCGACTTGCATGCATTTATATTATATATAATTATTGCACAAGTTGTTTTATATGACGTTCACGGAAACTATTTCTTTAAGGTTTAGTTATCAAATGAAACGTTCAGTTTGAAAACCAACATTAGTCATTTTATCCACTACTTGAACATTAATGTTCTTTCCCTCCATTTTTTGTTTTACCATCACTCACCACTTTCATGATTCAGGGAGCTTTCTCAACTTCTTACTCTGTGAAACAAGCAAGTAATAACTAATCGTTTCTAATGCGCTGTATTTATAGTGTTTGGGGCATCTAAAACGTTCGTGACGCTCTCCTTTTCATGTGTTTTCTTAATACCATGGCCAAAGGGTGGGGGTAGACATAAAGGGTCAGTATAAAAATCACTTCATGTATCCTTGTTAACTGACATTCATTGTTTTCTTTACAATGAGGTCGTTTTCGGTTTCAGTGACACGCCCTTTTATCTAAAGTCTTGAAGCGAACCACAGACCTGCAAGAAAGGGGTTATGGAGTGCACGTTCTGTCTGGCGGGAAATTAAGTATCCTGATGTGAACTTTCCACTTTGTGTGTAAGGAGTTACTCAACTCCTATCATTTGACCAATTTCTCCAAAGTTTATAGAGGGAAGTTCAATTTAAGGCTACTGAAATAACCTAAAAAAACACTAGAAGACATTTGTTTTCCACTTTTAATGAAAATGAAATTGTCATAAGAAACTTGGCTATTTCCGGGAGACGCCTTATTTTAGATTATGGTTGAACTTTAGTGGGGGAAGAAAAAAAAGAGGAAAATGAAAGTGAAAGGCAAAGTCGTGAAATTTACTAATAAATCTATTCTATAAAATGTGTTAAGCAAATTTATATTAAATATTTTAGAACTGAAACGATTTGATTGTATATTAAATTTCAAAATTAAATAATCTCATGTTTTCATTTTAATTACGACATCACTTATAACCTTTTAAAGAAAAACTTATTTGACGATAACTTGCATTATTTTTTTTTCCAATACTGTTTTATGATTTGATGCTCTTGAATTTGCTCCTAATTATACATTAAAATATAGACATACTAACAATATAAGAACGAAAATAGTTCTACATCGAAGTAATGAAAATACTAAAATAAAATTAACATCGTAAAATTAATATTATTTGTCAATATTTTCTAGAATCTTCATCTATAATATCGTGGGTTTTCTGTTTACTCGTCTGATTAGGGAAAAATAAGAAAGAAAGATAAACAGAAGAAATGTTCGAGACACGTGTGGAGAACTTGTATGTTGACGAACGCTGAAGCCGGAAAGAACAGCGAATGGATTTTCATTTAGAATTCCAAATATTTATTATCTATAATACAGTATTTTTATCACCTGTGATGCTCAAGTATATATATGTAAATAAACAACTAAATATTCATGTAAAAACGGCTGGTATCGGTTAAGAAAATTCTATGTTGAGGAGCGAGGGTTATTTTATAATATGCAATCAACTGCTTCAATGACTATGAATTATAAAAACTGAGCAAATATTTTGTGTCATCATCTTTTATTCTACATATCTTTATACAGACTTTTACACTTTGTAAATCATTTTCTTGGAGAGTATACAATAAGATGGAAGGCAGTTAATTAACACTACACACCGCTAAATTTTGAACTAATATTTACCAATGAGTAGTGAGATTAACCGTCATGTTATTACGTTCATACTGCTTAAAGCCCGAGCGTGTTCGATGATATGATTTTAATCTGTAGATTGCAAGTCAAGTGTCCTAACAACTGGATGTTTTACGAGAACTTTCTTTAAGTCAGGTAAATAAATACGGCCCGGCATGACTAGGTGGTTAAGACACTCGTGGGGGCGTTATAATGTTACTGTTAATCCCACTATTCGTTGGTAAAAGAGTAGCCAAAGAGTTAGTCGTCGGTGGTGATGACTAGCTGCCTTCCCTCTAGTTTTACACTGCTGAATTAGGGACGGCTAGCGCAGATATCCCTCGTGTAGCTTTGCGCAAAATTCAAAACAAACAATATAAATAATTTAAACTTGAGTAAATTGGATGCTTATAAAAAAACTTCAAAAGTCACATACATAATTAGAAGCCTTCAGTTAATTTTCACCCAGTTTTGAAAATTTTACTTTTTACAGATATACTTCATTTCTTTGTTTTTATTATTAATTATCTCTTTGTAAATTTATATTTAAGTTGAAACAATAAAACAACATAACTAATTAAATTTATACTCGATTATATTCAAAATAGGCTAATAAAAATATAAAGTCAAATCAAAAGCGTATTATATATACCTCATACTGAAAAAAAATGTATTCAATACTCCGTGAACAGATAATTCTCTGAAATAACGTTTTATACAAGTTATACGATTATATTGAAAGACTGGCGGTGGGTGGTGATGACTAGCTGCCTTCCCTCTAGTCTTACACTGCTAAATTAGGGACGGCTAGCACAGATAGCCCTCGAGTAGCTTTGTGCGAAATTCCAAAACAAAACAAACAATATTGAAAGACTTGATTCAAACTAACACTTACAATTTTAACAGTTTAATCACCTAGGAACCATTTGATTTACTTTAAAAATATTTTTGATACATGATCCGTTATATTTTCCAAACCGATGAATTAGTTGGTTCTAAATGCCTTATGCATAGATGAGAAAAACAAGATGAAGAAAAAATTCCATGAGCGAATTGATTGTTACACGTGATATTTATTGTAATCTCGTGATTCTTTTTAAGTAATGTTTGAATTATCAAATAGTAAAATATTTCTATTTTTGTTCATAGAAGTATAAAAATAAAATTACTGTGTTTATAAATTTCAAGGAAAAATTTATCATAAGATATCTAGGGCAAACCAAATAGAGAAGTTAAGAAATATTTCTTTCAGTGTTTATATTATTTTTCTTGTTTGTAAATCTACATACCATACTCAATTTGTCCACTTGAGACGGCCTGGTATGGCCAGATGGTTAAGGAGCTCGACTCGTAATCCGAGGGCCGCGGTTTCGAATCCCCCGTCAAACCATATATGCTCGTTCTTTCAGCCGTGGGAGCGTTATAATGTGACGGTCAATCTCACCATTCGTTGGTAAAATAATAGCCCAAAAGTTAGCGATGGGTGGTGATGACTAGGCTGCCTTCCCTCTATTCTTACACTGCTAAATTAGGGACACCTAGCGCAGTTAGCCCTCGTGCAGCTTTGCACGAAATTCAAAACAAACAATCCACTTGAGACATCAGGATTACACGTCGTGTTTTATAATATCAATTAATTTCACGCATCCACACGTTAGAAATTACGTTTTTAATTTATTAAAAGCATGATATGTTAATTGGTTCGTCATGCGGAAATAAAAGGTATTGTATAACATTTCGTTTAGTTTAAGATGTTTAGAACTATGTACACAGAAACATCGATTGCTTTATTAAGGCTTGTACAAAAGTAAAATATGTTTGTTTTGCTTTTCATGTAATTGTGTGATCCTTATCTTTGTAAATAATTCTGTAACTAAGTGAAACCCAGCTTATCTCTGAAATGGTAAGTCTTTACGTAATACTTACAAAGTTACATCGTATAAATGATATCTATTTCGAAGAAAATCTGTGATTACACTGTAAAATTAAATAAACTGAAACAATTTCTTTTATGGAAAAGTGATCTCTATATAACTTAATGTGAATATAAAGTGTTTATTAAATTCGTTCTACTGAACTTTCTACAATTTTATAACAAGAAACATGGGGTTAAAAATCTCTTCATAATAACCCGATCGAAAGAAGTGCTTCCGTTTCACGCTTTCAACTAATTTATAACATTATGTTCTAGGGATTAAATAAATGGTTTTAACACAGGAAAAGACTGACACCAAATGATGCTTACATATAAAAAAGTTAAATAAATGCAAGGTCCTCATGCTAGCAGAATGTCTGAAGAAATCCAAACAGCGTTTTGTAAATAACAAGAATATATCAACAAAACTGTAAATAATAGCAATCTATAACGACTAGTAAATGCTTTATTTTTAATTATCCAGAACTGAACGTAATGCATATTTAAATATATTTTGTGTAAGAACTTCATTGCTGTTTTCAAAGACGTTAAATATGTCGAATAACTGGTTTTCACAAATAGTAGCTTCTGCTTTTTGTTTTTTTTTTAATAGATTGTTTAGGCAGAGTATTCATGATGAAACTTTAAAGAATGGAAGGCAACTGCCTGTTGTGGAAACATAAGTCTAGAGGACGACGTTTCGAAAGTCTTCCGCCTTCTGTCTTCATTCTACAAAGTTTCATCAGTAGCTTCTGTTATTTGGTATTTACATTTTTACAAATTCAGAATTTGTGTGTGTGTGTGAGTTCAGTATTTTCAAGACAAGTTCACACGCTGAGACACAAAAAAATGCTTCGTGTATAACCTGTGTTATTAAAAGTAAGGATTGTTTGAAAGATTTTGCTACTTGGTAACGCCCTGTACCGGGGGATCAGGAATTGCTTGTGTTTAACAACTCTTTGACCGAAACGCAAAAGACTGGAAGTGTAACACCAGTCTTCGCTCGAGCCGGTTTTGAGCAGTTGTGTTTGCTTAGAATGAAAAAAAAAATGTGTATAGTTCGTTTATAAATAAAATAAAACAAGCTAACTTGCAGACATGTTGTGATGAACAATTCTGAGTTTGATCTAGTATATAGAAGAACGACCAAAGTGCTCCACACTAACACAGGGGTATGTCTGCGGAATTACAACGCTAGAAACCCGGTTTCGATACCTGTGATAAGCAGAACACAGATAGCCCATCATGTAGCTTTGTCCATAACCACAAACAAAGAACAACGAGAAAAAAATATATAAATTCGAAAAACTTTCTTTAAATTATTGAACAGAAACAAGATATGGTTTGAATGATAAATAAATTAAGCCTCGTGGTTGATGTTATAATATCTCTATAAATATTATCTTTTATAACATCAATATCTTAATGCTATTTAACCTAATCATTTGTGTTATAACGAATCCTTTGCACGGTTTGTTCATAACATCAATATCTTAATGTTATTTAACCTAAACATTTGTGTTATAACGAATCCTTTGCACGGTTTGTTCATAGCGATGAGACATTATTAAGCTTTGATATTTTATTCATTCTGGTACGTGAAGAACTCGAATGTTTATATTTTTCTATAGCATATGATTTTTATCACAAAACAGGTAAACCCGTAAAACTATATGGTAGCAATATGATATGTGAATGTAAAGTATGATGAGTATATCCCAATTGTTTTGTATACAAAGCAAAATAGATAATAATGGTAGCTTCAACTAAACCTAGAGGGACTTGAACCACGTGTAGAATATACCACATGTTATCTACGACTGATTGTGCTTCCTAGTACGATCTTCAAAAAATGTCTCATGTGTGTGGTTGAGAACGAAACCAAGACACGAGACTTGCAGATTTTGAATAAGAGAATCAAAAAGAGTTTTCTTCTAAAAAAAATTGTATAAGATTGTTTACCTACTTCGTCAGGACGCAGTAAATCGAAATAAACTTCACCTTCTAGGTGTTCATAATCGAGCTCAATGCATATACAGTAATTTTAATATACGATGTTCTAGTGGATTGAAATTTGTAAATGAGGGATGATGATGCGAGTGAAACATATTCATTGAGTTATAAGAAAAACTGATTTAATAAAACCTAATAAATTCCAGTGTTATTCTTAAGGAAAATAATAATTCTCAAATTACGATACTAAAAATCACGCCGTAGCACCAAAACTCCTTCGTGTTGGGTGTGTGTGTGTGTTTTGTTTTTTTGTAGTAAACCCACATCTGTTGTGTCAACCAAGGGGACCCTAACCTCCTTCGTATTGGTCTTCAGTTCTACAAGTTCTATATATATACACAATGAGGGGCAAGATTTATTAAGAATGTGCTGTCTATTATATGTGAAGTATTTACTATAATTTTCACAATAGTATAAACATTATTAACATTTTAATTATGGACGTTCAAATTTCACATCATTCAACACATATATATGTGTGTGTGTTTTTTAGTTTCAATTACAAAACATTTTAGAAGAAGGAAATAAAAAATTTTACAAATAAAATATAATTTGTAGTGCTTGTGTAATGCATAGCTTAGGTTAAGTACACATGATGTGTTTGTTTATAATTAAATAGATCATATCAACAAATACATTACATATGGTAAAGACAGAATACGTAGGCATGAAGTTTGTAGGCCTTTACTAAGCATAACCATTTTTAAATAAAGTAGTTTTCAAAAATATTATAGTTCATGCTGTTTTTGAATTTTATTCAATAGTTTCTTACATCTGTGCTTGTCTAATAAACCATTTTTGTCGTAATTTGGAATATTACGTAACAAGTTTCTACAAAGATAAGCAACAGTCGTAAGCATAAACTGACAATCAAAACGTAACATATATAGTAATGATTTTGTGAAATATTCTTACAAAATCACATTCCACTGTTTTTGTTTTCAAAATACCCTTTCGTTAACTTGTATGGTAAACCTGAAGAACAAATGATAACAAACGAAACTGACCCTCAAATCAAATACTTTTCACTGACTTTAGTGTTCTCATAAAGTAACTAAAAACACTGGAACTAAAGAAATTGTACTTTAACTTTTCGGATTCATAATAATGTTTGGTAATTTAAAATAATACATTGCTGCTAATATATTTGCAAGTTAACGCAGTCAGTGTTACTGTAGTTTAACATGACACTTTCTTAGCAATGTTACTGTAGTTTATCATGTTTGCTGAGATTGAAAAAACATGAAAACTTCAAAACTTAGTGATCGTTTTTGGTAATGATTTTTTTATCATAGCATACGATTTTCTTCTTTTACGAAAGAAAAAACAATAGGACTGTTTGTGTTTGTTTTCTTATAGCAAAGCCACATGAGGCTATCATCTGCTGAGTCCACCGAGGGGAATTGAACCCTCTAATTTTAGCGTTGTAAATCTGTAGACATATCACTGTACTAGCGGGAGACAAAACAATAGGAGGAAGATATATAATAAACACTAAATGATTGTCCTGGGTTAGATTCTAACAGCACAATAAGGAAGGGACATAACGTGACTATGTTTTTCTTTGTTTTTTTATACACACATATATATAAGTAGCTTATTGACACAGTTCGCTCCCATCACACGGGTCGGTCGGTGACTGCTTTTGTAAACGTTATTGCATCACCGAAGAAAGTCGTGACACCGTGTTTTTACTTATTATTGCTCGACCTTTTATCTAATTATTGTCGTTAACAATAAAAACTCGTGTTTCTCCCTAGGACCATCTCAGTAAGTTCATGGACTTTGTGTAAAAATAGGGTGAGACTTGTAGAGTGAACATATAACAAGATTATGCAATATGTACTACATGTTAATTATCCATGATGCCCTAGATAATTCTGTTTATCTATCTTTGTTTATTTCATATCTAGGTACTTGGTTTCCGTGAAACTATTGCCAGACATAGGTACATGATTATTTATATTAGTTTTATTGTGGTGTATGTAACAAATATGTTAACAAAGGAAACTTAAACGACATTAGAAAATGACAACGTAAAAATTAAGTAATTAAAAAAACGAATACAGATGTTCTATTACCAAGGGTTATTTTCTGAAATCCGATTATCTCGTTTTTTAAAATACTAAAGACATTTCTGTTCAATTTAGAGAAGATATTTATCGTTTTCTGAAGCTGAGAGGGACGAAGACATCCAGTAGATAAAATAACGGATCTTTTTTTTTTTATCCTTTCTGTTTGGAAATAATTGAGGCTGTAACAGATACAAACATGTTTTGTTTCCAAATAAAGAAACATTTATCAATGTAGTTATAAATATGATTCTGAAACACAATAACTTTTTTGTAAACATATCCTTCTCAATGATCCGGAAGTGGCAAAATGAGCTGTGGACTGGAAGGTTCAAGGTTCGTCTCAGCGATGTGTAATTGAACGTGTTTCACACTCAGCTTTGCTCCCCTGTGGCACAACGGTAGGTCTGCGGACCTATACCACTAGAAAGTGGGTTTCGATATCCGTAATAGTCAGAGCACAAGTGCCCCATTTTGTAGTTTTATGCCTAACTTCAAGTAAACTAATTAACTAAAACTGATATTTGTATATATATTATGATGACTTAAGAAGATCGAAACGTTGTTTTCTGCTTTATTTTGTTAAAAGTGTTAATACTTATATCGGCTATCGTGAGATACACTTTTACTTCAAATGGGTTTCTCGTCATCACATAAAAGTGATATAGTAACCCTCTCTGTCAGATTGAGTAGCTGTATAGATATCAGGTGCTACTGACAAATTATCTTCTTTGGTCAACAGTTGATCTTTCCTATATTGCGTAAAGATTTGGACGTATAATGGTAATGACAGTATTTACTAAATGTAAAGCTTTATTCTTGTTAAGATAAAGACAGAACGTGCTTTATTACAATGACTTATGTACACTAGAATAATTACAGATATACACTAAAAATTTGGTTTCGGTACCGTAGTGGTCACAGAACAGATAGCCCGTCGTGTAGCTAAATAGGATTAATTTTGTTCTGCATTCGATTAAGCAACTACTGAAATTTTATAGTTTTTCTGAATTTAACGATATGTAATCTGAAACACAGATTGTTGAAAAAGGCTTAAGGAGATTTCTAATAGTATATTTGCTGTTATGAGGGTTATATATGATAAACTAAGGTATTTTTTTTACAACATGTGAAACATATATTATTTGAGCAAATATGTGCTAATTTGATATTTAGTTTGGAGGATTTACTTATCAAAATTGCTTGAAAACTTATGACATTAGAATTAACCTACATTATTAAAGACATAAAAACACAGTTATGTCTCCTTTAGACGAGTAATCGCATGTGTATGTGACTTTTGTGTATCTCTATTGGTCTTCTTATCGTATTTGTAAGAGAAAACGATTTAATTATATGGATGTTTAAATAAAGTCTTAGCAACGAGTTCATCACACTCAATGGTGTGATTACTGAACCTAAGTGCAATTTATAAGAACAGTGTTCTAGATATTTGTTGTTTTTTGTTCTACATTCTTGATGGAGTTTGTAAAAAATATTCTGTCAATGCAAGCAAAACCATATATCTATATGTAAATGTAGGTTTTCATGATCAAGCTTCAGCAGACCAAAGACACAAAATTCTATCGAGATACATACGTAGGTGGACATAACAGGTATGTGGTTAAACGGATTACCATTGTGACTTCAGTTTGTATGCTCATCTTTTCCGTGGACCGAAAACATGCAAGTCTATGTCAGATTCAATTTCGTATTAACTATATTATTAAGGACAAAAAAAAGATATTTTGATTGTTTTGGTTTTCGGATTTCGCGCAAAGCTACTCGAGAGCTATCTGCGCTAGCCGTCCCTAATTTAGCAATGTAAGACTAGAAGGAAAGCAGCTAGTCATCACCACCCACCGCCAACTCTTGGGCTACTCTTTTACCAACGAAGAGTGGGATTGACTGTCACATTATAACGCCCTTACGGCTGAAAGGGCGAGCATGTTTAGCGCGACAGGGATGCGAACCCGTGACCCTCAGATTACGAGTCACACTCCTCAACCCACCTGGCTATGCTGGGCTAAGATATGTCGAGCTAAACGCACGATCCTTCGGTTCGATGGCTATTCTTTTAAAACCTTCATTGTTGTTAAGGTTTTGTTGGTGAATTCTGATTTCAGAGCCCGTTAATGTCCGAAACAGCTTACAATGTTTAGGTTTACAATACGAGTACTCAAATTCACCGCCTTCAACATTTTCTGTATTTTGGTTCGATATTGTTATCATTTTCTCTGCATGAATATTTTTTATCCAAGAGTTGGGGAATTATTTTTCTCTTCCTATAAGTTTAGCCGTGACGTCGCGGCACACGTCATTGTTTCTAACTAATACAAATCATTCAAAAACTATTATTGAGCTTCTGTGTAATAATCCATGTTAGGCTTAGCAACACCAAATGACTTATGTGCCAAAATACTTGAAAAGAATTCTTAATATTAGTCACGCATGCCTGTTGAGGTAATAAGATGTGCTTTATAAGTGGAATGGTGTTTCAAATAAAGGTATTAGCCAACCTTTGATAAAATATATATGTATCTACTAGTTATAACTAAAGTTATGTATTATTATGAACGTGGTTGTAAGCATTACACATGAACTGGTTTAACAGCTTTCCTATAAAACAGGTATTTCCTATTCGTTTAAGTAGTAGGTTATTTAAAATTTACATACGATTATTGGGTCTTAATTTAATCTCTTAAGGTGTTTCAAAGTTTACTGTAAACACTTAAAGCAAATTGTTTATGAAACTAGCCTTTGACAGTCTGTTTTTATCCAAGAAGCTTCTTATAACTATGAACAAACAATAAAATATTTTCGTTTAACATATGTGCATGGGTGGGCCAGAAAGAGAGAACAGAATTTATGCCGTATTTAAGTTTTAATAATATGTCACATATGAGTCTAGTGCAACATGCCACATATAGTTATTGAATAATTAAGGTATACCATAATATGTAAACATGTTACCTTTCCCTACCTCTTCAAAAAAAGTGAACTTAGTCCATTTGACGTATGGTTTTTAAAATACTTGTCCTATTTGCGATATCATACAATGTTGTCATTTCAATTAGCATTATCTGGGGACTGAAGCAAATCTTTGTGATGAGATCGTATTATCCAATGGCGCAACAATACCTTCGTTTCATTGAACTTAGTTTAAGAAGTAAAGCGACTCACTCTCTGTGATGTAATCGTCTTAAATAATGACGTAGCCATTTATCTCTTTGTTGTGTTTTTTTAGTTCTAAAGCTGTTTACGACCGTTGGAACAACTTAGATGAAACTGCATCATCAGCGAATCTCGGGCACACTTTAACTGATAGCTTTCGTTTCTTCTCCTGGTTGTTGTCCTTAATTTATTAGTAAAAGATTGAAGAGAATACAACTTGTCAACATCACCCACCTCGAACTGTTGGGCTAGTCTTCTACCTACGAATAGTAGGATTGACTGACACATTATAACGACTGTACATAACAATAATGCAATTTTACACTATTTTCTAGCACTTTTTTGGCTATTTTTAAATTGTGTTTCATTGAAGTTGCGATGTGAATTACCATTGTTCACGTTTTGTTCATTACACGTATACTCTTCCTTATGCGCGTACTTACGTGGGAACGTAGAGAATGTTCTATTGTGGCATTTCTAAATCACAGTCGCTTTCAGCTTGGACAGAAGAAAATCAGTTATTTACTATCAATAGTCTGCTTTATTTCAACAACAACAACCTGCATCAACCTCGTACATGCTGCACTACTTATTAAACATTATCATTACTGATGTCACTTATAGTTCTGCTTTGAAAAAATGATTTGAAAACATTGCGTTTTAACTTTTGCTACTGTTCGGTCTTAAGGGTTTTGAAGTATATAAAGTTTCATGTCAAAGAATTATTTTGAGAGATGACTTCAGCGTTTATTTTCCTTTGTGATTTTGTACGACTTCTCATGTTTATTCTCCAATGTTTTCACTTGTGCATTTATTCAAAAATTCTGTTTTGTTTTGTCTTCATAAATATATACGTATGAAAGCCTTATGAGTGTGATCTTGTAAATGTTTGAGATCCTTATCCTTATCCTTAGAAGCAAGAATTCGTTTTGACGAATACCTTCCTAACTTCCTCTTAAGACAGTAGTGCTTTGTTGTGACACTTCTACTCACTTTATATGTGGTGTTCATTTACAGTGGCTAAATAACAAGTTTATTGCCATGCTAAATTTTTAGCTCATCTGTAATAGAGAAGTCCATGAACTTCTGAGTGAGGAGTACGTAATCAGTTAATTTGTTTCTAAATGAACTGCCCTCAAAAGGTTTGTATAACTGATACTAGTTGTGGTTTTTGTTCAATCGAGAATGTTGTAAAATATTTTCTGTCTGTTGATACATAAGTTGAAGCTAAGCTCATGCTGATAAATGGAAACGAGATCAAATAAGTTGACTGTATTAATTCTGAGCTGGTTAAGAAAAAAATGTGAAGTTTAAAGAACGATAAGTTTCATGGGTCAAAGGTTTTGAAAAAGGTTAAAGACTACATATGTGAGTCCTTGAATAATGTGTAGATACCAGGAAATTGGAAGTTAATTGATATAATTCCTCTTTTCAAGGAAGGTGATAAAAATTGTCCCAATAATTATACACCCCTAGACTTACATCAGTTTTGGAAAATGTTTTGGAAAATTTATTGAAAGATTATTTGCAACATCATTTAACAAAGTTTCGAATTCTATTGGATAGTCATTATGTTTTCAATAAGAGAATACCTTACCTTACAAATCTTTTAATGTTCTTTGGAAAGAGTGCTCTTTATGTACGTGAGGGTAAAGGTGTAGATTTGGTTTATCTGGATTTTCAGAAAACATTTGACAAGTTGCCACATAAAAGGCGGGTAAAAATTGCCTCCCTAAATGTGGGTGATAAGTTAGCAAATTCGATAAAGTAGAGAGTTGTTACGAATGAAGTTCAGTCAAAGTCAGGGTTTACTCTTGGGAATTTTGGTCTTTTTTATTTATATCAATAACATAGATGAAGAAACGGTCAATACATTACTTAAATTTGCAAGTAATATTAACGTTTTAGGAAGAGGATGCTGATGATTTACAAAATAATTTAGATTATTTATTGAGTAGGACAAATAAATTTCAAATGGTTTTAATTATAATAAATGGAAGATAATACATGTTGGCTATCATAATTTGAATTACAAGTATAATTTGGATAGGAATAACCTTAACAATGTTATGAAAGAAAGGGATCTTGGCGTAATATTGAATCACTCTCTAAAGCCTTGCAACAAGTGTGCTGTTGATAGGAGTATAGCATATAGGAGTTTTAATAGTATCTACATAATTATTGAATACAAGTCTAAAATTGTTGTAATTCCATTGTACAAATCACTGGTTAGCCTAAACTTGGAGTATTGTGTTCAGTCTTAGGCTCCTTTCCTTAGGAAAGATATCGAATTGTTGGAAATGGCTCTGGAAAGGGTTGCTAGAATGGTACCTTGGATGGAGAAGTTTTCATATGTTATTTTAAAAAAAGAAGAGTTAGGGGATATCTGACTGAGGTATTTAAAATTATATAAATGGAATTGATAGTGCTTACACATATTTTTTTTTATATTTAACAGTGAGAATAGTAATATTACGGTACAAATAATACAGTTTTCGTTTTCTATTAAAGTGGTTGGCCTCTGAAATGTGGTTGCGTTCAGATGTTGTAAAGGTAGTAAATTTAATTCAGTTTAAGGAAAAGCTTGATAAGTATATGAGTTATAAAGGCTGGGGTTAAGTTTGTTTGTTTAATTAATTTAGTTTAGAACGAGATGGACCAATAGACCCCATGTTGTCTTAAAACTGCATGTTATCTCCTCTCTTCTCAAACTGCTACCTTGTTTTATTGGCTGCCATACTGTATTTTTAATAGACAAATCAAATAGTTAAAGATAAATGTAAAGTGTATTAATAGTCATGTTGGACAGGTTAGTAACTGAGTTTTAATATATCATGTGTAATAGAATTGATATATTGAGATATGAATGTTTGTGGTGGCCATCTTTCTTTTCTTTCTTTTTTTTTGACACATTCAACCATCCTAAAACACCCGTGAGCCACTAACTGTGAGGTTAATGTATGATTCAGTTCAATAAATACTAAAGCCTAAGGTATAGAAACTTCTTTTTATCCTTCCTGAGAGGATGATATGCTAACAACATGTTGTAAAACATTCATATAAAATACATTACATACAAAAATATTGTAAATAGAATCCTTTGTTTATCCATTATAGTTTAACTTGATAGCAGCATTTTGTAAACACGAGCTCTTTTTCATCCATTACAAGTTAACTTGGCAACCACGTACTTCTTGGACATCCTCTTTAATCATTCATTAAAGCTGATAAAATAACCTATTTTTCGTTCATAATAGATTTTGTTTATTTTTCTCGTTGAGTTTTGCGTAAAGCTATTCGAGGACTATCCACGCTCGCCGTCCTTAATTTTGAAGTGATAGAGTAGAGAACTAGTGAACACCATCTACCATCTTGGACTAACCTTAACTAACTAATAGTGGAATTGGTGGGTGTATTATAACGATCTCACGAGTGAAAAGAAGAACGTGTTTGACCACAAATGTGAGTTGAACATTATAACCACCAAACCCATCATAATAGTTTAAAGTACGCATTGTGAAGTAAACTTGTTTTCAATTCATTATAAATTAAAATTTACAGTAACAAGTTTAAAGATATTGCATTGTTAATTCATGACAGGTTAAATCAATAATAGTATGCTGCGACCAATAGCAACATGTTGTAAAACAAGTTTTTTTAAATTTTCTTTTTGGTTAAACTATTCGAAACATAATTCATGGCAACCTCCTCTTTTTCGATTCGTTTCAGGTTAAACTTATCGCAACGTGTTGAAAAACAACCTTATTTTCAGGTTATGTTCACTGCAACATGTTGTCAACACAACCAGATAACATCATAGCTTTGTTTTTCGTTTCAGGAGGAATAAATGTTTCTAAACAACTTACGATTTTAAAGCCAAAATTACTCTTCTAAAAACCGTGATATATATCCTGGTTACATTTATGCCTTTCTTCAAGCCCGCCATGGCTAGATGGTTAAGGCACTCGACTCGTCATCTGAGAGTTGCAGATTCGAATCCCCATCACACCAAACATGCTCGCCCTTTCAGCCATGGAGGTGTTATAATATGATCTGTCAGTCCCACTATTCGTTGGTAACAGAGTAGCCCAAGAGCTAGCGGTTGGTGGTGATGGATAGTTGCCCTCCCTCTATCTTATACTTCTAAATTAGGGACGGCTAGCGCAGATAGCCCTCGTGTAGCTTTGCGCGAAATTAAAAAAAAAACAAACCTTTCTTCAAATAAGAAAAACATTTTGACTTTAATGATTTTACTGTTTTTGTATTTGTTCCTAATACCATTGTCATTTTCAGTTTAACTACTATAATTTTTTTCCATGTATTGGTTTTAACTTATATTTCTCTTCATAACTATGTAACTAATCTTAAGATAATTCAACGCCCGGTTTATTTTGTTTGTTTATTGTTATGCCCAACTAGTTAAGACAGTTTTATTCCTCTAACAGGGTGATTTACCTTTGTAACTGGTTGACTTCAGATATTTTAGAGGCAGTAAATTTAATTGATTTTAAGAAAAAATTTAATAAATATATGAATGATAACGGCTGGCTTTAAGTTTTTGTAACAATGTTACTGTGTTTTTTGTGTATTGAGACTCATTTATTTTAGCGTTATGAGCCAGCAAACTTGGCCCTGAGTCACAGGGCTGGAGTCCCATTCAATTTGGTAAAAGTCTTTTACGTTAGAATGACTCTTAATAAAATTAATTAATCTCTTAAATTTATTTATAGAACTAATTTTGACACTAATACGCCTCTTTTTGAGTTAAAACTCGAACTACAAACGTAAAACATTTTTTCTAGAGTATATCATTCTTATTTTGTCTGTACATGAGATTTTCTTCCGTGAATATGAACATTTTATTATTTACACATGAGATTTTATCCACTGGGTAACTTTGTGTTTAAAACAACCAACTCACTTTATTTACTTACGAGTTTTTTTTTAGGTTTTTTTTCATTCCAGAATCACATTCTCACCTTCTTAGTGTCATATCACCAACGTTAGTTAGACGTTGGAGAGATTGTGCAGTTCAAGGTAAATATATATATATTCAAAAAAGTAGTTTAAAAAGTGTGAAAAATATATTTAAAAATACAGTTTTAACCAAAAGTTTATTGTTTTATTTTGATTGGTTTTGAATTTCGCACAAAGCTACACAAGGGCTATTCATCCATAATTTTGCAGTGTAAGACAAGACGGAAGGTAACTTGTCATCACTACCCACCGCCAACTCTTGGGCTACTCTTTTACCAACGAATAGTGGGATTGACTGTAATATTATACCGTATGTTTGGTACGACGGGACTAACCAAAAGAAAACTTACAAAGGAATAGAAGATATTGTAAAGTATTTTTATAAACTTAAATCATTTTGTTCATGTTATTAAAAAGTTAAAATTTCAGAAACTTCTGTAAATAGTTAAGATATATAAAAATACTCAAAAGATTACAATTGTTTTGTGCAGAATTGAAAATATTTATTCCAACCAACAGTTTTAAAAGGAACTCTGTACGTTTTGATGTCGATTCACTTCCTCCTCAGGTGTGCTTGTGGTAGATTCAAAACAACAGTGTTCCCACCACTAGATGACACGACTTTGCATGTTCGGATAATGCAGAGTTTTCAAAAATGGTTTTAACATTTCTCTTATGTTCATTTATTCTGAATTTCTTTTAGTTTGAACAATGTATATACAACCACATTCACTTTTTAAATACTCGTTTTCTCGATTACATTTATATAAAAGATTATATTTAAGGTTGTAAATTTTGAAAAAATATGTATGCATTTAATTAAGGTTAATTGTGTTTAGCTGGAAAGTGGTGTCATAAATTATCGGGAAAATTACTTCCTTGAAAAGAGACCTTTAAAGTCAGTCACAAAATCAGGAAAAAATAGTACAGAGAGCGAAATAACTGAATTCAAGGATTGGAAACTTGTATGTGATTTGGTTACATCTGTAATACCCGAAAAGTAAAGAGGATATTAACTTGAAGGATTCAATTATCGAAGTGCAAAAATGTTTGAGGGTATATATACGTATACATGCTTAAATATATTGTTATATAGAATATTCAAAAATCTTATTCTTTCTCTACAATGAACAAATTGTTGTTTTTGTCAAAATCGAATTCCAAAAATTAGCGTCGGAACTCCGTAAACTTACCACTGACCCGGTAGGAAATACAGTGAACAAAAAATATTTTCCATCTAATGATTGGCTAGTTTTCAGGTACTACATGTTTCTGAATACTTTACGTAGTTTCTTTATTTTCATTTTAAAGAGCTAATTTTACATTTATCACCCTTTGAAGTTGTCATTCCAAATTAATAACATGACTTTATTATGTTTCAATGTTCGGGTTAAAATAGCATGTAAGAAACAAAATACAAGTGGGTTAACTGCTTTAGGTTTGGTTCACCGGATCGCACCTTTGATGGCAGCTTTGGAGGTGGTGTTGCTTGACTACCGCATGATCTGGGTCATCTTATATAATGTATTTATATAAACATAACTGCATTTCTGTATAACAAGGTGAGGGGTGTTTATGAAGTTTCTTTAGTTTTATGTATCAGTTATTTGAATCCGTTTAATAATTATGCATATACTAAATCAGCAAAACCTTGTACATGTTTCTCACATCTTGCTATTTTAATACACTGCTGGCCAAAATCTTAGGGCCAATGAACATAAAGAAAAAATATGCACTTTGCGTTGTTAGACTCAACCACTTATTTGAGTAAAGCTTCGAAAGATAAAAATAAGAAAAGGGAACATAAAAATAAAAAACCTTTTTGCATTTAATAGAGAAAATGTGAACACTATGAAATTAGCCTAAATACTAGCTGCTCAAAAGTTTAAGACCATACTGAAATGAAGTGTTAATCGGTAAACATGTAACAAATTTTAGTCATTTGTGTTCAAGCATTAGCAATGTCAACATCTCCCACTGACATATGTGTTACGTTGGGTAAAAACATGCCAAAGGCTTAAAAGTTGACAGAGTTTGAACATGGCTGCAAAAGCAAGGTCTCTCTCAACATGCCATCGCTGGTGAGATTGGGCGTAGTAAAACTGCTGTTGCAAATTTCTTAAAAGACCCTCAGGGATACGAAATAAGAATTTCAAGTTGTCGGCCCAAGACAATTTTGCCGGCATTGAGCAGAAATATTCAACGGGTTGTCCGGCAAGACACCAGCCAATCGTCGAACCAGATTAAGGCCCTTACGGACGCATAATGCAGCTCAAGAACAATAAGACGGCATCTACGAGAGAAAGGCTTTAAAAACCGTGAACGTCTTCAAAGGCTACGCCTCCTTCCACACCACGAAACAGCTCGGTTAAACTTTGCTGAGAAGCACCAAACATGGGACGTAGAAAAGTGGAAGAAGGTTTTGTTCTCTGATGAGAAAAAATTTAACCTGGATGGTCCAGATGGCTTCCAACGTTACTGGCACGATGAGGATATCCCACCGGAGATATTTTGTATACAACACATTGAAGGAGGTTCCATCATGATCTGGGGTGCTTTCTCCTTCCATGGAACAATGGAGCTTCAGGTTATACAGGGGCGTCAAACAGCAGCTGGCTACATTGACATGTTGGAGAGAGCATCATTATTGACTGAAGGCCCTCGCTTGTGTGGAAATGACTGGATCTTTCAGCAGGACAATGCTGCAATCCACAATGCCCGCAACACAAAGGAATTTTTCATGGCGAATAACGTGATTCTTTTGGACCATCCAGCGTGTTCGTCCGAACTGAACCCCAGTTTGGGGGTGGATGGCAAGGGAAGTCGATAGAAATGGACGCCAATTCCAAACAGTGCTTTGTCTTTGTGAAACCATCTTCAGCACTTGGAATAACATTCCAGCCAGCTTTCTGCGAATGCTTATATGGACCATACCAAAGCGAATGTTTGCAGTTATTCGCAATGACGGCCGTGCTACTCACTAATGAGACCTCTTTTTAGGCATTTCCTACCCTGTTTAGGACTTCTTTTTGGTATGGTCTTAAACTTTTGACCAGCTAGTATTTAGGCTAATTTCATAGTGTTTACATTTTCCCTATTAAATGCTAAAATGTTTTTTATTTTTATTTTTCCTTTTTTATTTTCATATTTCAAAGCTCTACTCAAATAAGTGGTTGAGTGTAACAACCCAAAATTCATATTTTTTTTATGTTCATTGACCTTAAGATTTTGGCCAGCAGTTTATACTGTTTCTGTACGTTTAGTTATCGCTTCAGTCAGAAATAAATAATTTTACAAAATTTTGAATAAATCAACACGTCGAAGGTATTGGTGAAATATTTTCATCGGACATGAATATAGTTTCTTGTAGATGTTATTTCAAAGGCGTGTATGCTATTTGATTTGCTACATGTTCGCTATTTGTAAGGTAACCACGTGTGAAAATAAATTTTATTTATAATTAATAGTTAGTTTACATTGTTGTAGTTTCAATCTTGTACAAATTATGTTATGAAACTTAGTGTATATAATTTTGCTTTTGTTAATTTTTTTATGTATTTAAACTCTAATATTGCTAAACTTGAATACATTCAAAGTTTATTGCTAAACATCGTTTGATGTTTTGTGGTAAGTTTACGGACTTACAACGCTATAATCCATGGCTCGATTCCTTGAAGAAGACTGAATGTAGATAGCTCGTTGTGTAACGTTGTGCTAAAAAAGAACTAAGAAACACAACAACACCATTGTTATGTGAACATATTCAAGCTTGGGTATATTGAAAATTCATTTCTTTACTTTACTGTATTCAGCTTTCTTTAATGAACTTAATTGTATTAAAGCTTCGTTTCTTGACTTCACTCTGTTAAGCCTTCACTTATGAACTTGGTTATACTGAAGCTTCATTTGTTGACTTCATTGTATTCAACCTTCATTAATAGACATGGATTATTATCTTAATAATTTAAGAAAAGTAAATCTTAATTATTGTAAAGTTTCATTTTATTTCTTCAAAAACTGTACGTGATACAGCCAGAACAATTTTAGTCTACATTTTTTCTAAAATAAAAATTGCAAAACTTTTAATTTGGAAAGTATTATGTTTATAATTTCAAAACAATACATGAAACTGGCCATCTATACAGGTGTTTGAAACATCAAAGTATTAACGATATTTTAAATAAATATGGATATAATCTCATCTCATACCAAGAGCAACTTAACAATAAGAAACAAAATTATGCTTATCAACATAATTATCTCAAGAAACTGATTACAGAAATCGGATTTTTTGAAAACTATTTTTTTGTAAACTTCTATGTAACATAAAATTAGTGAGTGTTGAGAACCAACCGTTTTTTTTTTCATGATTTCCCACTGAGATAATGATCTGAACAAGACGTGAGTGGTGCTGCTTTATTTACATTAGTGCCCCCCGTTAGTACAGCGGAATGTCTCCGGCTTTACAACGCTAAACTCAGGGGTTCGATTCTACTCGGTGGGCTGAGCAGATAGCCTCATGTGGCTTTGCTCTGAGAAAACACACACTTATTTTTCATTATTATGCCATTTCATAACGATTTTATGCTTTGATCTATCATTCCAGTTTTTCATGTTATATATATATATATATATATATATATATATCCATCTGCAACGCGCTGTTACTTTCAGTTGTTTCATCATACCTGTTGCTCATTAAGGAATAATAAATATTGGGAATAACTCTTGTTTATCACTTGATTTATTCTGCTAGTTGTCACCCATATTACCTTGTTATTTTATCTGCTTTATCCTACTAGTTTTACACTGAATAATATATGTGTATACATATTTATCTTCCACTAATACTTTACTTGTTCAGTTTATTTATATAGATTTGCAGTTTAATAGTACTATTATATATGTGTGTTACATGTAGCTTTTGGTATGACTTCTCTTGATGTTAGTTTTGCTTAAGGTTATTTGTTTGTGAAGTGAAATGTTGGAGTTTACAATATTTTCAGTTCATTTTGTGTGTTAAATCGCTATTCTTGAGCTGAATGAGGGAAACTGAACCCAGTTCAACAGATTCAAAGAGAAGTGGGGCATCTGAAGGGAGTAGTAACGTTCAACCTATGAGCAACAGAAAGGCGTTTCTCACTTTAATTGTAAACTTGTAAATGCTGTTCTTGTATTTATGAATAGTTTCATTGTGCTTTGTTTACGGGTCCTATTTTAATTGACAATACTGAATTAAAAATTGTAGTCATTTTGACACATATGTTTCTGTTGAAATACATCCTCGTACAAAATGTTATGCTTTCAAGTATTTATGAATATAAAAAGTCTCAAGCTTTATTGATTTGGGTGCAAAATCGAGATTGGGTGTTAATACTATATTGTCAAAAAACAGATGATGTGGCAACAGATGATATGGCACCAAATCAATACACTTCAAATCTATATTAGTTAGCACCGATTAAACCAGAACGGTTGTGACACATACCACACTTCTCATTATTACAACTCTTTCTAATAAAACATTTACATCATTACAAGTACACATGTTGTGTATTGTATTTGTAGCCAATCTTGTATTAGGTCTATGAGGTACTATTTTCTATGATATTTGTAGAAACATTATACAGTTCTATTTTCAGAACGTTCTACAAGCAGGTTGAAGGACTACATAAGCAATCTTGGGATTGTTTACTATGGAATAAAGTATAAACTCTACTAGTACTCGTTTTATTCCACATCTCGCCCTAAAGTTGAAAGTCAGGGTACACGTATGTCGTGTAGAGTTATTATCCAAGAATTACAGATCAAATGGAAGAAAGTTACGAACCAGAAATGATGTTGACCAAGTTGAAGAATAGTCAGAACAAGGAAGTGGCGCTTCATTTGCATCAGATTGCAAGAACCTAAAGATGGAACACCGTTGTGAAGATTGCAGTGAAGACATGGTCAAGTTGCTGATGATGTGGTTTCAGTTCCACAACTGTTCTTTAAAAGTGTTGTAAAGGAAGCTGTTTGTTTGCATTACTAGTTTTATGTTGTTAATTACTTATATATATATATAACCAATTCAACACCGTACCATCGCTTTTAGACCAATGATGTAAGTAAGGTGAAAATCGACAAAGTTTATCTTGTTTGTGTTGCTCGCTAATTAGATAAGTGTATTGACATTTATTGATTTTATAATCTGATTATTTGGAATGATGAACTTGTTTTGAAACGTTATTTACCACGTACGATAAACAGAGAAGTAAACAAGTGTAGCATAATTTAATAGTTACAGAAGAGTATCTGAACCATATTGATTCTTTTATACGTTTTTTCCTAATCTAAAAATATAGGAAGAATATAACTTCTTACTAAATAACTTTCGTCTACGTTTTCCCATTGATACTATTCATTTTTAGCACGTGCACAACATGACCCTTCAACTGGCTATTAAGATTAAGACGTATGAGATGCTGCACGAGCAATATTACATCATCATGTTATTTAGGCTAGATTTAAAAAGGTGACGCGATTATAAAATGAAATAAAAGCTTGGCTCAGGTTCAGGGTGTGCAGGCACATAACTGATGTGTTCTGAAACATAAAATCAAAACTGAATAAATTATATTACTTTTCCTCAGCTTTATTAACTTTAATCTGTATAAACCATTTAAAATGCTCAGTGTAAAAGGTATTGATATTTTAAATACGTTTAATTCAAGAAATTTTCCATATTTTTATTGATTTTCAATTTTTCTCTCATAATTAATCGTAATATATTTACCTGGTTATATTGTGTTAGTATGAAATGAATAATTCCCTCGAAATAGTTATTTTTTTAAGCTATTGGTTTGACTTGTAAACAAATATAGTGACAGATGGGGCCCGGCATGGCCAGGTGGTTAAGGCACTCGACTCGTAATCTGAGGATCGCGGGTTCGAATCCCCGTCGCACCAAAACATGCTCGCCCTTTCAGCCGTGGGTACGTTAGAATGTGACGGTCAATCCCACTATTCGTTGGTAAAAGAGTAGCCCAAGAGTTGGCGGTGGGTGGTGATGATTAGCTGCCTTCCTTCTAGTCTTACACTGCTAAATTAGGGACGGCTAACACAAATAGCCGTTGTGAAGCTTTGCGCGAAATTGAAAAACAAACTACAAATATGCCTCTAAACGAAACCATTGATATTTGTATATCAGAGCTTTCACGTAATACCTAAGGCTACGTTGAACCTTACAACCAATAATTTACATTTCCTATTCAGCAATACCATCTTTTAACAAATAGATAGCGCTGCGATGGGCTTTCCGCTGGGTCCAACATTCGCTAATGTGTTTCTTTCGACATCTTCCCTGCTAACTTTAGACTTATCCTTTACAGGAGGTGTGTGGATGACAGATACGTTCTTTTTTAATGAACATCACTGCTCAAAATTGTAGTGTACCTTAACCCTAAACAGACTGCTATTAAATACACATGGGAGGTTAAAAATTACAATATTTAACCTTTTTAGATATCGAAATTAACCGAAATACTAGGGATTCAATAAAAAATACTAGACCCTTTGCACAATTCGACAGCTTTGTCCCTTTCACGTACAAATTAATTATTGTAATAGCTGCGATCTGCAAAACATTTGCGGTAGTTTTCATGCCCTTATCTTGAATTTTTAATATTGTATCATTTTAACACAAGTCTTTTAAGCTATGCTTTCTTACAAGCGTTATGTGTTTGACTGATAAATATTGGTTTATTTGAAAAAAAAACTTTTCGCGGTAAGACAAAAACACTCATGTACACGTGACTTTATTTGATAAAACTATATGTAAAGTAAAAGTAAAATCATGATATCTATAATGGTGCATAGAGTACGGCACTGTTATCAGCGTTAATGTATTACACGGTTTTACGAGTTGAAACAAATATCAAAAGCCGTAGTTAAGAATAAGTACCTAAAAGATGTTTATAGCAGTTTATGAAACGAACATAAGCTAAATTATTTCAAAATAAAGTATATCTAAAGTTGTAATGAAGACAAACTTAGCTGATATGCATAAACATCTGAATGCATGTTTACCGATTTACAAAGATGTGGTTTAGAACGAACTGCGCATGCGGATCTTAGACCTAAGTAAATCGAGAAAGCTCATAGATATTGTATTATTTTGATGTTTTTCTTGGGGAGAGGATTACATGTACATAAAGGGTTTGTGTGAAACACTTTCCAAATAAAAAAAAAACTAAAATTGAAATCGAAGCTAGTCTTCACGTGATGATAATGACATTGTGCCATCGTGTACCGTACTCATTCTATTAAAACGTTTCACAAATAAAAAGACAGGTAAGGTGGTTCTGAATTGAAAAGTTACAAGCGATACGAACTCTTCATACAAAGGTCTTTCTAAAAATGTGAAATTCTCAGCGTTTGATCGAGAAATTTACGAGAAACGTTTCAGACAGACAAACACAAGCATGTTATTTATGTAAATGCTTATTAAACATAGCTTACAACCTGTGTTCCACGTATTTGAATTTACTCTCAAAAATTTCTTTCGTACACGATACTCCAAAATGTAACCGCTACCCACCGTATTTAATTAAAAAAGCATTACCAGTATTATACTCTTTAAAAGAGTCTTTAGTCTTTAAAAGTCAAATTGAACGCATACTTTATAGTTACTACCCCCAAAATGATCTTAAATTAGGTTTTAAATCTATATCATGCGCACAGAATGTTTTGCGTACTAACGCCCTACTCTCAATTTCTCATTGTTCTTGGCGTGTAGATAATTTAAAAGCTAGAATCAATAAATATGAGAATTTCTATGAAAATGCAAAATAAAAATTAATGCCAATAGCCCCATGTTTTCTCTGCGCTCCAGCAAAGTGAAGAAACAAGACAAGAACTTATTTAACTTTTCAGTTTTCAATATCCTCTGCAGGACCACAACTGATCTGTAATTATTGGTTAAAGAAAGTATCTATATCATACAACATTAAACAACCCTGAATAACATGCAGCCTTCATTTAAATTGCATATTATTTAATATCCACAGCATTTTTGTTGTTATTGCTCAAGTCTCTATTTGTTTTAGTTTTTGGTTAAATTAGTAACTTATTTTGGATTTAGTAATTCTTAATACTTTTTTCTTAGTTACGGAAGATGGAATCTGTTGAATTCCGAAACCGTTTATTTGTGTTCCTTTTGATATGAACACAATGATTCTCTCATAAGTGTCGTATCTTTTTTTATCGACTACTTCATAACATTTTTAAGGTATGAAGTAAAACCTCAAATGGCAATGATATCAGATATACTTAAATAAGTTTGCCTTTTTTGTAACAAGGAACATAAAAAATCTTAGCCTTCCATTTGAAATTATGGCCAGAGTGAGAGATGTGCGAACACCCATGTATCTAGTTGTATTTTTCAATAGTTTCCTAACAGCATGATATTATAAATGGTGTAAAAGACTGCATCTCCTTCCAACAAGTGCAATGAATATCCTTCATTTTTTCAGTATTTTCCTAGTTGAAGATGGTCCATAATCAATAGAATACCCAAAGCAACATCAAAAGCTGCAGAAGTATCCATCCACAAACAAGATTTAGAAATATTAAAACACTGTCATTTTGCACATGCTGTGAAACAGCTTGAAGAGTTAACCGTCGTTTGCATGGCCTTATTATATTACATCATTGAAATAACTGATCCTCTTGTTGAGTAGAGTAATTGGAATAAACCATCTTGATTTGTTCACCTACTGTATAAGTGAAATGCCCATTATCGTTTTTTTTTATAGAAATTGTCCAAACTATGCTACGTTCTATGAATATATCTATCTTATCCATTCTGGTGCTCTTTATGCCCTACTGTTGATGTTCTGTCCTTCAAGTAAACCTTTCATTACAAATACGGGGATCTTACGGTAGAGCAAACTGTAAATGAAGATGTTACTTCATATATGATAGGTAATGCAGCTTTTACTTCATCAAAAAACATAAAGCAAAATGTAAAGGGGTACTTACCTATACTGCGAAACGTGTCATCACTAGTCACGTACTTGACGTGCATGGATTGAAGTAATAGGAGGCTTTAAAAGAACTATTCAATCATTTAATTATTCGTGACAATCAGGTTTTCCATAACGATATCAATCATAACCAGGGAAGATCAGGTTCAACTTAAATTTCTTCCACTTTCTCTGGAATAGTTATTTTGCTCGCAGTGTCACTGAATCCTAGGTAATATCCCTTGTTATGTTGCATTAGATACAGTATGTTAAATTTTGTCCTTTGTAAGCATTTTAAATTAACATACAATTTTAGTGTCGTGTCCACTTTTTGGGGTAATATTGATTCATATATTTTCACTAGCTTTATTTATACATTATCGTATTATTAGTCCGTGGTCACAATACAATTTTACATAGCAGTCATATCCACACAAACGTAATCCTATTTTTAGATACGAAACCATTTTGAAATAGAGCTACGTTTGTGTCTAGGATTCAATTAGCCTGACACTGTTTGGCCTGTAAGATTTTATATGTGATGTTTAGAGGGGAGAGATACTTGGGGCTTCGTTCATCATATATTATGTAACTCTCGAGTTTGTTCATCAGTTCATTTTTATTAATATTTTCTTTGTGTATGGAGATTTTATTAAATAAAATTTCCATTTAACATTTCCCGTCATATGTATGTACAGACTTCAAATTGTATTATTTCGTACAATTTGCTTTATACTGCCACCTATTGAGATAAATACAAAGCTTTAAACGATGTTGTTTTTTTGTTTTTTTTAATCAAGCACTAAGCTACACAATGGGCTATCTGTGCTCTGCCCACCACGGGTATCGAAACCCGGTTTTTAGCGTTGTAAGTCCGCAGCCATACCGCTAAGCCACTGGGGTCTTTTAAACGCAGTACATAAGGTTAGAAAATACGCGAAATGTATTAGTTAATTTCAGCCAATGGAAAAAATCAGTTAAATTTTCACATAACTTCTTAATATAGTGTGTTTATTAAATATAATTAACATTTTTGGTGAAGTAGTATTTGAATCAAATATGCAGTTTTAATTGAGGCTCGACTTTCCAATTATGATCACGAACAAATTCTCATTCATTTCTCTTTACAAATTTAAAAATAAATTTATGCACAGTATGTTCACTTATATCAAGTACTTTAGTTTTAAGTGGTTCTATGATTTTGTGTATTTCCTTTTTTGATAAAACCTGTGTATATAACGAAACAGAAACACTTATTCGTACTTATCATAAGCAAATGTCTTTAAAATAACTAATTCAAATTTAATACAAATACTGACTCGAACATTTAACTAAACACGTGTTTTTCATTCTCATTAATTCATACTGCTTTATTACAACTTTGTTTATATACCTGAAAAAGCTACTTAAAAATTATTTGTTAAGTTAATTAACCTAAGATAAAATAAAAGTGTGCTTGTACTATTAGTTACTTTCATCATTAATTTTGGCGAGTTTTCCTCATATTCACTGTATATATATATATATATGTACCAGAGTTATAAAACACTTATGTCTTTGCGAATTCGTTCTTTTTGTCTCTCGAAATCTGTACGAGCCATGTGGTCAGAACGTTCGACTCGTAATCTAAGGTTCGTGGGTCCAAATACAACTAATACCAAACATGCTATCCATTTCACCCGTGAGGGTGTTATAATGTGATGGTAAATTCCATTAAGGTCTTTCTAAATTACATAAAGCAATGTTTTCTTGAAGAAAAAAAAGCATCTTCGAAATGAAACTTTAGTAACCCTAACAATAGTCTGGACTGTTCGTTTGAAAAAAAAATCATAGTAGTTAAATGACAATGATATTAGGAACAAAAAGAAAAAAGTTGTTAAGGTCAAAACATTTTTTTCTTGTTCGAAAACAGGTTTGTTTGTTTGTTTTTGTATTTCGCGCAAAACTACACAAGAGCTATCTGCACTAGCCGTGTCTAATTTAGTACTGTAAGACTAAAGGGAAAGCAGCTAGTCATCACGACGCAACGCCAACTCTTTTACCAACGAATAGTTGGATTGGCCATAACATAATAACGCCCCTACCGCTGAAAGGGCAACCACGGTTTGTGTGACGGGGATTTGATTTTGCGACCCTCAGATTACGAACCGAGCGCTTTAACCACATGGCCAAGCCTGGACCAATAGCTTTGTTCTAAATGTTAAAGCAAATAAACGGTTATTCTTATAATAAAACGTTTTAAATAACACTTGAAAACTTTATTTTATGTAAAATAAATTTCCACTTTTCTAAAGCTCTTAGACGACTGATTTTTTGTTACTGCGATATATAATATGGACGAGATTTATTTGAGTTATTTGCTTATTATTTCACTTATTTAATTACTTAGTGACACACAATGTTGAATAAGAAATTCACAAATCGTATTTTCTAGACGATAGCAAAAACCAATAGTCGGGTTATTCTAAGAAACCAATGAATAAAAATAAATCAAACATTTTCCAAACTTCAACAAAACAAGTAAAAATAACTTGCATTTTTGTTACCATTTCAATACAAATTATAGGCGGTTGAGGTGATGAGTTCGTGCAACATAACACTACTTATTTTGAAAATATTTCAAATCTCTATTTTTGCAAAGTGAAGCTCTGAAATATCGTCTGAGAATACTAAACACAACACACACATTTTATTAACAGTTTCTGTGTTTTATCTTCACTTTACACAAAAGTTCATACATCATGTCATATTTTATTACTATGATAAATTCACTTGTTATTTCGATTTGATGTCTTCAACTAAGAAGATAGTTTGGCTTATTATTGTAACTCCAGAGTTACTTTAAAAAATATAATTTTTTTAATGATCTATAACAAAAACATTCAAAACCACAATAGTAAGAAACGATTATAAAGAAATTTTGTTTTTGATTAAAAACTCATCAAATTACAATAATAACAGCATAATATATCTTTTAGAATATGTAAGCTGAAGTGAATAATACAGGGTGGCCCGTAAGTCCCTACCCATCCATATATCTTATGTATCCAGTGTATCTATGTGCTGCCCTTCATTCTCGCTGCATAATATTATGCGACGCCATATTACAATACGTTCTTCAAGTGTAAATGGGCTTACATTGGCCATATTTCTCTGAAAAAAAGAAACAAATTTATAATACATGCGTAATTGAATATAACATAATAACATATGGATGGGTAAAGAATTACGGGCCACTCTGTATAATGGAGAAATAGATAATTTAAGATTAGGGATAAATTTGCATAAATTCCGTGTAGATTTCTTGAAAAACAAAACACTATGTGCCCGCAAACATTTTAATGAATCGGGTTTGAGAAATTTAAATTCAATCACACCTTCATGTTTTCCATTTTTTTTTAGAATGTAATGTAAGACTTAAAATATTATTTTTCAAAAAAATGTTTCATATATTTTTCGCGCCACTTTAAATAGATAGTTGTAAGAGGGCAGAAGATGATCGTACGTAAGTGAAGCGGTTGAATAATACGAGTTAATAATACCCAATGAATAAGACATGGTACGAAAACGGTATGTTAATTAGAACTGTGGACACAATTTAACATACTTTGTATAATATAACAAAGGAACAAGGGTTATAACCTAGATTCAGTAATAGTGCAAATAAAATAACATAAATTCCGGAGAGGTAGGAAGAGGTTAATGCTGAAACTGACCCTTCCTGATCCAAAACCTGAACCGAATCCCATTGAAGAAGGAGTAATTGGTTTATAAAGTCAGTAGGAAGTATAAAACCGTGAAAGCTGTTTCTAAGATTTAAAGAAAAGACAAAATAAAGTAAGAAGAATAAGAAATGTATTATTATTATTAATATTTTCAGTTTGTATATATATATATTTATTTTTCTTTATTATAAATTTTTGTGTATCTATCTACGTCATAATAATTATTATTATATGTATTTTTTATTGTCATGTTATGTATGTACAGTGTATATATGTATTTTTTACTTCTCGCAGTATACATATGTTCGGTGTAAGTATGTATAGCGTTTTTTTTTATTATCTTGTTCATTTGTATGGCCTTTTTTGTTGCTATTTAATTCAAAATTTAAAGTAAGTAAGAATAAGAAATTATAAATTAAATAATTTGCATTTCTATAATAATGAGAGAACATACAGTTAGACTAAGTTTTAATTTAAAAAAGGAAAGTTTTGAGCATTTTTAAAGTACTTGAGTTATATGTATTTTTTTTTTACATTTGGTTTATATATGTATTTAATTTAGTTTGTTTGTGTTTAGTTGAAAGTGGTATTTTGTTGTTTTTTCAGTAAAACTGTACCCTGAAGAGTGACCTTTGAAGTCACGAAATCGAATTAAGAAATTTAATAAAGGAGATAAAAAGTGGAATTGTCTGATATTCCAATGTTTTGTTATTTGTTTACACAAGTGAATCTTGTTAGTGTTTTAGTTATACACATAAAATACTAATTTCATCAAATATAATAATGTGTCAAAAGGTTTTTCTTGCTATTGATGTTTATTTAGTATTTAAAAACGGTTAACGTGTTAAAAAATTGAAGTTATAAAAAAGGGAAAAAGTTGACTTACTGAAAATTTAATTTTTTTTTCAAAAAGTGTAACTAACATTTTTTGCGGTCGTATAAATAAAGCCTATTTTTCATACATTATTATCTACTTGTTAAAACTTGTTTTGATTCTAGAATTTTGAAACTTATAGCCTAGTACTACCATGTAAACTGTAAAATATCTTTTTTTAATAAAATAATTTATTACAGATTAGTATATGTTTACTTTGTAGTGGAAAAACTCTTATTAAGCCTTGCATGCGTTTATTCTTAAATTGGTACCCAATTCCTTAGAAATACATTATATAAACGACTCCTGTTCCCTTCAAAGCTAAAATTTAAAGTAAATTCTTAATCTTGTAAATAGTCTTTAGCATTTAAAAATAAATTTATAAAATCTTTATTACAACAGTGTTTTTCGTTTTGTTTCTTTTAAGTGAACCGGTGATTTCCAAAACAAATTTTATCTGCTGTTTCAATTGTGCTAGCGTTTGCAAGAATATGTCTGATCCGTTAGAGCACGGTTTTTGTAATTATTATAAACTAGTGTTTAACAACATGTACTGTTTTTTTAAGTAACTCCTAATACACAGGTTATGTAGGAGTATGTTTTATTATAATCTCTAATCGATTTAAGTCCTGTTGCTTTTCTTTAAAATATTATGTATAAATTGAAACCATGAGTTTATTTTCAAAAACAAATCTTGAATGAACTGCATACAAATCAAAGCTCATAAATAAATTTTCCAGAATGTCTCAGGATTGTAGAATTTCAGCACGTTTCACGTAGTTATATTGTCATAGTGCTCGTCTACACATTACTAAAATTGTTGGTGAAAATTATTTCTATCTATTTCACTTCAGGATAATATGATGGATCTAAAATTATGGTGTTTCATGTATTAACAGCTTAACTTATTAATTAAAATCCGTTCCAAGTGAGGCTATTTATTAACATGTTTTTTATTACTGTCATTCTTGTTGTTTTCTTAACATGTGTGTTGTTTGTTTGTTTTTGAATTTCGTGCAAAACTACTCGAGGGCTATCTGCGCTAGCCGTCCCTAATTTAGCAGTGTAATACTAGATGAAAGGCAGCTAGTCAACACCACCCACCGCCAACTCTTGGGCTAATCTTTTACCAACGAATAGTGGGATTGACCGTCACATTATAACGCCCCCACGGCTGAAAGGGCGAGCATGTTTGGTGCGACTGGGGTTCGAACCCTCGACCCTCGGATAACGAGTCGAACGCGTTAACACACTTGGCCATGCCGGGCCTTCTTAACATGTGACAAATTTTTCTTGCACATGAATGAATATAAGGGGTAAAGAATTTACAGTTCATTTATGATACAAAATTAATGTTATTTAAAAAAAGCTGCAATTGTAGATAAAATAATACGAATTTATCATTGCCAGAAATAAGTGTACTTCTTTCACATGTAAACTTTATATCTTTTAAGTATGCCAGTTTGTCAGGACTGGAATATAAAATACGTCTTAGACGAAGGAATGTTGTATAATATAAACGAATAATAAAAATAATATGTAACTCAACAGCTTTAAATATGTTACAAACTGTTGAACAGTATTGTTTGAACTTTGCACTAAGCTGTTAGGTCTTTGTTGCATATCACTTTGACATTACTCTTTTGTCACTGTACTATAGTCAGTCGTACTTCATTTTCTTTCCGTGTTTATCTAATGCATTTGGTTTGTACTTATTTATATTAGGAATTGATTCGCACTAATGCAAATGTAATACTTGCTGTTTACAACTGTAATCAAATACAAGCACATATAGAGTGTAGTTATGTTTCTTTCTGCCAGCTTATTATGTTTTTCTTTCGCCTCATTCAGTTTATTCGTTTTCTCATAAGTCATTCAACCTACTTGATGAGCCATCGAGGAGCAACTATTAATAAAAAGACAAATACAGTTTACGTCCCATTGTAGAGAAAACGCGCTTTATTTGGGGGGAGGGGGGATTTGTGGGTGCTATGTTAATGACCAAAGGAATAATTTTAAATATTTTCTTGTTCAACTTCTCATATGTTTATTTATACACCGTGAGAAGTCCCGTAGTACATTAATAATAATAATAACATAATAATTAACAAATATCTTTTTTGTTAAGTGTTCAAAGTGATACACTTATACTTTCCTGTCTTGAAGCACTGAAATAACCATTGATTATATTATATTAATGCAAAACTCAACACAAACACCATAATCTCAAAAGAATTAAAACATTTACAAATGTGATTACTTCCACAGTCACAATGGTAAATAGGTAAAAGTCAAACAAGTAATCCACCGGTTCTACAATTCGTTGGGAGTTGTGAGTCACGGAAAACCAAATAGTCAAAAACCTAGAGCGAATCCTGAAAGAGATGCTGAAAAACAGCTAGGTTGTCACCTGGAATATATCATAGGAACCACACCTATTTTCTGTGGAAAATTTGCAAGGAATATCGTGTTAAGGATGAGCTTGGCCATACAAGCTTGTCTGGGAACAACATTTCACAACATGGAACGTGAAACCACTAACAGATGGAAGACACGAATTAGCTAACAAGTTCAGTCAACGTAACATCCGAATTGTGTCCATTCAGAAACACGCTGGGAAGGTGCCATAAGTAGACATATTGCTTTTAAGCTCCCATAACGCGGAATTATATCGGTATGATAAACTGTAAAGAGCTGGGGCGTCGTTGAGGTCAAAAGTGTGGGTGAGTTACAGGATCATGTCCATAAGACTTTTCCTGGATATGGACGGTATTACAACAGTGAGCACTTTGCACTGCAAGTGGTATATCACGACGGAAAAAAATGAAATTAACTTCTTCAAAACAATAGAAAAAATAAAGCCAGCAATAATTGGGGGTTATCTAAACGATTATGTTGATCACCAGAGAAAAAGGATTCAGAGGACAGGAACATGAGGTGAGTAAATAATATAGAAGATGAAACGATCCTAAATACAGCCTAGGTATATGACCTTGCATTTGTAAACAGTTTTTCGTAAAAGCATAGAACATGATGTAACTTGTACAAAAGTGGAAACTTTAAGAGTCAAATCTACTACATGATAGTTAACAAAAGCAAAATACAACTAGTGGAAAACTATAAGTTAATACCTGAACAGACTTTTACAACGCAAGATTCTTGTGATGAGTATCGAATGTAAAGAAGCGAAGAAATAAAGAGAGGCCAAAATCACACCTACGAACATGTGATGGAAGATAAAAGACATAAAGAAAGAAAGATCAAAAAGAGGGTGTTGCTACATTTCAATGATAGAGAAATGGACCCACAATATCCTGTTGAATAAAGTAGAAAAATGTATACTTGATAGTGCCAAAGAAGCACTGGTGATAGTTGAAAGAAGGCGTATCTATTGATAAGGTTTGGTTTTCTTGGAATTTCGCGCAAAGCTACACTAGGGCTGCTTGCGCTAGCCGTCCCTAATTTAGCAGTGTGAGACAAAATGGAAGGCATCTAGTCATCACCACACACCGCCAACTCTTGGGCTACTTTTTTATCAACGAATAGTGTGACTGACCGTCACATTATAACATTCTCACGGCTAAGAAGGCGAGCATGTTTAGTGTGAAAAAACGTGGTGTAGGTTGTTAAGACCATTATGTTCAAAGTGTCACCAAGTTTATAAAATAAAAGGTAAAAATAAAATAATGCCGAATATTTGATGGCGTATAGAGAACCATTTGAGATTTATAAAAGCAAATCACTCAACAGAAAGTAAAAAAAGAACTATGAAAATGAAGTTAAAAACGGGAGAGTTGGTTGGTTCAGACGGAATTTTGATTGAGGTATGGAGAAGTGGAATGGCTGATATTTTTACTTGAACCTCTCAATGATAATTGAATGAATGTCGTTCACATGGAAGAAAGATGCAGTTTTACCTATTTTCAAGATAAACACCTGTGGGAATTACCGAGGAATAAAATTAATAACTCAAACAATGAAGATATAATAATAAGTAATAGACAAAATAATTTGACAAGAGTGCTCAATCGCACAGAATAAGTTTTGTTTATATCGGGATGCTCAACAATGGGTGCGATATTTGTCTTGATAATTTTTATTGAGAAAACCTAGGAAAGAAGAAGATAATTCATATAGCATTTTTGGACTTGGAAAAGATGTACAATAGAGTACCAAAGAAAAGTTATTTAAGAAAATTAAATCATTTATAAGTATAAAGATTATTGTGTGTATGTATTGTCACCAAGGTGGCTTAAAGAGATTTCCGATAACAATAGAAGTGCATCAGGGGTTTACTTCGAATTCCTACGTATTAATTCTTGTGCTCGATGCACTCAGTGATGGAAGAGATCCAGGAATGAGTGCCATGGACCATGATGTATAATAATGATGCGGTTATATGTAGTTAAACTTAAAAGAATTGAAAGAAAAGAGAATCTAACGGAAGGAACAATTATAGAGAGTGCTTTCTTATAGCAAAGTCACATCAGGCTATCTGCTCAGCCCACCGATGGGAATCGAAACCTGATTTTAGCGTTGTAAATCCGTAGACATACCGCTATACCAGCAGGGGGCAATTAGAGAGAGAAGATCTGAACTTAAGTATGGTAAGAACCAAAAATATTATAAGTATTTTATTCCTGATGCACAAGATGGCGAAACCATTAACAATCTTGGTAAACTTGCAATATGGTTATAAAACAATAAACACCTAAGATCAGTAATTCAGATTGATAAAAATACTGTGGAAAGCACGAAAGCCGGACAGCAATAGGATGAATAAAATGGCGTGAGGTATCTGGAGTCATATGAGACAGAAAGGTAAATACCTGTGAAATTAAAAAGAATGGTGTGTAGTCTTAATAGCCTGACTAGTTATAACGTATTGAATTGAATGTTGTTCAATAAAGAAAAAATACACACTTGTTGCACGCGGTGGAGAATATTCCAACGGATGTTTAGAGTCTTCAAGAAAGAACGAATCCACAACACGTACGTTTGAGTAAGTATAGGTGTGATAGCCATAACAATAACAATACAAAGAAACTTCCTTATACAGTATAGATACATCGTGCAAAGATAAGAGAAGTGGTTTGACAATATTAGTCAGATCGATGGAAATTCATAATAAATGATCCAAAGAAAGATCAAGGAAAGGGATTGCCTGACACCATTAGAGAGGACATAGAGAAAATAAAAGTAAAGCCAAATCCTCATTTCAACACATATATATTATAGTCTTGAAGGACAAATCTTTTGTTTTAATCTTCAGAAAACAGTAAGTTTCAGGTTTAATTAAAAGCGTTAAGACAAATAATTAAAAATAACCCAATATGCTATAACAATTGTAAATGCAAGTTTTTAAATAATATAAATATTATAAACAGTAATGCTATTTTACAACATTTAGAATATCATTAATATCATGAAATAACACATTTAACAGCTTAAAGTGACGGGGTGGGATTTAAAATTTTACATTTAAGATATTTTTTAACAAAATTTATTTCTCTATTAAATAAATATTTATCATCCGTGGTTCATTTCTATCCTACAGTATGGAATAACCTGCTAGAAACTTGTGTTACTAGTGTATGAGAATACAACATTATCTTTTCAAAACTTAAATATATTAGTTACGTATTTTATATATTTATAAAATAACACATAAAATTAGTAAAAATAAAATATAAAGTATTTAGAGAAATTTGTTCGCACCAAAACTTTAGTATTCCAAATAAAATCACAATTTGTTTTTGCTTTACTTTTAGGGGCAATGTTACACAATGGGCTATGTGTGCTGTGCCTAAAACAAGTATTGAAATCCCGGATTTTAGTGTTATAAATAGACAATTATTTAGTGGTAAAAATATGTGCACTAAATATTTAAAATTATTATTTACCAAATACTGTTCATGTGTATTAAAATCTTCAATATACCTCTGAGTATAGTTATTGTGTTTTTATTGGTATAAACATATTTACGAGAGTAAACATGAGCCACACTCCATTAAATCTTGTGGATAAGTCTGACATTGTTGCCAGTGTTAAGACATCAAATTGAAGTTGATCTCCCCCCCCCACGCTTATAACAGAAAAATCTCTGTCAAGGAACATGATTCATATACACAATGTCAATGTATCATTCCAATTCCCCAAATATAGTTTATCACTCTAGACAAGTAGCAAGTTTTGTGTTGATCACCGACATGAGTTTACAACCGTAATACCTAGAACTCTGAAATATAAACTTCTGAATTTCTCTATCTCTAAATTTTTCTTCAAAATGTCCAGAACTAGCTCGTATGTTTATGGAAACAATGCCATAAACGTTAATACTTTAATATCTTAAGTACTTATACCACTGCTAATTTATTTATACAATTCTTAAATCATGAATATTATTCTAATTTTAAAATAAAGCGACAGGGGGCAGGACACGTTAATTGTGTGAACTTGAACTGAGCGCAACATATGTTTTGACAAAATGGAATATGGTGAGAATCATTAACTCAGTATTTTGCAAATTTTGTTTATAAATAGTTCTGTAACTTTTCTCTCAGACTATAGTTATGTTTCTACAAATACTTGACATGTCACTGTACGAAATCGAGAAATATTATTGGGAAAAATTAAACCCTAACCATCAGAGGGAAACTTCCAACAAATAAGAAAGATAATAAATGGATTCTGAGCTTTTCATTATAACTGACATAACTCAAAAGTCTTTCCAACAGCCATATTTAACAACCATTAAACTAAAACTGAGAGTTACAAGTCATGGGGTTGAGTCCTCGAAGAGTATACAATTGTTGTGCCACTGTTAGGCTGAAGAATGACGAAAATATTTAATAACTACTGATTCTGATTTACTAAATTTCGTGAAAAAATCGAGTGAACTAACATAAAGAGCACTTGATTGGTAAAATTGGCTACTGTAGCACTAAAGTAATTTAAAATCTTTGCGCTAGGCTTGGCATAGCCAGGTGGTTAAGCCACTCGTCTCGTTATCTGAGGGTTGCAGGTTCACATCCTCGTCGCGTGTTCGCCCTTTCAGCCGTGGAAGCGTTATAATGTAACGGTCAGCCACACTATTCGTTTGTGAAAGAATAGCTCAAGAGTGTTACTAAAAAATATACAACATGATTACACGAAACATTCATCAATATTAGGTTCAAAGTGGGTGTCGCGTCCATTTAATTTTGTATCCAAATTCGAATCACACTCCACTGGATTAAACTAGCAATAGAAGTTGCTGTAATAAATCATTGCCATCTCTCCTGCAAGTGGTATAGCAATAGTTGGAGTGGTACTTATGCATGAGACATCGGATGATCAAATAAGCCACTACAGAAGGAGTTTCTTCTCGTAAATAGATAAGCCATTGTAGAAGCTGTGTTAAAACTAATTGTACGATGAGGCAAAAGAATACACCAGCAACAGCAGTGGCAACTACAGTTTTAGTTTCTCTCCAAAGCAACCTCTAGGATGGACGATTACTACCGAAGCTCGACTGCTAGTTCGCTTCAGAAGATAAGGTTCAGCTGCCATTACCTCACATAAGACAACATGGCTTTTCAGGTCCTGTTGACATGGCTTTACTGTCTCTGTAATAGAAATTGAACTCCCAAAGATGACAGTTTAAAGTACTTGTAAGAAGCAAATGTTCCCAAAAACCAGTTATGCTGCATGGGTTTACTTGGCAGCCCGTCATTAAAATTAGTGACAAATATATTATTGCAATTGACACATGATCAGGAAAACCTTCTCATGCAACTTCCTCAGACTATCTATTTAGCTGCTAAGCTTATTGCAACCTTTGCCTACAGGCTTTAAATTTAGCTTTGTTAACTCCTTTGTTTGCCACAAGGTATGATCTATAGCACAAACCATTAACAAGCATGTTCTAGTAATGGGGTTTCGTCCAAATGCGCTGAGGTATAGTGTCAAACCACCTATACTCAGAATCAGATGTTCCAGCTTACGTCTCTGAGTCCATTGCAACCAAATATTTGCTTAAAGTACTTGAAAAAACGGTAAAAATACTTCATACTATAATCCCTTAATCATTGGCACGTATTTCGCATAATAACAATAACTAAATGCTGGTACACATACAGGATGATGACTGTTACAATATTCACCACCACGATGCAACTAAAATATTGTCAGTTGCTATAAGACTCCCATTCTCTTCCAAAATCAAAGATATGTGCACAATGATGAATGTAGCATCCTTGGATAAAGCCTGAAGTAGAAACATTGTTTAAGGATACATACTATCAAAAGGATTTACCTACTAAAATGACTATTGACTGCTCTAAAGATCTTAAGGATCTCGGTAAGTTGGTGTTTTCTTCTCTTCCTGATGGTGCCACATCTCTATACATCAAACTTCACCTAGCGCAAGTACGTTTTTCCATTTCTCTAGCCTTTTATTGACCCATACCATCCATCATCTGGATATGCCTGGGCTCAAGCCAACAGAAGTCCCATCAGAACTGCCTCAGTTAATATTATAGTGCTCATGTTTATAATAACCAACATCTCCCATCCTACTACAGCGTTTAGGTGGTAACTAGCAGTTGAGGTTTCTCCTTACTTACTATCAAACTCTCATTATTGTTTGAAAGCAGTTTCAGAATTTACACATGCCTTCTAATAAATTAGATTGAGTATTCTGATATACTTATGCCAAATAAATAGCTATAAATATCAGCAGTACAACAAGTTGCAAAATTGTTATGCAAAGAATAAAATAAGCATTGACAGAAAAACAAATATAAACACAAGGAAACTAGTAGACTTTATTTATAAGTGTATACATGCAGGGATTTTACTGGTAATGGTAGATTTCAGTATTCATTGTACGACTTCTTGCTGTTAGAGCAGGAAAAGGATTTTCATACCTCTAAAAGACGGAGGCAACATTTAGAATAACGGTGATACCACATTTTTATGTCAAGCTAACATAAAATGTGACATTCCACAGTCTTAGATGACCCAAGTAAATGATAAATTTTATAATAAGCTTCCAAGGAAGATAAATTCCCAGTTCATAAGAAACATGTGTTGTTACTAGTCTCACTTTTTATAACCTTTTAGACGTATTCATGAGTATGTAGTTCATTATGACGTATGTAGATAATGACGTACTTGAAAAGAAGTAACCTCACTATTCGTTGGTGAAAGAGTTGGTGGTGGGTAGTGATGACTAGCTACCTTCCCTCTAGTCTTACACTGCTAAATTAGGGACGGCTAGCGCAGATAGCTCTGGAGTAGCTTTGCGCGAAATTCAAAATACATACTTCATACTGCAAAAGTCACCTCAACTAGGAATGGAGCACTTTGAGGTAAAGTCAGCATTATTATTAGTATTTGATATCAGTTTCAACTATAAGAGTATTATCAATTGATTTTTTAACTTGAAAAACTTTTGACTCTTCCAAGGATCCAGGATTTGAGCTACTTTAATGATAGTGTTGAAGCTCTTTTTGGTAAACATTGTCTCCCATGCAAATACCAGCACCTACCTTGTTCACAAGTGGCTTTTATCAGTGGTTAGCAACGTTTTGATCAATCATCAAGCATATGGGTGTTCCCCAGAAACTATTTCAGTTAGCACTGGAATATCCATGCTGATCTTTGACACCACAGCTCATTATTGTTGTCTTATTCTTCTGAATGGGAAGGTAGCCAAAAAAGTAGCTCAGAAACAGCGAGAAGTTTCTGTATCCATCAAATAACACCTCTAAAGATCAATATGGATTGAAAATGTTGCCTTAGCTTTCGCCGTAAAGGGCAAAACTCTCAATCAAGGCTGAAGCCTGTTGCAGTCCTTGCAATACTCTGAGATTGTATACTTAACAGCAACTTCTTTCTCTTCTCTCCAAGTTTTACATATCTTTAGAAAGTTTCCTTTCGTGTTGACGGTTTCTAAACTTTACAACACCAGAGTCAAGTAGAATAAAGAAGAACAGTTAACATCATCTCAATACTAAATATATCCTAGTTATGGCACTGTAATGAAATGCAATAAATTAAACATTGATGTCTGACAGAAACGTAGAAGTTTCAGAAACATTACACAGAAAGTAAAATTAACAAAGAGAGAAAAATGAACAAATAGACAGGATCTCTATTTATAAGTAAAAGAATTATATATAACCTCAGTTTGTGTAAACGTTTTTGCATTTTAAATATTTTATATTTTTAATATGATTTGTGTCCTTTTTTACCTTTATTTTGTGCTGTGTTCATGTTGTCTTTTCTTATGTTCATTTTATCTATATACCAGTTTGGTTGGCTTAATTTTCTATTTCGAAACTTAGATTGTTCAGGTTTTGTCTTTTGACATACTAAAATGTTCATGCGTGTTTTTTCTACAAATAACTAGTGACTACTTCGTAAACCTTCGCTGATCTTCTAGCTTACACAAATATTATATGCAATAATTATATATCAATAAAGATTACACTTATGTGACCTATTTCTGTGCCATATTCTTCTGCGATGAGATACTGACAATTTCATGGGGTGATACAGAAACTTGTACAAATTACTATCATTAATAGTTGATGTGTGTAATAGGAATGATTACTGAAATAGGCAATCTGAAGCTTGTGAGATGACGTATTAGAAGTTAGATCTAACCTAATAGTTTTGCATCAGCTGCATTCACTATTCTGATTTCTGTCTTCAATCTTGTGCAGGCGTGTTTAATCCAGCTCCAACAGCCAGAAAATTCAACAATCTATATAAAAGACAACTGATATTGATAACAATTCAACATTTCTTTACCTTTGAATAATGATTATGTTTATTTATTCACTTACGTTTTCTTGGTTTTCTTCGCTGACAACGTTCATTTTATTCTTTGCGTAACATTTCTGGAACCTTTTTTTTATTTTGAATACTTACAACTTTCTCTTGGAAATCGGTGTATTTTAATATTACATGGATACATGTATTTATACCATCCTTCAAAACGTTAACAATCTCATTCCAGGAAAAAGACAAAAAAACTGGGTCGGACAAATATATGTTCTATATAGTAATCGAACGTAACCTTTATGTAAACTGAAAGATTAGTACAAGCGTCTCACATCCGGATTCCTTTGACCTCAATAAGCACCTACAGAACATGTGCACGAAAGCTCTGAAATATTTATCAAGATAAGCCTAAATAAACCTATATTCAGTCTAGCTATGAAAAGAATGAAATTAGAAACTTTTCAACCAAGGCACCAGTTTGCTGATAAGTTTTTTAAATCTGGTTTTGAGTATTTATTGTGAAAAAAACAATGAAATCCTGAGAAAGATTTGTTTGTTTATTTATTGTTAGGCACAAAGCTACACATTTACCACTTTGTGCTGTGTCTACCACGGCGATTGGAACTCGGTGTTATGAGCCTTCAGACTTATTGTTGAGTAAATTGAGGGTGGGGGGCTTCCTGAGGAAAAGTGGATGATTGGTTTTAATTAAGCACAAAGTTACACAATGGACTATTTGTGCTCTGCTTACCACTGATATCGAAACTTTTAGCAATATGAGCCCACAAACATACCGTTCTGAGGAAAAAGCAGAAAATTGAAATCTGAGATTCTTAAATTACTTTCAACGTACCAGTATGCTTTTAAATATATTCTGTAATTAAGTGTGATTTTTTAACTAACAAAAAATATTATGTGTGTAATAACCAACTAGACAATTAACTTAAGTCGTTATTCAACACTTGAAATATGTATTGATGTAGTATATTATACTGTTCCTAACTAAAAGCAGCATATTGTAGGTGTTAAAGAATGTGGCAACCAAAAACAAGTTTACCCTAATATCTCATCAGATAGTGATTAGAGAGGAGTAGGAAGAGCGTGAGTATGTATTAGGTGTAGATTTGAAACAAAATGCCTACCCAGTCAAGAAATAGTCAAGAAAATTCAAACTACAAGTTTTTTGTACTCGCATGAATGCAGTCATCATCTGTACGTTTTACTTTCTTTCAGGAATATCTGGGAGACAGTCGTTATATTATTAATTGAAGATTACACTATATAACAAAATTTTAACTTTTTCTTGTTCCTGGGCAGAAAGTGTTATTTCCCAATTGCTTAGGCCTAAAGTAAATGGACCTATTATTCCCTTCAAACTTTTCTTTTGTGACCTGGGAGCATATAACGAAAACATGATGGGAGACTATATTTGGGGACTGATATGTGAAAGTGATTTACATTACAGGTGTAAATCTCGAAAAACTACTCGCTTCTAAACATTTTTGTATAACTTTAGTATAAATACATGTGCATCTTGATTCATGGGTTGTTTTATTCAGACCTTATGTAAATGAAAATGTGCAAATTTGCCCGTTTTTACATAGAAAATAGGTTAATTTCTAAATTTCATTATCCAGGTCACAAAAGCAAAGTTTGAAGGGAATAATGACTATTTTCTGTACTCTTACAACATAAAAAATTAAGAAATAACGCATTCTATTCAGGAACAAAATTTGTGTTACATAATGTTATCATCCCCTCTTCAAAGTTATTGAAAAAATACAAAAAAATTAAACCAACGACAATAGTTCATTACAAATCAAATATATTAACTTTGTTAAAACACACAACAGATGTTATCGAAGTGTCTAGTTCATTTAACTACAAGTTTTTTTAAAATATTTTTATAAAAGATTCCCATCTCATTCATTGTACTTTCTTATAAACGTATTGTAATTCTTTATTATCCGGCTCGGCATGGCCAAGTGATTAAAACACTCGACTCATAATCCGAGAATCACAGGTTCAAATCCCCGTCACCCCCAAACATGCTCGCTCTTTCAGCAGTGGGAATGTTATAATGTGACGATCAATCCAACTATTTGTTGGTAAGAGAGTAGTCCAAGAGTTGGCGGTAGGTGATGATGACTAGCTGCCTTCCCTCTAGTTTTACACTGCTAACTTAGGGACGGCTAGCGCAGATAGCCCTCGTGTAGCTTTGCGCAAAATTCAAAAATAAACTTTATTATCCTTTGCATGACATATCCACCTAAACAAATGTCTGCTATAAGTGTTCATTTACAGGTAATTAAGAAGTATGTGAAAAAACGCTAAGTGACGTATCATTTATATTAATATATTGCTTGTGTTTTCTTTCGCTAGCCTATGCTTTTACTTAATACATCACTATTACTAGGCTAGAATCTGTTATGTATATTCTTTAATCAGCAACAATTGACTTAATTTTAAAGATTTGTTGATTTTGACCTTACGTCCGAGCAGAATAAGAAATCACTACACAAAGTACGTTTATTGCATAGTTATTGAAGAATAAACATTGATGCTGTTTCAGTTATTTTATGATCGTCAAAATATTAGAAAAACATTATTAGCTGTTTCTTGATATTGTTGAACTTCCGGGATCCACCGAACATTGATCTCAGTTATCATATCCATAATCCGCAAACATCTGCTTTGTTGAAAATGTTTTATATGTAAATTACCTGATTAACCTTATTCGCTTTCCAGTGACTCGGGGGAAAGTCTGTGGGCGTATAGCACTAAAAACGGGATTTCTATATCCTTGGTGGATACAGCATAGATAGCTAATTCTGTAACTTTGTGCTTAACAATAAATAAACCCTATTTTACACGGATTTTTAAGATTTGGTTTACATGGGAAAGGTAACATCCAATCTTGGTAACACTTGGCAATCCTGTAGATTATCATAACTTCATTCTGGAAATGTATTTTTGGTTAATTAATATGTGTCCAGACTCATTTCAATGTTATCAAAGTAGCTGCTGAAATATATTTTACACATTTGGAGTATCTACTTTAGTTAGCCATACTTTGTATTTTACGCACTGTTTGTTTGCCATATTTTGCTATTATGTAGCCATACTAAAGATAATAATATTAAAATATCTATTTCATATAATGATATTTTCCTTCTTTACGTAATTGAATACGTCTCTTCTCAGGCAACGTATAACCCTTATAATATCATTATTGTACTACAAATAAATAAAATGTTGAATTATTGGATTTTAAGACAGAGCGCATATGTGGAAGCCGAATTTCATTTATTATTCAAGTTCCCGTCAAAAGTAAGTTAACTTTTCAGCCCAACTTCAGTTATAACTCTTTCGTTAAGAGATATACTCTTTAATTATGTTATGATTTAAAATGAATCATCACTATTATTGCTTGCTTCCAAAAGGATAAATGAATCCGAGACTTGACTAAGTTTACAAGATAAGTCCAGACGAGTGGCATAGAAAGAATATGAGAAAACTTTAAATGTTCACAAGACCGGACTTTGTTTTAGTTATTCTAACTTAATACCCAAATTATGGAAAGCCAGCGCCATTCGTCTTATCCTTTTCATTTGTCAAGATTCTCTTTCTTGATCTTTCATTCTTGGTGGACAGTGGGAAGTCTACGTACTTGCAACGCAAAAATCAAGGGTTCGATTCCTCACGTTGGCAAAGTAAATAATACAGTAGTCCATATATCTAATTTTTTACTGAGACAATAACAATTTTCTTGGTTGCTGCGATTTCAAAAGATTTCTCAATGTTTGTAGAGTTCCTCATCCACAGTATTTTCTTTAATTTTACCAGCTGTAATAGCTATATTTTTCTAGAGATTTTCTATAAGCATCTTTGACATTTTCCAAAAGAAATTTCATTTATTTTTACAATTTCAACAGGATTAAACATTTCAGTCTCATCAGGATGAATTCTAGTTTTGTATTTAAGTGGATACGAGAAAAATGTAACACTACAAAGTAACTTTAGCTAATTCACATGAAGAAATTTTTCCTCAGGCTGAATTTTTACAAATTTTGGATTTGTTATAGAAAACAAAATTAAAGTTCCAACGATAAACAAATTCCTTCTAATATATAGTGCCTATTTTTTTCAGAATTAAACGAACATAGTGTGACTATTTGAATGTGTTTCTTTAATTCCAACACTCTGATAGAAGATCCAGTGTTTGTTTTGTTTTATTTTAATATTTCGCGGTGGAGTTGACAAACGTAGTAAGAAAAATTGAACACAAATAGATACAAAACAATATTTTAATCAAAAAATATATGAATTCTTCAATAGGTTTAGCAAATGTTCATAGGAAACAAAAATATTCAACTTAGTTTCAACTCTACACGTCAAATTACAAAATGTTCGATATTTCACTGATTTGGCATATCTATCCCTACATTAAAATCTTTTTTTTTGCCCGATTAAAACCAAATTGATGTACTCGTCATCTGAAGGCCACTCGTTGCACCCATGAAACGTTATCAGGCTGTAATGGAGTGATAACAGGGTAAAATGTTGCATTTCGACTTAGTGATGCCCATATAGCACATGGTGTGGATAAGGGAGATCTAAGTTTCCATGTACGTTGTGACGGAAAGGGTAGGCTAAACCATAGCTTATATATGGTGTAGCGCTATGAATCCTGAGATAACCATCGGAGCCAAGACTATTGCCGTACCCCTGAACTGGGTCGTACACACCAACAAATGGATGGTTGTATTCTGCCGTCAGAGAACGCACCAGGATAGTAATCAATACCAGGACAAAAAATGTAGTAAACTGAAAAATTAAATTTAATAAAGTCAATATTTTTATAAAAAGTAGAATATAAACTTTAAACTACCGCTAATTTAATTTTTATGTAAATTTCAGTGTGAAAATAATAAATGAGAGTTTTAAAAATAATACGGAATAGAACCAATTAAACGATAATTATGTTCTTTCTTAATTTTTTTAATACAGTTGTGAATTGAATTGACCTCAGAAATACAATATTATAATAATAACAAACTTCAAACTACAAGCGTTGAACGTATTTACATACGTTAGTTTAATCGGAAACCATAATAACTCGAATAAATTTTCTCATGTACTTAAAAATATGCTTGTGACACACTGTTGAGCAACAAAATATGTTACTAAAATTTTGTAATATAGAATACGTATAGATAAGTAAGTAGATACACGAAGATAGAAGAAGCCAGCCGCAAAACATACAATGCTGTTAAATTAGGTGGTTAAACACCTATAGCAAATAATCAGTAGGTAAATATTTATGTTTTTTGTCAAGGTCTCTAGTTTACCTGCTGCTTAAGGCATAGCTTCGTAGAAACAATACATACAATATAATTGATTTGTTGAGACTTGTTTTAAAACACTCTCTTGAATGTAGTGAAAGCCACATGCATGATGAAAATTTTTTATCACAGTTTAATATTATGATATAAGGTAACGTCAGTAACGTCTACACTGTTGCAGTAACCAAAACGTTGTATTTGTCCGTTCCGAATATCTCCTCAGAAATCTTAGAATATAAAGTCTGATAAAAAGAAAACTTTAACAATATATCTCTGAAAAGTGTTTTCTTCCTAGAAGAACTTTTCATTGATTAATTTAAAATAGTTTTGAAAAGAAGCAGTGTTGCTGTGTTTTTCGTATAGCAAAGCCACATCGGGCTATTTTCTGAGTCCACCGAGGGGAATCGAACAACTGATTTGAAAAAAAAAGAAGTGAGAGGTTTTCTTTAGATAAACCACATGTATGCTATAGAGATAGTAAATGAACAAACAATGAATTATAAGCATATATATAATAAAAACTATTTTACGTAGAGAGCATATGTGTTTAAACAGAGCAATGATCTATGTTCTTCGGGCATTATATACATATGTTTATTTATCAGAAAAAGAAATGTTATCGCGTGGCAGCGGTAAAATTAACAACAGCTCTCTGACTTGAAGTAATGATCTGGACTAGTCAAGAGTAGGAACAACAGCTAGATTGATAAAGTCAACTACCTTTGTCTGTTACCAGAGCCACTCCCACGTTTTAGAGTACAGACACCTACGATGATAATTTAGTGTTTCTGAACAGTCGTTTTTATTTTCTACTTGGTGGGACAGTAGTTAGTCTACAAACTTGCAACGCTGAAACCCAGGTCTCGATTTGTTGCGGTGAATTCAGCAGATAGCCCAGTATGGCTTTACTTTAAAAATAAAACTTTTTCTTTCGGGGGTTGTAGAGAGAAATTTACCCCAAAGTATATACGAAGCAATTTCCAGTATTGTATGGTAAAAGACATTATTATAAGAGGTCAGCTAACTGCGCTCCCCAGTGGCACAGCTATAAACCAGGTTTTGATACCTGTGGTGGACAGAGCACAAATAACCCATGTGTAGCTTTATGTTAAACTACAAACGAACAAGCCGCTAACTGCAGTGCTGGCTAAATTCTTAAATTCGTATGATAGATGTGAATTATTTTAAGGCTTCAAAAATATGTTTCTTTAGCTTCCTGGTCACGTTACGTCACCGGAGTTGATACATACAGTGTATGTACTATTAGCTTAGTAAGGCATCTTCTTAAACGAGGACACAGTACGGTTGAGAATATATTCCCCGAAGTAGCAATAGAGGCTATTACCCTATCGGTGAGTGTTTCACACCCAGTTTTTCTTTTCCTGTCGCTTTCCTTTCACTGCTGTGAATGTTAATCGAATACCAGGCTTTTACTGAATCACTAATTAAATTCATAACCTGTTCCATGGGTGAGTGGTTACGTAATAACAGAAAAAAAAGCCAGTAATTAAATTCCTTTCTCTACTAGAATAATGCCATAAAATTACTACAAACCATGTTATAAACTACACGAATGTGTTAACTTTATTCAGACATTTTATTTGATTACCTGGGATTGAATATCATTGCTGAATGTATTTATTATTATTACGATGGCAGTTCAACCATCAGCAGTAATTAGTAAAGTTTCAATGAAAGATATTTTTTGTAACAAGTTCATAAAAAACACAGGATCTTCACCAACGTGTAAAAGACTGAATGTGTTTTATATAACTGTAGATGTGATTTAATTACGAGCAAAAATTTGCCTTATTAAATTTTATAATATAGGTTAATATTAACTATAGGGTTAGTTAAAAGTATATTTTCAAGTTTTACTTTTTTGCTGTTTTTTTATAAATATCATGTAATATTCCACAAGTACACATCATGATACACCTTGAAACGTACATTACGTTTACAGTTCAAGAGCTCGGAATAATTGTATTATTGTCCTAAGAGTTATTCAAACGATTCTGCGAATTTCAGTGCCTTAATATAGAGTTTAACGTATCTTTCCTAAGATTGAATCAAATATGTATGTGTTTATTCAGTTTCTGTATATTTTCTATACTGTAAGAAAACAGCCTAAACACTTACCTTGGCAATCATTTTGGTGAGACCAATTTCGTCGTCCGATATCTGAGTCGATCTGCTTGGAAATCAGAGCCAGCTAATCTGTGATTAAAGCTATAGGTCTAGTGTCCTGCACCCATTCCTTGTTGCCCTAAATAATTTGTTGGTTAGTAGCTTTAAACTCCACCTATTTCTGTTATTCCGCCTTCAATACCTGAAATATTCCAGTCGATAAAAAGCTTTTTGTTTCGATGAGACACCATAGGTAACACCTTCGTAGTAACCTGGTTGCTGTAGTTATCAGGCCAAAGTGGTCACACCAGGTATTACAACTAGGTTACAGTAACAGTGGTTGAACGACAGGGCTGTTTTGTGAATGTTGTTCAGTTCTTAAAGCAAGGCCTACATTTTTTACTGTTGTTGTTTTTTTCTGGAAATAGAGGTGTGAAGAAAAAAAGAAAGCGATACAAAAGGGATATTTAAGGTATCGACTGCTTCCAGTTAAATTTGTATGAGAAAACTTCAACCGTTTAAAAATATTTCGAATTATTTAATGTTTCAAAATTGCAACAAACAAACTTATAATTACAAAATTAAAATTATCCGCCGAGCACTGTCTTCAATTATTATTCGTATTTCAGCAAAAATCAGGCCATATAATTATAAAAAGTATTTTACATGAATAATATTATTCTATGTTTCTTTACACCTTTTCTCATTTTTCCGAAAACAAATATTGCGTTTCTCTAAAAATTTACGTTTCGGTAATAACTTAATAATCGTTCACATTTCGAATACAGATTAATCTACCAACAACTTGATAAATGGGAACCAGGATCATTTCACATTGAGAACAGACATTAATTTTCAGAGAGGCGAAATCTGAATGTGGTACAAATGTTGTGCGAAACGTTTAACATTGAAAAGGTTCGCTACATCTTTATTAAGTTTATACATGGATGCAGTTAAAAATTTTTCTTGGAAAATGAAAAGATGCTCATTAAATTCATTCACAGAAAAAATCACAAAATATTTACCTGTTACTGTTAAAATACACCTAAGCTAATACGGGACGTTTCAGCCATAATCATATGTATATATATTAAAAGGATCATTCAATAACTAACAAGTGAGGAGAAGTTAAAATACACTTCTTTCCAAGGAATGGTATTCATATTTTAATATTTCTGTAAGGTACACAAAAACACACACATGTTTTACTAGAAGTTAATGAGAAAACAACCACTGTAATCATAAAAACGTTATCCAATGCTTGACTTTGTACAGGTTTAAAAAATTAAGCCTTTCGTTAAAAAGTGAACAAGAAAAACCGCAATTCAACAAAACTATGGGAAATGTGCTGGAACATTTTTCTCGAAAATTAACAAGATAATTTTCCGCAAGCTAAGACTCTAGAAAAAAGTTAAGACTCATGCTCACATCAGCCTATGTCATATCTTCAAGATATACCAGAGCCCTCTAGGTATATTGCGACAGGTAGTTGATTGAATAAAGCTATTTTAAGAAAGGATCTAACTATTTCGTTTCAACAGAATAAGGTTTATTACTTTGTATTTAGAGGTAATTTTGTAACGTGAGTAGCGGGATGACAAAGAAAATTATTAGAAATAATAATGATCGTGTGTTTCTGTTAAAATACCAAACTGCAGCGTTAAAAAATAGAGGTAAACACAAGAAAATAATTTTATATTGCTGAAATGACATAGTTGAACCAGTGTGCATGTATCATATGTCAGCAATGTCACAACTATTTATATTCACTGGAAGTAAGCGTATGGTCATACACTTATAAGTTATAAAGTCTGAGAGCCAAACACGTACTATTTTATTTGTGTGTGTGGTTTTTTATAACAAAGCCACATGATATATTAAGTGAGCAGTTAAAATAACTTGTAGTGAAAATTGTGGGATATTCGAGTAGAGTACAATGCGGTAGCACACTCGTGCCAGTGCAGTGTAGCATGTCGTGAAAAATAATTTCCATGTAAATAAAACAGTTTAAACAATAGAATATTCATGAATATATACTATTTGTACTTTTAGCTGTTCATTAAAGCTTGATATTATTTATATTTGGCTGCAAAATGAAGACAATATTTGAAACAAAACATAACAGTAAATCTAAGAACAATAACACTAAACAGTGGCACCTTTATTCACTGGAAACTTTTTAGACAAGACAAGTAACCTGCATATAATAATACTCACTAATATATTGTTAACACAAGTTACACCAGCGATGATATTACCCACTGGATAGCAATTACACAGGACAAGTAATCGGGATATGACAATACTTAATAACATATTTTTAATATAAGCTCAATTAAATGAACGTTCTTTCCATGATATCAAGTAATTTTCATCGACGTTTTTTATCAGAAACGTTATCTCTTTTATTTTTGACACAAACATTACACTGAAAGTAAGTTCTCAAACACTAATTTTCTTTAATTAATGATTATATTTTGAAAAAAAAAATCTTCCTAAGTGCACCTCTGAATAGAGAAAGCTAACAGGGTACACTTCAGTAACTTGTCAGTGAATCAATGTCATCATATTTTTTAGAGATTGTTATTAGTTTATCTTCATGAAATAAAGAAGTCTTACCTAGTTTGTTTTGAATTTCGCTCAAAGCTACACGAAGGTTATATGCACCAACCATTTCTAATTTAGCAGTGTAAGACAAGAGGTAAGGCAGCTAGTCATCACCACTCACCGCCAACTCTTAGGCTACTCTTGTACTAATGAATAGTGGGATTGATCGTTACCTTATCGTTACCCACAGCTGAAAGAGCGAGAATATTTGGTGTGACGGAGATATGAACAAAATACCTACTAAAATGTAAATAAAGGAAAATTAGTTTCTCTTAAGTTAACAGCAAATTAGTTACCGTGTAATTAACAATGAATTTTTTGACAAGTTAAAATATTATTCACTCAAGAATAATTTGCAGAAATAAATATAACAGAATCTGATATTTCGTATATTTATGTCAGGCACGTCGTAAGATAAGTAATTCATCTCTTCGATCTTTATAAACGAAAAATCAAGAACAGCTATTAAAGCCTTTTTTTATTCTGAAAATATAGGATACGTTCTACTGCCATGCTCTTTAAACACGTGACTAATAAATTATTTCTGGTCATACCTTGATAATCTCGTTGTCAGAGAGACAGGTCATACGTCATTATTTATTTGTACTAGTTGCATTACTTATTTACATGTGTTTTGCTTTCAAGTACAGAATCATAAAATTTGTTTATCTGTTTCGTTTTAAATTATCACTCTCTAAGAAGATAAGACATTTAGGGACCTAAGAATTTTGTTATTGAGATAGTTTGATACACTGTTTTGAGTTATAAAGAAAATATAAAGAATAAAAAAGAACTGAAACAAAAACATTAAATCTTATTAGTCACGATAATAATTTTTATATGAAACAGGTTCATTGTTTTATACAAAAGCTTTTTAAACACTCATTCACAAAACTTGCTCTTTTCTAGTTTGATTGTTTAGATAAGGTACTAACAGCGATCTAGTATTCTAGTTTGTCTGAAAAGAGTGATTGTCTAACTTTTCATACATGGCCTGAAATTATATATACTATTTAACTTTATCACAACACGTAGTTTATAATTTTGTAACAATATTAATATTTTAATACTCAGTTTTAAGTACTTTTGGTTTAAAACAAAGCCATTCCTCGGAACATCATACAGCACGAAACATTGCCCAGCAATAAAAGACAGATGTCCATAATAAAAATCACTTACTGCTCTTATTCGCTACCTCTTAGAGACACTTTTGTTTGGTACCTCCTTGTATTGTTCCTTCTAGTGGTACTGTTGTTTGATATCTCTTAGCGATACTGTTGTTTGATATCTCTTAGTGGTGCTGTTGTTTGGTACTTTTTAGTATTACTGTTGTTTGATATCTCTTAGTGGTGCTGTTGTTTGGTATCTTTTAGTATTACTGTTGTTTGATATCTCTTAGTGGTGCTGTTGTTTGGTACCTTTTAGTATTACTGTTGTTTGATATCTCTTAGTGGTGCTGTTGTTTGGTATCTTTTAGTATTACTGTTGTTTGATATCTCTTAGTGGTGTTGTTGTTTGGTACCTTTTAGTATTACTGTTGTTTGATATCTCTCAGTGGTGCTGTTGTTTGGTATCTTTTAGTATTACTGTTGTTTGATATCTCTTAGTGGTGCTGTTGTTTGGTATCTTTTAGTATTACTGTTGTTTGATATCTCTTAGTGGTGCTGTTGTTTGGTACCTTTTAGTATTACTGTTGTTTGATAACTCTTAGTGGTGCTGTTGTTTAGTGCTTCTAGTGGTGCTGTTATTTGGTACTTTTTAAAAATAGTGATTACATGTGTAATTAGTATTAACATTTAGGGATCTAAAAAATAAAACATCTTAAGATAATAAAACCTAGTAAATAACAGCGTTGTCCTAGTTTCTAATGTACTTAGGTGTGACCAGAAAACTATGCTTTCTGGTGTTGCTTTCTAAGGTGTTGCTGTTGTTTAATACCTTCTAGAAATTTTGTTATTTAGTACTTTCAGGCTATTTTCTTGTTCCTGTTTCTTGGTGATGATGTTTTTGATAAGTCCTGGTGGTGTGGTTGTTAGTTCTTTTACCAGATGTTTTCCATTCATCGTAGAACTTTAAAACTTATAAAGTTTCGAGTCAGAATTTATAAACCTGAAGTTTATAGAGTAACATATGTAACTAGTATTTGCACGCAAAAAGAACTAAACAATCAACCATTAAACAAGACAAACAAAAGCAATCGCTTTTAAGGTTGTGGTCGTTTCTTGTATGAAACGTTATGATTAACCAAACAATCACTGAGATACACAGAAAATAAAACATCTTAAGATAATAAAACCTAGTAAATAACAGCGTTGTCCTAGTCTCTAATGTACTTAGATATCGCATAATTTAATTTCCAAGACATTGGTTTATTTCCATAGTAATATTATGTTCTTCAACAAACAAATGTTCGTTACTTTTACTTCAAAGTGTCTTTAGCTGATGGATTTAGTTTGATTTACTTCCACCATATGAAAGAAAGTTTTAAACTTTAAGAATAGCTTTCAGTACTTTTATAATAAACATTACTTATATATATACGTACATAAGGAAGTTTGACCAATCGCAAAAAGATATAGTAGCTCTTTAAGTGTACCACAAGATAGCGCTAATAAATGATTGTATCTCTGACTTTACTCGAAAAAGTTCCTTGACATTTTTAACATATTTAACAAATCAAAAACATAAACGCAAAGTATCGAAACATTAGTTTCTCCAGTGTTGATAATCAAATTTTTCATTATATTTTAGCAACAAGTGTACTTCATACCAAAGAACTTCCGGTCACAAAAGCACTTTAACATGTCTGGACGCTCACTTGAAGTCATCAAACTGACGGGTATAAAGACAGGCTTTATATCTAACAGAGATTCCCCTCGGTGGACTCAGCAGATAGCGCGATGTGGCTTTGCTATAATTGGTTTAGTTTGTTTTGAATTTCTCGCTAAGCTACTCGAGGGCTATCTGCGCTAGCCGTCCCTAGTTTAGAAGTTTAAGACTAGAGGACAGGCAGCTAGTCATTACCACCCACCGCCAACTCATGGGCTACTCTTTTACCAATGAATAGTGGGATTGTCCATCACATTTTAACCAGCGATCCTCAGATTACGAGTCGAGTGCCTTAACCACCTGGCATATGCCGGGACATTTTCTATAAGAAAACATACAAACACACAGACCGATCTAACAGAAACAAGGAAATTAAAGAAGCTTGCTGGATAGCACTATGACACCAAAAGGCATAAATCTCGATCCAGGATTGCTGACCTTCATATGACTCTGGAAAGATTTTCAAAACCAATTTAATAATAAAACTTAATTTACACTATTCATATTATTCTTGCTTAAATTTCTCTTTATTAGTATGATTTCCTATGTATTGAATAATTTCATTATTTTCTTTATTTCTCGTCTCCTTTTGCCATTATTTTTATTGTTTATTTTATATTTTCATTTCATCTTTATAGAAATGAATTAACAATTCTTTTAACTATTACCTGGGGTTCGATTCCCCTCTGTGGACTTAACAGATAGCACGATGTGGCTTTGCTATAAGAAAACACACACACACAAATAACTATTATCTTACTTAAGCCTCTTATGTACTGTACACACCTCTTTGGCACACACTAAATTTGACACAAAAACTGGCCTATATATTTCATTACGCACATCAAGTATAACTTTTAATTCTCCTGATGAAGAATAGTCTACAATTAGAATGCACTCAAGTTTTGGATCTCGTATGAAAACAGTATCCATTGACACTCGATTCCCTCCCAGCGAATAGATTACAGCTAGTATTGTGTGTAGCTTTTGGCTAAAAATGCGTTAAAAGCTAAATACAAGAACAGGAATGAAAAGAAATCATAAGTGCCGCCTTCTAGTATGGAGTGCATGAATTATACAAAATTATAACAGTTTTCGTCACGGGAGAGTACACCAAATATTAATATATTAATCTAGAAATATATGTTAAGGATAGCGCTACCATAAAAAAATGTGATAAACAAAGTTCGCAGCATCTCATCCCAATCGCAGATGCTTTTTTCCATAGAGAAAAAAAAAACCAGTACAGTTATTTTATCGTTTGAATATTTCGGCTCCACTTTGGAGAAGTAGACATGAAAATGTGATATTTTTCTGTGCACGCTTTCTGCCTTACTTTCTGGTAGCCATTTTAATATTTGCTGAAAACGGAGCTAGATAGATGTCAGTATTTAATAAGGTTTATGAAAATCTTTATATGTATTTATATATAAAATGATTCGTTATAAAATGTTGCGATTTTATTTCACAAATTTAAGCCTAATATTGAACCGATGAAACACTTACGTGTAAGGGTCGTTATGTATATAAAAACGGTCGTTTCGTGTTATTATTAGTTATCACTAAATGATGTTTTTAAGATAACGAATTGCATGTTGGTATCGTTATGAATTGTAATTGCACGTATATATTATAAACAGTTAAAGCAATTCATACTTTATTACACAACGTGAGGTTGGAGAATTAACTACAAAACTATCTAAAGAACTCAGTTATACGGTTCATTTTTAAGTATCCTTTAGCTTTTATTAATTAAGATACTGTGAGTTCAAAGTTTTCCCTGTATTAAAACATGTATTTTGAGTCTCAGTGTTGAAGTATTGGTTTTAAGTTTAGTCAATTTGAATATTTCACATGGCGTTTCAATGTAGTGAGTTTTTTTTTTAAAGATTTTATTAACACATGTATGTTGTTCATGCTTAAAAGCTCTTTGAAGGTATTCGGTTTTCCAACATATTCAACATACTAGATTTTTCACCATTCTATGGTTGAAGTTGTAAAATGAAAATGTATTAGGTCACATTACACAACCAGAACCAGAACTGTAGTTCAAACAATGTGAGTTCCCATCAGCTTAACTAGGTCGCCAGTAGAAGCTACTTTAAATGGTTTTAACTGGAATAGTATAACGTTTAGATATATACTTACACTTGGCTCTTTAATAGTAACTGTTCACTTGACTGGTAATGTTATCGGCCGAAACGATACCTCATGCTAAATGGTTATGCCTTCTCTAATTTTGTACTACTGCTTGAAGGGAAGCTAACCATTAAGTAGTACGCGCCGTCACAAGTGCTTTGTCTGGCTTGAACCAAATAACGGGGTTGACAGACACTCGTATAACCTACTCAAGTTTCAAACTAGAAAGTATGTTCAGTGGCATACCAGAGGAAACGATGTAGACGTGAAGTTACACGTATTACTCTGTTCCCACAGCCAGACGATGGTGGTACTCTCACTTGAATTTTATTGGTAACCATATTAACTATAGTTGTTATTAGGCAATGACTTGGCGAAAAGCATGTCATTATGACGGTCAATTGTATGTTCCAGAAGAATTCTGGTGAACTGAGACATTTATAGGTGCTTGGAAGACATCTTCTACAAGAAATATAACCATGTATATTTGTAGAAATGACACTCATTTAATAATGGCAGCAGTTTTGGCAATCGATGTCTAAACTCTGCTATTCAAGCAGCTTATAATTAGTTGAATCTACCCAAAACTGCCAATAGACTCACCCTGAAGCCTAGGAAACCAGTGTCTTCCCTTGCAGTTCTTACCTCATCTCTGGACTATCTACTTGTGTTGAACTTGCTAGGAAAAAACCTCTTGTCTTTGCGACAAAACTGACAAATGAAATTCAATCCAGATCATGTTCTTTCGTGGAAGTGGAAAAGATACTATCACCTCTTTCAAAGGTTATGAGAAAAATTACAACCTTCATAATGAAATATTACATGCTCCTTGTTGGCCATTTCAGTATGAAGCCTAAAATGCCTTTCTGTAATTAAAAATGGAGAAAAAATGTATTGCACATCAATTTCTGCTGTGAATATAATGGCTTTAATTTCTTCCAATAAGTTTTCAGCTTTTCAACAATTATTAATTTATTCAGTTGAATGACAACAATACCCAAACTTTCTGAGATCAAAACTGGTTCTTTTACGATATTTTACGCTTTTTTAACACACCACAGAATTAAACAGTTGCTGCCAAACCCAGTGAATTAAGTGGGTAGGGGTCTAGATCATATGTCAACAAAAGGAGAATAAGAGAAAAGCCAGATGGCAGCAGTGAGCAATCCAAGATGATCAAGTTTTTTGTTGTTTTTTTCAATCCCATGTAAAACTTGAAGTGTCTTCTATCAGATGCGTGTAAACCACATTGATGAGAAGATATTTATGTATGTAATACAGGGTGGTCGATATTTATTTGTCCTATTTTAAAATTTAATAATTAGGCAACTAAAAAAACATAATTATGCAGTGTTAACATCCTGTAGCCAAATTGTTTTTCACTCCAGTGAATACTAATACTCTGCAAGATAGCAAATGTTCAAGAAAACGTGTTCAATGCAATGTATTGGACAGGATAGTCGTGTTCCATAGCTTCTGCATTCACCAGATAACATTCCACTAGGCTTCTTCCTGTGAGTGTATATTAAGGATGTCGTGCATCACACACCCATAACAAATATCATGGAACTAAAGATAAGAATAATGTATATCATCGCCATTTTAATTATGGTCACGTTGTAACGAACGTGGATAGACATCGAACTCTATGCATACTTCCTTCTTAAATCAAAGGCACTCTTACTTCTTGAAAAGTATTCACATGGTGATAGATCTAACAGCTTTCTTTGTACTATGTACATTTTATGTTTAGACACTAACATTCTACATGATGACAGTCAAATACCTCTTACACCTGTCTTAAATGTTTTAAACAATCTGGAATATTTTTTTTATAAAAGCAACTGACTTAGCAACACGTTTTTCTAATCCTATTAATTTTGAATTCAATAATGAACGTAACATCCAATTTAATCGTACCGATTACTGTTTTATGTTTATACTTTGGATTAGAACCAAATCCTTGAGGAAAGCTGCATCAAACAACGATTCTGTAACATTCGTAATATATTTTTCATTTCAACTGTCGAAATTCCAATCTTCAAAAATTTGTTCATGTGTAGATTATTTTCATCAATCAATAAAATTCACACTTGAATGTTTTCCGTTACAAATAGATTTTTCTTTATGCCACTATATCCTTAAAAAGCGTATGACTACAACGCACTAATGTTTCCTGGCCCATCAAAAAAAAACAATACTTAAAATTAACCACTTCGTGTGAAAATAGATCTGCACCAACGGTAATGTTTACAAATTACATCCACACACCCACTCTGAGATGCTAAAGATATTCAAGAAAGTAAGAGGTTATAAAGCTTTAGAAATACAAAGAAAAATAAAAAGCTAACAAAATTGCACGTGTTGTTGATCTCAGCAAATCTTAACCCAAAAAATTTAACAGATTATACAAAACATAAAAATGGTTCGCGAACCCTCAGGAAGAGTTTTCAACTTTTACAGCTTGCTGACGTCTAAAGCAAATCGTCCTGGAAATTCCTGTTATTTCCTTCCAAAAATAAACAGAAGTTTCAAAGATATCTTAGCTCCCGCAATTATACTTCTCCACAGAACGACTACTTACATACTAGAGTGGTAAGTTTACGAAAAACCATCAGTACTTTCTCGAACCAAAATGAGAAAAAGAAAACATACACAAACACAACAGTATAATAATTCCAATATCTTGTCAAGCACGAAAGGCATTATATCTTACAGAAAGCAAAAAATGTAACCATTAATATGTAGGACAAATTCAGACTGTGTTTGTAAAATAGTTCAGTAACCATACAGTCAAAATTAAAAAACAAACTTGTCTTCCTACGCTTTAACCAGCCTGATCAGTTAGTTCATAAATGGTTCTCATTGGTTGAAATGAATTTCTATATTATTATAATAATATTATTTAGTTTAAAATATTTTTATATTTATGTCAGTTATTTGTTGCTTAATAGCTATCGTTTCTACATCTTCACTTATATATGTATTGTTGTCAAACTAGTTTTTTTCAGACTCGTAATAAAATGGCGGGCTGGGGCTTTGTAAAAAAAACAACAACTCTGGGACGCTCGCCTTTCTTTTAATGAGCTTTGTTCACCAAACTTTCCCTTCAACATAAAAGATTAACGATCATAGAATGGGAAAATAAAAACCATTTTCAAGCATATTCTCGAAAAAAAATTAATAAGAATTGTGTAAATTAATTTAAAAATGACTCATAATATGAGCGATACCATGAAACACATTGACAACTGGGCTTTATGTATATTAATCCAATTATTCAGGGTAGTAATAGAAAACTCTAAATAGTAGCAGTGCAAGGCCACATTGATTTAGTATTATCACTCAAATTTTGTGAAAATATAACCGATTTATATATTTCACGAAATTGTCTTATTCAAATGGCTCTGTGGTAACTAGAATATTTTACAAATTCATAAAGCTGATGTGATAAATAGGCATACAGTTAAGACGATTTTTGCCCTATAAACTGATATGACCTACAGAGCAAATTTGCTTTTGCCCCTGTAAGCTGATGTGACCTATACAGTTAAAATAGTTCGAAACTAATAAATGTGTAGTTTTGCTCCTAAGTGGCACAGACAAGCGGAGCATACCAAAGACAACAGGCTTTTATAAATATCAGATTACATTTGTTACGTTTTTCATTATTATTTCGTTTCCCATTTCTTCTATCATTAAATGCATTTTATTTTTCAATTGATTAACATTGGTATAAACGAATTAACTGCATACGTAACTTTTCAAATATCGCTGAACATTTAAGTAGAGTTTCATAGAATCTTTCTTCCAGCTCAACCGATGAGTTCTGGTATTGACCAAGAATCATATTGTGTAATGAAATAGTAGTTTTTACCACTGATTTTTCAGCAGCATTAGACAAATTAAAAGGACTGTAAACATAAAAGCTATTTATTTGTTTTCATAACTGTTTTTATGCTGTTGATTTTCCAATATTACGTTGGTTTTCGGCTTTCAAACCGTAATTCTTGTTTCGAACAATACTTCTTACACAAACAAAATATGTCTTATTATAAGCCGTTCTTATTTGAAAAAACAATTTATTTCCCATCGCTTACACATCACACACACGGACAATTTCCAATACCCTCCACTATCTGGTCAATACCCTTACAGTGGTCATTTGTCATTTACCCCTAAAGAAGAAGAAAAGTCTACTTTCTGAAAGTGCTTGATTTATTTTCTGATTTTTATTTCGAAGTGATAGACCAGAAAGAAGACAGTCAGCTAATAACACTCACCGCAAACTGTTGGACGTCTAATGTTAAACGGAATAATGGAATTTGAGTGTCACTCTTATAACGCACCTACGGCTTAAACTGTAACGCGTGATTTTGAAACGGAACGTGAGCTGTAGACCCACTGGTTCAAGGTTCGACATGTCAGTTATTACGCGACGCTTGGCCTCACAAATGATTACTAAGTAATATACAGCATCGCAACTAGTGTTCAGTCGTTTGTGGAATAATCTCAGTTGACTATCTTCTATAGTATTGGTAGACAGCTTAGTGCTCCAGCTCCCGAAACAAGATTCTGGGTTTTGATACCCATGGTGAGTAGTGTACAGATCGCACATTGTGTTGCGTTAGGCTTAACTTCAAACAAACAAAGATAACTTAGCGTTTTAGAAAAATGAATGTTTTGAAAAATTTCACACCATATAGAATTTTAGTTGTTCTGTTATAAAACCATAACAAATATATCTTTCGTAAACTGTTGAACTTTTCAGGAAAATCCCATTAACATATTCAACATATTTCCTGTTTGGGATAAAATGTTTTTAAAATCGACACTTTGTTTCAAAATTAAATACAAGTACGAGGTCTGTTCAAAAAATACGCGAACTGACGTCATAAAACAAAATGTACTTTATTTAGAAGCTACAGGCCTGGGACCCCTTCAAAGTACTCTCCTCCCCAACGCACACACTTATCCCAACGGTGTTTCCACTTGTTGAAACAGTCCTGGTACGCTTCTTTTGTAATGTCCTCTAGCTCCTTCGTCGCATTTGCCTTAATCTCGGGAATCGTCTCAAATCATTTTTCCTTTCAAGGGTCTTTTGAGTTTGAGGAACAAGAAAAAATCGCAAGGAGCAAGGTCAGGTGAGTAGGGGGGGTGGGGAAGAACAGTGATTGAGTGTTTGGCCAAAAACGCACGAGTTCTGAGGCACAAATTTCGCAGCAACGCGGTGCATCTTCAATTTTTCTGTCAAAATCTCGTAACAAGATCCGACTGATATCCCACAGTCTTCAGCAAGCTCCCTGACAGTCAGACGTCGATTTGCCCGCACCAGGGTGTTGATTTTGTCGACGTGTGTGTCGTCAGTTGACGTGGAAGGACGTCCAGGACGCTCATCATCTTCAATGGACTGTCGACCATCCTTAAAACGTTAATGCCACTTGAAACATGTCGTACGCTTCATAGCAACATCACCGTAAGCCGTGTTAAGCATAGCAAAAGTTTCAGTCGCAGATTTTCCAAGTTTAACACAAAATTTCACAGCAAGTCGTTGCTCCTTCAGGTCATTCATTCTGAAATCCGCCAAACGAAAAAATCGCACTTCACTTAAAACCGCGTAGCTAATACACAAATGAAGATATTTGCAATCGGAAAATAGCGTCGTAATCAGCTGATCTGTGCGAACCTAGCGACACCAAGCGAATTCCCCTGGAACCAACAGGGGCCGCGCAATTCAAACAGTCCGCGTATTTTTTGAACAGACCTCGTATATAATTTTGTATGTAACCTTTCCCCTTTAATATAATGTACCAATGCACCCAACACGTTTATTTCACGACCAATGACCATGAAAACACCAACGTTTTCAAGTTACTTCTTACTTTATCTGTTTGGTTTATTGGGAAGCAGTATTGAGTTGTCTGCAATGTCCACCGCAGGATAACGAGCCCCTGAGTTTAGCGTTTTAGGTCCGTAAATTTATCTCTAATCCACCAAGGGACAATTTTTAGTGACTATGCAGAAAGAACTATATAAGACTATATAAAGCATTGAATGGTTCCTTCGATCTTCCCTAAAGTTATTGGTTAATCAGAAATGGGACCTCTAGCGTTACATGAAAAGTAATGTGTTCACAGTAACACTAAAACTCGAGGACTCTACATATCTTCTCATGTTTTTGAGTTATTTCTTTTGAGTTTTGTGAAAAGCTACACGCGTGCTATCTGCGCTACCCGTCCCTAATTTAGCAGTGTAAGACTAGAGGGAATGCAACTAGTCATCATCACCCATCGCCAACTCAAACCAATTAACATTTTTATTCTGAATTCAGTAATCAAGTTTAACTCTATTACCACAGCCCTTGTAAAATCTTCTTACATTTCCAATAATCTGGTGATTGTTTGTTTGTTTTTAAATTTCGTGCAAAGCTACAAGAGGGCTAGTTACCCTAACCGTGTCTAATTCAGCAGTGTAAGATTAGAGAGAAGGCAATTAGTCATCACCACCCACCGCCAACTCTTGGGCTACTCTTTTACCAATGGATAGTGGATTGACCGTAACATTATATCGCCCCCATGGCTGAAAGGGCGAACATGTTTGGTGCTAAGGGGACTCAAACCTAGACCCTCAAATTTCGAGTTGAACATCTTAACCACCTGGTTATGCCGGGCCATAACCTGATGAATAGTTTTCTTAATAATTTTGGTATTTCAGACTTTTTATTCGTTCATATGTTTGGTTTGGTTTGTTTTGAATTTCTGGCAAAGCTACACGAGAGTTATTTGCGCTAGCCGTCCCTAATTTAGCAGTATTTCTAAATATTACTACTCTACCAGCACTAAATGATTAATATGAGAGATTACAAACAAAAAAGTAAATTATCGTGATTCTTTTATATTGGAAAATCTTTTCACAAAAGCAACGAAACTGTTTTTTTCTACCATATATTCTTCAGGCTATTTACGTTTCCATAAATATAAAATAAACAAAACAGCCACCTGTCGGTTCAGTTTTTACTTACGTGTTATCAACTATTTTAAACAGTTCTGTTTAGAAAAATTGATGAACAAGTGACATTTTTTATTTAATTATTTTATTCATTAAATTCAAAGTGTCACATATACATGCTATTTCTAAGCTATTAGAAACATAAAACTTATGAGCCACATCACACTATGTGTATGAATTAAACAAATTTCATTTCTTAACATCATAACTCTGGTCATTTTAACATAAACAATTTCTGTATTTTCCGAATGTATAAATGCGTATATATATACATACTGTTTCCTTCATTTACAATAACGTACACCGTTTTCGTGGTGATATATATACCCGTCTTCCTGTTTAATGTATGCGTACTTTTATTTCTTTCCATATAAAATACATTGCTTCTTTCTGTTTAAAAACATGTACTATTACTCTATAACATACAATTTTGCTTATGATTATTAGAACTTTCTCTTGTTCCTTTATATTTTCTTTAAAATTTATTTCCTCCTTTTTTTTCCCAAACTTTTCCAACTAGGGACCGGTTTATTTGTGCCACTTTTCATGAAGTCCGGCCTCCTCAAATACCTAATCAGATAACCCGCTAAGACATGGCTAAGTTTTAATATCAAGCTGGAAGCAATAGTTTTATCAATATATCATCGATTATAAAATATACAGGTGTTCTATAGTACTATTGTGTTATAAATTATACAGGTGTTCTATAGTACTATTGTGTTATAAAATATACAGGTGTTCTATAGTACTATTGTGTTATAAGAAATAAAATAAATTATACTTTATTCTTATTGAATCTTCACATTAACTGCATATTTATTAATTCTTTTTTAAGTAATAACTTACCAAATAAGAAGGATGATGCTACTTTTCATCACACATCTTCCAATCTGGTTCGATATCTCATCTATCCCTGTACTTGTTTTTTTAAGAAAACCAACGTTGAGAAGCTTGATTCGCATTTATAATTCGTGACAAAGGGCATTAGAAATCTCATTGCTTTTTCTAATAAATTTGGATACTCAGTACGACAGCTCAGCCGAAAACTAATTAACGAGACTTGACTAAAACGGTTTTTCAGTGCAGTGTTACAGGACAGTTCAATATTAGAATCACTTTTTGATTCACTGTGTTGTAATCCTTCCTTGTCTTTCGTGTCAACATTAAAAGTGTTCGTGATCCACATTTTACTGCTGTCAATTGGAAGAAATTATTCCTTCAAGCATAATTTTAGCCCCAAAAAATTCTTCTTGATTGAGGAAATCTCATCTGGAATATTACATTTTTCATTTTGGTTTTCTAATTCTGTTAAAGTAGAAAAAGACTTGTAATTTTCCTTCTCAACTCAATGTATTCACAAGTTTTTTGTAGCTGCTTCTATCTTAAACTGGCATATTACATTGGCATTATCTGTGCTTTCATCCACTCATAATGATAAAACTGACTATAGTGAACTCGACGTATAAGTGTTTCTTCAATATTTTTGGCCATATCCACAATTCTACCTTCACTATATTACCAGATAGGAACAGTAAATTAAACTGGTTTTATTACTTTTTATAAGCACGAGATGTAATTATTTTAACTGAAGGAAGTATTAGCATTTGAAAAATAGTGTGTGGAAAACTTGTCTCTGCTATTAGTTTTGAAATTTCATATGAGGCCATAACCAAGTCTTTATTGGAAGATCTCGTAGAAAAAAGTGTGTGAAATTGTTTATTTGGAAAAAAAACTATTTTATTTTTCTTTCGTATGGTAAAATCTATTGATGTACTCGAGTATTCTGGATGCCTTGTATTCAAGTGGCGTTTCAGTTTCGATGATTTCATGAACATTAAAGAACAGGTAGTGGCAAGTTATAATTGCTACCACTTCAAATGTTCATCACAATACTGTCGAGTCCAATAGGTCTTTGTTTTCATTTCTTTGCTACCAAGCTACATATTACTTAAACATTTATAATTAGGCTTATTATTTCATTTAGTTCAGTTTCACCAGAGCTAGGCTGCATTTCGGTATCACTTGAGGTTTTCTTGTGTGATGCATGTTTTTTCAACCATCTATTAAGAGAGTGGTTTACCTAAAATTAACAACTTAAAAAAGTTTTATTTAGTGCAAATTAAGTCACAAACAATTCTCTCTATTCTTAGAACAAAGTTACGCTTCTAGCAACTTATCTGCTAGTCTGACGCCACCTGACACTACAAGAAGTAAGACTCAGGTCTTGTATGTTTGTCAATTTCCATTAACAGATTAAGCAAATTTAAGATATTTAGAATAGCATTTCTAAAACTTTGGTGTCAAAGAACGGGTTAATTTTAATGAATAAATGGTCCTTTTATGTGAGACAAAATCATTTCTTTGATCTTATCTGCAGACGGAGGAAGCTCAGCTTAGACTCAGCAAGTGCTGTGTCTACTTAATATATGGTTTAAATTTACAGACATTTCACAACAGTCTCTGGGTTATCAATACGTAACACTTAATCTTAGGCTCTCTAAATTGAACTAATTGAGAACACTTTAATTCCTGATAGGCTCCGGGTATGAAGACAACCGTCAGCTTGTGAATTTTGTAGTTTCGTAACCTTAAGTACAAACTTTCACTTTTCCTTCCTGTTATATTAGCTTAGTTCGATGAAACTGAGAATTCTAAGTTAGATGAAATGAAAATTGAATTAATATTCATTTTATTATAATATATTTATATTAACTAGTTTAATTACATTTTTCTTTAACATACAAAAGTGCTTGGAGAAAGTATAAAAATCGCAGCTGCAAGCGAAAAGGTTAAAATTAACTTACTTTTTTTTCACTTTTCTGTGGACCGACACCAGGTCGCGCACCGCACTTTGAGAAATTCTGCTTCACTCGATAGTCATTAATGTGGTGTGATATATGTATGATTACACGAAATTAACACAAATTACTCAGACGTTCTAGTTAGGCATTTCTCATAAATAAAATTGTAATAACTAAATATAATTTATAGTAATCATAACATTAATGAAAGTGAATATTATATTAGATGTTATATGCCAACACCATAAATATGAGAATTATATTGTATAGCTCAGAAACATCCAATGTGAAATTCTGGAATTCTAATTGTTTACACCTTATATTGTGCTAAAGTCAGTGTAGCACCATTCTTATCATTTCAAATAACATTATGTTTCTTTACAACACTATACCTTCTCAACACACAACCACCTACTGTCTATCAACCCATTTTCCTTTTATGTCTCTACATTGGTGCTTGCATCGGGACCATCGAATCACATTAAAAGACGTCGTGATATAATATTCTAGTCAGATAAGGTCTCTGCTGGAACTCCCAAAGTAATTAAACCCTATAAATATGAACTATTTTATTCAACATTCCCAATAAGTTAGAAGTATTTTATTTAAATTGTACATTAAGTCCTAAACCTGTAACATTCTACGGACCTGTATTAACACCTAGTAGTTTTGTGTTTCGTCAAGACAGAACAAAACGTTTACGACACACAGTGAGTATTTGCTAAATGCAATGCATTCTGTAAACATTAGATTTGACATGTGTTCTAGATACGTGTATTGCATTTATGTGCTTAAACGTGCATATCTTACTTGAACGTTTTACCTATATTACATATTGCTAACATACTTTGTGCACCTGTTTTGTGGTGGATCAGAGCTATGCTAAAATATAGAGTTCGTTTCTTCGCAAAGGACAGAGTGCAGATAGCCCATTGAGTGGCTTTGAAGTCAGAAAACAATAATTATTTGTACCCTATCTACTATATACTAAAAATACTTGAAACCATTCACCATAACCATTTTTACTTTCACAACAACTAACGCAGTTGTATAAACTAAACGAAGTGTTTCATAGTGTTCCATATGTCTTGGGTTTAAGGATAAATATCTGTCTTTCTTATCTTCAAAAAATGTAATTTTTAACGAATTTGCTGAACTACATTGTCGACAGTTTATAAATCTTGCTCTTTTTTAAATTCACTGCTCACTAATTGCACTAAATTTTGTTCCTGGTATGTGTTATTTCTTAGTTGCTCACGTTGTAAAAGTACAGAAAGTGGTCATTATTCCCTTCAAACTTTGCTTTTGTGACCTGGATAATGAAATTTAGAAATTAACCTATTTTCTATGCAAAAACGGGCACATTTGCACATTTTAATTTACATAAGGTCTGAATAAAGCAACACATGAATCAAGATTTACATGTATTTATACTAAAGTTATACAAAAATGTTTAGAAGTGAGTAGTTTTTCGAGATTTGCGATTGTAATGTAAATCACTTTCACATATCAGCCCCCAAATATAGTCTCCCATCTTGTTTTCGTTATACGCTCCCAGTTCATGAAAGCAAAGGTCTTTTCCATTTACTTTATGCATAAGCAATTGGGAAATAACACTTTTTTGCCCAGGAACAAGAAAAAGTAAAAAATTATGTTACATAGTGTAATCGGTGCATGATATTTGCGTCTTCAAATTTGTATACTATTTCTAACTAAAACAGCTTATGTCATAAATTTGAAACATGGCTAAGACATTAACGAACTAATTTTAACGTGTTCAAAAGTAAATGGTACTACAAAAAAGTGATTTTTCTTATTTGTAGAAAAATGTTCTAATTTTCTTATTAGTTAGAAAATAATATGTATATATTCTCAATTATTTTAAACTATCGGTGATGTCGAGAAACCCACTTGTTGAGAAATTTATATGCAAAAACGGCTCGTTTGGGTTGAGAAAATATTTTACATAGAAGAGCGAACAACGTTTCGACCTTCTTCGGTCATCGTCAGGTTCACAAAGAAAGAGGTAACTGACCGGAAGCTGACCACATGTTTGAAAGGGGTTGTGTAACTGTGTGTCGAAATGTAGAGGGCGGTATTAGATGTTTGAATATATAATTTTATTTATTTATTATAATAATATAGGTATAAAGGCGTTCCTTTATATTGGTTTATTTTGGGTTTAAGTTGTTGTATAAGTAAGGCTTCTTTGATTTTGCGTTTGTTTATGTTTGTTTCTTTATTTAGTATTTGAGTGTTTTCTATGGTTATGTTGTGTTTATTTGACTTGCAGTGTTCGAAAACGTGTGAAGGTGACTTTTTTATGTTCTTTGAATCTGGTTTCCACAGCCATAAAACTATGCATAAAATTAACGATGAATTAGACAAAATAAAACAATACTTCATCAACATCAATAAGTTAATTTTATCTGGTGAGCATATGGTGAGCGTCTTATGAGAAAGATATTCAATTATCGGGTTTGTACAGAAAACAAAAACTGATTTTTGGCTTGTAAGAGAATTTATATTCCACTGTTTCTTTATTGTTAGTTTTATTAACAATACTGACTAAAATTTTAATTCATAAGTTACATTTATTTTTATTGTTTTCATTTATTTATCGTGTACGTTTGTAATTAAAAGAACTATATTCCATTGTTAGTTTAACGTATGGATCTAGAACTAATCCAAATCTACTAAACTCGCTTAATCTCGTGAGATAATGTTAAGATTATATCGAAAGATAACCATGAGAACGAGGATACTCAACTGATGAATCAGTATATTTTAATTATCATACTTTTTGTATTTGTTTATGTCATTGCTTACGCCAAGTTAGACCTGGTAGCTACATCACAAGCTGTGCCGTAATTGTAGAGTGGAATACAATCAGAAGTTATTACCAAACACCGATATTTTCTCATCAAAAAACAATAAAATAAATGTAATGATTTACAAAGTTGATGAGACTTTACTGGAAAGTGCTTCAAAAACCTTTATTTTCTTCTAAAAAAAGGACCAGAACATATAGTATATTACCAATCAGTTTTATTTATTTCTTCTTTCATACAGAAAAAGAAAGTAGTAACAAGGTTATAAAAAATTGTTGTTGTTTTTTCTGAAAAAAATTATTTTAAAAGTAAAATAAAATAAATGAACAGAAAGTGTAACTGCTCAAAAGTATATAAACAATCCCTTGTCAACAATAAACCTGTGACGGATTTACTGATGCATACTTAGTTTAATATCGATGTTTGTTTTAGTTACATATATATTTATAAATGCATGTAACTTATACAGTTAAATGTGTATTGCGAAATTCTCGCCTATTCACTAATTTTGTAGAAGATTCTCCATGGTAAGAATCAGTATTGTTGCTTTAAGTGAAATGTTTATAAAACTCTCCTCTGAAGCTTATAATAAAAGGTAATCAACATAACGCGGAGAGACAGTTTTGTATTGTTGGATTACTACAGTTAGTACACTATGAACCTTAAAAGTTATAACTGTGATAAACGTCTAACAATCTGGAAACTACAGATTTCTGACCTCGAAGGTTTATAGATTTCGAACATTATAAATTATTTAACTACAGAGAATTAACTTCGGACGTTAGTATTGCTACGAAGACATTAGGTATATTTGTTGGTGAAAATGTTTTAAAGCCAAACATTCTTCCATATATCTTTCTGATATATTTATAAATCACTTTCCCCTATCGTTTTATTATTATGTAATATAACTCATACTTAGATATTTATTTCCAAGGATCACTAACTCTCCAGGGAGATCAAGTAGTGATATATTTGGTAATATAAATGATCAAGACGAACAAAAGCCCCAGAAAAAGAAGAATCCCAACATGTATTCCAGCTTTTATGGCTCTGAAGATGATTCCAGTAACAACAACGCAATCCAACGCAGATCCTCTTGGCATACACAGAGAAATCTGTTCGGAACTTATCTAACGGATATCACCACCCCCAGAAAAGTTGTGGATAGAATAATGTCTAATGTATTTGATGGGCCCGAACCGGTTACAAAGCCTGATAGCGCAAAAAAATATAGTAGGTGATAATGTTGTATGAAATATACTTCTATTTGGGTTAAGTCATTCATGTCTCGTGTCACTGTTAAATATTCCATGTTTCACTGCTTCCTGGCCCGGCATGGCCAAGCGTGTTAAGCCGTGCAACTCGTAATCTAAGGGTGACGGGTTCGTATCCCCGTCGCGCCAAACATGTTCGCCCTTTCAACCGTGGGGGCGTTATACAGTGACGGTCAATCCCACCATTCGTTGGTAAAAGAGTAGCCCAAGAGTTGGCGGTGGGTGGTGATGACTAGCTGCCTTCCCTCTAGTCTTACACTGGTAAATTAGGGACGGCTAGCACAAATAGCCCTCGAGTAGCTTTGTACGAAATTCCAAAACAAACAAGCATTTTCCAGTCTCCTATTTTACGTTAGGGCTTTTCAGTTGTCTAGGATTCCAAAAAATGAGAAACAGGAGCTCTCAGGTTTCCTGGAAGAGAGGGGGAACTGGAGAATGTTTTATTTTCTGTGCTTTATAGTTCAACATACTTTTAAAACGAGTTTGTGAGACTGAAATTTGATGCTTGAATAACATGTAATTTTGGCCAGTGTTCTGTTACTTACATTTTCATTACTAAGTAATTCTCTAAAAAAAACAAACAAGAGATAACAAGATAAATTGAAGTAGTACAATCTGTGCAGCTCAATTAGTAAATATAGATAAACCCAAGTTTACGTCTCTCCAAAACTTTCAGTCGTCTCAGAAGGATGTACGTGTATATGTTAAAGGATCCGTTACGAATGAGTGTCAAAGCTACACAAGGGCTACCTGAGCCAATTGTCCCGAACTTAGAAGTGACAGACTAGAAGGAAGACAGATAGTCAATATCACCAACTGCCAGTTCCTGGGCTACCCTTTTACCAATGAATAGTGCGATTGACCGTCACATTATAATGCCCCCAGCGCTAAGAGGGCGAACATGTTTAGTGAGGCGGAGATTCGAACTTGTGAGTCGAGCGCCCTATCTATCAGATCATGCCAGGCCAAAAATTATAAGAACAAGAGTACATACCGTGAGAAAAACGCCCATTCAGTTTTCGTAACATATGTGAAAGCAGTACTAAAAAAAAACTCAATTTTTAAACAGGTGAAACAAACACAGCTCCCCTAAACATTCAATTTCGGAAAGAAGGCATGTGACAAGTGAGTACTAAGCAACACAATCATATACAAATTCAGCTGCTTGTCCTAAATGTCCAAAAAGCATATAAACATGAAAAGCACTGAACAAAATTTCCTGCAAACACGTGTATGACAATTAAACAAACTGATGTCGTACTATTTGTAGTTACTGGAATTATCACACATTTCTTGGAAATACATCTGACTACCTGATGTTGAAATGCACGACTTCTGCTTATACGTATCTATAATTTTCCCTGTTTTGGTTTTTTAAACAGTGTGATATTTAGGCAGTTTTAAGTATCTATAGTTTAACCTGTTTTATTGTTTGTTTGTTTTTTATACAGTGTGATGTTTGTGCAATTGTAGATGGCGTCCGAGTGTTTTTTCGATAATCAAAACCAAGCTCCATTGGACGATATTAGATAGAAAATTCTATGAAAATTAAAATAAAAGAAACTTGGAGTTTGATAAAAGAAATTCATTTTCACCTGCCTCATGTACTAAATACAAATACTGATCACTAAAAATACTGGTACACTAAAAATTAACTATTTGTATTTCTTCACTAATTATTGTTCTGTAAGTTTCAAACAAAAATAAATGTCAAAGGCTTCCATCTGAAAGTAGTTTGTCCAGTTGAGAACTGATTAAAATAAATTCACCAGTGTTTAAATTACGCCTCAATTACAATACTGACTTATAACGAAAATTAATAACATCAGCTGTTAAGAACAAACAGTGGATCTTAGATTCATCTACTACATATTGTCTTTCAATATAATAAAAATACATCAGTAAGGAAAGTTGCATTTCTAGAATATCACAGAAGCAGTTGAAACTTAATGACTTGTACTACCAGGCACCTGATCCTTATGTAGGTATATTACTGGAAATAATTATAGAAACGCAAATATATGCAAGAATCACAAACAATACGTAATTACAACTAACTGATCAACTTGTTATTATTGAAAAGTTACTAAAAAGTGCACAATAGAAAAGTAAATAAGGTGTACAATGCACTGGTATTTTTTTATTTGTTTTAAACGTAGCACTGCACCTTGCGTTGGTGCTTCCATAATTATATCCATATTCCATTATTATATTCCATAATTATATGACCATAAAATATTTCTCTCAATACCTGATGGCCCGGCATGGCCAGGTGGTAAAGGCATTTGGCTCGTAATCCGAGGGTCGCGGGTTCGAATCCCCATCCCACCAAACATGCTCGCCCTTTCAGCCGTAGGGGAGTTATTATGTCACGGTGAATCCCGCTATTTGTTGGTAAAAGAGTAGCCCAAGAGTTGTCGGTGGGTGGTGATGGCGAGTCTTACACTGCTAAATTAGGGACGGCTAGCGTAGATAGCCCTCATGTAGTTTTGCATGAAATTCAAAAACAAACAATATCTGATATTACTCTCCCAATTCGGCCAAGGTGTAGTTTCCGTGAGGAAACGTACTGCTCTCGTTCATTTGCCAGTGTATGTATAAGCGTCTCTATAATTAGTCCCGTGTTATAAATCACAATTAACACCTGTAACGTTCAAAGAGTCAAAAATAGCCACAAACTCTGATTAAAATGTATAGTAAAGTTAATGTAATTAAACATCAAATGAATTTCACACATTAGAAATATAAAATCTGTGACTTAAGACTGCCTTAATGAAAGTGAGTTTGAAATTGTATTCAAGACCCTTTGAATCTTACATAACGGGAAATCAGTGTCTTTGCACTTATAATGCTTTTGTTCCGTAGGTGAGACTAGAGACCCACACGTTTCTTACACCAGTATCACTTTCAATTTATGACGAATTAGCATAATATTAGAATGTTGATACATTCAACAAATATTTTTAATAATTTCATAATAATTATAAAATTTATTCTTGATTGAATTTCTCAGTTTCATGATGTGGATTTATATAAACAAAATGGTAAAAAGTCGAGGGCAGGCCGCAAGATAACTATAAAACATGAATTTTCAAATTCTAGAAAGTTGCGAGCTCATGCGCTGTCCGCGTTTCTCAAAAGTATAGGATCCTACAGAGTAGTTAGCGCATGCGTGTTGAAGACAATTATGAAAAACAGAAGGTATTACAAAGACTAGAATATCGACACGGGGGTCACGTGAACAGAATATACAAAATATATAAAAAAAAACAATTAATGAGCGTTTGTTTCTCTTCGAAGTTGGGTGTTGGAATAAGAAAGAATACATTTTAGAAATAGTTTAATTTTGAACGAGGTTTTCAACGATAAGCAAGGGTTATAACTTAAAACTGGAAAGTGAAAATCCATATATTAGAATAATGATTTGTACTTGATTAATAACACGAAACAAACACTTCTTAAATGTTAACATATACATCAGAATCACAACTATTTCGTTTTAGGAAATTTACTAAGTATGAATAAAAAGATTGAAGAAAATTACAAAAGGTTATTTTTTTATTTTCCAATCTCATGTTGATGTAAGGATAATACAACGGATGATTTATTTAACCCGTTAAAAACGTTTATAAAATATTACAAAATTAAGAGTTCCCAGTTTTTTATTTGCTTTGCAAAAAAAAATCTGCTTTTTATCTACATATAGGCCCGGCATGGCCAGGTGGTTAAGGCACTCGACTCATAATCCAGGAAATATGGGTTCAGATCTCCGTCACACCAAACATACCTGCCCTTTCAGCAGTGGGAGCGTTATAATTTGACTGTCAATCCCACAATTCGTTGGTAAAAGAGTAGCCCAAGAGTTGGCGGTGGGTGGTAATGACTAGCTGTCTTCTCTCTAGTCTTACACTGCTAAATTAGGGACGTCTAGTGCAGATAGCTCTCGTGTAACTTTGCGCGAAATTCAGAAACAAACAAACTAAATTTGATATAAAAATAGCTTATCAACTCCTTTAGTAACGTGTCTAATATGTAAGTTATAGCTCACTATTTTATACTATTAATATTATAAAGAGAGATATTCATCATTAGATGCGTCGTTAAACCTGTCTTAAGGTGCTTATAAAATTTGTTCTTTATCCCCTCATTCTGCGGATTCATGTTGCTAGAAACACTAATGTGTCTCCAACAATGGACCCTACAGACCCGTGGTTTTTTATTCATAGAGTCATTTTTCCCTTTGTGAACGTCTTCTTGGGGTATTGTTGTGGTGATATTGCTGCATCTGGATAACTTCCTGCACTAACTTACTCTCACACAGGATCTTTTACTTTTTTATTGCTTTCATCTCTCTTGACAAATTTCTGTTGAGGGCAGGACTTTGAACATTTCATTGTTGGTCCTGTGCTCCTTCAATTTCAATAGATGCAGCCCTCACTTTGTTCTTTGGATGTTTTCTTGCCTTGTCTTGTTCCATCCAGGCTCTTACACAGTTGTTTCTTGTTCCAACCAGAATCAACATTGTTCTGGTTCATGAAATCTTTTAAGTAGCAACCTCTCACATGAATGTGTCAGAAAGTTGAGCTATTCAATGTATTTATTTTGAGTTTCTTCTCTTTCTTCAACATCATTGTATGATTGTTCATACAGAAAACTCTATTGTGGTATGGTAGCTTATGTTGCTAATCAAAGAATTATTCTTGTAACCTGTGTTTTTTTTGCAATTTTTGTCTGCTTGTTTTACTTAATTTAGTAGATTCACCTTTGAACTTAAATTTCTGGTTTGATTGATATTATGCAAAACTCCCCAGATCATTGCCTTTTTTGTGACACAGTGAACTTTTCACTGTTTGCTTTTTAGTGGATGGCCAAATCCTACAACTATACAAGGTCTTACTGTACATCTCATCTCACAGACTGTGAAATAGGCTTGTTGATAAAGAATTTGTTTAACAACTCAAACTACTACAACTATAGAAGGTCTTACTGTACATCTCACAGACTGTAAAATAGGTTTGTTTATAAAGAACTTGTTTAACACCTCAAACTACTACAACTATACAGGGTCTTACTGTACATATCACAAACTGTAAAATAGGCTTGTTGATAAAGAACTTGTTTAACAATTCAAACTACTACAACTATACAGGGTCTTACTGTACATCTGACAGGTTGTAAAATAGTACAGGAAGTGTTTATGCATTATAGAAATTGCTTATTAATGCAAATCAAAACCTAGGTATATTATAGCTGATACTCTATTTTTACTTTCAGCAGATTCTGTACTTTTCACTTTAAAAGAAACAATGTTGTTGTCATTTATCTGTAGCATTATTACTATTATTTTCAAAACTGTATAAAACTGTATGCAGAATACAAAATTAAGGTTAAAAAGTGGTTCACCTCAGTAACGCATAGGTGCAGTTATCTTACCTAATTTCATAGTAAAATAAAAATTAATTTCTCACAAATTGTAGGTAAAGGAACTGTAAAGGTCATTTTCAAGGAACTTTTAACATTTTATTAAATCGTGATATGTTAATAAAAAATTGTGGTTTCAAATGTTTTGGGAATTATTGCGGAAAAACTATTTAACATTGTATTAAATCGTGATATGTTAATAAAACAATTGTGGTTTCAAATTGAATTGGTATGAATTATTGCGGAAAAACTGCACTGTGGTTGCAAGTTCTTAATCGAAGCAGGTACTAGCACTAACACATTTCTACGCATTGAAACTTAAATATTATAAAGATCCACAGTGACACAACGGTTGTCTGCGGACCGCTATAAACCGGGTTTCGATACCCGTGGTGGGCAGAGCTTTGTTCTTAATTCAAAACAAACATTATAAAGAACCTCCTCATCACCACCCACTACTCTTTTACCAACGAATAGTGGGATTGACCGTCACATTATAATGCCCCACGGCTGAAAGAGCGAGCATGTTTGGTGTAACGGAGATTCGAACCCGCGACCTTCAGATTACAAGTCGAGCACCTTAACCACCTGTCCATGCCGGACCCGTTAGTAAACTGACAAGACCCTGATGTAACTTGTAGAAGAGTGAAGCCCCTGCTGTAATTTGTCTATACACTTTTATATAAGAAAGCCCTTAAAGTAACTCATTTATGTAACGTTTTTAATTTAAGGAAGGGACTGAAACCATGAACTACTTCTTGTATATTTTTTTACTCAGTGACATAACCTCCTTCCCCCATCGACACCTAGTGGCTAAGCAATAATTGTACAGGCTCGTGACACCAAAAACCAGGTTTCTTTACCCGTGGTGGGCGTGACACAGATAGCCCATTATGTGTCTTTGTGCTTATGAACGACCGAACCACACTAGGAAATACTGTTAAAATATTAGTACTGATTTATTTTAGGAATAACCACAATGAAGATGCTATGAAAAAAAAAACATTTTTATTATGTTCTACTCTTTTATTTAATGTTAAAGGCTACATTATTTATAGAATGTTTGTTTTTTGTTTGTTTTTGGAATTTCGCACAAAGCTACTCGAGGGCTATCTTTCACAACAAGATCAAAATGTGATTGTTTTATTAGTTTCTGAAACCGAATGTTAGCAACAGGTTTGAACTTCGATTAGCATCATTTCTCTTTACTGACGAGTTTGTTTTATTTGTTTGAAGTTAAGGACAAATCTACATAACGGGCTACCTGTGCCCCTCTCCCCACACACATATATACAAACAGATTTGTCGCTGTGCTGCTGAGGAACGGAAACTTTTGACGAGAGATAATAAATCTAAAGAATTCCGTGTTGATAATAACGCATATGTAGGCTTAACGGTAAATTGTTGAGGTGATATGTCAATATACTTTGTTATTCATTATATTCACTAATAGGTACTCTATTTTATTTTCACATGGTAAAATAAGATACCAGTTTCTTGACATCTCTTTAATATTCTTGCTTAGATAGCACTTGGGGGTTTAGACACAACCGTTCCCGATTTTAAGCTACAGACAAACATTTAAAACCAGCCAATCAATTTACGGTACTCTTCGTCACAAGGGTGTTGTCCGTTTTTGTTTTCAAACGAAATAACGAGATTGACTATCACCTTTATAACTCACCCATATTTCAAAGCTCAAAGCATATTCAGTGGAATCACGTCTCGAACCCTGGCTTCTACGATACGCAACCCAATAAGTTAATCACTATGCCACGCCTGACACACATTCTTTAATGTTTAATTAATAGCTTCAAGTTAAAGAAAAAGACATAAAAAGGTTAATAATAGATAACTATTCATGTATAACTTATGAATAATTTTCATTATTTCTTGTAATGGTTTTATATTATTCAGAAATAATCCAAACTAATTTAACATTTTACGTACATAAACCCGCGAATATGCTTATTTTATAGATACATTTGTTTCTCTTAATTTCTGTTTTATTTTTAACTAAATAGTTTTGTATAAAACAAATAATTTTCAACAGCTACTTCCTTTGTTTTCATTTTATAAACATGTTTGGTTAAACAGTGAATTTAATTTAAATAGTTGAAAACCGGTACTTTATCAGAAAATAGCGAAACAAGTAGAATGACAGTAGAAATTGAAATATATTTTCTTTTGATTGTTTGTGTTGAAGTTCACGAGGGCTATCTGCGCTAACCGTCCCTAATTTAGCAATGTAAGGCTAGAGGGAAGGCAGCTAGTCATCACCACCCACCGTCAACTCTTGAGCTACTCTTTTTGCCAACGAATAGTGGGATTGACCGCACATTATAACGCCCCCACGGCTGAAAGGGCGAGCATGTTTGGTGTGAAGGAGATTCGAACCTGCTACCTGCAGACTGGGAGCCGAACGACCCTAATCACCAGACCACGGACGAAAGACATATAAAACGAGGAAGTGAAAACAAATTAAAAATTAAAGTAAAAGAAATCGTTGGTTTATGATCTGAGGTGTAAATGAATCATGGATATAAAAACATACGTGCACCAGATACAATAAATTATTGAACACTTGACAAAAATATTAAACAAAATTGGAAAAAAAAGAATGTTTTCCACAAGAATATTGAATGGTCATAATGTGTAGAATTCTTAAAAACAATAATCACAGCAGAATGAGTGGGTAATTAAGGTGGAATATATTTGCTGAGTACGAGTTACGAGATGTATGCTTCAGTATTAGTATAAATGATTCAGAATTACATGTTAACTATTATTCTGGTGAGATTAAAGATTTATCCAAGCATAAGAAAATCCACCATGATATATGGTGTGTTTTAAACAGGAGTGAGGTGATAAATTACAGATCAAATATATGTAATGATATTAAGGTTAAACAAAATAGCGCCTATTTATACATAACATGAAGAAACAGGAAGAGAATATATATGAAAAGAAATGTGGAAATGATCATACAAAAATAGAGAGAACGCGGAAAAGATTAACAAAGCGGGAAAGAAATTGTTAAGACTATTTTAAAATTATTCTAAGACTGTTCTCGGGTATAATTCTAGAATACGAAATATGTGTTTGAACGGTAGCTAGTGAAATACCAGAGTAACTACAAAGGCAGCAAATAGAAAATAAGATAAAAGATTACAAGTACAATGGAGTTTATTTGAGTGCTTGTTTTTGAATTTCGCACAAAGCTACTCGAGGGCTATCTGTGCTAGCCGTCCCTAATTTAGCAGTGTAAGACTAGAGGGAAGGCAGCTAGTCATCACCACCCACCGCCAACTCTTGGGCTACTCTTTTACCAACAAATAGTGGAATTCACCGTAACATTATAACGCCCCCACGGCTGAAAGGGCGAGCATGTTTGGCGCGACCGGGATGCGAACCCGCGACCCTCAGATTATGAGTCGCACGCCTTAACACGCTTGGCCATGCCGGGCCATTCAATGGAGTTTATAAAGACATTCGAAAGTAAGAGGTAAATCCATTTTATCTAAACCAGTTACATTATAAAAGATTTAATAGGGTTGCAGTATTAAAATATAATATTAAAAACCTCAATGGAATTAAATACTGATTAAGTGAATAAGTTAAGATTTGTAGTTTATATCAAGATAATTTATAAACAATGAAAGAGTCGACTAGAAAAGATGGAATAGAAAACACAGTGAGATAAGAGAAAAATAAACACTGAAGAACATATTCCAAGAAACAACTGAGTTGTTAAAGGTTTCTGTGTTTTTATTACGTCGCATGAAAATTAAAGAATAAATATTTAAAAAATCTTAAACTTCATGTTGAAATTCTTCATTTTCCCCAAATCTCAAAATAAGGAAAGACGAAACCTGTAAACGTACGGCCTGGTACCAAAACAGAGGTTGGATTTTTCCAATACTTGCGTTAGCTCGTCGAGTGTTGTTGAGTTGGAATATTTTTACCTTTATTCTGCTCCTGCAAAGGTGTAGGAGCCAAAACAAAGGTTTATTGGACCGAGTGAAGGTGCCACAAACTCACCCTTTACACTATAGAATCCTGGAAGCTCTTGGCTTGTGGATTAAATATTATACATTCTTCTGTTTCTACAGACAATGATTTTCTTAATTTTGATACATTTTTACTGGGATTAATGGAGTAGCTCGTGCTTCGCGCTTCCTACGTCACTACTGTGATAATTTAAATCTCAGTGTAAAAATTTTATTTGCGTCGTTTACATAGAAATTAAGGCTTGTTTCTTTTATATCATAGCCATAGTGGACTACTTTCTGCTGTGCTCACCGCGAGAAATGGACCTCCGAATTTGAGTGTGTTGTAATCCTTAAACTTACCATTGTCCCATCAGAAAATGAAATGATAAAATATCTTCGTGGTAGGTTGGGGTTATTTAAGAACAACAATAAAAAAAACTTTTAGAATGTTTTATTTAATTAAAATAATGAACATTAAATGTGGTCTCTTAAACCACACAGTTATCGCATTATGTTTAGCAACACACAGTTGTTGCATTATGTTTAGCAACCAAAAGGTGTCTTGGTTAGAATGAAAAATATCTAATAGACAACATGAGCAAATGAAATTAATTTTGTATTCACAAAAATGAAGGAAAGTTAAAAGTAAAGCTTGGATCGCTGACCTGGCGATCCGAGTTCGAATCTGTGTAATACTATGAAAAAAACATCCCCCGAACTCTAAGCTGTGAATATATTATAAGTGTGACGGTAAATGAACGGTGAATGATAAGGTGCTACGATTGGTTGTTTCGTCTCTGGTCGAGTCGATATTTCCAAATTTGGTACAACGTAAAATAGCCTTGCTATAACTTCGTAATTATAAATACAAATTATTCACAACGACAACGAAATTTAACAAAAATGATATCCTACAGATCGTGTTAGCTGTTTTATCAATAATTTGTTCATTACCAGCGTTTCACATGTTTATTATTTAACAAATGGAGTATGTGTGTGTGTTTTCTTTTAACAAAGCCACAAAGGCTATCTGCTCAGCCCACCGAGGGTATCGAACCCCCTGATTTTAGCGTTGTAAATCCGGAGACATACCGCTGTACTAGCGGGGGGTTTAACAAATAGAAGCTTCAACAAAAAAAAAACGTACATGTATTCTGGCACTCCATATTCAGATTTATCTTCTCAAATACCGTGGTTTTGGTGGAATTTTGTTTAAAGAATCATGCTTTTTATTGCATATGTATATTATGCAAATTATGATAATAAACTGCATTTTTCTTGTTCTGCAAACATTAACCGCATAATTATAAGAACAGTTTTGATTCACTCTATTCATATATTGCATTTATGTAGAAACAATAATAATTTACTTCTGCATTTTTCCACGACATTTGTTGATTTACAAGAATAATTTTAAAAATGTTAGTACATCCACTTTCAACAGTTTGAGTGCAGCCCAGTAGATGGCACTCTCTTATAAATTTCTGCATTTTGTCAAGTCTAATGCGTTATAAGAGTGAAAGTCAAACACACTATTCGGAGTGAGAAGAGTAGCCTAATGGTGAGTGGTGTTGACTAGCTGCCTTCCCTCGATTATTTCAAAATTAATGACATTAGTGCAGGTAACACTCGTGTAACATTGCGTGAAATTTAAGACACAAAAATTGTTAACGTGATATAATATTAATTTTTTTTTCACAGTTTCCATACCAGTTTTTTGCGACAGTTCTGTGTTACATAACGACCGTAACGTAACTGATAACTATCAAACACTCTGTTCTGGCATGGCCAGATGGTCAGGGCACTCGACTTACAATCTGCGTGACGAGGACTCGAATCCCTTCCCACTGAACATGCTCCCCCTTTCAATCGTGGGGGAATTACGATGTACGGTCAATTCCATTATTCATTATCGGTAAAAATAAGTTGCACAACAGTTGGCGGTGGGCACTGATAACAACTTACCTTCCATCTAACCTTACACTGCTAAATTAGGAACAGCTAGTGCACACAGCCCTCGCTCGTGCAGCTTGGCACAAAATTCCAAGAAAATTAAACCAAACATTGTACGGTTTTCCTCCCTAAGTGACATCTTCCGACAATAAGGAAAATACAAATTTTCCTGCTGTCTTAATTGTTATTTTCTCAGACTCTTACTAAACAGAACCTTTACCGACAAAATTAACATTTTATAAACTATACGAAAGTCATACTGATAACAACTACTGAGGACATGTTCGCCATAAAATAATTAATACAAACAAAAGATTGTGTGTTTTTCTCTAGGGTTTAATTGTAGCCGAAAGATACGTAAATAACAATTCTTAAGATTTAATGCAAAATCATATTTGTCATCTTTAAAATTAATTTAAATTCTTTTGTTTTTCTTCTCACGCATTATTGACATAAGACTTCTTATTTATTTATAGCGTTGCTCAGCTCAACGGCAATAAAATTATAAAATATTTATTTTTACCTAGAGCTAGAGATTTTTTAATCAGTCAACAGATAGCGACACTCTAAAATTATCTGACGACCTCATAACAATGTGAGGGTCTGATTTTTACTAGTGTAGAGCCTAATTTTTAGTTGTAGATAAATATAATTTGGGTTTATATTGTTCGATTCTGGATAGGATTTGTTTGACTTTTTTATGTATTAATTACGAAGCTTCACTATCCTTGACGTTGCATGCATCCTGTTGGATTCTCGTTATTTAAAGGGTTAGAATGGTTCGATGAGAGATGGTAACGTTAAAGGTGATTCAGCTTATGACAGAATATTTACGAGTTTTATTGAGACCCCTTTAATTTCATCATTTATTAACCTAAATGAATTTAGCTGCGTAGGAAATATTATTATTATTCGACATTATGCTGCGGATCTACTAGTTAACGATTATATTATAAATTATTAAAGGCCTGGCGTGTCCAGGTAGTTAGGGTGTTTGCCTCGTAATCTGAAGAGTCGCGGGTTCAAATCCCCTTTCCGTCAAACATGCTCGCCGTTTCAGCCGTGGGGACGTTATAATGTAACGATCAATCCCATTATTGGTTGGTAAAAGAGTAGCCCATGAGTAGACAGTGAGAAGTGATTACTAGTTATCTTCCCTTTAGTCTTACACTGCTAAATTGATGGCTGGCGCTGAAAGCCCTCGTGTGGCTTTGTGCGGAATAAAAAACAACAAAAACTAATTACTTTTCATTTTCACTAAAGGTAAAATGAGAAATACAATTTGTCCCGTTCATATCCACATATAGTCAGCTTTGTTAACAGCGCTTCCCATAATGTTATCAATAACCTTGCCACACTCTTAAAACTTTGAACCAACGACAGCAACTGCAATATAAAATAATTAAAGTTTGTAAAAAAAAGAAAAAAAAGGGTTAAGAACTAGCACCGGGTCTTTTTAGTTTCTGGATTTTACATAATACATAACCATCATATATATATACTGATTTTATATAATACATAATCATCATATATATATATATATATATATATATACTGATTTTATGTACTCTTTTTTTTTCTTATTTTTTATTTATACTTTGCTTGATACTGCGTGATCTTTTAATTATATATTTTACTGTTATCGACAAACCAGCTGGGGCATTATTTTGTAACAGTGACCAAGCTGTGCATCCAAGAGTTCATGACTCGCGAAGTGCCTAAAATAAACAAATGGTTCACAACTACAAGAGACGGCATGGGTATGTGGTTAGGGCACTTAACTCCTAATACGAGGGTAGCGGGTTCGAATCTCCCTCACACCACATATGCTCGCCCTGTCAGCCGTGAAGGCGTTATAATGTCACCGTCAGTCCCATCATTCGTTAGTGAAAGAGTAGCCCAAGAATTGGAAGTGAGTGGTGATGACTAGTTGACTTACAATGCTGAATTAGAGAGAGCTATCGCAGATAGCTGTCGTGTAGCTTTGCGTGAAATTCAAAAACAAACAAACACAACTGCACTTTGACATGAGATAACAACAGACATATGGTTATGTTAAGAATCACTATACAAATGTTTCATCTAATCTTTCTCACAAGCTAAACTTTCGCTTTAAAATAAACACGTGCTTCGACTAAGTTTTGTTAGGAGCCAAGGTAGAGACTTGTGGGTGTGTCTATTTGTTTTAATTTTGCGCAAAGCTACACGAGGGCTATCTGCGCTAGCCTTCCCTAATTTTGCAGTGTAAGTCTAGAAGGAAGGTAGCTCGTCATCACTACCCACCACCAACTCTTGAGCTACTCTTTTTACCAAAGAATAGTGGGATGGACCGTCACATTGTGACGCTCCCAAAGGGCGTGTTACAAAACATTAGTTGAGAAACATTAACGAAAAGCGAATGTTGAACACACGTGTCAGGAACAACTTATATTATAATAAGCATAGTCTGTATATCAGTGAGAAGTGAGAAAATCGTCACGTAAAGTTATTCAAACTAGACAGTTGTGAAAGTCTGAAAAAGCGTGTTCAGTGATGTGAAACTCTCCATAAAGTACAAACAATGTAACAACAAACTTCATCTGTCGGAAAGATGTTCACACAACTTAGAACAGAGAGAATGAGAAAATGTATACATAGGTAACCTTTCACTCATTTGACATCTAGTCCATGGTCACTTGCCCCCATCACTAAAATAAGAAACGAGTCCTCACTAATTGCTGGACCATTTTCCTCAAATCTGCCCTAGTGAGTTTGAATGGATTACGCTGCAACATCACATAGAAATTAATTTCTCTGTACCATAACTAGGTGTGTATCCCTGACATTACCACAGCCAGGTGGTTAAGGCAATTGACTCGTAATCCGAGGGTTGCGAGTTCGAATCCCCGTCACAACAAACATGCTCGCTCTTTCAGCCGTGGGGGCTTTAGAATGTGACGCTCAATCCCACTATTCGTTGGTAAAAGAGTAGCTCTAAAATTGGCGGTGGGTTGTAATGAATAGCTGCCATCCCTCTAGTCTTACACCCCTAAATTAGCGACGGATAGTGCAGATAGCCCTCGTGTAGCGTGTAGCTTTGCGCGAAATTCAAAGCAAACCAAAACCAAACCTAGGCATCAAAGTGGCTCAGCCTCGAAGTTGCTCCAGAGGGTTCTAGGTTTTCCTGTTGCTCCAATTCATTTAGCTAAGTTTCTAAAAAAAAAAATATATATATATATATATACAAAAAATGACATCCTATCTTTACATACCAGACTTGTACTACATTAACTCCAAGTAAGTTATAATTGCTACTCACCTTTCACTATTAATATTGCCAGGTGGAAATAAAATGTGTAATGCAAAAGTCCTTAAAGTAATATAATAATAATAATTAACGTTATTATTATTATAATAATAATAACCTGATAAGGTTAGAAACACAATAGATATAATATAATATACCGATAGTGTAAACATTTGTTACTGTTATTGTTTTTCATTCATTATAAAGCTTCATATGTTAGTCATTGTTAATAAAGTGTATATCTTCTGGTGTTGAGTTGGACTCGGTAGCATTTCTTTATTGCTCTAATTATAAAATTCCTCCAGCTGGTTGACTTATGTTATCGCTCGCAACTGCAAACCTGGGTTTTTAAACACAAATTTTGTAATTGGTGTCTTGTTGTTCCACATAACACTCTCTATACATACAGCTGCTTATTACATTTAAAACGCATTGCTGTAGATCAGCGCTTCATACTGTTGAATGTCTGGCATGGCCACGTGATTAAGGCGCTTGACTCGTAGTCTGAGGGTGTTGACTCGCTGTCTTCCCTTTAGTCATACACTGCTAAATTAGGGCGAATAGAACATATAGCCCTTGTGTAGCTTTGCGCGAAATTAAAACAAACAAACCATACTTTGGGGCTGTGGATACACTATAATAGTGATAACAAAATCCCACTATCAACAAAGGAGATTGTTGGTGGTGCTGTTTACTAGATATGTTTTCCCTATCATTTATCAATTCTAAATTGGGGGGAGGAGGGCTATACGTAGGTTTCCATTGTTTAATTTGGTATACAATTCTGAAACAAAAAACTTAATACGGAATAATATCCTTTGATATTAATAGTCTGCGTGTTCGAAGTTAAGCACAAAGGTACACAATGGGCTACCTGTGCCCTGCCCACCAATGGTATCGAAACCCGGTTTCTAACGTTGGAATTCCCTTGTGTCATTGCGGAGTAGCTCATAGTCGTGTCCCCTCTAGTACAGGGGTATGTTTACGGAGTTACAACGCTAAAATAACGGGTTCAATCCTCTAGGTGGGCTCAGCAAATAGCCCGATGTGGCTTTGCTATAAGAAAACGCACGAATGCAAACGTAACGCTCATAGTCGGACGTTATCAGTGTTAAAATAAATAGGGTCGTGACTAAAATGTATGAGGTTATTTTATTACTTATATCACTAAATGAAACAGACGTCAGTAGTGTTATCATGTATAGCTTACATCATATACGTACGTATTATACATAATTGTGCGTATGCGCAATCATGAATACAAACTATAAAACACTGAAATTGTTGTAAAAACACATCAAATGAAATTTTATGTCGTGGTGGCGGTTCTTAGTTCAGAAAAAATTATTTCTTGTAATAAAACCTTATTTTACATGGTGAAAGTGTTTTATTACTCCAAGCGTCTCGATTTCCATCTTCTAAAACTGGAATGAGTTCATAAAAATAAAAACAAACTTGTAAACATGTCTGGAGTTAATTATTAGTAACCAACTACATTATAGCACAAGAACAGTATAGTGTTTCTTCATTGGTTTAGGTGGGATGTAAGTGAAGTTGTATGTTTGCTATTTTATCTGCTTCAAGTTTCCTCATTTGTACTCAGTTTTCAAACGGAACACTTTGAAACAAGAAACAAAACAACAATAAATTATAACATTAATTACATAATTTAAACTTGCGCGAAGTTATTGATTTTAAACATTTACTTAAAATGTGTTTAAATATTAAGGAACTAGGCTATTAATTATGAAGAAAAGTACTAATAGATGGAGACATAGTCTATTTGAAACTGTTCTAAAACTCGGTCTGCTAACAACTAATATATATTTTCTAGAACATCCAGTTTATTTAACGTTTAGCTATTTCTCTGTTTACAAAGTACACCATTCAAATATACCGCAAGCTATGTATATTTAATGTTTCACTGATGACCAGAATGATAAAAGCAGTTTTCTTATTAGCATGATTACATTTTTAATGTAGCTTCGAGAGAATATGAATTTCTCGATTATCTTATTGGACATCTGAAATATTTTAGAATGTCTGCAGTGTACACCAGTCTATAAATAGTTAAAGCCTGCGTTGTACAAAAAACGATAGTAATCTATAAATTCTGTTCCTCACGTTTTGAATATTTCTAAATGTGGAAGGAAAATTGCTCTAACTTGAACCGAAAAATATTTTATCTCATCGATACGTAGCAAGATCAATCTAATTTGTTTTATGAAGACTCTTATGAGATACAATACGAGAAAACCACAGCAATATAGGCAGAAAGAACAGATCTATAAGAAAACCACAGCAATATAGGCAGAAAGAACAGATCTATAAGAAAACCACAACACTATACGCATTAAGAACAGATCAATAAAAACACCTCAGCACTATAAGCAGAAAGAACAGATATATAAGCTTAAAATCATTATGTACTAAATAAAGTAAGTAGTTTAAAATTCTTTTTGTAATAAATAAAGTAGTTTAAAATCATCAAGTCAAAAATCAAGTAAGTGATTTAAAATTCTTCCTGTAATCAAAAAAGTAAGTAGTTTAGATTTTTTTCTAACAAATAAAGTAAACAGTTTAAAAATCATTATTTAATAAAGTGAGTAGTTTAAAATTATTAATTTTAAAATAAATAAAATAGTTTAAAATCCTTTGTAATAAATAAAGTTCTTTAATATCATTATGTAACAAAAAAGTAATTAGTTTAAAAATATTTCTGCAATAAATAAAATAAGTAGTTTAATATCCCTTCTATAATAAAATAAGTAGTTTAAAATCCCTTTTTAATAAATAAAGTAAATAGTTTAAAATTTCTTCTTTAATAAACAAAGCAAGTAGTTAAAAATTTCTGTAATAAATAAAGTAAGTAGTTTGAAATCCTTCTGTAGTAAATAAAGTAGTTTAAAGTTATTATTCAATAAATAAAATAACTAGTTTACAATTATTATGTAATATATAAAGTAGCTAGTTTGAATCATTATGTAATAAATAAAGTAAGTAGTTTTAAATCCCTCTGTAATAAATAAATAAAGTAGTGTAAAATCTCTTTCCAATAAATAAAGTAAGTAGTTTGAAACCATCATGTAACGAATAAAGTAACTAGTTTAGAAATATAACTGTAATAAATAAAGTAAGTAGTTTAATATACGTTCTGTAATAAAGCAAGTAGTTTAAAATCCCTCTACAATAAGTATAGTAAGTAGTTTAAAATTTTTTTCTCTAATAAGTAAATAGTTTAAAATCCCTGCTGTAATAAATAAAGTAAGTAGTTTAAAGTTATTTCTATAATAAATAAAAAAGTTGAAAATCCCCTTTTAATAAATAAAGTAAGTACTTTAAAATCATTACTTAATAAATAAAGAAATTTAAAATTATTTGTAATAAATAAAGTAGTTTAAAATCCCTTTCTAATAAATAAAGCAAGAAGTTTAAAATCATTATGTAACAAGTAAAGTAACTACTTTAAAAATATATCTGAAATAAATAAAGTAAGTAGTTTAATATCCCTTCTGTAATAAGATAAGTTTAAAATATCTCTGTAATAATGTAAGTTGTTGAAAATCCTTTTGTAATGAATAATGTAAGTAGTTTAATATCATTATGTAATAAATAAAGTAAATAGTTTAAATTCCCATCTGCAATAAATAAAGTAAGTAGTTTAAAATCATTACCTGATAAATAAAGTAAATAGTTTAAAATCCTTTTGTTAATAAATAAAGTAAGGAGTTTAAATTTATTTCTGTAATAAATAAAGTAAAAAATTTAAAATCATTATGTAATAAATAAAACTAATTGTTTACAATCATTATGTAATATATAAAGTAAGAAGTTTCAAATCACTATGTAATATATAAAGTAAGAAGTTTCAAATCATTATGTAATAAATAAAGTAAGTAATTTAATATCCCTTCTGTAATGAAGTAAGAAGTTTAAAATCCCTCTGTAATAAATATAGTAAATAGTTTAAAATCCCTTCTGCAATAAATAAAGTAAGTAATTTAATATCCCTTCTGTAATGAAGTAAGAAGTTTAAAATCCCTCTGTAATAAATATAGTAAATAGTTTAAAATCCCTTCTGCAATAAATAAAGTAAGCAATTTAAAATTATTACGTAATAAATAAAGTAAATAGTTTAAAATCCCTTCGTTAATAAATCAAATAAGTATTTTAAAATTATTAAGTAATAAATTAAGTAAGTGGTTTAAAATTCTTTCTGTAATAAATAAAGTAAGTAGTTTAAAATCATTATTTAATAAATAAAGTGAATTGTTTAAAATTATTAATTTTGTAATAAATAAAGTAACTTAGAATCCCTTTCTAATAAATAAAGTAAGTAGTTTTTAATTCTTTCTGTAATAAATAATGTAAGCAGTTTAAAATTATTTCTGTTATAAATAGAGTAAGTAGTTTGAAATTCCTTTGTAAAAAGTAAAGTAAGTAGTTTAAAATCATTATGTAACAAATAAAGTAACTAGTTTAAAAATATATCTGTAATAAATAAAGTAAGTTGTTTAAAATCCCTGTGTAATAAATACAAGAAGCCTCTCACTGCAGTTATTTCAGCCAAAGGGGGTAACGCTAGCTATTAGGGGGTAGGGTGCCGTAACTTTTTCCTCAGTTCGAATATGCATTTTTGTAGCATGACATTCACAGAAGATCTTGAAAAGTCTTTTCTTCAGTTTTAATTGTTTAGTTATATTCCTATAACTACTCAGTATTGTTAAAATTGAGATTAAATATCTATATATCCAAAAATGTTCAAAAATACACAGGCTTTCATAGGGTGTCCTAACTTTTTCAAATGACTGTATATGTATATATATATATGCATAATTTTTGTTTTCATTCTTTAAAATGTATTAGGAAAAAATTATTACATTTACATACAAAATGTTGCACTTACTGATATTTTTTAGAAATAAGAATGAAAGTACATTTATACAACTGTCATTTTCTTCGTGAATTGACAGAGTATTTTATTTACTTTATAGGATTGTAGAAGGTGCAATTCACTTGAAATTGAAATAGCTAGTTTGGCCAAAGAGCAATCCAACATCCTGAAATCCCTTCATCAATCTGAGAGTGAAGTCATCAGACTCAAAAAGCTACTTCAGACCATAAAAAATAAGAATAAAGAAATTGCTGTAGTTAATAAAAACAAGAAGGTATATTGTATCACATATGTATTTTCTTTTACAATATAGTAACTTTGTATTTACATCCCTCAGAATGTCAAAAATGATTATCTCTTTAAAGATTTGTGGGGAAGATTTTTGGAAACTGTTCAGAATAACTTTCTTCACCAATTAGTCAAGGAACTGACCAGAAACAATGTTATTTTAAATTTATTGTTAACTTCAAATATAGAAATAACTGAAAGGGTAGAAACTGGGGAATATCTGAATACAAGTGATTATTTCTCTTGTTAGTTTTAATGTTTTGTTGCATATGGAAATAAGAAATAATGTTATTTTAGTTACAAATTTCAAAAAAATCAAAATTTGAAGGCATGCAGCAAGAATTATTTGTTGTGAATTAGTTGTATGAGTTATGTGGAAAATTTTTAAAGATAAGTTTTAAATATTCAAGGTAAACATTTCTTATAAAAAGAAAAGGGTAGTTGCGTGTAAAAAAACAGATTAGCTCAAATGAGTTAAAATTAAAGAATAACATCATGAATATAAGAAATTTGAATTGACTAGTATGACAGGAAACTTGGAAGATCATAGAATATCGAGAAAGTTAGTGTAACAGGATTTTAGGACATCAAAAAGATGTATGAGAAAATATAAAAATTAACATTTAAGATTTCTTTAAATGCATTAAAGGTAAACAAAATGTCAGAATGAAAGTAGAACCCTTGAGGGATGGTAAAGGAAGGCTAGTATCTGATAATTATGAGATGGCTTGGTTATTAAATTTTGCTTTTTCTTCAGTTTTTACTAATGGAAGTTTAAACAGTATTCCACATCTCGAACAGTTGATAAGTTGAAATGAAATCAAACAAGATGACTGTATTAATTCTGAGCTGGTTAATTAAAAATTGATATGTTTAGTAAACGGATGAGGCTCCTTGGCCAGATAATATTTCCCCAAAGATATTAAAGATTGGATATGTAGACCAATCAGTCTTACATCAGTTTTGGGAAAGAATTTGGAAAGTCTGTTAAAAGATGCTTTACAAAGTCATTTAACAAAGTTTAGAATTTTATTGGATAGTCTACATGATTTCATTAAAGCAAAATCTTGCCTTACATATCTTTTGTAGAATTTGTAGAAGATTCTTGAAAGTACAAATCAACAATATTTGTATTATGAATATATTGTTGTATTTGAACTTTGTGAAATTCTCTATTATGTAGTGTAATTCATATAAAAACAACTATCTGAGAGACAGTAATAGAATATTATTAGTCAGCTACAGTCAGCGTGCTATAGGCCTCAGAAGCTATAATTGTGATTAACACCTATTAATTGGAAAACTACAGAATTGGATCAGGAACATTCATAGATTTCAAACATTACAAACTATTCAACTTCAGTGAATTAACTTCAAACGTTAGTATTTCTAAAAGGACATTAAATATCTTCTTGAGTAAAGTCAGAGGGATAAGGCCAATCTCGCTAGCTAGCTTAAGCAAGGTGTGACAGTACCAATCCAGAATTAATTTGCTCATTATTTTCCTGAATCACTGATAAAATATTCAGTTCTAGACTAAGTACAAGACTCAGTAGTGTCTGTAAGTTTGTAAAACTGTTGTATGTAAGCCATAATTTGTAATAACTATGAGTAACAACCATGATTATAAGTTGTATTGTTATATTCATTTTTTTTATTTTAAAATATATTTGTGTTAAGAAAGAAAATTTTGTATCAATCTTGTTAGCAAATATCATAAATGTGATATGTATTAACACTTAACTTCAATTTAAATCTAAGTGACATTTTTTGTGTATTACTGATCATGTATCTGTGCTTTCTAACTGAAGAACTGTAAATTGTATATGTAGAAGCATATTAGTTAATTTGCAATTGTTGCAGTGTCAATGTAACATTATGTAAGAAAACTTCAAAATATTTACGTGATATAATTTGATAAATTAGTTTTTTTCTGAATAAACCTTTACTTGTTTTTTGTTATGTAACTTGAATCTTTTAATGTTAAAAACTGTTTTAGTCCATTATTCTACATCTTTTCTTCAAGTATCTTAGAAAACTGATATTTTTGCTTCTACAATTTATGTTGATATTATAAGAACTTTTCCCTGGGCTTTCTACCTAGCAAATATATGTGCAAAATGTGCATGAAAATTAGAAAATGTTACCCGAATATATCTAAATAAAGATATATTCTACTCTAGTTGGGAAAGGGTGAAATTTTTACTTATTCTAGCTATTACATTTATTAAAGTACAGGTATGTAAAATTTTGTATCTGCAATGTAAAGGCTCAACCACACGTTTTACTGAAATTTTTATTCCTGTAGTTATCCAATCATTCTTAATATGTGTATTTTCTTGTTTTCCTTTTATTATGGTATCATGTAAAGTCCTGTTAGTATATTTTATTTTTATTGAACTTTCTTAATTAAGAAAAATGGGTTATTGTACAACATACTGATACATTTATATTTACATGTATTCTTTTATAAAGTCACTTCAAAATGAATTTGAACTTTTTCTAATGGAAAATGCAGTTTTATTTCATAACTACCCAAGCTCACTTTTATGTACTAACCTTCACCCTGAATAGTAACACAGATTATATTAATATTCTCTTTAAAATACTAATATTACACGTAATTATAATGTGATATTGCAACTAGCAAGTAAAAGCTTTATTCATGTAGTTAATGCATGATAGAGTAAGTTCAGTACAGTAAGTCCATACCACGTTTTTTTTTATTCACGTGTATGTACAGTGAAATATAAAACTAACAGTACAGTGAAATACAAAACTAGCAGAATTTGTCAACAAATGTTTCATTCAATGAAAATCTAAGGGGAGAAAATAATAAGCTTAAAAGAAACAAATCATTAGTAAAACAGAAATTTAGATATTTAATAAACCTTTGTAGCAACATTACAACATTAATAAATAACTTATTTTTAATTTATATGTATGTTACAGCAGTAGTTGTGTAGTGTGAAAATGCAACATATCTAACTCTTCCATAGTGTGTTTGTGTGTTTATATATCTTACTTTAGAAAAATTCTTCCAAGTACTGATTTTGGAAAATTTCATATATTAACTGGTAAAGAAACTTGCCCACTCTTTCATAAGGTTGTTGAATTCTAAACTTCTTGCCCTTGTGTTTGGGGGATACCTAGCAGCTGTCATGTGTAGCAAAGAAATTTCAACACCCCATTTCCCTTTTCTCATTGTTCATCTGCAACTAAAATGAGTATTGTGAATGTAATTTGGTCCCTTTTATGGAAATTGAGCTCTCACCCTAATAGAGTCGAAATGTGCTGTTATAGTTTTGTTTTAATACATAAAACACTTTAGACTACTGATTCTGTATGTTTCATCATCTTAGGTGTACTTGTGATTCACTTTTCCATTTTACTTGTGTTTAAGTGAGTGAAGAATTTTTATTTTATTTTGACTCCAATATCATATTTTGTCTTTTATTCCAGTTGTCACAAACTGCTGTACGTTAGATTATCAAACCCCTCATTTTGTGTAGATTAGGTGTGTACATGTATAATGTTGAATTAGCACAGGTACAATTAAAATTGTTAAACTTTTTCTCTCTACATTTGAAAATATTATCAACAAAATAACTGTGTATAACAACCATCTGACATTTGTTTTATATTATTTTTTATATTTTTTACATAAACTTTATTACTAGGTTTGTTTTAACAAGTATTTAGTTCCTAAACATTAAATATTTCAGGCTTACAGAATAATGCTTTAAAAGTAGTATGAAAATGATTTTTAACTAACTTGCAATTTCCAAGTAGTGAATGTGTTTTTAAATATGAAAATGTTATGTTTGCTTAGGTGAGAAGAAACCAAAGAAATCAGAACTTAATTTATTAAAGAATAAATGTTTAGGAAATCTTTTTTTCTACCTAAGAATATGTGTTTAAATGATATTTCACTTCCTTCATTTCAACAGTTTTGCAAGGCTAATTACAAATACCTACGTGCTGAGAATTACAGGCAGTCATTGGTCTTCCAGAAGAAGTATTTGTTAAAACTAATAAATGGATATCACACTACAGATGTTATGACCATAACCATGCTTGCTAAAATTACTGATGAACCCATTGATTACCACCAGACTGGTTTGTCTCCCTTGTCGTTACTTCAGTCTGTGACATATGCTATTATAGCACTTGGTCGTATGCTGTATCTGGTGAACCAATGGAAAAAAGCTGTACATAGCTATTCATATAACTCTATTCAACTAGCGACAGAGAATGTGCAACAAAAAGGACCACCATATTCTGTGACTGAACAAAATGGTAATTTGTATTATTTGTATGTCCTTGTTCCATATATCTTTTTATATTTGTGTTTTAAGAAATAAAAGGAACAGTATACATACATTTATATTGTGTTATCTCTAATCATTGAGGAATTTATTTCTGTACACTAGCCAAAACCCTGATTCTAACATCTAATTGTTTGTTTGTAACTTTTCATGTTACTATTTCATTTAGACAATTTATTATAAATTTCAATTAATTCTAAGCCCTCTAAATGCTTCAGATTTTGCTCTAACACACATAACATAATGACATTATATGCAAATAACATATTTACACAAAACAAGTAAAGAATTTTAAAAAAAGAGTGTTTTAGTTTACAATTCTTTCAGATGTGCCACAAAATGTAGAGGCAGGCATGGCATAGTGGCTAGTATATCATTCCTTGAATCTGTTGATTTACAATTCATATCCTGCTCCACACTTTGGAGCTGTGAGTGTATTGTAAGAATGATGGATAGATCCTACTATTTGATTAGAATTGCCCTAAACTTGGCTATGAGTGCTGTTCACTGGCAACCTTCTCTCCAGTTAACCATTTCCAAGTTAGGTACAACTAACATTTAGTGTAGATAACCCTTAGGTAACTTTGTGTAACTTTAAACAAACAAAATGAAAAAGTAATAAATATGACAGAATGCCTTATAATTAAGTAATATTTAATCCATTTTCTATTAATAATAAGAAAATTTAATGTTAAATGTTTAAACAAGGACAATGATTTCTAAATGTGAACTGATTTATAAACAAGCTTCTGAATATTCACACACAGCTGGTGATCATTGCAGTCAAGAGAATAACTCTTATGACCACTTTATTAAGCATGTACATAATGTGTATACAAAGTAGAATACCAGACTGGGGTTAGTTATTTTATAGTAAAAACAAAATAGGTCAATTGGTGGGCCAAGTATTAACAAATGCTTTTTAAAGCATAAAGCCTCACATAAAATAGTTACAAAGTTAGAAAATAATGATAACACTATAGTAGATATTAAACGAGAAAATGGCTTATTTAACAAATGTTCAGCCTGAGCACTTAATAAAATAATACAACATTTGATAATGAATGCACTTTCATTAGTGACTGCTCAAATATCAACTGATGAAAGTTTTTTCAGTTTTGTCAAACATTGTCAACTGCAGTATAATAATTTATATTGCACTAAAAATTATTTACATATTTTTGAAGTTTGTGAGGGTTTTTATAGCCCTCTTTCTGTGATTACAATATGTTATTTAAAAACAGAATATAACTATCTTTTTTTATCATACTTTCAAGTTCAGTTGCAAGCACAGTAAAATTATATGTCTGTATTTTGTTCTCTAAATATTCTAATAAGATCCATGGTCACTACAGGTCCTTGAGTCAGGATTAGTCGTTCATATAACATCTTCACCACCACTGTCCACCCAACCTGTACTGTTTCTGTCTCCCACAGATCCATAGATTTCAAGACTTAGATTTACGGCTATCAAAGTTTTTTGGTTTTTTTTATCTGGGGGTAGAGAGAGTCATACCAATTATTTTCAGGTTTTTTCTCCCCTTGGATTTTTGGGTCTGAAAAGACAGGACTCTGGCATCCAGGAATCAATACAGATGAAAAAGATAGATGATCTTCACAAATGACTCATTTCTAAATCTTAGTTGCCATTTTTAATAAGATTGAATATGTCCAGTTTCAATTTTGTCAGCTACTTTCTACACATTATCATAGTGGTGGCATCCCACCAGTATCAGTGTTTTTGTGCACAAGGGTCTGGTACAGTTTAGGGTTCTCACCTTCAAACTATCATTGGTATTACATGGGTTTTGATGAATTGTACCTTTTTGTTTATCACTTTCACTCTTTAGCCCTCTGAATACACCCTAGATGACTGGTTACTGTTGATGCAATCTCATCAATTGATTCAGAACATCAACCCAGAATCTACTTTCAGAAACAACCTAGGCAGGCTTCATTTTTAGAGTTCAGACATCTGTTTTTGTTCCAATGCGATATGTTGCAGTTTGGGTATTTTTATCATTATGTTTACCAGTCTGGCTCAGCTGACTCCCAACTGGCTCCATTCAATGGAACAAGAAGCCTGTCTCTTTCTCACCTGTTCTTCTCTCACTGCCTGGATGGTTCTTTTGCTTTTGGCAATATCAGCATTATTTGAATTCCTCATGCCTTTGGGACAACCATACAAGAGATATTTTCAATGGCCATTGTGCAACCACTGGATCATGAACAACAACTCACTGGATTCCCCAGTTTCCTTATTCAGGATCATTCTCTTTTATCTTGAGAAGCATTTAGATTTGAACAATACCAAGATATGGATTCCTTTACTGCCACCTTGTCCAGTGATATACATCTTCATGAATTAAGAAAAAATTAACTACTTTTACATTACATTTCTTTTATAAGACTATCATTACATTTTTACAAACATTGGATATAATTACACTGGTTGCCATGGTTATAGTTTTTATTTGCATCAATCAAAGCATGCCTATTCTTTGAAATAAGACAGTCACAAGCAATGCTGCTGAGCAGGAAAAAAAAATTTATATCTACTATTGACTGTAATATATTCATCCCTCTGTGACCATATGACACATATTATTTGACTGACATACTTTCACTGAAAACAGTAGTGGAAAATTTACTGAAGTTGCAGCATACAGGTATTTGTTTAATTCAGCAGGGCTCTTGTTCACACTGAGACGAACTAATTTGTCTACTAGGTGTGTTAAAAATCAGATACTGCTGAAGGTAAATAATAAGTAGGGTGTGTGAGAAGAGCTATACCATAGACAGTAATACTGATTGTTTTAATAAAAGTAAAGTTTGTTGAGTTAATATTGGGTAGTGCTTTTTATGTGGGAATTTAAGTTGAACATAGACTGTTTTCAATAATGTATTTATTCCTTATTTTTGCTAATACTTTTCACTATATTGTTACTTGAGTACTGCATATATTCTGTACTTTTACTTTTTTACTTGAGTAAATATTTTCTAAAATAATAGTATTTTTACTGTTGTAAATATTATCAGTGCTTTACCCACTTCCTATGTGGTGTCTTGCATTTCAAGTTAAAGGGGCACTTGGTTTAGGGTTCTTTGTCTTTTAACCTTGGATCTTTTTTTCAGGACTACTACTATCATGTCACCTTACTAGCTTGTCATGTTCCATGAGTGAGGACTTCAGCAGCAGATCAAATTATTTCAAATCAAACAGATTCTCCCCACAAAATAGATTCTGTATTACAAGTTTTTTTCTTTTGGACGGACACTCACTTTGAAACACTGATGATTGGTTGGTTGGCCATTCATTGGAACACACAAGTACTGATAATTTGGTCTCTAGTACCTCATCCTTCAGCTCTTGCAGTAGATGCTTTCCATCAGGATCGGATTGGATTACAACTCTAGCCCTTCCCTGCAATTTGTATGTTACCCATGGTCTTTGCTGGTTTCTGTTTATGCAGTACTTTCATGAGTACCCACCTCATCTACTTTCCCTTTGACCATCACTCTGAAAGCAACCATCATCTGATGTTGTACACCTAACTATCCGTAAACTCAAGCTTCAGGCATGTGGATTATGCACTCCTTTACACATTAGACTTTTTAATATCTAAGATTGCTGTATATCTGGATCAATGGACATGTATCAATGGAAATGTCATACATGTTACCATTGATGTATTGAGACGAAGTTGAATCACCTTTAATCAGAAGTGCCAATCATAACTCATTTTTAGCCTGGCTTTATGTCAAGAATTTTACATCTTTCAAAGTTGCCCTTCATAAGGCAGCCTTATTTAACACCTTTCAGTTATAGAGACAAAATATTCTTTGAGTCCCTAGAACTCTCTGAACTGCCTGTTGTTTTGGGTTCTCTATCCCAAATGACCATTGCAGTTACCTAACTGGTATGTAAAAGTGGCATTACATTCCATTTCTCAACATCTATTTGAACCCTTGGCCTTGCGTGCCATGTATTACTTGTCCCTAAAGCTTTATTTTTTGTTGCTGCTGACCTACAGACATTGCCAGTTGGAGTAGTTTGCACTGATTATACACAAAATGCTTTATCTTTCTACCCACATTTTCTGACCAATTCTCCTAACCCGTACACTGTCAGCACGGACAGAGATAATTCCTTTTCACCAGTTTATCTGACCAATATTTCTTACTTCATGACCAATCAGATCTTGATATTTTATATCCAGTTATGGTCTTGAAGATTTTGTTGCCTGCATTAATACCTTTAGAGATGCTAGACAGCAGGTTTTTATTAATTGGAATCATTTAGTTTTCCAGGATTTATACCCACTTATGTTGACTATGTGGGTATGAAATTGAGCCATATTGCTTATTCTGAGCTCTCTTTGAAAGTGAGGAAACTTCTGTGAGTCATGTCTAATCAGTACTATGTTACATATTACAATTTTAAATAGCATAAAACTTAATTAAATTGCAATTTAAGTTTAGAAGTTACATAAATGTTGATGTTTATCCAATTTATAATACTTATTAACAAGGTTGATACACTAACTTTATTTTTACAAATATATTTTAATATACAAACAGTAACACAATTCATAATAATGGTTATTATAAATTATGGTCTGTATAAAAAAGTTTTACAAACTTACAAACAATATTTAGACTTCCATCTTCTCTGGAACTTCCTTTATCAAGGGTTCAAACTGAGTAATTTAATTTCGAGTTGCTATAGATACAGTTAATTTAACAAGACGCTAGCTAGCTCTGTATTCTTCTTTTTTCTTTTTTTTTTTGCTGGCAACATGCCAAGTTTTCTCCCACAGAAATCTTCATAAAAATACTAATGTCCGATGTGAATCCACTAAACATAAATGATTTGTAATGTTCAAAGTCTATTGACATTCCTGGTCAAATATCTTAAATTTACCAGTTAATAAGCATTAATCCCAATTATAGCTTCCAAAGCTTATAGTACCCCAACTATAATAAACGAGTAATATATACTGTCTCTTGGTACATCTTGTTGGTTACATTTATAAGCATGAGGAGAATTTTTAGAAATTTCAGCCTGCACAACAATATTGGCAATATACTGGTGTTTAAGTACACATATATTTTGATTAAAAAATATTCTGCAATTTTAGTGAATAAGTGAATTTCACAATACAGATTTAACAGTAGAACTTATGTAAATATCTAAATATAAATTTGATTTAAACAAACATTGATATTAAAGCAAATGTTATAAATTAATTCATGACGTCAGATTTCTCACTTTTTATGTCCTCAGTGGCCTAGTTGAATTGTCTGCTGGTGCATATTTTGCAGGCTGGTATATAGACCTCCCTCAATACTTGCCACACCGTGTCTGCAGTCAATGGGATAGTGGACAGAGGCTTTTCCTCCAAAGTGTTAGATTGAAAAATCCTTCACCCTTGAAGAAGAGGGCAATAGTGGTGGGCCCTCTTACTCTGGTCCCTGGATGATTTTTTCCCCAAATATCAATATGAGGCACCAGCCTACATGGGGCTTACTTGTAATACCAGCTCAGATTTTACACTCAGCTATCTAGAATTGGTTCAGTACATTATTCATGGAAAAGGGTCCATTGTCTCCTTGAAGTAGAGTGGTCCCATCTTGGGTCTTTGGTTGAGCACAGTTTTTCCACATCCTTCCCACAATTCCAGAGACAAGATGAATTTTCCTTCCCTTTCATTTGGGAATTGAAGATAGGTGTTCATAATTTCAGTTTAATGTTAAATATCATGATGGCTGTCATGGGTGTTATAATTGACAATATAAATATTTTTACAAGGGTAGTGGTTGACTATGATTACAATCTAACTGAACTCTCTCTATAGAATAATTCTTTATAAATTTAATTTTAGGTACTTGAAATAAATCTCTCATAGATTGAGTTTATGTATATACATATTTGGTAATTATGGCTACTTGCTTCTTGAGTGTTTTTAACATAAAGCTTTTTAAACAGACATAAAGGAATTCTTAAGTTTGACAGGCATTGAATTTGTAGTTAAGTGTAAATATCATTGATTTTTTTTTTACAGACAATGTATCTCATTAGTAAAGTATGTGTTACGTCGATCATTCCCCTCGGTAAGGATTCCTGTACGTGGTGAGGGGAACTCTCAGGTAAAGTACTGTTCTTTCAATTTATCTCCTCTGGGATCTAAACATCCACGCCGTGCATGGTGACTCGTGAAGGGGAGGATAGGATTTTGGTGGTTGAGGGCTTCAACCCTAACACACCACTTTCACCTTGGGATGGCCCCCTAGTATCAATCGGCTAATTCACTTGGGCTAAGGCAACCAAGTACCCGGGTTGGATGTTCTCAATAGGTGTTGCAGACATTGTATGTGATGCTGGGATTTGGGTATTGTGGTCACAAAACCCTGGCATTGCTGCAGTGTCCTTGTTTGGGATTGTAGTGCGATTCCCCTAGGGCTCCATGGTGGGTGGGGTCAATGGGCACCAAAACATTCTTTTTTATTATGGATCCTCCACATAAAAACTTATATAAAATAGTGAAAAAACAGTCCATAAGTACACGACCACGTCTTGAAGATTCTTAGCAGCAATTTTCAATCTCAGTAACACCTGTACATCATTTTCTTATATTACATTTTCTTTCAGACAAACATTTAAGACAAATGTGTCCTTTTTTTTATTAAAAAGGGTTTAGAGGGCCTTGCTGACTATCCACAGTCAGTCAAAAACTTTTCTCTGGTGACATATTGGTGGAAACATTCATATCTAAACACAGTGAACTCCTCTTACATTCAAATGCGATTGGGAATATATCTATTGAGATTACCCCCCATACTACTTTGAATTCGTCACGAGGAGTTATTGTTGAAAGGGATTTGAAGAACATCCCAGAGTCGGAGATTCTCGCTACTTTCTCAACCCAAGGAGTTTCTGGAGTGAGGCGTATCGCTACTCGCAAAGATGAAATTATGATGCCAACCAGTGTCCTCATTTTAACATTTTCATTACCGCATCCACCTGCCACCATCAACGCAGGTTATTTTAACTGAAAGGTATAGCCATACTTTCCAAACCCTCTCAGATGTTTCCAATGTCCAGTTCAATCACTCGAAGACATCATGTCGTGGTTCCTTGAAGTGTACTCGTTGTGGTGGCAAGAACCACGGTGCCTATGAGTGTGAAACGCACCCTCATTGCGTCATACTTTTGTTCTTGCCCAAAATGATTGGAAAAAAGAGGTGCAGTGTTTGAAGACGATTCAAAACATTACTTACCCTGAGGCTTGAAAGTTGTTGTTCGCCACTTTATCTCGGATGTATGCTGATGCACTTCATTCCACTACTACAGAGGGATGCAGACGGATCTCTCTTGCCTCCAAAATAATAGTTAAAAATATAAGAAAAGTATTTTGACCTCCATAGTTAAAAACGTTGTTGAATCAACGTCAACACCCATCTCTGTCCCTAACATACATTCAAGCAAACCCCAAGATTCACTTCATTTGGTTCCAGGTACAGGCATTTCCTTGGGTGCACCTTCTTCTCCTGCCCCAAGATGCAAAACGATTATTCGTTCACGTCCTCAGTCGCTGGAATCCATTTCCAACAATAAAGACCTACCCAATCGACTCAGGGCAGAATCCATAGAGATCGACATACCTCCCTTGAATAAATAAAATAAAGAAAAAAGACGTGGTCGAAAACAAATGGGCTTTACACCCAATTCGCCTGCATATAAATAAAAATGACCACCTTGATATAATGGAACTGTCGAGGTTTACGTTCTAATCTTGGTGGCATCAAAGAACTTATTACTTCCTACCACCCTGTATGTCTTTCCTTTCAGGAAACGTTTCTGAAACCTGCCGATAAAGTCTCCTATTGGCAGTTTTATTTGGACAGACAGGCTGTGTGATGGACAAATGCATAAAGGGGTGGCACATATAGCCTTCCTGTCTTTGCCACTCGACACACCCTTAAAGGCTATAGCCATCCGTGTTTCGTTTGGTCGTACCATCACTGTTTGTTCTCTTTACTTCTCTCCTGAAGATACCCATGATCAATCAGACCTTCATGTTCTGTTTGAACAGTTGCCATCTCCCTTTCTAATCCTGGGAGACTTTAATGGACATAATCTCCTTTGGACAGGTACTGATATTGATGGGATGGATGGCTCTGTAGAGAATATGCTCTTTGATCACAACCTTTCTCTTTTCAGTACTGGTTCTTTTACTTATTTTCATGTATCTAGTCAGTCCTTTACTGCTACTGATCTCTCAATTTGTTCCCCTTCACTACTCTCCCACTTTTCATAAAGGACTGACAGTAACTCACGAGGCACTGATAATTTTCCTATCATTTTGAGAGAGACTGGCCGTGATCGATGCCATCAGATCCATGTGCTCTGGTGGAAGCTGGATCAAGTCAACTGGCTCTCTTTCACTGCTTTTGCAGAACTTGAACCTGCCACTGTCTGAAAGCTATCACAAGACGACTGCGTGGCAGCAGTAACTGACTATTATACAGGCAGATGTTCAATGTATTTCTAAAATCTCGACACGTTTTCCACGATATCCTCATCCGTGGTGGAATCCTACCTGCCACATGGCAAGGAAGGCTACAAAATGGACCTGGGATACCTTTCGTAGGTATCCCACACTCTCGAACTGCATCGCTTTCCAGCAGGCACGAGCACGTGCCTGGTGAGTAAGACGTTAAAGCCAGAAGGAACCTTGGAATAAGTTCACAACCAGCATATATCCTATCACCAGTTCCAAAGTTATATGGGACAAGATTCGAAAGGTCAGTAGGCAATATGCTTCTGTTTCCTCTCGATCTTGCAATCTGATGGCCAGGAAGTAGCTGATACTTCGAGCATCACCTATACTCTATGATACTTACAATTATGCTTCAGAAAGTCCTTTACAAGCCCCCCGCTAGTACAGCGGTATGTCTCCGGATTTACAACGCTAAAATCAGGGGTTCGATTCCCCTCGGTGGGCTGAGCAGATAGCCCTTTGTGGCTTTGCTATAAGAAAACACACATCCTTTACAACCTGTATTAATGTAGTTCTTCTCTTATAGCTATAGACTAGATATAAAAATTGGATTTAATGCTGTTTATGTTTTTAATTCAAAAATTAAACTTTGTTTTGTTTTACATTAATTTCTTTTTATGAATCTTAATAATTTTACTTTAATTTTAACTTTTTACCGGATGTTTAGCACACATAGTCTAGTTTGTGTGGAAATTTCAGATGCTTGCTGTTAAACGCAAAGGTGCATAGTGATCTATATGTGCTGTGCCTACAACAAGTATCGAAATGCAGTATTTGATGTTGTAAGCTTCCAGACACGTTCCACAATGAACGCTGAAGATTCAAAACAACAACAAAAAGACGAAAAGGACAACTTTTGATTTCTGATCCTTCTAGCTTTAAAGCCCTCTCCCTCTTACTAGAATGAACTATAAACTTTCTCTCCTGAAAAAGACAATTTTTAATTAATCGTCTAAAGCTTACCTTACGAACAACCTTTACATAGTTAATTTTATTTTACTTTATGCCGTAATATGACATTGTCAAACTAACGTGTAGCAGTGAAACTTTTCAATCCGAACATTTAAATAAATATTTCAGTTACATTTTCCAAGCTGCTAAATAAACAGAACATCCCCTCAAAAAATAAATATTTCATTAAGATAATCCAACAACCCAATTTCCTTTCAGGTTCAAGAGAATATTAAAGAAACCAGCTTAATATTGAATAAAAATTATATGATGAGACAATATATAGTTCTTTCAGATATGGTGATAATATATTTGTTTCGAAATCCCATGTCATAATGATTTATATGTGCTGTTAAAAACGCAATAAAATCTTTAGCCTACAACTACTTGTCTTCTTGAGACTTGCCCTAAGAAGAACCTTTCTAATCACGACAAACGAAACTGAAACCTACAATATGAACAGTTCTAACCTAGATTTATATTCATTCGGATTGGAATTTTCCTTTATGAAAAATCTTACTGAGAATTTTTAGAGTATATCTCTGCACGTTATTCGCACTTGTATATGTATATATATATATACATACATTAATTATCATCGTGTCCTAAACACAGACGAAGAAATTTATCCACCAATGCTCGCTAGAAAAAAGGACTATTTTGCTAAAAAGCAAAACACTATATCTTAGTGTGACATCACAACATGTAAAGAAAATTAAAGTGGAAACAATCTGTTATTTTTTCTGTTTCCTAGAGGACTCGGTTATTCTATGTTTTATTAGTTTGAATCATGTTGTTGTTGTTTGTTGTGTTTAATTAAGCACAAAGCTACACAATGGGCTATCTGTGCTCTGCCCATCACGGATATTGAAACCCGGTTTTTAGCGGTGTAAATCCGTAGAATTACCGCTGTACTAGCGGGAGATAGCAGTTAAAGTACGTTATTACGACACGTTACAGTTTAGACTGTGTTTAATCAAGTATTAAGAGCCTGTTAAAAACTTTTTATTATGATTTAAACTGCTCCCCAGTGGTTCAGCAGATAGCCCGAAGTAGCTTTGCTATAAGAAAACACACACACACATACTCCAGATGCCACGCTTCTGTAAAATCATACTGTTGAAGTTTATAATGAGTTTTCATTTTTCACAAGACATTATTAAAGGTGAATTTTCAACAAATTTAATAATTGCCTTAGAAACTGTACTTTGATTAGGTATAATTTTTGTGTGGTTGCCATATTTTTAAACACTTTAGTTTTTGAGTAAAAAATGAAGCCAAATATGCGGGTCTTCGATCTCTAGTTTCTCTCGGTCGTTCGGATGTTTTCGAGACGTTTTACAACTATGACGTAATAGTTGCCAAACACGCTTTGTTGCGCGCCGACCATTGTGTTCCTTTCAGTGCTGGTGTTTTATGTAAATCTATCGGTGCTTTTTTGTTTTAAGATAACATGGCTTACTGCGTTGCTTATGTTTATAAAAACGGTTCGGCATCGGGCAAAAGGTTCTTTTCGTTTCCGTGCAAGGAGAAGGAACCGGCAAGGTGGCGACAGTGGGTGCGGATGGTCGATATGAAGAACTGGACTCCTTCACACCATGCAACTCTTTGTCAAGATTACTTTAAACGCTCATGTTTTGTGTCGGATCCCACTGTTTTGGATTCCGTGGGTTTCAAGCCAGGCAGGTTGAGACTGAAAAAACCATCGGGAGTAGACAGGATCGTTCCCACCATCTTTCCTCGTGTAGAGCTGAGAACTGATCTCAGCCTGCATTGTACAGGCTCCACCCCCTCTGAAGCCATCCCTTGCCATCACGAAAAGAACAAACTTAAAGGTATGTGTGCAGTATAAAGCGATAAACAATAATTAGTATAATATAATAACTTAAAAAGTACAAGTTTTTGAAGAATATAACTTGACATACACATTTCACATTCATGAGCGTGTTTTGCATTTGTGGCATCTGAAAGTCAGTGAAACCTTGATTTCCTGGTCTAGACAGTGGGCAAATCTATCCCAAATAGAGTATATACCAAGTTTAAAAGCTGATAGATCATTCTGTAGATGTTTTTGTATCATATTTAAATATGGAAAAGTTTGAAGAATTTCATTTCTCAAATTTAACATTTCAGGATAAATTAACTATTCAGACTGCTACATCTAGTTTGATTTTATAGACAGAATTATGACGTATAATTGAAATTCATTTTGTTACGAGTCATAAATACCCGGTACAATGATTGTGGAAGGGCCGAGTATTAGTTACCATAGTCGGCAAATTATAAACAAATAAAACCCAGTCTGTGATACCAATAATTTATAAACACCAGACAGGTTTCGAGATGCTTAAAATTGCACGTGAAATAATACAGACCATATTTGTTGTCATGACTTACGCTTACCACTCTTCCACTGGAGGTATGACCAACTCGTAAACGGCCTGGTCGCTATCAGTATCACTATCAGTTCCGCTACTCTTGCTCGTGGAACTGTCCTCATCACTAGAACTTGTCAGATCTGTGTCAAAAGTAACTGTTCTAGGTTCGTTCAGAGTAGGTTCGAATTGATATGGCGCTACTCGACACTGTTCAGAACCCAAAGTCAAAACAGACTCCGCCTCTGTTTCTCTGTATGCACTGGCCATGTTTATTTATATTCAACGCGCTGGCTTTGGCGGTTTGTTTAGCAACTATTACGTCACAGTACTTTTCCTAGCGGCAAACGTAAAAACTAAAACGTTCGGATTGCCGCTCGAAAAGAGCTCTTTATGCAACCAAGTTTTATGTTTCATTTATTAGCACATATTTTTTTATAAAAAATGTGAACCTGCAAAATTAATCCGTGTGAGTAGTTCTTTTGACTGCAAAGTTTTCTTTTTTCTGTAAAACTCACCTTTAAGATAGGTTGGAAAATATTCAGGCACTCAGACTGAGGTTTCCTTCTTCAAAAAAATTACGTCTACAATAATAGTTGAACCGTACAATTACTGTTTATGTGTTCCCTAAGTAAGGTATATCTATTATTGCTCTATTGTTACTTTTATTAACAGTTTGGTAAACTGTTTAACATATTTTATTAATTTTTATTTCTTTTGCCTTTGTACTTTATTTATAAATATTAGTTTATGTTCTTAGCTTAGTATATGAATTTAAGACTAACAAGAATTTCCTAAGCTGACTGAGCCTGGCGAGATATTATTCGGATTATGGCTAACAATATTGTTATAAATAGGGAATTAGGGACACAAGAAAAATGTATTTATATTAATTAAAGTTAATATTAGTGAAGCGATAGTAAAAGTGATTAATATACGAACTTAGTAGAAACGCACCTTTCTCAAGCTGCACGAACGTCGTGAAGTAATATTTGAATTACGGCCAAGAATATCGTTATAAGTTTTGAATTAGTGACATATGAAAATTGTGTTAATATTCATTAAAGTTAATATTGATAGTGCCACTAAATTCCTCAAGGAACCTAGGGCCGCAATTACTTGGGGTTTCTGTAACAAGCTGGTTTTTAAGTGAGTAGGTTGTTAGTCTACTGCACAACCCCCAAAATAGGAGGACCTTTTCTCAGCTCACCGAGGGGAATCGTACCCCTGATTTTAGCGTTGTAAATCCGGAGACATACCGCTGGACTAGCGGGGAGCGAAGTTAATATTAATGTAGCGGAATTTTAGGTGAAAAAGCTTATTGTTACGTCAGTTAGAAAAACAAAGGATTCGAGTTAACAAATGTTTAGAAGTAATCATAAAACGATTCTTTCAAGCTGGAACGTTCTGGATATACACTGATAGGAGAAGAGGCAGGATGAGTTAAAATCTAGAAGCAAACTACCTTCTCCTCCAGCTCCAAAATCGTACAAGTTGAATGTTTATGTCCTTCATTTGTTTGTTTCACAATTTTGTGCATAACTACATATAACCGTTCCTACTTTTTAACTGATAGACCAGAGGGTATACACTTCGACTATTGTTATATGATCAAAGAGTGGGATTTGACTGTTCCTCTTATAACGCAACAGCAGCCTTAAATTACTGCTTATGCCTTTGCAGCAACGGGATGTGAATCTTAAATCTTCAAGTTTTCATTCCGTTCATGCGAATCACTAAGCCACACCTGGTCCTGTTTCAAACATGAAAGCAAATAAATTCACGACAACTTTAAGAAGACTTTTTTTTTTTCTTCAGTAGTGATTTGGGAATTAAGTTAATCCATATTTTTGGTTCTGATAAACCTAAGAACGAGTAACGCTATGTGCTTAAGTAATTAACACAGCTTGCCCATCTTGTACTCTTTCTTTAACATCAAGTTTTAACTGTATACTCTATTATTATGGTCAAGTGTTAGCTTGGTAGTTATTATTTGTTGTAATCTTTTATAGGATTTCCACGTGAGTCACTAGTGTCGCAAAAGGCGAGCAAGACAAGAAGTTTGAGCGTCGCAAAACACAAGCAGGACAAGACGTTTGAGTGTCGCAAAAAAGACAATAATAATAAAAAGGGTTTATACAGTCTGTGTAACATTTAGAATAAAAATGACCTATATCACCTTCAGCATCAATTCTGACTCAGGTTGGAGATTAATTCTTTGGTAGCTAAATGGTGGGGAATAATTCACGATTTTGCACTCAAACGTAAGAACTATAAATTTTCAATTAAAGTTTAATCTCCTAAAAATAATTCCCATCGGAGGTAAAGAACATTTTGTTCATATTTAACTAAGAAATTATTTACGAGGTAGAGAGTAAGTAAATAATTCCACAGCTTTGACAAAAAAAAAAACACTTTTTTAATTTTATTAATTTAACCTCTACTTCCTCTCAGTATCGTATGTCTTTCTGTAAACGTTCGTTGTCCGGATAGAAGTTTGCAGTGTATATATAAACGTTGATCAAAGACAACCACGAAACTTGTGTGTAAAAAGAAACTTTATATCAACAAATCCAAGAAATGAGAGTAAACTAAAGATGTCTGGTTTAATGCTAGATAAATAATTAACTTCGTTATGCGTAAACAACAGAGTTTTATAACCCTTAATCTCAAACATCTGCGTGTAGATTAGGTTTCAAGAACGTTCTGACGTCAAGAGGTTTATATGGAAATTATTACTGTTCCATTCTCAGCTAGTTCGTGGTTTCTCCAGAGCTGTTTTGTTTCGTAAAAAAGTTCAGTGCTTTACATTTTGAAATACCAATTGCGAACGACCAATGCAAATACTCCTTAAGCATAGAAAATAAAATATTAAAGGTAATTTACAATGGCTGCACTTCAGACAGAATGTTTTGTTTCAAAGTCAGCTGTCATCAGAAGGTACCGAAGATAAATCATGATCCTATCTTAAGCCCATTACAGCCCATTCTGTTTTCTAAACAGTCTGTAATAATTTAAAATGTATGTAGTATTTTGTTTTTCCACAAAGACTTGCCACGGCTCTGTCTTCCTATGCTCTCCCCTCCCCCAATCCTCCTTATTGGATGGGGGACAGAATCCGGAAAGTATCACAAGTAATAATGTGCACTTATTTATTTTGTATTTTTGTTCCTCAGCCTTTACGTAGAAACCCATTCGTTCAAATCTATTTCTGAAACCCACAATTAATTTGGTACACAAATAGTTCTAGAAAAACGTGATAAAAAGCTTATTGGATACGAACCACATCAGTATTTTTAATGTTAAACGATACTGCGAAACATCAGCTGATGTGACGTACTTAATAGTCATCATATTTCGTAGGATCTTTGACGATCACAGCAATCTTCACCTACCAAAACCAATATGGATATGTTACCAACTTATGTATTATAGAAATATATATATATATGGATTTGAATGTTTCTGGGACTTTAACTGGGTATTCGTTAATGTCTGATTACCGCCGAATAATCACAAACCAAATTCATATCACCTACTTTGTCACGTAAGGCATATTGGTGCTTCACCCCATTTGTGGAAACTCTTTATGAGAACGGTGAAACTGGTTTCTCCATTATCAAGGATTACAAGTCTAATGAATATAATGTATAATCATTAAACCTTTCATTGCTGAAGAGTCAATGAACAAACTTAAACGTAAACCATACATCCTGGCAGCTTCCACAGGACCTACTGAACGTAGATGTTAGCGTCCAAAGCCAATAAACCAATCCATAAAATTTCTTGGAAATGAATGGAGAACTTCAAGGTACTGGTAATACAAACCTTATATTTAGGTGTTAAATGTTTCCCTGGTGGCGTTCCACTGCATTATAAAGTGCGATTAACAAGTTTAACAATCGTTTCTTATTCATTTTAAATCCATTCAATACTTTACTTCTATTTCCATCCAATACACCAAAATCTTTTTATTTGAAAGTTAATTGAGACAACATGTTTTTCAAATTCGTATGTCTTTACTAGTATCACATCTTCCTCTTGAGACAACGTGTTTTTCAAATTCGAATGTCTTCACTAATATCACACTTTCCTCTTGAGACAACGTGTTTTTCATATTCGAATGTCTTTACTAGTATCACACCTTCATCCATCCTGCCATGCTGGGCCTATAAAGAGAAGTAAATCTCATGATTTCATACAAATATTAAGTTAATAGATTTTTCATAGGAGTTTCTTGTACATTGTAGTGATTAAAAGTTGCTTGTGATATGAATTCAGCCAAACTTACAGGTGTAGGAGATATAATACTAATGCAATACTTAGCCGTTGAAGGACAAAATAATTAAATAAATGTGAGGGGGACGGAGGGAGGAAGGTTGCAACCCTCGTTAGGTTTCTTTGTTTTGAAGTGAAAAGCTCCACAAAACCTCAGGCATCAAAACTTATTTTAGTACTTTAAGCCATTATAGATACAGAAGGTGGACGAAAACATTGTTAATTTGTTATATCTTTTATTAGACAACAGAAGAATATAAAAAACTACGTTTATAGAAGGCATTTGACGATATGGAAGATAAGTCAGTCCAAAATGTTGTTTTATGCTAAGCATTTAATGTTATGGAATAAAACTCTGAAGCTAGCGAAGCAATAAAACAGTTCGGCCTGATAATAGTGATTAAATATCTCACTAGACTCATTTCACTTGGCCTAATAACAGTGATAAAAACCACATTGGGCTTATTTCACTAAGCCTAATAACAGTGTTAAAACCATATCCAATGTTCCATGTAGTTTTTACTCAATCACAGGCATAGACTTAAGATATTTCCAAATTCCAGCAAAGTGATTTTTGTACTGACATCAACTGGTTAAAACGATGTCTAGTTTAATCTGGACCTTTAATTCAGAATAACAGTGAATAGCAGCTCTATAGTTTAAATTAGAGAACTAGCCAGTAAAGACGCTGGCTGCGTGCCACTTTTTGTATTTAATGAAAGACTTGAAAATCTAATCCAAAAATAATTTTTTGAAAATAAAATAACCCAACGAAACAAAAAGAAAAATATCGCAAATAATTTTTATTAATCTTGTCAGATGGCATCGCTTAGTGATCGTAAGGCATCAGACTAGAATCTCATGACAGTAGGAGACAAGGGAGTTTGATTCGACCAGAATCCTGTGATAATATGAGACGCAGAATTTTGATTTGACCAAAATCTTGTGATAATATCAGACGCAGAATTCTGATTCGACCAGAATCTTGTAACAATATGAGATGCGGAATTCTGATTCGGCTAGAATCTTGTAACAATATGAGATGTGGAATTTTGATTCGACCAGAATTTTATGACAAAACGAGACAAAGGAGTTTTGTAGTCAAACAATCTATTATTACTTGGTTCACATTTGTTTTAAACCTTAGATGTACTTATCAACCTGTCTTTTAACTTTTAGAGCAAGGGAGAATCCAATAATGACAGTTATCAACCTGTGTTTAATTTTTACAACAAGGGTGAATTCAATAATGACACTTATTAACCTGTCTTTAACGTTCCGAACAAGTGTGAATACAATAATGACACTTATCAACCTGTCTTTAACGTTTAGAACAAGTGTGAATACAATAATAACACTTATCAAACTGTCTTTAACGTTTAGAATAAGTGTGAATAAAATAATGATACTTACACCCTTGTGCAAATTAATTGAAACAAACACTTTACAATATTTTCAGCATGGCGGCCGGTGTAGGCTCGCTAGACCCGCTGATTTCCTTTAATAGTCATTTTTTCACACAGTCGGCGTCATTAGCTGTGTTTTGCTGTACGGTCGATCTATTTTTGGGATATATGACGAAATTTTGAGAAATATTATGTCATTCGAAATTGCGTTAGAAGGACAAGGAGACCAGTCAAAAAACAACGTCTTACCAACTCAATGAAGAAAAAACGGTATCAATGGGGTCTGAAATAAAAGAACTGGACGCAAGAACATTAGAGGAAGGTGTTATTCTGTGACTAGACTCATTTCTTCGTACAGGGTCAAAGACGTCTGCATGTTCGTAGATTTCCAGGTGAGAAACTTTGAGAATCTCACATCAATAAGTTCGTAAAACATCCCTTGAAGAAGATGTTTTGGGGCTTTTTCGGCTACTATGGCGTCGGAGGCTTACATATCGTAGAAGGTATGACGTGAGAACCACAGTACATCGAAGTATTGGAGAGGAGAGTCGTTCTAGAATTGAAAAAGAGATTTCCAAATGGATCTGGCATTTTTCAGCAAGATCTGGCTCCGTGCCACACATCGAAACTTGTGAAGAATTTTATGACTACAACGCGAATAAAGGTGCTGGACTGGCCTGGAAACTCTCCGGACGTAAATCCCATTGAAAATCTTTGGGCGATTTGTGAAGAAAGACTTCGGGCAAAAGACTGTACTACGATAGATAAGCTAATTGAGGCCATAATTGAGGTGTGGTACCACGATACAAAAATTAGTAAAGATTGCAGTCATCTCGTGGAATCGATGCCAAAGCGGATTAATGATCTTCTGTAAAATAAAGGCGGTCATATCATGTATTAATGTGTGAGTAATTTTTGGATTCTCAGAAGTAAAAAGCAAAAAATTGAAAAAATCGTAATTTTCCGTCTTGTTTCAATTAATTTGCACAAGGGTGTTAGTTAGATGAAATGAAAATTGAATTAATATTCATTTTATTATAATATATTTATATTAACTAGTTTAATTACATTTTTCTTTAACATACAAAAGTGCTTGGAGAAAGTAGCGAAAAGGTTAAAATTAACTTAATTTTTTTCACTTTTCTGTGGACCGGCACCAGGTCGCGCACCGCACTTTGAGAAATTCTGCTTTACTCAATGGTCGTTAATGTGGTGTGATATATGTATGATTGCACGAAATTAACACAAATTACTCAAACGTTCTAGTTAGGCATTTCTCATAAATAAAATTGTTATAACTAAATATAATTTATAGTAATCATAACATTAATGAAAGTAAATATTATATTAGATGTTATATGCCAACACCATAAATATGAGAATTATATTGTATAGATCAGAAACATCCAATGTGAAATTCTGGAATTCTAATTGTTTACACTTTATATTGTGCTAAAGTCAGTGTAGCACCATTCTTATCATTTCAAATAACATTATGTTTCTTTACAACACTATACCTTCTCAACACACAACCACCTACTGTCTATCAACCCATTTTCCTTTTATGTCTCTTCATTGGTGCTTGCATCGGGACCATCGAATCACATTAAAAGACGTCGTGATATAATATTCTAGTCAGATAAGGTCTCTGCTGGAACTCCCAAAGTAATTAAACCCTATAAATATGAACTATTTTATTCAACATTCCCAATAAGTTAGAAGTATTTTATTTAAATCGTACATTAAGTCCTAAACCTGTAACATTCTACGGACCTGTATTAACACCTAGTAGTTTTGTGTTTTGTCAAGACAGAACAAAACGTTTACGACACACAGTGAGTATTTGCTAAAGGCAATGCATTCTGTAAACATTAGAATTGACATGTGTTCTAGATACGTATATTGCATTTATGTGCTTAAACGTGCACATCTTCGTTGAACATTTTACCTATATTACATATTGCTAACATACTTTGTGCACCTGTTTTGTGGTGGATCAGAGCTATGCTAAAATATGGAGTTCGATTCTTCGCAAAGGACAGAGTGCAGATAGCCCATTGAGTAGCTTTGAAGTCAAAAAACAATAATTATTTGTACCCTGTCTACTATATACTAAAAATACTTGAAATCATTCACCATAACCATTTTTCCTTTCACAACAACTTACGCAGTTGTATAAACTAAACGAAGTGTTTCATAGTGCCATATGTCTTGGGTTTAAGGATAAATATCTGTCTTTCTTATCTTCAAAAAATGTAATTTTTAACGAGTTTGCTGAACTACATTGTCGACAGTTTATATATCTTGCTCTTTTTTAAATTCACTGCTCACTAATTGCACTAAATTTTGTTCCTGGATAGTATATGTTATTTCTTAATTGCTTCTGGTCATTATTCCCTTCAAACTTTGCTTTTGTGACCTAGATAATGAACTTTAGAAATTAACCTATTTTCTATGTAAAAACGGGCACATTTGCACATTTTCATTTACATAACGTCTGAATAAAACAACATATGAATCAAGATTTACATGTATTTTTACTAAAGTTATACAGAAATGTTTAGAAGTGACTAGGTTTTCGAGATTTGCGACTGTAATGTAAATCACTTTCACATATCAGCCCCAAATATAGTCTCCCATCTTGTTTTCGTTATACGCTCCCATTTCATGAAAGCAAAGGTCTTTTCCATTTACTTTATGCATAAGCAATTGGGAAATAACACTTTCTGCCCAGGAACAAGAAAAAGTAAACAATTATGTTACATAGTGTAATCGGTGCATGATATTTGCGTCTTCAAGTTTGTATACTATTTCTAACTAAAACAGCTTATGTCATAAATTTGAAACATGGCTAAGACATTAACGAACTAATTTTAACGTGTTCAAAAGTAAATGGTACTACAAAAAAGTGATTTTTCTTATTTGTAGAAAAATGTTCTAATTTTCTTATTAGTTAGAAAATAATATGTATATATTCTCAATTATTTTAAAATATATTTTAACGATTATGTATGTATCTGGTTTCTCAAAGCCACATCGGTTTATCTGCTGAGTCCACCGAGAGGAATCGAATCCCTGATTTTAGAGCTGTAAATCCGTAGACTTACAGCTATACCAGCGGAGGATACGATTATCTAAAAATGTCGGGAAATAAACTGATCATCTTGGAGTGCAGTGAAACTTTTCTTAGTAATACTACAAACACGTAATTTCTAAGATCTCTTTTGACGTTTCCATTATGTGACATTCTCGAAACTAATTCATTGAGCCTAACTAGATTATTCTGACAGTAAATTATGTTACGTGATATTACATAAACCATTTTGACATATCTTGTTTATCTAATCTAATCTAACCTAATCTCGGGTTAATATGGGAGTTGTTGAATTTCCCAAACAGTTAATACAAGGGAAATACTTTACAGCTGTATACAGAAGCCTACACTGTGTGAGGTACTGTTTACAAGTTATATGAATAAGCATTAGTGTCTTGTGTAGTAACTATTGACCTGATATGTGTACGTGTTACATTCATCGAAAGTTGCTCGGTCGGGGTGATTTCTGGCCTTTCATTGGTCGCTAGGCATTGCTAGGGAGGATTACGTAATGTTTCACGTATATTTGTAAAAGCGTCTTTTGAGAAAGGTATTCAATTATCGGGTTTGTACAGAAAACAAAAACTGATTTTTGGCTTGTAAGAGAATTTATATTCCACTGTTTCTTTAATGTTAGTTTTATTAACAATACTGACTAAAATTTTAATTCATAAGTTACACTTATTTTTATTGTTTTCATTTATTTATCGTGTACGTTTGTAATTAAAAGAACTATATTCCATTGTTAGTTTAACGTATGGATCTAGAACTAACCCAAATCTACTAAACTCGCTTAATCTCGTAAGATATTATTAAGATTATATCGAAAAATAACCATGAGAACGAGGATACTCAACTGATGAATCAGTATATTTTAATTATCATACTTTTTGTATTTTGTTTATGCCATTGCTTACACCAAGTTAGACCTGGTAGCTACATCACAAGCTGTACCGTAATTGTAGCGTGGAATACAATCAGAAGTTATTACCAAACATCGATATTTTCTCATCAAAAAACAATAAAATAAATGTAATGATTTACAAAGTTGATGAGACTTTACTGGAAAGTAAGACCAGAACATGTAGTATATTACCAATTAGTTTTGTTATTTATTTCTTCTTTCATACAGAAATAGAAAGTAGTAACAAGGTTATCAAAATTGTTGTTGCTCTTTCTGAAAAAATTATTTTAAAAGTAAAATGAAATAAATGAACAGAAAGCGTAACAGCACAAAAGCATATAAACAATCCCTTGTCAACAATAAACCTGTGACGGATTTACTGATGCATACTTAGTTTAATATCGATGTTTGTTTTAGTTACATATATATTTATAAATGCATGTAACTTATACAGTTAAATGTGTATTGCGAAATTCTCGCCTATTCACTAATTTTGTAGAAGATTCTCCACGGTAAGAATCAGTATTGTTGCTTTAAGTGATATGTTTATAAAACTCTCCTCTGAAGCTTATAATAAAAGGTAATCAATATAAGGCGGAGAGACAGTTTTGTATTGTTGGATTACTACAGTTAGTACACTATGAACCTTAAAAGCTATAACTGTGATAAATGTCTAACAATCTGGAAACTACAGATTTTTGACCAGGAACGTTTATAGATTTCGAACATTATAAACTATTTAACTACAGAGAATTAACTTCGGACGTTAGTATTGCTACGAAGACATAAGCATCTTTGTTGGTGAAAATTCAGCTTGTAAAGAGCGTGAGACAAGCCAAGAATAGAGTTAAGTGAAGTTTAGTGATACCAATTCGAAACTAATTCGCTCATTGTGAACCGTTGATAAAATATTCAGTTCCAGATCAAATAAAGAACTCAATATCATTTGTCATTGTTTTAAATTTTGTATATAAATCATTATTTATAATAACTATTTGTAATAGCCTTTATTATAAACTGTATTATTGATTCTTTAATAAAATATATTTATGTTAAGAAAGAAAACTGGGTGTATTAATCTTGTTGACAAATTTCACAAATTTGATACATACCAACATTCAATTAACTTCTTGATACAAATTTAAATTTCAGGCTATTTTAAATTGTAATACGTAACAGATCTATGATTAATGAGGAAAATGAGTATCGTACCAATAAAAAAGTTATTACGCCTCGTGATCTACAAACTATCTAGAAACCTTAAAACCAGATTAAGTTATGTACTTAGAACAAAACTGGTAAATAACCTGAAAATCTTACGTTTCTACTTATAAAAATTGGAATTCATTGATTTACTAGTTTGGTATCTTCACTGTTAAAGATATTTTCGGCAGTAATCGCAATAATATACCATAAAATTTAGCCAGTTTAGGATATCTACATCAGTTTTAACTATAGATATTAAGCTAACAATGCAAAACGATCTTAATAATAAAAATTATAAAACTAAACTAGAAATCACAATAAAAAGCAATTATATTTGATAAACTTATAAATGTATAGAATAAAAATTTATAGCTTAGAATCAGCTGTTTTTATGTTAACCCTAGGTATCTTTACTCGGAAGCTTCGGTTTGGTTTGAATTTCACGCGAAGCTACTCGAGGGCTATCTGCGCTAGTCGTCCCTAATTTATCAGTGTAAGACTAGAGGAAGGTAGCTAGTTATCACCACCTACCGTCAACTATAGTTAAGTTGACAGGGCAAAAATTCATAGCTTCGTTTGCTCCTAGTGTATTATTGCATGCTAATTAGTAGTTGTGAAAACTAGGTCAAGAAATTTTATGTTTCACGACATCACTGATAAGAAAACTCACAAATTAGATTATTTCACATCTGTGCCATCTTAATCAATACAAGTGTCAAGAGTGCTTTTCCCAATATCTCCTGGTAGGTCAGCATTAAATTTCCGGACATACAATGCAAAAATCCAAAATTCTTTGTTTACAAAGAACACGAGAAACAGTATAATTGTCAATAACTGGATTGATATATGACATGAAATGGAACTGGATTAGTTGTAAATCGCTCTTAGAATGCATCCATTGCCCTAAAGTGCGATTATTATCACTTTGGGACAACGGTGTGCGAAACACAAAACTTCAGACCTACAGTTCAGACGTTAACCACTGAACCGTACATATAAAAACTGCACTCTTGAATTTAAGAGTTAGAGTTATTGGTATTTAGAAATAGCCATGCCATTCAAGTCGTATAGAATGGAATGGGTCCTTGCTCTTACCAAAGAGATTAATGGTACCAAATACAATCAAATTAAATCCAGTGTTTTGTAGTGGATTAGAATCGTAACCATCAACAGATAGTTATAAGTATTATTGAGTATATGCAATTCCATGCAAAAAGAAAACAAAACAAAACACATTAACCTCACATAAGAGAATATAATGCTATTTTAATGCTCATAATATCATATCTATTTCTAACGTTCACAGAATAAGTTTTTTATTGAGCAGTTACATTTCTTAAATGTTTTTATTTGTGGTTGAGCAAAAACCTTCGTATTCCCCCCGCTAAAACAGCTGCAAGTCTTCGGATTTACAACACTTAAATCAGGAGTTCGGTTCCTCTCGGTGGATACAGCAGATAGCCCGATGTAGCTTTGCTATAATAAAAAATAAAACACAAACTTCAAAATGTACCATCCCGATGGTCCAGCGGCAGAATTTATGGTGGTAACGCTAAAAGCAAATAAACAGGTTTAAATACCCGTGGTGAACACAACACAGACATCCAACAGTGCAGGTTTATGTTTAACTATCAACAAACAGTCTAAATTTCACTGGAGAATTAACCACCAAAGCTTTAGTAATAAAATACGCAGCGAGTAATTTGCCAGCATTGAAAAACCTAGTACAGATAAGATTTAATAATTTACATTCGTGGAATTTCCCGAGTAATTGTTTAAACCTGTGTTTCGCTGGTCAATGAAAGCGTTAGATTGGAATGTAGCTGCAGTTGCGCTGAAAACATTTGATCGCTTTAAGATAAACAGGCCACATAGAATCCAGTGAATGATTAAGCCGTGCATTAAATAATTAAGTCCAATATTAATTGTTAAAATACTTGCAACAGATTTTAAAACTTTATTATTGAACTTAACATGCAGGTCTTCTACGATTAAACAAGTTGTAGTGTATACTTGTTTAAGAGGCAAAAAAACTATTTATATGTAAAAATGTTCAAACTAATGGCACGTTTCTTTATAATAGCCCATTTTCAGCTTTAATTGTTTCAACTACAATCCAGTCAATGTACTCGATGCTATTTCTTCCTTTAAAACAAAAAATGGCTGAAGTTAAACACATCAAAATTGTTCATCTTTACCAATTTTGAGATAAACAATGTGACAAGCCATCCAGAACTCTTAAACACTGAATATTTTCCCAGAACATGCTAAGAAATGTGAATAGTTTTTGTTCTTCCTTCGACAGTCATGGTTGAGCAACCATCTACTTGAAAACTTCGTATGAACGTGATTTACATTCTAAAAGTTCTTTATCCTGGAAATTTCTTACGCAACGATCACAGTTTAAATTCATGCTTTTCATATTGTTTTTTTGTTCTCTTCTTTGTACATTTCAGTACATTTTCTTCGCTCTTGAGAACCACTAGACTCAACTTGTTGCACGTTTCCTATTACAACGTACCATAAAATAGATCGTGCCATGTACTTTCTTCCTCACGAAAATCGTGGTAAACTCTCAAACTATTGAAGTGTGAAATGAAAGTTAATGTTAATTCTTATTGGTGTGTTTTCTGTTAGAACTAATGGCTCAAGTTTGGAACTTTTGTTTATCGATGTTAAATAAAATATTGCTTCATTACAAGGACAGGAGTGTTTTTGTTGGCATTTAAAAAATGTGTAGACTCAGATTCTATAATTTTTCGGTTGTTTATTAATATAATACTTTACAACAAAAAAAGAAATTTGATATTGTTATTGTCGTTTTAGATATCGTAAGTAGACTGAAGTTAATAACATTACAAAAATGAAAGGAAAGCGTATTCATAGCTTATAGGCACTGTACGTACAGATGAAAGACGGTATTGTTTCAAGTCCAGAAACTCATTATTGTTACATAAACACGTTTATTTAGTGTTGCTTTGTATTTTTCAAAAATCACAGTATAGGGATATTTTATTATTTCTATATTCAGTACATTTTATTTGTAAAATGTGACGTGCAAAGTTATTCCGTACTAAAAACAGTACAAATTTATTGTTAAATAAAGTATAATGTTTCATGATTTAGTTTTCATAACATGAAGCTAATTGTAACTTTGTCTAAAAATTTGTGTGTCACGATCGTCACATGTCTTAGCTTCCAGTGCGAAATGCTTTTAAGGTAACTGAAACCTATGCAGCCACACCAAGTAAATCAGTTGAAATTTCTAAACATGGAAAGTTATAATTCAAAATTTAAAAAACGTTAAGACTTTCGAAGTAATGTAAAAGCGTACAGTGTTTGGGGTTTAAAAATCACTTTAAACTTTTTCTGTGAAAGGTAAATTGTGTAAAGTTCAACAGGATTATATGCAAAACAAACACAACTATGAAGTAATTAATTATAACATGAATGTCTCTACACTTTTGTGGTAGTTATCAAATCAACTCCTTAAGTTCAAGTGTACTTTTTAACTACAAATTTTCATGTATAGTTAATATCCAAAACCACAACAGGATCCGATAGTTTGCTACAAGAAAACTCAATAGAGCACTTTTTAAACGTTTTAGTGTTTACTTGAAATTAACAGTTCCAATATCGAATAGAATAGTTTCATCGCAAGCGATTCAGAAAATGAGCAGCTAATTCATTGTGTTACTGGTTTAGAATATTCCTGAAGACTTGCCACCAGGAGGGATCCTGACACGAACAGAGGTTTGGGCTGGGCTGACTGGATCTCCATTGCTAACGCCTGTGTTTGGCGATTCTAATGTAGAAACAAACAATACCTCAGGTTAAACCAAAATATAATAACATTAAATTTCACATAAAATGTTTTATGGAATTTTATGATATAATAACGTAAATGCACAACATGTTGTGACAGGATTCAGGGTTCATTGTTCTGAATATTTTTCAGCTCATCTGTTCAGATCACCCACTGTTATGATGATGCTAAACTAATAATGATCTAACATAGGATGGTGGTTGTTAACTTTTAAACTAGTTTAACAAGTGAAAAGACGATTTTTTTCTTGTAAAATGTAATATTTGTTTTTTAAAACTCAGAATCATGTTTTAACTAAAAGACTCATCAGCATCTTAAGGATTTAGATATTTACGACAGGATTTTCAAATTAGTTTTCCATATTCTTACTTTTACAGTTTTAGTTTAAGAAGCACAATGCAGTACATTTCAAATGAAAATAGAGAAACATTTTCCAAAATGAAAGGTGTTTTTTTTTGTTTTAACTCTAATAAAACATACTTGAATATACTTTACACCAAATGGCATGGTTCATAATATTCAAAGACAATAGCATAATATATGATACATTGAATGAAATTGAGCATAATTATGATTAAACATTAAATATTTGTATAAACAAACTCCGATTTCTCTTCTATAATGATTGAAATCGATTTCAAAAACCAAAGTTTGAAAAATTAATGTCAAACGATATTCATAACAGAAATGTCACGCACATCACATACTTGCACAAGATAAAAAAGTTAATAATAAATAGTACGTAATTAAACTTTGCTGAAACAGTGACGTCATCCTTTTTAAAACTGACGGTATTATATTATGAGGAGAAATTCAAATAGAAGAGAAAAAACAAACATTTTCTCCTAGTTTCACAAGTACCAAACATTGTATTGATATACATGTATGTGCACAACTGCAAGTTTACAATGATCGCGTAAAATTTCTACATAATTATAACAAGCATACCTGTTATGTTAGCATGTCCGTTTTCATAGCCATTCTGTTTAGAAGCATCATCATACACCTCTCCTGTGACAGGATTACGTCGAACAGGGCCTAAAATATGAATAAACATGCATTTTCTTATATTATCTACACATGCAAATTCAAATTACAGCCCATAAAGAAGGTTCAAGCAAATAAACATCAATTTTTAGGTTTAAATACAAGTAATTGTAAAAAATCTTTTTCAGCCTTATGATTAAATACAGGTGCTAAGGGAAATATATAAAACTGAAATGGCAGGCTAATCACAAATTTAAATAAAGAAATAAGCAAACACTATAACATCTCTAATTTAACAAAATATATCTATGTAGAAAATAACGGAATCAATGATATATTACTGAATATTCATTTGCTGTATAAATATGCAGAATAAAACAAAACAATATCATTACGGTTTTTGTAAAAGCCATTTTTGCCTAACTTCGAAAGATATACTAAAATACGACCCATCAAAACATGCAACCTAAGTTAAAATTTAAAGGGCTAAGCAAATAAAATAAATAACAACTGAGCAAATAGACTTCACTATTAATTTGAATTATTAGAAGGGCAAATGCACCTGAAATAGTGCATTTACTAAAATTCCACTCAGTAAATTATTGTGCTGGATCTAAGAACCATTCATATAATGAGTGAGAAAATTATTCACAAAATATTTTCTATCATGTCTTCAAGTAATTTATTAATACTAAAGTTAGAGCTCAACACATGTTTGGATAACACATTTGTTACACTAGTGTTCTAAGAAAACCCAACGGAAGCGGTGAAACATGGAATATTTAACAGTGACACGAGACATGGATGACTTAACCCAAATAGAAGTAGATTTCATACAACATTATCACCTACTATATTTTTTTGCGTTATAAGGCTTTGTGACCGGTTCGGACCCATCAAATACGTTTGACTTCATTCTATCCACAACTTTTCTGGGGGTGATGATATCCGTTAGATAAGTTCCAAACAGATTGCTCTGTGTATGCCAAGAGGATCTGCGTTGGATTGCGTTGTTGTTACTGGAATCATCTTCAGAGCCATAAAAGCTGGAATACATGTTGGGATTCTTCTTTTTCTGGGGCTTTTGTTCGTCTTGATCATTTATATTACCAAATATATCACTACTTGATCTCCCTGGAGAGTTAGTGATCCTTGGAAATAAATATCTAAGTATGAGTTATATTACATAATAATAAAACGATAGGGAAAGTGATTTATAAATATATCAGAAAAATATATGGAAGGATGTTTGGCTTTAAAGCATTTATATTCTTTAGATAGTAAAGATTTGTTTCTAAATCGGAGGGTTTACAGTTCAGTAATTAATCAGGTAAATCATAGCATATCAAGTGAGTCTTTTCTACAACTTTATTACTATGTTAATTCTAAACTTTTACTGTCGACAAATCGTTAAAGTTAAATGTAATAAAAATACACATCACATGTTAATGATTGTTTGTTTGTTTTGAATTTCGCATAAAGCTACAAAGGGCTATCTACGCTAGCCGTCCCTAATTTTGCAGTGTAAGACTAGAGGGAAGACAGCTAGTCATCACCACCCACCACCAATTCTTGGGCTATTCTTTTACCAAGGAATAGTGCGATTGACTGTCACATTATAACGACCCCACGACAGAAAGGACGAGCATATTTGATGTGACGTGGATTCGAACCCGCGACCCTCGGATTACGAGTAGAGTGCCTGGCCACCTGTTAATGAGTTACAGTATTGGTGAGTCAATCCTGAATACATTCTCCTATCGTTCAACATTTGTATGACGTTAATTTAGTCCTTATTTTAACAACTTGTTAGTAAAAACTCATATGATGAAAAGGAAAAATGCGCCTCATAACACCTAAATTTGTGAAAACTAAAGCAATTCTATAAACTTAGTATATCGCTTTTTGTTCAAAGTATGTTTTTGCTGCTTGAACAGAAGACATTTGACCAATCAAGTGCTAATATCAGTAACATAAAATTAAACAAAAAGGACGCACATTTCCCATTGTCATCAACTGAATTTTTATCAGCTCCGGAACGAGAAATTAAACGAACTTTATTGTAGCTCTCTTCAATGAACTAGCAAGGAAACAGAGCTAACAGGTGTGCTTTTAGTTGCGTGAAACTACACAATGGGCTATATTCGATATGTTCACCGGAAACTTATCATTGACTGACCAGAGGACCAAAGTTAAGACAAAAATAATATATGTAATAACATGAATAGGTCAATCGCTGTAAATATTAAATATAAATAGCTTGTAAAGAAAATCATACATTAAATAAACATGTACCAGAAACGTCATTTAAACTTCTTTTGTGTCAAAATTATCCATAATTGTTTCTGAAACATTTAAATATGCAAGGTTTTAGAAGATTGTCATCCTGTTAGATAGGTGTATTATTTCACTGTTTAGTATTTATTACCTGTTTCTTTATTTCTACTAACCCTAACCTACTATTTCTATTTCTATACTATAGTATACAGATTTTTATCGTAGAACTTTTTTCAAGTGCTTTAAAATTCTGTCTTAACTTCTGTTTCATGCAACAGATATTCTTAGCAATTCCTCTCTATTTTATGAAAGATGTATAACAATACTGTGCGTGTTTTTCTTATTGTAAAGCCACATCGGGCTACCTGTTGTGTCCATGAAGGAAAGTTTCAACATCGAATGTTATGCTTTTAGAATCATGGGAATTTAATGAAATCTTATATACAATTGGAAAATAAGTCGATTTATTTGCTTGCACATGTAATTATTTCCCTTAGCAAGGACTATAACGTGTCTGTTTAAGCTCGATAGTTTGTGATGCTAAAGTAATTAATCAACGGTGAAATAGTACGCGATTCAAAAAATAACAACGTTTCATGTTTCAATTCGTCAAAAATATTTTTAAAAAATACAATTCATATATCCCCTAAATTTAAAATATGTTGTGTTAATTCATAACATTTACGGAGAGTGTGAAAAACGTTTTAAATTGACCACAACTGTACGTTTCAGTTCTATAGGAGTTTTAACACTTTTGCTATCAAAGCAGAAAACGTTTCAACCTTCCTAGGTTATCTTCACATTAACAAAGAGAGTTGCAAACTGTTCTCTGCTTTAATAGTAAAATTGTTAATACCCATACCAGCTGTTCTGAGAGACATTTTTATTTCAAGTGGGTTTCTCGCCATCAAGAATATAGTAAATTAGTTCAATTAAAACTACAAAATATGTATTGATACAATCGATTATTTAACAGCAAATCTTCATTTCAGAATAGCATATCTGAAAAATTACTACAAGACAAACATAACGTTTTGGAGCAGAATTCATGTTTTTAAAGCGCACAGTGTGGGTGCATGTCCTACTCTTAGCATTTTCCAGTCTCCTAATTTTACGTTAAGGCTTTTCAGTTGTCTAGGATTCCAAGAAATGAGAAACAGGAGCTCTCAGGTTTCCTGGAAGAGAGGGGGAACTGGAGAATGTTTAATGATTTATTTTCTGTACTTTTTAGTTCAACATATTTTTAAAACGAGTTTTTAAGACTGAAATTTGATGGTTGAATAACATGTAACTTTGGCCAGTGTTCTGTTACTTACATTTTCATTACTAAGTAATTCTCTAAAAAAAAAAAACAACAAGAGATAACAAGATAAATTGAAGTAGTACAATCTTTGTAGCTCAATTAATAAATACAGATAAACCCAAGTTTACGTCTCTCCAAAACTTTCAGTCGTCTCGGAAGGATGTATGTGTATGTATTATCGGATTTTAAGCGATCCATTACGAATGTGTCAAAGCTACATAAGGGCTACCTACGCCAATTGTCCCTAATTTAGAAGTGACAGACTAGAGGGAAGATAGATAATCAACATCACCAACTGCCAGTTCTTGGGCAACCATTTTGCCAATGAATAGTGGGATTGACGGTCACATTATAATGCCTCCACAGCTAAGAGGGCGAGAATGTTTGGTGTGGTGGAGATTCGAACATGCGAATCGAGCGCTCTAACTAGTAGATCATGCCAGGCCACAAATTATAAGAAGAAACGTGCATAACGTGAGAAAGACGCCCATCTAGTTTTGGTAGCACATGTGAAAGCAGTACTAAAAAAAAACTCACTTTTTAAACAGGTGAAACAAACACAGCTCCCCTAAACATTTAACTTTGGAAAGAAGGCATATGGCAAGTTTGTACTATACAACAATTCAAAAATTCAGTTGCTTGTCCTAAATGTCCAAAAAGCATATAAACATGAATAGCACTGAACAAAATTTCCTACAAGCACGTGCATGACAATTAAACAAACTGATGTTGTACTATTTGTAGTTACTGGAATAATCACACATTTCTTGGAAATACATCTGACTACCTGATATTGAAATGCACGACTTCTGCTTATACGTATCTATAATTTTCCCATTTTTGTTTTTTAAACAATGCGATATTTAGGCAGTTCTAAGTATCTATAGTTTAACCTGTTTTATATTTTGTTTCTTTTTTATACAGTGTGATGTTCGTGCAATTGTAGATGGCGTCCGAGTGTTTCTTCTGCAATGAAAACTAAGCTCCATTGGATGATATTTTATGGAAAATTGTATGAAAATAAAAATAAAAATACTTGGAGTTTAATAAAAGAAAATCATTTTTAACTTGCCCCATATATTAAATACAAATACTGATCAATGTGGTAGACTAAAAATTAACTATTTCTATTTCTTCACCAATTATTGTTCTGTAAGTTTCAAACAAATATAAATGTCAAAGGCTTCCATCCGAAAGTAGTTTGTCCAGTTGAGAACTGATTAAAATAAATTCACCAGTGTTTAAATTACGACTCAATTACAATACTGACTTATTACGAAAATTAATAACATCAGCTGTTAAGAAGAAACAGTGGCTCTTAGATTCATCTACTACATATTGTCTTTCAATATAATAAAAATACATCAGTAAGGAAAGTTGCATTCCTAGAATATCACAGAAGCAGCTAAAACTTAATGACTTGTACTACCAGACACCTGATCCTTATGTAGGTATATTACTGGAAATAATTATAGAAACGCAAAGATATGCAAGAATCACAAACAATACGTAATTAGAACTATATGACCAACCTATTATTATTGATACATTATTAAAAAAGCGCACAATAGAAAAGTAAATAAGGTGTACAATGCACTGGTATTTTTTTTATTTGTTTTAAACGTAGCACTGCACCTTGCGTTGGTGCTTCCATAATTATATCGGATATATTACCATAAAATATTTCTCTCAATACCTGATGGCCCGGCATGGCCAGGTGGTTCAGGCACTCGGCTCGTAATTCGAGAGTCGCGGGCTCGAATCCCCGTCACAGCAAACATGCTCGCCCTTTCAGCCGTGGGGGCGTTATAATGTGGCGGTCAATCCCACTATTCGTTGGTAAAAATGTAGTCTAAGAGTTGGCGGTGGGTGGTGATGACAGCTAAATTAGGGACGGCTAGTGCAGATAGCCCTCGTGTAGTTTTGCATGAAATTCAAAAACAAACAATATCTGATATTACTCTCCCAATTCAGGCAAGGTGTAGTTTCCGTGAGGAAACGTACTGCTCTCGTTCATTTGCCAGTGTATGTACAAACGTCTCTATAATTAGTCCCGTGTTATAAATCACAATTAACACCTGTAACATTCAAAGAGTCAAAAATAGCCACAAATTCTGAGTAAACTGTATAGTAAAGTTAATGTAATTAAACATCAAATGAATTTCACACATTAGAAAAATAAAATCTGTGACTTAAGACTGCCTTAATGAAAGTGAGTTTGAAATTGTATTCAAGACCCTTTGAATCTTACATAACGGGAAATCAGTGTCTTTGCACTCATAATGCTTTTGTTCCGTAGGTGAGACTAGAGACCCACACGTTTCTTACACCAGTATCACTTTCAATTTATGACGAATTAGCATAATATTAGAATGTTGATACATTCAACAAATATTTTTAATAATTTCATAATAATTATAAAATTTATTCTTGATTGAATTTCTCAGTTTCATGATGTGGATTTATATAAACAAAATGGTAAAAAGTCGAGGGCAGGCTGCAAGATAACTATAAAACATGAATTTTCAAATTCTTGAAAGTTGCGATAGCTCATGCGCTGTCCGCGTTTTTCAAAAGTATAGGATCCTACAGAGTAGTTAGCGCATGCGTGTTGAAGACAATTATGAAAAACAGGAGTATTACAAAGACTAGAATATCGACACGGGCGTCACGTGAACAGAATATACAAACTATAAAAAAAAAACAATTAATGAGCGTTTGTTTCTCTTCGAAGTTGGGTGTTGGAATAAGAAAGAAGACATTTTAGAAATAGTTTAATTTTGAACGAGGTTTTCAACGATAAGCAAGGGTTGTAATAAAACTGGAAAGTGAAAATCCATATATTAGAATAATGAATTGTACTTGATTAATAACACGAAACAAACACTTCTTGAATGTTAACATATACATCAGAATCACAACTATTTCGTTTTAGGAAATTTACTAAGTATGAATAAAAAGATTGAAGAAAATTACAAAAGGTTATTTTTAATTTTCCAATCTCATGTTGATGTAAGGATAATACAACGGATAATTTATTTAACCCGTTAAAAACGTTTCATAAAATGATAAAAAATTAAGAGTTCCCAGGTTTTTATTTGCTTTGCAAAAAAATCTGCTTTTCATCTACATATAGGCCTGGCATGGCCAGGTGGTTAAGGCACTCGACTCATAATCCAGGGAACGTGGGTTCAAATCTCCGTCACACCAAACATACCTGCCCTTTCAGCAGTGGGAGCGTTATAATTTGACTGTGAATCCCACTACTCGTTGGTGAAAGAGTAACCCAAGAGTTGGCGGTGGGTTGTGATGAATAGCTGCCATCCCTCTAGTCTTACACTGCTAAATTAGGGACGTATAGTGCAGATAGCTCTCGTATAGCTTTGCGCGAAATTCAAAAACAAACAAACAAACTAAATATAATTTGATATAAAAATAGCTTATCAACACCTTTAGTAACGTGTCTAATATGTAAGTTATAGCTCACTATTTTATACTACTAATATTATGAAGAGAGATATTCATCATTGACGCATCGTTAAACCTGTTTTAAGGTGCTCACAAAATTTGTTCTTTATCCCCTCATTCTGCGGATTCATGTTGCTAGAAACCGGGTTTCGATACCCATGGTGGCAGAGCACATATATCTCATTGTGTAGCTTTGTGCTTAATTCCAAACAAAACTTCATTCTGCGTTATTTCCTTATCGCCTAAAATCCTATAAAGTACATTTGAAAGATAGGTGTGTATGTGTTTTTTCTTACAACAAAGCCGCATTACGCTATCTGCTAAGTCCACCGAGGAGAACCGAACCGCTGATTTTAGCATTATAAATCCGTAGACTTACCACTGTACCAGCGGGGAACAAAAGATAAGTTACTAATATGAAAAGAACTGTTCAATCTAGCATTAAAAATGTAAAGAAATTTGGGTTATTACGTTTGAATAACATTTATGATCATGCAAATCTTAGACTGATTTTCTCCTATCTATTATAAATCTTCATCAAAGCCCAACTACAAAAGCTTCAGGTTCTGATAATTCCTTCCAGGCTCCAAACAGACTCTCATCAACAACACTATTCAAATACTAATATTTGAGCATATTGATCAAACATCAAATGTATGCACTATCTGTGAGGACATTAACCTTTAAACACAAACAAATACCATCTGAAAAGCTATAACAGAATAGAATCCTTCAATACGCTCAATACCACTAACGACACACGTATTTACTTACTGGTTCATTTAAAAGCTGAATATGCGTGTTGTTGTTATTAGCCGTTCTCAAATCGAGTATAAAACATTCTATCTCGTTACGGGTCTTTAGAAAGTTCAGTTCCAAAGTTGTTATTTATTCCATGCTTACAAGCGTTGGATAATGAAAAAAAAACATTTGAGAATAAAACAAGAAAGACAGAAATCCAAAAGAAATGATCCAAATAGGCTTACCTTTTCTTCCCGTTTCCAACTTTGTCAATTTCCACGTGGTAAAACTTCTGGATGGAAGACATAGTTGGATTTGGTGGAAATCTAACTACATTAGAAAGGAAATTACACTTTATATTTTTTTATGATGCAGTTATGTGGGTTTCTAAAAGTTTAATAGTTCTATTGTATTCATATGGATATAAATGAATAATTTTATTTTTACATCTTCGATACTTGTTTCACACCAACACAGACAGAGAAAAGTAAAAACAGTCATTGCCATAAGGCATATAAAGATAGTTTATATGAAGAAAACTAATTCCGACATTTACAGTCAAACGCAGGCACATTTCCCTAAACGAATATATAATTCGACAGTAATGTGTCAAAAATAGAAGTGTGTATTCTGTAAGATCACGTTAAAACTGTTACAGTCCTGAAACAATTAAGGAAAAATATAATTACTTACACTAATTAACAACGCAGTATAAATCAGTACTTCATTAATTAGTTCACGAATACTTCTATTAAAATCTTCAGATAATTAAAACAAACATTTTATTGCTTCAACAGTTATAGCTGTAAGGTTTTTAAACATCTAAACATCAGTCGGCGTAATGAAAGTATACATACCTTGTATTATTGTTACTGTCAACAGAAACAAAACTTCACGTGTTGCAATTGCTTTTGTGAAGTATACGCTGCAACGTGTACTACTTCAGACGATGATCAGACACTTTGTTATATTAACTCTGAGTGTATATCTGAGTGCTCTTTTGATGACTTGCTTTCATGCCAAGACCTGGACTTTCCGTAAAAGAAGCTAGATTACAAACTATATAGACGCACGCACACACATTTGTGTGTGTGTTCTAATGGCTTTAGCTTTCATACTATAAGGACAGCCGCTTTCCTTCCCAGCAAACAAGTCAGCTGAGCTCATACCTGCTTCATTCCTATTGGTTCGTGATAAGTACTACAGTCTAAAATCATTTTGTTTTGTTTTTTTACGTTCTTATAAAAAATTCGCATGCTGAAAATAGAAGCTGGACAAAGAAAAAGGTAAAACAAAAAAGTTACACTTGCATGAATTATTTTCAACATTTCAAAGCACCTATTACAGCGAGAGAATCAAGGAAAGAAAACGTAAATAATTCTAATATCATCAACTAAATATAAACTTATGGTTTCAATGTCTTTTTTTACTATTCAGATACGAACACTTACGCAATAATATGTATAGAATACTTATAAATCTAATGAATGTTACTGTCCCTTTTTTTGGGAGTTAGCAATTACAGTAATTCTGCAAAAATTTTAAAGTAAAATGAGATGCCATAACACACACTATATAGAAAGTCACCAAAAGGTAATTAGCAAACCACATACGATCGATTGATATGTCATACTGTGGCAGGTCCAAGGTTCGAGATCTTGTTATGCTATAGAACACACTCCTTACTTTCAGGAATGCGCGCTTTATAAAAGTGAAAGTCAATGTTGTCATTTGCTTAAGAGGAGTCTTGTAAGCTGGCCAATAATTCTAAATTAAAACTGATATGTCTGAACTTTGGAGACTCTGAACTGACCGAACAGATCATGTATTGCATAAGAAACAGCTACAGTTGAAAATATCATATGTTGATCAACTAATACGCTTATTTTCATGTGCGTAGTAAAAAGCGATGAGCATTACACAATTTGTCACACGTGGTCGTTTAAACACACTTGCATTCATGTAGGTAGTAATGGCCACTTCCGAAAAACACAAACTTTCATACGTAGTTCGTTAAAACACACTTGCATTCATGTAATGAGGAGAGCCAAATCCACAAAATACAAATGTTACGTGTAGTAATTAAAACACAATCAGCAAAAACTCTTGCTCTCGTACAATCAGTAAAACCCGATCCACAAAATACAAATTTCACATGTAGTAATCAAAACCCGGTCAGCAAAACACAAAACTTCACACGTAGTCATCAAAGCACGATCAGCAAAACACGTACACATTTCATGTTGCCAGCAAAACACAATTATCCATATGTGGCTATTTAAATATCATATCTTATTGAGGATATTTATGTGTGTTTTTTGCCTGATCAGTGTAAAAAACTGATTAAAAACATTATGTAATTTCATTATGTAAATTCTAAGTAATTTCAGAGTGGAACTCTACTTGTAATATTGGTAATAATTTTATTTACATTTGATACGTTATTCATATGTTATCACAAACTTTGTAACAAAAGTCATACACCCACAAGTAATGAAGGGAACAAATGCTTCAGATACATTGGTTAAAAAGGAGTGAGAGATGGACTTCATCAGTAATTCTAGGTTGGTTAGTTTGTATATATTGATGTTAAAGTGCTAGCAGTCGAAGAATAAACCATATTCGAAAAAAAAAGTGTTTTCCTTCTGATTGTCGACCAAAAAATGCATTTCAACGGTCTTATTAAAAAGTATTTTAAATCACAATGTTAATATGAATTACTTGAGTAACGAAGCAATTTATGCTAATACAATAATAGGTAGACAAAAAACGATATATCAGCACAAGGAATAGTTTTATTGATGGCAGAACATATAAGAATCGCTTAATACGATCATACTTCAAGAAGACAGACCAATTTTTTGAAGGAACATACACCATGTTCCACCATCAATAACATTCTTCCTTACACTTATAAATCGTTGATTGCTCACATAATGTTAATGTGCATTGTTTTAAAAGCAAATATGTATGTTTCTAGTTTGTTTTTTAATTAAATCCTGCCATCAAACATGCTCGCCCTTTCAGCTGTGAGGGCGTTATTATGAGTTGTTCAATCCCATTATTCACTGGTAAAAGAGTAGCTCAAGAGTTGGCAGTGGATGATGATGACTAGATACCTTTCCTCTGGTCTTGCACTGTTAAATTAGGGAGGGCTAGCACAGATAGTCCTCGTGTAGCTTTGCGGGAAATCAAATACAAACAAACCAATGCTCTATTCATAAAACTAAATCATAGTATGTTTTAATCAACACAATTCCAAGTAGCCAAAGAATAATTCTCATGGCTGTGTTAATATTGAGCTAAATACATTTAAAAGGTTTAATTCTTAAGCTAGGATCCTTCGCTAAACTAATTTAGTCTATTAAATAGAAAAATACTTGATGTTTTATCCACATTAACAGAGCAAACATAAACAGGTGTGAGACTTATGTTGTCTCACGAACTACGAACTATTATGTGTTCAGAATGAACAGTTTTAGATCAGCTGAGAGCTATAGTTTCGAGCTACTTTAACCTTCCTTTGTTGATGAAAATCACAAATTTTATACACCAAGTGCTAAGCTATCATGTTCAAAGATGAGCTTATGAGAGCTAAAATAGCTCGAAACTACTGTACTCGGCTAATCGAAAAATGATGCAACATGAACAGATATAATTCGAATTTGTGAGACAAAAATGTACAAGTTACATTGTTGTAAATCCAACTACTCATTGTACCAATGTTGTAGTTGGGCCAAAAAACTATTCGGAAGGGGAAAATGTACTTGACTGAGTTCCATTACTATCTGGTATCTTTACAATGTTTCGATCAATCCCACTATTCGTTGGTTACATTAGTTACAATCACTTCTATAAATACACCCTGTTACGTATTATAATTTATCTCGGACGAGTCTACAGTTTATTATGTCACGATTGTTAACATATTACGAATTCAAATGGACAGAAATTTAATTTGAATCTAGAAGTCAATTAAAATGTCAATATGTATTAAATTTATGATATTTGCCAACAAAGTTGATACACACAATTTTGTTTCTTAACTTTTTGTTTCTGGCCTAGATTAAGGACTGCTATGCCTGAACGTAGAAGTTTCTCATCTGACGACTTAGTTCATGCGTTACATAAGTTGAAAATATCAAATGCAAAATATTAGAGGGCTCTTTTCTCTCATGTATAGGTTGATGACACAACAGTATTTTGTCTATTTTCATATATATATACACACATATATATATATACACTTATTTAGCTTAGTAAGATGTATTTAAATATACTTTAACCTTTTCCAGTTATCGTGAAACGAACGTCTACCTCAACTTTTGACTTCTTGATGACGAGAAACCCCTTGAAATAAAAATTTATCTCAGATCGGTTTGTATGGGTACTAAAACTTTTATTAATAAAACACAGAACAACGTTTCGACCTTCCTGAAGATGACCTAGACACCGCTCTATCCATCGTGGCGAAACGAAACTCGTATCTTAATATTGTCAGTCCGTAAAGTTACCACTAATCCGTAGGGAACCTTTTGAAATGTTGGGTTAGAACTGAATTTGAGTTTTGTACTGATTTAACTTACATGGTTATGTACAGTATATGATTTATGTACAAAAGAAACACAGTTCTCAGAGATCTTACATAGAATATAAAATATCAAAAGTTTGTGGCATACGTGACGTTTTTAAATACCGTTTCTAACTTGTGATTTTAATCACTGATATTTTTTGAAATTACTTTGCGTCGAAACATCCCAGTTGTCTAAGTCCAATGCATGGGGTTTTATTTAAAGTTAAGTATAAAGCTCTACAGTGGGCTATCTGTGCTCTGCCCATCACGGTTATTGAAACCCGATTTCTAGTGTTGTAAGTCCTCAGACATTCTGCTGTGCCACTAGGAGGAACAGGTTGGTTTTTTTTATATATAGTAACTTATTTTATGAATATGGACGTTATAAATTTTTAGGATATTTTTGGACAAACAATATAGAACATGAAACCATTATTTGTTTCCACAGGTTTTCTAAAATTAATAACAAAACGTTTACCTAAAACATGAGAAATGAAAGTGATTTAAGTCTCAGTTTACCACTTTTAACAAGGTAATTGGCTAAAATGTTCGGAATGACATCGTTGTGACATTTCACTAGCTTATTCAAAGTAAAAATAATTAACCTTCTTGGCACAATATAATGTTAAAAGTAACTGATTGTTCGCAATAAATTAATGGAATAGTAAATTACGACAATACAAATTTTGCTTTCCACAATAAACTACATAAATATAATTCGTCAATGTTCCTCTCACGAATGGTTATTCCAAATTCACAGGTTCAGGAAGACCAGTACTGGTTCTGAAGTTAAAATAAAGAAAAACAGCATGTTTAATTCTTATGTGTGTGCATGAATCACTTCAGGAAAAGGTCTCGAATGGTTTAACGACATCTATCGTTGATAACACACTATAAACTTACTATTCTTTCTGGAAGGACACAAAACAGAACATTTTAAAGGCATTATGAGTTAGTTGACCTTATATCTAGCAATTCACGAGCAAACCGAGCTAACACGTAAATCGAATTCTACGTCGCGGCTGGCATCAGTAACGATGGTTACATAGTAAACTGTATACACGTTAACACGAACATAACAAAATGCTCGATCGATATTAGTATCAATAACCGCTAAAGACAGGCCCGGTCTTAAAAATGGCAACTTTTCCTATCTGTTCTTCCACTTTTACTAATGAATGGAACACATGATTGACGTATTAATGTGCGGTATTTATGCATTTATTAGAAATAATCTGTGTATATGAATTATAAATAAACATCTATCTAGTTAATAACACCAATAGCTCTCTTCATTTAAAACGTTTTAATTTCGATTACTTGCGCCACTCCCACTAACACGTACACGAGTCCATGGTACAGCTTCCAAATTATTCTGTATGAATTATAAGATATTTATTTACGTATTAAACTAAGTTCAGTTTAACATACGAAGACAATGAAAACTGCCATACGCAAAGACGTGACAAAAGTGACCAAATAGTTGTTTCATTTAGAACATAATTTAATGTCTAACGCCTTACTTTGAAACAAACAATAATTATCTCGTGTGTGGCCTAAAAGTAGGCATACAGTTGATAATGGACAATGTACTTAAAGTATTTAACTTAAAATCAAAGTGTACTGGTGATTATTTTTAACGTTACTGTAAACTTGACATGGAATTATGGGAATGTCCCCGCAGGTGTTCAAACTGAAACCCGTCGCTGCTCACACATCCTGCCACACTTCTACAAACTTTCTGGCACAAATTTATCTGTCCATCGAGTTTTGTAAGTGAGTCTGTTAGGTACCCTTTCATTTCGTCAACATTTCGCGATTTATTATTCTACATTTTGTACTTGAGTTCTCCACAGAGGAAAAACTCCATAGAGGAACATTCCATTATCATCTTATCACCTAAGAACAATTCAGCAAAGTCACAATATGAAATTGTATACCTAATTTTAAACCACTCTGTATATGGTAAAAATTTCTTTGTTGAACCAAGTTACGCTAATGATCCTTGAATAGGCGAAACTGCACTTCACGTCAAAAGTTACAGCCTCTCAAAGAATGGAATAAGCCTGTGCATCACAGATTCTCACTTCAATTTCACTTCTATTGAATAGAAAAAGAAAACTTTATACATGCATATAGATACAATCATAAATCAGATTTTCCACTTTGTAATATCGAACAACGAACTCAACGAAATTTATTTCATAAGATTATTCACATTTCTAAATTAAATCACGTTACTATATGTTGAAACAAAGCTAACTCAAAATTCTAAAGATAATAATTAGATAATTTTTAACTATCTTCATAATATTTTCTTTCACACCAACCGCATAAAACCAATTGTCCCAAGTATGAAGTAACTTTTGTCCCACTACATACCAAATATAAAACACTGATGGCTTCAAAGAACTTAGTGTATATATGCATACGTTTATATACTTTTTTTTTTTTCTTTTTCAGCTCTGGGCATAGGAGGTAGAACATTCAGCGCCTGTACTGTGAAAGTGAGTTTTCTCAGAACACTCCTTTTTCCCCCCTCCCCAACAAATTCTGAGGCACTTGGATTTATGTATCTCAGCCACGGGCTCCGACCTTGTCTACTTCCTTTTTGCCGCCTTTGTTTCACTCGATATTTTCATACTGCTCCACTTCACTTCATTGTGTCAAACAAACCAAATTAAAAAAATAGGAAAGCCCCACGAACAGATAATAAATCTTCCACGAGCGGGGACGAAGAACTCAGTGTACTGATACAGTCGTGTAATAAAACTGATATCGTTTAAATAATCATGAATCACATGATTTATAATATTTAATGGAAATGCATTTAAAAATTGGGGTTATTTATATATTTATATTTATATATTTACTTATTCTTTATAAAAAGCATCCCAATTGCACAGCAGTATGTCTGTGAACTTACAACTCTAGAAACAGATTTTTCATACCCGTGGTAGGCAAAGCACAGACAACTCATTGTGTACTTAACTACAAACTTTAAGAGAAAAAGCATATTTGCTGGTCAATATATATGCCAGATGAATCAATATTTGGACCAAAAATTTTTTTTTTAAAAGAGGCCCAAAATGGCCAGGTGGCTAGAGCGTTCGGCTCGCAATCTGAGAGTCATTGGTTCGAGTTCCCGTTCCACCAAACAAGCTCACTCTTTCAGCTGTAGGGGCATTATAAAATAATGGTCAATCCAATTCTTCTTTCGTAAGAGAGTAGTCCAAGAGCTAGCGATGGGTGGTGATGACTAACTGCCTTCCCTCTAGCTTTTCACTGCCAAATTGGAGATGGTTAGCGCATATAGCCCTCGTGTAGCTTTGCGCGAAATTCAAACAAAACCAAACAAATTCTTAAAAGAAACTACATTAGAGTTAAAATACTAACTAGTAAACCTTTTTTTTAATGGTTGAATGCGCAAGATAGTGCACTTCGTTTGTTACTAACCCTATGATGTTCTTTAGAACTGTGTTAAAAATAAAAGTGGATTAACACCCTTAACGTTATATATTCATATTTTTGTGTTCTTTTCTGAAAAAAAAAAAAACTGATAAAACTTGAACTTCGTGCTTGTTTAAAATAAAACTAATAGCCACCACACTACCCATACATTATTCTTAGTATAATAATCTAGTGATGGAACATAGGTATGTACTTTAGTTCGTGATCTCTTTTTGTTCTGTACTTATATCAAAATTATCACAAAAATTGGTATAACAGTAAAATGGTACATCAAATTGCTAACGGACTTGATCCCTAGTAGCACAGTTGGATGTCTGTGGAATTATGCTGCAAGAAATCGGGTTTCAATATCCATGGCAGGCAGAAATCAGATAACCCTTTTTGTAGCTTTGTGCTTAACAACAAACAATAACTGCTGCCAGACTTAATTAATGCCTGTGTGTCAACACTGAAGAAATAAAATGTGGGTTATATGATAGTTCAAAAGTCACAACCATAATAAAAATTCCAAATATCTATTGTGAACTATTTCAAGACATATAGAATTACAACATATTTAATAAATACCATTATTCTATAATCGCAATAAAATGTCAACCGCAGTCGTCAACCAAACTTCTAACTTTATGATCACCGAAGTCTACTTAGTAACACAAGTTACTCTTTCATTTCTATTACTAGATACCAATTACAAACTAGTTTATATCCTACGTTTTGGTTGCTCAGCTGCTAAAGAGAAGATCACGTCATATTTTTACCCTAGCTTTTCTCTCATCCTGCTATTTAAAACAATGTATATTTTCCAAGTTGGCGCTGTGTTCAGGGCCCGGCATGGCCAGGCGGTTAAGGCACTCGACTCGAATCCCCGTCACACCAAACATGCCCGCTCTGTCAGCCATGGGAGTATTTGAATGTTACGGTCAATCTCATTATGCGTTGGTAAAAGAGTAGCCCAAGAGTTGGCGGTGGGTGGTGATGAATAGCTGCATTCTCTCTAGTCTTACACTACTGAATTAGGGACGGCCTAGCGCAGATAGCCCTCGTGTAGGTTTGCACGAAATTCAAAACAAACCAAATCAAACTAAACCCTGTGTTCGGAACTGGCAAATCGGGTTTGTTCTTGTTCAAGTATGTGGAACATCACAAAATAGACCCCGCGCTTTTAACCATGAATGCATTACAAAAGTGACAGTCAATCCCTAGCTATTAATTCAAAATTAAGATCAGTGGCAGGTAACCTCAGTAGCGTTGCCATTAGTTCTAATTATTCCTCATCCACTCCTCGTTTGGGGCACAGGAGTTCTTCACGAATGCACAATACATATTAAGTTGCACCAGTAAACTACCTAATATCATGGAAAAGTTTCTGTCTGTCTGTGCACACATCTTCTCCTAAGCTAGTTGATCAAGCCATAACAAACTTGGTATGCTAACTTATGTGTCCAAAAGCAAACTGCATTCGTGTGAACTTTCCCATGTAATGAATAAAACTTATAACGCAATAAAATCCTGCACGTTGAAGACTATAAATAAAATTGTGGTGTCTTATTTCGCATAATATCTAAAATAAACAGTAATAAAATATCCATCTACAATACAAAGCCATTCGTCGACACCAGGATTTAGATCTTTGAAGACCTGGGATGATTAGGTTCGCCTGAACCTCTTCCTGTCTCCTACGTCTGTTAGTTTTCAGCTGAATATTCTTTCAATTATAACATGTGGGTCAGAAGTTCTCTTATTGGATTTACTTTGCCCCCTTTCAAGATCGTGTCCATGTATGGTACTCAAGGAAACATTTAATACGAGGAACACACTTTCACTTTGTTTTCGTTATTACTTAAGAGTCACGCACTTCACGAACAGTTCCAGTTGTGTTTCACATATATTTTCTGTTAGTTTGGTCACCCTACGAGTGTTCTAGGTAAAAACCATTTTCAATACTCTCTGAGTTACCTTAACTGAGAATGTTATTGTCGTAGCTTACGAGCTTTTGTTTGTTTGAAGTTAAGCACAAAGCTACACAATGGGCTATCTGTGTTCTGCCCACCACGAGTATCGAAACTCGGTTTCTAGCGCTGTTAGTCCGTAAATATACCGCCTGTGCCACTGGGAGGGGTCGTAGAATTATGTGAAAGTCTATCAGACAAGATTTACATTTTTTGCATATATATGTAGAAAGGCTGACGACGTGAATCTTGGTAGTCGATAGGCTACTGAAAGTATTATTTGTAGCTTATTTACGTGTGTGTGGCCCTTTTAATTCAAGCTGGACATGTGTATTCTGTTACTTGGTGGATGCATGTTTTGTATATTTTGATCATATTGTTCGCTGATGTACTCTGTGTTTAGCCTGTTACACACACCACGTAGTTCGCATTTGCCAGATTTTGCTTTCTTGTTACAATGCGGATAACGAAGATATTGCTGCTGTTTAAGTTTCCTGTTTTTTCCTGATTTACACCATTTAACTTCCAGTTTACACTGATTTAGAGAAGTATTTTATAATATATTTTTAGGATATTTCTTACTTCTTGATGTAGACTACAGTTTTCCTGGAAGCAAAATTAAAGATAATTATTGAATTCCATGCATTCAATGTACCAAATTCAAACAGTAGAAATCTTCACCACATCTAGTCTGTGAAATGGACTACTACAAACAAGAAGTGATGCAAATTCTTTAGCATTTCTGCAAAGTTTCTCCACTGTTACACCTTCTCACTTCAGATTCACTTCCCTTGTCTTACAACTATTCTAAATTCTTTCACAGATTTTGTTCATTTTTAGCAAATTTGTTCGTGTTTTCAAGAGGAAAATGATGGAGGAATGCAGTCTTTTTAAAATAACTTGCAAAACTTTTAAGGCAGACATTTAAAGTGCATTACAGAAACTACAGGAGCTTCAAGAATAACTTATTACGGGATTTAACTTATAGACTTTAATTGGATCACCAAAGATCCGAGCTGGTTATACAATTTGCAGATAAACAAAATTAGTTAAATTAAACATCCATTTAATTTATCTCTCTTGGTAACGTGTAGAGTTTACAAGAAATATAGAAGGATTCAAGTGATGTAATGTCCAAATGAGATGCTACTAGAACATCGCGCAAGAATAATAATAATTCAGTTCCAATGTATCATGTGTGAAGCTAAAGTTTCCAAATTTGAAAAGTTCAGGAAGCGTGACGTATTTTAACGAAGTGCGACCTCTAGTAAAAGCATAACGAACTGCTTTCAAATACTTCTGTTATTCTACTTCTTTTATGTAAGAAATATTCACCGAACTGTTCATGAATTTCCAGTTTTACTACATTTTTCTACATTAGCAACGACATCGAAAGATGCTTCCTCAACCGGAAAGACACCACAAACAGAAACTGCACAATGACATGGTGAAACTATGACGTGGCGATCCATAATAGTTTAGTGAGTCAGAGAAATAATAAAACTGAAACACAGATAATATATTCCCATTCCTAATTTATATTCGAAACAGTCAATAATCGTGATCAGATGAATGAAAGTTTGTTTGATGCTTTTTGCTCAAAGTATTCAATGGGTTTATCTGCGCTGTGCCTACTTCGAAGATGGAAGCTTACATTTTAGTATTATGAGCCCTCAAATCGTGATGACGAAAAACCCACTTGAAGTAAACTTGTATTCTCAAGATGGCTGGTATGGGTATTAGCGCTTCAGTTAAAATAAAGTACAGAACAACGTTTCGACCTTTCTAGATCATATTTAGGTTAACAAAAACAGAGTTTGCAATTGACCGGCCCTGCATGGCTAGGTGGGTTAAGGCCTTCGACTCGTAATCCGAGGGTCTTGGGTTCGAATCCCCGTCGCACCAAACATGCTTGCCATTTCAGCCGTGAGGGCATTATAATGTGACGGTCAATCCCACTATTCGTTTGTAAAAGAGTAGCCCAAGAGTTGGCGGTGGGTGGTGATGACTTAGCTGCCTTTCCTCTAGTATTTCACTGCTAAGTTAGGAATGGTTAGCGCAGATAGCCTTCGTGTATTCTTGCGCGAAATTCGGAAAACAAAGAAACAAACAAGCAACTGACCGTTGCCGGGCACATGTTTTAGGGACGAGAGTATAACGGATACGAAATTGTAGGTGGTGTTGCAATTAGATGTTAGGTTATTAATTAGTATAAATATAAAAGTGTTCCTTTATATTAGTTAAATTTTTGTCTCAGTTGTCGTACAAGTAGGGCTTCTTTGATTTTACGTTTGTTTATATTTGTTTTCCTGCTTAGTATCCGTGTGTTTTCTTGGTTATATTATGTTTATTTGATTTGCGGTGTTTACAAATGTGTGAATGTGTTTTTATTGTGTGTTCTTGAAATCTGGTTTCCATTTTGCTGCTTGTTTCTCCAACATAGATTGTTTGTTTTTTTGAATTTCGCGCAAAGATACAGGAGAGCTATCTACACTACAGCTATCTGTACTTAATTTAGCAATGTAAGACTAGAGGAAGGCAGCTAGTCATCATCACCCACCGCCAACTCTAGGGCTACTCTTTTACCAACGAATAGTAGAATTGACCGTAACATTATAACGCCCCTACAGCTGAAATGGCGAGCATGTTTGGTGCAAAGGAGATTCAAACCCGCGACCCTCAAATTTCGAGTCGAACGCCTTAACACACCTGGCCATGTCGAGCCCCCCAACATAGAAGTCGTGGTAGTTGTTGCATTGTATTTTAAAATAATATTGGTGTTGTGTTTGTCAGTGTAGTTTTTACATTGTATGGACTTCAGTTTTGTACCTGGGTTTTGAATATATTTGGTGTTTACTGGAATGTTCTGTTTCGTTATGTTGTTTTTTTTCCAAATGTTGGTAGTGCAATAGTGTTAAGTTTCGTAGTTTGTTGTTTCTTGGGATTTATTATTTTTGTTTGTTGTTGATCTAGGTGTGTGTGTATATACTTTTTTTATTTGTTGATGTTGATGAAGTGTTGTTTTTTTTCATCGTTAATTTTATCAGGTGAGCATAGTTTTGTAGCTGTGTTTATTTGGTTTCTTAAGAGGTTGAGCTTTTGTTTTCTTTCATGTGCTGAGTCCAATGGAATGTATAGTCCAGTATGGGTGAATTTTATCGGTTTTTTTGCTCTTGAGGTTAATAAATGCCATTTAGATAGTCGTTTTTTTCTGATCACAAGTGAACTTAATTTTGGGATGTATATAGTTAACGTGGTTGGAAAAACTAAATGTGTGTTCTGTAGATGTGGATCCAGCAATTGTATCATCAACATATCTGTACCTGTATAGCGATGGGTGTAAGGCTGAACTGATTGCTTGAGATTCAATCTGTGTCATGAAATGTTAGCTAGAACTGGCAGTACAGGAGTTCCCATACTTAGGCCATTTATTTGTAAGTAGTTTTAGTCATTGAGCATAAAGTTAGTTTTGATGTTAGTGAATTCTATAAGTGTTGCTAATTGGATGCTGGGGATGTGTGTCAACGGGTTGGAGTCTTGGATATAAAGTTCTAAAGCTATCTTGCAGGCTACGGTAGTTGGGACTTCTGTGAAGAGGGAGATTACATCAAAACTGGCCATTTAGACTTTATGATTTAGTTGATTAAGAATATACTTAAAGTTAAAAGAGTCTTTGGTAAAGGAGCCGGCTGATGTTACATATTTAGAAAATGCCCATGCTATATATTTACCAAGGTTGTAGTTAAATGATTCATGGGTCAATATCATGGGTCATAGTGGACAATTGGGTTTGTAAGGTTTGGGGGTGCCGTATAATTGTGGTGTGCGTAGGTAAGAATAAAGGTTTTCTGAAATTTGTTTAGTTGGTTTTCATATGCTTTTGTTAGATTTATGTGCATTGGTTTAAATTTGTTTATATCTGAGAAGATGTTATTCATTTTTCTTAATGTACTCATTTGTATTTATTATAACTATAGCATTGCCTTTATCTACTTTTAGAATGTTGATGTTGTTGTCTTGTTTTAGATTGTTTATAAAATTAATATCTTCTACGTGTGAGGTTGTTTTTTTAATTTTCTTTTCACTGAAATTATTTAATGGTTTTGCGTGGAAATTCTTTGAAAAAGTTAAAATACTGTTTTGAGGTGTTTCGGGGAAATAAAAGTTTTCAGTTTAACCTGGAAAATTAAATTGTCGATAGAATTGTTGTTGTTGTCTTCTTTCTGGTGGTTGTTTTCACTTGTCTTGTTGGTGTTTTCGGTTTGTGTAGAATGGATCACTAATCTTCAAGCTAGGTTTTTCCAGGCAGGCATTCATTTCGATGGATGGAATATATTTGGGTGTAACTGACAAGTTGAGTCCTTTGTTTAGCAGATGTATTTCTTCATTGCTTAATTGTCGATCAGATCTGTTAATTACGAGGTTGGTTGATGGTTTATCGTGATGATGTCCTTTTGTTGATGGCACCTTAGTTTATCTAGTTTCTTGTTGTGTCGGACCTTCTTTTCCTTGTCGTTCTTACTATTACTTTGATTGATGTTACGTTGTATGAGTCCATGAATGTCTGGTTGAATGCAGCAGGCCAGTTGTTCGTCTAGATTCTTTTTTTTTGTTGTTGTTTCTGCAAGTACTTTAGTTCTATATATTTCGAGTTTAAAATGGCTTTTAGTAGTTTTTCTGTAAATTATGGATAATATTTGTACACTCATTAAAATTCTTGGATAGTTTTATCCTCACAAAGCTATGGATTAGTTTTTTCCTTTTTGCACTGTTGGATGAAATAAATATCATTGATAATTTTTTATTGATGTTTCTTAGTTTCGTTGGGATAGCACGAGCGTCTACGGTGAATAATAGTGTAATGTAGGTAAGTTCAGGCATAATGGAGTTTAAACAGATAACACAGTACACAAAGAAATACCATAGAATTGTACTTCTCGTTTACTTCAAGGGGGTTTCTCATCATCACGAAATACTGAGAAATACCAAATAGAAATTCAAATCTGAGTAAGCATATATATGTCAACCTTTGATACAAACGTTAAAATAAAAATATTCGGAGATTAAATCAAATAAAAACGTTCCTCTGACAAAAAGACGAATGTAAAAATTAACTTTTTTCAAAGATACTTTCTGTTATAAAAGTCAATTGAATCCGAGAAACAAATCAAGTTAAAATGAATATCTGAATGTGGGTTATTCTCTACTTTAATGTTTAGGTGTATGTTGTCATGCTTTGAGCTGGTGACCCGTCTTTTAGATGGGCAAAATATAGAACATACGACGACACATCAAGTAAAACATGAAATTAATTTCAGTATTATAAAAAGACATTTGTTTAAAACAAAGAAATCGGGAAATATCTCTTTCCATTACCATTAATTAAAGGTTCGATTCCTTTTCTCGTTTATTGTTTGCCAGTAGCGGTGACAATCAACACGTTGTAAGTCACAAGCTATCAAAGGGTATTAGGACCTTGACTGAGTTAAACAGTAATTTTAAAGCTGGACTAAAATTGTATTTATTGTATGCTTATTAAATCATTATCAAAATGCATCTTAGAACATTTAAGATTTCAAACATTTACGGGGAACATGCTCCCCCGACCTCCTTGAAGGTTAGTGTCTTTAGAATTTTCACTTCCTTAAAATATTCGGCCGAACAAAAACAAATATTGTCTAATACATGAAGTATGTGTGTGTATATTCTGAAGTTAAACCTATTTCCAATTGCGAACCCTACACAACATATTAAATTTCAAAACACCAGCTATTTAATATTTCCTACTATATTTTCCACAAGTTTTTTGACAGTCGAATCAAAAGCAGTGAAAAACTAATCTTTCAGAACAATAGAACAAAAACCTTTAAACTGTAGAAAGCTTAAGTTCAAAATTACTTACACTAACATGTAAATATAAATAAAGTATTACTGCAGCCAAGGTAAAAAGTTCTAACAAACTTGGACGCGAACCTCTATTCCTACCCAAGCTATTCATTCTTTACGACTATATTTACCCTAACACCTCAAATAGTTGATAGTCACGGCTATCCTTACGTGACTGTGTAAGACACCGATCATCGCGGTCAAGGTGAAAAATCTTTATGCGAATCCCTTCCCATTTCAAACAATTTAATACTTACCAGTTTTTGTTTGTTGTTTTTTCAACAACTTACGTGACCGTGTAAATGAACTGTCACCGAGGTCAAGGCGAAAAATTACAGCAAACTTTGAAGGGAAACAGTATCATAAAATACAAATATTCACCATACACCGCGTTATGTTTTCGCTCTATTGCTGGCGATCACGAGCACTCGTTGCCATATCGACAAACATGAGTTCTTACATCCCAGGCTATTTCCGTGACTAACTTTGAAGTTTCGTAGATGTTCTGACAAAGCGCCTGAAACTTCCGCAACAATAATTTAAAACAAACTTTTATTTTACAAACCACATACACAAGAGCACATCTATCACCTTTATTTGTAATGGTGTGTTTCGTTAGCTAATATCGGTATTTTATTTCTTACCCCAGTATTTTTTCTCTGTTAACTATTCATATATTTCTAAAAAATGTGTTTTTAAACTCGAAACTACAAAGATATTAATGGCATACATAAGATCAGAATACATGCTGTCTAACGGTTGCCATTGTATAATTGTTTTTCAAGTACTGTATTTAAGCTCTTAGGCTCAAATTTAAAAAAATCTCTTATCTCCAAAAAAATGTGTAACTAACCGTTCTAATCACTTCAGATATTTATTATGAACGAAACTATTTCGTTCATTAAACTGGCTAAGTACAGCAACACCATATAATTATTATCAATCACTGTCTGTGAGAAAAACTTTAATATCGATTTTTGTTTTAGTTAAATATGTACATAGAATTGCATGTAACTTATATTGTTAAATGTGTATTGCAAAAGGTCCCGCCTGTTTTCTAAATTTGTAGAAGATTTTCGCGCGTAAGAATCAACAATGTTTTATGTATGTATGTAAAGTTTATAAAACGACACGTGAAGAGAGAGTTATGATATTTTGAGTTTGCTACAGTTAGTATATGGTAAAACTCGGAAGCTGTAATTGTGATTAACGCCTATCATTCGGGAAACCACAGATATTTTAACAGAAACATTTATAGATTTCGAACTTTACATACTGTTCAACTTCTGGACGTTAGTACTCCTACGAGAACATTAGGTATCTTCGTCGGAGAAAAGTCAGCTCATAAAGAGCGCGAGGCCTGCTATTTATAACGATAACAAAAAAGAATTAGTTTGCTCATCGTAAACTGTCGATAAAATGTTCGGTTTCAGACCAGATAGAAGACGTAGTACTTTTGTAAGTTTGTAAAACTTTTGTATATAAATCATTACTTGTAATAACTATTTGTAATAACTATTATTATAAATTGTATTGTTGTTTGTATATTAAAATATATTTACATTAAGAAAGAAACTTATGCATATCAATCTCGTTGGCAAATATCATAAATTTGATTCATATCGACATTCAGTTAACTTCTAAATTACAATTAAAATTTCCGGTTATTTGAAATCGTTATACTTAACATAATAAATTGGAGACTCGTTTGGGATAAATTAAAACACGTAACGCTCAGCCACCCATATTCACTTAAAGCAGTCAAGCTTTTGATTGGATCATCTATTATAAAAATACTACAATTTTATCTATCCTGGCCCGGCATGGCCTAGCGCGTAAGGCGTGCGACTCGTAATTCGCGGGTTCGCGCCCGCGTCGCGCTAAACATGCTCGCCCTCCCAGCCGTGGGGGGTGTATAATATGACGGTCAATCCCACTATTCGTTGGTAAAGAGTAGCCCAAGAGTTGGCGGTGGGTGGTGATGACTATCTGCCTTCCCTCTAGTCTTACACTGCTAAATTAGGGACGGTTAGCACAGATAGCCCTCGAGTAGCTTTGTGCGAAATTTCCAAACAAACAAACAAATTTATCTATCCTAAAAACGCGCTCGCACATTACTACCTAAATGCGTATAGGCGTGTACTTCATTCCAATGATATAAACAAAAGATTGATGTAAAATATACTTAGTAGACATTTTGTACAACAATATATTAAAAGCTTATCAATGCTTCTAAAAATGTCTAACATTAGGCCCTAGAATAATATTATGTTTATTTATTACTAGTATTAAGTACGATAATTTTAGCCCTAACTAAGCTAAAAGGAGAAAAACGCACACAAGTTGCAATGTTAATTTTTTATCTCTATTGTTTGTTTTGTTTTTGTTTTTTTTTAATTTCTCGCAAAGCTACTCGAAGGCTATCTGCGCTAGCTGTCCCTAACTTTGCAGTGTAAGACTAGAGAGAAGGCAGCTAGTCATCACCATCCACTGCCAACTCTCGGGCTACTCTTTTACCAACGAATAGTGGGATTGATCGAACGTTATAAGGCCCCCACGGCTGAAAGGGCGAGCATATTTGGTGTGACGAGGGTTCGGACCCACGACCCTCAGATTACGAGTCGAACACCTCAACCGACCTGGCCATGCCAGGCCAAATCTTCAATTTATTGGGTGTTTCAACGCAATGATGCACAAAAGGTGTTACAAACACTTCGTTAAGATCGTGAGCTTCATTTTCCCTTTTCATATTACTCTACTTTATTTAGGTCGTACCTATTTCCATAAGGAGTTTATTCATACTGATGTAAACATAACACACTGCTGTTTGTTGCTGTAATCAATAGCACAGATTTAGAAATAACTTTTGTCTCTGTTGTTGTTTTTTGTTGTTGTTGTTGAATTAAGCATAAAGCTATACAATGAGCAATCTGTGCTCTGCCCACCACGTGTATCGAAACCCGGATTTTAATGTTGTAAGTCCGCAGACATACCGCTGAGCCACTGGGGGGCAGTTTTGTTTCTAACCTGCAGCATAGTACTTTCTTCCTTCGCCCTTTTGGTTCTTGTTTTCTCTCACATACCCCAGTCTTTTTCTTTCGTTGAACTCCTGTCTTTGGTATTTCTTTCTCAGGCCCACACCGAATGGGTCTCTTCTTTTTTTCTGACATTTCTCGTTGTTTCATTTACATCGGATTTAACATCTCATGATCATAAAGGTTCTTGAATTTCCATACCGGCTGAACAAGAATACTCCGATAATTTTATAATGACTTAGAGTGCTATAATATCCTAACGTTTTAGAGAACGACCAAACGCCATCCGCTTTCTTACCTCTCTTTCAAGTCCAACCGATGTACCTTACACCTAACTTCATAATAATAGACTTTCTGCGCTCTGTCCAACATAGGGAACTGAACCTCGGACTGTAAGTCAATATACTTACCGCTGACTGACTGAGAGACCATTATTCTTTCACAACTGCGACAACAATAAAGGGATAATTTTAGGATGTTTCAACATAGTGTATTTTCAAAACCGTCGTGAACGTTACTATTACCATTACTTCCATGGAACAGAGTAGAAACTGGAACAAACTGTCTAGGAAACTATATATTACAGTAAAAGTTGTCCAGTATGAGTAGATCAAAAAGTGTCGCAAAATTATGTAGATATAGTTTAATAAGGTGATGTCTCCATCAAAATTATGTAGATATAGTTTAATAAGGTGATGTCTCCATCAAAATTATGTAGATATAGTTTAATAAGGTGATGTCTCCACCAAAATTATGTAGATATAGTTTAATAAGGTGATGTCTCCACCAAAATTATGTAGATATAGTTTAATAAGGTGATGTCTCCATCAAAATTATGTAGATATAGTTTAATAAGGTGATGTCTCCACCAAAATTATGTAGATATAGTTTAATAAGGTGATGTCTCCAAAATTATGTAGATATAAATGATCAAAATTATGTAGATATAGTTTAATAAGGTGATGTCTCCATCAAAATTATGTAGATATAGTTTAATAAGGTGATGTCTCCATCAAAATTATGTAGATATAGTTTAATAAGGTGATGTCTCCATCAAAATTATGTAGATATAGTTTAATAAGGTGATGTCTCCATCAAAATTATGTAGATATAGTTTAATAAGGTGATGTCTCCATCAAAATTATGTAGATATAGTTTAATAAGGTGATGTCTCCATCAAAATTATGTAGATATAGTTTAATAAGGTGATGTCTCCATCAAAATTATGTAGATATAGTTTAATAAGGTGATGTCTCCATCAAAATTATGTAGATATAGTTTAATAAGGTGATGTCTCCATCAAAATTATGTAGATATAGTTTAATAAGGTGATGTCTCCATCAAAATTATGTAGATATAGTTTAATAAGGTGATGTCTCCATCAAAATTATGTAGATATAGTTTAATAAGGTGATGTCTCCATCAAAATTATGTAGATATAGTTTAATAAGGTGATGTCTCCATCAAAATTATGTAGATATAGTTTAATAAGGTGATGTCTCCACCAAAATTATGTAGATATAGTTTAATAAGGTGATGTCTCCACCAAAAGCCGTTCTATAAAACAACAGAAAACTGGACTAATTAAATATAATTTATAAACTTAAAATTTTTATCTTGATTTTTTGAAAATTACTGCTAATTTATCATTGATCAAAGTAAAAACAATTCTGCAAATTTTCACAATTAGCATAAAGAAGAACTTTTTGTGTGACACTAATCATTCCACTACCAGGATGCTATAAATCAGAATACAATGCATTACACATAGAATCTTGCACTTCAAGTTTCGAGGTGTAATTTTTAGACAGCTATTCAAGATTTTTTTTTCTTCTCTTTAACGTCTATGAGATATCCTGTTAGGACATGACCGTGAACCACGTAACTAAAACCGGTATGGCATTGTACAAAAAGAACTTACCTGGAAATTATTAGCAAGTTTTTAAAACGATCTTCGGATAAATTATGTAAAGGAATGTAAAAAACAAAAAACACACATGCAGAACACGAATGTTATTGTTCATCTCCCAGCAAGTTCATTAAGACTACTTACGACTAAAAAGTAAAAAAAAAACACCTTATTATTGTTACGTACAATAAGAAGCGGTCACTTCAAAGAACATATCATTGTTGTTACAGAAGTTGATATTAGGAATAACCAGCACTGAAGCTATAGAAGCAAGGGCCCTGCCATTATTGCATACAGACAATATATATGTACCTTTATAACTTCAAGTTCCTCAGAAATGAGAAATTAATTACAAACACATGTACAAAAGATGCGAACACGTAAAGCTTTACGTCACTGTTATCAAGCAACAAAACAAACGCTGTGTCAAACAACTTACAACAAGTGTATCTTGCAAATGTTGAATATAGGCGTTAACTTCTGATGAATGAAAGAAAATGATTTTCTACAAAATGGACTTTTCCTGTACGGTGTAGTTTTAGGTGGCAGATAGGAAAATTCAGTTAATTATAAATCCATGTTGATATTTTAAATCAGCGGTTCCCAAACTCTTTTAGTATGAACAGAAAAAGGTTGAGACACCCCAATTTATATAAATGCTTTAAAATGTAATTTATCAGTTAAGAAAAATAATTATTAATGAACGTTCATGATATCTATGAAGAGACTTTCTTCTGTTAAATTGTATATTTGTAACTGAATGTAACTTTGTGCTATCAGTTTATATGTATCATAATTAAAGCATTAGCAATTTATTATGTCTATGTTGTAGACTGATGGGCAATTACATACACATTTAATTTTATGTAAAATTATATCATATGCGTTTTAAAATCTGAAACAATTCTGTAATTTGATTAATTTAACATAATAATTATCGGTTTATTGTTTATTTAGAATTTATTTTAACTTAGCATTTTTGTTTTCAGCCCATTTCTCGACAGTCTCTGTGAGTGCTACAGCACCCACTTTGAGAAACACTGCCTTAAACTAATGCAATCTGAAGGAACTTGTTATTATTTATATTGTTACCTTAACAAATGTATTTCAACCACGTTTAATATAAGCTCAATTAAACATCTACACGTACACTCATAAAATGATTCGTTGAAAGGAAATATAACAACATTATCACCTTTGTCACAAAACAGAATGGCTCGGATTTAAATCTTACAAATTCTAAAATAGAATAATTTAATTCTGCTTTAATGCACTTCCATACACACAGATTAATGCTGATGCAATTAAAAGCATTTTTACTTACAAACCTGTATGATACAAACATGAATAAGATTACCATTTAGTGATTCAAAACTAATTCTTATCAAACTGTATACATAACATTAATGGTTGTTTCCTTATCTATTCCACAAATTGTTGTTTTTACAAATGAAGTATTTTTTCATCTCTCAAACTCAGTTAGCTGGTTCAATTTATTTTATCTCATAACTATATAAAAGTCGCTCAATAATGCGCTGAATAAGTAATCTAAGAAGTCTTTTTATTTATTATAGTTTTGTTTCCTTAAATCAACTCAGAAAACACTTGATTAAGTAGTGAATTATGGGCAATCAAATTACTAATTAAATAATTTTAGTTTGAGACGTTGGTGGTGATTTATCTTCTTAACGAAGTATAGACCTCACGAAAAATTAGTTGAGTTAAAGAATTATCTGGTCGACGTTCTTAAAGATCGCACTTCATGTTACTTCAACCTGATTACCGACATCTAATTGTAAAGCGCCTCTATAAAGATCGCACTTCCTGTTACTTCAACCTGATTATCGACATCTAATTGTAAAGCGCCTCTATAAAGATCGCACTTCATGTTACTTCAACCTGATTATCGACATCTAATTGTAAAGCACCTCCTTAAAGATCGCACTTCTTCATGTTACCTGAACTTAAGCGTTGGCATCCAGTTACAAGTCACCTCCTTAAAAATGGCATTTCTTTATGTCACTTAAATATCATTAACATCCATTTACGAGGCACATATTAATGACACACTGTACTGTTTAATGAAGTTTAAGGCCTCAATCGTCCCGTATTCAATATCATCAAATCCAGGTACTAAACGACATTTTAGTCTTATTACACTTTATAATTTCAATTCGTTCCCCTAAGTGACACAGCGGTATTTCTACGAACTCACACCGCTAGAAACCGGGTTTCGATAGCCGTGGTGGGCAGAGCATGAACAGTCCATTTTGTAGCTTTATGCTTAATTCCAAACAAACAAACATCTCATTTCGGCTAGAAATTCAGATTATATCAATCCAGAATTGTGTTTGTTTGTTTGTTTGTTTTAGAGTTTCGCACAAAGATACACAAGGGCTAACTTCTCTAACCGTCCCTAATTCAGCAGTGTAAGATTAAAGGTAAGGCAGCTACTCATCACCACCTATCACCAATTCTTGGGCTACTCTTTTACCAATGAATAGTGGGATTGATCATCCTATTATAACGCTCTTGTTTTCGAAAGAGTGAGATGAGAATTCAATCCAGCAACCCTCAGATTGCGCTCCCTAACTACCTGCCCATGCCGGGCCTCCAAAATTGTGAGTTTTTATTTATTCTCTCGAATATCGTTTAATAGGTTTTGTTTGTTTGTTTGTTTGTTTTTTAATTTTGCACAAAAATACATGAGGGCTATCTGCACTAGCCGTCCTTAATTTAGCTGTATAAGACTAGAGGGAAGGCAGCTAATCATCACTACCCACAGCCGACTCTTTGGCTACTCTTTTACCAACGAATAGTGGGATTGACCGTACATTAGACCGTACATTATAACGCACCCACAGTTGAAAAGGCGAGCATGTTTGGTGTGACGCGGATTCGAATTCGTGACCCTCAGATTAAGTCGAGCACTCTAACCACCTGGTCATACCGGTTTCATATGGACGTGGTCAAGTTATTTTAGTTGGATAAAAAGTAAGTTCAAGATTATTGAGTTGGCGAGTAATATATCTCACAATACATCAGGAAAAACTTCTATTTTCTTATGTAAAGAAGATGGTAAGATCATTTATTACAGTCCAAATTAAATTTAAACTAAATTCAAAATATAAGTTATTGGTTATTACATTTAAATACGCAATAAAAATATTAATTTTAAACTAATTACTGTTTTCCAACTGTAATAAAGCGTATGTTTACAATAAGTCTGATTGACGATGGGTATTGTTTTCATGTTTGCGCAGCATATTTATTAAATAATTTAAAATATGGTGAAGGGCGCGACATCTGTTGACGACTACTAAAAATAAAATTTGTTTTATAGTCGTTTTTCGCACCGCTTAAATAATTAAAATTTACAGTTATGAAATAAAGTAACTTTTCTAAAGGACCACGTGTAGTAGTGTTAAGTATTATACATACGTTGTTTCAATAGACCTTTAACACTTTGTACAGAAGTGAATTTCTCTATAGCCGTACCCCTATTTTTCGACGTATATCGAGTCTTACGTAGCTGCCATTTATATAATTTTGTTCAGTTTAAGGTACTTTTCCCAAATATTACAAAAACAACTGATTAATTTATTTACACAAAATTACAGGCTAACTTAGATATGATTATAGCAACACTTTTTTATGTATAACAACCAACTCATTTATATATATATATAATTATAGTTGCCATGACGAAGACCTCAGCGTCCGTCATTTTGTCTTATTGTGAGAACAGTGTTGGAATTAACTCACTATGCATTTATAAATATTCATTTAGTCATATATTTTGTTGAGAAATAATTCACCACTTCTCATTCAGTATATCGAGAGTTCTGCATACCAGCAAGGCATACCGACAACACATTCAAACTATGTCTCATGTTGCTCAACATAATCTATAATCATTATGTCATTCTCATAAGACTTTGCATTCATCATGATAAACGTGTCTCTAACCTTTCTAAATAAGAGTGCACCTCAATGCTGTGTACAATTCTGCGTAAGACTTTTTCCGAGGATATCCCGTCTATAAGAATACATGCACCTCTAGATCCTTAAAGTCTTTCAAATGCACAACAGTTAAGACATTCACAAGAGCTGCCTGTCTACATCATCATTTAACTATGGTACTTGCATAGAATAGATGAACCCACAGGTGTTCAAGGAGATGGTTAATAAGGACTTGGGCAGTTTTCTCAAACATTTCAAACAAGCTGGTGATTGGAATGAATACTGAGTTTAAACAAACTTACGTTCAACACGTTAGGGCAGTTGAACAAGGAGTAGCTTGATGAGGGGGACATGGTCGCCAACGGCTTGTGCGACAGATTCAACCCTGTGGAAAAAAAATTGTAAGCCCAAGATCAGATATTGAAAGCAAGGGCTCCAAAAATGTGGCTATATACATGGATGATTTAGATAGAATGCATGAAAAGGTATTCCCAAACAGTCCTCCAATGGATCATTAGAAAATACTTCTCAACAAGGCTGTTAAGTGAACTAGTACGGTATCACATGAGTCTGAGAGACACCTTATCTTTCATTGAGACATTTTATGTAGCAATCAGATTTGAAGCGGTCGTATGAAACTGATAGTTGAAATAGAGGATGAAACCAGCAGCAGTGACAGTTGAAAGTTACAGACTTAGCTCCAAGACAGCTTTTAGGGCGCATGACGACCCCAGGTCTAAGAAAAACTTTTATTCTTCAGCTCCACCAGTTTCCATGCTGTAAGATGTCTCGTTTAGCTACATTGATTCTCTGTGAGTCTAAAGAGCTTCCCTTATTTAATTACCACAGCTGCTTATTTCCATTTTTTTAACTGTAATTTTGATTTTAATTTTATAATTTTTTAAGTATATTTTAATTTTGTTTATGTTTTCTGGCTAATTGCTGGAGTTATATGCGCTTCTCTTTATGTAAGTGTTATGGCATCTTGTGTGTCCCTTAGTGAAATTACTGCGGTATGTATATATATATGTGTCTGTGTACATACATACACTACAGCCTATTGTTTCTTTTATCGCCATTAGTATTTAGATTTAATGCGTAGGTCTGGAAGATACTAAACTAAAGAGAGAAAAGGGATTGCTGTATTTTGGACAACCATTAATTTCAAACTTTCATAATTAATGTATCTTTAGTGACATTTACTTAAGTATTTTATCTAACTCTTCATCCAATTTATATGCAAAAACGGCTCGTTTGGGTTGAGAAAATATTTTACATAGAAGAGCGAACAACGTTTCGACCTTCTTCGATCATCGTCAGGTTCACAAAGAAACCTGAACCTGACGATGATCGAAGAAGGTCGAAACGTTGTTCGCTCTTCTATGTAAAATATTTTCTCAACCCAAACGAGCCGTTTTTGCATATACATTTCTCAACAAGTGGGTTTCTCGACATCACTGATAACTCTTCATCCAGATTCTCTGCAAATAAGTATGAAATTCTTATTAATTGAATGTCAAAAGGGTGTACTGATTTCCGAAGAACATTGACGTAGAACCTGTGTAGCAAACGCTGTATAAATGTACATCTAAATCTCTGATTCTAACTGAGTTATAAAAAAGAAATAAACTAGAGAGAGAATGTAAAATACAGCGAAAACAATCTTTATTTAATCCACTAGACAGTCAAACGTAGAACAACATCGGTGCTTGTTTTTTAGGCCAAGAATGTTTGTAAAATACGATGTTACACAGTAAAAATACCGCCTTCTCGAAACTTAACTTCAGTGCACTTTAAATAATTATATCCGGCCCGACATGGCCAAGCGTGTTAAGACGTTCGACTCGTAATCCAAGGGTCGCGGGTTCAAATCTCGGTCACATCAAACATGCTCGCCCTCCCAGTGTTATAATGTTACGGTCAATTTCAATATTCGTTGGTAAAAGAGTAGCCCAAGAGTTGGCGGTGAGTGGTAATGACTAGCTGCCTTCCCTTTAGTCTTACACTGCTAAATTAGAAACGGCTAGTGCATATAGCCCTCGATTAACTTTGCGCGAAATTAAAAAAAAAAATACATACATATATTTATAAATCTCAAAAGAAGTATATAATAATTATCGATCCGAGTAAATTTATGTATTTTGAGCGTAACTAAAATTCAATGTGGCCATCAATATACGTAATTAAATGTATATCTCTTACCTTTCTGGCCTGGCATGGCCAAGCGCGTAAGGCGTGTGATTCGTAATCCAAGGGTCGCGGGTTCGCGCCCGCGTCGCGCTAAACATGCTCGCCCTCCCAGCCGTGGGGGTGTATAATGTGACGGTCAATCCCACTATTCGTTGGTAAAAGAGTAGCCCAAGAGTTGGCGGTGGGTGGTGATGACTAGCTGCCTTCCCTCTAGTCTTACACTGCTAAATTAGGGACGGCTAGCACAGATAGCCCTCGAGTAGCTTTGTGCGAAATTCCGAAACAAACAAACTTACCTTTCTACTTATAAAAATTAGAATTATGTTTTTCATCAACTGATTACCTTCATTGATAAAGACGTTAAATCTGTAATTATAGTAACGCGTGCGGTATTGTGATTATTCTAATGACGCTGAGCTCACAGAAGTTATTTGTATCAGTAGATATCCTACCCCTAGCAATCACTTCGATTGATATAGAATAGTTTTATGTCCGTCATTTTCAGACATTTTTTGATAAAGAATGGTCATACAATGTATTTTAAAAATAAAGATGACAAAATTATTAAACAATTTATTTCAATACACCGGTAGGATATGCACATTGCGACGTAACTCGATCACGTATCCTGGCACCATAATGTGAAATACGAACATAAATATGAGTAAATTAACTCATTAACTCAAGCATTAAAATTAACTTTCTAATGCTTAAAGTCACCGAATTTACTATTTAAGCATATAATATTTCTTTGATCTAATAACTTTGTGAGGCCGCGCCGCTAAAGGCCTTATGCTTTTTTCAAGCGTAAAGTCACTGAACTGACTGTTAAGCATAGAATATTGATTTGATATAATAATTACATAGCGAAAATTTTATTATTTCATTCACCAAACACCTTTTACATTAAAGCTAATGTGAACAAATAAGGTGGCAACTCACTGTTTGCAATTCTACCACTCTAGTGCCAAAGTAATAGCCTCAAAATAAAAGTTGCCATGTTTAGTTTATCTACGCTCAGGGGTACGTGGGAGCTGTTGACAAATTTACTCTCAAACAATAGTTAAATTTTTCAACGAGTAGATGGCTCTGGCTTCGCAGGCTCTTTGTTTCGTGAAGTTGTAGCTAAAGCTAAGTTAAAAAACGAAGGAAAGCGAAGTGTAATGTTGAAAATCATGAGAGATGTGAATATTGTTGTGGTGTGCTGTGTTAATAATGTACCTGAGTTTTCTAATCTCAAAAGAAATGATTTTAAGCAATTGTTATTTTTATTAAAGAATGTCAAGGACTGCGAAAGAGTTTCTTTTTCTAATATTATTTAAAAAGATTCGACTTGTTAAAATTTACTCGTTATTAATAGTATTTCTAATAGTACTAACGTACGGTCTGCCACAGCAAACAGAACCGACTTTTGGTGCAAGTATACCGCCGGTAGTTACGGAACAAAAAGATGAAATCCGTCGATCAAATTATTCTCGTTCAGAAAATCTCACCGTGAAAGGTAATATCATAGATTACAAATAACTGCTTTGATTACCTCTCATCTTCAAGAGCTGTTTAACTGTATTTTTTTATATAATGTTATGTTGTTTCAGGAATTAGGGACAAAATAATATTAATTTACCTCCGGCGTTGCATATTTCTATTACAATATTCCGGCCATTATAATTAATTTAAAGATGTACTGAACTAAAATCAGTCAGTTTACATCTTTGCATCCTTCATGCATTTATTAATTACACTTGATATTCAGAATTTTAATTGTAAGAATACTTTCTAATAATGTACAAAGAACGCTTATCCATTTAAATACTCAATTCTCATTTAGTATTGTGATCGAAAATTAATATTTTATTAGATTGTAATTTATTTTAACCAACATAGGCTAAATTGTTTTTGTTGTTTTTTTAATTCTATAATGTTAGATTTATTGGGTCTTTCAAGATGCGTTCCAGAATATTAGTGCTGTGGCTAATGCTTGCACTTCTTTGTCTGATTTTTATTTTCTTTTTTGACAATCCTTCCATCGTATTTTGTATCCAAAACCTGTATATTATAATATAAGTATAGCTGAGAGTCGGTTGTCAGGGTTATGAGCAATTTTGACTGGAGTAGTCTTGGCACTATCAGTAAAGAACAATGTTTTGTTTCTTGAAGATTTGGCTGGATATCTTATGGCCAAAGAAGAGCAAGTGATATTTGTGATGATATCAAAATAATATGTAATTAATGTAGAACAGAGACCTTGGAGAAATCCTCTTCATTAGTCTATGCTTCAAAGTTGTTTACTTAATGAATAAAGCATTTAGTAAATTCTTGGAAGATCAGTGATTCCTAAACTTTGAACCAGCAATATGCTCTTGACATACATGTGGTAATGAAATGTAAATAAAAAAATAATAAGTCAACAATATGTTAATGTTGAGCAGTGTTGGGTGGAATACACTGATAACTTGTTGGGGCTATCCTCTAAATTTGATGCATAGGGTATATTTTTTTCAAATATTTTTCAAAAGTTTTTGCCTACCACAAGAAAAATTTTAATGTGCTTCTGGGAATACATACATACCACAGGTTGGGAACCACTGTATTAGATTAGTATAAAATATGCTTGCAACAAGGTTGTCTTATTAAACAGATATTTGATACATACATCTATCTTGGGAATATATTTTGACATTATAAAAATGCACTTTATTTTTTTGTTCAAATCATTAAAAAATGTTTTGAATAAGCATAAGATATATAAATAACACTGGGTTGTTACTGTTTAACATTTGGTGGTTTGTATGAGTTTTGTCGATGGTCTTTTTCAGACTGTGTGTAAAAAATATATTTAATTTGTACATAATATTAATCTCTTCAGATATTTTTAATTGCTGTTGTCATTTGAAACAGTTTGTGGGTAAATGGTATGTTTTTTGTACTGTTTGCTTTGACTTCTTTTAGGCATGTAATGGTGAAAAAGATACCAGTGCTATAGAGGAAGATGCTGTGTGACACAATCACACAGTTATCACGTATCAAATCACTAGTTACAATTGAAGCATAGCCTACATGTACCTTGCTTACTATACTCTATGTTGTAGTAATGCAACTACATTTCTGAGAAAGATGTAAAACATTCCTTTTTCAATTAATTACATAGTGTATAACTTAATAGAAATGCTTGTGGAGAGTATATAGAAATAAACTAATAAATCATATGAAACTTTGCACACCTTTTTATACTAACAGAGTTCAGCTTCAGTAGTCATATTATCTGTATTTTTTTAACAATCATGGTATGTTTTTGTTCAACATAATTTAGAACTTGTAAAATTTAAAACATGCAGCAACTGTTGGTTGTTTTTCTCTGTATATTACAACACACTTTGATCAATGTTTCTTAGACTGCAGATTACAAGAAGTTGTATGTACTGTATATTTGGTGGATCCACAACATGAGCATCATGTAGTTGTGCATTTTTTGACTAATTAATTATATTAATGATCTCCAAAGAAACTTCACCAAGTCCCTTGGCACTTTAACCTTATCAGTTGATCCTGACTGCACTTTTGGTTTTAAAGCACCCTTTTCAGTGATTCATTTTTGCTTGTGACTGTTTATTGATGGCTTGAAATTATGAATGTCGCTTCTGGAGTTTTGACTCTCATATATTTTTAATCTTAAGAATACACTGTATAATGACCTAGTTTGTAGTAATTATTACTTACCTTCATTTGTTTTAGACTAGTATATTCCATTTAAAAATTGCAGTTATCAGCAAAATGTTGTGTGATTCACACTGACAATAATGTTTAACTTAGAGGATTTTTCCTTCCAATATTACACAATTTATTTTCTTAGTTTTCTAACTTATTTCATTGATTTGGGACAGTATTTACAAATCAGCTGGTCTTGTAACTCTGGCACTTTTAGATGTTTTAAGTTTGGTATCAGCATCTTTAATGGATTGTGATCCAATAGCAACTTGATACATGTAAGTTTTACTCCTACTTTAAGTGTTAATGTGTACAGTTTTACCAAGTATTGTAAAACATCTCTTCACAGTTTCAGCAAATTAGCTGTTTCTTGGAACATCTCTGTGTGGGTTGTCTGTACCTAAACAAGGTGATTTGATGGTGACCTTGTTGCTTCTGCAGGTATTGCATTCTTATTCTATAGCTTTTTACAGCAGTGCCATTCTTGTCAGGCAGGTGGTAGCACTGTCTATTTAACGAAGGCTTGGATTGTTCATCAAAATGGTATTTTAAATATATCCTCAATAGGTCATCAGAACTTTACAGTGTTTTCTTTTAAAACAAAATGTGTGTAACGACCAAGTCTCAAGTCTTGGAATATTTTTAAATATTGTTGCAAAAAATTTGAATTATTTTGTTCTTTTTTCTGCTGCTGTATTTTCTTGTTACATGATAACTCAAAAACCAAAACAATGGTGTTAATAAATTTCGATGAGGTGACATAATTTCAAATGTAGTATTTGCTTTTATAAAAATTATGAACTAGTGGTAATAACAAAATAATAATAATAATTCTAGTGTAAACAATGTTATAATTACCTCTTGAAGCTAGTTTTGAAAACAAAGTTGAGCAAGACAGTTCAATAAATTTTGAGCTTGCTGAAATAAAATTGGTAAACTAAAAGAATGGTTAAGCTTGGAGTTTCCTGGGCCAGATGGTATTTCCCCAAGGGTTTTAAAGGTGGTCAGTGTTTGGATATGCGAGCCATTTTCGTTTCTTGTAAGTCCTTGAATAGTGGGCAAGCACTAATGCATTGGAAATTAGCTAATGTCATTCCTACCTTCAAAGGTGGTGACAAAAGTTGTCTCAGTGCCTATAGGCCTATTAGTCTTACATCATTTGTGGGAAAAGTTTTAGAAAGTCTGGAAAAAGATAATTTGAAAAATCATATAACAAAGTTTTGAATTTTATTGGATAGTCATCACAGTTTCATTAAGGAAAAATCTTGCCTCACAGGCCTTTTGACATGTTTTGAAAATGTTACTGCAGATATGGATCAAGGTGTATCTGGATTTTTAGAAAGCATTTGACAAAGTGCTACAAAAAATTTTGTAAAGAAACTTATCTCTATAGGTATGGGAGATAAGTTAATTAATTGGATATAAGATGGCTTGGTGAAAGAAAGCACAGGGTTGTTATAAATAGTTCAGTGAAACTGGATTAATGCTGCAGTTGGTGTGCCTCTGAGCTCAATTCTAGGACCATTGCTCTTTTTTATTTGCATGAATGACATAGATGAATGAATGGTCATTTAAGTTACTTAAAGTTACTGATGATATGAAGGTCTTGGGTGTTGCTGGCTGCAAAGAGGATGCTGCTGATTTACAAAAGGATTTATATTATTTACTGAGTAGGGCAAGTAAATGGCAGATGTGTTTTAATTATGATAAATGCAAGATATTACATGTGGATTATTATAGTTGAATTATGAGTTGGACAGGAATAATCTTAACAATGTCATGAAAGAAAAAGAGTCTTGGAGTAATGGTTGATCAGTCTCTTCAGCCACTCAAGCAGTGTGCTATTGCTAGTGGTAAGACAGATAGGATTTAACATTGTATTTACAGAAATATTGATTACAAGATCAAAAGAAGCTATATTTTCTTTGTATACATCACTGATTAGGCCACAGTTTTGGGCTCCTTTCCTCGGGAAGGACATTGAATTGTTGGAAAAGGTTCAGAGGAGGGTAACTGAAGGGGCTGTAATAAGAAGAGAGATTAATATCCTTAAAAAAAGAAGAGTCAGAGAGGATCTGATTAAAGTGTTTAAGATTGTAAAAGGATCTGATAATGTTGATACATCAACATTTTTCATACTTAACTGCAAGAATTATAGAACTAAGGAACACAAACATAAATTTAAGTAAAGTAGAAGCCATTTACAGCTAAGACAGTTTTATTTATCAATGGCCTATGGAATAGGTTGTCTTTGGATCTTGTGAAGTCAATAAATTTTAAGTGAGCTTAAAAGGAAGCTTGATAGATATATAAATAACAAGGGTTGGCTTTACCTATTTTTAAAATAGTTTTAGTTTGGCTTTGAGGATGGGAGAGTTGAGATGGACCAGTAGGTTCCTTGTAGTCCCTAAACATTGTTATGTTATCTCTCATTTCCATGTGTTATGACAGTTTCTGTTCAGTCTTTCACAACCCTCATTCTAATGACTTTTATGTCTTCCCCTTCACCTGATAGTAGTGATCATGCTACTTTATTTTTTTAAATCACCTTCATTCTTGCAACCTTGTATCTCATCCTTCCTCCCATTTCAGATTCTTTTGTCATGGCTTGTAGTCATTTCTACATCCTCTTTCTGAAATCACAAACCTTGGAGTTTCTTATGCCTGTGTGGTGAGTAGATCCACTTGTGTCAGTCTCAATCTCCAGCGATAATTTTTTTGTCTTTGCCTGATCTTCCTTTTTGTGTTTTTTACCTTTCCTCCCTGTTTCTTGTGTTAAAATCACTCCACTGAGTAATTTACTGCAATTTCCATTCATTTCTTCTTTCCATCATGACTCATACTACAACTATTACCCTTTCCATACTCACTTGAATCAGTTGTTGTTTGGTGTTGGGACTTGCTAAGTAGAAATACTTTTTCGTCTTTGGCTTGCCTTCCATCCTTCTTTTTATGGGAACTCCACCTTACCCCATTCTTCACTTTTCTATTTTTTGTGGTATTTCTAATTCAATTAAACCAAAGATGGAGGCTGCATGGCGTCAGTCCTCATTAATCTCCTTGGTTACTTCTCTGTCCCAAACTCCACATTCCACTTGTGTGTCTCATCCTAGTCTTCTCATTTTCTATATTTTCTTTCCCTCTTTCTATTTTTTTCCTTCTACTTGATAGTCATCAGCCTTTCATCAGTATTGCCAGCTCTTTGGTAACCAAGTAGTGAATTTGGACCTCATCAGCACTTGTCATTGGGGATGCCCTTCTAAGACATATGAGTCACACTTGTCCTCTCGCATGGCCTCTCCTTCTCTCAGCCTGTACCCAGTTCACTTCCTTCTCATATTCCATCTGTTTCCAACACCTGAAGATACAGTTTTGGATCTTTTACATAAACAGGCCATAGAAATAGTGTATCACTTTTCATCAGGGTTTTACTCTTGCCTTTACTTTATCCCCAAGAAAACTGAGGATTGACAGCTGATCATCAGCATTTTGTCTCATTTGCTACCTGGTCATTCCTCATTTCTGTATGGAAAATTTCTTTTCTCTCTGCTGGTCCTTTTCACTCACATTGGATGACTAAGGTCAACATCTTGGATGTGTTCCTTCATATTTCTAATGCACAGTCTTCAAGATATGTCTTTTGATTCATTCATTAAGATCTTATTTTCCAGTTCAAGGTTCTTCCAACAGAGCTTTCAAAGCCTTTATATGCCATCTCTGTGGATTTGCTCTATGATTCTATTACTACATGGATGATTGACTTTTTTGGTCCCATTCACAGGAGGATCTGTCTGTTTTGTCTGTTGTAGGCAACTGCCTGCTTCTGTTCACATTTGACCAGTCTACTCATTGTCCTTAGTCAGGTGAGTACATTGTCCTTTTTTCCCAGCTTTGATAAAAAGTATTGTACCAGGTGGTTAATTTTGCTTTCCAGGACACATTTAATTTCCAAAATTTCACATCTAATCAGGATAGAACTGGTACCATCCATTGTGGATTAATGTTCACTGGCCATATAGAAATAAGAAGATAACCTGTTTCTAGGGCATCTAATTGTAATTAGCTAAGTTATCCAGAAATAATAGAAATTCTACTCCTTGGCTGCATTTTTATTAATTTTGGGTTACGTGGTTCCCATTTTGACTTGGTGTGGGAAGTATCAGATTGAAAATTAGCTAAATCTCTTGCTTTTGCTTTATTTACAGACAAATATTGGTTTAGTTAGTTTTCAGTTATTCTTTTCCCTCAGTATATTCAACACTTTCAGATGGCACTCTTGTGATTTTATTTGATGAAATGATTTTTCTTTTAACTCCCTCCTTACCACAAATACTTTCATGTTCATTTTGCCTACTTAACTCTGTAATCCTATATGAGTAAAATCTAATTTAACTGTACACAGTGATGTGCAAATATATACATAGAGAGAGAGATATTGCAAGTCTACTCCAAATTAAGTATAGAAATAAAAATGCAATTGAGTTATTGTTGTTTTTTTTATAATTAATTTACTTATATTATGAATATAAAATACAAGATTTGAAATTTTTATAGTAGAAATTAGGAATAGTCAGCCCGTAGTATTTGCATTTACAAAAGTATTCAAGTTTTCTATTCAACTTTTTGAACTTAATTTAATACTTGTTAGTAACACTTGTTTTCAATTTGTAATATAATGAATATTGTTTATAAGGAAATAGAAATACATTTCTTATCTTGGTTGTCTTGTTATAGAATAAGTATAATAATTTTACACAAAGAATGTTCAAGGATTTGACATAGTGTTTGTAGAGGTTTTCAATTTGTAATATAATAAATAGTTTATAAGGAAATAGAAATACATTTCTTGTCTTGGTTGTCTTGTTATATCAGGTCATCCCTTAAGTAATGTCCATTTTTAGGTTCAATAAAAGTAAAGGATTTCAAATACTTTTAATGTTATTTAATCAATAATATGTGTTCCATTATTATTAATTCTTTCCTGCCAATGATTCACAAGCTTCTGAATGCCACTTCTATAAAATTCTTAGGGTTTGGAGAAAAAGAATCTAGAGAGAGTAGTTTTGACATCTTCATGTGTTCCAAATTCTTTTCCGTCAAGATAGTTTTGCAAACTATGGAATAGATGATAATCAGATGGGACAAGGTCTGGAGAATAAGGAGGATGTGGAAGTTTTTCCCAGTCTAGCTCTTCAATCTTTGCAGATGTAGTTCTTGCTGTATGGTGCCATGCATTATCCTAGTGTGACACAACATCTTTACCATTGATCACAGCAAGCCTCTTTTCTTTCAGTGAAATAATCAAGAGCTGTAACTGTTTACAGTAGAAGTCTGATGTAATTGTTACATTGAGTGGCAGCAACTCAAAGTGGATCTCACCAAATGCTTAACAAGACTTTCTCAGGGTTGAGGTCCATTTTGGGCTGTGCTTTAACTAGTTTACCTCCACTGAGTCATTGTCCATGGCACTTAACAGTTTTATAATATATCAATATTTCACTTCCAGTCACTAACCTGTCCAAAAAAGGCTAATTACATTCACAAGAGGCAGAGAAGTGCAAATATCCACTCTTACTCTAAGGTTGGCTTCTGTCAAATCATGGGGGACTCATTTTCCAAGTTTTGACACCTTTCTAAGCTGTTGCAGATGACAGTGAAATGTTGAATGGGTTGAATTAAGCTTCTGTGCTAGTTTTTCAACTGTTACAGCACAGTCTTCACCAAGTGCAACTAGAAGCAAGTCATCATTAAACTCAACAGGATGACCTGAACATGGTGCATCACTTAAGCTGTAGTCACCTGATCTGAACTTCTGAAACCACCTTTAACATTTTCTTTCATTGAGAGACTCTGCACCATAAACACCTGGAATATTTTGTTTTGTTTCTGCTGCACTATTGCCTTTTTTAAACTCATAAAGCATTATATGCCTTATGTGCTCCTCAGACAAATCAGTCTTCTTAAGGGTTTATGTGAGTAATGATCTGAAAAACTGGAGTTGGATTAGTTTCTTTTATTTGTCTAAACATTTTTATACATGTCCTACTTCATATTTTAGTCATTAAAACCTTCTACAGAGACAGAAATGGTGATGCACTTTCTGTATTAAATTTTTGGACATAACTTATGGGATGGTCTGAAAGTACACATGTATAATAATTTTACATAAAGAATATCCAAGGATTTGACATAGTGTTTATAGAGCTTTTTTGTTATTCAAATAAGTACTTATTTTAATGTCCTATGTGATGATAGTCATTCCATAAATGCATTCTTATTTCTAGAACAGTTGGTTTAATTGTCAGCTTCAATAGTTCTTTTTCACTATATTATCTCACTTTTGTTCACTTTATGATTGATTTTTTCTAATTTTATTGGTTTGTTTATGGCCTGGATTGACTTGTATGTTAATGTGTTGTTTTTTTAATGCAAGTTAAATTGTTTAGAGCAGTGTAATAAATAGTCAATTTACTGTGCTTATGAGAAAGTTCTGTGTCACACAATACTTTCAATTAAAAGGTGATTGTATTTATACTATACATAAGTTGTGCTATTATTTCATTTATGAAACTTTAGAATGTGACTGGAGAGGTTCTCTGAAGACTAAGACTGACCTCAGTGATTGAATAGCTTTTTGTAATGTTTTATTTATTATGTATGCTTATGTTACACATTACAAGCACATGCTGTACAAAGACAATGATGCATAGAACTTTATAGTAATTCAAATGCACTGACAGATTAGGACATATTTTCAAATGCTGTATGCTTACAATATAATGATGAGAAAAAGACATTGTGATATTAAAAAATATATATTCTGAATTGTTAAGTATCACAAGAAATGAAATTACATGTTATTTATAATTTCAACAGTTATTTCCTTTGTGGTTCATATAAGTGCTTTAAAGCAGCCAGTAGCATATCTTAACTAGTAATGCTTGGGATCTTTTTTGTCAACACTGGGATAAATATTCATCTTTTAACAAGTGGTTTTCTTCTAAACAGTAAAACATGTATACTTTACCAGTAAATATAGATAAGATAATTTGGTTTCTATATTTTCATATGGTAAAATGCATTACATTTGTCTTATTGAACATAGTTTGTTCATTGATTGTTTAACATGAATGTTGCTTTTATTGAAACACTTTTTTTTTACATAGTAACGTATATTGTGGGGACAAACATTTAAGATATTGAAAAGAAGCAACCTTGTTTTGGTAGTCATCGTTAAAGCAACCACCTAAATAGATCAGAATGTTCTAACTAGGAATATGCTGTGATATAGAAACTTATAATTAAGATTCATCATTTGGGTACCATTGTTTTTATCTGTGTAATGACATCCATAATTCCATTGTAAATCCATACTTTAATTTAAACCAACTCGGATAGCTTCTAAGAAAGTAATTCTGAAAACTATTAGCAACAATTTCAAATTTAGATATGTTTAATCCAGCACAAAATCATTCAGTGATTTGTTTAATCACTTAATCCTACTATACACTATTTTCATTTTTATTGACAGAAGGTACATACAGTATTTTTAGTAAAAAGCTGGATGGCATGAGTTATTATATACATATTATGATCCAAATAAATTTAAATTTTTATTTTAAAGAGTTAAAAGCTTGAACTTGTTTTTACTTTGTAAGGCTTTCTAGGTCTTAGTCTGTATTGTGAAGTCGTACAGAATTTCATATAGAAGCTAAAGAAAATCACTTTATAACAGGTTTGATCTGAATTATGAAAAATACTAAACAATTTAGCTTAAATTATTTCTTTATAATTTGTTTAAAAAAAAACTATAACAATGTAAAACATCCTTTTGGATAATGTGTGTGAAAAATTAGATTTATTTCTATGCAAATATAACTTATTTCTGTATTCACCTACATTGTTTGACACACAAGGTTAAATTTATGTGACAATTGGCAAATAAATAATGGGCTACCCTTTTCAAGAATATATATAATGTTTCACATGGCTATGAGGAGCATCTATATACATTTTGTCATATAATGCTCTTTTAACACTAACAAGATTGTAATTTGGGATTTATACTGTAAATGAAGTGCATGTATGTGAGACCTACAAATTTATTCTTATATTTTATGGTTAATAGTGTACATATAAATTATAACAAAAAGAAATCTTTCTGTGTTCAATTTATAATTGAAATTGTCAGAAATATACAATTTTTGTTGCCAAAATTATCAAAAAATGTATTCTTCTCTAATCAGAAGATCTGTCCTCTTTCAATTTTAACATAAAAAATTGTCAGTAGGTAAATACAGTAGAATAAGTAAGTAATCTTTTTGGATTCAGATCATATCAGTGTACTTGTAGATCTATTTTTAAATGCTACAAACAGTGAATGTGTAAAATTATCATTTACTGTAAACTTTTCATATAGATTTTCAAGTCATGAAATTAGCATTTCGAAGCAAAGGCAGGCATGTTACTGGATTATTTTTTTAGTTACAGAAAAAATCTTGAAAGTTACCTATTTTTACGTGTATCTATCATTTCATGATGTTATTGCACATTTGGTATGATTTTTTCAGTGAATTTTACAGTTGGATCTATATTGCAAATCCATTATCACCCGTAAAATTTTAATCATTTTCATGACAGTGATGAGGTAAGGTATAAGTAATTTTAATAAAGAACCAATGTGTTTAAAATATGTAATTTCTTATGTGTGAACCATGAATTTTAAGCACTATATGTGTATTTAGCTTCACATATTGATTAGAAAATGACATACCAACAGTTACGTAGTTTTCCTAAATGCTAGATTTCCAGAATCCAGAAACAAGGCTATTCAGCAATGTGAATGATATCAGTATTGGTACTTATAATTTGTTTGCCAGATGTTTTGTTAATTTTTTTAGAGAGATGATTTGTAATAATTTATTGTCAAAGAATATTTTGCATTCAATTTATGTGCAGAATGTGATATATTAACTATCAGTGATATTAATACTGAACCTCTTAATATCTGTGTTCAATTTTAATTTTTTTTTATATTAGTATTGATTCCATTTTTCCTTTTTTATATTATGAATGAAGAAATCTCAGCTTATTTTTTCTAAATTATTTCATGCAAAAAGATACATTTTATTTGTAATAAGAGCTATTTATGATCAAGTGGATATAACTAATGTTGGCTTTAGCTTCCCTTAACTATGCCTATTTTATTTACCTTGTTAGATGAATAAATGCTCTTGGGGTTTTAAATCATTTTTTTATGCTAGTTTGAAAACACATCATAATTATTTTTCTATGATACCAGTTTATTTTGCTTCAACAGTATAACATATTTGATACATTTCTTATAGTAAATTCACAAATGAATGTTAATGTATCATTCAAATTGTCATATAAACAGTCATGCCATTAACTTCACTCACAATAAATTATGATGCAAACATTATCTACTGCTGCAAGTGTTTTTACCAATATAGAAATGTTTTATATTCATGCGTACCCCTAATTATCTTCTGGCTTGGGTATTGGCCAAGATCAGTTTAATAAATTGTCATTCTACTTATTGCTGCACAATGGCTGGCTTGACCACAGTTTCCACCATTATCTAGTCCATTTTAGGGGGATCCTATTCTGTGGGAGCATCATCTACACCAGTCTCAAACATTCACCTTCCACAACAATGTATGTTATATGTATCTTCGTGATTAGATATTATGTGGTCTCTTATTAGAGAAACTGAATTTTATTCTTGAGTAGGTTGAATGTTGTTGCACTTTGGCAAAGGTTCTTCTTTAACCATCTACCGATCTCATTTGGGCTATCTTTAGGAGTTGATGCCATGGAAAGTTTATTTCTTTACTTTCTCCAATTTCTCCACAGATTGCTTCACATTTTACATTTTTATTCTGCTGCAAATTGCATAGTTGCCTTTTCTGCCATCTTTAGATGGCACAGAATTCATCTTCTGCTTTTGTGTCCACTTTCTTTATAGTTTTCAAACTTTTTGCATACTTTGCCTCTAAACTCTTAGACACTGTCCTCCATGGGACTGAAGTCTGTATAGTATTCTCTTTCCCTTCTTAACACAGTTATGTGCTTATTGTACCATATTTCATCAAAGTCCTACTACCTACTTTAGGTAGAAGATCTGACGTTTATCCCTGAATACTACTTGTATTTTCTTCTTCCAGGAAGGTCCTGTGACCTCTCAAAGTCATCTGATGCTATATTGCACAAACAGAATCTCTTAGAGGGGTTTGAAATTAGTTTTTTTACTTCACAAGAAACCTCACTCCATCCATTTTAAAGAAATGACTAATATAGATCTGTCTTGTCTTTCCTAATGTGTCTCCACACCCTAAAGTGAGTTTCAGGTTACATCTCATAAGATTTAATATTTGCAATATATTTTGTTTTTCAGTCTAAATACAATTTAGAAGACAACTTGCAAAATACATTTCTTCAGTTATACAAAATATCATTTTCTGTTTATTCAACTCCAAGATTCTATTAGTCACCAATAGGTTTTCACCAAGTCAGATGGAATCCATAGAAGGTGCATTATTCTCAGTTGGATGCTTTTACATTGCTGGGACCCACATCTATGTTGTAAAGTGTCCCCCAAGTAGTTCTGTTATGTCCAACATACCTGTTAATAATTACCTAGGTGTCAGGTGTTGAGTGTAAGAAGTTTGATTTTTAAGAAATCTTTCCAGGACATTTTATTTTTGCATTTTTCCTTATCACATATGTGTAACTTAAATTCTCTCTTCCTCTAAGGCTATTCTGTATATCCATTTGACTTTTCTATGTTCATTAATCTCTGTGTTTGTCCTACACTAACTAAGCAGTACTTTTTCAGAAGTTTTACACAAAAAGATTCCTTACAGGTGGCAGCATGCATCATGGCCAAAATTATCTTGATTTGTTTGCATTCTAATCATTATTGTGTGTATACTGACATGTGATATTAGATATTATGTAATTCACTTCATTTCACAGAAATGCCATGTTCTTTTTGGTAGTTTTTTGTTCTCATCTATGTAGCTTATACTTTTTACCAGTAGTTTGAAGCTGGTTTTTAAATTGGTCAGAAAATGTTTTTGAAAAGAGTTGTTACAAAATAACACATAGTTAAGACATGCCTAAGAAACAGCCACTGGCTGAACAAACACTATTCCATTTAATATTTAGAAGTATAAAAGTTAGTTGTTTTTTTATGGTTGAATTGTTGTATATTTTACTAATTGCATGTATTTACATCATAAGATTTCTTCAGAAAAGGCCAATGAACATAAAGAAAAAATATGCATTTTGCGTTGTTAGACTTAACCACTTATTTGAGTAGAGCTTCGAAAGATGAAAATAACAAAAGGGAAAATAAAAATAAAACCATTTTTTAGCATTTAATAGGGGAAATGTGAACATTATGAAATTAGCCTAAATACTAGCTGGTCAAAAGTTTAAGACCATACCAAAAAGAAGTCCTAAACAGGGTAGGAAATGCCCAACAAGAGGTCTCAGTAGTGAGTTGCATGGCCGTCATTGCGAATAATTTCAAATATTCGCTTTGGCATGGTCGATACAAGCGTAAGGCTAGCTGGAATATTATTCCAAGTGGCGAAGATGGCTTCACGAAGATCATGCACTGTTTGGAATTGACGTCCATTTCTATAGACTTCCCTTGCCATCCACCCCCAAACATTTTCAGTGGGGTTCAGTTCGGGCAAAGACGCTGGATGGTCCAAAAGAATCACGTTATTCACCATAAAAAGTCTTTTGTCCTGCGGGCATTGTGGATTGCAGCATTGTCCTGCTGAAAGATCCAGTCATTTCCACACAAGCGAGGGCCTTCATTCAATAAGGATGCTCTCTCCAACATGTCAATGTAGCGACCTGCTGTTTGACGCCCATGTATAACCTGAAACTCTATTGTTCCATGGAAGGAGAAAGCACCCCCAGACCATGATAGAACCTCTTTCACCGTGTCGTTTAGAAAATGTCTCCGGTGGGATATCCTTATCGTGCCAGTAACGTTGGAAGCATCCTGGTTAAAATTTTTCTTATCAGAAAACAAAACCTTCGTCCACTTTTCTGCGTCTCATGTTTGGTGCTTTTCAGCAAAGTTTAACTGAGTGTTTCGTGGTGTGGTCTTTGAAGACGTTTATGGTTTTTAAAGCCTTTCTCTGGTAGATGTCGTCTTATTGTTCTTGCCGGACAACCCGCCGAATTCTCCTGCCAACGCTGGAGAAATTTTCTTTGGCCGACCTCTTGAAATTCTCGTTCCGTATCCCTCAGGGTCTTTTAAGAAATTTGCAACAGCAGTTTTACTACGCCCAATCTCACCAGCGATAGCACGTTGAGAGAGACCTTGCTTTTGCAGCTCGACAATTCTGCCACGTTCAAACTCTGTAAACTTTTTAGCCTTTGTCATGTTTTTACCCAATGCAACACAAGAGATGCCGGTGAGAGATGTTAATAACGCTAATGCTTGAACACAAATGACCAAACTTCGTTACGTGTTTACCGATTAACGCTTCGTTTCAGTATGGTCTTAAACTTTTGACCAGCTAGTATTTAGGCTAATTTCATAGTGTTCACATTTACCCTATTAAATGCTAAAAAGTTTTTTTTTTATTTTTCCTTTTCTTCTTTCCATCTTTCGAAGCTCTACTCAAATAAGTGGTTGAGTCTAACAACGCAAAATGCATATTTTTTCTTCATGTTCATTGGTCTTAAGATCTTGACCAGCAGTGTATGTTTTATCAAAAATGAGCAACAAACATAGACATCCACAAGGGGAGCAAGTGCACCTGGATTATTAGTTTTGTCTTTCTTTAGTTATAGATTTAATGTCACTTGTCATATTGCCTGGAAAGATTTGTATGTAGTAGGTTACAGCACTTATGTTTGTAAGTATATGCACTAGAAAATAAAATATCAGGTCAAACTCTCTTTTGAAACGATTATCTACAAGTTGTCTTAAGACTAAATTAAACTGAGAAATAGAATCCTAGAAATGTTTATGTTTAGTGCTGATTTATCTATTTCTTTATTTATGGTGCCCTACCAGTGACTGATTAACCAAAAGACCTGAACAAACATTTACGTTTGTGCTTCTAACAGGATGTTCACGTTATTTTACACAATCGTTTTTGGGATAGTTTTTGTACATCTGTAAACGGTAAAATGTTGCTCTGTTGTTTACTGAAGTGGTATGTGTAAGTTGCAGGATTTATCTGTTTATTAGTAGTTATTTGCACAAATATACATATCTCCTATGTATTCAGTTGCAGAAAACCAGTATCCTTTGTTTCTTCATTGTTTATCTTTTTGCACTTTGCATTAAAACAAATAATAATAGTTATAAATGATAGTTAAACCCACGTGTGTACCTAAATTTATTAAAGGAGTTAGAAACGTTAAAGTAACTAAAAATTAGTCATGTGATTCATAATTGAAAGTATCATCATTGAAAATGTCTGATCGCTAACTTTTGTGCGCTAAATTTTTGTATGATAGTTTTATGTCATCAGGCAGGTGGAAACACTGTCTGTGTAGGAATTGTTTGGATTGTTCATTAACAAGTGTAATAATTCGGGTCAGATATTTTATATATAAGATACATCTGTGAAGAATAGCAGTTAGCAGTATATGCTCAATAGGTCATCAGAACTTTACAATACTATACAATGTTTCCTTTTATAACAATAGCTGTAATGTAATAACTGAGTCACAAGTTTTGGTAGTGTTTGTAAATATTGTAACGAAAAGCTTAAATTTCTTGTTTTTCTTTGTTTTTTTTATTACCTGATAATTTAGAAACCAAAACAATGGTGTCAACCAATTCCACTGAAGTGACATAGTTTCAAATGTAGTTTCTACTTTTGTGAGTATTATTAATAATTGGTTATTATTTTTAAAATCATAATTCTAGTGCGAACAATGTTATCATTACCCTTTGAAGTTAGCCTTCTTACAAAAATTTGTTCCTTTATAAAGCTTGAGTACAGAGTGAAACCGGAATTACCAAACAATAATAAATAAACAATGAATGTTGCAGTTGGAACCTCGTTGTATTTAGAACTCAGCTATAAGTACAACCTTCCTATATCTATTGAAACACTGCATTAAAAAACAAAAAAAGCAAGAAAAATTTTCAAAACAGGAAGTAAATGCAGAGATGGCTAATATCAATCCATCAAAGACAAGATAGTAGAGATGGCATTTATATCGTCCCTATATACTAACACAGACAAGGATTGTCATTTATTAATATATATAACTATTTAGTCTTAATTTGGTTTAATGTGTCCTATTTTTGTGCTTGTGCTGTTAAGTAGGTAAGATGCAAATGTCATCCATATTATCTTGTTATGTATCGTTTTTGAAGGAATAATATTTATTAGCCATCCATTTTTAAGAGTTTTTTTCTTTGTATACTTTATGAAAAACGGTGTTCAATTAAGAGATCTTTAAGTAAATTAATAATAAAGCTATACACAAATACTAGTGCAAGCTCAGTGACCATTTCGGTTGAGTGAAGCACGGGGGGAAGAAGTAAAACATTAAACAAAATGTATCATCTTATGAGGACATCACACTTCACCAGGAATAGACTAATTACTCCCGACTTTCTTTCTACAGTTATCGTAATGTGTACATGTTGTTTCCTATGTTCTAAATCACTTACACGGCGTGGTTTTTAACTTCCGGCAGGCTACGCTGAGAAAGATATACTTTGTTGTTTTGTTTTTTTCTTATAATAATTTTTCATCAAGATTTATATTTTGGTACAGTAGGGATTATTGTACATTGTAACAAGATGTATGTGAAAAATATTCATCTTTAACTGCGTATAAAATTTTATGTGTGTTCTGTTCTTTACGGCTATAGAAACCCGATTTTTAGTGTTTTAGCCCTCAAAAATACCACTCAGCTACTAGGTCTCCAGTGTTACAACAGACGTAATATTTTAAAGGGCCTAGAAAACCATCTTGGTTTACAGAGAAAAGTAATGTAGTTCTCAAAACTTAATCTTTGTTTAACACTAAGATATTTGTCTTTTTATTATTCATTTGCTACGAATCTTTGTCCACTGCCTCTTGCACGTTTGGGAGTGGGATAATAAAATGGCTTTACCGTCAGTCCGAAAAGAAATATTGAGAACGCGATATCTTAAGGTTTCATTGTTACATTTATGTTTTATCAATTGTATTGAGAATGTATGGAACTGGTTAGGTTTTGGTCACGCTCCAGTGAATTTCTGAGTTTTTATTTATTTATTTTTCATGTTGAGGACGTAGCGACATAAGGTTTGTAAGCGCTACTTCTTATGCCCTTGTTGTTTGAGAAGTTTGTCTATACTTCCGAGTGTAAACTAATACAGCTTTTGCTGATTTCAATGTTTCAGTTTCAAGAAGAGGCTCAACGATTAACAAGTGTAATCATTCAGGTCAAATATTTTATACATAGGATACATCTGTGAAGAATAGCAGTGAGCAGCGTATACCTCAAGTGGGTTTTTTTTTATAACTTTTTAGATCAGAACTTAAGAAACGCCTCTCATGCTTACTTAAAATACTATATGCAGACTTATTTTGTGTACACAACAAGTGCTAGACGCTTTGGCGACTGTTTTATACTTAGTATTGATAAAACATTTCGTACAGAGGAATTTAAATATAACACCTTGTAGGTCATGTTTTTTTGTTTTTATTATCACTTGTTGACCAAGCCTGACTTAGGCTGGTGGTTAGGGTGCTCGACCCGTAATCTGAGGGTCGTGGGTTTAAATTCCTGTCACCGAAAATGTTCGCCTTTTCAACTTTGAGGTTCAAACCTATTGATATACTATGCATAGTATATCACTACTAAATTATGGATAAATGTATCTCAGGACGGCTGGTATGTGTATTAACACTTACTAATAAAGCAAAGAACAACGTTTCGACCTTAATATCCATATCAGACGTCCTGAGATACATTTTTACTTCAAGTAGATTTCTCGTCATCGCGAATAAATTATGGATAGCTAGTGCAGATAGTCCTCGTGTAATTTTTGTGCGAAATTCAAAACAACCTAAACCAAAATCTTCTTGACTATTACCGTCTTGATGCAAATAAAACCAAAAAACTACCGTGGTTCTAAGTCAGTTGAAAAGTCCTGAAATTAGTTCTAATGTTAACTTGAACGGAAGTTATGTAAAATCGTGATTAAAGAAAGGTTATTTTAGGACATGAAAATTTCCTTTCTTTATATTTAATTAAAAAAAACGCAAAATCGCAATAAAAATATGTGAAACCGTATATTTGCATACCTCTTCGCATGGACCCAACAAATCTTCATGCCAAAATTTGGTGAACATCCATCAACAGGGATCGAAGCAGTGGTAAAGAAAAAACGCCTTGGAATCCACCTGATAAAGAAATTGGTGGGTGAAGGAGATAAAAGTCAGAACACAACATAATGTGTACTGTTACCATCAGTAATCAAGCACTTAGAGTTACTTATTAGACATTTAGTCAGAAAAAGGTCACAAGAAAATACCTTTTGGCTTTTTTTTTAATCAGAAATAAATGCATACATTTCCTAAAGGCAAGAATAATTATATTTATCCCTCAAAAGTCTTTTATAATTGTATCAAGTAATGACCTAGATGCCAATAAAACGCCATTTACGTGTAAATGAGAACTTGGTTAATGGAATTCAGACGTGTAAAAACGAATTGAAATGTGAAAGAATACAACTGGACTATAAAGTTTCGTGTTCCTTGATTATGAGGTTCCATGTCATCCAAACTTCTCGGGAGCATGAACCGCATTAATGCATTACATGATGCTTATTCTGTTTGTTGTTCAGGGAGAGACAATATTGGACTCTAATCTATGTCTTGACGCGATTCATGGGTATTTGATGAATTTTGGAATAAAAGGCTTCTATAAACTTATTGATGTTCCTTTACTCTGTGTTTCATGGTTCAGTTGATCTCCAATATACGTCTTTGTCACTTGAGCACAATTTCTAGTAGATAATACTCTTTAATTTTTTATGTTTGGTTTAAGAGATAATATTTCTATAGGTTTTGTCAGATCTGAAGTGCGCGTGAATATTAAACTTCGTGCGTATCCTTTTACGTTTGAACATAACTTTGGAATGAATGGAAGAATGATGATGGTTAGGGCTTTTGTGGTTCGATCATAGAGATAGTTAATGATGCTTTTATTTAAAGAGTGTTGACGATTAGACTTGAAGTATACATTTGTGTTGGTTTGAGTGAATTTTTTGTAGATTGATGTAGTAAGATGATGCTGTTGTCAATGAAAGACAGTCTAAAATTTTAACATTTTAACTTTTGTCGTTATGCTGGACTCCGTTATACATATTTTTTCCCCTTAGCAGATTTATCAGTAAATTTTACATACATATATATTAAGAAGTAATATAAAAGTCCAAAAGCAGTGAAGAATGACAAAACTTTAATTTATCTACTGTTGTTTTTTTTTAAATCAAATTTATCCTTTTACACATGAACTAAATATTTTAAAGAAATGATTGATATCTGAACTTTTCTGTTCACTTTACGATAGTCTGTGATATCAATAGGGATGGAAAATAACTGACAAATTTCTTTATAGTTAATGTTTACTGGCTAAAATTTCCCTAAGGCATTTTCTCAACTGTAATTGTGCCTGAAAAAAGTTGATTTTTGGGTCTGCGATAGGGAAACAGTTCTGCACGAGATAATTAATTTTCCTCCTCTGCACTAGAAAATTTTAAATTAAGAACATTTTTAGTCCTTTGAACCATAATATTTCCTTTTTTGGCTTCACGAATAATTTCTGCTTCTCTCGTCTATGGAAAGCAATTCTTACATTAAATAAGTGAGGATCCCGGGAAATTCAGCGAGAATTCTCAAGTATGTTTCTAAAAATTTTGTCTTCGAAAATTAATAAAATGTTAATATTTGTGGTATTTTTGCTGGCGCTTAATAATTTTAAAAATATAAATATCAATATGAAATAATAAATAATCGAACAGCCTTTGAACGAAAAATCGTTAATTATTTCTACACAACAGAAAATTTATGAATTGGATATCTTGGCCTCATATAAAAAATTGAAGCGAGTGTGATTTTTTTTTTCAAAATGGCGAAACCTGGTGCCTGTCATGGCCCTCACGCGTCTTGTACGGCTTTAGATTAAGGAATGTAAGAAACTGTTAAAAATTATCCAGTATCTGAAGGAGAATATGCTAGCACAGAAATAGAAATTAATGGATTCAACAACTCACCGTGCAGGCTCGGCATGGCCAGGTGGTTAAGGTGGTCGACTCGTAATCTGAGGGTCGCGGGTTCGAATCCTCGTCATACCGAACAAACTCATCCATACAGCCGTGGAGGCTTTATAATGTGATGGTCAATCCCACTATTCGTTGATAAAAGAGTAGCCCATGGTTTAGCGAGTGGTGGTGATGACTAGCTGCCTTCCCTCTAGTATTATGCTGCTAAATTAGGGATGGCTAGCGCAGATAGCCTTTGTGTAGCTTTGCGCGAAATTGAAAACAAACCAAACAAACCATAAAAGGGAATTGTAGCTGCTGTAAGGTTGTAAAACAAGGTGAAACAGCATAGAATTAATGACCGAACTTTTTTTTTAATGTATTGTATAATTGCTGCACTGAAAGATTTGAAAATTTCCAATTTGTGGGATGATGGAAACAATTACACTGCACGAATCAATATTACAAGCAATAAAAATGACTGTAGAGGCTCTTGGGGAAAAAAAAGCAACATTATTGGGAAACGAGAGAGCTTTGAAATGCCTCTTCAACAACCTGCAGGATCTGGCTAAAGGGGTTTCAAATCATTTTCAAGCAGGAATGGGACAAAGAAAAGACAAAGAACGTATATAGTTAAAATTGCGTTCCTGCAGAACCCAAAAAAACAAACAAAAACAAATGTTGAAAGTGGTAAAAACTTTTATGTCATGTCTTCTGAAGTTAAAATTATAAAGTTGGCGAAAAATCCTTTGTTGACATTCTTTCTGGTCAAAGATCTTCAAATTAGAGTAAAGAAAAATAAATCAAAGTGTGTTAAATTTTGATTTGAAATTGTCGCGTAAAGCTACACAAGGGCTATCTGCGTTAGCCGGCCCTAATTTAGCAGTATAATACTAATCATCACCACCCACCGCCAACTCTTGGATTACTCTTTTACCAACGAATAGTGGGATTGACCGATGCATTATAACGCCCCTACGGCTGAAAAGGCAAGCATGTTTGGTATGATGGAGAATCGAACCCGCGACCCTCAGATTACGAGTCGAGTGTCTTAATCACCTGGCCATCCCAGGCCTGAGTGTTAAAGACAAATCTGGTAGTGATATTTCATAAATTCAACAGCTCCGAAATGAGATTAATACTACCATGAAAACTAAGTCCTCAACTCCATATTACGATAAATCTTTTGAACAAAGAAATTGAAATCTACGAGTTATCTAGAAAGCTATCATATAAAATGAGACCCTCTAACTCAGGGGTTTCCAACCGGTGGGTCGCGACCCCCCAAGGGGTCGCGAAGCCTTGGAGGGGGAGTCGCGTAGCAACTTAGAAGTAGCATGGGATAACATTAATTTTACTTCATCAATTACATTTTCATGCTCTTACATTTTTTTTGTTTCGGTGCAAAGCAAAACGTGTGCTACGTTAGTTCAATGTCATTAGGTGATATTATGGGTGTATGTATGCGTGACTGTGAGTGAATGTGTATGTGTCTGCAACTGTATGTATGTGTACTAGTGAGTAGCGAGTATGTGAGTGCACGCGCATGTACGTATGCTTGTGTGTCTGTTTAGCTGTGATTAAGTGTGTGTGCGCGCTCGCTGTCGACACGTGAGTCACATGTCCGTTGCTGATTGGTGGATGACGAATTGCGCGACTGGCCACGTTCCCTTCCCTCCCAATACTTACCCCATCATTACTCTACCTGCACCCCTCACAAGTAGTCAGTGTAAGATCTACAGTTGCCAAAGCGTTCATCATTTAACATTTTTATTTTATTTTAACAAGGAGATAAGTAAGCAGTAGAGGTGAGTTGTGTCCATGGCTAAACGGCGCAGATACTTAGAATGCTACCTCAACATTGGCTTAATCACTGTGCTCGCCAACTACGGCATCGAGAAACCACAGTGTGTTTTGTGCCATGCTGTCCTGAGTGCAGAGTCAATGAAACCATCAAAACTCAAGCGTCATCTCGAGACGAAACATCCAGAACACGCAAAGAAGGGTTTGGATTTCTTCAAACGGCATGAACGGTGTCTTAAAAGCCAAAGAATCGATAGAAGTGGGTCGTTTCAGCAGCAGAGTGCAGCCGTAGTGGAAGCTTTATATGAGATTGCATTCGAAATTGCTAAACAAAAAAAGCCTCACACAATTGGAGAAACACTTCTTAAACCCTGCATGATGAAAGCAGTAAATCTTATTCTTGGAGAAGCCAGTGCAAATAAGATGCAGCAAGTATCCCTGTCAAATAATACTATACAGAGGCGCATTTCTAAAATGTCTATGGATGTGAAGGAACAGGTTTTGACTGAAATCAAGGGTTCCCCTTTGTTCTCCTTTCAGCTCGACGAGTCAACAGATGTAAGTTCATGTTCTCAGTTTTTTGTGAGATACATTAATTCAGGTGACATCAAAGACGAATTCTTATTCTGCAGTGCACTTGAAACCACAACAAAAGCTGATGATGTCATGGAAAAAGTTTCAACTTTTTTCAAGACGAAGATCTTCAATGGGAAAACGTGTGTGGGGGTTTGTACGGATGGGGCATCGGCTATGCTGGGATCGAAATCAGGATTCCAGTCGAGAGTGAAGAAGCTATCACCTCAAGCAAAGGGCATCCACTGCATGATTCACCGATATGCTCTCGCCAGTAAGACTCTCTCTGCAGGAAGTGCTTGAATCTGTAATCAAAATTGTAAATTATGTGAAGACTCAAGCACTCAACACTGGCCTATTCAAAGAACTATGCAAAGACATGAATGTTGACCACGAAGTCCTTCTCTTCTACACAGCAGTACGTTGGTTGTCGAAAGGAAACGTTATTAATCGTGTCTTTGAAATGAAAGATGAAATAAAGCTATTCTTGGAGACTCAAGAAAGGAAAGATCTTGTAGCTCACTTCGAAGATGAAGCATGGAATAAAAGGGTTGCGTACCTAGCCGACATTTTTGACCAGCTGAACAAGCTCAATTTGAAGCTTCAAGGAAGGGAAACACATGTTCTCCTTTTTCAAGATAGTCTTCGGGCCTTTGTTTCCAAACTGCAGAACTGGTGTCGGAAAACCAGTCTTAGAAACATCGCTATATTTGAAAAACTTTGTGGAGTGACGGATGAGTCTCAGATCCAACTGGATCAGTTCCTCAAGGATGAGATTACCGAACATCTTCAGTCTCTAGAAAAGGAAGTCGAGCGTTACTTCCCTGAGCTATCACAGGAACAGGAGGCCTTGGTAAGGAACCCATTTTGTACTGAAATTGATGTAACCAGCATCCCAGATGATATCCAAGATGAATTTCTGGGTCTAAGGAACGACTTTTCAGCTCGTGATCTCTTCAAGGTGAAATCCGTGACTCCGTTCTTGTGCGCTATGTATCAGTCATACTCCAAAGTCAGCATGATAGCTTTACCTGTCCTTGTTCCATTTGCTTCTACCTACTTGTGTGAGGCAGGATTTTCCACTTTTGTCAATATAAAAACAAAGAATAGAAACAGATTGGATGTTGAAGATGACATGAGACTGGCTCTAACAAACTCTCGGCCACGAATTTCAAAGCTTGCTGCTGAAATGCAACATCAGGCATCTCACTAGCTGGGTTGGATAGCTGTTCAAACCTATGTTAATATTATTTTAAGAAATATATGTTCTTTTTGTGAATTCAGGTTGGACCAATGTGATTTAATTTGCTAATAAATAATTACAGAATTTTTAAATATTTTTAGATGTTTCTTTCCCTCTCCTTCACAGAAAATAAAAGAAAAATTAAGCTGCTGATAGTAAGCCCTAAGTAGGGGGTCACAAGTAGGGTTTCAAACTTTTAGGTAAGGGGTCGCGAGTGCCAAAAGGTTGGGAACCCCTGCAGTCTAACTGTTAAAAGTATAACACGAAGCGGAAGAAATATTTGGTCATTTGGATCATAAACTCCTTCGTTTGCTTTGTGAATGCTACATATATTCTCGTATCTAGGATATTAAGATATGCCATTTTTTTTCCCGCATACCTATCAGTTTATTTCTTAACTTATTCTCGTTTCAAAACTTAATTTGGTGGGTTGACCTTGAGAAAACAAAACAAAAAACGTATCATGCGAGTGAGGACAATGAAGAAAGTTCATCAGTCCGTTTTCTTTGCAGGGAAGATGGGGTTATTAAATGTTTGGTATGTAAGAAAGTTGGTAGGTGAATCAGTGAAATGGATTAATCGTGGTTATAAAGTAGCTTAAAATATTTTTTTTGAAAACATAATGAGTACATGCATCACTACATGGATTGTCTTTAAACTGTACGTTTGATGCAATTTAAAAATTGTGGCATCTGTGTTACAAGTGTAAATAAAGAAGCTGTCATTTTATCATTAACCACGGTTTGCTAAGAGAGAAAAAATTCAATTTAATGATTTATTTCACTTCTTTGTTTTTTTTCTTTTTTTGCTTGTTCAATACGCCCTATGTGGCTCAATGGTAAGTTTGAGAACTTATTACGTTAAAATTAGGGTACAATGGTTGCAGTGGGCACAACATGGATAACCATTATTTAATTTTGTGTTTAAACACAAACAAGTTACGACTTATCAACCTTGAACGCAAATTCTGCTTTCCACCATGAAATCCAAGTAGCTGTAAACAACTGGCAAAATAGTATACATGATCATTGTAAAGACATAATGTAGCAGTAATGACGTAGCTCGTCAGACAGAAATAAAACGGTTAAATTTTTATTACCATCGAATTCAATATTTTATGGTTGTTGTACGACTAATGCCTAAACACAACGAATCCTAATTTTTATTTTGAAAGAGCCATGTATGACGTCATTTTCAGTTATATGCTTTTAATTAATGACAATGAATCTGTGACGAGTGTTTAAGGACTGTTTCATTTCAGTCAAATAATACGTTGAATATTGATCGTGAAATAATTTTTTGCTTTTCTTTTGATTTGTACAAGTAACAGTTCAAGATGAAAGTGTCTATATGCTGCAGCTTGGTAGAGACAATGGTTGACGTGTGTGTTGCTTTTGTGACGTCTGTTCATACGTCATTTCAGAAAGAGTTCAAATAAAAACAGTAAGTTGGAGCTTGTGACTTAAAATATTCTTGTTGAAATAGTTGCCACGGATATAAATATTTAACTATAGATCGCAACTTGCATGAAACCGTATCTAATGTTTTTATTCATTTTTCTCTCTCTCTCTGTTGAAATGGAATTTTTAGAACAACGAGAATAAAACATTTTAGTGCATGATGGATGCTGTAAACGAGTGTCGTTTTATCATGTAACCAAAAACACAAAAAAAACACTTATTACATTTGTTGTAGATCTTAACATACTGCGGTATATTAGTAAGTGAATTTTTGCTCTTGAGCTTTATGAACTGATAATGTGATAACATCTTTTCAAAGCGTACTTATCAACTGATAATATGATAACATCTTTTCGAAGCGTACTTATCAACTGATAATATAACATCTTTTCGAAGCGTACTTATCAACTGATAATATGATAACATCTTTTCGAAGCGTACTTATCAACTGATAATATGATAACATCTTTTCGAAGCGTACTTATCAACTGATAATATGATAACATCTTTTCGAAGCGTATAATGAACATTGTGAATCAGTGTTGATAAGGAAGACTTGTTCTGTTAATACTGAAATATGAGAAATGTTTCGCAAGCCAGGATATAAAAAAAAGAAACAGTTCGTCTCTTTACGTTTTGAAAGATTTAACGACAGACCACTGTTGTTATAGATCTGCGTATTACGATCATTACTAGTGTCGAATTCCAAGTCTACCGGTGGGATAGCGGTAAATGTATGAAATAACAACGCTAAAATACGGGGTTCGATTCCCTGCGGTGGACAGCGAGTAACTTACTGTGATTTTGCTACAAAAACAACAAATCGAATCCTATAAAGATAGGAATGTGACGCGCTAACGTAACATAAGTTGGCAGCCACAAAAAAATAGTTTTAGTCCCCCCCCCAAATGGCATAGCAGCATGTCTGCGGGCATACAACGCTAGAGTCCGGATTTCTATACCCGTTGTGGATATAGGCCAGATAGCCTATTGTATTGCTTTGTGGTTAACTTCAAACAAACACATCTTAACCGTTTAAACAGTTCATTCAACGATGACAGCAAATAACTTAATCTAATTTCAACTTTTTTATGTTAAAATAATTACTTTTTTGCTTCCTCAGGTCATGTACTTGGTTAATGGCATTGATGTATATGTCAGTCTATGAGGCATTAGATGTGTTTTATAAGAATTACTCAAAACTTCCTGTTGGATAATCAAAGAAGTCTATCGGAATCCTAGCAGTATGACACTAGGAATCATCCAGAATGTGTAGTCCGATTTGAACTCACGAGGGACACACATCTGGATCTTCTACGACATCAGTACAGCGTCTAACAGTAAATTTCCTTCGATAAAAATTCAGTATAAGACGTAATCACTTACAGAGCTGAAAGAGGTTTTCTTGTACTTAAGATCTACGCTCTCTATCAATAATCACTCCAGTTTCTTTCCCGAAGTTCGTATTCAGTAGACTTACAGTTTCTAGAGGTCATGTTATGCAGATAATGACTATTATGTGGCGTAGTTGACCTCCCCCGATACCTTTTCTCATATTAAGTTCACAATCTTCTCACCTTAGAATCGGATACTCGAAGAAGATATGCCATGTGGCACTGTGGTTTTCTTATGTTCACCATTTTAAATACAGCATCATCATTTAGCATTGCGACACAGTTATCCGTAAACTGTATTTAAAATTAAAGTGATCACCACAACAACAAATAAATAACTCTTTTAAAACTAGAAAATGAACGTAGATGAGTGCTTATCGTGTCGAGTTGCGAAACGAGGGTTCCAGAATCCAAAACTTGATGTCATTTGGCATTCTTAGCGAAGAACTTTATTACAAATGTGACAGACATGTTACAGGAGTAGAATAACCGGACAAAGAAAGCCCTTATGACTTCGGGATGATACCGGTTAGCTGCCTTTCAACTTGTCATAGTTCAGAATTAAGGACGACAGTATTTCAGTTCTAAAGCTTCCTCCAGTCTGTTATTGAATTTGAACAAAAATATTAAACATTTAGGTTTCGTTAATTTGTTAGCTCTCAGCGTTTAACCTGACTATAGAGGATAGTACGCTACTTATAGTGATTGGAATGTAGTGTTCATATAACTGTTTTGGCCTGTTATTCTGTGTGTGTGTCAGATCATGTAATAATTAAGTGTTAGGGCCAAGTGAACACAGTTAAAACACAGAAGTAGAAAAGGTCTGAAAGTATAGCATGTCTCCTATTGTCGACAGTTATTGAATTTGTGAAAGAAAATATGTATACATAGAACCACAGTGTAATATAGTATTTTAGTTCGCTAAAAACCTTGTTGATTGATTCTGAAGTGCATATAAAACTGTAGATCGAAAAGCATAATATTAAAAATGTCACTGAGAACAAAATAATTCTCCCCACTTATATGTCTATTCACTACCAACAAGAGTGAATCATCAAGAGTAATGTGGAAAGTTAAAGGTGTATTTGGTGATCAATGATGTCGAGAAACTCACTTGTTGAGAAATTTATATGCAAAAACGGCTCGTTTGGGTTGAGAAAATATTTTACGTAGAAGGTGTATTTGATTACAAAGTTATGTACAAGATGCCCACATATGCACAATGAGCCTTTGAGAGAACGAATGTTTATTTAGTGTGTTCATTAAATTGGTGCATAAAGTTCACATATTCTTCTGACCACAAAACTTCTCAAAATGTAAGTTAAGTTTAATATCATTCCTCGTTGACAATGGTTACTCTAATATATTAACTTTTAATTACTAGAGCAGGATGCATATAACCTCTAAGCACCTTGATGTTTGGTAACTCGATCTCTCCACAGAGAGAGCGAATTTAGCGGGCTTTGCAACCTTATTACTAACATGTTTACTCAGATTATCATCATACCTATTAACTTGACTAATCTAAAGCCTGAAAATTAAACATTTATACTTATACTTGCTTATTTACTGTTCCCATGATAGTTTGATATCAATGTTCACAAGCGAGTCAAAGGGGAATAAACAAATTCTAGAACACCCCAGTTTGGAAGGTCAGCTTTGACGAACCTCTTTAAACTACATACTTGCTGTAATACTAAATAACAACAAAAAAACTTGATAACTTATTTACGTACTTTCAATAATATTGAGAAACTCGTATGTTCTTGCGGTAGTAGGATATCTTTGATTTAATAAGTTTTTATCAACAAACTGTGTCCAGGTGGAACAGCGGTAAGTCTACAGACTTACAATTCTAAATTCCGGGGTTCAATTCCTAGCGTAGGCCCAGGAGATAGCCCAATGTTGCTTGTTGTATAAGAACAATCAAACAAACTGTATTAAACAAATATAGGTGTGTCTGACCGACCATACATCACTCTACTTAAGGATAAAGAAATGTATTAATGACGTGATAACATCAGTACTGCATATGTCTTGAAGTGTCACATCATTGCGAAGTGAACACTAAATGACGGTAAGTGCGTGTCCACGTGGAGCAAATGCCGATATAAAACGTGGAGGGAACGTTTGAGATTTGATGTACACAATTTAATCTGACATTTTTCGAAGTGACTGAAGTGAGGTTGGATATATACTATTCAAAAAAAGAAACGCGAAAGGGATATTTTTTTATTTTAAAGAGAAATATATGTAATAACGTTACAAGCTCAGAGTAAGTGATGTTACACGTGTTAAAGCACTGATTGTCAGACCAAAATGACAATAAAAGTTGTGCACTTTGAAAACGGAGGAATACATAGGATTTTTCGCCAAAACGCATTCGCGTCCAATAAATTTGTTTGAGAGATCTGCATGTTCTGCAAGTGCAACATGTGCAAAATCCCTATAAAAGTGACGGGTTCTCGGTTTCCATAGCTCAGTGTTAAGCCATCGAGACGCAATACAGTTACGCCAAGACTGACTGAAGCACAACGCTACAACGCCATTGGTCGCTTGGAAGCAGGCGAATCTCGATCAGATGTTGCCAGAGCTGTGAATGTCCACCCAAGCACCATCACAAGGCTATGGAATCGTCACCAACAACATGGATCAACTCGTGACCGTCCACGATCTGGCAGACCTCGTGTGACCATGCCCGCACAAGATCGCTACATCCGGTTACGTCACCTTCGGAATAGGACCACCACTGCGACGTCTACTGCCTCAACCATATCAAGGCTGCGTAGGATTTCTGATCAGACCGTACGCAACCGTCTACGAGATTCTTAGGCCCCATGTGCAACCCATCATGGTGAACGTCAACGACGTTTTTCAACATGACAACGCCCGTCCTCACACAGCCCGACTCACCACTGTCTTCTTGAGACACCACAACATCAACGTTCTTCCCTGGCCCTCCAGATCACCAGATTTAAACTCCATCGAACATCTTTGGGACGAGTTGGACCGACGTCTGCGACGGCGACAACCTCAACCGCGAACTCTACCTCAGCTTGCGGCAGCTTTGCAGGCTGAGTGGACAGCCATTATACAGGATGTGATTCGTCATCTCATCGCTTCCATGGGCAGGAGATGCCAAGCAGTTATTGATGCTCACGGGGGGCATAGTCGTTATTGACGTTGAGTGACGTTAAACTTCAACTAGTGAGCGTGGACTTCGCCTTTGCAGACTTTGGATGTTCAGCAGTGAATGTGCAAAGTTTCACACATGTCATACAGAACTACCCGGAATAAACTTGTTAACAATTTGTCTTAAATTTTGCCTTTTGCGTTTCTTTTTTTTTTTTTTTTGAAGAGTATATTACCGTGTTTATCAATCAAACCTTTTTAAGTTGGCTTGTGCGTGGTACTTATCACTCTACAGGAAAACACAGTTTTCTCAGGGTGCAGCAATGTGTGTGCTTGATATTAGGATGAGTACGTTAAATATGTAAAACAAGTTCTCAGATTAAAATGATATAGAGGTTATTAGTCATATGGCTGAAGCTAGTAAATAGATATTAAACAAAGCACAAATCGTATCCGTTGTAATTAAAGTTTTGTTGTGCATATTGTAGTGATGGGACATTTTTACAACAAATATAACATTTCGGGCTTGTAGTGCCTGTCTATCTAATCCATATTCTAAATATTGAACATTCACTTGTTATCCTATACACCCCAGTGACTCAGTGGTAATTCTGTGATTTTTTTTGGAATTTCGAGCAAAGATACACGATTCTGAGGGCTAATGACACTAAAGTTTGGACTTCCCATGGTGTACACAGCACAGATAGTCCATTGTGTAACTTTGTATTATTTAACACCAAACAAACAAAAACGTTAATGTTTATTTCAGTTTTGCAGAATGCATCTATATTACCCATATTCGAGTGTTAAAGGACGGTTTATTCACATACCAACACTGCAGAATATAGATAAGGCAATATAAATTCCAGGATTGTAGAACATTTTCCAAGTACCTCACAAATTGATTGGCAAAATATTATATGATACTCCAAGTTCTATAACACTAGCACATATCCACCTTAATCTACATGGTACCATATTGAACATTTCTATGTGACTGTGAGATATCGAGATTGTATTGTTTCGATGGAGATCATATCCAAACTACTATGACTTGTAATGGCGTAGAACATGTGTAGGCTGCACAAAATTTGTAGACCTTGATTTACATACTTAGTTCCTCGGTAGACTTCTAACGATAAACTCCAGGGTTCAATTCCCCGTGGTGGACAGAGTTCAGGTACCTCATTATGTGGCTTTGCTCTAAAAAGAAACGAAAATGAAATGGGCAGCAACTGCTTAGGACAGAGTGACACTTGTAGAGAATGTTTTGGAGTGCTAAGCGGGTTCGAATCCCTTTTGTGAATATGTTCGCACTTTCAGCCATGAGGTTGATATAATATGACAATCAATCCCGCTTTTCGTTGGTAACGAGTAGTTCGAGAATTAATTGGCAGTGGGTGATGTCGACTAGCGAGCTGACTTTCCTTTAACCTGTCACTTTAAAATAAAAGATGGCTATCGCAGATAGCCCTCGAGTAGTTCGTAAAGGGGTCGCATAGGAATTTGCTTAAAACTCTAGTGGGCTATTCGGACAAATTCTACTAAAGAATTATTCTTGGAACAACACTCAAACTTTTCTGTACAGTAGTTAAGACCACCCAAACATTGAAAAGAAGCGAAAAAAGCCACTTCATTATTGTAGATAAAATCAAAATTTACTTATTTATTAATATTATTAACATTGTTTCACAAGCTCACAGCAAAATCTGGGAAAGTGTTGATATTGATAGGAGGGGTCGCTCTGTGGAGCATATGTTCTCTGATTACAACCTTTCTCTTTTCAATACTGGTTCTTCTACTAATTTCCATGCAACTAGCCAGTCCTTTACTGCTATTAATTTCTCAACTTGCTCCCCTTCATTATTCTCTCATTTCTCATGGAGGGTTGACAATAATCCACGAGGCAGTGATCATTTTTCTATAAACTTGAGAGAGACTGGCCGTCGTCGATGCCACCCGACCTGCATGCCCCAGTGGAAGCTGGATCAGGCAAACTGGCCTTCTTTCACTGCTTTTGCAGAACCTGATCCTACCATCATCTGTCAACCATCGATAGACGACTGTGTGGCAGCAGTATCTGACTGTTTTATACAAGCAGCTGCTCAATGTATTCTTAAAACCTCAACACGATTTCTACTATATCCTCGTCCATGGTGGAATCCTGCCTACCACATGGCACGGAAGGCTCAAAAACGAGCCTGGGATACTTTATGTAGATATCCCACACTCTCGAACCACATTGCTTTCTAGCAGGCTCGTGCTCATGCTTGGTGGGTAAGACGTCAAAGCCAGAAGGAATCTTGGATTAAGTTCACAATCGGCATATCTTCCACTACCAGTTCCAAAGTCATATGGGACAAGATTCGAAAGGTCAGTGGGCAATATAATTTTGTCCCCCTCTCGATCTTGTTCTATGATGGTCAGGAAGTAGCTGATACCTGGGACTTTGCCAATACTCTAAGTGAAAGCTTTTGCCGGGTATCTAGCACTTCTACTTCTACTTCCACCTTCTTAGCCATCAAGACTTGGGCAGAGCAATTACCTCTTTCCTTTCTAGCTGATTGTCTCTATAACTATAATCGGCTCTTTACACTGGTGGAACTCAAACTGGCCCTTCATTGGTCTAGCAGTACATTAGTTGGACCTGATGATGTACTCTATAAAATGCTGCGACATCTATCTCCTGCTTCTCTTGCTGTTCTTCTGATTGTTTTTAACTGGATCTAGCAGGAAAATGTTTTTTCCTGATTCCTGGCGCCAGACTATTGTCCTACCTTTCTCTAAGCATGGGTAGGATCCCAAGATTCCTTCAAACTCCTATCCAATTGCTTTGATAAGCTGTCTTTGTAAGACCTGAGAGAGGATGGTTAATGCTCGTCTTGTTTGGTTCCTCAAATCAAACAACCTCCTTTCACCCACCCAGTGTGGGTTCCGACGACAGATATCCACCATGGATCACCTGATTCGACTTGAAACGTCAATCAGAGAAGCCTTTCTCAAACAACATTTTGTATCAATATTCTTTGACATTGAGAAGAATTAAGATACAACATGGAGGTATGGCATTTTTCTCGACCTCCATATATATGGGTTACGTGGCCATTTACTCATTTTTATTTAAACAATTTAATGGACAGGAAATTCCAAGTTCGTGTGGGTTCAACACTTTCCCATTCTTTTTTACAGGAACTTGGAGTCCTTCAGGGCTGTGTTCTGAGTGTCACATTTTTTAGTATAAAAATTGATGCCATCACTGAAGAACTCCCTCTCACTATTGCAAGGCCTGGCATGGCCAAGCGCGTAAGGCGTGCGACTCGTAATCTGAGGGTCGCGGGTTCGCGCCCGCGTCGCGCTAAACATGCTCGCCCTCCCAGCCGTGGGGGTGTATAATGTTACGGTCAATCCCACTGTTCGTTGGTAAAAGAGTAGCCCAAGAGTTGGCGGTGGGTGGTGATGACTAGCTGCCTTCCCTCTAGTCTTACACTGCTAAATTAGGGACGGCTAGCACAGATAGCCCTCGAGTAGCTTTGTGCGAAATTCCAAAGCAAACAAACAAACACTATTGCAAACGGGCTTTATGTTGACGACTTTCACATCTCATGTCAATCATTGAACATGAGGTATATTGAGCAGCAGCTACAGACTGCCCTCAATCATTTAGTGAAGTGGACCACAGCAAACGGCTTTAACTTCTCTCTCTCCAAAACCATTTGCATGCACTTTTGCCGCCAACAGAGTATTGACCTTGATACTGAACTCCATATAGGTGAAGTTGTGCTGCCTGTGGTCCCTGAGACAAAGTTCTTGGGACTTATCTTTGACCGTAAGCTGATCTTTATACCACACATCAAGAAGCTATGGGTCAAATGTACAAGAGCACTGAACATCCACCATGTCCTCTCTTGCACCACTTGGGAATCAGATCAACGTTCTATGCTAAAAATATATCATGCTCTTATCCGATCGAAACTCGACTATGGATCATTGGTCTATGGGTCTGCCAGACCATTGGCTTTAAAGATGCTGGACCCTATTCATCATCAAGGACTTCGGTTCTGCACTGGGGCTTTCTGCACTTTCCCAGTTCAGAACTTATACATAGTCTCATAAACCTTCTTTGCACCTCCGCCATTTGCAACTGTCTTAACTATACGCTTCGAAACTTTGTTCCTTACCAAAGAATCCTTCCTGGGGTTGTGCTTTCCTTCCTTAGTGGGCCATACTTTTTTAGAACAAATGGTCCACCATTGCTCCTTTTGGCCTTCGTATCCTGGTGCAGTTGGGTGAATTGGATCTGTCCTTGGATAACATTGCTGTATCCACTGGTCAGCCTATCCCACCATGGCTTCTTACAGTCCCCAATTGTGACATATCTTTAAGTCATCTGAGTAAAGTAGATACTCCTGATTGGAAATACTGTCTGCTATTTGCTGAACATCTTTCGAACTATTCCTCCATTTCTATTTATACTGATGGTTCGAAATCAGGTGACTGTGTGGGCTCTGCCGTGATTTGTTGTGGTTCGGTGGTAGTGCGCAGAATCCCCTCTACAGCTTCTGTGTTCACTACTGAACTGTAAGCCATTTCTTTTGCCCTGGAGCATATAGAAGCTAAGCAGTACTCAAACTGCACTATTTATACTGACACGCTTAGTTCTCTACTGGCTCTGGAATTGCTTCACGTTGGTTCACACCATGTTCTCGCCGATATTCAAAATCGACTGGCCCATTTTTCTTTAACATCTACCTCTATCCACTTTTTCTAGATACCGGGCCATGTTTGTATTCGCGGGAACGAGCTCGCCAACACTGCAGCTAAGTTTATCTGCTCTGGCAGTATCACCACTGTGCCTGTCCCATTCATGGACTGTGGTCTTGTATTCAAGGCTCGGCTCCACACCAGCTGGCAGTCAACTTGGAGTGAGCAACACGAAAACAAGCTTTTCCAGATAAAACCCTATATTGGTCTTTGGCCGTCTTGTTACCATAAGGATCGGAAAGAGGAAGTTGTTCTAACTAGACTACGCATTGGTTACAGTTTAACTCATCGTTTTCTTTTATCTGGAACTGATGCACCAGTGTGTAACACTCAGATCGCAACATACCACATTTTACTTTCTTGTCGTTACGACTTTCAACGATGGGACCATTTTTAAACATGTTCTGTCCCAAAGTTTGTCCATAACGTTAGACAGTATTATTGGTGATGGTGACACTGTCCACCTTGGTAATATTTTTAGTTTTTTAAAAGTCACCAATATTTTTAATACCATTTAAGTTTTTAATTTATACATTACACCTTTTTAATGTCACAGTTCATCTAGTTCGATTTGAAATTAGAAACTGTCCGTAACATTAAATAACTCGAAACCAGGACTGAAAAGGCCAACCTCAGTTTACTAACGCTGCTGTTTGAACTTCCCGTTAGTCATCCTGGCGTGTTATTATTATACTTTTGTTGCACGTCTTTTAAAATTTTATTACTTTCCCTTTTGAAAATGGCCATAATGTTAAATAACTCGGAACCAGGACCGGAAAGGCCAACTTCAGGTGACTGACGGTGGTTTTTTCTTCCCTATTAGTCTTTCTGGCGAGTTATGTTAATTACAGTTATGCTACAGAAAGTCCTTTACAACTTGAATTACTGTAGTTTTTCTCTTAACGTTGTAGACTAGATGTAAACATTGGTTTTATGCTATTTATGTTTGTTTTGTTTTCCCTTAATTTCCTTTTATGAATTTTACTAAATTTACTTTTAACTTTTTACCGGATGTTTGGCGCAGATAGCCTAGCTGCTTTGTGCCATAAAACTCTGAATCAATCAACCTTTAAAATGTTACGGGCAATCCCACTGTTCGTTGGTAGAAGAGTAGCTCAAGAGCTGGCAGTGAGTGGTAATGATTAGCTTCCTTCCCTCTAGTTTTATACTGCTGAATTAGGTACGACTGTCGCAGATGGCTCTCGTGTAGTTTTGCGCGAAAGTAAAAACAAACAATAATTGGGAACTGCCACGTTAAAGGTTCCCAATTTAACTGGTTTTTATTGTTATTCGAGTCGCTATTGTTCATTGTTACACGAGTTTGCTGTCTCTACATGGACTTCCACAACTTTATTCCAGCAACTTTTTTAATACTTGATAATTACTAGAGTAGAGTTTCGTTCAAGTGTCGCTGTTGTCTGTTTTGCATACATTATTTGTGTCGCCTTATTCTACCAAACACTTGAGCATAGTAGGCTGTTAAAGAACGTATGTATGTGTCATGTATACCTAAAAAGTAAGTATGATACTGCGTCTGTTTGCATTGTAGTAATATTTTGTATCATCTTAGAAGAAACATTGTTCCATTTTGATGAGAATGCTTTGTTGCTGCTCGTTTTTTGTTACGTTACGCTGCGACATTGATGAAATCAGGTCATTAAATCTATAGTGATGCAATCTATACCTTTAAGGTGGTCCTTTGAGAACAACGTTGCATACCAGTACGTATGTTTATTCTTTGTTATATATTTTGAACAAGTTAGGTGTGGTAGTTTGGTGGGTGAAAAAAGTCAATACAGCAATAAACTGTTAAAAAGCATGTATCCTTTAACTAAACACATATGCATGTATGTAGCTTAAAACTAAATTCTCCATAAATAAGCATAAAATCTTTAAAAAATAAGATAGATATAGTTGAATCAAAATGGAAATATCATATTTTTAAGTATACAACTAACGAAACCAAAAGCAAAGAAACAAGGCTGGAAATAATCTACATTATTTTCTTAAGCTACAAATTATTATTTTGACTCAACTAAAATGATCTGGGTTCTTTGGTAAATTATCACTTATATTATTACTTTGTATGGTCAGAAAACGTTGAAGTGAGACTTGGATGTCAACTGTATCTCATTTGTAATGTGTATCTTTTTTTTCAAATTATCAAATGTGTGTACAGGTTTCAGAAATATTATTGAAACCTGATGCTTAAGAGGCAATGTTTGAATATTCAGATGTACATTTTTAATCGCTTCTGATCTAGTTCCAGATTCACTCAAAATCACAGAAGTGAAGGTGCATATTTAAGTGTTCGCGAAATGTTTGGGGTGATTTTTGTGTATTTTACTGTCTTCCTGAATTTCTTGTATATTTTTATCAGATTATTGTACGTGATCCACCATTTGACAATAAAGTTTTGCAATCGTATAATAATAATAAAATTTAAATAAGTTACTAAATACTCTCTGAATGTTATTTTGAACAGATATAATTGTGTATTTAAATATCTAAAAAAAAAAATCTTACAAGTATTGGTTGTTATTTGAATTCTTCCAAAGTGGCACTTTGAAAGTAGTAACAATAAAATAACCAACTTTTGGCTAATTAGTGTTAACTGTAACTACATCATATTAAAAGTAATGTAAGAAAACGTTTGGACGTGTTGCATACATATGTTACCAGTCGGAACAGAAATTTCAAGAAATCCATCAGGAACGTACTATAGCGAAGATGCACGGAGTCCGGATTGACAAGTTACCGAGTCATTGTGTTGTTCAAGTTCACAATTGTTTTAAGCGCAAATATTTCCCTTCAACAAGGAATTTTAGTTTTATGTAATTGACGAGCTGATAATCTTTTTTTTTTTTTGATCATCACTCATATATTCTCTCACGTGTATTTTTCCGTTTTACTTATCTGTGAAACGACGTATTTTAAGTGACAAGAAGTTTTTAACGCGTTCGCGCTCGTTAAGTTTTGATGGTGAGGCAATTGTACCACAATAACTTTTCGCTTCTAACTCATCACAGTTGTCTGTATAATTCATTTCAGCTATTCAGAAAAAAATCTGTAATTTTTTTCGAGGGTAATTTTTTTCAGTACTTTCACGTTAGAAATGTTGTTGTTTCTGTAACTTTCTTGAATTAGACACCAGTCCGTAAATCACGAGACGCATGGGTTCTTATTTAGATAAACTCTAAATTCAAACAGAGCGTTGTCTTGGACGTCAGTATAATTTATATACTTGGTTGTGAAATGGTTACACATAAAGGTTACTTGCTTTCCAGTAGTTGTGGATTCAGCAGCACCAATTTTCCTAATTTAAAACGGAACAAAAAAAAAAGGTCTTAAGTAAGTTTTACGATCATATTTTTTATTGCAAAGAAAATATTCGAGTGAAATTAGGTTTACTACTCGGTACTGATATGCAAAGTAAAATCTCATGGTACCAGACAGTCTCCCAAAAAGATACCATATACAAGTCTGTATATGTTTCACTTGGTAAAGAAAGCAAAAGACCTTAAGTTGACGCTATTATTGATACAGTTCACAAAAAGACTCGTATTTTGTAATAGCAGATACGGTAAACTAGATGAACATAAGTGTTAAGTAGAGAAAACTGCGAATGTAAGGTTCTTCGCTGGGTCGGCTGTAAGTTTGTGAATTCACAATGCTATAATCCGGGGTTCGATTCCCCGTGATGGATAGATCGCAAATAGCTCATTGTGCAGCTTTCAAACGTAAGTCATGTTGTTTCATTGTGCCAATTAATGATGTTGACAGATGCTAACTCATATTTATATGAACATAGAAACTTCTGTATAGGACGTCTGAAGAGTTACCTAAGGCACCTATACATATATATACACTAGGGGCGTAGATCCTGGGTGGATGGGGGATTTATCCCCCTTCATTTTAGGTGGGGGTATGGTGCATACAATCATCCCCCCCTACAGTTTGGTCTTTTGAATTGTTTTATTGCATCACAGGCCTACAAATTGTGTGTTTTGTTCTTTTGGTTCTCGTGTTCTAACCATTCGAATGACTAAATTAAGCCTAGATGTAGGCTTTTTCAGTAGCCGAAATGTACATCTTTAATATAGGCGTGCTTCTAAGCTTTTCGATCAAAGCGATAGTTCGTAAGTATCAGTCAGTAGGCCTAAGTATACATGCAAGGCGTGCAAGCACTATCACAGAATCTACCTACGTCTTGTACGTAGTGTAAGATTAAGTAAAATTTTCATCACAACAGATTGAACAGAGCATGAAATTCGAAAATATTACTCCCAAGTGTAAACTCCTGTGTTTTAGATCTGGCAGGCCATTTGTAGCTTGTAGCTGCATCAATCTTATGTGTATATTGTGCGGTTTTCCTACGCCATTTGTTCTTATGCATGTCTAGCCAGTTTTATTGTCGAACGCCTTAATCTCCTTAGCTGCCGAAGCAGCTAGACAATAGTGTACGTTTAGTGTACAGTGAACGACAGGTTAGAACCGCTAGGATCCAGACCCGCCCTACAACACCCCCCTCCGCTCCCTTTAGTCTGAGCCTCGCGATTTTACAACAGGGCTCATTAGACCTGTGTTTGTGGCCCTCATTAATCCATGAAATTTCAGATTATCACCGCCCTCTAATAAAGTGCTGGTGCTTTATGGTAAAAGATATTATATCACAACGTGTTTGCCTTTTAATGAGCTTTAACAGCAATATAGTATATTTGTGATTGTTTAAGTATTTTTCGAGAAACTTTCAATCACTTGTGTTGTAACTAGCACACATTATTCTCCCAGCGATGCCCAGGCGGTCAGTCGGCTCGGTAGTCACTGTGAGGTTCGCGCGTTCGACTTAAATACATTGTACAGTTCAGTCCTACTTCCATTTTGTTCTATCTTCGTTCGTTGTACGTTAGAGTTTTTCAGTAAAGACTGTATTTTAGCCTGTTGAGTCATCTGGGAAACAGATTCCAATTATGACAAACAAGCGTCTGAAACTTTCCGATATTAGACAGTTCTGCAAGCCAGTTACTAGTACTACAAGTGACAATGCAGATGCAGGTAATCCAACAACCTTAAGCAAAGGAATAGAAACTTGCCATACAGAGAAAATACCATGTTCATCAGAGAACGAGTCTGAAAATACTTGTGCAACTATTGCACATCATGAGCCACCAGATAGTTGTGAAACAAGTTTGTGCAGTAATGACAAATCTGACACTCCACAGATACAGTGTGGAAAGCCATATCATCCAGATGCATAACTAATACCACGACAGAAAGCAAAATCTCAAAATATAAACTTCCAGGTCAAGTGGTTTGATGAGTTTTCATGGCTGCACTTCGACAATCAGACTCAAAAAGTCATATGCTTTCATTGTGCCAAGGCAGAAAATAGAGGCCTTTTTACAGGGAAATTGGAGAAGCCAGTGGAGTATACCTTAATATCCACCGGTTTTTGTAACTGGAAAAAGGCAAAACAGAAATTCAACGAACACCAATCCTCTTCTCAGCACAGATTCGTTATACTTCCAGAAGGTTTACTTGATGTAACTCCAGTGACTGTCCAGCTACATGATGGAAAAAAGAAGCAGCAGGAAGAATGCAAAAGAAGTCTAGCCTAAATATTCAGAAGTTTACGTTTCTTACTGTGTCAAGGTTTAGCATTACAAGGGCATACTGATACGGAGGGGAACTTCCTGCAGTTAATGAAGCTCCCGGAAAGAGGAAGATCCTGAGTTGACGACCTACTTGTCAAAGAAAACCACATTCACATCACCCCAGGCTTAGAATGAAATAATGGAGATGTTCAGCCATCAAATACTGAGGAACATAGAACACGAAGTGCAACAAAGTAAAATCTTTGCATTAATGGTTGATGGCACTCAAGGTGTTACAGGAAGCAATATGTGTACGATACGTAGATAAGAACCTTGACGTCCATGAAACATTTCTTGGTTTGTACAGTGTTTCCAATACAACTGGTGAAACAATATCCTCGACTATACTTGATGTACTGACTAGACTCAATTTACCACTGTCAGGATTAAGAGCACAAACTTATGATGGAGCCACTAACATGAGTGGTGCGTACAGTGGATGCCAGGCAAAACTAAAAGAGAAGCAACCGTCAGCTTTGTTTTTTCACTGCGGAGCACACAAGGCTAATTTAATAATGCAACATGCAGTTGAAGCTTGTGAATGTGTTCGAGATTCTATCTAGTGGGTACATGAACTTGATGTCTTGCTTCAGAGGTCAGGCAAATACAAGACAATCTTTGAAAATATTGTATCGTCAGACAGCCACAATGGTCCAGTTAAATACATCAGCTCACTGTGTCCAACACGCTGGTTGTGTCGCCTATCTGCAATTACATGTGCTAATGATCACTACAGTGACATTGTTGATTCTTTGTCTGAATTAGCAAATGAAATCTCAGATGTAGCAGTGAAAGCATCCATTAGCTGCATTAGAGGAACTAAACCGTGCATTCCAAGCAAAATCAGCGACAGTATCTGGCATGATTGAAGCATCTGCAATGACAGTTGAACAGTTGCGGGTATTGCAAACAGAGGAAAATTACAACAAGATATTTGATGAAGCTGAGAAAAAGGTAACTTCCATAGATCTGGTGCCTATTGAACTATCACGCATTCGCAGACCCCCCAGAAGGATCACAGATAATGGCTCAGCACACCATTCTGCAACAGCTAGAGATTACTACAGAAGCCAATATTTTGAATCTGTGGACACAGTCATAGAACATCTGACCACTAGATTCAATGCAGACAACAATGACTTGAGGCAATATCTGGCACTTGAGAACATGATCACATCTGGGAAGAATGACAACTCAGTTATAAACTTCTATCCAGAAATCTCTGCACAACGGCTCGAGTTTCAGTTGCCCATGTTCAAAGGAACAACGAAAGCAGTATCTCTGAAAGGTGCGAAGGATGCTTACTGTATAATGCATGAAACAAGCCAGCAAATGTTTAGTGAAGTGTTTCTTCTCATGACAATTTTGCTTGTGTGTCCAGTATTGAGCTGCAAATGTGAACGCAGCTTTTCCTCATTAAGACGGTTGAAGACGTGGTTGAGGTCAACTATGTCTCAGTGCCGCCTCAACCATGTGGCAGTTAGGGCTGTGACGATTACACGATTAACTGGTTACGGTTCGGTTACTGCTCTTAATTGGTTATGGATTTCCTAACCGGTTAATCTAAGATTTTTTTCCGGTAGTTTGCCACCTGGTCAGGACACTGAGGACAGTCCAGCAAAAAGGTTCATGAATCTGCAGTTCGCAATTTCGCATAATACACACCAAACTTCTGACGGAGGGATCATCTGGGTCTCTCCTCTTCTGTTGGTGTCAGAAAAATCATTCTTTTTCCAAGACAGGAGCGACCTTTTGAGGGCTGGGCAATATAGTACGATTAACCGGTTACGGTTCGGTTACGAAGCAAAGATTAACCGGTTACAAAAGTCCGTAATCGTCGCAGCCCTAGTGACAGTTTGTCACACTCACAAAGATGAGATCGACAAGATGAATATACAAGAGCTTATGAAAGAATTCATAAACAGATCATCACATAGGAGGTTTACGTTTGGGAACATGTAGACTAGAGGACTAAATGAATCTTACTTCAATGAAAAGTATGAATAATTATGTGCTACATTGTATTGATGTGTAATTTTCAAGAGTTCGCAAAAGACATTTTAATTATTTTTATCAAACAACATGAACAGTTTTTCAGTAGATATAAATTATCAAGGGTAATTATAAATTTTATTAATATTTGAAAAGGTAAATCATGCAATGAAAGTTATTAGTAACCTTGTCAAGTATAATGGCCATCTTTTATACTGTGCAGTGTGCAGAAATAAATTCATGTGGCAGTTAAATTGTGACATATTTGTGTTTATTCTATTAACACTTTGAAAACTGTTCACAACACCTTACTTATATAAACCTACATGGAAACCTTGAAGTATTGTGGAAACAAGATTACTCTGTGGCTGCATGTTTACAGCTTTCAGGTTCATGTAATCAGAGATTACCAATTTGCAAATTGAATAGTCCACATAAGTGGTTGCAAAAATCATCCTCCCCCATCGGGTGTAAAATGATATATACACACACCGCTGGCCAAAATCTTAAGGCCAATGAACATAAAGAAAAAAATATGCATTTTGCGTTGTTAGACTCAACCACTTATTTGAGTAGAGCTTCGAAAGATGAAAATAAGAAAAGGAAAAATAAAAATTAAAAACAAGTTTAGCATTTAATAGGGAAAATGTGAACACTATGAAATTAGCCTAAGAACAAACTGGTCAAAAGTTTAATACCATACTGAAACGAAGCATTAATCGGTAAACACGTAACGAAATTTAGTCATTTGTGTTCAAGCATTAGCGTTGTCAACATCTCCAACTGACATCTCCTGTGATACGTTGGGTAAAAACATGGCAAAGGCTAAAACGTTGATAGAGTTTGAACGTGGCAGAATTGTCGAGCTGCAAAAGCAATGTCTCTCTCAACTTGCCATCGCTGGTGAGATTGGGCGTAGTGAAACTGCTGTTGCAAATTTCTCAAAAGATCTCGAGGGATATGGAACGAAAATTTCAAGTGGTCGGCCAAAGAAAACTTCGCCGGCATTGAGCAGGAGGATTCGAAGGATTATCCAGCAAGACACCAGCCAATTGTCGAACCAGATTAAGGCCCTTACGGACGCAGAATGCAGCTCGAGAACAATAAGACGGCATCTACGAGAGAAAGGCTTTAAAAACCGTAAATGTCTTCAAAGACTACGCCTCCTTCCACACCACGAAACAGCTCGGTTAAACTTTGCTGAGAAGCACCAAACATGGGATGTAGTAAAGTGGAAGAAGGTTTTGTTCTCTGATGAGAAAAAATATAACCTGGATGTTTCAGATGGCTTCCAACGTTACTGATACAATAAGGATATCCCACAGGAGACATTTTCTACACGACACAGTGGAGGAGGTTCCATCATGATCTGGGGTGCTTTCTCCTTCCATGGAACAATGGAGCTTCAGGTTATACATGGGCATCAAACAGCAGCTGGCTACATTGGCATGTTGGAGGGAGCATCCTTATTGACTGAAGGCCCTCGTTTGTGTGGAAATGACTGGATCTTTCAGCAGGACATTGCTGCAATCTACAATTCCCGCAGGACAAAGGACTTTTTCATGGCGAATTACGTGATACTTTTGGACCATCCAACGTATTTTTCCGAACTGAACACCATTAAAAATGTTTGGGGGTGGATGGCAAGTGAAGTCAATAGAAATGGACGTCAATTCCAAACAGTGCATGATCTTCGTGAAGCCATCTTCACCACTTGGAATAAAATTCCAGTCAGCCTTTTGCAAATGTTTATATTGACCATGCCAAAGAAAATATTTGCAGTTGTTCGCATGACTCACTACTGAGACCTCTTGTTGGGCATTTCCTTTCCTGTTTAGGACTTATTTTTGGTATGGTCTTAAATTTTTGACCAGCTAGTATTTAGGCTAGTTTCATAGTGTTCATATTTTCCATATTAAATGCGAAAAAAGTTTTGTTTTATTATTTTCCCTTTTCCTATTTTCATCTTTCGAAGCTATTCTCAAATAAGTGGTTGAGTCTAACAACGCAAAATGCATATTTTTTCTTTTTGTTCATTGGCCTTGAGATTTTGGCCAGCAGTGTATATATATACACACATACATACACACACACACACACACACACACACACAAAGACGAATGTTACAGTAACATAAATGTGAACATGGAATGCCCCACATGAAATGTGTATAAACATAAATTGAAATTCAAGCTACGACAATTTATGTCATAGATGCTTTAAGTAAAATGGAGGTATCTCTTTTCGGCATGTATAGATTTACTGTTTTCTTGCGGAAATCGAAATACGCACCTTTTTCTTCTTTCACAACAGATACATGTTAAGATAGAGCGGAGGGTGGTGTGTGCATGCAGACTGAAACACTTTTTTGAGGGGTTGTTACTGAAAATAAACTCAAATAAGAAACAACAGGAAATGTTCAACATGCGATTTGCCTGTAAGTAAATTTGAGTAAAATGGCATATTGCTTTATAGTTCAAACTGTGTAGACAGCCAAACAAAATACGATAGATAAGAAAGTAGAGACCCCATTGCTACGTGTTTTGTGTATTTTTTGCCGAGTGAAAATATAACTGTTTTTATTGCAATAGATCATTTGTAGTCCGTAACGAAAAACACTGACAAATATCACTTCAGAATGAAGGTTATGATTAACATTAGGTGAAGATTTGTAGAATACAGAGGATTGAGTACATTACATTAAAATGATTTTGAATGTGCAAATTAACAAGTATTGTGATACCCACAGGCGATGTAAAGCCACGTTTTAACAACATGTGTATGAAACTGTAGTCTACTTTTGTTTAGGGTTTTTTGGTAGTGTAATACCACTGAAAATTTGTCGTTTCTGGGAATAGCATGTACAGCCTTTTCCAACACTATATCCATACGCTTAGATCGTAAAGATGTGTCAGAGAGGCGATTTTATAATTTCCAAGAATGAAATATCCTTTGCGCTTAATGACATTAGAAAGCAATGGAGAATGGACCAACTGGGTTTACCGAAACCGTCCACAAAGATACTTATACAACATTCGTATTCCAGTAGTGGTAAGCAAAGTGTTGCGTCCTGTAACAGGTCAAACATAAAGGTCAATGGCAAAAGCGTCCACATACTCCAAGCAACGTTGTGCAACATAATCGAGGAATATCTTCGTTTGAAAAAGCAACACAATTCACACACAAATAAGTTGCTTCCATGACGTATCCGTTCAAACAGCTTGAGAATGAACGGGTATTCGTGCTGTTTCTTACACCGAGTTTGGACTCTTATGCCGGACACTAGAATACCGTTGTCTTCGTGCCTCAAGTCAGTGGTTCTCAACCTTTTTAAATCCACGGAAATCTTCAGATGTCAAATTTGTGTCACAGAACCTTTTACAGTATTCATTATAAAAACATCACTACAATGCTATAACAGTAACTCCAGACAGAGTACGTATGTTTAATTTAGCTGTGTATTCATACACATACATCCAAAACATGAAAAATTTTCTCAATTACTCAGGGACATACGCACACAAGAAGTATGCTCGTTCAAATAATAAAGGTTTACATACCTGAAGCACTTGTTTTTACCTTGTCTCGCTCACTGACCTGAAACAATGCAGTGACTTGTTACGTTTTATTGTTATGAAACTTGCTATACCAATAAAGAAACATTATCTAGTCGGATTGCAATTATGTGGCTACTATGTGTTTACACATTAGAATATGTGGAACTTTTACTTTCCACGGAACCCTGTGGTACACCTGGATGTCTGTTGAGGAACTCGAAGGTTCCGTTGAACCCCGGTTGCGAAGCGCTGCTCTAAGTGGCGTATAGAAAATTAAAAAAAAAAAGAGGTGTTGTATTTTTGACACCATAGCCTTATGACAGAACTTTTTGCAATGGATACTATGCTACAGAACTACTGCCAAGGTGATCAGACGTTGAATAGATCATAACTTTGTATGTGTTGTTATATTTTGCCACCACACAAACCAATTTTTAAATATCAAGGGAAAATACAATGAAATTAGTGAAATTAACATGGGTAATCCTGTTACCCCTCTCTTAACTACTATGTTCAGCTTAACAACGAGCTTTATCTACTCTGTTCTTTCCTCCCATTTATTGGTTACATAATGTAGACAATGTAATGTTTCAGAACATTGGTTAAAATCAACATTTTTCAAAAACTTTTCAAATATACAAAATTCTTTTTGTTTTTTGTCTCCGGTGAGTTAGCGGTAAGTTTATGAACCTGTAATGTTAAAACCGGAGTTCGATTTACTGTTATAGACAAAGCATCGATAGCCCACTGTCTAACCTTGTGCTAAAACAGACTTTATGTGTTCAGTTTAATTCAGAAGAATAATTCGGATCAAGCTACCTTTTCTAATGTGTTTGTATTTATGGTCCGGCATTGCCAAGTGGTTAGGGCGCTCGACTCGTAATCTGTGGGTCACGGGTTCGAGTTTCCGTCACACCATACATGCTCGCCCTTTCAGCCGTGGGAGCGTTATAATGTTACAGTCAATCCCACTGATCGTTGGTAAGAGTAGCCCAAACGTTGACGGTTGGTGGTGGTGACTAGCTGCCTTCCCTCTAGTCTTACACACTTAAATTAAGATAGCCCTCGCAGATAGTCCTCGTGTAGCTTTGCGCGACATTCAAAAACAAACAAGCAAACAAGTATGTGTGTTAAGGATTTCCTACAAAAGGAGTTTCTTAGTGGAATAACAGTAGGTTTATGGACTTACAACACGAACATCTGTGGTTCTGTTCCCCGCGATGGACACAGCATATAGCTCAATATGGCTTAGCTCTAAAAGAACCACCTAGAAAAGGCTTTCCTAAAGCAACTAATGCCGACCAAGTTTTTGGCACAGAATTCGGCCCGTGACTCAAACAAAACATTAGATGTTAACACTAATTCTATCTGTTCTGTTCCTCATTTAGAGAAGGAACACTGCCATATTAGCAAATATTCAATTCTTATCGCTGATAAAATCTTATTATTGTTTTAAAAAAACTTCTGAAATCAGGTCACATTTCCTCTAGTTTTATGTTCATTTAAGTCTCACAACTATCAGTCATGGTTGAAAGAATAAAAACGAAGGATCACCAAGAAACCAAAATAGGTTCCATGAGTTTAACTGGGTAGAATGGGAAATTTCTTTCCATTGTGAGAAAAACTGACTGTTGTTGATTCCTATAGTAATGAGAGTTATATGGTCTGATTCTGTAAATTGAACTCAATTCGGCATGGTGGACGACGTATCTTAGACTTTTTCATAAAGTTTAATAAGAAGTCCGAAAGGTTTTTCTTATGTGAATAAGAAGGAAACTGTTGTTGTAGTGAAGGAGAGATGTTCAAGATATGTGGAAGTTTCTGAGGGAGTGTTAAAGGAACAAGATATAGTGTCTGGAATTTTAGAAGGGATACGACATGCAAGTACAGGCTTCTTTGATTCTAACTGACTTACTAGATGATTAACAACAGATGTATGGTCTTGAAATACAAAACTTTAAGTAATATAGGTTAGATTGTACAATATTAAGCTGCAGATAAGATAAAATATACTACAAATGGTATAAAATAACTGAAATTACATTAAAGGGGGGAAGATTCCTGTAAACGAAAGGTGTAGGCTAATACTAACCAGTCTTCTCATTTAAATTAAAGTATCAGAAGTAAAATCTTGGAGATGAATATATCTTTTGAAATTACGATAGATGGCAGATGAGAAGGTTAGTTAAGTGATTAAAAGTATGAGAATATAAGGATTGTAAAACGTTGAAACAAGTACGAGCAGACTAGAGCAAAAAACATAAACAAGTTAGTGTTAATTTATCTCTACATAGAATATAGGCCGTAATTATTAATAATGGCTTAACTAGTGTTAGACCATAGATAAGCGGACTTAAATATATCTGTCTGCAGTTACAATTATTTTATAGTATTCTAGAAATCCTGTATTTAAATAAAGTATTGGCCCTATTTCTATATAGGAGAAATAACTAGAAAGCTGAAACTGATCTACCTCACTTATTCTTGAACATAAACTAAAAATATGATATAAAATTCTGAAGAATTTAGTTAAAAATTTAAAGAAAAAAAAGCAATATTAATTTGTTTGTTTAAAATTAAGCACAAAACTACACAATGTGCTGTCTCTAGCCCTGCCTATCATGGATATTGAAACCCAGTTTCTAGCGGTGAAAGTCCGCAGACATACCGCTGTACCACTGGAGGCAGCAATATTAGTAAACATAAAATTAAAAAAAAAAAAACAATCTATTTTTAATTAGGGGCCCGGCATGGTCATGTGGGTTAAGGCGTGCGACTCGTAATCTGAAGGTCGCGGGTTCGCATCCCCGTCGCACCAAACATGCTCGCCTTTTCAGCCGTGGGGGCGTTATAATGTGAAGGTCAATCCCACTATTCGTTGGTAAAAGAGTAGCCCAAGAGTTGGCGGTTGGTGGTGATGACTGCTAAATTAGGGACGGCTAGCGCAGATAGCCCTCGAGTAGCTTTGCGCGAAATTCAAAAACAAACAAACAAACAATTTTTAATTAGGTTCAACAGATTCTTAATTAATAATAATTTATATATATTTTTTAAAATGGCTTTGTGCTGACATAGTTTGAAATAAATCAAGTTAACTGGTTCGTGTGCTTAACTTCTGTTTTAGAGCCTATTTGCATATAACATTTCGGTGTTAATTCTTGTTTCACCTTATATCAAGTTAACTTGTCAAAAATGTTATGTGACACTTTTAGCTACTTTACAAATTTTAATATATTTTAAGTAGTAATGTAATATCAACTAGCTATAATAACTATGATTAATAAATAAAAAATCAAGGTTTTTTGTATGTAGATTGCAAATCAAATTTATGATATCGTCTGTTTTCAGTTGATGTACAGTCGTATTTGTGTAAAATTATTGTAAAAACGATCAAGTATGACGCTTGCTGTTGTAATAAACAAAATCGCTACAGTTTTACATATATGAATAAATTATTGCATTGGTTACTAGTAATATTATACTGATCATATCTATTGAGATGAATTACTTCATAATAAATGGGTTTTTGTGTGCGAAAATTGAATTAGCCTGTAAAATTGTGTAGATAGCTCTGTTATCAGACGATTAAGTAATATCCCACTAATGAAGCTTCATGACGTATAAAGAATAACTGATAATAGGTTTGTACATTTAATTTGTTTTCGTTAATTCGAGATGTCGTAAGTGTTTACCACTTGCCCTTAAAGATTCTAGCTGTGTATCATGAGGCATTATTAGAGAGATTCGTCATTTTTCCAATTTTCGTTATAATACAATGCATTCGAAAATTGTTAAAAAATTTTAGGCACTAGTGAATCGTGCCCCATTATCACCAATAAAAAATGTTCTTCGCAGTTTGGGGCTGCTGATGCGTTATAAGAGTGACGGCTAGATTCCACGATTCGATTATAGTAGTTCACAAGTTGGCGGTTGATGGCGTTAACTAGCTACATATATCCCTTCAAAATTAGAGGCGGTTAGCGCAGACATAGCCCTATGTAGTCTTGCGCAAAACATTCAACAGACACAATCTGTCAGATGAAATATGAGTTACATGCACAACGTCTGTTTCCCAGGAAGATCCCATAAAAACTTCAATTTATTAAATACAGACGTTCCTTTTAAGCATATACAAATTACATGTGGGTTTACTGCTCCTTGAAGTTAAAAATAAAAAGTTATAAACGGAAGAGCGGTACACAACATATTTGAAATAAAACCTAACGCTTGCAGTTTTGCTGACACAATTGTTTAATTCAAATAATTAAAATTTCAGTTACATAACAGTAACACGTTTTACAAATGTTTTAACGATAATTCTGTCACAAAGTTTATTACAGTGTAATTTCATTGAACACTTTATAAAGGTAAACTGAGGAGTTATGGGAATATTTCTAGCCGTCATTTTCGTATCCAAATATGTTTCAGTAATAACAGCCAAGAATTAAAATCACTTTTTTAAACATCATAATTTTAAGACTAATCCAGTGTTATCAGAAGTATATAACAATATGATTTCCACTGACGAAAACCCTATATTTTTACAGTTTTTAACACTCACTGCAGTTTGTAATTTTGAAAGAAAAAACAAAAAGGCAGAAACAAATTACAGGTTAAATATAGTGTTTAGAGAATAATCCAAAAGTTAGGCTTAGTTAACGTTACTACTCAATCGCAACATAAAATACATTCGCAAATGTGCAACGAAAAAGTGAAAATTCTACTTACAACATTGAACACTACAATAACGATACTTTGCCATTATATTGTGACCTTTTCTCAAAGAGTAAGTTATTTGAATTCATGATACAAGAGCTCCAGAAAAAAAACGTGCGAGTTTTCAGGGTTGTTTCAGATTGGATAATAATGATTACCCGTTACCAGAACTCACTGCATTACCTGAATTATCGTATTGAATGTGTATTTATAGAGCACTTAATATATTACTCTTTGTGAAAAATGATAAATTACTAGGGAACTGTTTGAGAAGTGTTATAGAGGAATAAACGAAGCAGTGTTAATGAAACAATAAATATTACTGTATTAGTATTACATTCATGGACATGGTCTTCATATTTGGAGAAGAAACTGTTTAAAATCACGCCTTCTTTTGGCCCTGTTTTCGTCAACTTTTTCGCTAGCATTTGTCGATTTAAAATACAGTAAAGGAGGCCTAAACAGCACCTAACCCTCCCAGGTTGCGTCGTAAATATCGATCCGGACAGCACAGACAGTAAAAAGCATGTCACAAGCTACATATTAAAGAGTTTTAGGCTTGAGCTAGCTCATTAAGCTTTCAACGAATGTAACCTTTGGTAAATAGATACACCTTTGTGTACACATATATACAAGTGAATACCTTATATTCCTATTCAAGACATCATTTCTTCATGAGCGAAAAATATATTTGGACATTCGGATTAGATTAATAAATCGTTGGCCTTGGACTTGTTAGATTTCCTCTGTCTTTCTCAACCTTATTTTCCAGAGGACAGCCGCGACCGAGCTTTTCTCGTGCGACCTCTACTATCTATAATGATGAAAATAATCTTTATTTCTTGGTGCAATTTGTCATAGTTCATAACAAAAGTGATATGTAAACTTCTCAAACACCTCGAGGACTAAAAAAAAATTAAATTTTGACTCAGCACAGGCAGAAACTCGTGACCCGTGGAAACCTGCTTGCGACCCACCGTTTAAGAAACACTGTTCTAACTTCTGTTCACAATGAACTTGGTGTACAGTGTATGAAGAATAAGAAAAATTACATTTAACTCCTTGTTTACCATTTCTATTTCCAGCAACCGTGTAAGCGTACTTGACGTTTTTTACATAGGCTCGAATGATACGTGGTTTGTAAGACCTTCCTTCATTGAAATTTGTGGCCTGGCATGGTCAGATGGTTCGACTCGTAATCTGAAGGTCGCGGATTCGAATCCCCGTCACACCGAACATGCTCGCCCTTTCAGCTTTGGGGTGTTATAATGTAACGGTCAATTCCACTATTCATTGGTAAAAGAGTAGCCCAAGATTTGGCGGTGGGTGGTGATGACTAGCTGCCTTCCCTCTAGTCTTTCACTGTTAAATTAGGGACGGCTAGCGCATATAGCCTTTGTGTAGCTTTGCGCGAAATTCCGAAGAAAAACAAATAATTGAACTTTAAAATAAATCAATAAATTATTTGATATTTCCCCTAGTTTTAGGAATAGGGAACTGTGTGGTGGTGAATATATTAAGGCCTAAGTGTACGACTACAGTGACTTTTTTATTATTTTACCACTTATGTACGTATATATTTGTGGTTACCTTTTAAAATGATGCATAAGCATTAAAAGCAATAAATGTATCGAATTCTTATCTCAGAATGGTTCTTCCAGCACATAATTTGATGAAAACGTTTGAATCATATTTAGTTAAAATATTCTGTACTAGTTTGAAGTTTTTATTTTCAATTCACCATTTACATCGTTATTAACTTAAACTAGTTGACATAAAAAGATATCTTCAATTTTGATACAGTGTGTAATGGTAGTTAAACAGCGTACTTAAGCAAAAATTATTATAATTCTAAAATTTTCAGCTAATTCTTTCGCACCTTGTCTTCAATCACAGTTTTGTGAACGACACATAAAAACGTTGTGCTTTTGTTTTCATCATAAATGTAGACAGTAATGTTTATCATAAATCAGCATATGCATATTTATCGGCCCTGTAATTATGTATATTTGTAACATTTTACTGTAAGAAATTAACAAAGCTGTGTCTAACTACAGTGTTCAATGTTTATAGTATTGCAAAAAAGAAAACCTCTCAAGTGATTTAAGAAACATTTTTAATATTAAAGAATCGATATTTGTTTTCACAAGCATGACCAATGCCACTTTTATCTAACCCTTTCATCGAATTTGTGTGATTCTGTTTAAAACATTAAACATTTAATCGTTAAAAGTTTACTTCTAATTCTTTCACGGTGACCTAATTTAGGTTTTGTTGTTACTGTTGCTGCTGTTTCCATATGATTGCGCCATCTGGTATCTAATGAGAGTAACTTCTTTATTTTCTTGTGAATTGCGTTATGGACGGAAGCTTCCTTTCGAACTATTTATCAGTTTAGTTACACATTTCTTTATCTTACAGTTTTATATGATTTATGCTTTCTTATTTAGCATACACGTAAGATTTGCGTCATAAATGAATCAGCATTGAAATGTGGCTAAATCTGTCAGTTTCATACTTAATTCCTTATGGGGCTTCAGTACACAGTAGGCGACAAAGTTAAGGTTGTGGTAACTATTCTTTTCCACGTTCTGTTTACGCGTGTGGTCGTATAAAAGAAACGAAGTAGGTGTTGGCGTTTTCCAACCTTACTCATAAGGAAAATGTGCGAATCTACGAATACCTCATTTACTACTGTAAAATCATAAAATATGAATTTTATAATACAAGACATTGTGTGTGTGCTTTGAAATGCTGAGGGGTGTGTGTATATATAATATATGGTTTCTATTATTCTTCCAAACCTAAACTGTGGCCCGGTATGGCCAGGTGGTTAGGGCGCTCGGCTCGAAATCTGAGGGTCGCGGGTTCGAATCCCCGTCACACCAAACATGCTTGCCCTTTCAGCCGTGGAAACGTTATAATTTTACTTTCAATCCCACTATTCGTTGGTAAAAGAGAAGCCCAAGAGTTGGCGGTGGGTGGTGATTACTAGTTGCCTTCTCTCTAGTTTTACACTGCTAACTAAGAACAGTTAGCGCAGATAGCCCTCGTGTAGCTCTGCGCGAAATTCAAAACCAAACATGCCTTAACTGCGATCCAGTGTAATAGCCCCGAGTCTTTGTAAAGGAACCTGGAATGGAATATATGGTGATAATGGCATACCAGTAGTGAATTAAATATGGAGGGAAAGAGCACATTGAAAATACCAGTTTTTGTTTTTTTAATAGATGTGTAGTATGTGTGTATGTGTATGATATCTCGTATTTGAAATAATTTGCCAAAATCGTATTACTACTGGTGACTTAGTTACCAGTACGATTTTTAACAGACAGTTTACTTTTGTGCATTGTTCCCATGATGTCAGCAGTACATTTACAAGCTTACAATGCTGAAATCTCTGGGGTTCGATTCCACTATGTCTCCTAGTGATACAGCAGATGGCTCAGTTTGGCTTTGCTTTAAAACTAAAAAACAAAAAAAAATCGATTCTCCGCGGTTGACAAGAGTGTATAAAGATTATTGTGTAGCTTTGCGCTAAAAACGCAGACATAAACACACACAAGTTGTGTGTGTTATAAATGATGCGTCTCAGTCACGAGTTTTCGCCTAATTTTTTTAAGTTATAAGTTGTCTACACTAATGTACCTCGATGTGTGTGAGAATTTTCGTAATAAATAACGTTTTCTATTTTTAGGAAATCAATACATCTGGTTTACATAAGGCATTTTCAACACTTGTTAGCGTGGGATAAGTCTACATGTATGTAGTTTACCTTGTATACATTAGTAATTTCCTTGATCTTACGAAGAATGCTCATTTTATTCAGCTTTTTTCTGTTCCAAAGGATCAAAGCAACTTAGAGTATGTTTTATCATTTGGAACTTAAAAAGTAGCTCATTTTTGAGATTATTTGTGTTTGTTGAAGGGAAGTAGTTAGACGTTGAAACACAATTCGAGGTCTCATTAAACTTTCATGTTTGTTTCTTTATGCCCGGCATGGCCGGGTGGGTTAAGGTGTTTCACTCGTAATCTGAGGGTCACGGGTTTGAATCCCCGTCACACCAAACATGCTCGTCCTTTCAGCCGTGGGGGTGTTATAATGGTACGGTCAATCCCACTATTCCTTGGTAAAAGAGTAGCTCAAGAGTTAGCGGTGGGTGGTGGTGACTAGCTGCCTTCCCTCTAGGAGAAACATTCTAAGAAACGATTTTTTTTTAATTTCGCGCAAAGCAATTCAAGGGCTATCTGTGCTAGCCGTCCCTAATTTAGCGGTGTAAGACTAAAGGGAAAGCGACTAGTTATCATCATCCACCGCCAATATTTGGGCTACTCTTTTATCAATAAATAATGGGATTTGCTGTCACATTATAACATCTCTACGGCTAAAAGGGCGAGCATGTTTGTTGGTGTAACAGGGATTGGAACCCGTGACTCTCGTATTATGAGTTGAATGCCCTAACCACCTGGCCATGCTGGGCCTAGTAAACTATCATTTAACAGAACTGTTCATAATATCAAATTTTAGGATTTCTATTGCTAATATGATAATATCCAAGTCAGAAATAGCTATATTTTATTTCTTCACTTTTTCTTTCTTCTTATTTCAGTACAAGTATTGTACAGAATGGAAACTTTCTAAAATATTGAGATACTTAAAGAGAAACATTGTTTTTACAGTAAATTAATGGAAGTTTTATTTCGCTTTTTCCGGAATTATTTCAAGTAATCAAAGTTTATAAATCCCCATTGATTATAGAACTTAAGCATGGAATGTAAACAACTAAAATAAACCTAAACTCATACCATAAGGAAAGTTTTATTTGCACAAGATAATCCAAACCAACTAAGTTGTAGTCCCAACAGTCACAAAAGTATTGTTTGACAAGATGACAGTCTGTGCTTGATTTCAATTTGCTTTTTCCTTTTTTCGCAGATTTCTCTAACTATTGCCAATTTACAAATCCAGGTAAAAATGGATAAATAATATCGGTAAATAAAAAAAAAACGTCAAAATTGAATTGATGTTTTAATAGACTAATTAATTCACAATTTTTGCTGTTTCCGCGACCATACAAAAGAACATTTTCATGATCCCCATTCCTATGAAAACATACTCACAAAATGCCAAAGTTTATTTTCAGCAGATAACAGTAGCCATCAGCCGTTAGAAACAGGGTATTTGAAAAACAAAAGATGTTAAAAGAGAATTTTTTCGAAGTACCTGCTGGTAAGTAATTTTTTCTGAGCAATTTTTGACTTGAAAAACGGTTGTTTTTCGACAATTAAAAACACACGCAATCTCTTACTTCCCTCCCGCAGCGTACATTTAGTACGCTTGTGAAAATAGCGAAAATTGGAGAAGAGTTTCCATTCTAAATGTGCGGAACAAGGTGAATCAGGTGTTTAAAACTTCAAAATTTATAAGAGTCAGAATTGCTATCTTAAATAGTCGTTAATTAATTAATGGGACATAAATTAATATAATTTTGTGTAATAGCGACAAGAGTAAGTTATCAAACAAGTATAAGTTGATGACTATTTTTACTGAAATGAAATCCTATTACAGCGAATACCAAGATTACTGAGATTTTAAGTTCATTCTTTGAAAGTAAATATAATCAATCAATACAAGTGTGAGTGAGTTCAGTTCCATTTTTTAATGTTGTAATTTTTTAAAGAAAAAAGGTAAATTGTAGCAAAGTTATACAGGTGGTGCAAGTGATAGGAGTTTCTACTGACCGAGGAACAATTTGTGGAAAGTAACTTTTCCATAAAGTTTATAAATACGGTAACAAAATTTCATATAATCATTATCTTCCATTATGTGACACAGCTAAGTAACATTTAATTCATTTCAAAAGGGTTATATTTTTTAAATTCTATATTGCTGTGGATGTACCCCAGCATGGCCAGGTGGTTAAGGCATTCGACTCGTAATATGAGGGTCACGTGTTCGAATCCCCGCCGCATCAAACATGCTGGTCCTTTCAGCTGTGGTGGCGTTATAATGTCGGTCAATCACTGGTAAAAGATGCAGCGGGTCATCACCACCCACTGCCTTTCCTCTGGTCTTACATTGCTGTATTAGGGACGGCTGGTGCAGATAGCCCTCGTATTGCTTTGCGCAAAGTTAGAAAAAAAAAAATTTTAGATAACTTTGACGTGTAGCCAACTGAGTAATTGTTCTATAAAATTGTATGTATATTATTTTTTTTTCACTGATCAGGAGTCAGCTGTGATGATCTTCTTGGAGCTTGTAACGACATTCCTGGATTTGAGGCCATTATTGCTCTCCATCGACAACTCGACGGTGACGCTAATGGGAATGTTGATATCACGGAAAGTGACGAGGTAACAGCTCAGTTTCTTACTTCAAGGGTTGTTTGAAGCGGTGAAAATGGGTTGAGAGAATTAAATTGGCTTTAACTCGATTCAGTAAATTTCGTCAATGCCAATTATAAAAAAGAAAAAAAAACTTTTATAAAGTTCTGCTTTTAACCCTATAAGAATGTTGGTACCGCCTAAGGCCAAATGACAGAAGTTGAAAATGTTTCTCCTCATATTTCCTATTATCAGCTCAGGCTTAGTGGTTAACTAGCTCGGACTGTGAACCTGAAGATTTATTATTCGCATCCTGTTGCCTAAAATAAGCGAGTACCATACTTTTGAAGCTACAGAAACATTGTTAGAATGATAGTTAAACCTTTCCTATTTAGTCAGATAAAAGTAGCTCAAGAGTTGGCAGTGAGCACTGTTGACTAGATTGCGATGCTTTTCCACTTCTCGTCTATCATTTGAAAATTAATGATGGCGTGTGCAGGTAGCTTTGTGTAGCTTGAAACAAAACTCTGTAACATTTATTCATGCTGCTTCTAGTGACCTGATACTAAACACCAACACATAGAACATTATAACACACAGATAAATTGAAAACGTTGTTTCTCCTCAAATAGACGTATTTTTTAATTGTTATGAAAATTAAGTGTCAGCTTTTACATGCACATAGCCAGAAATGTGTTTTTATTCTCTTCCATTCCTAACAAATATCACTTTACTAAACCTTTATGGTATTTTCTTGTTTTGGTTTTTGTAAGGTGTATAATTATTTTGTTGTTTAAATTAGAAATATTAGTTTTTTTTAGAAGTCAAATGTGTGGAACCCACACACATACCCACACTGAAAAATAAACCTAGTAAAAAATGTGAGAGCTTATATAAATTGTGGACCAGTGTAGCTTTTACACTAAATGCGAGAGCTTATATAAATTGTGGACCAGTGTAGCTTTTATCAAGAAATTATTGACTGATGTAGGTTTTACAAAAGGAAATGTGAACCTAAGTAATTTTCTCCTAAGAAATTGTAGATTGCTTTAGTTTTTACAGACACCATGAAAAGTGTGATCTGTTCTGTTTTACCAATAGAACTGTGAGCACATTGTTGAACTGTGTTGTATATGCACCAGTACATGTGCAATATGATATTCTTGTGATCAGAAAATCATCTATAAGGTTTGAATAATGTTATCTTTGTTTCAATGAATTAAAATTCTTTGTAAGAAACTAAAGCTCACATTAGTGGTATCAAGAATAAAAGAAGTCTTTGTTGTTCTTTTTTTTTTGGCATTTTCTGAATGAGCTTCTGCACAATTTTGTTGCACATGATTAAAGTTTTATTTTACTTAATGCTCATAGCAATCTCTTCATTATGTTTTTCATTCTTCTTTGTGATACTCAGTTAAGTTGGAATAAAGTTCACCTTGGTATTGCTTTTTACTTTTAATAACTCTGTAATAATCATAATCATGAGACTAGGTTTTATTATCAGGAAATTTTAGTCAAAAGTTTTATGTTTTGATAGCTGCTTTTAGTTGGGAGGTGAAGATATACTTTTAATGAACCAAAGATTAAGAAACCTGGCACAGGTTAAAAAAAAACAAGTAAAGAGAACATATTATTTTCTTCTTTATATACAGTCATATGAAAAAAGTTAGGACACCCAATGAAAACCTGTGTATTTTTGTAACATTTTTGGATATATAGATATTTAATCTCAATTTCAACTATACTGAGAGATTATAGGAATTTAATTGAACAATTAAAACTGAAGAAATGACTTTTCAAGATCTTTTGTAAATATAATTATACAAAAATGCATATTCTAACTGAGGAAAAAGTTAGGAAACCCTACCCCCTAATAGCTAGTGTTATCCCCTTTGGCTGAAATAACTGCAGTGGGACACTTCTTGTAGCCATCTACCAGTCTCTGACATCAGTCTGAAGAAAGTTTGCCCCACTCCTCAATGCAGAGTTCTGTCAGCTGTGAGATGTTTGAGGGGTTTCTTGCATGTACAGCCTGTTTCAAGTCACCCCACAGCATCTCAATGGGATTAAGATCTGGGCTTTGACTCAGCCATTCCAGGACTCTCCATTTCTTAGTTTTCAGCCAGTCCTTGGTGGATCTACTGGTATGTTTTGGGTCATTGTTGTGTTGCAGGGTCCAGTTCCGCTTCAGCTTTAATTTTCGTACAGATGGTCTCACGTGATCCTCAAGCACCCACTGATACACAGTAGAATTCATGGTGGATTCTGTGATTGTGACCTGTTCAGGTCCTGCTGTAGCAAAGTAGCCCCAAACCATGACACTTCCACCTCCATGCTTCACAGTTGGTATGAGGTTCTTTTCCTGGAATGCTGTATTTGGTTTATGCCAAACATGTTCTCTGTTCTGGTGTCCAAATAATTCAATTTTGGACTCATGTGTCCAAATAACATTATTCCAGAAGTCCTGGTCTTTGTCTACATTCTCTCTGGCAAACTTCAGTCTGACCTTGATGTTTCTCTCAGAGAGCAAAGGTTTCCTCGTTGTACACCTCCCATGCAAGTTAAACTTATGCAGTCTCTTTCTGATTGTAGAGGCATGTACTTTCACATCAACAGTAGCCAGAGCCTGCTGTAGGTCCCATGATGACATGTTAGGGTGTTTGGAGACCTCTTTTAGCATCTTGCAGTCTGCTCTCAGGATGAACTTGCTTGGACAACCAGACCTGGGCATGTTGGCAGTTGTTTTGAAAGCCCTCCACTTGTTGATTATTTTCCGGAAAGTGAAATGGCTGATTTCAAAATCTTTTGGGATCTTTTTAAATCCCTTACCAGACTCATAAGCTGCTACAATTTTCTTTCTGAAGGCCTCAGACAGCTTTTTTGCTCTCACCATGGTGCTCACTCTCACTTCAACAGTCAGAAGTACACCAAACTAAATGTCTGAGGTTTAAATAGGGCAAGCCTCATTCACAATGCTGAGTAACGATCTTCTAATCATGTGCACCTGGTGTGATACACCTGTGTGTGAGTTGAGCCATTTTAAGTGGGAATAAATGTGGAGGTGTCCCAACTTTTTCCTCAGTTAGAATATGCATTTTTGTAGAATTACATTTACAGTAGACCTTGAAAAGCCTTTTCTTCAGTTTTAATTGTTTAGTTATATTCCTATAATCTCTCAGTATTGTTAAAATTGATATTAAATATCTATATATCCAAAAATGTTTAAAAAATACACAAGCTTTCATAGGGTGTCCTAACTTTTTCACATGACTGTATGTTTTATGAAGTTTATTAAGTTCTAACTAGTAAGTTATGTGTAGCACAAGAAATATAGAAACTTTAACTTGGATCCAGACACTAGCTATAAAGTATCAGTTGAATACTACCATTTGATATAGTTTGGTCCATAACTATATATTCTTAAACTCGTCTAAACGTGTAGTCTATGTATTTGTTGTTACAACAAGCAGGAGGAGGTAAATATGCTTTGTTTTGCATATTATGATATATAACTATACAGTGGTTATCAGTTGTTTATACTGATAATACAGTGTTTTCAGAACTCATTCAGAAAGGTGTTTGACCTGTAATGAAATTGTTTTATGATATTAACATGTAACTTTTTCATAAAGTTAATTTTTAAATTTCCTTTTTCAAGTTTTTAAGAGATGAACTACATTATGAAAATGGGTATGAAAGACAAAAAAGCTTTCATGGTAATGACAAGTACATTAGTGTGGATGAATTATGGAGATCATGGAAATTATCAGAAGGTAATAATAGTTTAAACTATTCTAAATGTTACATGAAGATTGATTTAAATTAGCTATGATTTTCTCTTCAAAAATGATGGCCTTCTATTAATTAAACCTTGTATGTTTTTATAATGTTTATTCTTAGGTACATTCCATATTTCACTAATAATAGGAATTATATGAAATTTATTAAAACAAATTCCAAAATTAAATTTTTTTTTGAGGTCATTTTGTTTGTATGATTCAGTGATTTTTTATCATAGTTTATTGTGATAGTTTATTTTTATTGTTTTCACAAACTGAACTACTTTCCTGTAGTTCTAATAATGTATGATTTTAAAATATTTACTTAGAATAAAATATATTGAGTAAGGCATATTCTTTTATGTATATATTTAGTGCATAATTGGACACTAGAGGACACTGTTGAATGGCTCATCACTCATGTAGAGCTTCCTCAATACATCCAAAACTTTCAAAAGAATGCAGTTGATGGCTTAACTTTACCAAGGTAATATGTGTAATTAGATAATTTTTGTTATAAGTTTAGAACATCTGTAAGTTATTGTGTTTTGAAAAGTGAACTGTTTTAATGTGTATATACTTTTTATGTTTATTTTCTTATCATTTTGGGGACGAATAGTACGAGAAAAATAAATTTGGTTGACCTTTTTTAACTTTACTCATATCATTCTTATCCATATTCCAGCATTCATATTTTGTTTACAATATTTTAAAATTGATGTGTTTAACATGCATTTGATTGTTGTTTTGCAATAAAACCTATTTTTAAGATTTCTTTTTTTTTTTTTTTTTTAGAATGGCTATAAATGACCATCAATTTATGAATTTGATTTTGGGGATCAAAGATCCTATTCATAAACAGAAGATTGTTTTGAAGGCAATGGATGTGGTCCTCTTTGGACCTCCACGTTGTGAGTAAATTATATAAATTTAGAAAACATTATGATTTATTCTGGTACATTGCATTATTATTATTAACGTGCTTTTTAAGAAGTTCAGCTCTTCAAATAACCAACTTTATAACAAATTATTATAGTCTATAAAAGATAAATTACTTATAAGATTGTTTTATCAGTATACATAAATATTATTGAAATAATAGTTTTTCTACATTATTTTTTTTAATTAGTCACTGCAGGTTATGTCACTACTTTTTTATTGTCAAATACATGTGCCTTGCATTTATTAAAACAAAATATATTAAAATAAAAAACAATAAAATTGTTGTGATTTAGTAGGAAGGTAGACAAATAGTTTTGAATGGTTGAAAGCTAATCATGTTACATTAAATAAGTTTAATAATTTGTGTTATGTTTATAATCTCTTTAATTTATTAAACTTGAGCATAAGAATGTAAAGAGTTTTCTACTGTATGAAGATCATATACACAAAGAATATTCACGTAATGTTACTTCCAATTACCAAGAAAAAATTTTAAAGTTCAAAGTTGATCGAAAATGTAAAAAAAGTAAAAATTTCAAAACTATAGAAAATATCTCTAAAAAACCATATAATCAAATTTGACATGTATGACTTTGATTTTGATTATTTATTGCAAAATAAAATATTACTAGTAATCTCTTCCACCTTTTTTTCTCAAAAGGGGTTCAAGAGTAATCTGTTTTAACCACTTGCACAACTTACAGTAGTGTGTTGTTTGTCAATCATTCAGTTAGTAGACACTATAATGACATCATGTAAGGGATACTGTTGTGATGTTGGTAAAATGTGTACATGTCATGGATCACAAGAAGAATTATGCACTTTGTAGGCTACTGTGCAGGATAACATGAACTTGAAAAGGAAGAAATGAAAACATTTGTTACTTTTGATTTTGGTTTTATTTACTTTTGAAATAGTACTTTTTTGGGGACCCTTCACTAGTATATCTAGTATGTATATATGTTTGACTAGATAAGTGGGGTTTCATTTAATTAACAGTATTTCAAATGTTAATTGTCACAGCTTAATGCATACTTTTGGTATGCAAATTAAAATTAAAATTTTTTAGGCAATATATTGAAGTGATTTTCTTTTATATGCATGTGGTAGTTCACAAAGTAACAGTATTTGGTGAAAGAAATACATCACTGGTGCTAGCTTATAGCTCCTAATAAATCTTAACTGTTGTTTCAAGTGTGCGGAACTTTAATATTTCTTTTATGTGTATCATATTTATGTTTTTAACAGACCACAATTATGCAAAGGACATTCTGCTGGTATTATCACTAGTACTTGCTACTGGGGCTGCTGGTTTGCTTATATTCAACACAAGCTTTCACAGAGACAGCTACAGAAGATGATGAGAGACATGCAAAGTCTCCAGCAGGCTGAGGAAACTTTGTTGAAACTACAACAAGAGTAAGTTTTGATGGTTATATTGTAAAAGGTCATATTTTAGAGAGTTTGCTTTTCATTTTTTATCACTATGTAACTGTAACCCTTAACACCTGAATATTTACACCATAAAATTAAATGCAGGTGTTGAATATTTGAGATCAAGTAGGTAATTTTTCTACAAAGCTTTCTTAAAATATAATTTTTATCATTGGTTTGCATGTCCAAAACCAGGAATGTTCTGAGTAACTCAGAATATCTACTATGATTATATTTTTATTTGTAGTATTTTGTATAGAATGTGTTGACACATTGTTCTTTTGAAGAAGACAAAATGTTCCTTCTGATGTTTGAGCAGAGATTTTAAAACGTCATATTGTAGATATTTTTCTGTTAACTGTTTACTCCAGATTTTGATGTAAATAACTTTAGAGTTGTAAAACCACTGTACGTTTTTCATTACTAACAGTTTACTTGATTGATAAATGTCATAAAGATTATTATTTTAAATTGAAATAATATTGTACTTCAGCTAAACATTGTGGGTTTACAATGGCAAATTAATATTTGTTTACAGGTTATATAAAGCAAGACAAGAGCAAAAGAATGTTGTAATTGAGAAACAAGATTTAGAAAAGAAGTTGCAAAATGAAATAGCCAATTCTCAGGTATAATTAAAGGAATATTTGTTAAACCACTTTTTTAAATTTAAGGCCCAGTTAGTATTTTTCTCAATTTCTTGCTCGTATTCTTACTACTTTCGAGTTATTTTGAGAATGTAATACAGAATTTGGATCAACTTATTAAGGTTGTGCAAGCTCATTGTGCATGAGTTATTGTAATGATTAAAAATAATTTTGTTGTAAAGAACAAGATGATGACAATGAAGCATGAACATTGTGACTTGGAAAGTGTTCAGCAATTGAGGAATGAATTAGATCATGCTCAAGAAGAACTACATTGTATAGAAAAGGCATTAGAAACCAGTCAGTGGTCACCTCCTCCAGCCCTTCAGCTCTGGCTTCAGCTAACTCATGAGCTCGAGCTGCGAAGTTACAATGAAAAGAGAGCTGCAGCTGAGCAACAGTTGAATTCTGCTAAGGAAGAGGTTAGTTATGATGATGTAGTTTATCTATTTATTATTAATATTAGCAGCATTGATTTCATAGTTGATAAATCATAGGTATGTTATTAATGTTATTTGCAAATTTTGTGAGTAATAATTATGATGATATTGAAGCTAGAAGTTTGCTATACAAATCTATAAACATTTCTTCAGTGGTAGATGTGTTTTAGTCAATAAGTTAGAGTATTCTGTTATGTGTTTACCAGCTAAAATCAGTATGTTCTATGTAACTTTGGTTTTAGTGTGAAAAATTAAGAAAAAGGAGGTCGACTGTACTAGGGGCTTTCAGAATAGCCCATGGGATCTCAGTTGATGCTATTGAGCAAAGGATTCTTCAAGCTAAGTAATAACATTTTGTTATTTGTTGTTGAATATGTTTAAGGAGGGAATAGTATGAATTTTTATTTAAATATGTATTTCCATTAAAACAATATTTGTAAAAATTAGATGATATTTTTTCACTTACTGTTTGTGTTACTACAACATTTCAGTATAGTATAGCAAAGCATAAAATTTTAAGATAGTTTGTGATGGTACATTTTTTTCACCTTTTCAAACTAATTTTGGTCACAGTTTTATCTTGACTGAAAGTAGCTTTGTGCTTTAACTACAAATAAACAAGTTCTGGCAAAAATTAACTGGAATTCGTATTCAAAACTGCAATGTGTGTATATATATATTTGTAAGAGATTCAGAAATGCTTAGGGTTATTACAGATACCACACCAAAATGGTTCCTACTAGAAAGAATATACTGTGGGTGGGGAGAATCTAAAAATATCCACGTTTTGGGTTGTAAAAGGAAATGTCTGTTTAAAAAATACTTAGAGTTCATTGACACGTTATTGTAATTTTTATTTTATTTTAACAGAGCTCATTTTAAACACTTCTGTGTGAAAGATATATAAAATAAAGTAAGAATTCTCTTCTCATAAAATATCTTGGTACATCCTATCAGATTTATTCTTGCTGTACTAATTTTTGAGTGTGTTTTCTGAATATAATGTTAAGTAGGAAAGTAAGTTCCTTACTTCAGGATGTGTATGTTAGCATATATCTTAATTCATTTTTTACATATTTCTTTAAACTGTTAACTGCTACATACTGAACAGACTTGTTAGGTTTGTTCTGAAGCACTAAAGCTTTATATATATATATATTTAATCAAAACCTGTATTTGAATTTAATGCTTAGTTGCTTTTCTCTGTTTTTGTAAAAGTTGTCTGGTGAGTTAGTGCTAAGTTTATGGACTTTTAACCCTAAAACCTAGGGTTTGATTTTCCACAGTGATGAGAGTACATATAGCCTATTGTTTTGATTTGTGCTACAATAAAACAAACAATGCACTTTAAAGGTAATTACACACAACTAAGAAAAACAATCACAGTTTATCTCTAACACTTCTGAAAAACTTGTTGCTTTAAAGTTTAAAAACAATTTTGTGTTCTTAATATGTATATTAATTTCAAACAAAATAAATATGTGTAATTAGAAGAGGGTTATAAGTTAATATATGCATCTTTTTCAAGGCAAAAATAATCTAATTAGCATGTTTTTATTTTAAAAAGTTGAAATGTGTCTTATATTTAATAATCTACACTAACTTATCACTTGTTTTGTAGTGACAAAAAGCTATTTGCTAATGCTTTAACTTTAGTTTTTTATTTGCTTTATTGCTAGGAAAACAAAGAATGAGTAGTTTATCATTATCATACTTAAAACATAGCAATTTATGTATGATTGTTATAACTAAAATGCCTAGTTAATTTTAGGATTGAAAGTTTTATAAAATGCAAAATCAATTTCTTTGAGTGAATCTACATTTCAGATTAAACATTGTGATAACGCATGATGAAACGCTACCCACTTCACTGTGCTTTCCTGTAAAGGTGTGTGTGTATGAATTATGGATCTGACTGATATTTTTCATGAATAATTTTTATTATTATATAAACAGTTACACACAGACATCATGAAGGACTTTAAGCCTGATTTTAATTTCATTTTCAAAATCCAGAGCAGCTCTGTCAGAAGTTACTAAAGACCTGCAAGAAAGGCTGTATCGTTGGAAGCAGATTGAACGTCTGTGCTCTTTTGCCATTGTGCATAATCCAGGTCTGAAGTACTTAGAATCTCAGCTGCAGAATGAATGTGTAAATGGACTTTCTAGCCATCCTTACTTTACAGGTTAGTCAGAAAAAAATCTGAGGACAGAGGTAAACATGGAGTTTTATGATAGTTTAATAAGATGTGCCAAGTCTACTTGTATGTATTTTATATCACATTTTGAAGTATTAGAGCTTCCATGATTTTGTAGTTCTTAAAATATCTTTTTTGAGTTTTTACATTTGTAGCTGTTTTTAATAGATGGCACTGAAAATTTGTTTATTTTGTCATGATAGAGCTAGAATATTATTGTTGAACTTTAATTGAATTTGCATACAAATTTCCATTTACATTTGGTTTAACGTGACAGAAAGTGGCAAACCTTAGGTGCTCATGGTGCAGTAGTTTAACACAGGTTCCATAGTTTTATTTTTGTATATAACTAATGGTGTAACTGTAGTAGTTATTATCGGTACTTTTAGTCTCATGCACAATTCATGCTTGCTTGCCCTTTCAGCCATAAGGTATTTATGGTGTAATAACCAATCTCCCTATTGAAGAGTAGTCCATAAGGAGTTAGCAGTAGAAGGTGTTGGTTATGTATCTCTTTCTAGTCTATCACTTCAAAATTAGGAATAGCTAATGCAGGTAGTCCTCAAATAGCTTTATATAAATTTCAATAAACAGACTTCTTGTAGTTACAGATGAGATCAAATGGTTTAATGAATTTAGTAATTAATCTAATCTGTAATAACATCTGAGGATTTCTTTTTTTTTTATGAGTTTGAAATATAAATACAGTAAAACCTGTCTAAGGCAGAATCACATGGGACCAGGTAAAATTTCCAGCTTAAGCAGTGAACATAGTGAACATGCATTTCCTTAATTATATATAATTTTTAAGCAGAATGTTATACTTGCTTGACTCAAGAGAAGTAAGACATTTGTGAATCAAGTTATTATACTGTTGATACTATATTTATTAGAATATCAACAAAAATAGACATTTAAAATATACGTAAGTACAAAAAATCTTAATCACATTTATTTGAAGAAAGTATCCAGTTTCAACTGTTTTGTTTTTTTAATGGGCTTTCTCATGTGGTTAAAAGAGAATGCCAATTTTACGGCCTTTTCATGAAGTTCATTTTCCCCCTTCATTTTAGCATACAATTTGATAGCGTTAATATCCTCACTATCTTTTCTATTTTGTTCATCTTCTGAATCTCTCATACTGCAATTATATATTCTTCAAGAAAAGTAACGCAAAAGGGATATTTTTGTTATTTTAAAGAGAAATATATGTAAAAACATTACAAGCTCAGAGTATGTGATGTTACACGTGTTAAGGCACTGATTGTCAGACCAAAATTACAATAAAAGTTGTGCACTTTGAAAACGGAGGAATACATCGGATTTTTCGCCAAAACGCATTCGTGTACAATAAATTCGTTTGAGAGATCTGCATGTTCTGCAAGTGCAACATGTGCAAAATCCCTATAAAAGTGACAGGTTCTTGGTTTCCATAGCTCAGTGTTAAGCCATCAACACGCAATACAGTTACGCCAAGACTGACTGGAAGCAGGCGAATCTTGATCAGATGTTGCCAGAGCTGTGAATGTCCACCCAAGCACCATCACAAGGCTATGGAATCGTCACCAACAACATGGATCAACTCGTGATCGTCCACGATCTGGCAGACCTCGTGTGACCACGCCCACACAAGATCGCTACATCCGGTTACGTCACCTTCGGAATAGGACCACCACTGCAACGTCTACAACCTCAACCATACTAGGGCTGCGTAGGATTTCCGATCAGACCGTACGCAACCGTCTACGAGATACTTAGGCCCCATGTGCAACCCATCATGATGAACGTAAACGACGTTTTTCAACATGACAATGCCCGTCCTCACACAGCCCGACTCACCACTGTCTTTTTGAGACACCACAACATCAACGTTCTTCCCTGGCCCTCCAGATCACCAGATTTAAACCCCATCGAACATCTTTGGGACGAGTTGGACCGACGTCTGCGATGGCAACAACCTCAATCTCAGACTCTGCCTCAGCTTGCAGCAGCTTTGCAGGCTGAGTGGACAGCCATTCCACAGGATGTAATTCGTCATCTCATCGCTTCCATGGGCAGGAGATGCCAAGCAGTTATTGTTGCTCACGGAGGGGCATACTCGTTATTGACGTTGAGTGACGTTAAACTTCAACTAGTGAGCGTAGACTTCGCCTTTGCAGACTTTGGATGTTCAGCAGTGAATGTGCAAAGTTTCACACATGTCATACAGAACTACCCGGAATAAACTTGTTAACAATATGTCTCAAATTTTGCCTTTTGCATTTCTTTTTTTGAAGAGTATATTATTGATTTTAAATCAATTTCATCAGTTTCTTTAAAAACACATTTTTTGTTAACATTCACAAAACTTTCTGTATTCACAGAATTATCTGCATCAATCTTCTTAATCAGAGTTTGGATTTCACTAGAATCATCATAACAAACAACTTCTCCACAATCTATGCCATTATCAAGAATACATCTACAGTTTTGAAAGCCCTTTATTACACATTTGATTGAATGACTTAATGCAGTTGCATCTAACACGTTAATTTTCATGGTCATTTAGATGCTCTCTTACAGTTGTCTATGTTTGCAATAACATACTGAAGCATCAGTTTTCTGTATTTCAATTTTATACACTGTATGATTCCATTATCTAGTGGTTGTAGAACTGATGTTGTACATGGAGGTAGAAAGACTAAACAAACATTTGAAAGTTGAACTTTTGGGTAACAGGTTGCATTATCTAGGAAAAGTAGAATATTCCTATTTTCTTGTTCCATTCTTTTGTTTAATTTGTTAAAAAATTCTTTGAATATAGCATTTGTCATCCATGCTTTATTATTCACTTTCCATTCCACAGGAAGTTGATTCTTCCCTAAATTTTTGAAACAGTGCAGATTTTCTCTCTTACCTCTTACCCATTGTAAATTTTCTCTAAAATTTAAAATTAGGGAAGATAGGAATTTATTTTTTTCATGAGAATTATTTAAAAAGTGGATTTTTGCACTTAAAAGACACATATATTTCTAGAAATCATGAATCTAATTTAACTACAAAAATATTGAGAGCAGAAAAAAGAACAATATATTTAACCAATACTTACTGTAACAAAATGTCCAAAAATTTGTTATGTTTAAACAAATTATTAATTAAACAAGAATTTGTTAATATTTAAATAATTTATTAATTAAATAAGAAATTAATATTTAATCAAAATATTTTTTCTGCTTTACTCATGTTCTAATTCTACTTGTTGGTAGATAAGGTAGGTGAAAGATAGTTTTCTGGCTTGTACAGGTTTCTGCTCTATGCAGTTTCTGGCTTAGACAGGTTTTACTGGATATTGAAGTGCAAAAATGATAATAACAATGACAAAACTTACAAGAAGGAGTCATAAAGAGTAGTTCCAGAGAAAAATAGATAAAATTTGTACATAACTTTTATTTAAAAACAAAAAACCTTTTTAAAATTCTTTATTCATTTGACTTATTGATTTAGGTACTAAAATTTTCATATTAGGTAATCTTTTGTAAGGTGTTTTATATGTAGCATTGCAAACATTTTCAGCAGAAAATTCCTGCTTGGTGAGTAACTTTTTTCTATGCTTATTTTCATTTCTAAGGATATTAGTAATAAGCAGTGTATTACTAACTCTCAGTTTACTTATTTTAATATTAAAGATGTATTTCATCAGGATCTGTTTTTATAAATTGTATAATATTTCATCTTGTTTCTATGAGGAAATGCTGGTTCATTTTATTTTACCATGTTTCCATAAAAGGCAATTTTTCTTGATGATTTATAATCTATTTGTAAGAAGATCATGCTGTTGCCTGATTTGTCCACAAGAGGACTGCTTTCAGTTTTGTCATACTTTCACGAGAGGACAGTATTTCTTTCTGTTTTATCATTTCATGATGAGAATACTGTTTTGTAATATTTCCTTGAACAAATTGTAATTTTTCTGGATTTTATGTTCCTATTTTGTTATATTTCCATAAGAGAATAGTATTTTTTACTATGCTATCAGTTTCCAAGAAAGAGTGGTATTTCTTGCTATTTCTTAAGTTTGCCTAAAAAGAAAGTACTTCTACATAGTTGGTCATATTTTTGAGATTCATGTTTTATAATATTTCTAGTTTCTCTGGACTGTACCATAGAAAGTACTTCAGTTTTTGCCTTGTAAATAATCATGTATTGATTGTATATATTATCATTTGTGTATTGCAAGTGAGGCTTATTTCATGTGTTTTGCAACATTTTTTTTTTAGTCCTCTCAATTTATCTTATTTTATATCATTAGGAACTAAATGTACAATACTTGACTCTTTCGCAACTGGAATAGCAGTAAAACTTGTTAAAGTTGTCATTGTCAAATTGTTTGTGTACTACTTCACACCTACATTTATTGGTTTATGTTTATGTATGTGATAGTTATAGGTTGTCTTTTTTTCTCAAGATAATTGCCTTATCTTTTAATTGTACAGTATTTTTGAGCAATGAAACTGTGGCATGATTTGGACAAAACCTTCCATATGTCTTTGTTTTTTATCAGGTAAGCTAAATCACATTGGAAGTAAGTCACAACTTTTGGATGAAGATGGGCAATCATCTGGAGGCAGTATTGGAGCAGGTGATATAAAGTTTTTAGTCACAGTCATATAATTTTGATCTTATTTTATGTGCATTAATTCTATGTCCTTTCTTTTTTTTGAAAATGTATTCAAGGTATGTTAGTTATTGTATTTCACTTTTTGATAGCCTGTATTATATATTAATGAGATAAGTTATTTTATGATATGGAATTATACATATGTTATTTCAGTGAACTACATTAAAAAATACAAACGTTTTTCTCTAGAGCTAATGATACACGATTCAGAATAAATCTGACAGAGATCAGCACAAACAGCATTTCTAGTAACATCTAGTGAGCACTGATTGTGATACATAATAACATGAAAATAAATTTGGACAAATAATTAAAAATATGGAGAAAAATGGTATGGTCAAATTAACTCCAACATATATTTTTTGAAACATAGAGGGCATCTGAGTTATCTCAGGTAAATTATGGAAATAGAAAAAATTCACAATAGTTAAGTATTTGAACTACAAGTGTTTATTCAACCTGATGTGTAAATTCTATTAGTTTGGGACATTTTGGAGTAAAAGGTTCATATTTTGCATGCATGATAATTCACATTGTCAACAATGTAATTATTTGCACTATAAGTATTGTTTAACTTGTACATCCTATTGAGGTCTCCCTATTTATATTTTAGATGATATTTTGTAGTTCAAGAAAGCTGAAAAATAATATAAAACTGGTGCAAACATTATTTAAATAATTAAAAGTATTTTTAATACAATTTCCCTTTATTAATCTAAAACCATTACACCATTTTGAAGAAGAAATTTGTAAACAATTAGCAGGAAAGTTGCAAACCTGTAGCTACATATTCAAATACAGCTTGTATTTCATCTTTCTTTATAAAACAAAAACCTGTATGGTATAGTGAAAAAGGACACACAAGTTATTTCAAGTGATAAAAGTACAAACTGTTAACACATTTGAGTGAATTGTTTGGTCTAATAAGAGTATTTCTTGAGTATTAGATGGTTGTGCTCTCAACCAAGTGACTACCATGAAACACTAAAGTTTCCAATCAGCTTTATGAACCATTTATATAGAGCATCCTTATATATCTTGGCCACACTGTAACATATAATTCTTAGTTTTAATAAATAAGTAGTGTTATTATTAGTACAAGTTCCATTTAGTAGTATGTTGCCTTCAGTGGAAATTTCCAGGTTTGTTGCTATATTACTGTTCCCAGTCCCATTATGTAATGTATCAATGACTGAGTTTTCATTCAGCCTTGCAGCATTCAAAAAATCTTCACATTGCTGTGTAGTGCTATCTTGACAAATGGGGAAGGACGTTTACAACTTCTACCTGGCAAACTTTTAACTCTTTAACTCAAAAATTATTGAAAATTTGTAGGCATGTCAGTGGTCTGCTTCTACTTTTATGAACTCAGCTAAAAGTTTATGGAACTTGTCACCCATGCTGTGATCAAATAGTACTCTATAAATAATAATAATATCTTTTGAACCATGTTGAAAACAGTTTTTTAGGCCTAGACTCTTCAGGTACAAACTTGTTTGCATCTTCAAAGTTTGAAATGTCACTTATGTTAGCAAAATCAGTCTTCCCACATGACATGTGATGTACATAACTGATAGTAGATATTTGCATTAATAGTCCTGGGAGTTTATTTAATGCTTATATTTTTGTGTATATACTTTATGTTTATTCATCAAGGCATCTAATACACTTTTGACCAAAGTACTACATGCATACATAGACAGAATAGACCAATGACTGAATCTTAATTACTGCATAATTGAACAAATAATTTTTAACAGCTCTGTACCTTGATAATGACACTGCTGATTCTCAATATAAAGTTAGCTTACATGTTGGAAGCATGTGTTATAATGTATTTATTCTTGATTGGAAAGAAAATTAATAAAGTGCAATTAATCACATTTTCAAAGTTGAGGTAACATGGGTACTTGTTTTTGTAAACTGATTAAAATTTACTAAAAGGTAACTTAAAACATTATGAAGTTGGTTCAGAATGACAAACTGAAAATAAGAACAAAAGGTCATAAATCAATACACAAGAAAAACAAAACTTATAATGAATTTTAATCATGATGTGAATGCCTCTTACAAACTGACTCATATAGGTAGTGTTCTGACCGGTAGTGTGTTTGTTGTATCCCAGCTGACCTTAAGAGCTCTGGATTGAGCAAAATGCATCAGCAGCAGCAATGGATATTGCAAATACAGTGTTGTTGGAATACTGTTATTATACACTTTTCTTATTCTGGAAAATTGTTAACAGACTAGATATAGAAGGTAGTGCGTAAAATTATAATAGGTCTATAACTAATATCTTATGATAAATATAATTATTTTATTATTAGCTTGTAGTTTGTAAAATGATTCACACCATTAGTGTCTTTATTTGCAATAATTTCAACCAACATTTTTGTCCTATCCCTAGAAGCTATAATTATTATTTTTTTCTTAAGAAACTTTATAAGAATCTAATGAGTTGACATTATATAAATACCTGTTTTAAGTTCTGCAATTATTCAGTTGAAGTGGCTCCTTAAGAAGCACCTGATAGATTGTAATTCTTTCAGACTCTAAAAGATCCATTACTTTGACTTCAAGAGTAACCAGTTGGAATCCCAGTTTGTATAGCAGCTTCATATCTGAAACCGTATTCAATGTGATTTTCAGAATAAAATAATGATTGTTTCACATAGATGTACCAAGTTCCATATAATCCTATTTCAACTTTAAATTCCTTCTGTCGTTTTAGCATCTAATTGTGTTGGCTGTTTACATACTTGTCTAGTTCATATTTTGACTTACTTTTAATGCAAAAGATTTTGAATCAAATATTTCATTGCTCTCTTCAACTGTATCTCTAGTTATGTTGTATTACTGAAGAATTTTGGTATCTGGAAGTATAACTTAGTGCTATTCCAACATGTTGATTTCAGTATGATTTTTGTATATTTATATTAATCAGTGTTTATGAAATATATTGTACTATGTAGAATTTGCTAGCTTGGCGTTTATTCTGAAATAACATACGAATAAAATGTTATACATGGAAATATAATTTTTACTTATTTTTATTTGTATCTTATAGTACATCAACTTGTTCACAATTCAGCAGTTTTGTTTTTATCACCTATTCCACCTCTTTTGGTAACTCCAGTTAATGAACATTCTATGCTGAAGTTTCCATCACAAGGTCTGATTAAACAAGACAGTAGCACCTCCTTGATTTCTGCTGGTCAACTCTCTGCTTTCTTAGCATCTGACTATTCATCAGCTAATGGTAAATGTTACCTTCTGTTTTTGTTGTTGTTGTTTCTTAAGTGAAATATTTGTACAATTTCATGTTATTATTGGACACACTGATCTATTTAAACTATGAAGTTTGAACAGAAATAATCAATTACTTTCATAAAACTAAAATTCTTGAGAAATGGTAATTTTCAGTAAAATAACATCATCATTTTAATTCAGTATAACTTGTTTTAATTTGATCTGTAAACTTCAGAGTATTATTTTCAGTCAGAAATCTGATCTAAAATAATTCTTTTACTTTGTATTTAACACCTACCACATGAGTTAGCCCGGCATCTTGATGTGGACTTAAATAAATGAGTCATTCATAAAAGGTTTAGGTTGTATTGATTAGACAAAAAGAAGACATTTGGCACTATTTTCGAGGTCTAGTTTGCTGAACCCACAAACTGAGAAGTTACTTTGTAAATGTGAAGTAAAATAATGTATCAGTAAAACACGTTTGAATTGTTCTAGATAATGTGATGGATTAATTGGGTTGAGTATAGGGATTGAGCTAAACTGTAGGTCCAGGGTCAGCTAAGGGAAGAAGTTTTTCGAAGATATCAAGATTAATTTGACATACCAGCTGATTTGAGAATTCATCAATCAATTACTGAACTGACAGGGAATTAATAAGAAAAATGAGCACAACAGTATTATTTATTTTAAAAAGGGGAATTGGAATTGCATATGTAAGAAATCATTAGTTTTGATATTTTGTGAAACTTCCATCTATAAGCACTATTATTATTCACTCGTATATTGTTACTACTCAGGTTTTTAGCATTTCATGGAACAAGGAGGACATAGTAAAACTTCTATAAGAATATTGTAACAATATAATAATGTCTTAATATATGTGGGAACATAATTTGCCATATTGTTTGAGACAAATAAGATATTCAGCATATCAAGTGCCATATTTCACATAATATACAAGAAATGGTGTTTTGATTTAGTATTTATCTGTGGCATATGTTTGTTTTACTAATGTATTTACTGTATTTCCACTACAAGTGTAACAGCAGTAAGTCTAGGTTTAGAAGGGTGAAATTCTGACTTGTCAAATGTGTTAATGAAAGATTGTATAGAATTTATTTTAGACATCTTTCAAAGCGTGATACGTATGACTTGATATGTGACTTTTATTTTTTCTTAAGGATTGACATCATTTGGTGTAACTTAAATTGCAGGTGTTAATTTGTATAAAAGACACTTCATGTTTACTACCAAATGATTTGCCTCATAACTTCTTTCTGTGTCTGGTATTATATTTTTGAAAAAAATAGTTCAGTAGAGATAGCAAAAATAGATGCCTTCCTTTTCTAACACTAATATGCATCTATAAGAAAATATGTTTACTGAGCAAAAAAATGTAAGAACAAGTCGTCTCTATAAAGCAACTTATAGAGAATAAAAGAATAGTCAATGTGATGAACTAAACTTTTTTATTTATTTTGAGTTAATATTTATCAGAGCTATATGTTTATTTATACTGTATTTCCACTTTTATTACAAAATGAGACTGCATGATACTCAGACATAACTAACATTTTATTTTTCAAACATTTCTGTGAAATATACTGTACCAGAAAGAACTAACAGTTTTTATTATATATACAAAAACATAATCCCTAATTTGATTTTTTTTTTAAATTCCTTCTTTTATCCAATTAAATTGAGGGTAAATATTTTCAGAAATAACTTTTTAACAAATGACATTAACTAGCTTTAGTTCATAACACTAACTGTTAGTTATTCATACCAGGTGCTATTACCAGTGTGGCTCCTTCATTTTACTCTAGAGCCTACTGTGTTCAGGAAAATTCCTCCATACCAATAGCTAGGAGTAAATCAGAATTTACGATGTCTCTTTCTACCAATACCTCTTCAAATGGTGGAGGTACTTCAGGTTTTGGTGATCAAGTGTCACATGTGCTTAGCCCTACATGGATCATCAATGGAAATATGGAACAAGGTGGAAATAGTAAAACTTCTACACTGAACTCAACAAAATCTTCATCTAAACTAGAAAATGGGTATGCCACATGCTTATATGATTCTTCTAAAGTTCTTCTGTTAACCAAGAATTCATTCTATATCTGTTGTCTTTAGACTTGCTGTTTTATATGTACTTACCATATAATTTCTTCTTTTGTTTTTTATTGTTAGGTGTGTATTGAACTGTAATGATCACACATACATTTTTGCCAAAGAATAGTTAAAAAATAAGTATTACAGTTTATTTGCATTTTATTAAAGAACATTTTCAAAATCTAAGATGAAATGGTACTGGAATACCAAATACATGTTCTGTATATGTTATATAATCTGTATGAAAAGCTGTGTAAAATAAATTATAATTCATCAGAATGGGAAATACATGTTTACTATGTGAAACAACAGAGAAAGAAGATTTTGTTGTTCATTTAAAAATATAAAGTTTGGCTGTTATTTTAAAAAAGAGTGTAATCATTTTCATACTTTCCCTTTAGGTAATATCAAGGAAGCAGTTTATTTATTAGTATTTAGAAAGTTACAGATGCTCTCTGGTTCCATTAAACATCTAAAACTTCTTGAATTTCAAGTTTGTCTTGAGTGTTTAGTCATAAATTAGCTGGTTTCTTGTTAAATGTATCAGCTAAAGATTGTATACAATTTGTTTTAATTGTCTTTCAAGGGTTTAAAGTTCGATAAGTGTATCATGTGTGACTTTTATTTTTTTTTTATTGGAACTGAAATAGTGCATGGTAATCACAAGTTTGCCAGTAATATAGCTGGAAGACAACTTCAGTGTTTAATGAACTGATTTAATATAATAGTGACAATTATTTAAATAATTATATTTTTTTAACAGAAAGTAAATAATGCCTTCGGATGTATAAAATAAGTCTCATGAAACAGTTGTTTTTATAACTTGAACAACTGCTCTTTCATCTTGACATTTTATGTAATAAACACTATGAATAATTTAATTCTTTTTTCTCAATCAAAAATAGACATTAAAAACATATTTTAAAGAAATTTTTGGTAAAGATATGTATTTGCCATGCTTACATTGGTAAAGATATGTGTTTGCTTTTATAAAGTTTTCTTCCATCCCATTTCATGATAAGTTTTCCTGGCACCAAACATTAAACATTTACATTCTTTTCATTTGCATTCCTTTTGACTTAAAATGTATAAAGAAACATCTTATAAAAGGTAAATGTAATGTATTATAAAATATTTATCAATGTAAATTAATCAAAACCTCTGAGCAGTTAACATCCACCAGATGCAACAACTCAGTATGCCGTATTGTCCTACAAGTAGGTTTTGAAGGACAGTTTGTTTGTTTGTTTGTTTTTAAAATTAAGTGTTTAGTCTCTGTTCTATTCATACCTATTGATTAGACCAGTTTCAGGGAATACTATCTCTTGTCATTGGTCATGACCAGGTAATCCATTTCAGGGTGAAATTCACATGAAACATCATACCTCTTGATATTATTATGCAAGGAATGCTTATGGAGATATTACATAATATTTTCTAACTTTCATTTCTTTTAAGGTTCAATTTTGCCTTTGCCCATAAATTTAGAATAAAAATAAGATATGTACAAATCAAAACTCTGTGTAGCTGATAACTGAAAGTTGAAGTAGTAACAAATGTTCCATTGTATTCAAGTATTGTGTCAACACAATGTTTTTGAATGTTAAGAAAACACTTGATAGATAAATTATTTATCCACCTACCCTTCTAGGTATCAAAGGGTTTTCATGCATATAGAAGGTAATCAGCTATCTCCTAACTTAAACATCCATATATATAGATATGTATAATTTTTAAATAAATAAAAATTTTAAAAAAAATTATTAATTAACTTATAGAACCACTGGCAATGTAATTGCTACCTGCTAATTAATTGTCATGTCATAAAAATACACTTTTTTTCATATATATATGTGTGTGTGTGTGTGTGTGTGTGTCTCTAAGTGAGTTAGAGCTATTGATTGTTTGAAAAATGAAATAATTTAGCCTGATGGAAGAACATAGAAGTCAGGAATTTCTTACATTTCACAGTTTATACTGCATGAAACAGTTGTGTGTTTGTATATGTATAAAATGGTATTTTTTCTTACACAACACTAAATCTTATTATATTTCATATAAGGTTTAAATATGCTGTGTTTATGTTATCCTTCCTTCTGATGTATATCTGTTGCTAAAATATTGTAATTTATTTAAATATATAGTTTATATATTTAAACAACTTATCATAGTCACTATTTCTTAATGCTACTTTTCTTTGTCTACTAATCACACATATTGAATAGAAGAAATATATAGTGATAAATTCTAATCAAGTAAAAGAACGTTTTGGTAAAACTTTGAAATGCTTAAATTACTAAACTGTTGTTTGTGCTGTAATCCAACTATTGAGGTTTGTTCCATCACATAATACAGTTAGAAGTTACATCTTTCAGACAACAACAAAACACTATGACTAATTAATCACTAATATTCAATGTCATTGAATTTTTTTTATGACAATGACAATAGAGATTAAATATTCTTATCTGAACTTCCTTACTTTATATTTCAGAGGTTGTTTAACATGAAACATTTTTAAATTGTCAAAAGCATTTAACACATCTTTGCAATTATTTATGAATAAACACATAAAGTGAGGACAAAAGCATCTGTCATTAAATGCTTATTTAATATATCTGCATTATTTCAAGTAATTTTTTAATAAAATGTTTGGGAAGGCAATTGATGTACTCATAACAATTTAAAATGTTAAAAGCCAGTGCATAATTTTAATTTGTATTTTAATTAATTTTTTTTAGGCATTTGTTTCCCATAAGTAGAAATCTTTACAGTAACAAATTATTAAGGGTTTATAATTTGTTTTTTGAAAAATTATATCTCCAAAATTGTTCCACAGATCTTCGGAATCAAATTCTTCTCTACAACCAGACACACCAAAGAGACTGCTTGGTAAAATTGTAAAAAGCCTCAGCCAAGACAACCATCCTTCACCATCTTCACAGACCTTTTCACCTAAACACTCTCTCTCAGAATCTTCTTTAGACAGTCCTGTGCATAAGAAGTATTCTGATGTTGATACTAGAAGTAACTCGAATGATAATACTTGCAACATGAATAAAAAAATTACTAATTATGGCTTAGTTGGAAGACGCAAAAAAGCGAGTGTAGTAACTTCTTCCCTGCACACCAGTTTCCCAAAAGCTATTCCAGATGAAGAAAAATATATGGATAGTTCTTACTGTGCTCCAGAAGAGAAAGATGAAGGACAATATAAAAACAGATTCTTGCTTCAAGCTAAAAGGAAGAAAAGAAAGGTAGTCTGATGTCACATTATCAAGCATTCAAACACCCCTATGATGCAGTGGAGAAAAATAAAATCCTTTCGTTGTATATTTAATAGGTAGTTCAAAAGAATATAAAATGATGCAAATATTTATAGGTGTGTGTATGTACATGAGTGGACTGTTAATACATCCATACATACATATTTATGTTAACTGTTATGCAATGTAATCATGATTGCATTTTAAAATTCTGTTTGTTTACTTTCCAGATTTAATCATTGACCAACTTTTGTGTCTTATAAATGAAACTTATCAAATTTAATAATGTATATATCTTCTTTTTCAAATGGTGGAAGGTTGTAACTTAATATAACTTATTTTTGAGTATGTGTGAAATTGCATTTGTGCTGTTTGAAAGAAAAAGTTAAATTATACATTAAATGTAAGATTTCTAGATGTATTGTTCTAATGTATTCTTATTTCAACTGCATTGTTTTGAACTTGAAAAATGACTTAAAAACTCCTTGAGAAATAAGAATGATTCACTGAAGATTAAATCATACCTCCAGTTATCACAAAGTAATTGTAATTTTTACCAAGTACTGTTTTAAATAAAATTAACACAAGTAAATAAGAGTCTTCAAGAGTTGACACTGTGCCCTGAATACAAGTATATTACTAATGAAATACTGGTTTAATAGCTGTTTTTCACTTACTATGTGACACTGGCTGTCATGCAGTCTTTCATGATACTTTACTCAAATATTCTTCTGTAATTTCCCAGGTACCATTATAAGTGAATAAATGATTGTAACATGTCATTATCAAAAGGATTAGTGTCAAATATTTATATTTAAAAGAATGCAACAGCCTTTGAAACTTGGTACAAGGAATAATATCTGGAATAGCATTGAAATGTTATTACATAAAACTGTATTGTTGTTGTTTTTAACAGTTTAATTCTTTGTTGTCTTGATTAGTAGATCAGATGGTTCAAGGTTTGATCCAGGGCATGTTGCTGAATATACGTTATATACTCAGTTATGGAAGTTTAGAACTCTAATAATAACCCTTCTATTCAACTGAAGCAGCTCAGTATGTGAAAGGTGCTGCTGCCTGGCTATTTTCCCCTAGTTAACAGTTCTAAATTAGATACAACTATACCCTTGTCTAGGAATCTTTGGCCAGACTGTTTATCCCATGAGATATGGCTTAGGATGAAAATAACGAAGTACTTACTAAAGTTGGTAAGAAACATTTTTGTGAATAAATCTCATTTAAAAGATGTACTATATTTTAATCTCAACATTTTTTGAAACTGTATTTTGTATGTATGTTTTCCAAAGTGTATAATTATTTTATGGATAGCTTGTTATTACAGTCTACACATGCACCTTATGCTGAACAGTATTTCTTTCTGATGTGTTATGGATTACCTGCTGTATTTGTATATTTTAAATAAAATTGAGATCTTAAGTTACAATAAAATTGTAGATCATTAAGGTAATAAAAGAAAATTGATTAAAAGTCTATATTTAATAAAAGCTCTGTTGTACAATCAAGCATAATATAGATAAAAATTTCAAGTTGTCTTTGTACACAAGTCAAGTTAATTTTTGTGTCATTTCATGTTTTAAAGATATTGTTTTACACAGTAATTGTGAAGAGCTGTCAATTGTTAGATGTTGGTCAGGTGTATATTCAATGCTCCATCTCTTTGGGTTTTGTTTGCTGAAGAAAAACTCCAAAATTTCAAAGCTTGTGATCAGTAACAATTATGAATAAAAGATTTTAAGGTTTTTCTTATGTTCAAAAAGTGATTCTGCTAAAGTTATTGAAAACTCCCCATGGTGAATAAGTAATTCAAGATATTCTTAATACTCATCAGTTTGCAGTAGAGAAGTGTAATAAACATTACAAGGTTTTTGGTACTGTTTAGTATGTAAATAATTATATAATGAGTAACTACTAATGTTAGATAGTGATTTATAAAATCACATATTTGAAATATGTCATTGAGAAATATTTGTTAACATGAAACAGTTTTGTTCTATACATTTTGTTGTGGTATTTGTAATGGCAACACCATGCCCTTTTAGCTATTGGTAATTGGCATAACTATAAATATGGCTAAGTGGGTTATATGTGAGTAGTCTCATATCTAGAAACTCTGTGTGTACGTGTGCAAACATAAGTTGATTTTAAAATATTTATTTATATAAAGAATGAAATTTGTTTTTTCATGTTTGTCATGCTTTTCATTTATGGTAGTTCATAAATGTACATGTCACAGAATAAAGGAAAGGATCTCATTAGACAAATCATGTGTAGTGATATAGCCCCATAACAGAGAAAATTTTCCAAATTCTTAGCATAGTTTATAACACTTAAATGTTCTACAGTTCTCAAGCCAAGCAGTTTCTTTAAGGTCTTTTGCAAAATTATCAACAGTATCACATTTCTCTACCCATTTCAAAAGCATAAAGACAAAACTTGGAAATTTTTTGATGCTTTCTTGCAGTTTCAAAAATTATATTTAAGCCACTGAACAAAAATGTTATTGTTTAAACAGTTCAGTAGGATTTTGCTTGTTCCTCAACTGTTAACATTTTACTTAGCAAATGTAAAACGTCCAACTATGCAGAACTAATGAAATAATTTCCTATTAGTAAGTTTTTTCACAAGCCTTTATTTTATGTCACATTCTAGTGTCTATCAACTTCATAAATGTTTTCCTTTTATGGCATTCTTTATGCTGAGTTAGGAAGATAATTGACATGTAGCTGATTATAGTTAGAAATATGTCTGTGATAAATTATTTTTTCTAATATTTTAAACATGTGATGTACTTTGGGTACTGTAAACAATTTGTTGTATTAAATGCTTAGTATCAAAGTTGAGTTCAAACATTTACATAATTGATAAATAGTAAGACTTAATATTAAAATATGGAGTTAACATACTGGGGTTAGCTTAAACTAGTATCTAAATGAGAAACCTGCTTTTCAGGTTACACATAAATGCCTGAGACCAGCATGGTGGGACACTGTAGCAAGTAGTATAATTTAATCCTATCTTCTAGGCAATATTCACCATTTTCTGTACCAATGGTAATATACATAATAAAGTTGAAGTACTTCTGGCAAACTTGAAGCACCAACTTGTAGTTTTTTCATTATTCCCTTGTGTCCAAAATGTTTTCCCTTCAGGTGTTCCATATCATTCATGTAAAAGGACACACCAGGCTTTTTTTTAGTCCAAACATTTGCTACTGCTATCTAAATTCTCAAATAAAATCAGTTAGTTATGTTACAAATTTAATGGCAGCATAATTTTATATAATTTATACAACAAAATTTCATTACAATTAATTTTTGGAGTACCACTTTCATTGATAATACATACAAATAATTGAATTGGATGTTTGTATTCCAAGTGATTAAAGTTAGTTTTTATAGGTGTGACTTTCACCCAAACTTATTCAGTTAATAGTCTAATTGCAAGTCTTCTGCATAGTAATATAACCATTACAGCTATTGAAAATACTTCTGATTAATCATGAGATCACCTAATGGGAGATATTCTTTCATTCCTTTGTTATTGCAACATCTTGCTCTGCTGCTGTTGTAGTAGATGAAGGCATAGACATAAGTAGTATTCAAGATATTTATTTTGGGTCTTCCTACTGGCTAGTCGATGACCTCCATCACATTGCTAGACATTATTCTACACATAAACCAAGCATCAGTTTTGGTTGAGTAGACTGTTCTGTCATGGATAATATAATGCTCTGCAAGGTATAACTTATTTAGAGAAGCTGTTTGATTTCAAAGGATTTGTTCCTGAGGCAGTCAAAAGACGAACTCTTTTTACTCACTTAGGGAGAGTAAATCTTCTGCTGCTTCTTACACGTTACCTCTGTATATGCAGAAAAGTCTTTCAGTTTTACACAGTATGCTATCTGGTAATGAAATACATGGAAGAACAAAAATTTATACAAGTGTAGGAGCTGAAATGGTTCTTTTGAACCTAAATTCATTAAATCTGTTTGGTCCCTGCTACTTATTCCAGTTGTTGCCTTGAAGTCCATGATCAGCATATTATTTGCTATAATACAAAGATCATTACCTTAAAATGTTGACTTTGTGACCTTATCTGGGCTGGCTAGTATAGACTTGCTTTGGACTTTGGTGCATATAATAAAACTAGAACTTGTGTCCTATCGGTATTAGTAAACCTTTTAGTATTTAAGTGGTTCTGAAAGTGTACGTTGGTCAATAAACACTTGCCAACCACTATAACAATGATTATATAATTAACCATAACTGAAACTGCAAAACAGTAAATGATCAAATCTGAAGATAATTTGAGGGGTGTCGATCCAGGATAGATTCACTATGGTTAATATTAAGTTTCAGATGCATGTATACATGTAATATTGAAGACTATTAAACATTTCTACTTTTACTTTCTCGTATAGTATATACACATATGCTGAATTAGTTTCATTGATACTTATTTACCACTCACTGAAGCTCAGGGTATTTATATTACAAGTGACGAGCAAAATTTAAAAGGCAGAAAAATGTACTTACCAACTATGGTGATTTATACATTATGGCATATTAAATAAATTCAAAAACCTGGAAAGAATAATATTTACTGAAATTTTTTAACTTTTGAATTGGATATCTTTTATTCCAGAGTTTCCAAGAAATATATAATAATAAGCCAAAAGATTCTGGTGAGGTGAATGTGAGATTGGTAGATAATAACAACAAATATACTGTTTCACATATAAATAATAACCAGATCTTTATTTTCTGACAGACATGGAGTCACTAAACAGAAACTATGAGGTTCAGAATGAGAAATAAAATAATTAAGTGCACAAGTTAGTACTCTTGGATTTACTGAGGTTATACATTCTACAAGTTAATAGGGTTAACATTCAGTTGGTACAAAGTAAAATTTAATCTATAAAGTTTTTTTTTATTAGAATTTATAAAGCATTTTTCTTAATCTACTTTCATCTGAATGTTCTCTTGCAGCTTGTTCTTGTAGAATTAGATGGAGAATTAATTTGAAGTTGATATAAGTTTGTTGTTCATACAAATATTTGATATGCCAAATCATTTGAAGTATTCAGAATTTTGTGGCATAACTATAATTACAAGATACTATTATAGTACTACTCCTAAGATCAGTTAACCTACACACAATTTTTTCTAGTGCAGATGACTTGTTCTCTATTTTTTTAAAAATATTCTTTATTAGTGCTTTAATAACTTATGGTTGAAAGTATGATGGAAATCTGTGCAAGTCTGGTTTTGACTCAAAGCTAGTGTCAAAACTGTTACAGCTACTGATTCAATGCTCCTGAAAAGGTTACTTGCTTTAAAGGAAACATACATTTATTATTTTCCATTCCATTATTTAGTAACTTCTGGTTTAGGTAAGATTTTCTAAAAACATTGTTGGCAACACTTGTATACACAATTCTTAAATGACTTATTACTACTTATGCCTTTAAATCTCGCATATCAATCTTCTATATGCTAGATTAAACTAAATTACAGATTTATTCTACAGTTAAGATACAGAACATGCATGAATAACTATCCACTTATTTAATATCTGTACATTTCTCAGATTTATCAACTAGAGTTCATGCATGAGTTGATAAAGTACTACAATCAAACCCTTTAAAATATTATGTTGAATGCCCATCCCTAGATAAACCTTGCTTATTAAACAAAAATTAATAAATTACATTCTTTCCATTTTTGTTGTTCATATCAGATAAGTACATTCAATAAACACCAACTTTGATGTTTCTAACATTTGATACCTATTCCTAAATGCTTAATGTACTTGGGTGAGAATTTAAAGTTAAACAAGCCAAAAAATTCAACTGTAAGTCTCAACAGTATGCAGTGAAACACCTACAAATGTAAAAGAAAACAAAACAATGCAGCTTAATTTATAAAGAATGGACTGTTCAAGTAGAGATAGAAGCATATGACAAGTATATGATTAAATATCAATTTATACTTGGGACACAAATTATGAAGTCAATACAAAGTAGCTTTTAAATTTAAAAACAAAAAAAAAGTTCAAAAATTAAGAAACATTTTGGAAGCCAAGAATCTATACTGTGTATTTATTTCAACGTGTTTCTCTTTTAAACCCACACACATCCATAAGATATAAGCAACATTTGCACTGTAAAAGTTAACTCAAGTAATTTGAAAGAAATGTTTACAATCTTACAGATTTTCACATTCTCAGGCAGATGTTATATCATTTATGATCCAGAATATACATGAACTGTAAAGATAATTTTTTCCATAAGATATAATGCAATAACTCTGGAAATAAGTAACCATACACCAAAACAGAATCATAAACAAGTATAACTACAAAGTTTTTCAGTAAACAGTGATTTTTAATTCCATAAAAAGCACTGAATACATTTAAATAGTTTTAGAAAAGACCCTATTAATTGTCAGTTTTTGTTACATTTAAGAAGGTATACAACACACTACACTAAAACAATTCTAACAACTTTAGTATTACAATAGATGTTAGCAAAAAACATTACGAGTGAAAGATCAACCCATATAATAATTTGTAAACAAACATACACAAGACATCACTCACTGAAATGATGTGAAACTGTGTTTAATGCCTTGGTAATATTGTCTAATTAATGCATTAAAAACTGAAATATATCATATAGTACTATCAAAACCTGTAGTCTCAGTCTAGACACTATTACATTTGATGTTTATTAACTTTGTTATTAACAGCATATTTCTTTGTTCAAGGAATCTGTTTCTAATAATTTCAACTGCATTTTATTGATCGTTTACTTTACAAAACTATTAAAGTAATCTAATTAATACCTTAATTTACACATCTTTTTTTACTCTTAAATAATTTTGACCATATACCAAAACTATCGTCAAAATATTGAAAATTCAACATTCCACTGAAAAACACCATATTGCACGAGTACCAGTTTTATAGGATATAATTTAACCTTATTAGTGTTTTGTAAAAATCTTCTATAGTTGCTTCTCCAGGATTTAAAAAATTAACTGACAAATATTTAAATAACATTCAAAATCTTTTCCTTTATTAATTAATAAATGAACACAAAATATTACAAGCTGTTTCTTTTTTACTGCCTAAACTAAGTGTAACAAATTGGCACAAACTAGCCGAATACTGAGAACAAATGTACATGATTCCATCTGTCAGAACAGATGTTTACAAATTATTTGGGGTCCATGTGGGCCCCAGAAGACAAATTATTGCAAGGTAAATAAGGAAAAATGTAAAGCATGATTTCTATTCAATACCATTATGTGATATTAAAAAAATATATTCAGATGCTTTATAGACAAAATCATTAATACCTCACCAGTCTATGATATTCTGTTTTTTAAAATGACTAAAAGTTAAAGACTTTAAAAATTAGTACACAACAATAGTTTTCCTGGAGTCTACTCTCACAAGGAAGTAGATATTAACATTAGAAATGAGTATTATTCTACATGTATTTAACAAGATGAGAAATCAGTCCATTCAACATCCACTTAACAATAATAAACTGTCAAGTACGTAAGGAAAAGTAAATAGGATACAAAAGTACTTGTATCCTATCATACAAGTATATTCCTCTTACCAAGAAGAGCCTTTTCTGTTTTCTTCCCAATCACACTTTTATTTCTAAAACTGTCACAAGTTGCCTCAGATATCAATTACACAATGAGAACATCCACAGAATTACTGTTTTGTTTAAACAACTTGCATCATCTAAAAGATCAAAACCAACTTTTTTTATGCCACATGAAACCCAAGTTTCTTTCTTTCTTTAATTGTCCAGAGCTTTACTCCTTGGACAAGTATTGTTTATCAACACGAAAACAAAACTTTTTAATGCAGCTGATGGACTATTTTTGACTTCCCTACCCTTCCAAAAATTAAGTAAAATCCTCCATTAATTTTAATTAAGACTAAAACATATTTAGTGATAAGAGAGGTTTTAATGAATCAACAACTCTTAACAGGACTTAAAAATGAGCACTATCACTCAACTTGCCCCAAATGACTAAATTCATAATATTTATTTCCTTCAAAACAAAGTATTAATCACATACAAGGAGTCAACCTTTTTTTCAGAAACTTCATAACCAGACTTTTGCTGATATTCAACTCACCAATGATAGTTTATTTAAAGAGCAAGAGTGCAGTCTGGAAGGCTGACCTATACAGCTTGGATGAAACAATATACAAACTGAAAAACTCAAAACAATTTCATGTTTTATAGTACTGATGATAACTCCTATGCCTTAGAAGTGAAAATATTTATATCAAAAAAAATACAAGCTTTTTGCTACTGCAGCCTATAATGAAATGAAATGCTATTATAAACAAGACACTTTTTTCAGCTTCATTATTTACAAAATTATCCTTAGAGCACAGTTAACATTTTTGTGTTTCGCATTTGACACATTTTACATATACTAAATTTCAGGCCAAAAACTAATAACTAAGGTTTAATTTAAAAAGTAGGCTTAGTAAAAGATTATACAAATACAAAACCTTCTCTGACCTTCAAGTCATTTTCTCTAAATGCTACAAAAGAACATAAAACCTTGGACATACAAACTCAGACCTCTCAGTTCTTGTACCATAATGATAACTATACTCAAAGCAAACTTTTATATATCAGCTTCATATTTCTATTCAATTTGCAGATATAGTTATGTACATCATGATAAAGTGGGATATATTATTCTATTTAAACACAAAAAATTGAAAATGATTGTAATGAATCAAACTGAAATCAAAAGTTTACAATTATTAAAAAAAATTAATTTAATATTTTTGTGCAGTTATTACATGGATAAAAATGGTATCATAATTTATATGGTTATTGACATACATTAGATTTTGAAGAATTATTAACTACTTCTCTGATGAATTTAATACATTTTTGATATACGTGAGCTAAACTATTGTAAAACAAATATATGAAATTATGAAAATGATTATATCTGGAGATAAGCAAACTATTGAACATAAGTCACTTCTCGTAACTAACTATAAAATATTTTGTACTATGCAATCTGGCAAAACAAATAAAACTTATTTTTCTTTTTCAGATGACAGCATGAGAGAACAATAAAGTCAAACACCAAATAGGTATTTGTGAAACAAAATATACTTGGTTTTTCCATAAGTGTATGAAAGATGACATTTAAATTTAATGATTCAATATTTTACATACTCTTTTTTTTTTTAGTGCAAACTCAAGAGGTCTAATATCACTCTAAATTTATTAATGCAGAAAGAGTGTCTTATTTTATAAAATGTTCTATAGTTCATTCCCACAGTATTATACTTTTTATAGTGGAATGGTAACAGGTACACATCTATTTGGTATATAAAACATAACAAGTGTAATAAACTGTCAACAGCTAAAAAGCAATTTATCCATTAACACCCCCTGAGTTTTAAGTAAATCATATTTTTAAAGCCAGAAAGTTGTTAATATGTATACCATAAAAACAGCCAAAATCATAATTAACATTATATAGATTTAAATGTACGTATTTAGTTCACTAAATTATGTAAAACCAAAAATCCCAAAACAGTCAAAATGTACATAGGTAGGTACAAGTCAATGACACTGTTCCTTTACAATACTAATACTGATGAATAAACAATTAAACAAATTCTTTAATTAGACTGCTTTCAAATGGTAAACCTTCCTCCTCTTCCTTTCTTTTCAAAATTTTATGAAACCATTAATAAATATTTTTTTAAGAGCACACAAGTCACAGAGGAATTCAATGTATACAAAACATGGCATTTAAGTCTTTGTAACTGACTTGTCGGTTATAAATTGTTATAAATTATAATCTTAATTCATATATGATGTGCATTAGCAAGTGGCACTGATATATATTTTAAATGAGTTTTAAATTGTATTTTAAGTATGACACAAGTGTCTTCTAAAGGTTAGTATCTAATACATTTTCCAACATTCTAATACTGAGAGATAGAAAAAGAGGATGATGTTCAAGTGGCTTGTTTGATATTTTATCAAGAATACATAATGAAGGATCACTAGAATATAGTTCAGAGCATTTAATACATTCATTTTTGTTTCTACAAGATAAACATTTCTACGAACAACCCTCTCAGTTTGCCAATGAATGTTTTTTTGCAAAATCTTTACAATTACTGTAGTACCTCCGAAGTTCCTTACTTCTTACAGAGCTGCACATAATCAGTTTCATTGTATTATTTCTTTATATCTCAATAAAACAGAAACTTCAAGACAGGACAAAAAGTCATGAAGAAGAAGAGAGTTTAACAGAATATATTCACAAGCAAAAGGAGGGAGGACTTGCAAAAGAAATAAATCAACAAATTAGTTCTACTGAAATGTAAGAAGCCTCATTTACAAAAAATATCCACAACAAGTTTAGACTAAATGGAACACTTCTGCATTAAGGTTTACAATTCAACAAACTTCTTAAACATGTTTAGCGGCATTCCCACACCTTGACTGACTGATCTACGCTACCTGTGATTACATATGGAGCATTCCTGTGAAAATCTGAAATTAAAAAGAATAGAATTACAAATATACTTTTTTCTCTTCTATTACTATTTTTTGTATATATTTGCATGTTTATACAGACTATTATTGTCCATATATACACATCTGATAGAAATTCTAGTCGTTTTCTACATAAATATAAAACAAATATTTCTTGTTAACAGTGTTGGACCATGTTCAAGGATTATAAAGTATTCTAACAGAAATATTCCTTTTTTGGTTCTACTACACTTACTTAATAAATTTACAATTTACATTAATTTTTGATAACAGTTTTAAGTGATGTCATATGGTATAACTAATTGAAGAAAACAGTTAGTTTTTAGAACTTTAATCTTCCACAGTCTATCACCTGTCAACTGCCATCTATAGTTTCAGAGACTTTTTTTTACACTTTATGGTTTTATAAAACTCAATGCAGGAGAACATGCAAGAAGAATATCTATAAACAGAACACTTAACATCTGTGCTTCACTTATTTTAATAAGTCTATATACTACATGTGGTATGTGTTTTATGTACACCAAATAAATACACAAGGCTACTTAACACTTAAACACCACCCAATGAAGATTATTTAAATTATAAACAACTCCAATGTTTCTTACTAACTACTGAAGTAGTTTTTAATTACTGTAGAAAACACTATTAGATATTATTGTATATATTATTATTATTATATATTAGTCTTTAACAATCTAAAAAGTACATACTACAGTAAAAAAAGTCAGCAAAATAAAATATTACCTAATGAGGTACAGAAGTGATTGTGGGCATCTAGGGTTTTCAAACAACGTTTGTTTTTGATATCCCACACTCTTAACGTTTTGTCATCTGAAGCACTAATGACATATTTGCCTCTTGAGTGGAACTTCATTTCTCTTACCCAGTTGTCATGCCCAACCTATGATAGAATTATTTGAATTCAAGATATTTATTTCTATCAAGTAACGAGTGTCATGTACTTCTACTGTTGGAGAAAAAAAAAGCTACATAATCATGTATACAAGTTTATCGCATCACATTACCTATGATATTAATTTGCGAAAGGTGAGGGGTTCACTGAAGCTTCATCTCTAAAACTTAATATTTAGTACCTAGATTGTTTTTATCATATGTACTTAAAACATTAAAATCACTAAAATTTCTTCTAATCTTATATTACATTTTTGTTCATAAATTAAAGCTACTTAGATCAAAAAATTTACTCAACAAATCATCTTATATTTTTTCAGTTTGTTTTCAAACAGAGCAACACAAGTGTTATCTGTCTCTAACTTCAAACAGATAAGACTAAGTGGCTGCTCAACAACACCCACTACTGTTTCTTGACCTACTCTAGTTTGTAGGTTTTGATTGCATTATACTAAATTCTCCTGATTAATAAACTATGTTTCATTTATTTTCATAAAATGTCATTGAATATAAAGAAAATATTTTTATCTATCCCTAAACAATGTTGATATTTGTATTTAGACATTTATTGTTTCTGATAAATTGGTTTAATAGATATAAAAAAAATTATATACAAACCAAAGTAAAAAGACATAGACCAGTACTGACATCCCACATCTTCAAAGTTTTGTCTCGAGATCCAGACAACAAGAAAGGACCAGTTCTAGCACCTCTTTTGTTCTGTTGGATATATTTTCTATAAGTAATTTTTCAGCATGTAGTTTAATTAGTGTCATCTGTTTCTTATCCTTCTAACAAAGGAGTTTTAAATATTCAAGGTTTAAAACAAGTATATTTAAAATGTTTCCTAAAGAGCATAAAACCTATTGAAAATTACTAATGAATTATTTACAAAAGTTTCAAATTTGCTTTTATTATCAATGCACTTCAAATAACTATAATTAATATTAATAATTTTTTACATTATCCCTAATGTAAGTACTTTTGAAATTTATAGCTTCAACTCTTAACTACAAATATTTTGCTTTATCAACTATGTGTGTGTGTTCAGTTTTAAAATCTGTGAGACAGTAAGTATTTATTGATTTCCATTTTAAGCTGAAAACTGAGAAGAAATTACAAATAGTAGTTTCTCACTTTATTAGTATTATCTTCTACAAGATCTATTGCATTAAATGACTTGTCCATGCTATTATATTTATAAAGACATCCATGCCAAATTGAAGACACACAATACATAATGTAATTCATGAATTACATTAGTTTTCATGGTGATTTAACTTTACATTAACTTTTAGCATCGGCCTGGCATGGCCAAGCACGTTAGGCATGCGACTTGTAATCCGAGGGTCGCGGGTTCGCACCCGCATCGCGCTAAACATGCTCGCCCTCCCAGCCGTGGGGGTATATAATGTGACGGTCAATCCCACTATTCGTTGGTAAAAGAGTAGCCCAAGAGTTGGCGGTGAGTGGTGATGACTAGCTGCATTCCCTCTAGTCTTACACTGCTAAATTAGGGACGGCTAGCACAGATAGCCCTCGAGTAGCTTTGTGCGAAATTCCAAAACAAACTTTTAGCATATTACAAAAAACAATAAAATATTTATTTCTCTGAAGCCACGTTAGTCTTCAAGAATGATATTACGATACAGACTTAATATTATTTACTTTCTCCATACAGAAATGGATAAGGAAAGTTTACAAGCTTATATCTGTACTAGAATTAAAAAACTTAATATATGTAGAATAACTGTAATACTTACTCTTTAGGGATATTTTAACTATCAAATAAGAAGCATGACAAATAAGGAGTCAGAGACACTCATGATGTACTTTCCTTGTAAATCTAATTTCAAATACTTACATCACTTCCAGCAGCCTCACTAATTGCTGGAGTGGCATTCTCAGGAGCCCAAGCAATACACTCCACTACGTGGTCATGTTCACGAAGTTCCAGTTTACACTCCTTTGAAGCAACTACCCATACTCTTACAGTCTGAAAATATTGATGTATTTTTAACAGTGGATGATTGGATATTAACTCTTTAGGCTAGATTTAAAGCCTGTCACCTCATTTATCCTAATCTGTACATTTAAATTACTCTTAAACTTCTAATATTCTATTCATTAATAAACACAAAGTAAAGCTAGAAAGTATTGTGAAACATGTAGATACCAAGTACAATATCCTCATTAATAGTCCAATCTTGAATACATACTCTTAAAGTAAGAACTTTTCTTAGGGACTTGCTTTTAAAAGTATTCAAGATAATTTATAATGTGTTTGTGTATTTTACATGGCAATATAACCACCACCTAACTATGAAGGTTCTATAACTTTGAAAGTACTTAATGTGGCTTCACAAAATTTAACAAGTTGTAAGTAAACGGTACAAGTCTTTTGTAGACAAATAGTCATATTTTAATTGTTCTTATTAAAAATGTGCCCGTAAATATATGGAGTCAGAGTACTGAATGTCCCCAGGGCTAAATGATTTTCATGTCAAGACAAGAAATAGTTTTCTTCAACTGAAAATTTAAATTTCATTTGTATGGTCTAAATAACTATTAAACGTCTTTTATTTTCTGGACTTTACATTTTTTATCTGTTATTTTCTCTATCATAACTATTGCCTGTATATAATATTTTTATCAATTTTTTTCTTTTCTACCTATCTCTGCACATTTATATCTGCTAACAAACTATCATCTCTTTGAAATGTAATAAATCCCCTTTTGTGTCAGTGGTTTTAAAGTCTTTTTATTGCCACTCTTTTGCAATATCTCAACAACGCATCTTTAAGAAAGTCAGTTTTGAAAATAGCTAGAGCTAACAGATAAAAAGAAACTAGACAGATATTTTAATCTCTTGTCAACACAAAATAAATAAAATGGCTTCAACATAATTTGTGATCTAATACGACAATGATTACTTGGAATTGCAGTAGGGATGAAAATATTTCTAAGGTGATGATTACATCACTTAAAAACAACAACAAAAGCTTGGAAATATTTGTTGTTCTTTGATGTTTTTTTTAATTCCTGAAAATTGTTGTTACATTATACCACTTTCGCGAACTTAATTAATTTTTCTTCTGTGACACGATATCAGGAAAGTTTATTTAGGTTTTAATGAGTTTGGTAAATGTTAGCAAATTATTCAGATGACTCAAGCCTCTTTTTTATTCAATATCTTTGTTTCATTTATCAAATTCATCTAAAATATTTAAGATAAATGCTTATAATTTATTGCAAAAAATACATAAATCTCAGTTTTAAATTTATTTCAACCAAGGATAGTGCCAGTAAACATCATGATACCTAACTCAAAAAAAAATCTCAATTTTTGTCTTGTCTTCTTATGAGCTATATAACTGCAAGAAATGACTGCTTCATCAGCAATATAAAGCATAAAAAGAAATATGGCAATGTACATAAAAATGATGAAAATTTTTAAAATATAGCAATAGCTTATCATTAATTTAAAAAATCCATGATAAATGTAATTATTTTTATTTAATGTTTTTTTTAAACAATGTCTTACAACAACATTTTGGAAATTTCACAAGCTAAAATATCATCTTAATTTCAATAAGTAGCAGCAACATATTATTTATAGTTTGTACCAAAATTCATACAGGAAGGGTATCAATAAACATCCTTCCAAGTCATGAGATAAGGCTATCTTTTTCCCAACAAACTTAAGGAGAAAAATAATACATTTCTAAAAATGCAATAAATTCAAGTTATTAGCAAGTCATCACTTAAAATCATCAGCATGTAAATTTCATATTAATAACCCAAACATATTGTTAAAAGGATCAGTAAGATAAGGTGTGACATGCATCACTGGTTCACTTTTTCACTTTCAGTTCAATTTATCCATGAATGTAACAGTCTTGAAATTAAAGCAGTTTAGAGTACCTGATCATTTGAACATGAAGCAATCAAGGAGCCATCTTGGTTAACCCTCACCATTCTCACCCATTCCCTGTGACCTGTAAAGGTTTTGATACAATACCTGTAAAAATAAAAACATATTTAACAAATTCTTCTCAACTTCTTACAATACACTGGATTTTTGTTAAATACAAACAAAACTTTCAATAATCATTAAATCCAAAACTTTCAAAAGAAAATCATTTGGTCAAAATACACATTTAAACACAATTCACAAGATTTTCTAGACTAGTAGTTCCAAACTTTGTCTACAGAAATATTCAGTACAAAAATAAAAAAGGTATGATAATGTTAATTAAATATACATATAATTCTTTCTGGAAAACTAATTATATTACTAATTTCTAGCACATATACTACCGACAATACATAGGCCCTTTTGCCAATCTGTGTAGTGAAAACATTAATTTTTACTCAGAACTTGTTTGAAACATTCGATTCTTATAACAGAGTGTGTGTTAGTTTTATGACTATATGTGGAAATCTAGCTGATACTATAAATATAGTTTACAGAACTGAAATGTAGAAATAAAACCAAAAAGTATGAGGGTACTTGATCAGGAGAACATATATTATTATTCACTAGTGCTAAAAATAAAAGGCTCACAACTTATTCATAGGCACTTCCATAAATTTAAGTATGCTTAATACTGAAATATGTTTTGGATGCTATTTAGGCAAACAATTCATTCAGTAACTACTGCCTAAGCCACTTACCCAGTAGCAACCTCCCACATTTTGATGGTTTTGTCTCTAGAACAGGATACTACATGATCACCACTGGGTGTGAAAGTCACAGAGGACACATTGTGGTCATGTCCTAAAAACAGAGTACTAGCATTTTAAATTAAACCACAAAAGTAGTTGGTTAGTTATTCAGCCATTCATGAATCACTCCAGCTAAAGTGAATATTAAAAAAAACAGATAAGATATTAAATTATGATAATCTTTATATTACAGTAGTGACTAAACCTTTCGCTTTCTTTATATACGAGTATACAAGTAAATAAAGTCTGTTGAATGAACACCATAACACTGTTTTCATTTAAATTAGCACATTTCACAGTTCATATTCAAACTTTATAAGAGATACGAATCAGTTACTTTCCAGAGAAGTTTCTGAACACTAGGATGTATTTTTTTAGAAAAATCCTGTGAAAACAAACTTCTTTTAAGTAGTACTTTCCTAAATCCTGACATCATATTTCTCTGTTGTCAACCCTTAAATACCCAAGCATGACAATTTGACACAATCTCTTATATGATTGATTTTAATGCACTGTAAAATAAACCACTTGTTAAAATAGATAGAAACTTGTGATGGACTGTCTACAAAATGAGCTTCTATAACATTATGAATTTTCAGCTTTGAAAGTCAAAAATACCAAAAATGTGGTTTTGAAAAGTTATTTTCTTTTAAGAAACCTTTAAAAATGATTAATTTTTGTAGATTTCAAATAGACTTTTTAAGTCTTCCAACATTCTTGTAAAGTTACTCAATAAGATTTACTTTATAAAACTAAGTTTTGTCTTTTTTTTATTCAAAAACAAACTCAACAAAACTACATACAGTTTCAGTGTTTATGATAATTCACCTGTAAAAGATAAAATCTTAACAATATCAAAATTATAAAAAAACTGACTTTAATTGTTAAACATAAGATTTTATTTTCACATATAGTTTAAACTAGTTTTACATTCAATTACATACATTGCTTTTGTTTTCACTTCAAGGAATTACTTGGCCCATGCAGCCAGTTGTAAACACTGCATAATAAACAGCAATCTTATCAGCAAAACAAATCTTGATAAGATAGTATAATATAATCTAACTAAACCTAACAATTTTTCAATCATACCTTGTTAAAGAAACACCTTTATTTTCAAATCACACTGTAATATCATAATTCAAATGAAATGTAGCATAATAAAGCAAGCTTTTCAGTGGATTTTAAAAATTTAGGACTGTAATTACAGCAAAAGTTATTCACGTATGTCTATTCTTCTAAAAATATATTACAAAGCTAAACTTTTATCACTTTGTTCCATTCTCTATGCAAGTCTCAACCAAAGTGGAAGCCATATTAGCTAATACAGAAAAATCACTGGGGTACATGCAATTAACATGATGCAAATTATAATAGGTGTTAAAGAAAACTGAGTGGCTAAACTCAAAATTACATGTGTCATGAAGTTATATAGTTCAAATTTGTACCATTTTATTTTATTTTACTCTTATGGGGCTATCAGTGTTGTATTTTACTTAGAGAACATTTAAAAATTCACAACACTGTTTTCTATTGAGAGTAAGCTGATAAACAACCCACAATCAAAACTTAAATAGAAAAAATTTATGTACAAGATTAAAACAATTTTTGTTGAAAAAATACCTATTTAAAAAATGTATGTGGAAGAACAAATACAAGTTTATTATTTATAAATTGTTTAATTCAATTTTGACTTTAAACAACAGATTCACTCTGTTTAAACAGCCTTAGATACACAGCTACTATGAAAAATTAGACATTAACATGTCTCAAAGTGCAAAAAATAAAAAATTCCTACCATGCATTGTCTTCACACACTCATAGACTTGAAAATCCCAGAGCTTTATAGACATGTCAGCAGAGCACGAAACTGTGAAACAGTAATTTTTACTCAAAGTATCTCAATACCTATCAAAATCTGATATTCTATAAATGGAAAATTCATTAACTTACATGTCAAAAGTTTTAATAAAATGTAATTTAAGATCAACTTTGAAACTATCTTGTTTTTAAAAAGATGTATTCATTTTTGGTTTTGGTTATCAATACATGTATCAGTGTTTCCTTTAAATACATACATTTTTAGTACTGCCTTATTTAAACAAAAATCAGTTTTAAAACTCAAATACATGGCTTTCAATTTCACTTTTTAAACATTTCTAACAGTTGCATATCCCATATTTAATTGCAATCCATGGTTTATTAGCTACTTATTTTATTCACCAATTATGTCTTAAATATTAAAGCAAAAAATTGTTCTACATGTAATCTTATTTTTTAAAGGCATGTATACCTTATATATTTGTTTGTTACTAACAACAAAAAAGTATGATACAGGAAAAGTAACTAGAATATTTTTAATGTTCAACATCAGCACAGTGCAACTCATTCTTAATACACAAAATTAAAAATAAAATATTTTTATATACACTTTTGATCAAAAATATGTGAAAAGAACTGATGAAAGTTTACTAAAAAAAACCCACAAAGCTGTGAAACTTTTATCACATCACACTGTTTTGATGGATAATTTTTAATTAGTTTTGGGAAAAAAAATTGGATAAATCTGCAAAACCAGTTAAGAAGTTACATTATAGATTATTTCAAGTAAAAAAACAAGCTTTTATTAACCTGAATATCTTTAATCATACAATTACCAGTCTGACCACATATGTAAACAGTTCACATTATAGCCTTTTACAGAGTTGTATTTAAAATTAATTAAACAGCTTTATTATCAATACATGTCAATGAACTTAGCATTAAAACAAATTATACTTCAAATATTAATATCTAGGTTTTAATATCTTAATTTCAAAATAAAACTCATTTGTGTCATACAATATATCTAATTTCTTCTTTTCAAAACTTTCTAACATTACAATAGACTGTTAAGGCTTAAAACCAATTTGAAACAAACTAAACCTACTAAAAAGACAGAATACAAAATTTTAACCTCCTTCCTTCTTGATTTGTTTAGATAGCAACAGAGAAGCCCCTACCATATTTTCATACATTTTACATCAATTATCACTAATTGCCCAACAGACTTGCTTACAGCCAATAGAAAGTGCATATTATATTGTACAGAAATCAAGACCATATGAACAGTCAAAAATAATAGTTCATACGAAGAACTTGACATGTATCAACTAGTCATCACTCCTGGCAGTAACACTTTTGTTTTACCTACTTGTAACTTAGTTAGAAAGCCAGAAATTATACTAGTTTAGGAACATTCTATTTTAGTGCTCAATATATTTTAATTGTGTTCTAAACTACATATATTAATGCTAAATAAATGTTTTTGAACAACCAAAACAAAAAATTAAATTACTGGAACACAGCATCCAAGCTTAATTACCTGGGTAATTTCTTGTTTTTATGTAGAAATTTTATTCAGTGTTATGTTTTTGCCACAAAAGTAATAAAAGTGTAATAAATTAAAAACTTCTTAGGGTAAGTAACAAAAATAAAATAATTGAAAAGTTTATGAGCTTACAAACTTAAGTTCCAAGAGTTTGTGACCTCAAACTATGTGTAACATGACTGTTTAGTTTACTTTATCTGTGGGAGAAACAGATAAAAGCTCATACTGTGATTTACTGTTTTCCATAGAGAATTTGTTTGTTCTTAAGCACAAAGCAACACAATGGGCTATTTATACTCTTGTCCACCAAGAGTCTCAAAACAGCATAATAAATCATTAAACCACTGAAGGATTTTATGGATTAATAGAAGTCTCCCAGAACAAAGTCTAGTCATCAGTGGGTCAAAAGGAAGGTTTCAGACTTACAATGCTAAAATCCAGAGTTTGATTCCCCAAGATTGACAGTATGTAAATAGCCTATTTTGTAATTTGTTTTACTGAAACAAATAAAACAATAAAATTAAAAGGAAATGCAAAAGAAAAGATTAACAATTGAAATTATGATAGTAATTAAATTGAAGATCTGGCAACAAATAATGCATTAAAAATAGAAAAAGAAATTGATTATTGATTTTATACCATACTTTTGAATTTTTCATTTTAATGTATCTTAGTAAATTCACTAATTGGTAGCAGGGTGGACAAAATAACAGCTAAAATAAAGTTTTAATGAAAAAACTTTGTACATTCATTTAGAAAGTTTAGAGGTTATGGAAATGATGTGTAAAATAGTTAGATCAAAATAAGTATTTTTATTCTTAATATGTAAAACAAAAATCACCTTTCACTGTAAAGATTTTGTGAATTCACAAACAAGTCTTCAATAGAAATATTCTATTTAAAGAATCTGATTTTTTCATAGGGTAGATTTGTTATGTTTATTAAAAAACTTTTCAAATTATAAAGAAACACTTAGTAAATTCAGTGTCATAGTTTCTATATTTTCACACTTTCAAGTTGGATAAAACTGATTTATTTTGTACAGAAAGACTTAAAAACGTTATTTCTAAAAAACTACCTTATAAACATGTTATAGTATTTCATACCTAACCATTTTCCAGTGTGATCAAATGCAATATCTTGAACTGAATCTGTGTGGCCTTTCATGGTTTTCTCATAATCTCCTGTTTCATAATCCCATACCTGAAAAGCAAGGTAAAATTACACTCCATAGGCAACATTCACTACATTTTGGAATGAAGTTAGTGTGTTACATTGAAGAAAATGTTTGAAACCAACCATAGCACATCAATGCAGTCAGTGTCACTAAGTCAGGTTATTCTCTCTATATTTGATGATTATGCACTGTGGTAATAACCTTGCAGCATAGTTTCCATTGTTAAAGGCTCTACTGTAAGGCTGTCATATCCTAAGTACATCATGCTTGCTTTCCATAATCCATCTAGTGGACAAGGATGAAGATATCCCAGCACTTATTAAAATATATAGAAACCTATAACCAACATGTCTGATGACTTAATACTTTGTCTTCATGTGGAATATGGCTGGAAGCTTTAATCCATAACTCATTGGTAATGCCTCCAAATGGGGATTCCTTTTGATTATCTTGCACACTATTGCATGGAGCTTCTTGTGTTCTTGGATTCTCATCAGTTACAAGATACTGCAATTTGTTTATCATGGCTGGGATGCAGCTTATTGGAGGTCTTTTTGGATGGTCCTAGTGTTTTAAGTTGAACCAATCCATATTCCTTTGTTTTCTAATGCCATTAAGTGTAAGAAATATTACCATCTTGGATATTCTACATCTCCAAGTTGAATACATATTTATAACTTTAGTATATGATGTTGCATGCTAGAAAGGGCTGTTACACATCCTTGCCAAAGTAACCAATTTTCAATTGTCACATTGTCTACAAAATGCCAAAAAATTTCAACATGTTTATCTAATACTTATGGTTCAAGTGACTTGATGTTTTAATACTAATATAACATATTCAACCTTGCAGATTGCAAGTTCTGATTCTTCATCCTACATAAAAGTTAAGAGGGTATACACAAGTACTAATACTAACAAGGTGAATAAACAGACGACATAACTAAAGAACTAATCCACACAAACAATAATACAGAGATAAGACCAAAGTTATTAAAATAAGTCCTTTTCCAACTCTTGTGAACACAAAGGTTAAGCTAATAACACATCATGATAAAGTAATTCAAATGAAATAGATAAACAGCCTAAAATGATAACGAACTCAAGAGTTTGATATCTACAATCAAGCATAATACAGATTAACCATAAAATTATCACAGAGTAACATCTGTTCTTCATTTAGTTTATTTACAGGAAAAGTGAGACAGTAGTTACAAAGTTAAGACTAAAGCATTAAAACCATTAAGACTATTATATCAGAACAACCCTAACACAGTCAGGACTAGTCATTGCAAAGAAAACAGTAGCAAGCCCACGATTTCTGTAAGACAAGACACCAGTTAATTAAACAACACTAAATGAAGACAGAACCACTAAAATTAGGGTTGTCTCATAAGATTACACTGAACCAAGATAATAACAAAACTAAAAACAACAAACCATGAAACCACTTATAAACAATATCACACCAAAAAAATTAGGACTAGTCCTAAATAAAACAGCAGTAAACAAAGTATGTATTTAATAAAAAGGGTTCAGTCCACTGAAACTATTATGAATATGTACATCAGCAAGCCACTTGATAATCATAGCTTATATAAATTCCAGTAAAATGCTATGTACCAAAACTACATTACTGATAATTTCATAAGTAATGTGATCCTACTAAAAATTGATCACTTTCACAAAGGATATGCAACACCCCTTTCTGCCACAAAATACTCAATTCATAAAGATGTGTTCAGATCCAGGTATGGTCTGGACATAACCACACAACTGACCATTTTGGCAATGAACCTTTCACTACAAAAAGTTACTGTCAAGATGTACAATCATCATACAAAAAATGGCTGGGTGTGGCAGCATAAACTTTAACAATGTAGTGAAGCTCCAAAATCATAACAGTATGGTTACATTATATCACATTAACCTGGTTTAAATATTGTAATCATGCATACAGTGCCATTCTTAACTGATAATAAGTTATATACAAGTACTTCCTTTAATTGTAAAAATAATAGGACCATTAAAAATTCAAGGTAGTTATAACAAACTTAAGCCTACTCTGAACCATTAAGGCAATAACAAATCCACAATAATTATAACTAAAATACCTATAAGCATAGCTGGGATTACTCTCAAGCAAGATAAAAATAAAACAAAGTTGGGTTCCTCTTACCAAAGCTACACATAGCAACTACAACATCAGTAATAAAATATTAAGACTACTCACAAATAAAGTCAACAAATTCTAACCTACTTTACTTTTCACAAAGTATTAATTGTGCATAAATTCAGAACTAAGTCATCTTAGCCAAAATAACACTACCAGTTGAAGTGTACATTTTAATAGTTCCAATCAATTGTAAAATGTATTTGAGACTTATTCATTCCCTTATTTTGATATGTCTGATAAATATTCAATGTCCTGAATTTTCCAGTTAATATACTAGTTATTTCTCTTAACCTTTTTTTTTTGACAAAGTATAAAATAAGAGAATTTCTACTTTTCTGCTTTACTGTGCTAACTTTTCCAGTAGTTCAACAGTCAAATACCTCAAAAATAAAAGATTTGATAGTTAAGTAAAAGTCCAGAAAATGTAGTTTATTCCCAATGAGTTGGTTTTCTTTATTATATTAACCTACAAGTGAATAATTTTCTTTTTTACATAGTTTAGCAGCCATCAATTTTTTTACCTTTTCTTAAGTATAGCTACACCATTTTAGATTAAAATTAAAAAACACTCAATTTTTTTTCCTTATTTTTCAGATTCTTTTTTCACACCTAACAAAACTGGATAAAAATTTCCTTGACTTTCTTAAAACGTCTAAAAAGCTAACTGGCTAAGAGAAAACATCCCAGCAACAAAAACAAAATGACATTCTGCATGTCAATCAGTTGCCTAAAAGCTCTAAAAACATTGATTAATTGTAATTTTACAAATGAACTAACTTTTCATCCTTAAAATATTACAAAAGTTTTCAGCAATTTACATGATTTTGAAATCTTTACAAAAACTTTTAAAAAAGTGCATGAAAGCACAGAGATTTTACTTTACAAGGAAGCATCAAGGAAGAGCTCTGTTTATCTTTGACAATAATTTGTTTTAACCACAAAACACCAAGTATCCTATACATAGGTGAATTGTAATGATTGTTTATCTGAACAGTACAAAAGACCACAACAATTAACAAGATATACAACTGGAAATATTAAATACCTTTATTGTTGCATCTTCACTAGATGATACTAGTAAACTAAACACAGGATGAAAAATGACCCTGGTCACTGGAGCTCGATGTCCAGTTAGGGTATACCTTGCAGGAGGCCGTGGGATCCATTCTGAAGGAGATCTCTTCTCTCGGGTTGGAGCTCCAGTAATGTACTCTTTCTCAGCTTCAGCCAATTTGGATTCCAAATCCATAACCTAAAACATATTTATAGATATTTTACTTTAATCCATTATGTATCAATAATGTATTGTAGACACCAACATTTTACGAATTACCTTAAGTGTGGATAAACTTGTACTTTTTTTTTTTAACTTAGCTAGGATGAAAAAATATTTTAATAAAATTTATTATTTCAACCTAATGATCTTAATAAAGACTATAACCTAATAACAAGAAAACTGTTGTAATACTACAATACTAACAGCCAATACAATCATATGATGTAATATCATTTCTAGCATTCACAATTAACTCTTAAAGATTACAAAATCTAATGTATTACCTGGCAAACAATTATACAGAATCTTAATACCATCTTTACTTAATGATTTACTACTGACAGTTAATTAAATAACTTGAGTTGTTTTTTTTACACATGTAAATGAATATCTAAGTTTCATTTTTATAGCTAGTGTCTCAGTTTCTTAAAAATATTCTTTATTATAACAGTTTTCTGTTATCAATAATTGATATCAAATACTAAACTTTTATTCAAGAGCATGCTTTCTTTGATATTTTAACATATTGTTTGTTTTGAAAACAACCTTAATTATTTTGAATAATTTGATCACTAAATTGTATATTTTCATAAAGGAGGCAATAGTAATCAGGCATTTAAATAGCATTAGACTGTACAAAAGGTAAGTCATTATTTGATAAAAGTTTGTGTCTAATCATAATTTGTATATCATTTGGCTAACTGTTACCAAACTATTAGAGCCCTGCCATGGAGTAACACAGGGTGGTTGATGTTTGGATCTTACCCCTTACATGTATTGAATGAGTATGGGAACTAGTAAAAAATGGGAAGAATTGGGTGGTTCTCATTCACAAGTAAAATCTCAGTTTAAAAAATCTATAGCTCTCACACCCTAATTTTTTCCAATGTACAAAAAAATATTAAACATCAAACTCCATCCATTTGGTACTATACTTTGAGGTTGCTCAATGGCATTGAAGTTCCACACAGTAGTGGCCTTGTATCGTATGTATTATGAGATATAAAATCATATAATGTATTATAAATTATTTATTTAAAGAACAATGTGTTATTGCAAGTACAATAGTACAGTTCTGCAACTATGATTTTTATATTATTTTAGCATAGTTAGTCACTTTTGCAGTTACTATTTCCTCTTTGATGTTAAGAAAGCTTCTATGATCCTGTACAACTGCAAGGAAATATTTATTCTTTTCTACCTTTATTACAAAAGCAATATACTCCTCAACAAGAGCCAAACCCCTTTCACCATTGTCATAACCACCTTCAAATGTTCAACATAGTGCCTCAATGTAAACCTCTCTGAGCTCCCACAATTTAGGGTTATAATCTAGAAATAAAGGAAGAATTTTAAGGTACCTGAAAAAGTGTGGTGTTATTTATGAGGAAATTTTCAATCTACATATTTGCAGACTACCTGATTTTCTCTTTCTTTTCTTTCCTCCCTCATACAGTGAATTCTGTAATGTCTTTCTATTTGCACATTTTATTTCATCTTCAATTGTTTATTACTTACATGTGGATAAAAGCAAGTATACTTTCTACTTCACTTCAATCAGAAGTCTGATATTTTCATATATGAAAGAATATTATTTTAATTTCTTTCAGACTTTATACAAATTCTTGCCAAGAAAAATACTACACATACCTTCTTCTGTAACCTTATGACTGAAGTCCATTTCTTTTCTAGAAGTCCAACATATTTCTTATCTATTTCTCCAGGCTGGAAAACAGCAAGATGTAACAATGATTAACATTTTCCTTACTAAATAAAGTACTATAATATCCTCAAACACATGAAATATCCATAAGATAATAACGCTCATCTCATAAGGTGTAAAAAAAGTAACAATCAGTATGCCCATCAAACCCAAATATCCAGAAAAAGATGTTTCAGTAAACATTAATCATGAATATCAGTTTAATGCCACATACTTCAACCAATTTGTTAATAATCAAACATACCAAAAGAGTACAACTAAATCTTCAGTAGACAGACACACAAAAGAAATTTACTACACTGCCAACTGAAATGTTTTTCTCTGTATCATTAGCATCAAAAATCTGATCAAAGTATATTACACCTGAAATTATTCACTTATGTTATCCACATACTACTGTCTACAAATTATAATTTCTACTACCCAGATTTTTATTTTTGATATTTTAAATTTCTAAGAGTGAAACTTTAATCCTTAAAATAATTGTGTATACACTTCTAGTTTATATTTATAATGTGTGTTATAAAGCAAATCTTACTTTTCAGTTTGATTCTTTTTAAATGTTTTTAACTTTTATCTGCACTCTTACACTACAAGTTACACTAGACCCTGACATGCATTATATTACACTATCACTATAGCAAAAAACATACATTTGAATGTCACACGCATAAGCCTTATATTCTAAACTTTCCTTCATCTTGGTTTTATACCTAATGAATAAATTCTACATTCTAAAAGTGCTTGGGTTATCAAATTTAACTGCAATACTTTATGATCTGATAATCTAAGCTCAGTAGATTATTTCATAAGATATTACTTGATGGATATTTAAAAGATAATATTTATTTTGTAAATGTACTTTGTAATAGAAATGGTTACTAAAAACAAGATGCATGTGATTCTTTAAACAACAACATTTTGATAGGTTCAGACTTTTAATATGCAAGAGGCGTAACAAGCAACAATGGGGTTTTTTTCCAGGTGTCTTTATGTTAGACTAGTAATACATCTCATAACAGATATCTGAAAGAAAACTCTAAAATGAACATAAAGAGCATAGCAAATAAAATTTTGTGCACAATCCAAAGCTTTTTGAACAAGTACACATGCACATGCTAAGATTCTAAAGCAATGTTGCAAGAGTAGTGACATGCTATAACCATAAAATGCTTTGTTTAAATATTTCATCTAATCTGATTTATCAGTCGGTAATAAAACTAATAAATATTCTCACTACTGAATAACAGGTTATATTTACCATGATAGGCAAAAACAAAAAGAAAAAAAAACATAACCTTACCATATCTGCTTCCTTTTTCAGACTTTCTAAGGTTTCCATATATCCACTAGTAGCTAAGTAGTCTGCAATGGCTTTATTTCTGTCAGAGGAAAAGAAGCGTTACTTTTAGTACAGGCAACATTCACAAGTAGGGTTCTTGGGTATCAGGTTTAAAGTTAGTTTCATCTTATCCTTCTCAAGAAACATTTTAATAAAATAAATTCATTACTATTTCTTATATTGATTTTTTTTAATTATTTAACAATGTACACCTACCCATAATATATTCAAGTGTTAATATAGACCTGTAAATGTTGAATAAATTATTGTATTATCAACTACATACAGACACATCACAGGTACAGAATATCACATCTGTACTGATAGTACAAGTATTACATCATGTTTTTTAGTTAATCTAAGATATATGACTAATATACTATCAACAGCATTTGTAAACTTCCCAAAATTTCAACATTATAAGATAATTATTTCAAAGTACATGTGGTTAACTAAATTATTTGTTTCTTCACTAATAACAGCTTAACTTCACATCATTGATTCATTCTGGTCTTATTCAAATTTATTCATGACAATTTGGTTTGTACCAAAATGTAATATTAAATCCAGCTTTTAATGCCTTTAACTAAAAGTTTCAAATCAGTACATGTCAGTACTGCTTGCCAGTTAAGATTAGTGATATGAACTATAGAAAGCCTCGAGTTTAACATTACTAAACTGCATCTGCATAATTTACATATGATTGCATCAGTGTTGTTTACATAACCAAATTCAAAATCTCTAGACTTATTAATGTTAATTCTAGGTAATTTTTTTTAACAAAGTTATAACCTTTGACTTAGTTTCTTTTTGTATCGGATATGGTTAAAGTGAGGCCACAGAGAAGCATTTCACTTTTGGGACGATTTCCTTCTTAGGATGTACGATGTAACATAGGAACTGTGATGCCATCATGTAACAAGCATGAGATTTGTCTGTATAATATACAAGCTACATTAGAAAACCCCATTAATATAGTCACTTCAAAAAGAAAACTTTTTCACAATGTTGGTAAACTGGTAAAGTTCTTGCATGCACTAACTTCTATGTTATTATTTATAGCCATTCAAGACTTCTAATGTCAAAGTGTTTGTTTGTTCATGTTGCATCATATGAAAGTGTTACACTGTTGATGATGGAATTGCATTTACCTTTAATTATGTCTAAGAACTTGAATTTTATTTTTTTTTTATTAAGTTAGGCTTGCATAAGTTTATATTTTACTGCAGTACATAATCAGTGTGTAACCAGAAATTTTGTGGTTCATAATTTCAAATTGTTAGCCAAATTCTTTTAATTTTTTATGCTGCATAAAAGCCTGAAATTGACACACAAGATGGTTGGTTGTTTAGTGTTTATTGGTATAAAGGAGCTAGACTATCTGCACCAAAGAGGTAAAATCAGTAAAATATGTAAAAAGGAATCATGTTAAAACAGAACACAGTCCACATTTCAGATTACAATCTTAAACACAGTTAAAAATACCAATGGTCCTTAACAATTTAAAAATACAACTGATGTGGGTATTATCACCCTCACCAATGACACTGACCAACATCAAGGGTGAACCTACCATAAAAATATGTTTAACATGGTGCCATTGCTCTTGATTATAATGATGGCATGACAGTAAGATGTGTGCTACTGTGATCCAAGTGCCACACAGAACATACATTGGTGCAACAGTACTTGATAAAAGAAAGCGGTAAGTTAAAAAACTGTGACCAATGTGTAGCCTAGCCAGATCAACTTCCTCCTCCTGATCCTTATGGAAGCAAAACAGACAAAGAGCAATAGAAGGTTTGATTTGGAAAAACTTATTATCATATTGCTCACTTCAAGTTAACTGCCAACTGGTGTGGAACTGAGCCTCGAATACAGGACCATAGTCCATGTATGGGACAGGTGTGGCAGTGATAGTACCAGAGCCACACAAGATGGTAACCACTGTTCATGCTCTAGGAGCTTTGTTTAGTGCACTGCTCTCAGCAACAATATAAATTGTGGGTAATGTCTATAAAAAGCTTAAATTACAGCATACACAAGAGTAAACAAGTGAAATTTTAGAATTTAAACACTGTACTTTTTTTTTCTTCATTTGTGCAAAGGGGACAAAATTTCCAGTATCATTTGAAGAAGGGCAACACTTACCTATTTTTGTAGACTTGACTCTTTGATATCTCTAGTTATTGTATGAAATCCTAATACTTTCTTAAACTTTTCTGACAACTCAAACTGGATAGTATGAATTCATAGTTTGGTCTCTTAAAATTATTGTATGTAATGCACAACTATAGTGAATTCTACAACAGTACCCACTATATTTCTCTTTATAAAGACCCACCTATAACAGTAACTGAAAATACAGTAGCAAGTTGAGAGTAACAAGTGTTTTGATTGTTTCAAATACCTTACTGGAATGAGGTTTACATCTGTGGTTTTATAACATAAAATGGTCACTTCGTTTTACAGATAGATTTGCTTAATAAAACCTATTGTTATTAATTTAAAAATTCAAATTCATTTGCTCTTTGCTAAGAAAATTAAAGTGCATGGAAAAAAATGAGTGAAAATAGCTCATCACAGAGAAAGGATCATAGGCACAAGAAATCAATAACAAACTTTGGATTGGATCTTCCAGTGCAAGAGAGACTTTACATGTCTGCATCCAGTAACTTAGAACTGTTATATACTAAATGGATGAAAATAGCTCATCACAGAGAAAGGATCATAGGCACAAGAAATTAATAACAAACTTTGGATTGGATCTTCCAGTGCAAGAGAGACTTTACATGTCTGCATCCAGTAACTTAGAACTGTTATATACTAAATGGATGATAGCTAGACAAAACTTCCTATCACGAATACTTTAGCTACTCTTTACCAATAAAAAGTGGGATTGATCATTACATGCTATAGCACCCCAACAACTGAAAGGACAAGCATGTTTTGTGACAGGACTGAAACCCAGGAGCTGCAGGTTGTAATTTAAGTACTTAACAACCAGGTCATGCCAGGTCTGTATGAATAACGAATGTTTTCTCATAACAAAGATTAATTCTCACAATCGTGCTTTGTGTGAATGACAAACAGATATGTGGTAAACATAACACATTTGAAATAAATAAACACGACACTTGTACTGTACGATACACAATTTGAATGAAAAATCTAAAATTTAAATTTCCAGTGCTTATTAAACTGGGCCTGGCATAGCCTAGCGCGTACGGCGTGCGACTCGTATTCCGAGGGTCGCGGGTTCGCGCCCGCGTCGCGCCAAACATGCTTGCCCTCCCAGCCGTGGGGGCGTTATAATGTGACGGTCAATCCCACTATTCGTTGGTAAAAGAGTAGCCCAAGAGTTGGCGGTGGGTGGTGATGACTAGTTGCCTTTCCTCTAGTCTTACACTGCTAAATTAGGGACGGCTAGCACAGATAGCCCTCGAGTAGCGTTGTGCGAAATTCCAAAAAACAAAAACAAAACAAACAGCTTATTAAACAAAATTAAGTTTTATGAAATGCTTTGTGAATAACTATTTTATTCTGTTAAGCTACATTTTTCATTTAATTTGAATTAAATCAGTTTTGTAGTTTTAACTTTGTTTTAATACTTTTGGTAGCATTAAAACTTTATACATTGTTATACATGTTTTTTTTTTAATAGCTATATTTTGTGCACTGGCAACAACAAGCGTAGGGCGTGCATATACCCGCTTCGATTTTATTGGTCATTACGAGTTCTACCAACCTACCCACAAAACTAATTATACGACCAAAGTACTGCATCGTCTACTTGCAGTACAAGAGAGGAAGAAATCACTGGGATCCCAGACAGAAGAGTCCTGTGAAATAATTATAGCTATATATTTTCTTTTCTGTACGCTTGTCTGGAAAAGTCACTTACATGAAATTTTTGAAACAATTAAATTTTGATTCACTCCATGAACATGTACATAGCAATTACAAAAAACTTATGTTTTGCTCTGCTCGTACTGTGAAATAGCCATTGTTAACATTCAGACATTTCAAACGTTGTTTCAAACTGACGATTTTTACAGCCACAAGTCTGTTTAATCACGGTCTCTACTATTAAGTAATATCATACTCAACACTTCCAGCTTTATTTCGTCAGGAATTACATCGTTTCGAAAATATGCCAACTTTTCATCAAGTTCCTAATTCAAAATCGCCACGAAGGAAAACAGACGCAAAGATACAACAAGCAGCCGATTAAATCTTAAAAACACTTAAGTGTCTAAAACGTCACTTGCAAAGTAATATTACAATATTCATGTCTATGTATGAAATGTAAAACTTCAATATCTTACAACAAACGTTTATTAGTCGAGATAATGTATAGGTTACATTTTACACAGAAAGTATGAGTACTATATCCACTGTCATATTACTGGTCCGACCGAAGCTGTGGAAGTTTATTTCGGTTTGAATATGTATTATTCTGCTATGCGGTAACTAATCTTAACAGCAATAACTGTCTCAAGAAGGCATTCGATTCACACACATCAGCCAAGAGAACATGGATGACGTCGTATATATATATATATATATATATATATATATGTATTCTCAAGACGGGTGGCATATTAAAACTTTAAAATAAAGTACAGAAGAACGTTTCGAAACGCTGTTCTATTCTTTATTTTAATTAAAGTTTTAATACCTATACCACCCATCTTGAGAATACACTTTTACTTCAAGTGGGTTTCTCGTCATCATGGACCTTGTACATATTTAATTATGGAATATCTTTGCATTCAGACACAAACAACAATACGAATATTTCCAAGAAATGTCTCCATCTAAACTCGTGAATTCTTAAATAACGAAAAGTGTCTTTAAAAACTTAACTAAAGTAGTTTAGTTATGTTTAAGATATAGTAGAAGCCTTGAACCTTTAATACTGTCGTGCATTGTATGCAGTGAACATGTGCGCGAACAAAATGTTTTCTAATACCGCATAGAAACAAATGTTAATAAAATCTGTCATTATAAGTTACGAAAACCCTATACTTTTACTGTATTAAAATCCAGTCAAAGTAACTTGTCTACCGCAAATATTTAAATTATTCTTCTGTCATACCGCATTTTTAAAAATACAATGGTACATTTCAACATAAATGTGCATCTCCTTTCGATACTATAAATCTACGCCAACGAAAATGGGGGACATGTTATGGCCACAAAAATCAAACGCCCATACATAGTTTATGTAGGCTGTCTCTAATGGTCGCTGTTCACGAAAGTAATTTATGTACATGTAGATATTTGACGAATAGGTGATATCAATCGCTGGCACGGTTAGCGGCCTGCACAACAACCTAAGTATATTTATTGGTTAAAATAATTGATCATTTCATTTTCTCCCATTAATCGATACCCAGAGATGTCGAGGTTTAATTTACAAATTCAATTAAGCCAATGTTCAAAAACAGAACGAAATATCTTATGAACAGATACAAAACACAGCATTACATTAGCGGTCTGTATAAACAGATACAAAACACAGCATTACATTAGCGGTCTGTATAAACAGATACAAAACACAGCATTACATTAGCGGTCTGTATAAACAGATACAAAACACAGCATTACATTAGCGGTCTGTATAAACAGATACAAAACACAGCATTACATTAACGGTCTGTATAAACAGATACAAAACACAGCATTACATTAACGGTCTGTATAAGAAGGATGATATAATAAACATTCTATCAAGAAACGCCCAGCTATTGAAAAAGATAAGTAGATAACAAAAGTGTTCATATTAAGGAAATTCACCGAAACAAATTTGCTCGTTGATTTTCAAAAGAAGGTTCTTGATAATAAAAACACACGCTTTAACGAAAAGTAATAAATTTACGCAAACTACCATAAGCAATAGTGAAGGAAAAAAAATCGCCACTCTAATATAGCTATAACCACAAAAAAACAACTTACAACCAACTAATAAGTAAAATGTGAATTCAGAATCAATATAAAGTAAAACGTAGAAAAGAAGATGGGAAGTAAATTCCGTAAATTCCATAAATTACCATAACAAACACTACCCGTAGGGTCTTAAATAATTATAACAATTCTATAATACACCGGGCGACCGATGACTAAACCGCAAAACACGACTTCTCTAAAAGAAGATGGCGGATTAGACTGTTTAAATTATCAATAAAAGTGATAATACCCACACCAACCATTCTGAGATACATTTTTATTTCAAATGTGTTTCTCGTCATCAAGGATAAGACTGTTGTTTGTGCGAGTGTTTGCACTGTATGTGATAAACGGTTTGGCCTATGATCCGAAAAAGACAACCTTGTATCGCCCGATTTGACACTTGCGTGTAAATAAGGCGCACTATCCATAACGTAATGTGAGGATTACGTTTTTCAAGTATGCAATTACTGTGCAAAACGTAATATTATTTTTAACACTATAAAAACTGAAAAAATAAACAACGTGAAATATTTCGAGAGAAATTTTTTAAAAAGTTATTTTTCAATAAAATATTTTTAAAACTTAAAACTATTACCTTTTATAACCGTACGTATCCGTGATGACGTAAAAAAAACCACTTGTAGAGAAAAATATATGTAAAAACGGCTGATATGGATAGAGAAAACTATTTAGAGGAGCAAACAACAGCGAAAGGTCGAAATGTTTTCGCTCCTCTACATAGTTTCTCTACCAAAACCTGCGGTTTTTACATATATAAACCGTATGTATAACAAATTGTCTGCTGATAAATTACAAATGGGCAAACTGTAGTACACTTACGAATTTTAAAATGTGCACTTTGCTGAAAAATATGAAGTTACAATTCTTTCAGTCAACTTTTTCGCAAAATACGTGGTGGTGTCAAATGACAAAATTCTGTATATATAATAAATAGTTTCTTTTTTTTGTTTCCTACAGCAATTTAACAAAATTGTATTGACACATCTAATCCGTCCTTTTTTCTTTTGTTGATTCAGCAGACAGATACGGCCCTTCTGCATTTACTACACCATTGTTCAGTGATTTTACTTCAGATATCACTTACAAGAGGTATGCTGATTTAATCCAAACTGCTGAGTCCTAGTTCATCAAATTTGTATTTATTTGGTTATTTTAATAGTTAGGCCTACATATACTAAGCAAACCCTTCAACAGAAGATTGTAGGGTAGAGTGAACGGTTTTCGTTGTATTTTACTACCTGAAAAACATGTTTAGTAATCAAGCTATATCGTGACAATAAAGTATGTTAGTACTTTCTGAGCTTACAGTGTCATGCCTAAACTCAAAAGATACTGATAAATTAAATACGATAAACTTGAAGAGTCAGCCAGTGAATTTAAAACTGATTACATGAACTAACTGTTTATCAATGCAAAGACTTAAATCAGCACAATGTATTTTATCGTGAAATACATTGGTTCAAAAATATGCATTAATTTTATCGTTCTTATCATAATTATATTCATCGTATACTAGGAGCCCATGAACACCATGAACTGTAACATGTAGTGAAAACTGTGACAGGACCATAAAGTAGAAGTAACCACAAGGTTACTTGATATTTACGCTTCCCTAAGCTTAACACACTCTTCTAAATTATTTCGTTATTCATTATCTTTTAAATCAGTACTAGAGCTTTGACTGTCATTTTATACCTGGTTTAGCACAAACTTTAACGTGCCGACCTTAAAAGTGTTAATGACAGCAATGCATTTGCATTTGAAAAGGACGAATACATTAAAAAAGTAGTTCAGAATGTGCGAAACGTATAAAAAGTGAAATATAAATGTATATCATCTGTACACAAGTACTCAGTTATTCAGTCATATTTTGACAATAAATAATTACAATTATATACACCATCCATCAGTAGACTGTGTTAAATTGGTGTTTTTTCTTCACTTTTTAACTTGCTCTTTTTAAATACTGCCCTGTTATAAGTACCTAGTCATGGGGTCCTAATAATTAGTCCTTAATATATGAGAAACACAGTGAATTAGAATATTACTTAAAAATAAAATTAAAACTATTAAATGCCAGCATGGTTAGTTAAGTATATAGGTTTAACTTGTATGAAATCATAGTGACCCAACATTAGCGTTCCAGGGTTTAAGGATATCATTAGACACTTCTATGAAAATCTATATGTATCAATCAGAATAATTTCATATTATTTCCCAGTGGAAGGTTTTAAATGAAGATGACTCAAGCTTAATGTGTTGGTTATTTGTGGTGTGTGTGTGTGTGTGTGTGTGTGTGTGTGTGTGTGTGTGTGTGTGTATTTACCTGCTGCTCAAAGTTTCAAATATTTATGAAAATTCTCCATAAATTATTAAGTTAGAGCAACACACTTTACACAATCAAAAATGTAAAATCCATTCATTGACTAAATTAAATTAAATACAAATATGCAATATATTAAAGTAATCCAAGACCTCTTGAAAGTCAGTGGTATAACAATCATGTGCCTAAAATTCTTACACTCTAAAATTAATAAGATGCACCAAAAAAAATCAATCTTACAAATGAAGTATAACATTGTATCCAATGTTACAAAAGTGACCAAAATATCAAACCATATTATGCATTAGTTACCACAATGAAATACATATTTGATACTAGATGTAACTAACTTTGCAAAAATGTAGAAACTACTAAATCTTTCAAGCACAGAAGTAATTATAATTCAGATTTCACATTACCACAATAACCAACTGTCAACAAATCTGACAATTTAAATTCAAAATAAAAACAAAGATTTTCAAGTATGTGTGTACAAACAAGCTTGACCTACCTACATAAGGAAATTATGTACAATATTTTCTACTAGATATTCTTCATGTATCACACTTACAAAAAAGTATACGTCATGAAATTTATTATTCTGAAAAACCACTGTTTCAAGATAATAGAACTGTGTGTACTTGAGTTAGCTACCTTAAATGTAGATTGAAAACTTATCAACATTTTAAGTATTAAATCAAAAGTTTGAGAAATTAGCTCTTTAGATATTCCATATAAATGATCTTCAAATCTACTTAATTCTTTGTCATATTATTATACAATATATTGCAATTACAACTGTAGGACACAAATAACCAGAACAACTGTTTTCATTTAACTACTTTTGAAAATTTGACCAAGCCAATAAACAGAGCTGATTAAAAATAGCTTTTATGTCCTAAAGGATTTTTTTTTATTCGTAATTTTTGCAACATATACATTATATACACACACATTTTTAGTTTATTAAAGATAAGACTAAACTGGTGTCATAGAATGACAGTTTTGTGTGAATACCACTAAAATACATTCAAAGTATGTCACATTGAATGGCAGTGGTTTATTCCAACCAGAAAGGCTGTGTACGTGTAATAGAATTATCATCACACAAAAAAACTAGACCTTTCATATTAGATGTTAAAAATAAAATACAGAAATACATGTGCATATCCAATGACAGACTTGGTTAAATGAAGTGGGTACAGTTCATGCAATATTGATTTTGTGTCTGTACATATAAAGTTAATACAAGCTTTGTACTTCTCAGCTTCATTTACACTGATATAAAATAAATTTTAGTATTTTAAAAATTAGAAATATTACAGTTCTTAATACTAAATAATCTGTAAAATGTTCATTCCTGTTCTTAAATAAAATAGAGATACTACACCTATATGGGTAGTATACCAGTCTACAGAATAACAATTGTTACCTTTGGTCAACTAATAGCCTTCATATTCTAGACAAGTGTTCAAACATACTGGGAATATTTGGATATAAACATGGAGAAATCTTATTGCAAGATGAATATACTTTCTAATACTACATTTTTCAGATAAATACACCAAATTTGATCATTTCACTTTGCATAATCTAAATGTTCTTTTCCTGATGATGAGAAACACACTTAAAATAAAAATGTATCTCAAAACAGCAGGTAGGGGTATTAGCCAGTTCCTTTTCCAAAGATTCTTAACTTTAAATCTGTTCTTGACCAACTAAACAATCAAGTCTTAATGGCCTGTTTTAATGTAATCTCCCTCTTCACAGAAGTCTCAACTACTGAAGCCTGCAAGATAGCTTTAGAACTTTATATGCAAGACTCCAACCCATTGACACACATCCGCAACAATCAATTAGCAACTCTTATAGAATTCACTAACATCAAAACTAACTTTATGTTAAATGATTTAAGTATGGGCAATACTGTATCACCAGTTCTAGCCAACATTTTCATGACACAGACTGAATATCAAGCAATCAATTCAGCCTTACATCCACCACTTTACTGGTACAGATATGTTGATGATAGAATTGCTGGATTCACATCTACAGAACACGCACTTATTTTTTTCAGCCACATTTACTCTATACACCCCAACATTAAGTTCACCTGCAAACAGGAAAAAACTAACCAAATAGCATTTCTCAACCTCAAGATCACAAGAACCAATACACAATTCAAAACAGAAATCCACAAAAAAGTCACCCATACTGGACTATACATTCCTTGGCACTTAGCACATGAAACAAAACAAAATCTCAACCTATTAAGAAACCAAATAAACATAGCCATAAAACTATGTTTACCCAATAAAATTAATTATGAAATCAACAAAACACTTCATCAACAACAAACTTCCTCCAAAACCCATTTAAAACATTATACACACACACTTAGATCAACAACACAGTCAACAACAAATAAAAATAATAAATCCCAAGAAACAACAAACCACAAACCTTTGCACTGTTATATACTATATATTCCCAATATCAGCTTGGAAAAATTTATAACAAAACACAACATCCCAGTAAACATCAAATTTATCCAAAAACCAGGTACAAAACTAAAGTCCATACCATGTAAAAACTATGCTGACAAACACAACACCAACATTATTTAAAAAATATAATCCAACAACTACCACAATGTCTATATTAAAGAAACAAGCAGAAAAATAGAAACCAGGTTCAAAAAACAAAAAAAAACACCTTCACATGTTTTTCAACACTTTAAATAAAATAAACACAACATAACTATAGAAAACACCCACATTCCAAGTAGGGAAACAAATGTCAACAAATTCAAAATTAAAGAAGTCCTACTTATACAGCAACTAAAACCAAAATTAAACCAATAAAAAGGAACACCTTTACATCTATACTAATTAATAACCTAACATATAACTGCAATGGCCCCTACAATCCCTTGCCTGTTTATACTCTCATCCCTAACACATGTGCCTTCAGTTGGAAATTCTTTGTTCACATGAAGATGATCGAGGAAGGTTGAAACATTGTTATCTGCTTTATTAATAAAAGTGTTAATACCTATACACAGTATTCTGAGATACATAAATATTCTCTTGTCATTTGGCTTGGCAGACTGTTTAACAAACCAGATTAAACACTCCTGCAGACCTGTTTGAACACTGGTCCAAACAAGAGCACTTTCCATGTCAAATAAACTTTCCTTTTTAATAATAATGTATAGAGTAAGGATTCTTCTACAGTAGGTATCTGCAGCTTGTTGGTAATAAATTGGACAATAAATAAACAGCACACACACTGCTTGTTTTCAAAATTAAATGTCAGAAACAAGTTGAACATGTATACAAAATTCTTTGCACTGTGAAGATCATAGTTGTATCTCAAACACTATACTTTTTTTTCTTGTCAAAAGTCCACTTAAGCCAATTCAATTCCTTTAGAATTAAATTAACAAGCAAAATTACATTTCTCTATTTCTTATCACAATAATATCTGTGTATGGTTCACTTATGTTGTCACTGAATTACTGCAGTTGTTACTTTAAAAAAATCTACTTTTTTGTATTCTCAATAGTCATCTCAAACTCCACTTAGGTGAGTTCACTAACTTTAGAACACCCTTTGATAAGACAACTTATTCTCCTTATCTCTTTCAAAATTTTCTCTATTTCTGCTTGTCTGGTCACTTATTTATATGTCTATTACTTAGGCCTTCTGGAAATTTCTATAGCCTCAATATTAATGAACTGCACACAGCCTCAACATCGAGGAATTACAAACACAGGATAAATCAATTAATAATAATAATACTCACATTAAACAGTTTTATATCTGACATAAGCCTCTTCAAGATATATTATACACACACACACACAGACTGTTCTCAGTTCATATAATAAGTCATCTCATATAGTCTACAACATCTACATTTACTTTGTCTCTCCTCACATCAGGTCTGATGCCTGAGGTTTGTCTTTCCTTATCTTTCTTTATACTGGCACAGTAGATCTTGTTTTTCTTGTTCTCAGTGCTGTGCTCAGTATCTTGCACAACCTTCACTTTCTTGTACCCAACATATCCTTCACATTTTGATATTATTTGTTGGCACCTCTTGATATTTGTAACATGCACTGATCATTAATGGTACTGTTGATCTATCTGCTAACTTGAGTTGATCATTAGTCATGCACTGACCATTCATAGAAATGACACTTCTTTCTTGTGATAAGCTGTCTTGATTCTGTTTCTTCTAGCAGCAGCATCCATGGTGCCAGTCACTTTTTTCTTGCTTCTTACCAGCATTGTAACTGCAAATAGTTCTAGCTGTTTTATGTTGAGATTTCTATATTTCTTGCTGGAATTGGTTTTGCACTTATTTGCAATGTGTTACATTTTATAACAAACATAGCATCTCTTCTCCCTTCTGTCTGTTAACCTACTGTCCTCTGGTAGACTTTTACTTCTGATCACTCATTACTGGTTTCAAATTTAACTGATATTTTTTAACTTCCCAGTTATACTCCATCCACAGGCTTTCATATACTGTTCTGTCAGCATGTTTACTTCCACATCTTTTGGTGCTCTCTCCTTTAAGAATAGCAACATGTCAGTTGAACATGTATTCATGAACTGTTTTCATATTAGTAGATCTGCCAGTCCTCCAAAACTATTTTCACACATGGCCATGTCAGTCCATCTGGTGAAATACTGCCATAGATGTGCCACAAACTGAAATGCAGTTTTTCTGGTGTCAGGTTTAACTTCTCTGAGCTTACAACAAAAACCTTTTACAGTAAGTTCCTATTCTTTCAGCAAAACCTCTTTTAAATTGTCAGCGTCCATGATATCTTCTGACATCTTGCCTGCATATACCTGTTGTCTTTGTCCCAGTACTGGCTTTAAGCATATCTCTCCAGGAGAGCATCCATGCTATCTTTCTATTCCTCAGACTTGGGTCATCAGCTTGCCCTAATTCCATTGTCATTCTTGGGTTCTTCTTCCTTCAGTAGGGTGATTTTTTTCAGTCTCAATCAATTCATGTTCATATTCTATCTATCTCTAGTCTCTCCTCTATCTTTTTCTTCTTTCTCAGCTTGTGCTCTTATTTTTCTATTTCTATTTCTAGTCTTTCCTTTTCTCATTTTCATTTAGTCCATCTGTCTTTCTTCTCTCTCTAGTTCTAGTTATTTACAAATTCTCATAGTTCACTGTCTTTCATTCATCAAAATCACCTTACATGGGTTATAGTGTAATTTTAATCTCTACACTATCATGCTGCTACTACAATTTTGCAAATATAAGCCTACTCATTTTCACTGTCATTCACTGTTTCTTTTACTGCCAGTTACCACCGTATAATCCTGGCTGTAGCTCAACAAATCTCAAAACATTTAATTTTTGAGTAGTAGTAACATATACACACACACACACACACACATATATATACATACATACACACATAGATGTGTGGGACTAAGATTTTCCTATAGTAGGTGTATGCAACTTGTTATTAAATTGGAACAATAAACGAACAACATGTACTCTGCTTGTTTTTAAGTAAGATATATTTAAAACAAATTAAATATATGTACCAATATTCTTTACATTATGGTGATCACAGTTGTACCTTAAACACAAAATTTTTCTTATAAATAGTCCACTTAGGGCAGTTCAATTGTTTCAGAATTTAGTTGATAATTACAACTATTTTTCTCTATTTCTTATTGCTGTAGTTCCATATAGATCACTTGTATTGTTGAGTTACTGCAGTTGTATCCTGAAGTTCAATTACTTTAGAACACCCTTTGACAACTTTTCTTGTTTCTTTCAAAATTGTTACTCACACTTTTAACATGTCAACTGTTAGGCCTTTCACTCCCTTGACAGTTAACTTTACATTTTTCTGACAAATCTCTTTCTGACTATCTCCACTTGTCTGGTCACTTATTTATACATCTATCATTTAGACCTTCTAGAAATGTCTATAGCCTCAACACCAATGAATTAAACACAAAATAAATCAATTAATAATAATAATAATAATACTTACACCAAACAGTTATATCTGGCATTCCATTACACTCACAGTTCATCAATAATATAATCAGTTTGAGAAGAACTAGAAAAAAACCTTTTGATTATATCTAGCATTTTTGGTGATTTATCAACTCACATTCTGCAAATAGTTTGATATATTCATTGCCTTTACATACAATCACAAATAACGTGTAGTGAAAGCAACATAAATGTTCAAGTTATAAACACGTTCCACTAAAAACAAAATACACTGAATGTAAGCACGTTTGCATATAAAATGTTTAATGTTAATAAAGCCTATAGCATGTGAAACAATTCTACTTTTACTTTAAACTGAAAATCTTTCAGAATAATTGTAATCTTAATCTTTTTAAGTAATGAGTTACATCATAATTGTGAATTTAACCTTTTTTAAAATCTGTATGAGTAAATTTCAATAACATTACATATTTCAATAAAATATATCAAATTAAATAATTGTAAGCAATTGTATTAACATATGCAAAACAAATTTTAAGATTACACTGAATTCAATAAATGTATTTGTTTGGGAATAGAGATACACTAAGTCAATTATTTTTCATTAATAAAAACTATAATAATTATTGATACACAGAACTTCTATCAACCTGTAGTTAAGATGAAAATCCGTTTTATAAGTACTTATAGGAACATTGTGATGATGGGTAAAAAAGTAGAAACGTGACATGGGTAATTGTAACTACTATATACCTCTGCTTGTAATGAAGTAACAGTCAAGTTTCACCTCTGGCCCAAACATATTTTTTTTCCTATACCTGAAGCTTATAAAATATAATAATCTAAATAAATTTTAAAGCCACCATTGTGTATTTCATGTTCTTGTATTTATTAATTTAATAACTATATACACATATGAAATATACAGCTTGATTGAAATTTCACAAGTGTAAAAAGCAAACAGCAGCTTGTACTTAGAAGTAAATCCTATAGTGGTACTGTCATTTTTTCAGTTAAAGATGTGTATAACCTACAGTATAAATCCACAATGACTACTTATGAAAGAACTAGAACTGATTGTATAATGCTACTCTCAAACATGCATAAAGAATTTAAACAGAAAATTATTAAAACTTAAGTTCATGTCAGATAAATGAACAGTCATGCATAAAAGAGGTCAGGTAAGTGAAAGCTAGTTCTCCCGCATTATACATTAAAGATTACCTACTTACATCTTGTTACATAAGAAACAATTAGTTTTGAATTTACAACAGTAGAGGCTTACATGACATTAAGTGTAGTAACTGCAAAAAAATATTTACAATTCCTTCTTATCTTGCATTAAATTTATTATAAAACTGATTTATTTTACATTAATGTTTCATATTATACGTACAAAAACATCAATTATGTACCATTTTTCAAACTTTATTAAATTGTTATTATTTCTAAAGATAGTTCAACCACATACACATGCTGTGGTATTAATAACAACATAATTAGGCTTATAGAATTTCAGTTAAGACTAAGACATTATTCACGCCTGGAACTAGTACATGAAAAAAAAGTTCTACATCCCTAATTATAGTTTGAAAAATCTGTTATGCACATGCTCTCTCATCCATACTAAAGAGAGAAAAAAAAAGGTAAATTATTTATAATTTAGAATATTTTTCTGTACACTTTATGATTTTGTTAGTCTTAGCAATATATGTAAAAAATGAAAACATGGTCAGACAAGACTTAAGTAAACAATTGATACTACAGATGTAATATATATCTACAGCAAGTAACTATTGTTTGTGTTACCTTAATATGTGAACTCAATTACATATTTCATATTCTGTTAGAAAACTATCTTAATTTATCCAAATGGGTTAAAATCGTAGTACTCAATACATTAAGTATTTTACGAAAATTGTGTAATTCTAAATTTTATCACCATTTCAACACTACAAATCTCATACACGTGTGTTTAAACAGAAGAGCTTTGGTGAAAGTTCCACAAATGCACATTACATCAAAAAACATGTACACTACTTTCTACAAATTTCCTGTTCAGACATTTACCACCTGTTATGTAAATTAACTTCTAGGACAGATGGCAAACATAAACTGACTTTGTTATGTGTAAATAATTTTACAACGTAAAGTGTAACTGCTGACCTACTGACCAGGGTTTGACTACTTTTATCCTTAAAACAGGTTCCATTAGAAGCACCCACATGTCCACATGTTCAATCTAATATTTAACCAGTATGGCATAGATAGAAATATGTTTAAAGCACAAGTTAGATTGATGAGAAATAGCAGATATGATAAATAAAACCAGTGTTATAAGGAAAATTATATAGTAAAAGCATTATAACTAATGTAACATTGAAAATGCAGTGTTACATTATGTTGGCAAAGTAGTTTATTTCAATTAAATAAGCAGAGATAAAAATATTCCTAGGCTGAAACTTCTGTGTGTGCACATATTATAAATATATATATACTCACACACACACACACACACACACAATTTTATGATTTTTCAGATTAAACATGAGATAACCATGCATGAATTTTAATATTAAAAATACACAGGCCCATATAATACCAATAACCAAAATAATTTAATTGAGAATGTCAACATGTATATATACCCCCTCACACACACATTTTATATATAAAGTTAACTTTTAATTTTCACAGTACAAAATTATTAGATCAAAGAGTGATGAAATTAAATAGCTGAACATCCAATTCTCCAAAAAATTAACTTTTATGACCTTTAATACTTCTGAGAAACTTGAATTTCAAATTATATTAAGCCATATTCCTTTAGAATTTTGAGGATACAAAATATCAAATTTAAATCATTTGGCACTACATACTCTAGTAGTTAGCAATGTCATTCAATGTTCTTTTGATATGTAGCAAATGAGGCAATATTTTAATTTATTTAAATATCTACACATAATATACATTAACAGTAAATGTTTCATTACATCCATTTCCTCAGAACTCACCAGGAACATAACTTTGACTCATCCTTTAGCTTGTGAGCAGAATGATAACATTCATGTTAACAAAGATTACTTTAACACTTACAGTCATTGTACACTAGGTTAAAGATTACTTGTCACAAGATTTGAGCTAAAGCAGTACAGGAGTGTGCAGGAGGTTAGTCAATGATTAAATCAAAGACCTAATAAACAACATCAGTCACACAAAAGCTGAAGTAATATCATCCAAAGGAGTCGCAGAAGTTTCAAACTACTATGAAAAAATGAAAGTACACATTTTGTGGGTAATAACACGTATCTGTTCATTTATTTTGGAATTCAAACCTTGTACGCTATTGGTTTTAAAAGTAATGAGAAGCTGCAGGTATTTTATATTTTCAATTTTATGGGTCAGTTCAAAAGTCCAGAATGTATGATCAAACATGCCATGTAAAAAACTAAACATAACTCTAAAAATGCCAAAGTCTCCTCAAATATTTTCAATAATTATTAAATATAATTTGAATGAAGTCCAGAAAAAAACTACAACTATAAGATTGTCTCAATATAGTTGTAAAAAAAACACTTTTATGAAATTAAAGCTATGCTTGTGTGTTGTTAAGCAAAAAGCTACATGATGGACTGTCATACTGTGCCCACCACTAGAACCAAAACATAGGTTTTAGCAGTGTTAGACCTTAGATTTATTGCTGAGCCACTAAGGAGCATTAGAGCCAATGACCAGCAACCAATACTATTGTATAGAACATCACATTATAATGTCATATTTTATGGAGCACATTTTTAAGAGTAATGTTGCAATAGTTTCTGTTGTTAGCTGGGTTCTATTTGATTATTTGAAAAAAAAAAAGTCCATTCAATTTCTCAATAAAAAAAGTTATTTTTTCAAGCTACACATTCAACAGAGTTCACTAATAGAGATAACTTGACCAATAAAGTATTTCTATCAAAGCTTAAACTTCTAATTTTGTATTCTTTTTCTATGTCAAAATATAATTAAATAATTAGACCACTGAAAAGACTGATTAACCAGCTGACAGTAATAAATAAATAAACTGTTAAGTCATACACTGTTTGCTTATTAACCAACAGACAGAATCATTCAATCTTGTCTAACTCGCTTTTATATACAGTTTCATAAACTCATCATGTTGCACACTTCTTTCCCACTAAACAACAATAAAATTTCCATAAACATTTGGAATAGAAAAACTTCAACAACATGTACTATATTTAATTCCATGTGTATGTTTACTTCAGTTTACACAGTAAAAATCTAACATAAATTCAGATTTGTTTTTCAAACTTAATTTTTTGTATGTAATTGTTTTCATTTTACAATAAGTAGTGGTTCTTTATGTGCTATTCAATATATTGTGAGAATGTATAACATGACATAATAGGTTGGCCTATGCATTAATAAACACGTTCTGGGACACTGACTATTCCACGGCTCAGAATGGATGTTCAGCAAGATATTTGTAAGAAAATAATTGTAAGAATTGAAGTTTTCAAAAGATTATTATCAAAGAAAATCAGAATTTTTATCTATTTTTTATCATTAGTTTTCAGTTTAATTATTTTCAATTTCTTAATAAGACAAGCCTGCAATGGATTTTATGTCTTGAAATTTTTACAAATTCACCAGTAAATCCTGTATGCTGAATCCAAAAATTATATCCATTTTTTTTTCCATCATATACAGATTTCTCACTAAACACCATCTGTACTTTTAAATAAGTGAATTATTTTCATTGAAATCAGGTCACTTTTGTTATGATTAAATCATTGACAACCACTGGCTATAGATTTCTCTAAACCAATAATGATGAGAGTCTCATAAATAATTCTAGAACACAAATATAGCATAACAATAAAAAAATGTTATTTGTGGTAAATAAAATAATAATGTGATCTAAGTAAGTGTTTCTTTCTTCCCAATTTGTAAAAAAATCCTTATGCAACAGAAAAAAATATTTTTGAAATCTACACAGTTGAATTATAGAAAATCTCTTATTATAACCAAAACTTTTTATGAACTTTAAATTTGCAGACGGTGTATATAAATCATTTTTATGTGGTCACGTCTTACTTACTTTGTGAGAAGCAGATGGTTGATTGTGTAATTTGACATATGCTTGTACAAAGTAAGATCACATACAAATGTTCCTTTGTTTAGAAAGACATTCTTAAGGAAATAATTTTGATAATCTTTTTGCTTAACTGTATCATATTCAATTGCTTTTTGTTGTGATTCAGTTCAATTAATTTTTATTTTACTGTCACTTTTCATAACTATGACTTTAAAACCAATTATAACTACAGCCAAGACTAATTTTACGAATTATCTATTCCAACACGTGTTATAAATCATGCATAAATCATAATAATGTCTTCAGGTCTATCTGCAGGAATGAACCGTTGTTTACTAGAATCTTGAACTAATTATCATACACAGTGAAATATTAAACTGTTTAGAACCCCTTCTAGCAACAAGTATATGTATAAACTTGTAAAATAGTTATTTATTTTGGACAAGTCATTGTGAGCTTGTCTGGTGTACTTATCAACCATAACTTTCACTATGATTGCCACTTAATTGAATTGTCCTGCCTTAACAAACATAAGCTGTCCACTGTTTATCAACATCACCAAACATATTTTGCATAGATTTATAAGTAAGTAGTTTTGAACAAAACACACATTTTATGCAATACAAGTAAAGAAAGCAAGAACTTACTTACCAAACTCTTCACCTCTTTCAAAAAAAAAAGAACTTCACACACACAGATACTCTGTGTCATCTAAGTATCCTTTTTTGTGCCATTACATGGAGTCAGGTTTCAATAAGAAATAAAATTATTTAATTCTAGGACAATTGAGCTTATTGTTATAACTAAATTAAATACTAAAGACACAATGGCAAATTATACTTACAGTTCTTCACGTTGTCGCTGAGATAACACCATTTTCATATTTGGCCTTCAAAGAGGATACTGACACAGAAGAATAAATAAAACAATTTTTCAGTTACAGGAAAAGATAGACGTTTGGTTCTTAGACTTGGTTGTGTAATTTCTAAACAGAGTTCAAACTAGGCCACACACTGATACAACAACTAGTTAAACTTGCAGATCCATGGTCATCACTTGCAAATTAGTAATAACTAAATCAATAGCAATGTTTTTTATTGCACATAATCAGTAAATACAGGTTCTTTTGTGTAACTATTGATCTTTGGTTCATTAGTCCTATCAGAATAGTTATCAACATGGTCTTTAAGTACTGTTAGTTACATATATAATGATTAATTTCTGGTCACTTGCTAAATGTGACAAAAGTTTAAAAATATTGAAGTAGAATAGCTGAGTTCGTCACAGTGTCACTTATAATTTTCCATTTGAAAACTTTACTGTAATAAATTTTGAATCATGGCCTTAGCAGCACTTTGATCATCATGTGCATTAGCAGACTACATCAACACAAGGTATGCACATTCTTTGTTTGATTTTGATGTATATACTGAACCCAAACAAACTGCTTACATACCACCACTATACAAAGTATTATAATTTACCAACTTCACTCTTCCAGCAGAATTGACAAGCTGTAAAGCCAACAATATTATCTTGATGCAGTGAAAACAGCAAATAAAAGAAGGCACTTGTCACCTTCATCTGTTTATTGACTAAAAGTCATGTTGTGGCAAAGAAAACATCATCAAATCCAGTACACTGTACATGTAGCACCACAAAAACATGTAATACTTTTATCTAATCAACTTACTAGCTAGTATATAACTAAGTATAAATTTCAGAAACCAGATTTCTCTAAACATCATAACCAGACACTGATAAATATTCCATGGTTTTCAGTTAGTACATTTATTCCTCTAGAATACATGATTTGCTGAATAGATATATATTTTTGAATACTTACATGAACTGAGCATACATGTATCAATCTGAAAGTTAATTATATTCAAAATACTATGGAAAGCAAATTTAATGTCATATGATAATTTAGTTTTCAAAAATTATACATAATATTAATCACAGTGATTAACGTTTGTATAAATTATTGTAATCTTTTATGTATAGATGTTATTATGTTAAGTTCTATTTATGTTATTAATCTTTAAAAGAATTAACATAAATTTTATAATGACATGTTATTGCTGTTTCTGATTAAACCACTTAAATGTTACTGAAGAACAGTTCTATTTTTTCAAATATATAGTTAATTAATATTATTTGCTTTAAGATCATACAGTATAATGCCTAATATTTAACTTGCAAAATTATATAATGGAATAAAATTGCCTAACAGAAGATTCCCATTTCACCATTAACTTGGGGTTGTGTGGTTTTATATTTAAAGTTGATGCTCAAAATGTGCCTGGTAATACACACTTTTCCATGTGCATAATTAATAACCAGTGAATATGAATAAACTGATTTAATGAAACTGTCAAAATATGGCTTAATAAACCTTAAACACACTTTGTGATAGATAAAAAAAACACAACTGAACCACCTTTTAATTCTCATAACATTAATAACTAACATAATTTCACTTTGGGGACAATCAAAAACTTGTTGATCCATCTAGGTCATCCCATTCACTAAACTGTAAAGTAAAAATAAAACATCCAAACTCAAACTCAAAGCCACCCCTTATCATTCAAATATTTATTAAGATTTCCTTTAAGTTAACTGAATACACGAAAAGAAAACAAAACATTCCAAAGGCCAATCGCTATGTTAGAAAAATGAAACTGTTAGCTGAAAATAACTTTTATCTACCCTGCCAAAACTTATATTTGTGTCCTTTAGTCTTATCATTAAATAATAAAAAAAATATGTTAAACCTATCATAAAGACCTCATTCAGATCCCCTCTATGTCTCAGTCTTCTTTTTGAGAAAAAAAAAAATCCTATTCACAGGATGTGTACCTAAAGTGTAAAACTAAAACTTAAAGTATGTCAAGTTTTTGTCAAATTATCAAATTTAAGTCAGGAGACTAAGTGAGTACAAAAATGTGTATTAAACTTAAGATCCACAAAATACCAAGTCCTAAAATGTAATGTGAATTATGATAACTACTAAACTGGTAATACAAATTAAGTTTTAATTTTGACTTTTCAGCTTCAGATGAGCAAAGGGTGATGAAATACCAAGAATATGTAAATTTAAAACAAACTTACTCAGCCACCTCCTTTGTCTTCCAACTTAATAAAATAACTAGTTTTAATTTTAAACTTTAAGTCTATTCCATACGTTAACTTTTAACAACTGACGTTATGGGTTCATGATTATGATGAACAAGTATCAAGCATTAGGATAAAGTATAACTCAAGTGTAACTTAATGATGCATAATAACGTAAAAATATGTTAGCATATTACCCAGAGATATTTAAAATTCTAAGCGAACAAGATATATACTAATACTTTAAAATTAAACTAACAAATTATAATTATGAAGTGTCTTAACACTTAAACTATTTTCATTGGCATACAACATACAAGCCTAGTATTAATATTATGAAAGCGTAGTCGAAAATTTTTACTCGTGGTATATGAACACACCATATAGTAACAAAACATTTCCAAAACTGAAATATTTTCATTACAATGACTTAACGTTATTATTAACTTACTGATTCAACTTGAAATAGCTTCTGTACCTAATTATAAGTATTCTCACCAAAAGTATCGTTTTCCGTAACTACGTGAATACATTGATTGTTAGTACGTTAGACCAAAAACACTGATCAGAATGAAAAAGAGTTACATACATCCTAACCCAAATAATTCATTCGTTATATTCCTCCCTATCTGCGGTCGCTAAATTAATCTTAAAAATCGATCGTTGCATGATAGAGGGCGCTAATTTGTTCGAGTTACACATATCTATTGCCAAGGTTTGTCTAATGCAACCGTTGGCTCTCAGATGGCAGTACTTTGAGACTATACAATATTTTAAAATTAATTTCCAAATATGTCTTTCCGAAAACAGCAACTTTATGGATAAATAGTTCTGAAAAAGATTAAATCGAAATTTGAAAGTGTGACGAAGTTTAATTGCAAAATGAAATCAAACAAATATAATACCATAAGCTTAATCATATATATAATAATATTCGTGGGGATAAAATTACATATCAGATTTGTAATAGATGTGTATATAAATCGCACATCTACAAAGCTTGAATTGCACGTCTTGTATCTACTACGAGCTTGTATTTTTTTTTCCTTTTAGCAAAGCCACATCGGGCTATCTGTCGTGTCCACTGATGGGAATCGAACACCTGATCTGAGCGTTGTAAGTCTATAGACTTACGGAGATTCTAGTCCAAACAGGGGATTCTATCATAGGTACAATATTTTTTGTGTATTATAAGATTGTTGTAATATAGATATATATATATATACAGTTGGAATGTTTAACCATCATATTTTTATAAGCTGTCTCTTTCTTATATTATAGTTTATATTTTAATTAGAGGACGCATGCTTTTAAGTGTAAATCGTTTAGTAATGTAGGCTCAAGGCCTAGAAAGTTCCAGTAGCTTGAATGAGTCAAAGAATAATTTTCTTTGCCAATAGTTTTTCAGTTTCTTGACAATCAGCTGTAAAGTTGTACAAACAAGTTTATTTTTACATTAGTACCATACAGTAGCGTGGCTTGAAACGTGATATATAAGTTGCCATAGTGTTTTAGCTTGTAGCAAAATTAAAGAAAAAATAGACTTTTTTTTCATATATGGACTGAAAGTTGAATTATTTTAACTAGATAGCTTAAAAGAAACTGTTAAACAAGAGCAACTTTATAATAATCATTATTAGCAGATGGATTATTTTGATGTAAATTAAATTGAATTTTGAATATACTTGAAACTGAAATTCAACTCTTGAAGATATGTCTATGAGGCGAAAAATGTGAGAAAAAAGTATTACTTGAGATGATGGAATTATTGAAACAAAAGCAGGAAAAGTAAGCCAAGAATAAAATCACAGAAAATTGAAATACCAGACAAAATGAAATAGAAAATTCAAAAAAGTCACAGAAAGTTGAGGAAAGAGTTAAATGTGAGGGATGTGATAGCCAAAGACAGATTAAAACCAAAAATAAATTTGAATGAATACAGGATTTATATAGAACTATTAGAGATGTACAGAGAAAGTAGAAAAATAAGATTGGAGAAGTATGGAATGGCAGTAATGACAAAACTGAAAATGTACAGTAAGTTTGTAATGATAAAATATACCAAGTCAAAAGGGAAATAAAGAAAAAACATTGACAAGGTACTGTATTCAGATACAGAATAAAATACCTGAAAATGAATCAATAAATACAGACATTAAACCAGTCACGCCTCTTTCTTTATCAGCTCAATATTTTCTACTTCAAACATTATCTATTACAATGTAATGAATAGAAGAACTTATCAGATCAACACCTATTACTACTATTGCTGTTACTGAAGTACCTTATTGACTTACTCCAGCCATGTCACAACCGAATCCAGTTGCATAATTTAAATGACCAATACCACAATAACATTTTATTGTTTGACAGTTGTTATGGTTTTCTGCATAACAAGTACTAAACAATAGTCACTATGGAGAGAGGTATCAAAAAACGTAGTTCTAGAGCAGGATATTAAAAAAGCTTTAACTGAATTTGCAGAAGATCTGAAAGGACTTCTCCAGTTATTTTACCCAGATGCTTTATGTTAAATTATGGATTTGGTGGCATGTGATCAATGTGTATGTATCATAACAGACAAAGATTTAAAAATTAACTAAAGGAAGTAGTTTTACGTTTTTAAAAAAAGCTCCGTAATTGGTGGTGATAGAATGAGAATCATTTAAGTTTGAAGGTAAATAGTTTATATTCACCATCTCAGAGTTACAGATATATCAGGTTAGACGGTATTGGATCAATAAGTTTCATTGATTATAATCTAGAAAACTAAAGGAATATAGTTGCACAGAAGAGGAAAAATAGCCACAAGACAATAGGTGTTTCAAGTGAAAGTTGAAAGTACATATTACATGGAACTCTATATCAAAGCCAGCATAGAATAAGAACTATTCCCAAAGGATATTTAGAAAGAATGAACTTCTGTAATTGTGAGAAGCATGGTCGTTACAGCTGGGACAATAAAGTATCAATTGATACCAAGGAGACAATATCCAAAGTTACTGGGCTTATTTACGAAAATTTTTCCAGTTTGTTAATCAGTACTATTTCTACATCTGATATTGTTTTAAAAGTAAAACATTGCTTCCAGAGGTGAAGAAGATAGGTGATACAAGCAGGCGTTGGAGAGAAACTTCCAACAAAAGGGAAGTTGCAAGTTATTTTTATTGTACAAAACATCCCACACTATGCAGGTAATTGATATTGAGAAAGAGTGGATATTAGCAACTGGCTTTGTGTAGAAACATGGATAAGAGATTAAGCTAATTTCAAATAGTCCAACAGTCTATGACAAGGAAATCCTTGTATACTACATAGAAATTACTACACCAAATGTTGAAAGTCTAGTGGAGATAGGGTCAGTGATCATTGTACCATAAATACTAGAAGTTATTAGTAAAAAAACTCATCATTTGGAGACTGGGGCATTCCAGCATTTTCTAAGTAATTGGTGATTGGAGGAGATTTGATTGATATGAAGAATAAATATGTCATCAGTGGCGGCGCCAGGATATTTTCGTTGGGGGGGGCTGAGGTAAACTGTGGAGGGGCTTCCCAAAATGCCATCAATATGAAATATATATGGTAAATTATAATAATGTAAATATTAAGGTACATTTCAGAAAGGTGTGCTATTTTGAACTGCGTTTTCAATGCAGTTTTCATTGGAAACTCATACTCTAATTAATAATTCATTATTACAAATTAGAAATAATCTGTTTATGAAAATATGCGTATATGTAAAAGAGGAAGCTCACCTAAATTCCACTCAAGGTAATACATAATAATAAAGAAAATCAAGATTAGTTTAGATTGAACATTTAATAAACCATTAAGAGTAAAGCTACAAATCAAAAGAAATATAACATAAAGACATAGTTTACATAGCAGAAACGAATTATTCCATGTGAAGTTAATACACTCTGAGAAAAAGTGAGGTCACTATCAGGCTAATTACCTTTCTTCATGTTGTGTCTATAGTCAATATTACTTCAAAACAATGCGCCTGTTCTGGTGATTGGCAGCAAGTTTTGGATGGCTGATACACAATGCAAAATAATCTCACAGAGGACACAACACCGGCTAAATGCTTCATAGTTTTGACCTATACATAATACTCTTATACATGCATGCTATGTTTTACTTTTCAATAAAAGATAAATGAAATTAATGGGTAAATACCTGTAAAACCTTTGGTTTATCAATTAAAATCCCTGATGATCTGTTGTAACTTGAAATCAACGTGGTTGTTTAATCTTCGTCAAAGCTCAAGATAGAATGGCATTACACAGGGAGCGGCAATACAGCCGCATGAGTTTCATTGCATTCAGTAGTTGCTATGGGACGCATGACACATACTTCCGTCTTAATGAAGACGTTGAGTTCTACAGATCTATTCTCTTTGATGTTAATTGTGAAGCAACAACGACGATTGTGTTTTCTATATTTTATGAATATATGTAGGTAACAATATTGGGGGCTGAGAAGGGCTTGGCTCATTTTTGGAAGGACTCAAGCCCCCAAGCCTCCCTTGGCGCCGTCACTGTATGTCATGCATGACTTTACTCATAAAATACTTAAATCAGCTTGTAATAAAATGGAAGGCAGCTATGATGTTAATTTTGATAAGACTAGGTTCTATTGAGGTAAACATGTTATTAGCACACAATACCCCAACAAGAAAGTATTCATTACAAAGTTAACGAAAATTCAGAAGAATATGTGATCTAAGCCAACTGTCATCAACCATGATTATCTTTAGCAGTATGTTGATAACTCCAGAGAAGAAATGTCCAGTGGAAACTCAGCGTGTTGAAGAGCCTAGAATTCCTGTCGAGACTATTTAAGAAAGGTTATCTAGAAAAGAGTAGCTAGTGAATTCATTCGACCATCTACCTCGGAATATCTCCACCAGTAATAGAATGGCCAAGAGTAACAAAGGACAATACGCTACCCTATCTGTATGTTATTGTTTTGGAAGAAAAAAATATCAAAAATATTTGGTAAATAGAATATTTAATACGATGTACTAGAGTATTTTTGAATTAGGATTGTTTATGGGATTTCAAAATCCAAGAAGAGACATTGTTAAGTCCTGCATTTTATGTTGTAATTTAAATGTTTGCTAGAGAGCAGATGAATTCAGGATAGAAAAGTTAATTAAGACGTAGAAACAGGAGAGTCAAGTGCCAGCTCAAACCCCGGGGCAAACATCCTCGCCAGGCCAACTTTCTCTCTTTCTCTCTCTCTGTTTTTGTAACACTTTCATGAACTTACTAAAAGGAAGATCCTAAATTATGACAGAAACTAGCTCATTAACAAATAAAAACAGAATTAACGTTAAAGATGCTTTGTGACATTTTATTTGGTCAACACCCCAAATTAACAGACTCTGCATTAAACTACCATCATCAGGGGTTAAAACCTATATTACAACCATTTGTTAGTTTGTTTTTGAATTTCGCACAAAGCTACCAGAGGGCTATCTGTGCTAGCCGTCCCTAATTTTGCAGTGTAAGACTAGAGGGAAGGCAGCTAGTCATCACCACCCACTGCCAACTCTTGGGTTATTCTTTTACCAACGAATAGTGGGATTGACTATCACATTATAACGCCCCCACGGCTGAAAGGGCGAGCGTGTTTGGCGCGATGGGGATGTGAACCCGCGCCCCTCGGATTACGAGTCGCACGCCTTAATGCGCTTGGCCATGCCGGGCCCATATTACAAGTAAGTAGTTTTATAAGTTAAAGGCATAACTCATTTTAATATATGAAGATGGTATAAATATCGTACATCAGAAGTCAATATTTCTTTCCAAAATTATGTATTATCAGCAGCTAACCATTCATCTCTGTTTAATAAAGAATAATTTACTTTATAGCACAAAATTTCCACTGGTTATCTAATACTGAATTAACTGTGAGTACTTGGTTCATTTAAAATTATTGTTTCATGAAAACATCGTCGAAACAGGTCATTTGGTTCGTACAATGGCACGAAACAATAATTTTAAATGAACCTAATACGCAAAACAGATTGAATACTAAATCATCAATAGGAATTTTGTGCTCTAAAATAAATACTTTTTTTGTTAAACTGAGATTAAGAGTTAGCTGGTGATAATACACAATTTTGGAAAGAAATATTGACTTCTTATGTACAATATTCGAACCATCCTCATATATTACAATGAGTTGAGCCTTATAAAACTACCTACTTCACATAGAGGTTTTTACTCCTGATGATGGTAGCGTAAAGTTATTGAAACATGAAATGTCTTTTAATTTTGGCTGTAGGCCAAATGAAAATTTACTGTGCATTTTAAATCTGATCCAGTTCTTATTTTTCAAATTTATTGTGCAATTTGAACAAATTAACTTTTCACGAGATCGTATACCAGACTGTCTAAATCTAAGGTTCCTTGCTTAACAGATTACATTCGATTTACCTAGAACAATTCATGCTATTCACGTGACTGATAACTTTCATTCAAATACAATGATATGTATCACTTGACCTAATGTGGCCTCCAGGTGTAAAATACATTTTGTCTCTTTCCAGTTTAATGTAAAATATTGTAAATCCACACAGTTTTCACAAAGCACGTGTTCCGTAAATTTGTCGAGTTGGCTTAATTTGCTTTTTTAACCTATGGAAATATAAGTTCTGCCCAAAGAAGATACAATCGTAATACTGTTCATTGTGCAACCATATATATGTACCCATTTTTATCCATCAGCACACTGGGTGAGAATAATCAGACATGTCTCAGTGCTTGTTGCTATGGGAAATCCTGCTGAGTAAGAAACATATCATATTTAAATATTCTAGAGCAGATGTTAATAGAGTAAATATTCATTCTGTGTTCTTGATCTTTAGTATATACCACCACTGGTACATCGGTAAGTCTACGGATTTACAACGCTAAAATCAGGGGTTCGATTCCCCTCGGTGGGCTCAGCAGATGGCCTGATGGGGTTTTGCTATAAGAAAACACACACACTTTTTGGTATGCTAGGTGATAGTAAGAAGTGTTGAGGGAAAAAGACTAGTTGCTCAATCCATGAATCCAATGAAAATTTACTATTCAATAATCAAATAACAAGTGCATGCATTGCATTTTTGTTCTTGAAAAAATATAGATGTTCATCTATGTGTTTCTACGCTTATTTATTTGTTAAAACATGGTTATTTTAGTTAGATTCAGCATTAATTCGCAATTTATCTGATCTCTCGTTAATAAATGGACCTACTTAATCCTCTTCGTGGAAACGATAAACTTCACCATTACTACTGACAGAGTAAACAGTATCTGCAGAAAATGACAATAGAACAAAACAGGCTTAAACAAAATCAACTTAACATTATTTCTGATGTTGTTGTTTTTTTGTAAAATTATTTCCTTTCATTTATTGAGGCAATATGTGTTCAGTTGACTGTTGTCCCAAACTGGCTGAGTAGTAATCTTAAAGCTTTATAATGCTAAAGTCCGTGGTTTGATTTTCCACAGTGGACACATCTCAGTTACCTTGTTGTGCAGCTTTACACTTAATAATATGCATTCTCATACCAGTGACTTCTGATGTGTAAGAAAGAATAACATTGTTCCAATGTTGAGTTTTTAATAATTCACTTACGTATGCGAATTCCCTCCAGTGGCAAAGCAGTATGTATGTCGTCTCACACCGTTAGAAACCGGGTTCCGATACCCCTGGTGAGAAGAGGACAGATAGCCAATAGTGTAGCTTTGTGATTAATTCCAATTAATCAATCACAGATATGTAAAAGTGAAGATTTTGGGAGATACTTGTACAACCCACATGTGTTAGTAAATTTGTAGTGGATGAAATATTCATGAATTTCACCTTTCCGTAACTAGTATGAGGTGTATCCATGCAGTTAAGTGTGGTACGCATACATGACATGCCTTTGTCATCCCTCCATTTTAATAAAGAAATTTTCATTTATTTAGGTATCAGCATTTTTCTCAAAGTACATTGGTCAAGAGTATCATTAAGTACATTTTATTGTAGCTACCTATTGTTTTGTGTTATTCATCTACCTTGATTTCCCGTAGAAAAGGTTTTTGCATATTTGCATATACAGTGTTTAAAAGCATACCATGACCCTTTTTTAACACTGACATCTGTAAGGGCTAAATTCCCCTTATGTTTCACTGGGAATGACTGATAGTCACGTGGATATCACAAACACACTGGAATAATATAGCATTGTTGTTTAGTTTATATAATGCCTTTTCTCAGTCTTGAACAAAACTTAACTTGAAAAATTCTGTAACTTCATAAATTAAACCTCTTTCTGCAATTGTAACTCGCTGTTGCAGCGGTAAGTATACGGAATTTACAACGCTAAAATCAGGGGTTCGATTCCTCTTGGTGAACTCACCAGCTAGCCCAGTGTGGCTTTGCTATAAGAAAACACACATTTTCTACAATTACAGCTCTGTCTTTCGTTTAAAATACATATACTTGATTATGTTATAAAAAAAGAAACATTGATTCAGTGCATTTTCACGTTGAGTCTACTCTATGAGTTTTTGAAAATTTAGTCAGATTCGGGTAATTCAAAATTACTTTGCAAAATATTTTCTGATCAAATGGCGTGTGAAACTTGTCACTCTTGAGGGAAATATTGTGAACTTGTAAAATATCTAACTTTATGTTTCGTTTGAGTATTTAAGCTAAATATTTTCATATTGCCGTCTTTTGATTTTGGACTCTCTTGTTAAAGACTTTTATTGTGAATCCCAGTAATCAAACAAAGTGGAAGAAGAAGGCCAGCTTCAGATAACAAGCGTTGAGTCAAATAACCATTGTGTGTTTGAAATAACTCTTGTTTGATTTTTTTATTTATTGTCTGTATTCAATGTATGCGTTGCTTAACAATCGCAAACCTGCATTTTATGTGAAGTGTTTGCTTTTCCAATCGATATTAATGAACTAGAATAAAGCAAACTTACTGAAAATGTAGTCAACATTCAAATTTGACTTTGTAAAATAGAATCTTGCAAAATTAAGCACGATGTTTAAAATTTTTCAAGTTTTAACTTTAGTGTATGTGTTTTTTCTTATAGCAAAGCCACATCGAACTATTTGCTGTGTTCACCGAGGAGAATCGAACTCCTGATTTTTTGCGTTTAAATTCATAGACTTACCTCTGTACTATCGGGGGACTTTAATATAACTTTTGTAACCTTTATACATGTATGGCTAAACACTAGCTTGTTCTTTAGTTTGTTCAGAATCATGTAAGATAGCTTAAATTTCGAGAAGTTTGGTTTGTTTTGAATTTCGCACAAAGCTACTGAGGGCTATCTGTGCTAGCCGTCCCTAATTTAGCAGTGTAAGACTAGAGGGAAGGCAGCTAGTCATCACAACCCACCGCCAACTCTTGAGCTACTCTTGTACCAACGCATAGTGGGATTGACCGTACATTATAACGCCTCCTCGGCTGAAAGGGTGAGCATGTTTGATGTGACAGGGATTTGAACCCTAAACTTCGAGAAGTTTACCAGCTTCATATGAGCTAAATGTTTGTAGTGTGGTACATACATTTACCATATGTGTATATCTTTCCATTTTGGTATATTATTATTCTGAATTTACTATTTACTTTGCATGTGTTTCACATAACACATTTTCGAGAAAATAACTTAATTTGATGTCGTTCTAGCTGCCTTTATTCCTTGTCATTCCATTGAGGCCATATGTATTCTGTTTATATGGGGAAAGTCATAACTGTGATGCTGCACCTTCACTGATGGTTCTTGTAGTACCTTAAGGCCTTTTCTATAATTTCTTGAGATTGTGGTCGGTCACATGTTTAGTGCTAATCACTTTGTGTAGACCTAATGTTATCTGCAAAGTAATATACGTTGAATCTGGTAGATGGATTTGACCAGATCAATTGAAGGTATAGCATTCAGTAGAAAAATTATCTCATGTTTAATAACAATAAGTACACACACACTTTGTTTGTGAGACAAATAAAGATTGGTTGGCTGGTTGGTGTTTTATGGCGCAAATCAATTAGGCTATCTGCGCCACAAATAAAGGTATTTCGCATTCATTTGTGTTTAGTCTCTTTCTTTCTCGAACTCGGTTATTAAGATATTCAGTACTATTTCATGATAAACAGTTTATTGAGTATCCTGTTAAGTAGATTTACCCGATTGCTGTAAAGTTAATTCAGATTGACTTGAATATATCGTAGTAGCTCTGTATAGACTCACAAATTTAGTTAATGTTCATTTGAAGTAGTTAAGTTCAAAAGTTTTAGTTTAACTTACAACTGAGGACATATTTAATTACTAAGATAAATCTATTAAAGAATTTGCCACGAATATATTGTCAATTCCACGCACATAATAACACGTTTGTCTTTGTTTTCGTATTGTACTATTCTTGCTTGTTTATTATTTTAAATAAAGACAATCTGAGGCGCAAAACCTACGTCCGGGAAGCATAAAAATTGATAGTAACTCACGAACTAATATATAAAATAATATGTATTTATGTATTCAATTTATTTCACAAATAACTTACCTTACAACTGCTTTATTTCACACATACTTCACTTCATATCTACATTACTTCACAACTTTTTTATTCCACATTACAGAAATAGTGTTACAATTATTTTATAACTCTTACTAATTTCTCTCTACAGCTTCAGTGTTTGTTGATACTTTAAGTATTTCTGATACACCGCATTAGACGTTCTTTCCCTTCCTGGACCAAAACAGCGGTTTTTAGTGACTCCACTCTTGAACACCAAACACTGACCATATGAAAAGCAAAAGGATTTTAGATTTAGATTTGATTTTATGCTTTTGTTGCTGCTTTTGTGAATGTTTGACATTTTTGATGAAAAAAACTAAAAAATTTCCAAGTAAAACAACTAAAAAATCCAATAAAAGACACAAAATAAAAAAGGAACAAAAGTTGCTCCAAAGCTTTGGAGTCATTAGCTAAATAAACATATTTTTGCCGTGGGCGTAGCCCAATATGAAAAAGGTTGGTTAGTAACTTATTCTGATAAGTCCCTTGTTTTAATGCATCATCCAATCCAATTTGTTGGAAATTGTCCAAAGATCACATCCCCTGCTGGGACAGTTGTGAGTCTACTTATTTACAACGCTAAAAGCAGGGGTTCAGTTTCCCTCAGTGGACACAATAGATAGTCCAATGTGGATGTGCTATAAGAAAAACACACACAAGCACACGCCCAAAGACCACGGAGTAGTTCGTGGAAAAACAAGCAGTTTTTTTCGTAAGTTTAAATTGTCGTCATTGTATGCCCTTCAAGCTCACTTTTTCTTCCTGTCGATCTGGGGGCACAGGTATCCTACGAACCTTCGGTTAGCAGGCCTAAATGACTACTCTTCTGGAAAGACGTGTAGCGAAAAATACATACATTACAATAAATTAGACTTATACTGAAATCGCAAGAAATTACCTACAAATGAGAAAAAACAAAGAAATGAAAGAAACCTACATCTACCTAACCAATAAAATACTCAGTCTACTTGGTACAGAAGACAGTAAAATTTGAATATTCCCCTTGAAAATAATTAAAAAATTGAACTTCTAATGGAAATGACTATAATTTAATTGACAATGCTCCTGACTTACATCAGAAGACCCATGATAGAATAATGTTAACTGTAAAATAAGAAATCGTATTTCTTAGGAATTCATTGAATATTGCAGCAGATTAACAGAATAAATGTAGGAAAAACTGCAAGAGTGTTTCAGAAAGGGAAAAAATTGATAACTAAAAGATTTTTTTGGCATTGGTGATTCTGAATATTTCCATTTCATGCCATATCTTTTGCTATCCAGATCGAAATAACACATCCATATTTAATCGCCAGTGAAGATACATGAAGAGAACTAATAACTTCCGTTCTGACTATTTGGGAAAAAATTAGGTACTTATTTAAATTAGATTATGTTTATGAATGTCTGTCTATTATATTGCTTTGAGACCATTTTGAGACAGTATTTTTCAGTTGTTCGTGTATAATGGCATGGATATTGCCTGCACTTATGCTACCCTCTTTAAGAGGTTCATTAATACTCATATGACTATTATTACGGATACCTGTATCTTTAGCAGTGTTTTCATCAGTGATGAAACTATTAGAGTGTTCTAACTAATCTTCATTGACTATTGACATTCTGCCGTTTTAAAACTTGCCCACCCATTCGTACACTTTTCTTTAGGGAATACAACTCTTTCCATGTTGTGACAACATTCTCCGGTAGATTGTTGATAGAGCAACATCTTTGTTTTACAATAAAAAATTAAAGTTTGCTGGTTTTCTCTGGCGCGCAGTGTTAACTGTGCGCCATATTGTTCACTGCTCACTATCGCTGCGAGAGTACTACACATGAACGATAAGGCAGTTTCATACTACTCAGACGAATTTAACGACGAAAATCCCACTTTGATGCTGACGTAGGCTTTTCCAAACGTTTTCACAATTATAATAAAGTTTCCTACCTTACCCATTTAAATCGTTTCCAAACTTTACATAGGTGGGTGCTGATTTAGTGGCATGTCGTTAACGCTTTGCCATACTTAAAAAAGAATTTATGTAAATCTTATATTATTTTCTGAAACACCTTCGTGGCTCTTAATTTGCATCTAATCATGTATTCAAAAATAATAATTAAAATTAGGTGATCATATAAGCTATTAGTCTTAACAACCACGCTATCAAACGTATTAGGTTAGATTTTTTTTAAAACAGCGATGCTTTATTATCACTATTAACCAAAGATTCACAACAAAAAGCGATTTACGTATAGTAATTTAAAATACCATAATTATAGTGTTGTTTGTCCTTGCACTAGTTTTCAGTCGTCAGTATAATCTACAATAACCAGTATCACGTGTTTCAGACAATCGTTTCGAAGGATGAATTACTACTTTTGGTGTATATGTTTGCCATATTTATTTTTGGCGTGAATAGATGTTTGAAAACAATAATAATTTATGTATACTGCAAATCTATTTTTACTGAGAATATGTTCTACTGCATTCTGTGAACTAAAATTTCTTAGAATTGTCAATTTGTTTATAATTTATAACATCATAATCTTTGCAATTATTAAGTACCTTATGAAAAGACGTTTGTACTGTATTTAGCTTTCACAAAACGTTGTATCTGAAGAAGCTTCAAACACCTTACATACAATATCATTCTATCGATATAAGAAATCTTGTCTTAATACACACTAAAGCGTGAAATTAACTAAAATTCAATTTACCAAACTATGAATAAAACGATGCAATACTACAAGTGAAGGAGGCTTTTTATAATTCTTCAAAGCAAGCTGAAATTAAACAATTAACAAAGTGCTGCTGAACATTATTCGCAATTTAAGTAATTGAAGCCTAATCTTGTTAGTTCAATTCGCCCTTTATCGGGTTTATTAATGAACGATGAATTCTTCCAAACTTTTATAAGTTTTATAAAATGGTAAACCGAATGATAGATTGGGCTTTACATTTATTTTTAATATAAAAAAAAAATAACAAAAGGAAACAGTAAGCGGAATACGCCCTCTTTTGGTGGTAAACGAACCATTACATCATTTCTTTCAAAGCACATGCAACGTGGTTTGTCTTGCTAAGGTTTGGAGTAGGAATAAAAAGCACTTTTCATACTTTCCATTTTTATCTCCATTTGAACTATGAAAGTTTAAAAATACTTTTGTTATATCTTAAGAAATGGAGGTCAAAATAACTTGCAGCTCAACAGAACCACCTTTGTGTGTGCTGTTGACCGGCGAATTTGTTAAGCCTGATATCAAACTTAATGTGATATGGGGAAAGGTAACTGCATTAGATCTCAAAAGCGGAGTAAATTTCTGCTCGGTGTCTTCAATATGTCGTTACTTAGCTCGTCTTGCATCAACTAAAGGTCTTTATGGTACAAACATTCTAGAAAAGACAGAAGTGGACCATTGGGTGGAATATTCTGTCAGACTGTGCTATCCCAGTGAGTTTTCTCAATCCATTATATATTTAGATCAAATATTGGTGGCACCAGTTACATATCTTGTAAGTTACTCTGTTACTCTCGCTGACATAACTGTGTGGAGTACGTTATATATGAGTGACCATTGGAAAAAAATGTTATTTGAAAGGACAGCTCCACTGAATGTTTTTTCGTTGGTACAATTTTATATCTTCTTTGGAACCGTTTACTACAGCTACAAAATTGTTGTTGTTTGAAACTAATATAGCAACGTTAAATCCAGAACACGAAGATGATAGGTTATTGAAAGAGAAGGACAGAGATACAAAAGATGAAGGAAAGTTTGTTGATTTGCCTGGAGCAGAGAAAGGAAAAGTAGTGGTTCGTTTTCCTCCAGAAGCCAGTGGATATCTTCATATAGGTCATGCCAAAGCAGCACTTTTAAATCAGTACTATCAACATGCATTTCAAGGAAAATTGATATTGAGGTTTGATGACACAAATCCAGCCAAAGAAAAGGAAAATTTTGAAAAAGTTATTCTAGAAGATGTAGAAATGTTGTCCATTAAACCTGATGTATTCTCTTATACTTCGGACTATTTTCATGTACTACTTCAGAAGTGTGAAGAGCTACTCAGGTCTGAGAAAGCATATGTTGATGATACTGATGGAGACACCATGAAAGCTGAAAGAGAGGAAAGGAAGGAGTCAAAAAATAGGAATAATTCTGTACAAAAAAATTTGGAAATGTGGGAAGAAATGAAGAAGGGCAGTGAATATGGTAAAAAATGTTGTGTAAGGGCCAAGATAAATATGGGTGCTGACAATGGATGTATGAGAGATCCGACTTTATATCGTTGTAAGAAAGAAATCCATCCTCGCTGTGGGTGCAAGTACAATGTGTATCCTACTTACGATTTTGCATGTCCTATAGTTGACAGTATAGAAAATGTCACCCACGCTCTCAGGACAACAGAGTATCATGATCGTGATGAGCAGTATTTTTGGATTCTTGATGCTTTGGAAATGAGGAAACCTTACATTTATGACTATTCAAGATTAAACATGATGAATACAGTTTTATCTAAACGAAAATTGACATGGTTCATTGACAACAATATTGTAGATGGATGGGATGATCCACGCATGCCTACTGTAAGAGGTGTTTTAAGATGTGGCATGACAGTAAAGGGCCTAAAGCAGTTTATTATAGCCCAAGGATCCTCTCGTTCGGTTGTAATGATGGACTGGAATAAAATCTGGGCTATTAATAAGAAAGTTATTGATCCTGTTGCTCCTCGGTTTACAGCTGTTGAGAAAAGTAATAAAGTTTCTATCTTTGTGGATGGTGCAAAGGAAGAAAAACTACAAGTTCTAAAGCACCCAAAAAATCCAAACATAGGAATGAAAACTATTTGGACTGGGCCTCGTATCTTAGTGGATAGATTTGATGCAGAAACCATGAAAGAAGGTGATAATGTTACATTCATTAACTGGGGAAATATGATAATTAAGTCAATCATAAAAGATAATGAAGGGCAAGTTGAAGAAATAAGAGCTATATTAAACTTAGAAAATAAAGATTACAAGAAAACCTTGAAGGTTACTTGGTTAGCTGACACTGATAAGGCACCTCTGATTACTTGTGTTTTTGTTTACCTTGATCACCTTATTACAAAGCCAGTCTTAGGTAAGGATGAAGAATTTACGTGTTTTATTTCAAACAATAGCAGAACAGAAGTGATGATGTTAGGTGATCCTGAATTAGAAAATCTAAAAAAGTCTGAAATTATTCAAATTCAGCGAAAAGGCTACTTCATCTGTGACCAGCCATATGACCCTACAACTTTGAGGTATACAAGCCGCGAAAGTCCACTTGTACTTATATCTGTTCCTGATGGTTCTAAGGATTCAAATATTTTGCCCAGTGCAGTGAAAAAAGCAAGGTGCAAGATTGAAAATGTAAATGAGAATGTTTCAAAAACCAAAAAACAAATTCAGAAATTCCCTCCCAAGAATGTAAGTGTGAATGATATCAAATTGAAGGAACTTAATGATCAGATAAAAGTTCAGGGTGACAAAATTCGTTTATTAAAATCTGAAAAGGCAGACAAAGTGATTGTTGATGCAGAGGTTAAAGAGTTAAAGAAGTTGAAAATGGAATTTAAAATTCATACTGGTGAAGAATGGATGCCTGAAACTCTAAATAAGAACGAAGAATGGCATCAGCAGCCTAAATCTTTTGTAAAATTAGACAAAAAAGTGAATGAAAATTCTCTAGAGAACCTTTCTGATCCTGTCCTGGAATTATGTAAACAAATTAAAACTCAAGGGGACAAAATCAGGCAAATGAAATCTGAAAAGGCTAATAAAGATATGTTAGATCCAGAAATTCAGGTACTTTTGAAACTGAAAAGTGATTATAAAGCCTTCACAGGAAGAGAATGGAAGCCACCAAATGGTAACACCAGTAAGGAGAATGAAACAAAAAGAGGTACTGGAACTGATTGTGAAATAACCCCAATAAAGCTTCCATCTGACAAAGAAGCTAGCAAGGATGCATTAGCTTTGAAAGCAGAAATTGATGCTTATGGTGAAAAAGTGCAAAATTTGAAATCAAATGGAGCATCTAAAGAGGAAGTAGATTCAGAAGTTAAGATACTTTTAAACTTGAAAGAAAAATATAAACAACTTACTGGGAAAGATTTAAATGCAAAAAAAGAAAAAGAGAAAGAGAAACCAGAGGGTAAAGATGGCATTAGTAAAACGTGTGTGACAAAAGTAACAGAAGATGAACCACATTTTACACAGTCTGGACCCAAAAAGGTTACCAGACTTGGAATGGAAGCCAAGAAAGAAAAAGATCTAGCAGATTGGTATTCTCAAGTTATTACTAAAGGTGAAATGATTGAATATTATGATGTTAGTGGGTGTTACATTTTACGTCCTTGGGCATTCAGTATCTGGGAAATCATACAGAATTTTTTTGATGAAAGAATAAAAAATATTGGTGTTCAAAACTGCTACTTTCCAATGTTTGTGTCATCTCAAGCTTTGGAGAAAGAAAAGACTCATGTTGAAGATTTTGCTCCAGAAGTTGCATGGGTTACAAAATCTGGAAGCTCAGATCTTGCAGAACCAATAGCCATACGTCCAACAAGTGAAACCGTTATGTATCCTTATTATGCCAAATGGATTAAATCACACCGAGATCTACCAGTTCAGTTGAACCAGTGGTGTAATGTTGTTAGATGGGAATTTAAGCATCCTCAGCCATTCCTTAGGACACGTGAGTTCTTATGGCAAGAGGGGCATTCAGCATTTGCTACACAAGAAGAAGCTATTCAGGAAGTTTATCAGATTCTTGAATTTTATGCAGAAGTATATGAAAAACTTCTTGCCATTCCTGTTATTAGAGGAAGAAAAACTGAAAAGGAAAAATTTGCTGGTGGTGATTTTACTACAACGGTAGAAATATATGTTTCAGCTAGTGGTAGAGGCCTTCAGGGAGCAACATCCCATTACTTAGGTCAGAATTTTTCTAAAATGTTTGAAATACTTTTTGAAGATCCAGATACATCAGAAAAGAATTTTGTTTACCAAAACTCCTGGGGTATTAGTACACGTACACTTGGAGCTTTGGTAATGGTACACTCAGATAACACTGGTATTGTTTTGCCACCTAAAGTTGCTTGTTTTCAGGTTGTGATTGTACCTTGTGGTATAACAGTTAATCTGTCTGAAGCAGATAGAATAGACTTAATTGATAAGTGTAAAGCCTTTGAAAATTTAATGACAGAAAATGGAATTAGGGTTTATGGTGATTATCGGGACAATTACTCTCCTGGATGGAAGTTTAATCATTGGGAACTCAAGGGTGTTCCTATCCGTGTGGAACTTGGACCCAGGGACATTATGAAACAACAGTTTGTGGCTGTACGACGAGACACTGGTGAGAAAATGGTACTTAGGGTGCAAGAGGCAGTTTACTGTATAAAAGATCTTCTAGAAAAAATACAAAATAACCTGTATGAGAAAGCTCTGAATGACCTGAACAAGTATCTTACGGTTGCATACAGCTGGGAAGACTTCCTTGAGAAACTAAATAATCGATGCATCATTCATTCCCCATTTTGTGGTGAGAAATCTTGTGAAGAGAAAATTAAGAAAGACAGTGCTAAGGATGCAGATGAATTAGGAGAATCCAGTGGACCAGCAATGGGAGCTAAAGCTCTCTGTATTCCTTTCAAGCAACCTGCAGATATTTCAGCAGATGATAAATGCATATATCCTTCATGTAGCAACAAACCAAAATTTTATACTCTGTTTGGTCGAAGTTATTAACATGATGGTTTTCAAGCTTCACGTATATATGTAAATTTTTGAATTCTTATATTTTTAAAGAAAGTTTTCATTAAAAAACTGTTAATTTAAATAAAACAAAACTAGGCAGTTATTTGTTATGATTTTTTTAATGTGCATGTACTGTTAAGATTGTTATTTAAAAATAATGTAGTAAAAATAAGTTTTTGTATAAATGCTTCAAATTATTTCAAGAAAAAATATTTACTGCTTTATTGAGTACAGTTTTGACTTGAAACTACTGATAGTATTGCAAAAGTATGATTCAGTAGTAAAGTATTGGGGAGTTAAATAATACAAGTGTTAAAGGAATATTGATGATTTATTAATCTAAATATTAGTTTCCTAAACATGGTATAGAAAGGGATTATTTAATTATTCCCAGATTGAAAATTTTGCTATTTTTAATTATTTTCCTTTTAGCCTACTAGCATATTCTTGAAACTAAACAAAACCTGAAACAAGCTGTTGGAAACTATTAGAGAATGTTAATAAACTAAGTATGTGGTCTTTAGCTGTACAATAAGGTTTCCTTTAGTCTTTGAATACAAGAGGTTAAAGTTGAGGGGTTTTGAAACTTTGATGCAAACATGCTCATAGAATGTTTTTAATTTATGTATTTAATTTTGTTACATAAGTAATGAACAATGCTATAAACCTTAACATTATATTGTGTAAAATAAGAGACAATGTAAGAGTTTCAATCAATTACTGCTTGATTTAAATAAGTCAAAGATGAGTTTAAAGAGGTTTTTAATTTTTATAAAAGAAAATATGTCTGAAAATACACAGAAAAGAAATAGATTTGCAACACATTTTGTGAAAAAAGTTTTGAAATATTTTCAGTTAAAAAACTACTTTAAGAAGTATAGGTGTAATTTGAAAATGTTTGTGAATTCAGTTGACCTCCAATATGATTAGAGTGAGTTTGTGTACAAACTCATGTGGCATTGTTTTTTGTAAAGGATGATAATTCAGTGTACTTGGGTGTTTTATTGAATGGCATGTGTTTGTTTTATAAGAATGTATGAGCTCTAAACCTGTTTATTGTAAAATATGAATTGTATCTTATACTATGACTAGCATATGCAGTTGTAGTGTGTGTGTGATATAAATTAACAAAATTAAGAATGTTTTCTATGTTACTGAAGAAAACAAGTGGCTTTATAATTTACTTTAGAAGTTGTTTTTTTCTGGGTTTCCTAAATTATAGTATGTACACAAGCTTAATATATGTTAATATTGTTTCTGTTGTAAGTGTTATTGCTATATAGGTAAATGCTTTTTTATGTCATTAAATTGTTTTATTGTTGATTTGATTCTAATAATTCTCAAGGTTATAATTCTATGTGCCACTTAATTTAAATATATGTGACTTCAAATGCAATAAAAGTTGTGATCTGAGAAATGATGATTCATATAACTAAAGCTTTTACATACCTAGTCTTTCATTGCTAGATTAGGGACAGCTGGTGCAGTTAACTTTTGTGTAACTTTGTTTGAACTTCCAAACCAAACAAAATGTAGCAACTGGCCCCCATCCATTACTGGGAATGGAACGCTCTTTGTAAGTCCTAACTTGTCGTTAGCCCACCTCACAACATTTTGTTGTTATTGTTCTTATTAGTAATAACAAAAATCAAATAGTAACTCATTAACAATTAGTGCTTGCATTTGGTTGTAACTATGACAACAAGTATATAATGCTTCTGTACAACACCTTCTGATAACATTTAGAAATATCCGTTAATCAGGTGTAATTTGACAGAAATCCACCATATTTTATTAACTTTTTTTTTCCTGATAGGGGATAGAAGGCAGCCAGGAGGTGTCACCTGGCTTAACCATATAGTTTGTTTGTTTGGGAATTTCGCACAAAGCTACTCGAGGGCTATCTGTGCTAGCCGTCCCTAATTTAGCAGTGTAAGACTAGAGGGAAGGCAGCTAGTCATCACCACCCACCGCCAACTCTTGGGCTACTCTTTTACCAACGAATAGTGGGATTGACCGTCACATTATACACCCCCACGGCTGGGAGGGCGAGCATGTTTAGCACGACGCGGGCGCGAACTCGCGACCCTCGGATTGCGAGTCGCACGCCTTACGCGCTAGGCCATGCCGGGCCTTTTAACCATATACTGTAGTGTGTTGTTTGTCAGTCAGTAAACACTAAAATGAAGTTACATACCGAACGCTTACATTACAGTTTGTACTGTGGCGGTGTCAGTAAAACGTGCGCATTCAATTAACCACAAGAAGAATTACGGATTCTGTAAGCTACAACATAGTATATGTGAACTTGTAAAGCAAAGAAAAATATTTGTTACTTTTAGTTTTGGCTTTATTCGAACTTTCAGGGACTTTGAGAAATTCCATCTAGTATATCAAACAGTTCTATAGAATTAGGGGTTGTTACTTTAATAATTTGATGATTTATGATACTTCTTGCAAGGCCTGTAAAATTTTCTCTATGTGGTTAAAAGCTTAGAAGTAAGTCCGAGGATTTGTAATGCTAAAATCAGGTTTGGATGAAGATAGCACATTGTATAGGTAGTTCTATGCCTAACAAACAAGTCGATCAAGAGAAAAGCTTTTAACTTTTCATTAAGTTCCTAAGAAAAAAAAAAGTTCTCTGATACCTTGATTTTATTTCATGATGTTACAGTCAACATTTTAAAGGTATAAACTAACGATGTTTGTTTTTTAATACAAAGTATAAAGCTATAGAATGGGCTTTCTGTACAGTTTATAAACCTATTGACTGAGTTATTACTGCGCCATGGGGATCATGAACTTTATGGTAATTTAGGTTAAATTGTGTTTTCATTCCCCAAAGGAATAAAGGGAAATGAAAAATAATCGGTGACGGTCAGAAATTTCTGTTTCTCACCGACTAATGGTTATAAGGCACGTGACTTTTGGGTTTAATTGATTCATCAATATTTGGTTATGATATTCATTTCCTTGGTTAAAGTTCATGCTTTACGAGAGAAGACGCCCCGGAAGGCTGGGGTAAAAACTGGGAAGTGGAGTTGGAGAAGACTTCGATGGGTTCTTTATGGATTGACGAAGGAAAGTCGTGTTGTCGCGGCTACGTGAGCAGGTAGATATCGGCTGCGTGCGTCCGCACTTGTTTAAAAACAAGTAGAGGGCTAAGTTGTTGTTTATTGTTTTGAATTAAGCACAAAGCTACTCAATGGGCTATCTGTGCTCTGCCCACCACGGGTATCGAAACCCGGTTTTTAGCATTGTAAGTCCGCAGACATACCTTTTAGTCGCTGGGGTGCAGAGGGCTAAGAAGCAACTTAGTTAAGAGATTACTGTTTAAGCTTAAGTTGCTTGAGTTTACATTAACTTAGGACAGTCCTTTTCATAGTTGTGATCTCTGTATCCAACAAAGAAGTTTTGCTGTGGGGGGAGGGAACTGGAGTACCCCGACAAAACCAGTGGCAGCGCCACTGGATAAAACCCACTTTTACGGCCAGGGCGTTGAATAAAATTACCCTGACCGTGCCCGGAATCGGCTGTAGGGGAATAACGAAAACAATAATTAGTATGCAAGAGTAAATAAATACGTGAACTTTGATTTAAAAGAAGCTTGACGGCATTGGGGCAGCTATAAATCTGGGTAGTCAGGAATGGTGTCGAGTACGGCTGTTGACGGGTCCAGTCTGATCCGGTGAATGAAGAACTTGTTTTGAAAGATTATAACTTTCCGTGAATTCACGGTGCGTTCAGGTTTTGCTTCGGGTAGTTGCACTCTTGAGGTGGAAAGGGTAAGTCTTTTGGTGCCGTTGTCTGTTTGAATCGCACAGTTTTTCCTGACGATTATTGTCTGGGTTTCCTGGAATGTTAGATGTAAGCTGTCAGTTGAGGTAAAGGCGTCACACCTTGTGAGCCGCGGGGATGAATTTTGAGTCTTCTGGGAGATTATATTTACTGTGGTTGTCTGCGTGAATTTGTTGGATGAGAGTAAGGAGACTTGGCGGTAGATCGTTATTAGTTGGAGATAGGGAGTTGGCTTTATATAGAAGGTTGAAATTTTGTATTGTTTCTGGTGATAGAGTTTTGGTTGATCGGCGATATGGTTTGGTTTGTTTTAAATTTCGCGCAAAGCCACATAAGGGCTATCTACGCTAGCCGTCCAAATTTAACAGTGTAAGATTGGAGGGAAGGCAGCTGGTCATCACCACCCACATTATAACACCCCCACGGCTGAAAGGGCGACCATGTTTGGCATGACAAGGATTTGAACCCGCGACCCTCGGATTACGAGTCCAGTGCCTTAACCACCTAGCCATGCCGATCCTCGGCGGTATGGATGTTTTGCTTTAACATGGAATAGATGAAAGGAACAACCATTATTGAGAATGTAGTCGGCGATGTCTTTTGAAGAAGTCACGACTTTGATTAAATGAGTGGACTGGCCTGTAGTTCTTGAGTGTATTCTGTACAGTTTTGTTAGATTTACTAGAGTATGTTGAAAATCTTCTGGTTGGATGAAAGGGTCGACCTCCCTGAGAAACACAGAAAAGAGGTTAGTGGGGGAACAACTGATTTTAATGTTGGCGTTCCAGGGTTCGCACAGATAGGATTGATCAGGTGTAGTGCAGGGATGAAGAAAAACCGCAACGGCGAAGGATTCTGGTCTTGGCTGGGTTGATCTTAACGCCTGGCTTGTATTTGACGATGAAGGAGATTATTAGTTTCGGAGAGAAGGTTGGGAGTAGTTCATCGAAGATTATAGGCGATACTGGTCTGGAGTGTCCTGTCTGCGAAAACATTATGTGTCAGGAGAGTGAAAATCACACGTCTCGCTAGCTCGCGTTCTCAGCTGGGACTCCCCGTTTTGTTTTTTTTTTATTTAAAAAAATCGAACTGTAATATTTATGTAATGTCGTGGCGCCATCTTGTGGAAATTATTGAATACCGCCATACTGATATTGTCTGCATGGCCGGGTGGTTCGGGCGTTTGACTCGTAATCTTGAATCCTCTCTCCTTCCCAAAAATATCTCTGGTTAGCAGAACATTGAAAGTTTTGTGTTCGAAATTCAACAAACGAGTTGAAATTATCTATTTAATTGTTTCATATAATTTTTGTTGTTTCTGTATTGAAGTGGTCTGATACCTACTTATATCACTTAAAGTACTGTATCGCAATATTTTTGTACCAACTGTTTTATCTATTGCCTTAGGATATATTTTTAATTTCTTTCCAAAACTGTGTCACAGAAAGCTATTCACTATATATAAATGTATGTGATACTATTTGTTCTCTTTTCACAACAGGTATGGAAACTTGACTTATACCATTGTAAATACACAGGCTTACTGCCGAGCCAATAAAGGGCAGGCAATATCGCTATGGAATGCCGTTTTTCTACATTTATATTACTACAAGTGAGATTTCGATAGATAATAACATAGTATACATAAGCATATGTTTAAAAACAAGTACGATAATTAATCCATGTTAGTTTTTATTATAATGGCTGTAACTAGCTATGTGTCCTCGGTTATTATTGTTTTGTTTCCTTCTCTTAGTTATTCACTCATTCACACAAAAACACACTCACACACACATATATATATATATATATATATATAATGAGAAGTTATAGCTTCAAACCCACGTCTGACCTCGTTAGAATATAGGCTCCTGTTACGCTTTGCGTTTAACTTCAAACAAGCAAACCGTTATGATAAAGTTAGAGAACTAAGTGCTAATACAGATATTTGCGTCTTCAACGTTATATTTTTGTATTGGGTAAATACTTAATTTGTATATGTTACTGAAATTTTAATTGTCACAAAATAATTTTCAGTTTCCCTTTGTTTGTTTATTTAGTATTAAGCGCAAAGCTACACACTGGTCTATCTGAGCTAGCCGTCACTAATGTTGAGCTTATAGACTAGAGAGACGACAGCTAGTCAGCAGCACCCCTTTCCAACACTTGGTCTACTACAATAAAATATTGAAATAGCACCGTTGCTCTTAAAACGCATTCAAGGCCCCAAATTGTGGAGCATGATTTTGCAACAGCGGAACGCGAACCATAGATCTAGAATTCAGAAACCGACACGTTAAATATTAAGCCATGTTTGTCCTAATATAAGTGATTAGACTGTGATATACAAATAAAATAAATAGCACTTTTTTGTCAACTACAGTTTTACGTAATTCATTTTATTTTGGAAACTACCTTTAAACCTGTCATGGTTAATGGAATATGTGCTTTCTTAGGACGGAATGCTATAAACAAAAGTCTGTGCTAAGAAATACATAAAATAAGTCTAAGGAAGAATGTTATCAAGTGAAGCATATTTTGTGTAAGCTTTTTCACCGGCATCAAACTCGTTTGTTATGTGTTATAAAGTTATAAATATGCGGTGAGTCAATTAACAGGTAAACAATGTATTGAGCTTTAGGAGATTAATTACAGGACTTAAGACTTTCTTTTATATAATAAATACCATATTGAGCTGATAACGAATGTAGGTAATATCAGACTGTACATTGATTCCCAATTTAGAGCTTTAGTGACTAAAAGTTATTGGCATCTTTTCTGATATATTTAAGATAAATTATAGCCTATAATTATATGTAATATTTAATATCACTCATCACAGCAAATTAAGAAATGTTATTCAATCTATAAGCAGCCGTCTACATGAACGATTAATATTAATTTCCAATCAGAGTAAATTACTTATTCAGAATAAAAATGAAAGTAAAACCAACTTGGTTGTAATCATGGCTAATTAATTATATTCTCCCTATTTTATTACTGATAAAGATTAAAATAAATTATTTCCTCAGTTGAGTACAATCACTGTTGATGATATTTTCGGTCATAAACGAAATAATCTTGTATTTTAAATTTCGGTACAAACAAGCTTCTGATAACTTCTCGTGAAAGGCTGGAGTAGCTAATATCGGATAGGTGGCAGCACTGCTCCTTTAGGGATGGCTCGGATTGTTCATCCAAATATTATTTTGAATATCTTCCCACAGGGAAAAATTTACAATACGATGCAGTATGCTGTTTCTAACAATATCTATGTAATAACTGAGTCACAAGTTCTGGGTATATCTTTAAATATCATTGCATAAAGTTTGAATTCCTTGTTCTTCTTTTCTTCTTCTTTTATTAGCTGATGATTCAAAAACCAAAACAATAGTGTCAACCAAATTTATTAAGGCTACATAGTTTCAAAATTGTATCTGCTTTTATAATTAAAAAAACAACTACTACTAATTCTAGTGTCAAATATGTTATTATCCCTTGAAGCTAGTTTTCTGAAAGAAATTTGTTGTTCGTTTAGAAACCTTTTACAAGCACATGGTGAAACAGGTATTTCCAGCCAATAATAGATAAACAATAAATATTACAGTTGGAACCTCACTGTATTTAGGATTTGGTTATAAGTAAGACCTTCCTGTGTCTATTGAAACATTGAAGTAAAAAACAATAGTAAGCAAACATGCAAAGAAAAAAAATCAAAAAGGAAGTAATGTAAGAATGGCTAATATCAATCCTTCAAAAACAATACAAGCAAGATAAGGATAGCATTTGTATTATCCCTAACACAGACAAGAATTAACATTTAGTGATATACATATATATATATAACTATTCAATCACAATTTAATTAACTTTATCCTATTTTCGTCTGTTGATATTCTACTACACTGTGTGCCTTTCACTCTTCTTTAAAAAGTTTTTTTTGACTTAACATTCTTAATATTCCACAGATGAAAGACTCAGACGACTTTATCACGTTTGTGTAACATCTCTGTTTTTTTAAGTTGGCTTTCGTATCAATGACGTTATCTAATATTTATTATTTTATTGGTCTGTATTTTAGACACTATAATTAATTGTTTTTTTAGTGGATCCTATTTCAAGCACTACAACGAGTTGTATGTCATTTGGTGTTTACCTGCACTGAAATGCCATATTCTCTTATTCGCTTATACTGACTAATCTTTATTTTTCTTCATAATTCTTCCTCCTGTATCTGCTATGGGGAATCATTTTCAAGTAACGGTTATATTGTTTCGTTTGGTCTTTGGTGTTAATCATTACTACCATAACTGTCAGGTAAAATATAGTTATGTAGCCATGTTAATTACTGCAGAGCAGTTATAAAGGTTTTGTTGTTGGTTGTGCAATGGGCAATCTGTACTCTGACCACCACAGACAATCGAACTTTGGACTTTAGCATTGTGACTCCTGTAGTTTGGTATTGATCTACTGGGGAACGCGGTTATAACAATGTCAGAAACAACTTAAAGGCTGCAACACTTTATTTTATTTTTTTAAAATTTATGTCCCAAACAACTAGCTAAATGTAAAAACCTACTTTGTTTATAAAGTCCTCGAAAGAAGGTCAAAGACTTGTTATAATCACCTTATGTCAGAGGAATTATGTTAATGGTTGACCAATGTATAATACTGTATGTGTAAATTATTTCATAAATGCTGATTATTATTATTATTATTCCATAATAGGTCTAATTTCCTGTGAATTAGTCTACTTACATAGTAGGTGCCATATAATGGAAAGGAAAATCGTAAAGAAAGCAAACACGAAACATAAAAACAATAGGTTATACTCATGTGATTAATGGATATCAGTGTATAATCTCAATATGTAGCTGATAAAACAGGTTATTGCCTTTGGTTGACTGCCTCAGTTAGAACATAAGCTCCTTCTACTTCCTGTAGTTTAGGATATGAATTGGTGGAATGGTTGAAGTATAACAGTAAACAAAATGTGGCAGACACTTACCACAAATCTGTTACTTTTATTCATATGCAAATTGTGTAATTGTACATTTTTGTCTCATATTGTTCATAAATCATACATTTGTTTAACATAATCTATGTATATCTATCAATCTTTGTTTCTTTCAATCCATGTATTATGCTGTAAAAGTTATCAATTTTTGTATATCACAATAAACTTTGAAAATACATATAGAAACGACGTGCTTTACATAATTTGTAGACATTTGTAGGATTTTGACATCTTGATAAAAAGTTTTAAAAAAATTACACTTATGATCAAACATATATATATATATATATACATTTTTTATTTAAGCCAATGTTTAAGCTTTTGTGGTTTCATTAGGATTAATGTAGACAACCCTGATAAAGCCGTAAAGGCGAAACGTTGGCTTAAATAAGATTTTTCATATATATATATATATATATATATATATACACACACAGGGTCTTCGGAAAGGATGCCAACGGGGGCCACTTTCAACATTGTTTATAATTGTTATTCATATTTACCTCCTGTATTTTATATTGAAACATGTTTGTTAAAAAATATATAAGTGCATAGTGACTTTTTGAGCACCCTGTATATATTCACTTAGAGGGTAAAGGTTGTTTTCTTTAAACGTTTTAACTAGTACATCTTTTTATGTTAGAATATCACCATGTTCCTATTTTGAAATGGAGGGATTCGTTAACTTTATACCAGGCCAAGTGGCTAGAGCGCTCGACTCCTTATCCGAGAGTCGTGGATTCAAATTCCCGTCCCATCAAACATGCCCTTTCAGCTGTGGGGGCGTTATATTGTGACGGTCAATCCCACCATTTGTTGGTAAAAAAAAGTAATCCAGTTAGCGCAGATAAGCCTCATGTAGCCATGCGCAAAATTCAAACCCCAAAACTTTATATCTACGTCAAACCTTTATAAAACTACGTGTTCAATTTTTTAAGGACAGCTCACCTAGCTTCAAATTACTATTCATCATAGACATTAATTTGTTGTTTACATATATCATATCCCCTAGGGGCACAGCGATATGTCTGCGGACTCACCCCGCTAAAAATCTGGTTTCGATACCCGTGGTGGGCAGAGAACAGATAGCCCACTGTATAGTTTTGTGCTTATTTCTAAACAAACGTACATATATTATTTAGACACAATGTAAGTAAATAACATCAAGGAATCTAATATTGTATATTTTAGGATTTGCTCACTCTGTATCATAAAGAAAGCATAATTTAGCAATATAAGCTATATAATTGTTGAATGGCTTTAAAAGGAAATTAAGACGAGTGGACACGTGGAGAATATAGAACCTTAATAGTAATTCATTTATTTCCAATGGTGTTTATGACTGCGTGTTTTAAAACACGAAGTATTCTAACAATTTTCTAACCTTTTCGTCTCTAAAAGAATAGTATAAAATACTGAAATTGACTTGTAGCAAGACCTTTTACCTTAAGTAGGAGAAAGCATGCAACGAATGACTCTTATATAAGGTCATCTCCCAAAAGTTTGAACTAGGACGAAGATGTTGTGGTAGTTAAAAATTCATATATCTCAATAAAATGAAATATCTCACTCCTTGCACGGTTTGTGGGAAATAAGAATGTAATTGTTTTGTTTATAAGACTATGAAACGTTTAACATAGTTACTGAGCCATTCAAAATCCTAACGCATGACAGTAAACTCGTCTTGGAAAAGAGCGCTAAAACGTATCTTTACACGTGATGTATTTGATTAAACTGCCCATGTAGCCCTGGAGAAGTAATGACAATTATTATAAGGACATTTTCTCAGAGCGCCAAAGTTTTCCTCAAGCAATCAATTATATTAGAGGAAGTGACGTAATTTATAAGAATAAAATATTTGTGTATGCATTTTCTACACAATTTTTAATTATGCTAGACATTACTGTTTCATATGCGTAAATAATTTATCAAATTAAGGCAACCTAATAAACCATGAATTAAAACAATATTTTAAACACAATATGAAGAATTTGACTTCTGAATTAAATTCGCTTTGGTATGACGTCAAATATTGTTTGTTTGAAGTTTCGCGCAAAGCTACACAAAGGTTATCTGCGTTAGCTGTTCCTAACTTAGCAGCATAAGACCAGAGGAAAGGCAGCTAGTCATCATAACTTACCACCAGCTCTTGGACTACTCTTTCACTAACGAATAGTGTGATTGACTGTGACATTATAACGACCCTCAGATTGCGAGTTAAGAGCCCTAACCACCTTGTCATGCCGGAGCCCTAGTTCAAAAACTTATAATACTACTTACTGTTTAGTCAAGAGGAAAAGCAACACAACTAGTGTTGAGAAAACACCAATTATAAGTTAATTCAATAAGTCTTTACTGTTGGTTAAATAAATCATAATAAGAAATTATTTGATTTTAGCAAAATCAAAGCATCAGTAATCTAAGTCCCCCAGTGGGACAGCGGCAAGCTTTCGGATTTACAACGCTAAAATAAGGGTTTCGATTCTCCTCGGTGGACACAGCAGATAGACAGATGTGGCTTTGCTGTAACAACAAACACTAGCGCGCACACCGGTAGTTTGAAATGTTGGCAAAATTGTATTGAAGCCAAACGGCTGAAACTAATGTGTATTTACCGTGGCCATAAAACGTAGGTTCCATGAACTCATGAAACGTCTTCCATAACTTTTCACAATGATCTGTGTTCGTTGTTACGTGTAATGAGTGATGGAATGTCGTGCATCCAACGTGGAAAGTATGTACTTATTAAAATACATATCCACAGCAGTCCATCTTTGGATCTGAAGGTCGAGGCACCCACTCTACCTCCTCTATTATTCCTTTAGTGTACACATTTACCTTCAAAATATTCCTCAAACAGGTCAATGATCCCTCTTCTTAGTCATGGGGTGTACACACCTTCTAATTGACGAAATTGGTGATCGTTGAACAACCCCATTCGCGTACTTTCACGGTGTTTGAAGCCAAGTTCGTAACTGTGGAAACCTAAATGATATATTTCATAAATCTAACCAGGTATTAATGCTATTCTAATTAATAAGGGTGAATCGTGCAAGTCCATTTACTCCTAACTGGCTATGTAACTAAAACATTAAAAGACAAGTATGCTGTTCAATGTCACTGTTGTTCCAACATTATGTTCGATAAAAATATTACAAAAGAAGCATAATTATTCAGATTCACGCAGTAAAATGAAATATTATGTTCAGAAAGTAAAATGTCTTCCTTTCGAAAGTACTCTGGTTATCAGGATTCTTGAGTTGTAATTTATAGAGGATCTCAGTTATAAATCTATTAAGCTAACAACCCCGAGAAAAACAAATTTATATCCCAAAACTTAAATAATCGTCTTTTGTTATTTATTTTGATCGAAGATTTGATTTGACTTCCATAGTGATTTACAACATTCAAACATCTTGGGTCACAGGTACACGTACAAGAAAGTAGGTAACTTAGTAACTCTGTACATACGAACTCGATCATTTTTATTTCTATGCTTGAGATGTATGTGGGTGTTAATATCATACATATATATATATCACCGAGTAATAATGCTTAGTATGTATTGAAGGGTTGAGAAGCAAATGGCCGCCACATTCAATCTCTCACTCTATGGTGCTTACAAATAACCACTGAAGTTGAATTATAACCTTATTTAAGCACTTAATTTCCATTATAGAGTATTTCACAGCTAATAGGAATTCCAAAATTATTGGTGCTAATGTGGAGAACTGAAAACTAGCTAAAGAGCCAAAGTGTTTATTTTTCTTTTCCCACGCTAGCCAAACAAAAAACAAAAGTGAAATTTTCGCAATAGCTTCAGTACAACATAAGAGCACTTGGGAACAAGGTATTAGGTAAACAAGAAGTTTAGTTCTAGTATAAACAATGTTACCATTACCCCTTGGAGTTAGCTTCTTTATAGAAGGATGGTACAGTTTAAGTACAGGGTGAAATTAGGAATTACCAGCCAATAATGGATGAGCATTAGATGACTTTAACGCGTAGAATAGTCAATGTTTCCTACAATATACAATTGGTGTTCTTAGGGAGCTAGCCCATGTGTTATGTATAAAATTAAGGAGTCAAAAAAAAATCATAATATTAAATTTTATTACATACAGTTATAGAAGACACTAACTTTCAGTGGAGGAAAAAATGTCACAAAACAATTAATGAACATTTTATAAAATGTAAAATGATATAGAGATGTCAGTGCTGAAACGAATGCCAATGGTGGACAGAAAACAGATAGCTAATTATGTAGCTTTGTGTTAACGTCAAACAAACGGATATAAAGACCGGGTCCGGCATGGCCATATGGTTAGGGCCGCTCGACTCGGAATATGAGGGTTGCGTGTTCGAATCACCGTCACACCAAACATGCTCGCCCTCTCAGGTAGGGAGGTATTATAATGTGAAGGTCAATCGCTTTAAGCGAAGTTTAAAACACACCAAACTCTGAACTAGGAGCTATCAAGGAACCAACTTCCGAAACAAGGTTACTTTCTTGTAATAAAACTGCTATATTTCCACCATGTAAAATCACCAACTTGCATTCTTGTATTTCATTAAAACATGATTTAAGTTACTCCTTTAAGCGCAAAAATTCTTTTAAAACAAGTTTCAATTTAGTTTTAATTTCGCTGGCATATTCTTACAGAAAAGATAGATAGCTGTGATTGCAGTATGTTAAAGTACACACGTTATTAAAAACATTATTTACCTGACGATGACCTTGTACTCCAGCCTGAGAATTAATTTGATCTGTTCCGTCAACACTGATGTCCGTAACAGTCAGCATATTGGAAAATGTTGTATTGACTCCAACTTGCTTTTTTTTTTTTCCCTGTGTGAAATTTAAGTTTGTTGCCGCGATCCACAGAACCTAAAACACTGATTTAATGATGTACAGTTTTATCAGTACAACACGTGACATATAAAGGCAACCTTATGCCTAAGAATAATCAGATGATGACTTTCGTTTCCGTACAAAGCATAATAGTTGTTTTGTGTAACTCCTATATGATACTCGTCAGTTCATCGGTTCAGTTGGTCAATTTTCCTATCTAAGTTAGTAAACTAATAATATTACGAAGCTTTATCTAGCTTAAGTTTAATTAAAATACATAATGAAACCTTTAATACCTTGAATGACTCACGAAAAATACAATTAAGAATCCATTTCTTCGACTTGTTATGCGAACCATTAAATAGGAGAGATTCAAGCAAGATGATTGGCATGATACTATATTATTTTTCAAAGTGAATTATTATAAAAGCTAATTATCGTATATATACTCTAATCTCTTTGATAAAAGAGCCTTTAAACAAATACTTTCAGCTCATGACTTATGTTTTCTTTCTCTCTCTTTTTCTTAATTGTGACTGTTGTAACTAAAGTAAAATTTGTTGTTATTACAAATTTCATAAAAACAGCATTAATAAGAAATGGAAAAGGTTCAAAGACCGACTGAAAATAACAATTCGTCTTTAAATAATTTGTGATATAAATACAATCATATTTCCTACTATTCACAATTTCTTCCTTCAGTGACCAATATGATTAACAACAATTTCACGGATTCCTTCTTCATGCCCCTCACCCTTTTTGTTAAAGAGATATTTAACACGATATTGGTTTTTATACGTTATTGAGACTACAGCTTAAATCTGCTTTTCTTTAATAAATGTAGCACTATAGAGGTCTATATTTTAAAATATGTAAGTGATGGGCCACTGATACCAATCTGGTACGTCAAAACTAGCTATATCAGCGTCAGTCAAGCAGGTTACTAATTCGATAGGTAATGAATGTTGGTGAATAATATTAACTTTCAATCAGGATAAATTACTTACCCAGAACAAAGTTAAAAAAACTATCTTGGTACGAGTATAGTTAATTAAGTATATTTTTTGTGTTCATATTCGTAAAGATTATAATGCAATGTTTCATTAAGTTAGGTACTCTCACTGTTAACGAAATTCTTGACCGTAAACCCAATCGTATCTTCACGAAGTTTGGGCAACTTTGGAAGATTTAGTTAGTCTTAAATCCCTAAACTATGCTAACAATGCAATGCAATCTTTTAAAGAAGTAGTATTAACATCACAATAAAAGTAATGAATATAATAAAACTAGGCATATTAAACATTCTAATCAGTCACATATAACATTATGTGAATATGTCAGTCTAGAGGCAAGAAACTTAGTACATGTTCATTTCTTTAGGATATTTCATCTTATTATTAAGTTTTTGGCTGAAATTACCTTTTTTTTTAGATTTATGAACAGTTACAGGAGTCCTATAGGGCGCATATCAGAAGAGTAAAAACATATAAACAAATTTCATTATACCAGTTTATATCTACAAGTGTTGTTTGTTTGTTTGTTTTGAATTTCGCGCAAAGCTACACAAGGGCTATCTGCGCTAGCCATCCCTAATTTAACAGTGTAAGTCTAGAGGGAAGGCAGTTAGTCATCACCACCCACCGCCAACTCTTGGGCTACTCTTTTACCAACAAATAGTGGGATGGACCGTTACATTATAACGCCCCCACGGGTTCAAAGGCGAGCATGTTTGGTGTGATGGGGAGTAAAACTCGCGACTTTCAGATTGCAAGTCTACCGCCCTACCCACCTGGCCACGCCACGCCACCTAAAAGGAAATTGAATACCATATTCATATATAAACCGATATATTCTCCACTATTTTCTATTTTAACTTTAAATGTTAGGACTGTACATTTGTGCTCACGTTTTTATTTACAAAAGTATAATTTAACAGTTTGTTTTTCAAAACTTTAACCTTATTTGTCATAAGACTTTAGTAGTAGACCTATTACATTTTAAAACATTAATTATTGATCTAGCCCTCAAGAATTTTCAAGAATTAGAAAAGTGTATAATATTTTGTGACATGTATAATTGTAATCATGCTTCGCCGATTTGTAAAAGAAATATACACCATAAAAACCGTTGTTATTGTAACAAGTAGTTCGTGTTCTGGCCATGACCGTATTTGTTGTATCCCAGCCGGTCTGAAGGGATCTGGACTGAGTGAAACGTGCCGCCAGTAATATCGGAATTTTATTATTATTATACACTCTTTTAGTTCTTGAAAATCCCAGAGAGACTAGATAAAGAACGTAGCGTTTAAAAATGTAATAGGCCTACCACTAATATCTTATAACAAGTATAGCAGTAGTCATGTTTTGTCAACTTATAAAAGATATAAAACCATAACAATTGTTATAATATTAAAGGCACTCAACAACTGTTCTTTATGTCAATCTGTTATCATATCAAGATGCGTGGGCGTTGTCATGAAAATGTTTGAATCATTTATCTGAGGAAAAAAACAATGTGAGTGCTGATTGGCTCTACTATAGATTTGTTTAGTTTGTTTGTCCTTAAGCCAAACGTTACACAATGTACACCAACAACGGTGCATTATAAGTGTGAGAGTCAATTTTTGGTACAGTGCTGCTGACTGGCCACATTCCATTTGGTCAGTAGCTCAAAATTATCGATGACAGTAGATAGACTCAGTAACTCTGCCATAAAAATACCAATACACAGACAGTAAAAAAAAACAGACACCAAAAACGCTTGGAAATAGTTCATACTTCTCTGCGACCAGCAAATACTGTTGAGCTCAAAAGAGAATATATTAAAGATAAAGTAAGTTATGTATAGGATGCGATAATGCTTTATAAGTACTATTTGATTGAAGTTGCGATGAAACCAAGTTACGTTAAAGATGATTCTTCACTTGGGTTTTGTTGATGTGGTGGTTTTCCGATTCAGCGATAACTGCAACCATTTCACACTTTTATGCAATTTATCATCACATATGTGAAGACATGGTATACAACTTCAACTATCCCAGTATTCAATCTCTCTAATATTAATAGCTTTATATTTAACTACCGATTATTTCTCATCATATCCTCACGTTTTGCGGCTATGAAAAAATGAGGCTTACGTGTTCGAGCCGTAGTAACTTGATTTTCAAGGTTACTCCTACAGATATGGTTCTGTGCCCAACAGTCATAGAACGATACGTTTGTAAACTACACTATATCCGCCACACCCAGTGCCGAAGAAGTTTTTCGCACATTGTCAGAACTCTTTTGGTCGGATGAGACACGACAAACATAGGTTGTATCTTTATACAGGCTAAGTCTTCACCTCGTATGCTTATCCTTTGCTTAATATTAATTATAAATATTTATTCTTCGTTTTTAATCTGAAATAAGGTAACTCGTCAGTAGACACACCACCAATTGCAGGAAACATGCATTTTGAATTAAAGACAAATCGATAAATATATATAATGTACAGTTTCACGTTGGAAAAACGCCATCTTCTGATTTAGTAGTAAAAATTTAAATTTAGGAAGATATATATTTATTTTATGGTATCACTATTATATTGAGAGAGATGGTGCTGTTTTTATAACGTGTACGTGAATATATTATTAAGATGTTTCTTCGCGCTAAATTCCATGTTAACGTACAAACTGTACACATAATTCTGCAAAAATCGTTTTGTTCATTTACTCTTCAGGTTAATTATCTTATTTTCTTGACAAATTTTAAGAAAAAAGTTTAACACAATTTGAAACGAATTATTGAAATTTATTTTGTATGCTACCCAATAAACTTTATCTTCTAATATAACAATAAAAAGAAGTTACTATAAAATAGTTCGTTGTATACGAATACATGGTTGGGTAATTGAGAGCGACACCTTCTAAATATGATGAAAAAAAGACTGAAAGCTCTAGATTAGAAATATTTTAAGACCATACTTGGGCAAGATTTACAAAGAACTTATTCAAGACCCTCGGTAGATGTGGCTTTGCTATAAGAAAACACACTCACACACACTTATTCAAGATAAACGTAGAGCACGTGATGTATTTTCTGAATTATATTAAATGCATATTTCGTTTAGATTCCATTCAATATCCTGTTGAATATTTCGCACAAAATGTACAATATTTCAGAATACGAAAATATGTGTTTTACTGAAACAGTTCAGGACAGTGGAATCCATGTGTTACATGTATACATGTTTAGTTATATACGTGTGTGTGTATTTACGATCATGTACTTTTTGCACTAATACATAAACTACAGAGATTCGCGTAGCGCAACTTTCAAAGCACCAATAAACGTATAGGCTTAGTATGACCAACTGGTTAAGGAACTCGAGTCGTAATCTGAGGGTCGCGGGTTCGAATCCCAGTCACACCAAACATGCTCGCCCCTTTTAGCCGTGGGGGCGTTATAATGTGACTGTCAATCCCACTATTCGTTGGTAAAAGAGTAGCCCAAAAGTTGGCAATGGGTGGTGATGACGCCTCCACGGCTGAAAGGGCGGGCATGTTTGGTGCGACTGGGATTCGAACCCGCGACCCTCGGATTACAAGTCAAACGCTTTAACACGCTTGACCATGCCGGGCCCATCATATATTTACCAAAAAAAAATTCAACTTATAAATATGAGAAGTTTTATATTTAATTTCGTAACACTACTAACATCCGAGAATCAGCTGCATTTATGTGGTACCCAAGGGAATTCAAAGAGCCCTCCAGTGGCACAGCGGCATGTCTGCGGACTCACATCGCAAGAAACCGGGTTTCAATAGACGTTGTAGGCAGAGCACAGATAGCCTGTTGTGTAGCTTTGTGTTTAATTTCAAACAAATCAAAACAAACCAAATTCGAAGAATGAATGAATTATGAATAGCATGTTAAGAACCGATGTGAGTTACTGATTTCTGTACAGGCACCTACTTTCTTATATTACATGTATTTTCTATTGTTGTACAGGACGTTAGCTTGACATGCAAATGAGTTCATTAATTCAATAAATTATAAAACTGCTTGTGTGCCTAGATCAAGAAGATGTGAGAGTTTTACCGTGAAGACAAGAAAATTTCTGCTTCTCCGCAAACTCGTAATTACTGTGCAATTTTGAAGCCACTGCACTCTCTGTGTATTCTACTCTGTCCAGTTAATTGGAACAGGAAATTTAAGTCACGGTTGAAAGCTGCTAGAAACTGTCCAGCATTTCCTAGTGTTATTAATATCAGGAGCTGTTCCATCCTTACATTAAAATATATTATTTCCTCGAACAGATCTTTTTTACAACGCTTTCAGTTATACATTCTCTCATTGTCGTACGACTAAATGCTTTATCATCCCTATAAGTCAGATGACACCAAAAGTGATGGCTACCGCAATGCCAGGTGGTTAGGGCACTCGACTTGCCATCTGATGGTGGCGAGTTTGAATCACCGTCACTCCAAACATGCTCCCCCTTTCAGCCGTAGGGGCATTATAAGGTTACGATCCATCTCACTGTTTGTTGGTAAAAGAGTAGCCCAAGAGTTGGCAGTGGGTGTGATAACTAGTTGCCTTCCTTCTAGTCTTACACTGCTAAATTAGGAACGGCTAGCGCAGGTAGCCCTTGTGTAGTTTTGCGCGAAATTAAAAAACGAACAAACTAAAAATTATCTTCATTGAGAGAAGATTTACTTAATGTAATTCATATAAATATGATTATTTGTCAAATAATTCGACAGAGTATTATTATAATTCGATAAGCTTTCGTTTGACCAAGGCTTTAAGAATGGAAGAAAAAGTAAACTAGTTTTGAACAACTTTTAACGAAAGATAGATTGAAAGGTATCGTTCCAGGACTTCCTTTCCTAACCCTTGCATTACGGCGTTATCGTTGCATTTTAAATGCTTAATTGTAGGAAGCCTTGTTGTACAAAGTAATATGTTAATTCTGTGTTTGATGACTTATATATCAAACACAATATTGTATTGAATGTAATGTTTTATCATATTTAAAGTTGATGTTGGAATCAGCTGAATACTGTGATTTCTGGTAACCCTAACCATCGTAATGTATGTGATAATAGTAATGAATTTAGTATATAAAAGAACAATATATGAATATATCAGTCAAATAATTATTTAGCAAGTTTGATAGTAGTTTCCAAACTATTTGCTTTATTAACAGCACTGGCATTTTCAGTATTTAGTACAACCTAATAGTCAAAACATAGCATTAACACCCTAAAATATTTCACGGTTCCCATAAGCCATTACGTATCGTATTCAGTAGAAATTTTAAGACAAGGTAATGGTAAAAGCAGCCTTTATTTCGTTTTTGCAGATGTTTAGGTATTTTGAATTGGTAGATCCTGCCAGTCCCCCGCTAGTACAACGGTATGTCTACGGATTTACAACGCTACAATTAGGGGTTCGATTCCCCTCGGTGGGGATAGCCCGATGTAGCTTTGCTATAAGAAAACACAAACACAGGTCCTGCCAATACCTTGATATGAATTAATAGCTACCTTTAGTTAATGTCCACAGGCAGTAGGAACAACTTTCTACACACAGCGGTGTTTATTAATTTTCTTAGGCCTACCAGAGCACTTAAGAGTTGCTTGTGCAAGTCTAACCCGTCCGAGATTTCAACTTAGCTACAAGACGTAATCCTTTTGGGCGTTTTCCATTTGTGTTCAGAATATGTTTGCCAGCAGACATTGTATTTTTAAATAGATAGAGGATTATGATACTTATAGGCCCTACTATTACTAATTTTTAACATTATGATTGGAGTAAATAGACCCTTTGAACATTTATTTTCAGATTTCTAAGACAACATTAATAATAGTACTCGAAAAAAAATTCTTTTTACAAAATAGTTTTGTATTTGTGGCCATGAAGAGCTCTTATATTGCTCAAAATACCTCGTCGGAACTAAATATAACAGATTATAGGTGCCATGTGGTTTAGAATAATACAAAATATTATTTATGCAGGTCTCACTAATCATCACTTTCAGAAATTGTGTATTTCATGATAAGAAAGTCAAGATTAATCTAATTGTTGAAATTTATAATTTGAATTTATTTTATGTCTACCCATAAAATTTAGTAAAATTATTTAGGTACTCTAAATAATTGACCGGGGAACAAATAAGTATGGAGAGATGGCACATAATTATAATTAGTTGTGAGTGGTGTTTACCAGGTGATTGTCCAGATAGCCCTTGTAATTCTTTGCTAGTGATAACTATTCATGATAAAAAATCGTTTTTACCATTGTGACTTTAATAGTAAGTTCTGATAGAGGTTATAATCAATATATTTGCTTATCGATTCACTGTAATTAGTCATTTGTTGTATGAGATCGTCTAATACATGTGTAATTAATTAACGACTAAAGTAAGAGGTTCAAACCATCGCCAACAACTAGATTTCACAAATAATGTGGACGTGTAATTCTGTTGACGGCGAACTTAAAAGTGACCTTAACACTTTATAATGGGCCTAACACTCACAGTAAAAACCAGCTTCTAGCAAACTTGAAAATATGTGACTTTAACACTTTATAATGAGCCTAACACGTATGATAAGAATCAGCTGATATCGAATTTAATCGTAATTAGTGTTACTAATTAATAGCCTATAATAGGCTTAACACCCGCCGGAATTTGTTTGTTTTAGCGCAAGAACTACTACATATTAGACTATCTGTACTTTGTCCACCATCGGGAATTGAACCTCGAATTTTAGCATTGAAAGTCCTTAAACTTAGCGTTGACTCATCGGTACAAAACACGAGTTTACATCTTCAGTTTGTTTTGAAAACCATAAAGTCTCTCTCTAATAATTTTCAAACTACACATAAAGTTTTACATAAAGTAATTTCGTGTTTTAAGGAAACTGTTACTGAGTTTTTGTATTAATATTGTTTGAAAACGCTGTTTTGATTGTTGCTTGTAAGTTAACACACGTAATTATAATTTATAATAAGTTTGTGGGTTTCTTTGTTTGTTTATTAGTAAACACAAAGCTACATAATATTTTATCTGCGCTCTGTCCTTTGCGTGTATTGAAATTCGCGTTTTAGCATTAGAAACCGTTACTCTTACTTCTGAACCAGTGGATGGGGAAGCAGGACTATAATTCTCAGGTTCTGTGGGTCCGGCATGGTCAGGTGGGTTAAGGCGTGCGACTCGTAATCTGAGGGTCGCGGGTTCGAATCCCCGTCGCGCCAAACATGCTCACCCTTTCAGCAGTGGGGGCGTTATAATGTGACGGTCAATCCCACTATTCGTTGGTAAAAGAGTAGCCCAAGAGTTGACGGTGGGTGGTGATGACTATCTGCCTTCCCTCTAGCCTTACACTGCTGAATTAAGGACGGCTAGCGCAGATAGCCCTCGAGTAGCTTTGTGCGAAATTCAAATACAAAACAAATCAGGTTCTGTGGTTCGGGCCCCATTACTGCTTAACAAAGCACAATAAACTACGGTCTGCACTTACAAGTTAGAAGTGTGACAGCCAAATTCCGCTATTCAGTGTAACAAGTGTAGTTCAAAAGTTGCCGGTGAGTGATGTTGATTAGCTACTTCTTGTTTATCACTTCAAAGTTAGGGTTAACAAGTGCAGTTGGACCTCATGTAGGTTTACGCAAAAGTCAACAACATAAACGAAGAAAAAGAAACAATCATATGTTTTTTTTTTAATTTTTGTACACGTGTATTGTATGTGCTGCTTAAGAGCGCTCCGCACATTTTGGAAAGGATGCCTCGAATTATTACAGTGGGTTAACGGTTTCGTGTTCCCTTATCTTCAATACTACCAAATACTCAGCATTTCACACTTAAATACCTAGATGCAAATCTCATCATCCTAAGTGTATTATACATTTCAAAAACACATCCACCATATGTTAGTTCAGTCTTTATTTTTTATTCTGCATGCTTGCATGTTAGCGTATAATGTCATAGGTCTATTATGGTTAGTCACACAGGACCGGATACTAAGCTACACACACACACACACACACATGCGCATTTCAGCTTGTAATGCACATCTCGCTAAAATGTATGAATGTCAGCGAGTTTTGTAAAACTTTGACATAGCCTAGAGTAGGATATCATAAGTTAGAAAATGTAACGCTTTTATTTACAAAATGAATAGTGTAGAATATGTACTTACAAGTGTTTATATTTCGATTTAAAACATTATAATTCTCAATAATTTTAAGGTGTGAACAGGAAGGTTGTATTTTTTCTTATATGAATACCATTTTATTTATAATATTAATATCATGAATGTATTATGGTAGCAAACGTTTCTATTCAGAACATATATTTCACTATATATATATATATAGATCTTTTAAAATTTAAATCTATCAGTCCGGTTTAGTTTATGTATCGAGTTTTTGAAAGAATTACGCCAAATTGCCTTTTTACCAAATTCTGGACGAACATTTAGGGAGGTAAACCCTGTTTAAAGTTTGAGTGATTTTAAAAGGGTCTTGTGGTTTTTGTTTGAAATTCTTCTCTCTAAATTTTGACTGAATTTGAACAATTGAGAAGTGACTAAGTGAAGGTTAGTTGATTTTTAATTGATCTAGTATATTCTATCTTAACTTTCTTTTCCAAAATTACGGATTGTATTTAGACAAATAGTTAAAGAAATAACAGGCCTGGTTAAAGTATGGACGATTTAAAATAGTTTAATGGTTATTATCTCAAATGTATGGCAATCTTTGGTTGCCTTTGGACGAAATGCTAAGGAGATGCATTTTATGAAGAGTTATGAAGTTATGAAGAGTATAATAGCTGGTATTTTTGCTCGGTATTCGGCAATATTTGCAACATCATTTATAAAAAAAACACCATTTAAAGTTTGTACAGATGTTAAAGGATTTGTTTGTTACAATCGGATTAAAGTGTGTCGAGAAGTCCCCAAACAAATTTTCATTTAACAATATGTGAAACTTTTATGGCAGGCTTAGCTCAGCGAGCTGCGTAAACTCGTAAATTAAACTATCTAAGAATATTACTAGAATAATTTAAATAGATCAGTAGTTCTAATCACTTCAGAAGCTATCCAATTGAGCAAAATAAAGACATAAAGATATATAAAGTAAGTACTATGTGCCTGAATGCTACTTATATATTTTTATCTGTGTTTCGAGGAGAATGCACTGCTTATTTTGATAACACCAAATAACGTTTGTCGAATAAACCACATAACGTCCTTAACACAATCCGATACTGCGTTAGACAGACACCGTGACACCGGCGTTAGAGCAAAAAACCTCAGTTAAAGAATACCGAAAAGAACCACGTTAACGCGATTTTTCTCCTCCCTATAGAAGATTCCTAGAGAGAGAGAACAACCACTAGGAGAGAAGGCTTACTCGTTAAGATTTTTATATGGAGCGTTGTGATTGGACGCCCGTAGTTAAGTGAGCACGAACTTTTAGCTACGTATGCTCAGTAGATGATAATAGGTTGGGCTTATTTTGCAGTGTTGCCAAGCTCAATGGTCAGTTGTACCTAAAGTACAGTATCACTCTTGAGGAATAAGAGTATCTCCGGTTAATTATATGTGATTGACCACGCTGTAGCGGTAAGCTTTAAACATATTCTTGTTTGGTGGTTTTGTGAAAAGATTCCTACACAGTGGCTGTGTGTTAGCATCTTTTGGTTTTAGCGTTATGGCTTTTGGTGGAGAAAAAAAGAAAGACGTAAGCAAACAATCGTACTATGTGTGGTTTCTAGGAGCTAAGGAGAGCAAAGGATTGAATGGGGGACAGGACATTCGTCCCGTCCTTAGCGAACTTCTGGAGAAGGAACGGGAACTGGAGCCAGTGAAAGTAACTCTCCAGGTTAGCAACAAAGGTCTTAAGATTATACAGAACGTTTCAAGGAAAAATAACGGAGAAAAGACTGGATCGAAAAAGCTTTTTATTCCTAGGCAAGCCATTGCAAGTGTGACTCAAGAATCGACTCCACACGATGATGTCGTGTGTGTTATTCTTGTAATAGACAATGCACTGATGAAGTGTTTAATCCATTTGTACGCCTATAGATGTGATAGCATCGAAACGGCCACGACGCTAAGAAACCAAATCACATTTCTAATAGACAGGATGGAAAACCAGAAAATGTTGGGAGAGAATGAAACGTACTTGAAAGCCAGGGGTATTATTTTCCCTCGTAGAAAACTGAGCTCTGACGGCCACAGTACAAGGACCGATGATTCCGACCAAAGTGATGACTTCTTCAGCTCGGATCGCGATGTGCTTGGTAGGAGCAGAGAAAATACCGCTAGTCTGTTTGATTCTGTAGCAGCCGAATTGCGTGAAAAATTAAACAGTCGTAACACTTGTCCTATTTTACTCCCCCCAAAAGATTACGATACGGTGTCAAGGAAGCAGGGTAAGCTACAGGGGATCGAGGAAAGACGAAGCACAAATTCTCACGTGGTTGGAATAAACCAGAGATTAAAAAATGATCTAATGACAAAAGGACAAACAAGAGAGTCGGATTCCAGTGGGAAATCGAGGGAAATTCACAAAGCACTTAGCCTTTCAATACCCACAAAGACGTTTCTTCTAGAGAACAGAGGGATCGATCCATGTACAAGTTCAGATGAAGACGTTTGGCCATCAGAAGATAATGAACTGGATATACTGCACTGTAAAGAAGGAATCCCACTACGACATTTAAAACAACAATCATGTTCATCTCATTCAACTTCCATGGCGTCCCAAGCCATATTACCCACACCTTTAAAGAACAGTGTTGCTCAGGAAACTTCTACGGATGACTGGTACAACAGGTTTCAAAAACCTATAGGCTCCTTGGACAAAACAAAGCCAAGCCAGGTAGCGTGTCCCTTTAAAAAATATAAGAATGCTTTACAAGACGAATTTGACATCACCACGCCATTTTCTTACCATATACCCCAAAGTGCAGAACATTCCATGTTGTTAAGTAAAAGTGAAATGAAACCCGAACTACGATTAGTCCACAGACAAAGAAATGCAGCTTTGCCTTTATTAAGGAATAATGAGCAGAGATACACATCTCTGGTGTCAAATGTAGTAAAAAATCACCATTCCAATTCTGTTCCTGGAGGTTTTGATTCCTATTGTGACTTTTCCAATAATAAATACCACTTGCAGGCCCGAAATGAAGATAACCACCCATCATCTTCAGCTTGTTCTATTGGTCAAGGATACCACCGTGACCAAAGCTGTTTTAGAGATATGCATTCGCTCCATCCTGAACGTTACCCAATTAAAAAACCTAGTTTCTCTGACTTGAATGTTTAAAATAAAAGTTCAAGACAATCAATTGAGCGTTACGTTGAAAAGATTCGCAAGCCAGAGTACCCACTTGAAGATAAGCAAAAATCTGGATGTTTTGATAATCTAATTGACTCTTTAGAATATCGAAAAGGTGTTGCTGAATTCACATATTTTAAAAGATAGTTCTTCCAAGTTTATAAGGTGAATATATTAAACTTATTGTATATCCACATACTAGCTCAATGGTTATGAAAATATAGTATATATATTTGCATAATACTTATTTTAAAGATGAAAATTGTATGGCAATTAGAAAAGCAAGATGCTACAGAAAAGGGAACTAGAGCCTTATATTAATCAGTATGAAGATAGTATATTTTACGTCAAGCTTCACTTGAACTCATAACTTACTTTTCAACAACAGTGAAATGTAAGGTCATGCCCGTTTTTCTGAATAAATAAAATTGTTTATATTTAGTCAACAGAAGGGTTGTAGGTTGATCTTTAAACACATTTTATTTTGGAATGTAATAAGCGTGGATCGTCATTTCTCTACAGGCACTTTTGGGATATTATAAAGATATTTTATATTATTATATTTTTAAAAGATTCAGAAACCTATTATAAGATACTCTAAAATAACTTACGATGTGTTTAGTCTTGTCATAATGCAAAAAAGAAAAGAAAGAGCAAAGTAAAAGTTCTAAGATGATGTGTGTTCCGTAAGTTACATTTAGGTACAAGCATATTGGGCTCTTTCTCTTACAAAAGTGGAACATTTTATTGTTATATTGTTAATATTCGATATTTTCAGTTTTAGTTTAACCTTGAAACTCTGTCTAAACTAAAATTAAAGAAACATTCAGACATAGGCATGTCAACTATTTTGATTCAAAATAGAATTAATTTTTCAAAATAAAAATTAAAAAAAGGGACAACACCGGCCAGATATTTCTATCCGATTGTTCAATACAAGCTGATTGTTTCGTACAGGACATCTACAGACTGGTTATTTTAAATATTATAGGCTGTAGTTTGTTTAGTTGACAGGGTTGCAGTCTAATCTTAATTTTTAACAATACAGGAATCAAGAAAAACGTTTGTTTTATTTGAGTGTGTTTGTGTGTTTTTCATATAGCAAAGCCACAAAGGGCTATCTGCTCAGCCCACCGAGGGGAATCGAACCCCTGATTTTAGCGTTGTAAATCCGGAGACATACCGCTGTTGTTTTATTTGAAGTTAATTTCATTTGAAATACAGTAAATATGTACTTAAATACTATGGTAACAACAGCAGTTTTAGGTATAATCTGAGTTTAAATGGTACATTATATCACTTACTATTTATCTCACAGTCAACAGCTACACAGTACAGTGGTCCTGTGTACATGTACATAAAATGTTTACTCAAAGTCGTATTATGGTAGTACAGTGTATGCGTACCTAAACTGTTTACTCACAGTCACCAGCTACACAATACCATAAAACAGTATGTGGGTACTGTTAAATATTAGAATTTCAAATAGCCTGAAACTGAGTTAAATGATAATTTAGATTTTTATGTTAAATAAATGTCGATATATATCCAATTTATGATACTTGCCAACAAGATTGTCACACACAGTTTACTTTTTTAATACAAAAACATTTTAATACGGCAATAATAACACAATTTACAATAATGGTTATTACAAATAATGATCTATGTACAAAAGTTTAACAAACTTACAAGTAAGATTGAGTCTTTTTTTCTGGTATGGAACTTCTTGATGTCTCATCGAGGGTCCACGATAAGTGAGTTAATTTCTAGTGGGTGTAGGAACATTTCATTGAACAGGGGGCTGCTAGCTTTGCGTTCTTTTAAATTTACGAACCACAAGCTGAATTATTCCACCACTGAAATTATACAACATTTTCGTAAAAGTGTTAATGTACAGGTATGAATGAGCTGAAGTCAATGTTTTGTAACATTCGAAATTTATGAACACTGCTGGTCAAATATCTGAAATTAATAAATGTTTATCACAATTATAGCTTCCGCGGTTTACAGTATACCAACTACAGCAAACCAATAATATACACTATCTCTTAGCGCATCACACTGGTTACATATTTAAGCATGAGGAGAATTTTCTGAAATTTGGGCGTACGCAACAATATAGACAATATACTAGTATTTACATATATTTATATATTGTTGATTGTTATACTCGAAATCTTCTACAACTTTAGTAAATAGACATGAATTTCGAAATACACATTTGACAGCATAAATTTTGTACACTTCTTAATATAAATACTACATACAAATAATTTTATTATGCTGATGGTTCGTTTCTTGGAAGTCATAGATAAAAAAAAGTATTGTATATGCGGTTTCATTTTATAAAACAAAGATGTCTGAGGCTTATACGTCATACAAAACGTCGAACGTAACATGATGTGCTTATTTATGAATACTTATTTCAGTGACAAAAACACATTGGTTTATGCTATATTCACTATTTATTATCATTAAAAATATTAGGATAAATATATATTTAAAAAATGTTGTTATCTACAGACACGTGGAAATGTACGTAAATAGTATAGAGGTCGCTCAAACGTTGGTCCGTCAATGACTGATTGTTTAGTCGGTCCCTAAATTGAAACATCTGAAGCCATTGTTGGAAACACGCATTCTGTGGCGTACAATTGTATGTGAATAATACAGGTAATATTTACATATTTCAAAAGCTTTCTTGTGTTGAGCCTAAAATGTAAGTACTATAAAAGGCAAAGTTGATTAACGATTTTATGTCGATATGTACTATTTACGTACACGTTGAAGAAATTATACAGGTGCACTTTTATCGTTGTAATATTGTACAGGACTGCACTTACCGTGATTTGCATGTATTTACGCAGGAAATAAAAAACAAAAAAGAAATAAATTAACGTTTTAAAGACGGATTTGTATCCTTATCTACACATGCTTCTGCAAACATAACACAATTACTTTTGACATTTTAAAGTTTCAAACAATGGCCTATTCTTTGATCTTTTTCCCATACAATCCTGAAGAAGCAATACAGATGCTGTTAAAGTTTCCATAATTAGGAATGATATATGTCATAGAAATGGAGTTATCGATTTTTATTCCAAATATTAACTCGAGTTATTCTATTATTTTTATTAGTCTTGTCTGTGTAGCGTGAATTATGTCACTTTTGTTAAGTATAGTTTATAAAGATAACATTTAACATCATTTATTAATATAAACACAATTCAAACTACATTTTTAAGAGTGGTTTATTTGTTTATGTTTTTTAATTTCTCGTTATCCGTCCCTAATTAACATTGAAAGACAAGAGGGAGGACAGCTAGTCATCATCACCTACTGCCAACTCTTTTACCAACGAATAATGGGATTAACCATAACATTATAACACTCAACCTACGACCCACAGATCTCGAGTCAAGCTCTCTAAACATGTGGCCACGTTAGCTTCAAGAGTGGTTATTGTCGCTCTCTTTATTTTCATCACTGAATGCGTTATGCTGTATAAATTGATGAATGGAAATGAACTGCGCATAAGACTTAATGTTTTAGTTATAACATTATTCACCAGTTACTTACGGGTTATTTTTTTTAACTATAACTGCTATTTTTCGTTCATACAGCTCGTGGAGACAATTTCTTTCAAGAACAAGTCATCATTCGAGTTCTTATATTTGAGTTTGCACTATATTAAAGTCTAAATGTATATTTTGATCATTCTCTAGTCTTTACTTGATGGTTCAAAGGTAGCAACAGGAATGATTCAAAAAACAGCAGTACGTCTGTAGAAACTATGAATACAATTATTATAATTATGCACCAAACTGGGGAAAGTGATAATTTCAAAGAAGAGTTATGTTTATCTATCAAAATAAGAAGACATCCTACTATAATTGCCTCTCTCCATAAGTATTCGGATTTACAATGCTAAAATCAGGGGCTCAGTTCTCCTCGCTGGACACAGCAGATATCCCATTGACGCTTTGCTATGAGAAAAACACACATATCTGCTATAATTCGAGAGAAGTTTGTTTTTTCCTCCAACTCGTCCTAGGTTTTTGCATTTGAACTTGTCAAATATGGTTTAATCAAATGGGAATGATTCTTGATGTGTCAAAAAGAACTTATTTTTTAAACGTATAGATTTCAGAGCTCTAGTGACTAAATATAGTTCAATCAGTAAGGGTAGCCATTAGAGATAATGATAGAATTTCTCCACTTTCTTCTTTCATTATGTGGGCTATTCATGTAGTCTATGTATTTCAATTGTTACTGGCATATTTAGAACAAAGAAAAACATTATTTATATTTATAACTAGTAAATAATTAATTTTGGAACTGCATTGCATTTACACATTCCATTAATGATTTGAGGGATTTATTTATCATATATGGCTTATACATATTGTATTGACCCGATTATGGAGTGATCTCAAATATAAGGCGATCTTCATTTTCAGAAACCATGGGAAAGAAAACATGGAGTGTCATAACGTCCTTTTGGTTTAGGTTTGTAAAATCAATACTATGACTGAAAAGTCTGCAGGCTGATTAGTTGCAAGAATTAAGGATCATCTTGAGCGAACATGTGGCCGGCGTGCATGCGTAGACGAATGCTATCTAGATATTTAGGAAAGTGACAGGCTAGAGTTGAGAGAAAGGGCCAGTGGTCGGCCGCGATTATAAGACGATTTTGAATTTTACAGCTTAATTATTAATAAAAAATATCGCCTTATAATAGGAGCAGTACAGCACTTTTAAGATAGTAAAATTTATGTCAAGTAAGATGATTTTGTTTATTAATTTTGATAAAACAAAACTAGCATAGAAAATAAAATGTTTTTAAACAATAAAGCCCAGTGGACATGAATAATATAATTGTATTCTTATGTGCTTTCAACTTCTTTATTAATTAATTCTCACTGTTCAAAAAGAGACTTCATAAACCTCTCACTGTACATCGCAAGAGTACATGTACTTGTTCGTGTGTTTTCAACACGTTTGTTTGTTACTAGGCGCAAAGCTACATTATAGGCTATCTCTGCTGTGTCTAACACTAGTACATTGGCAATACTCGGATTTTAGAGGTATGTGCCCTCGGACTTGTTGCTGAGCTGTTAGAGAGTTTTTTAACGTTAAATGTTCCCTTCCCTCCAACTTTTCAAAATACAAATCTTTCTTAGTTAATAATAAAAACCAAAATGTATAAAGGCACCTTTAAGCTTAAATACAAAAATATTTCTTGGCAAAATGACAAACCAATAGTAATATAGCGCCGCCATACAACTTTAATAACAATGTTACGAAAAATATTAATGGACGAAAGTTTTAAAATTATTTTTGAATAGATCTGATATAAAGAATAACTGCAACTCTTCAAACGTTTATCATTAGTCATAATTTCCTTATATTAACTTCTATTTTCTTTTCCAGTGAAAATTGATGTGGATACGTTTTATCTGAGTATTAAAAATTTCGTGAAGGCATACATTGATTAATTGACACCGACTGACATTCTTTTCTTTTTTATCTTTATAGTATGTGTTTTTTTTTTCTTCTGGAAAATAAACTAGTTCTATAGTTATATATATGTATATGAGGGTTTGCAATTATAAACTGTGGCATTTAATTTTCCAAGTAGTCCACCTGCCAAGAAATGATTTCTTTTTCACTTTTTGTGTCTTTTTAATGTTCTTATTTTGAGTATATAAGTGGGTGGAATAGGTCATTAATCTGCCTATCAAAAACAGTTAAGCATTGTTAGGATTAGGAGCCTGTAAGATCACCTAGTCTTATATAGACAACTAATCACTAATTAACGAGGTAAGTGCTACTACTCCATCCCACAATATACCCTAACCTCACATTTTATATCTAACTGAAATAAATCAATTTTGTGAAATCAATCTTGACCAACAAAGTGCAACAGAATCAGTGAAACATTGGTAAATTCCTTTGTAAACTAATCAAAATTAAGATCATTTATGATTCACACTATGGGTTTTTCCCACTGACCGCCAGTGTTGTTTTGCCTAACTCAACATTCCTATTATTTAAAAGTACTCATCCATCTGTAGCAGCAACTGACCTTGATAAACGTCATACAGCAGTGCATCATGGGGTTTACATCCAAATTCGGTGGTTCGGGTACACTAGCAGTTGGATTTATGGTTTATCAGTAGTCGTGGAATTACACTGTACACATAATATCCTTTCTGCGTAATATTGTTTAGTCTCGTAAATAATATGCAGCAGTGCATCGTGGGCTTCAAACCAAAATTCAAAAGGACAGGTCAAACACTAACTGCATTTATACTATGTTAGTAGTTTCGGAAGTATATATTAGACATAAAATGCTTTTTATACAGTGATGGTTGATATCGTCTTATATACCTTGGGCTCTTTAAGATCTAAAAGTAGCTTTCTTTGTTAGTAAAACTAATTTTTCACAACAGTATTTTCTTCTTGCGTACCACGTTCAGGCAGATCCAATAATTATAGAACAGGTGTTTAAGGCTCAGCTTCATTTGGTGGTTAATTTCAGACTTTCGTTAGCCGAGTCTGATTTAAAATATATTGACCCAATTAACCTCAAATTTTGAACAAGATAGCATTATTCCGTTGTGGTCAAAAGAAAATTTTCACACAATGAATTCCTGGTAATAAAAGGCGATCACTTTAAAATCTAGGAAAACTGAAAATAAAAATAATATTTTTATTTTATACTTTACATTTAGGTATGCATAAGTAAATTCTGCATGCACAGGTCGGGGCGCAAGCGTTGCCACAAATTGTAAGAATAGAACAATTTTTTCTTTTAAATACGATAAGTCGTTTCTGTAGTACAGAAACGTTGTTATTAAACACGGATCATTTAAAAAAAAACCGCTCAAATTAAAACTAAAATACACTTAGTGGTATAAAACAATAAAATAAACAATATTTTATATGTAATTGTTAAGACACGGTTATAGTCATGAGACGCGCCTAGAATTCAACAATATCCTTCTATGTGTCCTTAACCCTAATTTTGGCCCGGCATGGCCAGGTGGGTTAAGACGTTCGAGTCGTAATCCGGGGTCGCGGGTTCGAATCTCTGTCGCACTAAACATGCTCGTCCTTTTAGCCGTGGGGGCGTTATAAAGTTACGGCCAATCCCACTATTCGTTGGTAAAAGAGTAGCCCAAGAGTTGGCGGTGGGTGGTGATGACTAACTGCTTTCCCTCTAGTCTTACGCTGCTAAATTAGAGATGGCTAGCGCATATAGCCCTCGTGCAGCTTTGCGCGAAATTCAAAACCAGCCAACCAAACAAACCACCATTTGCGATAAACTTGATATACCCTAATGGTAAAATACTTTATAAATTTCTAACTGAAACTCATATGATCTAGTTAAATGATGCAACATCGACACATATCTCGTACGCACACGGCACCAGTGAAATACCGGATTTATGCCTGTGTTCGTATAATATGAGTTGTAAATTCGTGAACTTCTCTGTTGGTCACAATATAGATAGTGACCACCTTCCAGTCTGGTGTGTCTTCAATCTCACCTCCCCCCACTTAAACAAAATTAAAGTAAAAGATAAACTAAATTATAAAAAAAGCTAATTGACCACTATTTCAATCAGTCATAGACCAAATTTTACCAACTGAAGTACCAAACTTCGCCGCGGACGCATCAGATATAGATGCATATAGTCATATAATCTCTGAGTGCCTAAAACATGCATCCAACAGCTCAATACCGAAACAAAAACACTTCACATCAACACACATATGGCAACCACATCAAGAAATAATACACCTAATAAAAGAAAGAAGAAAACTACGCATACAGTACATACAGAATTGAGACCCAACACTAAAAACACAAATAAACACTATAAGAAATAAAATAAGACATCAAATCCGACAACAAAAACAAGACAGTTGGGATACCTGTTGTTCACAGTTAAATCATAAAACAGATCCAAAACTATTCTGGACACACTTGAAAAGATATACCAACACAAGAAAAACAAAGAGTACCCACCACTCGAATCACATAGCAAAATAGCTTACACCAACATAGGAAAAGCAGAGATATTTAAAGACCATCTACAAAACACGTTCAAAACACATCATGAACCAGACATGAACAGATACTTCTATAATAAAGTCAATAACTTCATTGAACAGAAAAAAACAACATATAATGCCAAAATTTCCAGTAAACACATTAATAAAACCAGATGAAACAACAGACTGGATGTTTTATCAACTGATAAAAGATATTAACAGTAACGGAACTACTAATAGCCACGAAAAACACAAAAAAGTAAAGCTCCTGGAGAAGATGGTATCCAAGCCATCCTCCTGAAAAATGGTACTCAGAAATTATATGAACACTTAACAGCTCTATTTAACTTATCATTTTCAACGGGATATATCCTTGTTTCTTGGAAGGAAGCAGTAATTTTAATGCTCCAGAAGGAAGGAAAGCCAGCAAATAAACCAAACAATTACCGCCCAATTAGCCTAACCAGTTGCATCAGCAAAATTTTAGAAAGAACAATTAGTAGCCGACTATCTATACAGTTAGAAGCAAATTCAAAATTACCAGAACTTCAAAATGGATTTAGAAAACACAGATAAACTACCGACCACCTAATCAAATTAACAGAAACAATTACAGACAGCTTTAACAAAAACGAATGCACTGTAGCTTGCTTTCTCGACGTTGAGAAAGCATTTGACACAATCTGGCATAACAGATTACGCCACCGGTTAAAAGAAATGGATTTACCCCAGGGAATTATTCGTTGGCTATCTAACTTTCTGGACAATAGACGTGTAAAGTAGAAGTGAATGGGGACCACTCAAGATCCTTTGCACCTGAAGCAGTAGTCCCACAGGGCGGGGTAGTTAGACCTATCTTATTTATCATGTATGTGAGTAATATGCCACTGTCGGACCTAAATTTAGGTTTAACATCACAATTTGCTGACGATGTAGCGGTCTGGAAAAGTACACCCACTCCTTAAATAGCAGCAACAAACCTCCAACCAGTCCTGAATAATTTAGAAGAATACTGCCAGAAATATAGAATAAAAATAAATATTCCGAAAACCAAGTAATACTAGTCACCAGATTAAATAAACTGAAAAAGATCCACCAAAGTTATACATCAACGGATCACTTTTACAGACTGTACTTCTGCTAAATGTTTATGATTAACTTACGATATCAAATTAACGTGGATACAGCATACTAAAAATATCCTGACTAGTCAGTGACGTCGAGACAACCCATTTGTAGAGAAAAATATATATGTAAAACGGCTCGTTTGGGCTGAGAAAATTTTTTTACGTAGAGGAACGAACAACGTTTCAACCTTCTTCGGTCATCGTCAGGTTCACAAAGAAAGGTAGAGGTAACAGACCGTAAGCTGACCACATGTTTGAAATGGGTTGTGATATATGAAAGTGATTTATATTACAGTCGCAAATCTCGAAAAACTACTCACTTCCAAACATTTTTGTATAACTTTAGTATAAATACATGTAAATCTTGATTCATGTGTTGCTTTATTCAGACTTTATTTAAATGAAAATGTGCAAATTTGCCAGTTTTTACATAGAAAATAGGTTAATTTCTAAATTTCATCATTCAGGTCACAAAAGCAACATTTGCAGGGAATAATGGCCATTTTCTGTACTTTTACAACATAAGCAGTTAAGAAATAACGCATACTATTCAGAAACAAAATTTGTTTTACATAGTGTAATATTCCTATGGACATTAGCTGCTGGGACGTAACTTCGGTTTGTTGGAAAACTGGTTACACCTTTGATAGATATGTAATACGTGTTTTATATCTTTGCTTATTTTAACAGTAATCGATCGAGCTATTCTCAAATCATTCTAATACCTTTTTTATATTTCTAAATACACTGATAAATTCTTATCTGTTTCTGATTTTTAAGGTTAAAAAGAAAACTGGATATTATCCGTCTATTAAATACTGAGTTCGCTAGTCATGTATTTTAACACAGAATTAAAAAAAGTTTTTTTTCGGTGTTTAAATATTATTTGGGTGGAATCTGATGGTATACATTATACAGAACATTTAGGCAACAGTAGAAATAAAAAATAACTATTTCTATTTGATTTAAAGTCATCGTTAGTTATGTCTTATAAATAATAATTCATAGTGTGAGAATGGTGTTTGTAGTTGCCGCTTTTTATTTAATAACAGTAGAAGGAATCCAAAATATATTTTGAAAAATCGTATTTTGGGGAGACATTTGTTTTTAGGAATAATAATGTACATATAATATATAAAGTTACAGAGTCCCAATGAGATCTATTATAAAACTTAGGTCTTGGATAAATTTATATTTATAATAATATCCTTATTGGTTGCTAGACAAGTTTGGAGTAAAAGTTTGATATATCTGTATCACGTTAACACTTCTTGACAGTGCAGTGAGAAATTTTTTCTACTTGTTTAGATTTAATATAAAAATAAAATATATGATGTTCCTCAGCTCTTGGATTGTTTGGATTAGACAAAAATAAGAAATTTGGCACCATTGTTGAGTTGTTTGTCGCTGGGCCAGACCACAGACCATGAGTGCCATGGTAGTGTAACACATATGTTAACTTGTAAATGTAAAGTGAAACAATGTAGCAATGAGATATACTTGAAATGTTCTAAATTTGTGTGTAAATGTGATGCTTCAAATGTAACGATTAAGCTAAGCCGTGAGTCCAAATAAGATCATGAAAAAGCTTTTTCGAAGATACATCAATCGATTTGACGTACTAGCTGAATTGGAATCATATGTAGGAAATTATTAGCATCAATATTTTGTGAAACGAACGACATAGTAAAGTACATAGATGCAGTGTTGAAGCTGATGCATTATATGATGACGTCACTAGCGATTCTCAGATTAAAATTACCATTTCTGCAATGAAGAGTAAATATAATAAGGTTGAATAATGCCTAGTATGGTACCACCATATTATAATCAATATATCTTTGTTCATGCGATATTTTCATTAATAATTGCGTTTTTAATTTGTTTTAGGAGCTTTGCGAGCTTCATTTATCAATTTCTGTAGAAATCACCCAAAATCACCGGTGTTCGGAATGACCCTCCCCCTGTTGGCCATCTTAGGCTAAGTATTAAAATAAACTGAGGTGACTCGTGTGGCAGAAGATAAAGACAGTTATAGAAGATAAGAACGAAACTATAACGTGTAATAAAAGTAATTCAACCCTATGGTAAATAATCATACACACCTTTCTCTCCGATGCAACTACATTAATTACTACACATAATAACTATTTGTGTAACATGCGAATGAGTCAAGTGCTTAAAGCTATAGTACGGTTGATATTTAATAATGTAATATTTAAGCTCTGCAATATATAAATATATTTTTTTCCGCTGTGTGCTCACGGCTGTGAGTGAAGCTGTACTTTGGTTAAAATCTACTATCACACATTTTTTTTTCCTCCTGAGTTCATCGTATCAACTACCTTAACTAATGTATAAACAGCTCTCATTCCAGGAACTTTGTAGATGTGAAGACTATGCTATCTTCGTGTTACACTTTTTAAAATGTCAATATTATTAACAACCGTGGATATTTATTAATACTAATAAATACTGCATCATCAGACTGCAACGTCATCACACATGGGCAGCTTTCATAGATCAGTGTGTGAAGGAAGATGAATGAAGGAAACATTATCATTCATTATATACTTAAATGATGGAATTGTCATCAAACTGCTTGTCTTTATAATATGAGTGCATTAGAGAAAAAGAGAAACAAGCAAAACTGTAAACTTATTCGCGAAGTTTATTTGCTCTGGTACAGTGTGCGTGAATGAACTGTGAAAACTTACATTTTATACACTTAAGTCGACTGGTGTTATAGAAACTCTTATTGAAAACTCTTGTTAAAAGTTTTAAAAACGCTCTTGTATCGAACGATTTTGAAACAGGTAAACAACCCAAGGTTTTTTGTTTTTTGAACTTCGCGCGAACCTACACTAGGACTATCTGCGCTAGCCGTCCCTAATTTAGTGGTGTAAGACTAGAGTGGAAGGCAGCTAGTCATCACCACCCACCGCCAATTGTTGGGCTACTCTTCTACCAACGAATAGTGGGATTGATTCGTAACATAATAACGTCCCTACGGCTGAAAGAGCGAGCATGTTTGGTGTGATGGGGATTTGATCCCGTGACTCACAGATTACGAGTCGAGTGTTTTAACTACCTGGTCATGCTGGACCCACAACGTAAGGTGTAAGGTATGTTTTATTATATCTTGATCAAAGATAAATGACTACAACGTTTGAGATATAAATACCTTTTGATAATAAAAATCACATATGAGACACGTGCAAATGTACTAATAAAAAACAGACTTTTCTGCTTTCAATAAATCAAAACTTGTAATCTCAATACTTGTTTGAAATTTTCGAAAATTTATTACTAAGAATTGCACGTTTATAGAAAGCATTTCCTAATCACTATAGTACAGTTAAAGGAAGAATCAAATAAATAATATAATGAACTTCAAATATGCCCGTAGGCCTCAAATAAGTGTGAAAAACATCTGATAAGTTTATTTTAAAACTGTTTATCTTGTCTTTATAATCTTACATAAAAATTAACTTTGAATAAAACTACGAAGACATTTTCTTTTCTAAAATTCCAAACGAATGAGAATTGTTCCTAACATACAAAAGCTTTAAACAGTTTAGATTGATACCTTGGCGTGACAACATTTCTCATAACCAGTTTAAGTAACCTTTTCGATTAATTCCAGTTGTCTAACCGTTAGAACAAGAATAACCTGAATAACTTTTATGTATTTGTTGTTCGCAATATATGTCTCATAACTTAGTGTACTATAGAAAATTAGCACCAGTAACTTGTTGACGAAGAAATTGTAACTGCGTTGGTATGTATTTTTTTACCAGTTATTAGGTTTGGTAAATATATTTTACGACTAAGTGTGGCTCTGTTTTCATGTTTGATACTGCCGAGATTGAAAAGGTGCTCGTAGTATCAAAAGTGATTTGTTTTTACTTTCGCGCAAAACTTCACGTGAGATACCTGTGTTAGCCGTCCTTAATTTAGAAGTGATAGACTAGAAAGAAGGCAGCTAGTCAGCACCACACACCGTCACTTCTTGGGATACTTATCAACGAATACGAGGATTGGCCGTCACATTGCAATGCCTCCACGACTAAAAGGATGAGCATGTTCGTTGACGAGGATTCGAACGCGCTTGTGAGTCGAGTGCCCTATCCATCAGGCCACGCCAGGATTACAGGGGAAAATATAGACAGAAGGCACACAGTGTTTTACAGTTTCGGTATTGCATGAAACACTGCTTAAAATAAATTAATTCATAAATAAACTAACTATAGCTTCATAAAACGCTTACGGCAACGCCCGTGATTGTAAACCAGTATTTTAATGGATGAAACAAGTTTGGGAATACATATGAACGCATAAAAACTTTTAAAAACATTAGCGGAAAAGTCCATTCTATACATTGCAGATCTCAATATATTTGTAAATGCTTAATTTATAATACATATAAATTATGCATATACATATATTTGCCATTTTATATTGATAGAAATTACACTTTTAGTGCGAAAATGAAGTGCCTAAAACACGAGTAATAAGCAGTTTTTATTTCCGAAATTAAAAGGAATAAATCAACTTACTATTATAGCACAACATTAATTTTAGTTTTTGTATGTTTTCGGTTTATATCCTGAAAAACAAATCTCAGAAAGTTCCTTTGCTTGCTTGTTTTTTGAATTTCGTGTAAAGCTACTCGATGACTATCTGCGATAGCCGTCCTTAATTTAGCAGTGTAAGACTAAAGGAAAGGCAGCTAGTCATCACCACACACCGCCAACTCTTGGGCTACTCTTTTACCAACGAATAGTGGGATTGACCGTAACATTATAACGCCTCCACGGCTAAAAGGGCGAGCATGTTTGGTGCGACCAGGATTCGAACCCTTTAACACACTTGGCCATGCCGGGCCAACTTCTTTTACACCATTGAATAAGTCAAGTTCTTACTGCAATTATGTTTTATCTTGCGAGAATAGGTAACGTATTAAAACAAAGACAACTGTATACGTACAATTAAAAGTGTTACTTCATTCTGCAAGTGCTTGGACAAGACGAATTTGAACGTTCTTCTAGTCATATTGTTTTCAAAATTAAGCAAAATTATACACAATGGACCACTTGTCCTCTCTCCTCCACGGATATAGAAACTTGGTTTCTAGCGATGCGAGTCCGAAGACATCCTGCTGTGTTACTGGTAGGCCGCCTTTAGTCACAATAAAACGGTTTGCGGGACATAACGAGAACCTAATCTTATTTTCTGTTTTTATTTTTAATGTCGTTAAGCTTTTACGCAAATAAAATAAAAGACAATTTTACCTTTCTAAAATCCTGCGTGAACACAACGTATTCTGTGTGCATTCATAATGTAAAATTGGTACTTTGTAGTAATAGTAATTCATATATACATATTAGATCCATCCGTTTATATTTATTTCAATATTAGAAACATTAATATAATAAATAACCTTCCAGAAAAATATTCTAAAGTTATATACGCATAAATACAATAATAATAAAATACATAATAGACACACGTATGCACGCATAAATAGAATTCAATACGCATTATCCTATGTTTTTAAGCTCACAAATTGACCCTTTTTCACAATAACGGCAGAAATTACACTTTCGGTGTAATTGTAATTTCCTATGTTTATTGTTACAATACGGAGTTACAGAATGTGGTTACTCCCGAGACCTGTGTCGTTATTTATAGTTAAAAGTGTTTAGCGATTATCCAATGATTACGCTTCATACCAGATAGGTAGAGAAATGATTTCAACAGCACAAAGTAAAAAATAGAAAAAATTAGTCAAAATCTTGATTAAAATTGACGTTTCGTGTCCTACGCACACAAATATCATGATTTCTACCTTTTCTGTTTGGCATAATGTGCCATATAGAGCAAAATTAATTAAAATTAACTTAAGATAATCTTCACTTTACGGAAGATATCCCAGTTTTTATTGTTCTAAAACTTATTGTGTTTCTTATAGCAAAACCACATTGGGATATCTGTGGTGTCCACAAAGAAGAATGGGATTTTTGATTTTTGTAAATCAGAAAACTTACGGGGGATAAGACTTATGGAATTGACACTTTAAAATAGTATGTGTCCATTTATAATGGTAAGTAATATATTATAAGTTAGCGACTAACGTTTTTACGAAAAAAAATATCTCATCAGAATATTACTCTGTGGTCAGCATTTTGTACAGTCAGTACTTCGATTTTTTAACTTTAATTATTGCAATTTCGAATAAGTTTTATGAAAAAAATTAAAAGCAAGACTTTAAAACGTTCTTATTTAGAATATGTTTTTTTCCCTTAAAATGCTCAAACTTGTTTCACAAATTCTATTATCCGAAAATGATTTTTTTTCACTATTTTGTTACATATAAAACATTTTAAAGAATCTGCTTTAAAAAAACACTTTATTTTTCAGTTAAATGCTCTCGATTATGTAAAATATTAATCTATTCGTGTGGAATTAGAAATAACATGTTTTGTAACACAGCTTTCTTCGTTTACAAGTAATCTTTCGCTTATCCTAAAGCATGAAAACGCTGTAACAATGCAATAAAAGAAACTTCTTTGACTTTCAGTTAGATATAAATTTGTATGAGTCATTCGCGTATCATCAGCCTGTGACACATAAAAAACATATTTATTAACGATTAGAATTTGTTCATTTATTCAGATATTTTCAGGAGCACGTTTAATTTAAAAGAGGTTCCTTTAAAAATGTTCAACTCCTAACGGTCGTATATGTTGTTTGTTATGAAGAATAAGCTAGTTCAACATGTTGATCAACTACTTGTTTTTTCACTTTATGCCCTGTAGTTTTTCTGTTGACTTTATCCACTGACACACTTTACTTCTCTTGTTTTTAAACTAATATCAACTTTTTAGTAAAATATGATATGTCCTACAAAAATCAAATCTTCCATGTTTAGTTCAGCAGTGTTTAGAATTGCATTACAGGTTTACATATAACGAGAACTTCTCCAGTTTAACATACAGGTTTATCACCAAAACGTTTTTTTCAGTGAAACACAAATAACTATATTAACTAATGAGAAGCTCCTGTTCTACCAAACGTCAACTCATTATCCCTTTCTTCTTTGTTTTGTTTTTTAATTTTGCGCAAGGCAATTCGAGGGCAACTTGCGATGTCTGTCTCTAACTTACCAGTGATAAACTAGAGGGAAAAACCACTACTCAACAACACCCTCCACCAACTGTTGGGCTATTCTTTTACCAATGAATAGTAGGATTGACTGTTACGCTATAAAGCCCCTACAGTTAAAAGGCGAACATTGTTGGTGAAGGGGATTCGAACCCGTGACTTGCGAGTCGAACGCCCTAACCACAGAGGCCATGTGCTCTTCTTGGTCAATAAATATGTCGGGTAAAATATATTTATTTGTAATCGCTAATTTATAATTTATTTTATAAATTTGTCCATGAAGAGTATGCAACGATTGTAACAACTGTTATCAGAAACGTTCTACAAAGGCGATTTTCCAACCAACCATAAGATATATAACCTTTTTCTTTGAAACACGTATTAATCTTTGATACAAGTATACTTGTAAAACATATGTGAGTTTTAAACAAAAGTTTATGTAAAGGTTGCTTATCCTTCATGCACCTTACGTACTCAAAGTAACTGTTGTCCTGATTCCTAATAAACACTAAATGACTATCTTTTAAACAATATAACAGACTAGATTGCTTTTTTTGGAGGAGACAAAAATAATATTTCGTTATTTATCATTTTAAGCTGTTACCTAGTGATGTTAATTTATTTATCCATAAGTTGGACAGTTGTCATATTATTAAAAGTCACATTCTTTTTGGATTCATAAAACCATCAAAATTTCTTCTTTTCGGTTTTTTTAGCGCAGACTTTGGTTTGATTTCTGTTCCACTATCAGACTCATCGCTCGTTAAGAATCCAGACTTAGTTAAATTAATAAATTGCGATTTGAAACCGAGATTTTGAAGCTCATTATGTGTTATAGGCTTATAGAAAATTCGTGAACCTTCCAGAAGCTCCAAAAGTCCCCCTGAGCTAGAGGTCTCGTTTAACACACGTGATTGATTGCACAAAACTCTATTTACAGATTTGTTTGCTAAAACATTTTGTATTGAACAAGTACTAATTTGAGGATCACCGCCTCCTACCTTAGCGATCCATTTGGTATATGGCACTGCAAGTATTCCAGACGCGTTTTGACTGTTCCTTCGTTTTTTCCAAGACTCCTGTGACCATACAGGGTCTGGCAGAGAGTATCCATCAAGTAGGTGGCTACTACAGGCACCAGAAATTTCGAAAGTGCTTTTACTTTTGTTTCGATTAAGATTATGTCCAACAGGCCTTATTTCATTCAATGTGGAGTCTTTGAGAAGTTTACATCCTAAAAGATGTTTCTCCAAATTATCTGAGGTAATACAACTAGAAGGTCGATGTGGCGACATTCCACGACTGATCTTGCTTTCTCGTTGCTTTTTGTCAAGTTTTGGGGTTAAAAGCTTGGCAGGTTCGCGTTGACGTGTAGCTACTGACTTGCGGTCGCGACCCGAGTGGGTAGCTGCTATCAGAATTTCCCGATCTGAATTTTTCTTGTTTTCTTCAATTTCATCCGAAAGATTTGTTAAAATCCTTCTATTTTCGACACTACCAAACGATTTATGAGTGATTCCATTCGACGAATTACGTATTTTGATGCTTCCTGTTGTCTGAACAGTTGTAGGTGATATTTGTTTCGCGATTCTTCTGGGAGGTCTTGGTGGTGGCGTTTTCATCTTAGTTCGTGGTGGTACATTGGATTTTTCCTCCGCTTTTACTTCTCGAGAATTTTTAATATCACTTATTTGTTTTTTTGAAGGATCTGAAGCATTCTCGGGTTTTTGAGAGATAACTTTGATGGTTATATGTGAATTTTCTGAAGATTTTATATTTTGAAAATGTTCCACAGTCCTTTTAGAATTTAATCGTTCAGCAAGTATAGCAGATAGCTCGTTGTTGAAACATCTTCTGTTATTATTCATAGTATTTTTCGATTCGTTTTTAATAACGTTCTCTAAACCATGTGTCTTTTCTCTTGCCTCGTGGTACATACGGTACAGCTGGAAAGCGTCACTTGGCGTTTCACATCTCCAAACCCACGCTTCTTTTGATTTATGCTCGCCTTCTCCATTGACAACCCACACCACGGTACGTGAACAGTCTTTGGAAAGATGGCAAAGCACTACATTTTTAAAATTCATTCTTTCAATGACTGTAGAATTACGCTTTTTGCATGAAGCTGTCAAAACATATCCGTTAAACACCACGTTCCACGTGTTTTCATTGTTTGGTTGCCTCAGATTTTGGTCAGAGAAAATCCGTAGCGTTTTCAGACAACGCTGTAAAGTGAGCTCCGTCAAAGGCCCATCCACACGAACCCTTCCAACAAAGTCTGCAATCCCTTCAAACATTTTTTCTGGTACTTTCATGACAAACAGTCAATTTTAAAGCAATTACAATTTAGTTTTAATTTAATATATGAATAAAGAATAAAAGGTAATGATTTTCCACCAATCGACACTGCACGTATTTGTCGATAGTGAATGGTTATCGAATTAACACTGCACGTATTCGTCCATAGTGAATGGTTATCAAATCAACACTGCACGTATTCGTCCATAGTGAATGATTATCGAATCAACACTGCACGTATTCGTCCATACTGAATGGTTATCGAATCAACACTGCACGTATTCGTCCATAGTGAATGATTATCGAATATTTAAATATTCTATATTCTTCTTCACTAGTTTCGTAGTTGTTGTCTTCTTTCGCGGACCGATCTCTTAGGTTTTCACGTTTAACGATTTACACTCAAATAAATAGCAATGGACAGAGTTACTCCGCAGCTTCCAGCAACGGGACATTAAACTTTCAGCACCCTTCTGAGACACGCTCTGTCACAAGTACCACACAAGCCACGCGAAGTTTACCCCAGACTGCACTAGTCTCGAACTGTTACTAGGTCACCGCGCGCATGGAGCAACAGGAAAACCTGTTCTGTTTAGAAAATGGCTTAGTGGGAGTTCCTAGACTACATGCGATATCATAAATAAGGCATTTCTTTTGGACATAAAACAATCGAGGATGAAGTATGAGCATGTGCAGTAAATGTTCTAGACAGAAATATTTACAAATCTAAATATTATTACCCAGGTCCAGGGGTTATAGGGTCTTTCGTCAATCAATTAATTCACAATGCTCAAAATTACAGAGTGATTACATTCACACTCTCAAGACCAAGAACAACAATTAATTTACGTACGTCGTGCCACCTTCTTCCGAAAACAAAACAGCGAACCCAGCTGAGACTATTCAAGTCCATAAAGAAAAACTGTAATTTTTTTCAAAATACGTCATCAGTACAAGGAAGTCTTAAATAATGTTTAAAGGTTAGAGTAAATTGACAATCAACGATTTATAAGTATAGTGAAGTGTTTTTAATATGTTCCCCCAAAATAAAAACTCGTCGTTATGCTTATAAATCACTGTTTGTCAACTAACTATTGTATTAGCATAATGTACTTGAAATCACAAGTATTCGAACAATAAGTTAAGTCTCACACTAAACAGTTCGTCTCTTGTGTGAGTCTTTAACAAAAGAGCTTATCTGTGTTTGTGTAGTTGACCACCATTGCTCCAAGAAGAGAGAACCTAGAAACTTGAAACTTTGTGCACATACTAAAAGGATCATTGGGTATGCACCAGAGTATTATTTAAACATCTTTGATAATTTTTTTTGCTCTATACACCTTAAGCCCCATAATTCATCTTATTGAAGATCTATAGAAAAGCATTCTCATTTACTGAATGGCCCGACATGGTCAGTTGTTAGGGTGCTCTACTCGTTCGAATCCCTGTTACACCAAAGATGCTCGCCCTTTCAATCGTAGGGACATTATAATGTGACGCTCAATCCCATTATTCGTTGGTAAAAGAGTAGCTCGAGAGTTGGCGTTGGGTTAATTCAAAACAAACCAAGCATAATATTTAGGAGTTTCTTAGGTTCTATTTATTTTTGTTTTTTCGAACTAATTGTCAATCCAAGTTTCATTTATTTTAGTTTTCGTGAGATAAATTGTAAAATAACAATAAGAATTTGTAATATTTTAACTTTTAAGATAAAAACCAGTAATATTTTAATCATATAATCAATTCACAAACAAACACTTATTGAATGAACGATGTGTATATGTTTTCTGCCAAATATTCTTTTTCAACACAAACATGTAAAGGAAAATACAAACCTGAAAATTAAAAAAATAAGACAGATGAATTGAACTACGTTTAGAAAATAGCAGTAAACAACGAGAACTAAATTACGAATCAAAAAATCTTGGAGAATTTGAAGAATGAACAGAATTCCAATAAAAACTCAGGAAGGAAAAAAATCTGAGACACTAAGTTAAATGTATTTTCTTTTAAAAATATTTGAATTAAATTCGAGAAATGACAACAGACAAGTCAGTTAAAGAAATGATGCATTGAGGTAGCCATAGAAGTAATTAAGAAAACAGATACTCTTGACTGGTACACTGAAGCTTTTGTGAACTATAAGGGTTCCTTAAAATCCCATAGTGGGATGTGGGTATTTCATGTTAGTAACTAATAAATTTGTAAGATACCTTCATTACAGGAACTATTTTACGGTTAAGTTTCATTCTTTTGGTACCATTATATAAATTTCTCTTGCACTCGACGACATAATTCGAAATTTGCTATTTTTACACGGGTTTAAGATAGCACAGAAATTTCGGAGCTTTGAAATTAAGAATTTTTGAAGTGAAAATAATAACATTCAATGCCTTCGACGATTATGTCATATTTTTTATTTTTTTTGTAATCTCTGTACTGAATTTTAAAGTCAAAAGGTTTCTTTGTTAGTTTAAAATTATGCATAAAACTACACGATGGAATATCAAAACCCGTTTTCAGCGGTCTGAATCTGCAAACATACCACTGTACTACCGGAGGGATCGAAGTCGAACGGAAAGTATATTTATTTCCACGTAGTTTATATTTAGAAGATTTTGTAATTAAAATTTCATTACTTTTTCTTTTAACAAATGTATTATAAATTTCCATATATTTCCAGTCATTAAAATATGTCTAGCTTATGAAGAGATATAGAGCATGCCTTCGCTACAATATCACAGTTAGAAATTTGTGTTCATTTAATTGAACTATATTGTGATTATTGTTTTAGTTTTTCTTTTACCTATTTCTAATGTTATCGTGGTCATTTAAAACTACTCGTATATGTGCAAAATAAATTCGAAATGTGTGTTATACTACTAAAAGCAATATGTTTCTTTTCATAAACTTGACTTTTTTTTTTCTGCTTTATTTATTTTATTTGTTAAAATGTGAATATTGGCACTGGAACTTTTGTCACTACATACAGTTTACGAAAATTCTTTCTTATCGAAGGACTAGTTCACATCTTACAGAAGTAAATCTTAACAACACAAATTGCGTAACCGATTTAATCACCAATAAGAATCCGCTACAGAATTTTCCTTTTATATTTTTGAGGTAAAAACTCACATATTCATACATTTAGTCTTTCAACACCTAATTTGTCCTGCATTCATATCCACTCTTTTTCTTTTTCTTATCTTACTGCTATAGAAAGAAATGATATCATGGTTGTTTAAGAGCGTTGCCTTTAGTGGTAAGAATACCGCGGTTGGTTGAGAGGAATTTATGATACACTTTAGTGGTAACTATACCCTAATTGTTTAATTGAATTTACCATAAACTTTACTGTTAGGTAAAACTTGGTTATTTAAATGGTTTTAGGATACACGTTAATGATAAGTATATCCAGGATGTTTAAGTGCGTTTATGTTATGTTTTATTGGTAAATATACCCTGTTTGTTTAAGTGGGTTCATAATTCGCTTTAGTGGTAATTATACCGTGGTTGTTTAAGTTGGCATATGATACACTTTAGTGGTAAGTATATCCTGGTTGTTTAACTGGGTGTATGATACACTTTAGTGATAACTATACCCAGCTTGTTTAAGTGGGTTTATAATATACTTTATTGGTAAGTATACCCTGGTTGTTTAAGTTGGTTTGTGATACACTTTAGTCGTAAGTATACCCTGGTTGTTTAACTGGGTGTATGATACACTTTAGTGGTAAGTATACCCTGGTTGTTTTAATGGGTTTATGATATACTTTAGTGACAAGCAAAATTTGTTTGTTGAAGTGGGTTTATAATACACTTTAATGGTAAGTATACCCTGCTTGTATAAGTGGGTTTATGATATACTTTAATGGTAAGTATACCTTGGTTGTTTAAGTGGGTTCATAATACACTTTAGTGGTAAGTATACCCTAGTTGTTTAAGTGGGTGTATGATACACTTTAGTGATAAGTATACCCTGGTTGTTTAAGTGGGTTCATAATACAATTTAGTGGTAAGTATACCATGGTTGTTTAAGTAGGTGTATGATACACTTTAGTGACAAGTATACCCTGGTTGTTTAAGTGGGTGTATGATATGCTTAGTCGTAAGTATACCTTGGTTGTTTAAGTGGGTTTATAATACAATTTAGTGGTAAGTGTGCTCTGGTTATTTAAGTAGGTGTATGATTCACTTTAGTGACAAGTATACCCTGGTTGTTTAAGTGGGTGTATGATATGCTTAGTCGTAAGTATACCTTGGTTGTTTAAGTGGGTTCATAATACAATTTAGTGGTAAGTGTGCTCTGGTTATTTAAGTGGGTGTATGACACACTTTAGTGATAAGTATACCCTGGTTGTGTAAGTGGGTTCATAATACAATTTAGTGGTAAGTATACCATGGTTGTTTAAGTAGGTTCATAATACAATTTAGTGGTAAGTATACCCTGGTTGTTTAAGTGGGTGTATGATACAAGTTAGTGATAAGTATACCCTGGTTGTTTGAGTGGTTTCATAATACAATTTAGTGGTAAGTATACCCTGGTTGTTTAAGTGGGTGTATGATATGCATAGTCGTAAGTATACCTTGGTTGTTTAAGTAGGCTTATAATACACTTTAGCGGTAAGTGTGCTCTGGTTGTTTAAGACATGTACGTCTACGAATAATACTTTGTTATTCCATTGATTTTCAGTAGTAAGCTTTATATTATTGTGCTATGATTTAAACAGTATAGAAATTATTTAACTGACTCAATACTGTCAAGTACCAAGAAAAGTGTTGACAAAATCTTTTCTGTAATACGAGGAAACGGAAAAGCATAGGCAGGTGGTTAGACTGCTCGACTCATAATCTAAGAGTCGCGGGTTCGAATCCCCGTCGCATCAAACATGCTTGCTCTCTCAGCCGTGGGGGAGTTATAATGTGACGGTGAATCCCACTATTCTTTGGTAAAAGAGTACCTCAAGAGTTGGCAGTGGATGGTGATAACTAGCTGCCGTCCATCTAGTCTTACACTGCTAAATTAGGGATGGCTAGCGCAGATAGCTTTCGTGTAGCTTTGCGCGAAATTCAAAACAAACCAAACAAGAAAAACATTAGTAAGGTCACTAACAAGGCTGGATAAAGACCATAACTAATTCTTCAGTTGTTCATAATTTTTTACCATTAAATCTAAATTGTGATTGTTGGGTCGCTAAACTTTAAAGTGTTTTGTGAAACATCTTTAATTATATCCTGTATAACGCAGTTCTCAACAGACACTAATAGCGAACAAAGATTAACAGCTACGTCTAGAAGTATCTTTGTAAACAATGACTCGGCATCATAATTATCAAAATTAATATTGTAACTAAATTGTCTGCTTCAACCTACTAAAATGTTCATAACAGTTTATTCATTCTACAAATTGTACTTCAACTTAAAAAAAGGGTAAAATCATGTTTATAGTTGAGCATAAGTGCCTATACTAGAAACAGTTGGTCTAACCGGATATCCCTGTTTGTCAACTTTTAGGAGTCCTTATAAACACCTATACTTTGTGCACATATCTAAGATGTTTTAAAAATAATTTCTTCGATTACGTTTTTCTTTTTATTTTAAATTTCGCGCAAAGCTACACGAGGGCTATATGTGCTTGCCGTCCCTAATTTAACAGTGTAAGACTAGAGGGAATGCAGCTAGTTATCGCTACCCACCGTCAACTTTTGGGGTCTCTTCGGTTATGAAACTGTATTTGTTTATTCACTTTTTTAAGGTATTTGGATATGATAAATCACTCTAAACGAGTTTTGCTGTAAAAAGAAACTGAACATTTATGGTACATGCTCTTTGCTTCAAAAGTTTACTGGAAAAAACCATTAATAGACAAGATAATCCACTGTTTTTTGTCTTAATGTAGTTTTATACGTACTTATGTACAACCTATATTTTTAACCTTAGTTATTTTTCCATAAAACTCTCAAATGTAAACAGTTTACGATTGGTTAAGGTAGAAATGGTATATCACATAAAGTATACGTGATCTAGACCGTGTTTCATGTTTTCATAAAAACAAACAAGCAACAACATTTATATAGATCAGTAGACGGTGCAGTCCGTTACATCATCTCAAGCAGTTCTGGTTATCTTTGATAAAGCTTATTGTGGTATGGTATTATTGTTAGAGTGGAATATTGAAACAATGTTTTAAGAATCAGATATTGTGGTAATTTTATGAAGTTAAATATTAATGAAAATCACATTCAGAAACTTTCTCTTGTTGTTCATTTTAAGTATCAGTTGACCTTACAAAAACAGCGAAGCAGTTTTTTTGTTTTTCATACTTGGTATAGTTATTTTTATATTTGGAATATTTGAGAGTAGTTCATGGTGATGTTAAAAACCAGATTCGTGCTTAGATCTTGACAACCTACATAATTCACGTTTTTCTATCTAGCTGATAAAGGTGCAGGCTAATCACGGAGCGCGGGTGCATACGGAATCGTGCACCTGCTAGTGATATGAAAGCAGTTTGTTACTTGGCAGCTCAAAGCCGCGCTCGTAATCATACAATACGGCTATTAGTGTATTGTTAGCTCGTTAGTAGTGTTGCAAAATGCTCATTGTTGGTATTTGTTATTACGAAGGTTATATGTAAAACTAAGAAAAACGCTTTCAGCCAAAGTAGCGTAATTCAGTCATACGCATTTAGATTTGCATAAGGTGAAGGCAAGAGAGAACTGCTCTTTTCCAATAACGTTAGTTATTGTCAGTCAGACAGCCACGTTAACAAATTTGTAATTTTGTGAAAATTTTTTTTATTCTAACAAGTTTCTCAAATGTTTTGTTTCAACAGTGTTTGTAAAAAACTTATATAAAGTTTTGTTTACATGCTGTTTGCAGTAGGTTGAGGTTTTAATGTTTTGCATGTATTGCTCATCTGGCACATACCTACTATATTTATGATAATTATCATAGATAAAAGCATAAGAACTCCACAACTGTTTACTATAAGTAGATAGATACTGCTGTAGTTTAATAGATCAAATGTTGTCTTGAAGATCTTTATTACTGATTATTAAACACTATATGTGGTCCCAAATATCTATATTAGCACTCATTAAACAATTTATCCAATCAGATATTGTATCAGAGATCCATATTACTGTTTATTCAACACTTTTTACCAAATTATATATTATCCCGGATATCTATACTGCTATTCACAACACAGCGGTATATCTGCGGACTTACAGGCAAGAAACCACGTTTCGATACCCTTGTTGTGCAAAGCATTGTAAAGCTTTGTGGTTAACTTCAAACACAAAACAAATTCCCGCCCATTCTACGATTTACGGAATCAGATATCGTCAGAAGATCTATATCACCGCTCATTCAAAGATAAACCAAACCATATATTGTCAGGGTATCATGACTGCTTTAGACGTACTTTGCTTTTCGAGGTTTTTGATGTAGGTCAAATTTAGCACGACCGCTTTCAATGTCCTCCTCCACAATACACGCTTGTTTTTGTGAAAACAATGAAATTTGACCTTACAAAAGTCGAGACAAGACAAGCATTTCAACACAATCACAAAGTTATCTCGCTTGAAAAGAGAAAGCGTTGTGTTATTGTGCGTATTAGTGTTTATTTTCTTTTTTTTCAGTTACATAAATTCAGAAATGTATATCTAGCTTTTTTTTCGAGTTATTACAAATAATTACTTTATCTTGGTTAAAGCAGTATATATTTAAGATATCCTAAAAACTGAGAAAGACTTAACGCCATAATGCGTTTCATTACCTCACCTCATGGGGAGACATCTACCTTCCGAAAGTGTTCTGTTTAGCTACATTTTTAAATACGAAACTATCTCTTTTTGGTATTAAACGTGTTTATTTCTAATTCCTTGCAAGTGGTGTTATAGTGAAGAATGTCACATCATAAACAGTACCGTAAACGCAACACGTTTTGCTAGTTTGTTTTACCTAATTTCGCATAAATCTATTCAGGAGTTTGTTTGTTGTTAATTACAAAGCTACAACGTGGGCTATCTGTACTGTGCCCACTACGGTTGTTGAAATCTGGTTTTTAGCGTTATGATCCTTCGTACTTAACGCTGAGCCAACAAAGTGGGATGGAACTCAAGATTCTCTGCATTTGTCATCCCTAATTTATAAAAGATAGCCAACAGTAAAGGCAGTTAGCTACTGCTACCTGCCGTCAACTTCTGGGCTGATCTTTAATAATAAAAGAGTGGATTGGCTAACACATAATAATATCTCATTCGGATTAGTGACATCATTTCTAAGAAAATAACACCGATTTTTGCTGTGTTTATTTTAAGGGCCTTATAAGGATTAGGAATGTGTTTACTTGAGTTAAATACCCTCAATTTAGGTCAAACTTATCACAAAATATAATTACATGTGTACTCTTGCAGTATGTTGTCAAAATTTCTGTTCGGTGACCCAACTTCCAGCAGAGATTAATGGGACTTCCAACCCCTCAAGTCATACTTCCTCGTATGACACCTCGTCCTTCAGAGATAAATTCGTATTGTTACTTCATTTCATGTTTTTCATGTAATTATATATGTAAAATAGATACTTTAATTTTGGTTGTTTTGCAAGATTAAGATAATAACTTAAAAGTTGATTAAAATATTTACACATTTCAAACTAAAAAGAAAATGAAGAAACTGATAAGTTAAAAAATTAATAGAATTTCTAATATTTTTTCACTGTCAACACAAACTGTAAAGTCACACGTCTCTTTCACCGAAGTTCGAGACTGTTGTTCGATGAAGAATTATTTGTTTATGATTATTTTCCTGCAATAAATAACGTTATAGTTTTACTAATGGCATCAAGATAACAAAAATATATCATTTTTATCAGAATATCGTAGTTGAGTGAAATTAATACATAAATGGTTAAATTTACTAAAAGGGTGGATGGGAAGTTGAAAAATGGAGATCTTTTCTTAAAGTGGGTGATATTGTTATTTAAACAAACCAACAATTTTCAGCTCTTTCAATGAGCCCCGTATTCTAGTTTAACAAGTCTTAAAAATTACAGTGTCTTGCAATATCAGGTAAAATGGTTACACATCTGTGTGTAGAAGCTGTCTTATAATGACTGAAATAGATATGAATCTCTATATCGTAACTAATGAGTCTGTCTGTACCTTTGGTAAGATATACTCTGGTTGATTTTTCTACATTTTCGTGCAAGTGTTTTGCATGTCCTGTGGCATTCCTGTTAAACGTATACTAATTATTTAACTTCGGTAAAATCTGCATATGTCAACAGCGAGCAGCTCATGCCACTTTATATGATCTGTAAGAATACGCTACAATGAAAAGCCTTTGAATCATAATCAACCATTCAACTTATTTCTTTCCGTGTTAACTTAAACACAAAAGTAGTTTGGCCCTGAAAATGTATTTCATAGCATTTCTAGCTTTCATACACCAAAGACGGATTAAGTTTATCATCATAACAGCACATTAGTTAATGATTTTGCACTGAAATAGTAAAGTTGGCGAGGACCGATAATTCTCAACAATTTAGTTTTTCAGAGTTCTCACTTACTAATGGTATGGGTTACTCATTAACTTGATAATTCTTGAAACTCCAGTTCTCACTTACTAATGGTATGGGTTACTCATTAACTTGATAATTCTTGAAACTCCAGTTTATTACTTTTACATCATGCATTCTCGTTCAATTTGGCCATTTGATCACGTGGAAGGAGTAATACGTATAGTCATATCAATAACATTAGCCTGTATTAATCCTTTTAAAGATTTTAAGGAAAACAAAAGTGGATATTATCCAATGAAACATATAATTTATTATCAAATAAGAATAACTGCGGTAATTATATAATTATTTTCCTCTCTCGAATTACTAAAACAGTTATTATCATTCAAGTATTTGGATGGGCTTATGATAACCCACAAGTGTGTTTATTTCAAAAAGTGACATTGTACCAATCGATAAATATTTACTTAAAGTTAACACGGTCGGCGCAACAAGTTAGAATATTAACTTATCAGAGGTGCATGCAACATCATATATATATCATAAGAAGAGAAGTAGAATAAAACCACTTGTAGCATCCATTTATATGCGCCTCGATTCATTAAAGTAACGACTGTGTTAAGCAAAGATATGAGAAAGACTTCTCAGACACTAAAAGGTTTCCTTAGACGCGTTATTTCAGTCGCACGTCAGAGAACTGCTAACTACAGGAAGAAAAATTCATGTATCGAACTATAAATCATTAAAAGTACATAAAAGCACACCACCTCGTGTATCAGTAAAATAACTAGTGTTCAAGATACAAAAGTGTTAAGTATGTACTTTTAACTACGGGTATAAAGCTTTTATTTTTCTATAGAAAATATTTTTCGTGCGATTTTTGTGGAATGGGATATCAAATATTAGCAAGTATTCCCAGTTTTTACATCAGCTGCTGCTATTAAAATAAATCAAATGTCTGCCTGATTCCTGTAATGTACAGATAATAGAGTGAATTAGGACTACTGTCTGAACCTTGGCCTCGTTAGTTAACTGGTCAAGCCGGATCTTTGAGCTGTGGTTTGACATAGCTTTATAAGTTAGATATACGTCGTTTGTGTTGGTTGTTCATACAATGTACAGTATATACATACATATGTAAAAATATGGTATTATCTGTGTACCTCATTTTATATTGTACACTCGTTAATACGTAATCTGAGCTGATGAACTTTGTTGTAAAAGCTGGTTTCACAGAAACTGTAGCCTAAAATGTCTGGTCTTCAACAAACTAAACATATTCAGGACATATAAGGACATACTCAACTACTAATGTATCACGTGGTACTTCGAGAAAAAGTTTCATATTTTATTTAGTTTTTTTTCCGTTTTATGCTCCCACTTGTTTTATGAAGTAATAGATCCATGATAATGAGGCTAATAAGTAGTTATTGAACTATTTACATAAACAGAGAAAAGATAGTTCTGGTAATTATAGCTGCCACTATTTGTTAATTAGATTGCTACCTTTTAATTTATTAATTATCGCATACTTAAAACAAAGAAAGAAAATAATTTAAGTTTTCAGAACAGACAAAAAAGCCAAAACAAACATTTGAAGATACTGTTTTCTATAAATTGGAAAATAAAAATGTGATTCAAGAACTTTAAAGGACCATAACTGTCTGTCGAGTAAAGAGGACGTTTCGGTTTGACGCCTTCTCAAAGTCCTCAAACTTACTGTTTCTACTCTGCTCCCAAATCTCATTGAAACAAAATATGATACGCATTTACTTTTAACAGGCGTATCACTCCGTTTTTTCATTCTGTTTTTTTTAGTTATAATCTAAAAGTTATTTTCTAGATTTTATGCCTGTAATACGTATGACTCTTCACTTCCCACTACAAGTTTCTGTTATAGTGCTATGCACGCGTTTAACATATATTTTATTTCTTTTCTTTGGGCTCCCCGCTAGTACAGCGGTATGTCTACGGATTTACAACGCTAAAATCAGGGGTTCGATTCCCCTCGGTGGGCTCAGCAGATAGCCTATGTGGCTTTGCTATAAGAAAAACACAGACACACTCTTTTCTTTGAAATCTCGAGAAAATAAATAAGCTTGAAGAAAGTATGCTGAAAACACATTATGATTCTACTATTTTTTCGCCAACACAGACGAACACACAGACACATATATACATGTATGTATATGTAAATATTTTCGTTTGTCAGATGTGTTACAGGAAAAGTGAAAAGGCAGAATTTATTAATGTGGAATACATATGCAGCATACATATACAACACACAGTATAAACTTTCATCCTCATTGTCTTATTTCTATTTATACCATTCTACAAAAGCATAATTATGTAATTACAAAACCTAGATCTCATTCTTAGCTCTGTAAGTTACTAAGTTTTTTAGTTTGGTTTCAATAGGATAATGCAGGAAATGTTAGAAACATAACTTATATAAGTAAATATTACAGTTTTGTGTTCGTGTTCTTCTGGAAAGAACATGCAATTCTTCCCGCGTTATTTATGTTCATTAGAATTTGTAGGTCGAATACAATTCATACAAAATACCATACATACATATATATATATAAACGTCTACATATACAGACAGGACTGTGTTTGTTTGCTATTCTACTCTATTCTTATTAAAGGTATGCTAATCTTAATTTAGAGTTTTCCCTCGTATAACTGTGCATACAACAGTATTTAATTTCGCATATAAACGAACTTGATTCACCGTAATTATTCTGATGAAAGCAGAACCTCCTACAGAAAGTGTTGTGGTTTTTAATTTTTATTGTTTTGCATCTGATTTACCAACGATTTTGAACCCACGTATTTCCAACTATCCTGAATATTAAGGTTAGAAGTCACTCAACTCTGATTGTTTCTGGCGGCAATACCCGTTCACTGCCCTCTAAAGTGGTTACGTCACACTTATTCTACCTTTTAAGTGTTTCGTGTTCAATTATATCGTTACTTTGTTCTTGTATTGTTCAGAATATACTATAGATAAAAAAAAAAAACATTTGGTGTATTTGGTTTGAAAATATGGAATAGAAATTAACAGATAACGTTTGTTACTGTGATAAGATAAAGTTTGTTGACCCTTATGAAATTATGTCAGGGATGTTTTTCCGTGATAAAGAAATCCATGTTTGTTTTCCTTTGGATGTAGTAAACGTACCATCTCCATGGGCCTCAACCAGTTTTTCGTGATGACAAGAAACCCACCTGAAGTAAAAATGTATCTCAAGACAGCTGGTAAGCGTATTAAAACTTTTAATTCTTAGGTCATCTTCAGGTTAACAAAGAGAGTGTTTGCAACTGTTTGTTAGCCTGAAGATGACCTAAGAAGGTCGAAACGTTGTTCTCTACTTTGTTTTAATAAAAGTTTTAATATCCATACCAGCCGTCTTGAGATACATCTCAACTAGTCTTATTTTTGTAATTTTTTTATGCTTTTTACTCTTATCACACCATTTTATTATCATAAAACTTTTGCAAGACGGGCACATTAAATATTTTTCAGTAATAAAATGTTTTTAATTTTATGAAGAAGGTTCTTCACGAGGGATATCTGAGATAGCCAGTCCTAATTTAGTAGTGAAAGACAAGGGGGAAGGCAGCTAGTCATCACTAACTCTTCAGCTACTCTTTTACCGTGCCCCTACTACGGCTGTGAGGGCGAGCATCTTTGATGTGACAGGGATTTTAACCCACGCCCCTCATATTGCGACTCATACACTCTAACCACCTGGCCATGCCAGGTCGAACGATTACTTACAAAATGGTAGAACCGGTGCTTCTTTTGTTGTTCACCAGTGGATAACATGCTTTGTTGCTTTTTTCATCTGGGTTGTTCTTTGAAGAAACCAGTATATATTTTAACCTCTCTAGAAATGAACATCAAATATCATTGACTTTAGCTAAACAATGCTGGATTATTGAATCCTTTTCAGATATATTAAATGATAATTAAAAGGGTACATTTTGAAAGGAAAATAAATCATTAAAACTAATTAATTTCCATTAATATATTACACTTGTGGTATAATTCTTTTTGATATAAAGTTTAATGAAAATAATAAAACAGAAATGAATATCTACTTTGTTTTCAGGCCTATTTATATCACTGAATTATATTCAGAGGTTTTCAAAGTGCAAATGACTTAAAGTAACATCATAAAATATTTCATGTGTATTTTTTTATAGCAAAACCACAGCGAACTATCTGCTGAGTCCATCGAAGTAATCGAACCTTTGCTTTTAGCGTTGTAAATCCGTAGACTTAAGCAGCGGAGGACTAAAATTTCCTCCAGAATGATTACCACTAATATGTTTACGACAATTTCAATAGTTTTTTTTTTTTTTAATTTCGCACAAAGCTACACGAGGACTATTTGCGCTAGCCGTTTCTAATTTAACAGTGTAAGACTAAGGGAGGGCAGCTAGTCCTCATCACCCACTGCCAACTGTTGGACTACTCTTTCACCAACTAATATTATAATGCTCTCATGACTGAAAGGGTAAGCGTGTTTAGCATGCCTAGGATTCGAACCCGCGACCCTCAGATTGCGAGTCTAACACTCTAACCATCCACATTTCAATATAAACACGAGCTTTCTGAACTCCTAAATTACAGAAATAAAAGCACGTAAAATTGAAAACTTCGGATATGTGGTGTGTATTAACATATAAAAGTGAAGCCAGTGATACAACATGAGGATAACTTCTATTTGTAGAAGTATAAAATGAGGTTATATTGAATCATAAGAGCAGTGATGTCTTTCCTGTTATTCTGTGGTATTCAAATAAATTAACATCCACTAGTATCGATTAAAAAATTGTAGAATATAGAAATATTATGTAAAAAATTACAAATAATATGGATAACAAAAGAAAACTTCGGATATGTGGTGTGTATTAACATATAAAAGTGAAGCCAGTGATACAACATGAGGATAACTTCTATTTGTAGAAGTATAAAATGAGGTTATATTGAATCATAAGAGCAGTGATGTCTTTCCTGTTATTTAGAGGGACACAAATGTACAAATACCAACAAAAAAAAAAGAGTCTGTTTGCTGTTAAGCGCAAATTGACACAAAAAAATGGCTATCTGTACTTTGCTCACCGTGGTTAGCGTTATAAGCCTCAGAGATACTGCTGAGCCATCAAGAGCGCAATAAAATGAACCTTCATTTATTCAATAAACAAATATTGTGGTTGTAATTTATCAACTAGCTGACCGTTATTCTTTTCACAGTAACAGATTGCTGAGGTGAAGAGGAATACTAAAACTACATCGAGTCGCCCGTGATTCAGCAGTATGTTTGTGGTCTTATAACGGTGAAAATAAGGTGTCGATAGCCGTTATATACACAACATAAATAGAAGTCTGAGAAACTTTGTGCTTAGTTTTAAGCCAACAAAAAGTATATTGCACGGAACAAAAACAGTGATAAGGTAATTCGCGTCCTTATAGAAGCAAGAATAAAGAAATGCCATGTTTTCAGGTAAGATCAGGATTCTTTTGTGGTATCCCATGACCCTGAGATCATCTACCTCCATGATACTTCCAAATAAACATACGCAAGGGAAAAATTCCCAACGCTTAGCAACATTTACAAAGTCTCTGTGCCATCGTTTGAAGTAAGTGTGACCTCACTCCAGTGGGGTGACACAGAAACAGAGTCATACAGGCACAAGCCCTACAGTGCAGTTGTTATGACATATTACCTTTGCATAAAGTAAATAATTAGTGTAAGTTTATGGCCTCCATGCATCCGGTTTACTAAGGTGTTGCAATTAAATATACGAAACACTTGCAAGAAAAGATTGAAAAAAATGTCAAAATATACCAGAATAAATATATTTTGGTTACAACAATGGAGAGACAAACTTAGCAGATCTTTCGTGATGACAAGAAACCCACTTGAAGTAAAAGTGTATTCTCAAGATGGCTGATATGGGTATTAAAACTTTAATTAAAATAAAGTACAGAACAACTTCACGTTCACCTGAAGATGACCTAAGAAGGTTGAAACATTGTTCTTTACTTTATTATAATCAAAGTTTTAATACCCATACCAGCCATCTTGAGAATACATCATCTGCGACAATTTTCATTTAATTCAGAAACATTAATTTATAACTTCAGCAACCAAACCTGAGAAACCTTCATCAGTTACTTTAAAATATACATCAGTATTTAATAAGAAACTATGACGATATGTTTTTCAATTTCAACTAGTCTCTCGTTAATTACTGTAACTTGAACTGATTAATAATCTACTATGAATACGTTTGGCAACGTGGCCTGCTTTTGGATTATTGGCCCTAAAGGTGTTATACAATTGTCTAGCCATATTACTAACTTTTATAATATGCTGCTGCGACAAGCCCATTAAATTTCTTCTTTTATAGAACTATTTTCTCGTATGACTTACATGTAAATGGATACCTCTTTAAAAATAGTATAGCTATCTGTTATAACAAAGATACTGTTTGTCTAGCACACAATTATTAGTCCGTTGAAGCTAGACTCAAGTAACCTTTATAGGCATCAAAAACATGCATTTCAAAATAGGAAAACCTGTTTCGTCTATGATTGTACAAAGTTAACAGCAAAAAGCACGAAAAGTCCAAGACGGCACTATTAACCAGCTTCCTGTTGATATGGTGGAACAATCAGGCAGGTATGAGAAGAAACCTCAGGATTTATTGCCTCAGGTTTTATTTAACTTCCCTTTTTTATATTAGTTCATATTTTTGTTTTTCAACTGAAGAAGATATTTTGTTTCAAGCCAAAGTACTGTCGTTCGAGCCTCATATATGTTTCATTGTCCCCATCACTTTAAATAGTTTCAACACAGACAAGTTCATATCTCTTGAAAATGTAATATTAGCATTATCCATCTCTTTATAAGTTTATATGTAAATAAGTTTACATCTTTTAACAATGCAGCATCAACATTATACCTCTTTTTACTAGTATGTAACTAAGCTTACATCTGTTAACAATACAACATTAACATTATCCCTCTCTCTACTATTTTAACTATACTTTATAAAAAAAGATAAGAATGAAAGCATATTGATTAATGAATATGATTACCTTGAACTTAACAAATAATGAAAGTTCGTGCTCTAGCAGAGAGTGTGTGCGTGCTGTCTTTATAGGAAAGCAACATCAAGCTATCTGCTGAGTCCACCGAGGGGAATCGAACCACTGGTTTTAGCGTTGTAAATCCGTAAACTAACCGCTGTAATTACAGGAGACCTAACAGAGAGAAACCAAATAAAAGTTAGCTTCAGAGTTCAAATAGTTAACTTTTGAAAGTGTTACTTTGATCCTGCAAATAAACAATAGTAATGAGCGAAAGTATTATTTATTTTCTTGTCTTTTCATCTTTATTGTTTTCAGCTCATCTATTTAAAATATTTTAACGGTTTATTTTGTTAGATAAACTAACAGTTGATCTGAATACTATATTTGAAAAAAAAACCCTTTAAAATATTAAACATGTATTATAAATGTCACATTTTTTTATGATAGGCTTCACAAAAACACCCACCATGTGTTCTGCGTTAATTGCAAGGCTCATGATAGTAAAAGCATTGTTTTGATACCCGTCAATTACACACCACACATAGCGCGTTGTGCAACTTCGTGCTCACCGATAAACTAGTTAACAAACTTCTAGAAATATCCTTGTAATGAACTGAGTGGCCAAGATAATGAGTGGTACTTCGGTCTGTGAAACGTTTGTGTGTGTGGAGTCTCGGAACATAAGCTACAAAACTGTGAATATGTTCCTGCTTGGAAATTAGGATAATTTTGTAACAAGAAAAACAAATGTATATATATTTAAGTTTATTTATTCATGTTTTTATGTTGTTTATCAACGTCTACTGAGACCTACTGAATGAGAAATAACCACAAGTTGAGGGTGAAAAGTTATTAGGACGGGATGTACATCATAAACCACACGTTGTTTGACATATATAGGTTGACGCTTCGAGAGTTAGCCGGCAGCTCTGCGTTAAGCTAAGCACCATAAATCGTATTGCGCTGATAAACAATAAATAAACAAACACTGATCTGAGATCTTTTTCGTTGAATTTCATGTGCGTCGGAGCAAGTCCAGCAGACCGGGCAATAGTCGGACCAACATTTCGTCATAGTAACTATAGGTCTGATTAAACTTTAAATTGCAATACAAAACTTGCTTCTAGGTAAAGAGATAGCGTATGATGAATTATTTTTGGTATAATTTATGTTGTCACAACAACAAATTAGATTTTTTTTGTTGGCTTGAAATAGCAAAGTTTAGTCTGGCTCGATCATTAATTAAAGTAACATCAAACTGAGGTAGAATTGTTGATACAGTAATCAGAGAAATTCTTTTTCTTTGAAGAAAAACATTTCTCAAAGCCTTTAAACCAAAATTAAACATAGTAGTAGTCTCACTGATAAATCAACATTTACTATTTTATAAAAATGTATACAGTTTCTATAATCCAATTCTCCGTTGTTATAACATTTTCATGCAGGTCACATGTTAGAATTAATTGTGTTCGAAATATAGCACGTGTTTTATTCATAATTAAAAGAATGAAAAGAGTTTCTAATTATTTTAAAATAATTATGTCTTAAAGCTATAAATTGCTATCTCTTATGTGTCTGTTTGGACGACATTTATTGCAAAATAAATTTCACCCACCATGACCTGTGTTATGCAAACTTTGTTTTGAGGTAAACCGTTACACATGTATATTATCTCTCTTTCTATATATATTCGCGAGTTCCAATCCCCGTCGCACCAAACATGCTCGCCCTTTCAGCCGTGGGGGCGTTATAATGTGACGGTGAATCCCACTATTCGTTGGTAAAAGAGTAGCCCTAAGAATAGAAGTAAGGAAGCTAGTCATCACCACCCACCACCAACGTTTGGGTTACTTTATGAGTAACCCGATAAATTTATAATTAGATTATAAAACGTTAGCTCCAGTTTTAAATACTGCTTAATTTAGCAGTGTAAGAACAAAAGTAAGGTAGCTAGTCATCATCACCCACCGCTCACTCTTGGACTACTTTTTTACCAACGAACAGTGGAATTGGCCGACACTATAACGCCCCCATGACTGAAAGGGCGAGCATGTTTGATGTGACGGGGATTGGAACTCGCGACCCTTCAGATTACGAGTCGAGTGCCTTTACCACCTGGCCATGCCGGGCAAGACATTTTGGAATGGTTAGGCTAAACAATGTGTAACAACCCCACTACCGGCAAGCAAAGCATGCCATTTCTAGGTAAGTCTGGGGATATGCCCCCTCCGGAATTTTTAGGAAAGTCTTGTTTGGAATTAAGCGTAAAGCTACACAATGGGCTCTCTTTGCCCTGCCCATCACTGGTATTAAAAGCCGGTTTCTAGCGGTACGAGTCCGCAGACATACCGCTATACCACTAGGGGCGTTTATGAAGGTTTAATGCAATGAAACTGAATCTTGGGCCGTTTTAACTACAAATGCTGCTTACACACAACGAACGTATTTTATTGAATTAAAAAAAACAAGCAAGTTTTAATTCTTAAGTGGTCAGGACATGGCCTTACCGCTTGCTAAACATTGTGTGATAACCACATTACTGGCATGCAAAGTATGCTATTTCTAGGCGAATCTTGGAATACGCCCCCACCTGGAAGTTTTATAAAGGTTTAATGATACGAGATTAAATATTCAGCCGTTTTAATTACGAATACCGCATGCACACAACAAATATACTGTACTGAATTTAAAAAAAAAGCAAGTTTTAGTAGCTTTACCGCTTCTTATGGCCCTGTCCAATTTGAACTCTGCAAGTAATTAAGAAAAAATGTGAAACAATGTCTCTCAAAAGTGATTTTTAATCACGTTTGAGTCAGAAACTTGTGTGCAATTTTTCAATGTCGTCATCTGTAGTGCTAAATAATCAATAAAATTATGACATACGAACAACTCAGAACTTTTAACTATATCTACAATCAGGATAAGTTTCATGTCTTATTTATTTTAAAAAAAGCAACTTGAAAAACCCTGTCGACAAAAAAAAAGCGCGAAAATGAAAAATGTAATTTGATCAGTTGCACAGTAAATATTTTATTCAGTGTGCCAGCAAACTTCCTAATTTATAAAATTCAAAACCACGAGACCCATGCACTACAAATTTACATTTTAATTTACTGAGATAGTTTAGATTTTGTCGTGACCGAAAGATACTTTCACGTTTTTATTTCGAAATAAATTCAGTTAAACGCTTGTGCGATTTTTTATTACAACAAAACTACATAAACCATGTTTTATTATATTATTTTTCCCCTCCATTTCCAGCAGTTCGTTTCTTCTGTTGTTATAGGTTTGATACGTACAGGGAAAATGTTACGGTTGGTTCATATTCACCGAGTTATTGTTAAAACTAAGATACCTTATGGTAAGACATCAACGTTAATTTCTAGGTTCATACATCATGGTGTAACAGTTTGGATATTCTGTTTTATATATGTGTGTTGTCTTATAGCAAAGCCACATTAGGCTATCTGCTGCTATTTTATGTTTCATCGATTTAAATAACCCTTGCTTCGCTAGTATTACTAACGTTGTTCACTTTTTGTTTCATATTAAATGAAAAAAACATCCGCCAAAAAGACTTCAACGTAAAGCCAGAAATGTTGCTAACCTCAACAAGAACGGCAGAAATCCATAGTAATTAATTATAACTTGAAAAGGTCTACTCTGTAAACTTTTCTAACAAATTCAGTGGTTTGTTGTGAAAACGCTTTCTTTCAAAGAATTAGGGCGTTTGTGAATTTAAGAGAAAATAATAAGATTTTAAACATTGTAAGAGTATTTTTGTACCCGTTTGGTTTGTTTTGAATTTCGCACAAAGCGACACGAGGGCTATCTGCGCTAGACGTCCCTAATTTAGCAGTGTAAGACTAGAGGGAAGACAGCTAGTCATCACCATTCACCGCCAACTCTTTTAGCAACGAACAGTGGAATTGACTGTCACATTATTACGCCCCCACAGCTGAAAGGTCGAGCAGGTTTGGTGCGACTTCTGTACCTGTAAGCTCCAACTATGCAAGAGAGAGAATATTAAATGTTTGGCATTGATTGTTGTATACCAAATATATTTCACTTGTTGAAAATAAGCTTCTAATATTGTTAGTTTTATTTGGCACAACCTATCCCATCTCCCATAGATAGATAGATGGGTGTGTGTGTTGCGCGCGCGCGTTTATAATATAGGCAGATCTGTAAAGATATTGTTCGGAAATTTTTGTGAACTTGGGATTTTCCAAGTTTTATTTTTTCAAATGAAAAGAACATAGCTCTACTCATGCTGTAAGGTTTGTCTGTACTGGTGATCAGAAAGTGAATATAATCGTGCTACACGTTTTCCGTCCTAAGATTACAAGTTAGGACTAAAAATAGTTGTAAGTTATGTTCGAAAGATATTTCCTCAAAACACTTATGATCACATTAGAATAATTCTAATTTTATTCAGAACTGCCAAGTCTTTACAGTAAGATAAGATTCTTATGTTCATTCATAGTTTAATTCCTCATAAACATTACCAATTCTTCTGGAATTCAAGCAAAATAAATCTCAACAAATAATTAACAGCCCAAACAAAAAATATTTAACAATGACAAAGCTATACGCAAAATATCATTAGCAACTGAAAAACTGGTGAATCATTTCTCTTTCAATATACCAATAATTAGAAGTATAAGGTTATCTTTCAGTTTTATGTTAGTCTACTAGTATTGTGAAGTTGAACTCTTGTTTGACACATCAACATATTGCACACCTTGGAAACCTTTTCTTTGAATGAACCAAAATCCACAATTTCACGTCACTGTCATCATTCTAATATTTAACATTGTTTACAGCTGTATAAGAATTTCATAACAGCCCATTTAAAAAGCATACAACCATTTGTTCAAAAAATAAAAAAACACTTTGTAATAAATGTGGATAATAAACCCGTTTTAAAAATTTAAGTAGGAATATTTAGTTTAATTACTCAAATATTATCTTAAAACATGGTTTAACAATTCTCAAAATCTAAATATTGAAAAGATATTCTACAAAATATGAATCAATATAGTTATAAATATTTTTACAAGCTGCACTGACACACTTTTACTCTTTAAATAATACATATAGTAATTAGATAACACACAGATTTCTAACAGCAGAAACATTCCATACAAAATATTAAAAGCAATAATGTTGATGGTGAGTTCATATCATTGTAATTTAGTCTTTAAAAGTAGATGACCTTCCAAAAAAGACCAATGCTTATGACTCTTAGATGCACAACAATTTCTTAAATACTACATTAGTTATGACATGGTCAGTTACATTCTCAAGTAATCTTAGTTGTACTATCTCCTTTTCAGATCTTTTACTAATGACTGATGTCTCCAAATTTAAAAAATAAAAGATGTTCTATAGGGTTTGGAGGCCTAACCCTAAAAAATAAAAGAAAAATGTACCATTTTTTCTCGACTTCTATGTTCTCATGATTACTACTCATTTACTGTTGTATTTTTCAAGTTGCACGTTGTAACAGCAACAAAATCAACACTGAAATCACACTAGTGTTTTGTCATTACTGCTATTAGAACATGGTACCTACAGTGACTTGAACATTTCATTAACAGTATATTATCAGTGTCTGAAGAAACTACAAGACAACATAGGCTGCTGTTGTAATAACCTCTGAAAGTATAAATGTTGAAGTTAAAGAAAATTCACTTTCACCAATCATGATAAGATTAACATTATCTATCAACTTTAACTTTAAGTACTCAAATTTTTGATACCATTAAATAATTTCAAGCATTTAGTTTTAAGATGTTATGAGCTATAATCTGTTTAATTGATTAAAATGAAGTTTAACTTAAGATGCTAACAACTACGCAATCTTCCACGAATAGCAGGATCTCCAACTACCACATAATTTTTCAAAGTCTAAAAATACAAACTAATATAGTTATCCTATTAACTGGATTCTTTGTTACATATAATTAGAAGAAACATAAGTCTTAAAACTTCTTAAATGTTTTGAGAATTTGTCAAGATGTACAAAACAAAAATATGCAACAATTTAAACATCAACTTACGATGCTACAAGGTTAAACAAATGATGAGAAAGCATAGATTTTTGTTCACTGGTTTCATATTTTTTTCTTTATATTTACACATTTGCTTGAGATACTAGAAGGTTAAACAAATTAAAGATTATACACAAATGAAATTCTATAATTTTGCATTATGTTATGATTCCAAACAGATAAGGTATTAACATGAATTTTGTAGCTAACAATTCTCAGTATTCAAGATGTAAATAAATGTGGCAGAAATTTCAGTTGCATGTAACCACTTATGTTTCTATAGCCCATGGTGGACAAAAGTACCTGTTAAATAACAAATTAAAGCAGTTACTTAGTTATTGTGAAAAATTATTTTTGGGTATTCTGTTTCCATCTTATAAATTTTTCACACATACACAGTGAACAAGACTGACATTAGTTACCTACTCAATATGATATAAGAATGCTCACTAATAATTACAGAAAATTCATAATATTGAGAATACCATATTTAAAAAAACAATCCTAAAGAATAATCTAAAAGCATGAAATGCTTATCAACTGCATTAATCTGAAATGAACAAATATTACGTCTTCATCATCTCAGATAAGAAAGGAAAAACTCTAACAAAGATAAGAAATAAAATTTGTCTCCTTTAAAATAAATTTATTATACATTTTCTACCAAGATAATAACACCATAGAAATTAAAAATCTATATTGTGCAAGATAAATTACTAAACTACAAACTTTTGAAGGTAACTAAAACAAAACAAATACATAGAAAGGAAAAAGCTTGATTTCAGGGAAGATAAATTTAACAACCACCTATCTGAAGAGCAGATGTTACAGTGAGAAATAAAAAATGTTTCATTTCAAAGAGATAAATTTACTAGGTAAAGAAATAAAAAGTAATCACTGAAAAGGGAACAAGCCTGAAATACAGGTGAATAAATTTAACAGCTACACCTTTAAATAAAAAAATGTATCAAATAAAAAACAGATGAAAAGCTTAAGTTATGAATGGAAAAACAAAACATTTTCTAAAACTTTAACATACTTGAAAAATTCATTGTTTGCTGGTTGATCACTACATTGAGAATCATAATTTAAAATAAACAAACATATAAAGATTCTGGTATTAATCTCAGATTCTTAAAGACAATTATTAAAAGTCTAAGGATTTTATTCAGAAGTTACTAGATCAGAATAGCTATCTTCAATTTTCTTTTTCAAACTGAAACTAGATCTCCAACACCTTGCAGTAAGTAAAATAATTTGAACATATACTATAAAAGAAAGACTGCATGTTCTATTACACTGCTTGTAGCATCTTCTGTACTTCTATTTCATTGAAATTCGATGCATTTAAAGATGAAAGCCTGCACAAGTAGGCAGTTTATGACTGGATAGTTTCAACTGGTAAATTTCCTTAAATACTAGCAGTCATGCAACAATGTGTTCACCACAGAAGCCTTTTACATACTAACAATAATGCAACAAGAGAGTTCACCATAGAAGCCTTTAAATACTAATAATGAAGCAATAATACGAGTTTTCACATTAGATACTAGCATTCAAACAACACGTGTTTATAGAATCTCACAGTAAAAATTTAAAAGTAAAGATATTTGCATTAGTTTTTATTATTCCTACAAGCACCAAATGAATATATGCAATATACAAGTTCAACCATACTCATAGTAATTATTCATGTTAACCTGAACAGACTACAGAATTCCTGTTTCTGAGCAATTAATGAACACCATACGGTGTACAGAAGAACAAAGTGAGTAGCCATGCCTCACTTTGAAGTACCACTGTTTATTTTTCAATGGCACCAGTTACATGCAATTCAGTCTTTTGTTTATACGACAAGAATAAAGAGAATAACTGAGTACTGCAGATGTTTAATAATAATAATAATAAACATCTACATAACTTACATGGATACAGAGAAATACAGGAAGTGTTTTGTGGTTCTTAATCACATCTTTCTTGCTGTAAACATTTTAAGTATCTTTCACTTCAAATACTTTTACACCTGTATCTACATCTTGCTACCATAACAAGTTTTATTACAAGTTCAACTGCTTTATTAAGGTGTTTATATCAAATGCTTAATTTTTGCTTTGTATGCCTACTGAAAAATTCTCATTTGTTAAGTACAATTTATAGATTATATAGACACAGAGCTGACAAACTAAAATTATTGAAAGACTTAAAACATTTCATGCCAGTAGATACTGAGACATCACTGACTCCAAACTAAAAGGTTTCATTATCATCACATTCTGCAGACCAATGTCCAAACACTCCACAATTATCACAGTAAGGCCGTTCTTGCAGCCTCTGACCATGATGATGAGTGTGTTGAAATTCTTCCTCTTCTGCTGCTTGCTGAGGACAATCTTCTGTGTCGTGGAGGTCAAACATTTCACATATGTCACAGAACAGGCGTGGAGCAAGCACTGTTTTTATTCCATTCCTAACATGCATGAAATTAAGCAGAAAAATGAAGTTACAAAAGAACAAAATTCTACTCTATAATGTAAACTTAAACAACTTGAATAAAGTTAGTAAGTTAATGATGTGCAATTCTCAGTTGAAACTCATGACAAATTTCCTACAAGTAAATTATAAATTCCTTACACATTCTATTGTTAAAAAATAATTGTCTTTACAATATTCTTTGACAAATTTCGATTCAAATTTGTACATTATGTATACATTTGTACGTATGAATAAAATTGCCCTACATAAATAGTACCTCAGAAACTGCTTAAAATTTGACAAAACAAGTAGCAGTAAATTCATTAACAATTTAATTAGGCTGAGCTTTATATTTTATGCAGAAATCTAAAAAACTTAAGTATTAGTTTGTGTTAAGTAAACGTACAAATTTAAATCTTCACTTTCAAAACTTTCTCCACTCTCCAAGATCTCGATTCTTGATTTCAGTTCATCATTCTTCCGCTGCATGTCCACAATCACAGAATTTAAAAACTCAATCTGAAAGAAACACATGCATATTAGTAAGTGCTAATTGTGTACAAAATACAACAAACTTTATGCCCTATAGGAACTAGTAAGAGAGATACAACAAAGCACTTAATCTCTCTCCCTCCTATTAATAAATAAAGGAAAGAAACAAACTGCAGAAACAGAACCTAAACAAGAAGAGAGAGAAGTCCATGAAGAAGTAGAAATGGTAAATGAGGAAAAAACAACAAAAAAGAAACACAGTATAATGGATTTGTTGTCATGCATGCAGAAAGATTACTGTAAGTTTCTAACAAATAGAATGGGGTAAGATAATTTTTTTTAATACAAATAATCTACACAGATTTCATAAATAGAAAAATTTTATTAGGAAAAGGCCAGGTTAAGAGACAATTAAATAAATAAAAACTAGAGAATTTTAGGAGTTTTAATACACTCAGCAAGTATTTATATTTAGAAGTACAAGTAGAATACTTGAAAAGATGTTTTAAAATTCTGATATGTAGTATATATTAAAGATGCAGCACCTTATTAAAGGCTTTTTTTGTCATGATAACAGTTACTGTACAAGCTGAGGAAGTTAAAAAAAATAATGATAAACTAGAGGGATAGCAACTAGTCAACATTATCCACAACTCTTGGGCTACTTTAACCAAATATTGTGACTGACTATCACGTTGTAACACCACAAGGGTGAAAAGGCAAAACATTTGTGACAATGTAGATTACGAGTCGAGCAACCTATCTAACATGTCAGGCCTTTCCCTGGTATGTAATCTGATTCACACCTTGGCCATTAAGCATGTTTTGATCATAAGGCATTAAAATATTAAATGATTAATGTTCAAAAGAAAGGAAAAATAACTGAGGTATAAGATTGATCTTGAAATTCTATTTGTCTTGTTGTTTAAAACGATCATGTTTGGTGAAGATAACTAATTTATAACTCATACAGAAACAGAACAAACAATAAAATACAAACTTGTAAATGGTTTAGCAATAAGTAATAAGAGTTTAAAATGTAAATATCAGTGTATCATAAACTGGTTACTATACCTGTACTTCAAGAGCCTCCTTTTCTTCTGTAATTCTATTGTATTCTGGATCTAAAAATAATTTTCTATGGAGTAGTTTCATCTTTAGAAATTTATTAAAGAAAACTACTATGTGTTAAAAAATAAAATAAAATAAATAATTACATCTTCAAGTACTTTAAAAGAAAAGAGTAGGTAATCATGTTAAGTTTTATAGTTAATAACTATAAATACATATTAACTTGTGATTATACAGTTATACAAATCCACAGCTCTAACCTACAATATAAATTCAGTAAAACACACAGATAACAGTTCTAACCTTCAACATTGGCATTAGCCTGTGATCTTGCTAAAGCTACTTGAAGTTCCACAATTTTAACCCCTAGTTGTTTCTTCTCATGTTCTACATTCTGAAGAAGAGCTTTGTAATTTTGAAGAGTAATTTCATCTCCCTTCATTGATGCTAACTGGAAAATACAATGACAACATTGAACAAATTTCAACATAATGATCAATATAATCATCATTTAAGGTGCTTTTGTTTCTATGCACTAAACACTGATTTCACATTTCATTTGACTAATTATTTAAGTATTAAATTCAGAAAGCAATCTTGCAACATAGGACGTTTGTCTTTCAGTACCAAAATGGAATGTTTTATTAGAATAAAAATAATTCTATATTTCACATGCCATTGAGTCATGTAGAGTTTGAGTCTAACTTTCAATCTACTAGCCTTCTTTTCAAGGATATTGAGATAAGTCAACAGAAAGTGATACATATAAAAAAGCTCTTGTGTAAAAGAATGACTAAGATAATACTGATGCACACACAGAGAACAAAAATACTTTACTGAATTTAACACTCCTACGAAAAGTGGGGCCTATAGGCCCCAGAGCAACTTGAAAGGTTATTAATATTAGGCTAATAATTTTGTATTTAAATGAAATTTAAATGATATTTAATGAAATGAAATCAAATGAAATGGCAATTTCATTTAAATACAAATTTATTAGCCTAATATTAATAACCTTTCAAATTGCTCTGGGGTCTATTAGGCCCCACTTTTCGTAGGAGTGTTAAGAGCAATCTGGGTTTCCAAACCCAATTACCTATATTCAGTGATGATAAATTTTTCCACACAAAAAGATAGATACTCTAATAAAATACAAGCTCAACATATTGCTGGATCTGTGTTCAATAAAACAAAACAGAATTAGGTAAAAAGAGGTTAAAAAACAAACACTTATGTTATTAAATATTTGTACAAGTAACAATGTTGATGATGTTAGATAATCAACACAAATTTAGAATCACAAAATGTACGTAAGAGCAAAAAGCATCAAAATTAAGAAAAATATTGTTGCTATAGACCAAAACTCTCAAACTAACTGCAACTGGTTAACCATTTCCTAGTTTGGGGAATCCCAACAACAGTGGAAAAGGGCATTAATTGTCTAAGACTTCTGGTGTTGAAAAACTAAGTTACTGAAATTGGGCAGAAATAGTACTGTCCCTGTAAAATGCTACAACAGAACTGAAATGTGATACATTGTTTCACATACATTTCAAATAGAAGTAAATGAATAGGTAATTAATCAAATACCCTTATTTTGAAGTCATAATCATAAATAAGAAGGCTTCAAAGAAATTTATATCAGCACTGTGGCAAACAAATGGAAACAAATCTGTGACCTTTTGATATATAGCCAAGAGTAAGAATGAAAGATGACAGACAATCCAAATATCCTTTGTAAGATAAAAAAATAAGGAATATCTTGATAATCTAATCTAAAAAGTAAACCTGGTATTTATATCAGGAGTGTGCATCTGTGTAACCTTAATCATGGTTTTTCTTTATGTGGTATACTTTTGAGATTTGTTTTTTTGCCATTGATAAATGAGTAACTTTTCAGAAAATTTATAACTATATCCATCTACATACATACACTCCCCAGTTTCCCCATGGGTTGTTTTAAACATTAAAATTAAAAACTTAGAACTTCTGGATGACAAATTCTCATTTTGTTAGACAAACCAATAAACTAAAGTTAAATAAAATGGTTTTATACTGGTATTATATTTTTGTGGTATAATTCCATGGCAATTATCTGATTTTTGCAGTAATGGAGGTTTGTGGACCCTCACAGGGAGAAGGACTGGTGTAGTGATTTACTATAGGTGAAATGAAAGACAAGATACAATATGAAGCAAGATAAAATTGAACTTTATTTTCAGAAGATAAGTGGAAGACAGATTGTAGTAGTGCAGTGGGTTTCTTTTGTAATTAAATACTGAAATGTAATAAACTGTATTGAAATAAGTAAACAAAATAAACTGTATTCATTGAAAAAATTAAAATATATTTTGCTTCAAAATACATTGAAATCAGTCTGGTAAACTGAATAATTAAAGAAAATTATACATGATCAGTAATAGAAAGTTTATAAAGACAGGTGAAAACAGAAATGCCAACTATTTCAAATGACTGAGCATAATGATTGTAAACAAAGCCCTTTATTATTTGCAGCTACTAGGCCTGACCAATGTTTCTGTTTATTATTGTTATATATCAAATATTCCATTCTCATTGAGTGTTCTTGATACTGTAGATCTGGACACTATCATTTCACATATTTCCATTTATTTCATGCTTCAGATTAGTGGCAGTTTTCCTTCTGTCCTGAAAGCTTCATAAATGAAAATACTTAACTTTAGTATCATTGGGTTTAGGTGTTTTGCCTCTTCCTTTCCTATTTTCAAATTTATATATCTTGGTCACAAGTTCTACGGTGTACTTGACAGTATTCATGGAGCATTTCAAGTATGTAGAAATTTGTCAGAGTCGAAACAGCATCATGCAAAGGTTTTATGTGAACTCTCTCCTCTACAGACAATTCTTTATGCATGACAACATAACTTCATATATAGTATTAAACATTGTTTTTATCAAGGTTTATTTATGGAGTGCTGTCACATTGATTTATTCTTGCAAATATTGGTACTACATGGTAGCTCCTTGCTTACCTCTTTCTAATATAGAGAAGGCACTGCACTGGGTACCTGACAGTTATTTCAGACCCTAAATTTTATCAGTATGTTTATTCAAGCATAACCCTTATGAAGTACCCTTGGTAAAAATATATGGGAATTCTAAAAAATAAGTATTCACACCCTAGCTCATTCAACTATCAACATGGAATTTATATTTTGTAATGGCATAGAAGGAGGAGCCCCATAAAATAGAAAAAATAACTAAACATTCTCTCGTCCTAACATGTTTGCACAGTACTGTATGTGGTGTTTGTAAACAATTTTATTGAACAATTTTTGAAATACATGTCCTGATAATTATAACAGAAAAATGGTTATTTATATTTGTATTGAAACATACAATACATTCAATTCAACTGCATATATTATTTAACATATTAAACTAGCACCAGTACCTCTTGGTCTTTCTTAGAGATATCCTTTTCCCGTTGCTCCATTTGAGACTGAGCAGACTCCAGCATCTTCTGCAGAGATTCCCTCTCACTGTTGAAATCATTCACAAGTTGGAATTCCCTAAATGTAAAAGTTAAAGAATAAATGATGTGTATTTCAATTAGTTCACTGTAAAAACAGAAATGCTTTAAGTCTGTTTGTTAGACAGCATTTTTACACAGTAAATACATTAATCATTAGTATCAAAACAAGCTAAATTATTCTCAATACAACTTAAAAAAACAACAAATATAAGCTTGGGTATATTTGAGTATTATCAATGCAAACCCTTCAACCAAAATATGAAGCATAATGCATTTATTCAAATATAACATTGAGGGGGATCCATTAAATCAACAATGTATTACAGGCTCTGAATACTATCATTCAATTTTTAACTTCAACATGTGCAACGAGAAACAGTTAATAGAATACAAGAATGGGAATTTTAAATACCCATTATCATCAGTGTGAGTGTACCAAAATATGATGCTCAGGCTATATGGTATGTGTCCTGTTGCTGCAACAATTTTGTACTTTGGACTATTGTATGTTACAAGAAGGCTGGCAGTCAAATCTTACTATTTCATTAATTACCCAAGAGGTCATGATGGGCACTGCTGCATAGTTACCTTCACTCTGCTCTATCAGTTTCAAATTAAGGATTAATAGTACAGTTAAGCTTGTGTGTAACTTTGTGCATATTTCTGATACAAGAAATCTGACATTAGAGTGGTGCAATAAGTGGAACTTGAAAACTGAATCATTATTGAGCTCATTAATTATTAGATTCAAGTAACTGACTATTCTTACAAGATTTAAATAGTTGGTGCAACTAAAGTGTTATAACTGGTATCACTAATTTAAAATAGTTTATTTTGGGGAGTTGCAACACTAATCAATTAAACTGAATAACTGTAAATTAATTAAAAAAATATAAACAATAATGGTAATAGATTGATTACTTGAACAGCATAAATAATCAAAACCTATCATAATCATAAACACTAAATTTTAGTATTTTAGGTTATAGATGCTTATATGTAATTATTATACTGATTAATCAAGTTAATCAATTGGTTCTATCTCACAGATCATGATTTGTATAAAGTTTATCATTGCTTCATTTCTTGTTAGTTTGTGAATCATCCTATAAAAGTAGTTAACCTGAAGAATAATGAAGAGAAATAAATGTTAGATGTTTTCAAAAAGAATAAAAAATTGAAAATGTTTCTTTTTAAATCATTCTTTAGAGGTGTGGACAAACTAAAATGTTAATTAGGTGGTTATAGTCCATATTTGAATAAAGCATATTTCTTTTTTAAATATACTAAATGTATGAAATCTGACCATGGGTATTAAAATCTGTTTTCTACCAGTGTGTGTCTGCAGACATACCTCTATGCCTTGGGGTCAACCAAAAGTGGATAATCAGAAGCATGACTATACAACTGCTATGGAATGTAAAATGCATAAAACTTGTTAAATGTATATGTATAATAAAATACAGTAAAACATGCAGCTCTGAACACAATGAAATATGGTTACAGAATATTATGTCAAAATATAGTAAAGACAGATGCAAGATATCCATTTAGTGACTACATAACAGAACAAGTTAATGGCTAGGTTCAAATTTTGTATACGATTATGACATGACAATTACAAGTTGATTTTCTAACTCAGCTGACTAAATGTGTTTTGGTACTGAAGGAAATGTTTAGTTAAACCTAGTATAATATAAATAAAGTATGTAGTCTTTTTAGTAATCCAACATTAAAGAAACAAAGCATTTATAAACTAAATGTGCAAGTATAACTGGTTTAAAGGTATAACTGATGAAATAGTAAAGTTCAGAGAATAGTTTATCAGATGCTAATTTTTGTATTGAAAAGCAATTATAATGAGAATAAAAATAAATTCACATCAAAATTTAAGACAAATATAATACCAGCTAAACTAAAATCAATATTAAAAGCAAACAAATTAATCAGCATCAATTAATACAAATTATTCTTACCAGTATCCAAGTTTGCACAAAGCAGCACAAAAAGGGAAAATGTTTATACATATATTGCTACATATATTTAATTTTTTTTTCAAACCTAGCAAATATTTTAGTTACTTCACTGATATATATATATATATATATATATAACTTTACTGTAAATAAATGTACTTTAAATAATGTTTACATATAATTGTTTACAAAGCAAAAACGTTTGCACAGGTTATTCCATAAGAATAATTAACTATTTAAGAAATAGTATTTTAATTTCAAATATGTTTTATACTAATTCACAAAAAATGTTGATCAATCTAATTTGTAATACCAACTGATAGCCAGTCCAAGTATGAAGGCAGACATCTAATGAATTTCAAAGATTTTTTTGTGAAATTATTTTCAATTAGTTTGTATACATATGTGTTAAAAATTTATTGATTGTTATAGCTGCTGGAACAAACTGATACACTAGCTACAAAAACTGATCTTTCAAAGTTCACGTATACAAACTATACAGTTTGACATTCTCTGTCCTATCGTATTTTATAACATTAAAATTATATACATCTGAAGAAGAAATGGTGTTATATTACAAGTGTAGGAACAAATTGTGATATTAAGATGAATATTTTAAGGATGATATATGAATGGATGTATAATATGAGCAACATCAACTCGTAAATTAAAAAGTGAAAACAATTTTAACATAATGTGAGAGAACAACTTTTAGCCAACAAGAAAATCATTAAAACAATACATAAATGGATGTGAAAGAAAAAACAACTTACTGTCATGAGTATAATAGGAAATATTTAACATAAAATGAAACAAAACATTAATTATATAAATACTTCTATGAATACTGAAATTAGACTGAATATTTTATGTGGTATAACATTTAAACAAACTGAAGTCCTGAGAGAGGCATTTCATAATTGATCAATTAAAGAAAATAATATCTTATAAATGATGCATAAACAGTCATATCCAAATATCATAATTTTAATTAATTTCAAATATCAATTTCCCAAGAAAATGTATCAAACTTTTCTATAATTTTAATAATATTCAGAAACACTATTAATCAAATTCTTTTCAATTCAAGTTAAAACCTTAAGTAACATTGATATTTCTATATAAAACAAGTAATATTAACTGATAATGCAGCTCTAATTTACAGTGTTCAAATCAACATATTAAAAATGTTACAGTTACAAACATAAGTTATGATAATACTTGTCTGCGTACAAAATTAAAACACCTTCATACAAAAACGTTTAATGTACGTTTTTATCTTGCTATAATTTTTTATAATAAGAAATTATCTTAAAAATTGCATTACTACTTTATAGAGCAACTTGAAGTCAGCCATTCTAAATTTTAGTTGCCATAGCAAATACTGAATGTTTTCTATTAGTCATTAAGTAGCTTGGTAATAAAGAACAAATTTATTTTTAACTGGCTTTTTTCTTGCCAGTAAATTTTCATTAGCACCCAAGTTTTCAAATTTGACTTAATTTGCAGCTTCAGATGTAAGCACCTTTCTTAATCTCAGTTCCAGTTGTAAAGTTGGTTTACTGACACCTTAACTCATCTTCACTTTCTTAATGCTACTTGCTGTACAAATTCATTTTTACTATAGGTTAAATAACTTGTCTTTATAATACTTAGAAAATATACATGACCATAAGAACGATGTAAATCGCAATTTAAGAAACCCTGAAGAGGTCAGGTTCCTTTGAATTATCAGTTAAGTTCCTGCTGGACAAGAAACTTTAATCATTCTTAATGTTATAAAGCATGTTTAGAAAAGGCCAATAAACACATCCTATCATTGTAAAGAAAGCATTAAATGTATACTGAGTAAACTAATATACACTATCTGTATAGCATGGATTTTGCAAATACTTAATATTAAGTATGGTACTAAGTTGGATATAACATTGTATGATTTTAAAAATGATTATCATATGTACAGAAGAACCAGTGAGTAACTTATTTTGTTATATGATACATACATATGATTCTATTAGCTGTGAAGGCTCAGGTGGTGAATAATTAGAAGCACTTATAATGAATGCAAACAAATTACTTGATTATGAATACCTGCTTACTATGAATGACTATAACTAGTATAATCTGGAAATATGAAATTCTAACATTTATATTACAAAGAAAAACAGCTAAAACTAAGAATGTGAGAGAAGTTAGTGTACCCTTACCTCTTTTTTAATTCTTCTAGTTGTTGTTGAAGAGATTTTGATCTGTTTTCTAACTGCAATCAAAATTTAACTTTTATACTACATCATTTTTTAACAACTCAACTTTAGTGAATAATTAAACTCTGCAGGATATTTCATGTTTTAATAAATTATTACAAGGAGTTTATATATGAGCTTCACTAAGGTTTATCTCCTGAATGGCTTAATACAAAACATGAAATTATAACTCAAGTCATGCATTTTGAAAAACTGGCTGGCAATACAGTTGAAAAATTATGCAGATAAATGATTTTTACATGCAATCACAGAGGATTTTAAAATTGTTTACTGACAATACTTTTAATTGAGCTTAAGCATTGCTAGCAAATGGCCAGAAGTTGAGAATGAATAGTTATGAAACAAGTCATTTCTTCTACTCATCCAATTGGGTATACCTCTAAATATTTTGACCTGTAACAATACACATTTCAAAATGCAGTACTTTCTATCCTAAAACGTGTTTCATAAAATCCAAAGTGCTTTATATACTTATCAAGTCATATGGCATTCTGTCAAGAAATTCACAAGTCAGCTTCCATTCAATATAGCTATTTTAAGAAGCCTCATTTTATTAAGTATGATAATACTAAACACTAGGTTTCCATACAAGTTACACACAGAAATTGAATTCCTAAGGAAAAAAACCCATGATTCAAAGTATTGATTATGATATATTATGCACATATATGCACACGCACACAGACACTAATAATACACCAGAAGAGGTCATTAGAATTTCCAGTATAAAAATTCAAAAATCTTTAAAACAGCAACTTTTTCACCAACTTCCTACCAACCTAATCATTACTATTATTTTAATTATCTTATAAACAACTTGCATCATTACATTGTAGAACAACTTATTCTTATTGTCATAGCAGCAAATACTGAATATTTTGTATTAGTCATAAGTAAGTTGTTTAGAGAGTATAAATCTATTTAATGTTTTTTGCTTCTTACCAATACATTTTCATTAGTCAATATTTTCAAACCTGACAATTTGCAAGCTTCTTCAAGTGTAAATACCTTTCCTAGTCTCTGTTCCACAGAATACTATCACTACAAAATTTCTCCAGCACACTTGCTGGTCTGTGGGTATCAGCTTTCAATATTACAATAAACATAAATAGTTTTTTTTTTAGAAATAAAGATATTATGAACTTATTTAAGTATCTGTTCAACCCAATTTGATCCAACCAACAGGTAGTGCTGCATATTGATGGATAGGCACACAACAATTTCTAAAGGTTAAGTATATAGTTTGTACAGGTAAAACAAAAGATTAAACTTAAAGAGTTTTAAAAAATTATCAATTTTAAAATGAATTAGGAAATGCTACAAAAATAAAACAACCTGTAAACCAAAGTAAGGATTACATTTTAAAAATCTGTGATTGTGGTTTTAATTCTTGTAAAAGTTATAGTTATCAAGGATGTGGCTATACTGAAGGTTTACAGATATATCCATTCCATGGACATGTAAAAACTGAACACATAAAACACAAAAACATAATTAAAATTTGAATGGAAAGTATGGATCATTCATTATTTGTAGAATTGCTATAAGAAGTATTTAAAACAAAATAAATGCTGGAATGAAAATTACACCAACTAGTATCACTTTACTTGTTTGTGTAATTTTTTATTCCAGCATTGATAATAGTATTTGCTGATATGACATCTAAAACATATTTCAAAAATTCCAAAGTGCCCTGTGCAATTGTATCAAGTCATAAGGAATCTCAAGAAATTCACAAGACAACCTTCATTCATTCTAGTGTTACATATCATAATTTATCTTGGACGAGTCTCCAATTTATAATATTATGAATTACAATTTAAAATAGCTGGAAATTTTAATTTAGAAGTTTATTGAATATTGATATGTATAAAATTTAAGATATTTACCAACAGGATTGACACACAGTTTTCTTTTGTACCACATATATATTTTAACATACAAACAATAATACAATTTATAATAATGGGTATTACAAATAATTTCTATACAAGTTTTAAAAGCTTAAAAAATACTGAGTCTTTAATGTGGCCTGGAATTAAATATTTTATCAACAGTTCACAATGAGCAAATGAATTTCAAGTTGTTATCAGTACAGTTCATTTAATTAGCCAGCTGCTTTGCTGATCACATGCAATTTTTTCACCAATAAAAATATCTAATGTTCTCATAGATGTGCTAATATCTAAACTTAATTCACTGAAGTTAAGAGTTACAATATTATAAATCTATAGATATTACTGGTCAAATATCTGTAGTTTCCCAATTGATAAGCATTTATCACAGTTGTAGATTCTGAGGTTTATAGTATACCAACTGTAGCAAACCAAAAATATACAACTGTCATTTCAAGCATGAATTTATAAATTATTAAGGAAGGTTCTTGAAAGTTCAGTTGGAAATGCTACTGGCAATCACTAATATTTTATATACATACAATAGTATACTGTTGAATCTTAAGCTTAAGAATCTTCTGCAAATTTAGTGAATAGGTGAGTATTTCATGATATGCATTTAACAGTATCAGTTACATGTATTTGTAAATATATTTTGAGTGAAAAACATCAATAGTGAAACAAATATATAATAGAAAAATCTAATACAATAGCTAATTTGGTCTTATGTGTATTGTTACCAAGTAGTTTTAAAATCTATCCAGCTATTATCACTTTACTTGTTTACTGTTTATTGCAGCATTTATTTTGTTTTGGATATTTATTGTACCAATTTATGAATAACCAATAAACCCTACTTTCCATCAAAAGTTTAATTTTGTTTTTTCTATTTATAAGTACAATTAATATTTGTAGCTTTTTCTTATCTTATAAAACAGTTGTTAGCCAGGATGAAGTACCATTTAACTGCCAATCCAATGACACTATAACAGAAGAAACTATTGAGTTTGCCATGTAACCAAGTTGTTCATGTTCTTGTTAGCAAAGAAATCTACATTTAATTCATCTGCATTAAGAATTATAAGAATAAATTTCAGGATACGAATTAAGGGAAATTCACTAAGTTTCAATAAAGTATCAATAAATACTGGCAGAAATGACTTTGGGCAAATATGCTTCTTATATACTAATAATTTGAGCCTTATTAGAAAGGAAAAAGAATTACAGTAGATTTCACTGAGTCAACTCAATACTGTCAAATGTAATAAGGAAACAAACTATGTAAATATTTAATCTTAAGTGCACATTACCATTTAGTTGTAAATGAATTGTTTTTTGGAATAAACAACCCAGGAATATTTAACTTATAATTTGAAATGCTCAAAGTTTAACAACTGATAGTTAAATGTTTGATGACAGCTCTTAAATTTAATTACCACTTGCCCCATCACTATAATTTACATGGTTGGTTTTTTTAATTAATATAATTAATTCTGATTTTAATTTCCATCTTCATTAACTAATGACTGGCTAAAATAATCATATCTGCATAATAGTGTCAAAAGTTTATAGATGTTTAATTCACCTGATCTCTTTCCTCCTGTGCACCACGTAGGATGAGAACTTGTTGGTACAACTCATCACGCTCCACCTCTACATGAACTAGCTTATTCTGTAGTTCACTAAGTGCATCTCTCTGCATGTTGCTACATGAATACAAAGTAAAAAAAAAACTTGTACCCCTTCAATCCCTCACCATTTTACAGCCTAAAAGTATGGCATCCAAGCAAAACTTAAAAATACACATGGAAAAAGTTAGACATTACTTCATTGTTTGTGCAATCATTTACTTTTATTAGTTTTGTAATAATCAATTATCTATAGTTTATAGAACATTTATAACTACCTCTGTCTAAATTTCAGTTTTCTTGTAAAGAGTTATTAGCAAATGCACTGAAAATATAACAAGTTTTTCACTAATTTCACATCAAAGTACTAAAGGTACTTTATTTCGTTACTGATAAAATGTAGTGAAAATTATGAGTGGATTGTTTATTACCTAATTGATGGTTCATAACCACTTAGTGTAAATGCTAAATTTATAATTAAAAATTACACTTAAATATTTATAGGTTTTAAGTTAAACTTTGTGTGGTGGTTACCATCATAGGAAATGCTAGTATTGTAATATTGTTAACACTGAACCAGCTTCTGCATTCTTTTATTATTTCTTTTAAATAGTCTCTAATGTAGTAGTATGTATGGATATTATTATAACTAATAATGCTGGCAGAAATAGCATACTGTGAATCAGATCAATAATCAAGGACCACCCATTGCACTTGAAAACACATGCCCAAGCTGCATTCTTTTCTTGACTGAGAGATTATCAGGGAGAGAGAGATGGAACTAATGTAATCTATTACTGTTAAAACACAAAAACACTTTTGTTACTTTGTGGATACTTGTTGATTGTGACTCTACATTCTGCTACCACTGTTTACATAAATAAAATGTAAGGACACTATTATGACATATTAACATCATTCATTGTTTTTCTTATTTTAATTCTGAGAACAAGTAGTTTAGATGACTTAGGATGTTAATGTGTGGTATATTTCAGTTTCATTTTATTGTTGAATATATACCATGCTATAAAAACCAGAACATTTTCAAAATTAAAATTTAATTATTATAGTAGACTATTGTGCTATTTTATAAACATACATTTTACTGTTCTATGGCAATGGACGTATAGTTACTCAAAAAATAAGTGTTTAGGAGATAATCAAATCAAAAGGCAGAAGCCGTCATTTGACCATAAACAAGAGGACACGTAATGTTGAAGAAAAATGCTCTTTATAGATGTATTCAGATTTCTTTGGAAACAACAAACAATAGTTACTTCAATGATAAAGGGGAAAAAAAAAAAGATATCAAGGTCAACATACAACATTTGCAGTGAGTTTTGTCAGGTTACCAACACAAAAAGTGTGGACTGAATTTCAGCCAGTGATGTTCAAGATATACAGAAACTGATGGCAGTGTGACTGCTGAGAGGTATATGCACATTCTTATCCATAATGTAATTTTCAGAAAGTATGCAGCAAGTGGGATGAAATATATCTGGGAGGTAAAAAGATAATGAGAATATTCTTGAAAAAAAACAAGAAACATGATAGTATAACTTAAGGGTATTACTCTTTTTCATAGAGGTTAATCCAAAGAAATATTCCACTAAAATCATATGGACTGGAACAATGTCAGGTTTAGGCTTCCACTTATCTTTCAGCAATCATAAGATATGATTTAGACACTGTAATGTATAATATTCTTCCCATAACAAACCAGTAGGGTACTTCTCATTGATCCATCATGTACTAGCAATAATGTTAAGCTTATCTGCTTGTATTTTGCATTTTTTTTAATAATGTATTATACTAACAAAAATATTACCAGTTGGTTGCAATTACTCATTGCTTGTCATTCCTATAGTGTATGACCTAGGCTTTCCATAATTATTTTAAATATTGTAAAAACATGTATATTTTGTTCAATTCCATAAACATCCAATGTTACAAATTACATTATATTACTAGAACAAGCCCAAATCTTGAGAGAACAAGCCAATTATTATTAAAAAACAACAAAAAACATGAAACTAAACATGCTTAGATGAATCAATACAGCATGTTGCATGCCAGCTTACAACTGATTATGAAGATCTTGCATCACTTGTGACTCCTGTTCAGTCACTGCTAATTTTTGCTGAAGCTCTTCTCTGTGCTTAGCAAATTCTTTCTGGAGTCTATCCACTTCTGCCTTCAGCTGAGCCACTTGAAAATCACGATCAGAAACTGTAGCCTGTTGTTCCTGCTTCTCTTTCACGAGCTGTTCTTGGTTTTTCTCTAACTTAGCACAGGCTTCTCTGGCTTCTTGATACTGATTAAATACCTAAATAAAGAAATATAGAAATTAAAAAAAAATACTCGCATGCTTTTGGACTCTCATTGATATTTGAATTTCAACTTCAAAACAGTCTACAATTGAGCTTTAATAAATTACAAGGTTAACATTAGATTTTGTGAATGTTCCACACAGATATTTTTTTAAAACAAATAATAGCTTCCTTCTCGTCATAACATATCCAATTTTATATCTCACTGATATGATGAGCTTCCTGGATAGGTTAATAAGTTTATGTAGAAGCAACATCTAAAATTAGTTTTGGTAACACTTAGTTTTCAAGTATGTAGTGATGGCTTGTTCCAAAATAATTTTTGAAACGTCAAGACTTAACCCTTAAATAGCAGGAATGTTGTAGGTAGCAGGATCAATTGAAGATGATCATCATTTAAGGTTTAATAACTGCAGAAAATTTTTTGGGTATGTTTGAGATAGAGAAATATTCTTAAGTTCACTACAACCCTGGGATACTGCTTTACAATACACATGTATCAAAATTTAAAGGCATGCAAGATCCATCATCAACCAAACAAGTATAAGAAATATGCATAAATAAAACTGAAAATCAGGATGAAATGTAACAGAAATATATAAAACTATCAATTCTACTCACTTTGAAATGAATATAAAATTACCTTTTCCTTCTCACACTCAACTTGTTCCATCTCTTTTTGCAGCTGTTGAACTTTTACTTCTAGATTCTTGACACTGTTGGAGGCTTCTGCCTTTAGGCCTTCTACAGTGAGTTGTAATTCTTGTAACTTAGCTTGTGAGTGTGTGAGATGAGATTCACTTTCTTCAAGCTTATGGCGTAGGTCTTGTATCAGTGCTTCCTTTTCAGTCAGTAACTGTTCTTGTCTAGATAGTGATTTAGACATGATGGACACTTTATCTTGTGTTTCTTGTAGCTCCATTTGCTAACAGGGATTAAACATTTTTCAGGGATTAAGGAAGGAAATATTAAAAAGGGGTAATTACTTTTGACATTTTGAATGGCTGTCCTAGTAAATAATCAAATTTATACATAATGATTAAATTCAATGTAAAGTATATTAAGTGACAATTACATTTTGATAACATGCAAAATAATAGCTTACATAAATCATTTAATACAGAAGAATATGTTTGAATGGTGATTAATTTGGAATTGTAAGCATCTACTTTTAAGTGGGGAGATATATATTCTGATGCTTATAATAATACTAATAAAATGTACATACAAGAGATATACAAATTTATTCATTTAAAAAACAACAAAGACTACAATTTTAGATTTCCTAAAACTCACCTGATTTTGCATCTTGGCTTTCAGTTCCTTAACTACTTCATTATGTTTACTATTAATCTTTTCAAATTCCTGTTTATTTTGATCATGAAGGCTATTAACAGTGTCTTTCAGTTTCTCTACTTCTTGAGTACGACTTCTTAGCTGGAACTGAAGTTCCTCAACTTGTCTAAAAAAGTTGACAAATGTCAAGTAATTTAAGAAGTCTAACTTCTCATAATCCCAAAATAAAAGATAAATTTCTCTGTATAAAACTATGGACAAACTGAAATATTATCAGAATTAGGTAAATCTTCAGTGCTTAGTTACATGTGTATAAACAGTCTTTTGTAATTAACCTGCAAAGCAATTTTATCTTTCCTTTTACTGTCTTACTTTAACAATTTAATTATACCAGGATAGATGTCTATAATGTTTAGCCACAATCACACTGAAATTTGGCATAAGATTACATTTCATTCACACTTATATTAACTTTTCAAATTACTTCAGATTTTCAGAAACTACTAACCAACAATTGCAAGTAGTATATGCTTAAAAAATATGAAAATCAAATTATATATATATAAAAATATTAATATCATATTTATCTCCTTCTGAGAGTGGTGGTATTTTTACCACTTATCTGTGTGGGTGTATTTGAACAGTATAACTCATTTATAAGCTTTCATATGAATTTGATCAAATGTTAGAAACAAGTAACTTTTGGTAAAAGTAGCTGAAAAGTTAAGGTAACACTGATGGATTCTGAAAAACAATCCAATTAAAATCAAACAGATACAAAGATAATCATGGCACCTAGACATATATTTTTGATGGTGACATATTACTTTGTGTATATCTTAAGCTGGTTTCTATCAAAAAACATTGCAAGGCATAGGTTGAACTCTGAGCTTTTTTGTAGTTAACTTTTGTATTTAGTGGACAAAAAGTTCATGAAATAAATGAAATCACTCCTGATTACATCATACAACTGATTTTTTTAAACAAATATATTGTGCTATTTATTTTAGACATTTTCACTAACTTTTCTCTTTCCCTGATTTCTTCATTGATCTGGCTTAGCTGATCTGAGTTACTTCCTGATAAGTGCACCAGATCTGAAACTTGCCCTTCTAATTTTGCTTTTTGTTGAGAAAGTTCCTGCCCTTGTCCTTCAATAACATGTAGCTTCTGTTCAGCATCTGTGACAGTCAGGATTAGTTTGAATGTTATACATTAATCTTTCTATATTTCTATTTCATAAATTAGGCCAAAAAAACATAATATACTATTTATTAACAATAATCTTCTTAAAACTTAAATGAATTGAAAAATTCTAATCCAGATCAGAGGTGATATTAATGGTATATGGAAATCCATTACTTAACACTAATTTCTCTTATTAACCTTCAATACATCACTATGTTGTTAGTTTTAGACTATTTTGAAATATATATTAGTTTTAAACTATTTAAATATTTCCATATCTGGATTTATTATATAAAATGGTAAGATTAATGATATATGTAGTAATTTTATCATACATCTTTTCCAAAATGCTAGTAATTCTTTCCGTCTGTACCACTGAAGGATAAATTAAACAATAGTGATTATGAATAATTTTAGAAGAACATAGTCATTTCACTGTTCTTTCAATAGCAGTTCTACACAAACAAATATTCACTGTATTAGCTGAAACAACCTACAAATAAACTGTAATCTCATTCTTAATACTGAGTGTAGTAAACAAAATAAAAGATGACTTTTATACAGGAAATGATCACTAAATATGTCTTATCCACCTCAACTCAAAAGAGATAATATATCAAACAGTCTTAAAACAATTTGAATCACAAATACATGCAAGATAAAATATTCAAATTATTGCATAAACAGATACATTATTTTGTGCCTATAATCCTATGTATGTACAGTAATAATTTACACACACTCTTACTTTAGAAATTACATTCTGTAAATACACAAATAAATTTATAATTAATCATTCAGTGAAATATTTTTTGCATGCATACATTGGGCTAAAATCAATGTGAAGAAAACCCCTCTGTCTCAAAAAGTTCAGAAAATTTAGATGGAAAAATTTCTTAAATCCATAGCTCATCATTTAAAAATACATAAATAAAACACTAGCAAGCAACCGTTTACCAAGATCACCTAAGACAGTAATGTTCATTCATGGATCTCTGCAGTGTGGAGAAATATTTATCAGTAATTAAACCTAAGTCATGCACACATTGATATCAGAAACAAGAATAATGCCATAATAACTGGAGAAGGAAGAAAACATTACCCCAACCTAGATATTGCATAGCTACTTGTATATAGTTAATTAAATTTACATAGCTTTAGTTACATTGCTACCTTATTTGTAGAAAGAAAAGGTGAACATTTAATTTTAAATTTTTAAGTTTTGTACTATAAACAAAAGCATGTCTAACATCCATTCCAGTTTTGATGATAATTCCAATGTTTCTAAGTTCACAGTGAATTTAGTTAGAAATGTATTAATTTTTTTTAATCTAGATGTATTCATACATATACATTAAAAACTTAAGTTTAATTACTGCTGCCAAATGTGAAAATGATCAGTTTTTTCAAAATACATTACAGAATGCATACCAAGTGTTCCTTATTCTTTGAATGACTGATAAATGTTTCTATGTTCTAATTTCCTGATGGATATTAACTTTTCTGAAACTTTAAAAAACAAAACTTCAATCGAGGAAGCTGCCCATCTCCTGGACTATGCTAATGTATGCCTGTTTTGTACATGGACAGATGTACTTAAGTGGACTTAATGAATGAAAAAAACACAAACCTGCTAAATGTGTCTTCATTGCACTAAGCTCCTCACTCAGGTGGTTTGACTCAGTTTCAGCACGTGACAGTTTCATATTCAAATCTACAAGCACAAGGGCATGACAAGAACCACAAAAACACACACTAAGGACTCACAAAAATCAAATGTAGTTACAAAAACACAACGTAAAAACCATAAAGAACTGATTTATAACATGATGGCGTATGAAAAAAACTTAGATGAAAACAAAACAAAAATAATTTAAAATGTATTAAAAATAGTGCTTTCACAGACTTAAATGGTTTTGCCTTATATTAGATTATATTTAAATTTCAAAAACATTATCATTACTTTGTAAACATGCCAAAAGCACTTTTACCTGTAGTCTTAAAAAAAGTGCATTTAAATTTTATATATATTTGTATAAATTATTAATAATCACATATTTACTTATTTACAAACCAAAAAATTAAAACATTCAGTGAGGAACAGTGATTTGTCTGTGCATGGTTTCAGAGCAAAGCAGTTATAGTACAGGCAGAGGTATACATGACAAAGTGAAGTATTTAAAACTATGCATGACTTCATGGTGAAAATTCAGTTCTACTCAGGCTATGGATTGCATGAGAGAAGCAGTCATAAAATGAAATCAGGTATACAATATGAATGATCTCAGAAGGATGTACTACAACCTGGAATAAAGCTTTTGTTTGCTTCTTGAATTTTACTCCAAATGTATTTACTGTTGTAAATAAATACAATATTAATAATAATAATACTTGAACTAATATTTAATGAAACAAAAATATAATGATGTCATTAAAGATATCACATTACTCTCAAATAACACTGACTGGAAGGCATGTTGTCAACTGGTTCCTTGTATTTGATTGAGGTTAAAATCATGGTTCATAAACATTTTTAAATCAAAATGATAAATTTGACAATGTTATAATTAACATATGCCATGTTTTATTTCTTGAAACTAAATGAGGTTTCCATAGCTTTTGTGCAATAGCTGAAACCCAGTTTTATCAAATTATTAAAAATATAAACTTCACATTTTATTGCACACCAATTTTGGTATAAAAGTTCAAACTAAAAACTAATGATGCAACCTACCATCAATTACTTGGAGTTGCTTGTCCTGTCTTTGTTTGCCCTGTTCTAAATCTTCACCCTAACAACATATTTATACATTTATTTTTTTTCAGAAATTTGATTTATAGTTAACAGAAATCAGATATATTCTACAAACACATTCATCTTTTGATTCAATTAAAAATCACTATAAAAAGATATGACAGATAAAAATAACCTGAGATTATACAGTTTACTATTATTATCATTCTAAAAAGAGAGAAATGCTACTTTCATATATAACCTGTTAGTAGCTTTTATAAGTAGCTCTTAGATGTAATTTGAGGTTAAACTTATTAATCAGTTTTCATAACAACTTTCAGGTGTAATCTATGGATGAAACATTATAGTAAGTTTTCATTAGTAGGTTTCAGGTGTAACTGTAAGAACTACTTATAATGAATTAAAATATTGTCTTGGTTGAATTAAAATATTTTTAAGCTCATTTTTTACATTCTGAATATACTTTCTGTAGAAATTTCTAAATAATGGCCTAACATTCCCATTTACCTTGACATGAAATGCATTAATCCTAATACCAGCAAAAAACAAAACAAGTAATCTATCAGATTGAACATAACAGTTAAAAACTGGACTGAAATCTTACCATTTCTAAAATTCTTTTTTGAAAATTGGAAATTTCTCTTTTGCGACTCTCAAGAGAAGCTTCTAGCTGTAGAATTATTTCGTCTTTTTTTACCACATCTTCTCGTAATTCACTGGAAACAGCATTTTCATATTTCTTGCCATATAAAAACATCACAGATAATATTAAACATTCCAAAGTTTGTTTAAAAACAGAACAAACAGAAAGAATAAATAAAACTTTAAATGTTATATGTGAAAAAAATCCTTAAATCGCCTTTTCTTTCAGGTTTTATTAAGATACGTTTTTCAGCTTTCTTAAGTTTCTAGCTACAAGAATACTAGAGGTCTAATGCCAAAGATAGAGCGAGTCCTTATTCACAATATGGACTATTCTAATGAACAAAGTCATTAAGTTAAGTACGAAAAGATTTATTCAGGTCAAATCCATTTGTTTAACAAATGAACATTAACAGGATTACAACTATTTTGGATACATTTTAATCAACACTTCTCTTCTTAAATACAATAATTAAATATTTCTTTTGAAGCCCATTATTACAGTAGCTACTTAAATATATTACTAAATAACATACCAGAGAAGTCTGATATTGACTGTCTTTTAAAGAATTTTCAAAAAATAATCATTTAAGAGAAAAATTAGACTGGTCTGTGATGTTTTTACATGTTCTACAGTAATTTTCATAAGCTAAACCCCAAAATGATATCCATTTTTATTCATCAGGTACATTATTTCAACAAACATCACATGTACTTTTCCATAAGTGAATCATTTTCATTGAAATCAGGTCAAATTTTGTTATGCTTAACATGTAGCCAACAACTGGCTGTAGATTCCTCTAGGCCAATTATGATGTGACAGTCTTATCAATCATTCTAGAACCTATAAGAAACACATCGGCAGTATATAAATGATTAACAGGCTGCATGACATCATTATTGGATAGTATTTGTTTGTGCATGCACTTTTACATTATTTTTTAATATTATTCATTCATTGCTATGGCAACAGGTTTTTTTAAATAACCCAAACATACACTGTTATATTTGTGGTAAATTTGTTGTAAAGAAAAAAAAAGGCAAAATATTACATTATTATAAAAAAGTGTATTATGCATATTTTAAAATAAAACTTAGGGACCAAGACAAATTATAGGCTTTACACAAAGTTTGCACCACTTATGTTGAAGAGTAGAGACTGTGAACTCGAGCTAAAAAAAATAAGTCTATCTTTTGGAAATCCAATGGTCTAATGTGAGCCTAGAAGCCACAAAAATTACCACTATCTTTGGTCATTTAAATTTGTTCAAGGCTACAAAACTTGAAACAAAAAATAAATTCCTTATCTAAACCTTCAGTCTGTTATACGTCTTGTTGTTCCTGGAGCTGATGTACCTGTACCTTTTCCACCAGGCAAGTCTCAATATAGTTTCATCTGGATTTTAAATCTGATGCCAACAGAAATTATGATTAGGAAATTTACTTCAGATGAAGAGTTCAAAAGGACAAATGAAGAAAGTTGAAAAAAATCATGGATTGCTTTTAAATATGTTATTGAAATTTTTTTCGGAAATAACAAGGACTCAAATTATGAATATATTGTCAATAAAATGACTGATACATTTTGCAAAGAATAAGGGTAAAGGTTTCATAAAGACATCCGGAAATATGAATGAGGTATCAGAAAAGGTGGAACAACAGCATGATGGTTGCTTACTGTTGGTCATTGAAACAAGATGCTCAAGACTCAATAGATAAAAGAAAGCTCACAACGTGTAGTTCTGAGACTACTGAAAGACATAAATCTCACAAAAACCTGGGATGAATAAAGATGCATGTTCATTTGACATCAATGACCTTCCTTTAACAAACATAGAAATAAAAATGTTCATTGTGGTAAATGAAATTATTTGTTCTTAGTAAATTTTTTTCCTTCCCAATTTCTTAAAAATCCTTACTTGATAGAAAAAACAAATCAAAATCATTGCAGCTGAATCAAAGAAAATCTGTTAATAAATCCAAAACACTTATGAAGTTTAAATTTGCAGGACTGTGTTATTTATGTAAAAAAAACATTAACAAAAAATTTTGTTTACTGTTTAAACACAAAGTTACACAGTGGCCTACCTGTACTCTATTTTCCTTGGGTATCAAAACCTTATGTTAAGCAATTTACGCTTACAGGCAAACATACACTGTTATATTGGGAGGGAAGAGAAAAACTACCCTTTTCATTTTTATTGTGTTTTAATATTAAATAATATTCTCTATAATTCAATTTCATCAATATCAGTTGTAAAACATTTTTATCCCCCACCAAAAAATTCACGTGTGGAAGTATGTTAATGGTTTAAATATTTGTGTTAAAATAACTTATGATATAAAATAGTCTCACCAATTTTGTTTCTAAGGATTTGATCTTGTCTTCAGATTGTGTCACATTCTGATTTAATTTCTCTATTTCTTCCTTGTAATTGTTCACCTTATCAGTTTCAGGACTTTCCTACAGGTGGAAATAAAATATTGTACAAACTTGTATGAACCTGTGATTTTATGTACAAAGTTTTAGAAATAAAATGCAAGGAAACTTGGAAACTAGATCAAATATTTCTTGAATATTTGGTTCTATTGTTAGCACACAGTATACTTCTATACCTGACTGGTTTTATTGTTAGCACACAGTATACTTCTCTACCTGACTGGTTTTATTGTCAGCAAACAGTATACTTCTCTATTTGACTGGTTTTATTGTCAGCACACAGTATACTTCTCTACCTGACTGGGTTTATTGTCAGCACACAGTATACTTCTCTACCTGACTGGTTTTATTATTAGCACACGGTATAATCGTATACCTGACTGGGTTTATTGTCAGCACAGAGTATACTTCTCTACCTGACTGGGTTTATTATTAGCACACAGTATACTTCTCTACCTGACTGGTTTTATTATTAGCACACAGTATAATTTTCTACCTGACTGGTTTTATTGTTAGCACACGGTATAATCGTATACTTGACTGGTTTTATTGTTAGCACACGGTATAATCGTATACTTGACTGGTTTTATTGTTAGCACACGGTATAATCGTATACTTGACTGGTTTTATTGTTAGCACACGGTATAATCGTATACTTGACTGGTTTTATTGTTAGCACACGGTATAATCGTATACTTGACTGGTTTTATTGTTAGCACAGTATAATCGTATACTTGACTGGTTTTATTGTTATCGTATAATCGTATACTTGACTGGTTTTATTGTTAGCACGCGGTATAATTGTATACTTGACTGATTTTATTGTTAGCACACGGTATAATCGTATACTTGACTGGTTTTATTGTTAGCACACGGTATAATTGTATACTTGACTGGTTTTATTGTTAGCACACAGTATACTTCTCTACCTGACTGGTTTTATTATTAGCACACGGTATAATTTTCTACCTGACTGGTTTTATTGTTAGCACACGGTATAATCGTATACTTGACTGGTTTTATTGTTAGCACACGGTATAATCGTATACTTGACTGGTTTTATTGTTAGCACACGGTATAATCGTATACTTGACTGGTTTTATTGTTAGCACACGGTATAATTGTATACTTGACTGGTTTTATTGTTGGCACACGGTATAATTGTATACTTGACTGGTTTTATTGTTAGCACACAGTATAATTCTACTTGACTGTTTTATTGTTAGCACACAGTATAATTCTACTTGACTGATTCTAAAGATGTTGTATGATTTTACTTGATTCAACACATTACATCATTGAAAACTCAAAGCAAAATACACTTTTTGCCATTGTTCTCTCTAGATGATTTAATACCATCATTTTCATTATGTATACATGCTAGTGTATTTAAGTAAGAGATTCTTATTTATTCACTGCATAAGACATTTCTTAAACAAAATGATCAACTATTAACAAATGTCTCCAAATGTAAAAACTTAAATTGTGATTAACATACCAAGTAAAACAAGACGCTATACAGATGGATCATTTAATGATTATCCTGAAGCTATTATCTAAACACAAGTATTATATACACATTAAGTTAAAATTGTGTGTTATAAGAGACTAAAATGTAAGTGAATGGTTTCTGATACTTTATTACTGGTAAAATCTGAAGATCTGGAGCATTGTTGTTGTTCTTCCAAAAGTTTCTCCAATTCTTGGATCTTCTCTTGTTCCTTTTCTGACTGATTCTACAAGAGTTGATAACTATATATTAGGAATTGAAAACTTTACTCAAAGTTGTATTTCTCTATAAAAAAAAAAGTCATAAAACAGTACAACATTTAGAGAGAAAGGTTGCTTTTTGAAACCTGAATGAAAAAGCAACAACCAGTAAAGCTTATAATTAAAAACCATGAATTTGTATGTAATAATCCAGTTTATTTGTATGTAATAATCCAATTTAAGTTATGTGTGAGCACTTTGTACTATCACTGGCAAAGACCTTTGACAATTCTCAATTTGAACAAAATTTTCTGTTTAAAATCTTTCTATCCAAGTTTGTTTCACTGCCTTTTAGAACCTATCAAAGTAAATAAACATTTCTACAGAGTATTTTGGTCCAACATGGAAGATTGGACATATTTTATTATATTAAAAAAAATCAAGGTTACAAGAAACAAACTTTTTGTTCATTTTGGCAGTTGACTAAATATTACAAACTCTACAGTATCTTCACCTATTTCTGGACTGTTTTTGTTTCCAATCATAATTATTTTTCATACTTTAGCTGTACAATCACTACAGTGTAATAACCCACATATTTTGAGTCATATGTTGTTTGATACACAATAAATACATGATCTTGCCCGAATCTTACATACCAGTATAAGCTATGCTCATAGTGGTATACATTTGTTTACCTTCATAAAACCCTAGAATGCTTTGCATACTCTTCATACTCATAAGATTCTAAAATGGATTATTATTTTTAAAGTGTTATAAAAATTATTTTAACTTCCAAAGCATTATGATTATTAAAACTAATAGCCAGAGTTAGGGCTAATTTATTTTTGAAAAGTGCAACTAATTCTATCCACAGATTAGAAATTCAGTGGCTTTAAAAAAACTGACATTTAAAGTTGGTGAAATAAAAATAGACAGACACACCCACACAGTAAATTACCAACAGTACTGTCTAAATCAATCACACCGATATCTATTAAAAATATATATGCAATACAGGAAGAATTTAAATGTGTACAAGATATTATAATATTGGTAAATGAATGCCATTTTCTTAAACTACTAAGTTCACAGAAAAAAGATATGGTTGCCAGCCATGGATATTCCAGAGTTTCTGTTTACAAGCATAGAATTTACTATTTCTATTATGATGTTCTAAATGCTACCATTTATTAATTGTCTAATAATTACAACATACGTTTTGCATATTTTAAAATCCATTTTTACATTCACAATATTCAATGGTTAATGAACTACTAATTAAACTTACCAACAGATCAACCTTGTTTATTGATTCTTCTTCTATTCTAAACTGTAAATCTTCAACTTTTCTGACAAAAACATTAGCAAGAAAGATCAAAACCAAAAGATAAAAAAGAATAGCAATTACAAAAAAAGTACCAGAGCATTGCACCACTAAAGAGTTGACTTATATTCATCCTACAAGTCTATTGTAAAAGTAAACACGGTTGTTAATGAGCTACATCTTTAAACATAACCATTTTTTTCTTATAAATTACTTAAAATAATATATGAAGTTATTTTAATCATCTGGTGGAATCCACACATCGGGATATGTAAATAATCTATGAAGTTATTTTAATCATCATGTGGAATCCATACATCAGGATATGTAAATAATCTATAAAGTTATTTAATCATCATGTGGAATCCATACATCAGGATATGTAAATAATCTATAAAGTTATTTTAATCATCATGTGGAATCCATACATCAGGATATGTAAATAATCTATAAAGTTATTTTAATCATCATGTGGAATCCATACATCAGGATATGTTACTCACCTTCTCTCATCCTCTAGCTGACATAATAAATTCTTTTTATCCATTTCAGTCTTTTCGATAATCTTCCGTAGTTGGACCAAACTGCATTCTGTTTCTTCCAAATACCCTTGGTGCTCTTTCTGTAAATCTGCCAACTTCTTTTCAACCTGTCATGACATCCATAAAGCAGAACAAAGAACAAATGAAACTAGATATCTTTAAAAAGGACTCACCTTTGTGTTAAATTATAACAGTACAGAAAATGGTAACTTCTACAATAGACAAATTAAACACATGTAAAAACATCATAAGTAAAAAACGTTTTAATGAAGTGAAAACATAAACCAGGTAAGAGTGGAACTGATCATTCTGCTCTTTAGACAGATGCTTTAATCTACAACAAAAGTAATCCCACAGTTGTTGATGTTTAACAAAATTGAAATATTTAAAGTGTAGTAGTAAAGTCTATATTGCATAAAACCTATAGAATGATCTAACTAAGCTTATCTTGGAATATAAAAACATTTTCTCTGGTATGATGCTACAGCATTATACCATTCTTAAAAGGTTCTAACCATACAATGGGTAAGTTTAAACAAATTGTTATAAAAATACTCAAATTAAGGATTGTACAGATCCGTCTTGACAAAAACATGCTATAACATAAAATTTTGTTTTGTATAGAGACCACAATTCAATTTCACTACCTCATCTACTTGGCCTGCAGCTCGAGCCACCTCTCCTCGTTCTAGATCCCGTTCTCGTAGAAGTTGTTCAATGTGTTCTCCCTTTTCTTTTAGTGCTTCCTAACAGGAATAAAACCATAGTTTATATCAAGTTGGAAGGAGATCTAGAAGTACTACCACATCATGGACAACATTACATGACCATGAATGTAGACATAAGAAACAGTTAAAAAAATTAGGGTAAATACAAATTAATAACAAAATATAAGTTACACTTGGTTGTATACTGTAATTATTCATTCTTTTATCACAGCTTTCTGAACAGACATAACATTTCTGCTCCAGCACATGTATAAAGAAAGACCTTGCGTAACAGTTGTATATTACATGTACATAAGAAATTACAATAGTACATTTGTGTTAAAAGAACAATAGTTCAGAATAATTTTAGTTGAAACCAATTTCTTACAGTTAGTTATTGGAGCACCAATACAAAATCATTTAGTAACATTAAAAGCCTTGACATTAATACTAAGGATGAGCCTTCCCAGTCCTCTATAACGATATTCATGGTTTATGATTTATGCCACACCATTTGTTTTGCTCACTATGATAAATTTGAAGAGAAAATATTAAACTTAATAAAATAGGAGATACAGATAGAAGGACAGTGTGAACTGATAATGTTTAAATTAACTTTTGCACCTACAAACAAAGCATCTAGTACACAAGTTCAGAGTATGGTAACTGTAGTGCAGTTACTTTTCAAACTTGACAAAATTTAGTAATACAAATGAGTACCACAGTAACAGAAAAAAAACAAACCCTGCCAACTATATATGTCATGGTTTCTTATCCAAAATTGGTGTTCACTGGTTGAAATTACCAAGTTCATAATACCACAGTTATCTTCTTAATAACTAAAACCATAAAAAAACTTTCAAACCACAAATATTAAGATGTGAATATTTAAAACTTACCACACACACACTAATTTTTTATTTAATGAAAGAAATGCACCAGAATAAAAAAAATAATATTAATTATCTATAAGAATTCCTCAGTAAAAAACAACATTGTATAAAATTTAAACACAACAGAAAACTTTCAGGTTAAACTGTTACTGCAGCTACTTTAAGGTTATATCTAAAGCTTTGTTACCAAAGATAGACACTCATAAAAAACATTTCACCTACCAATTGGAAGCTTTGAGCAAAATACTGTGATATTCTAATAATATTAAAAACAATAATACACATAATTATTAAGTTACAAGTATACTACACAGACATGGTATAAAAGGCAATATTGTTACTAGAAAATCTAAACATGAAAATTTTTTTCAGTTATATAAAGTTCAAAATAAAAAAAGGTTTTGTAGTTTTCAAACAGGTATTTATCTTTTCAACAATATAGTTCAACTGATGCTACAAGTTCTGATAAACAGTTACCATACTGATTTCATGATACTAGTAACTGATCTCATGAAAAAAAAACAACCAAAAAACAGTAACTAACAGTTTGTAAATCACTAGATTAAAGTAGAATTAAAACTAACCTGAATGGCATTATTAGTAGCTGTAACATTGGCTGCAGAGGGACGTGAAGACCTCTGGAACAATAATAAAACAATCTAAGAAAATTAAAAACCAAAACCTATAATAGAACAACTAAAATTGCAATGAGAGCCACTTAATACCAAGTATAAGCATCTTTACTGTAATTAACTAACATCACAACATTAACAGTGTACACTAATTTATTTAAAGGATTACAACACTACCAGACTCACTAGATAACTATATTTCATGGCCAGTACTATGTCACCTTAAAAGGAAATGTCATATACAGTTATCAAATCAGGTGATGTTTCAAAATGTCATTGTGCACTTAACATTATACTTTTAGTTCATATAATTTATCCACAAGCACTGTGCTTTGTTACCATGGTTATCCATTCTTTCATTATGATACGATTGAAGGAAAGATGTGGCAGCTTAAAATTTAACTTAAGTTACTTTAAACAATTATTTCTTTTTAATTACTTACTATTATAACACTAATAAATCATGGACTGACATCTAAAATTAACTATATGTGTGTAGTAATAGCTAAAAAGAAAGTTTCATAATTCCAACTGAGTTTTTGGGTGAAGCACTTAGAGAACTGACAATCAACCATCTTGATAGAGCTTTCTCTATGCAAAACCTCACTGGAAAGGTTTACATAATTACCTTATATCATCAGATTTATTTGATACACAAATATTGTTAATGTATTGAAATATGTTAACAAATACTGCAATAGTAAATATTAACTGCAACTTTAACTGTGTACCCTACTTAAAAAGGGTTGTGCAATCTCATACAATTTTATAAAGTTTAACTTCATCACATATTTTCAATGATATAAACATCTACAGAGATAAACTTTGCATCACCTTCTTGTATAATTTCAGCAATGTTAGCAAATACCTCATCAGTATCTAAACTGCCAGGAATATTTTGTCATTATGATACTAAAGCTAAGTGGACATGTCTTCACAGAGATTTGCTTTGTTTCTGAAATGTAAACAGTTTCTTCATTGCTAATAACTATAAATCTTAAGCATGTATGTGTATATTTTCATCATAGCTTTAATTCAAACTAACAGGTCCATAGAAATAGCATTTAAGGTCTTTATCTTACATTATTATTTAACCCTTAAACAAAGATCATCATTAATTGATGGTACTACCTACAACATTCCTGCTGTTTAATGGTTATTAATACAGTAATAACAAATTATGTGTGTTAAAAGCTGTATATTTTACAGTTTATAAACTTTTGTGTGTGTAAGTGATGCTAGAAATTATGGGAATGTTTTAGGTTATGTCAGTAACAAACCTTTGAAGTTTTTTTTTTAGCAAAAATCTCTAACAAACTCCTCCATATGACAGAACTTTATTTGCAATATACGATTAACAAATAGGAGTTTGAAATGTAAAACTTAAAAGCTTTCAGTTTAACTCATCTAACACTGCATCTTTCTCCAAATAATTATAACTTTCAATTATACAGACAGACAGACCCACAAACTTGCATATTTTAATAAACTGCTTAAAAATTTACCATGTTATATACAGAATATTCACTGTTCCTCTTATTTAAAAACAAAATCAAACAATTGCACCAATAAATTACATTACATCTCTTTTTGAAGAAATAAGGAACTTACTATTAAAATGTTAATGATATAGTTTGCATGTTATCTGTAAATTGTAATTTACAGAAAATCACTTTGGGTGATAAATCAAATAATTAATCACCAATTAATAATCATATTCAATACCTAGCAAAAACTTGTGTTTTATTATTTAATATTTCATCAGTAAAAGTTTGAACACTGAAAGAAAAACACCATTCTATGTAACTTCTGCATTTTTCATTACAGATGGATCGATCAGTTAACCTACATGTAACTGAAAAGACTTACATGAAACCATCCTGAATTGCAATTAATCAGCTACAGATGCAAATACAGATTCTACGTCAGTTGTTCTCCAAATTTTTGAATAAGAAATTGCAAGCACTAACTGTGTAAAAGCATCCACGTATAATTTAAATCCTTCAATATAACTAATACACTTGTTAATCTTGCCAGTGAGGACTAATTCTGTTTAAAAAGTTGAGTCTGATTACTTTCTATATTAAACAAGTTAAAGCACTAGAGCTTATTAGTAAGAATGAGCATTCATGCACCAAAAGTTTTTAGAGGGAAGGAAAATGTAAGTAAGTTAATATATGGGTAAGTACCTGGGGACTAGTGAGTGATGTCACACCAAGCCTTACCCTGCCACCACGCGTAGCACTGGAGGCAGAACTGATAGAACTATTGAGTGACTCGTGACTTCCTGCTCGACGGTGGAGGGTTAGACCAGTACCTGATGACAGGCGAGTGACTCGAGATGTGCTTGAACCCTTACCAGCTTTGGAAACTTTATGGATAGGTGCAAACAATCCATGTTTCATCTGACATTCAAAATACCTTTGAATGAGAGGGAATAAATAGATTAGGAATCTAAAAAGATATTTTATCAAAAGTTATAAAACTAAAGAAAACTAGATTCTTTGTTAACAAATAATTTTATATCCAGAACAAACAAGAACCACAAACTATGATCCTAAAGCTACAATATCACAGCAACATGTAGGGAACTAAATTCACTTTTGTAAAAACAATTCAAGAACACTGAACACTCTACATAATTACTTATCATGTGTAATATTCATTGTTAAGTGTAGAGTGCTGAGTCAAGAACTTAAGTTTCTCATATTATATAGCCAGTTTGACTTCCTTCATATCTTTGCTTAATACAACTATGTTCTGACAAAAAAGATATTAATAAGCAAGAGAAAATTAATCCTGGCTAGTATTAGGGAAATTATCCTAATTATTCTTTTGAATAATATTTAAATACCAAAGTAAAAAGTGAATTTAACTGAAAAATGTTGACTCCAAACAAAAATAAGCATATTTAAGTATAAACTTTGAGTAAGGCAAAGGCAATATAAGTTTAAAGTCAATTTTAAGATTTAACACAAATATGGGCATTAACCAACAACATTGACTTCTAAACTCTACATTTTTTCCTTGACCTAGAGAAGTGCAAATCTAAGTCTCTTCAGCTTTAGCACTTGTACAAGTTACCTAGTTTTAGTTCAGCCTTATATTACAGATTCATGTTTATGTCCAAAACTAAGTAAACTCATCTGACTTAATAAAGAGTTATCTGAAAATCATGCCCCAAATGGGAGTACTCAGAAAATGTTGAGCTGTATCACAGCAAATGTCTGGTGTGTTACAAACCGAGTGCAAAGTAAAAATCAGTTTGTTGCAACCTGTAACAAGGAACATTTGCAATTACACAGTTCACCACCTTACATATATTTCCATTGTAGCCAAATTTAATCTGTTCTACAGAAAAAAATAAATACACTATAAATTTCAATATTATATCTAGAAACCTTTTTCCTGCAACTGAACCATCATTTTTTCCTTGAGGTTCCTCAAGATCAACTCCTGCCCACTCCCCTGGAGCAAACTCTGTAGTTCCAAGATAGCGAAGGATTCCTACTTTTACACCACTTGTGGCATTAACTACAACCCGATCTCCACATTTAAGTGGACTGTCATTAGTAGACACACTACCACTCGCACCCCGATGTGTTGTTCCATCTTTAATGCTTCCTGATGTTGGTGAAATCGGAAGTTGTGATGTTGAGATAGCAATTCTTCCTCCAACCTGTGAACTTATCATTGATGTTCCACCTGTATTTGTTTGAAGTGTACCATTAGAAACAGTATTGGCTGAGCCGGTAGGAGATCGAAAAAGTCTATGAGGACGGGCAAACACTCCCTTATTTGGTTCACACTGAAAGTAACGAATTCCTCCAACTGAACCATCATTTTTTCCTAATGGCTCATCTAAAACAACTCCAGCCCACTCTCCAGAAGCAAACTGAGTTTCTCCAAGAAACTGGATGAAACCACTTTTGGAGCCATTAACCCATACTTTGTCTCCAATGATAAAATTTTCAGTCCTTTCTGGTAAAGCATCAGCTGTATCTGCTAAACAATGAACAATAAGAAGTTTCTTAAAAATATTTTAATAAGTACTGTAGATCAGACATATCACACCTGCAAAAACATAAATGTATGAGATTAATGTATTTTTGTTTAATCCTGCAACAAACAAGTAAATATTATTCTCATCTTGATTTCTTCAGTATGCCTACTACATTGTGGCATGGAAAAAGTAAAATTTTAATTTTTATAATGCTGTAAAATAAAGATTTATTCAGCACAACAAACTAAAGTTACAAGACATGGAGTAAAGCAACTGGAAAAAAATATATTTCTGAAAATTACATTAAATATAATAGTGTAAATGACTCCTTCCTCAGTAATTATACAATTTTTTTTTGGTTTTAATAGCAATTAAAAAACAACAACATTAATCCTTGATTATCAGGTTGCATCAACTGTAAGACAAAACCCATTAAAATTCCATCATTATTGTTACTATACATAATTTTAGTTGTGAAGTCTGTAAAAGTTGGTTAAAAATTAATTTAAACAAAACACCTCCAAACCTAGTGATTTAGAAAGATAGTTCATGTATTCCTTTCTTAGCCAGTTTCGTCATGTTTTAGAACCAAACAGATGTCTTTAGAGATTACCCAATAAATCTCGCGTTATACTACCAAAGTAGTATAGTTTCTATTTTTCAAAGGAAAATATAACTAATATTGGAGACATTTATTACATGCCTGTTCCACACATTTTGCTGTTTCAAACAGCTGTCTATACAAATATCTTAAGAACAGTTCATGAAAAGCAACAAAAACATTAATATATTAAAACAGTGGTGTGGGAGGAAAAACACGACCCACAGTTCACCTGTATCATGTGTATTTCTGCTACACAGCGAATCTTGTTTTGTTCCCAACACCACTTGGTGCTTTCAGCTTAAATCACCGCAAATTGGAGCTTAACTCCAGAGTAATTAAAGGATAGGTAAATGTTTTAATACAGACTTACAAACAACAATACATAGAACTGCACACACTTAAATTATGTAGAATAATGGTATAAAGTGAAAAGGTTGAATTTATTTGAATCATTACAGCTATTTTATTTCTCAATAAACCAAACGCAGCTTGTAGAAATTACCTTGCATGTGAAGAAAGTTCCCTAGTTCTAAATATATATCATTCCATATTGTTTTGTTTTCTTTAATACGTTTTCATATTATGTAAAGATCCATATTCGACTTCTAACTTAACGTTCTTCAGTGAATAAGTCGCCATTAATAATCCATTTTACCAACTTTTCTAGACGTGTTTAATTTCTCAATTAAAATGCGATTTTAGTTAATAGCTTATGGATGAAGAGCTATAATTAGCTTTTGAGAACTACATGAAAACACGCAGAACAAACGGGAAGGGAAGGAAAAATGAAAGGTTCAGCAGTTCACGAGACCGGAAATTGCGAATCAGGAGTTCGGTCTCATTCGAGGAAACACGGATAGCTTGTGTGCTTGCTACCAGTGTCAGCTGCACATATGGTGACGGGCTTTATGGTTCTGTGGCTTGTCACGTTTCTTTGAATCAGTTCCATTTAAAAATTAAAGTAAAAAATGAAAATCGAGATAGGATTAGTCAAAGAATTAAAAAACTGGATGTTTATCTTCATTACGCACGAAATACTTTTCCTCCTTGTGTCTTAAAACACAGAATGTCATCATTTGATACTATACAGAACAAATACTTTTACTGTCACATTCTTGACTTCACAAATTGGAAAAGAAAAAGGACAATTAGTTGTGGCAGCGCACGTGTACGAAAATGAATACCCGAACTGTATAAGTAAAAAACTTATCGAAACTTCAAACCTCTTTGTGCGCTCTTCAGAATTAGTGCAAAAACCAAGAAAAAGAATTTGTTATAATGTTTTCTTTTTTCGAAATATGCTACCATGTTCTTGATTGATTGGGAAAACTTTTAGGTCTATCCTTTATATTTAGGTCTAACTGCTACAGTTACTATGAAAATAATGGATAAAAATACCATGACACAAAAATTCAAAGTTTCGTACACACGAACAAAATCTCACGAGTCATTGTCCTGTTCTGTTGTAAAATGAGCTCATTACATTTACTGTTGGGCGTGTTACCGAAATAAAAACTATACGTACGGGATTCAAATCATTATCAGGCTAGATCAGCCAAAACTGAAACCTTACCAAACGTATAAGGTGTTTCACCAAATTGCGAAAGGCCACTGTCCACAAGGAATCTTTATTGGCCTTTTTATTGTTGCTACAGTAAATCTCACTAAATTCTCACACTTTATCACTGTAGTTTAATTACTTTTATTGAAATTCAAATAATCGTTAAATATTTACTTACAGTTACAATGCATTTTGAGCTATTCAAAATAACAAACCCGGTATCAGTATTACATTGCAAGGAAAAAGCTTAAAAGTTCTGGCGCACACACCTAAGACAATACGATAGCCGAACGAGTTTTTGTAGGGAAAACAGTAATTAGTCTCAATGATCCAGAGATCAGAACAAGTAATTACAAAAGGAATCTCCATTTCCAGCAGATAACTAGCTTAATGTATGCCACCAGATTGTCTACAGTGTTGTTGGAATCATGAGGGAGTCATGCCAGTATTTGATTAACAACACCCAAGAATGTCGCTTGAAAACATTACTTCTCACTGTTTTTACAATAACAAAACAATAAATTACGTGTACAGGTTTCATTAACGAATAAGGTTGTGGAAAAACACATTGCACAACAGTAGTGTTAACACATGTGATATTAACAGATTCAGCTAAAATTTATTTAAAATAAATTGCAAATTTAAATGTTAATGTTTTAAAATTTAACAGAAAGTACCGTTTGAATCCAGAGTATTACACTTTTTAATGAAGGTTCATTTAACTTTTGACAAAAATTCGAAACAAAACGCTGTTTAAGATTCGTTGCTGTGGCCTTATGAACAAAAATAAATTAACGAAACAGACAAAACAGTATATTCTGAAAAAGTAAAGAAAAGCATTTTAAACAATTTCAGTGTTATAGAAATAGTTATTAAAATACATCTAACTTACGTTACTGTACTTCAAATGAAAAGCTTTTGTGATCGAATTTGTTCCTACAGAAGTAAATACAACGATTTAATAGATATATAATTATTAACGATTGCTTCAAGATTTGACTGTTAAAATATTATATCAAGATGCAATTAACTATACTGTGTTGATCTAAGCTTCTATAATAAACTCAAACTTGCAGAAGCAAAATTTAGGCCATATTTTCAATCTTATGTGAAAAGTTTATCAACTTTAAAATACCCAGAAATTGTCACAACATACCAGGTTTAGTTTGTTTTGAATTTCGCTTAAAGCTACTCGAGGGCTGTCTGTGCTTGCCGTCCCTAATTTCGCAGTGTAAGACTAGATGGAGGACAGACAGCTAGTCATTACCACTAACCGCCAAATCTTGGGCTACTCTTTTACTAACAAAGAGTGGGATGTACCGTTACGTTATAACTCCCCAACGACTGAAAGGGCGAGCATGGTTGGTGTGACGAGGATCTCTAATCTACCTAATAAACACTCGTACCTTTCTATTACTACTAAGACATCCTTATACATTTCTATTACCTGCAATATATTATATCTTTTTTTTTTCTATGTGTATATACGTCACTTAAGCATCTAAAAAAATGTAAAAAAAAATGAAATGTAATACCTTACCAATAAATAACAGGATTTTTAATATGTTTAGAATAAATGTATTTCTTTATGACAACTTCATGCAACAAACTTCATGCATGTATTTAAAAACAAAAACCAAACTGGGGTAAGTCAGTTCAGACTTATTGTAACAAATAGTGTTTATACCGTTTAAAAAAAAACATTATACATTAGTCATGAGCTGGATCCTATTATTTTATGGGCTATCCTGTACATCGCATTTAAATTATTAACCTAACTTAAGTGTACCATTACTTATAACTGTTAAAACGTTTGGATAAATTAAAATGATGCCAAAAGCACAAAACTGTCGACAGAACTGGTTATGTTAATTATCACAACATACCAGACAAATCTAACCTTTATTATGTACATCTTAAAGCGTAATCGGTTGTCAGAAATAAAATAATCTAGACAACTAATGACCACTGTTCAACACCTTATACTATAGAGCTGCAATTATTATGTTAACCAGGTATGCAACTCAGTAGCTTCGACAAGTACAGTACAATATAATGAAAAACAAACACACAAAAACAACTCATTCACGGTCAGTGACAAGTCAGGCTGTGTAGATATTTTTGGCCATTTCAAGCAAATTAATTCATTGCCTAAAATAAAACTGGTGGTAACGAAACACGTTCCACTGGACGTGATAATACTTTGTTCTTTCATTGCCAATTCTTACAAAATGCAAATGAGAAAATGTTAAAATAACAATAGTAGTCTAAGGAAATTATTCCTGACAAAAATTTCACGCACATGAGCACGTGAAAGAGAAAACCATAACAACGTTTCTATCTTCTTAGGTCATCTTCAGGCCAACTGAAGATTACCCGAGAAAGTCGAAATGTTGTTCTGTACTTTATTTTAATTAAAGCGCTAATACCCATAAAGGTTGTGATGACGAGAAACAAAACCGGTCGAATAACTTAATCATATACAAATTATAATTATACTGTGATAGAAATAAAACTCAAGACTTAAATAATCATTAATACCTTACAAAGTAACAACTACCGTTTCACTGGTATTTCAGGCAGAGCAGGCACTTTAAGGTTGAAATGTGTTTCTTGAGCGATACGACGTTCTATTATGTTTCAAGGAGTGATCCACTATACAAGCTTCAACCGTAAAATAGTAATATTCACAACATGTATATGTTACTCCAGTAACAATGTAACAGCTACAATAAACTTAATTACATAACTAAGTTTAATGTAACTGAATAATAAAAAAGGAAAATTTAACGATATGGCGATAATTATAATCACTACAAAAATGTTGAACAGTATTACTAAAGAATTTAGTAACGTAATACTAACAAATGCCAAAATATAAGTGCTACATGTTACAGATATCGTTCATTTTTTCTGCACTTGTTAATTAAAAAAAACAAAGAAGGAATGTTAATGGATATTGCGGCTGGAAAGTGAATTGTTCTGAAAAGGATTTTCCAGTTTCAATGAGATGTTTCATTCCACTTGCAATTATAACATTTCAGCGAACTTAAAAAATCATTAACAAATATTTAAAAACTATACAGAGAAAATATTAAACAACTGATTAGAAATTAAAGTATTGTTTGTTTCTGAATTTCGCGCAAAGCTACTCGAGGGTTATCTCCGCTAGCCGTCCCTAATTTAGCAAAGACTAGAGGGAAGACAGCTAGTCACCACCACCCACCGCCAACTCTTGGGCTACTTTTTTATCAACGAATAGTGGGATTTGCGATTTACTGTTACATTATAACGCCCTTCACGGCTGAAAGAGCGAACATGTTTGATGCGACTGGGACTCGAACCCGCGACCCTCAGATTATAAGTCGAACGCCTCAACCCACCTGGCCTTGCTGGGCCGCAAATTAAAGCATACACAAACAGAACTTATTTTTCGAAAAACAAGATAAGTATTTTCGAGCCCTGATATTTTGACTTGGAACTTTTCATCGAAAAATCAGACGAGAAAGGAAATTGACATTACAAAATTTGTATTCTTTCTACGAGTTCAGAGTCAGGTCTAGGGTCACGAAGGTATTTTTAAAGTTATTTTTTCTTTGAGTGTAAGATCGTAGATGTAAAGTATAATACAGTATCACCAGTTGGGATTGCAATGTTCTTTTTCTGTGGGCAGATCTATTTAATGTAAAAGTCAATGGGTCAGAGTAAGTCATGTTTGCTTGTTTGTTTTTGAATTTCGCGCAAAGCTACACGATAGCTATCTGCACTAGCCATTACCAATTTTGCAATGTTAGACTAGAGGGAAGGCAGCTAGTTATCACCACCCACCGCCAACTCTTAGGTTATTATTTTACTAACGAATAGTGGGATTGGCCACACACATTATAATGCCGCCACACTGAAAGAGCGAGCATGTTTGGTGTGACGGGGATTCGAACTTGCGACTCTCAGATTACGAGTCGAGTGTATTAACCAACTGACCATGCCAAGCCTGTAAGTCATGCACGAGGGGGAACCGGTAGGAGCAATGATGGTTTTAAGTAGCGTCCAGCCGGAAATCACTCCATTTCCAAAGATTACGCAATAAAAAAAATCTGAAAGCGCTGCTATGGCGTAAGTTATCTTATTTCAATGGGTAAACGTTCGAGACAAACCACATTTCCTTATAAAGGCGAATATGTTACATAACGGCAGCCAAACTGTCTTGTCAGTTACGACCCACCTATCAACCACCAGCCCGCTGAGCACCTACGTTACTTTCGACTATTTATCCACACTTTGAAGTTGAAACAATACTCCCCACGACAAAAGGAACGTAATGAACGTTTGTTTGTCCAAAGCAAACAAATATTATTCCACATGTGCCAATCTGTGTAATGTTGATTAAACAGCTTAGTTATTTCTAATGTATTGTATATTATTGAAACTACACTATTGCAAAAACGTCAGAAACGTTAATCATATATTATCAGAGAGGAAAAGAATTTGGCATTCCTGGAAAATGTATTAGTGTATATGTGTGCACATAAACCGAACAAAGTAAAACATTAAAAAGTAATATACAAAGAAATTCAGGGCCACAGCAAATTCCCAAGTAAACGCACTGATTCCGATGTATTTCATGAGAAAAATTTTTGTACTGCTAGACAAATTCAGTAATCATGTAAGTGCAGCTAACTCTTGAAGAAATGTTTTTCCTTACTTACAGTTTCGTTTATGTTTACTTATCGTTCGCTACGGCTCGCTATGCTTACGTGATCTGCGCCAATAATCTTTAAGTTTGAGAAGAAAGATTTTGAGATCAACAGGGCTTTACCTGTATCAAAATGCCTTGCAAACATTACATAGCTGTTGAATACGAAAAACGCATAACGATTTTAGAGACCCGCCACGTCGTGGGTCTTGATGGCTCTTCAGTGCAGTTTCTATTTAAAAAGGTCCCGCCCGACCCAAGAATGCCATAACCAAACCATACCTTCCAGCATGTTTTCCATTATGCACTTAGTTTATGAGGGCAATGATTTCCCGACATTCGTTTCAACAACCTGATCGGTACTCGACCTACATGTTTTTGTATGCTATAGTATGAATACCCGTTTTACTGTCCAGCTGCTTGAGAGATGCAGCGGTTGAATGGATATTGAAAGCAACTTGTGTATCCGCGATATGTGTTGCTTTCCCAAATATCCTTCTTGATTTTGTTGGGTACTGTTGTTGCATGGGGCACGTAGACCAGACGACTTCTGTTAGCGAACTGTGTACTCGTTCACCATCATCTGTTACAATATGCCGCACTTTCTTTACCACGCCTGGGGTACGACTTGCTGCAGATCTATTTCTGGGTGACCCTAGTCTATTGTATTGATTCATGTTCGTTTTGCCAAGCATTACAATTTCGAAGAGCCTCAAACTGAGTTACATGATAATTTAGATTTAGAAGTTAAATAAATGTCGATAAGTATCCAATTTACACTTGCCAACAAGACTGATACAAACCTTTATCTTTTTTTTTTTCATACAAATATATTTTTACTACACAAACTAACACAATTTACAGTAGCTGTTATTACGAATAACCATCTGCATACAAAAGGTTTACTAACTTACAAGTAATACTAAGTCTCCTATCTGGTTTCGAACTTTCGAAATCTAAAGAAATTCCTAATCAAGTTCCTGATTAATAAGTATTATATTGCTCACAGTTATAGCTGCCGAGTTTATAGCACCTCAAATATACAGGTATATATATACACACACACACACAATCTCTTGGCGCGTCGCGTTGATTATATTTATAAACGTGAGGAGTTTCGTGAAACTTCATTTCAGACAACAGTACAGACGATACATTAATGTTTACTTAGACTGTTGATTCCGACATTCGATAATCTTCTACAATTTTAATGAATAGGCGGGAATTTCGCAATCCAAATTTAGCAGTATAAGTTATGGACATTTCTAAATATAAATTTATCTTAAACAAAAATCGATATTAAAAAAGATATACGATAAAATTCGTCACACTTTGTTTTCAAATATCTTTAAATACCAATCATATCCCCATTCTGAAATTTCTAGATCCTACATATGAACTCATCTTTATGAGTTGAGTGCATGAATATTTTCATCAGAAAGGACTCACACACATTCTTCCCAAAATAACGTTCCAAAAACTACCAGTTTTTGATGGCATCACACTACCTACAAGAAACACCAAGTAACGTCAAAAAAATGTGACTGGTACCGTTCCATCACGACTTAATATTGGCCGTTGTATTCACGTGACTTGCTAATTTATAAATCCGGAATTGTTTCAATAAATAAAACACACAACCTTCTGTACTCCCAAGTACACAGAATATTATAAATGCTTGTACAAGTTGTTTTGTGAAATACGTTTAAATTCCTTAAATTATTGCGTTTACGGTTTAGAACAACTTAAACATATTTCACAACAAATCTAAAAGATCCAACTTATTCAAGCCTATGCATTCGCCATGGGTGGTGGGGCACTTCACCCCACCCCCGGGAAAATGAGAAACTCAGAACGGCTGGCATGGGTATTAATACTTTTACTGATGTTAACTCCTGTTAACCTGAAAATGACCTAGGAAGGTCGAAACATTGTTTTCTGGTTATTAATAAAAGTTTATACCCATACTAGCGGTTCGAGATGCATTTTTATTTAAAGTGGGTTTCTCGTCATCAAGAAACATTCTCTCTTCATTCGTTTAGCATATGTGTATGCTTTTTTAAAATTCAACTCGAACTGTTTTACCACCTCCATGGAAAAATTTCTGCGGATGCACATGTGCAATAGTCTTGTGATATCTACGACACTACATTCCAAACATGATTGCACACCAGTTCACTGCTAAGCGTTGGCATCCGTCACTTAAAGCTATATATTTTATGACCAAATTAATTTATCACAGGACTCGGACTACAGTTTACTACAATTCTCAAGTGTATGCACACCTCACATACACAATCTCTTCTCCCTCTCTTAATGACGTTTTTAACAAGTATTCAATTCGAAAATTCTCGTGAGAAAAGTATAAAACTATATTGACGTACTTTTATTTGGTTATGGTATTTTTTATTTGAATATAGAAAGTTCACGAAATGTAAAAGCAGTGCTGTTTATTTCAAATTGAGTGACCTGCCTGACTAAGCACGTTTCACATTATGTACGTTTGTTTGTGTTGTGTTTTTCTTATAGAAAAGCTTTCAGGTTTTTGAGCCAGCTGCTTGTTTGTTTTGAATTTCGCGCAAAGCTACACGAGGGCCATCTGCGCTAGCCGTCCCTAATTTTGCAATGTAAGACTCTTGGGTTACTCTTTTACTAACGAATAGTGGGATTCACCGTCGTCACACTATAACGCCCCCACGGCTGAGAGAGTGAGCATGTTTGGTGTGAGGGGATTCGAATCCGCAAACCCTCGAATTATGAGTCGAGTGCCTTAACCACCTGGCCATCCTGGGCCCGTTAGGTACATAGAGTTCTGAATGAAATTGGTGGTCGTGCGAGGCGTCTCAATGACCGCGAGTTTAAACCTAAGTGGGTTAAACCTATTCCATAACACACGATACTCAAACACTTCGAGTGCAAGATACTGAGCCGAATGGCGCGATCAAAAATAAATCGATCAATTTATCTAGTGTCAGATACCAGCTCTTGAAACCTGTTTTCAGTAATTTCAATTATCACTACAGTTCGTTAGTGGTGGATTCTGTTGATTATGACTTCCATCTTGTCTTAATGAAAGTCATAATCAACAGAATCCACCACTAACGAACTGCAGTGATAAATGAAATAACTGAAACTTACAATCGTCTCTGTTTTCCTCAACTGTGTAATTACGGGATTTCACGAAGCACCGACAGTTTAAAGTATTATTTATATTAAGAAACAAATCACTTCACAGCAGGATTTGATCGTCAGTTTTATAACGTACATAAGGACTTGAAGAGGATAACGTGATTTTGCGACCCAAAACGTGATCAATGACCTCTAGAAATTAGTCCAACAACGAACGGCCAAATTTAATTATGAATTTTATTTAAAACAGTTCGTCACTGTTTGTATCTATTCAAATTTTCTCTTGGTCTCTATCAAAATGTTTAGTGTTTGTAGGAAGCGTACATAATAGTGAAGTATTAATGGGTATATTTTAAAAGTCCAGTCAAAAACATTAACCTACCAATTCACAGAAACAAATAGCAAGCTAAAATGAGCATGCATTACGAGGACGTCTGACTTATAATAACGTACTCTTAAAGAAATTAAGAATACAGAAAATGAAACACCGTAAAATCGATTACATTAAATGCCCTAATGAAGTGTTAAGTTTTCCCTGCATGTGATGTCGGAAAAATTGTTTCTATTCATCTCTCTCACAGCGACATAAAAAATCTGCTGAGTTTTTTTTTTCGGTGTATGAAATCAAAAAAATTTTCTAATCTTTATTTTTCTTTTTGTACGAATTTGCTAACTTGTCCGTGAGGTGAAAAACTGATGGTGTGTGTGTGTGTGTGTGTGCCTATATATATATATATATATATAGGCACCCTAAACTATGACAAATACCAGCATGGTGTAGCGTCAGAAACAGAACATCCGTTCCCAAGTTAAATATTTGACACACTTAACATAGAATCATTCTACTAGATTCTCCCGAGATTCATAAGTTGTATTATTTTAGTTGCACAAGAAAGCAATAACGATATCTTCATTAAATAAAGCTTTATAAAAATAATCATTTTAACTTTCTGTCACAATATTTTGTATTAAAGCATAAAATGAAATTGATGTCACAATTTAAAAATGATTTTAAGTATACATATTTCTTGGCTCGTAAGTATAATGTTAAAATAAATAACACCACGTTAAAATAGGTACACAATTAAAAACATTTTAGTTAAAACCTTTCTATGACCACTAACATGTTGACGAAACGTTTCCACATTACAAAGCCATCTTCAAAAGTTAAATGACAGACAAATAATCGTGCCTTATTTATACTCTTGTTGTTGTCGTTGTTAAATAGGTCATATGATCTATTTACAGGTTTGAAATTCCCGCCTTTCTTTTTTTTACAGAATATCATTCACACATGTTTACACAGATATTAGCCTCACCCTTTTCTCTATTTAAGAAGTTTTTTTATTTAATTATATACATGGATTCACGAATATTATTGGCTATATTACATTTATGTATTCCAACCACTTGTGAAGATGACACTGCAATTTCAAAACAGTCAACATGTTAATGGTCACTGAATGGCCTTAATTAAAATGTTTGTGTATTTATTTCAATATTGCACGTTATTTATTACTTTATACAAAATACAAGCCACAGTACTTACATTGCAAATTTTTTATCAATGATTTTGCTGTCCTTGTTTCTGACTAAAATAAAAATCATATCTTAATGATACTAATGTAACAAGGTCTTCAGAGAAGTGAAGGTTGGTATATGGTCCAACAACTGGCATTTACTTTTTTTTTTTTTAAATCAATGTATGGTCATATTAACAGGGAATGAAAATCAGTAAGTAAAGAGTATTTATTAAAATAATTTTGTTTGGTCTTTTACTTGTTTTTTAATGGTTGTGTTACCTTTAACTATAATTGATCTCAAAATATTGTACACCTTTAGCTTAGTACCCTCAGTCATCAAGTATTATGACTACAACTACAAATAGATTTGTCATACAAAATGATGATTTTGAATGTGTAAATTAACAAATTATGTGACAACTACAGTGCATAAAAATGTATCAGAAGTAGATTTTTTTATATTGTTTTGTGCTTTTTTTTTAGAAATGTTACATAACAGCACTTACCAATGCAAAATATTCCTATGCTCAAATCATAAAGATGTATTTAGATGAGATACTCAAAATTTCCAGAACAGGTATATCCCTTGCACTTAATGGCAACAGAAAACAGAGGAATACATAGACTTAGAGTACCAAGTAGGACCATCCAGAAAGAGACACCATATCATACACTATCAATGCTAAAGCAAAGTCAGGGGTCTTGTAACAAGTAAGAAACATGAATTCAAGGCACTGTGACCACAGCCACATGCCACTATCAATATCGTGAAGTTATCGTTATTGCTTTCTTGTGCAACTAAAATAATACAACTTATGAATCTCGGGAGAATCTAATAGAATGATTCTGTGTTAAATGTGTCAAATATTTTAACTTGGGAACAGATGTTCTGTTTCTGATGCTACACCATGCTGGTATTTGTCAGAGTTTAGGGTGTTTCTATATATACAGGCACATACACACACCATCAGTTTTTCACCTCATGGTTCCATAAAAGTTGCTTCCATGACATATCCATTCAACTGTTGCACATCTCAAGTTGCTGGAGAATGAAACAGGTAGCTAAAACATGGATAGCAGCAAGAAAGAGTGGATAGATGTGGACATGACAGCTTCACAACAGAGCCTTTTACAAATGGCTACTGTAAAGAGACATGTTGTAACTACATGGTGGTACTCCAAAATAATTTTAATATAAAGCACTCCTTATAATATATAAAGCATGAAACATACACTAAAATAATACTACTTGTGATGATTCATAATTTATATTCCCACTCTATACTGTACAAATCAAATGTAAGTTTAATAAATAAAATTAATAATATAGAAATCCACAAATATTAGTCCAATTACATTAGCTCTTACAGCTTGGTTATATTGAGGTTAAGTTCTGTACTGAATATGAATATCACAAGAATGTTCTATGTAATGATAAACTTCATAAAGAATCGAAGGTTAACCCACAGTTAAACACTGCTCGTCATACTTCATCCAAATAAACCAATGATGTAAATTAGGTAATCTACAAATATCTCACTAAAAATTGTAAAGTTGAGTTTTGAATACTGATCTGGTTGATTTTAATCAACTCAAATCAAACATTGAATGTGCAAAGTAAATCATTTTTGGTTTCCACATGCCACAGATAAAAGGAAACACTGTTAATAGATGAAACATCAATTACCTATTAAGATATTTCAACCCCTCTTTTTCACTTCTAAAACTTCACACATTTCAAAACATTTAAAAACTACATGCAACTATACCTTACAATGCAGCACATTCAAATTGTCTTATGATTGTTCTTGGGAAGACAAATAGAATTCACCCTCTAATAATGTCACCATGGTTGATGTTGCAAGCATGATCTTTCAAGGGATTTGAACACACAACTCACAGTTTGTGATTATACTGCTGCAAGCAGACTATACAGAAAACAAAATTAAAGGTATATGAAAAGCTAATTATAACGTGATACTCATTAACAATACTTCATTTACATAAGCAAGTCTTTGGCGAGGTAATATTGTAAAATTGTGTGGTTGTTATTAACTTCGTGAATAGCTAGCTATTCTAGGGTTATATGAGCTAGCAATCCCTAATTCAGAACTACTAGATAGAAAGACAGCTTTTGGTAACATCACCCACCAGAAAGCCTTAGCTACTGTAATATATTATGTGAAGTAATTTGACTGACACTCTTTTTTAAGTGTACTAATGAGCCAAACCCATTACTACAGTAAGAGGATGCGAGCCATAACCACCAGATTCACAGTCAAGCATGCTAGCCACTATGCCATACCTGGTCCCCAGGAAGGGAGGCAAATGAGAATATTTTATGATAAAGAATTTGATATGTAGATATTATAACATAACATACAGATACATCATGGAAATGTTTAAAATTTTAGTACCTGCATTTGATTACAAGTTCCACACGACAAGGATGAACATAGCCCTGTACTTATAAACCCAACATATGCAGGCTCAAGACAGTTGTCCATCACTAACAGTACACTAATGCTTGCATGCTACAATATTAAGTGAGTCTTAGTAGATTTAGCCAACTGTTTGTCATAAGTGAAGATGAAATTCGATACTCTTTATTTCCCATTCCTGTTTATGGAGCTTGCTCAGCAATGTAGCATAGTGGGAAATTACAACAAAATTTATAATTGAATAAAATTCCTAAACAAGTTTAGTTTTCAACTAAGGTTTGGATGGATGTTCTGTCTTTTTTTTGGCACTTGTTTCACTTTTCAGTTGCAGTACACAAAGAAATTTTGTTAGATTAGTGCAGGGCATTGATTTAAACCATAAACATTTTAATTTCTTCATGGTAAAAATATATGTTTGTTTTTTGTATCTAGCTTCACATTTCTTTATAATCAAGCCTAATGTATTTTGCTTTTAATTGCATATCTTACCCAATTTCCTCTTTTGCTGCATTAACAGTTAACATGTTGAGTCTGGTATTACCTGATAATATTGTAGTATTTTGTTTCTTTCTAAAATTTGAGCAAAGCTATTTGCACTAGCCATTTCTAATTTAATTCACAAGTAACAGGCTGGAAGGAAAGCAACTAGTTAATGCAATCCACCACCAACTCTTGGGCAACTTTATGAATGAATGGTAAGCCTGATCACCATAATATAATGCTCTCACAGCTGAAGGGATGAACATGTTCAGTGACAGGATTCATACCTGAAACTAAAATAAGGCTACTACTTTGAAGAAACATGTCGCTAACTTAAGATTTTATGTACATTTTCCTATAACTAGTGGGATTAGGCAAAATAAAAAATGTCAATTACTGTAACAAAGTTACACATTGTGTTATTGGAACAGAATAGTTTAAAATCCACTAAACAAGAAGGAAGCAATCCGAGAGAGATTGCATACCCTTGCCCCTCATCAAATATTTGGATTTTCCAGTGGTTGGTTGATTTAGTTTTGTGTCACAAAGCAGATCGGCTATCTGTGCCAAACGTCCAATAAATTCAGTAAAATTCATAAAAGGAAATTAAGTTAAAACAAAACAAAGTTAAAAAATAAATAAATAAATAGCATGAAACCAATGTTTACATCTAGTCTACTATGTCAAGAGAAAAACTACAGTGATTCAAGTTGTAAAGGACTTTCTGTAGCATGACTGTAATAATCATAACTCACCAGGAAGACTAACAGGTAAGTACAAAAACCACCGTCAGTCACCTGAAGTTGGCCTTTCCAGTCCTGGTTTTGAGTTACTTAATGTATGGTCAGTTTCTAATTTTAAATTGAACTGGATGAACTGTGATTTTTAAAGGAAGCCACATTAAAAAGGTGTGAAGTATATATTAAAAAACTTAAATGTCATTAAAAAGATTAACAGCCTTCAAAAGACTAAAAGAAGCTACCAAGGTGGACAGTGTCACCATAACCAATAACACTATCAAGATGAGAAGAAAGTAACATGTGGCTTATTGTGATCTGAGTGTTACACAAACTACACACTAGTGCATCAGTTCCAGATAAAAGAAAACAATGACCAATGCTTAGTCTAGTCAGAACAACTTCCTCTGTCTGATCCTTACAAGAACAAGATGGCCAAAGTCCAATATAGGGTTTTATTTGGAAAAGCTTGTTTTTACATTGCTCACTCCAAGTCGACTGCCAGCTGACATGGAGCTGAGCCTTGAATACAGGACCATAGTTCATGTATGGGACAGGTACAGCATTGATAGTGCCAGAGCAGATAGACTTAGCTGCGTTGATGGCAAACTCGTTCCCACAAATACCAACATGGCCTGGTATCCAGAAAAACTGGATAGAAGTAGATGTTAATGAGAAATGGGCCAGTCTGTTTTGAACACTAGCGAGAACAGGGTCAGTAGAGAACTAAGCGAGTCAGTATAAACCATGCAGTTTGAGTACTGCTTAGCTTTTATGTGATCCAGGGCAAGAGAAATAGCCTACAGTTCAGCAGTAAACACAGAAATTGTATAGGGGATTCTGCTCACAACCACCAAACCACAACAAACCATGGCAGAGCCTACACAGTCACCAGATTTTGAACCATTCGTATAAATAGGAATGGAAGGATGGTTCGAAAGATGTTCAGCAAATAGCAGACAGTATTTCCAATCAGGAGTGTCTACTTTTTTCAGATGACTTAAAGACAGGTTGCAATTGGGGACTGTAATAAGTCATGGTGGGATGGGCTGACCAGTGGATACAGCAATGTTATCCAAGGACAGACCCAATTCATCTATCTGCACCTGGATATGAAGGCCAAAAGGAGCAATGGCAGACCATATGGTCTGAAAAAGCATGGCCCATTGAGGAAGGAAAAGACAACCCCAGCTGGGAGGTTTTGGTAAGGAACGAAGTTTCGAAGCATATAGTGAAGACAGTTGCAAATGGCGGAGGAGCAAAGAAGGTTCATGAGACTTTATGTATAAGCTCTAAACTGGGGAAGTGCAAAACCCCAGTGCAGAGCTGAAGTCCTTGATGATGAATAGGGTCCAGCATCTTTAAGGCCAATGGTCTGGCAGAGCTATAGACCAGTGATAAACAGTTGAGTTTCGATCAAATATAAGCATGATACATCTTTAGCATAGAACATCAATCCGCTCCCCAAGTGGTGGTAGAGAAGACACTGAGGATGTTCAGTGCTCTTGTACATTTGACCCGTAGCTGCTTAATGTGTGGTATAGTGGTATAAAGGTTAGCTTACAGTCAAAGATAAGCCACAAGAACTTTGTCTGAGGGACCACAGGCAGCACAACTTCACCAATATGGAATTCAGGATCAGGGTGAATATCCTGTTGGTAGCAAAAGTGCATGCAAATGGTTTTAGAGAGAGAAAGTAAAGCTGTTTGGTGTGGTCCACTTCAGTAGACAATTGAGGGCATTCTGTAGCTGCCACTCAACATACCTCACGTTCGCAACCTGACATCAGTTGTGAAAGTCGTTGAAATAGAGCCCATTTGCAACAGTGAGAGGGAGTTGTTTGGTGATGCCATTAATTTTTATACTGAAAAGTGTGACACTCAGAACACAGCCCTGAGGGACTCCAAGTTCCTGTAGAAAAGAACGGAAAAGTGTCGAACCCACACAAACACAGAATCTCCTGTTCCTTAAGGAATTTTTAATAAAAATGAGCAAATGACCACATCACCCATATATATGGAGGTCTTGCAAAATGCCATAACTCCATGTTGTATCATAAGCCTTCTCAATGTCAAAGAATATTGATACAAGATGTTGTCATTTGAGAAAGGTTTCTCTGATTGATGTTTCAAGTCGAATCAGGTGGTCCATGGTGGTGCACTGTCATTGTAACCCACACTGGGTGGGCGAGAGGAGGTTGTTTGATTCGAGGATCCAAACAAGACGAGCATTAACTATCCTCTCTAAGGTCTTACTGAGACAGCTCCTCAAAGCAACTGAAGTAGTTTAAAGGAATCTTGGGATCCTTCCCAGGCTTGGAGAAAGGCAGGACAATAGCCTGGCACCAGGTATCATGAAAAAACATTCTCCTACAAGATCTAGTTAAAAACAACCAGAAGGATAACAAGAGAAGCAGGAGATAGATGGTGCAGCATCTCATAGTGTACATCATTAGGTCCAACCGATGTACTGCCAGACAGAAGAAGGGCCAGTTTGAGTTCCACCAGTGTAAAGGGACAATTACAGTCATAGAGAAAATCAGCTCAAAAGGAAAGAGGTGATTGTTCTGCCCAAGTCTTGATGGCTAAGAAGGTGGAAGAAGAGGCAGAAGTGCCAGATACCTGGCAAAAGCGTTCACCTAGAGTACTAGCAATGCTCTGGGTATAAGTTACCTCCTGGCCATCAGAAAGCAAGATCAAGAGGGACACAGAGTGATATTGTTCACTGATCTTTCATATCTTGTCCCAAAGGATTTTGGAATTGGTGGTAGAGGATATGCCAGTTGTGAACTTAATCCAAGATTCCTTCTAGCTTTGATGTCTTACCTATCGAGCATGTGCACAGCACTGGAAAACAATGTGGTTCGAGAGTGTGGGATATCTAAGAAGTGTATCCCAGGCTCGTTTTTGAGCCTTCCGTGCCATGCAAGGTTCCACCATGGATGAGGATATACCAGAAAACGAGTCGAGGTTTTAGAAATACATTAAGCAGCTGCTTGTATAATACAGTCAGTTTCTACTGCCACACAGTCATCTATTGATGGCTTACAGACAATGGCAGGATCAAGTTCTGCAAGAGCAGTGAAAGAGGGCCAGTTTGCCTGATCCAGCTTCCACTGGGGCACGCAGGTCGGGTTGCATCAACCACAGCCAGTGTCTCTCAAGATTATAGGGAAATGATTACTGCCTCATGGATTATTGTCAACCCTCCAAGAAAAATGGGAAAATAATGAAGGGGAGCAAACTGAGAGATCAATAGCAGTAAAGGACTAACTAGATGCATGGAAATAAGTAGAAAAACCAGTATTGAAAAGAGAAAGGTTGTGATTAGAGAGCATACACTCTACAGTGACCCCTTATATCAATAACAGCACTTCCCCAGAGGGGATGATGGTCATTAAAGTCCTTCAGGATGAAAAAGGGAGATGGCAACTGTTCAAGGAGAGCATCAAGGTCTGATTAATCATATGTCTCTCCAGGTGACAGCTAGAGTGAACAAACTATGATGATATGACAAGGAAACATGGATGGCTACAGCCTCCAAGGGCATGTCGAGTGGCAAAGACAGGATGGGCACATGCTGATCCACCAACAGTGCCACCCCTCCATGCACTCGTCCATCACAAAGTCTGTCATTTCTGTATAAAGAAAACTGCCGAAAGGTGACTGTATCGGCAGGTTTCAGAACTGTTTCCTGTAAGGAGAGACAAACAGGATGATAGGAAGCAATCAGTGTTTTGATGTCATCTAGATTAGAACGTAAACTTCGACAGTTCCATTGTATCAGGGTGGCCATTTTTATTTATGTATAAGCAAATTAGGCAGAGAACCTTTCTATTTATGACCACATCTGTTTTCCTTACTTTCCTTATTCAAGGGAAGTCAATCGACCTACAGGGATCCTGTCCTGGGTCCATTTGGCAGGTCTTTGCTGTTGGAAGGGGATTCCAGAGACTGAGGACATGAACAAATCATTGTTTTGCATCTTGGGGTGAGAGAGGAAGATGGATCTGAAGAAATGCCTGTACCTGGAACCAAAGGATGTGGATCTTGGGGTTTGGTGGAACATATACAAGGGTCAGATAGGTTGATTCATCAACTTTTTTAACCATGGAGGTCAAAAGAGTTTATTTGCTTGGAGAATGATTCTTTAGGAGGCACAGAGAGATCTGTCTGCACTTCCACAGTAGCTGTGGAATGAAGTGCAGCAGCACATGTTCGAGATGAGGTGGTGGACAGCAATTTTCGAGCCTCAGGATAGGTAATGTTATGAATCTTTATCAAATGCTGCACCTCTTTTTCTTCCAACCATTTAGGACAAGAACGAAAGTAGGACAGGTGAGAGTCATTACAATTGATACAATGAGGGTCTATTTCCCACTCATATGCATCATGGTCCTTGCCACCACAATGAGCATACATCAAGGAACCACGACATGATGTCTTTGAGTGACTGAACTGCTGATATTGGAAACAGAGTTTGGAACGCATGGCCGTACTCTGCAATTAAGATAACCTGCCTTGATGGTGACAGGTGGATGTGGTGACATAAATGTCAGAATGAGGACATTGGTCAGCACCATAATTCCATCTTTGCGAGTGGAGATATGCCTCACTGCAGAAACTCCTTGGGTAGAGAAACCAGCAAGAATCTCTGACTCTAGGATGTTCTTCAAATCCCTCTCAACAATAACTCCTCATGATGAATTCAAAGTAGCATGAGGTGTAACCCAATAGCCTTTGAATGCAACATGAATTCACTGTGTTGAGATGTGGATGTTTCCACCAATATGTCACCAGATCAAAGTTTTTTACTGACTTTGGAGAGCCAGCAAATCCCTCTAGTCCCTTCTGAATGTAAAAGGGAGTGATTTGCCCTAAAGGTTTGTCTGAAAGTGAGTGCAATATAGGAAAATGAGGTACAACAGGGGGTACAGATGGTGAGGATTGCTGCTTAGAATCTTCAAGATGTGGTGGTGTACCTATAGACTGTTTTTTCACTATTTTAAGATTTTTAATTGGAGTATCCATAATAAAGAAAGGGAATTTTTGGTGCCTACTAACCCCACACCACCATGGAGCCCCACATTGGACTATCTAATGTGTCCACTATGGTGAACAGAACCCATTATTTAGTATTTTAAGTTTGTAAACTTAACGCTATCCCATCAGAAATCCACATTTGTTGAGAAAGCTTTTTATAAGCCTTACTATTAGACAAATTTATATGACACTTTAAACACTAACCAAAGGTTCATTTACATCTTCGATAAATTTAGTAAGCCATAAAACTACAATATATTTATTCATATTTGATACTTTTGACAGTGAAATACAGGTCACAAAAAATATAAACCTGTCAATAAACTGAAAAATACAATTATTTATACAGTAAGTTTATTTACAATAAGCTCTAGATAAAGGAGAACAAACAAATAGCTAATGCTTCATTTTATTTTCAGATACTGAAATGTATAATTCTCAAAATAAAAGGTTGAGATAAGGTCTGCATTATGTCTTTCTCCAAGTATTTCACAAGTTTTTCAAAGCTACTTATGCCCACCAAAAGGTGTCCAAATCACTTTTGAAACTGCATTCTGAATCTTTAAATAAGAAGAAAATATTTCTTTCATGTCTGGACTTGCTGTTTCTTTTTAAACTTCGGAAACTACATCTTAATAAAGTTGTTTGCACTTTTCAAAAATCTTATCTATTATTAGATTTGTTCTTCGTCACTGAAAAACACTACTTAACTACATTTACTGGTCAAATTAATAACAATTATAAATATATCATTAAAAACGTTAACATGTTTTAAAACTTGTCACAACAAAGAACTGACATTATAAAGACAAGTTACTAAATAACATTGTACTTAACCTTTAAAACAGCAGAAATGTTGTTGGCAGCTGCTTATCACGGGTGAGAAAAAAATCTTAAACATAATCAAGCATTTTTATTACGAATTTTGAACAAAATATGAAAGAAAATGATAAAAAAGCACAAAAGATTTATTTATTACAAGTTCAAATGTTTTTATGGAATGCAATCCAGGAAAACATTTTCCAGTGCACAGAGCTACTTCTTTACACCAGGTAGTACCAATCTTTCCCTTCTTTTCTTTTCTTCTTGTATGCATAGTATTACATACATGGCATTGTCTTTGTCCAATTTTTCTAGCTTCTGAGGATGAAATGCTTTCTAAAATGTACCAAGAAAATGCTTCTTTTCCAACAAGTCTATCAGAAACAGTAAGGCTACGTCTTGTCATTCTTCTATACCTTTCCAATAACTGGTAAACTACATTGTGACTGAACTGCCTCAATTATAGAAAACACCAGTTGATGATGACAGCCATTTAACAGTTAATTATATTCTGTACTGGAGCTGTAATTCTAAACATTACAAAGACATGCTACCACATAAAACTATACACTGAATTGGAATTGTAACACTAAACATACAAAGTTTCTTCCAATTTTTTCTGCTTACAATTTTCATTTACAGAAAAATGTTTTATTCTTGGAGTTACTATATAAGAGCAAATTAAAACAATTTTGTCAAAATTGTTTTCATTATGATAAAACCATAACATATTATGAACACACACTACTTTAAGGAGTAATAATTTTAAGGTTAGGTCTACAATTTTTTGTTTCTATTTATATACAGTAAGTATAATTATATTAAAACTTGTTTATGCTTCCATTTACCTTATCAATTTGGACAAAAAAAGAATAAAAACTTTCAAATTCATTTCATATAGATTTTAAATCAACAAAGGCCTATTTTAATGAATGGTCACTCCTAATAAAAATGTAAAGTAATTATGTATACCAGCCAATTGAAATTTGACAATTTTCCTAAATTATCAATTCCAAATACTCATGACTGTTGAAAAATAAAATATGTACAAGTAATATGCTTGTGTTTGTCTGTCCTGACTTTTTGTTGCACATTTCTCGATCAAATGTTACAAACCTCACATGGTTAGAAAAGCCTCTGACTGAGAAGACCAGACTGCATGCTGACATTTTTAATTCAAAATCACCTTACCCATTTTTTGCTTTGTCAAACTTTTCAATGCAACTAGTACATGATTAGCTCAATGTCGTTTATCACATATGCCTGGATTCAACTTTAACTTTAAATGTTTTTATTTGCAAAGTACTTCCCCAGAAAACAACACTTAAGCCACATATAATTTCCTAAAAAAAAAAAAGAACATTACACTAAATACAATTTCTGAGCTTCCTTGTCTTTAGATCTAAAATATGCATGTGCAGTTTGTTCAAGACCACATACTTATCATTTTGCGAACACGCATTCAGGTGTTTCTACATGTTCAGCTAAGTTTGTTTTCAACTTTACATTTATTTTACTTTGCAATAACTTAGCTTCAGTTCATTTCATAGATTGCTGTAAATATCTTTAAAATACTATTTTTCTTTAATGCAGCTTTTATTCATGAGAGTTTTTTCTTTTAACTCTTTAATCCCTGTCATATATTGAACACTCATAACTCTTTCATACTCTGTATGCTATTAAAAATAGTTACTTTATTGTACAGTTTAATGTAATGTGTAGTTTAATTAAATGTGTGACCATGTAATTTTTATTACATAGACCAGGATTTACCAATCTAACACAATACCTTCAAGACAACATTTAAAAGGTCTGTATGAAAATGACAGAATGAGAATATTTCAAGTGAAAACTACCATAAATATTTTGCAGGTTGTGACTAGTATGAACAATATTAATTTTAGCCAAAAAAGTTAGCATTAAAATGATCAAAATTTTGCATGAAATAACTGCTTTATTGGTGCTAATGTTTCTCTTGGATGTTATTTACAGCAAAAATAAATTCCATGAATAAAGTACAGGATGGTGCAAAAGTTGCACCTCATAGAGATTGTGAATAATAATAAACACATGTATTATTTGTTTATTAATGTTTGAATTGCTGACCATTAACTCAGAAACACTTAGAGTTAAATTAACTGGCCAGGAATTTGAACATTTATGTAAATAAATCAGTAGACTTTTTAAATTTGTTATTAAAAATCTCTGTGGGACACGATTTATGTGGCACCACGTATACAATCCACAATACTTAGTCTTCTAAGATATTAACCTAACCTTTCCATCCATCATACAGTATCTAGAGAAGTTTACTAGGTTTCAAAGTGATAGAAGAAAAACTCTATAGGTCTGATTTCTTCACAATCATGTGTAGTTACAAGAACAAAAGACAATCATGATTTGTAAACTACACATTCTTTCTTTTATCTTAGAAATTAAAATTAGCTTCCACATACACAAAAATTTAAAACAATTTTCAGGGCAGAGGGAGTACATTGATTATATGAATAAGAGTACAAACTGGTATGCAATGTATCATTCTGTATATAATCTAAATCTCATTTTAGTTAGCCTTTATTTATAAGCCAAAAGTTTGAGTTTGTCTTGATAGATCTTCCTGGCCAATAAAACTAGTACCTTCATACAAGCATAGAGAGACAGTATCAAGACTGTTATGGCCATGTTTGCAGTTGTTCAAACTTTAAGCTCATTAAAGGTTTCTTTTAACATTAATTGTTAGTTAAGTAAAATGCATTTTTATTTGTAACGATACATGTACATTACAACTTTCAGGACAGAACCAAGTTATTTTCTAATGAAATCTGTTCTTGGTAATTGTCTATGATTTCACAAGCTAGACACTACATAAGTAGCACTTTTTCTTGGTAGTTGTCTACGACTTCAAGAGCCATGGCTATTCTTCATTAGTGAAACCTGTTCTTGTTACTTGTCTGCAACTTCATTAGTGGCACTTATTTTTCATTCAAAAATGATGACAGTCAAAACAGGAAGGTTAATTTATAGTCTTGTATATACATAGTAACATGGAAGGAAGTGTATTTGAATCAAGTATTTTAATTTCTTACAGATATTCATAAAACATCTTCAAATCTTTGACATTAAAGTGACCAAAGTCCCAGTTTTGATGCTACAGTCAGGAATTTACTATGCTGCCCTCACTATGCATATAGGTCTGGATGAAGCAAGTACATGCAGTTCATTCACCTGAAGTACTATATAACATCACACAGTATAGTTTATGGTTATCTTACTTGTACTGGATCACCAATCTAGTCTTTCAATTTACTGAAAAAAACATTTAACTCATTTACTTATAACAGGCAACAGAATCATTTGAACTCACTGTAAACCTTGTGCCACAAAACCACGTATTAACTTCTGCTAACATTAATCAGTACAGTTACATTATAATCATTAAAACAAAACTAGTCTAATACAAGTTTTTTTAAACCCCGTATACTTACTTTAGTAACAGCCTCAAATATCATTATGTTACCAATCAGAATATTGTTTCATCAGTTTTTGTGCACACTATATTAAAAGCTTCCATCTTAAATTATTATATTTTGTATACTTAAATCCACCAGATGTCATGCACGAAGGGTAGCACTGTGAGGAAATGTACAAAACACAAACAAGATAGTAGTGACAACATTTGAATCATCTCTACATAATAGTACAGGCAAACAGCATAGTTGAATGTTAACATAAAAAGAGAAATTAAGTTGCGATTGAATTAGTTATTTGTTAATTCTTGCCTGTGTTATTATGTATGATGTACATGCCATTCCTGTTGTCTTGTTTGCATTGTTTTTGATGGATTGATATGAGCCATCCCTACATTTACTTCCTTTTTGAAAAGATTTTCTTTACTTGTTTTTTTAATGCAGTGTTTCATTACACATAAAGTTGTACTTTCATTAAGTTCTCAATACAGCAAGGCTCCAACTGTAATATTTATTGCTTATCTATTGTTGGCTGATGATTCCTGTGTCACCTTGTACTTAAACTTTTTAAAGGGACAACAAATTTCTGTAAGAAAGTTAACTTCAAGGGGTAATGATAATACTGTTTACACTAATTATTAATATTAAAAAAAATAACACTTACAAAATCAGAAACTTCTTGAAACTGTTGCCTCAGTAAAACTGGTTGACACCATCGTTTTGGTTTTTAAATTAACATGCAATAAAATAGTAACAGAAGAAAGAAGATATCCAAACTTTTTACTGTAATAATTACAGACATTTTGAGAAATTATGTCCGTCATTACAAATATATTGTTATAAAAGGAAACATTGTGTAGTACTGTAAAGTTCTGATGACCTAGTGAGGAGATATTCATAATACCATTTCGTGGAACAATCCCAGCTATTCCTACATAGGCAGTCTTGCCACCTGTCTGATACGAGTAATTTATAAATATTCTAGCGCGTTACAAACAAACCAAAGTTAAAAGATTATGTAAACTGAACACAAAGATTCGAACTGTTAACCTGTTTGTGGTCGTGATCACTACTTTATGCACGGCCACCTTACCTAATGTCATTTTATATCTTGATAGTAATTATTAACTAGTTTTATTCTTCAACACGTTCAATTGCATGCAAATAGTTTTATACTATGTTTCTGGGCCTTAAATTGCATGACTGGTGGGATATAACAATCACCACTTTCTTCAATAATGTTAATAGGTCAAATCGAAAAGCCCGCTGGTGATATTTTATAAATTATTGTTGCATTTCTTGAAAACCTTAATTACATTTAATGACCCGTAAATGAAGAACAAATTAATATACAAAAAATCACTAACATATCTGTCATACACTTTTGATGACAGCTATTGATATCAATTAAACTTTTAAGTACGAACATTAGTATTAACACTAAAAGAAAATATTACATACTAAAAGCGATTCTACACATTAGCACTAACGATACTACAGTTGTCAAAAAGCGTCTGGTGTATGATATTTTTTTTTGCTTGGTGTTCATATTACCACAAGTTAAATTCATTGTGAACACAGAAGGGACCTAACACAAACTTTTGTCGTAAAGCCTTAAGTTTGCTCGCTGGGAAGGCGTGTAAGATGAGTAAATTTATACGTAACAGACGTTTTTCTGCATACGGTTCTGTACACAATAACCTCTGGCGTTGACTACTTGCCTTACAAGTGTTTAAACGAGAGAAATTTAAAGTTGTTGATTATATGTTTGTATAATCGCAGTGAGAAATTAATATATATATGTAGAGAAATGACTTGGCTATCGAGTTTCATAATCTTACACCCAGGAGAAGGGATAACAAGTTATTCTAGATGCAAGCTGAAATATGAAATCCCAGTTACCCAACAACGATATTAATCGTGTGACGGCCATTAACGTAGCGACCAAAAGGCGCTAAAATTCGAGAAATAAAGAAAATAAAAAATCGAAATCAAGTTTTCAAAATTATATTCAGCACACCTTTCTGACGGTCAGGTACGACAAGGAAAATCAATCCATCCGCTGTTTGTCGCTTGATAGTATATTAATGATACATTCACAAACATAATGCATTAAAAAAAAAAGAAGAAAGAAATCATTCTTGACGTGAAGAACCGTTATTTAAATAACTATTCACCAACTTTAATAAAATTTTTAGTTTAACTTGCATATAACATTAATGTTTATTATACAAGTTATATAACGGAAAAGTTTGTATTAAATGACGGCTGGTATGGGTATTAAAACTTTTGTTAACCTGAAGATGACCTAAGAAGGTCGAAACGTTGTTCTGTACTTTATTTTAATTAAAGTTTTAATACTCATCCATACCATTCATATTGAGAATACATTTTTACTTCAAGTGGGTTTCTGTCATCGCGAGTTTTTGTGTCGAATGCTATTGCACAACTGTTTTAAACACATGTTCTTGTTAGATATATTTGAACATGTAAAGTAATATTTGTTTAAAAACCAACACCCCATTGGGTGCTTCCTTACAGCAAAGCTACATCAGGCTATCTGTTATGTTCACCGAGGGGAATCGAACCCCTGATTTTAGCGTCATATCATTGGAGAAAGATCAGAGACGGGTGATACTCTTGGTGTTAACGCCTATTTTCGCTTTTAGCTAATATTTCGATGAGGTAGAAAGATTCTAGAGTACTCGTCCGATAGTGAGGATGTTTCCATCTTGACTTTGTTTCTTTGTTTTGAATTTCGCAAAGCTACACGAGGATGGAATGCCACTCTTGTGTGAATAAGAAATAAATAACATTTGGTAACCGAAATTCTTGAATAATTACTAAACAACTGACCTTCATAACGTCAATTCAGGGGAAGAAAGTGTCATGTTTGAGTCAACGTAGTTTCGATATAATACATCCTACATTTTTATCGTGATTTTCTCACCTGAAATGTTAGCTTTAGAAAGCTGAAGAGCAAAAGTGTATATAACGTATCGATTAGCATCATTTTAACCTTTTTCCTAAGAGGAAAGAAATGGTCCGGTGAATAACGATAAAACACTTCAAACTACAAAGCGTGTTGAGAAAACATTTTTAGTACTATTAATTCTTCTTTAAAGCGAATTAAGCCGTCAGTAATTAATAAAAATTAGCTTCATGAAAATGACCACTGAATTCTTTTATCTCGGACCTACAAGGCATTTGCGTGGATGGGATAAAAATGTTTTCTTATTAATTAACCAACAGTTGTAAAAAAAATAAAATAAAAAAAATTATCTCACAGTTCCGTGAAGTTGGAAATTATTTTTGTAAATGTTTGTTTCAGAATTTCGCGCACAGCTACACGAGGATTATCTGCATTAGCCGTCCCTAATTTAACAGTGTAAAACTAGAGAGAAGGCAGCTAGTTATCACTACTAACCGCCAATTCTTGGGTTACTCTTTTACCAACAAATAGTGAGATTAACCATTCATTTTATAACGTTCCTACGGCTGAAAGGGCGAGCATGTTTGGTGCGGCTGGGATTCGAACTCGTGACCCTCGGATTTACAAATCGATTGTCTTAATCACCTGGCCATGCCGGGCTACGTCAATGGAACAAACAATTTATTCAACACTGGGTAATTTTCTTCATAATGTATATAGCCTGTAAGCGTTAAAAACAGTTACAGAATTACATATTAATATGATAAAAAATGACCGAGGTTGTTTATTATGGACACTACTAGTAGTAAACACACAATAAACTTAAAAAATTGTAATATTTAATGTGTCACGTAGTTAATTATACTGAACTTTCATTAACATTTTAAAAAACAGTTCATCGAGGAATCGCGAAATTCTCTATGAAAACAACAAGTACACTTCTTTTAAGCTGACAATATTCTGTTTATATTTGACGTTTTTATATTCTCCATATTAATATTAGGCTTACGGTTCATTTCATGATTGACATTTTTGTCAATAGAACTACTCAGCTTCATAAGCTGTTCTCAGTTTGCTATAAATACAAATATTTATCACTTCGAAAAGTTAGTTAAATTTCTCACAAAGCTACTTAGGACGACCTACGCTAACCGTCCCAATTTTTAAATGACAAATTAGAAAAAAAGCAGGTAGTTATAACACTACTCACCTCAAACTCTATAAAGGATCATTTTTTTAGAAACGAATAGTGGGATCGAAAGTAACGTTAATACGTCTCCACGGTCGAAAGAGCCAGCAAGTTCGGCAACTGATTTCCTTCCCGCGATCCGCAGATTGCGAGTCCAGCGCCCTAACCATCTGGCCAGTTTAAACAGAAGTTATAAAGCAACTGCCAGCCACAATGTTAGAAGTAACCATTAAAACTTAAAATCACTTTAATAAACTAACTATTAAAACGACAAAGGTTAATTTTAAGTTAGAATCTATAGTGTATTTTATTTATACAAAAACAGTTGAAGTTATAAATAAACGCTATTACATTGTGGTGCTTGTAATAAGCCATACGTATTTTTCCTGCAACGAGTTACCTTTAAGCTGTTTGGTTTGTTTCAAATTTCGCGCAAAGCTACGCGAAGGCTATCTGCGCTGGACGTCCCTAATTTAGAAGTGTAAAACTAGAGGGAAGGCAGCTAGTCATCACCACACACCGCCAACTCTTAGGCTACTCTTTCACCAACGAATAGTGGGATTGACCCTCATATTATAACGCCCCTACGGCTGAAAGGGCAAGTATGTTTGGTGTGACGAGGATTCAAATCCGTGACTCTCGGATTACGAGTCGAGTACCTTAACCACCTGGTCAAACTCACCGTATTGAAATTGCATTCATTTCGACAAAAATCATTATTAGAGTAAAATAAAAAAAACATGATAATAATAGTCTTAATTTACAGTATAAACATGTCATTCAAAACTTACGTCTAATCTGATAATGACAATAAAAGATATTTTCAGACTAAAATTTCACACGTCAATTAAATTACATTTGAAGCCTACAGGATTTCAAACACTTAAGAACTCTTCATCAGCCAGATGTTTAATATTATGAAGACCATTGAAAGTTTGTGAGCTCAAACAAAGCTAAAGGCGTGCGACTCGTAATCTGAGGGACGCGGGTTCGCATCCCCGTCGCGCCAAACATACTTGCCTTTTCAGCCGTGGGGGCGTTATAATGTGACGGTCAATCCCACTATTCGTTGGTGAAAGAAGAGTAACCCAAGAGTTGGCGGTGGGTGGTGATGACTAACTGCCTTCCCTCTAGTCTTACACTGCTAAATTAGTGACGGCTAACAGATAGTCCTCGAGTAGCTTTGTGGGAAATTCAAAAAACAAACAAACTTTATTAAAGTTTTCCTTTCTTCTACAAAATGACAGTATATATGGTTGCAAATAACCGAATACAAATGTAAAGTATTATCCACGGAACAGTTAGAGTGGTTATAAATATTTGACAGTATTTACAATGAACGGACTTTATAGTCATATGCTAAAGAATTTTATCCTATAGAGAATGGAGCCTCTATAAAACATAAATAAAATTTTTGTATAAAATAGAAGTTACCAGATTAACACTGTCTGTGTGAACGTGGTGGCAACCTTTGATTAGGCTTTGAGCAGATGAATGCCTAATATATTTCATTACGTGTAATTGTGCTGTCACTCTGAATTTACTCAAAGTATCTTATCTCGATCTCAAGTGTCAAAATATAGTTTATATATTTATTGAAATATTGCACTGTTCAGTTAAAGCCAAAACAATTACTATTTAAAAGAGGCACAATTTTCTTCCCAGGAAAGGATGAAATTTCTCACTAAAATCCCAATGATATCTGAGTAAAAGTTGCGAAATAAAGTTTACAAAACTGCTATCTCGGATAATGTTCTGTTCTAGATTTAATACCGAACAACAAAAAAGCCACACGTTCGATACTAGTTACTTAAATACAAATACTACCTTTTGTCTAACGCACATTTAGAAACAATTAAATATTTATAGCGTTAAACTCATTCAGCCACATTGACTTTTAACAGCAGAGTACATCTTTTCGAATATACAGGATTAATATGAATTGTAACTTTACTTTTTACTACACATGATCTGAAACTATTTTTCAATTTTAAGAATAAAAATAAGTATCCAGAAACGAATGGCGTGAAATTACATGGAACGATAGCGCCATCTTTTGGCCGAATTTAGTAATTCTGGAAGTAGTGATGAAATAATAATACGTAAAGATGTTAAAAATAAATAATAACGAAAACATAGAAAAATAGACAGACAGAAAAAAGTGTTCATCAAACAGAGCTGACATAAAACACTAAGACGAGCCTTATATATGACGTACCTGTTCTTATTTCATTGGCTGCTGCAGTAAGAAGTTGAGAATTGTGTGGGGGAGCTAGTGCCGGCCTAGAAGTTGGTTTAGCTATCTTGCTGGGTACTTTACATCCTGTCGTCTTTTGATTCATTATGACTAGTATACTTCGATAAACAGAAGTAATTTAAAAAAAACAACACCAAATATACTTTTATAGCCGTTCTCTACCTACGTCAAAACTGACACTTCATCACAGATCCCCGAGAACAGTTTCTACCATTACGCACAACGCGTGTGTCGCTGCTTACGTTCTTACACGTACATCGCATTGCAGTATCAGCCTGAAAAAGCAACACGACAAAACTAAGTTGTGTAATGAGAAATCCACAGACGAGATCTCCAAAACTTTACTATCGCTGTACATATATTTATACCGATAGGAGCAAGGCTTTAACTCGATGTTAATGTCACGGGTTGCTTAAAACACCGAAACATACAGTCTCCAAGAGTTAGAGTATGTACTTTAGGATGAGCTGGACAGATTTCCTCGTATCTGGACGAAGATCCTGCAGATAAACATGGTCAGGCTGCTAGAGTGAAAACGTCGCATCTCCTCCAACTCAGGTCATACAGTTATTGTCTGATACTCTAAACTACTGAAAATTATTATTTTTAAAATATTCTTAAATTTAAGTAACATTTACATTCAACACACATGGAAACTGAGCTTGTTCACCGTTACATGGAATGACTTATCATAAGTTGCACGGTGTCACTTGGTTAGACGATTTCCCTCCATTTATCCTGTTAGTGTGATTCTGTAAAAAAGAAAAACAATTAAAGTACCACACAAGTAACTAGATATACAGCGTACATTTAAGTTAAACACGTAAATATTTAATATCACTATTTTTCTTATAGCGAGCATGATTTCTATTTGAATGCTTACTTTTTATAGTAGCAGGAAAACATGTACCTAATCACAATGTAAGTTAAGACAATAAATTCAATTGGAAAAAAATAATTCATTGAAAAAAGGATCAAAATTACTATCGAGTTTCCTTCCACTCAGTAACGTTACAATGCAGTAAATTTCGTTTTCATGAAAATCAAAAGTACCATAGTGTTATACAAGGTGTTCAGAAAGTCACTGTGCACTTGTATATTTATTAACAGACATGTTTCAATGTAGAATACAGGAGGTAAATATGAATGACAATTATAAACAATGTTGAAAGTGACCCCTGTTGGCATCAATACAGGCCTGGATCCTTCTTATTTTGTTTCTAAACACCGCTATCAGTTGCTGGCTTGAAATATACTGAATAAAATATGATTACAAAACTGCACAGTGACTTTCCGAACACCCTGTAGAAAAATCCAATTATTTTTATGTAAAAACAATCGTGGTTTCGACGATGGAAAAACAATAAAATTATTTCTTTAGAAAAGAAAAACAAGCTACAGATTGATTGGAATTAAGCACAAAGTTACACGATGGGCTATCTATGCTCTGCCCACCATGGGTATCGAAAACCGGTTGTTTTATGGCGTGAGCCCACAGACATACTGCTGTGCCACTGGTGGCAACAAACTACAGAAATACAATAAAATATTTTAAGTATCTGTATCTCCAGTTTCATTACTAACGAAGTGGTAAACCTTTTAAAACATATTTCATTGTGTAGGTGAAATTAGTTCACGAATCGTTATTGACTATGTATATTATCCCTTCTATGTTTTTGAGATATAAAAACGTTTCGATGAATCATTGGGCTCCTAGACCGATATACCCTTCGTTCAATATTGTTGTGTAAGAAGGGCGTCATCTGTCGCTCATCGGACACAGTTTTTAGCCGCAACACATTGGCTCACAGTTTTTCACGTACACCACTTTTACCTCATAGCTCCGCCATCTCTTAACCGATTTGAAAACTAATTACAGTTTGGATACACGAGGTCAAACTCATTCGACTGATGTACTTAACGAAGCTCAAGCGTCCTACGCTTGTTACAGCTGGAGCACAAAAATACAGCTAATAAACAAGAAAATATTCTGTTAGATGAATTTACTTTAATTACGCCTAAAATAATCAAGTGCCGCGGTTACTGAAGATTTCCTCTGGTTTTTCTCCCCTTTTTTAAAAGTATTTTCAGGCTTCTATACATAGTTAACTTTATTACATGCGTGACTCCATTGTTAGGTAACCCATCGTTACGACTTATTTTCAAGGTATACGTATTTCGTAGTTTTTCATTAAAACACGAGAAGTATTAAGCTGTTAGAGTTTGCTTTTAATTTCGCGCAAAACTACACGAGGACTATCTGCGCTAGCCGTTCTTAGTTTAGCAGTGTAAGACTAGAGGAAAGGCAGCTAGTCATCACCACCCACCGCGAATTCTTGAACTTCTTTTGCCAACGAATAGTTAGATTGATCGTTACGTTATAACGCCCCCACGGCTTAAAGGGCGAGCATGTTTGGTGGGACAGAGATTCGAACCCGTGAACCTTAGATTACGAGTCGAGCCCCTTAACAACCTGGCCAAGTTGTTAAAGATTTATTCTTCTGGTCTTAAACGAATCATCTCTGGTAAAATACAGGGAAGTTTTAACCTGTTTCTTGGAAGTTGTGAATCTTTCACATCCAGGCTCATTTGCGTTCGTGATTCTAACAAAACAAAACACGTAAAGTTTTAATTTATAAATATTTATTTGATAATAAGAACATCATACCGAAAAGCTAGTCAGAGACAGTCGTTCTTCTGGATTTTAAATTAAAATATCCGAAATATGTCTTGCAACGTGGCACACAAATTTCTGATCACTTGGATGTCAGATTACCGTGTCCGTTTTGTTATTTAGCTGTCCCTCAAAAAAAAAAAAAAAACAAATCAGATTGCTTTAGTTTTTTTGTTGTCAACGTGCATTATTTATATTGACTTTATATCAAAATCTTTTAAAATATTTCTAAGTATACTTTACCCACTTTATTCCTTACCACTCTTACAACAATAAACCTAATGATACAAAACTTAAGTGTTTGTTTGTGAATTTCGCACAAAGTTACTCGAGGGCTATCTGTGCTAGCCGTCCCTAATTTAACAGTGTAAGACTAGTGGGAAGGCAGCAAGTCATCACCACCAACCGCCAACTCTTGGGCTACTCTTACCAACGAATAGTGGGATTGACTGAAATAATATAATGCTCCCACGACTGAAAGGGCGAGCATGTTTGGCGCGACGGGGATGCGAACCCACGACCCTCAGATTGCGAGTCGCACGCCTTAACACGCTTGGCCATGACGGGCCAACTTAAGTGTTATAAATTAAAGTACAGTTAATTTTTAAATGAAAAAAAATCGGTGTTACTAAGCGCTTGTTAAATACCACATGAAATGAACGGAGAACATGCAAGTCTCGTACACCATTGGCGTAGGTACCTATAAGAACCGAACAAATTAAACTTAAACTGAAACAGTCATGTAACTGTAACATAAGCCTTACACAACATGTTGATATAGGTTTTAAAAACACCATGAAGCTTAAATTGCTCCGATATAAATACCTGACTTAATTTAACCACAGAACAAACTTGTGTTAATAATTATTTAATTCTTAAACAGCATTGTGATGGTGTTTCAAAACTTTTGTTTGTGAATAGAAACAAATATCTCTGAAATTAAGTGCCAATGGTTTGGTTTGAATTTCGTGAAAAGCTACTCGAGAGCTATCTGCTCTACCCGTCCCTAATTTCGCGGTGTAAGACTAGAGGGAAGGCAACTAGTCATTAGAACCCACCACCAGCTCTTGGGCTATCTTTTACCAAAAATAGCGGGATTGACCGTAACATTATAACGCCCCCATGGCTGAAAGGGCAAGCATGTTTGGTGTGATGGGGATTCAAACAAGTGCTTATGTATTTAATTCCAAGAATGGATCTCATCCTTAAATCCATAAGACCTAAGGGAGAGTGAATGTCTGCATCCAGGTTTTAACTATAAATCATAGGTAATTGTGAAGTTGCAAGTATTACAGTACAATTTGTCCACTGCATTAATATAACGGGTTGTGGTCTAATCAATTGTGAATCTGGTTTGTATCCAATTACACAAAATCGAAACTTGGGTGCATTATAAGATCGGCGGTCAAATCAGACTCTTCAAAAAAAGTCCAAAATTTGGCAGTGAATGTTGTTTACTACCTGATTTCCCTCAATTGTGACAGTAAAAAATTAGGAACGGATCTCAACGATTGGTTTGACTTATTATGAACTTCGCGCAAAGATACATAAGGGCTATCTTCGCTAGCCGGCCCTAATTAAGCAGCGAAAGAATAGAGGGAAGACAGTTAGTCATCACCACTCATCGCCAACTCTTGGGTTACTCTTTTTAACAATTAATAGTAGGATTAATCGTCACTTATAACGCCCCCACGGTCGAGTGTGCGAGCATGTTCGGGGAGACGCGGATTTGAACAAATATCCAAAATAAAATATTTAATTTAATCTTATACCTTATAATACGGGTCCATATGGGATTTCGTATATCTTAAGACATTTTTCAAAACTATTTATGCACCAAATTGCATTACGGGATCACAAGTTACAAAATAAAAGAAGATAGTTAATATCACAATCTAGTACTGGGATCTATGTACCCTATACAAGAAATGAGTGATCTTTATTTTTGACCAATTCTTTACATTAGCTTTAATACGACGTAACGTTTATCCAACCGATAGTGAATGGCATAGGAAAAAAAAAAGCTAATTTGAAGGTTATATGTAGTCTTAACGTGATCGAGAAATATTTCAATACGTATAATTAATGTTTACAATCGGATTTTCTATGGTTTATATCAATATGCATAACTATACACCAAAGCGTATTATCGTTTGTTCAGGAATAACGAATTAAATACAGCTCTTCCAATTACATTTGTATATCAAAATATTTGGGAAAACATTTATCATAGTATACATGTTACATTTACCTTAAATATACAAACATATTTCGCGCCACAAATATGAAGAGACGTCACAACAGAATAATTACTAATAGGTCACGACTATTGCATTAATATTGTACATACAGTCACATGGAATTTTAAACAGCTGTCAGTACGAAATAACTACGTGAACTTTTCAAACTAAATTTTAGCTAAATCAACCAGTAGCCAATCAAATCTTATGCTTTTATATGAACAAAAAACACGTGAACTTACACTAATTCTTATTGTTCCATAAAAAGGCAAAGAATGATACTTATAGAATAGAATTATAGAACCGCTAAGCACAAATTAAAAACCTTATCAATAAAATTGTTAGCTGGTGGTTCATAAGAACACACATTCATCTCTGTTTACCTACCTAATCACATCATAAATGCTGTCTTCCACATACATATTTATATCTGAAAGATTAATAAAAATTGGGAAGAAAACAACTTGTAAATAGGGATTAAAAAACTAAAAACATGGCTGAACTGTTGTAGACATTTACTTATACTACAAACCTCTATCTTGGCTCCATGCTGTTACCCGGAGTCAAAAGTAGGATTTGTAGCTTGAGTAATTAAAGTCTACAGTATCTGAAGCCTTGTTTCCTTACTTTTTTACGATCCTTATTTGCAGGTTTTAAAATTTTCAATTTCATATTTCTCTTGTTTGGTGGATTCTTTAATGCTCAACTATGGTCAAAGGATTACTTGATATGTTAGCTAGCTTTACATATAGCACTGATAATAAACATAGCTAATAGATCGCTAATACGGTTAATGATGATTTACTGTAGCAATTGACTATTTGATCGCATTAGTTCGAGATGTAAAACATTAAACTGCAACTGTCACGGAAATTCGTTTAGGAATACAGCGACCAATAGTTTGTGTAACTCAATTCTCTATATGTAATGCATAGCAATGTGCAAATATACGCCAAGACTAAGACACAAATCCCACTAAGAATAAAATTTTACCAGAAGAAATACAGCATTTTCAAATAAAACATATGTCTAAAGCATCGCGTTAAATAAAGTTTATTTTAAAATAATTACTCTAAAATGTGTGTATTGATTTTCCTAGTCTTTCTATTCATACTTGATATATAGTACTTCCTGTTTCATTATGTACTTAAGCGTCTTAAAGGAGCACCAGACATTTGTAAGAAAGCTAGCTAAAGGGTAATAAGATTGTTTACACTAGAATAATATTTTTACCTTACATAAAATATAGAAAAAACATATGGACATTTCAATATCCTTACAACCTTCTCAGTATTTGATATTTTATAAAAGTTTTGAATTCAGTATACACAACCTTTACTGTTTTAGACTACGAAGAGAATAATAGTAATAATAATTACAAACGTGTCGTTTTTAGCGGATTTTCTTTTCTTTGCAAGTATAAGATGCGTGTTTTTGTGCATATTTACACGTATACGGCCTTAGCAGTCGATAGTAAAGATTGAAGTGTTGTTTGATCTGAATCTTTGCTCCGAGGTGCTTTTTACTCGAACTTTCTATAAAAGGTTTGCAATTTCTTGCGATCCTTATTATGAAGTACTATAAGGGCTCATACATTGTTTCACATACTCAGCCCTATTTATCTACTTAACATACAAAATGCTACGTATTTTGTTCCAACATTAACCCTCAAATTGAACAAAAAAAAAACAAAACGGCCTGGATAATTAATTAATGGATATTTGCTGTCTCATTATTATCAATGATATAAGTGTAGTACCAGTTTTGATTTCTTTAAGTTGCTCGATCCGTTTTTGTCCGCACATCCCCCACACCCAAGTTGTTTTTGATTAATTTTGAAGTTTTCGTGACATTGGAGAAACCGTTGGGAGATGTTTTTAACATTTAAGCTCTCTACGAACGTTTCCGATTTTCACGAACATGCATAAAGCTTCACAGCACTACACCTGTCCAGCATCTAGTGTTGTAGAGGAATACACATGTAAAATAACATCACTACAGTAGACTATCTTCAAAAGTTAATGTGTAGATACTGCACAAAATTCCTCTTTCAAATGACACCATCAGCAGCAGAAGAGATGACATGAGCGATTACATCTTGGCTCAAGTAGTTGCAGATCTGATTTCAAGCTCAGCACAATTCAGCCTTCAACTCGACGAGACCACCGACGTTTCCAATCTAAGCCAGCTTGTTGTATTCGTGCACTATGTGAAGAACGACGAGATAAAAGATTTTTTATTTTGTAAGCCTCTTACAACAACTAAGGCAGCCGACGTAAAGAAACTTGTGGATGACTTCTTCAGAGTCAACGATCTTTCGGGGGATATGGCTTTACAGTTTGTTCGGACGGAGCTCCGGTCATACTGGGATGAAACTCTGGTTTTGGTGTGGTGGTGAAAGCCGATGCACCACACATCATTGTAACGCACTGTGTTCTGCACAGGCATGAGTTGGCAACAAAAACCTTGCTTTCAAAACTGGCAGAAGCATTAAAATTTGTAGTGGAATGTGTGAACTTTGTGCGAAATAGCGCCCTGAAGCATCGCATCTTCAAAGATCTGTGGTAATAAAATGGGCTCTGAATTTGAGGTACCTCTGTACCATTCTAACGTTCGGTGGTTATCCCGAGGAAAGGTGCTGAATCATGTTTTTGCCATGCGTGTGGAATTAGCCCTGTTTTTGCGAGAGCACCAACATTGTCATGCAGATTGCTTCAAAAAATCTGAGTTCATTCTCATTTTGGCGTACATGGCAATATTTTCAATGTTCTCAATCAACAGATGCAGGGCGGTGGAGTCAACATCATCGAAGCAGAAGAAAACCTGAAGGTTTTTCAAAAAAAGCTACCGTTATGGAAACAACGAACAGAGAATAACTTCGCAAACTTTCCCCTGCTGGACGACTGTGTAAGTAAGATTGAAGATGTGTCTGAAATCGGAGCCATTTCTGTACCCGAGGAACTGAAGCAAGCAATTGCCATGCACTCAGATGAGCTCGCAAAGTCTTTCGACGGATACTTCCCCGCCAGAGAGTCATATCCAGCATGGGTGAGACAGCCGTTCACGTTTAGTGTTGCGATAGCAGATGTCAATCATGAGTACCTCGACGAAATCATTGAATTTCAGCAGAGCCAGGTTCAGCAGCAACTTTTCAGAACAACAACGCTCAACGTTTTGGTGTCACCAAATCGTAGCGTACCCTCTTATTGCTAAGAAAGCCCTTCAGATACTCATACCGTTTGTTACAACGTATCTTTGCGAACAATCCTTTTCGAGGATGGTAGACATAAAAAACGAAGAAAAGGAACAGACTTTGTTGCGAAAATGATATGACAGTGGCATTTGCCAAGGTGAAGCCGCGCATTTCTGAACTTGTCTCTGAAAGGCAATAGTAAAAGTCACATTGATTTGCAGTAAATATTCATTGAGTTATGTTTTTGTTTGTGTGTGAAATTCATGTTTTGTTAGTTTTGTTCTTTGAACACAGTGATATTGTGTGGAACTGATTAATGGTTCATTTTGTGCACAAATAAAATATCTACTTATGTTTTAACTTTGAAAATTTTTTATTTTTCCAATTACGAAGGGTTCAGTGAATGCAAGTACGAAACTTCCGGGGTTCAGTACCTTCAACAAGGTTAAGAACCCCTGCAGTAGACTATCTTTCCAATCTTTTTTTTTTTTTTTGTTAAAGCAACGGCTTACGTATATGTAAATCAGTACGCGGTTATCATATAAACATGACCATATATGGAACTAACAGGAACCTGCTGTTAAGCACCAGAGGGCTTGTCACCTTTATGTTTATTAAACGAACACAGCATATACATAATTACCAGCGGAGCCGATTTAATTTCACCTAAACTCAAGTAAATTTACACACTTATTCCTCAGCGCTTCAAATTTAACTCTTAAGGCTTAACTTATCAGCGTAGGCCTACTTAAAAAGCAATATTAACGAGTCATGATCGAACCCAATATTCGGTTAAAGCATGTGTACACACCGCAGTTCACACTGCAAATAAATGTGTAGGAAGTCATCAGTGGACCCTGAACTACTTGTCATCATTAAACTTTTATTCATCAGTCGTTTCGATCTTCTAACAGTTTAATCCTGAACCATTGCTATACTGAACGTACATTGTTGTAAAAATATAATATTTGTACCTGTCTGTAACAGGTATACAACTTAATTATTTTCCAACACTGATCATTAACGTTACTCCTTTATTCATGAATAAATAAGTTTTGAGAGAACAAACATCTTCAATGTTTAACCTCAAATTCACTTGAAGCTAACCTAAGAAAATCGAAACATCATTCCGTACTTTATTTTAATTAAAGTTTTAATACCCATACCAGTCGTCTTGAGAATATATATAGGGAAGACAATTATCACTAACCACTTCTTCGAACACTTTCTTCAATAGTACTGCAAGATTTGACTGTCAACAGTGCACTTACAAATCATGGGGCTCATGGTTCCAGCATGCTAATCACTATGCCATGCCAAAAATAAGACACCTGCTAAGCTTTTGAAGTTTGACTCACCATCTGTATGTTATTTAATTATAATCTTTTTACCAGTATATATTTAGTTACTGATACAAGATCAGACACTACAGGCTTCAAACATCATAATATCACATGGAGTAGTTAGTTAACTAGTTTCTGTTGTCAGTATCAAAGTAAAATTCATTCAGATATTCTAACAGCAAAAAAAAAAAAACTGACAGAAGGTGCTGTAGCTATATGAACATTTGCTAATCACATGATAACAGTAATTATATCTAAATACAACAAGCTCATTTCATGTAAAAGAACTTCAGTATACACTCTGAAGACTATTTATCAACAAATGTAAACACGTAGGAAGAAAGTCATATCACACTGTTTTATGAAACAATGTTGTAGTGTGCTGTAAAACATTCTATTAATTAAGCATTAAAATTGTATCTAAAGTAACAGACAGTTTTAAAAAAAATTATATTGCACAACATATATTGATGCATATTACTTGAAAGTACAACTGAGCAGTTACTTGTGCATGCGAGTAAAATAAATCCAACGTGGGGTAATACAAGAAGCTAATATTAGCTCTAGAAACTGGCAACACAGCCAAAATCTTTAATAACAATACACGGTTGTTCTAACAGAATGAGTTTTCAACATTGCAGGCACCAAAATTATAGCAGGTTGTTAGTCAAAAATCTCAAACTGTGTTTCTAAGAAAATTAAAAATTGAAACAATGTTCCTAAATAAGCAAACAAATTAAATATAAAAATTCATTTATATCAAATAACTGTTGTAACAGGAACAGGTTCCTAGATGGCATTTTGTTAGTTAATGATTAAACAATATCTTATACAGCATGATACACAGTGATATCTGACACTGGACATTATCTCTAGCAACTGAAACAATGGTTAAACTGAATCTGAAAGTTTAGGATAATATAGATAAAATATTTACTCCCTAAACATTGTCTAAAAATTACATGGGAACATGGTCAATGGTAGTGTTTGGTTTAATAACAAACTTGTTCATGTTACACTGAAATGTTCATATTCTTACATGATACATCTTGTAGGAATATTACACTACTGCATCTTGGGTAATAAATTCTCATATGTTGGCATCTCTGAAGATGTACTTCAGCTTGCCATTTTAATGTAGTAAAGTTACAAACATGAAATTATAAAAAATAAAGTTTGGGACAAATTTGAGAACATGAAATAAAATACTTTGTCTACATCGAGTCACTACGCGTTAATAAATAAGATAAAAATTGAAAAGCCCAGAATTGGCATATGCATCGAGGATAGTTGCACTGAAAGTAGACAAGATTCCCAAATTTTTCATACAACATACACTAAGCTCAGTGCCAATATTCAATCTCAACATCACTATGTTTATAAGCTACTAGAAATTCAGCAGTGACAGACTTATGTAAGCACCTAATGAAATGTGTAGATGTGTGTGTTACTATATAATACTGGTTCTTTATTTTGTTTTCACTTAACTTTGAAGAATATTACCAGTAATTGATGAGTCTCATAGCTGTGCATATATCTTCAAGTGGTACTATCAGTATTATAAACATCAGGTTTATGATCACATGAAGAACTTGGTACAACTAAAATACTCCAGAGAGACCTTTGGCATAGTGGTTAAAGCTCTTTACAGTTCCATTGCAGCTACACAGATAACTGTAATTACATGTAGCTACAAACTTGGGAATTTCTTGGTTGAATGAAGCTATCATTATATACCTCCAAAAAAAACTGCTAGGTACACATATGTACATTAATAACCTAACATTTCAGTGGTTAGAGTTCTTGCAATTTTTCATTAGTGAAATCAGTTGGTGAACAAAAAAAGAGAAAAGCCATTACCTACTTCACACCCAGGAAACAGACATTTATTTACTATAATAGTCAAGAAGATCAGATGTACTTAATTAATTTGTCACAAACAATAATGGTAAAGTATACAGTTTATTATGAAGATACAACTGTAAGATTCAGCAGACCTGATTTAATCTGGCTAACAATTTTTTTATATAATTACTATTATATCTTTAAAATATAAAATAAAAAAATTAGCTAGCCTTTATCAGTTTTTTTTTTTTTTTTACTGATTATTCATTCATGAAATCTACATTTAAGTATTTTTCTCACAGTCCTTATATAGTCATTTCATTCTTTCCAGCGGATCATCGAGTTGTTCATACATTAAAGTTTTTCATGCTAATTTTTTTTTTTTTTATAACATTCTGTTACACATGCAAAATAATTCTCTTTGAAAGTTCAGTTATTTTTACAAAAACACAAATAATAAAATTTACATTTCTATATGAAATGTATATTTTAGAGATAACATTTGTATCCTGACAACAAATAAACATAGAACAGATATCTTTGGAATATTACTGAAAGTTGGAGGAAAATGAACATTCACTCTCTACAAGTGTAGAAGAAATGTTTTGGATCACTCAAACCTGTCAAGAATTTCATCAGAAGGCAAAATGTGTAAAACACTTCAAGTTATAATACAAGTATCAAATACACCGAAGCTACGGCATAATATCCTACAAATACCTCTCCTTATCATTGAAAATGAGCATACAAAAACACCTAGTAAAGACTTTCATTAACAAATAATCTGTCTCTAAACAATAATATTCAGTTTCAAGTGATAATTCTGAAATGAAAGGATAATATTTACCTAAGGAATAACTTCTAAAAATTAAAACTGATAAAGAAGGAGCCAGCAAATCATTAAGTCAATTTAATCAAATCCTAATAAAAGTTTCAGCTGTCTATTCAGTAGGTGATCCTCACATAAATGAGATCATAAATCAAAAGGTGAATTCTTATACAAGTAAAGATAACCAGGACTTAATATGTAGAATCTCAAAAAAAGAAAAATACAAGAAACAGTCACACATTGTCACTTCTATATTATCAAAACATTTTGAAGCAGAAGCAGTACTGATGTAGTCTACACTAATTAAAAATATAAATGGAAAAGACATATCAAATTATAAACTAAATGAATATGAGAAAGATGCCTTTTATAGAACAATATTTACCTCTAGTGATATGATACAAGAAATACACCTTAAACAGACAGAAAAACTAAATTTAGTTCTTACATATGGTTCCTTAAAAGATCAAAAGTTTGACTGTCTGAGTATGTCTAAACAGACTGAATTTTGGAATGCTCTGCTATATGTTCATAATATATTACAGTGTATCGGCACATTTTTTGAAAGCACGTTACTATATAATGGGCTGTCTTTGCTTTGCTCATTATGGGAAGAGAGCCTCAGTTTTTAGTACAAGGCATCAAGCTTACCTCCAACTCACTGATAGGCACACATGACTTTTGTGTTACAATTAAAAATTATTTAAGAATATTCATTAGAGAAAGAAACTTAAGAGAAAAAGAGGTTGAGACACTTGAATTAATGGAACATCAAATCTTAAAATCAAGTTTCTTCTCAGAAAATATTATTCATTGCAGAGAAATCTTCTGTTCTGAAAGAAAAACTTTGCAATACGGATGGATAACAAAGTATAGGTAAGTCAGTCACATCTCTATCTGTGTGTTCTCTTAATTATCATCTATGCATTTAAAAATTGAACAAACACTTAAATAAAATGACCATTTTTCAAAGAAATTCCTAATATAATTTACAGGATGATGATTGCCATGTAATTCAAAATTACACAAGTAATACAAGTCTTTCAATATAACTTGCACAAATAAAAAAAATAGTACAAGAAAATCTACCAAAAATATCAATTTTTTTATACACAATCATATCATGTTAATGCATATAATTACAGTTCATTGTTGAGGTTAAGTACTGTAACGCTATAGGCTATGATTTGTAAACTAAAACACAATAAGTAAAAAATGTAAAATTCCAGAAAGTTTACCATTTCTGAAAATCCCAATGATAATTAACATCTATAGAATCAGCTTGCACAACTTATTCACCTGACCCACAGAAAACAGTGTGTGTAAGTATGGCTATATATATCTCCTGTAAAATCTTAGAGTAACAAAAATTGCCTTTTTGAGAGTTTACAAGATGAACTGATTATACGTGTTCTCCAACTATACTACTTTTAAAAGTCCAGATTACCCATGTAAGAAAGCAATTAATATTAAATCTATTCATTCCAAACATCTGTAAAGTTGTAAAGGCATTGGTCATACAAGCCATTTTATTTATGTGAAAAGCAGTCATCCAATAGCAGATCTTGTAACATCCAATTGGATTTACCCTTAGATAAGTGAACTGAGAGATTATATCAGAAAATACTGGTGAAATATCAAATAAATACCTTTTTTCTCTATTTTATACACTTGCAGTAAAGAAATAAATGAAAACTATGCTTTACATTGTACATCCTATTGTTATAATGTTACATCATTCTAAATCTAAAAACATTTTAATATATGAGAAATGTGTTAGTAGAAGGATTTTTATTCTAAGGATATTATAAACTTTGAAAAATTTGTAATATTAAGTTAGTCCTTTTAAACCTCTTTAATTATGCAAAAAAAAAAAAAAGCCATGTCCATAATTTCATTAAAATATTTATTATTTCACTGATCACATCTTAAACTACTCATCCCTAGGTACTACAAGACATTTTGCAAAAACCATGTTAAAATGAGACATTACTGACCATTACACAAACCCTAGCAAACCTGCAAGTCCCTATCCATCCATATGTTATTATGTTATATTCAATTACACATAAATTATAAATTTGTTTCTTTCTTTTTATAAAAATATGGCCAATGTAAGCCCATTTACACTTCAAGAGCATATTGTAACAAGTATGTGGGTACATGAGCGCAAGAATACTGGTAACAGCACACAGATACACTGGATACGCAAGATATATGGACGGGTATGGACTTACGGACCACCCTGTAGAAATACTACTTATAACAAGATATATAAAGCAAACACATCTTGCCAACACTGTAAGACCAAAACTAATCCCTCTTGGTTTCTTGTATCATTCATTTAATTTAAAGTCGCAATACAAACTGTCACAAATAAAATGCAATAAGATAGTACTCTATCTGGCTATAATTGCAGATATATTGCCACACATAGTAAACAATTATATTTATTATAATATTTTAGTATTAGTCCATTATATTTTATAACACTACATTATTTATATTATCTTATGGCTTTTATAAATATTATTCTGTCTATTACTCTTGTTTTTGTATTTCAGTTGGCTCAATAAGCCCTGTATTGAGTGGAATGCATTAGTATCAATGAATCTGACAAACAGAGCGATTAGAAAATTATAATACCCCATAATACTAATGTTCCAAAACAAGTATGATTATAATCATGTTTTGCCAGTTTAGAAAAGGCATTCAAACTATATATCAAATGCACAGCATTTTGCATTAGTAGTGTGATGTTACAGAAAAATAAAAAAAGATATATGATACTAAAAAAAAAAAGCCGTTTCTGAGAAATTCTGGTGTTCAAATATAAAGTTTAGTGAAAATGATAAAGAACAGTTTGTAACAACTTGTGTTTAAATTCAGAAAACAAACACCAAAAAACTGTGAAGCAGCAAGTTTAACTCATTTATGGTATATTAAGAGAAAATTTTGAATTTGCTTTTTTTGATGTGATGTATTAGAAAGATTGATATAAGATTACCTGAGAAGGCTTCAAGTGCTGGAAAACAAATATGAATGTTAGTCCGGTAACAGATTTATGTTCTGAAAGCTCAGACGCAAACTCTCTATTTAAAATTGTCTTTGTCTCAGTTGCTAACAAATTTATGAAATGCTTTGTCTGATTTATTTAGTGCACTTATTTTTAATTATTCTCAAATTTAGTTCCACAACTAATTGGTTGTAAGCAAAGTTACGATCACTCTCTTAACTTTCTTTTTTCTACAGAGAAAATGAAGATTTTAACTAACCCTACAATTATAAGACAGCTCTTCCAAATTCGGAATTACCCTAGCGTTCTAAACGTTATGTATTATCATTAATTATCCCTAATAATTATCAATATTATAATTATAGCAATTACACCATGGATTAGTCACACTCACACACGGATGGAACAGCAACTTCTGGTAAATCAATTAATACAGGTTTGTTATTTAGTGATTTTAAATGTATCTACTTTTATGGAACAGATAAAGTAAACAGAGAGTAAATTAAAAGAAGTATTTAAAATATCTCGTTAGTTTAAAAACAAATTATAATCCAACATTTACCTTTAGCCTCCACCACAACGAATTATAACTCAATACCAAATAATTTACGTTTCACACCCTATATTGAACGAACAGCAATAACAACTAGAGCGCACTCTGTGAAATATTACACATAAGTATATAAAAGTCATAAATAATAATTTATATCTGAGATGAAGCAATAAAAATTCATTATAGAAACTTTAAAAAATGGTATTAAGCTCATTTTCATTACTTACATATTTATGTTTTAAATGTCAGTACAAAGCCAGAACTGTAAAGAGGCACCAACAGATTGGACTTTGGATTAACATAGGTTACTAAATTTATTGTGTGGAAGTTTAAATGGCTTGAGACCAGGTGCTTATCTTTATTGTTGATAATGAAGGTAACTTTCGTGTCTTACAAGTAAATTGAAAGTAAATATAGTAACCATTAACTGTGTTTTTTCAATTATAGCTGAATATTTTTCATTATTTTTAAGGTTTATTTTGTAGAAAATGTATAATTTGTCCATTATAAAAGGAAAAAGTATATTTTGAATGTTTATGTGCTAAACAACTGATAGGCCACCACTGGATCTTAACTGCTTATAACTTCGTTTTAGCTGGAATTAGACTTAATTAAGCAACAGGCCACTGACTTGTTACTGAGCCACCAAGGTATGACCGAAGAAAGAGTGAGAGTTTCAAATGAAATAAACACAATAAAACGCCCATATATTGGTGAAACATAGTTCCAGACTTTTAACATTCAGATTTGTACGAGTAGTAAGTTTAACTACTTACCCCACAAACAGAAATATTTATCGTTGTTTTAGCTGTAAGTACAAAAATATGTCAGCCTGAAGAACCAAGAATGTGATGTAAAAGCCAATCTTTCCGTGCATGTATTATGTTTATGGTCAGGTCTTTATTTACTTCCTTTGTAGGTGGTGTTCTCAGAGGAATATCACTTTATAAAGTAATTTTTAAGATCTGAATTTAGCAAAAGTGAGTTTTTAAATTTTAAATATTATAATTTTTCGAATAAATCGCCGAGTTGTTACTTGTCAATAAATATATTAGTCTTCTTCCAATTGCTTAACATCCAAGGTGAGAGGCTAGTACCTATATGGTGTTAATGATTGAACTAAGAATTAAAAAGTGGCTACAAGTTTGAGACATCATACAAATGTTGCAAGAGATTTTGAAATATTTTAACAAGGACGAGAAGGTTAGTATATAATGATTTAGTAATAGTGGAAAAACAGAAGATGAGTTCAAGCAATTTACGCATTTTTATCATAAATTTGAAGAATACCATTGAAACCGCCTGTGAATATTTCTTTGAAAAATTGATATCAGCCAGGCATAATCTCTAAATATGGTAAAATGTAAATACTGGCAAATTTAGATTTCCGTGTAATATTAAGATATGGTTACATACTCGGAAAATTCTACGAGTTTAAAATAATCCTTAAACATGATACTGTTCTGAGAATTACCATTATTTGAGTAACAACTATTAAAAAGCGATTAGTATAATACTTATTAACTATAGCCGATAAAAAGTCGTGATGGGTACACAAGGAAGATAAAACTAAATGTAGAAAACTGAACACGGTGATACTCGTGAAGGCGTCAAGCATGTATATATCTTGATAACTGTACCAAATCTCGTACCATTTTGTAATGGCATAAAAAATGAAATAAAAAAAATTCAAAAATGGTGAACAACACGTCGCAAAGCTTTATCAAATGAATTCATGATAATCATTACTGCAGCAGGGACAAGTTAGGGATAAAGATAGTTAATACAAAGGTAAAGGTAAACACTGTTTATTACTAAGATCAATTTTTTGAATCTCTCCTTCTTTTTACTACACAGAAATAACGGTTTTGTAGGAAATTAAACCAGTCACACCACCTATTCAACAGTCACAAACCTCAAGTAGCTGGAAAACAAAACAAATGTTAATGCTATTCTGTACGAAAACGTGCTATCCAAGCCACTAGACACAACGCCTATGAATTTTTGTGTGACCAGATTGTTGAAGTTGGTGCCAGAAAACCGTTTCTACAGAATCCTCTATTAAAAGAATAATATTCTTTGGACATGACAGCCTTAAGATGGAGCCTTTTACAACGGAACTGAAGGGATATTAACATAATGCATGGTTGTGAAATAGATCAAGACTGGACATGGTCACACGGACTGTAACGACGTGATGAGTCTACAAAATCGTTTTAAGATAAGACTGCATTTTATCTAACATTTCTTAAAACTTTATTATCTGGGGATATACTACATTGTTTGGTAGAACATGAAGTATGTCGCCCCGAAAATAAAGCAATTTCTTATGATTATAAATCGTTGTTTTTCAGTCTACTATTATAATAACATAATGGGTTGACTTACTCGTGACGGGTACACAAGGAAGATAAAACTAAATGTAGAAAACTGAACAGGGTGATACTCGTGAAGGCGTCAAGCATGTATATATCTTGAATATATGACATAAAATATATAATAGAAGATAGAATAAATTACACAACTAACTCAACTATTAGTTCACTAACTTTTCTTTACATTATGTCTACTACGTTCTACTCTTCATTATGTCAACTAAAGATGGGCTATATTGCATTTATTTATTGGTTACTCCTCATAATTTTGTTATGGTTTTGGTGAATAGCATTTTTTTTTTCTGAACTTGGTTTATAACTTATAAATGTTCATTGAGCAGGCATTTCTATAACGTAAAATTAACTCTAGCATTCGAGAGTGTTATAGCATTTACAGCAGGTAAACATTTGGTTTATAGCACTTTCCAAGTTTTACTTTAGTCCATTATTTAATTAAACAATTTTTGCATATAAGCCAACTTTCACGATTGTCGAAACTCATGATACATGTGTGCTACATGTTGAAACCACGGCCGGCGATAAAACATTAATAACATTACTAGAAGAATGCCAGCAACTCATTTTCCTAAGCTTCAATAGCAGCCTCGAATAACTTCAGCAGAAAACAACAACATAGGTGTGAAGAAAAGAGTAACTAGCATTCCCGTCAAGCGAAGTGCATCTGTGTGTCGACATAAAAGTAAATTACGCCTCGTGGACTTGGATCATCGATAAAATGTCCAATTCCAGCCCAGATAGAAGACTGAATATTGTTTAAGAGTTTGTAACATTTTTATATATAAATAATTAGTTGTGATAACTGTTTGTAATAACCGTTATTTTAAATTCTATTGTCGCTTATATATTAAAATACATCTGTGTTTTTTACAAAGAAAATTGTGTGTATGAAACTTGTTCGTAAAGAACATAAATTTGATACATATCAACATTCATTTAACATCCAGATCAATTTCCAGCTATTTGAATTCGTCAGAAGTGTGTAAAGTACGTAATATAATAAATCGGAAACACGTCAGAGATACACTTTAATACGTAACAATATATACATATATGTTTTTTTGTTATAACCTAAAAGCAAATCTAAACAAATATAAATAAAAAAATAATAAAGAAAAACGCTGCGTTAATTAAAAACATCTCAGGGTACAAGCTATAATGTGGGATAAAAAATATACCCTAGGTTCTGGAAGTGACTAGAAGTACGAGGGCTGTTCAAAAAATACGCGGACTGTTTGAATTGCGCGGCTCCAGTTGGTTCCAGGGGAATCCGCTTGTTGTCGCTAGGTTTGCACAGATCAGCTGATTACGACGCCATTTCCCAATTGCAGATATCTTCATTTGTGTATTAGCTACGCGGTTTTAAGTGAAGTGCGATTTTTTCGTTTGGCGGATTTCAGAATGAATTACCTGAAGGAGCAACGACTTGCTGTGAAATTTTGTGTTAAACTTGGAAAATCTGCGACTGAAACTTTTGCTATGCTTAACACAGCTTACGGTGATGTTGCTAAGAAGCGTACGGCATGTTTCAAGTGGCATGAACGTTTTAAGGATGGTCGACAGTCTATTGAAGATGAAGAGCGTCCTGGACGTCCTTCCACGTCAACTGACGACCCACACGTCGACAAAATCAACACTCTGGTGCGGGCAAATCGACGTCTGACTGTTAGGGAGCTTGCTGAAGAGTGTGGTATATCAGTTGGATCTTGTTACGAGATTTTGACCGAAAAATTGAAGATGCACCGCGTTGCTGCGGAATTTGGCCCTCAGAACTCGTGAGTTTTTGGCCAAACACTCGATCACTGTTCTTCCCCACCCTCCCTACTCACCTGACCTTGCTCCTTGCGATTGTTTCTTGTTCCCCAAACTCAAAAGACCCTTGAAAGGAAGAAGATTTGAGAAGATTTCCGAGATTAAGGCAAATGCGACGAAGGAGCTGGAGGACATTACAAAAGAAGCGTACCAGGACTGTTTCAACAAGTGGAAACACCGTTGGGATAAGTGTGTGCGTTGGGGAGGAGAGTACTTTGAAGGAGTCCCAGACCTGTAACTTCTAAATAAAGTACATTTTGTTTTATGACGTCAGTTCGCGTATTTTTTGAACAGACCTCGTAGGCCTCACATTGCGGCGGGGATACATCGTCTACTAGTCTTAAACTCCATTCGCCAGTCTCATATAAAGAAATAAATTGTAGGAGTAGCAATATATATAGAAATTAGGTGAGCGAGATGTGGGTGCTCAAGCCCACAAGCCCCATATCTATATCATCCTTTAATACCTGTAGACAGTTGTGGGAAGGTGATTGCCCTCCAAAGTAAAGAAGAAAAAAATATTTGAAAAATAGAAATAACAATAAGAAAAATAAAGCACCACCATTTAGGGATAAGTAAGTTAAAATCTTCTCTCTTGAAGCTAGCATTTCAACCTCCGTTATGTCATAATGACACTAACTGGTAGCCCAGTAAACGAATTATGCTAGTACGGCCCAGGACGAGGTGGGTTAAGGTGTTCGACTTGTAATCTGCTCGCCCTTTCAGCCGTGGGGGCGTTATAATGTGACGTTCAATCCCACTATTCGTTGGTAAAAGAGTAGCCCAAGAGTTGTTGGTGGGTGATGATGACTAGCTGCCTTCTCTCTAGTCTTACACTAGTAAATTATGGACGGCTAGTGCAGATAGTCTTCACGTAGCTTTGGGCGAATTTAAAGAAAAACAAATATACTTGTATAAAGAGTCCTATCTAGTTATTTAGATAAACTAGTATAGCATTCAACCACCACCCATTTACTGTGACTATCATGCTTCAAACAAGTCTTGGCCCGGCATGGCCAAGCGTGTTAATGCGTGCGACTCGTAATCTGAGGGTCGCGGGTTCGCATCCCCGTCGCGCCAAACATGCTCACCCTTTCAGCCGTGGGGGCGTTATAATGTAACGGTCAATCCCACTATTTGTTGGTAAAAGAGTAGCCCAAGAGTTGGCGGTGGGTGGTGATGACTAGCTGCCTTCCCTCTAGTCTTACACTACTAAATTAAGGACGGCTAGTATAGATAGCCCTCGAGTAGCTTTGTGCGAAATTCAAAAAAGAAAAAAATTAAACAAGCCTTTACATATGGCAAGGTGTACATTCGCGTAAAGTAGTGCCAAGTTGTCAAACGACCTTATTTATACTAAAAACAGTAACTACAAATTTTAGTAAACCTTCTCTAATTATTATTTCTTTATATTTATTTAACAAATCCTTATATTTGTTACAGTGTAGTGTAATAGTTTTATTTAAAGTTTCGTTATTAAATCCATTAAATATTAAATTTTGTTTCAGTATTTCAACATTGCTGATAAAATACTGTAATGTATTACAAATTTTACAATATCTGAATAATTGCGAAGTTATAATGTTTATGACAGAAAGTTATGATAAATTACTAATAAAAATAGAATAAACCACAAATTGGAAAAGCAAAATATTTTCTTTTATTAAAAATATTTACACTGGTATCCTTACCAATTATTTAAATTTATAAATCTAAGTAATGTTATTCTGTATTAGATATTGAAGTATTTTCAATTTTTAACTCTGCCAGTTAAATAGTGTTGATAAGATTATAAGGATTTACTCAACTTTGTCAGTATTGATATTCTATATATATTCAACAGTATAACTTTCATAGGAATTCTTTATCTGTAATGAAACGCAAATGTGTGATGTTGTATCTGTATTTAAGTTGTTTAAAATAAAATACTTAAAAATAATATTTTAAAATGGTTTTTTCTTCATTGCGCACAGCCCTCGAAAGATGGCACTACTCTTTGCTATACCAATATTTATTGCAAGTTTACTGACATTCTTTATGAATAATGTTGAAACTAATTCAAGAGTATAAAAATTATGCTTTTAATTGTTGATCTAGTTATAAATGCCCCATAGATTTACAAGAATATTTTAATTTATTTTCTTTTTCGCACCAAATTTCTGTTGCTATTAGTCACAGGTTTTATATTTCAGTAACGGAGTTAGCGAGTTAAAATAAGTGAGAGAGAAGAGTACAGCTATGTAGATTATTGTGTAGAACTCCACTGCAATAGATCCATTACAATGCTAAAATTCAAGGTTTGATTCTTTTGTTTTTGTTATTGAATTTCACACAAAGCTACTCGAGGGCTATCTGTGCTAGCCGTCCCTAATTTAGTAGTGTAAGACTAGAGGGAAGGCTGCTAGTCATCACCACCCACCGCCAACAGTTGGGCTACTCTTTTACCAACGAATAGTGGGATTGACCGTTACATTATAACGCCCCCACGGCTGAAAGGGCGAGCATGTTTGGTGCGACGGGGATGCGAACCCGCGACCCTCGGATTACGAGTCGCACGTCTTGACGCGCTTGGCCATGCCGGGCCTGAGGTTTGATTCCCCACAGTGGAAAGAGCACAGATTATTGTGGGACTTTCTCCTAAAATATATACACGCACTAGTGACACAAGCCTCCGAACTACTCTTGTTTCTTGTTGAATTTATCTATTATTTTACTGACAATATTTTCGTAATTTGGAAATCTTGTTGTTTTTTTTTTTTAAATGTGTCAGTAACATCTTTAAAGGAAACGATGTTTCTTTTTTAACTTTCCTTATTGTCTTTTCGAACTGTTCAAGAGTATCTGTAGAGAAGGTACAGGTACATCAGATCGTATAGCAGATTGAAGGTTCGGATAATAAATTTCCTTTTTATTCTGATGTTGTAGCTTTGCTTATTACTTGAAGAAAAACAGCAGTGATTTTCGTGGTTTCTAGGCTCCCACCAGACTACTGGAATTCCAAAAGGCAAAGACTTTTCTTACTTTTAGTCGGTTGTGTCAACTTTTCAATACAAACAGTGAATAGTTTGTGTAGAGCCCATGATTTGTATTGGTCCCCCAGTTTTATTCCAAAATGTGCATAACATACTTTTTTTTTTTTGAAATATTGTGAAATATTATATTTACCACAAATATAATAGAATATATTTTTGGTTATTTACACAATTGTTTTTTGTTATAGTGACGAATAAATAATATGGAAAAGAGAAAAAATAATGTCAGAGTGCACACCTAAAGAAATACTATCTAGAAATAACACGTAATGCGACCTGTTAACCGTTTATATACTATCGGTGAATTTGACGTGGGTTCTAAAACGACAAATAAGACTCTCACATCTCATTTGCTCTGGAGACATTTAGAGTTCGTGGTTGTTAACATTTAGGGCATAACAAAATGCGATTCGATTTCAATGAAAACGACTCACTTAAGTAAAAGTACATATGACATTTTGTGAAAAATTTATGCATGATGGAGAAAAAATAAAGATCAGGATTCAGTGTACAGGGATTACTGTAGAACACGTACAAATTTCAAGACAATACAACCATCGCAGGTCAGTGTAGTCAAAGAAATAAAGAGTTTTTGATCGAGAAGTGTTGTCAGTGTCTCATCACATTGAAGGAATATAATTCATCAGTTCATCGAGAAAAAATGAAATAAATAGAGAAGAGTTTTGGAAAAAATAATCACAGATTAGAGAAGAGTTACTGATATTAATCAACATAATTATTAAATTATCGAATGTTTGTTTGTTTGAATTTCACGCAAAGCTACATGAGGGCTATCTGCTCTAGCCGTCCCTAATTTAGCAGTGTAAGACTAGAAGGCAGATAGCTAGTCATTACCACCCACCGCCAACTCTTTGGCTACTATTTTACTTACGAATAGTGGGATTGACCGTCACATTATAATACCCCCACGGCTGAAATGGTGAGCATGTTTGGTGTGACGGGGATTCGAACCTGTGAACCTCAAATTACGACTCGAGTGCCTTAACCACCTGGTCATGCCGGGCTATATCGAGTGTCACCAGGTTCACTACAATAATTTTCTGTGATTTCAGAACACTTTTTGAGTTCGATACAGAAGTATACAGGATTTTTTGTTTCTTCTGTCACCAGTTTACTTAATAAATGATTTTTTACCACATATTTATCGATGGATATATATATGTATATATATACCCCCACCATCTTTATAAATACTTTTTTATGCGCCAGTTTTTTTAGGCCCATTAATTAGTTAGTTGTACGGCCGCTCATAGTAACAAACGTGTCAATCAAAAATAAAATGAAAATAAAAAGCGAACAAAAATATCATCAGTCATGTTGCAACTGGCCTTTATAATTGCGGCTTCAAGTTCCTTGTGTATTTTACACAGATAACTGAGATTTAGTCCACATGTTTTTATCAGTTTCTTACGTTGGGATCTAACGTGACTTCGTGGACTGCGTGTGTTGACTGTGAATCCAAGGATTTGTAGCTGATGTTCATTTAGCACAAAAATACTTTGTATACTTTGGAGCCGTGGGTGTTATACAAGAATGACAATAAAATTCCACTATTAGCGCAGATCGAAGTAGTTTAAGAGTTGGCGGTGGGTATTGAGGCTAAGAAACTGACATTACTTCTTTTAATAACGCTAGCCAGAAAAAAAATTTGGTCCAATGAGAGTCTGGCTTGTAATACTTAATTAAATTTTAAGAAAAATATTGGCCATTGTTGTTTTCACAATTAACTAACTATTCAATTATAACCATTGATTATAAAGGCAAATAATTTACAGTAACGGACCTATTAGACAGCTCTGAGAAGCTAAATGAAATGCACAGCTTGCTATACACCAAAATCATTTTTCACGAAAATACAACAGACAAGATAATCTTCCTGAGAAGATAATCGTTTGAGTTACTACGTTACAGTAAAGCAGTTGGGCACCAAATTGTTTAAGAAAACTAGCTTTACGTTTCACTGTGTGATATTTACCAGATGCAGAGAGAGTTAAGGCAGAGAAGACAAGTACAGTAATACTGTTAAGAGTGCTAATAAAAAGTGCTTACAATTAACACTGAAGGACATCTACCCTTCATTCCACGTATTAGCAAAAACGCTGGTGGTTGTATATTATCTTCAGTGTACAGACCATGTACGATCAAAGCTTATTGATTGTCGATAATAGATTATTTAGCCAAACAGCTTCAGAATCTGATAGAATAATAGAACAAATAAACAATAAAATAACACATATGCTAAATGTTCAATCAGAGACTTTAAGCTTCAGGCATATTTATCTCTAACTTAAAGCTTCTGATAAGAGTGAGACGAAAAAAATGGCTGCCAGTTACTAGCATTTGCCACCTATACGGCTATTATTAACAACGGGTTTAAATGTCACGGTTATAATATAATGAACGCTCTTCAAATGAAAGTGCGGAATATGTCCTGTAGTTTATCATAGCTCAAACCTTGGACCTCCAATATTACGGAGCGTTAAACATTAAGTTGTACCGAATTCCTGATACGCACCACTGATTATTCTAGTAAAATGTAGCTCGTCTGTATTTTTCTGTTTAAGCTATGCAGCCTACTGAAGTTTCATTCTAAATATGCCATAAGAAAAATGTTACATCTCATATGCAGAACATTCATTTAGACAGGTGTAAAGGTCAAACAATATCTACGACTGTATTTTGTTTCACGTCACTATAATACAACAAACACAACTACAGGCATTTAGATGTTGAAAGGGGAAAAATAAGTGCAATAGTTTGCAAAGAAGTCCACAGCAGGATGACATAAGTTACACAGAGGTAAACAAATATAAATATCACCTGAATTCTTCTAGAGGGATAATAAAATACCTAACTCCCAGACATCCAAGCAAAGCTGTTGTAATTTCTAGTTATGGACGAAGCTAAATTATTGTTTAAGAGTGAGAGGAGAAAATTTATTGAAGGACTTGCAGTAAGATTAGATACAAAGTTTCAAGGTTCTATGAAGTGCTTGTATTGGTGATACAACTATAGATAGTAGTGGATAGCTGAAACATGTAAAATGTATCGACCCACTTCTGAATCTATATGAATGAATTCTGATGCATAGAAAGCATTGAAAAACTATGGGAAATCAGGTTTCAAGAAAATTGTGGCACACAAAAACCATCTCAATTCAACGCTTCTAACTTGTGAAATGTTTATTACAGAAAAATACACACGCATATATAAAAATAACCATGCAACATTTCGGCTTCCCACTTTGGTCTTCATCAGGTAAGAGGAAATAACAATAATTTGACACATTGGAGAATATAAGATTAAAATAATGTTCTAATCGCGGGAAGCGAGAACAACAATAAACTCAAGCAATAATATTGTTGACTATTTACAAACTTTACTACGGAGACAGGGAAATAAGATTAGAACACCCGTACTTTTTGGTTTGCTTTTATCACAATTATTTTATTTCGTATAAGCATCCTATTTAAAAGTGGTTTATTATAAATTCGTATTTTAGTATACGAGTAAGTAGCTTTAATATAAATTAAGCCTAAAGGGGTGACTGTGTTATATTTAAAACGGGGACCATTTTTATACTTATGTGCCTATTTTCTGTAATAAACAAGTCCTTAGTATGATGATATAAGTTACATAGAAGTAAACAAATAGAAACATCGATTGTAATTTGCAAGGTAGAGGCAATGAATAAAAATTGGCTATATTCATCATTTCTGCTAGTTGTGATGGAGATATTTCTGATGGAGATGTAATTATAACTCTCATCTCATAGAGCCTACAAAGAATCTAAGAGAATTCTTAGTTTTGTAAACCAAGCTTTAGCTAAGCTGTTCAGTTCTTGATAGAAATAAAACTGTATATCTTGTTAATAGAACAAATTGTCAGATCAAAAACGTCTAAAAATGTTATAATCTTATAACATATTAGTGTTGATAATGTCAACAAAACTAGGTTAGAGAAGTAACTTTAGAAAAATATTTTTAACCAGCATGGCATATTGAATTCCATAGTGCCTACCTAATCAAACTTTTAAAAATAAACTGGTAGAAATTGTTAAACCACAGGTGATCTGATTACGGCAGAGCAGATTATAAAAGTGAATAAATAATTTAAATGCATTTATAATGGGTGATTAAGGACTTTAAATCAAAGCGTCATCCTCTAGAAATAATAGGTATATAAATAGTTTTGAGCAATTTGGATCTATTAATTTATTTCTCTGTCTGTATCGCCTATACGATTAATTATTTTTTTCCCAACAAACTATGGAATTACAGAAGAGTTAGTATGGGATTGAGAGAGGTGATATAATAATTACGAGAAGAAATAATAGACTGAAACAATATTCGTAATCCCATTGCGAATAGAGAACTGAGTTTCTATCTGGAAATACTTCAGGTATTTTATAAAACTAAGAAACTGTAACTTTTATGGAAAGGATAAAAGCAATATTGAGTAGAATTAGTACATTGTAAGGTATTGTAGTATATTTTTTGGAGACTAATATACATCAGTAATATCAATATTTTCATTTCTCCTCTTATTTTATGATATTTATGTTTGTATTTAGAATATCAGAAATATTGTTATATTTGCTCCTTAAGGGGCATATTGCAACAGTATGGCATGAATTGTAAAAGTTTTAATGCGTGTAACTGCATACAGCTGATTAATTTAAAAAAAGTTTTATCAAATAGTCATCTATATCATTTACAGCGCATTTTTACCCACTTGTTGATTAGCCAAGTTTTAAAGTATATTTATATGTATTGCATATATATCAGATTTAATGTCTGACTATCAGTAATAAATAACAATTGGAAACAAATGTTTTTAGAATTACAATATGATCAACAGAAAAGCAAGGAAACTTAAATTTATTACTGTATGATTGAGTCATAAAGAAGAGGAGTATTAGCGAACTAAAGTTTAACTTAGAAAAGAAATCAATGTATTGTGAGTAAAGGTAGAACTTCGAATGAAGCAATACTTTGTTGATCATGAGCTAAAATACACTTAACATTACTTCAAAACTTAACACCATACTTGAATGAGAAAGTTTTCTGCAGTTGAAACGATGCATCTTCAAAGGAATGTGAAAGATCCAACAAAGAGTCATGTTCAGTACATCTTTAGTCTTTAGTCCTTAAGACACTCGACTCGTAATCTGAGAATCACAGGTTCGAATTCTCGTCACACCAAACATTCTCCCCCTTTCAGCCGTGGGGACGTTATAATAAGCGGTCAATTCCACTATTCGTTGGTAAACGAGTAGCCCAAGAGTTGGCGGTGGGTGCTGATGACTAGCTGCCTTCCCTTTAGTCGCACATTACTAAATTAGGGACTGCTAGCCCAGATAGCCCTTGTGAAGCTTTGCACGAAATTCTAAACAAACCAAATCCAAAAAAGTCAACAACAACTCCAAACACTGAACTTAAAATGAGAATTTCTACAAGAACATTAAATATCATCATCAGTAAAAGTCAGCGGTGTGAGGCCAATCAAGCTAGCTAGCTAGCTCAAGTGACGTGTGAAAATATCAACTTACAATTAATTTGTTCGTTGCCGACATGGCTTGTCGATAATATATTCATTTCTTGATATAAGACTCAGTATTATTTGTAAGTTTGTAAAAGTGCTGTATATAAGCCATTATTTCTAATAATTATTATAATAAATCGTATTATTTTGTTTGTTTGTACATTAAAATATACTCTTCAAAAAAAGAAACGCAAAAGGGATATTTTTGTTATTTTAAAGAGAAATATATGTAAAAACGTCACAAGCTCAGAGTATGTGATGTTACACGTGTTAAGGCACTGATTGTCAGACCAAAATGACAATAAAAGTTGTGCACTTTGAAAACGGAGGAATACATCGGATTTTTCGCCAAAACGCATTCGTGTCCATTAAATTTGTTTGAGAGATCTGCATGTTCTGCAAGTGCAACATGTGCAAAATCCCTATAAAAGTGACGGGTTCTCGGTTTCCATAGCTCAGTGTTAAGCCACCGACACGCAATACAGTTACGCCAAGACTGACTGAAGCACAACGCAACAACGTCATTGGTCGCTTGGAAGCAGGCGAATCTCGATCAGATGTTGCCAGAGCTGTGAATGTCCACCCAAGCACCATCACAAGGCCATGGAATCGTCACCAACAACATGGATCAACTCGTGACCGTCCACGATCTGGCAGACCTCGTGTGACCACGCCCGCACAAGATCGCTACATCCGGTTACGTCACCTTCGGAATAGGAACACCACTGCGACGTCTACTGCCTCAACCATACCAAGGCTGCGTAGGATTTCCGATCAGACCGTACGCAACCATCTACGAGATTCTTAGGCCCCATGTGCAACCCATCATGGTGAACGTCAACGACGTTGTTCAACATGACAACGCCCGTCCTCACACAGCCCGACTCACCACTGTCTTCTTGAGACACCACAAAGTTCTTCCCTGGCCCTCCAGATCACCAGATTTAAACTACATCGAACATCTTTGGGACGAGTTGGACCGACGTCTGCGACGACGACAACCTCAACCGCAGACTCTACCTGGGCTTGCAGCAGCTTTGCAGGCTGAGTGGACAGCCATTCCACAGGATGTGATTCGTCATCTCATCGCTTGCATGGGCAGGAGATGCCAAGCAGTTATTGTTGCTCACGGGGGGGGGCATACTCGTTATTGACGTTGAGTGACGTTAAACTTTAACTAGTGAGCGTGGACCTCGCCTTTGCAGACTTTGGATGTTCAGCAGTGAATGTGCAAAGTTTCACACATGTCATACAGAACTACCCGGAATAAACTTGTTAACAATATGTCTCAAATTTTGCCTTTTGCGTTTTTTTTTGTTGAAAAGTATACATTTGTGTTGAAAAAGAAAATTGCGTGTATCAATCTTGTTAGGAAACACCATAAGTTTGATGCATATTTACATTCAATGAACTTCCAAATTCAAATTTAAATTTTCGGTTATTTAAAATAGTAATACGTAACAGATTTAATGACACAAGCTATACTGATGAGTTTTAAATTGGCGAATATGCTGTCCACAGCATAAAATATAGTGAATCAAAGAATATATGATTATATTTTTAATTTTACTGTTCGTGAAACAAAAAAGAAATCTGTAATATAACTACTAAAACTGTATTTTCTACTCTAGTGGTACAACGATGTGTCTGCGGACTTAAAACGCTGGACACTGGATTTCGACATGTTTCAATTACAAATCACTCAACATAATGCATAATCACAGATAAGATGAATATATGTTTAAATTTATATGTATTTCCTTTCAGATCCGGGCACAAGACAGGTAAAACTTTCGGCGCCTGTCCTGTGAAAGTGGATTTTCTCGGGGCACTCCCTTTCTCCCCACATATAAATCTCAGGCATTGGATCTTTAGAACCCAGCCAATGAAATACTTTTCTTTTACCCAGCCCTGAATCAGGCCGTTTAAAGCTGATATCTCATCCGTTTTTCGGACTTCGGGCTCTGGACTGATTTAATTCTCTTGTTTCGCCCCTCCCCCTTCATTTTCTCACCCGTCATTTTTATGATGCCCCAATACACTTCATCACCTTAAACAAATCAAAGTAGAATACAGGTAAATTTCAAAGCAAAATTAAATAATCTTTCATGTGAGGGGACGAAGAGGAACCACAACGTACCTGACCACACCTGTTGGGGAGAGAATTCTCACTTTACTGACTTCTCTCTCTCTAAACTAAACCCCTGCCAAGTTCGTTTTCGTTTGCGTTCGGCACGCGTACTGGGCAGAGCAAACGTAACCTATTGTGTTGTTTTGTGCGTAATTACAAACAAAATTTATACTCATTCGAAGTGTCTGTACATGCATATCCTGATTTTTTTTTCAGTTTTCGTTTTTGTCATCTGAGTCTGTGTTGTTATTCACTCTTTGTCATTGGAACATGAGTATTTATCTATTTTCTAATTTTAAAAGTGCTAAGCTGGTAACGTGTATGCAAGCTATTTCAGATTTTACGTAAAGAAAAAGGAAACTGAAATAAAGTTTGTTATTATATTCACTAATATGTGAAGTATTCCTAACATTCAGTAAAACTATTTCTGAAAAATAGACACCTTTCTGTTAATTTGTTAGTTAAGCATGTAGTAGAATTTGTTGAATGCGTTACTACTAGATATTTTAATATGTTGGAAGTTATTTCATTGCATTAGAAAAAGAATGAGGCTTAAAATACGAGTCTTACAAAATGATCTCTGTTTTAATATAACTATGACAGTAAATAAGGTTATTTCCTTCTTTGCTGCGTATTCAACATCAAAAAGTAACTGTTTAAACAGATTTTCTGCACAAAAGTCCTATTTTTCATTCCCATCAGGCTGCTCCAAAGTTACTGATGTAATAAGGAGCCTTCTTCTCATCTTTGTTTATCTGGGAGGTCGTTAAACGTCATGTTTTTGACGTAAAGGTCTCGTGCTGTATACAGCTGAGAACACTAAGCTGACGTCTGGCCGCGTTTGATAGATGGCAGGGTTAATTAATTTTATGTAAACACCAGAAACGGAGATAACGCCCCTAACTGCAATTTCCCACCGCAAATCAGTGTTATGTCGGTACCACAATAATCCATCATAACTTGGCTCTCGTAAAATACTTGGTATTCGTCCCACTGAAATATTTAATTATTCCAAACTTTTCTGTCGCAAAATACGTGTCACATATACACAAGTATTATTAATTAATTGATAAGCACACCTTCAGAAGAGTTAAGACCAATTGGTTAAAATTGAACTTAACGTTCGTTAAACACGGAAACAAGAAATTCGGTAACGATTGGTCCTTAATTCTGATTTATTCGGAGGCTTATTTGATTGGTTTGGTTTGTTTTGAATTTCGCGCAAAGCTACACGAGGGCTACCTGCATTAGCCCTCCCTAATTTAGCAGTGTAAACTAGAGGGAAGGCAGCTAGTCATCACCACCCACTGCAAACTCTTGGGCTACTCTTTTACCAAGAAATAGTGAAATTGACTGTCTCATTATAATGGCTCTACAGCTGAAAGGGCGAGCATGTATATGAGCAAAAGTATTTCCGAACAAGGAATTGTGAAATACAAAAAATTAGGAATAATTGCTATCATACATATCTAATTCCAGTTAATAAAAATCTAACAAAAACTTTTACTAACTGTACAATGAAAAACACTTGCTTAGAGATGGACCATTTGACGCTAAGCACCCGCGACACAAGTACAATGTAATAAACTTTATTCCTGTTGTAAGGAATAAACCGAGGTGTCTTAACTGGATAGTCTGATGTAATTGTATTAAACTCTTCCCGTCAACAACTACGAGGTTTTTAAAAATAATTAAAAGAAAGTTAATTTATTGTGTTAATTAAAGGTTAATGATTTATTATACCATAGTCGAACTTACTGTGGTTGAGTTGAGATGGAAGCAAGAAAGAGCTTATTCAATTAACTGCTTTATCACTAGCAAGTCTGAGGACTTGCACTGCTAAAAACCGGGTTTCGTTACATGTGGTTGGCACAGCACAAATAACCGATTGTGTAGCTTTGCGCTTAGCAACAAGCAAATAATAAAACAAAGTTTTTTGTTGTTGTTTGACCTAAAAATATTTGAGATCGTTAAGTGCAAGAAATGTTTACGTTAATTAGGTTCAAACATTCTAATAATATAAACTGGGCTGTATAAAAAATGGTAATTTGGGCTTATATTAGTAAAAAAATAGTAAATTTAGGTTTCCTGCAGCATTTGGGTTTTTGAAGTTTCTACAATATCTCACTTTTGGTAATATTTTTACATTTAATCCACCCTACTCCTACCTCCTACCTCTCCATATCATTCTACGGAGCAGAAAATCCTGAATTCATTCCTACTTCATAGAGTTTTTTATTAAAAAGTAAGAACTATATCTTAAAACAACACACATTTTTTCCTAAGTAACTGGTTTCATAAGTATAAATGCTTAGGCATACAAAAGCACACAGAATTGACATATAAAGCTAGTACCAGATACAAACAACAAAAACTTAATAACCTTAGTAGGACCACTGATTAAATTCAAAGACAAGTAGTAAATAGAATGATATATCAGTGTTAATATTTATTTGTTGTAGACATAGAATGTGCAAAGGTTATTGTGTTTCCTTTCCGACAATACTTCTATACATCTTAAGAAAAGCAAAATTTCCAAACTTTGACTAAAGTGTTAGAGAAGTTAAAAGTATTAGCTTAGGAGTAAGAAAGGAAAGAACAAATATATATATACTATGTGTGTTAAATTTAACATGTAAAAGAAATAGTGTTTGAAAAGCAGCGTGTCTAGTTTTGACAATATTTTAAAACAACTTTTCGGAAATCAGAGCTGAGAAGGCGAAAAGCGTCACTCATAAATGACAGACCCCTGACAGATAAAGCTATGGTATAAAGTGTATCGTACAAATATTAAAAATTTTTAGTAAGGCTAACACCTGTAGAAGCTGAGATATATTATCTCTCAAATTTAACTTCTAGACGTAATTAGAATTTGGAAGAAGAATTCCAATTTTTTGTTCGTCTAGTAATTTTAAACTAGCCATTCAAAGATTCCTCGTGTCCCTCATGAAGAGGGTTGAGTTCGTTATATGAAAATAATTTTGGAACATTACTACGTCGTTATAGTTAATGTTGCTACGTTCATTCATACTTTATCTGACAACAATACATTTTGACCACATCTATACAGTATAGGTTTCATTGCATTATTCTCCTTCTTCATGCTGTCATGTACAAAGCAAACTGTTTCTCCCTGCATTGTTTCCATAATATATCTAGTGTACAAGGACGACGTTTCGTCAGCGCCAATTTCAATGATCGGTGACTTGATCGGTAAGTCTTAGTATAATAATATAGTAACATGAATATTCATCTCATTCTCGGATGCTTGAAGTTTGTTATGATTGAAAGAGAAATATGACTGAAAGGCTTATCTACGTAAACTCATACAATTTTGGTCTCGTTATCATACAAAGTCGGTATATTTGTGTGTTACAAAGTTTCTAAAATGTTCCTCTAATAGCAAATAGTATTTATATTGACCTTTGCATACAATCTCCTGATTTCTCATTTGCCCTTGACACAGTATTGACGACCATGCTGTGAACCACTTCTAGAAATACTTTCACCCATTGACCAGAAGAAAATGGCACGGGATTTTTTTACAGTTATTAAGGTAAATATATGGTTCGTCGAATGTTACTACGTATTGTCATTTTTCTTCGCTTAGGTACTCCTTGTGGTATATTCAGGTGAAATGAATTACCTCGAGAACTATATATTGGGCTACTCCATTAAGCAGGACAAAATATAGTGGTATATTAGTTATGAATGTTTGCTGGTTGATCTTATGTATAGAAATAATAGAACTGAATAAAACTGTAAGACACCACGAACACAATATTGGGTAATTCAAATACAAAAACACAGGGTGTGCACTTGCGCGGAGAAGTCAATGATTGCCTTTACTGGATCAATGTATGGGTCTTCAGGTTTCCTTCTTTTGAGATGAGTTCCTGGAGAACTGAACGTGTTGAATACAAAGTATAACTGCTTAAAAACGAAGCTTCCAAATCACTAGAAACCTCTTTTTCTTTATTTATGCTTATATAACCATGTGACTGGTTACTCTCTCAAAAGATTCCACGAGTGAGACGTACAGAGGTTACTCAATCGGCCAGTGGCCAGCAGAATAATTTTTGCAAGTAGAGTGGGCAACACCTGATAAGTAAAGAGAAGACTAAGCTACATGGCAACGACAACTCTATGAAACTTTGAAGCTTACACGTACCATTTTATCTCTCAAATAGTCTAGATTGTATTTTATTTGCCTGCTTTCTGTTTGTTTCCTGGTTAGAAGGTTTGAGAAGTTTATATATATATAGAGTAAAACTTCACACGCACCTAGACAAATAAGTGTGTGTGCGTTTTCGTATAGCAAAGCCACAAAAGGTTATCTGCTCAGCCCACCAAGGGGAATCGAACCGCTGATTTAAACGTTGTACATCCGGAGACATACCGCTGTACTAGCAGGTGGCAGACAAATAAGTCGTAACCACTTAATTCTAAAAAAAACACCTTTTTACCCTAATAAAGGATGTTACTGTCAGTAATTACAAAAACAAAATAGAAAGCTTAGAAGTAAAATGAATGGTTCCGTCTTTATTATGATGGGCTTTAACAGAAAAATGGTAACATCAGTGATTTTCAGATTGTGTATAATTAAATATCAGTAAGAAAGAAAGCTGTTCGAGCAGTTTTTCAAACATCACTGTGGCCAAATAAACCTGCTACAAAGGTGGAGATGTCATATAGCAACAGATGAGGCGGAACTTTCCTCTAAGCATTGGCAATACGAATGGCTATTGGTTTTGTAGGTATGGGTGGAGCAGTTGAGTTCACCCAGAGATCAAGGGCGTGGAATGAGCAATCACTGGTGATGACAAATTTGACTCCCCCTACTGTCACAGTAGTTAAATATGATCTCACTAGGGGGCGCGTATAAAACACTATATCTGCGGCTGTAACTTAACCAGTGGGAGGGAAGAGGTGATGATAGGGACAAGCTGGGAGCATACAAAGTACTTTTTAATGACTGTGTTATGGTTAACAGTAATGGATTTAATTACACTTCTTAAGATGTGTACGTAGATGTTAATCTCTCGTAAACACTTCTTTAGTTATCTATACATAATCTTGGAATATGTACACAGATGCCAATCTGTTGTCAATAGAAACTTCTTAACCTGTTATATATTCACGCACCTTTTTAACTGACTATAAAAAACAAAATTATTACTAGGAGTCGATTTCAGAATGAAATTTTCTTATTGTGTTTACGTAAGAAACAATAAAAGAGAAACTAAGTTGTCATACGCTGTGTTTCTTAGTCTCCTGCTCTACATAGGAGAACATACGAACAAATATGTTCTTATTTTTGCTGAAGTGGCGCTTATTTCATTAGCTTCACCTAGATGGCGGGACGACACTAAGGCAATACTGGATTGTGTCTCTGTGTGTGTGTGTTCTTATAGCAAAGCCACATCGGGCTATCTGCTGAGCCCACCGAGGGTAATCGAACCCTTGATTTTAGTGTTGTAAATCCGTAAACTTACCGCTGAACTAGCGGGCAATAAAGGAAGTTTAATGGTTGTTTAATCCCTGACAATAAAACAATGAATACAGTAAAGATTTAGAAACCCTGTGGAACATACTCAATAACTTATGAAGGTTTGATAGTGGTCAAAGGAGCTTAGGAAAGTATTGTCGTCAACAAAGAAAGAGACAGACATAAGATATTTTATTGTGTAGGTAAATTATATTTTGTTATTTTCTCTAAACTGTGTCTTCTGAGGAACGAATTTTACTTTTCTATTCTTGAAACATATATTCAATATTTTTTATTAAGAGAAAGTTCACTGATTACATGAGACCTGAGCGATTGTTTATATATAATTGACATAAAACTATACACAAAGCAACGAGGCCTTTTGATTCCCAGCTTATCACAAGAAAAGGGAGACAGTTTCTTCACAGTTTTAAACTTCCAGAAACAGCGTAGCTTTCTAAACCTTTTCGTTTTGAAAATTTTAGATCGAATTACTCATGTCTTACGGTCTGATGATAAAAAACAAACATTTTTTGTAGAAGACACTAATACTTTCGGTTTTGTCATGAGAACAAACGATTTAGCATGCAATTTTATCTATTTTTCTACCTGCCACCTTTACGTAGCTTAGGGATAGACAAAACAATGAATCGTGTTAGAGCATGGTAATGCATAATTGTTTAAATATTCTTTTAAAAAAATTTGATTTTTCACACATTTTATTCAATTACAAATAATAACGGATATTAGGCGATGAAATGAAAATGTAAAATCATATATAAGCTATGAGTATATAAAAAACATGCACTTCTATATCACGCATGCCATACGTTGTTGTATGCAGGTGTGCGCCATTTACTAACAACGAGAGTTAACTTTAACCTTTATTACACCTACATTTGTACGCGATAGATTTTCATCATTTTAGGCTTAAATATCAAGGATTTAAAAATTACCGTTTGATCAAAATGAGAGAGAAACTAAAGTTTCTGAAAACAACAACAACTCTGAAATAATTGTTTCTTCTCCTTTTAAAAAAAGTATGACAAATTAAATCATAGAGCAAAATTTCTAAGGATTATCTCGAATGAATGGTTGTCATTTTATTATTCCGTTATTACACGGTAATGTCAATATTTTAGCAATTACACCCGACTCATTATGTATATGAAGTCATTTTCAGATCTTACTTAACTATATTCTTTCTCCTCTGACGCCTCCTAGTGGCACAGCGGTATGTACACAGACTCACACTGCTAGAAACCAGGTTTCGATACCAGTGGTAAGCAGAGCACAGATAGCCCATTTGTTTAGCTTTGTGTTTAATTCCAAACAATCAATCATTTTCTGATGACACCAGAAATTCATGTAAACTAGTAAGTTCGGCTAGCAATAGGACTGTTATTAGAACCACAAATATTTCTTCCATATCAAATTTTATCAAGCAATTATATATACTGTGTTTCAATCTTGAGTAGTGCACCGTAGATACAAATTGAAAACAGTCTGAGTCGAATGTGATCCCATTTATCGAAAATATATTTTCAGCCGAAGACACGCATGTAATTTAATGAGTTATTCTACAAGTTGAAAATGTTTCGGCTGATTAATTGATTTGTATGAAGCAACATGTTACTCTCAAAACATCGCTGATTCGAACAGAACATTAAATGACTCTAAAGAAAGCAGGTTGTCCTACTAACATCTGAGACGAAGCCAAACATCGCAGAAGTAGACCACCCCCTGCCTCGTTTGTTTCACTCCTACATGGTGAGATCAAGGTGACAAGACAGAGGTGTCTTGTAACGAGGGAGAGGTCTTTTCATCCAGCTGCCGCTTCTCTGTGAGAGTTCGAAGAAACATAAGCCCACACAGATGTTATGGAACTGTTCAGGAACAAGGCACAGAGACAAAATGTTACAAGATATATTCTGCCTGCAGGTTGAGGCAGCTGAGTATATCAGGAAGCTGTGATTTTCTTGGTTATCTTTCCTATTGCACGTAATTAACAGTTCTTCTTGAAAGACGGTGATGTGGTTAACGTCATTCTCGTACTGTTTTAACATTTTACTAACTTTTCTGCGATTGTACCCTTTAGAAAATTATCCTGGTCAGTGGAGGCGGAGCTTGAAAGTATACGCGTGTTTTCTTCTCCCCCCATTACACAGTTGGGGATGCAGTTGGATCTAAATGCTGTCGTCTTCGACCACAAAATAAATATGTTTAACTCGTTAGCCCCAAAGACCTGCGCCGTTACCATTAATCCCTTGATAACCGAAACTACATCAGACCCTTACCTCGCGATAACAGACCAACAACCCAGTCTGCCTACATTAGAACTGGCAACAGGGACCGCAGTTCGTACTTCAGAGGACTGTTACTATGGCTGGGCAAGTTCGCCTCTGCAACCTTCCGTGGTTAGTCACAACTCTAGATCTCTGGTCAAAGACATGGAAGGTAAGGTCTTATTTTCGTACGACACCTCTGCCTACTTCATTTGTTTAGTAAAATGATTTAAGAACTTGTCAACACTTTTGTATACGACAGAAACACGTTAACTTGTTAATATGTTCTGTATTTTTATTTCTATGCATTTGTAGACTGCACTAGTTATAGCACATGTAGTGTGACATGTTCATCTTCAAGAGTTCTTAGGAATAAATATACTATCAATGCTAACAGCCATTCTGTATCTTTAATTTGTAATCATGAAACTTTTTCTATTATTTTAATATTTTTAGCTCTGCTATGGTTTCATTTTAATACGTACAACCCCAATTCATTAGTAAGTAATAATAATTCTATCTGTTTTTACTAAATTGTGTCTGCAAAATTTGATCTTGGGGCTAGATGGTACTTAATAAACCATTACTGTCTATATTGAGAATTTCAAAGATTTTAAACTGCGGAAAACATTTATAACTACAACAAAAAACTGGGCTTTATACAAAACTTTTCAAATGTTATTCTTATATTTACTGAATTTTTACACTGCTCTTGTTTTCTGAGAAATAAACAGATGTTTTTAAACAAACAAAACTTTCTCAGTAATAATATACAGAATATGCTACCATGAAAGTAAGCGTAGTTTAAAATAAAATAGTGATTAACTTGTTATGACACATAATATAACAGTAGAGTAGTCTTATAAGTTTGCACTTTTTAAAAAAATTGTTTTTGAAATATAAGATTCTCTCAGATAATACTTTGACTAAGAGAATATCAAATACTATACGTATAAAATTGAGAACGAAAACTGTGGTGTTAAGGTTTGAAACACACAGTGCTAATACTGGTAATATATCAAAATACATGGTGATAAGGCTGGTAGAACATTTACAATACATGTTGTTTACACTGGAAAAATATTTTAAACAATGGAATGCTAAACACTGTTAGGTTGCCATGATATAAGAATATGTTTGTAATAGTTCGAACAAGCTTATTCCGATAACCCAAGTTTATATATAAAGCTTTACTAGTTACCAATTACACTTTAAAACGGTGAGGAATATATAATAGACTCGACTAAATTCAGCCTACTTATTAACTTACAAAGAAATTAACTAAAACAATAACCCATGAAGTTTTGTAGAATACAATTCGAAAATGCTGTCAAAGTTTTTGTTTATTTCGAAGACTGTAAAATAATTACGTTTGCGAAGAAAACAAAGAAAAAAAAGATGCTTCAAAACTCCAAACGAATAACATGAAGATTTGATTTGTATTATCTTAGCGCAAAGCTACACAATAACTTATTTGAGCTTTGTCCATTGCGATGAATCAAAACCTAGATTTTAGCCCTTAAATCCCGAAGCTTAGCGCTGCTTTATAGAGAGATGAATATAAGGAGCGTCGATATTTAGTTATACTATTTTAATAGTTATTTCTATGCAAGTTTGGTGAATATGAATACATTAGGCTTAGCAAAAGATCTTGGATTTTAATTTGTATTCATAAGTTTTATTACTTTTATTTTATTTTAATAAATTTAACAGTGTTATTTTTGTTGTTATTACGTATGGTAATCAGTGATATTTAAAAAAAAAAGAAAAATTATGTAAAACAACTATTTATCCATGAAATTTATGTATTTGTGTGAATTTATTAGGATATCAGTATTGTGTGCTACGTACTACAATTTCAAATAGGCTGAAACTGAATCAAAAGATAATTTAAATTTAGAAATTAATTAAATATCCAATTTATGATATTCACCAACAAGTTTGGTACACACAGTTTTCTGTTTTGATATAGATATATTTTAATATACAAATAATAGCACAATTTACAAATAATGATCTATATACAAAAGTTTTACAAACGTACAAGCATTATCAAGTCTTCTTTCCGGTGTGGATCTGCCTTCATGTCGTATCGATGGTTCACGGTAAGTGAGTTAAATTCAAGTCGATAAAGGTACAATTCATTTAATACAGAGCAAGCTAGTCCTTCGCTGATCACACGTGGAGTTTCTCACAGCTGAAGTTATAGTGTAATGTCTTCGTTAAACTACTTATAGCTAATGTTAATCCACTGAAATAAATGGTTTGTAATGTTTGAAATTTATAAATGTTTCTGGTCAAATATCTGAAGTCCCAGAATAATAAGCTTTAATTACAGTTATAGCTTCCGAATTTTATAGTATACCAGCTGTAGCAAACAACTATTATTTGAGTTTTATAGCTTTGTAATAGTATAATTAGTTTTGTTTGTTTGTTTTAATCAAGCTACACTATGAGTTATTTGTGTTCTGTTCACCATGGGTATCGAAACCTGGTTGCTAGCGTTGTAATTCCGCAGGCATACCGCTGTGCTACTGAGGAACATTGTTATTTGTACATTACAATTAAATCAAGAAAGATTTATTTTAATTCTTGAAAACATGCATTAATTTTTTTATTATTGCTTTATCAACGATAAATATCTAGATCTTTAGCAGTTTTTAGTCTTTTTTTTTAATAAGAGAACATACTGTTGCGTTCTTTGAGTTTTAAAATAAGCACATGATGGAATTTAGAAATTATTTGTAATTATTTCATTTTAGTGTAAAATATATATTTTTTCACGAGCATTGCAGTGAAGGCATAATGTTTGTTTGGTTTGTTTTTAATTTCGCGCAAAGCTACACGAGAGCTATCTGCACTAGCCTTCCCTAATTTAGCAGTGTAAAACTAGAGGGAAGGCAGCTAGTCATCACCACCCACTGCAAACTCTTGAGGTACTCTTTTACCAAAGAATAGTGGGATTCACCGTCACATTATAACTCCCCCACGGCTGAGAGGGCAAGCATGTTTGATACGACGGGGATTCGAACCTGCGACCCTTACATCACAAATCGAGTGCCTTAACCATCTGGCCGTGCCAGGCCATCATAATGTTGAATCTTGTGGTCTTGCAATATAAAATAGTTTTGTTCGACTCTAACATAACATATTTCATGTATTTATTTGTCATAAAAATATCTAAAATGTTTCAAAAACAAAATGTATGAAGGTTAATTACAAACGGAAGCTTGGGATGTTTTTCCATAAAGAGAAAAGAGCTTGTAAAATTATTGTTTCGAAAATCATTTCTACATTATTAGTATTATAACACTGAGAGAAGTGTCCATTATAGTATTTATTTAAACTTACCTAATGATAAAATTACAACCAAACCTGAAGCTTATATTACAAATTTATCTGACAAAATAAAACAGTTTATTTAAAGATATGACAAAAACTTAACGTTTAGTCCTTTTACTTAAAGCTTTGATTACAATATTTTAAACTGACAAAACAGGTTGTTTGCGAATTATCTTTTGATAGTAAATTATTTTATAGCAAAGTAATCATTGTTAGTTTTGTTTAACATCTTGGTAAATCCCAAGAAGACATTACCAGGTAAACATTTGTTAATAAAATCAAATCTTTTTGATGATCATTGGTGCACTAATGTTATTGTTGTCCTAATTGAAACCACTATTGATGACTATTTCTTTAACTTAAGATATTTTTATGGGACATCTTCGGTGTCCCCACTGTAAGTCTGGTTTAGTTACTCGTGGCGCACACAATACAGATAGCACACTGTGTAGTTTGGGGCTTAACGACAAACAATCAAACAAATGTTTACATGTAACCAGTGAAGGTAATAACTCCCCCTCTCTCTCACCCTGATGTTTTTGGTTTGTATTTCGCACAAAGCTACTCGAGGGCTATCTGCGCTAGCCGTTCCTAATTTACCAGTGTAAGATTAGAGGAAAATCAGCTAGTCATCACTACTCACCCCCAATAGTGGGATTGACCGCACATAATAACGTCCCACGGCTGAAAGGGCAAGCATGTTTGTTGTGACGGGGTTTCGAACCCAGGATTACGAGGCAAGTGCCTTAACAACCTGGCCATGCTGAGCTCTCTCCGATCGTCTTCAACAAACTTGTGTTGTTATTCATGGTTTCTAATGAGTTTTGTTAATCACTTAATGTATTCACGTATTTTAAAAATACTCTTCTGATGACTATTTTTATTTGTCAACGTGATTGACATTATTTATTGACAACTAAGATTATAAGTATTTTAAGACTGTTTCAATTTTTACATTTAATTAGGAAAATAATGATAATTAAATTAATTGCAAAGAAATATACAAAATATATTCTACTTTTGTCCCTGCTGTTAAAATTAGTGTATACAGTATATAATGTCTGTAGTTTTAACTATTTTTAGAGGGTAAAGGGCGTTCTCGTAGCTATACTCTGGTGCTGATGTTTTGTATTTTGCGTCCGTTACAACTAAAAAATTCTCACTCCACAATTTGGGCCTTTTGATTTGCTATAAGAGTGACGGTCAAATTCCACTATTCTGTTTACTAAAAGTAAACCAACAGTTGACGGTAGGTGGTTTTAAATAGTTGCCTTCTCTATAGTCTGTAAACTTATAAATTTAGAAACGACTAATAAATATAAAAATTCCTCGTGCAGTTTTGGGGAAAATCCAACAACTAAAGAACAGTTGTTATTGATGAGTTAACCTATTTTGCTGCGTTCTGTTTAGGATATCTGTTTCTTATTCGTACGAGGTAACTTTATTTTATTTTGTTTTAAAGCAGAAAGTAAAACAAAAGTAAGTCGACTTAAATACCTAATAATTTTATCTTCACGATAGTCTGGCTTAGGAAGACATATGATTATTGCATGATACATATACATATAAATGTAGACTTTCTGTGATATATCCTAGAAAGGTATAGTACCAGAAAAACTTAGATACTCTATAAAGACATTCAAGAATCAGTAATGAAGTTGTAAATAAGATTTCGAATACATAGCTATTACTTATCCTATATAAAAATATCGCTAGTTTCACTACTTAGTAGAACTGTAATAATTGCTTATAAAAATTCAAGAAAACTTTATAATCTCTTCGTGTTTAATTGTTTTCTGAGTTTATCTTTGTTATGTAATATCAAAAGGATTCTAATTTTAGGGAACAAAATCCAGTTTTGGAGCAATGTCCCCAGAAGAAATCTATTCCTGATTAAGATAAAATTTAATTCCGGGTGTAAAAAAAGAATTAAATCGTACGTTTGGTTAAACCGATTTATAACATTACTTTGATCGAAACGAATTTTTTTTAGAATTTCGCCATTATATCGTGATAGCTTATTTACAGTCATGTGTAAAAATTAGAACACCCTATGAGAGCCTGTGTATTTTTGTAACATTTTTGGATATATAGATATTTAATTTTAACAATACTGAGAGATTATAGGAATATAACTAAACAATTAAACCTGAAGAAAATACTTTTCAAGATCTTCTGTAAATTTAATTCTACAAAAATGCATATTCTACCTGAGGGAAAGGTTAGGACATCCCCACATTTATTCCCACTTAAAATGGCTCAACACACATACAGGTGTATCACAACAGGTGCACATGATTAGAAGATCGTTACTCAGCATTGTGAATGAGGCTTGCCCTATTTAAACCTCAGACATTTAGTTTGGTGTACTCTTGACTGTTGAAGTGAGAGTGAGCACCATGGTGAGAGCAAAAGAGCTGTCTGAGACCTTCAGAAAGAAACTTGTAGCAGCTTATGAGTCTGGTAAGGGATTTAAAAAGATCCCAAAAGATTTTGAAATCAGCCATTCCACTGTCCGGAAAATAGTCAACAAGTGGAGGGCTTTCAAAACAACTGCCAACATGCCCAGGTCTGGTCGTCCAAGCAAGTACACCCCGAGAGCAGACCAAAAGATGCTAAAAGCGGTCTCCAAACACCCTAACATGTGATCACGGAACCTACAGCAGGCCCTGGCTACTGTTGATGTGAAAGTGCATGCCTCTACAATCAGAAAGAGACTGCACAAGCTTAACTTGCATAAGAGGTGTGCAAGGAAGAAACTTTTTCTCTATAAGAGAAACATCAAGGCCGGACTCAAGTTTGCCAGAGAGAATGTAGACAAAGACCAGGACTTCTGGAATAATGTTCTTTGGATAAATGAGTTCAAAATTGAATTATTTGGACACCAGAACAGAGGACATGTTAGGCGTAAATCAAATACAGCATTCCAGGTAAAGAACCTCATACCAACTGTGAAGCGTGGAGGTGGAAGTGTCATGGTTTGGGGCTGCTTTGCTGCAGCAGGACCTGGTCAACTCACAATCATAGAATCCACCATGAATTCTACTGCGTATCAGAGGGTGCTTGAGGATCATGTGAGACCAGCTGTAAGAAAATTAAAGCTGAAGCGGAACTGGACCCTGCAACACGACAATGACCCAAAACATACCAGTAAATCCACCAAGTAGTAGCTGAAAACTAAGAAATGGAGAGTTCTGGAATGGCCGAGTCAAAGCCCAGATCTTTAACCCATTGAGATGCTGTGGGGTGACTTGAAACGGGCTGTACATGCAAGAAACATCTCACAGCTGAAATAATTCTGCATTGAGGAGTGGGGCAAACTTTCTTCAGACCGATGTCAGAGACTGGTAGATGTCTATAAGAAGCATATCACTGCAGTTATTTCAGCCAAAGGGGGTAACACTAGCCATTAGGGGGTAGGGCGTCATAACTTTTTCCTCAGTTAGAATATTCATTTGTGTAGAATTACACTTACAGAAGATCTTGGTCTTTTCTTCAGTATTAATTGTGTAGTTATATTCCTATAATCTCTCAGTATTGTTGAAATTGAGATTAAATATCTATATATTCAAACATGTTACAAAAATACTCAGGCTTTCATAGGGTGTCCTAACTTTTTCACATGACTGTACGTAATGAATTATTTTATTTTCACATATCACTTTCACAACATATTGAAATGAATGTCAAAATCGTGTGACCTTGATAAGGTAAGTCTCTAATGTCTTTTGATAGAGTTTTTTTAATTTTAAACTCTTCCAGTCCTTCTCGTTACCTCAGTAACTCTAGTCACTGTAGCATAATATTCTGTTGTTGTAAGTTGCTAACTACGGGAAAATATTCTCATTGGTCAGTCGGTCAAGATCTTTAGTAAATGCGGTCGATTGCTTTCAAACTTCTGAAAAGCGTAGTTATATAATAGATTTTCATTTGAGGTTTTTGGATTGACAAATAAACCATGATGAAGAGCAAAACCTAACGATTGTTTTGAAAAAAAACAGAAACATTAGAGTTTGTACAGAATTTTCAAGTGGAAAACACCAATTTGGTTAGATTTTTGCCTCTTTTATTTCTTCGGAAATGGCATGTTTCACTTCTCATATGTAAGCTTATGTTACCATTTTTACAAATACTTACAATGTCTCAGTTTTCATGCCAGTATTCTAGTGCTCGCTTAAGACTACACCGTAAAATATCGGTAATTATTTAGACTTAAAATGTTAGGCGGTAGTTTATATATCATGGAAAATCTAATTTTATCGGTTCCGTTCAGCAGGAGTGATTTCAACGGCTATATTTCGAAACGTAAAACATATGATATCGAAAGTGTGTGTTTTACTTCTTTATTACTATGTTGATGACTATAACTGTGATACACACACGCATGCATTGTGTCTTAGTACAATAATAACTCAGATCATGTCGGATACATTTATGATATTAGTGTTCATAGATCAAACCTTAGATTTATGGATAACAGCCCTCTGATTCGGCTTTGATATTCACATTTAATCGATAATAAAGATACGTTTCAGTTTTGATCGGACCTGTATGGCCAGGGGGATTAAGGCGTTCGACTCGTCATCTGAGGGTGGCGGGTTCGAATCCCCGTCGCACCAAACATGTTCGCCCTTTCAACCGTGAGACCGTTATTATGTGACGGTCAATCCCACTATTCGTTAATAAAAGAGTAGCCCAAGTGTTGGCTGTGGGTGATGATGACTAGCTGCTTTCCCTCTAGTCTTACACAGCAAAATCAGGGACGGCTAGCGCGGATAGCCTTCGTGTAGCTTTGCGCGAAATTCAAAAACAAAAGTTTTAATTTTTTTCTTGCTGATTTATCTAAGAGTTAAGAATTTGTGCCGTCACTTAATCTATATGGTATTTGATACAGATATACTGAGAAAAGGCTACATGATACTTGATACAGATATATTGAAAAGATGTTATATGCTATTTGATATATATATATATATATATATATATATATATATATAAGACGTCATATGTTGTTTGATATAGATATCGTAAAATTAGGTCATATGGTGTTCTTGAAACAGTTAATCTTATTCTTTATTTTTACAAGCATGTCTCTGCTTTGCAGTAGGTCTTATAAAACATATGTGGTTTTTGTTTTATAAAGTAAGTTAATGTTTGAGACAGTTGTTTTACGTGAAATCAAACAAACAAGAAATAAACAACAAACTTTAACAAAAAGTTTAAAAGCAATCAGGCTTACACTGGATCTTTCAAGTTTAAATGAAAATAGCTAATAGGTTTTTAAGCTATAATGTTTTTAGATACGGAACTACTGAGTTTTTTTTAATCATAATTAATTTCTAAATCGAATCTAGTTTTATTCTTGACATAACAAAAAATATATTTTTCAGCCACCTGAATTTTTGTTAAGCACAACTAGGAAACAAAACAATGGCAAATATAGAAATCTTCAGCCTAAATTGCATTATTATTTACTAAAGTTTCGTACATCAGTGCTATTAAAAAATTCTAGAATCTCTAAAATAATTCGTATCCAGAAAACCTTAACTGATACATTGTTTTCTTTTAAGAACGAGAGAAAGATATTGAGATGTGAAAAAATTCGGGCTCCCTGCTGGTATAGCAGTTAAGTCCACGGATTTACAATCCTCAAATGAAGGGGTCGATTATCCTCTCGATACTCAGTGGATAGCCCGATGTGGCTTTGTTATAAAAAACACAAAGCAAAGTTCGAAATGTTAGCGGAATAACATATTTAAGCTAAACTGATTAACATTACAAAAATATCAAAAGGATTTTTTTTTGTAAAATAAATGAATGTGATACTTGTGGGAAAATGTGTTTTTGATTCCTTTTACACTGACTCTAAACTATGATTATTAAATTAATGTTTTGTAATGTTGCGATATTTTTTGGAGTTTTAAAAATATTTTTGCAAAAAATGGTGAAATTCGAATATCAATGCAATGATGGAGTAACAAAACTTAAGAAAATTTAAATAAAAGAAAAAACGTATAGATTTAAGTTCTAAATTTTAAAGGAATTAAAATTATTGTCTCTTACAGTTGTAAGATATAAAATTATTTAGGAAAAGTAGATTACAACATTAGATGTTTCAAGGAACGAGAAAACAATAATAATACAATGACTGCTGTATAATTTTAAGAAAATGAACTCGTTGCAACCTGATTAGAACGTCTTTTCTCGCGGGTATGTGAAATAAGGGCATATCGTGTTCAAAATATAATATTAATAATAATGGAAAAAAGTGAAAATTTATCATCGAATTAATAATTTAAAGATATTTAAACTTTGTGAGTATTTGTAAATACAGTTTCTGATTTAGTAGTTGGTCTTAATAAATTGTCTAAAAAGGCTTATAAACCTTATACTAATGCATTAGTTAATCCATTCAAGTATACTAGTAAAAGTGACAAACTAAATACTTGCTACATTTGGTTGTTTGCCAGTTTAGCAAATGTTCTTTTTACATCTATACTTTTACTATTCTTTATCGTGGATATATATTTTATTAAACACAAGTTTTAAACATATTTTTAATCTCCACATCACCCCTAGTGGCCCAGGGGTAAGTCTGCTTGCTTAACACACAAAAATTGGGTTTCAACTTCCTTTTTGCTCAAAGTGCAAATAACCCATTGTGTAGCTCTGTCTTTAACAACAACTGAACCAAATCAAGCGCATTTTTTACTTTATATAAAACTGACTGGACTATACTTGGGAGACACATGAATTTCAAACAATAATTAGTATTAACAGTTATTGAGATACAGCCATCAAATTCCGATGACGTGTAAAGTAGTTGAATTTCGGTGCAGTATCTGTTAGGGCGGATGGTTCTCTCCTGATCATAAAGTGGCACTAGGACTAGTTAGATTAAATACTTACAAATTGGCAAGAATAAGTATAGTTAAGTTACAATGATCGCATACTAATTTACAGGATGCTTTTTCACGCGAATTTATAAACATTAAGTTAGATCATAATTTCTAATTCGTCTAATTTTTATTCTTATCTTACAGAATTCCTTCTAAATAGTGGTACAGAAAGGCCGAGTTTAACGGAGGCTTACCGGGCATCCTCGGCTGACTCATTTCACGTCCAGCACTTCAAAGACCCCGGGAACTGTTCGCAATCTCCTGTTAGTTCTGTCCCTTCATATAGCACAAATAAGCCCATGCATCCGAAGTTAGTGAATGTCAATTGTACTTTAGAAATGAAACCACTGTGGGAAGAATTCAATCAGATGGAAACGGAGATGATTGTGACTAAAGCTGGGAGGTGAGTTGACATTTTTCTTTCACAACTATTTACGTGATAACTTAATTAACTGAATTCATTATGCATTTGGAAATCTCATAACATCATTAGAAAGTGCCACGAAAATATTTTTTTGAAGCGAGACGAATATTCTATACTGATTTATTTTTAACGAGACATTCTCTTATGCCAGTGTGAACAAAATTCTTATTTATCCTTGCCCTTCCGTTTTTTATTAAGTATGTAGATTGGATAACGTGTGCACTTACTTACTCTTGTAGCCTAGGACTTTATCAGCAAGCTAGTTTGAAGTTTCTGTCGGCTAGAAATAAGGTCTAGTTTATTAATATACTGCTGAATAAAAGAAGTATTTGATGAGGATATTTATAATATTTCCGTATATTACGCACTGGTCGGTACAATTTATATATTTACAAGAATATCGACATTTTCGGCTTAATTGTGCAATAGACATATATTAGAAGAATACTTTTATGTGATCTGTGTTCTTTTAATACTGTATTTGGGACTTCTATTAATAATTTCACGTTGTAGATGAAAAATTGTCCAAATTTTTCTCACTGTGTTTAGCATGCTGAGATATAAGCTAGTGATAAGGTTAGTAAATACATTTATTTCAGTACTAACCATAAAAATACTTTCATTTTTTCAATATAATCTCAAAACATGTATCGGCAACTTTTTAAATCAATTTAAAGAAAACAATGCTTAAATATAATTATTTATTTATTGAGATTGTTTGTGCAAAGCAACACGAGGGCTATTTGTACTAGCTGTCTATCCTCTGGTCTTACACTGCTAAATTAGGGACGGTTCTTGGACTACTCTTTTACCAACGAATAGTGGGATTGATCGTACATAATAACGCTCCCACGGCTGAAAGGACGAGCATGTTTGATACGACAGGGATTCGAATCTGAGACTCACAAATTACGAGTCAGGCGCCCCTAACAACTTGGCCATACCGGGCCGCTATTGAGAGAGAAAAGTCCGCAACGTTCGGACTACTTGGAATAACTGTGGCTTGGTCGTTCATTTTCCTAAATGTCTTTTTTTATAATAACATCGATAATCATGTATCGCCCACTGTATATAGACCACATTATATTGCTTAATATTATTAGTGCAGTTTTATTTTCTTTGTATTAAAGTGACTTTTAAACAGAAATATTAGTTTAGAAAACATATTTCATGTTTACTGGATCATTGCAGTAATCGTGCAGCTGCGAAAATAGAGGAAGGTCAAAATTAGGTCAAAGTTGGACTTACGATGTGTACTAGGTTATTTTTAGACTTACTTGTATCAATTTGGCTCATTATGAAAAAATAGCCTACTTGTACGTTTATCTCTTATAACAGAAACGTCATATAGGAAACTTGATGAAGTATTACAAAATGTGTTGAATAAATGGAAATGCTTTTAGGAAAATAATATATGAATGTTGAATAAAGCTCTTGATAAAAAGTTTAAAGTACTTTTTCCAATAGGGTATTTTTGTTACAATTGCTTTAATAAAATAGGATTACATTAGAGATAAATTGCTTATCCTTTCTTTACCAAATAATGATTTTCTTCGAGTAACAAGTAAAATCATTGAAGATATTAGCGACCATTTTTTTTATTCAAGCAACTGACAGGAAAAATTTAAACAGGACTGTACCTAACTGTCCCTGTAATAAAGTTAAGGAAATATATTAACAAATAAGATGGAGATTTAAAACTGGAATTAGGATATAAGGAACGTCTTGAACATATGTATTCGATTTTTAAGAAGGTGAAATTGTACGAGTGGGAATGCATCTATATTCGGGTACTTTATCTTAAGATGGTCCTTCAGTCTAATATTTGTTGAAATCAAAGCATTCAAAACAGTTGCTTTGGATTTCTAGGAGGTAGCTAACCGTTTTCGCCTATTCCTCCACCACCAGAAATGATTTTTAAGGTATTTTTTGTAGCAAAGCCACATCGGACTATCTGTTGAGTCCACCAAAGGGAATCGAGCCCCTGATTTTAGCGTTGTAAATGAGTAGAATTACTGCTGTACCAGTGGGGAGCTTTAAGTTTTAAAAGTTATTCTCACCTTTTTAGACCTTTCAACATCTGCTGCGCACTTTCCACGTTTATTTTTTTATATTAAAAAAATATTGCGCATGATAACTCTAAGCGGGTCTCATTGACCGGGTTCATAAAAATCCAAAATCCAATGGAGACAAATAATTTAGATTTAGGTGTAAGTCAGAATCGCATTAAACAATGTATATATAAATCGATATATATATATATACTTCTGTGTGTGTATGTTTCCACAAAAGGAAGCAAATAAATTATATCCCTTAACCATCACAGGTTTGTTTCTATAACATTATGCAGTCAAACTGACAATCATCAAATTATTGTTTTACCAACTTAAACATTATATTAGACAAAATTTACATTCAATGTCGATATTATTTTAATAATTTATTTTTCATATTTTTATTCACATTTTTAATAGTTTACATTTTACATATTTTAACTTTTAAACAGGCTCGGCATGACCAGGTGGGTTAAGGCGTTCGACTTATAATCTGAGGGTCGCGGGTTTGAATCCCCGTCGCACCAAACATGCTCGCCCTTTCAGCGGTTGGAAGCGTTATAAAGTGACGGCCAATCCCACTATTTGCCAATAAAAGAGTGGTGGTGATGACTAGCTGCCTTCTCTCTAGTCTTACACTGCTAAATTAGGGACGGCTAGCGCAGATAGCCCTCGTGTAGCTTTACGCAAAATTTAAAAAGAAACGATCTTGATTTAGAATAGCTTTGATATTTCATTGCTCGCCCTTTCAGCGGTTGGGACGTTATAATGTAACGGTCAATCCCACTATTCGTTGGTAAAAGAGTAGCCCAAGAGTTGGCGTTGGATGGTGATGACTAGCTGCTTTTCCTATAGTCTTACACTACTAAAGTAGGGACAAATAGCGCAAATAGCCCTCATATAGCTTTGAGCGAAATTTAAAAAAACATATTTTAGTGTTTAAACGACACATAAACATTTATTTAAATACTTGGTCTTTTAACTACTTATTTTCTATTGATGCTCACCGGTATTTACAGATGTTTATCATTTTATTCTGTGTTATACTCATTTGTTTTTGTTTTTTAAAAATCACTGTTATTCTCTTCTCTGCCTTCTTTTTATTTCTTATAAATATATACTTCTTGGCTTAGTGGTGAGAATGAGGGCTTATAAAGCCACAATTCAGAGTTTAAATCCTCTTTGTGGTTACAGTACAGTTAGCCTACTGTGTAGTTTTGCGCTTAAAATAAACGAATATTATTTTATAAATAGATAGATTTTTGCAAAACAAATAACAAGCCAAACACTTAACATTCATTGAAATATCCATCTAATTTCACTAAAACGTGAAACTATATTTACAAAATAACTTCCCGTTTGGTTCTCACTTTGTTCTCTACGATATCTGGAAATCCATTATGTGTTAGGAATGGCTTTAGTTAGCTTTCTTACCTTCTTTAGTTCCAACTGGACTCTCTGGAGGTTGTTTAAAATTGGCATAATTTATCCACAGTTTCTGCATGGGCACTATAATTGTGTAATAGACTGTAACGCAATCATCTGCTTAAATTCACAGGATGGCTCTAAGCATGGCGATCAGTAGTTTCTGGCAGTTGATGTCTATGATTTCTAAACGAAATGATTATCCATTTTCTTTATTATTGTGAGGACTAATTTGGAGTTGGCTTTAATCGGATAGTGGGTGTATATTAGTCTACCATTTTATGCAGGTAGATCCTGGGGGATAGGGGATACATCCTCCCCTTCATTTTAGTGGGGGGTATGGTGCATACAATCATCCCACCCCTACAGTTTGGTCTGTTGAATTGTTTTATTGAATCACAGGCTTACAAATTGTGTGTTTGTTCTTGTGATTCTCGTGTTCTTACCAATCGAATTACATAATTAGGCCTAGATGCAGGCTTTTTTAGTAGCCGAAATGTACATCTTTAATATAGGCGTGCTTCTAAGCTTTTCAATCTAAGTGATAGTTCGTAAGTATCAATCAGTAGGCCTAAGTATACATGCAAGGCTTGCAAGCACTATAACAGAATCTACCTACGTCTTGTACATAGTGTAAGATTAAGCAAAATTTTCACCACAACAGATTGAACAGAGCATGAAATTCGAAAATATTACTCCCAAGTGTAAACTCCTGTGATCTAAATCTGGCAGACCATTTGTAGCTTGTAGCTGCATCAATGTTATGTGTATATTGTGCGGTTTTCCTACGTCATTTGTTCTTATGCATGTCTAACCGGTTTTATTGTCGAACGCCTTACTCTCCTTAGCTGTTGAAGCCGCTAAACATAGTGTACGTTTAGTGTACAGTTAACGACAGGTTCGGGCCGCTCGGATCCAGACGCGGCCTACATCAGCCCCTCCGCTCCCTTTAGTCTGAGCCTCGATTTTACAACAGGGCTCATTAGACCTGTGTTTGTGGCCCTCATTAATCCATGAAATTTCAGATTATCACCGCTCTCTAATAAAGTGCTGGTGCTTTATGGTAAAAGAACAATATATTCTATTGTCATAGATAGTAAAAATATTGTATTTTCTTATATAATTAGAACAGAAAAGGAGCGATTTTAACGGCCTAAAGTCTCTACTCGAATTGTATTGCTAGTTTTTGTTTAGGTGTTTCTATTTAACAGACGTGCTTATAGATATTATATCACAACGTGTTTGCCTTTTGATGAGCTTTAACAGGAAAATAATATAGTTGTGATGGTTTAAGTATTTTTCGAGAAACTTGCAATTACTTGTGTTGTAACTAGAACACATTATTGTTCCAGCGATGCCCAGACGGTCAGTCGGCTCGGTTGTCACTGTGAGGTTCGCGCGTTCGACTTAAATACATTGTACAGTTCAGTCCTACTTCCATTTTGTTCTATCTTCGTTCGTTGTACGTTAATAGTTTTTCAATAAAGACTGTATTTTAGCCTGTTGAGTCATCTGGGAAACATATTCCAATTATGACTGGCAAGCGTCTGAAACTTTCCGATATTAGACACTTTTGCAAGCCAGTTACTTGTACTACAAGTGACAATGCAGACGCAGATAATCCAACAACCTCAAGCAAAGGAATAGAAACTTGACATACAGAGGAAATACCATGTTCATCAGAGGACGAGTCTGAAAATGCTTGTGCAACTATTGCACATCATGAACCACTAGATAGTTGTGAAACAAGTTTGTGTAGTAATGAAAAATCTAACACTCCACAGATACAGATACATCCAAACGCACAACTAATACCACGACAGAAAGCAAAATCTCAAAATATAAACTTCCAGGTCAAGTGGTTTGATGAGTTCCCATGGCTGCACTTCGACAATCAGACTCAAAAAGTCATATGCTTTCATTGTGCCAAGGCGGAAAATAGAGGCCTTTTTACAGGGAAATTGGAGAGGCCAGTAGAGTATACCTTCATATTCACCAGTTTTTGCAACTGGAAAAAGGCAAACAGAAATTCAACGAACACCAATCCTCCTCTCAGCACAGATTCGCTATATCTCCAGAAGGCTCACTTGATGTAACTCCAGTGACTGTCCAGCTACATGATGAAAAAAAGAAGCAGCAGAAAGAATACAAAAGAAGACTAGCCAACATATTCAGAAGTTTACGTTTCTTACTGCTTCAAGGTTTAGCATTACGTGGACATACTGAAACGGAGGGGAACTTCTTGCAGTTAACGAAGCTCCTGGAAGAGGAAGATCCTGAGTTGACGGCCAACTTGTCAAAGAAAACCACATTCACATCACCCTAGGCTCAGAAAGAAATAATGAAGAGGTTCAGCCATCAAATACTGAGGAACATAGCACATGAAGTGCAACAAAGTAAAATCTTTGCATTAATGGTTGATGACACTCAAGATGATACAGGTGCCAAACAGGAAGCAATATGTGTACGATACGTGGATGAGAACATTGACGTCCATGAAACATTTCTTGGTTTGTAAAGTGTTTCCAATACAACTGGTGAAACAATATCCTCGTCTATACTTGATGTACTGACTAGACTCAATTTACCACTGTCAGGATTAAGAGCACAAACTTATGATAAAGCCGCTAACATGAGTGGTGCGTACATTGGATGCCAGGCAAAAATAAAAGAGAAGCAACCGTCAACTTAGTTTTTTCACTGCGGAGCACACAAGGCTAATTTAATAATGTAACATGCAGTTGAAGCTTGTGAATGTGTTCGAGATTCAATCCAGTGGGTACATGAACTTGGTGTCTTGCTTCAGAGGTCAGGCAAATACAAGACAATATTTGAAAATATTGCATCGTCAGACAGCCACAATGGTCCAGTTAAATACATCAGCTCACTGTGTCCAACATGCTGGTTGTGCCGTCTATCTGCAGTTACATGTGCTAATGATCACTACAGTGACATTGTTGATTCTTTGTCCGAATTAGCAAATGAAAAATCAGATGTAACAGTGAAAGCATCCATTAGCTGCATTAGAGGAACTAAACCGTGCATTCCAAGCAAAATCAGCGACAGTATCTGGCATGACTGAAGCATCTGCAATGACAGTTTAGCAATTGCGGGTATTGCAAACAGAGAAAAATTACAACAAGATATTTGATGAAGCTGAGAAAAAGATAACTTCCCTAGATCTAGTGCCCATTGAACTACCACGCATTCGCAGATCCACCAGAAGAATCACAGGTGATGGCTCAGCACACCGTTCTGCAACAGCTAGAGATTACTACAGAAGCTAATATTTTGAATCTGTGGACACAGTCATAGAACATCTGACCACTAGATTCAATGCAGACAACAATGACTTGAGGCAATATCTGGCACTTGAGAACATGATCACATCTGGGAAGAATGAGAACTCGGTTATAAACTTCTATCCAGAAATCTCTGAACAATGGCTCGAGTTTCAGTTGTCCATGTTCAAAGGAACAACAAAAGTAGTATCTCTGAAAGATGCGAAGGATGCTTACTGTAAAATGCATGAAACAAGCCAGCAGATGTTTAGTGAAGTGTTTCTTCTCATGAAAATTTTGCTTCTATGTCCAGTATCCAGCTGCGAATGTGAACGCAGCTTTTCTGCATTAAGACGGTTGAAGACGTGGTTAAGGTTAAATATGTTTCAGTGCCGCCTCAACCATGTGGCAGCTTGTCACAATCACAAAGATGAGGTCGACAAGATAAATATAGAAGAGCTTATGAAAGAATTCATAAACAGATCATCACAAAGGAGGTCTACGTTTGGGAGCATGTAGACTAGAGGACTAAATGAATTTTACTTCAATGAAAATTATGAATAATTATGTGCTACATTGTATTGATGTGTAATTTTCAAGAGTTCGCAAAGATATTTTAATTATTTTTACCAAAGAACATGAAGAGTTTTTCAGTAGATATAAACTTATTAAGGGTAATTACTAATTTTATTAATATTTGAAAACGTAATTCATTCAATGAAAGTTATTAGTAACCTTGTAAAGTATAATAACCATCTTTTATACTGTGCAGTGTGCAGGAATAAATTCATGTGGCAGTTAATTTGTGACATATTTGTCTTTATTCTATTAACATTTTGAAAACTGTTCACAACACCTTACTTGTACAAACCTACATGGAAACCTTGAAGTATCGTGGCAACGAGATTACTCTGTGACTGCATGTTTACAGCTTTCAGGTTGACGTAATCAGAGATTACCAATTTGCAAATTGAACAGTCCACATAAGTGGTTGCAAAAATCGTCACCCCATCGGGTGTAAAAAATCTACACCCCTGATTTTATGTCTTGTACTTAGAGTCTGACCAGTCTTTCCAGTTATCCTGGATATGCATTGAGATTAATGGTTTCTTCTCAGTTACATTTAGGCAAATGGGAAATACGTTTCAATTTTCTTTTGGCATGGCAAACCCAGAGATGTGGCTCTATCTAATTTTTGTGATTGAAAAATGTTTACTACATTTCTTAGTAGAAAACTGAAAAAACAACAACTCGATCACTCGATTTAAGTCTATGAGAGTGGATGTTGCTGCTGCAGTTGTAATTTGCTGCTCAGTTGATCTTAGAAGTTGAGCTTCAATTTTTAGAATGGTTACTTTATCAAGGATGTCTTCTCCTGATAGTAATAAGCTGAGTAATTCGTCCTCAGAGAATATGGTAACTAGCAGAGATTTACTTAGAAAAGTTGTTTTTGTTGGGTTCATACTCACTGATTATTCTGCTAGTTTTGATTGTATGGCCATAAATTAAGCAGCTGGATGGTAAGATACCAGTGCAATAATGTACTCAAAAAGCTAGCTATAATCTATAAAGAAAAGCTACGTCAGTGTTGTTAAATACAAGCAAATAGAAGTAATTGTAAAATTATAAAAGATAGAGTATCATTTTCTCTTAGTATTACCGAGTCGAGTGTTGTCAACGTTATTATACCAAAAGCAAGACATTCCCTCTTATCTTCTTTCAATAACCAGTCTAGTGTAGGAAGATAAAAGTTTTCCATTGCATGTTTCAATAGTGTAATCATAAAAAACTTCTAAACTTTGTATACAGCAACATCACCGGTATGTTTTCATGGATATATATTTCATTATCTAACTGTTTGAAGTGTACAGTGGTTAAATGGGAAGTATGACCAGAAGCTTTATCTTGGTGGGCGTATAATCTGTCTGCCTCATTTCCATTTTAAACAAATATTCCTGTGGGTAGAAGGGTCAGAACATTAGTTTTTGTATTGCTTCTTCAGATGCTCTATCCACTAATTATCCTGAATTATTTTGAAAAATTGTGTAACATGCCATGTACCACCTTTGGAACCTTTTCATCCATTATCCAGTAGAAATTGTCACAAGACTTATGACAGTTATAAAAGTACACATATGTTTCGTCACTTACCATAAAATACTGCCAATTTACTGACTAGGAATCATTTATACAACTTTAATAATTGATTTGTGTTTCTTGGATGTGACGTAATTTGTGTTGCTTTATCAGGTAGACGATGACACTTCTTTATTACGGTTTGTACTGTTACATGGAGTATGTAAAACCTATTGCTAGTGATAAGTTTACTTAGATTCTTACACATACAAGATGCCACCTTTGCTTATCGCGGCTGAATGCATCTTGTTTTATTCCTCATTCTAGAAGGTCTTGATATCCAAAGTTGATTCACTTTTATTTATTTTTCGATGTGATTAAGTACAAGAGATACACCCACAATGATCAAAATGACATGTTGTTCTATAGCTGTAGCTCTCATATGACTTTTTGAGTTGCATATTTGAAATCGTTTTAATGTAACGTTATCTTGCTGAATATAGGTACGACTGATTATACTCTAATAGGTTTTATACTGGCGTGTCATTTTCTGATTGGTTGAGTAACAACAACTGTCATTATAAACTTGGCAAGACGTTACACTGGCACTTTCATTTTCACACGATAAAGGAGTACAGCATTTTAGCATTTGCATTTTAAACTCTTTATCCTTATAATTTCCATAGTTAATTTTCAATAGTGTGTGCTAAAAAGACAATTATTAAAGATAGATACTATCGACAGAAATGTCGTTCAGTTAAAAAAGGTATAAACTATGTTCTGTATTGCAATTTGAAACAGCCTGAAACTGAGTAAAATATTGATATAGATTTAGAAGTTATTAAATGTAGAGATATATCAAATGTATAATGTTTGCCAACAAAATTAAAACACACACTTTTCTTTTTTAGATGAGATATATTTTAATATACAAACAATAATATAATTTATAATGACGGTCATTACAAATATTGATTTATATACAAAAGTTTAAGACACTTACAAACAATATCGAATTTCCTTTCTGGTCTGGAACTTCCTTGATGTCTTATCTATGATTCATGATAAGCGAATTAATTCTGAGTTGATGTAGACACAATTTATTTAACTGGAAGCTAGCTAGCTCTTCACATATGAGATTTTTACAGTTGAAATTGTCTAATGTTTTAGTAGAAATACTAACGTTCGATGGTAATCCATTGAAGTTTAATGATTTTTAATGTTCGAAACATATCAATATTCCTGGTCAAATATCTGTAGTTTTCCGGTTAATAAGCGTTTATCACAGTTATAGCTTCCGAGGTTTATAATACACCCACTGCAGCAAACCAGCAATATTAACCTGTTTCTTCGCGTTGTGCTTGTTACCTTTTATAAGCTTTAGGGAAGAGTTTTCTTGGAATTACAGCTAAAACAACAATAATGATATTTACACATGTATACACATTGTTGATTTTTACGCTCGAGAATGTTCTACAAATTTAGTGAATAGGCGGGAATTTTGCAATTCACATTTAACAGTATAAGTTACATCCATTTATAAATATATACTTAACTGAAATAAACATCCATACTAAAACAAATTTATAGTAATCAAGCCATTATAAATGTAATGTAGATCTGCGGCTAAAACTCCATTCCGAAATCATGAAACAGTGCCCCGCTGGGACAGCGACAAATCTACAGATTCACAACGCTAAATTCAGGGGTTCGATGGACACAAAAGATAGCTCGATGTTTGTTTTGAATTAAGCACAAAGCTACACAATGGGCTGTCTGTACTCTGCCCACCACGGGTATCGAAACCAGGTTTTTAGGGTGTAAGTCCGCAGACATGCCACTGTGGGGCCTAGCCCGATGTGGCTTTGCTGTAAGAAAAACACACATGAAATATATGTAACAATTAACTTAAACTTAAAATCTGAGAAATTTTATGTGAAATTCCTGAAAATGATTACATATATATATGATGATATGACGCAATTGTTGATATTTCTAGTCTACTTGAGTTTACATATTTTATAAAACAATTAATTTTTGCTTCAAACTATGAAACAAATTTGTGGGTCGAAAACCTATTTCGAAGGTTCTACGTGACTTAAATAAAAAAATTGCTGTTCACTAACTTAACTTGGCTAACACTGAAGTAGCTGCTCACGTGGTTGATAATATAAACAGAGTGTCTGTTGTTTCCTGTGAATGTTTGTTTTGGTATTTCGCGCAAAGCTACACAAGGGATATCTGCGGTAGCTGTCTCTAATTTAGCAGTGTAAGACTAGAGGGAAGGCAGCTAGTCATCACCACTCACCACCAACGCTTGGGTTACTCTTTTACCAACAAATAATGAAATTGACCGTCACATTATAATGCCCCCACGGCTGAAAGGGCGAGCATGTTTGGTGTGACGGAGATTCGAACCCGCGACCCTCAGATTACGAGTCCAATGCCTTAACCACCTGGCTATGCCGGGCCTGTTTCCTATGTGAAAGGCAACTTCGGCACTAGATAATACAGATATATTTTGGCCAACATATTATGACACTAGCTGGAGTACTCGCCTCTGGACGGAAGTTGTGCAAATTCGTGATGAATGAAAGGTATTTTGGAGTATTAAAAGTTGTCTCCCTTATGTGTCAATGTAAAAAAAAAACAAAAAACACACCTATAAGAACAATAAAATATAAAATGTGAAACCGAAAATGTGCCTGTGTCTCCTCATGCACCATACAAACTTCATTGCAAATTTGGTGAAGATTCATCAAGAGAGAGCAAAGTAAAATGAAAAAACTGAAAATCTGTATATCATTAAACTAGTTTTGATGAAGATCCATTTACATCCGGCAAAGCAGTTACATGGACATACAACAGACGGTATTATTATGTTTATATAGATTCTTCTTTATTAAAGAGTAAATGAGACCAAATAGTTGGATCTGACCTTCATTTTCATAACGCATCCGCAGCCTCAAAGTCAGAGGTGCAATTGGTCTTCGTTTTTTTGCGACACGTACCTTGGATATTCAGATAAACCGTCCGGGATGTTGACCACTGGGCCTAAAAGTTTGGAATAAGGAAAGCTTAAGTAGATGGAAGTTAGTATTTATAATTCATTTATCCAGTAAGAAAATTTTCATTATTATAGTTTTTAAATCACAAAGTCCTTTCATTCCATTTCAGCGAAAGTATCACAGAATGCTTGCGATATACTCTTTAACCCAATACTCCTGAAAGTACAATAAATATATCAAAGAGTCCTTTAGTGAATATGAACTAACAACCTTAAATTCCAGAGTTCGATTCCCGCGTTACACAGAGTGTCAATAGTCCATCGTGTGGCCCTGCACCAACCCACAATAAAAATTACCAAAGATTAAAATTGTCTGATTTGGCAGATATGTAAATGATCTTTAACAACATTTTGAGGTTGTGGTAATCCAGAACTGGTCTGGTTGTGTTGTTGTTGATAGTTGTCTGCTTTCTCCAGACTCCCGAGTTTAATGTTTTTCCAAATGGTTCCTGTTTCTGTTAACAACGTTTTGAACCACTTGCACTTAAATTGCAACAGTTTGATGTGATTGGCTGATGTACAGTATTCCAATGACTCTCCTTATCTGAGGTTATTCTTCACATGAATGAAATATCCAAACATCTCTTTGAGGGATAGCCATTGTTCATGATCCACTTATATCATTAATTTTTAACTCTGTAATTTATTATAGCTGAATGGGTAAGCAAATCGTTCACGTTTTAAATTACATATTTCATATTTATTATTGGCGCAACGATGAACTAAAAGGTATGAGATATTAGTTATTACACTTATTTTGCTTTACAATGTCTATATCATTACAAAATGGAATGATCGTTTAATTATTTTGGACAATATATTCAGATATTATTATTGTAGAAAGTATAAAACAGTATCTCAAATAAAAATTGTAATTATGGTGTGGTAGTCTATGTGATTCAGACTCAGATATTAGTCTTATAAGTTTCTCAAACCGTTTTCTGTGAGATATCTTCTCAACAGGCAACATGTGGCCCTATTGTTAGGTCTTAGGGCTTGGAAACCGATGATTTATGGTTTGCGATCCGGTACCGCAAAGACAAAATCACTCATGGCCACGAGTGCACTATAAGTGTTTCATTTATATGCAACTATTCAGTCAAAAAACGAGTTGTACTAAAGTCGACAGTGGGTACTGGTCACTAGCTACTTTCAGAGTTCAGAGTTAGAGATAGCCCTTGAGTTGTTGTGTGCTGACTTTTAAAACCAAATAAATAAATCTGTTCCTCAAAAATATGTTTGTCTTAAACAGTTTTAGTTTTTATTTGAAATGAATGTTTGTGGATTATTAAAGCTTCCTGTGCCACATTTTCTCAGCTAGTCTAGAATGCAGAATTCTATTTTGCGTATACAAACTTATTTCACATAAAAGTACACATCAATATACATTGCCACCCGATCTGTAGTTAAACACGTGTAAGTATTACAGAGAGGAGCTAAATGTATACCTAGTGGTCATTTTAACATTGTTTTATTAATGAAGTTAAATATTAGAATTCTGAGGTATTTTTCTATATGGATATCATTCTGATACAGACCTACATTATATATATATTTATTATTTTTGAAATATATTCTATAAACGAAACGCTTTCTAGTCTGAATGGAAAAAAAATATTCTGAATTTTTTTTATTCAATTCATCAAATCTTATTCAAAGTTTATGAATTTTTCAGTGCATTGAGCATAGTTAGTGACACGAGATGCTGAGCAAGACATGATGCATAATCTTAGTTCATAGAATGCGTTTCTGGAAAATAACCATGTTGCCACTTATTATACAGCTGTTATGGATATTGGTCTGCACAAAACTTGTATACATGATAAGTCATAAAGTAAGACTTGATACTAGAGACTGTTTAGAACCTGTGGAACATTTGGAGTGACTACATGTTTTGTTTAGATTAAGTTCCCAAAACGGGCCCCGACTTCCTGGATTTCAAGAGAACACCCACTCTGAAAACAGTCAGTTGGCTATGATAAACTGTATAAAGCTCTACTAGAGAAAATCTTCCCACTGTGAGGCTGTTTACTAATATATAAATTGTATACATAAACGAATACAACGTAGGTAATTTTTCACGAACCAATGCTTTATTTTCCAGTGATACGCGTGTGAATTGCTTCTGATGGTCAGTAATCATGTGTTGTTTCTTGTAAGACCAAGTTAAATTCATGTTTCAAATCTATTTATTATTAAAAATAAAGCAAAAACCAACAAAAGGGTATATTATTTAGGAGGGCGAATAAGATAATGAAAATAAAACATCCTATTTCTGATCGTTTTGGATTACATACAATACATCTTTAGTCTGTAGTTAGTTAGTTAAATATGAAAATATGAAGATGAAATGCTATTTCAATGGTTGAAGGTACAGCAAATAAAATACAATATTTATAAATATACGTGAAAAGGTTTTAATTTAATAGAACTGGCAGTGTTGTTGAGAGTGAAGTAGTGTTTACTGATTATTACATGAGATGTCTTTGATTGCAAACCTGATGTCAAGATGATAATACCGTTAGATTACCATACATATACAAGGCATTATGACTTTATCATGGGGCTTGTGCTACAGAGAGTACAAAGTGGCTCAACTTTTAGTGCTGTCACTGCTAATTTTAAACAGAGCGTCGGCTACTGATATGTCTGTCATATCTCAGGCAAGCATGGACTGGTGAATGGGGCATTCAACTCGTAATTTGTGGGTGGCACGATCAAATCCTGACACGGAAAATTCTTTCTCTTTCAGTCTTGGGGCATTATAAAGTGACGGTTAATCCCACTTTTCTTTGTTAAAGAAATAGCCTAAAAAGTTACTTGTTTTGAATGTGATTAGGACTAATAGTGGGTTCTGCGACTAGATTGCTTATAACCTTCTCATGTGAACAAAATTTGAAATTAATACCTTCATTCAGCGGTTTCTGAATGGAACCAAAATTTACAAATTCGACCTGAAAACATTATATAAAAATAAACCCTGCTCGATGGCATTATTTAATGAAACAAACGGCTCGTAATACATTGTATATGCCTTTATTCTTTACCTTTACTTTGCATTATGTTATAAATAAATGATTATTGCTAAAAATTGCAGTAAGTTTTTAATTTCTACGTAGATAAATTGCCAAAAGAAAATTTTTGCACGAGTGTTGTATGAAGTCTGAATTACGTTTCTTCGTATAAACGCCAGGAATTACTTTGAAGGCGAAATTAAGATAACCTTTTACAAACCATATCTATTCCGCGGGAAGAAACATACTATGGAAACTCTGACTATATCAAACGTCGATCTGAGAACTGTTAAAGCGGAAGTATACATTATCTTTCTTTCAATCGTGAATGTTTACATATGTTCCCTGAAATATTCCCTATTCAAAGAAAGCTTGCTGAAAGAAATAATGGATTAGAAACATAATTTTAGTGTCATTTAAAAATTATTTTAATGAGAAATCGCTTACACCCTAAAAGTTGTGCAAAGAAACCACTGGAACTAAGCTTTACTATCACAGTTGACTTTTTGGCATTCCAGGTTATTGCACGTTACGAGTGCTAATTTTGTCTTTTCTTACGTAACATTACAAGTTTTTATTTTTCAAGTTATCTTTACACATTCATAGATATTTTACTTTTTTGTATATATGAAAACAACTGCTGCTCAACACGCAACGTCTCATTTAACCTTGAATAAGACAACAAAACTGTTTCCAGAGGAATACCATTTTCTCTATATAGTGTTAAAAAAAAAAAAGAGTAACCTGGTTTGTTTTGAATTTCGCGCAAAACTACACGAGGTCTACATGCGCTAGCCGTCCCTAATTTAACTGTGTAAGAACAGAGGAAAGGCAGCTAGTCATCACCACCCATCGCCAACGACAGGGTTACTTTTTTTTTTTTACCAAAGAATTGACCGTAACATTATAATGTCTCCACGGCTGAAAGGGCGAGCATGTTTGGACAGAGATTCGAACACCTTAATTACCTGGCCATGCCAGGGCAGATAAAATAAATAAATTCATTTAACTAAGACAAACAGTAAAGAATTAGATAATTAGTGTATTTTGGAGTTAAAGAAGAAATCGTCACTGATCTGTCTTATGTGTTTACATTGCATTTAAGCCATTATCCATCAAGTGCTTTGTTAAGCACAATTCTAGTCATTATCCATCAAGTGCTTTGTAAAGTCTTATTCTGTGTGCATACACTCGTTTGTGTGCTCACAACAATTAATTCTCTGATCCCTAAAATATGGGGGGGGGGTATGTAGTAAAAGTCCTTCAAGATAGGGAGACGAATAACTGTTCTTGTAAGAGTGGATTTGTCTGTCAGCAACAAATAGATAAGGCCTGTTGCAAAAAACAGCACCATTACCCCACCTGTCGAACGAACATGAACAGACATTAGGGCTAATGACTACTGCTATCCACTTGTTTCTTATTCTCTCACACTTTAAGAGACGGATGTCTCTGTCAATGACACACATTTATGTTTGATTGGACAGCTACAATTGGAAGATTTTGTTTTTTGCTTGTTTGTTACTAAATTTCGCGTGAAGATACACGAGGGCTATATCATCAAGCTGTCCATAATTTAGCAGTGTAAGACTAGAGGGAAGACAGCTAGTCATCACCATCCACCGCCAACTCTTAGGCTACTCTTTTCCCAACGAACAGTGAGATTGACCGTCACATAATAACGCCCCCACGGCTGAAAGGTCAAGCTTGTTTAGTGTGACGGGATTCAAACCCGCGACCCTCAGGTTACTAGTCGAGAGCTATAACCACCTGACCATGACAAGTAGAGGAGGTTCTAATCTTGGTGATCGATAAGAGCTATGATGGGAAATGTGGCTCTAAATATTTATCTACTACTGATAATTTTTACTTGATATTATTCGAAAAACACACCAAACTAACCAAGAGTAAAGTCATACAAGAAACAAGACGTCTTTTTGCTTTTTATTATTCATCTACATTAGATATGGCTGGGATGTTAGAATGAAAAATGTGAAGACTGAAATGACTTGTAACATCTAAACTTATCTCCAGTAAGCAATGTTTGCACTAGAAAATAATAAGGCCTACTACATACTGAACTTTGATGTTAAACATACTGTAATTGTTTGTAGATTTTTCTCTATCAAATTGGGAAAAGCTGGAGGTACAGATTTCACTCCAGGCTTACTTTGTTTTTATTAAGTTTCTTGTTTTGGTATTTTAAAGAGGACACTACACAGTTTAACATCTTTAATATCAAGGTATTATATAAACAAAATAATGTAGATACGTACAAGAGATGATTGCCAAAGTACTGTAGACATTCAAGTAAATTATTGTGCAAGAAAACTGAAACATATTTCTATAAATCGTTGACATGTGTAAAGAAGTTTGGAATTGTAGCCTGGTGGCTGCAATGCATATTAAACTTCTGAAGATAAAAAGTATGAAACAAACAAAACCTTTACTACAATACTGAACCTTTTTTAAATACAGCAGAGGTTCTCAAACTGTGGTTCGTGACCCCTGGGGCTGAGAGATAGTACTTAAGGGGATCTACAGTAATACATAATTTTATGAAACTATCATTTACTGTTGTTGTTGTTTGTTGTTAAGCACAAAGCTACACAAAGGGCTATCTGTGCTCTTCCCACCACGGATATCAACACTCGATTTCTTATAATATAAGTCCATAGATATACAGCTGTGCCACTGAGGAGCATAACTTATTGAAAGAGTAACGAAGACAATAAAATGATAAGACATAATAAAACTAAAATAGTAATATATATAAATATCAAATTAATTATTTTAATTAACTTAAATTCAATGATGTAAATTCGCTTTGCGTCTGACTCCTTTACCTGCCGATCGCAACAAACAAGACAGTTGATTTCCAATTGGTTTGACACATATAAAATCGAAGTATAGAAAATAAGATAAATATGGAGCCGGATATTTGTATGAAACTGTCAGACATTGACCCAGATATTTGCAAGATTGTTTTAGCAAAGCAGTATCATCCTTCACATTGAAGTAATTAATAATATTTGTTTAAGTTTAATATATGTAAATCTTTTTGATAGATTGTTTAGACAGAGTATTCATGATGAAACTTTGTAGAATGGACTGCAACTGCGTATTGTGGAGACACAAGTGTAGAGGACGACTTTCGAAACGCCGTCCTCTATACTTGTGTCTTCACAACAGACAGTTGCCGTCCATTCTACAAAGTTGCATAATATTTAAATCTCTTTCCATTGTTCTTTTCTTAAAACATGGATCACGCTGTAAAGCACATGATACGCAAGTTACACATGATAAGAGCTATTTTTAACTGAAGGTAGTCCGCTGATTGGATAAGTTTGGAAATCCTTGCCATATAATATTGCTTATTGCTGGTTTTGAGAGTTTCAAGAAATTTATGTTTATAATGGGGTCCCTGCTGAAATATTGATTTAAGTAGTTCTCACTTACACATGTAATTTATCTGTCGGAGTTATCAAGCACTCTGGAGCTTTTAACTACAGAACTGCAGGAAACTTCATTGTTTGTAACGTTCTCACGAACTTCCAAGAAAACTGTCTCACATATCTAGATAGCGCCCTCTACAGTTGTGTAACATAAATACTTAATAATTACAGATATTCTTGAATCTTTTAAGCATACACATATCTTCTAAAAAACTACAGACTTCACAAGTACTCAAGAAATATATTTAGGAATCTTCTGTCTCTTGACTTACACGCATAATACATTCACAGCCTCAATCTTATAACTTAGTTCTTTTAACATTATAGCTTAATGCTATAATTGAGGTAGCCTAGGTCTTTTAAACGTACTCATGTTATTTTCGGGAGCTTCTCGTTTGCAGTGTATACACATAGCATTTTCAAAACCTTTACTATTGTAACATACGTAAATAATACTTTTAAAAGTTTCGTTTTTGTGAAGTACACTTATAATAATTTCCAGAACTTCACTTTTGTAACGTACACACACATTCCATGTTTGTTTAGCTCTTTTAGTCTTGCAACATATACACAGATAATGACTTCTGAAATTCAAATTTTGTAAAATATCCATCTATTATATCCAAAATACAACGGTCTTGTAAGTTCATGTATTTTTTTATGAAATCTGTATTTTATAACATGTAATCCAACTTGGATCTTTATATTTGTAACATTTCTTTGTACTGTAACAGGCACATAATACCTTTAGAAATTCCAGTCTTGTAACATAAAGTAACATCTCTTGAAAGTTAATTTGGTTACGACACACAAACTAACTTATTTTCATCTTCAAGGATTTTGCTTTCTTAGCTTTAGTATTAGTCGCAAATGATGTCTTAAGGGAACTTAAAATATAGCTGTATTAATGAACACAGTGCTGACCTGGAGGACAGTGTTAGTTTGAGTTTCATTCACCTGCATTGAAACTAATTATAATTTTACTTTTATACATAATTATGAAGAAGAAAGTATCGTAACTTTGAAAATTCGGAAACATGTCCAGTTATTGGTTTCACAAGGTGTGAATTTCTCGCACTAACTTCTCTTTCAGAATGTAGGATAACGGACTTTGTAATGGTGATGTCTTCTGGAAAGTTAATCAAGGGAAGAAGTTTCCGAGATGCACCGTAGGTTAGAAATATGTTGAAATATCACAGTGATTGCAATGATTATTTTTCGTGGCTTGACAAAGAAACAAACAAACGCAAAATTAGTACAAAACTATATGAATCATATTGAACCCAGTCTTATGGTTAACTAGCACCTGTATATACACATGTCCGAAACGGCCGTCTGCATATAAGTTATTAGGTACAGTACTTTAACCAAGTTATGTTTGCAGTATATTTGTCAAGTGTCAAGTCGAAGCGATAATGCCTGACAAATGGAATGGGGGTGGAAAAGACTGAAATGGAAACCAGCTGCATGTTGAATATGTTGTAAGTTGTTCGTGTTTGACTGGATTCATGTAGGTATCTATGATGTCATTAGGTATTCTCTATAACTCCCACATCTTTGGGGAGCTGGTTAATCTCAGGTCGGATAACCTTTGACTTTTGACACTGATGCAGAGCACGATCATTTAAGATATTATCACAGTGACAGGTACTTTGTAAGAAAAACATTGTTCAAAATTTAGCACTTCACTATTTCATCTTTCTTAACAAGTAACACCTGGAGCAAATACCTCCAAATTTCAAATAATGTTTGCCTATTGATATTTAGGGCGCGTTTTAAAAATCCCTGGACCATTTCAGACTAGTCACTAAAGTAAATTAAAAACAAACTTCATTATGTCAGCATTTACATGTTTATTTTCTGCTTTCTTATTTATTTGTAAGAAACTTAAGTTTATTAATATACATATATAATACACAGGAAGAAGTAAAGATAAATTTTATTTATCTACTAGCTGCAATATCCGTACACTGGATGGAAGTTATATAAATTCATGATTAATGAAAGGTTATTTTAGGACATGCAAAGTATTTTTCCTTATATGTAATTTTATGAAACATCCATATATATATACCAGAAAACCGAAAATTTGGACTTAATGACATACATCGTCCATACCAATTTCGGTGAATCTCCATCGACACTCTGTGCAGTACTTACATGGTTTGTTTGTTTGTTTGTTTTTGAATTTCGCACTAAGCTACTGGAGGGCTATCTGTGCTCGCCGTCCCTAATTTAGCAGTGTAAGACTAGAGGGAAGGCAGCTAGTCATCACCACCCACCGTCAACTGTTGGGCTACTCTTTTACCAACGAATAGAGGGATTGGTCGTTATATTATAACGCCCCCATGGCTGGGAGGGTGAGCATGTTTGGAGCGACGGGGATGCGAACCCGTGACCCTCAGATTACGAGTCGCACGCCTTAACACGCTTGGCCATGGCAGGCCGTACTTACATGGATATACAACAGGTAGTACTATTAAATATATATATAATCTTATTTACCAAAGAGTACTATTGTATTTGTATCGATACATACATTAAAACACTAAAAGATTAGTTACCTATCATGGTGAAAATACTTTGAAACGCTTTTATTTCACAGTTTTTCCTTGAATCTTAGTGGAATTTTTGTCACTCAACAAAGTATAATTAAATCTTTCAGTATATTTTAAACCAAAGTAATGTATTTTTGATAAATTCTATTAAGATGTGACATGCACAATTTGAACAATAATAGCTAAAGATGAGTGCAAGTCAAATCAAGATAGTATGTTAACTTGTATCATGTATTTTCGTGTTTTTTCTTTAGGTTATTATGGTAAGACAAGAATAGCATAACATTTTTGTATGTGTTGATCTAAACTATCGTTTATAATTATTTATGAGTAGAACATGAGATAATTTCTGAATGAACTACTAAGATGTCTCATATGAAGTTTTATTATATTTATTAACATTGTTTAAAAATCATTTTTCGCATCACTTTTTTTGGTTATAACAATCCATCTCATTAACAAGAAGAAAGTTCCGTGTATAACAATGCGTATAATGTCTTTTTTTAGCGTATAATAACACAACTCTAAACAACGTCATACGTTATGCTCCAATTATTCATTATTGATTTTGTTTTACCAGGTACTTGTATTGTTTCTGTTTAAAAATCTAATGACTGATTAAACACTAGAAGAAATAAACTAAACACTTTTGGTGTTCCATTCCTATCCGTGTAGTTAATGACTGGATAATCTCTGTTAAAATGACATCATTCTCCATGAAGCCTGAAAAATAGTTATATAAAAATTCAGTTGTAATAATGCTGCTGATTTTATACGATTATGTTGTTTATCGTTGTGGAATGTCTTACAACTTACAACACATTCCTTTTTATAAACAGATGGACATCTTTAATATATATCAATGTTTTTTTGTTTTTTTTTTACAGTCACTTTATATGACTATAGAAAAAGTTAATTAAATGAGAAGTGCTTCTTGACGGGAAGATACCATAGATTGCCAAATGAATTATGGCTAGAAAGTTAATAAATCCTCAGGACCAACGAAATGAAATTACGATACATTAGTTTTTATCAATTAAAACTAAGATATGTAACTTAACAGAGAAGCAAGGGGCTCTATCAGTCACTGTGTTCTGACTCCCACCCTGGATGTCTGCGGACTCACACTTCTAGAAACTGGGTTTCGATACTCGTGGTTGGTAGGGCACAGATAGCCCATTGTGTAGCTTTGAGCCTAATTCCAAACAAACAAACACTATGTCTTTTTAGTAATAATATATCGTTAATTAGTTTTTGGTGTTGTTCAGAAACAGTTTGTATGTAAAAATGTAGACTGATAAAGCTTTGTTGCACGTTCCATATTGGAAAACAGTTTATAAAGCTTTGTATAGTTTTGTACTTAATAATAAACCAACAAACTAGTACCTTGCAAGTGCTTCTGTATGTACTGGTAATTTTGAGTTTTTCTCTTGGGTACTTTGACTTTTCTATTTTTAGTATTCGTACAGAACATTCTTATAATTTCAACTTTAATCTGAGATCGTACTAAGACATTCACAGATCGTGCTAAGACATTCACAGATCGTACTAAGACATCCATACATCGTACTAAGAGATTCACAAATCGTGCTAAGACATTCACAGAAACTATACCTATGTTGAATATTACTTGCTTCAGAGAGGATTTCAACAGAAAGAAAGAAAGAGTAAACTATATGAAATGAATACCAGTAAGTCTAGTTTCTGAGTCGTAGTTGAATTTATTTAGTTTCTGCGAAGGCTACACATAGAACCATATACGCTGTGCCCACTGCGAAAATCAAACCTCAGTTTCTAGCATCGTAAACTCTTAAGTCTACCACTGAGCCACCAGAAAGTGGTAAATGATAATTTAAAAAGTCTTGATATCTGGAGCAGAATAAAATCTCATTACAAATATGTTGTAAACTAATAATCACACACAATTAAGGTTACGTTTGAATTATATTTTATGATATACTTATTCACTAGTTGGCGAGAAGGTCCAATGCATATTTTTCCTACGTTGTCAATTCGTATATTGATATTCCTTTTATCTTGACGTTTATGATATTAGTTAATAACTATATCCAATGAATTACGTAAGAAACCTATTAACCATACCACGTAATTTTATAAGTACACTATTGCTTTTTACATTGTAAGATAACTAAAGAGTAAATGTAGAAAAACGTTAAGTTTTAGGGTTGGTGCTAAGTGTTTCAGAACAAACTCGTATTTGAAGCAATAAGGTGATCGCATTGGTCACGTTAGAGTCAGATACATAATGAAAAGGACGACTGACTGAACTAAGTGATACATTACAATAGTTTTCCCGTTGATTAAGTGATACACTATAATAGTTTCTCCGTTGATTAAGTGTTACACTATAATAGTTTCTCCGTTGGTTCAGTGATACATTATAATAGTTTCTCCGTTGATTAAGTGATACACAATAATAGTTTTCCTGTTGATTAAGTGATACACAATAATAGTTTTCCTGTTGGTTAAGTGATACATTATAATAGTTTTTCCTGTTGATTAAATGATACATTATAATAGTTTTCGTTTGTGTGTTTGTGTTTTTTTCTTATAGCATAGCGACATTGGGCTATCTGCTGAGTCCATCGAGGGGAATTGAACACCTTATTTCAGCGTTGTAAATCCCTAGACGTAATTTCTTGGAATTGGTATTCGTTATTCCTTTATAACAAGGGTGGACACGGATTCTGCTATATATATGCCTGAAAGTAAAAGCTGAATCTTGGAAAATGGTTGATAGACTGTTCCGTTTTGTATCAAGTTTGATCTGCATAATTTAATAGTAAAGATTGAAACCCTGATTCTAATCATCTTTATATTGTATCTCAATTTTCTATGGAGTGAATGGGGCATTTATCGAATAGGAATAATAAAATATAAAGGGAGAAAAAACTGATTTTGGAGATGCGTATCTCCTGTTACAACTGTTTGTCCTCTGTCTATGGATTTGCAACACTAAAATCAGGGGTTCGATTCCACTCAGTGGACACAGCAGATAGCCAAATGTGGCTTTTTTATAAAAATCACAACACACGCACAACTTCTAATACATTGAAATAAAAAATAAAACAAAACCCTTGCTAACCGCGTGCTTTTGCTAAATTAATTTACATCAGAATTGTATAAGATCATGTATTAACCTGCAGATGCAGTTTTCATAAAGATAGTATGATGATGGGTTCTGTGTTGGTAAAAAGAAAACAGAAATAAACCACATTAACAAAATACGAAAAAGAAACCTAAGAGTTTTTTTTCATTTATTGTTTTTTATAATAAACATCAATGAAGTCATTTTAGAATTATTTATTTCAAAACTACAAAAAATTACAAACTATAAAGGTCTCTGATCTGCTCTTTGACCTATCGTAAGGTGTTCAGCTCAATAAGCGCACAAAAAAGTATTCTATGGACTTTACCTTGTGTTTTACCTTTATTCCATAAAAATATGTATAGCTATGTATATTAAAGTATTATTTTTTCACAGCGTATTACCTTTTATTTTAAAGTTAGAAATCATTTACACAGATTTATTTAAAGTATTTAGCCAAAACAAACTATTATGGTGCCAAAATGTGAATAGGGTTTTTTATTGTTTAATAGAGAAAATTGTTGTAGATTTTTGTTTTAGAATTTCGCACAAAGTTACTCGAGGGCTATCTGTGCTCGCCGTCCCTAATTTAGCAGTGTAAGACAAGAGGGAAGGCAGCTAGTCATTACCACCCACCGCCAACTCTTGAGCTACTCTTTTACCAACGAATAGTGGGATTGACTGTAACATTATAACGCTACCACTGCTGGGAGGGCGAACATGTTTGGCGCGACGGGGGCGCGAACCCGCGACCCTCGGATTACGAGTCGCACGCCTTACGCGCTTGGCCATGCCATGTATAAGAGAGAAAATAAAGTCTAGTTACAAAAAAGAGAAAGAGTTAGAAAGTGTCATCCGATGACACGTTTAGTATCTATTTAAAGGGGGTGTTTTTTTTCAGTTTCTACATGCAAGATTGATTTGATGATTAATTTTTTCTTTTAGTTTTAGGTTACCATTTTATGCTTTCGATTTTTAAGGTTAAGTCAGCCTTATGTAGTTGGTTCTGACTGCTTTATTCTTCGTAAATTTTCCAAGTAAAAACAGGTGTATCATGAAATCGATAACGATAGCTACTATTTTGTTTTATAACCTATAATTTTTTTTATCATTATACGTATTTTGTTTGTACAACATTTTCAACAACAAAGGTTCTTCTTGGGTTGATAAAGCCGTCTAGCAGCCAACTAACGAAAAAACAATCGTTTAAGAACCAGTTTATTATACGTGAGAAACAATTAGTTAATTCACTCATGTGAGACAGAGGTAAACTCACCAACATTTTAAGAATGTTTTATATACTTAGTATTTCTGATATAAATTAAAAATAAAGAAACGACAACCAAACAGGTATCACTTTCGAAAAAAATATATAGGGTTTTAGTTGTTATTTGTGGTTTAGAATTCCGCGCAAAGTTGCACAGAAGATTATCTATGTAAAACTGCCCATAGTTTTGAATTGATGGACTAGAGGGAAACCACTTATAGAACCATCACTCATCTACATCTCTTGAGCGACTCGTATCTGACAGTGTAGTTGGATGTGACAGCACACTCACAATCCCAAGAAGAGGATGGCGCTCGTGCGGCAGCAGGACGCAAACCGTAATTTCTTGGAAGCACAGTTCGATCACATTAAACTACAGAAAACACATCGGGATTCGACCAAAGTCAAAACAATTTAACGAATTTCGCAAAATTCTCTACAAAAATGATAATTGTCATTGTTTTCATATTTCTTCCATGGGTCAACGAAACGTTTCCGCATTTAGAATGCACAATTCCGGGATATGAGTCCCCGCGGGGAGAAATTGCAAACAGTCTAGTGTGGCTTTGCGCTGATAAAAAACAAACGTATTAACTATTTAGTGAATGATGTGACGATTTTTGAAAGTTAAGACATCCTGAAATCTTTGGCTACAAACATATACGAACCAAAGGTCACAATATGTACATATATCTCCAGACAGGAAACAGTTTTTTTTTTGGTTTTACTGAGGTTACCATTCTTTGATATTTTACTTTTTTCTACGCCTTATTGTTTTATATTTACTGTTATGATTTCGTCTAAAGCGTCCCATCATATTTAACTACGTTAACTTTGTATCGACAACTATGGTATATTGTAAAACTTCTGTATTAACCAAGCGACTTTTGGTCACTGTTTCAGGCGAATGTTCCCGTCCTTTCAAGTGCGAGTGTACGATATGGACAGTCTAGCTGAGTATATGATGATGGCAGATTTCGTACCAGTTGATGATAAGCGATATAGATATTCCTTTCAAAGGTATGATTTACTGTATACTGAAATACATTTATAAGCACAGAAAGGGTTATTCATTTGCTTGTTTTTGTTGTTGTAGTTTGTTGTTTAGTGTCACAATTTCAGTTGTTCATACATCTATGAAATTATTGTACTGAGATGACACAAAGAGTTTGATAATTTTGTCGTGAAAACAATGTATAGGCAATTGAATAATGGATTACGCATATATAATTACCAAATTTTTTTGTGTACGTGTATGTGTATTTTTTTCATACACAGTGTGCATTTATTTTTTTAGCGTTTAATGTTGAACTTGGTTTTTGTCTTTCCAGCTCAACCTGGATTGTATCTGGTAAATCCGATCCGGTTATGCCACCACGAATTCACATTCACCAGGACTCTCCAGCAAAAGGTAGCCAATGGATGAAACAAGTAGTTTCATTTGATCGGTTGAAATTGACAAATAATCAAATGGATGACAATGGCCACGTAAGTAAAACTTGGGAGAAAGTTCGGGTGATGTCTAGTAGAGATGCATGTAAACGATTAATTAAAATCATGTAAATATATGTGTGTATATGATTTTTACAGGGTTGCTCTTTGATCAAAGCGTTTCAAGGTTTCTCATGCTTAGATCGTTAATAATATTGGTGATACTTCTCAACTCAATAGTTGTATGATATGCAACCATTTTAAAAAAGTAGCTTTGTTAAAATGCTGCGAGCTATATAAAATCTATCTACTACTGCCTACTAACCAAAACTTAATACCTACTGGCTGAAATATTTAAAACTCCATTCTACTGGATGGATGAGTAATTCGAAAGCTTTAAAATGGTTTCTTATATGGGGCGATAAAAATGTATAAAACGTGTCATTGCGGTGCAGAAACTGTTTATAGAGATGATAGAAGATACATTTTCACTAGTAGTTTGGTTTAGATGCAAATTTGTACATCAGTTATTCGGTTTCAGACACATATATTCATGTGGACGTGTGTGTGCACCAGCATTTGTTTTATTTTTTTTACATAATGCACATAACAGTTTTGACATGATAGGTCATCTTCAGGTTAACCTGAAAGCCTCTAAATACACAGAAAATCTAGTAAAACAGCAATCACATTTTATATAAATTCAAAAGTCCTTTGTAAGCAACACGCTGAGTTATGACTGATAAAACTAGTTTAAGACTTCGCTTATGCAACAGTTCCTTTAACATGAAACTACTTTTGTTTTATCATACATTCCCATATAATCTGAAGATGACCTAGGAAGGTCGAAAGTTGTTCTCTGCTTATCAATAAAAATGTTAACACCCATACTAGCCGTTCTGAGACATTTTTATTTCAAGTAGGTTTCTCGTCATCTGTTTTTCATAATACTGTTTGTCTTCAAAATCAAAATACTAAATTTAAAGTAACTAGTGAGCTTGGTGAACTGGATTTATGTGTAGGTTCTATTTTTTTTCAAATCACCTAAAGCACCCTGAGGGTTTGTCAAACGTAATTTGAAATAAATAAACAGATGACTGATTTTGGATGTTAGACTGTTTGGATTACTTTCAACAATGTTCCGGCTTTCGCCTTCTTCTTGATGTTTAACATAATGCCAAATAAAATTTTGTGGTAGTCTAAACATCCAAAAAAAGGCTATATTCCTTTTTAAGCAAGAAATTAAAGAATGGGCTATTTTTACAGTGCCAATTACGAGTATCGAATCTTCATTTTTGAGGCATAGCCTACCAAGCTTACCACTGAGTCACAGAAGGACTAAATATTTAATTGTTTGGCATTAAGCACAAAAATTCACAGTAAATTATATGTGCTTTGCCCTTTGTGGATATCGAAACATTTTTAGCATTATAAGCCCCAAGACTTACTTCTGAACATTAGGAGAATGGGCTAAAAAAGACAAAAAGGAAACTGTGACAAAAATAATATAATAACTTATTAGTTGACACCAGTATTTTATTTATTTATTTTCACTTATCTGTAGGTAACTCGCAATGATAAGAGTTTGTTTCGCAAAGCTACACAAGAGCTATCTGAGCTAGCCGTCCCTAATTTAGCAGTGTAAGACTAAAGGAAAGGCAGTTAGTCATCACCACCTAGCGAATAGTGAGATTGACGCGAGGGGGATTCAAACCCGCCATCCTCATATTACGAGTCGAGCGACTTGCTCATCTGACCACGCCGGGCCCAATCAGAAGAAAGCGTTATTGGCATCAAAAACATTAATAGCAGCTATTAGCAGAACCTTTAAACAGGCAGAAAGTCTAGTAAAACAGCAACTATTTATGAAATTTGACATTTTATATAAGTTCAAAAGTCCTTCATATTTTGAATTTTTCGCAAAGCTACACGATAAAGTGTAAGACTAGAAAGAAGGCAGCTAGTCATCACCAACCACCGCCAACTCTTAGGCTACTCTTTTACCAACAAATAGTGGGATTGACCGTTACATTATAACTCCCTCACGGCTGAAAGGGTGAGCATGTTTGGTGCGAACATGATTTGAACCTGCGACCCTCATATTACGAGTCGAGCACTTTAACCATCTAGCCATGCCGGGCTAATCTTTCGTAAGCAACACATTGAGTTATGACTGATAATTATAATACTAGTTTGAGACTTCGTTTATGCAACAGTTCTTTTAATATGAAACTACTTTTGTTTTATACCCATACATTCCCAGATAACCATGTGACAAGCCGTCTTTTAACATTCCCATGTTGTCTGTATCCAGATAATTCTCAATTCCATGCATCGCTACCAGCCCAGAGTTCACGTTCTTTACTGCAACCTTAAAGAGGAAGAACCATCTCAAACACAAAACTTCAAAACCTTCGTTTTTCCGGAAACAAAATTTATAGCAGTAACAGCTTATCAAAATCACAGAGTAAGTAAGAATTCTTTTTTATTTTAAATTATTTGAAAGTTACCCCTTTTAAAACATTTTAGTTTTTATCATCAGCTCTTCAAGATACGTTTAATTATTAAGATATATGATAATACTTAAAGATATGATCATGAAGTGAATACAGCTTTGATTTTCATTACGTTTTTTTACATTAATCACCACCAGATGTCCATAACTGTTAACATTCACAATTTTAGTGTATTAATAATGAAACTACGTTGTAAAAAGTGTTACGAGGTTTACCACTAGTGTTGTAAAACGAAACGTCTTATTCAATGAACTATGAAGTGTGAGGGTGATGCACACATTAGAAAGTGCACGGTTATATATAAACCTTTGATTGGTTGATTCTAATAAAATATACAAAAAATTAAACATTGAAGATTATACAGAAGTGTTATAATTACCATTCTCACTTGACAATACAAATGTATATACATAAAACCGTAATGTGCATGATATTTATTCACCTTTGATAATAATTTAGAAATACAGTTTTGATTTGTTTAATGTCTTATAATGTCATTTTCGATCAATGATAAAGGATAGTATTTGACCATTAAATTATCAACACTGTTGTATTGTTTTTCTGTAACATTGTTGAAGCTATTGTATTATGTCTGAACACTGTAAACTACACTTTAGTTGCACAATTTACTCTTTGAGAGAATTCTGTTGTAATTTCAGTAATATTTAAAACATTTAATGAAAAAGAAAGTAATATGTGAGAAACTTCGTGTACTATTTATTATATGAACTTATGAATGTAAAGAAGAGCATAATAATGAGTCAAAAACACTGCACGTGACGTATCTATTTGCGACGAGGCCATTCGTGATGGTTTTGGCGCTTCTTATATTACCAGTTACATGGGAAACAATTGTTATGGTGTGAACTAGGTTACCTAAGTAAAGTGTAATTATCATAAATATATACTTAGATCACTTACCAATCAGGAGTACAGCATGAGTTAATAATACAATGTTATTTATAAATACGTTTTCTGTGTCTTTTTAGATAACTCAACTTAAAATAGCTAGCAACCCGTTTGCAAAAGGTTTCCGAGAAGGAGACAGCCAAAGTTGGTAAATATCTTGGAATCTAACAAATTTCAATTATTACATTCATGTAATAACTAGTACGATCAATAAGACAAACGCTTCTAGTTACACGTAATGTATAAAATATTCAGAGTATAGCATGCTACTTAAAGGAAAGTGTCTGTAATGAATAATACACACAATGCGATGAGAAAAGTAGTGCTTCCTACAGATAAACTATTCTGAAAGTATCTAGCCCCACCGTTATTTAAATATCTATATTAAAGAACATAGGTGGTTAGAGACGCTTGACTCGCAATCTATGATCGCGGGTTCGAATCCGCTTCCCATTAAACATATTTGTACTTTTCGCCATGTAGTCTTTATGAAGTGATGGTCAATCCCACTATTCGTTGGTGAAAGAGTAGCTTAAGTGTTGACGGTGGGAAGTGATAACTAGCTACTTTCTCTCTAGTCTTTCACTGCTAATAGGTAGTCCTCATGTAGCTTTGCGCGAAATTCACACTAAGCATCGTGTGTGTGTGTGTTTGAGAGTATTGATTTGCTATGGACTCGGCGTAATGATCAAAATTTTCAAAAGAAAATAAAATACATCAGGTTGTTTACCTCTCCATAGAATATTCCTAATAAAAAGTAATACACTATGACATAATTGTTATTCTATATATTTTGTGGACATTACTCTTGGCGTGGCGTGTCCTGATGGTTAACCTTTAGAGTTGTATGTAGAAATGTCTAAGTTTCGGGACGCAATATGTTTCTGAACACGCTCAGCCATCTTAGCTGAGGGTCGCTATAATCATGATCGGTTATGACGTAGGCGTCTGAAACTACTGACTTGTTAATTTTTCTCTGGTTAAAAGTTTTAAATAAAACATGACTATGGATGGTAATTTTAATAACGTATCGCGTTAAGTGTGGTCGAAATTGAAAATACCAATGCATTTCTTCCGGATAATTCGACTAACTATGTACAGTACGAACATAAATGTTTTTGTAATTGTATTTCAAATATGGATTGTGATGTCAGTACATTAAGATAGAGTTTTGAACATAACTGGTAACTCAGGTATCTATTGATGTCTGAATGAAACATTTTGAGACCACCTTTTATATAACATTTTAAGGTTTGTTTTCCTTACATTCACACAGCTGTGATTTTAGCGCAAAAATACACAACTTACTATTCTGCCGTGATGAATCGAACTAAGATTTTAGGACTGCATGTTCGGAACTTACTGTTGACCCACTGAGGGCTAACCACTTAAAAAAAGATAGATGATAGTTTGTTTGTTTGTTTGTTTGTTTTGAATTTCGCGCAAAGCTAGACGAGGACTTTACGCCATAGCCGTCCCAAATTTAACAATGTAAGAATAGTGGGAATGCAGCTAGTCATCAACACTCACTTCCAACTCATGGGTTACTCCTTCACAAACGAGTAGGGGGCATGATCGTATTCATTATAATGCCTTCACAGTGAAAGTGCATGCATGTTTGATGTGACGAGGATTTGAACTCGCGATCCTCAGATGTCGATTCGATCGCCCGAGGCCCAGCATGGCCAAGCGCGTTAAGGCGTGCGACTCGTAATCTGAGGGTCACGGGTTCGCATCCCCGTCGCGCCAAACATGCTCGCCCTTTCAGTCGTGGGGGCGTTATAATGTAACGGTCAATCCCACTATTTGTTGGTAAAAGAGTAGCCCAACAGTTGGCGGTGGGTGGTGATGACTAGCTGCCTTCCTCTAGTCTTACACTGCTAAATTAGAAACGGCTAGCACAGATAGCCCTCGAGTAGCTTTGTGCGAAATTTAAAAACAAACACAACAAACAATCGATCGCCCTAATCACCTGGCCATACCGGGCCAAAATGACAGTCAGTTGAAGTCTAGACAGTAACAACTAAATTCAACTTGAAAGATGACAGTCAAGTGAAGTCTAAGTAGTACCAAGCAAATACAACTTAAAACCGTTGGTTTAGTTTTTAAGAAAATGAAACGTTATGAACTTAGACGTGCAATCTATATTGGTTTAAAGAACATTATCAACTACTCAAATTCTTTTCTGATAATTCGAACAAGTATAGAAATCATGTCATCGTTTATTTTGAAATAAAAAAAATCGATTTATGTTCTATGTCTCTTTCAAACTTTTGGTACTTTTTAAAATGAATTATTTTATATATGCTATGCAAATTGAATGTCTAAAACATTTTATGCTATTTAATCGTGTTATAATTGTAACGTGCAAGTTATTAAACAACACTGAGTGTTTAGTTCGCCCTCCAGTGGCACATCAGTGTGTTTACTGACTCACACCGCTAGAAACTGGGTTTCGATACCCGTGGGGCGGAGCACAGATAGCCCATTGTGTAGCTTTGCACTTACTCCAAAACAACTAAACAAATAGTTTAGACCTTATAGTGTAATGTCTGGAATCAACTTTTCAAATATATTTACATTATATTATTCTTAGGTCTACTTCTTCAGTGTTATCTGACATGTTTGCGCGACTACCTCCTATCCAGAGACCCAGGAATCTCCAAAGACCAAATTCTCTTAACCTTCTCGGCCTTTCTCAGGACAAGACGGTTTCCAAAGCTGAAAAAGGTATGTCGTTTCTAATAAACTTTATTTGACATTTTGCCACCCCTAATCGTCCGATTCTCAGCCCGGAAGCCAACAAAGGATAATATTTATTCAAGTTTATCGCACTGTATACTGATCTTTCGTGGTTGATACAGAATAACCATCTAAGATGTTAAGTTCTAAGTTATTACTTATGGCAGAATTTAACTGCCATTAGTATTAGTTTACACTCAGTTATGATCTATCACAGTAATTATCTATGATTCGAGCCGGTAGACGTAAAGGAAAAAAAAAAAAAAAGCAGATAATCTTAGATGCTGCCATATTTTACGAAATAGCATCTCTGTTGGTGCAAATAACAAAGTAAACAATAGCAAAATATTTTGATGCAGTGTAAGACTAGAAGGTAGGCAGCTAGTCATCACCACCCACCGCCAACTCTTGGGCTACTCTTTTACCAACAAATAGTGGGATTGACCGTCACATTATAACGCCCTCACGGCTGAAAGGGCGAGCATGGTTGGCGCGACCGGGATACGAACTCGCGACCCTCAGATTACGAGTCGCACGCCTTAACACGCTTGGCCATGCCGGGCCAGAAAATATGTAAACCATAGGCATTACTGTTAAATCTTCAGTGTGTGTACTAATGTCCAATACACCATATGATAGTCTGACTTCTTTGTCTAGGCAGGATTTGTATGAACACATGATTAGAAAATCTCTTTAGATTCTACATGAGTAGGACTATATCGTAACCTAGGCTAATGAAATTTCTGTACTAATGTTACTGTTTTATTTTTTATTTTTGATGAGTGCTACACATTATTGGGACGCCCGTTTTTTTGCCATTTAGGCCCAGCATGTGTGCGACTCGTAATCTGAGAGCCGCGGGTTCGCATCCCTGTCGCACAAAAACATATTCGCCATTTCAGCCGTGGGGACGTTATAATGTTACGGTCAATCCCACTATTCGTTGTTAAAAGAGTAGCCCAAGAGTCTTACACTGCTAAATTAGAGACGGCTAGCGCAGATACCCCTCGAGTAGCTTTGGGTGAAATTAAAAAAACACACACAATTCTTTGCCATTTAAACTTCCTAACAGTTATACTCTCGTTAGTAGTTCTCCTTCTGTCCAATCAGTGTTTTTGTTGCTGTTGTTTTTGGTAGCTATACTCTCCTGAGACGTTTGCTTCTCCACTATTCAGTGTTCCCATGTATATTTCAAGCATGCTTACAAAAAAATATCACTTTTTACACGAACCGGATTGGTCCAATAACCGCAATCTCTCTCTCTATTTTAAACCATTGTAATGAAAGCTTAGATTTTTTCACGTGTTTGAGAAACATTTAAAAGTAGATATTCGGAAAAGGATATTTGATATTGATTATGCACCAAAACTAGATTCAACGATTATGAACATTTTCTTTCATGCAGTTATTTTAAACTAGTTTTTTTATGTTTAAATCTAAGAACTGATCATCAGGTTAATACAGCCTCTTTTCAACCGTTTCGATGCCAGGGACCGACTTGTGTCCTTTTCAAACCAATGCAAATAGAATATACAAAAACCCATTACTATTTTGCTAAGAATATTTTGAATACTTTTGTTTGTTTTATGAAACCCCAAGGATCTGGCAAGGTGGTTGTAACGCACCAGTGAGTAAGAAACACCTGTCGTCCGCTAGTGCAGGTGTTTTCCCAAAGTAAAGCCACATCGGGCTATGTGCGGAGCCCACCGAGGGGAATCAAACCCCTGATTTTAGTGTTGTTAATCTGTAGAAATATCGCTGTACTAGCGGAGGGCTTTGCTATAAGAAAACACACGCACGAGAAACACTAACCTGATAAATTATTGACATGTATTAGATTTAATACATTTAAGAAGAAACTCCAGTTTCTTCTTTGTTAAGGCTAACTTCTATAACTTTTTGAGATTTAAAATTAATTAATTTCATGTAATATCAACGTTTTGAATTCTCGTGTACTAGAGAATGGTGTTGCCATTTGTTTGAATCAAAGTTTGTTGTTTCTTGATGACGCACGATTATTAGTCTTAATTTATTTAATTTATTTTTATATTCGATGTCAAAACCGGATCTTATTGGAGAAACATTTACGATTGTTCTTTTTTTTACATATTATTATTCACAGAGGATCAAGACGACGAACTGTCTGATGGAAGTCTTTTGTCTCGGGTGATCGGGTCGAGCTTACAGCTAACTGGAGGACTCCACGTTCCTTCGCAGCTGTCCCATTGCGATCAGGGTGGATATACTGTGGGACAGTCTTATGCAGGAGATGTGTGTAACTACGGACCAGTTTATGACAGTTACATGTATCAAATTAAAAATAACAATACGCCCTATTCCAGACCCCCCGTTCCCTACTCCAATTATCAGAGTACCCCAAAGTATGACGGATTGTATCCAGCGAGACCAGTACAGGAAGGCTTTAGTTACTCTCCGAAGTGAACGTTTGTGCAAAATATTGTGGTGTTTAATTTGTAAATAAAAAGAAAACTGAGAATTGAATACATTCCGGTTAAATAGCGGAGTACTGTACAAAAAAACCTTTTACCAATAGCGGAGTACTGTACAAAGAAACCTTTTACCAATAGCGGAGTACTGTACAAAGAACCCTTTTACCAATAGCGGAGTACTGTACAAAGAAACCTTTTACCAATAGCGGAGTACTGTACAAAGAAACCTTTTACCAATAGCGGAGTACTGTACAAAGAACCCTTTTACCAAAAGTTGAAATCGAACTCGTAAATAGAAGGTAGAACTATAAAAGATAAATTTATTTTTTAGATTAATTCTTGAGATAACGATGAATTTAAAATATATTAATGAAAAAAAAACCCAAACACCGACAACAATCACATTTCAAGGTTTCAATATTACATAACTTATCTGAGAGAAGTGATATAATGAAACGGTGTTAGCACGTGAAACAAACTTTTCGTGCCTATTTATCTTAATCACTATTCAAAAATACACATACACATATTAAATGTATATAACTTCACGCTATTCTTATGAAATATTGTATATTCTAATCTGATGTCGAAAGAATGTTTGTTACAGCGTGACCGAAATGTTCCTCTAAATATTAAGATTTATAGAGAGAAAAATAAGAATATGAAAGTAATAAATATTAAATATTCTGACCACTGTCGATTCATTTGTTATATACAAAGCTACACATTAGTGCCCTGCCTACCACGGGTATCGGAATCCGGTTTTCATTAGTATAAGTCCGCAGACACGTAACCACTGTTGTAAATGAAAGTAATAATAAAAAATAATACACCGATTTCTTGTCTCCATGGCCCGGCATGGCCATGTGTTTAAGGCACTCGTTTCATAACCTGAGAGTCGCGGCATCGAATCCCCGTTACACTAACCATGCTCGCTCCTCTCATACAGGGCGTTAGAATGTGACGGTCAATCTCACTATTCGTTGGTAAAAGAGTAACCCAAGAGTTGGCGGTGAGTGGTGATGACTAGCTGACTTCCTTCTACTCTTACACTGCTAAATTACGGACGGCTAGCACAGATAGCCCTCGAGTAGTTTTGCGCAAAATTCAAACCAAAATCGTAAACGTAATGCTGACCCATTGGGAGGATGGGCGTTATATTAGAAATTACAATCTTTGTCATTTGCATTTCACTTGATTTTCAAAAAATAAGAGAACATGGAAAATGGCTCAAAGAAAATTAGATTTTTATTATGATTAAAGATGTGCTATATTATTTTATTTGCGTTTAAAATATCAAAAAACGTTGTTAAAATCCTATCTAATTAAGTTCAATTTATATTTAAAGTTGAGCGAGTCAGGTACAAACATTAGAAGAAAAATCGTTTGGGACAGAACTACGTACATGATAAGAAAGTTATAACAATGATAAGGTTAATATAAGTTGAAACTATTTCCAGTAAACTTCTTTCTGAAAAAGCTGGTAAAGACGTTTCTTCTCATTGTCATCGTATTAACACATAATACATATATTATTTACATTAATCTCTACTATAGACTAAAACTTTAACAAATGTGGTGAGTGCAGTAAATGGTCAACCGAAATTATAATTGTTAGAGCGTAGGCAGCAAATTAATTTACAGACGTCAACAACTAACGAAAAATAATTGTTTTGAAATATAAAGACGAAACTAAGTATTATGATACTTTTAATAATTTTAATATGTTGTTTCAGGCCATTAACGCATCTTTTTACCTGATATTAATAAACTTGTTATTAGACTGTGAACTAAGTTTTTATTTTTATGTGATTCATTGCAATAACTGGTTTAATGTTCATAGCAGTTTTTAAAAGTTTGTATTTCTTAAAAACGCTTGTAAAATGTGACTCTAGAGATACCTTAGAAAACTATATTGAATAAAATTTATATATATATACACGAATATATTTACGCATAGAGCAGTTAGCAAAAGAAATGTAAATAAAAGAAAATAACGAGAGCCTATTAACTCGTGATTAATAAAACTCGCATCAAATATCACGAAAACAAATATCCGTACATCATTCATTCTTATGAGTTGAGCGAAGTTTTATATGAAAGGGTGCAGCTTGCAAGAGATGGGTGGCATTCTGCAGAATTTTCTTGGATTTATTCAGCTTTCAGAAAGTTTTGAATTTCATGGTAGAATATCACGATCTTCCCAAAACAAATGTTCGTGTTTGCAAGGCTTCCAATTTCTTGGTCATCCCACTAAATCCACTGACAAGTCCAACTGAATCAGTTGTACTTGTTAAGTGTCAACTAGGGGTGAAAGAAGGGAAGGCGATGGGGATGGCAGGGTGATAAACGACTAGCAGGAGGGGCGATCAGAAAATGTAAACCAGATGGTCAATAACTATGGGCAACAGCTTTGAAATATGTGACAATTCATGTACCACGGGTGGCTGAAGCTGGAAGGCAGTGGAGGTGAGAAGGGATGGCCTATGTCACTTTCATAATGGGCTGGAACCACTAAAGCTTGGATAGGATGAACACCAGAGGCCATCAGTGACCACCTTGCATAATAAATCAATGTCGTCGCTGATACTAGAGCGCGTCGGACGTGAAATCTATTTGTTTTCACAAGTTTAGACCAAGGAAAGAATAAATAATTACTTTTTCTTATCTTTTTTTTTTTAGGTAAATTATCTCGGTGAATTTTTTTTATTTATTTTTCATCGCTTTCTGGCATGTGAAACAAGTCAATTTTAGACCGTACTTCCCCTAACGGTCACTGCTTGTAAATATCACAAGTTTTTAGAAGTATATCTATTTTTTTTTGCAAAGTTTCATTCAGAAATAAAATCCCATGAAAGACTAACTGTGTAGCATTATTATATCTCTTCCATAGCAGCTATAAGACCCACTCGTATATATAATTATTATGTGAGTTAGACCCCTTATGATTACCTTTACATAAACCTTGAAACATTTGCTTTATTATAACTGTTAGGCTTAAACAAAGTACAACAAATAATATTTTATTACGTCTCACAAGTAGAGGACTTCGTGAATATTTCTTATTTTTAATTTAAACATGCAGAAAGGCCCTTGAGGCTCTCATTTATTCGTCACAGAAGATGGCCACAATTTTTATTGTTGTACTAAAAATATTAAGCACCATCACAAAATTAATATGAGATTGTTTTACAATAGAGGAGTAATGTATTCGCGATTTTTCTTAAATACTTCCTATAATTGTATTACGATAGTTTGTATTGATGTTAATTGTGTTCAAATAACCACAGCCATGTTATCTGTGTCTGTGCGTTCATTGTGCACGGTCTATATTATATGTTTATTCGCACTAATTCTAACACAGTAGAAATTTATCAAAATCCAAAAACTTGATAAAAATGCAGGAGTGAATAAAATGTGAGATTCACTGTGAACGATTGAAAAAGCGTCCGACATGGCCAAGTGGTTAGGGCGCTCAACTTGCGGTAGAAGGTTGCAGGTTCGAATCCCCATCATACCAACCATGCTCGCTCTTTCAGCCGTGGAACCCCCACGGTCAACCCCATTATACCTTGGTAAAAGAGTAGCCCAAGAATTGGCGATAGGTGGTGATGACTAGTTGCCTTCCTTCTAGTCTTACACTGCAAAATTAGGAACGACTAGCGCAGATACCACTCATGTCGATTTGTGCAAATTTCAAAAACAAAACAAAAACAAACAAAATTAGGGAAGACTAATATAGATAGCTCTTGTAGTGGAGCTTTGCTCGAATACCCGAAACAAGCAAACGAAGTTTCTAATAAAAATTCACACTTCCAGTAATTTGATGTAAAGTGACTTATTTTACATTTTATTTAGTGTTAGGTTAGTAAATACGATGAGATCTTAAAAATATTTAAGACAGAAAAATAAACTTCATGTGCTTACTAAACTTTTTAGACATCCTGAAGAGCAAACCAAAGAAACAAAAAACTTCCTTGTTTTACTGTTGGAAGAGACAGTGGAATCAGTGTTTGGTTTCAAGTTTACACGCCCCAATTTGGACATAAACATACTAGACCATTATTTCAGTATGGTAATTTATTCGAGCTAACGAACAGTTCGAAGTATGCCACTTTTTTCTTTTCAATATAATATAAATAAACTTTGTACAACCTAACACATTTCACCAGCTATAGCGTTTTTATTGTGCAGCTCCAGTGTATATTAATTAGAAAGAGCAGATCATCTCATATTTTATAGTTTTACACCACTTGCTATAAAATGCCTGTTGATATACAGTACTTCCTTTTAGGTCACAGAAAATTACGAGTCCTCAGTGTATTGACCTTAATACATGGATTTGATGATGTCTGAAAAAAGAAAAGACATTTGACGACTTATCTTTTTTTCTTCTTCTGGTGTGTTTTGAATTTCGCGCAAAGCTACGCGAGGGTTATCTGCGCTAGCTGTCCCTAATTTAGCAATGTAAGACAAGAGGGAAGGCAGCTAGTCATCACCACCCACCGCCAACTCTTGAGCTACTATCTTACCAAAGAAAAGTTGGATTGATCGTAACATTACAACGCCTCCACGGTTGAAATGGCGAGTATGTTTGGTGTGAAGAGGATTCGAACCTGTGACCCTCGGATCACGAGTCGAGTGCATTAACCACCTGGCTATCCCGGGCCTTGTTTTTCTGTTTAGTGTGTTGATATTGCACATATCAAATATTCTTGAAAAGCAACGAATGTTTTTTTTACCAACAGTTAGGAATTTCACATCAATAACTAATCGTTAGTTACGTAAGGAAATGCATTTAATTTAGTAGATATTGTTGGGATTTTGAGCCCTAACAGTCATTAATGACATTCCTGATGATTTTGTAAACAAATTAAAAACATCAGCAAAACAAATATTATTTTTCTCTCTGTATCGCTACTTATATTTTTATTTTAAATTTATTTTATTAATTACTTTTTACTGCAGTATTTGTACTTATGAAAATATTTTATATGACATAAGGTGGCATTTTACGGATGTTACATTGCAGATGTGGCCTAAGCCTCTGAAGAAGTGTGAAATGAGTGATAAACAGGTGTGAACTCTGTAATATGTATCCGTGTCTCGCTTATTCTGGTGGTCTCTGTGCATTTTTATCCTCCCACGATAAGGATGAAAAAAAATCAAAATAAGAATGAGCTTAATGTAATCAAAACCACATGTTTTGTTACATACTTGTTAAAGTCCGGTGGAAAGCTAATAATCAGACATTCTCTTTGTTAATATTGAGAAAACAATTAAATACATTATCAAAATTTGCAGGAAAAACCATAACTAATAAACCAATATAATTTTTTATTACTATAAATATCATAATGATTAAAGTAGATTTTTCCAGGCTTTTGGCAGACGTTGTTGCTTAAGCTGTGGCGATTATATTTAAACTTTTCATTTTAAACAGATTATCGTGTTTTACACCTTGTAAGATGCTACATCGTGAAAGACACCCTAATTTTGGAAAGACAATTCTAAGAAAAAAATATTTTGACTCATCAACCAACATCTTTGACTTTTTTTTCAACCTACTTTTTAAATACAGTCAAATACATCATAGTTTACACAGTATCTTGACAATATTAGTTAAATTGAATGTTTTATGCTATTGGAAATGCTTGTAATTGGTACGTAATGAGATTACGATCTGTATAAGAGACAATTTTTAGTAGACCCTAAGCTAATCTATTGCCTTAATTCACCCATTTTGTCTTGGAAGACGGATGGGGATTTTTCAAGGTATTCTTAAAAAAAAAAAAGTGCGTCTTACAAGACGTAAACTACGGTAATTACGAAACAAAATCAAATAAAAAAGAATAACTAAAAGTACAGTAGCGAGACATAGACTTGTAATAATTGAATATAAATCGTGAAATAATTTAAATTACAGCTTTAGAAATATTTTCCCAATTATTAGTTACCAGAAAGAGAAATAAGAACAAATTTGCAACAATAAAAGTCACACAGATTCACCTTTAGAATTTACAAAATGTTTGTAAAAACCTTGTTTAGCTGTTCATCAAACAGCAGCAGCGATAATAATATTTTGGAAATAAAAAAATAGAAACAAGTCGAAAAATTTGATTCAAAAATACAATAATAGTAGGTTTTATAATAGTCAGATTTTTATTTTAATAATAATAGTGTTACGACCTATAGTATCGAGTCATCATCAGAGTTATTCTTACCAGATGATGACTCAATACTGTGGGTCAAAGTTAGTCATTATTAAAATTAGAACTTGCCTATTGTAAGAGATTCTGTTATTAATATATCTCAGGATGGCTGGTATGGATATTACACTTTTGCTGATAAAGCATATTAATTAATTATTCAGATCAGTAGGTTTCTCACTAAACATTCAGTTGGAAAGATTCATTAAAAAAAACATTAAGATAATTTTGAACTTAATAACTGAGAAAATCGTATTACAAACTAAGTTATTTTCTTTTAGACATACTAGAGGTACTGTTCTGATAATATGTAGTGGTATCATCAGACACGTGTCAAACATTTAAAACATTAATTAATTAATATATATATTTAGCTTTAACTTGTGGATGTTTGCAGATCAAATTACAATGCTGTGTGGTTATGTGTTAAAAAACTTTAATAATGTGCTTTCTGCTAACAATTATCCATTCTCTGATAAGTATACATTACTGTGTTTGATAGATAAAAAGGTTTTGTTTCATCAATCTACTTTTCTATTTTTTCCTCCTTAAATACCAACTGATATTAAATCTGGTGGTAAAATGGACTTAAACGCGTTTTTACTTGTATCTTTGGCCAAAGAGAGAAATAAGATGAAGAGAGCAAACATAAAAATAATGATTAATTAGAGTTTAATTTTAAATTCGCTATTTCAGAAATACTATTTCAACCGTCACTACCAACTTTACAATGAAGCACTTTTCAGTCAACCGTAACTTGCGTTTTGTTATCAGATGTGAGAAATAATATTTCTTATTTTCGGAACTAATTTCTCAGAGGATAAGAAATTTTTACCTTTTTTATTTAATATCGAATGAAAGCCACTTCTGAGTGCATTAATAAAATGCAAACATGAAATACAGCTGTTGCTACTGTAATATTCATGTTATTTATTTATTGAGTTTCGTGACCGTGACATTCGTCGTCTTTTAGTAAACAAGTAGCATTTTAAATCAGTCTATATTACTTTTTTATTGTGTATGGACTGTAGCTAAGTGTGTTTACGAATTATTTGATATTAACCCTTCATGTTCTAATATGCAAAGATTAATTAAAGTTGTAGGGCAACAAAATTTGTACTAAGCGTGATTAATAAGCAATTTGGCTTCTAATCATTTTTATAAATATTTTAATGATAGCTACTTTTTATATAAAGATTAGCAAAAGTCACATGGTAGTTAAAGAGTTAATTGGATTCACTTGCATGGTTAACCTCGCCTGGTCACAAACGAAAAAATAATTTTATTAACAGCCGAAGAGAAATCGATGGAATAAGTATTTACTCAGTGACTAAATAGATTTCAGATGCAAACATAAATCCAATGTTTGATTATTAGTAACAGTGATCTAAATGTCTCATAATGAGCACTCTTGAATAGTTATCAATGTAGCTGAAATTTAATATGTTTATCAATATTATGCCATTATTTACTAACACATTGAAATAAAATAACAATATACAATTAGAGAAATAAGGTTTATAAGAAAGCTCAGGTAACTTGAAAAGTCGGCTTAAAACTTTTGATGCTACCAATTACAAATTTATGTGTTGAAAATATATAGTAATAGATTATGCGAGGTTATTATAAAAAAAACGTAACTTATTTAGTCATGATTTTTTATAGATGAAATAGAGAAATGTTAAAGTATGAACACGATTTTAACCGAAATTCAAGGTAAGAACTAGACATAGTAGTTACCTATTAAGGAATTTTTAGGCATATCTTAATACTTTCTTTAGTTTACTGTGATGTATCAGATTGATATCCAGAAACTACATAGGTTTTGTTAGCTAGTTTAATACTTGCAGATATTTTCGATAATGAATTAACTTTTAACTCTCTTGAACTATAGTTATTTTCAATTTACTTTATCCGCAAATATATATTTATATTTTATAATTTAAAATTATAAGATTTTCTATGACGCTCTATCTTTAGAATATGGAATATTCATTTATTTTATGAAAGTTAAGGAATGAAAATATCTGTTTATTTCAGAAATATTCGTGGAAGGCTACGTCAAGGACTATATCTGCGTATAACAATCATTGTGATTGAACTGACAGACTAGAAGGCACACAAATAGTTAACTACATCCCATATCTCTGGGATTACTACCGTCTGTCTAAACTGTTAGATTTGGTGGTCAATCTCTTGGTGCACCACGAAATGCGAGCTCTGAATCTTCGAATTTACAGTTTGAGCACTATGCTACTCTTTACTCAGATATGAAAAAAAATTAATTGATGGCTCACTGGTAATGTTAAGAACTTATAACGCTAATACCTGGGGCTCAATTCCTGCCGTGGTCATAGCACAGGACGTCTATAGTGAAGCTTTGCATTAAAATAAAAACAAGTGTCTTACACAGTAACACCTTAACCCCGCATAGCCAGGTTGTTAGGACGTTCGACTAGCAATCTGATGGGCGAGGGATCGAATCCCCGTCACACCAAACATGCTCGTCCTTGCAGCCGTGGGGACGTTATAAAGTGACGGTCAATCCCACTATTCGTTGATTAAAGAGTAGCCCAAGAGTTGGCGGTGGGTGGTGATGACTAGTTGCCTTCCCTCTAGTCTTACACTACTAAATTAGGGACGGCTAGTGCAGATAGCCCTCGTGTAGCTTTGCGTTAAATTAAAAACAAACCAAAAAAAAACAGTTAAACCTCACGCAAATTTCGCGTATCATTAAATCATAGTAATTCCATGTATTTTTCGATAAACAGACCGTGTACTCTTACTCACCATTAGTTTTTATTATGTAAAGGAAAACAGAGTGAAGTGCACAAGATAACTTAACTTTACCAAGATAAAAGTGTTGAGAGAACTTCGATTAGAACTCACAGAAAGAGTAACAAAAATTTCGCAGTATATCTCCGTGAGATAAATACGCCCGACAAGACCACTGGCGGCAACTGAAGATCATAAAATATCTACTGTCTCGTATTGAAAAACCAACAGTTTATTTCAGAAATTCAGGAACAATTCCTTTGTTTTTGTTTTTAGCACATATAGTCTGTTTCACGAATTAAAGGCCTTATTCTTACAAACAAGAGACTGTTTTATAAATAGTACTCACTATTCATTTCACAAATAAAGAACAATTATTATTCATGTTAACATCAATAGTTTGTTCAACAGAATACTTAAAGAGCACGTGTTGTGTTTGTGAGGAAGTATTTTAATGTTTAAGTTGTTCTTGATTGACTGGCTTTAGATTTTAATGTTTATTTGTTTTACAATTTTTGCATAAGTGACACAAATATCTCTAATACCCAACTGATAAGCTAGCATCAAGAGATAACAAGTTTTTATCTTTTTAAATATTGGGTTTGACCGTCACTTTACCCACAGCCTCAAAGTGTGGAACATGATTTTTTCAGCAATGGAACGAAAACCACGAATCTTCAGATTCACAGCTCAATAACCCCCATTCTATCGTAATTAATATATTTAAATCATAATTTTCATTATTTCAAATATATATTTATTGTCAGCTGCAAACACAACAATAACTAGTGATTGTAAATGTTTTGTAAAACATGGTGTTGAAGTGCAATAATGTTCTTTGAATTGCGGAAGTTAATAATAACAAGAACACAAACATCGTGAATCACAAAATGACAACAGTTAAAACAGCTTGTGAAAACATGAAGTAAAACGTGTTAGCTTATTATGTGTTATTACAGAACAGCAAACAATATAGGATTATTGTGGGAAAATAAGTTATGATGAATAGCCAATAAATTAGTTCTTAAATATTTAACATAATATAAAGGAACCAGTAGAATACGTTGAACACCAATAGACTCTAGCAGCTTACTATAGCATTTAAACTGAATGTTTTTGTTTACTGTTGCATATTCTTGATGACTAGAAACCCACTTGAAATAAAAATGTATTTCAGAAGTGTGGTTGGTGTGTTAGTTTCAGGTTAACCTGAAGATGACCTCAGAAGGTCGAAACGTTGTTCTCTGTTTATCAATAAAAGTGTTAATACCCATATCAGCCGTTCTAAGAAACATTTTATGCGATTTGTGACGTTATTGTTATTGTCCACTCCTGATTCAATCTCTTGATCCTTCAGAATCGTCTCTCCTACATAGACTGCTCATCTGCACCTTCACAGTTTCCTATATTGGTTTCCTTATTCTGGCCTAAAAAAGAGGCTGTAACTTGCTGTTGGCCTGCCAGTTTCCATGCTACGACTTGAATGAAATTATAATGAAAAACAAATTGTTATACATTTTAGTAACTTCTAGATTTCCTTAGAGATATGAATTATTTTGTGAATTAATTATTAATACAAGAGGTGATAATATTAAATAGAGGTTTTACCGTCACAAAGATATGTAACAAAGAAAAATACTTCACGATCTATAGGAACTGACTCTTAACATTAACCACATGGTTAGAAGTAAGGCAATCCTGGAAAAATGTAAGAAGAAACATCGGTACTTACATGATTACAAAGTATTATAAAATTATAGGTTTGATACTTTCTGTAAAAAACAAACAAACAGTACCATATTTTTTGTAAGTGAATGTTTTATCACTTTTATAAGTAAACATCTGTTTAGAACAGAATGGATTATACAATAACAGAAGATATGAGTAAAACCTCAGAAGAATACGTTATAGAGTTAATTGAATAATGTTTGAATATTCAAGTGTTGTTCTTCCTCAAGCACTCACCATTCTTTCTTACCATGGTGCCTCAATGGCTGTAATGTCCAACTGAAGATGCTCATCGAGTACATTCAACTCATGTTGGATGAATGTTGTTATTTTTATGTTACTTTCGTTTAGGCTATTTAAGCCTAAGATGTGAATAATAATAGTGTCAAAAGGAAAGCAACTTAGGTGTGCTACATTGTCGAAAAAGTTAGTTTTGTATAACGTTATAATTTTCCGTTCATTAACCAACAGAATAAATTCAATGTTCTTTTTTTAAGTGCGTTTATTTTTCAATTCATTAACTGTGAGAAAATATTAACATTTTCCGAAAATGAAAATAAATAGGCGTATATATTTTTAGGTGATACGGAAAATTGGTGTACGTTTGTTAAAATCCCAATAATGAGTCACGAAGAGACATTTCATGACAATGAAACATTTAAGATACTTAAGAATTCCACTTGCACAAACACACAGTGATTTGTTTTTTCTAAAAATATATTTTCCTATTTAAGCAACACATGAAATATAAATGGAAGGCTTTAAACTTGAATTTTATAAATTGAATGTAACGTACACACAAGCCGAAAACGTGTCTATGGGAATATTATATGATACACACTATTCCTGACTTTTATGTTTTATGTTTATTACTAACGGATCCCTTTTTATTGAGTATGCCAGATGTGTACAATCAGCATACAAACAAGAAGACAAACAACATTATTATGCATAATCGCACAAAGTATTATAAGAATCCTGGCATTTTTAAGTTCTCTTTCAAAGTAAGAAAGCGTCTATTAGCCTCTAAGTTAAAAAAAAAACAACAAAAAACTTTTAATGGTGAGAACAGAAAAAAAAGGACTCCCAGGCAAAAGTACACGTGTATATGTCACATGTGGAATCATAGAACTTCCGTTGTTCACACTATTTCCTTACATAATGCCAGCAAAAGGCGCAATGAGATGCAGTTTACGCTTTTAAAATTAACGCTTGCTCTTTATGACACAATATTAAAAGAGCTGAGCTCAGACCGATGGTTAGCTTGCTGTACTGTAGGTCTGAATTTCCGTGGACTGCGTCCTCATATCACAAAAGCTCCCCAGTGGCACAGCGGTATGTGTACAGACTCGCACCACTAGAAATTGGATTTCGATACCATTGTGGGCAGAGCACAGATAGCTCATTAAGTATTTTTGTGTTTAATTATAAACATATATATATATATATGTACAAACTAACTATAAAAAACAACAACAAAAACAAATAAAAAAGAACCTCGTCTCAATATTTGTGTGCGTTACAAGAGTGACACTAAAATCCCACAATTTGATCTTACAATAACAGTTAAAGAGTTGGTAGTGAGTGGTGTTGACTAACTGCTTTCCCTTTAGCCTATCGCTTCAAAATTAGGGGCGGCTAGCGCGGATAGCCGTAGCGTAGCTGTACGCGAAATTTAATGAAACAGACAAGCAAGTACAAAAACATCCAACAATAAAAAAATATGAGGTTTGAAAGAAAGAATTATTTTAATTATGAAGTATGTACACACTTATTATACTTCATAATCTTAAAATTGAATAAATCACGTGGTTTGAAAAATTTCACTATTAGTACATATATGCCCTTCGTCTCTTCTGAACGTAAGATGAATCTTACGTATTATTTCCGTAATACGCCATAAATTTAAGAGTTGAAAACACAAGCTAAGCTATAATTACGACAATCATATTTTTTTAAAAGAGTGTTTGACTTATGGAAAGAATTACCATCGACTGAAATGGAAACCCACGTTTTACAAGAGTTTAGAAAGGAACCGATGATTTTCTGTGAAAATAAAAGTTTCTAAGTTTTTAAATCCTAAAAATAGACATGTAAAGACAGCTTTGAAATAAACCGTATAGTTTCTTATTGGTAGCTACTAAAAACACTAATGAACATTATATTACCATAACAAGTTGTGAACTGCACTGCGATTATATAATGTTGTCCGCAACATTTCCCCCTACGTCTTTACTGGTCTCTGTGATGCTATGTTCAGCCCCTCACCTTCCATCCTTAACTAAGTTGGGAGATGACTTGTATGTGGTAACTTAGTTGACACCTTGCCACAGTAGACAGATGGCTTGTATATTGTAATTTATCTGATGCCTTGCCGCGATAGGTAGATGGCTAGTATATTGTAATTTATCTGATACCTTGTCACGATAGGTAGATGACTATAATGTGGTAACTAAGTTGATACCTTGCCACGGTAGACAGATGGCTAGTATATTGTAATTTATCTGATGCCTTGCCGCGATAGGTAGATGGCTAGTATATTGTAATTTATCTGATACCTTGTCACGATAGGTAGATGACTATAATGTGGTAACTAAGTTGATACCTTGCCACGGTAGACAGATGGCTAGTATGTGGTAACTTAGTTGATACCTTGCCACGGTAGACAGATGGCTAGTGTGTGGTAACTTAGTTGATACTTTGCCACTGTAGACAGATGGCTAGTGCATGGTAAATTATTTGATACCTTGCCACGGTAGACAGATGGCTTGTATATTGCAATTTATGTGATGCCTTGCCGCGATAGGTAGATGGCTAGTATATTGTAATTTATCTGATACCTTGTTACGGTAGGAAGATGACTAGCATGTGGTAAATTATTTGATACCTTGCCACGGTAGACAGATAGCTTGTATATTGTAATTTATCTGATACCTTGCGCGATAGGTAGATGGCTAGTGTATGGTAACTTAGTTATAACTTCGTCATTATGGTAATGACGAAACATTTATGTTTCAGTAATCAAAAAGAAAAATCTTGATGGATTATAAGGCCTTATTTTTTGTGTTGTAGGAATAAACGTAAGACAATACATCATGTATCTATATACATCTGTATTACAACTGTCTAGAACAGTTCATCTGTTTTTTAATTATATCCTGAAAATTTTCTAATTGGAATTGATGTATGGTGTATGTATGTATGTATATATATGTAATTATTCACTTGTTCTGGCATGGCCAAACGTGTTAAGGCGTGCGACTCGTAATCTGAGGGTCATGGGTTCGCAGCCCCGTCGCGCCAAACATGCTCGCCCTTTCAACCGTGGGGGCGTTATAATGTAACGGTCAATCCTACTATTCGTTGGTAAGAGTAGCCCAAGAGCTGGCGGTTGGTGGTGATGACTAGCTGCCTTCCCTCTAGTCTTACACTGCTAAATTAGGGACGGCTAGCACAGATAGCCCTCGAGTAGCTTTGTGCAAAATTCAATAAATAAACAAACAAACATTTTATACCCTTAGTTCAAATCAGATTATTGGAAACAGAATGAAAACTATGGCATAACAGATCAAAGTTTTGATAAACGTATCCATTACATACCCACTGTTAGGTACAAAGCAACACAAGTGGCTATCTCTGCTATGCTCACCTCTGGTACCGAAACCATATTTTTAGCGTTATAAGTCACCAGATATATCGCTGAGCCAATCACACATCAGGTAAGTTAACTACATACAAATTGCTTGTTTAAAATAATAGTCATTTAGTATTTTGCATATAGTCCACACAACTGCTTGTCAATTTTGTATGTACTATGCAACTATAGTATGAGAGAATTAAAACAGCATACAGTCTTTTCTGGAAGCCTCTGTTGTCAGCATAAGAAAAATGTATATTAACTATACAATAGAAAATATAAGCTTAAATCAAAATCAAGATTATGTTTTTCATAGTTCGATCTCCAAAATTCATTATTTATTGTCTAGTTAGTTTTAAGGATTAGTCGCACTTGATAAGAAACACATTTAAAGTCTAGTGGTGTCTTGAAACTACTTCCATTTTTGATCTTGCCCAGACTCATGGCTATGATTACTGTACTGGATGACACAGTTTATATTGTCACAAGTATCTGAAGCCAGTGTATCTTGACAACTGCTTCACAGTCTTTCCAACATATATAGATGTTGACTTTTAAGAGCACATTTAAGCAGACCAGAGACTCAGAAGTCCAAACTCAAATAGTAGCTCCAGTAGACTTGACAGATGTGTGGTAAAATGGATGATTTTAATCTAGTTTTCTTGGCCAACCATCCTTATTAAAATAATTGTTGGCTGCTATTTATCACAATGGCTCTGCCATATGTCTCAGTACAATATTACCTGCAATTGTAACAAGTTGACCGAAATTACATTTACATCCTATAAATTTCTACAATAATGTTATCCTTACACCCCAAACATATTGACAGTATAACAAGAAAAGAGAAAATTCAGCATAAAGAAACAATATTATATTAAAAATATATTTTCGTAATATTCGTAGTGGAATGAGTCAGTATATTAGGATTTTATCAAGAATTTAATTTGTTTAATCTTAATGTTACAGCAGTACACACATGGATACAGTTTGTTCTTGGCGTAAAAGGAAAATAAAACTGTAGCGTTATCGAAATATACACTTATAGAGGATTTAAACACAGTTTACGCTGGTAAAGTTTTATAGAGCTGATTATAAGTGTACACAAGCTAGCTACTTTGAGTAACGTTTCATAAATAAATATAATATCAGTAACAAGATGATTGACTGTAAGAAAGTCTGGGTGAGCCTACAACAAACGTCAATAAATATGTGAGCTATCAAATAAATGGGACGAAAAACATTTTTTGTACAAAATCTATAATATCCAGTTTCATGTTTGGGATATGTAAACATCTAAAGGTTTCTTCGCTGGCGTTAACCTTTATTTAAAACCTTTTACTCTAGTTTGGTAGTAGGGTTACACATATATCACGGTAACAAGGCCTTACTTTGAAAATCGTTTTCTTACGAATTTATCCTTGTTCTATGTATTATCGTATTCTTTCATAAAATGTTTTTTTTTTCCTCTTGCTTTACGCTGTTAGGCAGGTTTAACTTCTAACTGTTAGGAATATTTACACATCTTTAGAATAAATCAGTATAAAACACTATTCTAGTAACTGCTACTTGTTTAGAACGTTCACTATTGAATTAGGTTACTTTACCCGCTAGAGTTGGTTTAATTTCTTTAACTACTTAACAATTTATAGGGATATTTTTGTTATTGTGAAGGTAGCTCAAGGAACTCAAACTTATTGTATTAATTTTCTCTTGACTGACAGTTACAAGCAACCCTCTAACGAGATATTGTATATGTTTCTATTGTTATTGGTTCGTGAATGTATGTGGAGCTATAGTGTTGCCAAATAAAATATTTATCTACTTACTTGTGAGTATTCACTTGATGGTAAAACCTGATGGAACTGGAGGAAAATAATGACTACGCCTAGAAGTTTAGAATACGTGTATACGACTCAAATTTTCTGAAATAACCCATATTAAAAAGCCACGTGATTCACAGATACTGGCTTACGGCAACAAGTTAATTTCCAATGATCAAATTTTGTAGGAAACATTTTATGTTAAAGCTATTTTGAAAAATTAAATTACATGGTTCATTTCCGAAGCAAGCTCCTGCGAGAGATGTGGGTAGATATGCAACGGAGGTAAAATGCAGATTAATTTGAAGCAATGATATCTGATGTAACTCAGATTTTAAGGGTTTTCGTTGTGGAACCTCTCATAAATGTAAATTCAATATACGATTCAGTGATCCAAAATATGTTTCTAATGACTTATAAATCGATGGTCTTAGACTTGATTTCGTAAAATAATTACATAATCATAGTGACTTGTTTCTATACCATTAACTGCTGCTGTGGCTTATATATTGTATCGTATTGACTAATTTTTACACTTTTTTCCTGCTACAATATATTAGTGTAAAAAAAAAACTGGTCAAAATGTCAGTAAAATCATTCTTTTCCTTGAAAAACATAGAAGATTCCAAGAATAATTAATGGAGTTAACTGCAATACTAAAAGTGGTTTTGTTTGATTCACATTTATTATGGGAACCTTGCAACCAATAAATCTACAAGTAATGTGGTAAATAAATGTATTCAAATAGCCAATAAGCCATATGGTCTCTATCTGTAATTCTAAAGTGAAATAGCCTTTCGTTTTTGTTCGTTTCAATATTTTCCCCTAAATTTACACAAAGGGTTATCTGCTCATAGTCTTCCCTAATTTCAAACCAGTAGACTATGGAGGGAAAGCAGCTGGTCAACAGCACCTACAACTAACCCTTGAGCTACTCTTGTCTTCCCAGAGTTTGACCGTCATTGTTTAGCATACCTACAGCTCAATGTGCAGAAAATGGCCGCAAACTGTGAACCCGAATACTCACACTATAACAGACCATTCCTAACCAAACTTTTCTAAAACCATGGCTAATGATCTTATAAGGAAATATTTTAATCTTGAAAAATGTTCCGATATAAAATTAATATTTGTAAGAATGTTCAGAAGTAATAAAAGTAAGTTAATATTTTTTGGTACGTTAATGAACGTGTTATAGAAAAAAAATTACGATCATAATAGATAACAGAAATTTCGATTCACTAGGAGAGGTTAATTGCAATGAAATATCAAAACTATTCTAGGTCAAGATCGTTTCTTTTAAATTTTGCGCGAAGCTACACGAGGGCTATCTGCGCTAATCGTTCCTAATTTAGTAATGTAAGAGTAGAGAGAAGGCAACTAGTCATCACCACCCACCGCCAACTCTTGGGCTACTCTTTTTATCAACGAATAGTGGGATTCACCGTTACTTATAACGCCACACGGCTTAAAGGGCAAGCATGTTTGGTGTGACAGAAATTCGAACTCGTGACCCTCAGATTACAAGTAAAGCGCCTTAACCATCTGGCCATCTCAGGCCGCTCTAGGTCAAGACATTGGGTTTAGAGGTTTAAATAATAAATGAAATGAATTATCCAGCAGTGATTATTATGTAAAAAAGAAGACCAATTTACTAAACAAATGTTATTACTAAAGGTTGGTGTTATATTTTAAATTTGAAACAGTGCCTTATCTTAACTACATAATTAACAAAACTGATTTACTTAATTTCCAATATATTAAAATATGCGATAGAAATAAGTGTTTGTTTGTTTTCGAATTTCGCGCAAAGCTACTCGAGAGCTATCTGCGCTAGCCGTCCCTAATTTAGCAGTGTAAGACTAGAGGGAAGGCAGCTAGTCATCACCATAACTCTTTTATTGGCGAATAGTGGGATTGACCGTCACTTTATAACGCTCCCACTGAAAGGGCGAGCATGTTTGGTGCGATGGGGACTCGAACCCACGACCCTCAGATAACGAGTCGAACGCCTTAGTCCACCGGGTCATGGCGAGCCCCAGAAATAAGTGAACTATTAAGGAAAAGTCAAGAGGAAATGAAGACACTTTACACTGCTAAATTAGGGACGGCTAGTGCAGATAGCTCTCGTGTAGCTTTGGGTGAAATTCAAAAGAAACCAAAACCTAAAGAGGAGGTGGATTCTGAAATTGTTTTATATTCCTTCATTCGCATTTTATCCATAAAATAAACCATTCTGAACGTTAGTACTCTAAGCCAAGCAAACCAAAATATCTGGGCACCTGGTGCTATCTCTGTATGGCATGAAGGTAGAACATAATACATAATACCATGAAACAAAAAACATGAAAACCAAAATATTCCTACTCTGATTTTAAATGTGTCAATAAATCGGAAAATTCTGACATAGCCGTTCGACTATATATTATGTACTGTCCAAGTATCTACTCTAAGGAAAATATAACTCTTAAGCCTCACACAGATGTGTTTATCTAAACTGTGTTTCCACATTAAAGTGATTTTGACGGTATAAGATTTTTATTTCCTGTCAACGTTGCACTTTGAGCTTGAATCAACCATCACTCAAAATGAATGAGCACGATGACAAATTTCGTATCGTATGGAGTCACTAACCAGACGCTATTGCGTCTAGAGAAGTCACGAGATGCTGAGTCAGTTCCATCTTGTTGAGTTGTGTATAAAGACATCAAATGTCGTCGCGTAATTGTTGTCATTATAAGGTTTGAGCAGTTCCAAAACGTCAAAACTACTTTTGGGTTTGAACAGAAGTTCCATTCTATTGACAACATAAAGTAGTGTATATCAAAGTTCATCACAAAATTTGTGTCATCATAAGATGTGAACAGCTGCAGTAGTTACGAGAGAGAACTGGTGAATGTTTGCACTCAGATCTTACGTACAGAGTATAGCCTGCAGTGATAACATCGACTGTAACCAAGGCCCAGCTCAGTGATATAATAAATAAATACTTTAACATATGAAGTTAGCTACCTGGACCTATACAAATACATTCTCTTAAGCAATAAGTATACAGCATCTCGGTAGATAAATGTCTAGAACTGATTATAAGTAGATGGAAACAAAATATATAGGTAGTTTCTATACCTATAGTATGGTTCCCTGCTTTCCTCATGAAACATAAAATTGCCATAATGTTATCACTATTCAAAATTCATATGGGTATGAATTTTAATCAAGATATTCTTGTTCATGTGCTTTTTTTATACCTTACGAATGTTACCTGAGAGTACATTATCTGATTTAAAACAAAGGGTATATAGTAAAGTTTGTTTGTATAATTGTACAAATTAACATAAAAAATGCTCGAAGTTTGCGAATAGAGGTAAGTTTTTATTTGGCGTTTCACTGTTATCTTAATTCTTTACCTGTTTTTAAAGCAATGAATCCCTTTATTTAGCCACAGTTCTTTAACTGGTTTTTAAGTCGTGAATCCTTTTATTTAGCCACAGTTTTGCGTGTTTTTTTAAGTCGTGAGTCCATTTGTTCAGCCACAGTTCTTTATCTCTTTTTCAGTCATGAATCCCTTTATTTAACCAAAGTTCTTTACCTGCTGTTTAGGTTGTAAATCCCTTTATTTAGCCACAGTTTTACCTGTTTTTTTGAGTCATGAGTCCATGTATTTAGCCACAATAAAACCGAAAGATGTAACCGCCTTATTCATTTATTTTGTAATAAAAGTCATTCACTACTTTCTCTACATTTATCGCAAGCTTTCGACTATATCATTATTATTGCCCTGTAAACAGTTATTTGTTTGCATCACAAGCACCAACAATTAAAAATGTGTAGTAAGTTTACTTTCAAGGGTGTATGTTGACATATCTCACATAATTATGCAGTTATTTATCTTTAAAATCATTTTTATTAGTTTGCATGACGAAGAATGAATGATAACAAGAACTAACTGTATTATTCTGTATTCGGATTTATAGAGCAGAATATTTTGGCTGAAGGACTTTGGCGTGTTTGTCATGCTGTGGTTGAACTGAAGCACTGTCAACAAAAATTATTTTCGTTCTGGGTTGGGCATGACCTAGTGATTAGTCTTGGGAGTGCGGATCGAAGGGTTTTGTTAAACATGCTCCAGTCTTTCAGTAGTGATCGCTGTTCGAAATTAACAGTCAATTCTATTATTAGGTTCAAAATTAGTTATGCCCGTATTTGAACCTCAGAGATCTCTTACTAGGTCGTTTAACCCAGGTACATGTAATGTTTCATTGAGGTTGAAACCCTGATTCTACTTCGGATAGCATAGTTCCTACGTTGATTAAAAATACAAAAAAATGATCTTCAGTCATTTCACTTTACAACAGCATTTGATAACTTTGTAATATTAAAAGTTAAGGTATAACTATACAATATTCAGGGAGATTTTTTTTTTAAATATGCGCACATGTAAGACTGTTTTAAATCAATCGCTTTCTTATATTTAGCCAGGTTTGAGCTCTGTTTAGCCTTAAAATAAAAGTACTGTTTTATCTAATAATGACAACAACATTTGGATAAGAATTTCAATGCAGAGTGAAAATAATACCAGTTTTTATTAAATTTAAAGCCTGGAATTTAAAGTACAATGGAATAACGGAATCCTGTCTATATACGGAAAAATCTTACATATAATATCATCAAATAAATAGAAAGTAATACTGCTTGGAACATTCTTTTAGACTTACCGTAATGTCAATACATCATTTGAGTGATGCAATTTTTTTGGCAAGTAAAAATAATTACTACTTTGAAACAACAGATATGTTGACTCAAAGTATCCCATAATTATCGCTTTGAAGCTACCGGTATGCTGACACAAAACTATTTTATAATTACTACTCTGAAGCTACTGACACGTTGACACAAAGTATCTTATAATTACTACTCTGAAGCTATTGACACGTTGACACAAAGTATCTTATAATTACTACTCTGAAGCTACTGACACGTTGACACAAAGTATCTTATAATTACTACTCTGAAGCTATCGATATGTAAACACAAAATATCTTATAATTACTACTCTGAAACTTCCGATATGTTGACACAAAGTATCTCGTATCGTTTTAATTTTCCTTTTACAATACAGCATTTTGATTAACTTTTACTAACAAAGATATATTAATTTTTCAAATACAAAAACGGAATGTCCAGGAGGACCAAGCAAAATTTTCCTATAAAGAAATTACCAAGTATTTATTATTCTTAGCTGTACATGTTAATATGATCTTGGTATAATTTTTCAGTAGAAGATTCAGTAAAAACAGTTCCAACTTGTCTATTTCAAACAACCATAGTAGTTTTTCCAATCTATCAACATTTATGATTAATGTTTCTACTGGTACTGATATTTGGCCCGGCATGGCCATATGGTTAATGCACTCAACTCGTAGTCCGAGGGTTCTGGGTTTGAATCCCCGTCCTACCAAACATGCTCGCTCTTTCAGCCGTGAGGGCATTATCATGTGACAGTCAATCCCACTATTCGTTGGTAAAAGAGTATCTCAAGATTTGGCGGTGGGCGTAGATGACTAGCAGCTTTCCCTCTAGTCTTATACTGATAAATTGGGGATGACTAGCGTAGATGACCCTCGTACAACTATGCGCGAAATTCAAACAGTAAGGATATTTAGCGAATATTAAGAATGTCTTTTTTCTGTATCTACAACGCAGCATTGAAACATCATCAGTTATTAGTAGAGTTCCATTTCAAAGCTCTGTTCTAATTTATTGTTGGTTTTAAGGTGTTTTTCATTTTTAAGGGACAAATAAAAGGTGTGAAAATAAATTAAAGCATGATAATTTGAAACTGTCAACAATCTGTAAATTATACAGAGAAAAATAAAAATATAGAATGAACATGACGTACATATCATCAGATCACAAACTTACTTCAGTGCAGTAAAACCTCGCTCGTGGTGAATATCTTAAGTTATAAGTGCGTGTAGTCATTTAGAGTTTAATATGATAGACTGTGGCTCAAAGAGTTCAAGGTTCGAAACGTGATTCACTAATGCACTTTCAACTATAGACGTGTTAAAAAAGTGACAGTCCTTTCTGGTGGCCTGGGATGGCCAGGTGGTTAAGGCACTCGACTCGTAATCTGAGGGTCGCGGATTCGAATCCCTGTCGCACCAAACACGCTCGCCCTTTCAGCCTTGGGGATTATAATGTGACGATCAATCCAACTATTCGTTGAAAAAGAGTAGCCCAAGAGTTGGCGGTGGGTGGTGATGACTAGCTACCTTTCCTCTGGTCTTACACTGCTAAATTAGGGACGACTAGCACGGATAGTCCTCGTGTAGCTTTGCGCGAAATTCTAGAAACAAACAAGCATTCTGGTATTCTGTTCAAAGAGCAGGATGAGGCTGGTTATTAGTTAAAAACTAACACTAGATGTTTATGATACAGCCGTTTAGCTCAAGACTGTATAAAGTGTAGTTTAGGTTGAAACATTCCTACTTTATAATAGCACTGAGCTAACTGACAACACTAGTATATCGTGACGTTTAACGGCCAAATTGTGTCAAGTTGCAAACTTTCATGACAGATTTATTATAAAAATCAAAACAAGAAAATAGGAAATAATATCAATATATTGTAAAAATATATATTTCATAATGGTTTTATTGGTTAGGCTTACAATACTACTATTCGAACACCAATTTTTTTCAACTGATGCATCAGTATCATCAGATGTTTCTGTATATTAAGGAAGTTTATTCATTAAGATTTATGTAAAATAATTTTGGGAGAACAATTTTATAGAAAGATCCATATTGAGAATTATTTAAGTTAACTGTAATCAAATAATTTTTTTGCAAAATTAAAACAATTCTCGAATGCGATAACCTTTGTTTCAGAACATTGTATTTTTAACCCGTTTTAAAGCAGAACGCTTAAAAACTAGGAAATTGTTTAAAGATAGCGACATTCAACAACTAAAACGAGTTACTATTTTTGCTGAAAGTAGAAACTTGCGATGAGAATCTGTATGATTATAGTAATCAGTATTTCATAACTTTGAGCCAAGCCTGTCCTAATTTTAACCTTTTAAAGTTGGAAATGGTATTTGAAGTCGCGTTATTTTGACTTTAATGTGTTTTTTAAATAGTTCGTAATAAACCGTTTTGTGTATTTTATTGTTTTTAATGACTATGATATATTTTTAATCCGTGTATTAGTTTAAGCCATCGACTGGATTTTATCGTTTACTTGTCTTCGTGTTGACAAGTAAGCACTGTGCATTTGCGAACATTTGTAAATGTTATTTTGTTCTTATGTTAAAACGTAGAATTCAAAGTTATTTCTTCTATTTGGCATTGATAAAAACATAACGACTAATGTTATAAAATAATATAATTGAGGAAAGGTGTGAGATGTATATTGTTATATAGATGATGCAGCATGGTTTTAAACGATGAGGTATCTGTTTGCTCGAGAATGTTCTGGAAGTGAGAAGCTCTTGTTGAACATCTATCTTAATGCCATTTAAAGTATGAAACTAACTCAAATCAAATGTATGGCAGTTTCGTTTATCCGTTAGCTTAGGTCGACCCAGTGATTAACATGCCGTACAATGAAATTTAGGTGCTGTGGTTCCATCCTGTTACCGTAAAAAACAACAACAAACAAACAAAAAAACCACTCTTCGGCTCAGTAAGTGTGCTATGAAAGTGACGATAAGTCTCATTATACGGTGTGACAAGAGTAGGCCAGGAGTTGGCAGTGAGTGGTGTTGACGAGCTGTCTTCCTTCTGATCTGTCTCTATAATCAAAAACGGTTAACACAGAAAACTTTCGTGGAAGCTCATAAGTCCAAACTCTTAGTTCTGAAGCCAATGATTTGCGTCTACTGTCGATTAAACCAATAATGAACTTAAAGAGAAGTTCAAGAAACTTTCAAAACATTTTCTAACTATCGCTCTTTACTCCAACTTACAGTTCAGTGAGCTGTATGTAAATCTACTAAACCTTGTCTTCTCAGAAATATTATATATAATCATTCATTTACATTTAGTACATACACACTTATATACGAACCTATTTGCTATAATGTAAACCCATTTTGCTAACTCATTATAATTCTGAGCGAACTACGTGTTTTTGTTTTTGTCCAATTTATCTTCTGGTGAGCTTGGATTATAACTGTAATTGTCATATTGTTAAGAAGACATAAACTGCATGAAATACAAGTAGTAATATATTTGTATGTTTAAAAATGCTAGCGCAAAACAACAAGAACAAAGAAACAAGCAAATTAAAACAGCATTTGTGGTTTCAAAACAAATATTACATTATAACATGTTCACAGGAATGAATCTCAAGCCCTTGCATTCTGGCGCAGATAAATAAAGATGATTATGTGTTGTTTTCTCATGATTTTAACCACACGTCGGGTGAGTAGAAAGACGAACACTGAGTACATGTTTTCGTGATTGTTGAACGAAAATATCAGCCAGATGTCCCAACCAGACAAAATGAGAGTGTTAATTAATCGTAATGAAAGGAGTTCGTCGGGTTTAAGTACTTAATAATAAACATCTCCAACGTGTAATATATGTGCGTTTTGATTGACATGCGACACAAACAGATACATGTAGCTAATCCGATATATTAATTACAAATAGCATTTTCAAAGTTTTGATAATAATCCATAACGAAGGTCACCGTGAAAAGTATCAGCCTGTCTCATAACGTTGTTTTACACACACGTACACATAAAAAAAAAAGAATTCATCGGTCTTGAACTTAGTTCATGCTACGTGATCAGTTTGTTTTTCACCGTATAAATATTCTATCGAATAGTGTGTAATCTATGACCTCAGATACGAAGAGGTTACACTTGTTTAGAAATTTCAGATCCATACATCAGTTCATGTACTGTTTAACGTATAAACAGTCATTATCTGAAGCTCATATATTTTTGCATGTATAGAAAGATTCGTGTTACACGATCTGCTGCACAAAATTGCAAGTTTTTTCCTTGAAAAGCATTTTGTATAAGGTGCTGTAAAAACTAAAACACATAAAAACTATCCTAGAAATATTAAATTCAGTATATAAATAATGATGGTCGGTAGTCCACAGGTAGCTGAATGATAACATTGAGGGTGTATATGACTATTGTACAATTCTGCACTAAAAGCGAGAACTGAAAATAAATATATTGTTATCTCGAACATTATTAAAAATTATAGTTCTCGGTATTGAGACTATAGTTCTCGTAGACATATCGTTGTTTTGAATTTTGCGTAAAGCTACGAGAGCTATCTGCGCTAGTCATCCCAAATTTAACAGTGTAAAATTCTTGGAAAGCAGTTAGTCATCACCATCCACTGCCATCATTTATGTTACTCCTTTTACCCACGAAGAGTGGAATTAACCGTGCGTTATAAAGCCTAGATGGCTGAAAGGGTTAATATGTTCGGGGTGGCAAGGATTCGAACCTGTGACACTCAGATTACGATTAGAGATTCCTAGCCATCTGTCCACGCCGGGCTTTAGCCGTAATAACGACAAGCAGCAGAGTAAAACAAACTAAAGTCATAAGGTATAATACCAACGTTATATAGGTGATTCTAAACAAACTTAAAAATGTAGTCCTAACTATCATTACTTTTCAGGCTGACTGCTACAACTACCATATTACTCACGTTCTCATGATTGAGAAGCAAAACGCCGAGGTGATTACATTTCATATTCGAAGCACCTTGAGAATATCTCGGGAACGTATTTTGATATTTTTGTTTTAGTTAACAAAATAAAATGACACGTTCAAACTGAAGATTGATTTTTGTACATTCTTTATATAACTGCATGTTTTAAAAAGCGGATTCTCATGACAAGAAATCCATTTGAAGTAAAACTGTATCTCAGGACTGCTAGTATGGAAAGTAACACTTTTACCAAAATAAAGCAGAGAACAACGTTTCGACCTTCTTAGGTTATCTTCAGGTTAAGAAAGAGAGAATTTACAACTGACCTTTGTTGGGCACACGTCTCACGGACGAGAGTGTAAATGGGTACGGGACTGTAGGGAAACAAGTATAAACAGACGTGAAATCAAAGAAGCCCTATTTATACAACAACTACAACAAAAATTGAACCAATATGTAGGAACACTTTTATACCTATACTAACAAATAACTTAACATCTAACGGCAACGCCCCCTACAATTCCATACTCATTTAACCCATTTAAAGGGCAAGCATGTTTGGTGCGACCGGGATTCAAACCGGCGGCCCTCGGATTATGAGTCGAACGCCTTAACACGCTTGGCCATGCTGGGCTTATTAGATAATACAATGTTTTATAATTAACTAGTAAATTTAACTACGGCAAATCTAGCACGTGAAAATGAAAAAAAAGAAAGAAAAAAGAGAGAATATGTGTACAACGTGCACTGTCCCCCTCTGTTACAGCGGTAAGTATATCGACTTACAACGCTAAAATCAAGGGTTCGATTCCCGCGGTGGACTCAACAGATAGCCCACTGTGGCTTTCCTATAAGAAAACATACACAAAGTGCACCTTCTTTAACAGAAGAGAAGAACTATTAATTAAAAAAGAAAGATCTATATAAAACCAAAACTTTACAACTCGTAATATTTTAGATGCCACTATGGATAATATTGTTGTAACTCTTTAAGGTTAAATACAAAAATAACCACGTAAATGAAAGATTTAATAAATAGTTTTGAAACATTTTAATGTTCAATGAAGGCTTTATCTTATTAATACAGCATTCTAATATTTTACCCTACAGTATTGACCTATTGATTCCTGTGTCATGATAATGAATACCTTTGTTATTTAGAAACACTGTCAAAGACTGGATATATTAATTAATTAGTTAATTATAAACGAAAAATTACTTACGAAAGAATGATTCAGTTAATAGATATACAATTATTTTCCTTCTGTTAAAATAACTAAAACATACAATTTCGATAGTGTAAACTCAAATTTAGTCTCATAAGTCTTTTCTTTTTTGATTTAGTGATGAACCTACAGACAAGTATCAGCAGGTATTGAATCTAGATAGAAAAGACTGTATTAGAAAGTTTTAAGCATTTCCTATTACCTACTGTATGCTTGCTTGGATCGACCAAGAGTTGTTACTGTTAACTATTGTTTAAGTTAATAAACACAAATCATTTGAATAATTTCACAAATGAAACTCAGGTAATTAACCGATCTTTAGTTTTGAGAATAGACCTGAATAAATTCAAATGATACGGAAAGATCTTCGTATAATCAAAATATTTTAGCTTAAAAATAGTTTACTGTCTGAGAAAATATACTCCCCTAGTGGCACAATGATATATCTGTGGACTTATACTAGTAGAAACCTGGTTTCGATAACCGTGATGCACAGAACACAAACAGTCCTTTGTGTGGCTTTATGCTTAGTAACAAGCATAAAATATATGTAGTATAGTGATAACCCGTAGGTAAAATTCTTACATGCATATTATAATGATAATACATAAATAAAACGCTTGTTCTAGGTCGTCTTCGATTAAGTTACAAAGCGATGTTCTTAAATGCCTCAGAACATCAGGCAAATTGATCAAATTTTAACTAAAGACACTTTTACACGTTTGCCTAACACGTTAAAGTTCAACTTGTTAAAAAAACAATAATAATAAAGATATTTGAAAATATTTCATACTTGGCACTTAATACATATATCTAGCATTGTAAAAATATATATATACATTTACTGCTAGCTGATGTACCGTTCAACGCACGGAGAAAACACAGGGTTCCCCCACATCATGAGTAGTTTGCTCGTCTCAGAGGAACCCTAAGAGTTCAGGCCAAGTGAAGTGTTTAGCTAGTTACAAGTGGACTTATACGATCTTTTGTCAAATAATGTTTCAGATAACAATTTTGTGTTTTTATTATGTTAATACCTGAATGAACACCTGAATGATCCCCCCGTGGGTCAGTGGTAAGTCTAAAGGCTTATAACGTTAGAAAATGAGTTTCGATTCCCGTGGTGGACCCAACACAGATAATCCATTGAGTAGCTTTGTGCCTAACAAGAAACAAATATGAATGGAAATCTCCTTGTTGTTGTCGTCACTTTTCGACTGATCGCAATAAGAACAACAGATATTTTCTTACATATGGTGTACTACGTGATGACGAGAAACTCACTTGAAGTAAAAATGTATCTCAAGACGGCTGGTATGGATATTAAAACTTTTATTAAAATAAAGTTGAGAACAACAATGCATTTCTCGACCTCAAGATCACAAAAACCGATACACAATTCAAAACAGAAATACACAGAAAAATCACCCATACTGGACTATACATTCCCTAAGACTCAGCACGTGAAACAAAATAAAAATTCAACACATTAATAAACCAAATAAACACAGCCACTAAACTATGCTGAACCGATAAAATTAACAATGAAAGAAAAAAAACAAACATTTCATGAACACCAACAAATTTCCTCAAAAAGCCGTGGGAAAAAATATACACACATACCCAGGCCAACAACCATAAATCCCAAGATACAACAAACTACAAAATTCTATACTATTGCATACCATATGTTCCCGACATCAGCGAAGAAAACAACAACAACTGGAAAGAACTTATAACAAAATACAACATTCCAGTAAACATCAAATTTATTCGGAAACTAGGTACAAAACTAAAATCTATACAATGTAAACACTATACTGACAAACACAACAACAACATTATTTGTAAAATACAATGCAACAAATGCCACGACTTCCATATTAAAGAAACAAGCAGAAAAATAGAAACCAGACCGAAAGAACACAAAAAAACACCTTCATATGTTTTTGAACACTGCAAATCAAATAAACACAATATAACCATAGAAAACACCCAGATATTAAGTAGGGAAACAAATATAAACAAACGTAAAATCAAAGAAACCCTACTTGTAAAACAATTAAAACAAAAATTAAACCAGTATAAAGGAACACCTTTATACCTATACTAATTAATAACCTAACATCCGACTGCAACGCACCCTAAAATCCCGTACATGTTTATAATCTTATACCTGAGACATGTGCCCGGCATACTTCTGTTGCTGTTTGTTGTTGTGCTTATTTAATCACATGCATTTGGAACACACATTTTCATTGGATAATGTTTGTTTATTTACTTTTAAATTTTGCGCAAACCCACACTTGGGATATGTGTGCTAACCGCCCCTTATCTAGCAGTGTAAGACTAAAGGAAAGGCAACTAGTCATCACCACCCACCGAATACCTTTGGGTTACTCTTTTACCAACGAATAGTGGGGTTGACCGTCACATTATAACGTCTCCACGACTGAAAGGGCAAGCATGTTTTGGGGTGACTGGGATTCGAGTCCGCCACCCTCGGATTTCGAGTCGAGCGCCTTAAAAACCTAACTACGCCTAGCCCTGGTAAAATAAAACTGAGTAAGAAAAAAATAGATGTAAATGTAAGTCTTTTTGTATAAATACAATTGCTATTGCTTTTCGATTTCCACAGATTATATATATATATATGTAAACGTATGATCATATGATTTACGCCTCCTACTTAGTTCCTACACCAAGAAAGTATGTATAGAATTATTACCGTGTTTGGACTATATATTCATAGACCTAAAGGTTCGAGTACCAATGCTACAAGAACACGTTCCGCACGTTGGTGTAACGTGTGCACAATAACTAATGACGGTGAAGCTCCACTATTCTGTCAGACAAGAGTAGCCCAAGCGTTGGTTATGAATGCTATTCACTATCTGTTTTTTCTCTAGTATATGAGTACAAAATCAGAAATGATTATGCGCATGTAACCCTTGATTAGCTTTTCGCGAAATTTCAAAATCATACGCACATTTAGGAGCGTGTTCTTTACGATAAATTGAAAGGTACTTAAGTAATCTTGCATCATTGAGTTAAGAAAAAACATACGTAACGTAATAAATATTGTTGGAGTAATGGAAGTAGTCCACAAGAAGAAATGTGTGCTTTTTGGCCACACAAAAGTTTATAGTCTTTAAACGATTATCTACACCAAAAAATAAAATTGTTTCAAACAATTATTTCTCAACTTTCTCTGCGTCGCCATCTAGTGGATGTAAATACAGTTAAGCTATCATAATCAACCATCATTTTACGTGTGATATCGGAGCAGCCATTAGATGTCGTAAAGGTTAAGAAGCAGGTTAGCGAGTTTTTGTCCAACAGGGGACTTAGATCAAAATAGACAATGCATACCTCTACCAATAGATCCTGTTTTCATCATAACCAACTCAAATAAATAAACTATAAAAACAACAACAAGAAACAGGGATGACTCGCTTTGACACGTGATCAAGGTGAGCTTATATAACATAAACGTGATCAAGGTGAGCTTATATAACATAAACGTGATCCAGGTGAGCTTATACAACATAAACGTGACCAAGGTGAGCTTATATAACATAAACGTGATCAAGGTAAGTTTATATAAAACAAACGAATGAGTTCTCGTTTTCAATTAGTATGTGTAGCTAAGTCAGAAAGACTTCATATCAAACATGTTGACTAATAACATAGTAGATTAGATTACACGAACGTCAGTTTTTACATATCACGTGCCCTCTATGCTCTTTTCCTTTGCTTTAATGTTATTTAGATTCTGGACAAAGGCCACATAATTTGATGAAAGAAGCAAACTTGTTATGCTTATTTCTTTCTGTACGTTTTCAGGTATAATTTGGGTAATTAATGAGCTAGATGTTTCGTTTTGATAACTTTGCTAAGAAAATGTATTAAGAACCTCGGACACGAAAAACAGATCTCTGTGGGGGTCACACCATATTTTGAAATATTTTGTCGCATAAGGCGCTGTTTTGTGGAATTGAACTACTAGATTCTACTATTCAGATTTTTTTTTTCAGATTTAAAGTCCATAAAATATGAAAAAGATACAGCTGTATACAGCAGTAATGGTTTTAGAGGTTTTAACGTTTTCATCTACTCCATAATTAATATCATACACCTTGCTTTCTTGTAATCTAATTAGATTTTGACCTCTCAGGTCACATGTCCTTCTCAGTACTCTTTTTTCTTCACTTTCAGTTAATATGACTTGTTTTATTTGAGCATGAATTCAAAAGTAAACATCTTCTACAAACATAACAGGTGAAGCAGTTTTCTTTCTTTTCATAGTTATGTCCCTGACAAGGCATTTTACAGATTTCATTCATGAATACACTTTTTCTATCAAAATAATATATTTTAGATTGTGGTATTGGATTATGGTTATATAGTCTGACGTTTCTAAACTGTTTTTAGGCTTTGACGATTTTCCCCTGAATTTGGGTTGGTTTCTCGCGACCGGGGGTCTTAAATGTTTTCTTTTCACATGCGTCTTTTACATAAATCGTAACGACGAATTCTGGTTTCACCTTGCTTTGCCAGTGACACCTGAATTTATTTTATTATTATTTTCAAGCTGTTTGCAGAAGAATAACAAAAAAAGTGTTTGTTTTATTAATCAGTAAAAACAATTTAGTCAAAAGGCTTAGTATGTCCAGATAATGCCGCAAAAACAAGTTTAACACTACTAGATCGTAGATTTTAAAAAAATAGACGGTCAAGTCTAACTATTCAGTCAGATAAAAGTACCTCAAGAGTTGGAAGTAAATATTAACTACCTATCTTTCACTCTAGTAGCTTAAACTTCAAAAAAGACTACACACTGGTTGTCCTTGTCCAACATTGTTCAAAATTCTGAAACAAAACATTCTGCTCCCTAGTGGCACAGCGATATATCTGTAGACCTCTATCACTAAAACCAGATTTCGATACTCGTGGTAAACAGAGCACAGATAGTCCATTGTATTGTTTTGTGCTTAACTTCAAACAAATAAACCGTTAAGTGTGACCAAATCCTCAATTATAGCAATAACTATATAAACAAGCAAACAATAAAAAAACACATTACAACTGTACATTGTTATTGCAATATAATGCGGTGATTGGAGAAGCCAGCACAAAGACTCGTTCTTTGAAGATTTTATGTCATTCGATTAAATGTACCTCTGACTTTGATTTCGTGACATAATTGTTTATTTAGCACATAATAGCACTCAGTATTTTGTGCTGTAAAAACTGCTTTTTTGCATATTGAGTCTCTTCGTTAACAGCATTAGTTACTTTTGTATATTGGATTTCTATGTTAGTAGATTTGGTTATTTTTGCTTATACTAATAACTTTGATAAAATTTACTAATTAAGCCTCTGTTTTAACAACTTTATTATTTTTGCCTAATGAGCAACTATGTTAATAGCTTTGGTTATATTTGCCTATTGAATCTTCATGTTAACAAATTTGGTTATTTTTTGTCTGTTGAGTCGCTAGTTTTAAATATTTCACTCTGTTTTTTCCCTGAGTTAATAATACTGGAAAACATACAACTTTAATATTTTATAATGTTATAATGATTTCTCATGTTTGTTTCAATACGATTCCTTAATGTCAAAATTCTTAGGAAATCATTACGTTTTTATTACTTTATATGATGTAACAACTAACATTCAGAACGAACATGCCAGAGACTTACAAAACACGTTTAGGTATTATACATATTTTGAAACACCAAAAGCTATGGAAATAAAACGAAATAATTTATAAAATATAACCAGTTTCGGTTGTTTTTTTGTTATTGTTTTTGTGAAATTGCAGTTTCTATTATTTTTTGTAGATTATTGTACTTAAGATTATTTAAATAATTATATTTCAGGAGAATATATTTTTTTCTCTTTTTTTTTTTGGCTCGGCGTGGCCAAACGAGTTAAGGCGTGCGACTCATAATCTGAGGATCGCGGGTTCGCATCCCCGTCGCGCCAAACATGTTCGCCCTTTCAGCCGTGGGGGCGTTATAATGTGACGGTGAATCCCACTATTCGTTGGTAAAAGAGTAGCCCAAGAGTTGGCGGTGGGTGGTGATGACTTAAGCTGCCTTCCCTCTAGTCTTACACTGCTAAGTTAGGGACGGCTACCACAGATAGCCCTCGAGTAGCTTTGTGCGAAATTCAAACAAATATACTTTTTTTTTAATAAAGATAATTTATAAAAAACTTTCAGAAAATGTTATCATCATAATGCATTGCTAAGACTACGTATGAAAGTCATATGTTTCTTGGGCAAAGGTTTAATATTACAGTCGAAAAAATCAAATTTATTTACCAGCACATTTCCTTTTTTTTCAGTTCTTCTTAATACGCATGCTCAGAGTCATCAAGTTAGTGATTTATTGGATTACTTTCACATGTTTAAGCCAATGCTTAATTATAAATATTCTGTATCGGTAGTCAAAGTTTTTGCCAGTCACCAACCATCAGCCAATACTAACTCTGATCTAGCCTTGAGTTACCAAGTAAAAACGTTACGTAACAACTGCTCGCGAATTCGACTTATTAAGTTGATAACAGATCACAAGTGATTCATCATCTCAGTCAGATGAAGAGCAGTGGCTCTATATTGCTAACAAATCACACACTGTTTCGTAAAGTCAGTTGATTGAAAAGTCATATCTCTCTAAGTTGATAACAAGTGGCTTAAATGTCTATCTGAGGGGTTATAACTTTAAACTTCGAGGTTCGATGCTTGTCGAGAAAACAATCAAACAAGGTATGAAATACAGCTGGAACTGACTCCACAAATACACACCTCCGGATGAGCTTATTTATTTCATTGTTTAGATTAATATCATTGTTGTTAATTAAAAAGAAACCAATTAAAATACCTGAAATAAAATGGAAACTACTAAAATAAATATCTGGATAAAGCTATTGTAACTGAACAATTAGACCACAGTTTAGCGGAAGTGGGAGTAAATAATAAGGTTCAAACCACAGATATATTTCTCACACCAGGACATATATCTTATTGTTCACGTTTTACAACATTGTTTTTAGTCTTGACATTGAACGTGGGGGACCGGCATGGCCAGGTAGTTAAGGCATTCGACTCGTAATCTGAGGGTTGCGGGTTTGAATCCCTGTCACATCAAACATGTTCACCCTTTCAGCCGTGGGAGAGTTATAATATAACGGTTAATCTCAGTATTCATTGGTAAAAGAGTAGCCCAAAAGTTGGCGGTGGGTAGTGATGATTAGCTGCCTTCCCTCTAGTCCTCGTGTAGCTTTGCGCGAAATGCGAACCCAATCAAACCAGTCAACTTGATTTAAACCACAAGTTTATTAAAGACATTGTGTGCTATTGTTATTGCTTGAAATTAACATCACAAGCAAACAAAAACAGCATACATATATATATATATATATGTTGAAAGAAATTTGTGCCAGCTAACTAGCTCATTACTTTACAAGTTGTACTGTATACATTGAAGTTTAGTTGCCCGTGATGTTCTTGTTATTACCCTCTGTAATATCGATCGTGTCCTCTAATGGTCACGAATATGTATTATTGTTGGATAAACGATTTCTATTGTAACAGGCCATTACGAAAGACAAGGTGAGTGACATACTTTGGAAACTTTTCACAAGCTCTCCACTGTACGTGAAAGTTTGTTTCTAGGACCACATTTAAAAAGCCCGAAGACATATAATTTTATTGGAACTGCATTCCAGTCCATCTTTTCCACGAAAAAAACAACAAAAACTTTTTACTTTGAAGTGCAGCTGGAAAGCTGTGAACATCTGAACTGTAAGCCTTCATCAAGCTCAAGTTTTTACTTTTATGTCTCTACCAGACGATACGCTGCGCTCGTTTGCAGTGGCTTTTTGGGTTTGGGGCTGGAAAATTCTATTTCGTTCCCATAGTCTTCGTCGCGCCAAAAATGCTCACCCTTTTAGCCGTGGGGGCGTTATATGTGACGGTCAATCCCACTATTCGTTGATAAAAGAGTAGCCCAAGAGTTGGTGGTGGGTGGTGATGACTAGCTGTCTCCCCTCTTGTCTTATACTGCTAAATTAGCACAGATAGCCCTCATGTAGCTTTGTGCGAAATTCAAAAACAAACAAAAACAAACCCATAGTCTTCACTTTGTGGATTATGGTGGTGTTTATCGATTAACATACAGAGAGTCCTGCTGTTCTTAACGCCCTGATTTGCAAATTTTCTTGGCTTCAAATAAAAGCATTGAAAGTCCTTTCTGCAAAATCTTTTGTTCTTAAGATCTGTATTTTTTAACGATCTTGCTGTACGAATAAAACTGTTCTGAATAAGGATAATGACATATATTTCCTCTTCATTTTTTAGGCTTGCGATAACTCTGCAGTTAGCTCTTGAATTATAGAAAATTCACCATAAATCAAATAATTAGGCACCAAACATGTTGCCGGTATTCATTACGAAACATATGAAATTCATTCACATGACATGCGATTAATCTTTTGAATAATCATAACATTACATGTGTTGAGTTGGGTGTAGCACGCCTATTAGAGGGTCCTGGGGCAAATGGTTTTTGATTTGAAATAAACTACTAAACAAGCTATTGGTGTATAATAAAATTAACAGTAAGTATTATTATATTATTCGACTGAAGGTGCTACACATGGCCAATATGACAACGAGTACTCAAAACTGGGTCTTTAATATGCCCATTTAGCCCACGTGATCTTAAGATCCCGTTTAAACTGAAAATTTCATTACATTCTAAGTGTTGTGTCTCTGAGCAACGAATTTTTAACGCTCAAGATATTACATGAAATGTAAAAAATTGCTCTTATATAATTGGGATTCTATATATTAGGTTTTGGCTACTTAATTACATGCAGTAAACATCAGTCTGCCGTTATGAAATGTATAATTTGCTAGTGTTCTTTGCAATCAGTATTCACGTAATCACAGATCAAAACCACTGGCTTTAAATTAATTGTAATTGATATTAATTTCACCCACAGTCGTACGAGTAGGATATATTAAAAATATATATTTCAGTAACTAAAACAAGAAATATAATTGAATCAAAGGAGTCATTTAATAAAGAAGATTCCTAAGCGATGAAGAATGTCTCACTTAATGTCGAAGATTTTCATTTAGTTGTGAATGGAAAAATAAATCAGTTTAGTTGAAAGTTGAGTTTTGAGTTAAGTTAGCCGAAGGTTTAAAGAAAGAATCAAGAAATAATGATAATTTTTATCTTGTTTATAAAAACATAAAAACAAAGGAAACTATCAAACTGAATGCCATCTTATACGCACGTAGTCTAAATGGTCAGGCCAGAGCCTTCCATTTACAAGTACGTCCATTCAGATTTTGAATTTGTAACCAAAGAGTATAAAGCCAACTGCAAGCACTTCCCACTATAAGGATTTTGAGTATGAATTCAAACAGAATAAAATATTTCAATTTTCATTTTTTATTTAAATCGTGTGCAAGTGAAAGTACAGTGCATCGTCTGTTGCATCACATTTCTTTTGATTTTGAAACAGTGTTGCATTTAGCGCCATCTCTAGCAATATTTTATACTTTTTATATAGTAATGATATTTAAAATGTTAAGAAGTGATTCTGCACTTTATAATTAATCTTTTATTTTTATTTTGAACATTAAAAATATATGATTTATCTTTACAACAAACGCTGAAGTTATTTAGAGTGGTTCCTATCTTAATTTGTGGTTTGAAATCTTTTAAAAGTGTTGAACTTGTCTGTTGGTAAATGTCTAGCTATTAAAGGAAAGGTTTGCATTTTATCAGACGATTGGGTCCTAGGCGGAAAAGTTGTGAGACTGAGGGCTTATAACACTAATAATCAGGTTTCGATATCCGTAACGGGCAGTGCATGGGTATCCCATTGTTTAGATTTGTACTTTCCAACCAACAAATGGATATGCGTTTCTAGAAAATAAGATTAAAAATATTTGAGAAATGCTGAATTTTTTTACATTTTAGGTACACCGTGAAAGAAGTTTCCATTATGTGATGCTTAATAGATTAAGAAATTATGAAGATGTTTGCAAAAAATAAAGGCTTATTTTTCTGGAAGAGTGACAGTCTATCCTAGGGGAAGCTATAGTAAACTAAACCTTGAATAAAAAGAAATACTTTATTGGTTGTTTAAATAGAAGATTTTTAAACTGGTTGACCTGAGCCTTTTTTTTTCTTTTTAAAATATTAAACCAATACTTGAAGAGATGAGAAAAGTTTTAATACCAATTTCTTTAAGAGGTTGAGATAAGTAGCAATGTCGTGTGCAGAATAATTAATGTGTGTATACAATGATACATATAGCATAAGAAACTATTATAACGTAAGATAATATACAAATACACATTTCTGAGTACGTTATTAGTTGATAATGATGTTATAAGATGGCATTAAAAGCAATAGTCATTAAATTTTGAATACCAGAGGTTTGGCTCCACTGAGTTTGAATGACAAAATGCTTACATCGTTGTAAATGAGCAACTTTCGTCATTTTAATAATATGGAAACTTCAAACAAAAGACGGATACTACAATTATGTAATACATGTTATATCAGTTTAGTACAAGTCAATGGTTATTTGTGTTACTGAGAGAGTTTTTGCAGAAGTAAATATAAGAATTTGAAAATTTCTTAATAAGTGACGTGTAAACGTCTAAATTAACGATTTTTCCCCCCAGGTTTAAAGTATAAACACTGTATTCGGTCTTTGTGAACACGAAATGGAGAATTTCATAAAATCTTGAAAGATGGTACTTCTAGATTTTAATATATAAGCTGAAACAGGTTGTATTTATAGATTTAAATATATAGGTTGATACAGATGGTACTTATAGATTTTAAGATGCAGATTGATATAGATGGTGTCCGTAGATTTAAAGATGTAAGTTGAAACAGATGATACTTATAGACTTGGAGATAGCGATTGATACGGATAGTACTTATAGTATACGTTGAAAGAGATAGATTGATACAGATAGTACTTATACAAATAAGTGTGGGAATCACCATACTAATATCAATGGGCTATCCATTGTTAACGTGTGCTTTAAGTCAGTTTGATAAATGTGATACTATATATCTATCTACGTTTAGCTGAAGGGATTCTAATTTGCTTGAACCAAAAGTTTTATAAAATATTTACTATTAATGGTAACATTTAAATTACATGAAAACTCATGAAAAAATTGTTCATGATTATTTCAAGAGCAAATAAGCTTCATAGAAAATATTTGGAGGATTAACACTTCCTTAAGTTAGATTTCTTATGTAATAACATGTATTAATGACGTTTAAGTAGATAATAAAATATTTGAAACGGATTATTTTGCTAAGGTAAAGCTTTGCTGGCCATCATAGTAAGTGTTTTAAATCGTTTTTAAATAGCGCGTTTAACACTTACCAGTCATGATTTTAACTGTAGTATTCCTAAATATTTGAGCTTTTCTGGTAAACGCTGCCTATGTAAAACTTCCACAATGAAATAATTTAATATTTGTATTTTTTTTCTGGCTTAAGGCATCTTTCGAAGCTTTCAAACATTGGTAATTATCTATGCTAATAGGCAGAAATTACAGATTTTAAATGTATACAGAAGGTTATTAACTACTAATTAGAGACAACTACTGTGTATATTCATGTATATATCAGTTCATACAAACTACATGAATTGAGCATACAAGAATAAAAGTAAGGTTTGTTTGTTTGTTTTGAATTTCGCGCAAAGCCACTCGAGGACTATCCACGCTAGCCATTCCTAATTTAGCAGTGTAAGACTAGAGGGAAGGCAGCTAGTCATCACCATCCACCGCCAACTTTTGGGCTACTCCTTTATCAACGAATAGTGAGATTGACCGTCACATTCTACCCTCCACGGCCGAAAGGGCGAGCATGTTTGGTGCGACGGAGATTCGAACCTGAACCCTTGGATTTCGATTTGAGTGCCTCATCCACCTGGCCATACCGGGCCGAGTAATAAAGCCTCTCTCTCTTAGATTGTAGCCCAAACTGGCACTAAAATAATATTTTAGTGTAATCAATAACACAATGTTCTGAGTTCAAAACATCATGATAATTTATGTTTTTTGTGTTTTTTTCAAGTCAAAAACAAAGCTCCACAATGGGCTATTCGTGATCTGCACACCGTGGCTTCTAGCGTTGTAAGTCTGCAGACATACAGCTGTGCCAATTGAGGGTTGGGTTTCCTCAGGAAAAAAGTTTAGGAAAACAGAATATCGAAATGAATATTACTATTATTTTATTGCAATAAATGTTTTACTTGTGGCAATAAACATTCCTATTTATATAATTTATTCGTTTTACACACGATTAACTTTCACACACAGAGTCTAAGAAACATCTCACTTACAGATCATCGATGTTCGCTTAGTGTTAATATACATTTACAAGATACGATAGAGATATTTGAATTTATATCATACACGCTTCTCTATCAAAGTCCTACAAAGCTACACTGCACAAATATAAAATGTCCACTCAGTTGGAGTGGTGATGTGCATAACAGTTGCAGGACGTGAACATGTTATTTACTTAATACCATAACAAACCGGTTACAGTGAAGGAGTACATGATATTCGTATTAAAGTACATTTAAGAGCAGAAGATAAACGTGTGTTTCACTTAATACTGTAACAAGCTTTATTAAATTAAATTAGAACTTTCTCATGATCAAATGTAATAATACTAAATAAACATTGTTGATACATAGGCCTTATTGGTAAATATTTAGCGTTATAAGCAAAATTAATTGATACAATAACGTTATTAGGAAGCATATGATTAATTAAGATATTACGTTGTAAACTACATAAACCAATTCAATTATAATTTATAATATTTCATTTATGACAATGTGTGTGTGTTTTTTTTTCTTATAGTAAAGCCAAACCGGGCTATCTGCTCAGCCCACCGATGGGAATCGAACCCTTTATTCTAGCGTTGTAAATCCGGAGACGTACCGCTGTACTAGCGGGGGGCCGTTTATAACCACATAAAACCAATATAAAATAATTTCGATTTCCCACAGCAGTTCGTTGTTATTTACATCAGGTATCTTATGACAATTCGTATCATTTAAATAGTATGCAAAGAGAACAGAACCTCCTATTGCCTTGTCTCAGTTTTCACTGAGATTAAAGTGTTTTAATTTTTCGATTTACTCTTTTCTGGGTTGCTGATATAGAGTAAAGTTTCCCGAAACCAGTACAAGTCAGTATCAAGTGAAAAATGATAGACTGGGCTTCACGTGTATTTTTCATTAGTTTAGTTAGCTCCATGAGTAGACCTGAGAAAGGTCATTAGACATTAAGCAATTAGATCTGACGTGTATATACTTTACTCACGTAGAAAGCCATTAATAATATGGAAGCTAGTCAGTTACAGCTTGCCATTGTAAATTAGCTTTAAGTGTATCAACGTATTGCTAGTATAATATCTAACCACTTCCGTACCATCGGCTACAATTTCTTTGTTATTTGGAAAGGTAAATCTTTGTCCTCAACACTAACAAGTGTAAACTTCACATCATCATAATCATAGGATACCTGCTACGAGACTGAATCAAATATTTACAGCCTCAAATGGACGATGTGTCAGGATATAAATGTTTAAAATCCAGTTTTCAAAGAGTATACCTCTATATCTGATACCAAGTAAAGTGTAGCTTACTCAAAGTAAGGCACAAAAATGGGTCCTTTGCTCTGGTGCCAAGAACAAGTTTCATGGATCACCAAAGTTTGAAGCAATATTCTTTGTACAGATGTGTTATACTTCGTCTTGCAGCCATGTCAAGAAAATAAGCATATATGCGTTCGGGAAAGATATACAATCAGACCAAGACATGCGGATGTTGTGGAAATATAGTGTGACAGGAACAGAGATTGGTGGATGTACTAACCCGTGTATTCTGTGAAACTGTATTATTAATATCATACATTATGAGAACCACGTCCTACGACCTTTTTATATGTCCATGCAATTTGCTCTGACTTCAGTCTAGGTAATAATAATGCCTTCAGTTACCGATCGATACATGACTTGAAAAGAGGGAATTGTCTGAATGATATGCTTTGTATGTTCACTGAATTTCAAACTCATCAGACTAGATTATTTTGAGAGATGAATATCATCCGTCAATATCTTTAGATACTAAATAAGATGCTCAGAAAAAATGTTATTTAATAGGAATAGTCGAGAATGATTCAGAACTTTAGCAACACTGATCTTAAGAATATAGCAATGACATCACGCTATACTTGCTGATGGTGGTGTTTAATCCAGTTAAGTGACCATTAAGGGTAAATTTTGATGAAGGTCTGTCCAGTGTCATACTGATTTGAACAAGATAGGAAACGTGTACTGCTCAGCAAGAAGTCCTCATTCGAATTCCATTTAGACCCATTTTTGGAAACCATATATCTCATTGTGATAACCTACTGCATGGAATAGGAGGACTGTAGTTACACTGGCTGAGGAAAGGGAACTATCCCTGCACGAGACTGCATCAATGCGAGTGGGAGACACAGTTGTTATTGACGGTTTCTTCTTTTCTCACTTTTTCAAAGAAGCTTATTCAATCAAATTTGCCCCTGGTGGTCTAGCGATATCGAGTTTCAATATTCGCGATGGTCATAGCAAGATAGCTCATCGTGTGGCTTCGAGCTTAACAACAGACAAACAGTCAAAATTTAAACATATACACTTTGAATCTGAGAGCAACCAATTTTTGTAATTTGTATTTAGTCATATATATCCAATGAAAGGGATTCGTATGTAGGTTTAAAATGTATTAATGATGACTAGCCTACAATGAATTATTTTGTCATAAGATAATAGTATTAGGTCTACTGCATTTTAAGAATAACAGTTTTTATTTATTTTTCTAAGTTCATGGAATTTTTCGCCATCACAAATCCAAATATTTTGTGAATGTGTCAACAGTTTATAACAAGCTATATAAATAAAACTGAATTTATCTTGTATTACTATTAGTATTTTATGTTTTTTGTTGTTTCTCTCCGTAAAAAATAAACAGTTTAAAATTCATGTCTTTATAGAACCTAACTTATTTCCATACTTCACAAAATTCAGAGAGTGAAATCATAAGTGTATTAAAAGAGATTTTTACGTGATGATTACATATTTACTTGTAATACAATTTGTCTTTTCTTCTTTAAAAATGGAATCGTAATATTTAACTTCTGAAAACATTGACAATTTTTACTACAGGTTAAAATAAATCGGATATAAATAGAACTAAATTTAGCTTTTCCAAAAAATATTCACGTGTTTATACTAGGTCCAAGTATAATCCATCTAAATATAAGTAAACTGTTTGAAAGAACTGTTTGACAATATCTTTTATATGCACATTTCTTGCAGCATAAAGATATGGAGTACGAAAGGATTAGATCTTTCGAAACGTTATAAGAAAATGGTTTGAGTTGTTTTGAATTTCGCGCAAAGCTACACGAGGGCTACCTGCGCTAGCCGCTCCTAATTTAGCAGTGTAAGACTAGAGGGAAGGCAGCTTGTCATCATCACCCACCGCCAACTCTTGGCCTACTCTTTTACCAACGAATAGTAGGATTCGCCGTCACATTATAACGCCTCACGTCTGAAAGGGCGAGCATGTTTGGTGTAACGGAGATTTGAACCCGCGACACGAGTCGAGTGCCTTAACCACCTGGTCATGCGGGCTCTAAGTAAGTCACAACATATATATTTTTGTATATATACATTTATATGTTTGTTTTAGAAAGATTACGTCATAGCTTGAAAAGGAATATATTTTAGCAAAATGCATCGACAGCTTGGCTATTATCGTTAAGGTTGAATTAAAAGCTATTTTTGATAGAATCTTTGAATCTATAGAGACTCATACAAAGTTTCCAGTAAATAAGGAGTTATAATAAAGTAGATGTGGGTCCTGTATTACTTTGCCATCTTAATTAATGATGTCATTAATTATAAAGAGCACCAGTGGGACTCACAGCTCATTCGTTTTGAGATTCTAAAATGTTACATGGATAATATTCCCTCCCCCACATGAATAAGGAGTTATTATATAACTATGCAGATTTATAACTAAGCGTAGCTTATAATCGTCCTTTAGTCAGCAAAGTATAATACGCTTCTACTTAAAGGTTGCGATATGGATGATTATGAAGATGCTTATGGAAATATATGATGTACTTCCATACGACTATATAAATTATTGTACATTAAGTAGTGCAAATCTCAGATGTGTACTTTAAAATAACGTTAAATAGGTATTCCGTTACTTAAAATATATCGGTTTAATGGCGAGAGCAGTTCTTATATATTAAACGTATAGATTAGTTTCTACAGAATGTATGTTTAATAAATTGTTTTTATGTAGTTTTAATATTTATTAAGTATAATTTTCCTTAATTAATGAAAGTAAGACATCATTTAAACCATAATTTTTTATTATTGTACAAACTTAAATATTTTGCTATATGTTTCGAGTACTTTTTTTACAATAATATACAATTGTCATTTAAATGGTGTATTACATTTATTCGTTAAATACCACAAGATATATTTAAGTAAAACAAATATTATAGTTTTTCTATGTAGCTGTTTAATTTCAATTGTTACATTCTATAAACTATTGATTTCACTCGATTTCCAGTGTTCACTGAAGGCGGGTTCTTATTTTTCACTTAATGAACTGCACACTAGATTTACTTCAGTTTTGTTTCTATTTTATTATCTTTTAATGTTATGTGGGCTTCCTTTCTTTTAATATACAACAAACAATTAATAAAATTTATTGGAGTATCATAATCTGGTAATTGTAATACAATTTTATAGAAAATATCATTTAAGGAGTGGTTACTAACATTTTCTGTTATTTGATTGTCTTTTATCTATTACCATGGTAAATAGTTTCATTGTGAGTTTATTTACTGATTGGGTATTATTTTGTTACAAATCATAGCATTTACAGTAAGAAAGATTTTTTTTTGAACAAATACAACGTTTTGATCACTGGTGCGATCAATCTAAGTTCACAACTTTTAACGGTAACGAAGGTTATAGTATTTGAATCAAAGCTCAATGATCTAACCCTGTACTTATATTATGGAATATAAAGTAGTTACTCACACAAATGCACATCAACTTGTGTGAATTGACAGGTTATTTATTTATGGTTAAAAAAAAAACAGCAACAACGACAACAAATGAATAAATATAAAAGTATGGAATGTGTGCAAAATATTTACCTAAGATGAAGAATGCCTGGTGATATTACGGGCCCTCGTGTAGTTTTGAGCGAAATTAAAAAACAAACAAACTAAGAGGCTTCACTACTTAAATTATTACAACAAATACACACCGTGGAACTTACACAAACTGGTTTTATAATTCACCAGAAGCTAGGCGCTTTAAAAACCCTCTTAAATTTAACATACACTATATGTAGCATAGAAAAGAAGTTGCCCACATAACACTCTCAAAAGGCGAGTATGTATGGTGGGATAAGGATTCGACCCACGAAATAAAAAATAAACCACCGAACAAAAAAAAATTAATCACTTGAACTATTCTATATATAGATAAATATAGATATGCCCCCCAGTGGCCCAGTGGTATGTCTGCGGACTTACAAACTAAAAACCGGGTTTCGATACCCGTGGTAAGCAGAGCACAGGTAGCCCATTCTGTAGCTTTGTGCTTAATTCTAAACAAACAAACAAATATAGATAAATATATGTATATAGATATAAAACATCAGCATATCTCTATCAGATGTTTCGAAAGGACAACCAAATAAAGTTAAAATAACGACGAGGTTCATTTTCACTGCTTGAATGAAAATTGAATTCGTTTTAAAAAAAAAGTTATACAACGAACTCAGTCCACCAGAATATATTTACAAAATAAGATGAAACAATTGCCAAGCCTTTTACATAAATGAAAAAGGATATAGCTAGAGGGTCAAGTTAAAAGAATACTTAAACCACATTCCCAAGTCCATGAGTATATGAACAAAAACACACACAGTTTTTCTGGACAGAATGCCACAGTAATAATATGTAGCAGTAAATTCAGCTAATCCCACAATTAACAAGTACCCAGACACATCTCTATATGTCTTTAAGTGTTATTTGACCAGACATTCATGAGGTTTAAGCAAATATTTCGCACAACATATTCCATATTTTTATATTGATTCATTTGTCAGTGTTTTCAGTGTTTTTTTCTCTTCAGCCGTAAATAAATTATCTATAAATTCACGAAGATTGATGTGCACATGTGTAAGTAACCACTTTCAATTGTATAATGTAAATACAGTGTTAGATCATTGAACATTGATTTAAATATTATAACCTTCGCTACCGTTAAAACTTGTGAACTTAGACTGATCGCACCAGTGATTGAAACGTTGTATTTGTTCTAAAAACATTTTTTTCTTACTGTAAATGCTATGATTTGTAACAAAATAATACCCAATCAGTAAATAAACTCACAATGAAACTATTTACCATGGTAATAGATAAAATACAATCAAATAACAGAAAATGTTAGAATGTTAGTTACCACTCCTTAAATTATATGTTCTATAAAATTGTATTATAACTACCAGATTATGACACGCCAATAATTTTTATTAATTGTTTGTTGTATATTAAAAGAAAGGAAGCCCACATAACATTAAGAGATAATAAAATAGAAACAAAACTGAAGTAAATCTAGTGTGCAGTTCATTAAGTGAAAAATAAAAACTCGCCTTTTGTGTACACTGGAAATCGAGTGAAATCAATAGTTTATAGAATGTAACAATTGAAATTAAACAGCTACATAGAAAAACTATAATATTTGTTTTACTTAAATATATCTTGTGGTATTTAACGAATAAATGTAATACACCATTTAAATGACAATTGTATATTATTGTAAAAAAATGTACTCGAAACATATAGCAAAATATTTTAGTTTGTACAATAATAAAAAAATTATGGTTTAAATGATGTCTTACTTTCATTAATTAAAGAAAATTATACTTAATAAATATTAAAAAAGGTACACAAAGAGCGCTGTATTAAACATACGTTCTGTATAAAGTAATCTACACTTTTAACATATAGGATTTTCTCTCGCCATTAAACCGATTTGTTTTAAGTAAATGGAATACCTCTTTAACACTATTTTAATTTTTTATCATTACACTAATTAATGTATACTAATCTGCATAGTCGTATGGAAGTACATCAAATTTCCATAAACATTTTTATAATCATTCGTATTACAACCTCTATGTACAATAATATTATATCTTGCTGACTAAAGGATAATTATAAGCTACGCATAGGTATAAATCTACATATATAATTTTCATATAATCATTCCTCTTTATTCATGAGAAGGGAAACATTATCCATAGAGGCAAAAAATCACAAAGAAACAACACTTGTTTTCAAGGATCAGGAATTCTTAGGGAATTTCCAACACCCTAACGGAGTTAACAATATCTAAATTTATTATATTTTTACCCTCTAGAGAACTTGAGCAGCGTAAAACAACACCGTTAATGCTGCATTCTTCTCAGTTTTAATAATATCGAATCGACTATTTCCTGTTTACTGTGATATTTGGCTGACTACAGATAAAGGAAATAAATTCTAATTTTTCACAGCATGCACCAGGACATATACATTTAAGTATTCCATTTTAAACAAAATATCCAAAGCAATTTATATAACTGTAGTTATCGTAAAATCAAAAATCTTTTAAGTGTCATAGAATAAACAAAGATATTGTTACTAGTTTTGGCCACCTCACTCTTACATATCCCTCTTTGAAGTTTACAGTGCGAAGAGTCCTATTATTAAAAACTTAATTACATTTTGTTTCTCGTAGGACACTGCCAACGAGGTCTTTTATTTAACACACGAGCTTTTTAATACTGCTGGGTTTCACTATTCAAAGTGTTAGTTGGAACTCTTTTTATATCATCTGTGTACGTGTCATTAAAATGCATGATGTATAAAGCTAATGACGCATTTTTTTCTTTTTTTACTACTGGCTGGTTACTTAAATGATTTTAATTGCTAGTGACTTTAATTAAGTCTTTACCCGCACTGATAGAAGCCCTTGGTAATAAAATATATTTAAAAGCGTCCTCTCTCTTTTTTGTTTTGTCGCACATTGTTAGTCTTATTGAAAGAATTTTTCTCAAGTTTTATATACATTCTGCATCAGCCATATATTATCTCTTGTAGAGGTTAGCACCACTTATATAATATACATATAATTAGGTATATGTGTACATTTACATGGTGCAAGATACATAGGCCCGGCATGGCCAATCGTGTTAAGGCGTGCGACTCGTAATCTTAGGGTCGCGGGTTCGTATCCCCGTTGCACCAAACATGCTTGCCCTTTCAGCCGTGGGGGTGTTATAATGTGACGGTCAATCCCACTATTCGTTGGTAAAAGAGTAGCCCAAGTGTTGGCGGTGGGTGGTGATGACTAGCTGCCTTCTCTCTAGTCTTACACTGCTAAATTAGGGACGGCTAACACAGACAGCCCTCGAGTAGCTTTGTGCGAAATTCCAAAACAAGCAAGATACATTCAATATATTATATCACGAACAATCAATCTCTTTGTTTGAAAGTATCTAAATAATTCTTTCCAGTTGACAATTAGGCTTGATAGTAAATCAGCGACATTCAGCAATGTTTTATATTAATGAAAAGCAATGCGACTATTTCAGGAAGATATTACATGAATTTCAATAAAACTTCAAGGTAAATATTTTTGAGTAATTTTAAGATAATTTCTCTACATATTTAATCTTAACTTGTTGAAAATTATTAACTGCTGCTATTTTTTTGAAACGGTAAGACATTGAAACTATCCTAAGCGCGTTGTTTATAGACAAAACCACTCCAGGAAATATTTCTGAAAGCAACGTTAACATCTCTGTAAGTTAAAATAACATTTTCTGCATAAAAAGTAAAACATTATGCTCTAGGGTGACACATTTCACAAACAACATTCTCAGAATAATTGGTGGATTGAGTAATCGTATTTTGTAATTTGAATTTTATCTAAATCATTTTCTTAAAACTTGAAATATCTGAAATATACATCCATTAAATTTTTGTTCAATAGCTGCAGTTCCCGTCCACTAAATCGAAGTTATTTTTATTCATGATTAATCAAAGTTTTTTCTTGTAATACGAAAATTGCTTCCCCTATGTGAAATTGTAAACAAACGCAAGAACGCCCATAAAAACAGAAAATGTTAAACCACAAATTTGCATTTATTTCGACATAAACCCAACAAATTTTCATGCCAAAATTAATAAACATTCAACCGTGGGGGCGTTATAATGTGACGGTCAATCCCAATATTCGTTGGTAAAAGAGTAGCCCAAGAGTTGGCGATGGGCGGTGATGACTAGCTGCCTTCCATCTAGTCTTACACTGCGAAATTAGAGACGGCTAGCGTAGATAATCCTCGCGTAGCTTTGGACAAAATTCAAAACAAACCAAAACTTACGGTATATTTTTTTTCTTCAGACGTATTGTGGCGTTTACCAAAGGATATCAAATTAGGCGTTTGAAAACGCTGATTAAGTTCGACTTACAAATATTGAATACCTTATTTTTTCAGTTGATCACGCTAAATATGTGTCTCATACATTTCATCAATAACCCTATAGTGTTGTTTTCAAAAGATCAGGAGTGTTTGGAGAGTAATGTCTCTCTTCTCTTGTGCAGCTTTCTATAAAACGACTAATGTCTTGGGTTAATAACTTCATAGCGCATACATAACAAAAGCCAACTGGGACAACAGCAGAATATTTTACAGATATGAGGTTGAATGGATATACTGTGATTCTAATTCATTCCGCCATCTTTCACATAAGAACTACCGCTGGCACTGATTTAGAGGAGTGCCTGGAACTTTCTGAGCCTTCGACAGTTTCACAGTGTCGTTCATTATCTTGTCCAAGTACCTAAAAGATGTTCTTCGCTAGGATGACTACTATTCGTATCTGTGGTCTACGATTTGCTCTTGACTAGCTTAGAGTGCAGCTTTAGTTTAGAGTGTAGCTTTAGTTTAGAGTGCAGCTTTAGTTTAGAGTGTAGCTTTAGTTTAGAGTGTAGTTTTAGTTTAGAGTGCAGCTTTACTTTAGAGTGTAGCTTTAGTTTAGAGTGTAGCTTTAGTTTAGAGTGCAACTTTAGTTTAGAGTGCAACTTTAGTTTAGAGTGTAGCTTTAGTTTAGAAAGCAGCTTTAGTTTAGAGTGTAGCTTTAGTTTAGAGTGCAGCTTTAGGGTCTTCTCATTCTTAAAAACCTGTACTTTATGAGATTTTCTGTTTCTAGGAAGAATAGCCGATATTTCCTCCTCTGGAATATTGTCAATTTTGATTCCTAGTAATTTATTTTCGTATAACTGCTTTTCTTCGAAAAGGAAGGTCATATATTCCAACAGTCACAAATCAGTTTCTGGAGGCGTTCTACAGGCTCAGTTGATGTGGGTTTTTTTCCTTTAAATATGAGGGACATATATGATGTGATCATAATTCTAGGCTTATACCGATATTCACTGGAAAGCGATACCTAAAATACAGTGTCCATAAATTAGTTTACACGTTTTAAAAATTAATAAGTTCATAAATATTATAAACAGAACAATCCGGTTTTATTTATCTTCGCGAAAAAGAGATAAGGTTTTTCTTGTCTAAGAATACTTTCACATGTGCACCGTTTGTTGCTCACAAAATGTGTAGGCGACACTCTCTTTCCCTCCAGGTGCTGTTCAGAATTTTAAGTTTTTCCAATGGCACAGCGGGATGTCTGCGAACTTACAACGCTATAAACTTGGTTTCGATACTCGAGGTGAGCAGAGCACCGGCAGCTCATTGTGTAGGTTTCTACTGAATTACAAACAAACAAAAATATTTCGGGAGCCATATTTCTTATCACATTGATTAATCTGTATAGGAGATTCATGATATCAGTATCTAATATACCTAATTTTTCATAACTTCCCACAAGAGAAAATCCAGTTGAGGTTTGTCAGAGGAAGGTGATTATCATCGTGTTGGTCCATCTCTACCAATCCGTCTGTCTGGGAGTACGTTATTCAGGAGATCCTGGACGTCTTTTCCAGCAATAAGTCTGCAACAGAAAGGAGAGAAAGAAACTTTATGTGTTTTTTGTCAAATTAAATAAAACCGGAGTGTTCTAGGTGTAATATTTTAGAAGTTATTAATTTTAAAAAATATTCAGGTAATTTACAGACACCATATATATATAATACTAAACCCAATTATTATTTTTTCTTTATGATTTATTTTTATTTTATTTTCTTCTTCTTTTTTTTTTGGAGAGCCGTCACCTTCCCATAACTGCCTGCAGGCAGTGAAGGGTAATATAGATTTGGAGCGTTGTAGGCTTGAGCACGCACATCTCGCTGTCTTAATTTCTATTTCTATTTATTTAATTATTTTGTTATTTAATTATTCTTCATGTGAGACTGGCGGTCGAAGGTTAAGACTGATAGATGGTGTACCCCCACCGCAATGTGAGTCCTATTTCATCAGTCACCTCCAAAGCCAAGGGTTCATTTTATATCTCACATTATAGCATGTACCTTGTGGATCTTTTTGATTCGTGCAGCATTTTTTATTTTTGTTTGGGCTTGTTTTTTGTTTATAATTAAATATATATACGTATATAAGCGTTTACATAGTCTGTAAATAACTTTTTGTTGCAAACCTTTAGTCTGACTTCAAGACTGACTGTTATTGAATTTTCCAGTGGAAGTGTTTTGCTTTGTTTTTGAATTTCGCGCAAAGCTACACAAGGACTATCTGCACTAGCCGTCCCTAATTTAGCAGTGTAATACTAGAAAGAAAGCAGCTAGTCATCACCACCCACCGCCAACTCTTGGGCTACTCTTTTGCCAACGAATAGTGGGATTGACCGCACATTATAACGCCCCCAAGGCTGAAATGGCGAGCATGTTTGGTGCGACGGGGATCCAAACTCGCGATCCTCAGATTACGAGTCGAACGCCTTAGCCCACCTGGCCATGTCGAGTCCCAGTGGAACACATAACTACTTATAAGAACTCACCAAAGCCGTCAGATTTTCACCATAAATGTTATCCTACCAGGTTAGTAAAGCTGGGCTCTGTTTGAAAAGCTGTGTATATTGTGGCATAATAATAATAATTACATAAATAATGTAAATTTGAGGATTTATGACTCCCTTCCCGTTGCTATAAAAATTTGCTTCACACATTGGAGATCGGGGTGCACTATAAAAATTACAGTTAAATCCTACTATTTGATAACACAACAGAAGCTCAATATGTGGCGGATGATGCTGGTGACTAGGCACCTTCTTTTTAATCAAATGGATCAAACACAAAAGTAGAAGCGATTAGCTGTGACAGTCATTCTGTGGCTTTTTTGCAAATATTCGACAAACAAAAAATATTCAAACTTAAACTAGTCAGTTTCATGAATTTCAAATAAATTGTTTATTGCGTCTTGAAGTTTATATTTTTTCTAATTAAATATAATTTCTGTTTAAATGTAACCTTTTACACAATATATAACTACAAGTTGTCATTTGTACGCAATAAGACAGGTCATGCTATTTGAGTAACCTATTTTCCTAAGGACAAAAGATACAAATGACGTTGTTTTTATTTAAAAATATTTATTACAAAATGTGTTAAAGGACGTACTTTTTCTTATTAACAGTATAATACTTTTATTTTTATCATAACTAAAATATCTTAGATCTATACGTTTCATACAGAATTCACATAAGTACAGTCAAGAAAAAAACACTTTATTGTTTCACATTGAATACAACATAAATTACATTGACCAGAAAGATATTTGCACTAATACGGACTAATTCCATACTTGTGGCAAAGCGTTGTGTAGAGGTAAAATATTCTCATCAGCTAAGTTGTTTTCAATTTGATGACAAAATGTTCTCAACTACTACTTCAAGGTTGTTGTTTACAAAGTTTCTATAAGAGTTTTGCACACTGATAGCTTCCAACGTTTTATTTGAATATGCATATAAAACTATAAGTTTTCAATGAGTTGTTCTGCTCTGAAAAAAAATCATAGTTTCAGTAACAGCTATCCACGGATCAGGGATGGCTTAGCGTAGATTGAATACCAAACTTAAAAACTACATATTCATTCGCGATAGCTTTGAACCTAAACATTCTAGGAATGAATTCAAAGTCTCAATCACGAAACCCCAGAAATTCAACGCTTTGCCCACCACGAATATCAATATCCTGTTTCTAGCAGTGTAAGTCCGCAGACATCTCTGTGCTAATGAGGGATAAATGCGTACAGACTAAAGGGGTTATAAAAGTATTTTTCTGACTTTATATAGTTAAGAGATGATTAATTTTTTACTATGTTTGTAAGAGTAAGATCCGAAAAAAACTTTGAAATTATGATTTTTTTGGTAAAAATATCCTTTTCGCATTATAACTGCACTGAGAACAAAAACAAAACAATTACTTGTACCATTTGTTCTCAATTTGCCCCTGAAGAAGAAAGGTCTACCTTTCGAAAGGGCTCGGGTTATAAGTTTCTAAGTCATTTTGATCAAAACTTTTTAAACCTACATGTTAATCTATTATGATAGTCCGGCATGGCCAGGTGGTTAAGACACTTGATTCGTAATCCCCGTCACACCAAACACGTTCGCTCTTTCAGCCATGGGGACGTTATAATGTATCGGTTGATCCCACTATTCGTTAGTAAAAGAGTAGCCCAAGGGTTGGCGGTGGGTAGTGATGACTAGCTGCCTTCCCTCTAGTCTTACACTGTTAAATTAGGACGGCTAGCACAGATAGTCCTCGAGTAGCTTTGCGCGAAATTCAAAACAAACCAAACATCATGATTGTATCATTTCCATAGTTTCTGTAATTACTGTTCGCTTTAAAGCACCAAAACGTTCTTTATCTTTCTGTTAATTTAATTTAGCCTAAGAAAAATCACTTCAAGTGTAATATACGTTGACGAATGCGACTTATAATATAATGAGGCTCCTTATAAAATAAGAACAACTGAGTGGCATTATAAAAAAGTTTTGATAAATTTCCTCAGTTTACTGACCCAAGCTGTGCTGATTAGCCTTCATTAAGCGAAACTGCACTCTATTTAACAAAGTACAACAAACTCAAATAATATATTAAGCATCTTCATAACAGATTATGTTTTCAATTTTTAACTTCAGTGAAAAGAAATTTATATTGTCATGAAGAGTATCTTTGCTCGGAATGCCACTGACTGCTCTTTCATTGATTTTGTTTCTCGAATAAATAACATTAAATCGAAAGATTGTAAACCTGTAATAACAATATAAAACATTTTGTTACATTTTTGAAATATGTTAAGCTGTATAGACAAGTCAAAATAAAACTGTTTCAAAAGAAGCGAATAATTTTCTGTTGACACGTCTCACCCTTATTACCGAAGACACTTTATGATAGAATTGTTCATTTTTAAACATTACATCCAAAGTATGTTGAAGAATAGACACACAATGCTGTTAAAAATTCTGGTATTAACTTTTTTCAAGCATAGACTAAAAAGATCACCATAGTCCCAAAATCAGATGGAAAAACAAAACAAATCGCATAATTGTTTTCGCCTCACTTGATATCAGTAGCAAGTAAGTGCTTGAGGTATGCTTTGGTCATATGCGGTCAGACAACAACGTTTCAGCGTGTCATAAGCGATCAAGTTATTATGTGATATTGAATCTTTCGTTCGGTTTTCCTCATTAACGTCCGAACAAACCTTCATGAATCAATGCTCTCAGACGTAAAAGACTAGATGAGAGGTAGCTAGTCAACACCACCCATTGTCAGTTCTCGGGCTGCTCTGCTAACAAGGAAAAGGGTGATTTACCGTTACATTAAATTGTCTCGAAGCTCAAAGTTTGTTTGTTTGAAGTTAGACAAAGCTAAACGAGAGCTAGCTGCATTAGCTGATCACAATTCATCAGTTTAAGACTAGAGGAAAGAGAGTTAGTCTTCACCATACACCGCCAACTCCTGGGCTATTCTTTTAACAACAAGTAGTGGGGTTGACCGTTACTATATAACGGTCCCCACGGCTGAAATAGCGAGCATATTTGGTGTGACGGGAATTTGAGCCCGCGACCCTCGGATTACGAATCGTGTGCCTTAATCATCTCGCCATGCCGGCCCCGATTTGGTGAGGGAAAGGGCCTATTTATTGAAGTTCAAACACTGCAAAAGTTCCAACTAATACGAATGTTCTCAGTGTTTGGTAAATTGTCAAGCAGCTAACAACAACAAAAAATCACGCATTTGTATTACAAAATATTATTAAGTATGTTTTGTCAAGTTAAAAACGTACAGCCCAACAGTGTCATATCTTTAAAATGACAATTTTCTTAGAGTTTTGTGAAGAAAAAGCTATAACTCTAAACATGAAAATATTAAAATACAAATCGTTTCCAGTCACTCAGGGAAAAGTTTAAGGTTTACATCACTAAAGTTCGAGGTTGAAGCCTTACGACGGGCGTAGCATAGAGAGTTGATTTCCAAGCTTCGTGCTTCACAACAAAAAATTCATTTGAAATAGTGAAAAATAAAATACATTTTTGGTTCACGATCACCTAGTTTAGGACTAAAAAACAAAACAATAAAAAACATGTACGAACCAGTAGTTTCAAGCTAACTGCTCTCCCTTATAATGTTTATGTTGAAATAATTTAAAGTTCTTATATATGTGTGTGTGTGCGTGTTTGTGACAAATAAAACAACGTTTGTTATCATTGATATATATTTTTTTCTCTCATCGACAATAGAGTATTAAGTTATATCACTAATAATATAAATAATAAAGACATGTATATATATAGGTCGTACTTCTAGATGTCTTCTCCAGACATTTATGGTTAAAAGAAAAAACATTAATTTAACGGAATATAAATTGTCTCAGATCATTTTTTTTTTTGGCGGTGAATTCTGTCTTTTGAAATATTTTCTTTGAGAATTCAACAAGTAAGAAATTTAACAAAGGAAAACCGACTTACCTTCTGAATGAACAAATAGTTTATTTCCATATACTATAATAATACTTCTAAGAAAGCAACTTCACAATTCTTCATGTTTACTACTATGAATAGACTAAATAATATACGAATAGGAAAACTGAAGTGATGATTATTGTAGGAGTAAAACATTTACTGCTTGTTTTTTCTCACTTATAAACTTACAGTAACTACAAACGTGTCATAGGCCCGGCATAGCCAGGTGGTTAAGGCACTCGACTCGTAATTCGTGGGTTTGAATCTTCGTCACATCAAATATGCCCGCCCTCTCAGCCGTAGGGGCGTTCTAATGTGACGGTAAATCCCACTATTCGTTAATAAAAGAGTAGCCCAAGAGTTGGCGGTGGGTGATGATGACTAGTTGCCTTCCCTCTTGTTTTACACTGCTAAATTAGACACGGCTAGCGCAGATAGCTCTCGTGTTGCTTTGCACAAATTCAAAACAAACAAACACATCTGTCATATATTTAAATTATATTCATTCTAACAGAAGAAAAGCTAAATTTGCACATGTTTGTATTGACACCAAAAAGATTGATAATATCAAATAATCGCAATGAAGAATAAAATTCAGAGAGATACATTTTAATGTATCATTTTAAAATCTCTTTTCGCTCATTTGATTAGTGTATGTATACGAGTTTATTTAAATATATTACTATACTTTAGCTGCGGTTGACTTCTGCAAGTAAATATAATGTGTAGTTAATACGGTTTTCAAAGTATTGTCGCAGAAAATACGAACGTACTAATTTGATTACTTATCTTTTGTGTAGTAGTTTAATTTTATCCTTTGTTTGATTATAAAAGTTCCGCAATAAAACTTAAAGCATACTTCTATTACAACTTTGTGTTCCTAGAAGAACAAATGTTTAAGATATAATAATTTATATTTGGCAGTGTCTTTATCATCATCCTGCATTTTACGCTGTAAACTTGAAGCCTTATTTATTTTGTTTTATTTGCATTGCGTAGAGGATATGATAAATGAGTTTATTTGTATTATTTTCTTGAAATACAAAAGACATTTTTTAAAATTTCTAACTCTACCGTAGAGTAGTATATTTCATCACTAATCGAATGCCAGATTTACGACATTAGGAATAGCACATTACTCGTATAGCATAATCTTCCAGAGAGTAAAATTAACCTCAGAAATGAACTATTGAAAAATGATTTTGTTTTTTAAAATTGTATGCAAAGCTACACAAGGGCTATCTGTTTTAGCCGTCTGTAATTTAAAAGTTTAAGACGCATTATAACACCCCCACAAATGAAAAAGTGAGCATGTTTGGTGTGACGGAGATTCCAAACTGCGACCCTCAGATTAAGAGTCGAGCTCTCTAACCACCTGGCCTCTGTTTAAAATAATCAGTTACTAAATTTTGACTAAACAGCTGCGACTAGAGTATTACTTACTTCTTTGTTTTTCGTATCTCACCCTTTCGTGAATAATCGAGTTAAAATGTAAACATTATTCCTCGGCTATGCTCAGTAAAGTTTTTAAGCCAATGTTGGTTTTGTTCTTCTACACAATTTAGAAACAAATAAAAATCGATCTTACGCAATCGATTAAAAATATCTCTTGTTAGTTTTTGTTTGTTTTCTTTCAACATTTTACTCACCGCCTCCTTAAGTATTTTTATATTCGATGTCATCATTCCTCTTGGTTCGAACCCACCAAGATTCAATTTTATATCAAAGGTTTTCAATTATAACGTCACTTGTACCTGTTTACGTATATTCGCTTCCTTGTGTAGGTATTTTTCTTTGTTTTTTATATATTACTTTAAAATAATTTGCTTGACCGATTTTGATGAACTTTAGTTTATTTCTGAAATATTTGTTCAATGGGCGTATTGTAAGAAGTCTATCTTCAGGGGCAGATTACGAGACAAATTTATGATTGAATAAGTAACCCGTTTTTATCACTTTCACAGTATTTGTTTTTGTACAGTGTTAATGATGAAATATGTTTTAATTATTATAATCATTTCATGACTGTGTGAAACTTTAAAACTATTCATAGTTGGGTGGCTCTTTTAACCTCTCTTGAAATATTCCGTTAACTGAAAATGCGATTCTCTTACTTAATGTTAAATAACTGTTCTTTTTCGTTCGTTTTTCTTGTTGTTTTTATTTACTGTTGTGCAAAATAAGTCTAAACATTCCATTACCGGTTCCGTAATTTCATGTTTCTTTTTCTAATTTTTAAATTATCTAAATTAAATATAATTATTTTACTAAAATGTGAAGATGTTGTCTGAAAAAGTTTATTTCTTTGAAGTTAGGCTACACAGTGGATTATTTGTGCTACGGGTATCGAAACCTGTTTCTAGCGTTGTAAGTTCGCAGACATGCTATATGAAGCATCTGTAAATCTTGAAGAAGACTTGACTTCGTTAGAGAAATAGTCATTTATGATTATATTCAAGTAAAGTTTTGCTATAGAGCGAATAACTGATTAATAAAATAAATATAAACACGGCCAGATAAAACTATACCTTTAATACCCCCGGCAAGGCCAGGTAATTAAAGCACGGGACTTCTAATCTGAGGGTCGCGGACTTGAATCCCCGTCACACCAAACATTCTAGCCCTTTCAGCCGTGGGGTCATTATAATGTGATGATCAATTCCTCTATTCGTTGGCAAAAGAGTAACACAAGAGTTGGCGAAGGGTGGTGATGACTAGCTGCCTTCCCTCTAGTCTTACACTGCAAAGTTAGGGACGGCTAACACTGATAGCCTTCGTGTAGCTTTGCACGAAATTGAAAACAAACAAACAATACCTTTAATAAAAACACCTTACTTAATGATCATTTTGATACAGTTACTGTTACGAATTTCAGAACTAAAAATCTTGGTGAGCAATTTTTAAATAAATTGGAAAATATTAAAGTCATACAGTAGTTTTTACTGCATTTTACTCACCTGTTTTTCGAATTGAATCTCGTAAAATGAAGAAAATAAGTACAACTTGAACCAAGCTAATACCTGTAATAGTTACTTATATCTTCAAAATATAAGACTTATGAACTTTTACGGTAAATAACCACGTGATTGTTCACTTTATTAAGAACCACGCCTAACTGAAATGTCTTTAATTTTAGTAACAGCTTGCATGTGATTTGTGATAAATTTTACAGAAGGCCAGAAAATGTCTTGTTTAATCATTGCCCATTCATGGAAGACTAAGATCTGTGGGTGGCTCACAGATGTCAGTAGAGAACTGTAGTAGCGACTGCGACATGCAAGTTTACTCCAAATGGGCTATATTTGCACGAAATCTAATGGGCATGGTGGGTAAGAAACCATGATCATCGTGAGTTGCTGTACCATCGGTTTGAGAGAGTTCCTATTAGTCAAGGTAGAAATGCCGCATTGTGAGGTATTCACACCTCCAGATTATACATTGTACTTGAAGCCATTTTCCTATGTAAAGAAAAGAAAGACCTAACATATGCAATGATAACGTTCCCTACACCATTACACCATCTCCATCAGTTTGCACTCTAGGTACAAAACAAGTAGGGTCCAAGAGACTCTTGGAGTTATCTCCAACTTTTGTACCTAATTTTCAGCACCAAAAAAACCCAAAAAAAACACGTGCAATGTGAAACAAAACATCACGTGATCTCCACTGTTTGTTCTGCAAGTGCTATTGAAATCTTGTTTTACCTAGAAAGATCAGCTACTATAGGTCATTTTTTTCTCAATATTGTCACATGCTGTAACAAAGATTGCATACATCTGAGAACTCTTGATGTAGTCGGTCATTTACTTCGGTTTGTAGACAGAAGTTGAGAGCATTAGTTTTGCTTCTGTTTTACAGATCCTAGTGATAGATACATCTGAACTTCCGGCCAAATAAGCAATCTATATTAACAGTTGTCTTGCCAATTCGACACACACCATAACGCTTCTTCTGAGGTTGGAGGAATCTCTGTCGTTACTCGTTGTCTTGAAGATTACACAGGTCTGCGAATTTAAACTTGATAAAAGTTTTGGTTTTAACAACAGATCGGAAATATTTCGATAATAATATTCGCTTTTTCTTTTCTATTGCGTAAATTTTTTTTAACAAATCGGAAAGAAAGAAAGTCTTACAAAGATAACATTACTTCTTCGTTTACCACAATGAACATTTTTTGTTATTATGTTTGTTAACAAAAATAGAAACAAATTGAAGGAAAGTGAAGAAGATCGATGCCAAATGAGTCTCTTCATTCACCTTGATTTTGTAAAATTTACATATTTTAGTCTCAAAATTTAGGTGTTGTGGTCTTTTTTTATGTATTGTGTCTGTAGTATCAGATAATTAGCCATCATACTGATGTTCTACCTTCATGGATAGCTCCTCTCCATTTCCTTGATGTATAGATGAAACTTTTGCCCTTGCTCGTCGCTAACGGCACCGAGATTTTCAGGGAAATAGTCCTGATTTTAGCGTTGTAAATCCGAAGACCTCTTCTGTCCCAACGGGGGACAATCTTTAAAAGCAATCCTTGTTTCAATTTTCCTCATTATCTTTTCGAACTGTTCATTTTACGTCAGTTTCCTAATCATCTTTTCTATTAACATCAGTTCATAATCAGGTAAAATTGTTTTAAAGTATTCAGTACAGTAGATACAGGTACATTAGGTCTTATAGCAGATTGTAGGTTTGATAAGAAATTTTATTTTTATTTTCAGTGTTGTAGCGTTGCTCGTTACTTGAACAAAAACATCAGTAATATTCGTGGTTTCTAGGCTCACACTAGACCATTGGAATTCCAAAAAGCAAAAACTTACCTTTAGTCTATTGTCTCAACTCTTCATCACAAACGACACAATCTACGTGTGGAGCCCATGATTTATCCTGGTCCCCACGTTTTATTATGCATAATACGCTTTTTAAACGAATTCTGTAATATTTTATCTTTGCTTATTTACAACAAATTTATCACAAATGTAACGGAATATATCTGGGTTATTTATACAACCTTCTGTTGGCATAGCAATGAATAAATAATATTGAAAAATAATAATGTCAGAGTGCCCGCATAAACAAATACTATTCAAAAATGATATATAATGCGGCCTGTTAACCGTTTATAAAATAGAGGTGTGTTTCTCGTGGGTTCTAGAACGATCGATAAGATTTTCACGTAGTGATTAGATTAGCGAAATATATAGTCAATTGTTTTCAACATTTTAAGTATCACAAAATGGACCCGTTTTCAAAGAAAATTATTCACTTACTTAAAAGTACATACGACATTTTGTGAAGAACCTATACATGATGGAGAAAAATGGACATCGTTTCAGGATTTAGCGTACATGAACTTCTGTCAAACATGTAAAAATATCAAAATAATAAAACCGTAACAGGTCTGGGTTATCCATAATATGATTAAATATTTGCATTAATATGTCTGACATCTGTTGGGCCGTTTTAATTTATATAAAGATACAAATGGGATGTTATAAAAATACAGCTATAGTGAAATGGTATTTTTGTCAGCATATGTTTCACTTAAAACATCGAACACATTCATGTAAAGTGAGGCAGCATTTATATTATTTCTAAGAATGAAAAAGTAAATGTGGGATATATGATTTACTGATATACTTCTTAATCGAAAATAAATCAGAATGTTAAAAAACAACATAGCAGTTATTGTATAAGAAAATCTTTATTTCGATAGCGTTTTCAGGCTTTAAAGTTGCGATAGCCAAACTATAACATTTGACTCTCTATCACCGTCAATATTACCTATTTATTTTCTGAGTGAAAACTCAAGTGTTTTACTGAGTTTAGTAACTTTAATCAATGATATCGTAACGTTACAACATTGCTCTTTTGATTTTTTTCTCCATTTTAGCTTCTCCATGTAGTACAATTCGCTTCATTTGTTTATCTGTAAGTATTAGATCAAAGCCACATTGGATTATTTACTGTGTTCATCGAAGGGGATTAACTCCCGGATTTTAGCGTTGTAAGTACATAAACTTACAGCTGTATCATCATGGGAGTAAACCTGCTTTAAAGCTAAAAGAACCACTTTGGTTCTAATTTATGCGTAAATCTACAAAACAAATTGTCTGTGTTTTTCTACCGTGAGTATCAAACTCAGATTAGTAGCATTATAAGGCCTTCGACTTATTTTCGAATGACCAGCATACCCAATTAAAAAAATTCTAATTATTTAATAATCATTTGGAAATGTGAATTTTTTTATTTCAACATATATAGTCCGTTATTTGTAAAGAATAATAGAAACCAACTGCGTTAGACGAATTCGGTTATCGTTCATTCGGTGTACACAAAGATTGTTAGATAAAAATAGCACTACAGTTAAATAGAATGTTAATGTTTGTTTGTGTTTTAATTTCGTACAAAGCTACAAGAGAACTATCTGCGATAGCCTTCTCTAATTTAGTATTGTAAGACTAGAGGGAAGGCAGTTAGTCATCACCACCCACAGCCAACTCTTGGGCTACTCTTTTACCAACAAATAGTGGGATTGACCGTCACATTATAACGCCTCCACAGTTGAAAGGGCGAGAATATTTAGTGTGACGGGAATTCGAACCCGCGACCCTTAGATTACGAGTCGGATGCCTTAACCACCTGGCCATGCCGGGCCCAAATGTTATGTTAACAAGTCCAACGTGACTCATTGATTAGCGTGCAACATAATGTATCAGTGGGTCCAAGGTTTGCATCTCTTTGCCACGTTTTCTACTTTGAGGATGTGTGGACCTAATTAGAGTGACAGTCACGTGTGTTAAAGAGAACTGAAAATTAAAACCTAAAAGACACATTTTGCCCATGTGTTAAGATAGCTGTGAATCGAAGTTTCCATATCATTAATAATTAGTCACGTGATTTTCTTTAACGTATGTTCAACTATAAGCGTTTCCCAGAATTGCTTTTATGTTTTTTGTTTATAAATTAACAGTTTTGGCTTACAACGAATTACCTTCGTCTTTAACTGTAGCTTACTGAACATTTAATCAACAGATGGCGCTGGATTAGATAAGTTGCTAAAGTGTATTGACATCTATGCTCCCATCATAGTCTGCCGCTACTGCAAGCCCCAGCCATGTGACTGAGTTGTGTGAAGGTTTGACAGAAGCAGATTGGGAATTATCCTTAACGTATCCCAGCTGCGCACACAAAATGCTAATTTTTATTACGCACGTTCCAACAGTTGTTCAAAAACTAAATAAACTAAACGGTTTATTGGTATAATTACGTTTTAGGATTTACTAACGTGATGCCGTCAGAAAGAAAAAAGTCTTCCTACAGAAGTAGAAGAGAAAGCCACCATCCTATGAAGAAACGTCCTCCGGTCAACAAATGCAAGACGTGCTGCCGTAAGTTCACGGCTTTCATGTTCTCCCATGTCGGGTTGTGTGGACTAGTCGTTGGCTACAGTATCCTGGGCGCTTTCGCTTTCCGGGCACTGGAGGCTCCTTACGAAGAAGTAAAGGAAAGTGAAGTGACCGAGATGCGGGAACAGACAGTGGAGCGATTGTGGGACATTACGTACCACTATAATGTGCTTTATAGGGAAAACTGGACTCGAACTGTGACATCTGAGATCGAGGAATTCCAGGCAGCTCTAATAGCAGCGGTCAGAGATGGTTATGACGGCAAAGGTGTGGAGGCTGGTCAGCAGTGGTCATTCTCTGGAGCTTTTCTCTATTCTCTCACTGTCATAACTACAATTGGTAAGGTATTGGATGTTTTATTTCTATCTGAAAATAAATGTATTGTATAAAATAATAAGTCATAATTCTGGACAGACCCTTAATAATTGTACGTATCAAGGGTGACGTCATTACAAACACGTTTCTGTCACAAACGGTCACTTATTTAACTTGTATATAATATACTTATGTGAAAATGACATGTTTAAAACAACGTATATTTTACTTACGGTTGTACGCTACAGTTGTTAAAGTATAATGATATTTTTTGCTCAGTTTATGAATATATGTATACCTTATGTATTCTTTATTACCTTGCTTTATTCATTTATGCATACATTAAAAATTACGTAATTTTGCTAACTTTCATTATGGTCTGATCAGCTGATTTAAGATAACTTAATGTTATTAAGAATTATTTGATGTTTTTATAGTTCTGTTGAAATATTATATTACACACTCTCACAAATGTGTAAGGAGCAAAACATTTGCCTTTTTCATGTTTTTCAGTGTTCGCTAGAAACAATGTCATTAGAAATCAGTCAACTATCATAATATAATTTTAATAAGATAAATAACACGAGAAATTATGATTTTTGTTGTTATTGTTTCATTTCAAGTTATAAGTATTTTCTGTAAATTGATGAAATGCATTCCATTCGTCAGATTGCTTCCTCTTTTGTTATTGTTACAAGCTAGAGATCCCTTTAACATAGACCAAAACACAGGCCGTCTCTTTTCAAATATCGTGTTCTGTCGCAGGACGTTCCTAAGAGCGCAGTCTGTAGCTAAGCGGTAAACCTGAAGATTTATAAAGCTAAAAATTTCTTTCACTACCCGTAGTGGGCAGAACACAGTTAACCCATGGTGCAGTTTTGTGCTTAATTACAAACAAACAAAGCTTTGTGCCTAAAGCTGAAAATAAGTCTCACCAATTAATTTTTACTTTAAAATAACAATTATTTGTTTTTACCTTTAGATGTATTTATTTACACAAAAACACTAATGTAAATAGAGGAATTGTTCTTTCAATATAGAATTACTATCAGGATTGTTCTTTCAATATAGAGTTACTACCAAGATTCTTCTTTCAATATTGAGCTACTATCATGATTCTTCTTTCAATATAGAATTACTATCAGGATTGTTCTTTCAATATAGAGTTACTACCAAGATTCTTCTTTCAATATTGAGCTACTATCATGATTCTTCTTTCAATATAGAATTACTATCAGGATTGTTCTTTCAATATAGAGTTACTATCAGGATTGTTCTTTCAATATAGAGTTACCATCAGGATTGTTAATTGCTTCTCGACACTATAGCAACAAAAGAAACAAACGCAAGTCCAGTCTGTCAACAACTGCATAATATATAATAACATGAACTAAACAAGTTAACCTAAGTTAACTCTTGTATTCTGAAAATAACTGAAATTAATTAAAATATTTATAAGAACTTAAGAAGAATATTAATATTATTAACTACAGTTATTGAGAACGTAATCTATAAAGGCTTAACTGAGTATGATTTGTGCTTCTTATTTTTTCATTATAATATTATATATATGTTAAAGCAGTGAGGTTAAGTATTATGCTTAAAATCGGTTGCAACTAATATCGTTGTTTCGGTATAAAATGATATCACGGTTACGACACTCGACTCACAATCTGAGGGTCACATTGAACATGCTTGCCCTATCAGCTCATTGTGTAGTTTTGTGTTTAACTGCGAACAAATAAAGCATTCGACACTATCAAATAGGCCAACTTAATACGACAGTAACAAGGTAAACAAACGAATAAAACTGAACATTCTAAGTAAGTTGACACAACTTGACTTTTGTATTCCGAAACTAGCTCAAAATTAAATGCAATATTCTTTTAAGAACAAAATTGATTGGGTTTTAAATGATAATAAAAAACAACAGAGAGCTTAGCATTACACCTCTTTTTCTCTCTAGCACCTTCACCTTTTCTCTTTTTGAAACCCAAAACGTTTGTAACTAAAATCCAAATATAATACCAAAGAAATAAACAAACCCTATTTGGTAGAGTAACTTTAACCAATTGTAAAACTTTGTGTCAATACCAAACAAATAAATCCTGTTTGGTAGAGTAACTTTAGCGTATTGTAAAGTTTTGTGTTATTACCAAACAAACAAATCCTGTTTGGTAGAGTATCTTTAGCGTATTGTAAAGTTTTGTGTTATTACCAAACAAACAAATTCTGTTTGGTAGAGTAACTTTAGCGTATTGTAAAGTTTTTTGTTAATACCAAACAAACAAAAAATAAAAAATTTAATACATCATGTTTTGCTCAAGTTCGTATAGTATTTTTGCATGCTAAGTTAGTATAAAGTTATGATGTTGGAATTCATTAAGAATTGTAACAAACTGCATTCGATTTATCATTTCATTTGTTCCTATTATTAAGCATAAGCCAATGTGTATTTTTATACAGTAAACAACTTCTTGATTTCTAATATTGAAAATATATTTGTTCAGATACATTCTCGAGTATTAGAAATCAGAAAACTGTTTATAGTTTAAAGATACATTTTGATTAAAGCTTAATATCCAAACCCACATCTCAGTTTCTCATGAATTAGTTGAATATTCTAATTTTATACGAAATATTTTTGTCACATGTTACTTAGGTAAGTAACGGCCGTCGCAAAGCATCTTGTTAGAGCTTTCTAAGAATTAATCTGTTTATAAGAGTTGTAAGAACTAATCTGTCTATTACACATATTACGAGAAAGTTTATCCTAGATTTGAACAATTAATGTTTTTCTTATTGCTGGCTAATAATAATAAATTCAATGGGAGAAGGACAGAAATGTTCAAATGTTTTATTAACACGTCTCTCGGGAGCCAAGAATTCCCTTTACACAGTAGCTTGTTGAACATTAAAACGTTGAATCCGAAAACTTCCAAAGCAGGTTGTTTTGAATGTATCTTTTTGGGACATATTCAAGACAAGTTTTCGTTACTAATTGATAATTTTTAAAATAAAATACAGCGTTCCCAAGTCTCCGTACTAACTAGTATAAAGGTTTATCTGCGGGGTGTGTGTGTTTTCTTATAACAAAGTCACATTGGTCTATCTGCTGAGTCCACGGAGGGGAATCGAATTCTTGATTTTAGCATTATAAATCCGTAGACTTACCGTTGTACCAGCGAGATACTGTCTGCTGGGAGTAACTTCAATATATATGAATAAAGCCACATTATCCGCATTATTAATTAAGCAATTGCCAACCTTTTATGTTTGTGTTATCAGATTTTTATATTTAGCTTTCATTTGAGGAAGGAGCAATTTCACCTGCGATTCGTGTAGGGAAAGTCAAAGTATCACAATAGTCAGTAGTAGGATGAGTAGACAGTAACCTACAATTTCACCTACGATTCGTGTAGGGAAGGTCAAAGTATCACGATAGTCAGCAGTAGGATGAGTAGACAGTAACATTTTCAAAGCAGCTACATACATAATATTGTATCTGGCTTGCTACACAAAGTGGTTCTAAACAGCTCTTGAATATCTGTTCCTGTTATTTGGAGACTTTCATGCTTCTTGTGTTTAGCCATTAAGCTTGTGATGCGCTGACAGATTTCTATCACCTTACCACTTTAAATCACTTTTCACAGTCCCAACGCTAAAATAATATGGAAATGCCTTCTTTCTGACCAATAAAAATAACCCAAAATTTCAATTAAAATTAATAAAAAATAAATGGGGTAGTGTGTTTTTTAAAACAAAAATGTCCACCACTGGCTCGTGAGGAGCTTGTTAATACGTTGAAGATTACAAACATCTATCTATCAATGCATTTAAAGCACAAGTTGTTGTGAGGAATTAGTTAACATTGTTTAGATTTTATTTAATAAATGAACTCAACTTGAATTTTACATCCAAAGATAGAATTTAGTTGAATAAATATTTATCTTCATACTACGAATGAGGGCTCAGCTGAGCGAATAAGTCAGTGGTAGAATACGTGATACCAACGCCAAACAAAAGCTAATGTTTAATAACGCACATAGCAAGGGTATCTTTCTTTCGCACGAACGTTAATGAACTACGTCACGTCTCAAAATAGTGAAAGAAACGGCCCACACCCATAATTACAACGTTACATTTTAAACTTTAGCTAAGCGTTATATAAAATTATTATCGGAATTTGTATTTAGTCAGTAGTTTCAAAGATTCGATTTAAATACGTTCTATTTCTACACGTTAGGATTTCAAATTAAGTTTATCGATGTTTATGGGAGGGAAATGTGCAACATCTAACAACGTTATTTATTTTATCGCTGATATGAGTATCTAAAGAGGATACGTTAAAAAAGGTCTGTACAGCATACATACCTTAAACCATTTAGTAATATTTTCAGATTTATATCACTAGCATGGGCGATGAAACGTAATTTAAAAAAACACATATACTGATTCTTTGGTTTACAATGGAAAACAAATAGACACGTATAACAACTAATCAGTGTGGTGCTCTAAGGATTCACACATTGGGAATATATTCAATTTGCCTTTAGTTAAATTGTGTTCTTCCAGGACATTTTCTCGTTATCTAATGAAATCTTTTGTCGAGTGATAGGTAGATGCAACTAATCTCTAATTTGAGTCGAAAAAAAGACTTCGCATTTCCTGAAACATCTATAAAGTGACAATAAAAATGTCATCTTTCAATATGCTTGAAAATTCGTTGGTGTTTCAATTACCACAGATTGGAAATAAAGTGAAACAATTTTAATTTAGAATATCAACAGATGGCTTCGAGTAGGAACGCGGGCTGAAAAGGCTTCAAATTTTTTATCCAATAAAATATGTTATTACCATTTGCTTTAATCATTTTTTTATCTTTATACCATGCGATAAAGTAATACGTTTCACGAAAACCAGATTTTAAGTAGAATATATCTGTTTATTTCAGAATAATTTCATACAATATTTATTTCTGATTTAAATAATATTAACGTATAATAGTAATTACTATTATTTAAATTGTGACACCAGTTTGAATCTTCTCGTTTTATAATGAAGTGATATCGTCGATTATTTATTTATCTGGCCCATGGTCCGGCATGGCCAGTTGGATTAAGGCGTTCGACTCATAATCTGAGGATCGCGGGTTCGATTCCCTGTTGCACCAAACATGCACGCACTTTCAAACGTGAGGGCATTATAATGTGACGGTCAACCCCACTATTCGTTGGTAAAAGAGTAGCCCAAGAGTTGGCGGTGGATGGTGATGACCAGCTGTCTTCCCTCTGGTCTTGCACTGCTAAATTAGGGACGGCTAGTGCAGATAGTCTTTGTGTAGCTTTGCGCGAAATTCAAAACAATACATAAACAATACTGTACTCATCTAATAAAGGTATAAAGAAATAAACCAATACGTTTTTATGTTATCGAGTAACAGTTTCGAATAACGTCTTGTCTAACTGAACGACCTAATAACTCTCGCATCAGAGATATGGGTACAGTGTTATACATAATACATATTTGAGTGTTTACATAAAGAAGTTTAATACTTCTAGTTTCTCTACATTCTGTTCTCTAACACCCATAATTTTATTTTATATCTATAATATTCAGATGTTATCATATGTTTTAGATACATACAAAAAGAATCTGTAACGAATTGCTGCCGGTTAAACAGTCAAGCATTCAGTGAGATATGATATAGTCCTTCATTTTCATATCATCCAGTAAGATATGGTACATTCTTTTATTATCTATATTATCTAGTAAGATATGGTACATTCTTTTAATATCTATATCACCCTGTGAGATATGATACAGCCTTTTATTATCCATATCATTCTGTGAGATATGGTACAACCTTTTATTATATACACCGTTCAATAATACATGGCACATCCTTTTAATATATATATATATATCATGAAATAAGATATAGTACATCCTTTTATTATATATATCATCCAGTAAGATATGGTACATCCTTTTATTATCCATAAAATCCAGTAAGATATGGCACATCCTTTTATTATCGATATGATCCAGTAAGATATGGTACATCCTTTTATTATCTATATCATCCAGTAAGATATGGTACATCCTTTTATTATCCATAAAATCCAGTAAGATATGGCACATCCTTTTATTATCGATATCATCCAGTAAGATATGGTACATCCTTTTATTACTTATATCATCAAGTAAGGTATGATACATCCTTTTATTAACATTCAGTAAGATCTGTTGTTGGATTATATATATTTTCCAGTGATATAAGGTTCAGTTTTATTATCTGTATTATATATCAAGACATACTATACCTCTTTATTTCTCTTATCAACCTATCAACATATTTATCCACACACCCAACAGTTTACTGACCCGTTTCATAAGTTCGCTCAATAAGCCTTCCACATAACCATTTACTTATATGCCCTTCCTTCAACCAACTTAATCTTACTAGTGTTTGTACTTAATACCTTATCTACTTTTTTGAAGCACCTGATAACAAATCTTCACTACCAAGCAACTTTTTACTGTTCATTCTTAATATGAACATAGCTTTTGGTTTCATTCTCGACAAATAAACTGACGTACTTAGTTTTACATTAAACTTATCACTGATCTATACTTTCACACTTTTACTGAAGTATATACACTGCCAGATATCTACCTATTAATGCACCTACTCAGTTATTCTAATTACTGATCTACCTTTTCAAAGCATCTGCTTACTGGCCTACCCTTTTCTTATTAATCTCTTCTTTCTGGTACCGACTTAGACCAAAGAGGCCTAAGTCAAAATCCGTCACGTTTCTAGAATTGCAATTTGGATTCATAGGTGCTTCATAAGGGTGACTATCAAACATCGCTATTCAATTAGAGTCACCCAAGAGGTGCACTAGGTGCTGTTGAATAGCTTCAGTACTTATAGTATTTCAAGTTAAAATTACCTTTACAATAAGGATGGCAGTGTGTGAATATCCAACTGATGTTCTCTTCTAAACGTCTTCTCAATGACCCACACTATATTTTACACTAGTACTGGTTTCCACTTCGATGGCCTAATTACTAAAATATTATTTTACTTATGTTGATCCTTATATTCAAACACTCTTGCATCTTTCCACACATCTCAAGTACTTATCGTATCACATCATTACACTAATATACCCATACTTTTATTAATATTATATTTCTTCCTTATATCTACTTTTCCTGCAAATATTCCAGCACATTCTACATTGAAATACATTCATTGTTAATCTTTTGTGTGTGTGTTTTCTTATAGCAAAGCCACATCGGGCTATCTGCTGAGCCCATCGAGGAGAATCGAACCCCTGACTTTAGCGTTGTAAATCCGTAGACATATCGCTGTACTAGCGGGGAGAAATCTGTTGTGTCTTGTCGAAGTGTATTCATATTTATAAAAAAGATAAAACGTGTGGCGCTGGTAAAATTTTTGTTTATTTTGCTTTTGAATTTCGCGCAAAGTGACACGAAGGCTATCTGCGCTAGCCTTCCCTAATTTTGCAGTGTAAAACTAGAGGAAAGGCAGCTAGTCATCACCACCCACCGCCAAGTCTTGGGCTACTCTTTTTCCAACGAATAGTGGGATTGACCGTCACATTATAACGCCCCCACGGTTGAAAGGGCGAGCAAGTTTGGTGCGACGAACATTCAAACCCACGATCCTCGGATTATGAGTCGCACGCCTTAACCCACCTGGCCATGCCGGGCCTCAAAATGTTTGTTGGCTTGTTGTTCAATATAAAGCTATACGGGCCTGGCATGGCCTAGCGCGTAAGGCGTGCGACTCGTAATCCGAGGGTCGCGGGTTCGCGCCCGCGTCGCGCTAAACATGCTCGCCCTCCCAGCCGTGGGGGTGTATAATGTGACGGTCAATCCCACTATTCGTTGGTAAAAGAGTAGCCCAAGAGTTGGCGGTGGGTGGTGATGACTAGCTGCCTTCCCTCTAGTCTTACACTGCTAAATTAGGGACGGCTAGCACAGATAGCCCTCGAGTAGCTTTGTGCGAAATTCCCAAACAAATAAACAAAATAAAGCTATACAATGAGTTATATTGCTCTACCTACCGGGGGTAGCTAAACCCGAGTTTTAGCGTCATAAACCTTCGTAATTAACGTTGAGTCTTTAAAGGGGGGATCGTGAAATGATGGAAAAGAACTAGGACGGGAACGTGAATTAATCTTACTCACAATTTAACTATAAGTGTACAAAACCATCACAAACGTATCGCAGAGGATCCGAACGAAAGGAAAAAGACATGGAGATGTAGTAGCTACAAGTGAAACAACAATGAACCAAATTTACACATTCTTAGTACAGACAAAAAGTAATTCAATCCCAGAGTAAAACGAAAAGTCGAGAAAGCTCGAGCATTGAAAAGAACATAAGAGAGCAACTAGGAGTATAACGAACAAACAATGACTTTACGAAAAAGAAAATTTGATCTCCAGTTGGTGTGAAATTGACGGCTTTGGAAGAGATTAAAAATGAAATATCGCAAGTAAATGATGCTATACAACTGCTATATATATACATAATTAACATGATGATATCGTTTTTACAGGTAGGCCAGCTTGGTAACAAGTAAAACTCTTGAAAAATAAATTACAGTCTCGAACTTCCAAGAATGAAGAATGAGAGAAAGCTATTAGAGTTAATCTAAGCATCAAGATAAATGAAGTTGAGGACAGGGGGAGAATTATTAGCATAGCAGTAGAGGGAATTCCAGAACTTTACTCTGAATATCTGAATGGTAAAAGTCTCCCGGTGAGACATCGGCAAGTCTTCGGATTTATAACGCTAAAATTATGGGTTCGGTTTCCCTCGATAACACAGCAGATAGCCTGATGTGGCTTTGCTGTAAGAAAAAACACACATATTGAATGTTAAAAACAGCGCATTAATATAAATATTAAACATATTTAACATTCAAAGCAAATAACAAATGGTGATAGAGTACCTGTTGAATTATATAAAAAATATTATCTTAGAGAAGGTGCAAGACATTTGTCTTAAAACAAAGAAACAGATAAAACAATTGAACGAACAAAATAAATAGAAAATAGAACTGCCCTTTAAATTTAATACTGAGAAAACAATAAAGGAATATATATGAAGGGAAATATGACGAAATTTAATAAATCATTGTTGTGATGTTAACAAAAAATGTTGATGAAAGAAAGGAAGGTGTGTGTTTAAAGCAAGGATGACATATCCTCACCGATTACAGAATAGATTTAATAATACATTGAATGTTAAATCCGTTATGAAATAAGTACAATAAGAAGGGTTAAATAAATATAGTAGATGTTTAGGCAGACAAAAAATGAAAGGGAAACAACATTAGGTTCTCCAAAATGACAGATATACATAAATAAATGACAAGTGTAATAACAAAGTTTTACATTTAGTGAAGAAAAGTATGGATCATTAAAGAAGTAACCTAGGAAAGTGTAGTAATAAAGCCCCACACTAGTACAGCGGTATGTCTCCGGATTTACAACGCTAAAATCAGGGGCTCGATTCCCCTCGGTGGGCTGAGCAAATAGCCAGATGTAGCTTTGCTGTAAGGAAAATATATATATATATAGTAATAAAGAAAGTTTTAACACCACAAAAAGTATTGAAACAAGGAAGTCACACCTAGAAAAACTGGGTACTTTAATAAAATCGTCCCTACTTTGGCAACTTACAGCAATTATGTTACCATGATCCAAAGTAGGAATAGACGTTTTCAATTTTAAGCGATCAATTTTTTTTTTAGTTTTTACTTCCTTATTTCAATACTTTAAAACTTTCTAGATTACTATAGATAGCTAGGTTATGTGTATATATATCGATATCTACCAGTCTTTATAATATTTATATTTTTATTATTCTTGTTTGTTTGTTTTTATTATTTATATTCAAGTGCTCGCAGCGCCAAATGTGGGGTGAGTGTACACTCGATTACATTTTATTACTTATCAAAATCTCTACTAACCTGCACTCAATCCTAATTGTATGTCCGAAGTTGCGCATCGTACTTTTTAATATGTACACAGAAATGTGCATATAAGTAACGTTTTCAGTACAAGAAATGAATAATTCGACCCTAGACGGAAGAGTTATGTGATTCAATTAGGACAGTAAGGTTGGCTATTTTATTCTGTACGCTTGTCTGGAAATGTCACTTATCTACATGAAAATTCATTGAAATAGTAAAATTTTGCTTCACACCATAAACACGTATTTAGCAATTTAGACGGCTTTACAGTAGAATAAGCTCTAGTTTCACTCAGTCATTCCTGTGAAACAGTCACTGATAATGTTCATACATTTTGTAGATGGTTTCAAACGATTAATTTTTATGGTCGCCATTTGGTTTCATCACGATTCCTACTATTAATTGCTAACGCACTTAATGATAGAAAATAAAATTGTCTTACTCAAATAAATCTATTTATTTTACCGGCAGGACCAGGTGATTAAGGCGCTCGACTCGCACTCTGAGGGTGGCGGGTTCGAATCATTGTCATACTAAACAAGCTTGCCCTTTCAGCCGGGTGAGGGCGTTAAAATGTTATGGTTAATCTCAGTATTCGTTGATAAAAGAGTAGGTCAAAAGTTGGCAGTGAGTGGTGATGACTAGCTGCCTTCCTTCTAGTCTTACACTGATAAATTAGGGACGGCTATCGCAGATAGCCCTCGTGTAACTTTGCAAGAAATTAAAAAACAAACCATCTATTTATCTGTAAAAACCCTTTTATGAAGTTGCATCACGGGAAGAACTGAAATTTCTGGAAGTTCAGATTTCGATCCCCGTAGTAGATATAAATCATAGAAGCACCTGTGTAGCTTTTTGTTTAAGAACGACTAAATTAAATAGCTATCTAAACGTAGTAAGTAAAAAAAAACCCTTATCGATCTGTCTTTCTTTACATATTTATTTATTTATTTTGTGGAAGAAATAAAATATATAAATCGAAGTTCAGAAATGTACTATTTATTAGAGAATCACAAATAGTTAATGAATGCTGTGCAACATGATTCAGGAAAGTAAGCTGAATTTAGATACACTAAGCGATTTGTAAATATATCGTACCTGTTTACAGTTAAACATCCAGTTAAGAAAAATACATAAACAAAAAATTACCAATGTAGATATATTTTTCCTTTGTGATCTCAAAATAACATTTGATCAAGCAATAAAGGGTTCGAATCTCCGTCATACCAAACACGCTCACCCTTTCAGCCAGGGGGGCGTTAAAATGCTTGGTTAATCTTAATATTATTGGATAAAAGAGTAACTTAAATGTTGGCAGGGGTGGTGACGACTAACTGCCCTCCCTCCAGTCTTACACTACTAAATTAAGGAAGGTTAGTGCAGACTGCCCTTATGTAGCTTTGCGCGAAAATTCAAAGTACACTGATAATATCGTAATTTTTGTACTTTCATACATTAAATGTTGTAACGATATTTTAATGAAGAAATAATTTTGATAAGTATCAATCTCGTTTTTTGTTCGTTTGTAGTTAAGCACAAAGATTTCACAATATGCTATCTGTAATTTCCACGGTACAACGATAAGTCCACGGATTTAAAACGCTTAAAGCCCATTTCATAAAGCTCCCGACGAACAGTTTTTGTGCTGACGCTGCTTCCAGAGTCAGTTTTGAACTTTGATAGTGAGTGTTGCAACTGTGGACAGACGAATGTAACGTGTTATGCATTTCAACATTCTGCGGTCCTGTTCTGTGAGCTCGTGTGGCCTATCGCTTCGTGGCTGAGCTGTGGTTGCTCCTAGACGTTTCCACTTCACAATAACAGCACTCACAGTTGACCGGGGCAGTTCTCACAGGGGAGAAGAAATATGACAAACTGACTTGTTGGAAAGTTAGCATCCTATGACAGTGCTATGTTGAAAGTCACTGAGCTCTTCAGTACAACCCATTCTATTGCCAATGTTTGTCTAAGTAGATTGCATAGCTATATGCTTGATTTTATGCACCTGTTAGCAATGGGTGTGGCTGAAATAACCGAACCCACTAATAGGAAGTGGTGTCCACATACTTTTGGCCATGTAGTGTATTTTGATATTATAAAATTATGTGGAATAGGGTTAATGAATTATTAGTTAGGAAGTTTATTATACATTATGTAGAAAATAATGAACATTCATTATAATATTTAGCTGTATGTTTTAAAAGAAGACCACATAATAAATGTATTAACAGAGCCCCCAAAAGAGTAAATAATTTAAATTTAAATTTGAAATAATTTAAAAAAGACATAAACTGTACATTTGTATGAATGACAAAAATATACAAACTTAAAGTATATGTGTGTGTGTGTTTTTTTTTCTTATAGCAAAGCCACATCGGGTTATCTGCAGACCGCACCTAGGGAAATCGAACCCCTGATTTTAGCATTATAAATCCATAGACACACCGCTGTACTAGAGAGGGGCAAGCCTGTAGTACCACATTTTAGAAATAACTATATTAATGTTTACGAAATATAATACGCGAATTTTATTTAATAAAATACAGGAAGCAATTGAAAACATATATGTTGTAAAAAGGGATAAAATTAAGTGTTAGAAAATATTTAATAAATGGTTTGGATTGTGACTGATAAAGATAGAAGTGTTTAATAAAACACTGAAAATATGTAATTGACTTCAGAGTCACCTACCATCATTGTCATAAGACAAGTTGTGTTTGCTATATATAAGCTTCATCGCAGAGGGATATATACAAATAAAAAATAAAACGGTAAAAATAAAGTTTTATATTTCTAAATATTTGTTGAATGTTCTTCACGCATTACAAGTTTTATTTAGAATATATCTCCTATTAGAGGTAGATTTGATGGCTCACAACGATAAAGTCCAAAGTAAACTGAGCGTAAATAGCCTATGTGTAGCTTTGTGCTAAATCAAAAACACATCAAAAATTTATTTTATTGGTAAAGTTATCTATTCCTTGTTTTTAAAAACATAACCACAAGCACAGATTACCTAATAGTAAACTGTACGTTTATCATCCTATTCTGTTTATGATTGTCTTTAGTAGCATCTTTCGAAAAGAAGCTTTTCCAACTTGAAATTTGTATTAACTTCTTCTACAAAAATATGCCAAAAAGGTTTTATTTACAACTTCTACGGGTTCCCAATAGCCCACATTTTACTGTTGTACCGTCGTTGCGATTTAAAGCGACGGCACCACTTTAAACATATCTTTACCATGGGTTCACTATTGACGACGGCCCGGCATGGCCAGCTGGGTTAAGGCGTTCGACTCGTGCATCTATTTTTCTGTCAGCTAGTCACTTTCTTATTCTCCATTTACGTATTCAGCCGTTTATTCTTTCATAAACAACTCATACACACTGTTCATCCACTTAACCTTTGTATACATTGATATGTATGATTGTTTTCCATCTACTGACTCATTTAATAATTCTAGAAATTAGTCACTTATTTACCCTATTACCCTCCTAAGCATTTATTTATCGTTCCACCTACTTTGTGAGGCCCGGCATGGCCAAGCGTGTTAAGGCGTGCGACTCGTAATCTGAGGATCGCGGGTTCTCATCCCCGTCGCGCCGAACATGCTCTCCCTCCCAGCCGTGGGGGGCGTTATAATGTTACGGCCAATCCCACTATTCGTTGGTAAAATAGTAGCCCAAGAGTTGGCGGTGGGTGGTGATGACTAGCTGCCTTCCCTCTAGTCTTACACTGCTAAATTAGGGACGGCTAGCACAGATAGCCCTTAGTAGCTTTGTGCGAAATTCAAAAAGAAACAAACAAACCACCTACTTTGTAAATGTCAATTCCTTTCAAACAATCACTATGTTCACCCAAATAAACAATAAAGTACAGCTTCTTTGTTCAACAACTATCTATTTTTCTGAACAGTTAAATATCTAGTCATAAATTGTGATATTCTCTTGCTCTTAAACCTATCTATATTGCCATCCAGATATTATTGGCTCAATCTTTTTTACTAGATGTCACTTTTTCATAAAATATTGGGCTACCCAGACTTTACCTGTCAATCTTTCTTTCACTCACTAACCCATCAATCTAGTTAAGACTCATCCATCTTTCCATTCAACCCTCCACCTAAAACACCATCATTAACGAACCAGGATTAAGACCAGTCTCCCAAATACTTGACGATTCAACAAATAACTATTTAATTTCCCTCCTATTGAAAATACTCACCACAAAATTCGTCGTTCATTCAACACCTACCGACTTACTATAGCTCTTATATACCTATATTAAGAACTACACAGCGACGCAGTCGTCCATCTTCCTAACAATTTCAGTGCTCACTCAATCAATCACTTCATGCTAGTATTTTCAAGAAAGCTTGGCCTGTACCTCAAAGTTATCGGTTTCACATATAGCCTCAAAATGATGTGCTGCTCTTGGCTCTTTCCAACTGGAGGAAACCGATTCTTACAATACTTTTTTCTTTATATAAGAGTATGGTTATCTACATAAGCATAAGTTAGGTTAAAAACACTTCTGATGTTAGGTTTACTCGAATTTGGAAAGGTATTGCGCAATGTAACATGTTCAAATCTCAAAAGTAATCTAATTTCACTTTGTTTATTCTCTAATCTTTCTAGAGAGTTGCACATGATTAACATAATATAATACGAAACTAAATTTGTAGAATTTTTTTACAGTACACCAAACATGCTCATCTTTTCAGCCGTGGGGGCGTTATAATGTTTCGATCAATCCCACTATTCGTTGGTAAAAGAATAGACCCAGAGTTGGCGGTGAGTGGTCATGACTAGCTGCCTTCCCTCTAATCTTATACTGCTAAATTAGGGACGGCTAGCGTACATAGCCCTCGTGTAGTTTTGCACGAAATTCAAAAAAACCAAACCAAATATTGCAGATAAATTTTTTAAGATTGTATCATAGAGTCGTTTGTTCAGAATATGAATGTTTGTGTTAAGTTGCGGTGTGTGAAATAATTGTCAATGAAAAGTAAACCATTAAAAATTCAAACAAATTCGGAGTTGATACACAATGATTAAAATATGACTCATACTCACAACTTGATTCACCAACAGTGAACATCTGTTCTTGTTTTTTGGATATAGATGTGACGCACGATGCATTACATTTTCTTTGAATCGAAACAGAACATCTTAGCTATGTTCTTGTATAACATATATAAATATACATATTACTCAAAGCCTATACTTTGAAGAGAAGAGATACCGTTGAATTCTGATGGTTCAGGTAAGGGCTTCAGATGATCAACTTATCTCAAGATCTCTTACGACATGTTTGACTTGTTACCACGAAGTTCTCACTTGTGGTTGTAATATGACATTTTAAGATATGTCAGAAGGTAATAGAAAAATTCTGAACTTTCCTTGGAATATGCTCTTTATTTAACTCCTAATAGGGAAGTCTTAAGTATTCGTTCACCTAAGACTGGTAGAGTAGTTTGTAGTTACCAAATAAATATTTCTAGCTATTACATATTTAAGTTTCTCCTAACAGTAGAAATAAAATATACTTAATTTTAAAACAGGAATAAACATTTACAATTATTACAGCTATCATTGTTTAAATATCGTAGAAATGAACATGAAACTCACTTAATCAGTCATTCGAACCACTACTCTTCCCTCAATTATGGGCCAGGCATAGTCAAGTGGTTAGGGTGATCGACTCGTAATATGAGGGTCACGGATTTGAATCACCGTTACACCAACCCTTCACACACTTTTAGATGTTGAGCGTTATAATGATACGGTCAATCCCACTCTTCGTTGATAAAAGAGTAGCCCAAGAGTTGGCGGTGGGTGGTGATGACTAGCTGCCTTCCCTCTAATTTTATGCTGCTAAATTAGTGACGGTTAGCGCAGAGAGCTACAGTGTAAAGTTTTGCGAAATTAAAAACAAACAAACACTCAGTTATACATGTTTGGGGAATTTCACTTAGTACAAGGGCAAATCGACAAAACAAGACTAGACGATTGGTACGATTATTATTCTAAATATGGTGACCTAATTTTTTTCCATATTCACAAGACTTTAAGGATGATCAGGATATTAAACATTTCATTGGCATGACTATCAGCAAAAGTTACTATATTTTTAAAAGTTACTGTGGTTTATCTCATTATACAAGTTAAAATAATCACTTACAATCATGTACGCTCAGTTAATAAATGTTTCAACTCAATCTTATTAAAAAACCGTAAGAAGAAAACTGATAAAATGTACATATGAAAATGTTGGTTTACGGTGCATGCTTATTTCAAAAGCCACTTGTTGGTTATAATAAAAATTATCCGAACAACTTGATGATCATTCGTATTCCGCAGAAATACAAACATTTTTGTTTACGAATTAAAGTATGTCAAACCTTTCTAGCAAGTGATACTTTGTAATACCAATAGTTGGCTGAGTAACAACTATATTACGAATTTTTATTACTATTACAGTATTTACATGATGTTCTGTATCTAAGGCAACATCCTATATCTTTACATATTCGACCATGACAGCTCAGTGTTAAGTTTGAAGACTTGAGATACTTAAAAAGTGGGTTTTGATACTCGAATTGAGCAGAGCACAGATAGTCCATTGCGCAGATTTATGGTCAACATCAAACAAAACATATATATCTTTATTTCTTCTGTAAGTGACATTCAGGTACCGTGAGACTTTGATATAATTTTGTTTGTTTGTTTTGAAATTTCGCACAAAGCTACTCGAGGGCTATCTGTGCGAGCCGTCCCTAATTTAGCAGTGTAAGACTAGAGGGAAGGCAGCTAGTCATCACCACCCACCGCCAACTCTTGGGCTACTATTTTACCAACGAATAGTGGGATTGACCGTCACATTATACACCCCCACGGCTGGGAGGGCGAGCATGTTTAGCGCGACGCGGGCGCGAACCCGCGACCCTCGGATTACGAGTCGCACGCCTTACGCGCTCGGCCATGCCAGGCCCTTTGATATAAAGATTTGCGTATTTAAACTTAGACTTATGCATAAGTTAGTTTCTTCCTGACGAATCTTAAATCGATTATTTAACCTATAAGAACACTTAATTTAAACAAGGCACGTAACACATCTTGTAGAATTACTTCAGGAATTAGGAAAAGAAACACTTACCACACCTCTGAAAAGCAATGGTTATTTTTGGCCTCACTAGAAAGAAAAACATTCAGTTTTCCATTTGCTCCTTATCTTTCATCACGACCTAAAATCTATTTTCACCAAAGCATTAGATTTTTGTTACCGATATTTTTATATATATAAACACATACACCTACTTGAGGTTCGGAATTTTGACTATCATTTATAATTTTTCTTTTCTATATATTCACATGTGTTTCTCAATACAATCGTCAAATAAATTATATGTTCTTAGAAAGTAGTTCTATAATTTAGTTAGTTTTATTTGAGATTCCGACTATTAGGAGGTTTGAAAAGTAGTGCTATATGATTTTAGTGTACGATTATGGTAAACACTGTTTTTGCTCATTTCCAATTATTACGAAACTAGGAAAAATCTGTAGAAAGAATAGTATTATATCACTCCGTTTTGACAAAATCTATATTCTTTATCAGAACTTTTAATCAGATGAAGGAGTAAGTTAAAGGTAATTAAGATTCGAGGTGTTCTGATTGGATATTCCATATTACTACTACTTGATCTGGTGACGTGTGTTGTCACCTGACCTTGACTTTCATAAAGACTGTTGCAATACGTTGTCAGGCGTCGAATTTTAAGTTTATATCAAGGTACTGAGTAGTTTACTAATCACAGAATCGATAAAGATAGCATGATTAACCAAAGTTTAAACAATTTACTCACCTGTTAAAATTGACTTTATTAGTCGTCTAAGTAATGGTTTGTCTGTGATAACTATCAGGTTCGACTTGGCTTGTCGTCTGAGTAAAGGTTTATCTATTATAATAACTATTAGGTTAGCTTTGACTTGTCGTCTAAGTAATAGTTTATCTGTGATAATTATTAGTTTCGACTTATATCGTTGTCTAAGTAATAGTTTATCTATGATAACTATACGGTTCAGTTTGGCTTGTCGAATAAGTAATGATTTATCTGTGATAACTATAAGGTTCGACTTGGCTTGTCGTCTAAGTAAAGACTAATGATAATTATTATGATCGACTTGGCTTGTCGTCTAAGTAAAGACTTATGATAATTATTAGTTTCGACTTGGCTTGTCGTCTGAGTAAAGACTTATGATAATTATTAGTTTCGACTTGGCTTGTCGTCTAAGTAAAGACTTATGATAATTATTAGTTTCGACTTGGCTTGTCGTCTAAGTAAAGACTTATGATAATTATTAGTTTCGACTTGGCTTGTCCTCCTGGTACTAGTTTACTTGTGGTGATAAGCATCAGATGATTTGTTTCATACTGAGTAGCTTACAAAATTCTCATTAATCTCCTTTACTGCCTTAAACAAATATATATCGTTTGTTAGGAGAGGTAAGGTTAAATGTTTCACCTTTCAATCAATGAGAAACCATTTTGATAGTGTAAGAATTCACATATTTGTCAAAATTTGTGTCTTACTTATAGAAGTTCTACTACGTGGAAGGGAACGTATGATAACAAGTTCAAATATACGTTGTATAACGATCAATGTTGACATATTGTCATCGTTTGCATCTGATTTCATGACTGCTGTCTCAGCTGGATAACTTTCAAAATCTACAAAACCTGAGCGAATCTGGTACTTCTACAAGGCTACGATATTTATGTCCTTTGTTAAAAAATTTTCGTGTTTTTTTTTCGAAATTAATGGATGATTTACTGTCTACACCATAATTGTAGATTTTTATTTCATACTAAAGTTATACAATGCAAAAAATTAAATAAATATATCACGATAAATTGACGTATCATAGTTTTAGGGTTAAGTGGTATCAATACTTTGTATATTATAGAACCATCTTCTAAGGTTTTGTTTTGTTTGTTTGTTTGTTTTTGAATTTTGCGCAAAGCAACATGAGGGTTATCTGCGCTAACTGTCCCTAATTTAACCATGTAAGACTAGAGGTAAGGTAGTTAGTCATCACCACTTATCGCCAACACTTGGGCTACTTACTTACCAACGATTAGGGGATTGACCGTTACCTTATAACGTTCCCTCATCTTAAAGGGTAAGCATGTTTGGTGTGACGGGAATTCGAGCCTGCGACCTTCGGATTACGAGTCGAGTGCTTTAACCATCTGGCTATGCTTGGCCATCTTCTCAGGTGCTGGTGTCTTAGCCACAGTCGATAAATGAGTTTTAAAAACAGGCACAGTTTGTTTAAAATTGAACAAAGAAACATGTATATATATATACTAGTGAACACAGATTTTGCAATTATATTCCATAAATAAAGAAATTAATAGAAACACTCAAATAAAAACAGATTTTCACATAAAATATAAAATAATGTGATAAAAATCTCACGTTTTTCCCAAATTAACTAGTACCTGATTGAAGCTAAAATATCTTTAATTGGTTATTTGTTCTTCGGAAACTTTTTGTTTTCGATTCCTACATATATCAGAATATCTTAATGTATGCAAAAGTTGTTGGAATGTTAACTTTTAAATCATAAGACAGGTATATGCAATTGAAGGAATATAAACTAAATGCTATCCACAACCACATTGTGTATAGCAATGTTCCCGCCAACCCAGCTGGGTCAGAACTGTACGCAATAACACTGTGACTTCTTAATAATAACGTTTTATACGAACTTGAAATTTAATTATTTTATTAATCATTGCTTTATCCAGTGTATACTCTTCGAACGTTTGCTTGCAACCCCAAAAAGAATCTAAAGATTATGTTATACAAAGTTATATACCTATATGTAAATTAAATAGATATAGTATAGGATCAGTTATCTTGTGGCTGGATAAATACACTAGATTAATCATGTATTATATGACTTTATTCAGTAAAACTTTAAGTATACAATAGTTATGGTACTTATCCTGGAATTAATTTTATAAAGTAACTATATTATGCCTTAAAACCTTAGAAGTATTAAAGTAACTACAACCAGTTGCAGTATCATCATTGTTGCAACATACTTAATCAAAGTGTTCTATGGGATTTTTCTACAATTGTTTCTCATATACTCCCATAAAGTTTCCTTAGAAGTAACTTTAGATTTGCCAATTTTTTTGATCTATCAAACCTCAGATTGCTCAGTTGGGTGGAGATGAGTGATCTGTGGGTGCCGTCTTATGAATGACTGCAGTGTCTTTTTTTTTTTAGCTAAGCAATTTATGAATACGTTCAATGAGTGTTTAAAATCATTATCTTCATGGTAGTAGAATCATCTTCCAATAATACTCAAACTACTGGATATGCCATGACGGATCAGAATGTGATGGTCCTTGTGCTGGTCCATTATTTCAGCAGCAAACCACCTTCAACTGCTTCCCCATGCTTTATGGTAGGTGATATAGATTGAGGTAGATATGTTTCACCTTTCTTCTGCGTTCAACCAAGTATTTCATACTTGGACTCTTCCGTCCATAACACCATTTCAACAGTCTAGTTTTGTAGTTTTTAGCAAATTTCAGTCTCTTGATAATATTTGAAGATAGAAGTAAAGTTTTTTTTTAACTTCTACACGACCAGATATTTAATTCTTGTTAAGTCTTCTTGATGTTGTAAATCTGAACACGTTTCTGTCAGTTGGCACATGGTCATGCTTGAGATCAGTGACAGTCTTCCTTCTGTCCTGAATGCTACATAATCCAAGACACTTAACATCAGTATCATGGAGTTTAGGTGTTCTATCTCTTCCTTTCCTGTTTTCAGATTTGACTGTCTGGGTCTCACAGTCTAGGGTTTACTTGATAATGTTTGTAAAGCACTTCAAGTATGTAGCAATTTGTCGGCAATACTAGGTAAAGCTTTTGTGCGAACTCTTCGCACTACTAACAATTCTATATGCGTTTTGAGCCGTGACATAACAACAAAACTTAATATATAGTGTTAAACACTGTTTTTATCAAAGTTTATTTGTGGAGTGCTATAAAATGTTGGTACCATATGTTAGTTTCTTGCTAATTTCTATATAGTTAAGACACTGCATGGAATACCATGACAGTTATTTAAGACTCTAAGTTTGATCAGTATTTTCATTCAAGCAGCACCATTACAACATGTTCTTGGTACAAGTATATGAGAATTGTAAAGAATGATAAATATTTTCATTCTCGTTCATTCAAGTATCAACAGGGATCAATGAAGCATTACCATAGTGTTGAAATTTACTTCCTGTAATGAAATGATTAGCCCCATAAAAAGGAAGGAATAACAAAATATTCTCTTGTCCTAACACTTTTTCACAATACTATATATGAATAAGCATGTTACTAAAATATATCAGTGTGAAAAAAAGAGAGAAAATTACGGTGTGACAGGCGCTTTAAACACTTTAAGGTAATGTAATTTATACCATTTGCTCTTTGTGTGTTTTAACTCTAAACTTTAAATACTCTTGGTAGGAGCGAATTCAGAATTTCAATAATAGCACGAATTTTCTAAGTGAGCATTTCACTCCTGGGACGTTTTGTTATTACTTTAGATTCTAAGAGAAAAATTTTCCGAGGTGTTGTTTTCCGTTAGTACAAAGCTACACACTAGGCTACTTGCGCTTTGTGCTCCGCTGGAAACCGACTCCTGCCTTTTAGTGTTATAATTCGGTAAACTTACCTTTAATCTACCGGAAAGAATGTTTAAGCTACGAAAGATACATTATCTTTTTTTATAGCACACAGTTTCATTCAAAAACCTTACTACTAATTAATTAATTTATTTATTCATGTTTTAATAAATTCATTATTATATTATTATTTACTTACCAGAGTAATATTTAGGTAATATTGTATATATATATATATATATATGTTCATGAGAGCTAAAATTTTTAATTTAACGATTTGTTTTTGATTTCATATAACAACTAACTTATTCTTCTTTCAGTTCAGTTCCAGTTGTTTTGGTATTGATTCATGGTTTCAAGGTCTTTACTATTTTAGTAGTTTATTAATTTGATTATCATTGGTTTTTGTTATTTCTTTAGAAGACATGAAAACATGATTATACAAATGCTCTTTTATTGTTACTAAACGGACTTTTTGTTATTTCTTTAGAAGACATGAAAACATGATCATACAAATACTCTTTTATTGTTACTAAACGGACTTTTTACGCTAGCAGTTTGAACTAGTGGTTCTACATTTATTAAAATATAAAGTTAAAGTCATATACGAATTTAATAAAATTTATACATAAAGGTAACGTGTATATATATATATATATATGCATGAGTGACTGCTGCACTAGCAATACAGAAGCAGAAACAATTCAAATACAAAGTATTAACGGTAAATTGACACTTATCTAAATGCAAACTTTATTTTATTCGACATTTCGGAATATAACCCAGTCTTATGTAGAAATTAGACTAAAATGTTTAGAATTTATAAAAGTATTAGAGTTCTAATACTTGTAGTTAGATGTTTAAAATTCTATTTTTGAATATGATAATAATAGTCGTAAATACATATATCAATACAAAAAATATTATTTTTATTTTTAATTTTGTGCAAAGCTAAACGACGGTTAGCGCAAATAGCCGTCCCTAATTTTGCAGTGTAAGACTAGAAGGAAGGCAACTAGTCATCACTACCCACCTCCAATTCTTGGACTACTCTTTTATCAACGAATAGTGGGACTGACCGTAATTTTATAACGCCCCCACGGCTGAAAGGGCGAGCATGTTTGGTACCTTGACCACCTGTCCATGCCGGGCTACGACAATGATAATCAAGTGAAGTGTTTCTAAGAGAGAAATAGAGACAGAGTAAGTCTATTAAACAGCCTATAGTAAGATGCGAATAATAATAAAGAGTAAATGGAAGAAATTTTTGTGAAATAATTGTTTGAAAGCATCATTTTTGTTAATTCTGTAAAAGAACTTTATGCTCAGTTATAACATGCGGTTGTTTTCCAGACTTTAAACGTGTTACATGATATGTATTTGATGGAACTATGACAACAGTTTGGACCCACGAACATCGTTAGTTAGAGTGTTTAATACACGCAGTTTTATTTTTGTGTTTTTTCTAATTGAAGCTTTATCTTTATAAATGCATCATAATAATTATTCTGTACTCTTAGTTAGTACATCGATTTATAATAATTTAAGCCTCCTGAACAGACTGAACGTCATTATATGTTATTGGGCTTGTAGTCGAAAATATCGTTTACAGCCGAAATACCCAATTGATAAGACAATGCATCCTAAAAAAGTATATGCGATATGGTTCGATCATTAAATTTAATTAGCTATGCTCATATCAGCTATATATACGTTTATTTTCAATCTGCTGTGATTAGAAATTACTATTAATTATGACTAAGTGATCTGCAGTGTCTGGGAACTGGGAAGTTAGTAGAATCGTTTTGCCCAGATGTAACGTGTTCGTGAAAATTATTGCAAAACTGTGATCTGTTTCACCAATATATATGTATAGTGTGCGTGCGTGGTTTCTGTTGCACTGGTCAAAGTAAACTGTCATTCTGTTGTGCAGGTATAACGTTCCTAATATGCAATGTGGCGCAAGAGCCAATTATTAAACTATTGTTTGAAAGATATGACCAGATATGACATTGTTGTTGTATAGCAACTTCAGTTTAACTAAGTGACCTTGAAGGCATGGATCAGATGTATAAGAGATTAAAGAAGGTGTTGTAGGTACGTTAGTAATGGTGAGGTCATTCAATCTTGAGTAAACTAGTATTTTTTTTAGATTAGATTTCCTTTTAAACTGTTGATGGGTTGTTATGCTAATGTCAAGGGGATTTTGTAAGTTTAATTTTTAGTTTTGAGGTTTGCCAGCGTCTGTATGTGATGAATTGATTATATGGTGTTGTGTTTTTTTTTTTTTATGTCGTCAGTGGCATTGTTCGAAAAACGACGGTCTTGATCCATAGAGCACAAAATCAATGAGTTTGTAGTGTACAGTGGTTGTAACTGAGTCATGTGGGTAATGCTCAATAATGGTCATCTAAAACATATTGTTGTAAAAGTGCTTCACGTAGTACGTTATACATATCACGTATTTTCTACCATATTATTTTAATGTAGCAATACTAGAAATTTTTCAGTTATTTTGGCATGTGCAGCTTTCACATAACGCCCAGTCAAGAAATTCATTAAAACCGTATTAGTTCTTGCCTCCCTTGTTCCTTTGTTATTTTTTTAAAGATAAAACCTGTTCCGCCCACGATACCCCGAGTTTATAATCTCTTTTACGTTTGAATAAGAATGATCAATCTCAAGCATTGCTAATCGTTAGAAATGTTAGATTTAAACAGTATGGTGCATGATCTTGGAGAAATCATTTTGTCTAAGAACAAGTTTTTCTCCAGTAAAAGTGACGGATATTCGTCAATCAAGCAATGACATGCAATGTGTTTGTGTTTATGGCACAATAAAGTGTACTAATTTCATTTGGAGTTTACTTAGTGATCAAAATTATTCGTCACTGTAAATGATGTAATTTTTAACAAACTATAACAAAGACTGTTCATTATTTTTACATTGTTACACTCTCTATTTTATTCTCACGAACTCAGTTAATCAAGGAAGTTCACAATAACACTGTCATACATGTTTTATCGAATCTCCTGTTATTAAATGTAGACGTTCCATTGGTCTAAGTAAAATTAGTTTGGCTTGAGCATATCACAGTATTTTAACCCTTTAATGATTATTTCTTATTCTAATTTCAGAGTAACACTGTACGCATTACCCAATACATAAAGTTTTCATATAAATCAAAACTAATTTAACCTTCAAAGTGTATGTAGACTTGGCGTCTTAGAAACAGTTACGTTGAGGAAAAATATTATTTTATGGAAGCCAACAAACTTAAAGATATAGTTATGATTTTAACATAACAACGGGCTTTACTAGGTCTCTTTTCTGATAAAAAAATGTATATTTTGAAAAAACTACGGAAATTTAAGTAGGAGTAATACCGTGTACTAGTGAATAAATAAATAAAAAATACAGTGAGCAAGTAAAGTATCTGTGAAAAGATATAAACAGCAACAAAACTGTATGCTCATAAATGGTTGGTTTTGGAATTTCGCAAAAGCTACACGCGGGATATTTGTGCTAGCCGTCCCTAATTTTGCAGTGTAAGACAAACTTGGGCTACTTTTTTACCAACGAATAGTGGGATTGACCGAGACATTATAAGGCTCTCACGGCTGGGAGGGAGAGCATGTTTAGCGCGGCTCGGGCTCGAACCCGCGCCCCTCAGATTACGAGGCGCACGCCTTAACGCGCTAGGCCATGCTAGGCGTGCTCATAAATAAACAAATCAATAAAGAAATAGCGATCAACATATCTATCTGTTCATAGATATAAATAACAAAATTATGTGCTCATGAATAAACAAATAAATAAAGAAAACAGCGATCAACCTATGTATCTGTTCATAGAAATAAATAACAAAATTATGTGCTCATGAATAAACAAATGAATAAAGAAAATAGCAATCAACCTATGTATCTGTCCATAGACATAAACAACAAAATTGTGTGTTCATAAATAAATAAATGAATAATGGAAAAATCAATCAATCTATGTATCTGTGCAGAGACATAAACAGCCATAAAGACAAGTAGGAAGAAATCCACGTATGATTTAACTTGATAAAAACTATACTAGATAAATTGTACAAGATTTTTCCATGTGCTCTTTAAATTAATTAATTAATTTCAGTTTCTTAATTTGGCCTCAAACTTCATGTTTTACTGCAAATCCACGCAGATGGTTTTCTCTACCGCGTGTTTTGTTTCTTTTGTTTTGAATTTCGCGCAAAGCTACTCGAGGGCTATCTGCGCTAGCCGTCCTTAATTTAGCAATGTAAGACTAGAGGGAAGGCAACTTGTCAATACCACCCACCGCCAACTCTCGGGCTACTCTTTTCTTAACGAATTAACCATCAAATTATAACGCCCCCACGGCTGAAAAAGCGAGCATGTTTGGTGCGACGGGGATTCGAACCCGCGACCCTCGGATTACGAGTCGAATGCCTTAACCACCTGGCCATACCAAACCCTCTGCCGCGGGCACTGGAACCTAGGACTTTAGCATTGTAAGTCTATTAACTTACTACTGGGTATATTAGTAGTTGTGAGTTGATCTTTAAATGGTATTATAACAACCAAAGTTAAACTTTTATATTTTTACAGCATTTTATTGTATGTAGAACACACCTTTTTACTTAAAGGCATTTTTTTAAGTGACTTAATATTATTATTTTATATAGCCACGATGTTTTTGAGTTTTACTGAAAACCAGAAACGCTTTCAGATTGCAAAAGTAACAGCAATCTTCAAAATTACCCAGTAGCAAAAGTAAAACCAAAAGTTACAAATGAAGGCGCCTTGAATAGGTTATGCTTTTACTTTGAAACAAAAACAATTTTCCTGAAAGGTTTTCCAGTTTACTGAGATATTTCACCGGCAACATGTTTTATTATCACCTAAGACCTGGCAATATTCAGTAAAAACAAAGAGGGAAACTATTGAGCCAGTCCTCATTTGTAACCAGTATTTATACGAAGAAGAGCGCAGTTAAGTGTTTTTTTTTTTTTTCGTGAACTAAATAGTTCTCGGATTTACAAAGAATTACCTACGAACAGACGTTTTAAACACGATACTAAAAATATAGAAATGGAACAGCATGTGTTTTGAATTTGAGAAAAAAAGTTTAATTTTTATTGTTATAATGAACTCAAACTAGTAGTTTTTTTGTAGAACGGTTGATATAATATTTTTAATAATACTTATACACTGAGCTTTCACTATTTCTTAACAAAACTGCTGAATATCAACTGATTGCTTATGGAAGCTATCGCACTTAGTCTTATTAGAAGGCTTTGGTTTCCCACTGGGTCCATAGACTTACAACGTTAAAATCCAGGGCTCGATTCTCGGCGATAGGCACGCAAATAGCCCATTCCAGAACTTTGCGCTAAAATAAAACAGATATAAAAATATCTGAATTATTTTGCTGTTAATTTATTTATGTTATGAACATAAAGTAGATAATGGGTTTATAATTTACGACATAATGCTGACAAATTAATTGAATAAAACCTATTTTCACCTAAGTTTTGTGAATAAGAAGGAAACGTTTGAAATGTGAACGAAAAATACCCAAATTAAACAAAGTGCTTCCACTGAAATTGGTTTTCAAATTTAGTTATAATTATACAATGGTGTTAAGCGTAATGATAGCAACTGGAAAACACAAAGAAGCATTTTTACTTATTAGAATGGTTTTGTGCACAGAGTTAACAAAGTTATTGTGTACAGGCTCACTTTGTACTATTTTTCTTCCATAATGACCAAAACAGCTTTATCACAGATCTGGGCCTAAATATTTCTATATAAGATTTCACAAAAAAAAGTCTCAAAGGTGCGTAATATTATTATTTACCTTTGAATAATACCCTACAGGTACAGCGGTATTTTTACGAACTTATATAGCACAAGAAACCGGATTTCAAAACCCGTGGTAAGCAGCATAGATAGTCCATTATGTGGTCTTGTGTTTAACTTCAAACAAACAAACAAAGCCTTTTGAATAATAAACATAATAAAAAATTACTTTTTTCGAATGTATTATATTCAATCACTCATCGAAATTAACTGCTGAACTCCTAGTAGCTGTGGCTTTAACAGTTATATTCCAAATACGAGCTCGTTTTCTGTTAATAAACAGTTTGTATTTTGCTTTGGAGCAAAGCAAACGAATGGATTACTTGTGCTGTGCACACCGCAGGTATTGAACCCCGATTTTTAATGTCGTAAGCTACCCAGCTTAACTTTAAGCCATCTGGAGAGAAGATGTTAATACATAGACATAAAATTTCTTCAGTGAGAATTAAACTTAGTAACATAATGCTTGATGTAAAACTTGTAAGTTCGGGCATCTCTACCTTTTTTTCTATCAAGTGGAAATGTTTTAGAGCCACTTCAACCATTTGGACCGTGATTGTACATGGTGATTGTGGGCCATTTAGATGAGGGTGTTATAATGTGGGCTGCGTTTTGCTCAAAGAAAATTGGGTCAAGTTGCCAAGAGTTTGCATGTTTAAATGCTTGTGAATAATAAGGTACATTGTAATTGAAACGTTGAAACGTGGTATTTAATCAGTAGATCAGATAATTATAGTGAAAAGCTAATAAGATAATCGAAGTCAACTACTACGCGTAATTAGATATTATTTTGTTCAGTCTCAGTGTAAAAGCCATTTCAAGACTCCTTTCACAATGACCACAAAACGTAGGGTTAAAACAATTATTCAATATAAACCATGACAATGACTGGTGTCCAAAACTCATTTCCTATCGTAAATAGTTAGTAGTGCAATTTAGTTTGTTTAGAAAGATGATTATTACTACACCAACCAAACCTAGCTTCGAAAAGAATAATACGTACAGGACATCTGACGATATTAACTTGAAAGTTTACACCAGGCTGTACGGTCGTCATACATTACCTGCACCTTAGAAACAGTTTCAACTGTCATTCTTCTCTTGAAACCGAAAATACTGATTAATTAATTGTAATATTATAGAATGAGTTATTAAAGCAGTTTATTTTTCGCACTATTTTAAAAGACGTTTTACGTAATGATTTGCTCGCAATGTCTCGGTGTCCAGATGATTAGTATATCATTACGCAATAATTTCAAGCATCGTGCGACGATACTGAAGGGAACGCCAGAAGGATTATATGCATAACTTTATGATTAAAACGTTCGTAATTAATAGGAGAGAAAAAATTCCTGAATTGTTAATTCATTAGGAAGTGTTACCGGTGTAATGATATTTTTTCTGACAAAATTTTGAAATCTTCAAAAAAATTTTCATAAAGAGTTTTTTTTTTAATTTAAATCATGTTTTATTAAATATAATTTTTCTTCTTACGGGTTGTAGTTGTATTTAATCAATAGTTTTGTTATTTATTATTATTCCACAAAAAGTATTATACAAAAGATTTTCGTGAAGTACATACAATGAAACAGTGCGTATGTGTATGTTTCTTTTTAGGAACGCCACATCGGGCTATTTGCTATATTCACCGAGGGGAATCGAACCCCTGAGTTTAGCGTTGTAAGTCCGTAGACTGCAATGAAACAATATATTATAGTATGAGTAACAATTTCTAATAGGTACCAAATGATACCTTTTAAAGGCAATGTATTTTGAAAATAATAAAATAATTATTTTGAATGTACATTGTCGTAATTTTTACTTAAATAAGAAAACATTTTGTAAACACAACTAAACGTACAAAAAGTCTCACATATTCGGTACTCGATTTTATAATTGATTTCGAATCGCCTATATTATCATGAAGTGATAAACTATGTAAAAGTAGCACAAATATACACAACTTACCATATGTACACCAACTGTGGCTGCTTGCGTAAAGGAGTTATAGATCTCGCTTGTTTCATAAGTGCTCATTTATTGCGATGCCTGAGAAAATGGGCAGGAGCGCCACCATGCTGAACGTTTGGAAGCGAAGAGACATTAAATGGCCAACCTAAAGTCCTGATGTTCATTTATTATGACTTTCTCTTTTGTGGAATGCAGGTTGATACTATCAATCTGATGAGACGAACCATAAAATTCTCAAAGTACTGTCAAGCGTTTCTTTGTTCGCTTTTCACATAAGTAGTGGGTCATTTGTAAATATGTCTAAAACCCGTAAGTATAGCATAGAATCCTTATCTATAAAACCGAGAGCTTGTTGGACCTTCTTTTACAGGTCAACTTTTAAAGTATGACTAAGAAATTGAAATTTATTGCTGTGCTAGAATTAACAAATAAGATAATGTTTTTTTTTCTTCAGTCATTCAACGTATCGGTATAATTGTTATATTACTTGCATAGACAACCTTAAAATCAGTAAATTATCTGTATGGATCAGAACTAAACAAGTTTTTAAAATAAATATATTTAATTTTATACAGCAGACGCATTTAAGTTCATAATTTCATAAACCAGTGCACGAGACTAGATAGTTTTTGTTTTAGTGTAAATTTACACTATTCTTAGCTACACCCTGTCAGCCACGGAAAATTGAACTCCGAGTTTTAGCGTTGTAAGTCAGTCAATTATCAACCTTCTGACGCGATTAAAATACAGTGTCTGACCAGTTGGATACTAAGTGGTAAATGATATTTTCATTTGTAAGCCTAATAAGGTATAGAAGTAAACAACTGACGATAAATAACACGTCTTCATTACTTAAAACCGTATTAAACAGTTAGTTTTAACTCGAACCGTTCTTTAGTTAACTTCACAAAGAATAAACATAAAAATAATTAGCCTGTTGTCATTGGAAGGTTTGAAATTAACTAAATTAAGTTATTACTCCTTCATTTCAAACAAGTCAGGTTAATAATAAAAAATAACAGGAACAGATACATTGATGTCCAACACTATCCATTTGAAGAAGATCACAATACGTCAATCTGGACTTCATTCATCTTGTTTACAAACGAAGAAAAAAGAAACATGGACATGTTTCTGGCATTTATCCTAACAAGCGTAACTAACAAAATGTGTATGTATGTGTATATATATATATTTTTTCTCTTCAAAAGTATATATAAAGTAAAGAGAAAGCAGCCTGTTTCCTTGTGTATTTTTTAAGATTTCTTCACATTACACCAGCCTCAAAAGAATACAAACAAAATAAAGGAAAACACAGTTTCAAGATCTCGCAAGGAAAAAATCAGGTATATTGTCTTTGCCTTGCCTCCTAAAAATACTGCATTCCAAGCTGTTTTGAACACGTAACCTGGTTTAGAACATCTTGTATACTAAGTCTTTCATTAAAACAGCAGGAAGGCTTAGGCAGCTGACTCGACAAATACAGCTGATCGCAGGATTTCTTTTGTCGATGCTTTTCTAGCCTGAAGAATAAAAAAAAATATATAAAACAAAACATACCTGCACAGCTTGTACATTTTGTTTGAAATTTAAGGTTTTAAAACATTAGTTAAAGAAAACATTAATTAACCTCTGTATATATTTGCAGTAAAGTTTCTGATTTATTCACTCATTGATATTGACAATTGTGGGCTTTGTTACTTGAGTAAATACATTTTTCCTTATGTAAACAATTTGTTTACGCAATAAGCGTTTTATTTTCGTTCTCGGCTTTATGTAACACAACTGATATTTTTGTTTATTCTCAACGAATTGATTTTTATTTATAGCTTCTGAACAAAAGAAAATATAACCCTATAGATTATATATATATATGTAAATTAATTAAACTAGTTCTTCCCTGGTATGGCTTCGTAATTTGGACGCTTGATTCGTAACATGTGGATTACAGGTTTGATTTTCGTCGCTGAATATGCTCACCCTTTTAGTAGCGTGGCGTTATAATTTGTCGGTAAATCCCACTTTTCTTTAGAAGAAGAGTAAGTAGCCCAAGAGTTGACTGTGGTTGATATTGGCTGGTTGCCTTTCCTATGGTTTATCTCTTGAAATAATTGAACTATTTCTATATTATAAATAAATAATATAAATAAACTAGAAGTACATAATGTCATAAGGCAATCAAAACAAGATAAAATTAAAATATTTAGTGACTAGAATGCATTCGTCGATCAAGTCGATGCCTTCCTTGTATTTTGAACCGTAAATACAACAACAGATCATGAGATTTGACCAGTTTAGAAAAGTTAGGCTAGTCCGTAGTCCACATACTAATCTCATAATGCAAACTGTTCTTCATAAGTAAACGATGATAATTAATAATATTTCGGTCATTATAACCAATAATATAAAGCAAGTGACTTTACAGAAAGGTGAAGTTGTTATTACTTATAAAATACATGAAAAATGGTTGTTCGCTCTTCTGTTTTGGTACTGGTTTCCTAAGAAAGGATGACATCAGAACACGTACATCCTTGTATAACTTTCTTAAACACTGGCAAGTGGCCCGTGAAAGCTGAATAATTTTAATATTTTAAAAACAAAAGTAAGTAACTCCTGATACATGTTGCTCTTTAGTCGGAGGCTGGATTTGGTTTTGTTGCTGTTAAGCACAAAGGTACAAAAATATATACTCTGCCTAACACTGATATTGAAACCCGATTTCTAGCCTCGTAAACCTGTAAACATTATATAGGTTACTATGAGTAGTATACATAACGTACTTACTGGACGCTAAGGTCACACCTCTCACGCGGATTGACAAGTAACAGGCCAATCACCTTGAAATAATAAAGTCAATCTTAATAACTAGACAATAGGTACGATTTATGGCACATACACAAGCAGTAAGTTGATTTGACAAATAGTAAAATACAACACTGGTCAGTACAACTAATAGTATTAACAGATAGTAATCTAATTAACTGATGGATTTAGGTTGTACTGAATTAGTCATTTACTCTGACATACTAAGTTTTCGATACGTATTCGCAATAAAGCTTTCAGATACCGATATTTTTTCAATTGAAACTTTTATATTTCTATGTTTGCTTACACAATTTCCGCTTGATTTAAATACCTGTTTAAGTTGTAATTTTCCATTTTTTCAGAGTTATTTCTATTGTAATTTTTTGAAGTTAATTCTTCTTTAGCCTGTATCTTCAAGAATCTGTGAAAACTCTTGTTTAGTCTGTAATCTTCAGATACTTGTTTCTATTGTAAAATGCTTATTTTGACCATTTTGGTTGTTTACTTGTTTAGCATTAAGCACAAAGCTACACAATAGGCTATCTGTGCTCTGCCCACCGCGGGTACCGTAACTGGGTTTTTAGCGATGTGTGACCCTTTTGATTCTTTAATTGGCTGAAACGATATTGTATAATATTGCAGCTAATGTTTGGTGCCTCGTGTTCCGTTTACATAATCCCATTAAAAATTGTCACCTACAGTTCAGTTTGGTTGGTGTTCTTTTTAAGATAGACAGTCAAATCTTATTATTCGGTCTGATAAGAGAAGCCCATAAGGTGACTCTAGGTGGTGTTATCTATTCGCCTTCCTTCTAATCTACCATTTCAAAATTAGGGACGTCTAGCACAAATACCCTTCGTGTAACATTGTTCCAAATTCAGTAAACAAATTATGTATTAACTTTCCGATTTTTAAGCTTGTTTACAATGTATGTTCCTCTGGTTTAGATAATTGTTTAACAAATGACTATTTCATAATTGGAAATTTTATGTACTGGAATCATCTGATTTAGAAACTTATTTATATCTAAGTTTCCATATTTTGTTGCATGTTTATATTCTAAACTTGTATTTTAATATCAGGTTATACAGTTAACATAGGATTTCGAAACTTTTATTTATAACAACCATGTGTTTACGATGTTTGTCTGCACAGTATCTCAGATTAGTGTTATTATACAATCCAATCTGGCAAAATTAATAAACTTTTTAATACTCTGTGTAGGACTTATATCCTCCGAAATCTTTGTTATACTGTTTAGATCGTAGTGAAATATTTGCCATTCTTTAACATGAATGACAAGGATTGTAATAGTAATGAAATACTGAGGTATTTTAAGCAATATAAATGTGAGACCTCTGTGAAGTTGGTAATACTCTGGAGAATAAAGGTAAGAAAGAGTAAAAACACGAGGAACGAAAATATAGCTTTTCAAAAAGCTAAAACATTTATAGTTTTATGTTACAAAACATTTTAACCAATAGTTTATTAAAGTTTACAAGGAAATTGTAGTATCAGTGATAACTTGAGAATTAGCGTCTGAGAAACGTAGGCTGAGATTGAGAAGCAAGAGAAAGTGTCCTAATGAATCATTCATGGAATGAGTAATGCACCACGTGATTATACGGAACGTGGTTCAATAAGACAATACAAAAGGCAATCCTCTTAGAACGCCTAGATTTATTCCAACGAAGTACGTGCTAAATAATATAGGAGCTCAACTACCTAAAGGAGGTTAAACTTGTACATTTGACGCTATTAAGTTAGGTAACCAGATGAATATATGACAGCTTGGAGAGTAGATATTTTGCTTTTGCTCTATGAGATTGGTGGGCTGTTATCAAGATAGCATTTTAGTTGCTCAAAGTACCAGGTACGATAAAAAAAAAGTGATTTTTATGTCAAAATGTTGAACATATTGTTAAAGAGTAAGCAGCACTGTTCTGGGCAAGAAGTAATGAACGCATTTCAGAGTATATATGGACCATTCGGCATGGTTGGGTTGCTTATGGACAAACAGAAGCACTACTCGATACAAAATATTAAAGAATGATTACAAAACGTTATATCATATAAAGGCTGCCTCATTTATAGAGTTTCCATAAGGACTGTCCTACTTACAGAGCTACTCTCAAGACTGTCTTACTGACAGAGCTAGTATAAAGACTGTTCTACTTACACGGCTCCTATAAGGGCTATCCAACTTAAGAGTTCCTTTAAAAGACTGTCCTACTTATAGAGTTCCTATAAAGGATGTTCTACTTATAGGATTCAGCTAAAGGATGTTCTACTTATAGGATTCAGCTAAAGGATGTTCTACTTATAGGATTCAGCTAAAGGCTGTTCTTACTTACAGGGTCCTTTAAAGACTGCCTTATTTACGGAGTTTCTCTGAACGCTGTCTTACAGCATTTCTATAAAAAGATATTCTATTTTTGTGGTTCCGATAAAGATTCTGCTACTTACAGGGCTCCTTTAAAGCTGTCTGTACTACTTACAGAGTTCTTATAAAGGATACTCCATTTACAGGGTTCCTATAAAGGCTGTCCTTCTTACACGTTGATAACTCGTGTTCGTCTCATATGTTTCGTTAGTAGACATTTTTGACAGAGTAGTCAAGGATGAAAAAAACCTATGACACCCTAACAAACAGACATCATGGCAATCAATGTTTTTTAATTCCTTGTAATCATAACAGATTAGACAAGACAAACAATTCAAGTTCTGAAAGGAATTATCGTTTAGAGTTGATTTAGGAGATAACAACTAACAAGTTATTAGAAATAATGTGTTAGGTCACAGAGGGCTGGGGAAAGCAAGTAAAAGCATAATTTTATGGTAAGAAAAATTATATCTTTACTGGTAATTAGCTATTGATCTGAGAAGCAGGCCCTTATATCGAGTTTACTGCTGTTAAAAACAGTGTTTTACAATTACTAACTTAACTATTTGTATTGCACTGTGATTTCAAGAGACCCAAATTCAGTTGCTGAATTTTTAGTTTATTATTTACCAACAGAATGAAATTGCTTAAGTAAACAGGTTCTGCTGGTAGGCCGGTGATAAGTTCACGGTATTACAACGCTAAAATCCAGAGTTCGATTTCCCATGGTAAATATAGCACAGACAGGCTATAGTTTAGCTTTACACTACAAAAAGTGACAACAAAACTGATGAAGCTTCAAATCTTTTAAGTGTATATGAGAAACACTTCGACATTATTTGTGTCAAAAGTAAGAACTAGAGTAAGATGTAGAAAAGTGCAAAATTGGACGCTGTTTAGACATGGAAAAATATTGCAAAAATGTTCTTTCAAAAATTATACTCAGTGAAGGCAGAAAAAGAGATACAATTATAATGTATTGCTGAAATCTGAAATATCACGTGCCTGTACTATTCAACAAAATTTAGTGTTTATAATATTCTATATAAAATTCTTCAATTAATGAATTAATTTTTGCACAGTTTTTATGGTATCGTTTTTATATACCTCGTGCACTGTAGTGTTTGTGTATTTAATACTAATTATGTAGAAATACATTGTTTACTGAAGAGGTGGAATAGCGAGAGTATTAGCTGAATTTTAAATTAAATTAAAATAATTAAATGATTTAATCATAACATATAATTACTTTCTGATACGTTCTTTAAAAACAAACTGTGAACATTCACATTAATAATAATTTTCAACAAACACTAATGCTTATATAATAATAATAAAATTTTCATAACCCACAAGAGAAATATGTAATTATTATTTTATGCTTTAATATCAGAATGTGTTCAAACAACTATTAGGTTCAAAAATTTCAAGTCCCACATGTTCCAAGTGTCTTTCGTTACTAATTACTATAATAACACAAACGTACTTTTTGCGTGATAAAATTCCATTTGTCATTTGGAGGTTAGAAAGAAAAGATGCATCTGTAGGTGGATCATATTTAGGTATTGTTTATGTATTTTTCGTAACTGGATGTTTAACTGTAAACAGGTACGATATATTTACAAATCGCTTAGTGTATCTAAATTCAGCTTACTTTCCTGAATCATGTTACACAGCATTCATTAACTATTTGTGATTCTCTAAGAAATAGAACATTTCTGAACTTCGATTTATATATTTTATTTCTTCCACAAAATAAATAAATAAATATGTAAAGAAAGACAGATCGATAAGGTTTTTTTTTTTTTACTTACTACGTTTAGATAGCTATTTAATTTAGTCGTTCTTAAACAAAAAGCTACACAGGTGCTTCTATGATTTATATCTACTACGGGGATCGAAATCTGAACTTCCAGAAATTTCAGTTCTTCCCGTGATGCTACTTCATAAAAGGGTTTTTACACATAGATAGGTGGTTTGTTTTTGAATTTTGTGCAAAACTACACTAAAGCTATCTTCGCTAGCCGTCCCTAATTTATCAGTGTAAGACTAGAGGGAAAGCAGCTAGTCATCAGCACCCACCGCCAACTCATTGACCGATCATTATAATGCCCCCACGGCTGAGAGGGCGAGCATGTTTAATGCGAGGGGGATTAAAATCGAACACCTTTACCACCTGGCCATGCCAAACCGAGACAGGTGGTCTAATTTCATCTCTCTTGCGACTTCTCCATATATCATAAAGTACAGAGCAATAATCAGCTACTGAGGTGTAGTCACCCTCAATTTAAAGTCAAAGTTTAATCTGTATGTAAATTAGAGAAACATTTGATACATAAAAAAGGTACAGAAAGAAATAATTGCTTTGCTGAAAAAGAAAGTTGTAGAATACAGCTACTACAGACAAATATATTTTCTTGATTTTTAAACGTTAATCAAGTTAAAGTTATCATAAGAAATTGCAATTTAGCCAAGTTAAACGTTAAAAACCGATAAATTAAAAAACGAGAACTTTTATAGATTATTCAATTAAATATAGGCATAAATTAACCAAATTTAACGTTGAGATTAATTAAATAATATTATTCAAGGCCCGTAATAGTTTATTTTTTAATTATTGAGCATGGATACTTGTTATATTGAAGCATACTGATTTCTATAGTTGTTTATAATATTATATCTGTGTTTTAATGCTTGTCTATATGTTATCTTCTGTTTTATATGATTTTGCGCTAATAGGATATGGATACATTCGTTATTCTATCCGTCCAAGAATGTTATGGAACATTCATAATCAGCTCTTTGCTTGTAGTAGCACAGAATAAGTTTTTGACTCTGTGAAAGAATATACATGAAAACAATAGTACTTTAGTGTAAAAATATTTTTTTACCAACGAATATAGGGATTGATCGTATCATTATAGCGCCCTAATGGTTGAAAGGGTGAGCATGTTTGGTGGGATCAGGATTCGGATCCATAACCCTCAGATTGCGAGTTAAACATATAGATACTCATATTTGATCATTTACCCACGTAGGAATGAGTGAGTGAAGCATATAATCCCGGTATTATTGAATGAAAATCAAAAGAATTTATAAAAAAACAACAACTGTTGTAATAATATTGAGTTTCCACTCAAGAGAAAGTGAAAACTCTATATTAATACAACAGTATGCTGGTATGAAGCTCTCTACTATGTTCTAGTTATAATCACTGATCCAAAACAATCTCTTTTCCACGAGCACTAGCATCAGTTGCATATCAATTAAACGTAGTTGTGTGCTACATGTTATACATAGGTGCTAAAGCACTGTGTCTTGTGGCTCACAAGTGATGCACAGGACAGCGATAGGGTAAACCGATGGAAAGCTTGTGAAATGATAAAACACAGCCAGAATGGAGTGAGGAGGGATATGTAAAGTCGATCATGTTTTTTCATCTGTACACGATAATAATGACGGAGTCTAGAAATTACCAAGGGCAGCATTTAATTGTTTGTTTGAAGATAAAACAAAGTTACACAATAGGCTATATGTTCTCTGCCCACCACGGGTGTCGAAACCTGGTTTCTAGAGTTGCAAGTCTACCGACAAACCGCTATGCCAATGGAGGTCCAACATTTACCTCTTACATCTTAATGCTAAACCTACATGTCAGAACGCTGTAGAAGTTAAAACGAACATTTCTTTTTCTTACCATTCTTCGAGGAGATTATGAATACCATAATTTTAGTGTACAAGTCTTGGCCAAGTCTTTTCGCTAAAATAAATAAATCTTATATTATTTATCAAAATCGTTTTTGAAATAACATAATTTTAAAAACTTCGTTAGAAGCGATCTTTGTTGGGATCACATATTTATATCGCGAAATCTCATGTTCCATTTACAACACTTCACGAGTGAAAAATAAAACACAATATGTGAACCACAATACCGTCTCTATTTCCGACGAGGCCTTTTCCACATTACTAGGACTCATTAGTGTTTCACGTTAACTATTAGTAAGGTAGAAGAAGTATCGATTTTAGAAAGTTCTACTTTGAAATGTCTTTATCAAACATAGTTTGAGTGCACCATGGTCGTTTGGCTTTCTACTTTATCAACTAAACTTTGAAAGTTCTGATGATGTCATACAGTGTCGTTAAATATAGGTCAAGTAAATATAGAATGTAGCTTATAAATTTTGTGTAACTGTTTGTTCAATTTTCTGAACACATACACGAATCGTTTACCAGCCTGGCATGGACTAGTAGTTAGAAAAATCGATTTGCAATCTGAGGATCGCGGGTTCCAACCTCTTTTCTGAACATGTTTACTCTCTCAGTTGCAGGGACTTTATAATGTTACGGTAAATTTCACTATCAATTGGTAAAGAACAGCTCAAGAGTTGGCGGTGGATGATGTTGACTAGCTTCCTTCCCTCTACTCTAATGTTATTCGAGCTTTTCGGCCAAACCACACACTAAATAAAATAAAGGTACATCAAAAGATATGGTCCGGCATGGCCAGGTGGTTAAGGCACTCGACTCGTAATTCGAAGGTCACTGGTTCGAATTCCCGTCACACCAAACATGCTCGCCCTTTTAGCCGTGGGGGCGGTATATTGTGACAGTCGATCCCACTATTAGTTGTTAAAAGAGTAGCCCAAGAGTTGGTGGTGGGTGGTGATGACTAGCTGCCTTCCTTCTAGTCTTACACTGCAAAATTAGGGACAACTAGCACAGATAGTCTTTGTGTAGCTTTGCGCGAAATTCGAAAAACAAACAAGCAAACAAAAATCTAGCATCTAAACATTTATTTAAATCTTTTAAATTATACATTCGTTTTTTCATTATAAATCGTGGGATATTGTAGCCTGCCTCACTGCTCGTTGACGGTTAAATTGAAGCTTGATAGTGCTTATGGCTGCTCAAAGAGATTTGAAAAATTTTCCTTAATTTTGATTTTGTGCTTTTTCATGTAGCTATAAAATTTAATGTTTCTTAATGAATATATTTCATAGCACCGAATTTCTATTTACGAATTTGTTAAGATAGGTTAACTGAATGTTCTCCCCAGTGGCACAGAGGTATGTCTGTGGACTCACTCCGCTAGGAACCGAGTATCGATACCCCTGGTGGGTAGAGCACAAATAGCCCGTTATGCAGCTTTGTGCTTAATTCTAAAGAAACGAACAAAACCTTGTTTGAAAATGTGAAGATAATGTGAACCTCGATGTATGATTTATGCTTGTAAAGAAAAACCTATCTAGACTGGTTATAATAAGTTTTCCACCGTAAATCACCTAATATGATCTAAGCTTATTTTATTATTTATCTTAAATATCCATTCTTAGACACAGCTATGTGCGGACAGACAGCGTTAAATCTGTATCCCTCACCAATTCAATGGGAAGGAATTTTGTTATTTGATTTAATTTTGTGCAAAAATTCCTCGAACAAACTACAGTGACGGAAAGAATCAGTTGTAATATTTTATGGAGAGAAACCGCCTATTAATCTATACTTTTCTTTGCTAGCCTTTCAATTTGGAGTACTTACTATGTCGACGACCTTTGCTAAGAATAATTTACAACGAACACTACCGGTTGGTTTTATTTTTTCTGAGGATATGGGTGTTCTTGATTTAAGTAATGCTTAACCATCAAATAAAAATATAGCGTCTTCGTTCGTATAAGACAAATACGGCGTGTTCCATTACCACAGAGATATTTGGTTCTTTCCCAGGAATCCAAAGACACTCTGGAGCGCTTGTCGTCCAGCTAGCCTTGCCTCATCGTGATCTATTTTGTTGTAGCGAGTAGGAAGTTACTGGGTTGAGAAATTACACAGGAAAATGCAGCATGCAGTAGCCTGTTATTAGGCTATGTTGAGTTATTACACGTTTGCAAAGTTAAAGTATAAACATTAATTGTAGAGAATTCAGACAAGCATGTGCAAGTTATATTCATCAAACTTGCATGCACATGCATAATCATATAGGATACAACACGGGCCATTAATATAGATTCAGTGAAGAAGTGAAAACGTACTAAGATCTCCTCTAAACTCCGAGCGCCCATTATTTCCTGGTGTTGCCTTTAGGAATAACCTCTTTACTTGTATTTACAGAAGAGCTTACGTCTTCAAGTTTCAACTTTTATTAATAGCTTCGCTTCCTCTCTCATCTTATTAAGTGATATAAGTAGAAAGTGGGATAGGTTATTTATGTGCGGACTAAAACTATATATCACCGCATAAAAATCAGTTAAACGATGTTTTTGTAATCTTGTTTGTTTTCCTTTCATGTGTATGAAGAAGTTGAATAAAAACAATGAAAGGGAATTATACATTATTAGAAAGTTAGAGTTAGCGAGAGACGATATTCGTTTTTTTAAAATAAATATTAATGTGATTTGAAAACAAAAACAATAATTTCACTTGGTTTGTGTATGTCTTGTATATTAGAAACGTTGAAGCATTCTGGATTTTGTACAAAACTACTGTGAATATAAAAATCAGCATAGCGTCGCAACCGCTACCAATGTAAAGTCGTGATGGAACGGCATGTATCAGAACGACATTTTGAAATTACTTGGATTTTCGTGGGTAATGTGATGCCACCAAAAATTAGTCACTTTTGAGAAGGGTGTGTAACATTATTTTCAGATGCTAAGTATTTATATACTCAGATCATAAAGATATGTTGAGATTGGGAATATAGAATTTGCAAGACAGGATTATCCGTTGCACTCAATGCTATAGGAAAACATAAAAAGTAGATCAATTTGCGGGACTGGATTTATCCAGCAAAAATATTTATATTTTTGTACTTTATGGCAAAACTACTACTGCTAGCTTAAACTAGTGTCTTACATCCATCCATGCTAATGGATTGCCTGTCAGTTTTATAACGAACTCATAGCTTAAAGTGTGGAGAATATTTAGTGGTACTGTATGATTTCGAATCCAGCTAACCTGTTCCAAATTCCAAAGCTCTACCATAGAGCCAACCTTTACTTTTAGAAAGGGACTTCAGTAACATACCTAACAGTAGCCAAAGCCTTTCACCGGCCTTTGTAACACTAGGCAATGAATTTAATAAGAATGTTTTCTGGAAAAACGTCATAAGTTACGTGTGAAGTTTAATTGTTGCATACTTCATGCAGGTTGAGAGTGAAACTAGCATTCATACTATTCCTTATATACTCAATTAATGATATAAACTAAGGAGGAAAGGAGTGAGTGTACTTTCAACACGATATTCTTACTACGTAATCTTTCTCAATGGAAATTATGCTGCAGGGCTATTGTCAAGATGAACGATCGTCAGATAAAGCATGACCGGATGTGTTAAGATGGACTGTAAGAATGTGATGATTCTCCAAAATTAATTTGATATAATGTATTAAACTCCTGTATAGCTAATTGATGTACATTAAACAGCACGCTTTTGAACTTAAAATCTTTGTGATTTTTCTCACGTGGGATTTACCGTTTTTAATATGATTATGTAATATTCATTTTAGTCCCAAACCCTTGGAACCTCTTTAAATACAGCAGCAGTGTTTATACACTTAGTTTGTAATCATATTGGACTGTACATAAGAAATTTAAACTATCATTTTAAAAAGATTGAAACTATTTCACGCTTAATTTTACTATATTACTTCTTTCGCCATTAATCACATTTTTGTACCCTTATCAAGTCTTGGATAATTATTAGAATTAGTAGAACATTTACAGCTTACAATAACAATCTAAAACAGATAATACTTAGGTTTACATTCACAACTGATGAGAAGAACCAGAATCGTGTAGTTTCCCCTAGTGTTATTACTTGTCGCTATCAATCGCCAAGAAAATTAGTTAACATGAGAACGTAAATATCAGAGGCATGATCTCTCTATGAAAAAATTAATTTAAATTATTGCCCTAAATACTTATAATTACTATTCTTTCTTACTTCTATACAAAATGCAAAAATTTCTATAATATAGAATATACAATAATGTGATTTTATGTGGTTAATGCAAAGCTGGACAATGGATCGTGCTCATCACAGGTTTCGAACCCCGATTTCTATAGCATTATAAACCTTCAAGCGTGCTACTGAGGCACGTGGGGCTTAGAAGTACTAGATGTACTTCAAAAATAAAAACAAGTGCAAATTGTATAGATGAAACAGATAATCACAAACTTTAACTCGAAGACGAAACGTCTTCAAAATGGTTTTCAGTTAACAAAGATTTATTTGTAATACATCAGGTCGATTACATTAATCAAATAAAAAAGTTGTCCCATCGGTGTTGGTGATGAAGTTGAAATAAGGAAATTTGAAACGTTACGCTACTCAAGGAGTAAACACACAAAATCTAAAAACTTGAAGAAAAACCTAGGTTTTTTTTTTTTTAATTTCGCACAAAGCTACGCGAGGGTTATCTGTGTTAGCCGTTCCTAATTTAGCAGTGTAAGACTAGAGGAAAGGCAGCTAGTCATCACCACCCACCGCCAACTCTTGGACTACTCTTTTACCAACGGATAGTGGGATTGACCGTAACTTTATAACACCCCCACGGCTGAAAGGGCGAGCATGTTTGGTGCGACGGGGATGGGAACCCCAGACCCTCAGGTTACGAGTCGCACGCCTTAACACGCTTAGCCATGCCGGGCCTCCTAGGTTTTGTTTAGTGTGAATCACCAGAACATAACTTCCAGTTGTAATTTATATTTCTACAATATATAAAATAAGTAGCTACAATGCAGGATACCACGAAGAAAAATCATTGTATCTTGTTTTACTATTAGTTATTGTCCTTAAGAGTAAATCTCTTTTTCTTTTTAGAGAAAAATCCATTTTTAGCACTATGTGTACTATAAGTATATGTTGGCTGCTATATCAATTAAGCTCGTTTAATTGGAAAAAAATCAGTTATTGCAGCTCCTATCGAATGCGTTCGCATGCAGTCACCAATATTGCACAGCATTTAAGTTTTTTTTTATCATCAACTTCTGTTTGTTTGTCGTACGTTAATGGGTTGTGAATAAGTTACAATTTTTTCTTGCCATATATCTCATAAGTAAAATTTTGCTGTTATTCCTTTAAAAAATTGTATATTCGTAACAGATATTATTATATATCATTAAGTGGCAAATGTCGTTTGACTTTTATAAAAGCGTAAACTTCTTTCTTCTGGTTAGCACTGGTAAAATAAAAGCCATGTCTAAAACAGATATTAGTTATTGTGATACGAATTTGGTTTTCGTTTCGAAAAGTTGCAAGCTAAACATAGCTTTAAATAGAGTTATATTAAGTATTTCACTTTCATTCACACCGTAGAAAGTTCACACCATTCCAGTGTATTCATTCTTCAAATTATATCTAATATACTCTCTGTTAGCTGTGTAAGAATGTGTTTGGACTACTGAAGAATTTCTTCTAAACATATTTACTGATGGCGCTCATAATTGCGTGATGTTATACTTCAGGAAATGTTTTGGGTCAAATTATATCAGAACGTGATTATGAAAAACAACCAAGTTGTACAAGAGCTTTCATTTACCCTGTCTGTTCTTTATTACAGGATATGGAAACATTGCACCAAAGACTAACTGGGGAAAGTTAGTGACCATTCTCTACGCTATTGTAGGAATACCTCTGATGTTTCTCTATCTGACTAACATTGGAGATTTTTTGGCCAAGTCTTTTAAATACCTTTACCGCAGGTTGTGTGGGTGTAAGCCACAGGATGGTCGTCGACGTCCCCGTCGTCATGTAGAACATTATCGTGTCCACCACATCGTGTTACAGGAAAACACCTCTAATTCTCACGGTCCTCTCGAAGCTACATTGCCCAGCAAATTCAGGACATCGCAACCAGTCGCCGAAGAAGTTAAGATGGAAGTCATTCCAGATGATCCATCAGAAGAGGGGGATTATGGGAAATCGCGGACAAATGTACCAATAACTCTCTGCCTAACCTTGATTACTGGGTATATATGCGGAGGGGCTTTTCTTTTTTCTATTTGGGAAGGTTGGGACTACCTAGATGGCGCTTACTTCTGCTTTGTTACTCTCAGTACTATTGGGTTTGGAGATCTGGTGCCTGGTGATACAGTTGTTTCGGATACACCGGGTTCACAAGAAAAACTGGTCATATGTTCACTCTATCTTCTTGGAGGCATGGCTCTGATCGCCATGTGTTTTACTCTGGTCCAGGAAGAGGTTATTTATAAAATGAGGAGTATTGGAAAGCGATTAGGTATTGTAAACGACTCCGAAGATTCTGATGATTGAAAACGTAATGACTGGTGGTTTACTGGATTACAATACTGTAATTGTGTTTTCAGCATTTTGATAGTTACCGCGATTTGGCAAATAATTTAGTTGTTGACATTACGAATTATTACAAAATGACGACTTGTGATCAGATAACATACCAATTTCTGCATGATTTAGACTGCTGCGAGAATCATAAATGATCCAGTGATTTCAAAATGTAAAGGACCAGAGAGTGATAGGTCTGTGAATGACAATATCTCAGTGAACGGAATCGTTCTGTAGTTCCTGAAATGTATAATATTATGTTTATGTTTTAAGCTATTTGAATATAATATATCGTTAAAATGCGACACAATCTGACCAGAAGTCCATTGGACTCTCTCCACCCCTTCAGAAAAATTTTAATGTGTAGCGATGAAATGGATGATTTATCACAGTGGTTTATTGTTGTATTGCGATCAAAGTCCATAAATTTGTTCCATATCCTGTTTCACATAAATAACAAGTTAAAATATACACATGACTTTTACTGATCCGTTAGTCAAGTGAGCAGAAAGTATTTCTACACTCAGCACACTAACACAAACAGCGTCGTTGATTATTTTCTTAACATTAGCAAAATAAACTTTTCCGTAAAAATGTTAGGGATTAAAATGTGCCTTATGAGTTAAAACAGTGAAATATCTACTGGAACTAAAAGAACATTTCACTTTTTGATTTACTCAAGACTGTAGCTGTGTTCGCTGTAGCCTATCATACAGCCATTTTTAATGTATATTCTTATGGAAAGGATAACACTCCTGTTGTAAATTTGTGTATTGTTCCTTTAATAGTGTAACAATGTTGTCGATAAATAATTAATATATTAACTACGCTGAATCTTATACGGCTATTATGTACCATCTGTGATTACCTATATTGATTGACAAAAACATGAGATGCAAAGAGGGTACAACTATATAATCATCACATACGAGATTTTTCTATTTAATATTATTTGCATTAATTAAGAAAATTTGTTGCAGAGAAGCACATCTCAGATTTTGTTTCTATTCTTCAACTGTTCTTATCAGCAACCTTTCCTGTAGTTATTTATAAGAAAGAAAAAGAGAAATCATGGCAGTTATATATGTAATCAACAATTTTATGTAGGATATTGTGTAACTTTGCACACAGATAAACAAATAAACGTAAATTAAAAAGTAATAATAATATACATGAGGAATAAAATGATATGTTTATCTATATATATAAAAACTAACACCAAAAGATTATTTACATTAATAAACTTCCAATTATAATATATACTCACACATCATATTCGAATTATACTGAGAAAGGTTTCTAGTCCTCTTCCCTTTGTTCTCGTTAAGCACGAAGTTATAGAACAGGCTATGTGTGCTCTGCCTACCTCAAGTATAGAAACTCGTTATAAAATCTCAGATTTTCCGCTGAGCCACGGAAGGTCTTTAAATTCTTTTAAGCGACTACTAGATAACATCTAAAAAATACGCCAGTCGATTTCTTGAAAAAAACAACTAATTACAACACCTTTATGTTTAAACAGTTTTAGCAAGCATTTCAATATTACACTCGCATAGGTACTCAGGACAAACTCGGAGTTTCGCGATGACGAGAAACTTACTTGAAATAAAAATGTATCACAGACGGCTGGTATGGGTATTAACATTTTTACTAATAAAGCAAAGAACAACGTTTCGACCTTCTTAGGTTAACCTTAAGATGACCTAAGAAAGTTGAAACGTTGTTCTCTGCTTTATTAATAAAAGTTTTAATACCCATACCAGCCGTCCAGTGATATAGAAACATGGAGATTATCTCCTTAACGGGGAAGGCGAGATGGCGTACGTGTTTCGAATTAGCTAACAAAATCTACCAAACGGACGATAAAGATTAAGGAAGAAAGCATCTGGTGGTTGTAAAGAAAATTACTTATGCACACGAACCCTCATTCGAGTTACACGTGCTTCGTATTAATCGTTCCTTTCATTTCGGGTTAGTTTCACCCAGTGAAGGTTGAAATGGCTGTTAACCGTACATTTAAACTTAATCCTTGGGGCGTAGCCCTCTCTGAAATTCTATCGATAATTGTCTAACCAGTTTCTCAAACCAACTTGTAACGTTACGACCATCGACAGACGAATAACTTTGTTTGATATACACAGCTAATGAATTGACAAGAGCAAAGTTTCACAACAAAAAACAAATGACGTCAGATTAAATAACGTGTACATATATGTATACACACACAAGTCTTCCAATCATTTTATAGTACAAGATAGTAGTACTAGGCTGAAATAATTAAGAAAACACAATACTAATTCATATTTTCTTTTCGTTTATTATAAGAAATAGTTCATGTGAAAACCAATCAATATAAGTACAAATTTATACTTAGAATGTATATACAATTAACATATTTATTGTGTTATGTTTAAATATATTTATGTGATATTTGATATTTTGGCGCTTACAATTTAATGTTATGTTCTGGTTTGTTCTTAGCTGTAATCATATTGACAGTATTTTTAAACTTGCATTGAATATCGTTTATGATCCAGACTCGAAATTTTCTTTTGTTCCTTAACAGGAAAACTATGATAGATAACCATATTATTATGACTAGTAAGTTTATCGAAGAAAGCGTTTTATTAGTATTAATTGAAAATGTTTTTATGTCCTTGCAATTGTTCTATCTGAATCTTATTGCAACAATCATAACAATATTACGAGTGACGTTATATAAGATGTATCAAAATTATAATGTGACGTGTGACTTGATATTCATCTCTGTAGTATAGTGGACTAGATCTATTGATTGTTTGGGCCTATAATAATAAAGTATTACTTCAATGTGGTAATTTAAAAAGAGAGTCTGTGCTTTACGTCAATAAATGTTTAATAAAAAACTATATACGTCCAAAACAATGTTGTTTTGGCGAATTTTTGTTTCTTTACATAAAAAAGTAAGTTTAAGATAGCAAGCCAAACAGATTACCCCTATTAATTCTGTAGATTTTGAGATCAAAATCTAAGGTGGCTGTAATATACATACATAAAACTGTTTAACAAATGTATGTTATTGTACTCAAGCACACAGTAACATAATGTTTATGTTCATAGTTAAAAAACCTTGGGGATGAAATGTTCAGGGAAACAGTTCGTGTTCTTGGAGAGCTCAGTAGGTAGTCTTGTTAGCTTCGTCCCAAAGTGGCACAGCAGAATGTCTGTGGACTAAAAACGCTAAAAACTTGGTTTCGATAACGTGTGGTGGGTAGAACACAGAGAGCTCATTGTATAGCTTTGTGCTTAATTTCAAAGAATCAAACAAAAAATTATTAGCTTCTGTCTCGCACGAGTTACGTATCCAGATAATGTATTATAATATTTATAAATATAATTTAAACATGATTCGTTACTTCTTATACCATAGCGCTAATATCCCAGATTATCGTATTCTTAGGGAAAAAATATATATCTTGTCGAACTATTCGACGCGGCAATTTTTTGTTGTTGCGATTTCCTTTCTTAATATCGTAATTACTAAACGCCTATTGAAATTCATATTGGCTTAGTAGAAGTAACCTTCTTTTTCTTCCGGATAAATAATGCATTCTGATTACTTAATGAAAAACAAGTTTGTGCTCGAATAAGATGTCGTTACTGGTTAGTATACTGTCTTGAAGGTATTGATAAATCAAGGGTTAATCTCGAGATATAAATAATAAATTCAGTTCCAAGTTTAATGAATGATTAGCCTCTCAGGATGGCTTAAAAGCAGAATGTAATGAATGCAACCGTGAGATATTTAAATTTTGCTCGTTGATACGCTGCTTAAAGAGAGAGAGAACTTTTAGCTCTTTACAAATAGCAGTTAATGAATCTCTCTTGTGAGACATTTGCTTTTGCACTCACTCTTTAAGAAAATACAACGTTTAATGCCTTAAAAGAAGCACACAATGAACTTTTTTATAAAATATTAATTCGTATGCTGTTTCAGGAAAGAGAAAAATTCAATGCTTTACAAGCAGCACTTAATGAACTTTTCTTGTGAAATACAAGATCATTCTTATGTTGCTTAAGGGGAAAGGGAAGTTTTGATGTTTTGCAAGCAGCGTATAATAATCTTCCCTTGTTAGTTATTTATTTCAACATATACTGCTTGGATCGAAAGAGAGAGAGTCCCTTATCATGAAACTGAAATCGAAATATGTATTAAAAATAAAAAGTGGCGTAAATTTATGAATTTATACAGGAGGCGTTTCACGTAACCTATATAAAGTTCTCATTTATGCATGTACATTGAGGCATGTGAAAACACGTTTTGGAATTCGAATTTTTCATGACAAAGGTAGCAAGTAAGAACAGCTTTTTAAGCATTATATATATTTCTTATTTTTCCTATTTTAAGTACCATAGTAAGCGTAAGGTTTTATATGGCCGACTTCTTTATAGTTTGTTTGTTTTTGAATTTCGCACAAAGCTACTCGAGGGCTACCTGCGCTAGCCGCTCCTAATTTAGCAGTGTAAGACTAGAGGGAAGGCAGCTAGTCATCACCACCCATCGCCAACTCTTGGACTACTCTTTTACCAACGAATAGTGGGATTGACCGTCACATTATAACGCCCCCACGGCTGAAAGGGCGAGCATGTTTGGTGCGACGGGGATGCGAACTCGCGACCCTAGGATTACGAGTCGCACGCCTTAACACGCTTGGCCATGCCGGGCCAATTCTTTATAGAAGGTGTCTGTAACTTGTTAGCGATAAATGTCAACAACAAACGGACAGCATACAATTCATTCGCTTTAAACAATATATTCAAAACAAGTGAGACATATGTACAAAATGTTGCTAGTCTTTTGGCTATCAAAATTGTATTCAGAGCTTTAAGTAATTGTTTCTTTTTCCTTAAAGTCCACACAAACGAGTTCACCTACTTTAGAACACAGATTAGACAAAACAGTTTATTCTCCTTTGTCTTTATTATTACGATACAAGCTGTGAAACTCGCTTTAGAAATCGTTCGTTACAGCTAAACTGACCCCTAGTTTAGCTTTACTTTTACTTTCACAAACTTAACTTACTTACTTATTTTCTGTATCTGCATAAGATAAGAAAGATAAATCTAGCCCTCTAGTAATAACAATATTAAACATTACAAGAAATATTTAAAAGCTTCGAGTAAGATGACGTCAAAATATTATCAAAACCTAGTACAACAATTAAATTGCATACACGATTTGTGCATAGTCATATTAAGAAACCTGTCATAACTATCATTTTCAAAACCCTCATCAACACTCCTTTTATGAAAACTAAATAATCATTAAATATTAAGTCACCAAACAACCCAAACAATAACTCTTAAAGTAAACAGTATTGTATAACGAACTCTTAAACTAGACATATTTTACTTATACTGGGAACCACAGATCATTTTATGATCAACCGAATGTGGACATATGGCAATGGAAATGTGACACATTTTGTTTTTGTTTCCCACTTTGGGCCTTGCATGGCCAAGCGTGTTAAGACGTTTGACTCATAATCCGAGGGTCACGGGTTCGAATCCCGGTCGCACCAAACATGCTCGCCCTTTCAGCTGTGGGGGTGTTATAATGTGATGGTCAATCCCACTATTCGTTGGTAAAAGAGTAGCCTAAAAGTTGGCGGTGAGTGGTGATGACAAGCTGCCTTCCCTCTAGTCTTACACTGCTAATTTAGGGACGGCTAGCGCAGATAGCCCTCGTGTAGCTTTGCGCGAAATTAAAAAAACAAACAAACAAATTTCCCACTTTCTTATATTCACAACATGAAAAAACGTAACAAGCATGTTACAGCTATTTCTTGAATACAGAAAGAGAAAAAGTACAAAATAGTTACATGTTATTATTCCGCCAGTGGCTCAGCAGTATGTCTATATTAAAAACAGAATTTCGGTACTCGTTGTAGGCAAAGCACATGTAGCTCATTGTGTGGTTTTGTGCTTAACTACAAACAAACATATCATTACTTTAGTATATTAATCTATTACAAGCCAGATGTATTTCAGCACAATAAATGAATGTACATATGAAGTATAGGAAATATAACATAATGTTTAGGGACAAAGGCAATACATTCCATAGGTCAAACACCCTATTTGAAAAATAAAATTGTCTTAGCTGAAGGCGACTTCTATCTTGCCTAAATCTATATTTGTGACTTCTACTTCTGTAATTATCGCTGTTAAGTATGAAAAACGTTGATACATCACCATTATCAATTTCTTTTACAATCTGAAATAATTCAATCAAATCCTCTCTAACTCTTTTCCTCTCAAGAGAAAACAGTTTTAATGATCTTAATCTCTCCTCATGTGACAACCTCTCCATCGCAAATACCATTCTAGTAACCCTCTTCCAAACCCATTCCAAAAAGTCAATGTCTTGCATAAGGTAAGGAATCAAAGACTGAACACAATACACCAAATATGGCCTAACCTGTGACCTATACAATAAACTTTAAACATCTTCACTATATCTGTAGATAGAACCTAAAATACCCTTTGCCTTACGATTATCAACAGCAAACAGCTTGGATGGAAGAGGCCAATGGTCTTAGATCTTAGTCCTGAGGTACATCACTTGCAACATTAATCTAATTTGAGTAAGCTGCATTTAAAACAACCCTCTGTTTTTCATCAAGCTATTCTTCTATCCCATTAGTTAATTTATCCCCAACATATGAAGCTATAACTTTCTTTACAAGATATTTTAAGTTTGCACAACTGATTAAGGCTAATAGGCTTATAATTACTGAGACAACTTCTATACCTTCCTTGAAGATTAGAGTGGCATTAAGTAATTTTCAACCTACTTGTTATGATACACTATTCAAGGACTCACAAAAATGTGGCAAGTAGCTCCCATATCCAATCCTTGACCACTTTTAAAATCCCTGAAGGAATATTATCTGGCCAAGGAGGCTTATCATTCCTTAAACTTCCAAATTTTATTTGATCAAGCTCAGAATTTGTGTAGTTCTCTTGTTCAACTTTGTTCTAACCTATCATTTTTAGATGAGGAACACTGCCTATGTCTTCATTACCGAAAACGTAAGAAAAAGCAGAATTTAATACCCTAGCCATTTCATAATCATCATATTCAAGCATCCCTTTATCATCCATCAAGGGTTCTATCCCCATCCCAACATTTTCTTTACCCCAAATATAATTTTTAAATTTCTTACTGTTAAGTTTTATGCTTTCAGCCAACTTTTTTCATACATCATTTCTGATGTCTTAATTGCCTGTTTGAAAAAAACATTTTTTGTTCTCATATAATCCAAATCTTCTATAATACAGTTCAATTTAATTTTTTTTTAGATTTGTGATGTTCTTCTTTGATTTTATGAGAGAACCTGTATTTTTACTTACAGCTACCCTTTTTTCTTTAAGGAATATATTTCTTTCAAATAACTGAGCTCCCAAATCTCAACAGATAATTCTTGTTGCATCTCTACAGAATTTGCTTTTTTTTTAAATTTGGTACAAAAATGTCATTATTCCTGATTTTCACATGCAGTAAAACATTACATCTACAACAGCAATGATCACTTGTACCTAGATGTTTCTCAATTTCCAAACTTTTAACCATCTCTATGTAAGAAGTTAACAATATGTTTAAAATAGCATTATTTCCAGTGATGAAATCCATCTTGAACAGTTTCCAGTAACATCAATCACATTTCTCCCTTATAGTTTGATTTTAGTATTCTCCAATCATTATATCCCAGTTTTAAATCATTTATAATTATGACTTCATTAATAGCTGAAAGCTTAATATCTCTGTAAAGTTTCTCACTAAATTTATCAGTTTCATTTAGTGGTCTGTAACAAATTCCTACTAAAAGCTTTTTCCCTTGTTTTCCACTAACAGAAACCCAAATTGATTCAATTCCTTGCTAGTATCTTTAAAACTCTCAACTAAAGAAAAACTTTACATATAGAGCCACTTCTTCCCCTTTCTTTACTAATCTGTCTCTTAAATTAGCTATAGCCATACTTTTCAAAAAAGTTTCTGTAATAAAAATTATCTACATTTAACTATATTTCAGTTTTTCCAATTATATCATAATTTCTATTCCTTTGAAAATCATCTATTTTTTTTCTTATACTTCCAGCATGATAATGGTAAAAATTAAGCCTATAACTATATTTATGTATTGATTCTATATACTTCAATTTTGTTTAATTTAATTTGTCTTTACCCTCACTTCTATCTAGTCCTAATCTAAAATTTCCCTTACTGTCGAGTTTATAGTCCTTGCAAACATGTCATACCCTTTCCTATTTAAGTGTAAGCAATCCATTCTAAGACGTTTTTCTCCTCCCACTTAATTGATGCCACAAATCCAACCACTTAACCTACTCATCCTTACATATTACTTTTAGCCTAGCGTTTAGCCCCAGTGATCTACTCAAAATTTTGTGTCCAAAATTAATTATTGGCAATATCCCTGACACGTGTGTGTGTTTGTGTGTTTTTCGTATAGCAAGGCCACAAAAGGCTATTTCCGCAGCCCACCGAGGGGAATCGAACCCCTGATTGTAGCGTTGTAAATCCGGAGACATACCGCTGTACTAGCGGGGGGCATCCTTGACACCCTAAATTTATAATATTTATCTCAAGTGAAATTTACAATGAGTCAGCAGTCATGAAAAATCCTCAAATAAGACTCCACTTTTGCATGCTGGAAAATTAAATGTATAAACATTTGTTAATTTAAACTATTTATTTTTGTCTTATGAATCTATTTTAAATAATACCAAGCAAATAATATTTCTTAAAACCTAATACGTATCCATTAATGGTTTTGGTTCATACTGCATAAACTATTGTAAAATAAATATAAATCAATATCAAACGTTTTAATCACTCATTATTGGTCCTCCTGTAGGGCAGCAGTAAGTCTAAGGATTTAGAAGGCTAAAATCAGAGGTTCGATTCCATTCAGTGGACACAGCACAGGTCCCGATATGGTTTTTGCAATAAAACACTCGTACTCATTATCGATGAAAGTGTTAAAAATTAAGTTAATTTTCTTTTTATTAATTTCTCGCGAAGCTACACAAGGGCTATCTGCGCTAACCGTTCCTAATTTAGCAGTGTAAGACTTGAGGGAAGGCAGCTAGTTATCACCACTCACCGCCAACTCTTGGGCTACTCTTTTACCAATGAACAGTAGGATTGACCGTCACATTATAATGCCCCCACGGGTGAGAGAGCGAGCATGTTTGGTGTGACGGGGATTCCAACCCGCAACCCTCAGATTATGATTTGACTGTTTTACGCACCTCGCCGTGTCGGGCCTAGTTAACCTCCTATTGCACTCGTTATGAAAATGCGTCGGAAAACATGTTTACTTTGAGTTTTTTACTTATATGGGTTAATATTGCATAACCATATTTTTGTGGAACATATTTTGTCATAGATGCGTGCGTTGCTTAGAATTAGCAGTGTTTAATTGAAAAATCAACAAAAATAATTCTACGACTTTTCTTGACCTGGAAGTAAAAGATTTCAGCAACAGAATTGAAATATTTGTAAGTGTTTTAAGTAAGAAAGATAGGTTTGTTACCTGTACGCTACATCGTGCTATGTGATGGTTAAAACACAGCTTGATATGAATCTGAGATACTGTTTAGACATTCAAGAATGAGCATTCATGTAACATTTCTAGAGCATGTAGACAAAAGACATTATGACCTCATTATTTATGTGTGATAATATATACAGATAGTTCCCATGTTGACATATCTGTGGACAGAAAACTAAACCAAAACTCAGTGATCGAGCTTTCATACAGTTCGCAACAGTTTTCAAAATGGACTTCCCGCTAAAGTTTGGAACAGCGAATATTTCGCCTCATGAGTTTTTTTTAAATTAAATTCTCTCTCTTGTCTTACTAAGAAAACTATTTATTATTGTGCACACCTTGTTAGACTTGAACACTCTTATGTTCCAAGGTTTAATCTACGTTTCTGTCTCTGGTTCTAGTATTTATCCCAAAATTCAAAAACTTATCTTTGAAATGCTTGTTACGGAAGATTTGCCGATTATTTGAAGAATAACATTTCTGATAGAAAACTCAACTTCCTCGCATTTATTCAGCTCAGTTTTGTAGTTTTTTTATTTCTCTCAAAAGAAGAATACACAACACACATGTTGTATTTAGTAATCAGTCATGTCTGGAAACATTTCTGAAGTCAAAAATTGTTGGCACTGCGAAGGGATCTTCTGAAGAAAACATGATGACGACACACAAGAGTTTATATTTGCAAAATCATCATTTATGAATTAGGTTGTGAAATTTAATAATTTAAAGGAAAAAAATGTTAGTTTCTGATGTGTTCTTAATTTATTTATCTTTCGTTTCTTTAGTGCAGAAGAGATTTCAAACTAAGAGATACTCTTTAACAATTGTAATGTTTTCTCTTGTTGTTGAAGAGAAAAATAATTAGTAAATTTTACACAAAGATATTAATATAATAAAATCTTTGTATGAGACACGTCGTCTCTAGGAGAGAAAACTAATGCCTTAATGGACTCAACATCATTTGAATAATGATATAAAAGGAAGAAAACTTTCATAAAGATATTTGAAAATAAGTCTATCGTTTATAGATAATGATATGAAGTTTGAGAAAAGTGACAAAAATGATTATTAGTCGACTGAACTAGTGTTAAACAATGTTTGATTTTCCTTCACAGTTTGGTAGATGGTGAAAAAGGATTTAATATAAATATAAATATTGTTGCAAAGAAGAGAGTACTACTGGATGGAAACAAATATTTGTAGCTCTGGGTTTGTAAAGCAAAACCCAACCTGTGGGATTGTAAGAAAATAAACATAGAGAAGTTTCCAATGACAAAAAACATGTATCTTGAACAAATGGGTTACTGGTTTATACCACATAAAAAAAAGAGATGCCAAAAATACATCTTTTCATAAGGAGAGAGCAAAGACTGAAGAAAATATATTTTTATTTAGAAAATATAAGTGAAAAACATCCCAGTTTGTGATGCCAACACAAATCTGCGTGAAACTGTACAATATTAAGATTTAACAATGGCAGTTGTAGAATAAGCAGTGTTTGAAAGCAACAAAATTAACTTAGATGAGTTGTCCCACATTTGGAAGTTAGTGAATGCGTTGTGAAAATAACGGTCAAATTCCACTTTTGATTTGGGTAGCCCCAAAGTTGGAGGTGAGAGCTACTGACTAGTTGTTGCTTTCTTTCCTCTCTGTTGGCTGAAAATTACAGACGGTTAGCGAAGATGTTACTTCAATATATTTGAGCTAATATCCAAACAAACATAATTCGAATTGTCAGGCTAAGATGTTGCGAAACACGGGGACCAGGAAACTGTAACGTTTAAGCTTTTACATATATATGCTATAGACAATTCTTCTCAATTACAACAAAATGTTGTAAGATAGGAATGATTGAAATAGGACCTACAACTTGCATTCACAACTTTTATCTACGCATATCCTAAATTATATTCTTGATAAAATTATCTCATTTATAAATTAAATGTCGTTATTGATTTTAGTTTCTTCATTGCCAATGTCTCCTGTATGCTATCATAATAGTAGAGTTATTTTCATCAGTACTTTTATCATACTGTCAATCTAAATGTTTGTTGATTCTTGAAGAAGTACAAGCACTAGGCTTCGTATAATCTGGCGTAGATAGCTTAATTGCTTTGGGCCTCAAAACGCGGAACAACCAATCACATGGTGTTTTATATGTTTTTTTAAACGACGCGTGATTGATCCTACATAATCTCGTTCACATCGAGAACAAACCAATCGATAAAGAACACAAAAACACTGAGGTTTATTAATTCTGTCTTTTATTTTGGAAAACTTCTCTATTCTCAATACTGATTTAAGGCAGTACACAGAGAAATATGTGGATAGTTTCTTGATGACGAGATTACCTAGGAAAGTGGAAACGTTGTTCCCTGCTTATCAGTAAAAGTGTTAATATTCATACCAGCCGTTTTGAGATACATATGGATAGTTTAAAATCGGATGTTATAATTTGTTTCACAACTATATTTATCTATAAACTGATATGAATGAAAGTTTGGTCCTCAAAATTTACTTTTGTACACTCAATTTGAACAAAGCTTTATTGTTTGTTTTTTTATTTCGCGCAAAGCAACACGATGGATATCTGCGCTAGCCGTCCCTAATTTAGCAGTGTAAGGCTAAAGGGAAGACAGCTAGTCATCACCACCTACCGCCAACTTTTGGACTACTCTTTTACTAACGAATGAAAGGGTTGACCATCACGTTATAACACCCCCACAGCTGAAAGAGCGAGCATGTTTGGTGTGACAGGAATTCGAACCCAATACCTTCAGGTTACGAGTCGAGTGCCTTAAAAAACGTCTTTTCATAAGAAGAAAGCCCGACATGGCCAGGTGGGTTAAGGCGTTCGACTCGTAATCTGAGGATCGCGGGTTCGAATCTCGGTCGCACCAAACATGCTCGCCCTTTCAGCCGTGGGGGCGTTATAATGTGACGGTCAATCCCACTATTCGTTGGTAAAAGAGTAGCCCAAGAGTTTGCGGTGGATGGTGATGACTAGCTGCCTTCCCTCTAGTCTTACACGGCAAAATTAGGGACGGCTAGCACAGATAGCCCTTGAGTAGCTTTGTGCGAAATTTAAAAACACAAAAAAAGCACAAGGAGAAGGCAAAGACTGAAGAAAATTTATTTTAGTTTAGAAAATATAAGTGAAAAACATCCCAGATAGTGATTCGAGCCCGAAATCCTCAGATTACGAGTTGAGTGTTTTAACCACCTGACCACGCTGAGCCAATTAAAGACGTAAACCATTTTTTTGACAATACATTTGCTTTCTTTACATTTTATATTTCTTTATAAAAATAATGCCATTTACTAAAAACATGAATCGCTCTATAAAAGAAGACAAGTTATCAGTTTTGTCATTGTTAAATATATGGATATTTGTAATTTAGGAGTAATAGATCAGCTGAAAGGGAGCTGGCCAACACTACACATCGCAACGTCTGGATACTCTACTGAAATTGTGGAATTGATCGTCGATTTATAATTGTACCATGGATGACAGGATTAAATTGCTAGTCAAGTGGCATAATAACTATGCCATGCCCATGACCTTCTATAGATGAAAAAAACAAACAAATTTTTTCGTTGTTACCACTTTACATAGAAGTCTAAATAAAATAGGCCCGAAAGATGGGGTAAAATTGCGCCATCTAACTTATAACGAATTTGGTTTAAGATAAACGCTACATTTAGTAATTGCACTTAAATCATTAAATCTAAATGCTCTTAGCAGGGATCGGGAAGGCAGCGAATTATACGCGTTATCTAGAGCATTAGCGCAAAATAACTTAAAAATTAGACATAATCATAAAAATTTACAGTGGTACTGGTATGAAATAGGATTCCCTTCACCTCACTAAGCGACCCGCTGCAAAACAACCACATGTTATAAAATATTAAACTGTAACATTGTTTAAAAATGAGCATTGCAATTTTTTAAATATTTACCTTTTCAGGATAAATAAGTGCATTGATTGTTCATAACTTGCGCTCGTCCGTTAGTAGGTTTATGGGCTGGGGCAGGCGATAAATAATTGCAAGTAATTCAATTATATAGCAGTACACAAGAACTATTAGTATAATGAGGTAGTTGTTTTGCTAATGTGAATTGTTCTCATGTTAAAACCAAATTCTACCACTACATAGATATGCATTTAATATATTACTGTGTGTTTGTATATATATATATATATATGTAAAACAACAAAATGTTTCATTTTGCCTACTTCATTTCAAGACCTCCGGTGGCTCTTCAGAAAGTCCAACGACTTACCACATTAAAAATCTGGTTTCGATACTTAGAGTGGGCACACCACAAATAGCCCATTGCTTATCTTTGCGCTCAAGAAACATATAAAACTTGAAAGAGGTGACAAATTATACTTAAAAATATAAATTTCTACAATGTTGGCTTATATACTGTAAACTAATTATAATGAAAAAGTGAAATTTCTACAATGTTTTATAAAATATTACCAGTTTTTAACATAAAAACCATACACTTGTTTTTATATCAAAATAAGTTTTGAATTTCAAGTAATATTATACTAAAAACATGATTTCTTATACTTTGACAAACGCATATCGCATCCTGGAAACTAATAGGTGTACTGTTGGGTGTTTGTTGTAGTATTCAATTTGTCGTCCAATATTCGTTATTCAGTGAGCTTAGCATAGACAGACTGTTTTTCATGCTGAGTAAATTGAATTCATTTGTTTATATACCTTCATGTACTCGAAGCTAAACTAGTAGTAAGATTGATTAGGGCATCATTATCATGTATAGCCAATGGCTGTTGTTGTTGTTGTTGTTTTGAATTAAGCATAAAGCTACACAATAGGCTATCTGTGCTCTGCTCACCATGAGTATCGAAATCCGGTTTTTAGCGTTGTAAGTCCGTAGACGTACCGCTGAGCCACTGGGGGGCATAGCCAATGGCAAAATAACTTATTGGTTTCACCATACGTCAAACTCGCTATAAACTTTCTGTTTCGATAATAAAAGAATAATTGCTGTTTTTTGAAATGATCAAATATCATTTAAGAGTTATGCATGTATTTGGTATTTCAAACCCGATCGTTACTTCATGCGACACATGACTAAACGCCCACGTCAGTGGTCCTAAGACTCTGTATTGCTGACCAGATGATGGATAAACCTCAGTACCTGTCACTTACATGATTATGTTTAACCAAAGAAAGGAATAGAAAAATCGATTTTATTACGCGCCCCAACCTGAAAGAGCAGAGCGTCTTCAAAAGCATATTTAGAGCTCGAACTTTGGACCTTTCGATCTGCAGCCGGCAGTAATTCCTAGGCCACGTCAGACTATTTTAGAATATTCAAAATAATCCAGATAACAGGTTTGTAATTACTTGTCTAACATCTGATGTTTTTAAGTTTGATAGCATGATAATACAAATAGCGGCTGACCTCTTTCAGTTAATTTATATGAATATTTTGTTTAAACACTCAGCAATAATAACTTTCAATAAAATTACACAGTTTGCAGAAATAGAGCACATATTTATATTTTATGTTAAATATCTTCCAGTTTTACCATAAAACAAGTTATCCTACTAATGTTTGGATGAATTCTTGAGAAGGTATAAAACAATGGGTATTTAATAACTATAACTTCTCTATATTATTCGATAATAACTTCTGCTCTCTTTAAATTGGAGATTGTTACTTATTCGTTTGTTTAAACAGATGAAACCCAAGATAGATATGAAACGATGGACATTGAGTTGCTCCACAATATAAAAAATAACATTTGTCCTGCTCAAGTTTATATTGAGGAATGTTATTTATCATTTGATTAAACGGGTGAAATTCGAGATAACATTGAAACACTTTCTCTTTTTTTGTAAAAGAAAAACGTTTTCCTGAATATCACCACAGTGACACTAATAATAATAATACATTATTTCCATGATATTATATTATTTTGCTTCAACGCAGTTTTAAAAGTCTGCACTACTTTTAAAATTTAGTTTATTTTCTCAATTGCATGGCGATTATGATTGTTTGAACGGTTTTGTGAATAGACATGAAATATTTTGTTGTTTTCCCTACAAAGAAACAAAAAGACTCTATTAAAAGATTATTTTCATGGAAAAAAATTGTATCGCAAAAGACTTAGTGGCTGATCAACATACTACACCATAAACAAAAGAAAGATCAAATGACTTATACCCACGTTTAAGTTTGACAGGAGAAAGAAAGAGAATCATTCATCGGTCTTCCTACTTTCTACTGATCCCAAGCAATAATAATTTTATAATCTATTATCCACGTAGAAAGGCAAGCACGAACTAACGAACCTCCAATCACTCTGATCGACCCGGCGTAAAATACGGCTGTTAATCCTTGGAACAAGATAAAACAACCTAGATAGGCGATATAGTAGGCGTCTGACGTAATTTGCTCAAACAGTGCGTTGTGGTGAGACGAATGACAGGAAAAGACGCCTGCCAAAATAAAACCCACATTATCTTGTTAGTTGACATACGCTTGGACGAACATAAATAATAGATGGCAGAATGATGAACATCAAAATTATAATGATCGAAGCCACCGTGTGCATCAAAAACGCAATAGTAATAAAAATATCAAGAAAATAATCTTGTTTTTCTCAAACTTGGGAATTTTGGGATACTTTAAACCTTCAATAAATAACTTAGGGCTTAAATCATGTCCATCTGTCTAGATTAGATACGTTACGTGTGTAATATGATTTTATAGTTCACAGACAAATTGATCGTTATTTTTAAAACCCCACTCTGTGAAAATATTTTAGTTTCTGATAAAGCAATTCAATTCATTTTCTATTGTTTCCACATAAGGTTTTACAGTTTTGAATAAGTTTCTTTTTTTAATTCATCAAAAAATGTTAATATTGATGTACTGTCCACCATTAAGTTTCTTATCATCAGTTCTACTTGCAAGAGAAAAATCAGTTTGTTTATTTGTTTGTTTTGGAATTTCGCACAAAGCTACTCGAGGGCTATCTGTGCTAGCCGTCCCTAATTTAGCAGTGTAAGACTAGAGGGAAGGCAGCTAGTCATTACCACCCACCGCCAACTCTTGGGCTACTCTTTTACCAACGAATAGTGGGATTGACTGTCACATTATAACGCCTCCACGGCTGAAAGGGCGAGCATGTTTGATGCGATGGGGATGCGAACCCGCGACCCTCAGATTACGAGTCGCACGCCTTAACACGCTTGGCGCGATGGGGATGCAAACCCGCGACCCTTAGATTACGAGTCGCACGCCTTAACACGCTTGGCCATGCCGGGCCGTGAAAAATCAGACCGCATTTTGATCTCCATAGCTAACTTAACACACAAAAAAAAATTGTTTGTTTCAATCTTTTTCACAAAGCTGCACAAAGACTATTTGCGCGTAACTGTCCCTAACTTTTAAATAATATACTAGCAGACGGGGACAAAGGGTTAAAACAGATTCCGAGGGGTTTTGAATTTGAAAGAATTTGACCTATACAAAAATGTTTTGTGTAAATCCTTGTTTCAGAAAATGCACCATTGCCACATTTTAGTCCGTGTTGGATTATAGGCTACTGTGGTCATTGGTTATATCCAGGGTCAGGCAAAAAAATTCGCCATATTCTGAACTGTATGCGTAAAAATATGAGAACTGTGAATATTCACTCTGTATTATACACGAATTTAATTCTTGTCTCATCTCCCTAAAAAGAATAGATTGTCATAACCATCATGGGGGGGGAGTCCTGGGGGATAATATCTTGAGATATATAATAATGTCTAATAAGTGTTTCAATATGAACTTTGAGTAAAACTCTGATGTAATATCACTGATGTTTGGTGTGTAAGTTTACACTGCAGGTATAACAGCCAAAGAATTAAAGACTATTGATAAATCCAATTAATGATATTATACAAGAGATTGTCATCTCATAGGTGGAAATGTTTTCTTAACAAGCCTACATTATGATCATTATTAGATTCGTGGGACTATATCATACACTTTAGTTTCCCAACCAAATACTTTATTTCAGAAAGAATATTACCTATTTTACTGTAAAGAGTAATAAAGTAAAATCAGAAGACATAAAATGGAAGACAGTCCATGCACAAACGTAAAGCTACTTCGATAGATATAATTTGTTACAACAGATGATCTAATAGAGTGCCAATTCTCTCGTGAAAAGGTACAGACGTGTGCCACACAAAGGATCACGTATGGCGGCAAGGCTCTCCCAGAGACAACAAGAAGACTTGACAATGAAACACAGAGACAATGATTTCATCACAGACAAAATGGCGTATAAGTTGCTACCAAAATACAGCTCAGAAAGGAAAATGTGAACGTGCGAGAAAGTCCTGTGGAGTATTTCTAACATGAAGACGCCCCTCCTAAGATATCGAACATTTATCTTTTGAAAAGATCGAAATCTATACTCTTAACAAAGATTATTGCTTTTTGTTGTGACAATGAAGGCACTAAAGAAATTCCTTTGTACAAAGTACCTAAAAAGAACGCTGGGAAAGACTTTCAATTAATAATGAAAAATAAAAATAAGGATGTCTCATTAAGGGCGAAATTAAGTCCAGCAATAGATTTTACAAACTCTCATGCTGCAGACATACAACAAAAATTTTTGGGCCATTAATGGGTCAAATGCTTTTGATATGCGTAAAGACAAAAAAGAAACAAAAAATTGTATCCTGAATTAAGTTTATTGGTATTGTTCATAAGCACTTTGAGACCACACTGTACTCGTTATTCGGTTTTCCTTCTTATGTTCGTCACTTTTACTTATGTTGGAATTATTCACTGACTCACACCAATGTAATAATAACAAACTGTTATTTGTTACTGGTGATAATTAACATATAAACCTAGAAATCGGCCCATATATTAGTAGGTTTTGTTTCGTACTGGCAGCAAATTTCTTTTTTATTCGCCTCTCTCGGTTTATCCATTATCTTCTACACATCTTCCGATTGTTTTTAATCTTTTGTCGAATTTCTGTCTTTTATATTACTTTCTCAAACCCACACCAAACAGGTCTCTTTCTTCCTGACTTCGCACCTATTTTCCGTATATCGGATTATAAAGTTAGTCTTTATGTCGACTGAACTTAAAATGGTTGTCTGAATGTAGAAGAATGGGAACTATTACCTTTCGCTCCAAATCATTTTCTGATGATTTAGAATAGTGTAATCTCCTAATTCTTTAGAGATTGACCAAAGATAAGCCGCTTTCTCACACACACACACACGCGCTCTCAGATTCAACAGATGTTACCTTACATTTAGCTTTTCATAACACAAAGGCTCCGACAGAGGTAACTAGTTATTCACTATATCTGAATTACAAAATATGTAAGAAAGAATATATGATAAAAACCATGTGGCCAGATTATCAGAAACAAAACTGCTTAGTCAATCAATTCAATCAGTAATTATAACAATTTCAGATAATTTGGTATTTTTGAAGCCAAAAACAATACTGTTGATGATAACCTTCACATTTCCTACCAGGTTGTAGTTTCTTAAGTGAAGTTCTTACAACTTGCACTTCCTGAATTATTATACCTGTGTGATAAATTTGTGGATGACGATTAGTTGCTTTGGTAACCAAGTCAAACAAGATTACAAAGGTGGCAACATGCATTTTTCTGATACCAGGGGGAATTTTTAAAAATATCAAATAGGTTTATTGCTTTCGATCATAAAGTCCCCCAATATTTCTTCTGAAACCTAATTATGAAGGATATATAGCTCACAGCGCTACTTCTTGGCGTATTCTCGCGTTAAAGAACTCTAGGAATTTACCATGACACTTAAAGACTCGTCAAGACCTTGACTTTTTATAGGACACTCATACGGATAACGTTTTTTTTTGCAGCAATAACTCGCAAACCACGAGTTCTCAAACTCATCACAGTGTGCAAACATTGACCACAAGGCCAGGCCCGCCCCAAGACAAAGAATATTACATTATAAATAATACCTTGTTAAATAACTAATTATTTTATCAGTTCATATTAGATAGCTTATTGGTCATTCATGAACATGCTGTATTAAAACTTAAATGTTCGAATGTGTGACATGCAATTATTAATAATTAAGATTTATAACGAATAATGGTAATATCATATGTTTTAATACTTCTCAAAAGGAATCTTAGATAATTCAGTAGTTCGATTTATTTCATTATGTGCATAGTTAAAGTTTTCTTATTTCTGACACCAACCAAGTCTGCAAAATGATAAATTTTAGAGTCGTTGCAATATTGTGAAACGAACATTAAAATACCTTCCAACGAAACAAATACACCAATGAAATGTAAAATTAGTGTAGTAGTTGTAAAACAGAAAAAAAAAAAATACTAAAGGAGAGGATTTTCTCCTTAATTAAATACCTTACAAAAAGAAACAGTTTGATAAATCTCGAATATCTGACTACGGAACTATTATGAAACTTAACGCCCCAGTGGCTCCGTGGTAAGTCTGTGGGTTTATAATGCTAAAACAAACTGGGTTTCTATATCGAGGACGAGCACCTCAAAGGTAGCGTAGCGTGTTGCATTGTACTCAACATCATATAAATCAAACTTAACTCCAATAAAAAAAAAATTAAATTGAGCACAAAAATCGCTTTATTTAATTATATATTCATGAAGAATAAAATATATTTTAAATTTATATAAAACATCATATAGCTGATGAAGTATAATTGAATTAATTAAAGATATTTATACGTCAGTCACTTTAATGATTGAGGCGCAAATCCTATACAGATTGGTACAGAATGTTTTCTGATCCACATGTTTTTAAACAGGTTGAAATAGTTTTATTTGTTTCACTACGTCCACCCCTGGTACAGCGGTAATTCTACGGATATACAACGGTAAGATCAGTGGCTCGATTCCCCTCGGTGGATTGAGCAGATAGCCCGATGTGGCTTTGCTATAAGAAAACACTAACAAATACATTGTTTCACTGAAAATTAAAAAAAAACGCTCATCATTGGAAGCATAAATTATACCTAGTGTTCCAAATAGTTCTTTTTTTCCACTTTGGTGTCTGATGATATGAGAAATCATACCAGATCCAAGGAGGATTAGGATATAAGCTTCAAAATAGGTGTTGCTACAGCACAGGGTCTCCTCCTGCTGCAGGATCAAAGAAAGATGTATTAAAATTCCGGTCTGTTAATAATAGTATAATGACTTCCGCTAAAACAGGAAGTGAAAAAAGAATTGCAGTAATTTTGACAGATCATACAAATAAAGGCATATGTTATAAGACTATACCTGGTGTTCGTATGTTAATAATTGTTGTGATGAAATTAACAGCACCTAAAATTTAGGAGACTCCACCTAAACGTAATGAGAAAATTGTTAGGTCAACCGAAATCCCTAAACAGAGAATACTATTCTGGTCCAGAAGTATTTTCGTGCCGGCTATTAGGTGGTAATAGACATAAATGGTGCTGAATTCACATACACAACTCATATAATGGACGTTTAAACTCACATATATACAATTTGTGTAATAGACATGAATTTACATACTAAACTTTATATGTAATATACATGACTAGTGCTAAATTCACATAAACAAGTCATGTAACAGAAGAGTCATAAATTCACCAACAAAAGTGTTTAATTATTTATGTAACTGATTTAACAAGTATTAAATTCATATAACTAACTGTTTTGGTAAATGATATGAACAGTGCTAAATTTTTATGAACAACGTTTTATGTAATCAATACGACTTGGCTATCTGTCACGTTTGTTGTTCTGTACCAAAGTATGGTGCGTAATTATTTTCTGCAGTAATAAGACACAAACCATGGTTTCTAAACTCCAAAATTCGGCACTCTTTTCACTCTAACTTTAATAGAGAGTATAGATGTTAAATAAAGGATACGGCAACACTCACTGTTTTATCAGAAATATTTTAAGATATATAAAAGTTCAATAGAATCGAAACCAACTGTTTAATTATAACTTATTAATTGTATACAATTAAATGTAACTGGATGTTTTATAAGTTACTTCTTATGAAAGGAAAGCTGGGACTCCAAAAGTTTTAACCTTCACATAATATATTAAAGTGCTGGAAACTGAAGAGATTTAACGAAATTCCTTACTTGGCGTGTTATAAACAATTACAAAACTGTTATGCTGAAATTGTAATAGAAATGTTAAATATCACTCGAGTAATCTAACATAAAACATCAACAGTTTTCGTGCATAATTCAAATCCTCATGACTGTAAACTCTATGAGTTCTCTCAAGTGAGATAATTTTACAAGGTAATAAATTTTATTTGTCTTATTTAGTATGAATGTTTGAGGCACTAGTCTGTTAGCCTTGTCATATTTTATTATCACTATTACATCTTGAGAGATTTTATATTACTTTTGGGTAGAGAGAGACAGAGAAAAAAGACTGAAGATTTTTGTATATTTCTTAGATTACTTGAATGTTCTCTACCTCCTTTCGTGTACGAGATTAAGTAATAACGATCGTAAGATATTAGTTATTAATTTGTGTACTTTGACTTAATGAAGATTTTCACTAACTGCCATATTGTTAGGTAAATAGACGAAAGTCGTGGAACACTTGCTGAGGGCCCAGCATGGGCAGGTAGTTAAAGCACTCGATTCATAATCAGAGGGCCGCGGGTTTGAATCCACGTCACACCGAACATGCTCGCCCTTTCAACCAGGGGGGCCTTAAAATGTGACGGTCAATCCCACTATTCGTTGATAAAAGAGTAGCCCAAGAGTTGGCGGTGGGTGGTGATGACTAGCTGTCTTCCTTCTAGTCTTACACTGCTAAGTTAGAAACGGCTAGCGCAGATAGCCCTCGTGTAGCTTTGCGCGAAATTCAAAACAAACCAAACCACTTGCTGTGTATTTTTTACATGGATCTATGAAAAAATTTTAAATTTGACATGTTGTTAAAAGAATTTCAAGAAACATACTTTACCATTTACGTCGCCCTAACTGTAAATGTAACTTAGTATTTTTATCGAAGGTGAAGGGTAGGAAGAAAGGTGGTTTAGGATTTGCAGTGACGTAGTAGTCAATTTTGGTACGTATCGTCAGAGGTCACTTCATTTTACTAAATGTTTTGTGCTAACAGTTGATACTATTAATATAATTCCAATGCTGTATAGTAAACTGATTTTAGTAATGGTTTGGTTTATTGGAATTGCAAATCTATACGAAGAATATCTGCATTAGCTGTTCCTAATTTAGCAGAGGAAGACTAGAAGGATAGCAGCTAGTCATCACAACCCACCGCCAATCCTTGAACTACTCTTTTACCAATGAAAAGTTCGATTGAGCGTCACATTATAGCACCTCCACGGTTAAAAGAGCGAACATATTGGAGGTACGGAGATTCGAACCAGCGACCCTCAGATTGCTAGTCAAGCAATGGGCCTAGAGGAATGATTTCACTTATTGTTATTATCTATAACCATTGCATGATTTAAATGACTTCAGCAGATTTTTCTTTTATAGCAAAGTAATTTCTGAATATGTTGAATGAGTGTTTAGTCATTATTTTCTTGGTAGTATAATCATCTTCGAAGAATACGCAGAGAGTTGGATATACCTTGACAGATCAGTATCTGATGGTACTTGTGTTGGCAGCAAAATACTCTCAAACCATTATATTGCCTCTACCATGCTTCATGATAGTTTCTATGGATAGAGGTAAGTATTTTCCACCTTTCTTCCCGTTTCAACCACATATTTTAAACTTGGACTCATCCGTCCATAACAACATTTCAACAGTCCAGTTTTGTACTTTTTTTAGCATATTTCAGGCTCTTGATAACACTTGAAGATAGAAGTAATTTTTTTGTAACTGCTACATGACCAAATATAACATTCTCATTGAGTCTTCTTGATACTGCAGATCTGGAAGCTTTTCTCACACTTGGTACGTGGTTGTTTATCTCATGCTTGAAATCAGTGGCAGTCTTCCTTCTGTCCCGACAACTGCATAAATAAAGACACTTAACACAAGTATTATTGAGTTTAGGTGTTCTGCCTCTTCCTTTCCTATTTTCAATGTTATCTATTTCAGTAAATCATATAATTGATGACTATTTTCGTGTGGATGAAAGAAATATTATAATACGTTATTTTAAAGAATTTTATACAATAGTAGCATACCATTAGGACACTAACCTGGTAGAAACAATGAATGGTATATAACTGGTGACAGATTTAGAGTAAATGAAAAAAAAACAAAAAACTTTATAATACATTCTCAACAAGGTCATTTACCAGAGTAAGCAGTCCATTAATTTCCAGGAGACCGTATTTATGAGGTCAGTGGAGGCAGATTCAACAAAACGTTGTTTAATGAAAGGCGACACAATGGGCTATCCGTCTACCACGAAAAATCAAATCCTGAGTGTAGTTTTCTAAGTCTGTACACTTACCTTTGACCTCCGAAAGACCAGTTTCAATGAACTTTGATATTTTTGCGAACTTTCGCTTTCATTTATAATAACACATATTCATTGTACTTTACGACATAATGAGAGAACAACATAATATCTTAAAGCAAATAAAAGTAGTTTATATATTTAATTGTTCATTAAAACCAAACTAAAACATAGTTATGAATGTATAGAAGTCATATAAGTGTTTTTTTCCCCTCGGTGAACACAGCAGGTAGTCTGATGTGGCTTGGCTGTAAGAAAACACACACACACACACAAATGTGTTTATACTGCAAAATACTAAACTACGTCATTACATGTATTGTGATATGAAAATGCACACACACACACACACACACACATGTGTTTATACTGCAAAATACTGAACTATGTAATTACATGTGTTGTGATATAAATACATACATACATACATATATATATACAATAAATCCAGTTTTTTCATTCGAAAGTGACAGTACGTTATATCGACAAAAGAATCGACGTTGGTGATATATTATAGACACAAAGTTTTTCATAGAAAGTTTCTACTCTACAAAATCCTAGTATATGGAAAGAGGAATTGTTTGAATGAGTTCAAGGATATTAAATCAAACTAATTCTTAGAAACCGGAGTCGACGTCACTGTGAACTTGATAAGTTAAAGTATTTGAAACATCTGCTGAGACGATCAGTAACAGGTCTGTTACCCATGTTTAAGCTCCTGGATTCACTTAAAGGCGCTAATAAGTTGTGTGCGTCTTTCCTGAACAAGATGGTAGCATTGATTTAAACAGTTCGTTAGAAAACAACGGTAAGAGAAGAACTGATGAATACAGCAATAAATATTTGTCACGGTTTAATTTTATATGCGTTCCTCGTGATGCGCAAAGATACATTACACTAGTCGACTAAATACGTACATTGTAAAACACCTAGAGTTTTGTTTTGAACTTCGCGCAAAGCTACATGAGAATAGCCCTCGCCTTCTTTAATTTATCAGTGAAAGGCTAGTCATTAACACCCAGCGCCAACCCTTGAATTACTCTTTCACCAACGAGTAGTGTGTCTGACCGTAACATTATAAACGCCTCCACAGTTGAAAGGGTGAACATGTTTGATGGGGACGATGATTCAAACCCTTGACTCTCAGCTTGCAAGGCAAGCACTCTGACCTTCTGGTCATGCTAGGCCAAACTTTAAAGGCTAAACTTCTTGATATCGTAAAAATGTTCGATTAATTCCGTAACATTCTATACTATTTTGTCAAAAATATTTAATCAATTAACTTGACAATTTAGCTAGTTAATAGCACTAAACTAGTATATTGTATGAGCTGGATTGCTATGTCAGCAACAGTAACTGTTTTAATTAAATAAAATAATTCCATTTATAGCAAATAAAAGTTTTAAAGTTTCACTTTATGTAATCCAGTTGCGATATAATTTGTACTTTTGTTCGCGAAAACATAAAGTGAACTTATCACATGGACTGCTGATTCGCTAAATATGGTATGGTCCGCCTTCGGTACTGTATACAGTGTACCGTCGCAAAAATTCTCTGTGCGTTTAAAGAAGCCACAGTTAAAGGTAACTAAAGTATTGAATAGAACAATTGAGTATTATTATCACTAAAGATATTTCAAATGAGCTAAATACATAAATTATTTTAAATATAAATAAAATACTACTCAGCTCTGAGGAAACAAAAATGAATGTGAAAGCTAATAGTTATATTAATTTGAAATTCTCTTATTTCTGCCCTCGATGGGATAGGGGTAAGTTTATGGACTTTCAGTGCTAAAATTCATGATTCAATTTGCTCCGGTGAACAAAACAGATAGCTTAATGTGACTCTTTTCTAAAATAGCCAACCTTTTATGGTACTTAAAATTCAAAACTCTTCAACCTTATTGGTGAATTTACGACAAAAACTTCACTAAAATTGATTTCAAAGGTTTTATAGGTATCGCCATCTAGTAGCTAAAATAGAAAGGTTTCAGGTCATGTTTCAATAATATATCCAATTTGACGAAAATTCAGCTTTCTTCCTGTTTTGATTGTGAATCATTAAAAGATCAAGTTGCTACAATGTAAACATGAAATGGTTGGCATGTTACAACAAAGCATTCTTCATGCTTTTATTATATTTTGCTAATCGAGTAAACATCACATTTCTCCACTTTCTTCATCAAGAAAACATGTCAAATAAAATGGGTAAATACATAGTGAAACAAATATATGTTTCAGTTGAACAAGTATATGAAAGAAGAATACAAAAATATAATTTTATAGAAATATGGAAAGTCAGTTATATATACAGATACTGAGGCGTATTTCAAGTTATAATCTCTTCCAATAAACGCTTTATTATATTCGTTTGTCAGGTAACAGGATTTCCAAAAGTCATGGTATTTGATTAGAGGCAACACACACTTGTGGACGATTGTGAAACCTTGCTAATTAACTTGTGCTAAGGTTTAAGTTTAGAACGATAGTAAGGTCTTTGATCTAGTTAATTATGTAAGAAATTAGCACTTTATATAACTCATATCAGTTAATCACTGAATTCTTAAACTGTGAAATTTTACAATGGTTATTTCAAGTAGAGTCTTTCAAAAGTAAAACTATTCTAGTGTGACTTAGGTTTCAATGGTAAACCTACCAATTCAGTTTTTTCTTCATGTTTAAATCTCTCTTTAATCGGCTAACACAAAATATTATCGTAAACATAACAGACGATGCATGTAATGATGTAATTTGTACAATATTCTGAAGCGAAATCAAAAGTAAAGTTTTATATATATGAAATGCAGGATTTGAAACGTTCTCCATATCTATGTTACGAAACATACAGACAGATGGACAGGTAGATATATAGAGAGAGAAGTTGTGAGGAAACAACAAATGAAAGAATTACATGCACGTAAACAACTACAAAGCAGTGAATACAGGGTTCATCAAGCTAAGACTGAGCGACCTCGCACGTATCGTATCACGAGACCGTACGTGCACGTGACATTAACTGCTCGGGACAGCGTGAAATTGAAAAGGAATGGAGAGCAGTCTTTCCTTGACAAAACTAATCAGCCAAAAGTCAACGTCCCTGTCTAGCATTGTTGTCCTTCTTCTTTTGTCAGTAACGAAGTAGTGCAGAGCTTGAAAAGCCAGAGCCACATTCTAACATGAGATCTTATCACGCGCACACGCTGATACTGTCAAGCATGAAAACAGTTAACCCACAACGTGCAGTCATTGTGTGTGTGGAACGTTGGAAAAGAGGTATTTCTCGCAACGTGTTCTACTTCAGTTACTCTAGACTGTATCGTGTTTAGTTTCATTGCTTCACAATACGAGGTTAGACTTATACACAGTGTCATTCGATTTCAAGAACTGTGACACAAACTTACGGAATAACCGTATCTACTAGTTCCAAACAAAGTCTTTCATTTCACGCGAGGTACTTTCGTTTTCCATGATCAATAAGATACGTTTTTGTTTTAATGGAATATTTTCGTATGTATTTAATGTATAGACAATGCATTTTTATGTTTAGGAACATCTGGTTTGACTCGATTATTTTAACAAAGATATATAAGTTCCTCTGGATATTTTAAAATCTATAATCAGTGGGGGCGCAGATAGCTTAGTTGCTTTACACCATAAAACGTCAAAACAACCAACCAATAGTCAGTCTGACTCCAAACTGATTCACTTGACTACTACAACTCACATTTCACAAGAAACAGTGTTTATTAAAAACTAGATTTGGTGGGATTTTTTTATTATTATTAACATCACAGGAAGTTGATTTTTCTGTAATAATAGCGTTCATTTCAGAAATAGATTTTCTATTCAGATTTAACATAGATTAATATTTCTCCGATCACAAACATATTTTTTTTTTGTATTTAGCCATGATTAATAACGTTCAGGCCAGGACGGATGATTTTCCTTGTGCTTCAGACAGTTTAAGGTCTTATGTTTTTAAATTATACTGTTAGGTTACAGACACATGATTTTTATTATATTTTAAAATGGTACTGTAAGATCACAGACATTTTATTTTTCTCGTGTTTTATCGTAGTTTAATATGTCAGGTTACAGACATTTGATTGTTCTAATGTTTAAAATGGATCAATAGTGACGAATTTTGAAAGTAATCCAAACACAGTATTATTTTTTATCAGTGAACTTGCAAAAAAGAAAAACTTTGCACTGTTAGTTTTGTCTGCAAACCTTTCAAAGCCCTAGCATGAACAACTACAGACTACACAAAACATTCGAATGAATGTTACATTCGAAGCAAAGCTTAGCTGCTTGCAAAATATCATCCTACTATATAATGAATTTTGAACATCCTAACCTTGGACTTGTGCTGTATATCTTAAATGCTTAAGCCATGTTTGTTGGTCAGGAAGAAAGAAATCTCAAAGTTATTCTTTATTACCATAAAAACGTTAATTATTTTATTATAGGAGACACGTATTACTATGTGAAGAAGAAAAACTCTCTGCACCAAAGTGAGGCAAATTATTATGATTGGTGCAAATTTGTTTCCTTGTTTGATTTGAATTTTGCGCAAAACTAACCGTCCTCAATTTAGCAAGACTGGAGGGATGGCAGCACAAACCAAAGCCAACCAAAGACACATATATACATGTACATACACACACATATATATAGAGTCAAGACAAAGAAAAAGCACATTAAGTTTTTAAAAAGAGGTAGGTTCGACTTCTACATCGTTTGTAGTTTGTCAAACCTATCAGTCAAACAGGGTCACGCTGCTGAATGTCTCTTAATTAAAATGTTGGTAACATATACCAGTGATCGTAATAGTTCATAAAGTCATGATTTGTGAGCTTTTTGAAAAATAAGGCCCACAACTGTAGGTCTTCACTTGTCAAGCCTGTTCTTACTCACTTGTGCACGTGCAACGAATATCAAGGAAAAATAAACTTCAAATATTTTTGTACTATCAGCAAACAGCCTGCCAGTCTCGTATTGACACAGCTCTAGAACCTAATGCAATATCTTCCAGATGTAATACTGTATTCCTGGCAATTTAATAGAGTTTATACTATTTTGTTTGTTGAAGAGGGGATACCTTGTTCAATGACCCATTTTGAATTGCTACTACATGTTCCAGTAATAAGTGGGCAACTTGAACAGGACATCCATGGTGAATGGGACACAGAACCCGCCTCGGTTAATTTCTGAATGAGATTGAGCGGGCTATAAGGTCCAGAACCTTAGGCTAGAGGAGCCTACATTTTGGGTTATAGAGGTCTCGACGAACACATTGTCGCCAAGAAAGGCAGTAAAGCTGCTCCTACGTAACATTGATTCTTTTAGAAAACAAATTCATAAGTGCTATGCGATCTTAGAAGAAAACTTTGTTAGTAGGCAGCTATGAGGTAGACTGGTATATCTGATAGCTCTGAATCCAGGACATTAAGTCAAATTCCATGTAACATATTTTGCCCTCAGTCTCTCCACTCATATTCGTAACATATTCTTTTAGATCTCGCTTCTGAGATGAAAGATTTTTCTTGTATCTAATTCTTTTTTCTATATCACCAATAGTTTATATAAAAATTGTCAAAGAAGTATTTGAGCATTTTGCTTGGTATTCAAGTCGATTGTATGGAAATCTGTTGACACAACTTTCTTCTCGCTTCATTGGTTTCTAACCATACCGTACTGTTCTTAGAAAAGTATTCGTCGTGCGCCTTCTTATGTTGTTTTTGTATTTCAGTTATAAAGAAGTGGATAAAACAAATTAGGTAACTTTTCATTTTATGCAAAAGACGAATTGTTTCATTCATTTTCTAGAACAAACTAAGTATGTGATTTAAAATAGGAATTAGTAAAGCCGAAATTAAGTAAGATCAAAAAACGGTTAAAGAAAGTTATAAGAAAATATTTAATTCTTCAAAACTGAATATTTATATATTTTCTCACACACTAGAAGAATATTTTATTAAAATGATTCCGACACGTAGGGCGCGGCATGGTCAGGTGGTTAAGGCACTCTACCGTATCTAAGCGCCGCGGTATCGAATCTTCGTCACACCAAACATTCTCGCCCTCTTAGCTGTGGGGGCGTTATAATGTTACGGTTAATTCCAATCTTCGTTGGTAAAAAAGTAGCCCAAGAGTTGGCGGTAGGTGGTGATGATTAGCTGCCTTCCCTCTAGTCTTATACTGCTAAATTAGGGACGGCTAATGCCGAGAGCCCTCGTGTAGCTTTGCTCGAAATTAAGAACAAAACAAACCAATACGTGTGTTTCAATCTCTTCCTTAGAAGTTCCTGTATCTAATATTTCTCTCTCATAACAAATTATGAAAAAGATATATAAAGTGCAAAATCCATTAGAACCCTTTTTTTCATCTAGTATTTCGCAGCTAATCACAGCTCTTACGTTACGTTAGACAAATAATTTTTTATACTTATTTAACATGTCTGTTGGTGTTGGCGAAAAATGCCTCTGGTAATAGTGTTGTATGTTAATTTCATAAATTAATGGTAAAATTGTATTTTAAAATAACTCAGAAACATTTTTGTGGTTGGAACGATAAAAGAAAGTCATTGTACAAAATAAAGCAAAAGAATTAGTTGAACATCACACACAATTCCAGCCGTCTATAAAGTACGCAAAGTTTCACTTCCTTTTAAAACTTCTGTTATCACTAAGTGTTGGCAATTTCAACCTAACAAACACCTTATACACATGTGAGCTAAACAGCAAAGCCAAAGACCTTATTTTGGAAGGCGTCCAGTGAGCAGAACTCTTCACAACAATGACTTTTACGGCTTTGAATAAAATGATGGGATTCAATTTCAATTTTTAAACTCATTTCTTAGTTTAAACTATGAAGTGTGCTTAGCAGCATCACCCTCGCGAATCTTTGATCATTCACCTATTTCATTCAGTCCCCCAGTCGTACAGCGGAATGTCTGCGGACTTACAACGCTAAAACATGGTTTCGATACCCATTGTAGGCAGAGCACAGATAGTCCATTGTGCTATTTTGTGCTTAATTGAAAACAATAACCTATTTCATCCACTATTACGTAAATACTATTAAATATCTAAGCCTAAAATAAAGCTTGATTACATAATAATACACAATCACCCCAAATTCTCTCAATTTTTCTGAAAGGTTCCCCAAACTAATCTCCAACAACTGGGTACATTTAATGTGCAATAAACACTAAGAATTTTCGTTAAGAAATAACATTAAACTGGAATAAGACAAAGTGGAAAGAGTATTAAATTTAGTTCACTTGATCTGAATTCAAAAAACTAAGGGTGTTCTGAGGCTCAAGTTAAGAAGATAAATTAAACAAATGTTAGTTATGCACAATAAAACTGTTAGTGTATTGTGCATAGTATTTACCTATTTGACCAAATCTAGTTTACATTTTAGCGTGCTCTGAATATGAATCTGAGAATTCATGAATCGCAGTCTGTTGTCGCAAAAATGCGCTTCACACTTTGGAACCGAGTATGTCCTAGAGGAGTTACAGTCAAAACACTGTTTAGGCAAGAAGAACCCTAGAATTGGAGGTGGATACTGTTGACGAACTGCTTTCATTCAGTCCATTAAGTCAAAATTAGCGACAGATATTCATAAAACGGCATTTATGTAAATTTTTGCTATCCTGGCATGGCCAGGTCGTTAAAGCACACGACTCACAATCTGGTCGCCATGTCGAATCCCGTCATCAAATAAGTTCGCCCATTCAGCCATGGGAGCGTTATCTATGGCGGTCAATCCCACATTTTGTTGGAAAAAGAATAGCCCAAGAGTTGCCGGCGGGTAACGATGACTAGTTACCTTCCTTCTAGTCTTTCATTGCTAAATTAGGGACTGCAGAAAGCCCTCTAGTAGTTTTTTTTTTTTTAGCTATATTCAATTAGAAACCAAACAGAGCGTTGCGCAATAATCCATTTTTGAAACAAAAAAAAAAAACCACTTTACATACGATTTGTTTTAATAAAACTAATAAGCTATCTTTTTGTAAATTTCAGAATTTAAAGTGTTAAAAATACCCTGTTTCTCGCAATGTAATTGCCGAAAAACAAAAAAAAGATATGATTTTATTCTATTTATTTTTCCTAATCGTAAAGTTGTAGAATGGATTATTTACGATATATTCACAGCAAGATCGAATTCCAAATTATTAAATCCTAGAATTAAATGTAACGTTTTCTTTATAATCAATTTTTGCAATGAACAGCTGTTGTTTTTGTTAAAAAATAATGTATTCGGTTTTATTATTCATTTTGAACTGTAAGTATATATATATGTTTTTTGGTTAGAATTTTACGAAAAGCTACAAGAGGGCGGAGTATGCTAGGCGTCCCTAATTTAGCTGTGACGGGTTAGAGGGAAGGCAAACAGTCATTACGACCAACCATCATCTTTTGGGCTACTCTTTTACTAAATAATAGTGAGATTAGCCGTAACATTATAATGCCCCCACAATTGAAAGTGTGAATATGTTTGTAAAGAGGGGGTTCCAAATCCGCGACCCTAAGATTTGGAGTCTTATGCTCTAACCACCTGGCCATGTTTATGTAAAGGTTTGAGGAAAAGTTGTACATACATCAATTTATCTTAGCACAAAATGTCCTTTGTAGAACATTTTTCATGGTAGGAAACTTATTCTTCAACGATATGTTTGTCCAACAAAGTTTTGATGTGAATAAAAACCTTCCTGAAACTATACATGGCAGGAGTAGGTTACGCACGAATATATCACATCTGACAACACAGTAAGGAAGTGACAATACTGACACGAAGAAATAGCTGAAAGAAAAAGAGCAAAGAAACAAGACAAGAGCTACTAGAAGTGTTCAGGAGGAAACAGGGTTTTAGTTACTCCTGACAAGTCATATCCGATTACAACTAATATACACACGTTAATGAGATTGCAGGAATCATTTCTCACCACAATCCCTGTTCGTATATCTCTGTCTCTGTGCTGTGAGCTTGATTGCTCCAGTTCAGCAAATTGTGAATGTGGTGTTAAGAATTCAATTCATAAACCTGCTCTAAGACATTTGATTGCTGAAAGTGTTGTCTGCACTGCATTGTATTGAAACAAGTTAGACGAGAAAGAACAAAAAACAACAACATAAAATGGAAAATTCTGGTATTAAACGAGATAAAGTTAGATAGATAGATAAAGACAGCTTATGAAAGAAGCACCCTGCTGGACATCAAGAATAGTTTGTTTGTCAGCTTGTTTGGATATTGTGACGTGAGAACGACGGACCATAATCAATCATATGGACTGACACGACAAAGCCGAGCCAGTGAAGAAAGAGTTACGTAACTGGCTATACGATAAGACATGGGTTGGGATGTTCTAACAGTTAAGCCATCTTAGACATTCTGACAGTGCTGCTGGTGGGACTGTGAGAGAATATATATCTATACATTTATACAAGATAAAAATAACACAACACGAGAAAGCAATATCTAAGTTTTAAGAACTATTTAGTGTATGCTAGAACTCATAAGTTTATGACTTGAAATAATCACATGGATGTATAATCTAAATGTACTAATCAGTACGTAAGTGAATAGTTGTATTATAAAAATGTACTGGTTATATCAAAAGTGAATGGGTGTATGATTTAAACGCATTGATTATACCAAGTGTGAAATAAAATGAAATATGAATTACAGTGAAAAAAGCAAAAGGCTCTTTAAGTTGGTTTGAAATTTTAATGAAACGTAAAATGAAGAGATGAACGTATCTCAATTCATATGAATCATAAGCACTTAAAGTAATTTACACTACCATTATTTCACGTTAGGTAACTACTTCATTATTTACAACCAGGTGTTAATAACGAAAAAAAATCGTAATGTAAGATATAACAAAAAGGTTCAAAACACATTTACTCAGAGACTATTCCTAATATTACTGTTGTTGTCCTCAAATAATTTTATTTGCCCTATCACAATTATTTAGCTTTAACTACCGTCCTTTAAGAATATCTTACTTCATTCGAGCATTAACAGTATTTTTTTTACATTTTCATAAGTCACCTGCCAAAACTTAATGTTGAACACTTCTTCCCCTGCCAAAAATGTTATGTCACTGTCTAGCTTGACAAAGGACATTTTCGAAATGTCGCTTTCAGTTATTATTGAATTTCTTCCTATTTGGTCGTCTGTTCAAATAGAGTTTGTTTTAGAGTCGTTAACATTCTCCTTGTATTAAATATGTGGCTCATTTGGTAAAAAATGGAGCTGGACAGAAGAAAATGATAGAGACCACATTTTTCACGTTATTCACATTACTTGGTTTTATGAATCACAAGTGCTGTCATATCTTTTTGACCCGTGAGCTATTTCTCTTTCTTGTGTACTCTCTTCTTCGAAACTTTAAGATCCATTTATATATCGCGTAATGAACTGAAAAGAACTAGTTTTTCTTATATCAAAAAGGCAATCTAATAGTGAAATGAAGAAACGAAATATAACTGTCCATTGAACTAGCACGATTTAGAAAGAAACACAATAGTGCTGTATTACATTAACGTATTATTTTTGACTAATTAACAAAATGTGAAAAATATATTGACATCTGGTTGAAGACTTATTTTTTCCTTATGTTCTCTTAAGTAAAACGCCTAAATTTTGGTTTGTTTTTGAATTTCGCACAAAGCTACTCGAGGGCTATCTGTGCTAGCCGTCCCTAATTTAGCAGTGTAAGACTAGAGGGAAGGCAGCTAGTCATCACCACCCACCGCCAACTCTTGGGCTTCTCTTTTACCAACGAATCGTGGGATTGACCGTCACATTATAACGCCCCCACGGCTGAAAGGGCGAGCATTTTTGGCGCGACGGGGATGCGAACCCGCGACCCTCGGATTAGGAGTCGCACGCCTTAAGACGCTTAAGTATGATGCTATTCCCAGTGTAGCATGTAATGGTAATTTGTCGCAGCTTCTGTATGGGCTTTGTGTGTATATGTGTGACAAGACAACATATCAAACTTATAAATATTAATCTCTTGTAACAAAATAATTCGTAAAATGTGTAAAAAAAAGGCAAACTTATAAAATATAGTAAATTGGATGTAAGATAGAAAGGCAAAACAGAGGAATCTTTTTTCTTCTTTTTTTTTTGCGATGGTAGGGAGGAAGGGCTATTTCCTTTCTCTCATGGTGCACCCACAGCAATATGGTTTGTGTATTTCATATTGTTGAGATTCGATTAATAAAAAGGTATTTGCGGCAGAAATTAAATTTATGTAAATCAAACACAAACAGAATGTGTAAAGACAATAAAGATGAAGAGAAAACATGAAAAGCCAAGACGAATATTTCTTTGTATTACATACAACAGAACATTATTTCACTTTCTATATCACGCCAACTTATATTACAAAACGCCAGCCAGCTACCTATCTCACTTCCACATATCATGTTTATTAGAGACAGAGGGCCCGGCATGACCAAGTGTGTTAAGGCGTTCGTAATCCGAGGGTCGCGGGTTCGAATCCCGGTCGCACCAAACATGCTCGCCCATTCAGCCGTGAGGGTATTATAATGTGACGGTCAATCCCACTATTCGTTGGTAAAAGAATAGCCCAAGAGTTGGCGGTGGTAGGTGATGACTAGCTGTCTTTCCTCTAGTCTTACTTACACTGCTAAATTAGGGACGGCTAGCACAGATAGCCCTCGTGTAGCTTTGTGCAAAATTCAAAACAAACAAACAAACAAACAAACAATCAGAGACAGAGTTTCTTTCAAATCTAGAGTTCGTGGGAAGATAAAGAGAAGGGATCACACCGGACATCAGAATGATGTATAGGCTGGAAAAAAGATATTACAGTATGTAAGCATAATCTCGTGGAATCTTCTTAACAAAATACATTTTTCGTTGGCAACAGTTATGCATTAATCATTACAATAATACAATGACTCTTAAGAGAGTTTTCCACTAATCGAGGATTATTTTGTACTGTTAATTCTGTATATGGATTAAGGACTAATCTATATTTTCTAAGGTGATCAGCCGTTGTACGATTTATTGGGATTACGGCAGAAAATATCATTAACAGAGAGGGCAACTAGATAATGAATCGAAACATTTTAATTATTGTAAGAAAGAAGATACATAAAATAACTACATGTATTTGGTTGTTATGAAAACGTACAAATAAATATATAAAAGTATTGTTGTTATACTTCAGTTGTAAAAAGATAAGTAAATAAAATCATGTTACAGAGACTTGCCAAGTGGAAAGGATGAGTGGTGGATAATATATTTTTAATTTCTTGAAATAATCCTTATCACAATTATTTATTTATTCCATATTACTTTTGTTTATATTACGTTAAATTTAGAAATATTTACCTGAAGGAAAGGTTTCAAAATCTCTTTAAAATATTACTACAGTCTGTAGCTCTATTGACACCACTAAATAAAACAAGATGTATTTTGTTCTCTTAAGTAAGTATCCAAGTTCATTTTCAAAGGCTCTCTTAGAGTTGCAGTTCGTGCTTTCTCTCTCTTAGGACATAGTTTTGTCGAAATCGTTCTACGTGTAGTTATGAACCAACTTACCAAGTCTTACGTATTTTTTGTGTATTAGACTTTTGTAATTATACTTACTTCTGCGTAAACTATGCCTGATATCAGTATTTGATAAAGTAAGGACTTTTAATATGACTGTAAATTACAAATTATGTCGTTCAATAGCTTCTGGTCTTTTTAAACGTGGTTTTGGAAGCCAATGGCCACGCACAGTGAGAAGTCTTTCAAAGTGTGTTTTAAAACTGACACTGTCGTATTGCACGGAAGCTTGTTAAAATGCAAATTGTGTTACCTAGTAATATGGGTAACCATGGTCACCAGACGATGGAAGAAGGCTTTCAAAGGTAAAAGAGACATTCTCGCTTTCTTTTCTTTTGTTTGAAATGCGATTAACCCTCAACATCTGCATAAATTAAAGAATACAACATTTAAATGGCCAAGGTTCCAGTGAACACTTATTGGGTTTGGCGTTTTATGGCGCAAAGCAGCTAGGCTATGTGTGCGAACATCTAGTGACTAGAACTAAATAATAATAATAAAAGTGAAACTAAGTGAATATATATATATATATACATATATGACAAACACTGGACTGGATTAACACATATACAGGATACAGCACGTTGTAATGAAACGTTTATAGTTTTAAGTGACATATGCATTAACGAAAGTTTTTAGTAATACATACTATACATATTTATTTGTATTTCGCAGCTACTAGTATTATATGGATTCATAACTCAAATAAAATGGTAATGTAATAACATGTCAACAACATTTCTGTTATATGAACTGCCAACGAAACTTTCCCCCAATACCAAGGATTATTCAGCAAAATGTGATACAAAAAACAACTAATTATTTTCGAGATATTATTTATAACATCACTTACTTGATCAAGAACAGCTTCAGTATAAACTAGATTAAGTTGATGAAATTATTATCAATCTATTTTAAGCCATTACTCATCACAATTAAGTCTATAATTTTTTATTAACATTAAATTGTTTATTTACTTTCATACCGAATTATTTATTATTAATATTATTTATTTTATTTAACTATATTTACTCATCATCCTGAGAAATCTTCTTATTAGAGAGAATTTAATAACTACTAATTATTAAGCATTATTCTGGAAACACTGTTTATAGTAAATTAAGCTATTGTCTCATCGATTATTTCATTTAGATTTAAAGTCAACCTATTAAATTTTTCAATTATTTACTACATAAGCCGTATTGACTCGTCTCTCCTAACCACTGGATATACGTACGTCTGGAATTTTTCGGAATTTCTTTGTTTTTAACCAAGGAAACTAGCCACAGTTTTAAAACAATAAAATTGCTCCTAGGTTAGAAGGTAAATTATTAAGCTGGTAGGAAGAAGAGTACAGTGTAAACGTGTGTAATTGGGTCTAACAATAAAAATACACATTTCAAACGTTGCACCGTGTAACTATGCTGCTTTACTTCTGGACAACGTACTTTTAAAGGCCAGCGTATTATGGTAGCTTAATCATGTAACGAAACCGTGTGCAAATATAACTGCGTTAATTAATCTGTATAAATTTCACACGTCAATACTGTAATTCTAACACAGACGAAACGAACGAGTTCTATAAACTTATTGCATTGAGAAATAAGCCACTTAATCTAAAGGACAATTATTCTATAGATATTTATGTCATAGCACATTAACTACTCTTGACATTTAATTATGTTGGCATAGGTACGTACGAACAGCTTAGTTCAAGCGTGCCTTACCTTGAACACTAACTGAAGCTAACTTTCTAAGACATACTTATCCTCTAAAATGTATTTTCGTAAACTAAATCTAGACAGTCTGTGGTCTGTTATCTGAATAGTGATTTACAAAGATTCGTCCATCTGGATCTTTCTTGGAGTTTACATCTATGTGTACACATATCCTCCGCTTGCTCCGATTGACTCAGCGGTACGCTTGAGGGTTTATATAAGTTAAAATTTACACACAGCAAAATTCACCGTATAGTTCAGCACTCAACAACGAAACAAACAAGCTACCTCTACAGAGAAACATAAATGAACGAGAACATCCTGTATTTGTAGAGTAGGAGAACGAAAATTCAAAAGAAACATGTAAGTGTATTCTAAAAAAACAGCTTGTATGGGTGTTAAAACTCTAAGTAAAATAAAGTACAGAACAATGTTTCGACCTATTTAGGTCATCTCTTCTAACCTGAAGATGACTTAAGAAACGTGTAAATATTACTAACTGTTGTAAAATAACAAACTAACTCTACAGACAAACATAAACGAACACGAACATTTTGTACTTGTAGGGTAGGAAAACAGTTCTTGCTGTTTGTTCAAGCTTTAAGATGTAATAGGTTATGACGACACTTGTTATAAAATACTTGTTAGAAATACATAAATAATTAGATGCAACATTGTTTCAAAATAGGAAACTATTTGACTTTCTATTATAGAGGTGACCTATATATCTGCTTAGTAGTTTCTGTATGCTGACATAAAATGTCCGTTTAACATTTTTTGTGAACAAAAAAATAGACGAAAAAAGATTAAGATACCTAAATTAAGGTAACAGATTTTAACTAATTGGAAAATATGGTATAGATGACATAAATGAGTGAAATCAATCCTCTAGGCCCGACGCTTGAACTCACACTCTGAGGTTCGCGGGTTCGAATCCCTGTCTAACCAAATATGCTCTCCCTTTCAGCCGTGGGGGCGTTATAATGGGACGGTCAATTCAACTATTCGTTGGTAAAAGAGTAGCTCAAGAGTTGGCAGTTGGTAGTGGTGATTAACAGCCATCCCTCTAGTCTTAAACTGTTAACTTATGGACGGCTAGCGCAGAAAGCTCTCGCGTAGCTTCGCGCCAAATTAAAAAACAACAACAAGCAAACAAACAAATCACCCCTCCAAACGAAGAGTACGCATGGTGAAGGTCACGAGTTCCTAATCTAGTTTTTACCTTTCATTCGAGACATATATATACAAGTTAAAGTATTTTAAAATATTCAGCACTATGTCCTCAACCTTCGTTTTGTCTGATATGTTAGTTCTAAGTTAAACGTTCCTCAAATACAACAAACTGTTTAGAAACTTACAAACAAATATTACTCTGAAGTATTTTAGAGCCGTGAAACATTACACACGTAGCACATTATCAATATTTGTTTTACTTTATAATCCTTACTGACAAACAACAACAACCCAAAACAACGCAATTTTAAGGTGCCAATAAATAGAACTAAGCTTTTATCTCAACCTAAATGATTAGGCTAAGCTGAAATGATCTAAAAACCAGTGAATAATTATTCAGTTTGCTTCTTACAGGTCCTTCAAATCACAATTGGTATTCTTAAAGGATAGCTCATTAACATGCACGACACTTTTTAATCCGTTAGTCAAATAGAAAACAGTCTACGTGCGAAACACTCTTCCTTCTCTTTCTCGTGGATTCATCATTTTGGAAACGTTCGTTTGTTATTCCCGTGTGATTGATGGTTCCACCCAGACCACGGTGAAATTAACTTTTACAATACTGTTAGTGTGGTTATTGACAGACTCCAAGAACTACACGGAACGGCCCATTGCTTGTAATAACATAGTATAATATTCAACTTAACAAAACTTTATTGATTATTAGAGCATGGCGGTACTGCAGTATGGAAAAGAACATAATCTAGTGTTGGCGCTCCAACTGTGCTACGTTCTTGTTTTATTGGTATATAACGACATGTACGTTTCTCTACTACTACCACAGAAATGACATGAATATTTTGATGCAGATTAACAGGGAAACCGTACTGAGTGAAGAAAAATATTATGCTCTTTGTTAATCATTATCGTTCACTGTTCAGAAACTTCTAATAATTCAAATCTAAAGCATTAGATACTAGGATACACTAGTAGAAGTCTTAAAGCCTCAGATGTATCCTAATATTCAAATAAGATGGAGAAATTAAGAACATGTTTCAAAAACACATTAAAATAAAATTTGAGTAAAAGAAATTTAAGTTTCTTAGTCCTTGTACTGATTAAGAAACTTGAAAGTTTGTAGTAGATAAACCTTTACTTCTTAAAGTGAAACTTAGGTATTTTAGTTTTCACAGTGATTATTAAGTTTTAGTTCATTACAAATATGTTTAGAAAACGAACGGTTGTAGTGTTGGGCAAGTTCGTACATCTGATCCTGTAGTAAAATATGGAGCGTTATAGGCTTATCAAGTCAGTTCCGCTAGACAACTGTATAACAAAGATAATTTTTAGTAATCAAAGTGTTGTTTTGTTTGTGAAAAATATAGCTGAAATAAATATGATATGTCCAAAAACGTCTGATTTTAGTATGAATATAAATCAGAGACCTAAGAGTTCGTAACACGACTGAAGATATGTTAATGGATGAATATTGCAGTAATAATGTATGTAGTTTTCTACTTTCTTCCACAATGTGTTTTTAATAACGACTTTTGAAATCCTATTTTTCGATTTTAATCTATCTGTGAACCTTTCTCTCCATGATTTAACCATTACATCCAAAATTGGAATCACTTAACTATTCCATTTAACCAACGGATGTTTCAGCTAACGATTTTTCTGTTAGATGGATTTGGATGTATCTAATGCAAAAATAGAACATAACACTTATATGAGATAAGACCATAACCAAGAAACTGTTGAATAATTAAACATTTAATTTAATTATTTTCCTAGTTTTGGTGTGAATTTTACTAGTTTAATTATTCTCGTTTGTGTTAAAATATCCTACAACCCAAATGCTCCTGGTAAGCAAATAACTTACGGTGAGTTTTTTTTTTTTTCAGCGTGGACATTTAAATACGTAATAAAAGGCATCAACCATATATGCCTGGGTCGTGCTAAATGAAATGAACTAGTTTGTGTGTTAGAATGTTAGCTAGACTAGACGATGAGTTAACGTACACTTTTATGAAAAAAATATTCGAGGATCTAGGAGCTGTATATCTTGAAAATCATTTAGGTTTTCCAAACTGACTCACGGATAATTACATTTCGTCTTGAAAACTCATTGACATATTGGCACCCATATGCTCGGCAAATTACACATGCGCAACAGGCCACCAAATAGATTACAAATAAACTTTATAGCAATGTCGAAGTACTATTTTGTTTGAACGAAGCCCCATGTTAAATATATGCAGCGTTTCTCCAATAAACGCTTGCTAACTTCATGATATGGTAAACATAATAATACCTTGAATTCATGTTATTTAGACCAAATTGCAAGAGCTGCTACTTAAGATAATTTATGATAAATATGAAATGCAGTGTAATGTTATGTTGAGGTAAAATATCTTTAATCAGCAGTGTAGATGGAATAAAGTGAAATCTTTGTGTACGAGGCTGAAATCTTGTATTCTGTGTGTGTGTGTTTGTGTGTTTACTTATAGCAAAGCCACATAGGGCTATCTGCTCAGCCCACCGAGGGGAATCGCACCCCTGATCTTAGCGTTGTAAATTCGGAGACTTACCATTGTACTAGCGAAGGGCTATGTATTCTGTGACGATAGTGCATAGGTAATAATTGGAGACTTGAGTATGGAAACACGTTATGCTAATATAATAATAAGTTGGCAAACAATTACATGAAGAATTCAGAATAATGTTTTGTTGAAACATGTACTATGTTCCCTCTGTAACGGTAAATGATTTACCGTTATACGTTTATTTTAAGATCTACGAGTGTTTCTGTTTGATGCATGTGACGTATACTCTTAGGTGTATATTACAAGTTCCGCCTGTTCTCCGAACTTGTAGAAGATTCTCGAGAGAATGAATAAAAAATATTTGTTTTACGAAAACGCTAGCGTGTTTTCGAACGTTGTTGTAAGTCTAAAAACCTAGCCTGATTGATATATAAAACTAACGCGCCAAGAGAGTTATCCTATTAGTCAGCTACAGTCAGTGTACTATAAACCTCAAAAGCTATCATTGTGATTATAAATTGGAAACTACAGAATTGGACCAAAAACGTTTATAGAATTCTGTCATTACAAACCGTTCATCTTCAGTGAATTAACTTTGGACATTAGAATTTCTACAAGGACATTAAATATTTTCGCCGGAAAAAGTCAGCGGAGTGAGACCAACCAAGCTAGCTAGCTTAAGCGTGGTGTGATAGTATCAACTCAGGAATTAATTTACTAGTCGTGGACCTGGATTGTTGATAAAATATTCAGTTCTAGATTGGTTATAAGACTCAGTATTTTCTGTAAGTTTGTAAAACTCTGGTATATAAAGCATCATTTGTAATAACTATTAGCAATAACCATTATTATAAATATTATTGTTTTTTGTTTGTATATTAAAATATATTTGTGTTAAGAAAGAAAATTGTGCGCATCAATGTTGTTGGCAAATATAATAAATTTGATACATATTAACATTTAATTAATTTCTAAATTTAAGTTAAAATTTCCGGCTATTTGAAATCGTAATACGTAACGTAACTAACATAATAAATCAGACTCGTCCGAGGTAAATTATAATACCAAACAACCCGAAATAGATTCACTTCATGAAAGGTATAAATCGTTGCTTGTAAACTTATTATTAATTAAAGACATAGTACCTTCAACATGTGATCTCCAACTATATTATATATGTGTGTGTGACCAAATATATATGTTTATTCCAGAATACCTGTCCTCTGACCATCAAAGCGACTCTTATAAAGCTAAAAAACGAGTGTTTTGTCACTCTTATAGTGCACCCACGGCTCCAAAATGCGAAGCACATTTTTTTTTTGCAAAAAAACGCGAAACGCAAAATCCTCAGATTCACAGTCAATGCACGCTAATCGCTAAGCCAAACCCGGTTCTTCATACGGAAAAAAGTTTTTGATTTATCTACAATCTTAACTCAACTGTCTAGCAATGTATTAGGAACACATGTGTGGTACAAACTTATTTTATTTGGCTCATTACATGCTGTTTACTTTTTATAGTTCTCTGCTGGTACAGTGTTAAGTCTTCGTATTTACAACGCTAAAATCAGGGGTTCGATTTCCCCCGGTGGACCCAGCAGATAGCCCAATATGGCTTTGGTATAAGAAAACACACACACACACTTTTTTATAGTCTCAACTGGGTATCATTATATCTAAGACTAATTCACTTCTCTGCCAAGTATTGGTGTTGAATTTTACGAATATCATTCTACAAGTAGTATAATTAATGGTATTACGAGGACTTAGTACTAAACCTATAATATTTCCCTGTGAACAATAATACAAAATAGTTTTACAAACATGTAATGTGAAGGATATAAATATAAAAAGTATTCCATTCTTTTCCACTGCTTGTAAATTTAAATATACTGAAGGTATTACTCAGTAGTTCAAAAATTGTTTATAGTCTGATGCATTTAGTTGGGACTGTTGATAGAACTTACTTATTATGGATTTCTAAAATGAAGTTCATTAGCTAACAGTATACAGAAATACTTATACCATGATTAACTGAGAACTGATGTCTCGAATTACATTCAACTCTACTAAAGAAAACGAGGTTTGAAAACTGTTTGTGTAATGGATAAATTTATTATTTTAGATACTATTTATGTAATAAAGGTGACCTTTCTATCTAAGGATATTGTTTATACAGTGAAGATAATATTTCTAGCTTCAAGTATCGTTTAAATAATGACAATAATGTTTCTAGTTTCAATTTTGAGTCCAGGAGTAAGGAAGGGGGTGGGTATGTGGGGGATAGTATGAAGGAATGGAGAGTAACTTTTCCTGGAGAAAGGCATACACATGAAATAACACTGAATCGGTCCCCCTTTTCCTGGAGAAAGGCATACACATGAAATAACACTGAATCGGTCCTCCTTTTCCTGGAGAAAGGTATACACATGAAATAACACTGAATCGGTCCCCCTTTTTCTGGAGAAAGGCATACACATGAAATAACACTGAATCAGTCCCCCTTTTCCTGGAGAAAGGCATACACATGAAATAACACTGAATTGGTCCCCCTTTTCCTGGAGAAAGGCATACACATGAAATAACACTGAATCGGTCCCCTTTTCCTGGAGAAAGGCATACACATGAAATAACACTGAATCGGTCCCCCTTTTCCTGGAGAAAGGCATACACATGAAATAACACTGAATCGGTCCCCCTTTTCATGGAGAAAGGCATACACATGAAATAACACTGAATCGGTCCCCCTTTTCATGGAGAAAGGCATACACATGAAATAACACTGAATCGGTCCTCCTTTTCCTGGAGAAAGGTATACACATGAAATAACACTGAATCGGTCCTCCTTTTCAGAAATTGATAACAAAAAATAGGAAATAACAGAAAAACTCGAAAGAATCTTTAAGGCACCGAATATAAAATGTTCAAGTGATAAAATGCTAAGAAGTATGGCGTGTAGTCAGGATTACTTGAAAGTAGAGTTAACTAAAATAAGAAAATAAGTAAATATATGTATGTATATAGGTGATGCGAAAATATGTATGTATATATATATATATATAGGGAATGCGAACATATGTATATACGGCTCTGCTCAAAAGTAAATTTTCTTTCCTTTTGACATCAGAAACTTGATATACTGTCCTTCCATGATTTGATGAAATACTTGGTTCATGAACTGAATACACAGCAATTAAAATCAGAAAATTGGAGCACTTATACCAAGACATTCCTTGATACATCAAACTTTTAATTTTTAACTTAATGACTTTTGATTTTCTTATTAAAATCTTACATTTGACTTGTCACTAAAGTTACCAAATACTTTATGAACAGGTACGTGCATCCACTGTTACCAAAAAGCATAATTGCAAAATAATTATGCTCTCAATAAGTTAGGGATTTCCCAAGATGTTGGATTGAGATTCGAGTTTAATATAGCGGAATTTATTTTTGTCTCCGTGTATTTTGATCGATTTTATACGAAATGGTGTCATATGCCACGTATCTATTTGCGTCAGAACTGAGAAAAACTTCTCGCTGTTTGTTAAGGGCTTTAAGCTAAAGTGAGTTAGATAAGTAATATATATATATATATATATTTAAAACCTACAACATAGAAGTCAAGTAATAGTCTCATCTGTAATTTGATTTTTCTTTCTCAATCTTAAAGCTTGGTTCAAAGGACTGTAAAAAGTGTTTAGGAATTACAAGTTAATATTTAAGTTTTTCTTTTAAAATAGAATTTCTCTAAAACGTAAAACGAAAATGAGAAAGCAATACTCTAAACATGGGAGTGAAAACTTGGGAAATAAGGAAGTCAACAAATTCATTTTCATTGTTACAATCGATTCTCAAACGAATAAAATGTTTAATGAACTTAAGATATATCTTCGTGAATATAAAATCTGCAATTATTGTTTTTTTTTCAAGATATAAAAACAAAAGTTAAAAAGCAAAGTTTCAAACATGGTGCCATTTTAGACTCGTATACAGTTTGTTTCCGTAGAGATATGTCAAGTTATACAAATAAATTTTACATTTTTATTCTACGTGCGTAAATATTAATCTCAAAAGTCACAAAGCATCGCTTATAGCGTTAACAGCTTCTTCTATGAATAATACTGTTTCCAATAATAATAATAAAGACAGGTGAATATTTTAATTACACATACTAACACCAAATTATATGGTTTATATTTTACAATTAAATAATGACTTACAAAGATACTGAAAACATTCTACTCACTTGTAAAAGTGTCACCGTTTACAGTGTGCTGCTGTATATTGATCCTTGACCTTAAACAAGTACTTTGAATTCGACTGAGATTTAAATTTCTCGGTAAGCGTTAAATTTCTCTGTTCATGCTATCTAAACATTACTTTCTAAATAAACAAATCAAACACACTTGTATAAAATTCATTTTCATAGAAGAACGATTCTGTTTATAACGATAATGCCTCAAACTTATTATTTTAAATAAATAAGATTCTAAATAACTGAAATATGTAGCGTTTTTTCAAATGAAGTGTCAAAACTCACTGTTATTACTTAATAACAGCTATTTCATTTTCTTGGGCCATTAAAAATACGAATTTATTTTCAGATCTTTAAATCCGTATTAGTTGTACTACTTCTAGTTTTTCACTTTATCCTAACTTTATTTGGAATCTCATTCTCTCATTATTCAAGCAATTTTTACGCCAGCTTAGAAAGAAAGAAAAATTTGATGCAAACTGTGATTTCAGGTAAATAATCGAGTGAGGAAAGTATCCGTTAATAATCAGTTAATTAACCTATTTTCAAACAAGTTGTTTGTGAAACAAGTAATTTTGTGCGATTAATTCCTAGAAACAAGACCCTTTGATAAGCCGTGCACTATTATCAAAACAGAGTAAATTTTGATGAAATACTTTCGTCCACTTTCGTGACATTTCCATTTTAAATTTGAACGATACAACACCCAAAACACACATGAACCTACTGCTACTTCTCTTCGCAAGTGCTAAGTTTAATGATGAGTTATTTTTAAACTGTACTTCTAAGATGATTGAGAAGAAGAGATATTTAAACTTAACTAATATTCTATCGGTAACCTTAAAGAGTAAGCAAACATAAAGTTTTGAGCTATTGTGTTCGTAAATCGACATCTAATGTGCCTTAAATCTATTCATTGTCGTAGTTTATAACTGTTGGTAAATCAACATTTCTTTCGGAGAACTACGAAACAGAAGTACAATTTAAGTTTGGTATTGTATAACTAGAATGTTGTGGATGTGATATGAAGTATGAATGAACTACTGTTTCTTAAAACTATTCATTACCATAGTTTATTACTCACACCAGGTTTCAAAAATTCGATTGCGTAATAATAGAATGTTTTGAATTTCGCGCAGAGTTAGACGAAGTTTATTTAAACTAGGCGTCCCTAATTTAGTAGTGTAAGACTAGAGGAAAGGCAGCTTGTCGTCATCACGTACTGCAAACTCTTGGGCTACTTTTCTTTTTTGAATCAACGAATAGTGGGATTGACCGTAATATTATAACACCCCTCTTGCTGAAAAGGCGCGCATGTTTGGTGCGACGTAGATTCGAACCTGCGATCCTCAGATTAGGAGTCGAGTGCCTTAACCATGTGGCCATACCGGTTTGGTTATAACAATGAAATATAAAAACAATGAAGTGAATGCTATAGATGATATAAAAAGCCCCTGTTTAAATTAACGGTTACTTGAAAAGAAAAGAGAGGAAATAAAAACATTATCTTTACTTATTGAACTTTTAAAAAATATAATTAATTTATGATTTGTGTTCAGTTCTTTAGGTTAAAGAACAACTTGCATTGAAAAACTTCAAAGTATTGTGTAAGTAAATGAATAACAAATGGATGTCGTTTGAAAGGTGTAGACAAGTCATTACATTGCAGTTTAAGAAATTTATAATTATTCCAAGCTGAACCACTTGGGAAAGTTTAAGTATTTACAAAATAACAGCAATAAGAACAAATAGGAACAAGATAGTAATTTTCTATTTTAGAGTATCAAACTACCGTCTTAATTACCACCTTGGGTAGTATGTTACATAAAAACTTTTTAAAAGAGTTTTTTCAACTCGTTGAAGAATAAAAACAATTTACAGCATTTCACGAGCTTTAGGTTCATTCATTAATCATGAAAAATTTAATTATGTCTCCTTACGGCTTCTGTGATCAGACTAAATTGTGATTAATGTGTAGTACGCCACCGTTCCTGTTATCCTATAATTGTTCTTGTAAACTCATGGAAAAAGCTATCGTCTTGTAGAGAACTGATGAGCGTCTCGTAAGAGATTCTCCATCTGTCAGATTAATAAACAAATAAATATGATGTGCAAATTTATACTTATTTAATTATAAACTAATGTAATTTACAGGCATACAGATAACCATTTGTATAAAATGTGCTTCGTGCTGGTCTAACACTATATTAAACCTGGATTGGATAATGAGCCAAAATACAAAGAAAATTATTTTTTTCACAGCGTTGAGAAAGAAATTATACAGATCATTATTAAAGACTGCCTTAAAAGTAAAAACAAAACGTATAAACATTTGCAATTTGCTTTGAAAGCAAGCATAATAAACGAGTAGAAGTCACAGATCGAAGAAAGCAGTTTGCGCCATCTTGAGCTTAATTTATGAACTAAACCGGGATTCAAACACCATAAATGTAGATATGTTATTGATCCAAGAACATAAACTACGAAATCATGCAAATAGAAGTGATGTTTAAGTTGCAAGTTGGACGATAAAACAGCAAATGATGGAGTGACTGATTAAAATAAATCGTGACAAATATTTTATTGGTTGGGAATATACTGAGGGAATTTAAAAGGGAAGTGTTTCTTAATAAATAAATCGTGACGAAGATTTTGTTGGTTGGGAATATACTTAGGAAATAAAAAGGGAAGTGTTTCTTAATAAATAATTCGTGACGAAGATTTTGTTGGTTGGGAATATATTGAGGGAATTTAAAAGGGAGTTGTTTCTTAACATTGCTGAATGAAGGAGTTATAGAATAAGCTGAAGAAGAGAACAAAGGAAAAATAGATAAATAATATTAAAGATTAGTCTTATTTAACTATTTTTGAGAGGAGAAACTAAAACTAGAAAAGAATAGAAAACCATTTAATTCAACCATTGGCTCTGAGATCACTCTTAACATAAAAATGGTAATAATTACGGAAGCACATAAGGGACAAAGAAAATGTTATCGCTGAAGATGTAGAATAAAAGCCTATAAATTGGACGTTACAAAAGCAATTCGTATGTGAGCGCTTTGTTTCTGCAGGGAGTGTTTAATCTTGCGTTTGATCCCATATAGCTTATTAATATAAGATTGCGAAATTCGTTATAACTGTCCTGTATTAGTCCTCAAGAGTGAACCAAATTGTTATGTTATATTTTGACCTTCTTAGTTTTTACATAAGTGCATACAGTCTCATAAATATTCATATCGATACTTTATGCTAGCTAACTTAAGGTTGTGAGTGTTTTACCACTTTATATTTCGCGAAGATATCGTTTGTTTGGAATTGTTATCTTGCGTGAAGTCAAATCTATGCTCATTAAATAGTGTTCCTGAGGAAATGATATGAAAGATGAAAATGTGCCTATAATTGTCTGAAGTCAGGATGCCATCAATTCTGTTTGAATAACCAAAATCTTCGATGACATGCAGCCACAAACTTCTGCTGATCATCAAGTATTACAGAAGGTGGTGTATAAACAGTTGTTGATTGCTGCCGAGCCACCAAACTTAGGGTCATCTGTAATGACCACACGTCACCATGCTTGTCCATCCCATTGTCTGTTGTCCGATGCTCATTTCAACCGTTGCATTTGGTTACCTAACTTCAGCAACTGTTTTCCATGCATCTAGCGTATGCATTCCACTAACTAAATCCCAGTGTTCGCGTATTGACGATCAACCCTTTAACTATTTCTTTTGATTTACCTTTTTCTGTAACGGGTCACGGGTCAAAGGCCATATCATCGCGTTTCTTGACTTGAATTCAAAATTTTATTGAACTACTATTTAATCAATTTACTTGGGTAAATTTGGAATAAAATTCTAGGTTACAATTCAATCTTTAATGCTATATATGAGTTAATTTCTTAATTTAAAAGTAAATATTGCAAGAACTCATCTAGCTATGGATTTTAATGAGTCTTATAGTATGTTGGATGCAGTATTGTTTGTAATGTCAAAATGTTAAGTCTGTAGTTTCGTACAAATTAGGAGCTAAAACTACCAATATTAACACGCTAGAATATAATATTAGACCCTCATATATTTTATTTTTCTGAGATATGGCTTATGTATTGTATCAAACACAGTGGTTCCGTTCACCTATTTCGAATTGCATATACGGGACAGTTTTAAAAATTGTGGGCGCGTTGAGAAGACCGTTTTGAGGACATTATGAGTTGTCGACTGGTTATTCACACATCATATATTGAAGACTCGTGTATTGAAGTAGAATAATTATGTCATTTCAAAGTTCCCGAACGTTTTAAGTATGTTGAAGTTGAGAGTTTAGTTGCCGAAAACAATTTTAACACTTATTAGGTTAACGGATGTTGTTTATCTATGTTTTATAGAATAATTATAACCTAATTTAACATTTAGTTGAGCTACCATGTTTATTGTTTAAGTGTAAAACTGCACAATAGGGAGAGATGCAGATTCTGAACCCCGGATTTTAGCGTTATAAGCCCTCAAGACTATTCCTGAGCCACCGGATGCGAAAAGATAAAGTATTGAATGTGTTCTGTATTATTATCAATTTATATCAGTACGAACATTTGTGAACAACTACTTGCCCAATAACTTTATAAATCTGCCTTATAGTGTGCATTTTGGCTATTTTAAGAACTTGAATAGTTGTAGTGTTTTCTCGCTAAAAGCTATCTGCGCATAGCCATTCTTAATTTTGAATTGAATCAAATTAATTTCCATTATTTTGACTAAGCGTGTGTACAATAGTTTATTTTCAGGATTTGGTCTGCTGACATTCTAACATGAAAGTAGCTAGTCAATATAAAATGCCACCAACTCTTGAACTATTACTATCTGGCTGAATTGTGAATTTCATCGCTACTCATCAAATCTCACAGCGAAGTAGTTTTACCAGCAAAGAGACGCAAACTTCGAACATGATAACTAGTTGACCATATCTGACACATCGATAACATATTTTCTAAATACAACTTTTGTTTTTTTCACGTTGACTTCTAGAATTTAACGTGTTTTAGAAAATGTTTTTGCACGGTGGTTAGGGCTATCAAGAATCAAACGTAATTTAAGTTGTTACTCAGCCTTTTAAATGGTAACTTTTACTTGAAGTTTTTTCTCATGCATACGTAAGTCTGATGTTACGATTGTCTCACGGCGGGACAGCGGTAAATTTTTGGATTTACGCTGCTAAAATTTGGGTTCGATTCCCTACAGTGGACACAGCAGATAGCTCAGTATGGCTTTGTTCTAAAACAAAATAGTTGCATGGACATACAACAGACAACGTACAGTATTTATATATTATATTTTTAATATCAATAAATTACATCCGTCGGTATTAATTACATCTGTAGCAAATCATCCAAAATAAGTAATCAAAAGTAAACATATAATTAATTACAAATGAAGATTACTTATTGTTATCTGAGTAAAAGCAGCATTTTAGGTATCGACTTCTGAGGGTCGTAATTTTAACAATGCTTTAACAATTTGTTTTAATATTGTTTCCTTCATATTGCGTTACACAAAGAATTGAAAATTATTAAGTACTATAGAATGAATGTCTACTTTCTCTGATGTAGCACAAAAAGGTAAACAAAACAATCTTAAGAACACACATATGATGCCTGCCCGGCATGGCCAAGCGTGTTAAGGCGTGCGAGTCGTAATCTGAGGGTCGCGGGTTCGCATCCCATTCACACCAAACACACTCGCCCTTTCAGCCGTGGAAGACATATAATGTTACGGTCAATCCCACTATTCGTTGGTAAAAGAGTAGCCCAAGAGTTGGCGGTGGATGGTGATGACTAGCTGCCTTCCCTCTAGTCTTACACTGCTAAATTAGGGACGGCTGGCACAGATAGCCCTCGAGTAGCTTTGTGCGAAATTCAAAAAACAAACAAACAAAACACATATGATGCCATCGTATACGAATAATAAATCACTCGACCGACAGAATGTGTGAAACAGCGTGAAATGTTAAGGCAACATGACGTAGCATAAAGCTCCTTCAGTTGCTAAAATAGGCAACAAAAGTATTTGTATTACCAATAATCATAAGCATTTATTATTTTGTGGTGTAAAATATGAATGTTTTCGTTCTAACTGAATTACTGATCTCACTTACATCAACAAAGACAAGGCACTTAAGACATCAAAATCTTAACAGTTGCCCCACCCCCAGTGGTTCACCAGTAATTCTGCAGGTTTAAGACGCTGAACTCGGCTTTCCATACCAGTAGTGAACAGATTACATATAATTGTATGTGTGGCTTTGAATTCATCATAACCTAATGTTTATGGACAACGAGAGACCCATTGGTCCATCTCGGTTGTTCCTCCCTCTAAGCAAACCTAAAACTATTAAATAAAACAATTAAAGCCAATCCTTATTCATATATCAATCAAGCTTTCTTCTAAACTCACTCAAATTTACTGCCTTCACAACATCCGAAGGCAATCCATTCTATGAGCCAACCACCCTACTTAATAAATAAAATTGTCTTAGCTGAAGACAGTTTCTACCTTGGCTAAATCTATATTTATGTTCCCTGCTTCTATACTTCTCGCTTTTAAGTATGAAAAATGTTTATGCATTAATATTGTAAATTCTTTTTATAATCTTAAACACTTCAATCAGATCCTCTCTAACTCTTCATTTTTCAAGAATCTTAACCTCTTCTCACATGATAACATTTCCATCCCAACTAAACTTAACAGCTGAAAAGTAGCATCTCTGCGGTAATTATAAACATCTGGCAAATAAAATATTATTTTTTATAATGCTGAAACTCAATAATATTCGTTTTTGATATCATTAAACTTGTAGACAAATTCATTGAAGCAGCTTCAGAGATATATTGTAACCCTTTTGTAACTCTTTCCTACTAAATCTTTATCATTTGAAAACAACGATGTTGAGAGATCTGCTGAACACCTATTTTGGCATTATTCTACTAACTTCGTACGTTTTGAAAACGATTATGTTGAGTGATATGTTGCAGACCTTTTTAGACATTTTTTTAAAGAATGGATAATACTGAAAATGTTTCGGAGCAATTTATAAGTAAAGATTTTAAAAGTTTACATCATGTGTGAGACACATGTTGCCTGACAAACAAAATTATTAAAAAAACATCCGGATGGTTTTAAGCTCTATCATTCCTTATATGACTGAAACCAGGTGTCTGTTATAACAGGAGAGAAACCCAAATTGGTTTTAGAGATAAAAATGCTGTAGTTCTTTAGTATATTTTCGATAACTCCAGTTTAATTTACTTTATACTTTTGGCTTAGTTTTCATCCATGATAAATTACTTTTTGAAATAAATAACAACTCCATATACAGTTTGATTGGTTGTACCAGATAAATATAATAACAAAGTTTTACAAAAACTAAATGCTACTATATGAGAAATTAAACAAGATCTAAATGCCCGGATTTTGTAGAACGACTGTTTGGTGACAGGTTCTGGAAAATATTATTTCTGTGTGTGTGTGTTTCTTATAGCAAAGCCACAGCGGGCTATCTGCTCAGCCCACCGAGGGGAATCGAACCCCTGATTTTAGCGTTGTAAATCCGGAGACATACCGCTGTACTAGCGGGGGACAATATTATTTCTAAAATTGGTTCAACCAGCAAAATCCAAAAGCTTTAATAAAGGAATAAGCATAATTGTATGCTGACTTCTTTCATGAATTTGTTCGCGATTTTACAGATTTTTAAACAGCACTCTTTCTGTGATGAGAGTTGAGACAAAAACTAAAATGAGAACTAAAGTATTATGAATTCAGATCCCACGTTTCTTTATAAAAATAACATTCTACATTTAAAAAATACATAAAACATTCGTTGAATTTTTGGTAAGAACAATACTGAATAAAAGGTTAATATTATTATTATTAGCAATGACATATATTAACAATTTTAAACTATTGTCAAAGAAATTTGTTGAGTTTAAGGCACCACAGAATGAATATCTTGCAAAACTACATGTACTGATATTTTGGAAAAGTTACTGCTAAAGTTAAGTGATTAAACATTTCAACTAAAATTCTGTATTGTTCATAGGTCAGTACTTTCTTGCTTCAAACCGAAGAATAGATAATTAAACGGAAACCTAGCTATTACATTAGTTCATTACTTACAGATTTTGAATTATACGTGTGTGCTCGAGAGAGTGAATAAAAGTAACTTTAGAGATTCCCAAAAGGTAGCGCTAGCTTACTTATTTTTATAATTTAAAAATCTTACCATTCACAGTTAGACTTTACACTGATAGAGATAAGATATGTATATATATATATATAAAAGATATGTTATTTGAAGCGACAACACGCTGAGATGTATCTTAAGCGCTTGATGCTTGATGTATAAATGATTTCTAAACCTTTATAAACGTAATTCTAAGAAAAACGACAATATTCTTTTACTCAAGACATATATTACAATTCAGTGGGTAAACGTATATTCGTTAATTTTGAGTCAAAGAACCAAAGTGGCGAATGGTGAATACAGGAATAAATTATATTTCATATTTATTTTTTAATATAAATTTGTTTTTTAAATGTTTTGTAATTACATCAGACTTATTTGTAAAAGTTTTGAAATCCTAGATTACTCACTGAAATTGCACAGGTTGTAATCTTCGAACGTTGATGCATTTTTTTATAATACTTTATCAGGCCTATTTCTAGTTTCTTTAAAAATCCTGGGATTACTCTTTGAAATTACTACACTTTTGAAGATTCTGACTGTCTGGTACTAAAATATTTCATTGAAATAAGAATTAGAGCATTCCTTTATAAAAACAAAAAAAAGCACCTGTCCCGACAGACAAAAAAAGTTCAAGTTAATCTATAAATTCAAATTATGTCATGGACTTTAAAAAGGTTAATTGTGCTCCACTCTTGATTTCATTCAAAGTCAAAGCTATAAACTACTTATACCCCCCCCCCCCGGCCCGGTATGGCCAACTGGTTATGGCACTCGACTCGTATTAGTTGGGCCGTGGGTTCGAGCCCGTCACACCAAACATGCTCGCCCTTTTAACCGCGGGAAAGTTATAATATAACGGTCTATCCCACTATTCATTGGTAAAAGGGTAGCCCAAGAGCTGGCGTTGGATGATGATGTCTAGCTGCCTTCCCTTTAGTCTTACACTACTAAATTAGGGACGGTTAGCGCAGATAGCACTCGGGTAGCTTTGTGCGAAATTAAAAACAAACTTGTACCACCTACCGTGAAAAAGTAATGGTTGAGCATTTCAATCATGCTAAAAGCCACTCAACAGAACTATACGGTAAATTTATATTTTTAGTCTTTAAGTTACACCAAATTTTGAAATATGAAGAATAACGAAGTTAATTTCTAACAGTTTAGTATAGAATATTTTACTTGCGAAATAAAGTTCGGCATTAACATTAATCACACCTGTTCTCCTGTAATTTAAAAAAAGTGAATGTTGAGCTTACCTGCGTTCACTGTTTTTCAAACGTGAGACAAAGGAACGTTCAGAGAGACACCACGATTCTCAAATACAGTTATAAGATACTACTAGATTGCATTTTGGTGTTTATCGGCAGCGAGAATTTGGCTGTTTAATCACAAGGAAACAGCGCCTCTATTGATTGATTGCGTTAGATGTAAAGTTCTTGTTTACTTAAAGTTACCTCTATCGTATTCATACCCATTTTGCTGGAACTGAACTGGAAAATTAGACAATTCAGTATTATAAATAGCAACTAATTACACATGAAAATTTGGTTTTTATATATGATCTCTCGCAATGTTTAGATGTTGTTGTTGTATTAAATATTAGAATGTTAATGAGTACATATCTGTACCAATATAGTATAAAATAATTATTTATTATTAAAGTGTATCATACAGGGAATCCTTACTTAGTAGCACCACTTAAAAATAACAGCTATCACGTAATATTTCTGTGATAGTGACAACATTCGAACACGTATCCTATTGTCCTAGCGTTTTCTACACAGTGGCGTCTTCCCAGCTAAGTATTTCCTTTTCAGAAAGTTACTGAATTATTTAACAGTTTATGGACGTTTACGTCTTCCAGAGAGAGATTCAGGGGTAAGACTGCTGGCTTATTACGCCGAAAACTGAATTCCCACGAAATAACAACATGAATTATAATTTCAAACACGAATTTTATCTTATGCTCAAGAGAACTTTGCGGTTGGACTAGCAATTCCCATAGACCAAACATACTTTTGCCTAATTTTTGCCCCTGACCAGGGGGAAAGCAACCGGTCATCAGTAACTGAGATTATTTGGATCGTTTAGCAGGAATGATTGTAAGTTTCATAACGCATCCATACTGAAACTGAGAAGCATGTTCAGCATTGTCATGTCTCGAATCCTGAACCAATCGTTGTATATGCTAATTACAAATCACGTTCTTTCTACAGAACCAGATATGAAAAGCAGCTTTAAAATAGACTTCAAACAGGAAGTTATAAAATTAGTTATAAATTTTCTTAAAGGCTACAATTTCAGATAATCTTTGTTCAAAATCGTGTATCTTAATTTTATTGATGACTAAGCTGTCTTTATAACAATAATTCAATACCATGTTGTCTTCAGGCTAGGCGTTAAACAGTAAACCTTTTCACATTCTCCATGTTCAGATCATAAATAAAACCACAGTATTACTAAATGCATCTACGCCAATTATTTCATTACTAGGTCAATGTACCTGATAAATAGCTATCTATACATCACATAGTCCCTACTTTCATTTCTTCACACCAGTCCTGTGGCAGCTCCTAGATGCAGAATGATGTCATAAAACAGGAAACACCCATAATCCAATAGCAAACAGTCATTCCATATGAGGTTCAGATTAATTCCATGTATGTTCTTATGCTAATTTACCGTATGAAGTGAAATGAAAGTATTAAAATATGGACCACCTGGTTGGTTTCACCTGTTCTTCGCCAAGAAAACTGAAGAGTTGTTTCTAAATGATCAATTTCTCACAAATGCATCCACCTCAACATTAGCGAATGATCATCTTCGTAAACAGAACTTTGAAGTATAGGTTCATTCAATTGACACTGCCATATGAACTGTAAACAAACAATTAGTGCAATGGAAGGAAAAATACAGTTCTTTATCGTTACTAAGACAAGATTAATCACATATGATTTAGAAATACCAGTACTACTCGTATTTAAGTGTATACTAGTACAATACTTATTTGATGTCTATTTCAGTGCAATTGTTATCTGATGTGTACACTACTACAATTGATACATGTTGTGTGTGCCAGTGCAATTGTTACTTGATATTTATGCCCGTAAAATTCTCACTTGATGTATTACATATACACGGTATATTATTGACAACTGTGAAACATTATGAAAAAGTAGTTATGTTGCTTACCTCTTCTCCCCTTGAAAGTTTGAATTACTGAATGGAAAAGAAATAACTGAAGCTCATCAGGATAAAACATTGTCAAAAACTAAATATTATGATATGAAGAAATCATCATGAAACTGTTTTGCTTTTTGTAAGAAATTAGAGCTGATACAGAATGGTATAAATCACTTTAAGGTCCAAGAACTGCAAAAACCTTGTAGTGTATTTAAATAGATCTTGAGATCCTTATTTGTTTATTGTGAATTTCCCGCAAAGCTACACTAGGGCTATCTGCGCTAGCCGTCCGTAACTTAGCAGTGTAAGACAAGAGGGAGGGCAGCTAGTCATTACCACCCACCGCCAGCTCTTGGGCTACTCTTTTACCAACAAATGGTGGGATTAACTGTGACGTTATAATGCCCCATGGCTGAAAGGACGAGAATATATGGTGTGACGGGGATTCGAACCCGTGACCCTCAGATTACGAGTCAAGGATCCTAACAGCATGGCTATGCCTAAGGTGATAGATCAGAGGGAAAGCAGCAAATCAACAACATCAACCGCCAACTCTTGGGCTACTCTTTCCCAACGAATAGTGGAATTGACTGTCATAGATAATAACTACATGGCTGGAAGGACGAATATGTTCGGGGACGAGATTCGAACCCGAGACATTCAGACTGTTAGCCAAGTGTCATCATCATTAAACTATATCAGTCCTCTTGAAAACTAGGATACACAAAGACAAGCTAAATTAAAAAAACAACAACAACATGAATATATTGCATAGAACAGCTATTAACAAGAAATTAGAGGTAAAACATACAAATAAAACTAGTAACATAAGATAAGAAAACAGGTACGACAGGATTTGATTGTGATTTTCTGTAGTAGGACTAAAAAAGATATATATTTGTTATATATATTTATATAAAGCTTGAATTAAAACGTGTAGAAAACTGGCGATACGAACGAAAAGTTATAAAAGCATTTTCGATAAGCCTACACAGAACGAGAATGGAATTTCAGGCAGTCGATTTGCTATTTATTTTGTTGTTGGTTTTTTCCACAAGATTCCGTCAGCAGTGATATCAACACAGAAGGACACGATAAAATTTAGATAAGCAAATATAATACCGGTATTGGTTTTACTTTTATGACCTTCTAATGGAAGTGCCTCACTTGAGGATGTGTAGGATGAAGGATGAACACTTCTATAAGGAAAGCCAGATAATAAACAATTTTAATGGAGTCTGATGAAAGGCATTAAGTCTTTACAACAAATAAGGTTTTTCCTCGCTTTTAGTTTCTGGCGAATTCAGCCTTTCTTCAAAATACGAGTTAAAATGGTCGAACGACTGGAAAACCAAATGGGCTTTAAGATTGGACGATGCATTTTAAAGCTATTTTACATTTTCTACAGAGAGTGCCATAAGAATTTTTTAAATCTTCCAGGGTGATACAGTAGTCTCCACTCATTTTATTAGTGTCCACCTGATTACTTATAAAACCTTGGCTTTATACGTCCTCGAAGAATGAAATCCACAGAATATTTCCTCTTTCTTCGTCAGTATAAATTTTTTTTAGAATATTAGAAACAGCAAAATAATTTTGAAGTCGAAATGTATTCTCAAGACAGTTGGTATAGGTATTAGCACTTTAATCAAAACAAAGTACAGAACAATGTTTAGACTTCTTAGATCAGTTTTAGGTTAACAAAGAGATGAGAATACATTTTTACTTTAAGTGGATTTCTCGTAATTACGAGTAACTCCAATTTCTCAATTGAACGGTCCTGGATGTTAGTGTTGTGAATTTGAAGTTGTAGACAGATTGACAAAGAGATAAGTGTTTAATATTTAAGATTTATGGAAACATGAAATAAAACTTTTTAAGTATAAACATTTGTATTTATTATCAATATCTTGGAAACTCTTTTTAAATTAATTTATTAACCTTATAGCTAAATGCTTTATTTTGGAGTGCCATCTTTTTCTAACCACACCTTATTTAAATATTTATAATTTACAAAATCAAAGCAAGAAGCTAGCGCTAATTACGAAAATAATTTTGTGTTTTTCAACATCTTAGGTAGTAGTAATTTCTATACCATATCACACGACATTTCTTAAAATCTTTACAACATTGTCTGGGCGCGGTCTAGTGGTTAACATGTTCAGATTGTGGATGTAAGGGTTGATGATTTGCAGCCCATTGTTATAAAAACGCGTTCTTTTCTAAAAGGATTAGGTGCACTTTAACAGTCATTGTCAGATCTCATTTTTTCCTCTTACAAGTGTAGTCCAAGAATGAGCTGCAGATTATGTTGACCGCCTGTCTTCCTTCTAGTCTGTCAGTTTAAAATTAGAGACTGCTAAACATAAGGACTATTGTGCAGCTTTGGACAAAAACTCTGAAGCAAGCAAACAGGTAAATGTCTCTGTCATAATAGTAGAACCGTGGTTATGGTGTCAGGCACAAAAAAGTCCGAGGTTCGGATATACTCCTTTTTTTAATTGTGGCAGTTAATCCTATTATTCGGTTAAAAGAGTTGGTCAACAGTTATGTTGCATTTGTTGCAACACGTGCTATTAAATGAATATTTTCCTTTTGGACAACAGTTAAAATTTAGACACGGCTACAATTAATTTTTTCTGGTGGGGAGTAAATGTTTACGATACAGTATAGTTAGAACTTTCACATTTCACGTAACGCTCTGAAAGAAGTAATTCGTCAAATTCTCCTGCAATAATATCTCGTACAAATATGTTGACTTAAATTGGTTTTCCATCTGTTATTGTCTCTGGTTCGTTTAACTATTAGATTCTTATTGTGAAAGTTGAAATACTAAGAGAAATACAAACTCGTACAGAATGTTATGGAAAAAAATATCTAAAAATTTAAAGGACAAGTTGAGTACTCTATGTTAAAGGAATTGTTAATATGTAAATCAGTAAGTCGTTTCACAACCACGACCGATATAAAGTCACAATGCAAAGGCATGTATCAGTGATACATTTCGACATTGTTTGGCGTTTTGTTCGTAATGTGATGCCACAAAAATTGACCACTTGGAAAGATATGGTAAAGTTCTTTTCAATGGAAGATATTTAAAAATTGAGGTCTGAGATCGGGGATTTAAAATTGCCAAAACAAAGATATGTTTTAATTATGACAAGTCCTACCTAGCAAGGGGCCTTTTACATTGGAAAAACGTTGAGGTGTTATTGTCAAGATATGTGTTTGTCAAACAGGACATAACTAAGCGTGATATCATGAAATTTAACTGCTTGATAAATTCCCAAAATAATACAAAATATTCGAAGCGTAACGTTTCTACAAATTGAACATCATAATACTAAGGAATTTTTCATAAATACCCATTATACATTGCTATTATAAACTGTTCATTAGAGACAAAAATTTCTAAGAATCAAATAATAATACGGAAAATAACATTTAATCTCTCTACACGAATCTTTCTTCTTCCTAGTTTTTGTTTTTGTTTCCTATTTGTCTGTTATGGGTTATGAGTTTACACAAAGTGGCTTAGATTTACGTCCTACGTTTCACGATCCCATGTTAGTTGGCTAAGCTCATATCATCTATAAAACCTAGTTTTGGACTTTCTGACAATCAGTGTCATTTCCCCTTCTTGGCAGATTTCAGTTGTATAAAACATTTTATGAGGAATTTTAATTGTGAATGCATTCAAGTTATCTCACCATTTGATCAAACGTCCCAGCAATTATTTAAATATTAGTTGATCTAATTACCTAATCACATTTTCGTTCTGAAGTAATTCGAAATAAGTTACTTAATTAGTTTCGATCTGCATAACATTTAGGTGTACACCTTATAATAGAGTCGATGCAGTTCCATATTACTTTAGTAACAGCTAACTCTGCAGCAGCTCTGACTTCATTCTCTATAATCTGCCTTGACTATCTCGTTACAAAATATCCTTTGTGTTCTGATTAAAGAGAAGAGCCGACATGTTGGTTCTAGTGCATGTATTTGATTTCTTGGAAAGACTTCAAGATGCGAAATGACGTAGGTGACTGTCTGCATCCGCTCGATTCTGTCGATTAGTCTTTCGGTTGTCATGTTGGGATAATCGACGCTGCCGTTTGACCAGGCAAAGTGGATTTCTCTGTTAAATCAATATTGTATTATTAGTGCAAATCATCAATGTCGGAGACACCCGCCGTGTCTTGAAGGTCATAGCCTTATGAAGACTATTGTTCTTTGTGGAATCAAGTTTCTTTCTCAAAAATGAATGGCTCTGTAACCTAATTATATGTTGATTTCTTCCAGATATTCTATCTTAGGTAAATAATTTTAGGATATCGAACAGAGATTAGGTTGATTAACAAAAAACAGCGAGTTTATTTTATTTATTGTTCAACCAAGTTTTGCTTAATTAACGTTATTCGTTTATGTTTAATAGAGAAATGACTATTGTTGACAAGCTGTATTTTTAACTTTAAAAGGTAAACGTGTTATAAGTTTAAATTAAGAGTCTTCCAAACAATGTGTTTTAAGTGTGTGAAACGAATATGTTGTAAAGGCACGAATGGAAGTGTTAACTTTATTTTGTGATTATGAAAAATATTGGTATTTTCAACGAAAACGACACCTTGTGTGGCTAAACGGTTAAGCCAGTGACTTGTAAAGTCGAAGAAAAAAACATCCATAATTCAGAACTGTCGACTGGAATGCAAATGGTCAACAGTATCAGCCGTTCACGCACACATTTCTAAAAAAAATAGCAGACATTACTACCTTAGCAATAAGTCCTCCATAGTAAAACATTATTATTGGCATAATCGTGCTCAAAGCTTAGATTTGGCGATTCGAAGCACAATAGGCCAACATGGCATGATCTCGAGAAGAAAAAAATATACAGTATTAAGAAACAATTAGAACTAACATAACAACACTGAAAACTATTTTCTAGAACTAACTTAATATTCTAAGATATCTATAACAAATATACGAGGGTTCAGATGTTGTTTTTAGCGCACAACTGCACAAAGAACATTCTGTTCACCGCGAAAATCGAACCCAAGATTTTTGGGTTACTCTTTCATACATTTTTCACAGAACCACCGCAAGATAATGATTTAGAATATAATATGTAGAACTTAGTTTAAGTAATGCAAAAATAACAAACTCATTATTTGATCTTAAAGCTGTTTTTGTGGACATGAACAGAACTGTATACTATTTTAATATTTCACATTATTACTATTATTTGCTGCATTTATACCTACAGTGGTGTTGACTCATTGGTTGAAATGCCGTACTAGTTTCTAAGAGTTAATTGTAGTAAAATTTTGAAAAATTATACTTTTACGAATACAAACTTAATTTAATATATCATTATTAGCCTTCTATGAGTAGAAGCTCAATAGAACTTCAATAATCATGTGTGAGTTATAATTTAATTAAACTTATAAGTAATTTGAAATTTGGAGTCTTCTAATAATTATTATGCCTTACCTCAAAAGAAGCGTTTCTTAGCAGGCATCGTACGGTTTACGGCTATTAACTTTTCTAGTATTAAAAAAGCCATAGAGGGTTTGTTTTGTTTCTATAACAAAGCTACATAACGTTATCTGCTCTGTGAATCATGAGAGATGAATCTTGGATTTTAGCATTGTAAGCGCATAATTTTCTGCTGTCCTACCGGGGAACGTTAAAGAAGAAATAATAATATCGCTGTTTAATAAATGATGAACGTTAATCTATAGTTATTCACGAAAATAGAAAACTTTTAAAAGCTCTAATAAGCTTTAAAACTGTTTAATACGAGCTATAACCTTTCCCTTCCCTACGGAATTTCCTCTGGATACATATCATGCTGTTGTTTAATGAGAAACAATCATATTAAATAGGTGGACAAACAAACCACGAGAGATAATAATTCTCCACTCTATTGCGTTTTAATGACGAAGATTTAGTACATAATATTGTTGATTAATCATTCGTCTTTGAACCACCGTTTTCATGAAATATGAAAGCAATTACTTTTTATGTATTACAAAATCTCTTAAGCACTTAATCATTTGTTTTTGAATTTCGCGCAAAGCTACACGAGGGCTATCTGCACTAGCCGTCCCTAATTTAGCAATGTAAGACTAGAAGAAAGGCAGTTAGTCGTCACCTCTCACCGCCAACTCTTAGGCTACTCTTTTACCAACGAATAGTAGGATTGACCGTCACATTATAACGCTTTCACGGCTAAAAGAGCGAGCATGTTTTATTGTGATGGGTATTCGAACCCGCGACCCTCAAATTACGAGGTGCGTGCCTTAACCACTTGGCCATGCCAGGCCACACTTAATCGTAGGGTTTTTGTTGATTACTTAAACTCGGTTAATTTTAATAAGTTTTAAAATTCCTTTTTTAGTTTGCTAAATCGTATATTCATAAAAGGATTCAATTTGATTTTTATCAGTACCATGAGTTAGCCGAAGTAAATTTGGAAGAAAATTTTCTCAGATAAGTCCTAAACACGGAGTAAGGAATGGTTTATTATTATTGTTAAAAAAAAAAGTGTGATTTTTTCTAAAATATCCCACCAATACAAAGTCCCAAAACCCCGAACCGACGTAAACAACGATCTGCATAACGCTTGTATTTCGTTTTTCTTATCGTTTTTCACTTCACTTTGAAGGTTCCAGACTTTGCGAGATCCAATTGTTTTATTGATATTGTCAGTGTACTTGTGAAAACTATTACCATGAAGTTCGTGAGGCAAGGTTCGAAGACTGATTAATATTAGGTGATCGATCCAATAATCTGCAATTAGCCGTCGATATCATAAGTACATCACATGTAGTAGAAGTAGATTTGGTTATGTGCTGGTTGATATATGTGGGGCCACCAATACTGACTACATCAACCTTTTCCCGTTGAAGGTCCGCGAGATACATTCTTTGGATTAAACCAGTTCATCTAGCTCAATCTCTAACGATAATATAAAAATTCAGTAAGGGACAAGTTAATTACTCTACGGAGAAGGGTGATATCATACAACGTTTTGTAATATAGTAGATACTAAAAGATGGTTGTCACCCAGTGGGATAGCAGTAAGTTTACAGACGTAGAACGCTAGAATCTGGGGTTAGATTGTGGGTCTGCTCTAAGTCTTAAGCAAACACAAACAAACTTGGTTTTATCATAACATGACAATATGTAATTCTATACTTACTACACGTTTATTAAAATCTGACATGAATCAATAAGATAGAAGCAGGCAACAGTTAATACGCTCAGTATGTTACAGGCTTGTTAAAATATTTAAGAGCATATTGATAATGAAAAATTCCCATATTAACATGAACAAAAACTATAAATTTGAATTAATTCTTGTTATATTAAAATAAGATAAACATTTAAGGCTGTTTGCAATGCATATATGATGACAGGGCCTTTTAAGCTGTTAAATTATATATATCAGATACATATAACATATAACAAGAAACCAGTGTTATTTTATTAATCCCAGCAGTTAGAACATGAACAACACATTCATGCACCTAGAAACCGTCATCTTTCTTCATAAAGAAAAATACGATCGAGTCATTTCCCATGATGTTAAAAAATGCATTACTTCTACTACACCGATCCGGCATGGCCAGGTGGATTAAGGCACTCGACTCGTAATCTGAGGGTTGCGGGTTCGAATCCTCGTCACACTAAACATGCTTGTCCTTTCAGCCGTGGGGGTGTTATAATCTGACGGTCAATCCAACTATTCATTGGGTAAAAGAGTAGCCCGAAAATTGGCGATGGGTGGTGATGACTAGCTGCCTTCCCTCTAGTCTTATACTGCTAAATTAGGGACGGTTAGCGCAGATAGCCCTAGTGTAGCTTTGCGCGACACTGAAACCAAACCAAACCTACCAGACCATTCTAAATCATTACATCAGTATTTTGAGAGCGACATAAATTCATGATCAATTTTTATGCCTTGTGAGACTTGTAGCGGTTGTTAAATAAATGTGGCGCAGTTACCTTGTTAATTTGTATGTTCAAGCTTCCATGTCATCTTTGCAATATCTTAAAGATATATAATACATATTTAATAAATAAGCAAAAATTTGAATAAATACAACAGTGATGTCTTCCCATTCTTTCATTCAGTTTTTATATTAATATATCACTGGTTATAACCAGGACTTCGATTGTATGCATCCGTACAAATTTGATGCTCTTGCTACGTCGCAAATAAAGACAAATGTTCTACAACATGTTACAGTTATTAGGTTATGTGAAACATTGTATCTTGTAAGACCTGTAGCATATGTTAACTTATGGGAAATTTTTATATGTTGTGAGGCTTGCAGTAGTTATTAAATCACGACAAATATCCTTACCAACTGATAGATAATAGCAAATAGTTATCTTTCGTGAGACCTGGATCAGCGTTTTAAAGGAATGTTTATAAGCTTATTGGATTTAGCTACAAAAAAGCGCAACTTGCACCTAATCAAAAGCTGTATGATCAGAAAGACGGCGCTGCAATGGCATCTAGATTAGCACTGGTATTTCATAATCTGTTCTTACCTACTGTATGTGTCAGGTAAAATTAGAGGAAATTAACCTATTAGACTTTAGACGTAATCAAATACATCAGTTGAAAAAGTTTGACCTCCGGAGTTCTAAACTGTAATTAGATTTCCAATCGGTCAAGAGATGACGGTGTTATGAACTAAAAATTTGTACTTAGGGGGGGGGGAACAAACTCCGAGCCATTCTATGAGCTTCCATGCCGCGACTAAAAACATAAATGATTGTCCTAATCAATTTAAAACAAACTTATTGCAAAAGATATGTAGGTGGCACCTTTATTGTTTTTGGAAATATTTTTGGACTGTATAAATAGTAGGCACAAAAACATACAATGTACAGTGGAACACTAAAAAGTATATAAACTGCCATGTCTAGACGTATTGGTTGAAAATAAAAATGAGACTTTTAATCGTAAAACACATAAAAATAATCATTTCACAAACTAATTGCTATACGGAGAAGGGTGATATCATATAACGTTTTGTAATTTAGCTACGATAGCTTTTTAACCTTATTCCTGAGTTATATAAGATTATTCTAATCAAAATGTTAGCCCATAGAGCATATAAATTAAACGAATTTCCATATAAACGTATTGATAAAATACTTAAGAGCTGTTTGAACAAACATTATTTATGTTCACAGATAAAGATCACAGTTAATAAACAAAGAGCCTCCTAGTAGCATAGCGCTATGTCCGCGGATTTAGAACGATAGGAACCGAGTTTCGATACTTGTAGTAGGCAGAGCACAGACAGCATATCTTGTTTCTTTGTGCTTAATTATAAACAGAGAAGGTTTATTTCTTTACTTTTCATTGAAGCATAATGTTTTGAAATTAAAAAATAATAATTTGATCGAATATTTAGAATGACATATTCATGTATTTAGTAAAAGTTTATATTGTAAGAAAGTGAGATCCTTATTAGTTTTAATTTTTTTCTAGTTCAAAGTTACATAATGGGCTATTCGTTTTGTCCACCTTGTTGTAAGTCCGTAAAACCCTGGCCCACAGGACTAAATGCTTTAATACCATATTAACATAATTTATGTATGTTCTTTATCCCTTTCTATTAACATGACATATTTATGTTCGTGTTTTTTTCTAGCATCATTTGAATATCCTCTTGTAAAATATTTATGACAAAAATTATTTATAGGAATTAATTTAGCTAGAAATCAATATTTATAAAAACAATGCTATAGAATTATATATAGGCAGAAGAGGAACAACGGTAAAGCAGTAACGTTCAAAATAAACCGCTGTTATAATTTTCTTTGCATGGAAGCACCGATCTAGTCATGGTTTTATACATTTTTATTGTAAATATCCATGGTAATCTTTTGTCACAGATGACTGTAGCTACTTCCTCTCGTTTCTTTTGTCCTTCCCTTAAATTTTATCTCTCACAGATATCTTATTTGGTTCTTCATTTTGGATTTTACTCCCAAAATGTCTTAAGTCTTTTACTAGTTCCAGAGTCTTCCCGTTTAAATCCGTGATCTTAAACATTTTTTTATTCACTTCTGCTCATCCAAACTTCCATTTTTCTGGCATTCTCTTTCAAGACTTTTCATATCAAACTCATCTGCCACACTTTAAATTGTGTTTGTAACTGTTACTCAATTTTAGTTGTTTGGAGAAGGTCGTTAGCGAGCAACAGTTCTATCAGGAATCTCTTATGGCACTCTTTACTCAAGACAATGACTAACAGTAGACAACTAATGATTGACTCTTGGTATAGTCCAACGATTACTTCAGACTTGTCTACTTCTCTCCATACTGTCTTCACAACTACTGTAGTTCCTTCATAAGAGGTCCCCACTGGTCTGATCAGCTTCTTGGGTTTTCCTTCATTATACAACAGTTGCAGAAAAAGAACTTTGAAGAAAACAAGAAGTTATACCAAGTGTATGATATTGCATTCATTCTTGCTCACACAGGGTGAAACTCAAACTGTATTTTATTGATGTCTACCACTTCCCTTATTTTTTAAATACTTTTCTTTCAGTTTCAACATATGCTGCACTAGGTTTTATTCCTCTATAATTTTCACGCAAAATAGCATCTCCTTTTTGCTTGTATATGAGTATCTCTTCCCATTTTGTAGGTATTCACTCTTTCCTCCAGATATTCTTCATCAGAGTCCATACATATTCAACTTCGTCATTTCCTAGTACCTTGAACATTTTAATGACAATATTTGATGGGCCTCCTCCTTCTCCTATCTTCATTTTTCTCGTTCCTTCCCTAACCTTTATTCTACTGACGTCCAGTACTGAGCTTGATGTCTCCTCCAATTCTTTTGCCTTGTTTTTGATGTTAAAACATCCATGGTAATAGTGTTTCTACCTCTGTTTTGCTACCCTTTCATTTGTTAGGAGCTTTTCTCTGTCCTTTCTTACTTTCATCATGCAATGTCTGTCTTTACCATTTCCATTTACTTAGTTATTATCTATTCCTATCTTCTTCTCACCTTCAAATGTTTCCGTGTTGTCAAACCATCTTTTCTCAATTCCATTGTTCCTTGTCACTGCTACAATGTTCTTCGCCTCCTTTTTTGGCTCACTTTTTACACCATTCTTAAATAGGCTTCCAATGTACACTGCTGGCCAAAATCTTAAGGCCAATGAACATAAAGAAAAATTATGCATTTTGCGTTGTTAGACTCAACCATTTATTTGAGTAGAGCTTCAAAAGATGAAAATAAGAAAAGGGAAAATAAAAATAAAAAACGTTTTAGCGTTTAATAGGGAAAATGTGAACACTATGGAATGAGCCTAAATACTAGTTGGTCAAAGTTTAAAACATACCAAAAAGAAGTCCTAAACAGCACAGGAAATGCCCAACAAGAAGTCTCAGTAGTGAGTTGCACGGCCATCATTGTGAATAACTGCAAACATTCGCTTTGGAATGGTCGATATAAGCGTTTGCAGAAGGCTGGCTGGAATGTTATTCCAAGTGGTGAAGATGGCTACACGAAGATCATGCAGTGTTTGGAATTGACGTCCATTTCTATAGACTTTCCTTGCCATCCACCTCGAAATATTTTCTTTGGGTTTCAGTTCGGGTGAACATGTTGGATGGTCCAAAAGAATCACGTTATTCGCCATGAAAATTCCTTTGTCCTGCTGAAAGATCCAGTCATTTCTGCACAAGCGAGGGCCTTCAGTTAATAAGGATGCTCTCTCCAACATGCTAATGTAACCAGCTGCTGTTTGACGCCCCTGTATAACCTGAAGCTTCATTGTTCCATGGAAGGAGAAATCACCCCAGATCATGATGGAACCTCCTCCACTGTGTCGTCTAGAAAATGTCTCCTGTAGGATATCCTTATCATAACAGTAACGTTGGAAGCCATCTGGACCATCCAGGTTAAATTTTTTCTTATCAGAGAACAAAACCTTCTTCCACTTTTCTACGCCCCATGTTTGGTGCTTTTCAGCAATGTTTAATCTAGCTGTTTCGTGGTGTGGAAGGAGGCATGGTCCTATGAAGACGTTTACGGTTTTTAAAGCCTTTCTCTCGTAGATGCCGTCTTTGTTCTTGAGCTGCATTCTGCGTCCGTAAGGTCCTTAATCTGGTTCGACGATCGGCTAATGTCTTGCCGGACAACCCGTCGAATCTTCCTGCTTAACGCCGGAGAAATTTTCTTGGGCCGACCACTTGAAGTTCTCTTTCCATATCCTTCAAGGTCTTTTAAGAAATTTGCAACAGCAGTTTTACTACGCCCAATCTCACCAGCGATGGCACGTTGAGAGAGATCTTGCTTTTGCAGCTCGACGATTCTGCCACGTTCAAACTCTGTCAACTTTTTAACCTTTGCCATATTTTTACCCAATGTAACACAGGAGATGTCAGTCGGAGATGTTGTCAACGCTAATGCTTTAACACAAATGACTAAATGTCGTTACGTGTTTACCGATTAACGCTTCATTTCAATATGGTCTTAAACTTTTGACCAGCTAGTATTTAGGGTAATTTCATGGTGTTCACATTTTCCCTATTAAATGCTAAAAAAAGTTTTTATTTTTATTTACCCTTTTCTTATTTTCATCTTTCGAAATTCTACTCAAATAATTGGTTGAGTCTGACAACGCAAAATGCATAATTTTTCTTTATGTTCATTGGCCTTAAGATTTTGGCCAGCAGTGTACCTTGATACTAATCTGACCCATGTATCTTGACACCAACATATGTAGCCTATTACTGTAGTGATCTATATGCCTCCACAGTACTACCATTCATATGGTGTGGCAATGTTTTGATCTATATATATCGACACTACTATTATTTATACGTTGTGACAACGTTCTGATATACATTCTTCGCAGGATTCATTGTTCAACAATATCTTTGACAATCCATGAAAAATCAGTACTTTATTGTTTTTAGTATATAATTAATTTTTAAAGTTTTTTCAGGTCATGTGCAATTTGTATACTATTATATCACATTACAGTGTTATAAAGTTTTAAACATCAGTGTTCTTAATTAACATATCATTAACTAAAACCTGTCTTGTTTCTATTGGAGAAGAAAAAACTGTCGATAATAATGTTCGTTTCGATATTGATATCACGCTTATTGGGCATGGCCAAGCGCGTAAGGCGTGCGACTCGTAATCCGAGGGGCGCGGGTTCGCGCCCGCGTCGCGCCAAACATGCTTGCCCTTCCAGCCGTGGGGGCGTTATAATGTACGGTCAATCCCACTATTCGTTGGTAAAAGAGTAGCCCAAGAGTTGGCGATGGGTGATAATGACTAGCTGCCTTTCCTCTAGCCTTACACTGCTAAATTAGGGACAGCTAGCACAGATAGCCCTCGAGTAGCTTTGTGCGAAATTCAAAAACAAACAAACAATCACGATTATTACTTCTCTTTTAAGCATTGTTTGTTTGTTTGTGTTGAATTTCACGCAAAGCTACTCGAGGGCTATCTGTGCTAGCTGTCCCTAATTTAGCAGTGTAAGGCTAGAGGAAAGGCAGCTAGTCATTATCACCCATCGCCAACTCTTGGGCTACTTTTTTACCGACGAATAGTGGGATTGACCTTCACATTGTAACGCCCTCAGGGATGAAAGGGCGAGCACATTTGGTGTGACGGGGATTCAAACCCTCGACCCTCGGATTACGAGTCGAGTGCCTTAACCACCAAGCCATGCTGGGCCCTTTTGAAACATACTGAAGCAAGAAACGATTTGTACTTTGTCTCAACATCTTGGATACTTATCAAGGATAACTAAATTATTCACAATAAATGTCGATTATATATTATATCCATATAAATATATCCCATTTACTCCATTACAATATTTGTTTTTAACTTATTATCATAAAAAATTGCAGATTATTTTGACGTTTTAAAGTAAAACACTGCTTCCTGAACTCTAATAAAAGTGGTGAAAAAAAAAGAAATATATTTTCATAGGCTTTACATGCCTAATAGCATATAATCTAATCTTGAATTTTCAGATAGTGGTTCACCAATAAGATTCTAATAGACTCTCTGGCTGGATATTCCCAGTCGTTTTAAAATAGCAACATAAACTGTAAATTCAATGCTTTATAGGGACAGTTCCATCAAATTTAGTCAGGGGATTTCACTAAGTTAGATATATTAAAAAACATATTTGAGAACTACATTTTCTTCTCTTCTGATGCAGTTCTCAAACTTGTTTTTAATATACCTACGTAAGTTAGTGAAATCATCTATTAAATAAATAAATTAATTAAATATATGTGTAAACCCGATTTTATTGTATTCAGAAAAACCTAAATTAAGACATTCAAATATGTAAATATATCTTCCATAACCTTGTGCGTTATTATTCAAGAGACTAGGCTAGTGTAGGATTTGGTTACCCAGTGTACTCTATTGCCCAAGAGGGTGAGTAATAGCTCACCTTCTGTCACCTAATATATCTTATTTTCCATGAAGAGAGATAGTCAAACACAGTCCCTTCTTCAGTGTACTTTGTTACCCAGGAGGGTGGTTAACTGTATATTTTCATCACCCAGTACAACGTTTTGTCAAAAGGGTCAGAAATACAGAGAAATGATTATGAAACAAATAACTAGTACTTATGTGTTTTGTAAATTATGTTCTATTCTTTATTTAAAATTAGTTTTACTAACAGTGCTAATTAAAATGTTTAATTTACATATAATGTACGTTTAGATGTGATCTGACGGTAAGCTAGTGTAACTGAAGGTTCATAGACGTGGCTGACTCCTTCCCGCAAATACACACTGCGAACTTTGGAGCCGTGGGGTGCAGTATAAAAGCGATGGTAAACTTCACTACTTGGTTAAAAAAAAAAAGTAGTCAAAGAGTTGGCAAAAGGTGGTATCGATCGGCTGCATTATCCATGATAAACAGTTGGTAATTAGGACGGATGTATGTACACTTCCTTCTGTTTAGGTTTGTGCAAAAGTTCTGAAGTAAACGAATTTATTTTTCAATTTGTATTATGTACATACGCACACACACATATATATATATATTCATGATGATGGTTTTGTATTATTAGATTATTATATAGATTTCAGACTAAACTAAATATCTTTAGCTGACCGAATATCGTGAGAATTAATTTTGAGCTTGTGATATCTTCATCCGTTCAGAAGATATCTCATCGAAAAGAAACCGGATCTAGCTTTCCCATCTATATAAAACAGTATTCGATTTCATTTCTAAGCTGGCCGTTTTTTCTTTAAAAGTATGTTTGTTTGTACTTAAACACAAACTACGCAATGAGTTATCTGTGCTTTTCTCACTAGTATCGAAACTGTTTCTAATGTTGTTAGTCTGTAGGCGTGCCGCTGTTTCACTGGGGGGGGGCTTTCTTTAAAGAAGAGGTGAAATTACACAAGTAAGTCTCTATAACGTTATGTCCCACCGGTGGAACAGCGATGACTCTTCGAGTTTACAACGCTAAAATCAGAGGTTCGATTCCCTTCGGTGGACACAGCACAAAGCCCGATGTGGTTTTGCTGTAAGATAACATAATGTTACGATTTTCATTTTTTTTTTCCATTTGCACCTCAAGACAAATAATTTCGAGTTAGTCACAATACAGACAGAAGTTCAGATTATTTGCTCCTATTGTACTCGTAACAATATATTGCCCTGAAGAACTAATCTTTTTATTGGTTCAGTATAATCATTTATTATTTTCTTATAAAGATAACTGAGTTGCCAGCATTATCAGAGAAAGAGAATTGATGGTAATCTAAAATACAATGTTACTTTCTTAATGGGAAAAGGAATATTCAATGAAGTTAAAAAAAAAGAAGAGAGACTTATAAAATTAGTGTTGGGGTAAATTTTGAAGGAAGTGTTTTTGTCATTTAAATTAGAATCGCATAATTAGTAATTAATAGCTTTATAGTATAACCTAAAGCACTATTAATTATAAATACTTTGAAATTAAGTTAAGGACTTGTTTTAAAGATATCCTCTACGTGAATAAACCTTTTATCAACATACAGATCTACACAAGTCAAACCATTTCCTTTTACAGTACGTATAACCAGAGAAGCGCTTAAAACGTGCATGTCACTAAGACCATAAGGATATGATAAAACAACAACCAAACAATATTCAACCATTAATGTTATTGCACTTTTTAATAGGAAGATCAGAGAAAGACAGCTATACTTATGGAAATCGCTAGGCCTTGTAATGATCAACCATCTTGTACTAGAGATTTCCGTTATTATTTATTTTGTAATAAACAAACGATTTGATATAATTTAAGTCAAAATTTTACCCATAAAATTAGCAGCAAATTTTCATCGTACTTAATTATATTTTTTGTCTCAAAAAGTAAAAATAAAATTCAGCATGCATATGATTAAATCAGATATAAAGATTCAGTCATCAGTCAAATAACTTTTTGTAAGCTAACTGAATTATATATCTTTACACATTATTAATTGAAATATTCTCCAATTTGTATATTCACTTCAACAACTTACTACAAAGGCACCTCAGCATGGCCAGGTGGGTTAAGGCGTTCGACTGATAATCTGAGAGTCGCGTGTTCTAATCCCTGTCGCGCCAAACATGCACGCCCTTTCAGCCGTGGGGGCGTTATAATGTGACGGTGGGTGGTGATGAATAGCTGTTTTCCCTCTAGTCTTACATTACAAAAAATATGTGATAACTAAATGTTTTTACAACTATAATGTAAAAAACAGAAGTAAAATACTACAAGAGCTATCTGTATTAATCTTTCCTAATTTTGTTTGTTTTTGTTTTGTTTTTGAATTTCGCGAAGAGCTACACGATGGCTATCTGCGCTAGCCGTCCCTAATTAAGCAGTGTAGGACTAGCGGGAAGGCAGCTACCCAACACCACCCATTGCTAACTCTTGAGCTACTCTTTTACCAACGAATAGTGGAATGAACCGTAATATAATAACGTCCCCACGGCTGAAAGAGAGAGCATGTTTGGTGAGAGGGGTATTTGGCCATACTGGGCGCATAGTTTGTTTGTTTGTAGTTAAGCACAAAACTACACATTGAGCTATTTGTCCTCTGCCCACCAAGGATAACTGGGAGGCATTTAAAACAGAAAAAAGATTGAGTAACACAAACATTTCAGTAAGAATGCTGATATAAAAAATACAGTGAGAAATAAGAAATAGAACAAGAGGGAAGTAGAAAGAAATAGACAAGAATAAATGGAGCTAAGGAAAGAGACGTTTAGTTAAGGGACCCAAAGAAACAGGTATGGATGACAATTTGAATGGATGGATAAGATTAATGTTGTAAAATGAACTTGGAGAAAATACCTCGACTTCTGAAGACATGAAGAGAATAATAATGTAGAACTGAGAGATCATCAACCAGTGTAGAGATAACAAACAAAAGAGAGACGAAAAAATGAATAACGTGAGGCACGAGGTAAGCCAAATAAAAATAAATGAAATAAATCTTTTTTTGCAACAATATGTTAAAACAAAAATGATATGAGGAGAGTTGGCTTTAATATAGATAAACGAAAGAAAATTGTATTCACAACAAAGTAGGAAAAGTCACTCTCTCTTTGTAGAAACAAAAACTCACACAGTGAGTGCAATCTTCGTTTCAGTTTCTTTATAGGATTTGAACAAAAACAGCCACGAGAATGATTTATTATGAACATAAAGGAAAGCGCTTTATTTGGTTAGAACCGCAAATATGGTGTTTACGTACCTAATATTTAACCAAAGAAATTGACTTATATTACAATCATCGGAGTCACACTGGTAGACCTAATTAATTTCTAAGCTGTTGAATGCCGAACTAACAGCAAAAATATATGCATAAAAGCAAGCCAGGAGAGACTAACCAGAGCTATCTACCATTATGATAAATACCATTTTAAAACGAAATCTTTTAAAGGAACATTGATACTTATAAGGCCTCTCTTAGAAATATTAAAAAAAAACATATACATCGTGCAAATGGTGTATAATGATGTTATTAAACATTAAAATAAAGTTTTATATATGGCTAGAATTATGTTTCATTAAAAAAGATAAAAGCTATTAGAAGTGAATTTTAACGTGTTCTCTTAGCCTGTTTCAATCTATTTGCAGCACATACACCAATAATAGTACGTTCACTGTTCATTCGTGCGAACAGGTACAGTGTACCACCATGAAGGCAGCAGTAATATTATATGCAGTGAAGGTACAGTTGTATCAGGTCAAAGCAAAAGGAAACAAGAAAACGAAAAAAAAATGCGTTTTCGACCATTTATGCACGTTTTGAACATGGAACCAAGGACGAAAATTTAGTTTTCTTTAAGCTCTGTCGCTGCTGTTTCAGTGGTTCAGCTCAACTAAAGGAATGTACGGATAAGTGATCTGTTGAAGAATGTCGTTCCAGTTTTTCTTGTTTCTTCCACTCTGAGCTCTATCAACACTGAGCTGATACCAAGTGCGTATTATAGATATTGAAGGTATCAATCCGGAAGGAACAAATGTCGAACTTTTGCAATAAAAAGTCGTTTCATAGCGCTGAAATTCAGTGTTTCAAAAGTAAAATAAAAGAAGCCAAGTCTATAACAACGAGCCGTATTGTACACTCTTTGAAGCTAGAATTTATGAACATAGTAATTTATCAGTTTTCTGTGTAGTTTTGAAACATACACACACACACATATATTGTACGATCTTGCAGGTCTTCAGTTTATTTCCAAAACGCTCATGTTGGAGTATCAACTAACCCTCCCCCAAAATAATTAAACTAATCTCTAGTCTCTATCAAATGATACAGCATCTTTAACACAATACATCACATGATGTTAGCTTTAAAAAGTGGATGATATCCTTGTTAGTTTCGTGGAACTGATTAACTAAAAATACATATATAAAATATTTCGTCTTGACAAAATGTTACACGAAACATATTCTTTAGTTTATACGAAACTCTATCTAGGTTTTTATTAAAAATAAAAAGTCAAAATTTGGCGATAACGACTTACCCTTTCAAACTTAACGGTGGAAAATAGTGATGTATGTTCAGCCTTGGTTGAAGGAATTTAATACATAAAAATTTCCTCGTTTGAAATGTTTCTCATTCGAACTGCATCCCAATATTTTAAAAGACCTGCAGTCTACCAGCGCTCCCTGTATCTGAGCATGTAGTTGGACAAAGAACTCTCTTTCTCTTTTATAGCTACCTGTTCTGAAGGTTTTAAGTTTTCAATATTTACGACCTCGTTCACATCAGACAGTTATGCACATAGAATATATGAAATTATTTTATATCTGTTTGACTCACACCAAAATTATTATTAGCGCCGTCTCTCTAAGTTAAAGGTTATGTTTGAGAACAAATAAAATACGATAATTAAACACCAATAAAACATCATTATTAAAGAAACCTACTAAAGAAAACTAGTAAAAATAGCAATAACAATAGTCTTTACCACTATCTGAAGCTAGCTATTCAATATTATATACTACATATATTTTACTTCAAAATACTTGGCTGTTTATATTGTATTATAAACTAATTATTTTTTCTTTAATCTGTAATTTATAGGTTAATTAGGAAGAGCATTCAGTTTAAAACTAAGTAAACGCACGTATATATATCCAGCTCCTTGACGGCTCATTTGTAATTCTGAATGCTAATAATGCTGAAAACAGGGCTTTGATAACCGTAGTTGGGAACAGAACAGATGTCCCATTGTGTAATTTTGTGCCAAACAACAAACAAACGCATACAACCTTAAATATGATTACAAATCTATGACAGTGATCTAAAAATAATGTTCAGTTTAGTACAAACTGTGAACGTTATAAAGGTACATCTTCGAAACCTGTTGATAGCTGTTAGTAATAACTGAGTCAAATAAAACACTTCAAACATTTCATATAGGTGGATATGCTGTTAAACTGTTACTCTTTGACTGAGAAAAGAAACTTGTTACCGAGAGTAAAAAATAAAAATATAAATCTCATTTTTTACAGCAATAATATGAAGGAAACAATTGTTCAATAAGTAGTGTAATAAATACGTGAAGCAGTTATTAACTCAAAATTATTTTACAGTTTCCCAACACCATGAAGTTCACACTTCTTTTCAATAGTTAGCAAGCTTCCTGTCACTACAGTTTTTTTCAGGCAAAGCGAATTTAGAATATAATACTGAAATATTTTATTTATTTTATTATTATGGTGAATATGTAAAACATAACTGACAAAATAGCCTCTGAAAACGCTTGAAAGTTAAATGGTAGGAAATATAATATTTTTAAAGCAACTACCTAGTTGCAAGTACTGTGCCATCTAAGTTAGATTTTTGTAATATAAAATCTATATGTGTTCTATTATTTATTTGGAACTTCAACGAAAAATAATTTGTCTTAGAATCAATCTTAAGAAAATGATTTAGTTATATCTTTTTATGATGACAGTAGGTTCTATTAGACATTTTTTAGATTTCTGTAATTCTACGTAGTGCAATTCGATTGAATAAACTTTTACTTATAAGTAACTCCATGCAGTTGCTGTACAAAGCTGAATCTGAAGTACATGAAAGATATGTAAAAACGAAACTAATATTTCACCCACTACTTCTATATGGTGAGAGGAATGAAACACTTTTAATACCAGATAAATATCAATACATTAATGATTGTAATTACTCTAAATCCAGTATCATATTGCAAATAACAATATTATTTTACCTATAGGTGGCTTGAGGTAAGTCTATAGTAACCATAAGGAGTTACAACGCTTAAAATAGTATTTTTATACCCGAGAAAATTATGCCTCCAGCTGCTTTGTGTTTAAACACAAACACATGTTTATGAAACATTGAATTAAGTGGCTAATTCCTAGATAAGTAGCATTCGTCTATCTATGATGTTGTAATAAAATATCTTACTTCTTTCTCCACCCGTAACATAATCATTTGTTTTACATGTAAGCCCGTCATGGCCAGGTGGGTTAAGGTGTTCGACTCGTAATCCGAGCGTCGTGGGTTCGAATGTCCGTCGCACCAAACATGCTCGCCCTTTTAGCCGTGGGGGCATTGTAATGTAATGGTCAATCCCACTATTCGTTGGTAAAAGAGTAGTCCAAGAGTTGGCGGTGAGTAATGATGACTAGCTGCCTTCCCTCTAGCCTTATACTGCTAAATTAGGGACGGCTAGCACAGATAGCTTTCGTGTAGGTTTGTGAAAAATTATAAAAAGCGTGTTATTCATTTAGTTTTTACACTTACATATTAGCATGTAGGACAAGCCATAAAATATCTTTAAAAAGCCACAGATACTTACTGCCTTTTTTTCACTTTCCCACTGTTTAAAAAATCCCGTTTATTTCGAGTTTTGTTTTGTTACCAATTTTAGTTCACACACCATCTAAATTTGAAATTACTTCTTGTATAACTAACTTACAAGGAATTAATTAATGAAAAGTATTCCTAGTTCTTCAACATATTGATTATTTCTTCTCATTCAATAGAAAATATTACTAGACTCAACTAATTTAAATTACATTAAAATTAGAGTTTTCCCAGTGGGACAGCAATAAGCCATCGGATTTATTTTCTTGATGGCTTTACAATAGGAAAACACATACTAAAATTAGAGCTCTCTAAATACCATAATTCAAATATGTCGAAATAGTTAAAAATAATAAAATGTTAATTTTAATTAAGAAAATTAAGGTCATAGCGAAAGAAAAGAAAAGTGTCTATTTTCCCTCACAAACTAAATTTAAACTTTTCCTTTATTATTGTTACTGGATATATCGGTTTTAAAATAATCATAGCAAACAGAGAATACTTTTAATGTGAAAAACTATTTTGTTTAATATTTCATACAGAAAGTTAACGTTTATATTGAAAGTCGAAAAGAATGACGTGTGTGGTAATTCTGATATAGGTGTTACAAAAACCAAAACAAAAGATAACATGTTTCAGATATATTTTAAAAAATTCCCACGACATTCATAAAATGTGTTTAAGATTATTTAGTATTCATACCATTCAACTTGTTCGAATGTTCAGTTAATTACGGTCTACAAATACTGTTGAAAAGACGGCTAAATTTGGGAAGTATTATTTTTAGGTTTTAGGTGACTTAGATAAAATATGGTATGCCATTCAGTAATGACATGATAAAATATGGTATGTCATTCAGTAATGACATGATTTCTTTGACTGTTAAACTTTTATTTCTTTGTAAATGTAGGACATGTTTTCTTGGTTAAAGGTTAAAAGAAGCAAAGGTCTCTGACAACCTCGGGTTGTCTTTCAATACCCAAAGTGTTTTTGTTATTAATGCTGTTTGAGGTTTGGGAGGTTATTAAACTTAAATTACTGCTACGAATTTGATTTTGACTTGGTCTAAATACTTCACAATGTTAGAACTTTCTTTAAATGCATGTAAAATTCTTATTTTGCTTTAAAAACTTCCTGCACTAAACATAATGGATAATGTACAATAAACTGTATTAGTTTAACATATTTAAATTTATAGCATTTCTTTGTTGTTCAAGACCAAAAGGCCTGGACATAATTACTTACTTGTCTAGTAAGGCTGAACTTACACCAAGAAATGCATCAAAACACAGATCACCTTAAACATGCTCTACAGCATAATTTAAACAGACCCCAAAACATGTGCTAACAACACAGATTGAGCATGCTTTACAATACAATTACGATGTCACACATTAATACATCTATATATGAGTAAAAAACGCGAACGGACGTATGTGTAGGATATCCAAACTTATCAAACTTGTGAAACAATTCTTCTGTATAGAGTCGATCATAATGAAACTATAAAAGGAGCGTTATGAACGTTTTCACTGGTAGTAATTTATTGGGCGTTGAACTTTTCCTTTTAAATGGCGTTGGTCTGTCCTTAGTAGTAAGTTTCGTTGCAACTAATGGGCTTGGCGTGACTCAGTGTTAATCTGTTGAACTGTGGATATGAGGATCTTATACACACGTCCTGTTATGGCAGAAAAACAAAACACAAAAACACACAAATAAATAGTACCACTGGGATATAAAGATTAGGGCTAAATCACACTCTTCAAACTTGTGTGAAACAAAAACATCCAGCATTTCATTAAATCTCTAGAATGTTCTAATTCTAGGATATCCTACATGCTGCAATATATTAAAAATTCTCGGGAATGAGAAGTATTTGAGCATTCTAATTCTCTTGTCAATTCCGCTTTCTGATCAGAAGTCGTTGTCAGTGTCGTCGTCGTTTCCCTGAGTTTAAACGACTACGGAAAAGCATTGAATGGCATTACAAGGTCTAATAATTCATATACTCTGAATGTGATCTACGGCAAAGATATTATTTGAACAAAGAAAACTTTGATAGCGTAACATATAGAACTAAAATTATTATGTCTTAGTTTCCCTTTTCATTTCAGGAGAAGCATGCAAATTAGTTACGTAAATCTGGCGTTGGCTTATGTTCAGTTTTAGCCGTTGTTGGTTTGTCATGGTTTGTGTAATGAAGTACACATTATTGTTAAATAATTTGCATTAAATGTCTCGCTTATGACGTAATTTAAGCACGAAGCTGTTTGTTGGAAGGACTTTATCATAATGAAAACAAAGGAACATCATATATTGTGATTTATAATTTAAATATGTTTTTAAGAACGATTTTCTACCACTTTTTTGGGTTATTGCTGTTGGTTTTTTTAGAAGAAGGAAACCGTATGAAGTAAAATGCTTACGATTACAGTAATAGCGTTTTGTAAAATATATTTTATTTCATTACATTTCAAAGCCTCGACTAAAACAGAAATGTGTGTTTGTTATTAAACACAAAGAGTCATCTGTGCTCTGCCCATCACTTAGAAATGAGTCACCCGAATTGTGTAATAAGATGGTTGTTTGTTTTTGAGTTTCGCGCAAAGTTGCACGAGAGCTATCTGCGCTAGCCATCCCTAATTTAGAAGTGTAAGACTAGACACCATCACCTACCGTTAACTTTTGAGCTAATCTTTTAACAACGAATAGTGAGATTGATCGTTCCATTATAACGCTCCAACGGCCGAAAGAACGAGCATGCTTGGTGGGAGGAGGGCTTCGAACTCGCGACTCTGAGATTGCGCGTCAAGTGTCTTAATCACCTCGCCATGTCGAGCCAGAAAATATAAAGCAACAGACGTTACATGGCTGAAGAACACATACCTAGTATTTCAAAATACGGACACTCGCACTGTATTTGATTCGCCAAAACTAAGTGCTAAAACTGATTTGTTTTATTAAGAAAACACTAACTGATGCAACAAGCCCTTTCTTCTGTTTTTTATTTTCTTTGATTTTCATTTAAACTTACTTTATAACATTATAGCATTAAAATATTAAATAATTAACCGAAGACGTGCTGTTGATTACAATGACTTTAATACAGCGGAGAGCAGTTTTTATCTGATCGTGAGAAGGAATTAATTCTTGTCTGAACACTCTCTTGTAAAGATGAAAATAGCTAGTTTAAACTTGAATTTAATTATCAGTGCTATCTTCCAATAGCATATTTCATAATATTCTAATACATGGAAAAAGAATATAGCATTATTTCATGAAATGAATCAAGTAGCAGATATCTTACTTGAAACATAATGCCATTTTTCTGTTTAAATCTACACGATATAGAACGTAGTTAATTACAATATAGCGAAGTCGTAATGAGGGCTATTTCAGGATAGTGAAGAATTAGTTATACAAATAAATAAAAACCACGTTTATTAATGCAATGATATCAACTAAACCATCATTAATACAGATATGTAAACTAAATAATTATTAATACAGATATATAAACTAAACCATTATTAATAGAGATATATAAACTAAATCACTATTAATACAGATATATCAGTTAAACCATCATTAAAAAGATATATAAACTAAACCATCATTAATACAGGTATATTAATTAAATCATCATTAATACGGATATATCAATTAAACCATTATTAATACACATATAAAAACTAAACCATTATTAATAGAGATATAAAAACTAAACCATTATTAATACAGATATATCAATTAAACCATTATTAATAGAGATATAAAAACTAAACCATTATTAATACAGATATATCAATTAAACCATTATTAATACAGATATATAAACTGAACCATTATTAATACAGATATATAAACTAAATCACTATTAATACAGATATATCTATTAAACCATCATTAAAAACGATATATAAACTAAACAATCATCAATATAGATATATTAATCAAACCATCATTAATACGGATATATCAATTAAACTATTATTATTACACATATAAAAACTAAACCATCAACAATACAGATATATAAACTCAACCATTCTTGACACAGATATACAAACTAAATCATTATTAATACAGATATATAAACTAAATATTTTTTAATAAAGTTATATAAACTAAATCATTATTAATACAGATATATAAACTAAATATTTTTTAATAAAGTTATATAAACTAAACCATTATTAATACAGATATATAAACTAAACAATTATTAATACAGGTATATCAATTAAATCATCATTAATACAGGTATATAAACTAAAAAATTATTAATATAGATATATCAGTTAAACAATCATTAATACAGATATATAAACTAAATCACTATTAATACAGGTATATCATTTAAACAATTTTTTATACAGATATATGAACTAAATCATTATTAATACAGATATATCGATTAAACAATCATTAATAGATATATAAACTAAATCATTTTTAAAAAAAGGTATATAAACTGAACCATCATTAACACAGATATATAAACTAAACCACCATTAATGCAGATATATTAGCTAAATAATTATTACCAATCAACATTATTCAGTTGAGATATGCATTAAAACCAGTTTGATGAGGGCCTTTCTTTTTTTTTCTTTTTAGTGTTTGTGTTTGTTATTTGCAGAGCTGAGTCTAATAATTAGGTATCTTAAAATAATATAGATTTTATTGAAAGATTGTTATTAAAGTAGTCTCATAGTTTTTAACAAAGTACTATTGAAACAGATAATTCCACAATCATTATATCACTATAAGGTATGTTGATCTTCTACTGCTATAAGTACCAGGACACATCTCTGATATGCTATTCACGTAAACTGAGGTACAGATTTACGTTAGCTAGATCAGCTTATAGCATGGTTCCAAGTCCTTGCAGATTACGTCTATTTGAAAGAGAAGAGATTTGGGTGCCACTGGAATCATACAAAATCAATTTGTGAGTATTAATACTGTTTGATAATCATAGTCATGCACTGTACCACAAAATACATGCTACGTAAGCCTGATAACAGAGCATGAATAGGAGATATTTGAAAGGCCTATCTATTCATATCCAACAATGTAAAATACTTCGTGAAACGTCTGGAGTTGTTAATATTACAAGTTAGGATACAGTCAGAGTTCTTGAAGCAAGAATGAGAAAAATGATCTAGAAACTTGTTAAAGCCTGGTTGAGTGCATTTTCTTTAGTACAATAACAGTTAAACAATTATTTTAGCTCATAGTTGGACTGAATACTTCTCTATGATCTCCCACCAAGACTCATTTCGCTAGTGAATGTGTATATTAAAGAATTAACATATTTGTTGATGTGATGCTTAAAGTTGAAAATTTAGGTGCATTTCCTCCCAAATATAACTTACAAATGAGAGGCCAAAAACTTGATTAATCTAAGTGGTACGTGTTCTCATACAACACATGCGAGTAAGACCTGATGGCCGCGGCTGGCTTCAGACATTAATATATTCTGTAGGCACCTGGCGGCAATAAGTCTTGTCTCTTGAAACATATTGCAGGAAATACTTTATATAAATAAAATGACAACAGAAGTGAGCCCTATAACCCTGAATTATGAGTGTAACTTGATAGGCACATCTACTCCTAGCAGCAACAGTTTACGCCCGCATTAGGAGTTTGATCTCTTCAAAAATTTCTCTATATTTTATGTTTCTTGTCAATTCAGTGGTTGCTCATGTATTGTAAATATATGTGTTTTGTATTTCAAGTAAACTGTGAATTCAGCGATGAAGCCAGGATCGCTTTTCTGCAGAGATTGAAGAAACCACCATTTCACGACAGTTTTAATGATATATTTTTGCGTTAATATTGACCACTGACCACCTTATGAAACACTTCTGTTATGTGTCTCGTGTCAACTTGGTAATTAAGCAGGAGACTTCTTATGTTTTCTAATTGTGTTGTTAGTATTTTTACGTTGTTGAATTCTTAGAGACCTTAAAGAGAAGCATACTTTTAAGGTAAACGAAATTCGTTTCTTATTTGCAAAGTTCATTTTTTTTTATGGAATGAAGGCATTCATTATTTCACTGACACTCAAAGTCTTCAAGTTTTCATTTTTCACTTATTGTATTTAACAATATTTCTGAGTCAACAGAACGCAAGGGAACAAAATAAAATACAACGTAGGAGTAAGATTGTTGTCTATATATGTGTACGTGTGAACAGACACAAATAAAATATTTCGTAAGTTGTTTAGTAGGGGTAGACAGGCTACACTACAGATACTACCAGTCGTTTTCTCAATGAAGAACACTCTTTTATACTGATGTTCAATATGCTATAATTTCTAAAATAATATATCTGGTTATTGCTTATAAACTGATATGGCATAAAGGTTTGGTGTTTAGGCGGTAGTTGAGCACAAGTTACACAATGGCCTATTTATGCTCTGCACTCCAAGGTATCGAAACTCGATTTGGTTTTTACCCTTCCACACACAAAGGCTTACTGCTGAGCTACTGGAATGCAGGCGTAAAGAAATGCTTGATAGATACATATGTACCAGATAATATTTTTACAAATAACGTGAATGACAGTATTGTTATAACCTGACATGAGAGTTTTCTCTGATTTATAATACACTGATTTTAACTAAATATATTTATTACGTTCCAATAAAGTATCATCTATTTAAACAACTTATTGAACTCAGTTAAAGAACACAAAATTATTGTTTTAACTCAAAACACTTCAATAATTCTACTTTATTACAATGTAGTTTTACGAAGCAAATCATCTAACTCAGTTCATTTTCACTAGCTTATTTTTCCAGCGTGCAAAATGTTTTACTTCAAATTCTTAAAACAATTAATAGTGATGTTTGGCGTGAAAGTAAAGGAAAGCGTGCAGTATTATATCCACTTCACTGCAACGCCAAGGAGTAGTATACTAACTAGTAGTTGATAATGTCGAGAAAAATGACGGAACAATTATTTTACATTGCTGATACATTAATTATATTTGATAATGCACAAATGTGTAGTGGTAATGTCGTGAAGTATATGATGAAGTTACTTCACAGTTGGTAATAGATTGATTAATTAGTATTTGTAGCATCGGAAAGCATAGTCCACAGTTGTGTCAGAGTAATAGGTTAATTAATGAATAATTGGTAGTGTCGTGAAACATGATGTAGCAGTTGGCAATTCAGTTCACCGCAATTATTCCAAATATATTAAACCCATTGCAAAGTTATGAATTACAGCTAATGCAACGTTTTCCATTTATAAAAGCGCTTATTCAGGTGATTGCAGTAAGAAAGCCTGTATGAAAGATTGCTTTAATGAAGCAAGCTTTTTATCATAGAGAATTCCTATTTTGACTGTATCTAATATTTCTTTTATTGAAATGTATATAACACTTGCTTTATAATTTACACTTTAAGATCAAGCTTTAATGGGAACTACTCTTCCTGAAAAAATGGGTTTGGCATGGCCAGGTGGTTAAGACATTCAACTCATAATCTGAGAGGTTGCGGATTCGGATCCCCGTCGCACCAAACATGCTTAACCCTTTCAGCCGTGGGGCCGTCAATCCTACTATTCGTTGGTGAAACAGTAGCCCAAGAGTTGGCGGTGGGTGGTAATAGCTAGCTGCTTTTCCTCTAGACTTATACTGCGAAATTAGGAACGGCTAACGCCGGTAGCCCTCGAGTAGCTATGCGCGAAATTCAAAAACAAACAATCCTAAAGAAATAAGAATATTAAAATATAAGGATTTAGAATTTAAAAGTACTTGCACAAGTTCTTAAACATACAAAGTTCTTTTGGTAAAATAATGGTGTACAGAAGTTTTTACTTTGCACAAGTATAAAAAAAACCTATTTGGACGACAAATGTTTCGTCTACATAGCCATTAAAACACTCACTAAACAGCCATTACTAAAGGCTACGTATAGAATATGTTCACATAATGGTACAGTGGTAGGTTTACCGAATTACAACCCTAAAATTAACGGTTCGATTCCCCTCGATGGACTCAGCAGATAGCCTAATGTGGCTTTGCTATAAGAAAACATACATTTTCACCTAACGAGAGTTTCACAACCATTGATACTTTAACGCTAAAGAAATGGTCTTGAAGTTCTTGGTTGATATTTTGAGTATCATTTTGTCTTCTCAATAATAAAAAATAAAGTAAAGAACCTCTTATCATATATATATATATATATATATATATATATATAGGAGTTGTCCCTTTGGTAGAGCTTTGAATTCGATGTTGTTTCACTTCGTGTCTTTGTAGCAGACAATTAAAACAAACTGTCATCGATATAGTGCCCAGGATTGGAGTTCTGGATTTCAGAGAAGGTAAAGCAGATTCGAATCTGTGAGACACTTCACAAAAATCTTTTCACTTTACATTGTGGCTGCATTATAAGAGTTACAGTCAAACTATTCACGTGGATTTTGAGGAGTAAGATAGTGCTAACTGACTGAACTTACTCTGGTTAGTAGCTCAAAATTAAAGATAGCAAGAGATAATATTAGCACCTTGACGTAAATATAATTTATTCTAATTATTAATATTTTTTATTAAAAGTAAGATAATGATATATATCACAAATTAGTATGCAAGTAAAGCATAGCGGTAGTGATTAGAATTCATTAAATTATCAGTCGAATATTCTCGCTGTTAATACAGTTTTTCACCATGATCTCAATAATATCTCATGAGGTTTAGCCAACTTAGAATGTTTACGATAGTCAATATGCTAGTTAACAGTACAACATAGTTTATATGTATAATAATAATAATAGTAATATCAATATTTTTAAGCATTATAACAAATAATAATAATGAGACTACAAAAAAATGGATATAACAAAAATATGGCAAAGATAAAAAGTAATAATATGCTATATCAATAATTTCAATTTTTAAGCATTATAGCAAATAGTATGAATGAAAATGATGAAAAATAGAACATATAATTGTTTATGGTGCTAGATACATGTTAAATTAAGTAATGTATTTAATTTCAAGCGTGATATGAATACAATTTTATGACTTACAAACATTGGAAATAAATTTTGACAAGATATGCAAGTTATTCATCACAACTACGTAGGTTTTGTTTGTAAGTTTGTTTTTAATTTCGCACAAAGCTACACGAAGGCTATCTGCGCTAGCTGTCCCTAATTTAGTAATGCAAGACTAGTCATAATCACACACCACTATCTTTTGGAAAACTCTTTTACCAACGAGGAGTGAAATTGACCGTAACATTTATAACACTTCCACGGTTGAAAAGGTGAACATGTTTAGTGTGACTGGGATTCGAGCCCACGACCCTCAAAAATGAGAATCGAGCGCTCTAACCACATAGTCATACCGGGCCCAACTACGTACGAGTTTAGATCGCCTTAGAGAACTTGAGACCGGAATATAAAAGCAAGCGGTCAAAATCAATTTTGTCGTGATTTTATTAGTTTTTATAAGTTAAACATAACCTTTGTCTAGTTACCAATACTACATTGTTTTAAAAAAACGCAAACTGACCATTATGAAAAGCAAATTTCAAACTTTTTTAGCAACAAGATAACTTTAGCATTAATTAATCAATCGTATTTGTTCATTTAACATTTTAACAGCATTCGTTAACCAGGACCATTAAAGTTTTATAGAAGCTATTTGAATCTATTGTCTTGAAATATTTATCAGCATAGGAGACCAGAAGATTAGTAATTTATTTACTACAAAAAATGGCCTGGCATGGCCTAGCGCGTTAAGGCGTACGATTCGTAATCTGAGGGTCGCAGGTTCGCGCCTGAGTCGCGCCAAAATGCTCGCCCTCCCAGCCGTGGGGGCGTTATAATGTGACAGTCAATCCCACTATTCGTTGGTAAAAGAGTAGCCCAAGAGCTGGCGGTGGGTGGTGATGACTAGCTGCCTTCCCTCTAGTCTTACACTGTTAAATTAGGGATGGCTAGCACAGATAGCCCTCGAGTAGCTTTGTGCGAAATTCCAAAAAACAAAAACAAATAGTACAAAAAATTAAATATTTCTTTACATATATCATTAAATTACTAGCATTTTGTTTTGAAATATTTGAACTCATTTATCTTCTATTAAATTAGAAAAAAAACCATATTGAATTAAAAAAACTATGTACGTTTCAGTATTAATTGAATTGTCAGTACCTGACGGATGGCGAATTTTATGATAGATTACTTTCTGTTAAGTTACCAGTAGGATGTGAGCCAAGTACTTCCATGTTAATTTATTAAAATCTGTTTGTCACAATATGGCATTATCATTTAGTTAAACGGTAGTTTTACTTTTGTACGAAGTGACGTTTCGTAATACCTATGATTGTAGCATGTTCTATTTGGTCATCGCTCAAGTTTGTTTAATTATCTCTTTTAATATCAACGAAGCGTTGTCAAATGTCCGAATATTCAGTGGTCTTATAATTATATAATAATTATTTAAAATGTGTGAACTAAATATAAATGGAGACTTAAAGGTTACTAAAGCTTGGAAACTGCATCATAAGTATGTGAGATGTCATGATAGCTTTTACATACTTACGAAACTTTTTCTTCGGTATTTCATGTATAGACATCGTAGGAGAGCTACACAGTCTTAATTTTTTCCATCCCAAACCTCAAATGTAGAAATTTAACACAAAGCAGCTGGACTAAAGGTTTATGTGTTTATATTAAAATTTAACAACGACAAATTCATTTCGACTAAGTCTACTTCAGAAAATGCAGCTAAGCCTTTATCACTTGTTAATCAAAAACAAAAGAAGGTTAGACAGTAAGAAAGCAGTTTTCCAGATATATATATATATGTATATACCACACATAAAGCAAACCTAAGCAGTTTAAAATTCATTCTCCTTGACTATCTTCGTACCGTTTAAGATTCTTTTATTATTGTTTTACACAAACTTACAATTTTCCAAAGTTGCTACCATGAAAATAGTTTATATGAAACATTTGAATGATATTAAACCTCATACTAAGAACAAAGTATAATTAATATTCATCTCATGAGGAATACCTTTCGTAATTTAATAAGGTTTTTATAAGACAGGTACTTTAAGTGGCTTGTATTTATCTTAGTGGCAGCAGTGGATATAGTTTGATAATCATTAATCTTCAGAGATGGCCTTCCCTGTTGCCTTTGGCAATTCATGGGCTCCACATACTTTCCGTGGCTTCCGGTCAAAAAAACTTCGTGGAATTTCTTGATTGGCAATCAACAGTGCTTCTACAACAGTTGCTTCACACCTGGTCGATCCAAGCTTTGAGATCTAACATCTTAGTATCAAGATGGCTGTCTACATACTCTGTATAATACTAGAAACAAAGTTTTGTGTGGAATACAGTTAGTGCGGTAATAGACATTAGTGGTTAATTAATTTGACACAGCACACGGTGTTGAGTAATGTTCTAAGACACAAAGACCTCGACAGTGATATTAATTGAAAGAAATGTTATAATGAATTACATGTTTCCTCTGACATAAAGATCTATACTGCTATGTCTATTAAATCAAAAGTTATAATGAATTACATGTTTCCTCTGACACAAAGATCCGTACTGTCATGTTTATTAAACCAAAAGTTATAATGAATTACATGTTTCCTCTTATACAAAAACCATATTGTCATGCTTTGAGAGGTTATCCAATAAAGTGAGAATTGATAACCTGGTTTTACATGTGAGAAAAACGAAATGGAAGATGCTATTTCTTTAGAGTAATTTTTGTGATGTGAATGGCTTGGTATCATGCTCCTGGGACAACAATGTTCACTTTGTAATAGCAATTACAAAATCAACATCTGTACGTTTAACATAACAATATCAATAGAAAATACACATTTGTGGGCTTACCGTTATAGTGTCAATAGAAAATACACATGTGCACGCTTAACGTAACAATATAATTACATAATCCACATCTGTTTACTTAACATAATGATATCAATACAAAACCTACATCTGTACAATTAAAGTAACAGCATCGATACAAAACCAGAAACTCTATGTTTAACGTAGCAATATTAATACAAATATCCTGGAATTACATTATTAACGTTGTGGCTATAATGTTAATAGATAATCCACAAAAAAAAAACAAAAACTGAAGAAATATCTGTGGTACTGACGAAAGCAACCACATCATAATGAACTTTGTAAAGCGCAGTGTGTGTATGTGTGCGTTTTCTTATAACAAAGCCAAATATCGGGCTATCTGCTGAGCCCACCGAAGAAAATCGAACACCTGATTTTAGCGTTGTAAATCTGTAGACTTACTGCTGTATTAGAGGGGGCCGTAAAGCGCAGTAAAAAGCAACAAAACTGAAGAGGGTTTTGCATTTAAGGCAGGTTTACCCGTCGAAAGAGTTTTATTATAATACTGCAATGAAGGTAAAGTTGTACAAACATCATACAGTAGCCTAAGTTTCGGTGTTTTAGAGACACTATGCAACCATGACAGTATTTTGTTATTATAATTACCACTGTTCAGTATATTGATACTAATCGTCACGCGTCTTTTACCTTCTGTAGATTGTAACACATGAATCTCTCTTTCCTGTTCCTCTCCATTACACACACACACATATACCCACTGAGCCCAACATGGACTAGTAGTTAAAGAACTCGACTCGTAATCCGAGGGTCGCGTGTTCGAATCCCTGTCACACCAAACATGCTCGCTTTTTTTCAGCCGTGGGGGCGTTATAATGTGACGATGAATCCCACTATTCGTTGGTAAAAGAGCAGCACACGGGTTAACGGTGGGTGGTGTGACTAGTTGCCTTCTCTCTAGTCTTACGCTGCTAACTTAGGCACGGCTAGCACAGATAGCCCTCGTGTAGTTTTGCGCGAATTTCAAAAACAAACACCCACCCACACCCTTCACACGAAGCGTTTTGTTAGCGAGACAGTAATCTGATATTAGTTGTAATTGTGTTGCAAAGTTATCATGATGATGTTGTTTTTTTAAAAGAATGTTTACATTTATTTGATGACGATTAATGCATGAAAGTTTCCTTAAGAAGGTAAATGCTCTAAATTCATCTTTTGGGGGGTATTAAGTAGCAATAGAATTTTTTATTAAAATAAAGAATATTAATATTTAGTTAACATTAAAGGTACTAGAGCTAGAAGAAGACCTTTGTGCTACAGAAATTACTATATATTACGTTTGTACAAAGCTACACAATTAGCTGTGTGTGCTGAGCCCACTATGGGAATCAAACCCAGATTTTTTAGCATTAGAAACCTTCAAACTTACCACTGAGCACAGAAAGGGTTTTAAAATGAATTGTAAAAAACCAAAAAGTATAAAACCTTGCAATATCTGTCTATTTTATTTTGCGGATGAATACTATATTTGATTTCTGGTTGCAATTCTGAAACCAATCATGAAAACTATTTTGATTATACTTGCACTACAAAATTCACAGAATGGTGCAGAAAAGGTATTAAATGAACTGCGACAAGATTATTTTGTGACGCCCCCCTCCACTCACGAACCCTCTTCTCAGAGTTGCACGCGTGCATGACATTTGTTTGTTTTTTCTTTGTTTTTGGAATTTCGCACAAAGCTACTCGTGGGCTATCTGTGCTAGCCGTCCCTAATTTAGCAGTGTAAGACTAGAGGGAAGGCAGCTAGTCATCACCACCCACCGCCAACTCTTGGGCTACTCTTTTACCAAGGAAAAGTGGGATTGACCGTCACATTATAACGCCCCCACGGCTGGGAGGGCGAGCATGTTTGGCGCGATTCGGGCGCGAACCCGCGACCCTCAGATTACGAAGCGCACGCCTTAACGCGCTAGGCCATGCCAGGCCTACGCCTGCATGACAATGATTTCCTTTCTTTTATTTTCAAAATAACTGCAGTCATGCAGTTTTTATATTTACCATTACTTTGGTTTGGTTTATTTGGAAGTTCGCGCAAAGCTACACGAGGACTATCTGCGCTATCGGTCTGTGGCCTAGAGCAAGTTCAAACAAATATACAAACATAAGTCTACAACAGAGCCTCTAACGAATCAATAGTAAATTTTATGGACTTTCAACACTGAAATTGAAGGTTCGATTCTCCAGTGAGGACAGAGTTCAAGTTGCTCATTGTAATAGCTTTAAGCTACAAAGAAACAGCTGTACAATATCATCACGAGACAAATGTTTCGTTATTATTTCCCAGCTGTTGTAATTCTGCGTATTACTCATTGATGCTATAATAACTGACGATTTATTATTTTTCCAAACATATTGCTCAGGGGCCTTCATCGCACTATTTTTTAAACTTTGTTCTCGTTACATATCTACTTCACAGTTATGATGTATCAGTTTATCATAGTAGAAAATTTGTTAACTGCATTGAACGTGAAGGTCGAAAAAAATTAAACATGATTTTTATCCTCCACAAGCATTTTGTTACCGTTATCTGTTTTTTAAATATTATTTTTGTTTTCTATAGCAAACTTGATTGGTAAAAAAAATTATTAAGTTTATCAAAGTTTTATTTACTTCCGACTTTTTTTATATTCATGAGTCACATCCTACCAACGATAAACAAGCAGTCTTTGTATTTTATAGCTGAGAAATTACATTAAAATCGCTCAATAAACTAAATGTATTTCAAGCTAAACTCGTGTAAAAGTGTAGTCATTAACTGTTAAGTCTGATTTTCACACTAAAAATGTGATATTTTGTGATATACACTAGTGTACTACACATAACTTTCCAACATTGCTGAAAATAATAAACGTGATTAAAAATTAAATTATATATATATATGTATCAAGAAATGAGAGTTTCAATATTATTAACTACATTAACTATCAATAGGTGATTACAGTAATGGATTTAATATAAAATAAATATTAAGAAGCTTTTACCAAAGGCCACTGTCGACCGCAGTTTTCACCTTAAAGTCACAAAAGATATTATCTGTAGCCATAGATTCCAAATGCGTTGGGAATATCCAGTCTACCAGACAATATCCAAACGCTGATGTTAAGCTAGCCAGCAAGCCTGAAAAATCAATTAAGTTTGATAAGCATTGTTTGATACGAAAATATCCAGGGAAGATATGAAAATGGTAAACATAAAATTCTGAAGGCCTAGATATTCAACAATAAATCAATGCAGTTACGATACAATAGTCCCACTACGCTTGCTTACAGATGGCTCTTGTAACCAGTTAGATACAACTCATTAATATCTGTTTTATAGAACTTATTGACTTCAGTTTGCAAAAATGTTAAAACTTATCTTTTTCATCGATAAAATGTAGCAGCAAAATACGGTTAAATATTCGTCAGGCTTATTTTACTGCTATCAGAACTTTAATTTATACTTCTTAGCCATGAATTTTGATTATAACTAATAAGTTAGGAAGGATGATCCATTTAAAACTAGATTGAAATATATATTCAACAAATAATGACTTTACATGGTGGATAAATTGCTTTAATTTTTGCAACGTAATTCAAGTTACTAAAGTTTCTTTCATTTTGTATTTCTACACGTACAGGGTTTGGTTTATTTTGAATTTCGCGCAAAGCTACACGAGGGCTATTTGCGCTAAACGTTCCTGATTTAGCAGTGTAAAACTAGAGGGAAGACAGCTAGTCATCACCACCCACCGCCAACTCTTGAGCTACTCTTTTACCAACGAATAGTGGGATTTACCGTAGTATTATAACGCCCCCACGGCTGAAAGGGTGAGCATGTTTAGTGTGACGCGGACTCAAACCCGCAACCCTCAGATTACGAGTCGCACGCCTTAACCAAACTGGCCATGTTGGGCCGATTTTCTTCTGATCTGTTCCTATAAAACAAATTGCATTGCAAGCAACAGACTTTTAAAAGATTTTTCACGCAATTGAATATCAGCCGGAGCTCAATCACTTTTGAAATGGTTCAGTTTTTTGTATACAGGATTGAGTACGTTATATTAAACCTATTTTTGAATATGGAGATCAGTATGCTGATATGAAATTATGATTGGTTGACATGTATCAGAATCACATTTTGACGTTGTCTGACAATAAACAGGTAACATGTTGCCATAGAAACTTGATAACTTTAGAGGAGGGGTACGTAACAAGCCTGTAATATACCTTTAATTGCAGTCAAAGTTTATGGTCCATAAAAATAAAACTCCGTATCCATTATGTAAGATAAAGAACATATTGTAATAAGCTTGTGACATAAAGATTATGTAATCGATTTTAATTAATTATGAAAGAATCTAATAACTGATGGAATTATTTCACTAAAAACCTTCAATCTATAACATTATTACCTGAATGAGGAAATGTTTCAGGTCTGTAGATCAAAATAATTACGTTACACTAATATTAAGAGCAGAGACAATTCTCAAATGAGAAATTTGGATTAACTTGCTTAAAATTAAAGTTATGCGTAAGTAAATGGTAATTGATATGTAGCTACATAAAGATAGAGAACTTAATAGACTGTCTTCCATATCAGCAGAATATCACAGAGTTGTAAGAAGTAATTTGATATATTATATCGTCTAATATTTAATTCTCAAATTACCTACGTCTGTTTACATTATTTACTACCGGTGGGGTCCACATAGTGTGTGTGTTTTTCTTATAGGAAAGCCACATCGGGCTATCTGTTTAACCCACCGAGGGGAATCGAGCCCCCGATTTTAACATTGTAAATCCGTAGACTTACCGCTGCCCTAGCAAGGGGCCCGAATAGTGAATACTGTGGCGAAATATTATAGTTTTGCCTGTTACAATGCTCAGTTAAGTAAGTGATCAACACATATTTTTATGTAAAATACTTAGAAAACCCAAACAGTTCTTATGATATTAATTGCAATACGAATGCATATTTGTTTACAGTTTTTTTTATCTGTCATGAAGTGCCTTGCAACCAACAAGTTCATGAACATACAAACATTTCAGTACATAAATATCCTGTTTTTGTGTTTGTATACATTTAGTACTTAATAATAAATATTGATTCGAAAATTCACAGTAAAATCATCTGCATTATTAGATTTGATCTTTACATATATACAGGGTAGATTTTCATGTTTGATTTTCCCGTATTTTTTTGTTATTTTTTACACCATGTTGAAGGTATTGTGTCGAATATACGCATATTTAATAACAGTCAAATATTTAAATTAATTAAACAACAATCTGCCAAAATTATTCGAAGAGGATCACTAAATGCTTTTATCTTTTCACATGTTCCGGCATGGCCATGCGGGTAATATGCTTGATTCGCATTCTGAGGGTCAGGTGTTCGAATCCTCGTCACACCAAACATGCCCGCCCTTTCAGACGTAGGGTCGTTGTAATGCTACGGTCAATCCCACTCTTCGTTAGCAAAAAAGCAGCCCAAGAGTTAGCGGCGGATGATAATGACAAGTTGCTTTCCCTCTAGATTATTAATTAGGAACTTATGTTTACTCTTCATCTTACTATAACAGCTTTATTATAGAAATGTTATACTAGTGGTCACGTTAAGGACTGCTCGCACTACCTAGTAATAAAGATGGAAAGTGGAGTAATTTAATAAAAGTCCTCTAAAACACATTGAACTACAGACTAGTGGCCAAGTAGCTGAATTATCTATTAGTGAGATATTTGCCTCGAAGCTTACGTTCTATCAAAAACTCATGTGGATAAATAATTGAAAATGAATCATATCTTATGAATAACAAACAAAAGATTTAAAATAGCCAACTCAATTTAGAAATAGCAGAAAGCCCCATTGGTGATTTATTAGTGACTTGATTTGTATATTTTAGCAATTGTTTCAGCTAAAGCAAGCTTCGGGTGGTATCCACGTAAATTTACTGTTGTTTAGTAGCATAGGATATAAACTTTAGAGTAAACAATACTGTGTATTTATCTATTGCATTTACTATATGTAGTCATCCATCACTTGCATATTAATAATTGCTTTTATTTTGGATTTTAAGCAGTCCTCCTTTCTTAAAGCTCTGCCTCCTAGTGATACAGTTGTATGTTTCCTGACTTACAACGCTAAAAACCGGTTTCGATATCCGTACTTGGCAGAGCACAAATAGCCCATTGTGCAGTTTTGTGTTTAATTACAAACAAACAAACCATCTTAAAACATTCTTCTACTTATTAACAATGCTTATTTGACCCTTTGATTTCTTTAGTAAAATGTAAGTACGTATATGTATACATATATACACACATTGCAGAATGTATACAGTTCTACCAAACAAAACGTAACACTTCGTTACTTTGTCCCCTTTCTGCCTAGAAGTTATTGAAATCTTTTTCTTAGTGTTCTAGTAGTAACTTGATTTTAGTTCTGAACAAGTCTTCCCTTCATATCTGCTCTACGTTTAGTGCACCTCAAAAGGTGATACTTTTCATTCCAGTTTTGGCAGGACTCTTGTATAGTTTGTTTTTCGTGTAGTATGCAAACTGATAAGATTATGTCAGATATCTGGTGTTGAAACCGTACGGCAACCTTTTAAAAAATGTCTTATTTAGATGCTCTTTTCCATTTCAAGGGTCTTTTGATGGAAGATTGGTTTTGATTTGTTTAAAATTTCGCGCAAAGTTATCGAGAGCTAGCCGTCCCTAATTTAGTAGTGTAAGATTAGAAGGAAGGCAGCTAGTCATCACCACCCACCGCTAATTCTTGGGCTATCCTTTTATCAACGAATAGTGGGACTGACCATTACGTTATATCGCCCCCACGGCTGAAAGGGTGAGCATGTTTAGTGCGACAGAGATTCAAACCAGAGACCCTCGGATTACGAGTCGAGTGCCTTAACCACCTGGCTATGTCAGGCCTTTGATGGAAGAGGAAAAATAACCGAAGATAAGCATTTTTATTCTTAGAATGAAATATATAATTGAAATATGATTTTAAAATCAGCATCTCGTTTAATTCTGGAGATCTATCGTAAAAGTCAATAAATATGTACAAAATCTGATAAGAGAATTTAAAGTTACCCAAGACCCCCTCCACCTCCTCAAACATTCATGATAACTGCACATGTAACAAATACCAGTTCGAAAAAATTAATGTAACTTGAAAAGAAGGTAATGTTAACGAAAATGAAATAAAAGCACCTTAATAATAAAAGAATTAAAAATAAAAACAATCTATACCCCTGATGATCATTTATATTTATTTTAAAGATAATGTTTGAACTTATATGCACGTAGAATAGGGTTTTATCCTGCTAGCGTTATTGTTTAAAGTTTTAATTTAAATATATGTAGTTGAATATAGTCTCTATGTGTACTGCCCCTTTGATAAGAACGTTTTTACTCACTTTGGGCTGTTTTGTGATCTATTTTATTATCACATGGGAATTCATAACTCTAGGGGTTAAAGAAAAAAAACAATGCAGATAATTCGCATGAACAAAACATTTCATAACTCAACATTTCCTACCCTTAGAGGTATAGTTGCTTATTCTTTCGACATAATGCATTGGTGCTTTTCAACTAAAAGTTTCAGAATTAGTAAATTAAGTTTAGAATGATGACACTTCGAGTGTTGTGTAGAACGAAGACGCTTCGAGTGTTGTGTAGATAGTCTTAATGTTACGGAAGCTCGCATAACGTAGCTTTGAAAACTACATGAGTTCTTTGTTACTTGGTTAGGATGCTTGTTTGTAAGAGTTGTCAAAATTCGTGTTGAGGACGTTATCTCCCTGTTGTGTTAAGTTACACAAGTACTGTCTATTATGTTCGTACTCAACTTCTGGATATCAAAAAGTCAGAACTTCGTACAAGACTTTAAGAAGGTCTCAAAATTTACACTCCAAAAAAAAACAAGGTACTCTACCAATTTTATAATTTGCTTCCTTTAGTTTTACAATTGTTTTCTAGCTTTTTCTTACAAGTTCTTATGCAAAGTTACAACTTTTAACGAACTTCCCAAGTAAAATTAATTAAAAATAAATTAGGGGGAAAACACAGTAATTATAACTCCAGAATCTCAAGAGGGATTTCTGAAGAAAGAAAAAGAAACAAGAGTGTTCAGTCTTCCAGTAACTTCTCAGACATTTTTTATGATTGTTTCTAGTCGTTAAAAGGTCACGTGAGACAAGCGTAGTTTGCCAGCACCATAACTGGACTGGCAATTTTCTGGAGGCACTAAACTGATATTTTAGGTACTCTATATTTAACGGTTATTGTACTGATTGTTCGTGATTTTTAATCAAGGTGATATTCGTTGAAGTTTCGTTATTCACGAAATAAAGAACAATGAAAACTGCAACAATCTTGAACATATTACATGTACGATTCACTAGTATTATACTGCATCAACATTGGTAGGTTTTGCTAAGGTATTAAAATTTGAATTATGTAATTATCGAAAACTCAAGGCTGTAGTTTTAACTTGGACGACTTAAATTTATGTCTCTAATATTTGAACAAACGAGGTTTATAGAATTCTTTCTTAAAAAAAATTGAAGCATAAAAGTTATATTAGCCCATTTCGTTAGGGCGCAGAAACAGTAAACCCCAAAAGTGAAAGGCCTTCTGTGGGTTAGTGGTAAGTCTCTAGACTTACAAATCTGAGGTTTGATTCCCCAAGGTGGACAAAGTACAGATAGCTCAGTGTGTAGCTTTGCGCTAAATAACCAATAACAATAAAAAATATTATTTCTCTTTGACGACCGAAAACAGTAAACCAGTAGGTAAATATGTTTATTCTTATTACAAAAAAACAAGAAGCTTGGGGATAAAAGAAGTTAATATATAAGGAAGAAATTCTAAACTGACAGTTGTATAGGCTTTGCAAGTATATGTATATCTACTTTTAAATTACAGTATGGTTATATAATATTAAAATAAAATCATCAATAGATTTGGTGAATAAACAGAAGCTAGATTCAGAACTGTTCGTCCAATCGATATGCCAGTTTGATAATGTTGTTTCTTGTCACGTATTCGACCTAATTACTTTTCTGATCAAATTGCTATTATCCAACAGAAGTTAGACAATTCTGTGGTTGATTCATTTCTTAAGCATTGACGTTGTTCAGTAGTATTTCAGCTTGTCGTTGTAAGCTCTGTGATAAGAATGTTTTAATATACTACTGGGTCTGTTTCATCGGTAATATATCTGTGGAAATTCCGATAAGCATCAAACCACCCAATGTTTTAGTCTTTTGTTCTTGTTTGTTTATTTAGATTTGGCGAAAAGTTACTAGAGAGCTACTTGTGCTAGCCAAGGTTAAATTTGAAGTAATAAAGTAGAGGGAAAGAAACTAGTCAACACAAACCACTCACCGCCAACTCTTGGACTACACCTTTACCAACGAAAAATGGGACGATTTGTTTGTTTGGTTTTGGTTTTCGCGCAAAACTACACGAGGGCTATCTGTGCTATCCGTCCTTAATTTAGCAGTGCAAGACTAGAGGGAAGGGAGTTAGTCATCACCATCCACCGCCAACTCTTAGGCTACTCTTTTACCAACTAACAGTGGGATTGCCCATCACATTTTAACGTCCTCATGGCTGAAGGGGAGAAGATATTTGGTGTGACGAGGATCCAAACCCACGACCCTCACATTACGAGTCGCGTGCCTTCACCATCCAGCCATGCTGGGCCCCAGAAGCATCGAACCTTGGATCCTTCCATCTACAGCAATAGCACGACACAGTAACAAACTTTAAAACGTACTTTGCTCGAAAAATAGTCAATATGATCCACATTAACAATTTTTTATTGTTGTGGATGGTCTATAACATTACAATATCCTAAGTTTTCAATATAGGTAATAATTTAATTTAATCTAACGTTTGGGATCCAAGACTTGTGAAGTCTATACACAATATTACAGAAGTAAATTTGAAAGCCATAAGAAATTATATATATATACAGATATATGTATTTCAAAATGTATATATCTGAAAGTTATTTTAATAGATAAGTAAATATTAACATAAAAAAGGACAGCGTTGAAATGCAAGCCCACTCCTATGTTGTAAGAAAAAAAACTGTCAAAACAGTTTTTAACAACCAACAAAGAAATACAACAAAAACGCATCATAAATTAAAAAGATTACCAGGGAATAGGCTATAATGTGAGATACAAGATGTTACGTAAATGTTAGAGGTAACTACGGAAATGGGACTTGCATTGTGGTGGGGGTATACCGTCTAGCACTCGTAACCTACGTTCGCTGGTCTCACAAGTTAAGGAAAGAAAAATAAAAAGAAGTTAGAACAAAAAGATGTGGGTGTTCAAGTAGACAACGTCCCAATCTATATCATCCTTCACTGCCTGAAGACAGTTATGTAAAAGAAACTGCTCTTCTAAGAAATGTAAAATCAGCACTCACACGTTGCTGTCCTAATTTCTTTTATGCCTTTTTTTTAGTCCTCTAGTGGGTCAGCGAGAAGTTTATGGACTTGAAATTATAAAACCTGAGATTATACTCCCCACGTTGGGCAGAGTGCAAATAGCCATTATGTGGCTGTACATTAAGAGAACAACAATAATGACCAAACAAGAAAAAAGAATGCTTCATATCTTATGTAGTAAATCTTTTTGTTGTTATCTGAATTTTTTTATTTCAATTTGCAGAAAGTACATTATGTTGACGTTGAACACAAAAAAATTATCGTGCTAGGTTAAAGTACAATTCTGAAATCACGATGGTTAGGCTACAACATTGGTTAGTAACTTATAGAATGGTCTAAGCCTAACTGTTAATCAGCGACCAGTTTTGTTTTGCTTTTGGTACTAGATATTAATTACTATTCTGTTTATATTCCGCGTCTCAGCTGAAGCCCTCAGAGAGAGTTGATGTTGAATTAGCTGGGATGCCATCCCTAGTCTTCTTGTTAGAAAACGTGGTGTGCTATCCATATGTTTAGTTTTCTCCATTGGGATTTGAATCAACTAGCTGGCTTGACTATGTAGTGGCTATAGAAGACTTATTTTAGAATTGTTAAATGTTGTATGTTACCTATCTCATTATTTTAAAATTATTTTTTTCATGGTCTTCTTTTTTCGTTAGACACTTCGAGGTGAACTCCATTACGTGGTGATGGAACCTCCCTGAGAAGATCTTGTACTTTCAGCTTATCTTTTTCAGGGTTTGCTTGTTACGCTCTGAGAGTTTTATTTTGCTATTTTTTTCTTAAACGTATTGTAGTCCACTTTCCGAAGCTTGTAAATGTTTTTTCTTTGTTCTCTATTGGGTATTTAATTTGTATTACGAAAGTGTTTTGTTCTAGTTTTTGAAAGATATTCTGACATTGTTCTGTTTACATATTCACTCTACGTTTTCAAAAAAAAAAAACATTTAACCTATAGGAATATGGCTGTGTGTCTATGAATTTCTTCTTGTTTATTCTTTCCGAAGAAAGTTACTAGACAAATAACCATAACACATCAGTTAAGTTTTAATAGAAATAAAAAAACAACAACTTGGTTACCAGTCTTGAAACATTTCAAATAGTTGATTCCAATTATTCTGGGAGAGATCCCGGCAATAAAGGGCCTTTCTAAGAAGAAGTCCCTGAATTTAATCCAAACCACTAACTATATATAATATAGTGTTTTTTAACCCTTCCTAGCATCCACAAAAGATTAGCAGCCAGAACTTAGAATATACATTAATTATCAGTTAGTAGCTAATCAATAACTGAACACATATGATCATAAAAGCTACTTACCACAAAAACTACATTTCTAAAATGCATATGATGTATCTGTGATAGAAATTAGTATACTGTTTTGGAAACAGGTGGGCTTTACAAATGTCAACCTGAAGATGACTTAAGATGCTTTATTAGTAAAAGTGTTAATACTCATACCAACCGTCCTGTGATACAAATGTAGTTATGATTCCATCGTTTTTAAGCGAAGTATTATGACAGTTTTAAATGGCTGATTCAATTACAGTTTGTAATACATACTTTTTGGAAAAGAATAGTCATAATATCTGAGTGTTTTAGGAAACACATGATTATTTTGGACACCATCTTGGACATAAGGATGATACAACGAGGAGTGTTCCTCATTCGAAACTTTTTGTTTTCACCAATGTAATATTTTTGATCACGTAACATAAATTCCTTGCTTTTGTTCTTACCTCCTGTACTTAGATTAAACAGAAGTAATAGTCACCTATTATAAAGAAAGTACTCTTTTTGTGCATATGTTTTTGTTACCCCGACCCTATACGGTATCTTGAAATATGCATTAATCATGACCTAATGCATCAGTGGATCCATAGCTAATAATTTCCATATCTCTACCAGTCAGTTGCGAAACGTTTTGTATTCTAACTTTATTTACAGTCCCTAATGGACGCCTAAAGAACAAACTTGTCGTGAAGAAAACATCACACGCCTTCCAACAAAAAGTAATACGTTTCCTCAATTTTTTGTTTAATTTACCACTTTTCCATTTCATATTTTGCAAGGTTTGTTTGCTCTTTTATACAACTTGCTTTTCTTTATTATAAAATAGCTATACGACTGGTCTTTTTATTCTGTCTTGTCTGTTTTTAAGCATGTAAAATAGTTCGATAACATATCACCACTTTTAGCTCTGATTATCATTTCGAAACTGAATTAAAATAAAATTTGCTTGTTTGTAGTTAAGCATAAAGCAACACGATGAAGTAGCTCTGCTATGCCCATCTAATGTCTAGCGTGTAAGTCCGCAGACATATCGCTGTGTCACTAGGAGGCATGAAAAATAAGGCTTCACCAGCAGTGTGGCTCATACATCAGCTATAAGAGAAAGCTATTAACACATTACAGCTTTCCTTAATATGAAATTATTTCATATCATTTAGACCTTTAACTCATACGATGTAAGTCATTGGCTGTGAAGAACAATTCACTTCTAAAGTAAAAAGTATCAATAAACATCCACAAAAGAACATGAATATATGTGCTACCATTTATAACCATTAGTTAAAATTAAATATACGAGAGAAATGTTTCGTGGTAGTTCTCCTATGTTTATTATATCATTTTTGCATCTTCAGAATAGAGATGAAGAAGAACTTTAGCTCATTGTAACTGCTTATTTCTCTAAACGTAAAAGTCCATAAGTGGGTCAGCAATACTCTTACGGATTTACAACACTAAAATCAGAGATTGGATTTCTCGTGGTGGACACGGTTATGTAGTCCAACGCAGCTTTGCTTTAAAACAAATAGCAACAACTCATTCTAAAAGAGATATAAAGGTATTGTTTAATGTGATGTAAGGATGTTCAGGTTCAGAAACATAACAATAGTGCCCTTCCAGCATTTCGAACATTTGGGTTAAACGTAGCCCAAAGTTTGGTCACGACAGTGTTACTCCACCCTTCTAAGTTGCTCCTAGATGTGCATTCTACATGTGATCCTACATTGCTACCAGTATTGGCAAGGACATAGTAATTCGTCAGTACATTGTTGTTGATACTGATAACATAGTTAGTTATAAGCACAATAATGTTTCTTGCATGTCGTTTTCAATAAAAATGAATTATCGTATTTTCTAAATACTGTAATTTTTTTTTTTTTCATAAAACGCGAGTTGATAATCCAAACTGTGCCTTTCACTCGAGATCGTTCCCTATCACGATATCTCTTTATATTTTTATATAATATAATTAGATTACTCAACTTCCTAAACATTGTAAAGTTGGGCTACTAGCACTGGTAACTTAGAGCATTTTATAAAGGAACAGATGTTCTTACAAATACAAGTATGCTTTAGCAAGTGCATGACCTTGTACAATAAAACTTATAACGAGTTATCTCATAGTATTCTACCAGTTATATTTTCTAGCCTCCTTTTTTTCTTGTAGAACAGGCCTGTATGAATTCGTTTTTGGTTTCAGGATGTTCCGGTTTTATCCTATCTGTAAATATTATTTTCAATTGTATTTACTATACGTATTAACTGTATCTTTACTTTCGAGTTCGAATAAGTGTCTCAAAAATGGGAAAAAACATATGCGTGTGTTGATTCATTATGAATGTAATAACAACTAAACTCTTGTGTTTTTGAATAATATGTTTTATTTATCATCTAATGAGGTTTCTGGGAAGCTTACGAAACCTTAGAGGAAACTGGAATCGTCTAATTTGTGGGTTTTGCTGAATGCCAGAACCTGTCGTTATACAACTGTCAAGTTGATCAAAACTATACCCCAAACTATTGTAGTGAATGAGATGTGGAAGGGGGATCACTGTCTTAACTGACAGTAAGTATTTACTTTAACATCAGTGAGTCGCTAATTTCCAGCAGATGCATTAGAACTAATTGTACAACAGAGTATTTGAAAGACAAAGAAATATCTGATGAACTAGTACAATTAGATGTGGTTCTGAGTTGTTATGGAAACACTAAGAAAAATGGGTATGGATTAGCATAGGAATAAGTTAAAGTACAGAAACTGGAATATTTATTAACCAGAAAGCAGATGTAAAATAAATATGAGGGAGAGAAGAAAAGTTATTGAAACGTGGATGAGGATAATATTTGAAAATCGTAAAAGAAGGACAACATGGAGGAGTCAAGATAAAATCCAAGTGAAGAAGATGAAAACATGAAAGAGACATGTGAGATACATTTATGTATGAAGCATTCGGGTTAGACAAACATATTAAAATTATAACCTTGGAAATACCTTGAAACATAATCACGAAATTGTCTTTACGTTAGCATAACGTCTTAAGTACAAAGATACATAGAGAGCTATCTGTGCTATGCTCTCAGCTGGTATTGAAACCGATTTATAACGTTAAAAGCCCAAGAGTTACCGCTAAGCCAGCGGAGGCTTCATTAGAGTTATTATTAATAAATGCATAATTATTCCAACGAGAACTGTTTTGATTCAGTATTGAAAACCATACTTTTTATTTGGCAAAAGATGTTTAAGAGAGGTTTATAACAGAGCCGATTTCAATCTCTCTACCTCTTCCTACCTTAAATGTTGTTATTCCTATCTTTATTATTGCTCCTTTATTGATATGTATTGCTTTTCTTATCTTAGTTATCACTCCATACCTTGGATATTGTTATTACTACCTTTATTTCTGCTTTTTAATCTTATGTATTATTTTTCGTATCTTAGTTATCACTCTTACTAAGATATTGTTACTCCTACCTGAATTATTGCTTTACCAACCTCGATAATCGCCCTTCCTACCTTAATTATTGCTTTACCAACCTCGATAATCGCCCTTCCTACCTTAATTATTGCTCTTTCTATTCATATGTTGCTCTTCCTACCGCTTGCTCAAGAAATGGTTATTTTAAATTCAGTTTACACCATTCCCTGCCTAAAGTTTTATTTGTCATGTAAGGTTTTATATTACAGAAAGAGGAAAATCATAGAATAATAAACAAAAGCTGCTTGTTCTTATGTAAAAGTGGTTTGTTTCAATTTGAGAAAACCACCGTTTCCATTTACATATTAACATAATAATAATTAACTTTCTTTTTCCATTACTTTTAATTCCTGAGAGACACACATAGGTTATGTCACTGAATAATGAAATTAACAATACCAAAGAGCAAAGATCTTTTAAACATCCTTTGCAACGTATAAAGCGCACATGAGGAAACTAACTCAAAACTGTTCCAGTTAATATCATTATTAAGCAATTCAAACCTGTTTTGTTTCATATAGATAGAATACAATTTAAATGTAAAATCAAAAAGTTCTTGCCCAGAAACTAAGCATACTACTTTTGAACTACAAAAATAGTATTTTGTCGGAAAAACTTAGAATAAAAATAATAAAAAAGGTATGAAATTAATTTCTAATTTTGCCATCTGTCATCTTTCTATGTAGTTACCTTTAATCTCTTACTCTTCTGATCCCAAATTGCAACAAACGTAGTAGAAACTTTATAAATACTACTGTGTTTAACAAATCACATATTTATTAACTTTTTGGTCCGGCATGGCCAGGTAAGTTAAGGCGTTCGACTCTAATCCGAGGGTCGCGGGTTTGAATTTCCATCGCACTAAACATGCTCGCTCTTTCAGCCGTGGGGGCGTTATAATGTTACGATCAATCCCACTATTCGTTGATTAAACAGTAGCCCAAGAGTTGGCGTTGGGTGATGATGACTAGTTTTCTTCTTTCTAGTCTTACACTGTAAAATTAGGGACGACTAGCTCAGACAGCTCTAGTGTAGTTTTTCGTGAAATTAAAAAAAATATATAAATATTTCTAATATGAATTGACATTGTGAAATTCGTACATTTTGTTGTGAAACACCTTTTCTAGAAGAAATACACATTGAAATACTTCCACTATATTTACAACTACGATTTGCTTTGATTTTTGACTGTTTGTTAGAGAATTGCATTTTATATTGTAGCAGATTTACTGTTGTAAATTTATTTTAGTGCCTACACTTGTATGCGACGTATATCCTTGAAAGTGAGAATCAACAATATTTGCGTTATGAAAATGCGCTAGAACATTGTTGAAACGTCGAGAAACTCCCATTATTCTTATATATAGATACAAGTCGAGAGAAAAATAGGAATGTTATTGGTCAGCTATAGATAGTGTGCTGTAGGCCTAGGAATCTGAACTTGGTTTAACGCCTATTAATTGGAAAAATACAGAATTGAACAAGGAACGATTATACATTTCGAAAATTACAAACCGCGCAACTTCAGTGAACTACTTTGGACGTTATTATACCAACGAGGGCATTAAATATCTTCATCAGTAAGAAGTGAACTTGTAAGCGATGTGAGGCCAACCAAGCCAGCTGGCTTAAGCGAGGTGCAATAATATCAACTAAGAATCAATTTGCTCGTTGTGGACTTGGATCATCGATAAAATATCTAGTGCTAGACCTGATATAAGACTCAGTACTCTAAGTTTGTAAAACTGTTGTATATAACCCATCACTTGTAATAACTAATAATAATAACCGTTATTATAAGTTGTATTGTCGTTTTGTTTCGATATTAAAATATATTTATGTTAAAAAGGAAAATTGTATCAATGTTGTTGGCAAATATCATAAATTTGATACATATTAACATTTAATTAACTTCTAAATTCAAATTCAAATTTCCGGTTATTAGAAATAGCAATACGTTAACATGCGTAATATAATAACTCGGAGTTTCGTTTGAAGTAAATTAGAATATGTGATAATATACAACAAATCATTTTATCTCCGATACTTTATTTGCCAATTGCAGTAGTTATTACTTTCGGTTGCAAATCGTAAAATGAAAAAATCACATGACGTCACCATTACTGTTATTAAACTAATTATCGTAACCTTTGCTAACAAAATACTTTGTCGAAATATTTTTAATAGTAGTAGTTTATTTCCAACAAATGATATGTTATTCTATTTGTCTTCGTTGTTTTAACGCAATAAACTTAAGAATGGTATTCAGTAGCAAATCTTTGAGTCATCGCAATAATTTGTCGTAGCTTATTGTATTCGTTAAACTAACCAAACTTATCTGATGTCTTGTCATAGAAAAAAGTTATGTGGCTTTCAAACAGTTATAATTCAACAAGAAACCTTATACATGATAAAAAGAAAAGTTCAGTAGACTCATTTTTCTTCATTTATACATGACTTTTGGGTAGCTAATATATCATAATATTACATAACTTCTTGTAGTTTCTGTATTGACGTAGGTAGATTATAAAACATTTTATTGAATAATATTTCCAAATCTGAGCTATGACATTAAACGAGTGGTAACGAAATATTGTAGTAATCATGCCACTAAGAAAGAATTAAAATAAAGAGAAAAATAATTCGCATCTTTGTATTACGAGTTGATAGTTTTTAGAAATCATATACCTATTGTTATGATGTCGTATTTTTGTAAAAACTTATTTGAAAGACGCTGCTGATCATTGACGTATGACTAACGGTTTTATCACGTGCGCTCTCAGTAACGGTTTTTTTGGGTTCTCTGTAAAATGTTTCAAGTTTGTGTGATTGTGACAGACAGAGAGAGAAGTATTTTATTTGAATGACTGGTTTAGTTTAGTTTAAGTGGCTGTTTTAGACAGAAATTCTCTGTATCGAACTAAAAAGAGTTTTTGAACCTAGATATTAATCGTAAACTTTTGTCACAAGCTGTTATTAGTTTTTTTGTTTACGACTTTAAAGAGTTAGTAATTTTCAGGTTTAGTCTTAACTTCTGTAAGCCTTGTACTTTAGAGAACTGTGTAAAAGCGTTTCTGAAAATATCGGCAAGTTTTGGCGCAATTGATAACGGAACAGTGAACTTTTGTAACCGTCCAATCTAACGTAAATTTCAGTTCTGAATTTACGCCTTGAAACCGAATATCGACATAGTTCATTTAAAGTGATTACGTTGAATTGAAGAGACAGTTTTTACGTAGATCTACCAAGAAAGAGTGATTTGTTTTTGTATAGTACACTTTTGTTAATTAATGCACAAAATTTGTTGTTTTTTTATTTTATAATACATAGTTCTACCGGTTGGACAGCAATAAGTCTATGAATTTATAACAACAAAATCGGGGATTTGATTCCCCTCGGCAAACACAGAAGACAGCTTGATGTGCCGTTTCACACAAAAAAACACAAACGGATTAACCGTATTAAGTATTATTCTAATACCTGCGTGTGGTTGAGTTTTATGAATGTGACGTATATTGTTGGATATGTAGTTCTCTAAATTTATAGAAGATTCTCTAGAGTAAAAATCAAAGATATGTTTTACGAAGATGCTAGTGTGTCTTCGAACAGTGCTGAAAGTTTGAGAATCTCGTGTGACTAGTATATAAAATCGACGCTCCGAGAGAACAGTTATTATTATCACTCAGTACACTATAAGCCTCTGAAGGTATAATTGTGATAAATGCTTATTAATAGATCTACAGAATTTGACCAGGAATGTTTCCAGATTTCGAAGATTACAAACCTTTCAACTTCAACGTTATTATTTATATGAGGACATTAAATATCTACGCCGGAAAAGTCAGCTTGTAAGGGTGTGAAGCTAGCCAAGAAAAGACAGCGTTAGCTGAGATGAGGTGTGACAATATCAAGTTAGAATTAATTTGTTCGTTGTGGATTTGGATCATCGGTAAAATACTCAGTTGTAGAGCAGATATAATAATGTGGAATTGTAACACTATATACTTTGGAAAGGATATAAAAATTTTAAAAAAGCAATAACATTGCGTTGTTCAAAAGAGGGACTTTCTGGAGCTGTAGAGAAACATACGTATTGAATTATTTGGGCTCTTTGGACCTAAGTTATATCATAATAGGGCTTTGTATTGGATTAAATGGACTCATCTAGATCCATTGTTATATATATCGTGGTAAACATATTTATTGGATTGGCTGGACATATTTGAACCAACTTCATAAAGCGAGCCTTCACATCTTTCTACATTCCTCTAAGAAACCTGGCATGACAGGGGGTTACGGCGCTCAACTTGTAATCCACGGGTCCGAATCCCAGTCACACTAAACATGCTCGCCCTTTAAGCCGTGGGGTTCTGATAATGTGGCATTTAATCCTACTATTCGTTGATAAAAGAGTAGCCCAAGGGTTGGTGCTGGGTGGTGATGATTGGCTGCCTTCCCTCTAATCTTACACTGCTAAATTAGGAATGGTTAGTACAGATAGCTCTCTTGTAGTTTTACGCGAAATTAAGAAAAACTTCAAAAACACTCATCTAATTTACTACTGCTTCTCATAACACCGCGGTGACTCAGCAGATAACCCAATATGGCTGTGCTATAAGAAAACACACACAGACAAATATAACACCGAAAATTTCGTTTCTATTCCAAAGAGCCAAATACACTTTACTTAGAAATTTATAAAAAATGTTGTCTAGAACTTTCCTAGTTTTCTAATTAAAAATTCTAGGAGACAAAACTATTGTGATGTTTATTTTCTACGTTTCTGCTTTATTAAAGCTGACCTGTCGAAGAACGAATGTTTCATATTAACTAAAATCTAATTGACGAAATTACTCAAACGATGAAGTATCTAACACACTTTTATTTCCTGTTGGTCATGTAAGCTTCTGTAGAAGAAAAAAACAACTTACATTGCATTTGTGAATTTAACTTGTCGGATCGAATCAATTTCTAAACATTAAGAAAGCTGCACTAAAATATTTAATCATATAAACATACCTTTAGAGATATTTGGTTCAAACCTGAAATTACTGGACCTTCTCCTTCATCACGTAGTTCACATATAAACACGAAGAATTATTTTCACTCTGATGGACCCTTTTTTATTTCTTGGGTTAGCTTCCCTACTGATGTTTCTTATCTTCCAAAAGTGGTAAAACGTAGTGTTTTATCAATATATTTTTATCAGCGACTTGTCAACTGTTGCTTGTTTGATGTGATATAGATAAAAGGATGAGTTGATGTCAAATAGATATTTTTCTTTGTAGATTTTATCATATAGTATTCTGGTAATAGTAACTTTATGCCCATGATACTAAAACAATTGCGCTGCTTTAAAGCGTAGGTGCGTAGGTCACAGGACAAAAAACATGATATCCAGAAAAAACTCATCCTGTTTTGATCCCTATCCCCCAAAAAAGAAAACTGGAGAAGTTATATCTTGTAAAGTTTTATCGATACTTCTCTCTATCCATCTTGTTATCCTATGATAGATTAAATAATTTCCTGTTTAAAAAATCTAAAAAATAATATTTCGTAAATTCTCAATGTGATGTTATGTTGTGAGCATTGTTTTTATTTAGTGTCTAAACGCAATTGAATGTTTCAAGTGAATAAACGGTAAAATTATATGTATCTCAGTCATATAGATAGATCGATTAATGATATAAATTGTTTAATATTGTCGTAATTATCTGTACTAGTTTTATGTGGTTGTTATTAATAACAACTATGCATTGGGCTATCTGCTCTGTCCGTCTTGCCCATCAAACCAGGTTTTTAGCATAAGATCTCAGAGCTAACCCTGATTCATGGGGTCGAGCACTTTTGAGAATTGCTTTTCTTATCGTTCACTCAATGATATATTTTACTCGTATCAAGTTATTCAGAAATTAAATTATTAAAATTTGACAATAATATTAATTAGATTATCGAAATTCAGTTAATACGTAATTTGAGAGGTAGTCAATAAGTTTTTATTTTCAGACATTTTAACTTATTTTTAAAATAAATATTTTATTTATATTGCCTTTACACAAAATCCACTTTACACGATCAGTATTATAAAGTTTCCCTCGGAATGGATGGAAAAACCGGTTCAATTTAAGTTTGTTTGTGATCGAACCTACTCTTCCATTGAGAAAATAGATTTTCTGATGGATGATGAGTTGTTAGGCTCCACTTCACTTTAATCTGTCCTAAACGTAGAAATACAAGGTAGATGTAGTGTTGTATTTGTGTGTTTTTCGACTTCTTAGCCGAAAACATACCAACAAGTTGATCATTTTGATCAAAGCACGTTTTTAAAGAATCCGTTATCGTTTAGTTCTAGGTCTTTTCGTAAACTAAAACTCCTTTGGTTGTCAATCTTCTCCAAACATTGATGTGTGTAACTCTTGTTAAGCTGATTTTTTATCATTACGTTTGTTTATGTGTTTAATTTTTTCTAAACAATTTGAGAATATTTGTTTTATGAATTCTTAATATCACATATGTAAATAGGTTTACAATAATTTTTTCTCGAATCCTGAAAAATAAAGACATATCGGAAGAACTAAAACGTAAATAACGAAGAAACAACTATTCTTTCAGAAACTAATGACATTCAATGATAACACCGAAACCGTTAAAGGCACACCATATTTGTATTTCCTAGATATAAAAGCAAGATGTCACATTTTCTCTCTTCTTCTTATTTTCTTTCTGAAAATGTCAAGCTGCTAAAAACAGTCACTGAAATTGACAGCAGTGCCCATTTATCAGAATAACTGTGTAAACAGATCTCAACGAATGATTGGACATTCAGTTTTGTACCACGGAAACCATAACTGGAGAATGTTTTTATACATGACCATTTTCTTTAAAAGCAAACTTTAACTTTTCTGCATTAATATGAGAGTTCTATTCTTACACAATGATTTGTCAGGGATGTCTCTGTGAGGATTATACAATGAACATGGCCATCTTTTGCCTTTCCTTAAGACATGCTTTGGTAAAACAACAATTAAATAGTACAGTAGTGATATACTAAATGCTTTGTTAGATATGAACTTAATAGAAGTGATCAGTGTTTGTGTTTGTTTGTTTTGAATTTCGCGTAAAGCTACTCGAGGGCTATCTGCGTTAGCCATTCTTAATGTAGCAGTTTAAGACTAGAGGGAAAACAACTAGTCATCACCACCCACTGCCATCTCTTGGGCTACTCTTTTACCAACGAATAGTGAGATTGACTGTCACATTATAACGCCCCCACGGCTGAAAGGGCCAACATGTTTGGTGCGACCAGGATTCGAACCCGCAACCCTCAGATTACGAGTCGCACGCCTTAACCAACCTGGCTATGCTGGGCCTTAAATATTGTTTAGACCTTTGTTGCATCCATTTATATAAATTCTCACTTCAGCGTAAATGTAAACTTCTGCCCATTACTTTTTTACACTATTTCTTTCGTGATCTTGTATTTGAAATGTGATTAGTTAGAAGCTTGTAGTCAAAATATCTCTTTGCATTGAAATGTTATGTAAATTCTTCGAATATTCTGTTTAAAGTCGAAGAACGCTTTTCATTGACGATGCTTTGAAGATATTACTCTTTGTCATTTCTGATGGTATGTATGGTTTCATCAGGAACGGCTAAAGATAATCCTCCTTAAGTAAAAAAAAACAACAAAAAACTTTACTTTCAGAATTCCTAGCTCTTTTTATGGCTTTAGCTACCACACAATAGAAATTGCGGTTGAAGCCTTTTAAATTAATTGGCTTGTGGAACTGTATGTACTCTATAGTAATTTTGAAGAACAAAGATTCCTCGTTTGAACACAGCCAGAAGCAATTCGGTTAACTGAAACAACTACACTTTGATCGTATCTCTGTTTATTTGTGTCGGAACATGCCATTTTTTTTACTTCTTACTGTATACATCTTGTATGTATTTAAACAGTAGGGGTGTTAACATTTTGCGCACACAAAAAATTTATCAGGATTAAAAGGCTCTGTTGTCTTATCTTTAAGCTCCACCATGGTAAATCTGAAAGTTTATAACGCTAAAACCGAGTTTGCGCAGATAGCCAATTCTACAGCTTTGTGCTTAATGTCAAAAAAGATGACTTTTATCGTAACTTATTTTCATGAAATACTGTAATGTAGTATATTAAGTTAAATTACAGTTACCAAAAAGACATACAGCAATATTAAATGTAGTTGTAAAATATCAAAACTGTGTCTGTCAAGAAACTGAAGTCAATACAACATCTTGGGGAGAAAATAATAAAAGAAAGCCTATTAATTAACAATAAAGATCATCTAACGAAGAGTCATACATCGATGAATGATAGTTTTCTAGTTATAATAACAATCGTTGTAGCAAGTAGGACCTTACGTTTGTAATATTAATTAAATTCATTGCTATTGAGAACAGTTGAAATGCGACAGATGTTTTTTCTTAAGTACAAAAATAAATGGTACACTCCACTGTGGGGAATTGATCCACAGATTTTACCATTGTAAGTTCGTAAACCTAACGTTGACTCGCCGTTGGACAAACATAAAATAGAAATAAAAAATAGCACAGTTTTTATCGATTAATAATAAGGTGTACAGGTATCAGGGATAAAATAAGTTTGAAAATACAAGTGATGCCACGGTAAACGAGGAAAATAATTGTACTATTTCTTGGTTTCACTAATAAATGTAACTCCATCCTAGGTTGCTATGCTATTGTTTCTGGGGGGTCATTTGCTTTACTATTATTATTAATTAACTGGTCACTCTTCGATCGTTTAATGATTTATCAAACTAATATCAATGTGCAGTAATTAGTTTAGGAAAACTCCATTAAAATACAATGATATAAGATATAATAATAAGAGGACATGAAGAATTAACTTACAACAAAGTGCAAGCAATACACGAAAGAAAAGTCAAATATACCAATAAACTTATGTTTACGAAGATTATTCAGTCTGCAACCAACTTTACAGAGTTGTGTTGAACTTATTAACGCTATAGAAAAACGGTATTTATATTTGGTTAGAATACTTTTTAAATGTGTCTAACTTCAAGATTTAACTAGCTCATTATTTAGGTGCTATAAGAGCAAGTTTATCTTCTAGAAATTTTAAGATGGGGCCTATCTTTCAGCCAGCGAAACTGGAATTTCCAAAGCATTATAACTCTTAGATTTTACTTCCATGGTTATTAAAGATATAATTTGGTAATTTCGTTGAGTTATATCATGCGGTTTGCAAAAGTTCAAAATTTGTTTACTGATTAGATAAAACTATTACCTCAGAACCACGAAATTCAACTTAATTATTGTGATTTAATACTATGTATCCAGTTATTCTATAGATTTGAAAAATAAATAGTTTAATACAAGATAAATCAAGTGTGTAGTTCATTTCATCAGAGTAGCTACGCCTTTGAATTTTCGATGTGAACTTTTAAAATCAGTGAGCTGAAACACATTCCACAAATTAAATTACTGAACACAGCGCAGCAGCAAAATATTTGAACATGATAAAGTAGAATCTCGAATTGTCCTGCTCGTGCACTGTGTAGAACATAATTTAGTAATGGTTGTGAACAGGAAAGAAAAGTCTGATAGAAATTGTCCTCTTTCGTGTAACTGATAAACTAAACAAAATAGAAAATCCTTATAGCACGAATTTCCTCTCGCATTTATCTAACTTATCTATTTATTTTGGAGATAGTTTGCTAGTCCTAGTTCTTTAAGGTTCACCATCGCGTTGAAGTCTATCATATAGACATCATTTCGGAATTTCGCAAAGGACTATGAGAGCATAGTCATAACTTATTTGGAACTGATAGACTAAAGTCGCTGTAAGAAAAGAAACTAGTTCTAATTATCCACCGCTAACTTTTGTGCTACTCCTATCTGATTCAATACTGGGATTTGACTTTCATTTCTATATCACAACCTCAACATAGTACGTTTCTCTTTCAGTTTTTCTGAACCCTGAATGAAAATACACTACAAACTACGTCCGGCCTTCTATAAGATATTTGAATATAATATGTCAATATAGTACTTTAGTGTTTTTTTTATATATACGTTAAGCTTATGCTCTTTTTATGACTTTATCTATAAAGTCATTTTTTTACGTTAAAAAAATGTAACGTTTAGAAATATCAGTTTCATTCAAGCCGATGTACAATGATATACTATGGTATTACAAAACTTTAATTTTTTATTTAGAACTATAAACTCAATTCAGTTTCAGTTTTAGTCTGCCAACTCTCCCACTTCCAGTGGCTCAGCGGCGAGTCCAAAGGCTTATGAAGCCAGAATTCGGGTACCGATAACCGTGGTGGGCAGAGAAAAGATAGCTTATGATGTAACTTTGTGTCTACCAACAGTCTTAAAGTCTAGAGTGCAACGTCACATGATAATATTTCCCAAGTAGGCAATAAGTATCAGGTAAGGAGACAGAGACAATGAATGTCTCGCATAGTTGAAGCTCATTTCCCGAACATTTGAAAAGTGTACAATTTCAATAAACACGTAATACTACAGACAAATTAAACTTAATATAAAAGTACAGTTAAGCAAATTTAATAAATATATACAAATGGCATAAGAAATAAAACATTTTTCTCTGTTAGTGATTCAACCACTTCCTACTATATTTGATTAGGCAGCGGCTAAGAATCATTTTTCTAATCCCATACTGCTGTTGTAACATAACGCAACTTACGCCCAGTCCGTGACTTCCGTTCAAAAGAATACTGGTGGGCGTTTCTTGATTAGCTATCAACGGTACTTCTACAAATTCTTCTTACATGAATCAGTGGATTATGTACTCCAACCTTCCAGACGATTTCCTTGTAGTTTATTATATTATATACCTTTAAGAATATAACGTAGCTTTCAATATCATCTGGTCTGGTCTAGTAGAAGACATAGCAAGTTCTTATGGTTAAAACATTTTAAAATGTTGTTAGGAGAATGGATAGGTGTTTTCCAACATGGTTTTCCGTGAAGCATTAGTATCCTAAAACGTTATTTAAATATTTGTTTGAATTATATGTGATTACATATGTATAACTAAACACACACACACATATATATATGTATACAGTACCTACTTTGACATATTTCTACATCAAAAATGAAACCACGTCTAGATTAACTTTCATAATAATAAAATCTTTCCATTAAAAGCCAAAAGCCGTAAATCTATTTTGCTGATATTTTTCTTGATGTAAAGTTCCTTTCGCTTTTCTTAAAAAAAAAAAAAAAAAAAAAATTTTGCTGGGTTTACTCTCAAAACCAAAAGCTGTAAACCTCGTTTTGTTGATTTTTCTTGCAAAACGAAAAGTTCTAAATCGCTTATGCTTATGTATTCTCATTAAAGAGGAAAGCTGTAATCATATTTTGGTTGTCTTCTCACATAACGTCACCGTAGTTGATTTTTCTTTTTAACAAGAGATAGTTAAATAGAGTAATGTTTGCTCTAAAATCGATATGGATCCTCAGGACACACCTTTTCTTTGTAAAACCATTGACTTTACATTCACAATTTTCCTAAAATCATAAGAAAAAATAGAAAGTAGAAACTTAATTTTATCGATGCATTTCCATCAGACAGATAGCTCAACGACACGATCACTCTGTTAATGATCGAACAGATGAGAGAACAGTAGTTTACTTACTTTCTCTTTGCAAGTGCAGGACAAATTGTTGTTAGACCAAACTCATCAACTATCAGAAAATCCATTTTCTCCATGTAAGTGTAGGTTTGAGCACAAAAAGATTCGATTAAATTAGTTGTCTTTCGTGCTGTTTTTTACTGCTTTATTTCTGATGGAAGCTTGCGTTGGTTTTCATTTTGTACCAAAGCAACGTCAGTAAATCATTGATTTGGAAAAGAGGTGGAAATTTATGAGAGAATTAGGTTATTGTTTGTCTGTCAAAATACAAAACGATGAGCTTCATTTTTTTAATTAACTAGTGGTTTTGATAATTCATTCCTCATTTCGAAAATCTCTTCGAGTGAGTAAAATCGTCTTGCCATTGAGAAGTATCGTTCATTGAATGTAACAGTATAGTTTATTAGATAAACTGAGATGTCGTAAAAAAAGAAGGCTTTACTTAAACTTTTAGTGTTTGTGAAAACGACAAATGGTTAAGATTAAGTACCAGTTTACGATGAGCGCTTGTATGATTCTTAGGGTTCGTTCATCACTGGTGTAGCTTTAAATTTTGAAATCACACTCACAGCTTAAATAATTTATTAAGCTCTAACTCTTTGTTTTTTTCCTTTTTGCAAATTTGCAAGAAAAGGAAACACTTTGCCCTGTAACAACAAGAATAGGTAAACAAACATATTTCCAAAGAATAGTAAAAATGCTTATAAGAATTTGAGGTTTAAATACACTTCAAAATCAGATTTGGTTGTAAAATCTTTGTTACTTTGTTTTTCAAGACAGAAAGATGATATTTAGTAGAAGGCAACACGATTGCTTGCTTGTTCTGAAGTGGTTTGCATATTGCGTTTAAATAGGCCTGAGAGATCTCAATGTACTTGTTTATAACCCAATTTGTTAATTCATAGAACAGACTTATGAGCTTGAGAGATCATTGGTTGTATACAGTTGTGCTTGTTTATACTTTTTCCGGTACGCCAGCGGTTTATATATTATATATAATACATCTATAGCAGAATTGATTCAATTAGTACTGTGTCTACTGTCGTTTAAGACGTGACTATTTTGTGTTTCTGTTTAAACTGACTTCATAATTGTAAACAGTGCCTGAAATGAAGACGCTCTTATATAAAAGAGTGAAATTATATACGATACGTCATTTGAAACCAGAACATAACTTAAATCAGTCATTTATTCCGATTAAGCTGAACTTACTATTAATTAACTATAAGAAAATAACATTATGTTCCTAAATCTGGTTAGAATATTATATGACATATAAAAAAAGTATATTACTTTTACATAGATGTGATTTTATTATTATGTAGCTTAACACAAAATCTAAGGACTTATAATGCTAAAGCTGTGGTTTTCATACTCGCGGTTGACAATGCACAGATAGCCGGTTGTGTAACTTTGTGCTTAATAACAAAGAAACAAATTATTATGCAATATGTAAATAATTTTAATTATTATTTATAGATATTTTCCACTGACTCACAAGGAAAGATGTAGTTAATGTCTTGTTACTGATAAGCTAATATTAACATAGTATGAATGTAGTTATTACGATAAATGAAATAAAGAATTATAAATTACATTTTAAGAGAAACTTTTTACAAGAAAAAGTTCTTTTTTAATTTTCTTACAAGGTTATTTATTTTGTGCTCATAAAATTGCTTTTATTTTTTACATTTAAAAACTTGAAGAGATCAGCAAAGTGTGATAAAAGTCGTTTAGCATAAGTATGAGAAGTCTACGTCAGTAAATAAAATGTCAGAAACCATTAATATATAATATTACTTAATCTATACTCTGTATTGCTTCGTTACATTACTACTCACAAGTAAACTTATGGACATATTGTAAATAAGGACATAAATTACTGTCTCTGTATACGTTCACTTGTAAATAAATATTACACTTATAGAGGTTAGAGTCTCTAACTATAGAAAATCTATTTTTAATTCAATCTCCAATGAAAAAAAGTTTCAACCTGAAAGTTTGAAATATGAACTTATCTTTCTACATACCAACTCGTTTGATCATGAACATGCCATTATATAATAGAGCAATTAATTTTAGAAATATAGCACAGTGGATTTCAAGATTTCATGTGTGGAATAAATTAAACGCTTAAAGCAACTATCCTCAAGTGTTTAGAGCAGCTAGTCAATTTTGTGTTAATATTTTCTTTTATTCTATTTAGCCAAAAATATGGAGGGATATAAGGAAAAAAGTTAAATATTAGCATGATTTAAAGTTTTATATATATTTATGCATGTGTGTGTGTGTAAAGTTAAAATACATGCATTTTATTTCCTAATTGTGCTGATTCAAAATAACTGATCTAAAACATTGTAACATATGGAACCGTAAGAGGAGTTTATGTCTTAGAATCATAGAACAGTAAAAATGTTTACTTTATCATACAGAATCATCTCTCACTATCTCACCAGACCCGACATCTAAAATGGCGTTTTCATAACCATCGGTTGGCGATATTTGTCAACAGCATAAGTTTTGATCTTTATAAAAACTTAAAATGTTGATGTACGTTAATGATTTGAGATTTCATTTTGTTCTTTTTTTTAAATTGAGTCAACTTTGTTTGTGTCTCTAATTTTTGCTCTTTGTATATTTCTGAATTAATAACAGTCTTAACGACGCTACAGTATAATACTAGAAACACAACCTATGCTGTAACTATTGAAAACAGAATACCTTAAGTAATTATAGGTAATTGTATCTTAAACTATTACCTCAGCCCCACTCGTCCCTTGATTCAGTGGTAAGCCTGAGGGCTTGTAATACGTTAGTTGAGGTGGACACAGCACGGGTAGCCCATTGTGTACTAACGAAATAAAGCAAAAATTGAATATTAATTAACGGTATGAACTCAATACATCTATATGAAGGCTTCATGTCATAGCGAATCTAAATAATTCGTGTAAAGTAGATTATTTCACCAATTACTTTTTGTACGTGTACATTTTTTTAAAAAATCACAAAAATATATTTCATAGGGCTGGCATGTCAAATAGTTAAGGTGCTCGACTCGTAATCTGAGGATCGCGGGTTCGAATCTCCGTCACACCAAACATGTTCTCCCTTTCAGCCATGGAGGAGTTGTAATGTGACATTCAGTCCCACTATTCGTTGGCAAAAGATTAGCCCAAGAGTTTGCGGTGGGTGGTGATGACTAGCTGCCTTCCCTCTAGTCTTACACTACTAAATTAGGGATGGCTAGCGGAAATAGACCTTGTGTAGATTTGCACAAAATTCAAAAGCAAACAAAGACACCTATTTCATATAATTGTTTCGTAAACCACGTGTGTCATTGGCTTTTATTTTTTCATTACCTTATAGAAATACAAGGAAATAGTAAACTATCATTGAGGGTGTAGTTAGCTAAAGCTGAATCTGTATAACTGTATTAGGATTCATTATGATTGATTTAAATTATTTCCAAAATTGTTATTTTTGGATTAAACACGTAACTATGATCTTTATTGTCAAAATAGGTTATTTGTTTGTTATTAAACGTAAAGCTCTACAATGACGTGCTCACCCTTTGTTTTTAGTGTTATAATATTCACCGCTGAGTCATAGAGAGGTATTATGACAACAGTTTATCAATCATTAATACTTTATATACATTTTTGAGCATGTTTTTTAACTTTAGCAATTAAAACACTTAAAATGTGTATTTTTTGTTGAAGATATTTAACGTTTCAGTTGCCAACGGGTCCTAGTTTGAGATTAAAGCCTTTTCGTCAGCAACACAAAATGACAGAAACGGGAAACATTAATGTATAATGTAACTTAACCAATACTCTACATTGCCTTTATGCTTTAGTACTCACAAATCTACGACTTGCATTAATTGTTTTCCTAGGCTTAGAAGTTTAAACAATAACATTAAACATTCTCTCATGAAGATAAAAACCTTTTAACTTATAATTCCTGCAAGCGAAATTAGCTTAAATTATCTTGAATTTAAAGCATAACGATGAGTTAAAATGACCTATTTAAAATAAGTGTTCACACCAATGGGTATTTTGTTCATAATTAACCAAATAATTTTCAAAATTTTCTGAAGAATAATGTTATTGAACAAATAAAGGTGGAATGGATAGCAACTGCTTTTATTGACAGTTTTCTACATTTTCTACCTTACCATCTACCTTGTATCATTAAGTTTTTGTACAAAAGAGCTGAAAACATTTGGGAAGAAATCTCCATCAAAACCTAATACTAACACATCATAGAGTGTTTTAAATAGAACGGGTTCCCCTTATGATTCATCATCAATAGCTTGAAGAATATAAAATTATAAATTGATAGATACAACATACCATAAATACAAGTCCCATACTACTTATTGTCCTCATGTTCAAAACATAAATGAAAGAATCAAACATTTTGCTAAAAGGTTCAACAATAACGTTTAGTGGAAACCTCATAGAACGCTCAGATTTGTCCTTGTCAAGGCTAAACAACAAACACAAAAACATCATTTATGAAATGCCATGGTCCTGTAAACAAGAAAACATTGGAGAAAATGAAAGACACGTTGAGTCAATAATAGAATAACATAAAAGTGCGCACAACTGATAAAAACACAAAATTTCGTTTTGGCAGAGCATTCAATGGTGACGCAACGTAAAATAGACTAAAACAATTACAGATATTTGCCTTCTGAAAATTCAAACAATTTCTGTATGTCAACACATTTAAACCATAAGTAGATACTTATGTCTGTAAATCAGTAGTTTCTAGCTACATCTGGTCAAATCATTATTCGTTCTAACAACCACATTACAGGAACCATTAATCAATCACGTCACATCCACTGCAATCTTATGAGATAACCACGTATACCCTTGTTAAATCAATATAAGCTGACCCAAAGCTGTAAGATATTATGATTTCTAAAAGTAATACTTTCTACAAGAGTGACCTTTGTAGATTAGGCTTCCAATATTTTTTTCTGGAATCGCACAGTAGTTTTCCCCATTTCAACTGTTTATTCATAATCCATACTCTAACAAAGTAATCTGTAATCAGTATCCAGCTCGTAAAGAATACAAGTAAAGACCAGGGTTTCGTCAGCAACTGAAGGCATAGAGTCTAAGCTGGATCTTGTATGTTTTGAGGGTTCTGAAAATTATGCTCAGATGTATATATGAAACAAGAGGAAACCACAGATGGTGGAATCCATAATTGCCATCTTAAAAGTAAAATTTTGCATATTTGGCTTTCTAATTGAAACAGAGGGACGGTTGAAAGCTTTAAACTGGTGTTTGGGTAGTCGAGAGATTTATTTATGAATGCTATGTCATAAAGTACTATCTTCATGCACAATTTTATTTTCAGTAAATACTGTATTAACATATGATTATAGAGGCTACTTATTTACAAATTGACAAGACTACAGTCGACATGTTACAAAATAATACTTGCGATTAAAATAAAATTCTTATGTGTTTATGATTGTATTAATGGACATTGTAGATACATTTACTTGTGTTTATTAGTCTTAAATCGTATATATGTTTCTTTACTCCTACCATATATATCGTATCTGAGCCCGGCATGGCCAGGTGGTTAAGGCACTCGTCTCGTAACCCGAGGGTCGCGGGTTCAAATCCCTGTCACATCAAACATGCTCACCCTTTCAGCCGTGGGGGCGTTATAAGTTACAGTCAATCCCATTATTTGTTGGTAAAAGTAGGAGCCCAAGAGTTGTTGGTGGGTGGTGATGACTGTCTTACACTGCAAAATTAGGGACGGCTAATGCAGGCAGTCCTCGTGTGGCTTTGCACGAAATTCAAAACAAACAAATAAATGTATTTTCCGACATTCATTACCATAACAGTTTATCCCATCCTCCTTGCGGGTCTAATTAAAGTTTCAACAAGAAAGAATTTCCACTCCAATTTAAAAAGCTCTACCAGAGGTAAAGAAAAGACAGAGTGAAAGTACAGATACAAAATAGGAAGTGTTCTATATTTTGTGAGTGTGAATTATTGCTTATTATAATTATCTCTCCGAATCTCCAATTTATTATTTTACGTATGTTACATATTATAATTTAAATTAACCAGAAATTTGAATTTACAAGATAATAAACAGTTTATATGTATTAAATTTATCGCACTTGCCAACAAGATTAATACACACTATTTTCTTTCTTAACACAAATATATTTTAATATAGAAACGATAAAGTAATTTATAATAACAGTTATTACAAACAGTGGTTTATATATATAACAGTTTTACAAACAAACGATGCTGTATCTATCTGTTTTAAAGTTGAATATTTTATCGACGGTCCAGGCCATGACGATAGCATTAAGTTTGAGTTAATATCGTTACATCTTATTCAAGCTCTCTATTCTTGGTTGGTCTCACACCGCTTACAAGCTGACTTTTTTACCGACGAAGATATTTAATGTTTTCATATAGATACTAACGTCTAAAGTTAATTCACTGAAGTTGAACGATTAGTAATGTTTGAAATCTTTAAACGTTCCTAGTCAAATTCTGTAGTTTTCTGACTAATAAGTGTTATTCACAATAATAGCTTCCAAGGCTTTTAGTTACTGACTTTAACAACTAAACAATATTCTATTACTGTCTTTTGGCCTCTTCCGATGGCTTGTTTTTATACTTATTAGTCGAGATTCTTGAAAGTTCAACAATATTTGAAGATACGTTAGTATTTTTGTAAAACATATATTGGTGTTTGGTCGACTTTGAACTTCTTAGTTTCTGCGTAAGCCAACACAGACTTTAGAATGACAATATCAGGATTTTATGCTGTTCCATCGGCTGCTTTGCGTCAAAATGTATTTGTAATGCATTTGCTGTTCGTTTAATGTCATTGTCTTTTGGGAAGATGAATTTACAGCTTGCTGAGACGGTTCTTGAGAGAATGGCATGATGGATAAGAATCTGCCTGTACTTGTTAGAAATCAGCAATTGAGTGCAGATCACCAATACCATTGGCGAAGATGCAACCCCATACTTTTACTGACCTCTTACTATGCTTTACTATAAATGTTTACACGGGCCATTTGATACCTTTCTTTCCCGCCATTAAACGAACTGCGGTTAATTGTTGTCGAACAACAAGTTAAAATTGGATTCATCTGTAACAAGCACACGTGTTTAGTTTTTATTCCAATGTGTATGTGTAGAGAAAGGGGAATTTTCCATTTAATTTTTTTAGTTTGGTTACTTATTTTAAGCAGCAATTTTTGAACAGTGTCATGTCCATTGAGACTGTTATCAATGATTGTCTTATTTTTATCGAAGCAGGATTCACACATATATTTACAATAAGCTCATTGGCAAAAATCTTTACTTCACTGTTGAATGTCGCATAAACAACATACCCTCAGATACTAAACACGACATTTTGAAAGTTTCGGATTTTCTACGATGTGTACTTCTGTTATCAATGGCTTCAGTTTATCAAACTATCGTCAGGGTCTTGATTGTGGCTTTTACTAAAACGCGAAGTCTTGCAGAAATATTTTGATGAAGTACATTTGATCCACCAAATCTTTGATTTCTAGATGCTTATCGTGCAACAATTTGGTTCCGGAAGCCACGATGTGACTAATGGGTGTAGTAGTGAGATTTTATATACATCTACAGGAGTTATACTCTTGTGGTTTATTTTGTTCATGTTTAAAAGTACTCTTGATTCATCCAATTCACGTTGTTTAATTTAGTTTAGTTTTAAATTATTTGTATGCTACAACTGAATGATTTGTGATAGTTATTGAATTTTCTCGTTCATTTACGGGTCTTTTCTACATGTTTGCACATCCAACTTTCACAGATAGTCTTTCTGGAAGATGAGTTCTTGCTTAATGAGACGTGATCTTGAAAGGATGGCATGATGAATCAGAATATGTCTCGCTAGTTGTTGACTTCTAAGTAACCTACACGGGAAAGTAATGAAGGAGTTTAGCAGCATATCGTGACTCGAACCTACATTATTTAAAGATTAAATTTGTCGAAATGTTAAAAAATCATTTTAGAATACATTGGCTTACTTTGTTTTGAAGAAAATTAAATTAGCAAGTTATACGGTTACCAAATAGACGTTAAATAATGGACACTTGCTACGTATTTCGGAGATGATTTAGATACATGATTTTTATATTTCTGATTGCAAGGAAACAAATACTGAAGTGAATCAATTTACCATTAGAAAGTCGATTTGATTTGCACTTAATCTGTTTGAGATTAATTTATCTCCAAAAGTTGGGATTTAAATATGAAGATAACTTTGAGGAACTACTCGATAAACCTCTCACTTGGGAAATTAATACACCTCTTCTACTTGACTAACATATGATTGAACCAGAAAAAAGCAGAGTATAGAAAAATATAGTTCCTGTGTTTATCATTACATTTAGTGCAAAACGTGATTTTTAAATTTTTCAAATAATTGAACATAGTTAAATGGATCGGTAAATAATTTGAAATCATGGTAGTTTTGAATAACGATACATTTTCATTACATTGTCTTTAGGCCCGACATGGCCAGCTGGTTAGGGCGCTCAACTTGTAATCAGAGGGTTGCGGTTTCGAATCCACGTCACACCAAACATGCTCGCCCTTTCAGCTGTGGAGGTGTTATAATGTGAGATTCAATCCTACTATTTGTTGGTACGGGAGTTGGCTATGGGTGGTGGTGATTAGTTGCCTTTCCTCTAGTCTCACTCTGTTAAATTAGGGACGGCTAGCGCAGATAGCCCTCGTGTAGCATTGCGCAAAAGTAAAAACAAACCAAGAAACAATACATTATCTTTGCCTTTAAAAGTTGTAAGTTCGAAATGCTTGTATTAGCATATGAGAGTTATACGTTAAAATAGTTACTGTTTGTTTGCTTGTTGTTCAATATAAAGCTAGGCAATTTACTATATTTAACGTTCTTACCGTGGATATGGAAATCCAATTTTTATTTTTTAAGCCAACAGAGTTGCTGCTAAGTTACCAGAAAGCATAGGAGCTGATGTTTGTTAAGATTGTACAGGAACTGATTTACAAATGCATGCTTGTTTTAAAACAATATATTTATTTGAGGAGGAAAATATTGAATTATCCAGAATTTCATATTTGGATAAGTTGGCCTACACTGCTTTGTTTGAGTTAATTGTCCTTAAAAATTTGGTAATCTTTTGTGGGGAAGTCTAACGTACTAGAATGATAAAAGTATAGTGACAAAACCTTCTTCAAATTAGGTATTCTAATACTTTATTGCTTTCTAAGCTAATTTTTTTTCTGTCTAATTTTCAGTTAACTAAAATATTAAATATTTATTCCAGCCAAGTGAATATCATTTCGCTGTGGAAATTTACAAACGTTTTGATAAATCTGATTTTCGAAAGGATTTTGCGGAACCTATAAACCTTCAACGTATATGATACGCGATACGGGTTTAGTAAAGTTTGACTTTGTTGCTTGTAGCAGCCCCAAGTGGCTTAGCGGTATGTCTTTGGACTTACAACACTAAAATTGGGTTTCGATACCCGTGGTGAGCAGAGCACAGATAGCCCATCCTATAGTTTGTGCTTAATTCAAACCAACAATGCTTGTAGCAATAATTTATTTAATAATAATATATATTGAATTTTATTTTAAAGCGGCGGAAATATAACTATCAGTTAGATTCAAGTCTGGCTGGGCGTGCCTTAATAATACGTAAGTCGAGCTATGGATCGGAAAGTTTAAGGTTCGAACCGCAGTATGCTGCCACACTCCTTTACTACTTTCATCTAAGCGCTGTATATCGGTGACAGTCAATCTTACTGTTTAGATAATAACAACAGGGATAACTGATGAGATCTTGTCTTCATTTTGATCAGCAGTTCCAAATTAGTGATGACTATTTCTGAATCTTGAGGTCTCTGAACCTAGAGCCCGGCATGGCTAGGTGATTAGGGCGTTAGACTAGTAATATGAGGGTCGCAGATTCAAATCCCCGTCACACCAAACATGCTTGCCGTTTCACCCGTGTGGTCAATATCATGTTATGGTCAATCCCACTATACATTGGCAAAAGAGTAGCCCAAAAGTTTGTCGTGGGTGATGATGACTAGCTGCTTTCCATCTATTCTTACACTACTAAATTAAGGACGGCTAGGGCAGATAAGCTTCGTGTAGTTTTGTGCGAAATTCAAACAAACAAAACAAGCGAAACAAACTTTAAGCCTGACCATTTAGCCGATGTATCGCAAAAAAGAAACACACAACAAAATATTAGCATCATGCCAGAAACGTGTAGCAGATCAGTACAAAGCCGTTTTATGTGTCATGCGCAACTGATTCGACTTAGCCCCCAAGAATTTTAGATTGAAACGTTAGTTTAAAATCTGTTTTTAGAAAGACATTTTTGAAAAATTCAGCATTTCAGTTATTTGAAAGCTTGTGGGTTGAAATAAGGTAGTATTGCTATGTAATTTTGAATTTCCCGCTGGAGAGAATGCAACGTCACTCAGATCTAATTAGAGATTATGAGCATTAACATGTTGATGAAATAAGAAACAAATTCAACTTTCAGTTTATTGTGTGTTTTTCGTATAGCAAAGCCACATCGGACTATCTGCTAAATCGACCTAGGAGAATCGAACCACTTATTTTAATGTTGAAAATCCGTAAACTTACGGCTGTACCAGCGGAGGACTTCAGATTAATGAAAAAACTGATCTTGTTTAAATATTAGCGAAATATGGATTTTATATTAATTATCTAAACGTCAAGAAATTAATTATTTCATACGAATTTTGGCCGTTTTTGTTTTCAATGAACGAGTTTTTTTTCCCATAACACTCAAAATATTTAAATTTGATTTGCGTTTTTGAAAGAAATATTTTTTTTTTATTACAGATCAGATTTCTTGATAATTTTATTTTGTCCAATTAATCGTTAAACTCCCGTATTTTATTAAGCTTGGGTTCATGAAAAACATATTCTGTTGCACAAAGCACATAATTTATTGTGTTTTAAATACTATTCATTCAGGATTATAATCGCATTATGGCTAATTATTTTATTATCATTCAAATCCATATATAAATTATGTAATAAAATGTAGTTTTACTACTTTATAACTCTCTTTAGGAAAATACATTAATTAGGAACTTTAATACTTAAATGGTAGGCTATTCCTACTGAAATGAAGAAAATCATTTTCAAATAACCGTCTATAATTATGTAAGTTCATTGTAAGCTCTAAGAAATACTGGCAAAAGATGAAACAACTATTTATCACTATGATTTAAGGAACACCTACATTTCTGGTAAACCGTAGAAACATAATAAAATATTACAGAACAACGCAGGAAGCAATTATGAAGTGCAGATTTAGCAGATAAACAGACAAGATAGAAAACACTGATCTTGTAAAGTTGACAACGTTGTGAATTATGGATCACGGTGAGTTCATTTTCCCCAAAGTCTATAGAGATTCGAGAATCAAAACGTGACTTGGCTCTTTGGAAAAGCTTCACTTGTCCTAAGCTGTCAAAAGTTAGCCTCCCCGGTGACTCCAGTCTTGATTGAGATCACTTTCAGGTTTTCTAACATTTATTATAGAATATATGACATCAAGACAGTTTACTAGAAAAAGGTAACTTTCTTACGTTTACATATGTTTTTAGCTATAACAACTAGAGATGGCTGAGTCGTCCTTATGATTATATTTTGTTTTAAACTCAATTAACTGTGGTGTTGTCGAGTATATAAAAGAATCATAGTAGTGTTTTCTGAAGACTTTATGCTTTTGTCACCCTAAACCCTAATGAAGATTTTGTATTAGGTAAGTGTTATATTAATAACAGAAAGTACATTTGTGTTCTGTAAGGCTTAAGGATTATTTATTAGATTTGGGTTGTGACAAAAAATGCGATAACAATTTTTAATTAAGTATTATCTAAACTTTGAAGAAAGCATAGAGTAAGAAAATAAAACTAAGTGTCCGAGATTGTTGGGAGGTAATAAAATATTAATAACCTTCTGGTATTTTCTAGGTTTTGGAAACCAGAATTTCATGTATCAATGATAGATCCGTCAAAGATCTATAATACAGCAAAATATTATCTGGATCACTGCAAAACTGTAAATTGGGATATCTGGTTTGTGCGCATTGCTGCAGATGGCTCATGAATTTTAACATTATAAACTCTTAAGCTTCCTGATTCGCCAATGGGAATAGAGGGGCTTCTATAGAGCTTGAGGACAAAAATGAATTATGAAAGAAACTCTTTCTTGGTAAATATTCGATAAAACCTTGTTTATATGTTGTTTAATCGCACAATATTTAATAGCGTATATCTTCTGATTCATTTTATTTATAATATGTTTTATCAATTGCTCGATATCATAATTACCCATAATACTATATAACACGAAAGAGTTCTGGTTCAGTAGGCATTATAAGCATGGCTGAAAAGTGCAAAATAACTTGGACATTGAGACTACTCGGGGAATAGTGAAGTCTTTAGGAAATTTCTGTTCTACTTCGCAATGTGGGAATCAGTAAGGAATTAGCAACATTAATAATGCTCACAGATCCTGCTATAGAATCTTCCGGAAATGATAATCTTTTCAGCCTATGGGCGAAACAGATTAGACGAGATGACTGGAATCCAGGTTTAATCTTATTATTGCGAGCTCTGCAAGAGTTGGTGGTGAGTGGTGATGACTAACTGCCTTCTCTCTTGTAGGTCCGGCATGGCCAGATGTTAAGATATTCGACTCGTAATCAGAGGGTCGCGGGTTCGAATCCCATCACACCAAACATGCTTGCTCTTTCAACCTTGGGACGTCATTATGTGTCGGCCAATCCTACTATTCCTTGATGAAAGAGTAGCCCAAGAGTTGGCGGTGGGTGGTGATGACTAGCGGTCTTCCGTCTAACCTTACACTGCTAAATTAGGGACGGCTAGCTCAGATAGTCCTCGTGTAGCTTTACGCGATATTCAAAAGGAAACCAAAAAAATTTAATTCCAGAAAGGTGTGAATCATTGGAATTTATTAACTTCTGGTGGTGGTGGTAGTGGTTTTCAAATGTTTCGGGTGCTCACTTTATTTTACAACAGCAAATGATATGTTTATATTAATATTTTAATCTTTACATAAATGTTTTACTTTTAAATAATACTATTAAATATTTGTCATGAGATGTGGACCACACAGGCTTAGATCAATACCACCAAATAGTGAACTGTATAATAAAGACTTTTCAAGTAATATCAGACACGTCCAAACAATCTTGCTACGGAACAATACACGACAACTTCCAATTCGCTGAAAAAATACTTAGCTTTCTCAGAGACTAAAACAAGCTTATGAAAAATATTTTTTTTTTTTAATTCCAGAGAAGACGACAAGCAGAAAGAAAGGCAATAAATAGACCCAATCGCTAGGATTGCTTTGTATCTGATAAAATGGCTTACCACATATGAGGAATAGGACTTTGAAAAGAATAATCTGAAATTCATAAATCTCGATTCTTTCTTTACTATATCACAAAACCTGATGACGAATGTGTGTATAGTTTTGATAAGTGTTTTTAATTGTGTAAATGTTTTGACTGTTTGGTAGTTTACTGAACATCGAATCAAAAAGAATGCAAAATTAGAGGGGGTAAGTCTAGGTCTTGTACAAATCAACAAAATAGATCCAGGTAAAAGCTATTTTATTCTTAAAGATATTTTCTTAATAATGGTACAACTGAAGTTGGATTGACGCCAAGAGACTTAGTTGTGTGTTTTGATGCAAGTGTTGCTTTTTGGATATGTCTAACAACCACAAATGTTAAAGAATTATCTGAGTTTCCATTCACTTCAATCATAAAAAAAACAAAGTAAATTAAAAATTTTGTGGTTTGCGTGTAATCTTATACTGTACGGAACTATTTGAAAGCAAGTATTTTCTAACTAAAAACGTCACGATACTTTGAAATAACTTGTAAGAATAAGTTCTAGATAGGAACAACTCTGATAAACGTGTTACATCAAACTCTACAGATATGATGAACAACTTAGCTGAGAGTAGAAGTTATAGTAGAATGAAGTTTACTCATCCACGAGGCTATAAACGCCATCCTTTAAAGGGTCTGACTGGCACCAGCCATCTGATCTTCAAGTGAAAGCATCTGAGAGGGAGAGAGTGCCTGAAGTTCGCACACATATGGATAACTCTATTCACATCAATCAAATAATAGTATATACTTGATGGTGAATTAAGACTGTCCATGATAAAGATCTCAGAACACGTTTCCACCATCTGTGCAGCACTTGTGGCAATTCCAATGGTAAAAGACGAGTTTTTCTTGTGCTTTACACATCACTGAGTACATAGTTATAGTAGACTACGAAAGGAACTTGTACGTCACAAGATATTCTGAAGGACATCAAAATGACTAAGAAATTTTATAGAGGGACATACAGTTATATAGACCCATAGCTGGCATTTTACAGCCTATTGTTTAAGAGATAGGCGTCTACTAACAATTTTCTTAAACGTAAACGTGCGTAATATGTTTTCTGTGATCTGCGTAACACGGGTACCGAAACCCAATTGTTAGAACCGCACGTCTGTAGACTTAACGCTAAGACACAGTGATGTGTTTTTTTTTTTTTTGCCGGAAAATATGAAAATGAGAAAATTTTATACAGCTAATAGTATAAGTGTTGGCTATGTGTTTCAGATAGAATTTTTTATATTATTACAGTGTGATAGGACTCTTCAAATATTTGTGTGATACAAACCTGTATATGACACTTTTCCTGAAAAACATTATGTTTAATAAGAGTTTGTTTTTATGATATTTATTACCTTCAAAATTTAAAAGGTTGTGGAAATATTTTATAGAAATTACATTAAACATATGCATACAAATTAAGACATACATATCAATTTTCCAAACGCTGGCGCATTGATATCTTTTATTTCGAAATTAATTTTAGTTGTTTGTTTGAATTTCGCGCAAAAGCTATACGAAGGCTATCTGCGCTAGCCGTCCCTAATTGAGCAGTGTAAGACTAGAGGGAAGGCAGATAGTCATCACCACCCACCGCCAACTCTTGGGCTACTCTTTTACCAACGAATAGTGGGATTCACCGTAACATTATAACGCCCCCACGGCTGAAAGGGCGGGCATATTTGGTGCGACTGGGATTCAAACCCGTGACCCGCGGATTATGAGTCAAACGCCTTAACACACTTGGCCATGCCGGGCCCCGGAAATTAATAATATTGATAAATAAGAGTGATACGTTTCAAGACTTGTTGGATATTATTATAAAGATGACGTAATTTACTTAGTACTTGAAATGAACATCCTTCCAGATTTAAACTACAGCAACTCTTTTACAACTTATCATAAAATTATCATAACCTACTTAATACTTGATTTGCATTTTTTTCTAGATTTAAAGACTTAACTACAACAGCTTTATCATAGGTTATCATAAAACGATCATATCCTACTTAATACTTGAATTGCGCTCCCTTCCAGAAATAGCCATAAACATGAATATACAGGATGTCCTAAAGTAAATATAACAAACAATAAAGACAAATAACTCTATTATTACTTGAGATATCATCAAAAATTGAATATAAAGACAAGTAGTAGACTTGTAAACATTTTTAGGTTATACTAATTTTTGTTTTGTTTTTGTTTCTTTGTCGGCCTGGCATGGCCTAGCGCGTTAAGGCGTGCGCTTCGTAATCTGAGGGTCGCGGGTTCGCGCCCGAGTCGCGCCAAACATGCTCGTCCTCCCAGCTGTGGGGGCGTTATAATGTGACGGTCAATCCCACTATTCTTTGGTAAAAGAGTAGCCCAAGAGTTGGCGGTTGGTGGTGATGACTAGCTGCCTTCCATCTAGTCTTACACTGCTAAATTAGGGACGGCTAGCACAGATAGCCCTCGAGTAGCTTCGCGCCAAATTAAAAAACAAAACAAATTGTTTCTTTGTCAAACAATCTGTTACTGTAAATTCATATCTACACATGTTACAAGAGTTCTTTGCTCCATAACTTCGAGAAACTACTAACTTGTTACAAAAGTTATCTTCTAACTAGAATTGTTATAAAGAGTTTTAAATAAAACTTTTACAGAGCTCTGGGTTGGTAGAAGAAGACCTTTAGATTTTTATCTCTGGTATTTTTTGAAACTAAAATCTTACCATGAGAAACCAAAATAGGTTGAAGACTGAAAAATTGGAATTGTGAAGCTATCTTATCCATACCTATGGCTATGTTGGAAAATGTTTTTTCAGAATTTAAAAAAAAAATCAGATTAATTACAACGAATTATAGAAAACACGTGGAAGTCCATTAATTATTAAAATTAAAACTTACAAATATAATTCTTGTCTTTATATTCAATTTTTCTTCTTATCTCAAATAACAATAGAGTTATTCAAGTTTATTTTGGTACATTCATTTTCATACACCCTGTACTGTATCATACCACGAATTAAGTTAAAATTATTGATTAATATTCAAGTTCTTTGAGATACTGGATTTACAGTAAAAATTACAAATTCAATTTTTTCAGTAGACATTTTTGAACACTACATGTTGAAGCCAATTACACATATTATATATGACAGTATTCCATAAATGACGAATATCTAAAAAAACGTATTAACTATCACAACTTGTTTTATTGTCAGGAATTCTTCTGGTTCTATTAGAAACAGACATAGTATCAGTGACATATTATATCATATGACTTTTACAGGCACGACTTTCACTGTTATATTATGTTGTCGGAATTTCTACGATTCTACCTGAAAGCAGACAAGACTGTCACTGACATAATAAATATATCGTCTGGATTTCTACGATGCCGTCACGACAGAAACAAGTTTGTCACTTACATATTATGTTGTCTAGATTTCTACAGCTATACCAGAAAGCAAACAAGTTTTTCACTGACGCATTATGTTATCTGTATTTCTGCGATTCTACCAAAAAGGCGATAAAGACTATCACTGACATGACTGGATTTATAAGAATACTTTATTCTTACTGTCATAACCCTAGTCATACATAGATTGTAAATACTTTATGAGGAAGCTTAACGAGAGGAGGTAGTGCTAGAACATTCATGTTAACACTTTATGCTAGGTCAAATACTCATGGCCAAGTGAGAAGTGGATTTTCAAGATGAGTGGAATCTCATTGCTATTGGCTTCTTCTCTTCACTAACGTCAGTAAACACCTGCAAGAAGTTCTCTTAATTTTCCTCCAACATGGAAACAGCCTAGGTCTTGCCCAGAAAATACGGAAACATGTAACACTTACAATATTTTCTCACTTTTAAAATAGTTTCATGATAATTTACTTACTGGTATCTTGCACGTTATACTCTGTGTTAGATTGTAGTGTTTAAAGATGTGATAATATGGCAAACAAATACATATATTTAATATACACTACATGGCCCAAACTATGCGCACACCCATTCTAATTAGTGGGTTCGGCTATTTTAGCCACACCCATTGCTAACAGGTGCATAACAGCAAGCATACAGCCATGTAATTTCCATAGACAAACATTGGCAGTAGAATGGGTTGTACTGAAGGGCTCAGTGACTTTCAACGTGGCACTGTCATAGAACGCCACCTATACAAAAATCAGTCCGTCAAATTTCTGCCCTGCTAGAGTTGCCCCGATCAACTGTAAGTGCTGTTATTGTGAAGTGGAAACGTCTAAGAGCAACAACTGCTCAGCCACAAAGCGGTAAGCCACACAAGCTTACAGAACGGGACCTCTCTTGCAACACTTACTACCGAGTTCCAAACTGCCTCTTGAAGAACTTTAGCACAAGAACTGTTCGTCAGGAGCTTCATGAAATGGGTTTCCATGGCCGATCAGCCGCACAAAAGCCTAAGATCACCATACGCAATGCCAAGCGTCGGCTGGAGTGGTATAAAGCACACCGTCAATGGACTCTGGAGCAGTAGAAGTGCGTTCTCTGGAGTGATAAATCACGCTTCACTATCTGGTAGTCTGACGGACGAATCTGGGTTTGGCGGATTTGAAGAAGGCCTTTTTTTCTTTCAGCATGACAATGCCCCGTGCACAAAGCGAGGTCCACAAAGACATGGTTTTCCGAGCTTGATGTGAAAGAACTTGACTGGCCTGCACAAAACCATGACCTCAACACTTTCGAACACCTTTGGGATGAATTGGAACGCCGACTGCGAGCCAGACCTACTCGCCCAACATCATTACGCGACCTCACTAATGCTCTTGTGGCTGAATAGGAACGAATCCCTGCAGCCATGTTCCAAAATCTAGTGAAAAGCCTTCCCAGAAGAGTGGAGACTTAAAACAGCAAAGGTGGGACCAACTCCATGCTAATACTCATTGTTTTGGAATGAGATGTTCAACAAGCACATATGAGTGTGATGGTCGGGTGTCCACATACTTTTGGCCATGTAGTGTAGCTTTCAAGTGAAATTAGTTCAGAGGAATAATGTCCTTAAACTATACATTTCTCCTGTTTTAATTTTATCTTGCTGTTTTATTTGTATTATTACATACAGGTTTAACTCTCATATTTTTCGTTCTAGTTTGTATTTGTTTATGTTTTTGTCATTTATTTTATTTGCTTATTTTCGTGTTTTTAACTTCAAGATCTCGGGTATAAGATAAAAGTTCATGAATACCATGCAGTTGTCTTTGAGCTATACACAAACATTCCATTCGGCTAATGTTATCATTACACTTTACTCACTTGGATATTAGCACTCGCTTTCGTATAGAACAAATTCTTACTTTACAGTGGACACGTTTAGTTAGATACTGTTATCTAGGATTAGCATAAACGTGTGTAGGTAGATACTTTTAAAAGAAGAGACGGACAACATCCCAGGTTATTTGTCTGATTAATTACAAAGAGGAAAGTGTTATAAAATAAAAACAGTGCGAACGATTTATCTTCTCCAAAGCTAATGAGCAGTACGTATTTGGTAGGATCAGTACTAAAACTTATCCTATTTAAACTATCATCCATCTAAGTTAAACTGAAACATTATATGTGGAAAATACACAAAGAATCAAACTAGAATTGTTTTACAGTTTGGGGCTCATGATTTCGTATGTATTTCTTTTTTTTTTCAAAATATTCTTTATGAAAGGTCTAACTCAGAGAAATAGCAACATAGCAGCTTTGATTAATGATTTCTGACGTTCATTCAAAATTTGGCAAGTTAATAAATTAAAAGTTGTCTCAAAAACATTCTTGCTATGTTTTTCTTTAGGTACACTGATGGAAGTGATAGGGAAATATATTAGCAGCAAGAGCGGATATTAGGGATAAATAATACACATGTAATCGGATTAACTTACCCACTGGTGCAGGTGAAACATTTCGTATAGCTCTGCACTTGTTTTGTCACAGACAACTTGATCCGACTATTTTCTGTGCCTTGAGATAACAAATATCGTGTATCAACTAAGCAAAATGTTCCGCTTTTTAGCGGCAGATGGTAGAGGGCACTGTGTACATTGTTGAGTTTCTAGATGCTTGTTGGCGCTTGTAAGTTCCTAATTTTTGGAGCCTTCTTGTTTAACTTTTTTTTCGGGCAGATAATTCGTCACCAAATTGACAACAGTCTCTGGAATCGAGATACTTCGTTACTAGACTGACATTAATATCAGGAATTAAGATACTTTGTCACTAGACTTACGTCAGTCTCTGGAATTACGAATATATTTTCGGTCCAATGTGTTAGGTTTTCAAAAGAGGATGGAGTTCTAAACACTATTTTTATTCCAGGTAATGACCAACTCCTCTAGGAGTTGGTAATGTTTAGTTTTGTTTTCCTGTTTTTGAAATTCCATGTGAGCTACAAATAATCATCTTTAAGTAAAGAGTTTCCTCCATATATACATAGTAAGCATTTCCTTTTCAATTATAGTTTTTCAAGAACCGTTTATAAGTCAGTTGCTCCTTTTCTTGCCGCGATAATTGGTATATTGCTTCATCTAGGGAAAACTACTTTGCATGCAGGAAATTCGTGTGCTGTTAAATTATTGGTAAGTGTGAAAACATGTATGTCTTTATATGGTAGTTATAGGAATTTTTTGCAAAAGCAGAATTACGTATATGCCACTAAGAGGATTGAAACTGCAGCAGTTTCACAATGCTCATCCAGACTTGAGTGGAAAGCATTTCATAATTTTTAATCTTCATCTCCTTTACATGAAATAAAATGATCTTAGACACAATGAAGCAGGATAAATTGAGGTAAGACGTACCCTTTGTTAAAATGGTCATACATCTAAATCTTCAGTTATGGCATATTGCTATCTAGCGTATTTCTTTTTGCTGTTAAGCATGAAGCTCAACAATGAGCTATGTATGCTTTGATCACATGATTTGTCGAGTTGCAAGTCCGCAGTCATACCGTTGTGCTACTGGGACCGCTACCTAGAGTGTATTTACGTCACTATTGTTTATGTGGCTCTGTCTGGTGGCGGATTAACGCAAATGTGAATGACCAAAACGCGACTTCGATTTTGGTAAGAACTTTCAATTTTAATTGTTACATTGTAAACATTTCAGGAAATTTCACTTTGCTTATTGCAAATAATGAAAAATTACAAACGTACTAACGTGTCGTAAACGAAACGCATTTTAAATTAACTGATTTTTTTTTTACTAATATGGAATTGCTTAACGATGAGTGGCTTACGATAACGCACCCGTCTCCTCCAACGTAAGTCTGTCTTATCTTCTTTGATAGATTGTTCAGGCAAAGCATTTATGATGAAACTTTGTAGAACGGACGGCAACTGCCTGTTGTGGAGACACAAGTGTTGAGGACGACGTTTCGAAAATCTTGAGTTCTCTCCCCAATAGGGGTGATCAGGAACGTTGTGGTTCCTCTTCTAGGACATTTATAATATCAAGTATTTATAATAAAACCTTCTGTGATGCTTTTCTATGATGTTTGGTTTGTTTTTGAATTTCGCCCAAAGCCACACATGAGCTATCTGCGCTAGCCGTCCTTAATTTAGCAGTGTAAGACTAGAGGAAAGGTAGCTAATCATCACCACCCAATGCCATCTCTCGGGCTACTTGTTTACCAACGAATAGTGGGTTTTACCGTCATGTTATAACGTCCCTATGACTGAAAGGGCAAGCACATTTGGTGTGACGGGGATTCGAGCCCGCGACCCTCTGATTACGACTCAAGTGCTTTAACAACCTAGCTATGCCGGGCCTTTTCCATGAAGTTCCTCTTAATTTCTGAAAACCGCCTTTAAAATTAGGAGGACCTTTGACCCCACCTTCCCCTAGATGCGAAGTGCTGCAGTCACAATACTGCGAAAAACCCAACATTTTAATTTGTACCAGAGTCATCATACCTCTATCAACAGATCTGTAAAGTGTTAAACAAAAGTAAACTACATAAGTTTCGAGAGTTATTTCGATGAGTAGTTGCTAATGAAGAAATATTTTCGAATGCGGGTAAAAATAAAACAAACACGAGTTAAGTGTAATTTGAAAAATATTAAGCCGATGATATTAGTTTATTTGTTATTAAGCGCAAAACTACAAAAAGGCCTATCTGTGCTCTGCCCACCACGAGTATCGAAATATGTTTTCTAGCGTTGTATGGCCAAAGACATACATACCTCTGTGCTACTGAGGGAAGGTTGATATCAGTTAATTCTGATGGAAATTTAATATTCAAATTATGTGTTATCATGATTTCAAGTGTTTTTTTTTTTTGTAAATTTCAACATTTTACACAAACTTCTGCTTTTAAAAGTAAGTTACACAGACTACAGATTTGGAAGTTCAAAAAAGAATAAAAAATTATCATAATGCATAAAAAATGTTATTTTACTTCTTCCTTAACGACAGCTTGGCATAGTTAGGTGGGTTAAGGTACGCGACTTGTAATCTGAGGCTCGTGGGTTCGAATCCCCATCACATTATTCATCCTCGTCCTTTCAGCCGTGGGGACGTTATCATATAACGGTAAATCCCACTATTCGTTGGTAAAAGAGTAGCCTAAGAGTTGGCGGTGGGTGATGATGACGAGCTGCCTTTTCTCTGGTCTTACATTGCTAAATTATGGACGGCTAGCGCAGATAGCCCTCGTGTAGCTTTGCGCGAATTTCGAAAACAAACAAACAAATATATGTGTGTTCAATTTAGTTATAAATATTGTCTTTGTTGGCATACATTCCGACATGGAGATGACCCCAAGAATACATATTTATACACATAAATTTTTTATTCGGATTTTTTATTCGTTTTAGTATAAATAAAAACTCCAAAACTCATAGAAAATTCGATTTTGTTTTGTTTTTACAAAATTGTAATCTCAGCCCCAAAATTATCCGTCTTGTACTAACGTGAAGTTCAGTAATTCAATATTACTTCCTTAGTTCGATTTGTTTGTTCAGAGCAAAGCTACATTCGACAATCTTTTGTGTCCACCACTGGGAATTGATCCTCGGGAGTTTGTATTGTAAGATATTAGACTTGCGGCTACCCCAGTTGAATTTATGGTAAAAATTTACAATTTTTAAATCATAATTCAAAAGAAAAAGAGCTGTAGTATTATTTTCATTCGGACGTCATTGTTTTTTTCAAATTAAGCACAAAGCTACGCAATTGGCCATTTATGTTTTGCCCACCACTAGTACCGAAACGCGAGTTTTAGCGTTGGAGTCTACAAACATACCACTGTACCACTTGGTGAACACGATCAGACGATTTAAAAAAGATTGGATTTTTGCTTGATTCGTATACCCTAACAATGTACTTTTACTTGTAATCAACAGCTCATAAATTTGTTTACCACAATTCCATAAGAATTAGATTCACGTTCATCGCTAAATATAGACATTCACTGCAGTTTAACTTGTTTTGTAGGGAAGTGTTAATTTACTTAAAACTCCTTTAATAACTAATTATTTTTCTTGCAGACTACAACTACATTATTTATCTATTTATTTTCGTTTTTATTTCAGTAAAAATTAATTCTTCTTTCTGGTTTCACTTTATTTGGTGCGCAATTAGATTTAGTCGTAAAAAAACAACAACAACGGCATAATTATATTTTCTTTTCTTGTCTTTTCAGCGTACGTTTCTTAAAGGTTGACAGGAACTTTGAGAAAATCTTGAGCTTAAAGGTAAATAATTATAAACATTGCAACCACATTAGAAACTTTAATGAAAACTTTTTACAAAAGTAACTATCTCCAACAAGGATTGTAAAGTGTAAGACAACTAACTCTTGAACACTTTTAGCGTTCTTCCTTATACCGTTCCCTCTTCAAAACTGTAGATATAGTTTTCTTCGCGTTACTTAATTAACTCTCTTAATATTTCTTTAAGTTATTTTCAAACTATTTTAATTAAGTGAAAAACCAACAACATGAGGTTTTAGTTTTGTTTCATAGATATAAAAGCGTTGCTATAAATTACTAAGTAAAGTAAATGTAGAAAACTATCCATTAAAATATGTAGTTTTATCAAAATAAATCTCATAAAAGCTATTTAAAACAATTGGAGTAACATATGAACTTTTTGTTACATATACCTTAAATTACACATCTTTGTTACTTTTCGTTTTTCCTTACGGATAAAGAAAAATAGTTATATAGCTATTTTAAGTAAGAACATTGAAAATCAGTCAGTAAAGATAACAACAATATTGTTCCTTTATTCATAAACCTCTGTAGACAGTATTGCAATTTTAAAAGTGCAGTATAGAGGACTACATCTTGCAGTTTTTAACGCAATGAAAAGTCCTAATAACATTAGTAAAAAATCGAAGTAAGCTGTTTATCAAATTAATACCTTACGCCTTCCACAACTATCCTTGATTGTTGAAATATTTTGTATGCCCAAAGGAATACCTTGTTAAAAAAAATATTAAGTTATCTAATTTCAAACCTAATATAGTATTTTTTCTTGAAAGCTTCACATAATATTCTAATTGTTTCAACTCAGTATCTTTATTCAATAATACATAGTTTATAACGCTGTGATTATATACTTTCTAGATGTTAATTAACACTGGTTTTTTTTGTGTGAAAGCTATAAAAATATAATAGATCAAAAAGGCATTTAGATAAATAGTATACAACTAATACAGGTTCCAACAAAATTTATTGCTTGAACATTTTAGGAGGAACTGACATCAACATTTTATGAGAGGTTATGAAACACTCTTCACATTACAAAGGATTATGTAGAACTTTAGAATTATCACCAGCTTAACATACAATTGTACACCTAAGATTTTAGTTGGTTTATGAAATGCTTCATAAGAAGAAATTAAGAACTACTACAACAATTTACTGCTGAGCATCTATACTCGTAGAAACATCGTTGTGGACAAATCACTATTCAGCAGAACCATTGACTTTAAGATAAAAATAGCGTGCAATAAATTCACTTGTTATTCTGTAGTCCTGTTCACAATGAGATGAATATAGTGTATATCAAACTAACCTCTATGATATAAGATATATTTAACCAGTCTCTTACTTTCTCTTACTGTCCTCTACGAATTAAGTAAACTATATGACATACTCCATAACATTATTTACCATGAGATAAGTATAATGTACAATTTCTTACTGTCTAATACTCTGATAATGTACATAAAACCAATCTCTTTTTCTGAACTCTTAACTGTGTTCACGCACAGAAATTTTGAAAGAAATAACTTATTTCAAATTTATGAAGCTCGAAAGAAACAGTCCAGCAATTCACCTTGCATTTAAGCGAGGAAGCATTGAGGCTCGTTTCAGATAATTAACGCCTCATGATTTCTTAGTGGCCAAATTTGTGGGCTTATCACGCTAAAATTTGTGTTTGAAAACAACAAAAAATCAAATTCTAGCGATTTCATACCACTCCTATAGAGAATATTTTAAAATTATTACTATTTTCACAACCAAACACCATACGTCGAAAATTAGCTTACAAAAATAAGGTTATTAACTAAGATGCCATTTTAAAATTATCAGTTCGATAGAGGAATATTTCTATGAATCTAATAGTGTTGTGAATATTAGTTCTTTAAACCTTTTGCTAGTTAATTTAAAAAAATACATTCTTAGTAAATACTTTAGTGCCAAATATAGTCCCTTAATAATCTACTGATTTAGAAAAAAAAGGCATTTTGGGCATTTATAAATCCAACTAAATTATATGTAGTTTTAAGAATAATTTATATAATTGTTTGCAAACTTAAGTATCAAGTATGTTCATCTTATCCTCTCGATTACCTTATTATGAATCATTTATTATGTATTTTACAGTACGCATTTCAACATCATCACATCGCATTTTATCAACCTGGCATTACTGATCAGTTTCAGTGTTTAATATGATAGGACATAAGTAATGCATCATATTTAGTTTTCGTTTCTTTCTTTACGACAACCACTGCAAAGAGTTGATCAAACCATTATGTGAATTCATCAATTTACTGTATAGAATACACAAGAAAATCCAACAGTGCTTCGTGAAATCAGTAGTTTTGACTCACCTGCTACTGAAGTCCTTGTAACCAATAATGTCATGGAGTCAAATCAACTTGGTGCACAAACAGTTTAGAATTCGGACACCATCTGTGATTTTATGGATTAAAGAAGATGAATGATAGAAAAAAGAACTAATGAATCTATTTACGCCCCTAATAATGAGTTCTTTTTATCTTTTATATAAGCCTAATTTATTATTATTAGATTTGGTTGAATCTAAGCTATAACCTTTAGAGTCCTTGGGATGGTACTTGTTTGTTCAGTCAGAATACAAGGAAGAATGTGTGTAAATCACAGTAAAATGTTCACTTAATGACTGAAAAGCCAAGTCCTTGCGAATTTGGCGGTTAAAAATTAATCAGTTTGAATGATTTTTAGTTAACCTAATGTAGAACTATTTCAACTCACTATCATTATAAAAAAAATATGCTACTACTTACCGATGTAAATTAAATCACTTTTGAAATTTACAACGAAAAACTTTTTTTCAAGATGAGAATTATTTATTCTTACCAAATTGCACACGTGAGTTACGATGGACTGACGTGAATCGTGTTATTAAAAAATTATTGCTAATATGACGAGTAGCTGCGATCAAACATTTTAAGGTACTATGCGGAAAACCCTTCTTCGTGAGACGCAATTATCACTTAATTAGCATTTTGATATTTTAAACCAATGCATCTTTTGCTACTGGAAACAAATATTTTACGCTAATTCGTGTATATTAGCGCAAAATACGTAAAATGAATTATCAAGAATGCTCATTTTAAAACATACTATTATTTATTGTGTTATAGAAAATATTCGCTTTTAGTTTATATCCGGTTTTAATATTTAATTTGCCTTCATTATAAACTTATTTTTGAAAGTATCCTATGCAATACATTTTGCTAATACCCAGTAATTAAAAATGTGGAATATATGAAAAACAACTTTCGAAACAACGATTATTCGCCTTCCTGAAATCTAATTATAACTTACGCTTACGATGGGTAATTAAGAGCGTTTAAGGCGATGTGGATTAAAGCTAAAAAACATTTCTATAATAGAATGAATTCTAGCGTGATTGAGATATTACGTATTCCAGTTGCCCTAGAAAATATCTGTTAGTCTATGTTTAAATTCGTTTGAAATTACCATGCGGGAAATTATGGTTCTGATAGGTTATACAAAAACGTGTATTAACGCTTTCATTGTTAGACAAAGGTCGAGCCTTTTTCTCAATTACTGTGTCGTTAATATTCACATTTAGGACGCTTTTAGCCGAAAAACGTCCTGTATTCCTAAACTACGAAACAAATTATTTTTTTAGATAATTGTTCTCTTAAGGATCATATCAGAAATCCTTGGCCAGATGGTTATCTGAGGATCATGGATTCGAATCTTTGTCATCCCAAACATGCTCGCCCTTTCAGCTGTGAATGCGTTTTATGTGGCGGTCAATCCCATTATTCGTTGATAAAAATTAACCCAAGAGTTGGCAGTGGGTAGTAATGACTAGGTGCCTTTTCTGTAGTCTTACACTGGTGAATTAGAGGTGGCTGGCGAAGATAGGTTACGTGTAGCTTTGCGCAGAATTTGAAACAAACAAACAAACATTTAGTAAATTTCAGCGCAAGAACCATAAAGAACTTTCTTTATTTAAGAACGTTGTATTAGGAACGTCCCCTAATGGAAAAATAAACAGTTTAATTACAAATTCATTGTAATTTAATGTATTTAACTGTCAGTTATCTGAATGAATATTTTAATGTATTTGATAGTTGGTTATTTCTAGAATCTAATGAAGTTTCTTGTAAGTCTCCACCTAGTAACAAGTTAATGCAATTTACAGTGCTTAAAGTATTGATAATTTGAACTTAGTGTAAAAATTTTGTGTTTTGCAACAAGAGTAACGTAGCACTAATTATAAAAACGTTAGATTGCTGTTAATTATTAAAGTTATCTTTTAGCGTATTAAACCATTGTGATACAAAGTTTATTCATTATGACGTGTGATAAAAAGAGTTTAAAGTCTAAATCTAATACATTATTAACTATATCGTGCTTTGGAAAATGCAAATATTTTTAAATTTATCAGTTTACTTTTAGGTTTTGTATTACATTCAAAATAAGAAAGTGAAACCTACCTATCTAGAAGCCAATTGCCGCCGTTAACCACCAAGTTTCAAAGGATAAACTCACGATCGATGCTCTAAACGGATGCTGTCAGAAATAAGTAGAGGTTTAACTTTTAACTCCAGGAAATAATTCCAGCTTTCTCATTGACCGGGAACAAACTTTCAACAGAGACCGCGTGGTTAGCTCAAAATACAATTACTTATTATAGGGTTGCAGTTTACAGGTAGTAGACCAGCGGTAAGTTTACAAAATTTTAATCCTAATATTTGAGATTCGATTCCTCGCAAGGGAAACAGCAGAAATATTAACGTGTTTTTCTATCCTCTAAAGTAAACAAATAAAGCTAGGTTAAGTGAAACGTCTTATCGTCAGTGTTTATTAATCCATTGATATAAATTATTTTCTTCCAATGTTCATCTTTCACGAAATATCGTGTACATAATATTTTACTAACAAATGAAAATCATAAATGTTCAAAAATTTAAGGCTACGTGGATATGAAATAAAATATTGATGTTATAGAATCAGCTCATATTTTTAGAAACGTCTGTAAAAATATGTATTTCTGTAACATGTTCAAAGTAGCAATATCTTGTGTCTTCTTGTGAAATAATGGGTATCAAATCCCACAGGAGATGTACGTGTTCTTTATTTCCTATGAACTCGTTACATATCTTTCTTTACCCATAACTCACAAAGCAAGTGATATCCTTAAAAATTACTCATGATGCAAAATATTACAAATGTTTGTAAATTGAATAAAGCAATATATCATCTAAACGCAAGCTAAAATTGTAATAAGTACTGTCTGTAAGCTTAAAACAAAACTGTAATAATACATCTCTGTTTAAAATTATATTTTTTAAAAATCAAACTGCTATTTTTTAAGTGTCTCCACGTTTTAGATATTCCGTAGAGTAACAAGAATGATTTGCAGAACAATATTCTATGCCTCCTTTTATAGCTTTCAATAATAGCATGTGAGCATTCAATTACAAACGAAGCAACTCAAAATGAATTACAGTTCGTTTGGCTTAGTTTTGTACAAACTTTATCCTTTGATAAAACTTATCTGTTTACATATCGAAAGTAGAGAGACAAAATCGATAGTTTTCTTGGCAGTAATGTTAAAAACTTTAGGCTTAGTTTTTCACTCAATTTGCAAATTAATTTGAGGTGACGCTCTATTTTTGATAAGTTATACAGCTTATTATTTAACAACATAAACTGGTGCCAGACTGCACAGTATTGTGAGAAACATAAGGGAAGCTTACAATATTACGAAGTTTTCGTTTCTTTCTACATCATACGGCAATTCTAAACTTTTATAAAGTATTATAGTAATCGAAATTTGTAAATGATGTAATGCTCTTTCCACCAGTCATTTCTTCTATATTATATTCTGAAGTCTGAACAGAAAAAGAGAGGCAAGGCAACATGGTGTTCATCTTTACCACTCTGTTCACTTTACCATGACTTTTTATTCAAGTCCGAACATCTTTATATCTAAAGTCAGACAACTATGATGTTTTAACACGAGGCAGGTGTTTGAACATAAAATTCAATGTTTTAACGTAACTGTTATTCGTTTTTATTAGAAGTTCAGCACAAAGTTGCCCAATGAATTATCAACGCCTTTTGAACTGACAGACTAGAAGGGAGATAGCTAGTCAACAGCGCTTACCACCAACTCTTGGTCTGTTTTCGTCTGACCGAATAGTGGGACTTGATTATATCTCAAAGAAGAAGCAAAATTTTACAACAACAAGACGAGAACCACGAATCTTTGAACGCCTGTCACGCCCATCCCTCCTCATTTCCTAACGTTACAGCGTTTGCATTTTCACACTGAATAGGTTGTTTGTTTGTTTTTGGGAAATAGGGAAACGAGGCAATATATACATACTCATATTTTTAGAGTACAGCTACCATCATTTTCTCTACTACCCTATTTTGTTCGTTTCTCTTCAGTTTTGTGTTTGTTTTTGAATTTCGAACAAAGCTAGCCACACGAGGGTTATTTGCGCTAGTCGTCCCTAATTTAACAGTGTAAGACTAGAGGGAGGGTGGCTAGTCATCACAACCCACCGCCAACTTTTGGGCTACTCTTTTACCAACGAATAGTGGGATTCACCGTCACATTATAACGCCCCCACGCCTGAAAGGGCGAGCATGTTTGGCGCGACGAGGATGCGAACCCGCGACTCTCAGATTACGAGTCGCACGCCTTAACACGTTTAGCCATGCCGGCCCCACTGAATAGAGCCATATGTTGAACATGGCTTTATAACCTACACGTGAGACCCCTAGGGTTCAGGTATAATTTCGAACTACTGACAACAAGAAAAGCGACAGGTAAGAAGCATTCTCTGTTATAAGGGGTTTGACTGTCATTCTTATAGCAAATGTGGAATGTATTTGGCGTTATAACGACGCAAGCTGGCCCGGCATGGCCACATGGTTAAGGCGCTGGACTCAAAATTTGATGATCGCAGATGATCGCTGATAAAATTATCGAAGAATAATAATAACATAAAATAGTTAAGAGTTTTCTGAACTTCACTACAAATCTTAACAGGGTCACCTTTTGCTCGATTAATTTATTTTGGCTTTACGAACCAAGTAAAGTTGATAGGAACAAGTTCTGGAGTGACAAAAATTTAGAAAATTTGCACAATGGCCCCTTTATAAAAGCAATTAAGTTATTAAGAAGTCAATTAAAGGTTCTTCACTTGAAATAGGTTCAATCTTGACCTAATGGTTAGCGAGCCATGCTGCTGTTCCGAAGTTCAAGACGCCATTTCCCTGATTGTGCTCCATAATCTTTTAACTCTGGGTGTTTCATAACAGTAGCAGTTAATTCCGTTATTTAGTTTAAGTAAATGAATAAGTTTATTGTACTGGAAGGTGCTGTTAGTAGCTCAAACTTAGATATAGATAAACCTTGTCTTTTAGCTCAGATGTACATAATTTTCCGATCAAGTTGAAAATATTAAATTGTAATGTGTTTCATTAACATAAAACAAATCTTGATTTGTTTAATAAAGTCGACAGTAAACTATAGTAAAAAGTTATTAAAGAGTAATTTTGTGTCTTAGATAGAAATAGAGTTGGAAATACCGAAGCAGTTATTCTTAAACTTTCGAAGATAAACTCCAACATAAGATCCGTGGAAATTATCCAGTTTGATTAAGTTTATGCATCAAAATATTCAATATGTAAACATGATAAAAATCAAATACCTAATATACTAAGAGAGAACATTTATTATATAGAGAAGTTAGTTGCTTTAACTAATCAAGTAACTACCATTATGTTTTTACATTGTAATTGTTTGATTGTGATAAAAGATATATATTTAATAAATGAGAACATTTTCGTAAAAAGGAGACATAAACGTGTGAGACAAAAGACTGAATGTGGGTAACCTTTGTCGTTACAACTGTAGGTAACACAAAACTGAGGCCCAACAAGGCCAGTTGGCTACTAATTTGAGGTTCGCGGATTCGAATCCTCTTCATATCAAATGCGTTCACCCCTTAAGACTTTATTCGTTGGTAAAAGAATTGCCCAAAAGTTGGCGGTGGGTTGTGATGACTAGCCACTCTCCCTCTAGTCTTACACTGTTAAATTAGGGACGACTAGCGCAAATAACCCTCGTGTGGCTAGCTTTGTTCGAAATTCAAAAACAAACACAAAACTGAAGAGAAACGAACAAAATAGGGTAGTAGAGAAAGTGATGGTAGCTGTACTCTAAAAATATGAGTATGTATATATTGCCTCGTTTCCCTATTTACTTTCAACAGTCAAGTTACTCTAAGGTTATATCGCTTTTCACAATGAGAAAAGAGACGTCAGAGCCTGACAATACATTTTGTATATAAAACAAATACTTATTTTACTGGTTCGGTATTAGATGCTGCTAACGTAGCCATTAACTTCTCACACGGAATAGCGTTTATTTGAATTGTTTATGTAGATGTTGTACTGAAAGTTATGATCTTTTTATGGAAAATGTTCTATAAAAATGATCATATGTATTCTCGTAAATATTTGATATTTTGTACTATTTCCCATAAGTATAGGCTAAATTAATAAAAGCAGTATAATGTTTGGATATGTATAGATATGAAAGTGAGAGAAATACACATAATAAACATAACATTAGGAAATAAAGTGAACAAAGAATTCAGTCGTAAAAATGAACAAAAAAAATGATAGAGAAAAAAACAGAATTTGATAAAGAATCACAAATTAACACGAAATTAAATCTATGCATTAAATACTGACTCGATTAAATAGAAATATCTGATGCAGAAAAAAATTGATTTGTGTTTTGATAGGAAAAGACGTTTTGTCTAAAGTAATATATTTTTTAAACACTGTGCAACCAGAGCAAAAGTTGTAAATAATAAACCAAAAAGGAATAAATATAGTCTAAACATAGAATATTAACATGTTTACGAAGGACCTGAACAGTTCTAAGTTTTTATTTAAAAACTTTTAAAACGGGTAGAACAGGGAAAATGGTTGAAATCATTGAACAAAAAAATTCAAAAGAGGAAACACAATAGAGTAAAAATCAAAGACGGAAAGCGGTTTCTATTAGAGGGCTTCTTCTATATATGTTAGACTAAACAAGAATGTGAGCGCGTTTTAATAGTAACTGTCGTTGTTGTTTAAGGACAAACTTACACATTGGCCTAGCTGTGTTCTGTCTGTCGCAGGAATCGAACCCCGCATTTTATCATTATCCGTAAACATATCGCAGATTAACCTGGAGAGTCGAATAATAAAGTGTTCCTTTATAATGTTAGGATCAAACATTTTGGCTGGTGGCATGACTTTGATGATATACTAATTACAAAGTGTTTAAACTAAAAACTAAAAGCAGGCTTAAGGCATTTTTCAGTATTGCATAATATTAATTTTCTGTTATGCAACAATATACAACAGACGTTTAAATATAATCGACCAGTGTTTCAAAGTGTGTGTGATACTATTATTTAACATTTTTTATTATTTTCTTAGGTTCAGACTATTTGTTGCTGCTCTTGAATTTTAATTACTTGAAAATTTATTAAAAGTAGGTTACAAATCACGTGTACGGCACGTACTGACTGCCATTCAAACTATAAGGACCTACGCTATAGTAACAGAATTACCCTGTTTCTAAGCTATATCGGTCCTACCAGCTACCATATTGAGTGTTCTAAGTATACACTTAAGTCCTTCCTCCGTGTAACTAGGCTTAGCGATATTGTTAAAGTACGTTCTCACACGTGTCGTACGTGCGAGTTTTACTACCATATACAATAGCGTTTCTGTTGACGGTTCTCATCTTTTCACTGTCTATATCGCTAACTTCAAATTAATGATGTGTGTCTAAGATGCTAGGTTGATTTAATCGTTCCTCGCTTCTGGTTTTCTTCCATACTGTTTACTTACAAACGCGTGAAGAGAGTCGTCAGTTGTGATCGTACCTGACTAATGGATATTGTCTCTTTTCCTTTTGATTTTCTCAAAGGTTTTAATGCATTTCCAATGGCTTAGATTCTGAAATTTTATTGAAAAGCAGTTGTTATTATAATGGATAGGAACTGAAGCCTTGTCCTCAGACTTGAGTTCCTTCTGTTATCTATAAATCAAATTATATTATGCAAAGTGTTGTGTTCATAAACCGGCCAATCGTTTAAAATATAGCAAAACTTAAAATGTATTGAAAGTTCTATGACATAACTTTATGAAAAGATATATTTTAAAACTTAATATCTTTTTATCATCCTGAAAATCTTTAATTTGAAAATTCTTCGAAAATATTTTGAATAATAAAGTTAGAGAACCAGCCTTATTTGGCTTGTAAAAAAGGTAACACTTTTCATCTCAGTTCTTTTTGATTTAGTGTTAAATAATCTGTTCATTTATTCGTGAATTTCATGAAGATATTGATTTGGCCAGAAAACTAAGAAACCCTTTTATAATGCAGGGAAACATTAAAACACTATTTGTTCTGTTTAATTTTTGTTTTTTGGCGCATCACCAAATCCTTCGATCAGTTTTGTTTTGTTTTTCTTCTAAGTTGAACACCCAGCTGGAATTCTCAGAAAAGAACGTTCAGTAACAGACAATAGTCAGGCCATATACGTCAAATGCTCATAGAAGACACTTAAAACGCAATAAAAGAGTAAAACAAAGGGAGATTTATTTTTTAACTGTCTAACCATCCAATCATTTTACTTTACCAAAATCTAATAAAGAAAGAAACAATGAAACTTATGCGCCCGAGTCATAAGTAATAAAATCATAAGTGGGAAATGACTAGTCTTTGTTTTGAGTACTATGAATAACAAATGTTTACACATAACAAAACAGTAAGCAGAATTTATATATTTTGCCCTTTCAGTCCGTTTAGCATTGTTTAAACAGTGTTAAGACATGGCGGAACTCATAATTTCTCAATTAAATTTGTAATACGATAGCAAACTTGCTTTTAAGAAAGTAACTGAACTATCTCATTAAAGCAGAAATAAATATATACAATTATTATAAGGTTTGTTTGTTTGACGTTAAGTACAAAGCTACACAATGGGTTATATGTGCTAATCCCACCATGGGTATCGAAACGTGGTTTTTAACCTTGCAAGAACGCAAATATACCGCTGTGCCACTGCGGGTTTTAAAGTAAAGAAACATAAAACTTTTAATGCCACAAATAACGAATTTAACAGTGAGTTATACCTTTGCTATGAGTCTCTGTGTCTTTACACACGCAAGGATGTTTCTAGTATGTGTTTGGTGTCTCTAGCGGCAATAATTATGTTCTTTTACTTATAATTCATTTTACATTAAAAATAATGTCATTAAAACTAAACATTAGAACTTTGATCAGAACATAGTGTTACTTTTCTAAAATCTATAAATGAATATACGGTAACATTCTAAGTAGGAAAACAAAATACCAATGAACTCTGTATTTGAGACAATAACTCTTGCTAAACCTACTTTTGCTGGAGACCAAACACGATAGTTCGCACTAAGCTTACATTTGTTGGAGACTAAACACGATATCTCGTACTAAGCCCACGAATATTGGAGCCTCCACAGTGTACATAAACTACACGTATGGCAATTTGTCCTTATACCTATAATCTACTAGTTTGTGTCAGTATAATTAAATCTATCGCTAAACATATTGTAAATTAGTATTCATTAATAGGCCTAAAAAATGAAAACAAATCTCTCACAACAACAAAAGCCATCATTAAGATTACATTAAATGAATGGTTTGATTAAAAGCTAAAAGAGTTTAGCATCAAAAAGGGTTTTCTTATCTAAATAATGGGTATATGTTTTCTTATAGCAAAGCCACATCGTACTATCTGCTGTATCCATCGAGTGGAATCGAACTCCTGATTTTAGCGTTGTAAATCCGAAGACTTACCACTGTCCCAGAGGGGGACCTCAAATAAGGGATCCCTGTGCATAACATTATTGTTGTGCAGTCAAAGTAATATAGCGGTATCCCTAATTTTCAACCATTACTAATTACCAACCGATTATATATAAATATATTTTGATCTATTTTAATATTACAGTTTTTTATTATTTTAATCATTTATTACTTTTATGCATTGTGTCAATACCAAGTACCAAATGTGATTAAGAAATAAAAGGGTTAACACTATTATTGTTACTACAATTATACAATTCAGAATTATGGCACTGGCTTTACTGTATTCAAGGTTTATTTGGTAATATACCTCTAGAATGTCAGATTAAGGTAAAGGCTAACTAGGCTGAAATGCTACCTCAGATGTGTAATTTGTTTTATTTGTTTCTTTAAAATTATTAAGCACAAAGCTACACAATGGGCTGTCTGCGCTCTTCTATCACGGGTGTCGAAACTCGACTTCTAGAGGTAGGAGTCTGCAGACATACCGCTGTGCGATTGGAGGACCGGAAGTGTAATATTGAAATAAATACTTATGTTATTACGTCTTCTCTTATTTTTGTGCACTTTATGTTATGTAATAAACAATATCTGATTAAAAAAAAGGCCAAAGTTTTTTAATAGTTGTACTAAGTAAAAGTAAATATGTTTTCATGATAATATAGTTGACCAGTTTTTGTAATGTATTAAAAATTTAAAATCGATTTATGGTTTTCATTTCATTTATTTAATTATGCTCAACAATTTTATACACCAATAATTCTTGCTAATGAAAGGTGGTGAGAATACGCTTGGGGCCAATTACGTTTTTTAGCCTGGGGCTTCATAAATACTTAATCCTGCAATGGAGCTCAATTAATAGACGGCCCGGCGGGGCCAGGTGGTTTAAAGCTCGACTTTCAAAGTGAGAGTCGCGGGTTCGAATTCCCATCACGCTAAATGTGTTCTCCCTTTCAGCCTTATGAAATCCAAAATAATTCCCTAGTATTATAAGATACTTCAAAGTCTGATGAACTTAAAGATAAAACGTTGCAAGGAAATGGTTCTTGCATTTTTTAAAAAATATTATTGAAACATATACCAACCAAGAAAAAAAAATTATACAAAACTCTATCGGATATTAAGGTGTTGATAAAAGAATTTATAATATGTTTTAGCATATAACAATAACTACCTTAAATTACATTTCTTTCAGCAGTTGTAAACTCTAAACAGTTTTTAGAGAAACCACTTCATGGAGTAAAATTAAAACTTTCAAGAGAAACGCTTTTGAAATGGCTTTATTTGCTTCAATAGGATTTCAATGATTCTCAAGAGATCTCGGAAATAAATTAACTAAGCCTGTTTTACAAAACATAATTAAATTTTTAATCTATGGGCTCAAGTGAATCTTTTTCTTAACATAAATACTGTTGCAGTACAGTTTGAATAAGAATTATTTAAAAAGTATGTATATATGTGTGTGTGTTTATTAAGTATAATTATATTTTAGCATTAATAATTTCGAATACTTCTCAGAACGTTATAGTGCTCAAAACCATTACCTTAATATATACATATATTGCAGTCATCCATATTAATTTATAGCAAGATGTATATTTGAAATATAAAAAAAATAATTGAGTGAGAACATCAAGTAAAATTAAATTTGATTTGAAACGAGCTTATTAAACTGGTTTAGGTCATTATACCGAGGGAGAAAGTTTTAGAAATGTGTAAGGTGAGCATGTTTTGTGCACCAAACATTTCAAAATTGTTTATACTTACACTATAGATTATTAACACGCAGATAACCGTTTATCGTACTCAGTGACTTTATAAGCTAGTCGAAAATTGTCAAAGGTCCCCACCTGATTTTTCTAAACTTTCCTTGATTTCTCAGTTGTGTAATAATGCGATATTATACACCAGCAGCATCGGTTAAAACTGGATATAAGAACCTTTACTATTTTTACTTATGTGATAACGAAGTAGAATCACTTTCTCTGATAGACGAACATATTCTATTGTATATAACGATTAATCTTCTCAGTCTAGTCCGATTTTCTCACGTCTCTTTTCAGAACTTTTGTTGGTTTTGAAGTGTCATCAGCAAGACAGTGGTGTTATCTTTCGTCTTCTATTCTCATCCTTTCTGTAAAGTGTGGAACACTCGTGTTATGCAACACAAAACAAGGTTTTGTTTGTGTTGTTCTTTTCTCTATTCAGTGTCAAATATCTATTGAAATAATTTAGGCTAGAAATTCAACGTAATTCTGTTATACGTTTTCTGCATAACATCTAATTAAAGCGGTTAGTTATAGGAAGACGGTATATTTAATAACACCCAACATTTAAACTTCTATAATTCAAAGTTTCCATATTTGTATAATCTGGTTACCATAAGAATGATACAAATTTTATATGGAACTATATCACCTTTGACTCAAATAAAGGACCAATTAATTGTCTACGGGTAAGATAATTTATGCAAATATATTGTAAAGATAAGTTTTTAAAGAAACTATTAATTCAACAAAATAATTTATTTTAAGTGGGTTCAACCAATGCAGTATTTTTATGGTTTTTTTCTTTTTCTCCTGACGTTTTGGCTCTCATACTTAATACTCGCAAGTAACCGAAACGGATACTAAAGTAAAATGTGGAAAATACTAAATATATATATATATTAAAATGAGTAGTATAAACAAGAAACCATTTTAGAAATTCAAACATATTTTTGGGTCCTAGAAATATCACATGATTTAAAAAATGTGAGTTCTTTGATGCAATTTGAATTAAAGTTTTGTAGTTGAATTTCAGTCTGGTTTAGTTTAACCTTGCCAGAAATAATGTTAACAGTATAATTTGAAAAAAACCGTTTTATGAGGGGTAATGTAAATAAATTAGTTTGTTTTTATCAATATTTTAGTATATTTTGTCAAGTAGCTCACTTATTTGCGTGGCTTCAAATGTTATCAACAGTTTTATTTCGGAGAAAGTAGCGGCATTCAAAAAAGCAATTTTCAATGAAACGTTAAAATCCATTTATATGTTTACATTTTTATTATAAAGCCAAGAATTAAGTATATTATATGTGTTCCAATCTCATGTTATAGATATTCACTGGAAGCAAAAAAAAGGTATTATTATATTTGTTTGAAACATTTTGTCTTTCCTTTCTTTGATATTCTCTATCGTTAGAACTCCACAGTGGCACAGCAATATGTCTGCAGACTTATAATACTAGAAACCGGGTTTTGATACTCGTGGTGAGCAGAGTACAAATATCCCATTGTGTAACTTTGTGCTTAACCTGAAATAAATCTGTCTTTATATTTAAAGCCCCCCACTAGTACAGCGGTATGTCTCCGGACTTACAACGCTAAAATCAGGCCTTCGACACCCCTCGGTGGGCTGAGCAGATAGCCCTTTGTGGCTTTGCTATACGAAAAACACACACACACACACACTTATATTTAAAATATTGATTTTAATCTAAATGTCCCACAATGAGGAATTGGTGTTGTTGTTGTTTTTTCAATAGTATCGGATTCCAAGTACAAAAACGTTGACTATGAATGTTATATACTAAGTCATTCTAACGTTAAAGAAATTAGTAGTTTGTTGAACATTCCATTACTAGCAAAACGTAACTAGCACAGTCGTAGGAAGACATCTACCGTGTGTGTGTGTGTGTTGATGTGCATTATGTATCCGAATTTTCAAAGAGATTTGATTTTGAAGATAAACTTTGTAACGATGATATATGACTCGTTGAAACATAATAATAGTCATCGTAATTAACCACAATAGAATGGTATTGCATATTTATAAGTTTTCCATATCACGATAGCGGAATAGAATTGACAAAATGTGAAATATCAAAATAAATATTTCATTCATTTCTCTTTACAAAAAAAATAAAAAGTTTCACTGTTTTAAGTTATACACTTCATATTAGGTTCCAAAAATTAAAATTTCTACAAAAGGAATAACTAATTATCATACATCTTCTTCACTACGTGTAATTCATTTTATTTTTAACCATCAGCATCTAGAAGTGCTTAGATATCTGCAAAGTTTACTTATAGGCATCTACTCAATAAAATAATCCAAAAGTTGATTTTTTTGTATCGGCCTTGTTCTAAACTATAATATGCGTCTATTTCATGTGCATGTTGGAATGATTCATTGAATGAAGAAAGAGACCCACTAACAATACTTAATGGCACAACATTTAGGTATTCCATATTTGAAATCAGTCTGTAACGTACAGAGAAAGGTTTATGTCCTACTTTCTAAATAGTTTTAATTTAAATAATCATATTTAAAACATGTTATGGTCTCAGGTCAAATATGAAACCAGTTTAATTATAGAAATAAACCGTTTTTATTATAGATACAAACAATATTCTGTATTGTATTATAACAACTGAAAATGTGTAAGCACTGCAGCTTTTCCCTATTAGTCATCAGAGAATTAATAAAAATAGAAGCATGGTAATATAGATACAATGTTAGCACTTATTAATTAATGTAGCAAATAGTTGAAACCATTGGAGAATGTATTTCACTCCCGGCCCGGCATGGCCAAGCGTGTTAAGGCGTGAGACTCGTAATCTGAGGGTCGCGGGTTCATATCCCCGTCGTGCCAAACATGCTCGCCCTTTCAGCCGTGGGGGCGTTATAATGTGACGGTCAATCCCACTATTCGTTGGTAAAAGAGTAGCCCAAGAGTTGGCGGTGGGTGGTGATGACTAGCTGCCTTCCCTCTAGTCTTGCACTGCTAAATTAGGGACGGCTAGCACAGATAGCCCTCGAGTAGCTTTGTGCGAATTTCAAAAACAAACAAACAAATTTCATTCCTAATAAATCTTAAAAACATGTCGCATGTGTTACTGCTCTACTAAAACTGCGAACTGTAGGACTAGCAACGGAAATTTAGTCATAATTTTAATCTGCTGCTTACAACATGAAATGCTCACCTCTGTTTGGCTTAAGCATCTGTTGGTAAAAGTAACAACTATGGATGAAAGCGAATAGCGAGATTTTGTCGCTCAGTTTACAATAAGTTATAAGACTGGACGATATGTGCGCCATTTTATTGCATTCTAGTAAAAGTGAAAAAAGAACAACCGCAAAGCTAAAGAATAGGCTAACTACTCTTTCTCCACGACTGAAAATCGAACTCCGTATCTGGGCGTTGTAAGATCCGTATACTCTTCTCAGTCCACCAGGAACTATTAGTAATGTAGAGATATTTCGAAAATTTCTGTCATCTCTAGGAAGATACAAGGCTAACAATTTATTAGAAAAGTAGATGAAAGGTAGGAAAACCCATTCATTATTGTTTGTCAGTATTGATTGTTTTCTCTTTTTTGTTTCACTTATGCTACTGCTCTGTTAGCCTGTGGATCTCACCATAATCAGGAAAGTTTTCTAGATGGGGATGAAACAATAGACACAGAATCAGTGCAGGAATGTGTCATAAATTCTCGTGGTATTCCTCTCGTGTTTTTAATCTCATGCACAACCTTTTTTCAGATGCTACTACCACTAACAGATAGACTGTACAGGTTAACAGCCTACTGTTGTATCTGCTTTCAGGAGCTCAACATTAGTGATAAATTTCTACTAGTAGTAGCTGACAATAAAAGAAAATGGCTGCTGCTTAATTCTGAATTTAAAGCATCTTACTTAGTCTATTAAGTTCAGTAATTATGTTAAATAATTCTATAAAACATTCAAATGTGCATAATGTTATTCTTCTACGAATTTGTTGCTAGAATTATTAGAACATAAATGCATTTTCTCCATGATTATGAGACACTCACTGGAAGTAAAAATGTATTCTCAAAACGACTGGTATGGGTATTAAAACTTTAATTAACATAAATTACAGAATAATGTTTCGACCTTCTTAGGTCATCTTCAGGTTAACAAAGAAGAGTTTGTAACTGTTTTATTTTCTATGTTTCTTCAACGCTAGTGCTCCGTAAACAGGAGATCTTTCTAGATGAGAATGAAACAATTTATACAGAATAAGTGCAGGAATATTCTTAGTTGCAAACTGTCTTTGTTAACCTGAAGATGACCTAAGAAGGTCGAAACGTTGTTTTGTACTTTAAAATGCCCATACTAGCCGTCTTTAGAATACAAATGCATTTTCTGATTGCACAAAGTTTAAGATGGTGGTTAACCTTACAGTTATATTAGCAACGATAGAATTACATGTAACTTACTTTTCATCAAAATTATTGAATTGTGATATGTTATTTTACAAATAATCGTAGTTTCATGTTACAATAATTAGATTTAATTATTAAAGCACCACAGAGAATGAAAATACATTTTCAAAAAGTGTTTTTCTTATTATATTTTGATGGTGAGCCAGTTGTGTCATAGTGAATTCAATTGAAATACGTACAACAACAACTACACTTTTAAAACGTTTTCTACATGAATGTCGGTTGAGCTTTGTTGTTGTTCTTTTTATACTTAATTAAGCCCTAATTGAAAGTGTACTGTGTTGCACTTTATCTATTACAAAAGTTCTTGTGGTGGAGTAAAGAAAGGTGAGCGATGGAAAGTATTCTGACAGTTCAAAGTGTCTGTACAATTAATTGTGTTGTTACTGGATATAGTTAGGCGAGGTTCATTTTGGAACATCGTGTAAATAGATTAGGTCCACACATGTACCACTCAGAAGTTGTAATTAAATCCTTACAATATTTTACTTGGAAATTCAAAACACTTGACTCCCAGGAGTAAACATCTCATACAATTACACCATATACACGGAGATTTTAAACGAGAAAAAATATCTTAACACCTTGAAGAAATTTCTGTGTATATATTCAACCACTTTTACATATGAAAGATGAGTCTCAGTTTATTCAACTACGTCATTAAAACGAACAAGAGCAAAGCACAAGACGGCTAGCACATCAACGTAATGAAAAGGTGGAAATCTGGTAAATATGAGATTTCCTGATGCACTTGAAAATTTAGAGGAATAAGTGGTGTGAGAGTTATTATCGTTCCGTAAACTGATCAGCAGGCCTTACACAATGACAGCTTAACGAAAGACGTGCAGTCAGTGATTAAGTAGCACCGTTTCTGCAAGGATTTATACGTACGAAATTATCGCTTAGTTTTACGTCAATCTTCCGTGAGGTACTTTATTTAATTGCTCTTGATTACTGTTCCGTCGTGTTGAGTAGTTATTGGTCAAAACTCCTATTGTCCGCACTGTATATCACGCTATATCATCTTCGTCGTCGGTATCTTTAATAATTCCAACTCTCCGGCCACAGTTTCGCACCTTGTGGATGACTTCTTCTTGCATCAAGTTAAAGCACATGGCGATCAGCGCCATACCAATCAGCAGGTAAAGTGAACAAATAACCAACTTCTCTTGAGAACCCCGATCACTGACCACTGAATCGCCAGGCACCAGGTCACCAAAGCCAATGGTGCTGAGGGTAACAAAACAGAAGTAGGAACCGTCTAAGAAGTCCCATCCCTCCCAAAGTGAAAATATGACTGCCCCTCCAGAGATATAACTCACCAGAATCACTAAACAAAGAGTAATGGGTACAGACACTCGAGGTTTCTGATAATCCAGGTCTTCAGGAAACTCGTTAGGGATTGCTTCAATTCTAGCTTCGTCTTCAGGATTTACATGAAGTTTATCTTGGATACCAGATTCTAAAGCATTTTGCCTGGAAGGGGAATTGTGCGTCACAACATGTTGAACTCGGTAGTTTTCGTTATTTTTACCTCTCTTGTAATTATCACTGGGTTTACAGACGCACATCCGCCCATAGACATACCTGAAAGACTTGGCAAGGATATCCCCTATATTGGTCAGATAAAGCAACATCAACGGAATACCCACAATGGCGTATACTATGGTTACCAGTTTTCCCCAGTTAGTTCTTGGTGCTATATTCCCATAACCTGTGGGAAAGAAAAGAGTCCTCAAATTATTTGACAAATACGTACTTCTAACATAAACATATTTTATTCGATTCCGCATTTCAATCATGGTAAATAGTTTAAAAACACAACACGATATTAAAACTTCAGAGCTACGTCTGAACAATTCAGTTTAAGCACAGATTACAAATAAGCTTAGCTCTTTTCTTGGTGTTTTAAAGACGTTATTCTCAACACCTATGTGAGGTTTAACATTTTCTGTTATTTTTATATATTTTTGCACACTAATCTGATAGGGAATACAAATGGTAAGAAATATGCAGCCTAAAAACTGAAATATATACATATATATATATGTTTTCCTGCAACTTCCCTAATATAGATAAATTCGTTTTATATTAACTGAACAGAAATCTGTACCTTTTATCTGGAAATACAAACAATGCAAATCTAGAGTGAATAACTTCACATTATTTTATAAGTAAATACACGTGGCAGTGTGCTACCAATGTTTAATGTATGTATGTTTTCTTATAACAGAGCCATATCGGGCAATTTGCTGTGTCTACTGAGGGGAATCAAACCTTGGAGTTTAGGGTTGTAAATCCGTAGACTTACCGCTGTCCCAGCGGGTGACACCAATGTTTAAAGTTTATGTCATAACTTATGTGGGTCATCAATCCAGGCAGAATTACAAAATGAAACAGTAAATGCTCAAACGTTTAGATAATAAATTTAAGACAAATATTTAAGTCAATATCCTTTTAAAGAATTGTAAATATATTTTGTTAAATAAAAAACGTGATAACTGACTTTAAAGAAAAACACCCGTAAAGTCAGCAACCTGCAGTGGAATAAAAAACAAAACAGAAAATATAAGGAAGAAAGTATTTGGGCTGTCAGTTTCTACGTTATAGGGGAATGTTTGGTAAGACAGTACTGCTATGAAACATCTCCCTCATATATTATCAGTTATTAAGTGCTCCCATCTAGAGCGAATTATATGTAACCATTATTCATGTGACTTTGTACGTAAACACACTGGCAAACTGACACAAATGTAAATAATAAAAGCACAGTATCATTTTTAACATCTTTGATTTAAGGTAATCATCTTACATATCAATGGCTACAAAGATGATATTTCAGGATATTTAACTTTGTTGATTTCAAACAATAAACAACTATATACAGTCAAATGTGCCATAAAAGAATCACAGATTAAGTTCATAGATTTTATATAGCGTGCGATTGATTACTTCACAACGATTGGCTCAGACTAAGACTCTCTTCACTTTCATTTTGAAACCTTTTGTTTTTTCATATCATTCGTCTTACAACATTCCTTTACTCTTTCTTTTATCATGAAACTTTCAATTGTTAAACCTTTCAAAAGTTAACCATAAACCAATTACGCTTTTAAGATTTGTCAGAAAACTAAACTTTCATGCAATTGCTTGGACATCATGCAACAATAAGACATAATTATTTCATTATACCCAATCACAATTATCTTTCATATGTCTGATAATAAAATGTCAACCATGGCATCACTTATTACCATTTTTATAACTCCAACACATACTAGTTTCGCTGTTTTTATTTCTCTAGTGCAACATGTCTCAAGTCCTATTGATAGGTTTGCAGTGTTCTCTGTCTTCCCATGTATTAGCGATAAGTTTACGGACTTACAACGCTAAAATAGGGTATTCGATCCCCTGTAGTGAACACACATATAACCCAATGTGGCTTTGCTTTAAAGTATACAAAAAACAGGTTTCGTTCTGATCGTGATATTGCGAGAGAATATATTTCATACTTGCATACCGTATTATCTTACCCAACTTTTCAGCTTCTCGTATTAACAGGTATTTGGAAAATACTCCCAGTGGGTCAGCAGTGATTCTGAAATATTATAACACTAAATTCTGAGTTTCGATGTCTAAAGCGCCACAGTTTGTATACCCTATTGTGCATTATTCTATTGAATAACTAAGAAACACCAAATTTTCTCGTATTTATTTATCAAGTTTTACATTTCATAAAAAATATATTGCTCTAAACGTATTTTTATGATCGACAGCTAGAGAGTATAAGTGTATTTGCAAAAAAAGAAATATAAATATATGTATTTTTAAATTTATTATTGTATTCATGACATAATTTTTTTCAAATTCCATAAGGAATTATTTTTGACAAAAGCACGAAACAAACAATTTATTTTCCACAATCAATGTAAAAAATTAGTTAAGAAAAAAGCTTCTTCAATTTTCCTGTTCTCACGAAATATAGTTTTACGTCTTCCGAAAAACACATAGCTGTTTAATATTACATACACAATAAAATATATTGCGCTACATACAAAAATTCAAGTGAACGTAAAATTTAAAACTCACGAAAGCGTCAAGTCTCCAACACGTGAATCTCAAGTAAAAATTGATATTCTCATATATTATTGAGCCAGATGTTTCAATGTTAAAATATTACCTGAGGTTCAAGTGACAAGATCAAAAAGTCACAAAACTGTTTTGAGTAATAAACAGCGAGTAAGAGATGAAAACCCTCTGGAGTCTGGTATGGAATGATGCTAAATTCTCCTAAAAATCTGTTCCAGTTTACGACATGTTTTCAAATTTGAAATGCAATTCTTATATTCCATTTGCAAACCTCCAAATCTTATAGACGATATAAAAACTTCTACCCTTGCACTTTTCCCCTTCTCTTTCGCTGCGAAAGTAGCATTCGTTAAAAAAATACGATCAAAAAGTATTATGCAATGACGTTAAACGATATGTGATATAAACTTATAAGACATAAATTACAATCAGGAAATCCTAGTTACCAATTTACATGTCTTATTCGACGATCCAGAGATCTGCGTATTAAAGGAACTGCAGAGTAAAAAAAAAGAAGTTCTAGCGTTAATTATACCCCTGTCATCATATGAGAAGACGAATTTCCACAAGCCTAACGTATGTTCATGTTTCAATGGCTTTTTCATATAATATTGAAGAGTTAGAATGAAATCTAATTTGAGCTAACTAAAAGTTTAGCATAAACAGCTTTTGAAACAAGAAATACATAAAAAAACAGAAATTTCATTGAATTGAGATATGTGCCGCGACTAGAATTAGCCGTTTTAACAAGGTTCGATATTTTTGAAAAATAAGAACAATTATTATTTTGAGCATTTCACAACTAAAAAACACATAAATAAGGAACAGAAAAATAAATTACGTATATTAACAAATATAGTGTACTCCTGTTATTAATACTGAATTGGTACTTGAATTTCTCCATATACGGTTACATAGGCCTCATAAAGGTTAGTTGGTGCTCAGTGATCCAGTTGAGTCGATATCGGCATATGGAGAAGAGCTTACGCATCTTCAAAGAAAAATGATGAGTAAATGCAAGTTTAGATGTGCGAGTGTTTAAGACATCCCAACTCGTCTCTTCATATCCAATTCTTTTCTGGCTAATGTCCTGAAGGAATGGAAAACGTGCTAAACGTAGAATATTGGTTCGGCTGAGCAAAATTAATCTTCTTGGTTCACACGAACTTGAGAACGTGCTTTGAAGTGAAACCGCTGATCTGGCGCTAAATTCATGACTCAGAGTTTAATGAGAGTTTTCGCCAGGCGAAAAAAATTAATGTGTATGTATATAGGCACATAAAAACTTGTCATCTTTGTTATAGTTAATAATTCATACAATCATATAGCCTAACAACCATTTTTTGTTTATTATTATTAGATACTCTTTGATCATATGTATAATAATTGGAATAAAGTGCACATTTCTATATTTCTATCAGGAAAACAAATGATTCTGCTAATGTCAAGTGGACAACTCGACACCGAATCATGGTAGCGTTTGCCTGTTCTCAGCACTCTAACGTTTCGCATATGTGCCATGTTCATTGTGACCATTAACACTCTGAACACTTAACATTTTATCTAACGTCACCCATTAACTTTAGTTATGTTTCTTAGTAACGACTGATGCTTGTTATGAAGTAGTTTGTTGCATAAAACATATTAAATTTCAAATCAAAACGAAACAAGTTTTTTTTTACAATATCTTAAAAAATATTGATACTTAAATTATTTATGAAAAATGATAAAATAACACTATCGAAATGTTTTTAACAGAAAATGCCTTGGTAGCTCAACGGTTCTGAGAAAGATAAAGCGTTTAGAAAACATCATTTAAAAGAGAACAAAAAACACGAGAAATTTATTGTAAGTAAACTGCTAAGTAAATATAAATACAGCACTTATATAGAAGCTGCAGGGCATATATAAAACAGCATTTATAAATGAACTACAAATGGTCTATAACACACAATACTTTTATAGAAACTACAAAATGGTGCATAAACACAACACGTGTATACAGACTGAGAAAAATATATAAATACAACAGTTTTATAAAAGCTGTAAATGGTATATAACACACAACACTTGTATAGAAGATGCTAACAGTATATAAAGACAATACCTATATAGAAGCTGGAAGGGATATATAAAGACAGAATTGTCATATTGTTTATCTTCGTTGTGGAATATTTCATGTCCATAGATACATCACTAAAGGCAAGTGGTTGACTGGGAATGATCCTAGCAAGTGTGAATCATGCCTTCCCGAGTCTACGATGGAGTGAGATAATCAATTTCTCCGCGATTACTGTGACTAAAGAAAAAATGAAGCCATGCTGTGGTCATATATGTCGTTGGAAAATATATTTTGAAGAATTGTAAGGAAAACAAGAATAAGTTACACATTTGAACGACAAATTGTGGATTTTTCATGGTTCTAGACTTATAAGCTTAGTAAATAAACCCGTAACAAAAGCGTCTTGAGAAGTGTTCTTACATCTGTAACTCGATTTCGTATGATCATCTGAACAGTCTCAGTTCTTCTCTAGGTAAGAAATAAGTGAAGCTAATAAAGAATTACACAGCGTGTAACTTATTTCTTCACAGCTACAGGCTATAGCTTAACGTTTGTACAACATACTGATGTATTTTAGTTTGTTACCCGGAAACACTAAATTTAATTCTGTATGACTAAGTATTAGGTTGAGGAATAATTCGTGAGCGTTTTTAAATAATTTCATTCAAGCATTACATGCAAGACTATACAATACTTCAATGCATGAACACATTACACCCAAAACATTTATTATGATACTTTATTTCATGTAATACCTAGGTATATAGTATGCATTGTTTTAAACAAAATTGCAAGAAATTAAATGCGAAAAGCAGATGGTGACGAAAATGCTCGATTTTGTCCACTTGACATTCCATTTAATGATCTGAAAATGAAAACAAAAATTAAAGACATATGAAAATCAAACACACCATCTATTAGAGCAAAAAATTATCTACCAAATGACATGAAATATTTTGCAAAAGCGTTTCATTTATGAATATATTTTTTAACTTGAAAAAACGCTCACGAATTATTCCTCAACCCAATATTTGTTTTATGAACTCAAAATAATGATTTAGCAAGTAGTGTTTTTTAAGACAGTTTATCAAATAAACATAGTGTACTTAACAATAGACACTTAATCTAAAATTAGAATAAATTATGTGTAAAAGTTATTATTTCTATATAACTTGTGCTGCTTATATCTTGTATTTAATATTATAAGGATTTGGTTATTATTTATAAATTGTTAAGGTTAATAATTAAACCGTAAATACGCTATCAAGCATGCACACAAACTTGGTGATATTTTTACAGCATTGAACGACTGCATTTTATCTCACAGCGTGTAAAACTACTTCCAAGCAACTCTTTATACACTGACGCAACTGGAAACATAATACATATATGTTATTTCCCCATACTCTGTTACTAACACTTGAAACAAAAGTCTGACACCCGATACGAGAGAAAAGACCCATAGCATACATTCCCATCAAACATAAAACATTAACTGTTAATATCCTTTCTCTATGGTGTGAACGCCTTTTTCTAGTTGAGGGAGCATATTCATAATTAATTTACTTGTCATCTAATATTACTATTATGTCTATTATATTTTAACACTATATTCCATTCCTACACCTCAGCGATTTTCAATAATTAGAAGGTCTTTTATGTAATAATAATAATAATAATGGTATACACACACACAACTGACTACATCAATTTTCTCTATATACACAGACGTGATTGTGTCTAGTTTCTCTATATACACAGAATTGACTGTTTCTAATCTCTACACACACAGATAATGTTATTCTCATCCATAAAAAACATTATATTTTTCTCTTGCATATTAAATACGTACGTTTCCAATTCATACGCAGAATTTAGTGCGAATATCTTTTACACATAAATAGAAGTAAAAATGTATAGTCTCTTCACATACACAAAACTTACTGTGTGTTTATTTTATAGAAACGAATGTTACTATCTACATACAAATGATATATAAATACAAATTATTTTTCTAAAGGTGGTAATACAATACATAATTTACTCTTTATCAAGCAGGTAACAATTTCAAGGCCTTCTAGTCAACATTTCCACATGCTTATATTACATTTATTTCTTAGTTTACAGAGAAAACATATTTCAAGGCGTTAGTACGTTTTGTAATAACTCATTACGGTAAATTTGAATACGTTACCTTGCGTGTATTATGGCATTTCATTAAACAGAACTAAAGGTTTTGTGCATCATCTGAGTTATGTCAAACAGATTGTCATAGAAGACAAATTGTGAATATGACAAAACTTCAGAGGATATTCCAACAATTTACGTAGATCTTACCAGATCTTTTCATGGTAACCAACAACACTTATTCGTTCGTCTTTTCATAGAAACCAACAGCACTTATTCGTTCGAGAGTAGATATCAAAGTTCATGGCCCGGCATGACCAGGTGGTTAAGGCAATCGACTCGTAATCGGAGGGTCGAGGGTTCGAATTCCCGTCATATCAAACATGCTCACCCTTTCGATCTTGGGGACGTTATAATGTTACGGTGAATCCCATTACTTGTTAGTAAAAGAGTAGCCCAAAAGTTGGCGGTGAGCGGTGATAACTAGCTGTCTTACCTTTAGTCTTATACTACTAAATGAGGGACGGCTAGCGCAGATAGCCCTCGTGTAGCTTTGTGCAAAATTCAAAAACAAAACAAACAAACACCAACGTTCATATTCGATCACTGAACTGAAATTATTTAAATATGTACAACCAATTGGACATAACTATAAAATATCAACTTATCTTTATATCATGTGAAACAACATTTGTCATTTGAATCGATTTCTTTTCATCTTAAAACTACTTTATATTTTAAGTACTATTTATAATTATATAGTTAATGTTGGACTGAGTACTGCATAAATCGTTGTATTGAGCAACTTGTTTTTCTTGTTTTTGTTTGTTACTGGTACTCCAACTGTCTCTTTATTTGTGGTTGATTAAAACTACTGGTTAAGTGAAACAGAAGAATAAAGAGTTACGAGCAAACCAGATAGTGGGATAAATACTTTAAGTAAATTTTATATTCGTACATTTTTACGGTCTATGTCCTGAACATTCCAAATTTTGTGATAATTCTAATTTTTTTAAGATGAGAGTACGGATGATTGAGTAAGTAAATATATTAAATTACTTTCAAGACTGCAAAGACATAATAAAATCAATAGCCACTTCGTATCGCTGTGTTTATGTTGGCTAACGATGCATCACGGCATCTGTTTAATGGCCGTGCCAGGAACCATAAAAATATTTAAATATTCATTCGAATATCCCTCATTTTAGAAACCAAGTTGCTTAATGAATATTTTTGTATTCATATGGAAATACTGCAATGCAATAAAAAATTAAAACTGTATGTTACTAGGTTTCCATATCTTTTTCTTTTTCGTTTCCTTTGCTGTATTTTGAAAAACTTCTAGAATATACAGTTATTGAGAACAGATATTTCAAATATATTATCTTGTATATTTCACAATTCTTCCGAGGAAAGTTATTCAAGATCGATTTCGTTCTAATATTCCTTCTTACAAGTAATTAAACTTTAATGCTAAGCCTGGTTCTCCCTCAGTATTTAGATTTTTTTAAATTTAGAAAGTAGGATTTATTAAGGGAAGAGGTGTTGGAGTTTTTATTACGTTGGTCCATTAGATGTGTATTTAAATCGAGATGAATATTTAAGTTATCAGAAATGAATGATTCATGAACTCCATTTACTCGTGGACATCCATTTCTATGATGTTTGTATTTATTTACTTTCGAATACATTATCAAAAAAGCAAATTTTCTAGCAAATTAAATGTACTATGTAAATAAATATAGTTGAAAAATAAGGTATTCAGAATACCTTGTTTAATGTAAGTTTTATTTTGGCATATCTGTTGAGATTAGTGAACTTTCTGAGTTGTAAGCAATTGTGTTTCAAACTTACAAAGATAAATAAAGTTACCGTAGAGAGAAAAGGTTATACAAAGTATAGATAATGTTCACCATCAAAGAGGCCAAAGTATTCAAAGTTGTACAAGTACTTAAAACGTTTCAGCCGACCTTGTTTGTCTGATATGTTCCTTCTTGCGCTATATTTTACAAGAGTTTTTCTCAAATTTTGTATAACACATAAGGAAGCCAAAAGTAATTTAACTCCATTTCAAGTACAAGGATAAATTGTAAAGCGAAGAATATGAAAAATATTGCTTTACTAACAAAGACCTAAAACATTTGCGGTCACATTAGTATCTTTATTGCAACAGTACATTTTCAAATGTCGTTTTCTAGAATAATACAAACGAATTCTCATTGCGCAGTTCTAAATATACAAGTGTATTTGTCTTAGGCCTAACACTAGTTAAGCTTTTATTAGGTGCAATCCATATTAGATAAAAAGATAAATTAACACTCTAACTTGTGTCTGTTCTTTCTTCTTTAGTTTAATTTGATATAAGTTTTAAGTTATAATGCATATTTAGATAGAAAGATGCACGCGCATTTTCAGGACAGGTAAAAATGAATATTATTATATTAGATTTTCGTAAACAATGGTATGCCCTTAGGAGTATTACTAGTTACAATAATGTTTCAGTGTTATGTATGGTTTCACAGATTAGTTACGTTGTATTTGAGCTATATACATAGTTTTCTAAAATAAAGTTTTTGTTATATTTGTTTCACAATTTTTGCGCAAAGCAAAGCCTCGCTAATTTTGAATTAGAAGTCTAGAAAGAAACTACCTACAAAACGTCATCCACATCCAGTTCTTAAGCTACTTTTACCTCTATCTGACCAAATAGCATAATTTAACAGTCACTTATATGACATACCCACACCACAAGGTTCCAAACACATTTTTTCTTCCTATCAGCGACTGTGAAAGATGAATTGTTGATTTTACCGTCCGAGAACACTAACCGCTATGTCACGCACTTTAAAAAAATAACGTTATATGTATAGAAATATGTACGCTGCAGTAATAAAACAGGTTTTATTTGGCTTCTTTAACAAGAAGCTGATTAAAGTTTCTATAAATAAAAATAGTGTGCTATGAATGTGTTCGTTTGAAATAGACTGCTTAAAAGACGATCAAAAAATAAAGATACGACATTTATGATAAATGTAAAAGGATTTGATAAAACCGCTAATGCGTTGTTAACTTTTTTTGTTAACATTGCTGATGTTACTTATACCTTAGTGTAAGTATCATCGTTAGTCTCCGTATTTGTAAACATTTGCAATGGCAAGGGTTTCATTATATATAATGCATCCAAATGGAGTTTATTTGTTTATTTTAAAGTAAAAATGTTTCACTGAATTTTAGTAGCTTTTTTTTCCTGAGTATATTTTGACAAAGTGCTTTATGAACATTTTGCTGAATACTGTGATATCAGCTGGTATCATTAACGATGTAATCCTTATGCTGATAGAATACAACGTTAGAAATAGTTGTAGCCCTTATCTTCATGGGTAACAGATGTACGAAGATTTTTTCATTACGATATATATATATATATAATCTATATTTTGATTATCGAACGAACTGCTTTGATTTTGTAGTGAAAATTAATATAATCAGTTTGGTTTGAACTTCGCGCAAAACTACACGAGGGCTATCTGCTCTAGCCGTCCTCAATTTAGCAGTGTAAGACTAGAGGGAAGGCTGTTAGTCATCACCATCCACCACCAACTCTTGGGCTACTCTTTTACTAACGAACAGTGGGATTGACCAACCAATATATTCTAAACTTCTGTTTGTAACGTGTGTGTCTTTCTAAAGACAGTCTTTTATCCGCAACATAACGAAGCATTACTAGTTATAGCATGTCGTTTATTCACGGAAATAAAATTATAACTAACTTAAAACGATCTGTTTCCGGAGTCCGTAAGCGAATGGCCTTTGTTGTAGGAATTTTCTTTTCAAAGTTTCATCCTAATTAATCTGAAAGCTTCCGAAAAACATGGTTTATTTTACTGTATATATTTCAATAACAATAACAGCTACAGCATTATTATATATGGCTTGTTGAACAGCACGTTTATTTCTCTGGAGAAACTCTTCACAGGTTCCACCTTACGTCGGCAAAGTGCTTCTGCAGGAAATGACCCAGTTTTTCCAGATGATTCAAACTAACTTCCATCTCAATATTTGATACTTGGAATCATGCAAACGCTTGCTCGGAGGTTGATTAATATTTCTTCGTGTCACCTACGATGTATGTTTTATATTATTTAACACTGCTTAAACCTAATATCATATAAAGTGGTTGTTTGTTGTTGTTGTTTTTTTCTTTTCTTGGTTACATTTCAGCCTGGTGCGTCTTGGAAAGTTATTGCTTTTATTTTTCTGTGTTTCCTTTAAGGTTATATTTTTATCACATTTGAACCTATTGTCAAGTCGCCTACTATTTGAAGACTTGATTAACTTTTCGTCAGGTATTTTTAGAGACTTTTTTTTCTGTCGATACTTAATCTCACTTAAACGTTGTGCTTCTTCAGAGATTAGATCATTTCTTTTCCTGTGAATTGGGATTTCAATATTTCCTTAAACGCTGGTTGAGTTTATTTTATGTACTTTTCTGTATGTTTGTTTTTATGGTTATTTAACAAGTCTCAGCATAGTCATCAGTATTTATTATTACAGTTACGTTGCATGCGCTTATTAAGAAAATAATTTTAAAATACTTTATTTTCAGAAATAGTATGTTTCTTGAACTGCGTAAAGCTACATGAGGTGTATCTGCATTAGCTGACCATAATTATGAACCGATAGGTCAGAGAGTGGACAAGTAATCAACGTCACCTACCGCTAACTCTTGACAGAGTAAATAGTAGAATGTACACGTTATTCTTGTAAGGTACGCAAAGACTCGAAATTCGGAGAGAAATTTTTGGTAGCAGGACACGAACCACGAAACCTCAGATGTACAGCTAAATACTAATCACGTGTCCACGCTCAGCTACAGAAATAACGATATTATGTATGTATAGTAACAATAATAAATATGCAATTACAAACTCAGAACTTGACGTCATCATGAGTAGCTCGTAGTGGTACTGTTTTATGTCTGGGGACTCACAACGCCAGAAAACGGGTTTTGATAACGTAATGGAGAGAGCACAGATAGCCCAACGTGCAGATTTTATACTTAACTATAAATAAACCAACGCAAATTATAAGTATCTACAAAATAATGAACTTAAAATATTTCAAAATGTAATTAAAAAATATGAAGAAAGTATACGTCAAAAATATGGAGAAACCTGTATAATCATGTATGTTCTACAACAGACAAATATTCAAATTACACTGCAGATAATCCGTTTCTTCAACTAAATGCCAACAAGATTATTTTAAGCGAAGTTTTAGGTGATCGTTACTTCACTGAACTAAAAATAATATTTTAGACCTCTTGAAATGTTTTGATTTGTTTTGAATTTCGTGCAAAGCTACACGAGAGCTATCTGCGCTAATCGTCCCTAATTTAGCAGTGTAAGACTAGAGGGAAGGCAGCTAGTTATCACCACCCACCGCCAACTCTTGGACTACTCTTTTGCCAACGAATAGTGGGATTTACCGTCGTATTATAATGCCCTTACGGCTGAAAGAACGAGCATGTTTGGTGGGACGGGAATTCGAACCCGCGGTCCTAAGCTAAAATCGAATAACGTGATATAGCTACAGATGCAGCACTGTAAGTACAACTGACTGCAGTATACGATAAAATATCGTTGCTGTTTCTTGTCCAAACACAAAGACCGCCTAGAGTTTTAAATGTAATGTATTTAGTTGTTGGTTGACTTTACGTGAGACCTATAGTGGTGTGACATAACACGTTTCAAATTAAAGAAGATATTTCAACAAAAGGGGACTGAAGGCCGCTTAGAAGAGTCAGCTGTTTTAACCACCTGCAACAATTATACAGTAGTGTTTTATCTGTTAGTCAGTAGCACATCAATTTCTATTATCATAACGTCAGTGAAATATGCGCATGCCATAAATCGCGAGAAGAATTGTGAACTCTGTAGGCTACAAAACAGCGTGACGCGAGAACGTTATTTTTGTTTATTTGTTTAGAATTAACCACAAAACTACACAATGAACTATTTGCACTCTTCCCACTTCGGATATCGAAACTCGGTTTCTAACGGTGTGAGTTCACAGACATACTGCTATACCACTGGAGGTTGTCAACTTGAAAAGCAAGAAATACAAGTGTTTATTACTCATAGTTTGGTTTTATTTACTCTTGAAACAGAACACTTTCTGGGAAAGTACATCTAGTATTTCGGATGGATAGGTCGAATTAGCACATTCTACGGTCTTTAACATCATGTGCACATTGTCCAGGGTAGATTGAGATATGAATACATGGGATATACTTTATCAAATGCTGACACACCACTGCTCTGTCGAGAAACAATCTTTGAAGGCTCTATGAGTTCCATTCTCTTAGCACTTTGACTCCCACTCTGACGAAATGATATATAATATTAAATTGTGGCACTTATCGTCTTTTATAAATCCTAGGTAGCAGTAAAACCATGTTATTTACACACAAATTCAAAGTGGTCGAATTCTTTAATAATCGAGTATGTGATGTCCCATACGATACTAAGCAACTTACCATAAAGTAAATGCATCCAGACAATGTTTTCATTGTCTACCTTTCTAATAGCATTGGCAATACTGACTGTCATTGAGTGAATTATCAAGAACATCTGCTTATGAAAATTAAAATAATATAAAGAGAACAACTACATTAGTGACATTGTGCTTGTTTACTGTTAGATACAAAAACTTCACAACATGCTATTTTACTATGCTCACCACGGGTATCGAAATCCGAATTTTAAAATCCTAAACCCTCAACCCTATTGCTTAGTCACTGAGAGGCATGTACTAATAAAAGCTATATTACGTACGCAAATGCGACTACAAATAATTAATACTGTAAATGGAAATATTGGAAACCTAAACCCTGTATGATCAAAATGTCCTGCATAATCAGTTGAGCATAATTTGTATTGTTAATATTTAGAGCTTTAATCTTAATTATCTCTCAGAATTATCGGCTAGCGTAAGAAGTTTAGGTTATTCCTAAGTTAACATAAGTGTGATTGTAATTTTATAAAGTAAGAGACTTCTAAATTACATGAAATATTGTAACCAATAAGATTTAATGCAATTAAGTATAAAGAAGCATAGAACCGATTATTAGTTACAAATAAATAAACCAATCATATAAAACGTAGATACACACAACTTATTAATACATGAAATAACAATATAAGTTTCACGAATAAACAGTAGTGCACATTCAACATCGCGACCAAGTGAAAGTTAGCAAGTTGATTAAACTGTGTGTTTGTTTTTTTTTCATTCTGCGCAAAGCTACACGAGTGCTATCTACGCTAGCCGTCTCTAATTTAACAATGTAAGACTAGAGAGAAGGCATCTAATCATCACCACCCATCGCCAACTCTTGGGCTACTCTTTTACCAACGAATAGTGGGATGGCGGGTAGTCGAACCCACGATTCTCAAATTGCGAGGCGAGTCCCATAACCATTTAATCATGATTAAATTTCACACGAACTTTCATGTAACACGAACAAACAATAGTGCACCTTCAACATCGCCACATAGGCCCAACCGTGTTAAGGCGTGCGACTAGTAATCTGAGGGTCGGGGTTCGCATCCCCGTCGCACCAAACATGCTCGTCCTTTCAGCCGTGGGGGCGTTATAATGTGACGGTGAATCCTACTCTTCGTTGGTAAAAGAGTAGCTCAAGAGTTGGCGGTGGGTGGTGATGACTAGCTGTCTTCCCTCTAGTCTTACACTGCTAAATTAGGGACAGTTAGCACAGATAGCCCTCGAGTAGCTTTGTGCGAAATTCAAAAACAAACAAAAAAAACAAAACATCGCCACCTAGTATAATAACTATACTGTATAAAGAGATCGTATTTCTTCATCACGTGGCATCACCAATAATTACAGGTTTCAGAGTTCACACATTCACTCATCGATTATTAGGAGTATATAAAAGTTAATAAAATCATTATTCAGGTTTAAATAACGCATGTCTTTTAACATATGGCTCATGCTTTCCTACCTCGAGTCTGGAGTTTGTTCCAGAAACGTAGGAGTGTGTGTTAAAGATTTGCTATGACAACCATTTATACCAGTGTATTCCGAGAATTCCACTTACTGGTAGAAGATGACCTTACAGAACCATCTGTTTTTATAAATTTCTTCCTCGTATGTTTACCTACACTTATGTCAACTCACAATGCTGTAACATATAATATTCTGGCACCACCAAAATGTTCACATCCAAACTTATATTATACCAGCCTTTTATATATATATATATCAACAGCCAATTAATCTAAAAGACGCAGAAGAATGATAGAAGAACAACATAATTTACCTTAAGTAGCGCATATATGAGCACATTGCTGACGTCAGAGCCACTCATCACAGATGGATGAGGAGTGGGTTGTGAAAAGAAGCTCACGAAAGTCAAACCTTTAGAACTTACCGAAAGGTGTATTTAGATAAATAAGCCATTATACTAACAAGTTGACTTAATGAACTATTGGTAACGGCAACAACCAATAGTATTAACTTAAATAATGAGGCCATGTGAAACGTTTCATGAAATGTTATACCACCTGCCACACTCAACTTGTCCATTGCATTACTTCCTTATTAAATTGTAAAATAAAGTAAACATTAAGGAGTGGTCATTATGAGTTTGAAAAAGTTGTAAATTTCTAATTTTAAGTAGTTTATTTCTTCTTACGGAAATGAATAAACATGATGATGAAAATACGTGGAAAAGGGAGTTTCTGAAATCTGTCCACGAAATCTTGTGATATTCAACAAACTCCCTTGCAATGGATGGCTGTTAACAATCAGCATTGTATATAACTTATTTATAATACTTATATTAAGATATTAAAAATATGTATATACAAAATGGTTTGTTTTAGAGCGAAGCCACATTGGACTATCTACTTTGTCCACCTCTGGAAAACAAATCCCGGATTTTAGCGTTTTAAGTCCGTGAGCTTACAGTCGACTCACCGTGGAACAGCTTTAAAACTGTGAATGTACGTTTTACTCTAATTTGGAACTAGAAAATGTTATTACCAATACGTGTGTGTAAGACAGAATAGTGAGTATTCATCGAAATGTAAACAATATTTTCATTGATGTGTCGTGGCGGATAAACGAGTTTAACATTACAAATAGAACACAAACATCCAGTAAAGCAATAATGTGAATTAAAACTAATTTTAAAGACAAAAACCAGACTCTCCTGTGCAGCACACCCTATTATATTTTCACCACCAGGGGGTTCTGTTATAAAAGCTGTCTTTAAAATTCTCGATTAAAACAATATATTATAATATATATTAAAAAAAAATTAGTTTCAAAAGCGCGTGATGCAAGTGTTAGTTTTTTATGTACAACAAAAACTCTCAGGCCACTTTATTCCATTTCGTCTATCTCAATCCATTTCATTATATGAAAGAACATACTTTATAAAAAACATGTCTATCGCGGCTTTATATGTTGTTGTGCCTAATATTTAAAAATGAAGCTCCTTCGTCTACATTCTATATAATAAAGTTGGAAACGGTATCGTATGGTGGTTCTGAAGGCTTTTTTCGCGTTGCAGTTGATCAGTCGGTCATGATACCCTAATAAGCTTTTTGAGAAATAGTTGAGCTTTATTTGCTTTACAAAAAATGCTTTGAAAAATATCTTCTTCAGATTTATCTTTCTAAAAAAAATCAAAAGTATTTTCACAAAACCAAATGTTTATTATAATGTTCAAAACTATAACGCACTGAAAAAACAACGACACGCTTTAACTCTATTAGACCTGTAACACTCAAAGCGCTTTTAACCAGCTTCCCCTAGTGGCACTGTGTTATGTCTACGAACATAGAAACCGAATTTCAATACCCATAGTGGGCAGAACATATATAACTCATTGTGCAGCTCTGTGTCTAACTCAAAACAAACAAAATTAATAAACTAGGTACTATATATTTAACTGTTTTTAAGAGGAATTTTGCGATGTTTTAAATTATGTTCAATAGATAAACGGCCAACGAAGTGGTGTTAAACATTTTTTTACGTTCAATATTAAAAAAAGTATTCAGATAAAAACCAAAAGTGTGATGTTCCGTCAAAATTTTGTTAATATTTGTTGTTGTCGTAGAATAATGCTGGCCTGGCATGGCCTAGCGCGTTAAGGCGTGCGCTTCGTAATTTGAGGGTCGCGGGTTCGCGCCCGAATCGCGCCAAACATGCTCGCCCTCGCCGGGGCGTTATAATGTGACAGTCAATCCCACTTTTCGTTGTTAAAAGAGTAGCCCAAAGTTGGCGGTGGGTGGTGATGACTAGCTGCCTTCCCTCTAGTCTTACACTGCTAAATTAGGGACGGCTAGCACAGATAGCCCTCGAGTAGCTTTGTGAAATTCCAAAACAAACAAACAGAATAATGCTACCGCTCTGCTAAATTTTACGCCCGATGTTTGCTTGTTGAATTTCGCGCAAAGCTACTCGAAAGTTACATGTAATAGTCTTTCCTAATTTTGAAGCGGTGGGTTGAAGAGAAGGCAACTAGTCAACGCTACCAACCACCAAATATTGGGCTACTCATCTCCCATGGTTGAAAGGGCGAACGTGTTCTATAATTAAATTTAAACTCGTAAGTTGAGCCCTGATCTTCTGGCCATGCGAGGCCATCGATCGATAAAAAAATATTGATTCTAAGTATAAAATTAAGTTTGTTTCCTTCTAAAAGTACGAGAAAAATTATTACGTAATACAATGTGTATTCAGCTGTATCTTGTTTGTTTGTTTTGAATTTCACGCAAAGCTATATGAGAGATTTCTGCGCTAGCGGCTACTAATTTAGTAGTACAGGACTAAAGGGGAGGCAACTAGTCCTCACCACCCACCGCCAACTCCTGAGCTACTCCTTTACCAACGAATAGTTAGATTGGACTTCACAATATAACTCTCCCAAGACTGAAAGGGAGAGAATGTTTGGTGTGACAGAGATTCGAATCCGCGACCTTCAACCTGTGATTTGAGTGCCCTAACTGTCTGGTCTAGCTGTATCTTTATCTTTTATCCAAGATTAAGGTAATTTTTCTCGAAATCTAACATAATAAACAACAATAAATAAATATGAGAAATAAAAATAATTAATACAGTTTCTAAAACCCATTATTATCCCATGGTCGAAATGTAAATAATGTGCTGTAAATAGATATATCCTGATATTCTGGTTATTCCAAATGAACAAATGAAAACTAATATAATTAAATTAGCGAAATACGCCAGAACTAAAAACAACCTTTTTGTAGGTGTTATTACATATTAAACGAGCCTATGTACTGTTTTATGTGTGTTTGTCATCAAATACGCTTTTTAAAGACGAAACGCAGCATATAAATATATAAGATACGAACTTATTTCACTAGACTATATGGAATTATTCATTATTCGAAATCGTTTGTGATATCCTGAAATTATGATTCAGGGTTTATAAAACTAACAGTGATCAATCCGTGCTGTTAGCTCTCTTAATTGTCCTATGAAAAAGCAGACCAGCGGAGAAGTGATTTCCTGTAAAAAAAACATTATTCAGGATTCCCACGTTCAATAGAATCGATTCCTAGGCCTAGTGGCCTCTCTATCTTACCGAGCGTAAGTTCTGTCTAGGCCTTAAAAGTTCACATATACGTACACCCATTTCTCTGTGTTATTTTGCTCCAGTTAATTCAGAAAAGTGCTAAGAACATGAGATTAAAAAAAAAAAAGGAAATGCGATAGACTGCTTCTTATAAAAGCAAATAAAACCGATAGACGGACCTAAAGACAGAAAAATGAGCAGAACGACAAATTGACAAACCTAGAGTCAAATATAACGTGCTAAAAGACAGACAGAAGAACAAAAAAACCAAAAGAATTTAAAAACCAAAGAGATATGCAGTAAGACAAACAAACCTAAAGAAGCTTTTGCCCACGAATAGTGGAATTGACCAGCACGTTATAAAACCCCCACAACTGAAATGGCAGGCAAGTTTGGTAGGATGGGAATTTGAATTTGTGACTCAGATTACTTGTCTAGCGTCATAACTGTACGGTCATACAGAAGGACAAAAAGACGTATAATAAGGTAGACACCCCCAAAACAAATGCGTGAACTTAGCACTAGTTATATTGCTTTGAAAACTTCTGAAATGTTAATGCTCTTTAAAAAAAACACTTTACGTTAGTATAAACAAAAATGGAAAACAATAAATTAGAAACATAAATTATATAAAAAATAAACAATAAAGTAAGCGTCAGTTTCGCACAGAAGGTAGCTAACATTTAGAATAAAGAACTATCAATAACAATAATTCTATTTAGTTTGTTAATTTCTCTTATTCGTTAAAACGTGAAATTCAATGGAAGAAAAGATGACGTAGAGGCTCAGTCTATTCTCTGATTCGCTACTACAGCTGCAGCAGACTAGTTTCACCGAATTCACAGCTTATCACTGCTATTTGGAATAACGAACCAAATACATAAAGTAGGATTCATATAGCTGTAGAATATAAGCGGTTTGGCTCTGATGCATATCCTAAAACATTTTATATTTTGTATAACATGTGACTTATTGTCATAACTGATTGCCAACTATTATTCAGTAGACTAATAATTATTCATTTAGTTGTTAAATACGTCATATTTGCGCCAATTAATCCGCTAAATAATTGATTGAAATTAAGCACAAAGCTAAATAATGAGTTATCTGTGCTCTGTACACATCAGTTCTCGCAACCCAGATTTTAGCGTTATAAGTCCGCAAGGAATATCGCTCAATAATAACGGATAAATAATTGTTATCCATACACTAAAAGTATTTTAGAATATTAGTTGTAAGTAAATGAATACAGATCAAAACTAAACAATATTTTAACTCGTTTGAAAAATTACAAAATTTTTAACAAATTTATTTAGTGCAACGCTTAACTGAATACAAACCAACGATAAGCTTGAAAATATCATTTTACTTTTATACTATTCGCTTAGTTATTTTGGAATATCTTGTTTGAAAACCATGAGATTTACAAAAACAAAACTGAAAGATGCACAATTGTCTAATATCATCACAAACTCTCACAGTTTATTTCACAATAACTACAACAGTTTCAAGTCAAAAACAAAAGCTTTTAAAATGCTGGAACATACTGAACAAATTAAAAAAAATCGAATATAATAACAACTCCCCTCTTGTATAACACAAGTACATCGACAAAAGAAGATTTTAAAATTAGCCATGTGACTACAATACAATCCTATAGTAGTTCTAAGCCAGGGGTATATGTATCCTTGGGAGTACAGGATGGCGTTTCAGCAAAGTAGCTATACGTCAGCGGGTGGTTTATGTTGGAAAAAAGAAGAAAAAGATGTCTCACTGATGAGTAAACTGGAATGATTGGCAACTTTCTGTCGAAAAAAAAAGCAAGTATAGAGGACGAAACTTTGAAATTCTGCCGTCTTTCGGTTTCTTGAAGACGGAGGCTTTGGAAATCTCATCCTATACATTTATGTCTGATATACAGAGTGTCTGATATAGATGTGAGATGTTGCGAGTTGGAGCAACCACATCTCGCTCTCCTAATTTCTATTTCATCTGACTGTTTTATTATAATGTATCTTTATGAATTTCTTCATGGGTGATTGGCGAATGGATGGATGTTAATATTGATAGACGGTGTATCCCCACAACAGTGTGGGTTCTACTTCCGTATTGACTTCTACAATCTAGGATACATTTTATATTCCACATCTTAGCCTACACCCTAAAGATCTTTTTGGTTTGTACAGCGTTTTCGATTTTTGTTTGGGCTTATTTATGTTTAGAGTATCACCATTCCAGTTACTTAGTGACAAAACTGAAAGGAGAAATAGACCTCGTTTCTGGTAAGTTCGCAATTATCACGGAGTATTTGAGCCATCTGAATAATACTTTTATAAACTACTTTCCTGATGTTGAAAATTCTGAAAACATAAATGACTAGATCATAAATCCCATCTACTGATCTTATATTATGTGTTAATTTTCAAGAGTTCGGTCAGAGTTTGAAGAATTAGCTGAAGCCGCGATTGTAACAAGTTAAAACTATTCTCAACGATTTTCATGTGCGTGCTAAAATTCTAAACCATAACGATAATTAAAACATGAAACCTCGGTCACGTGGTCCCCGAAAACTATCTCGTACTCGTGACAAAAATTCAGTTGTGTATCGAGAAAACTTTGTCCGAAAAATAAACCCCTAACTTCTCATGCATAACTGCGCATTGATTTGTTTATGTCTCATGTTTGCCGTTTTATATCCTTCTAACTCATACAGTTAATTGGTATTCCCTTCGTTTTGTATGTGATAGTTATTTTTTTTTTTTAAGAAAAGCTTCATCATAGAATGCAATTTATATGAAGAGAGATGGTGTGTGTGTGTGTGGTTGGTCAAAAATACATAATAATGTTGAAATTAACCAGGAGTACATTACTGTAAAAGGTTGAGAACCACTGCTATATATATTATAATATGCTTTTTGCTGTACGTAAGAAAATTAAATAACAAATAAATATATATATACACACACACTGCAACTGAATCCAGTAACAACGAGATATTTTGAAGGTACGAAAAGTGAGGACGCCCATGTTGTAAAACGGCCACTCGTATATATTTCATCCATTGTGGCATACATTATATGTAACTATTTCTCAAAGGATTCCATGTAAAATATACTGATGGAGGAGTGCGAATGTGAATGATCAACGTGCGACTCCTTTTGGGATTTTTCCAACAAATTTTACCTAAAGTAAACACAAAGTAAGTTCAGAGAGTTTTTCATACTGTGGATTAGTTTACGATTCCTTATTTTCCACTGGGTTATTTTACTTCATACAAATAGCGTAATTTTCACCATAGGCTTAAATCCATACGTTATTTTGCACCTTAGTCCTAAATAAAATGCAACTTGAGCATAGTATATATTCTTCCTGATTACTGCCGAGATAATTTAAATGATTTAAATAAACTTGCGAAATTTAGCATATTTTTCTAAATTATAGTTTTTGTGAGTCACATAGGAAAATATTATTCCATCTTGAAGGTTTGATTTATCCAAACTTACAGGTAAAACAGGTCCCAGCTACAGAAAGTGCAATTGTTCTATATAAAAGTATATGTCCAATCTAGAAATGACCTTTACAACAAAACAAAGTTCATCGTGTTACATATTAAACTATATTTCGGACGACTCTTCGATTTATTATGTTTTGTGCATTACGTATTACTATTTTAAATAACCGAAAATTTTAATTTTGACTTAGACGTCAATTGAATTTTTATGTGTTTCAATTTTATGATATTTGCCAACAAGATTGATACATACAATTGTTTTTAACACAAATATATTTTAAAACACAAACAAATGAAAAATACAATTTATAATAACGGTTATTACTCATAGCTATTAGAAATAATGGTTTATATACAAGAGTTCTACGAACTTGCAAATAATATTGATCCTTATATCCAGTTTACAACTAAATATTTTATAGACGATCCAAGTCCATAGGCCTGGCATGGCCAAGCGCGTAAGGCGTGCGACTCGTAATCCGAGGGTCGCGGGTTCGTGCCCGCGTCGCGCTAAACATGCTCGCCCTCCCAGCCGTGGGGGCGTATAATGTGACGGTCAATCCCACTATTCGTTGGTAAAAGAGTAGCCGAAGAGCTGGCGGTGGGTGGTGATGACTAGATGCCTTCCCTCTAGTCTTACACTGCTAAATTAGGGACGGCTAGCAGAAATAGCCCTCGAGTAGCTTTGTGCGAAATTCCAAAACAAACAAACAAAATCCAAGTCCACGACGAGTAAATTAATTCTGAGTTGGTATTGTCACACCTCACTTAAGCTAGCTAGCTTGAGTGACCTCAAACCGTTGACTTTTACCAATGATGATATTTAATGTCCTCGTAGAAATTCTAACGTTCGAAGTTAATTTACTGATGTTGAACGGTTTGCAATGTTTGAAATCTATAAGCGTTCCTGGTCCAGTTATGTAGTTTTCTTATTAACAGAGGTTAATTACAATTATAGCTTCCTAGCCCTGTAACACAATGACTCTAGCTGACCAAAAATATTTTTCGTCTCTCGAAGCGTCGGTTTTTATATACCAACCACGCAAGTTTCTAGAATTTTTACAATGATCGAGCACACCAGCATCTTTGAAACACATATTGTTAAATGTGACACTGAAAAACCTTTTACAGATTTCGAGCACAAGCTGGAACTGCGCAATACATAGCGAAGAATATGCGTCACAGGCTAGAAAAACAAACTACAATGAAACAAACGTAGGCACTAAAATAAATGTTGTACATTCACTACAATTATAAAACCTTTTCGTTTTTCATGAAATCAACCTTAAATGGTGAAAACCACATTTAAGGCTGGTGTATCGTTTAACCACACCTTATTCTAACGTATTGTATTTAGGTTAAACTTATTAGAGCCAATTATATATTACAGTTTATCTCAGCAAAAGAACACCAACATAGTAATAGCCAGGTAGTTAACTCTTCGGGCTGCGGAATGTCCAGTTCAAATACATGACGTGATGCTGGTTAAAACGTTCAACACTTTCATGCGTGAACGAGCTAAAGTCACAATCAATCCTGTTATTCGGTTCAAAGAAGATCCACATAACCCTTGAATCAATTTGTGTGGCTGCCTTTCCTCTTACAAGTTGTGCAAAATTAACAGTGGATGCATCTGAATCATATAAATTTAACCTAACCGTTCAGTCTACATGCACATGAGGTACTGTTCAGATTAAATGTTTCAATTCCTCAACCACTTCAATGAATAAGTTAAAATGAATTGTCTGAAGTATGACTAAAAATAGCTAAATCAAATATTTTATGAATATATGATACAGAATATTCCAATGTAGCGAATCATTTCAAGTAAGATGATCGCTGATATTATTAGAGACAAACTATTCAGTTTCGTAAAGAAAACATTAATATTGAAACTCGCTGCAGAGAAGATTAAATGAAACCTTACATTTCAAATGTATTTCAATAACTTTAATACAATCTTTGTTTCTGAGTGATTTTTGGACCCCGATTGTTTTTAGTGTTTTTTGTGGGTTTTCTTCGGAATATAAACTTGAAATGCAGCATAATTGCTATGATAGTAATTCTTACGTAAGTTTCGTATCTGGCATTTCTTTGCATCTCATCATCTATCCATTGAACAAATTTAAATCATCTTTTAGGTCTCTTACTTACAGTGGTTCCCTTGGAAACAATCAATTATCCATGAGCTAAAACGTATATTTACACATTAATTCAATATAATCGTTAAATTTAAGGGTGTCCATTATTTTCAAAAGTGCTTATTATTTGCAAAAGGTAACTCTTCAGAATGTGTTAACATTTATTTTACCGCAAAACCCTATATTACAAATTTAAATTTAAACAGCGAATTAAAAACATGCAACTTACAATACACACGTTTGAAGGAATAGCTATAATTATTTGGAATTAAAACAACATTAGCAAAAACTATTTCATCATTGTAAACTTTTCCAAAACACAATTTACTTATAGTGACTAGTAGAGGACAACTAGTCAAGAGAACCCGTCTTCTATACGATTACTCTTAAAGGGGGCGAAATCGACTGTTACAGTTATAACGGATCCCTTATTTGAAAATAGAACTCGAATCTTGGGCCTAGTAACAACTAGGCCTCATACAGTCCTAGACAGTTCGTAAGAAGGTCATTATGTCAAAGATAAACACAATCACATTCAAATATTTCCCCATGAATAATTTAGAATTGCCATAGCAAGAAATATTTCAATATTTCATGAGTAAAGCCCTTGGTAATATATCGCACATGCTCCTATATTCAAAATGTGATCCAAAGATTGACTATCAAAATTATTTGTGATCAAGATACATCCATATTTGATTAAAATGCTAAAACCTTGTATTCAGTAACAAGTTAGATTAAGAAATAACACTTACTAATTCCTTATGACTAAGCAAAAATTTATAAGATATTTAAAAAGATTAATAAGCGTCCAAGGCTGGGCCTGAATTTTGTTTTAATGTCAGATTAGTTGCGTTCATCTATTACAGAAACAAACAAGGCACTTTGTGTTGTTCAAATGAGGACTAATCTTTAAACTTTCGTTTCGTTGAACTGGTTATTACTAATTGCTTAAATTATCCAAACGGATTCTTACTAACTGTCTGAATTAGTCAAACAGGTTCTTATTAAATTAATAAAATGGATTATTGCTAACTGTTTGGATCAATCAAACTGGTTCTTACTAAAAGCGCGGATTAATCAAACGGATTCTTACTACCTGTCTGTCTATGGTCTGGCATGGACAAGCGTGTTAAGGCGTTCGATTCGTAATCCGAGGGTCGCGGGTTCGAATCACGGTCGCACTAAATATGCTAGCCCTTTCAACCCTGGGGGCGTTATAATGTGACGGTCAATCCAACTATTCCTTGGTAAAAGAGTAGCCCAAGAGTTGGCGGTGGGTGGTGATGACTCTAGTCTTACACTGCTAAATTAGGGACGGCTAGAGCAGACAGCCCTCGAGTAGCTTTGCGCGAAATTCAAAACAAACAAACAATACTACCTGTCTGGAGTAATCAAACATATTCTTACCAATTATCTGGATTAAGTAAACTGGCTCTTACTAACTGTGGCGGATTAATCAAACGGATTCTTACTAGCTGCCTGGATTAATCAAACAGATAAACAAGAAAAAAGACTAGGCATGATCTGATTGTTAGAATGCTCGGAATGCAAGTCCGATGGTTCACAGCACTTATGGCCTGGCATGGCCAAGCGTGTTAAGGCGTTCGATTCGTAATTCGAGGGTCGCGGGTTCGAATTACGGTCGCACTAAACATGCTAGCCCTTTCAACCGTGGGGGCGTTATAATGTTACGGTCAATCCAACTATTCGCTGGTAAAAGAGTAGCCCAAGAGTTGGCGGTGGGTGGTGATGACTCTAGTCTTACACTACTAAATTAGGGACGGCTGGAGCAGATAGCCCTCGAGTAGCTTTGCGCGAAATTCAAAACAAACAAACAATACTACCTGTCTGGAGTAATCAAACATATTCTCCAAAATGTAGTCATAGAAAGCGTTTTGTTTTGTTTTTAAGTAAAAACTGTGGAAGACAGCATCACATGGTATTAAGTAACTTATATATCATTATTATATCACAATGTCACACAAATACTCATGTTCAAATATGACACAAAACTTGTTAATTAATACAACTCATTAAAATATCACTCGTAAAAGGAAGTTTATTAGAAGATTTTAATCGTGAAGTTACACCGAAGCTCTCACATGCACAGTTCCGATGTACCGTTTAGAGAGAATACGCATGCTAACATATGCGTATTAGAATGTGTAAATACGTAAGATATATATCTAAAGCTAACTTCTCACTAGTGACGATAAATCATAAGAACCGTTTGAGCATTCAGAACACGCCAACGTGTTCAATAGTAGTTTGTTATTGATGTATGTTTCTTTACTTTGACAATCGTTTATAGCAAGCACTGCACCGCAAAAACTGCTCCAGACGTGCTTGTCTTTCTGCAAGATTAATCACTCCTCATGACTGAAGAGTTAAGATTGTCAAGAGGATATGCAGAGCCGATTACCAATATTTTTTGCAACCTTTTAAAGCCTGGCAGAGACAGAGAACCACACACTCAAGGACCGAATTTCCATTTTCAAAAATGAAAATGGTGCACTTAACGAAAGGTTTACTTTATGACTAGAGATCAAAACACAGTTTTCTATAAAGTAAAGAAAAAATCGTAAAAGAAAAGATATTCCACACAGAAATAGCAAACATCGTGCATGTTAAATATCTATAGAGCAAATTAACATTCTTTTAGTAACATCAAAGTGGGTTGTATTAGTTGTGCACCATAAAATGTGCTGAAAGTTAGGAATCAGAGATCAGATTTTCTATGAATTTCAGAGAATTATTATAGACGTCAATTAGTTTTCAGAGGTCCAAACGAATTTTCACAAACTTAGTATTTACTTTCAGAGTGAAAATGTATTATGTATGAACCATAATATCCTTTTTATTTTTAGAGGAACAGATGACAAATTTACACTAAGTATTTCAAGTACGATAACGAAAGTAAAGTATATGATTATCTTAATAAACATATATAAATTAGGAAAGTTTTAAGGAACAAAGGAAAGATTAGTGGCAAAAACTTACTTGGTGCAGTTTTGTTTACTAGGTATTATATTGTTCAGATTAAAAATCCACAATAATGTTTAATGTCCATACGAGAACAATTACATTTTCTTAGTTCACGCAGTGCAAAATTTCCTTCTGAGGTTTCGTAAATAAAGATTGTTTAACACTCCTACGAAAAGTGGGGCCTAATAGGCCCCAGAGCAACTTGAAAGATTATTAATATTAGGCTAATAATTTTGTATTTAAATGAAATTGCCATTTCATTTAATGAAATGAAATCAAATAATAACTGAATAAAAGTTAATAACTGAATTCGGATAATGTAATTCATAATATATTCATTTCAATACCCACATGACCGATGCAAAAATTAAAAAGATGACATAGGTAAATTACGTAATTTTAATAAATATATTAAGACATTTTAATTGATGTCTTATTGCTGACATTAATACTTCTTTATACTGAATGATATAATATGTAAACGAGAAATTCATTTATGAATATGTAAACAGCCAGATGATTAACAAAATAGAGGGTGTTTATGCAAGTATATATTGGGGCAAAATACAGTTGTGCAGTTTGCCGTTAAAAATGACATTAAATAAAATACATTCAATTATGTATTTTAACATTAAGCAATAAAGGAATTTTTCATCTGCGTCTGCCCTTATGAAAATTAACAATTCGATTAAAACTACACGTTATTAGCCCCATTAAAATATTTAAATTTGTTCTTACCAAATCAACTTTTAAGTTCTCCTTTGCGGTAAGTAAGAATTAAACCAACAGTGTCGATCTAGTATTCATGTTTAATAAACTAAACAACAAGTCGATATTTCACAAATACAATTTAATTCAAAAGTTTAATATGGATTTACTGGGGTCATTATGGACATGTACATAGTACACTTACTTAATATAGTGCCTCTTGAGAAACGACTTTAATTATGTGACGCTAAACAAAACGTTAGGTTTCAATGAACTGTAAACATAAAAACTAATGCTTCCAGTTCGTTTCGACGTCTCAGAAAATTGTTCGTCTGCCAAGGAGTTTCAACAATATTTTGTGCAAGACAGTAAAAGAGTTAAACACACAATCGTGAGAAATTCATATCACGTTGTGACGTAATGATTGTTTATTTTTGAATTTCACGCAAAGCTATACAAGTTCTATCTGCGCTAGCCGTCCCTAATTTAGCAGTGTAAGACTAGAGGGAAGGCAGCTAGTCATCACCACCTACCGGCAACTCTTGGGCTACTATTTTACCAACGAATAGTGGGATTGACTGTCACATTATAATGCCCCTACGAGTGAATGGGCAAGCATTTTTGGTGTGACGGGGATTCGAACCCACGACCCTCTCATTACGAGTCGAGTGCCTTAACCACCTGGCCTGTGACTTAGTTAGCCTAATTACAGCGATAAGTGTAATTGTTCTAATTGCAGCACAACTTTTGTGGAAACTCAGATGAATTCTTAATTAAGTGTGTACAGAACACAAGGATAATTATCAATTTTTGTATTATTATAAAAACAAAAACGGAATACAGTATTACGATGTTAGAAAAAAAAGTCAAACGGGTGTAACAAAACCATAATTGATAATATGTCCACTAATTTAAGCGTATTATAGAATATTTAGAGTTATGTTTATAAACTTTGTCTAAACGACTATAAATTTTAGCAACATCACAATATAAAAGACGTCTCTTTCCTGCTTTGATATCAGTCGAATAAATTGATTTTCAGTGTTGACTGAGCACTTACAGAGTACATTACTAAACTTATCTTTTTATCTGACTTTCATACAAAATTTACAGATAAATTTTGAAAATAACAAAAAATAGAGGAACAAAACATATCAACAAAAAGCTTCTAAATAAATAGATAGATAAACCTCGACAACATCATGTAACTAAATAATCTTTTATAAGACACACATTATGTTTGCATTTTTTTTTCCAGTGTAGAGCTACGTCCCATTGTACAGAACACTTTATCGAGAAACCTTACGTAGAGAAATACCAAAGAATGAATTAGTCTCATACTTTAAGGAAGGCCCGGCATGGCCAGTTAAGGTCCAAGAAATGGAATTCAGTTTGAATATTTTTGCTATTTTATAGTCGAAAATGGAATAATATTGTTACTAATCAATTTTTCTTATCTCCAAATTAACATAATTCGCACAGTTACTTATTTTAATAAAATTATAAATCAAAGTTGGAAACAGGTTTGCACTCACGTGTACAACAAACTCCACATCGAGCTTAAAGACGAGTGCACCAGTTGTTAAGGAAACCTCAGTAGGATAAAAACCTACTACTGCTCTTCAAAAATCTTTATGGGTATATCTCGTTTGTTTTGGATTTCACGCAAGGCTACACGAAGTCTATCCTAGTCGTCCCTAATTTTCCAGTGTAAGACTAGAGGGAAGGCACCTAGTCACCACCACCCACCGCCAACTCTTGGCCAACGAATAGCGGGATTGAACGTCATGTTATAACGCCCCACGGCTGAAAGGGCAAGCTTGTTTGGTGCAACGGGATTCGAACCCACGACCCTCGGATTACGAGGTGAACGCCTTAACCCACCATGACGGGCCGTAATACTACACCATAAGAACACATCTGTAGATTAATGTGTTTCAAATAAAACAAGAAGCAGTCCTCAATAACTGCGGCACTTGAAATTCTTTCATGCAGGATTGGAGTAAATTAATCAATGAGATCTCCTTCCCCTTTATATTAGCTATATTTTTGTGCACAAGCAATACCACGCTGGGGCATGCGTAAACCCGTTTCAATTTTATTACTCATCAGGATCTATACCATCCTACCCTCAAATGAAAATTCTGTCAGGCAGGATTACAGTAAATTAATTTATGAAACCTTGGGCGTGATCAAATGCATCAATCGAAAGGGTTTGACCTCCTGTGTTCAAAGGTGTAACTAGATTTGAAATCGGTCAAGAGATGACGGAGTTATGAGCTAAACGTTTATATTTGAAAAAACAAAACTTTTTGTTTTGTTTTTTTAATTTCGTGCAAAGCAACTCAAAGGCTATCTGCGCTAGCCGTCCTTAATTTAGTAGTGTCAGACTAGAGGGAAGGCAGCTAGTCATCACCACCCACTGCCAACTCCTGGGTTGCTCTTTTACCAACGAATAGTTGGATTGACCGTAACATTATAGCGCCCCTACAGCTGAAAGGGCGAGCATGTTTGGTGTCACCGGGATTCGAACTCGCCATCTTCGGATTACGAGTCGAATGCCTTAACCAACCTGGCCATGCCGGGCCAGAACAAAACTAAACAAACTCGGAGTCATTCTGCGAGTCGCTATGCCTTAACTAATTAAAAAATCTAAAATAGGCATGACATTACTAATGAAAGTATCGATACGAAGACCGTTTATCGTGTAATCATAACACATAATCTAACCGAAAAAAAAATTACCTAAGTGTGCAACTCAGTGAAGCTGTTTTAAAAGAACTTTGAAAAATAATTATGAATAAAACAGTTTTTAATGAAAAATTGAAAAGGTGGATTTTTTAAGGTTCTTATCTATATTGTCTATTCATGGCAAAGCTTCTACGGTTACTCACCGTAGTCCTTAATTTTAAACTACTGACCGGAGGGAAGGCAACCAGTTAGTTCTATTCTATCATCCACTATTAAGTCTAAGGGATTGACTATCTCTTTCATAACGCATCTACAGCTTAAAGCGAGAAAAGTGTATTTTCAACATTTTTTTCTTGTTTGGAAGACAATTCAACGACTAGAATCCCGAAACACACAGAATATACTTCAGAAGAAATACTCCGGCAACCAAAATCATTTAGGAGAAATTAATAAAAAGTTACACAGAATGTGGAAGGATTATGAAATATATATGTTTTCAGGAAGACTAGAGATAGAGAGTTCAGAATGCGGGATATGTTCAAAGTGTACACACACACTCGATACGGAATTACACGTTTTGATTGAAACAGTCAATTCTGTCCCCATGATTTCTGCACCAGATCTTAATAAATGATTAAAAATTAACTACCGGGTATTCTCTAGACATCACAGACAGATTATATACAACGATAAAGAGTTTGTTTGTTTCAGAATTAAGTACAAAGTTACACAATGGGCTACTTGTGCAGTGCCCACCTTGGTAACGAAACCCGGTTTTTAGCGGTGCGAGGGAGCACGATAAAGAGAGACACATGATCTAAAATTCACTGTCCATTTCTTTGTTATGCGGAATGTTATATATGTGCTACACTCACGAAGAGTATTGAAACTCGGATTTTAGCGTTATAAGCCTTCAGATTTATCACTGATCCAATGCAGGGTTTGTGGGCACAAATTAAGAGACGAATAAGATGTTCAAGACGAAGGAAATCACAGTAAAATATTATTTTTAAATATGCTAATTAATCATTGGGCCCAGTTTTTTTATTTAACTCCATATAGTTTTAATGAAATCAAGTGTACATCAAAATACAGCTGTTTTAAGAAAGGAAACAATGCCAATTAAAAACATATACTAAGAATGTAAATTAAATAAATCCATAATCAAATATAAATATATTTGCAAATATATATATCTAACGTTTTTATTGACGAAGAGGGATTATTGTTATAAAAGAAATAAAACGAACAAAATGGATCAGGATTTTTTCTAAAGAAAAATGTCTATCTCTTTTGTAACTTGTCATTCAAAAACAAACCTAAATTATCGAAAACTAGGATTACAGTTTACTTCAGACGTCGTGACTAATTTTACAAGCTATTGTAAAACACTAAGCGTTTTATACATTTTTACAGACCAACAAATGTAAACATACATCTTTAATTTAAAAAAACAACTTAAAATATTTTCAGGATAGAATATCATACGAACTCATAACCGAGAAGATAATGAATCAAATGTTTTGTAAACGACTCTCATATGTATGCACAAATGGTATTTTTTACCAACACAAATGTTTATGAAAATTAATTTAATGCTGAAGTTAGCCTAAATGTTTGTTTTTCTATTTCGCGCAAAGCTACACGAGGGCTATCTGCGCTAGCCGTCCCTAAATCAGCAGTGTAAGACTAGAGGGAAGGCAGCTAGTCATCACCACCCACCGCCAACTCTTGGGCTACTCTTTTACCAACGAATAGTGCGATTGATCGTCACATTATAACGCCCCCACGACTGAAAGAGCGAGCATGCTTGGTGCGACTGGGATCAGAACCCGCGACCCTCGGATTACGAGTCGAACGCCTTAACAGATTTAGCCATACCGGGCCTTTAGCCTAAATGTAAAAATATGTATTTTGTATCCAAGCAGTCAAAGGAACCTTGCTTTTTCATTAACAATGTTATTAGCCACTCTCTTTTATTTGATTTTAAACAAGCAGTGGTAATTTAATTACTAAAATTTTATTATTTTAATAAAACCACAAAAGTCGTGACAATTAAGATTTCAGATAATAAGAATATATCACTGCTTCATTTTATAGAAAGAAAACCTTTTGTTATACATAAAAGTGCCAGAGGATACATAGAAGGAATAAAAGAAACAGTTCTAAAGATGTTGTTACAGTATGGCCTACTCTTAAATTAAGACATACCCATAGCACTAAAATACCCTTTGTTTGTAAATAATACAGTACACATAGAGAACAGTCTTTCGTATCCAGTGTATCTGATAGTTAAAATGATTCATGTTTTGATACTACAAAACGAGCATCGCGCTTTGGGGCTGGGGTGCGCTACAATTGTGGCAGCGAAATACGAATATTTAATCACTCCAATGAATTACAAAAGTTGGCGGCGATTGCCATTGATTATCTGCCTTTCCTTTAGTTTATTAGATAAAAATTAGAGAATGGTTATGTATAGGTTTTTCTCCTGTGTCGCTTGGAGTGAAAAGTCTGAATCGAATCAAACAAACTCATACCATGAAATAATTTCTAAAGTCCTTAAGCTCTTACACTGACAAACATTTGCAACTAGGAGAAAAACAACAACAATCATACTTGTGCATACATGTATTTGAAAATAAGGTTTGCTTGTTTACGAATTTCACGCAAAGATACACGAGGGCTATCTGCGCTAGCCGTCTCTAATTTAGCAGTGTAAGACTAGATGGAAGGCAGCTAAGCATAACAACCAACCGCCAACTCTTGGGCTACTTTTTTACCAACGAATAATAAGAGTGACCGTCACATTATAACGCCCCCACGACTGAGAGGACGAGCATGTTTGATGTGATGGGGATTTGAACCTGCGACCCTAACATATGAGTCGAGCGTTCTAACCATCTAACCATGCCAGGCCTGAAAGAAAGGTCTCCTGTATAATGCTTTACATAAATAAGTGGCTGGTGATAAATAGAGTTGATTACTTGGATAAAGTAAGGATTATTATAAATGACTGCATTAAATTTTGAACAATATTTTATTCACAAGCTGTTTATTTAATACACTGTCGTTAATCAAAGAATCTCAGAATCGTCTTCAGTAAATGATACAGTATACAAAATGCATATCAAGGAGGGGATTAGTTGAACCGGCATTCATGAATTGGGCGAATAAATTCAGACGATGTCTATTTTGTTGACTCAGACATATTTTTATAATTTCGTTTCAGACAGATCGTTCTTCTATATTAAGAGTGTTCATTCCACAAAACAGAATTGTCAACAATTTACAAACACTCAAAGATTCTAAAAAGAGTGATGATAAAGATGGGATCTACTAACTTAATTGCAGTTGCGATAAAAAATAAATAATACAAACAAACTGAAGTCGGGATTGGAAGAACAACAACAGTAGAAATTGCAGCTCATCATTTCTGGAACTGTGATGGTAATTATGACTGGAACATCGTAAAGATCTTCAAAAATACATGAATAAACGTAGAAAGTATTTGTATAATTAGAAAGAGATTTGTGTATATAAATGGAATAGTTATTTAGCTTAGGTAATCCCTTATTGACGACTTACCTCTCACTCCTTCTTTTCTTACCTTGGTTTTAAAATGAAGTTCCTTATTAACTGTTATTTCTGAATATATTCTAAACTAACAATGTGGATACTAGCCCTAACGATGGTAACGTTGTTATCAAACTTTGTTCAGTTTTTGTGATTGTTAACTATTAATTAGATTTCAGTTCTCTGTGCAAATTCTGTCTAACAAATAAATTTACATTACGGCGAAGCCTTTAGTCATAGAACAAAATATACGCGTACATCTGTTCAAATCCATATGTGTCTCCAATCAACTATTGTACTTATGGTCTACTCAAGAAACTTTTGGGAAATGGACGACCACATTGAGTTGAAGCTACAAAAAGATTTCAATATAAGGTTGGAAACAAAATGACTTCATAATTCTTAGATATCTTATCTGCCTTTATGACATGCTTATTACCAAGTCAAGGTCCAGAAGCAGAAAAGATAATTTCGCACACATGAATGAGGCTGTTAAAAGTTTAAAACCGTTATTAAAAGTTAAAACAACCACTGTAGCGCATTTGCACGAGGCAACATACCTATGTTCATACTAGAGTAAAAACACTTTGATACATTTTACTGGAATTCTTAAATTATATACATAAAAGTATTTTTAATTGCTGCTAATTCAATACTTATATAAATACTGAGGCATTATCTAATAAAGTACGATAACGTTTTGCGTACCTTTGTAGTGTTACATTCGATAATATCAAATGTATTTACATATATTAATATTTTCACTTAACTATACAAGTTCATTTTTCTCATTATAAGTCTCATCCATCTACGGTCCAGCATGGCCAGGTGATCAAAACACTCGAGTCGTAATCCGAGGGTCACGGATTCGAATCTCCGTCGCACCAAACATGCTCGCCCTTTCAGCCGTGGGGGTGTTATAATGTGACAGTCAATCCAACTATTCGTTGGTAAAATAGTAGTCCGAGAGTTGGCGGCAGGCGGTGATGACAAGCTGCCTTCCTTCTAGTCTTACACTACTAAATAAAGGACGGCTAGTGCAGATAGCCCTCGAGTGGTTTTGCTCGAAATTAAAAAAAAACCAACCAAACCATCCATATCTACCGTATTTAAAGCTAGTTTACTTCTTTTTCTCTTTTCAATCTGCTGCACTATTTACAGTTAACACTAAATATTAAGTAAATCGAGTAACTTCATCACAACTTTATGACGTTAATGACCAAAAAGAAAGTTAAACGCACTAGACTTCCTCTTAATCCCTTTAATTTATCGGGAAATAAATACCTCAAACATTCTGTTTGAAAGTATCACACAGCTCTAAATTTTAACAAATCAAATTACTTATGATTGATGTTGGATTAATGAGTTATACAGTGTATATACGTGTGTATGTTCTTATTTTCATGTAATAAGTTAAATTATAAGATGTTTCGCTTGATAATATGATAGAGTTCAGGGCTGTTCGACGTCATGTTGAGCTTATTATATATTTCCAGCACTGTATCAATACATCATATAACTTAGTGATTATTCAACAAAGTCTGTTCACTTAAAATAATCTCACGTACGTAAAAAAGAGTACTTGAATAATGTCCAAGTTTAAAAAAGTATGAATTTATAATCCATAATTGTAGTTTTTTACATAGTACAACGTCTTTTTTTTTTACTTTTATACACGACAAAAATAGTTTCAATTTATTCCATCTCCTAGATTTTGCTATTAATTTGCTATTAACATGTACATATTCTATAACTTACACAGGTAAATGTTACAAGGAGCGAGACGTGTTAAAAGTGTTTAGAGTTAGAACGGTGGGAACAAAAATTAAACTTACATCTATTATTATTATAACTTTTTGTTTTTATACTGTCTATATGTACCGTTAACTTCAGTCAATATTTTAACATCACTTACACTCAAAAATCATAAATAAAAAATCTTTAAAATATACGGTCTGCTATTTCATTGAAACCACACAAAATGTACAACAGCAAGTTTTGCAAGTTTCGAAATTAAGAATGAGTTTCGTTTCTTAAAATTTATTAACTTTCCTAAAAACAAGAAATGATGTTTTTCTATTTCTTCAACTTGGAATAATATATGTGATTTCAATCATATTTTGAAATAGCGTAAACTAATGTCCATAATGCTTATTTTAGCCACCTGGCTGAATAACTATAGATTTATAAGGCCTAGCACGCTATATATCAAATAATTTATGCACATATATTTATTTTACTTCTTGCCTCAATAATCTGTCATAAGAATTGCACTAACTATAAAGCTTCAACCAACTGAGCTCTTAACTACAAGCTAAAATTGCAGGTGTAAAACTTAGTTTGTATGTATGGCAAAGCTTCTAAGCCTATTAGCATCCGTCCCTAATTTTGAGCTATTGAGTAAATGAAGGACAGTCAGTCAGCTGCACGTTATAAACTACCAATCATGATAAAGCATTTCCTACCACTCTTATAAGTCACCTACAGTTTAAAAATACGGAAATATTTGTGGTATTACATGGATTTAAATTTGACTCTTTCGTGTCAAAATTTTACCACAGAACATGAAGCTTAATAAACGTACAGTTTTAATGAAGGTTTGTTCACTTATTTGTAGTTAAGCACAAAAGTGCTTAATGAGCCACCTGTTTTCTGCAGATTTCTAGCGTAGTAAATCCGCAGACATATCGCTGTTCTACTGTGCAGCATTTTTTAAACGTTTTTCCGCTGTAAGTGCGTTATAATAATGATAATGGTATGTAGTCAACATCACCCACCGCCAACTGTTGTGCTACCTTTTTACCAACGAATAGCGCGATTGACTGACACATTATAAGGCCTCATCAGTTAAAAGAGCGAGCATATTCGGTGATGACATTGGAACCCTCTACCTGCAGGTCGAGTGTCCTAATCATCAAGTTATGCCAAGCCCATTTAACAAAGTGAAACGATCCATTTAATTAAAAGAGTGAAATGAGTGTGTGTGCAAGTTGAAGTTTTTGAAGTTCATTAAACTGTGCAGGATTTAATTTAAGCGTATTAAATTTGTGGACTTAAGACGCTAGAAACCGGGTTTCAATACTGGTGAATGGGCAGAGCATAGATAGCCCATTGTATAGTTTTGTACTTAATTACAAACAAATAAACATCATCCCCTCCATTTCGACCTTAGTTCTATGATATTACTTGTTTTAATTTTAAGTCAAGCATAAAGGACAAGCATATTTAGTGACAGGGATTCGAATTTGTAATCATTAGATTACGAGTCGAGCGCTTTAACCACCACACTGTGCCAAACTATAAACTTGTACTAAGAAGCTTAATATACAACGTAGTCGTGTGATTAGACCTAACGGTACTCATTTGCACTGTGCTTACAATGAAATATGGGTACATATAAATAAGCCAAGCACTATTGTTAATTGTTATTATAATTACTAAAGATTACTCTTTCGATAAAATTTATTTTAATATTTTTCTCCAATGCCCAGCACTCGACAAGTAATCCGATGGTAGCGGGTTTGAATTCCCATCACACCAAACATGTTTTCCCTTTAAGCCATGGGGGCGCTATAATGTACGATCAATCTCACTATTCGTTGGTAAAAGAATAGCTTAAGAATTGGTTGTGGGTGGTGATGACTAGTTGCCTTCCCTTTAGTCTCACATTGCTAAATTAGGAACGGCTAGCGCAGATAGCCCTTGTGTAGCTTTGCGCGAAATTTAAAAGCAAACAAAAAGCAAACCTTCGTATAGCTTTATGTGAAATTAAAAACAAACAAACATTTTTCTCCATTACATATACGTAAAAATTATTCGTTTTAATATACTTCTAATTCATATGTTTTTATTTACTATTTTTACAGCTAAAAAAGTTAAAGTGGTAAATAATCTCGATTTTTCGTATAAAAATTATTTATTCTGAATTTTAAGTATCAACACGTTTATGCGCAGATATTTAAACAAAATAGTGTGCTTACGAAGATTTCTCATCAGTCTTGCAGCTGTTCGTGTTTCATTCGTTCTCAGTTGTTATATTTGTACTAAAAGACCTATCTCAAAACTTTTTTTCAAGAATGTTTTAATAAGTGCATAATAAAATATTTATCCCGATGAGAAAATTTTTTATGGTATAAAGTATCTATTCCACTAATACTTTTTTACGTTTTAAATTATCTATTCTGTTGGGGATTTTTATACAAATTACATACTCCTGTACACTTTAAAAATTAGCATTCAGTTAACAATACCATTAGAATAGTTATAATCGTGTTTTATTTCCCTGGATTGTAATCTACGAAAGAATAAATTGAAGCAAAGTACTTACATTTAAAGTGCTGTAACATTTTAACAGACCTTTAAGTATTTACTGAAATGTCTCACAGATCCAACCAATCACAAATACAGGATTTGGTAGAAGGCACTCTTAAACACGATATATTTTTTATATTCAGTTTATGACGACAGAATGCACAATCTCCAACATAAACACATTATACAAACAAGCTAAGACTCATCGAAAATATCGGAAGGTAGAAATCAAGACAAGTATGACTGCAACTCGGTGTTCCGCATAGCAATCGCGATAGATTCACAAGCTTAGTGTATATTAATCCAGTTGCCCCAGAGCTGAAATATACCTTTAAAATATCCCCTCAACAAAGGTTACATACCCAGTATCCCGTTTGGTTTATATTTAATATTTTAGGTATTTTCCCTTTCTGGATAAAAGGACTATAATTTCTTTTAACAATTTACATGTAAAAGACCAATTACAAAAGTAAAAAACCTGAAAAATATGCATATACAATATAAATAAATATAAACCTACAATATAAATACGAAACGCTTCAGAATACTGTCTTTGCTCTCTACTATCTTGTTTTCTTCTTTTTTGTCGGAACAGAAGAAACTTACGAGAAGTTATTCCAAAAATTACCCATCTCATTCTATCTACGGGTCTGAGATGTCTCATAAACAAGAAAAAAAAACGTTCTTGTCAGTTACTGATGGATAGTCGTAAAAGATTGTGTGAATTGCCAAGGGACCATGAAAAATTGCCCTAATGATTGTAATACAATGGTGCCGTTTCTTATAACAAAGTAGTAGTGAAAAAAACTTTTAAAACTAATAGAATACAGATTGTGTATAATAAGCACTTTTGTTCTAATATTTATATAAAGAAAAAAGAGAAGATGTTAAAACTCCTTTTTTTTTTTTTCGTTTATTCCATTAGATGAACTTAAAAAGGATGTGATCTCTTTAACTTGGTGCATGTTGTCGTACATCTGTCGCTCTGTGTGAAATGTTAATTACAAACGTTTATGTCGCTTTGAAACTATTGAAAGTATATTATTATTTTTAAGTTCAGTCAAAACAAATGAATGCACGTAAAGTAATACACAAGTTCTTGAACTGGTAAAGCAAATTTACTTCTGTTTTTTTGGTATGTAGTTATTTTTAACAACTTCAAGTGGCGAGAAACAAAGGGTTCATAATGCATAGTTTAAACGCCTCATTATTTTAAAATGGTACATCGCGTTTAACGTTTCTGGTATTAGAAATATGTTGTATTTATTTACTCTAAAAATTCTACGTTATCAAAACCTAAACGTTTATTAACACAAAACATAAACTTTTGTTTCACTCCAGTCTTTTTTCCGAACATTTTGAGAGTGTTGTTTGGATTTCTTTTGCAGATATTGGAATTTTATGCAGTGGCAATGGCTTGATCTTGCAATACGTTAAAAATAGGCATAATAAAAAAATCAATGATTCTACATTTAAAAAAAAACGTAAAAGTAAATAAACCCATTTAGTATGCTAACAACAAAAATGTGAAACTCCATACATTTGGAAATTATATGTTACAATATGAAGTCATGTGATCAAAATAATTTTATTTATAACAGCACAAGGTTTGTTTGTTTGGAATCAAGCACAAAGCTACACAATAGGCTATTTGTGCTCTGTCCACCACAGGTAGCAAAATCAAGTTTCTAACATTGTAAATCTGCTGTGCCAATGGGTGGAACAGCACAAGGGCTCTCAATGTTAAGATATTTTCAAACACTATTAGTTGCATCAGTAACTAGTGAAGGTTATTGAGACAGCTGTTTGTTCCTTGTAGCTTTAATTGTTCTGGTAGAAATGGAAAGACGTGGTTTCATTCACACAACTCCTTCGAATAATGTTTAATTACTCACAATAAAACGTATCTTGTAATCTTATGCTTTCGAGCAAATGAGCAAAACCAAACAAAAGCGGTAATTACAAAAGTTTTGTAATTAACAAATAGGAAGTCACCTTACAGTTCATCCTATTAAAATTACAGGGTTGCCACACGCCAATCATAATTATACAAACATGAGTTCGGAGTTTGATTTTATCTCATATAACAGCTCCTGTTGGAAACAGCCTGGAATTCTCAGCCGTAGAACAGATAGCTTTGCATCCACCCTACTGAATCAATTCTTAACTTCTTTGCTGAGACAACAGGAAGCAGGATCATTCTCAAGGAATATTATTGCATTAATTGTAACGCACGAAGGACTGCATTAACAAAGCATTTAATTATTTACATGAAAAATCGTTTTATTTCCTTTATAACTAATCTTTTTATGATTAGCCTTTAATGAACATGAGACTTTTGGAATGAACGAATCTAAATTAACTTAATTAACGCAAATTTTATTGGAAAATTACGTAAGCCAGTCTAGGTCATACAGCTTTATGGCTGATAGCTAAGTTGAAAATATAACCGGATTCGAAACTAGATTGTATAGTAAAATTACTCGATTATAGAGTTTGGACTAAATTACATAATATTTCCAGCCAGAAAGTTATTGTTTGAGTGATTGAATGATTCTTGTCATAGGATATGTTTATAAAATTTAATAACAAGGTGTGGTTTTGTCTTTATTTTATCACTGTAGCCTCTATAAACGCTCGTTTTATCTATAATGTTGACACTACACGTGTTTCATTTTTAATTGGCGAACATTTTCAATAAAAAATCACTACAATTTTTTTCCAAAACCGCTGTATGGTGTTTTGATTAAAAGGGGCATTCGTAAAGTTTGCACAATATTCTTTGTGTGGAGTTCATTTAGCTCTTCATATTCAACAGCCTTCTGAAATTCATTCGACAGCGTGGGTACTTTTACCCTTCTGTTTTCGCTTAAAAACACATTAATTTGATTTTACAGCTCATTACCTCTTATTTACTTTACATGTTTTTTTCCAAACAGCTGAATGTGTTTTCCGTCTTTACTTACAAAGTTTTTCGTAGTATAATTTAAAATAAAATACATAATATAGGAAATCCACATTTAAGGTGTTGTATTAAACTGCTTTTGTGTTTGTGCCATGCTTATTGCAGAATGTTAGCTACATAAGCCCTCTGCTTACCACTAAGCCACTGCGAGGTGCTGCATTAAATATTTGAAGATGTAAAGAAATATTTAAACTAAAACTTAAATAGATTCGAACTTATTTAAAGATAAAACAGGAAACTCCAAGGTTTACATATGTGTACTTAAATAATAGAAAGAAACTTCGAAGAATATCGTATTTCTTATAGTTTGTTGTTTTCATTTTGAATTGTTGTTTGACAAACTTATCACACAAAAATAATAAAGAAACTAACTTTCAGTACGCTCGAAAAACTACAAAATATATCTTTTTTATTAATTCAAAGTTACCAAAAGTCTATAAACTCTTAGGAAATTACAAATATTTACACATTTTATATTTTTAAATACAAATTCAGCGAGGCAGGAACTTATGCTGCATTACATAAATTTACTTTTTAAAACGTATTTATTATTGGAGCTCTAAACCTAGATAACATGAAAAAAACTAAGGTTTGTACCACGTAACGCCAGGTTAACCAAGTGAAATGTTATAATCATACATATTATAATTTTTATATCCGAAACTAAAGAAATTTTAAGTTTCACATAACACTGTAGTTTATTTAAATATTATGAGGCTAGCATTTATTTTCCAGCTTGTGTGCAAGTGTTTAGTCTTCTAGTAACATGTTCTAGCACAGGACTTAGTCAGTAAGATTCACAATTGATCAAACTAGCGAATGTAAAGATCATTAGCCCACATACCTGCACATTCACAAAGGAAACGTAAGAACTCACACATTTACTCATAATTCACACATGGGATGTAACAGCCCTCACATTTCCACATATTCACAAATTAGATACAGTTATTCACACATACCGATATACTCACAAATGGGACGTAACAACTCACACATTTCCACATACTTACACATGAAATGTAGTGACTTTTGCATACTTATACATTTGAATTAACCAGCCAGATCACAGAAAACTAAAGTTCGGACATAACATACAGGACAAGTACTACCACCCCCACCCTATCATATATCTTAATCTCACATTTCACAGTGTTGCGTATTATAATTTATTTGAAACGAATCTACGATTTATTATGTTAAGTACATTACGTATTACTGTTTGAAATTTCCGAAAATTTTAATTTTGAGTTAGAAGTTAATTGTTCCCCAGTTGCACAGTGGTATGTCGGTGGACTAACACCGTTAAAAACCGGGTTTTAATACCCGTGGTGAACAGAGCACCCATAGTCCATCGTACAGCTTTGTGCTTAATTACAAACACAAGAATTTAATTAAATGTTAATATGTATTAAATTCATGATGTTTGCCAGCAAGATTGATAGACAGTTTTCTTTTTTAACACAAATTTATTTTAATATACAAACAAACAAAAAGTAAAACAATTAATAATAACGGTTATTACTAATAGCTATTACAAATTATAGTTTATATACAACAGTTTCACAAACTTACAGACAATACTGAGTCTTACATCCCGTCTAGAACTGAATATTTTATCACCGATCAAGGTCCACGACGAGCAAATTAGTTCTGAGTTAATATTGTCACACACGTCACTTAAGCTAGCTAGCTGTCAATTTTTGATTAGCCTCACGCCGCTTACAAGTTCTCTTCTTATCGATGAAGATATTTAATGTCTTCGTATAAGTTTTAACATCCAAAGTTGTTCACTGATATGAAACCATTTGTAATGTTTGAAATTTATAAAGTTCCTGGTCCAATCGTGTATATTTCCCGATTAATTTACGTTATCACAATTATAGCTTCCTAGGTCTGTAACATACTAACTGTAACTTTCCTATAATAATCTTTGTTTCTCAGCGTGTTGGCTTTTATATACGAATCACGCAAGATTTTAGAACTTTCAACAATATTCTAGCGCGTTTTCGTAAACAAATATTGTTGATTCTCACTTTCAAGAATTCTCTACAAATTTCGAGAAAATGCGAAACTTGGACAATACACAGTCAAGAATATACTTCACATGAAAACGGAAACCATATAGAAACAAGCGTAGGCACTAAAATAAATGTACAACAGTAAATTTGTTACAATAGATAACTGAAATAAATAAATTTTGGGAAATGAAGCTTGAATAACAAAGATGCAGAAAGGTGCAGTCGAAGTACTTAGTCATTGATAAGTTCCTTTGTAAGCTAATCAAAATAATGATCATTCACGAAATAAATTCATGGTGTATTCATATGATAATTACTAATAAAAATCAGTTGGATCAAAATCTTCTAATATGTAAAAAAGGCAGTGAGTTTTGACAACAACAATATGTTCCAGTAATAGCTTTTGTGTTATGTGCATTTAGTTTCGTTGTTCACAATTACTCTTCGTCCTACCAGATAGCAGAAAAGCTAGAGCTATTTTATATTAACCACTACGTATTTCTAAACGTGTTTATGGTAATATAATCTTCAGTTCGACAGATGTTCTCATAATGTATGATTTGATACTTTCAATGAATCTCTATTCCGTCTTATCGTCACTGTCCGCATTTCTTCTCCTACTCTTTTTTACATGAAGATTTTGACTAGCTACACTAAAACAACCCCAAAATAAAGTCATAATAGACATCGGGTCTACGTCATTTCCATTTATAAAAAAACAACATAACAAACGTTACGCTGTGTGAATTAACATTATAGCTCTTAAAAAAACGGGAAAACACTTTATTACACTTTCATACAATAAACATATGAAACTAAAATAATAAAATACGTTTTGACATAATTACACTAATTTAGTTTCTTTGCATCAGTTAATTTTTAACTAAAAATTCAATGAGTTGCTACTTTACTGTAGCTACGCGTGTGACACTACTTTTTATGACACCCTACGTGTAAGTCTTAAGGTCTACCAAAAAAATACCTTATACAAAAAATAATAAAAAATACAGATAAATTTTGCAAATTGGTGAAAGAAAGTAAATAGATAAAAGTGAAAGATAAAATGAAAATAAGAGAGAATAATAAAAGTTACGAGTCGATAATAAAGGGGGTTTGAAGTTTTAAGATCAACAAAAAGAGAAAACGAAGTGGAAAAATTACAGTAAGTAGGAAAGGGGAGTAAGCAGCACGAAATGTTACAAATTTAAGCAAGACAAGTGGAAGAAAAAACAATGACATTTCTGTATCAAAAAGAAAATTTGGTGAATTTTAAACGTTAGAGAATCAGTATGAAAGAAGGAAATCAAAGAAATCTACACACAGATAAAATTCGGGTAGAAAACACATGCGTATATGAACGAATACCGAAATAAGATTAGGTAAGTGGAAACAAATGAGAAGAAATAATAGAGATATGAAGTATTTTTATTTCAACAGACAACTATGGGATGTGCTTTATCCTATAAATCGACGACTTTCGTCTAGCGAACGGTTTTGTTCTTTCACTGCTTACGGTGCTTTTCCAGTCATTCTAATATCATGTGGACATACTTTCTTTTATTCTCTAGCACGTCTATACTCTGAGACTAAGACACGTGAAGAGGTTTCGTACTCACCCAAGTAAGTCTTTCGGGATCCATAATCTAATCATTTTCTCTTGTCTTATACATTTAAAAGAAAACGGATAAAAATGTGAAACTTCAATTTTGTTTTCAGTTGACGATTTGTCCCATAATTTGCTATGGCTCATGCACACAACTCGGCTTCACGATTTACAACTCGTTTTAGTGAACAGACTTTTAGGAAGTGTAATAATAGACGTCTCTTAAATTATTTTTATAAGGTGTTTGAAATTGTCTGGTACTCTGAAAATTCCAATCCAAAATTCTTCGCCCTTTTTCAAATATACTAAAATCTTAGAAATCTTTGTTGGTTTTTCTTTAGGGTTCTGATAAGGGCCCGAGTGAGTCCAGTTACGAGCGACGAGAATTATTTTTAAATGGTAATCAAAGGGTGAAAGTTTCCTACTACATATTTTACTATTTGTAACAAAATACGAGTGAGGAATCGAAAACTAAATATTTAAGGTTATTGATCATAATGAAGATAACTTAGATTCTTATTATCATTGGATCTTCTTTTGTATCCAGGATGTTAAACTTATTACAAAAATGATACAGATTGCTTTCAATGTTGATCTAGTAAGTTTTATAATGTGTTGATGAAAATACCATTTGCATTCCTAAGACTTCATCTCCAATTTAGAACTTGCTCGTCTATTTTCGGCCTTGAAATTTAAAAAGAAGTGAAGTTTATTTTATTCTTTTAATCAACAAAGGAAAGTTAAGCCTACGATATGTATAAAGTGGGTGCTTCACAAAAGAATTGTTACGTGACCTTCTACTACAGCTTGAAGCTATGGTTCTTGTGTGTAATACATGACATATGCTATATTCCACCCAGGGAAAATAACATATGTTTCAGCAATGTTCTACGGCAAGAAAGAAATACATTATGTACTCCATTTCACCTAAAGTTCGCTCATCACAACAACACTATATTGCGGTACGGATATAAGATTGTGATACCAAAACAAATATATATATATTGTAGTAAGGATATTAGATAACTTTAATAAGTATAACAGTTGTGATATCAAAACAATATATTGTAATAAAATATTAGATAGCTTTCGTAAGTGCAAATATTACGGTATCAAAATCATATGTTGTAATATGGATATAAAATAGCTTTCACAAGAGTAATTGTTGGGGTATTTGCTTAGAAAGTCTTTTAAAATTTCATGCATATATTGTTCAGTAATTATCACTTTGTGTGACAACGAGTAATACGTTTTCGTTAGTACTTGGTATTTCGTATTTTCTTTACCAAAGATTTATTTCAGATTCTTCTGTGGATCTTTATAAATTTAACGTGTTCCAGTTTCTAATATTTGTTATGTTCATTGCTATTATGCGCATACTAATCGTTTTACGCTAATCAGAATTTGGATTAACTACCTACAAAAGCATATGTTATAACGCTTTAGAAATATATACATGACCTAACTGTTTAGAGTTAAGAAATATCTCAATTAGTTGTCCACTTTCTCAAAACTTTCTTTGCCTCAAACCAACGCTTATACATGTTTCTAGAAGTTTCCATTTATTTAAAAATGTATGATTATTAATTGGGCATATGATGAGCCAGTGGTGGCTGTAACTATATATACAGCTAACAAAAATGCATTTATCAAAGGCCGTTTCTTTGACCGGCTATTCTTAGAAATCTCATTCCCCAGTGGTACAGTCTGCGGACTCACAGCTCCAAAAATCAGGTTTCAATACCCGTAGTGGGCAGAGCACAGATAGCCCATTTTGTAGCTGTACGCTTAATTCTAAACATACAAAGACTTTTTTCGTCTGTTTCTATCAACAATGACAGTCAATCGAGAATAAACCTACCGCTAAGAAAACTGTGGCCACTCAATTGCCAGTCGCTGATCGAACAGGATTGAAGGGTGCACAGGACGTCAAACCGTGTCTCGATTGACGGAGTCCTTCAAGAATGTTCACGAACTGACTGCCATCAGTTCAACTAAGCAGAGAACGTTACAGCTCACATACAGGCTGAGAGCCATTTATCTCAGATGCAAATACGAAAGCACAGCTTCAGTAGTGCTTAGATCGCAAACTGTGAACAGTGAATGGTTTGAAGCGAATGATGCGATTTGATTTATAAATTGGATTTCTAAGTACGGAAGAAAGAGACATGAAGTAAATGAACAGAAGTGTATCGTGAACACAATGCAAAGAAGCTGCTGGATATTGTGTAATGGTGTATAAAACGTTTCTATGACAGTTAAGGAGTTCCTTAATTATCTTAGAAATAGAAGGAAAAACATCCACAATGTACCTGAATAATGCGTACCGCATGATGTTACATTTTCATTTCAATATTCACTGGGTTTTCAAAAACATATATGTAACTAACAATCCACCGTGTTCATATTCTGAAAAACCAGTTCAAAGACCGTGACAGCGACTTTAAGACTCTTTATTTGTCGGCACAACCACGTTTGTTGTGTGTGTGTGATAAAGTTGAGCGTCATATTTCACCACCACATTCCTGTTCCTCAGAAAATGGGTTACCGAAGTTTAAAAGAGGCCGTTCGTAATCTTTTGGAGTGTATGATACCTCAGATTTAGGATACTGTCGTGTTCGTGAGTCCAATACAACCCCCTTCCTCCCCAAACAAGATAAATCATAGATACAATGTAACGAGAGGTAACGTATGGTAAGTAGTAAACCCTCTTTGTTCTAGCATTATAGAAAATATTACTTTGATTATAACTTTTTTTTATAGCTATGCGTTGTAATAAATAACTAAGCACTCGAAACGCAAATTATGAATCTTACAATTAAAATTGCTTATTTTACGTAATCTGAAGGTCTTGGGTTCGAATCTCTATCACACCAAACATGCTCGCCCTTTTAGTCGTGGTAGCGTTATAATGTGACGGTCAATCCAACTATTCGTTGGTAAAAGAGTAGCCCAAGATTTGGCTGTTGGTGGTAATGACTAGCTGCCTTCCCTCTAGGGGCCTGGCATGGCCAAGCGTGTTAAGGCGTGCGACTCGTAATCTGAAAGTCGCATGTTCGCATCCCCGTCGCGCTAAACATGCTCGACGGTCAATCCCACTATTTGTTGGTAAAAGAGTAGCCCAAGAGTTGGCGGTGAGTGGTGATGACTAGCTGCCTTCCCTCTAGTCTTACACTGCTAAATTAGGGACAGCTAAATTCAAAACAAACCAATTTACTCGCCCAAAAATGTGTCAGAGAAAAGCAGAGTAATGTAGTTGAACAAAAATAAAAATACTATTGTCCATTAACAACACAGAAACTGACATAAATAACTGAATTTTATTAACAATACTATTCGTAGTATTTTTGCAAACCCAACTACTAAGTTTTTCCAACATATCAGCTCAATGCCAACAACTATAATGATCGTTTAGACCCAATATTAATCGAATGATATTAGACTGTGATAGAAAACATGTTATAACTCCACAGGATTACTGTTTATTAAACATTTATTTCTTCTGAGCGACAGATTGTGTATATTAGTTGTCTAAACGGCCAGGTCAGATAAACTTATGGTTCAGGCTATCCATAACTTTAAACTGTAAACCTGAGGAAAGCCAACGCTAGTCGGGAGTGTATGCCGGCTGTCGTGACTTCTCTTAACCGAACACATAAACTGACTGTCGTTCTTATAACGCAGTTACAGCTGAGAGTGCGAAAAACTCGACCTGATAACCTCGACATCAGTCCATACGCTAACCGTTAGACGTCAAAGGTTTTTTTTTCTTTTTGCTTTCAAGTGCTGAGATAGAATCCCAACTTTTAGCGTTATAAATTTAAATAGGAAAATTAGCGATTAATTTTTTCATAATGTTCAAGCCAATGAATCATTTATTTTAGTTTCAAAATTATATTTTAAACATTAGGTGAATCAGGTGTTGGAAAAGTAGAATTTTGTTGAGACATAGTTTTGTTAAAAAACATAGGCTTGCAGTAAAAGTGCAATGGATTGTTTGGATTACTAATTTCATGAACTTAGTTACAATATTATAAGGAATTTATTAGCATTCGATTTTAATATTTTGACTGACAGGTTCACAAATCATCTCGAAGCACAACGTGTTCGTTTTTGCTTTTTCTTAAAATTAACCACACGAAGTGTGTACATATTTTTAAATTAATTTTTTAAAAGTTAAAAATAAGAAATTTAAAAAAAGCACATGCAAGCTTTTTTAAAAGAAATCTTCAACAATCGTTCATAAGCTCTGTGGTAATGTAAAACTGAAAAATAACAAAACGTTCCTTTAGAAATTTTGTAAAAACTTCAAAAGCGTAAAATGTTTTATAAACTGATAAATTGAGGTAAATTAAAAAAACAACAAAACAAAACAAATATTTTTTTCTTAAGATCAGTGAATTATGCTATAAAACTAAGACTCCAGAACTCACTTTTTGAACGTTTTCTAGTTTTACGAATTAGTTTGAACAAAACTTTAAAAAAATCTGTTTAGACACACGAAAAGCTTTACGTGAGCATCAAAGTAAACGTTAGTTCATTCTAATGGAGCACATTAGATATAATCCAGATATTTGGTATAGTTACATTTTAACTATTTCAGAGCCTTTAATAAGTAATAGTCATAAGATACGCGTGCGTTGTGGTTAACAGATTTAATGATATGCCTTCATACTATGATATAAACCACACAGTAACATTACACTTGAATGTCTGTTTATCTCTTTGTGAGTGTCACCCGAATATTAAAACAAGTAAAGCAATGATTCTCTCTTTTGTTTTTCTTATTGGCCAAAAGAAGCTATGATATCCCATCCAGTTATCTTTTCTATTAGAGGTCAGAAACAGAACCTGAGTTAGTGTCGTTTTCTTATAGCAAAGCCATATCAGGCCATCGGCTGAGCCCATCGAGGGGAATCGAACCCCTGATTTTAGCGTTGTAAATCCGTAGGCTTACTGCTGTACTAGCAGGTGGCGAACGTGAGCGAAGTTTTCTTATCTGTTATATTTTTGATATATGATTGATGGGAATACAAAATAATATTTTTGGAAACCTAACCATTTAATACTGAGAGATTTGTTGTTTTGTTTTTCTTCTGGCGGACGTTATTCGTCTTTTAATTTGCCTTTTTTTTTTCGTAACAAGAAATGCTCACCAATTAATAAAGAGGGTACTGTATTTGTACTATAGTCTTTCTCTGGATCAGTCAGATAACACATAGACCTTTAACTATATATTGTATTCCTCTAAACAGAGCCTTTCTCTGGATCAGTTAGATAACACATAGACCTTTAACTATATATTGTATTCCTCTAAACAGGTGATAGAAATGTGAATCAAATGTGCCAAAACATTAATATGTAAACAAAACATTCATTTTTCTATCTTTTTACATAACATAGTTAACTTACGTCTTACATTATATTTACCCCTTTAACCCTTTCGCTATTGTTCAAAGCATTGAAGGATATTACTAATCACTCAGAGAGCTGCTGTCAGAGAAACAGTCAAGAAATACTATATTATAATAATTTTCAGATCTCACACAGAGGTTTCTGTATATATTAATATACAGAATATTTTTGATATTTTTATTCTCGATTTTTTTTTTCGTGTTTTCACAAAATGCAAATAACTCACTCTAATCATCACGGGTTGGCTTGTTATGAATTTTGCATACACTTACACGAGGACTAACTCTTTGCTCTAGTCTTTCCTAGCTTAGCAGTGAATGAATAGAAGGAATGTAGGTTATACTCATCACCCACCGCCAAGTCTTTGGTTACTCTTTTACCAACGAATAGCGGGATCGACCGTTACGTTATAACACACTCACGGCTGAAAGAGTTACCATGTTTGGTGTGACAAGGATTCGAATCCGTGACCTAAAGATTACGAGTAGCTCTTTCTAGCCGCCTGGCCATGCCAGGCCCTAATCATCATGGAGTATAGCATCGAGTATGATTGGCCAAACTCTCAGTTCTGTTGTGTAGATTGTAACTTTGATCATAACATCGAAAAGAAACAAACTAGTAAACTAATTTCTATCGCAGCACGTGCAGAACCTGCAGTAGTCTGTTTCATGAAAATATGAAATCAAATAAACCACTATCGGTCACATTTATCCAACTTATCTGACGCTGGATAGAAAAAAAAACTATTTAATTTCTATTCTGATAGTGGAGTTAATATTAGTTTTGTATTACAAGCTCTATAGTTTTGTAAGAAAAATCTTTTGGAATATCAATAAATATTTATTTTATTCTTTATATGCGTGAAAAACAAATTCATCTATTTGTTGATTTATGTTTGTGATGTTAAAGTATTAACCAATTCTCATAAAAAAAATTAACATAACGATGGTTCAACGTGCAATAAAATAACATAGTTCTAATACATTCATTTGTTTAACCACAATTAAATTAGTGTTGCTAAATATAATCGAAGAAAAACTATGTTACTTCTGGATTAAATATGTGGAAAAAGACGGTGTGTTCATTAAAAAAGAGAATTTGGGAGCAATTAGAAGAGTTTTAAATTTCATTTCATCTTCAGTTATAATACACTCCAGTTTGACCAATAAACGTGTAAATTTACATATCTTCATAACGACATTTTGCAGATGGAGCTTACAATTTTGAAACAGTGAGAGTTTCCACAGACTCTTCTTGTGGGACATGAAATTTTGTTTACAGCGAATGAACACTGACTTTTAGGAATTACATCCTTATATCTCAAATATCCCTTATTTTAAAATAGGTTTGTAAGATATATCTCATTTAGAGTTTTGGATTTACTCTACCTGAAGTCTACTTTATCTTTATCTTGTAAAAGAAAACAAAGACTATTGGTTTACTGTGGACCCAAAGCTGTAAAATACGAATGATGCTTTATGTAAACGTTCCTCCCAGTGGCACAGCGATATGTCTGCGGACTTATTATGCTAAAATGCGGGTTTCGATATCCGTGGTGAGCAGAACACGGATAGTTTACTGTATAGCTTCGTGCTTAAATTCAAACAGATCTGTGTAAACATTCAGGGTCTATGTTATCAACAAATTTAATTCAGAAAAGAGGCAGTCTTTTCCTTGTACAAACATGTTTGTTACATCAACGTTTCGTCACGTGTTTCTTCAGGAGTTTAAGATCTTGTCAATAGGCTAGATAAATATTTAACACCATCAATGTGTTCCTCTACATAATTATAAATGTTGATACATTTAAACAGTAGACTTTATTGCAACGTATTATAGTAAAGTACTTCGTGGGATATACAACAAACCGTAAAATTCACAAACAAAATGTTAAGGTTCACGCGATCTTATACAATAGAACAAAGCAAAATATAACTTAATGTTTATGTTAATTATTCACACTAAAAAAGGTTGCGTTACATTAACAATGCCTACTGTAAAAAACAAACAAACTTTTTAAATACCCCTGATATAACATTCGCAATGATATAGTTATTGTATTCCTTTATTTATCACTAAACACAGAGTACACAATATGCTATCTGTGTTATGCCCACCATAGGCATCAAACCCCTAAGTTTAGTTTAATAAATAGTCATGCTTGCCGCTCAGCCACGAGGGGGAAGGTATGGATTAATTAAGAGTCCAGTGTGATTTTAATCACCAATAGTGGGTTTATTAATCTCTATTATTGTTATTATAGTGTAATAGAGATAATAATAAGTATCTAAATCTAATTTAACTTACAAACTAAATTTTACAAAAAGTAGTCACAAAACTGTCCCAATTAGCACACAGTTCAGAAAAACTAAATATGTGAGAAACTCTCACTTCGAAGCTATTTATCCGATTATATACCAAGTTATTCAAAATAATAGTAACGTAGCTGTTCCAGTGTAAACGTAACGTCATAATGTTTACAGGGTAGTGTAGAAACCAGTCACTGATTTGATGAAACATATTAAAAGAATAATCAACTTAACACGTAGAGTAGAATGGTATATATTAAACATCAAGCTGAATAAGGATCTTGGCGACCATATCCTTCTGCTTTAAAACCAGAGTTAGTGATGGGTTGTGTTGAAATTAGATTAAACTGTGGTTTAAAATTTTAGGTTCAATTAGTTTATTTATAAAGCACTTTACACCTCGTGAATGGATAAAATAAATGAAGGTGAGTTGTTTTGAACAGAGGTAATTATTTTACATATAAGTAACTTAGTTATAAACATTTAACACATTGCTTTTGGTTAGTGAAATGTAGTGATTTTTATGTCCCAAATTATTTACTCGTTTCTAAAAAATATTGTGCGCAGACTGTAATTGTTAAATGTAAGATAAATTTAAACAACCTGATGTCTAATTACACACATTAGAATTTGTTGTATTTTGACTTCTGAAAAGAGTGTTTATTGTTTCAAGTTAGTATTCCAAAACTTTTACGTGTTAATGTTTCATCTAGAAGAATTTATCAATAGAATCTTGAAGAAAAATCGCAAAAAATAATGATTTTTTTAAGAAAGAAATTAATCCTAAATAAAGTTCATCCAAATTTTTCAATTCATAACTAAGTAACTGCCTGAGAGTTTTCCAAACTAATGTATAAATATTGTTTTTTGGATTCTAATTATTTGAGAAACTTGTTTAGTCAGAACAATACTAATACCTGAACTAAGTGTGTGTGTGTGTTTTCTTACAGGAAGACCACATCGGGCTATCAGCCGAGTCCTCCGCTCTACCAGCGGGGGACTTTGCACAAAGAAGAATAGGTCGACAACCATCTATGTAAATTACATTATCTGCAGTCTTGTTTACGTAGTTAAAGATTTTCAAAATATCAGACGATCTACAAATCAGCCTAAGTATCAAATTAATTATACTTGTTCAGTGTTTAACTTCTTAGAAAATAATTTTTACATACATTTGTTTCGGATATTTATTAGTTATTTTTCCTTTTAACACTGACACGATTGTAAATATAAAAACTTGCATAATAAGTTTGGATTTAACATATTTACGAAGGTGTACTTAACTACATCTTATCAGTGTAGTTGGGTAATTATTTTAATGCTTTCAATCAACGAAATAGTTGTTGTAAATGACAAAAATATTTCAAGACCAGGATTTTTAAATAATCATTGTGTGAATGTTTAAAAGACATCCAATAGAAAAGGCTATTTTTTTGAAAATATGGACTACAACACTTGATGACTCGATAATAAATTATTCAGCTCTCGCTGTTTTGATAAAATAAGTTACAATCTATTACTATCTCTACTATAACATAAATTACTGGAGGACCGGCATGGCCAGGTGGTTAAGACACTCGACTCGTAATCTGAGGGTAGCGGGTTCGAATCCCGTTCACACCAAACATGCTTGCTCTTTCAACCGTAGAGGCGTTATAAGTGATGGTCAATCCCACTATTTGTTGATAAAAGAGTATCCCAAGAGTTGACGGTGGGTGGTGATAACTAGCTGCCTTCCCTATAGTCTAACGCTGCAAAATTAGAGACGGCTAGCGCAGATAGACCTCGTGTTGCTTTGCGTGAAACTAAAAAAAAAAAAACGAATATAAATTACTAATTGATTTATACGAGATAATGTTTAAAAATAGTTGTTACAAATCCCTACACACATGTCTAATAATAGTTGTTAATCTCCCCACACACAAGTATAACAATAGTTGTTACAATTCCCCCCACATACACACATGTCTAACAATAATTGTTACAACTCCTCCCACATACACACATGTCTAACAATAAGTTGTTACAACTCCCCCCACATACACACATGTCTGACAATAGTTGTTACAACTCCCCCACACACATACACCCTCCCTTCATATCTTGTTTACATCGTCATCTTTCTCAGAAAGTGTTTCTCGTATATGATGACTCCAGCACTTGCTATAGCATTCAAATTACCATTGGCAAAAGTTCAGAAAAGTTTAAGCAGGAAACCAACGTCTTAGTGGGCAAAAACAATATTTTGTAATCCAATTGCTGACATTTCCCCTTCTCATTTACCGCTAGATGTCATTTTTACCGCCTCCTCAAGGTTTCAGAAGCAGGCCTTTGTACATGTTCCGTTATATAAGTAGAGACATAGTTTATGTTATTCGCTGTCAAAATATAGCTTGCTTTTCAATGTTTTAAACACTGGCGATAAACAAACGTGCTAATGCAGAATTATCAAGCTGTTTCAGTTCTCTCTGTGAAGAGAAAATGTCATAGAATATCGTTAATCGAAGAATTATATTAGACAAGCTTCTCGCTAAATAATGGTTTACATGAATATGTAGGAGCATTGGACGCTACTAATCTTTATATTTAGACATCACTGTGTACAAAAACAGTTAACTATCATTGAAAGAAAAACATTTGTTATGGAACAGCACAAGTCAACGTTTTAATTTTGGCCAATAATTATATTAAAAGAAGATTATGTGGCTGCTAGTGGTTAACTCCTGCTTACCATATAAATTCCGAATGTTCTATGTCAAAGTTCAGAGGTGAGTAAAATTAAATTGATATTGATAGCATTTTAGTTTACATAATCTTGAATGTTTGTTTGTTTGTTTTTTGAATTTCGTGCAAAGGTATACGAGGGCTCTCTGCGCTAGCTGTCCCTAATTTAACAGTGTAAGACTAGAGGGAAGACAGCTGGTCATCACCACCCACCGCCAACTCTTGGGCTACTCTTTTACCAACGAATAGTGGGATTGACCGTTACATCATAACATCCCCACGGCTGAAAGGGCAAGCATGTTTGGTGTGACGGGTAATAGAACCCGTGACCCTCAGATTACGAGTCGAGTGCCTTAACCACCTGGCCATGCCAAGCCTAATCGTGAATGTTAGCAGCATTTGTTGCAACTTTATTAGATCTCCACGAGCTTATTCTTCTTAAGGTTTCTTCATCTCGTCACCTTAATAAAACTGTTAAACCGCTAACATTTTAGATATGACAAACTTGATCATAAATATCTGACAGCTGGTTTAATTATAAAATATACTGAAATTTTCGATCACGAAATATTTATTCTTACTGTTTAAAAATATTTCACTTACATATACGTAAAATTCCTACTGCTTGACTTTTCAGAACATATGTATTTGCTTAAAAGCAAAAATAAATTCCTTGCACAAAATATTGAAAACTCATGTTTGATTTTTATATGACGCTTGTCTGTAATTCTCTTAACAAGTTTTTTCTAACTATTATTATTAACATAGATTAAATATCATGCCATTAAATGTTTTTAATTAAAAGTCTGTAATTCTGTTTGGGAGTTTGTATTATACGTAAAGAGAAAAAGCCATGATATTGTTCAGTTTTTAATTAGAAGTTTGTTTAACGATCTCGAAAAGTTCTTAGTAAAAATGGGCCCATTTTAAATAGGATTAGCACTTGTTGTAATAATCCATTTTATTAGAACATTTCCTACAGAAGGAAGTATAATTATCTAGCAGTAAATGAATGCAAACATTTTTAAAACAACAAACAGAAAACAATAAGATTAATATAATCCTCTTGTGGTTTACTTGTTCGTTTAGAATTTTCGTGTAACACTATAGAAGGGTATTCTGCGCGTGGTCTTTCTTTATTTTGAGCTGCCAGGCTGGAGAAAGGGCAGCTAGTCAGCATCATCCATTGCAAATTTTTAAGCTGCTCTTGTCTGACCGAAAAAATTAGTTAGGATCCACACCCGGTGCACTTAAACATGACGACCCAGTAATTAAATTGTAGAAATAGGAGACAACATAAGGCTATTAACAACACAGCCTGGCGTTAAACGTTAAAGCAATGAATCTGAGCTATAAAAGTCGGTTCCAACAACAAAAATAGGAAAAGCAGCATTTTGTGTTTCGGTACTGTTGTTTCGTAATGTTGCTAGGTATGAAACAAAGCTCTGAGATAATGAAATATTCATCTTTACTAAATATGGAAGTTTTAAACATAACACATACAGAGATATAGATGTTGATATATGTATCTGGTAAGGCAGCAGTAACGTTATTTAAAATGTATCCCTTACAACATTATCATAAGTTTCTGATATCACTCGTGTTTCAATATATATCTTGTGATACTTTCAGTTTCCTTGAAGCATGTCAAATGTGATTTAGCATACAGAGCAACATTAAAAAGCTTCAAAATGTTTCAGAGAACATTATCACATTCCTCATTTTTAACACTCGGATATTTCTCCTGTAGTATTGGAAGAGTTTGGTTTGTTTTGAATTTCGCGCAAAGCTACACGAGGGCTATTTACACTAGCCGTCCGTAACTTAGTAGTGTAAGACGAGAGTAAAAGGCAGCTACTCATCATTCCCCACCGCTAACTCTTGGGCTACTCTTTTACCAACGAATAGTGGGATTAATCGTAACTTTATAATGCCCCCACGGCTGAAAGGGCAAGCATGTGTGGTATGACGATGATTCGAACCCGCGACCATCGGATTGCGAGCCAAGTGCCTTAAACACCTATCTATGCCCGGCCCGTATTAGAAGGACAAATTAACTTTATGAGATACAATGCTCTAGCTGAGAAAATTAGGCTTGATATATTTGATACCTAGCGTTTTAGAAAAAGAAAATGCACAGCAACAGACATACCCCAAAGTATAAAATATTCATTCAATCAAACAGCTGTGTCCAAACAAATATACATTAATAATAAAATAAAATGGAACTAGGTAAGATATAGCAGTTTGTATCTCGAGTATCCGAACATTCAGATTTTGTGTCCCGTGGCCGTAAAACTCATCTCTGCACTTTGTGGACGTTCGCTCATTAAAAGTGCTACGCTAAAATTGCACTATTTAGTCAGATGATATGTGTCCCAAAAGTTGGCGGTGAGTGTTGTTGGCTAGCTCACTTCCCTCTAGTCCATCGACTTGCAGTACATGCGGGTTATGCGCATATGGCCCTTTAGGTAGCTTCACGAAACTCAGTAAAACAACAAACGTGAAAAACGTACAGTTGGTTATCTAATGCTATGATGCTTGGTTGAAAGAACGCGTTTGTGACCGAAGATGGCTTGAAAGTATTTAACTACCAGCTGGAGAGCTATTCGGAGAACGGACTCTCATATTCCTTCTTTTTAATGCAGTGTGACGGATGTTAAACTTTGAATATAGGATATTTACAGCAAACAAGGCTGGTGGCCTTTAAACCTTATTTACTGAGAGCATTATACTACACTTCACAGCTTTTACTGAGCTTTCCAGCTCATGGAAAGTGATTGAAGAAGAAAAATGCAAAGACAATTACAAAAAGACAATCTCTACACAAATATTTAAGGACAAAGACAGTATAGACATAAATACAACAACAATTCATCTCAAACAAGTTTCCTTAAGAAAATCTACATCAATATTCAAGCCGTAAATCAACAAAACAGTAAACTGCTTAATCCTTTATAATTTTCCAGCACAAACTCATTCTGGCAAGCCGCTTGTTACTTATTTTAATATCAGTTAAATTGAGGTGAACCCAAGAGTGGTGCAAATTCAACATTTCAAAGCTACTTATGTACAGTCCTACACTATAAGACGTGGTTTCTGTGGTAATTTATCGAGTTCTCATTCAATATCCGTAAAAAAATAAAGAAAGAAATTCACTTTCTCTTGATAGTAGGCAATCAACCAACTCGTTAACCACCTTTGAATGAGTCAGTCACGTTGGAAACAGTCTAATGTCTGACGTACTTCATAAGCTCATCAGAAAATGTATGTCTGATATTTTTCTTATGGCAAAATATTCTCTTTTGGCTGACATTGTTAAGAGTCTCTAATGACAGATATTTTGGAACAACCACTGAAAGAAACGATTTTTCGTGAAGGCGCTGCTGCTAGAATGGTTCCATTATCACACCCCTTTGAAAATCAAAGATCTCCCAGCTATTCCTCATTGCATTGCAGACTGACCAAGATACGAATGCAATTTCTAACTTTTTTTTTGGCTTAAACAATCATCTGACACCCTCACTTTTGTTTTAGCCTATGTAGTTAAGAATAAGGGTGATCTTAATAACATAGCTAGTGATATGGTACTCCAATACTTAACGGATGAACACTTAGTTTGGGAAAATCCTTCGTGATAATGCACTAAGAAACGTTTCAGCAAACAGAGTTTGCCACATTGCTCGAGCTTACAAGAATTACTTCTTGTCAGACCGTTTGTCACAGCACGCTGAACAAATATTCCAGAGAGCAGTTTTCTCAGATTGTTTATTTGTTACAATGTTGAAGGCAAGGCACTGTATTGTTTGTGGTATAGTGTTTCACTTATTGTGACATTAATGCCATAAAAGCATTGTTTATTAAACTGGATACAATATTCTACTCTATAAATTTAAAAAAAAATGTTGACAGTACAAAACTTTTCCATCTTTGAACATAAGTAAATGTTATTGGAGTTATTTTCACTATAATAAACACTTAGTGTATCTATATATATTTGCGTGTAGGTGTGTGTTTAATACATCTTCAAACAGTTTGCTCTAATTGATGAGTATTAAATTTAATAATTGTTTATTTGTTGCTAAGCGCAAGGTCACACAATGAATTATCTGTTCTGTGCCCACCACGAGTATTGAAACCCCATTTTTGCGTTATAAGATGATAGACTGGGACGGGTGCAACTGTTAGTAAGAAAGCCGTAAACCGCCATAATGACTTTTATATATTAAAGATAGTGCTTTAATATCGAGTTAACCCAAGTTAAACGATATTAACTTGGCTTAAACAAGTTAAAGTTCATGGTTACATCTCATACACCACATTTTGCTCAACTAGTTATATAGACAGACACGTATGTAGGTGTGGACTGAAGAGTGTTGTATTCACTTTAATCTAAATATTTTTTTTGCAATATAAACTTTTCATCAAACAGCACCAAATCAATATAATTTTCTAGCTTCTCATTCTTTGAAGATTTATTAATTATGTCGTTCAAGTGTGAATCCTTTGAATATTCCTTTAGCAATAGATGTTTTTCTTACTCGGCTTACACTTCTATTACGGAGATCGAGTAAAACATGAACATAAATTGTGGAATATGCGATACTGGTTATACATCTGAGGTCTTTAAATTTGTATATGTCATAAATAATGATAAAGTATCCGTAAACTTTATAAACTACAGACCTGTAGTATAACGCACATCTGGCTTTATGAACGTTAAAAATAATTCACATTCTTGACAACTAAAGAATATGACTTGTTTCAGAAACATTGAAAACTGTTTCGCATTCGTACCAAATAAAGAATATATCTAGTTTCAGAAATATTGAAAACTATTTTACAGTCGTCCCAACTAAAGATTACAACTAGTTTCGGGAACATTAAAACTTATTTCTCATCATTAACAACTAAAGAAGACGTCTAGTTGAAGAAAAGTTGAAAACTGATTCACATACGTAAAAGCAGTGAATCTCATTGTTCAACATTGATTTTCCTTGCGTTACTTTTTGTGAGAGTTAATGTTTTATATTAAACGTAGACTAAATAAGTTCATACTCAATTAAATGGATATTTAGAAAAGATCTAAATACAATAGGTTAAAGCAATCAGAAACTAGATTTCATCGACTTAAAGTATAGTAGATTAACGTGTCTAGTGGGAAGAGTGTATTCGTATAACAATACACGTACCGTATTTTACATTTACTTTACAGAAAATATATACGGTTTACCGATTTTTTATCAACACATCGGGCTATCTGTTGAGTGCACCGAGGGGAATCGAACCCCTGATTTTAGCATTGTTAATTCGTAGACTTACCGCTGTACTGGCGGGGACCAACATTTAGAACTCGTCGGTTTGATCCCCAGAATTCATATATATGGTTATCTCAATTTCAGTGAAAGGAAAAAATACACCACAGTTTCATAACTGTATAAATACAGGTTTTTTTGTGTTAACATCTTGCCTTAAATAAACTACGTGGGTCTGTGTGGCGTTGATGACAGTATTTTGTTAACTAGAATTAAACGATGATGCTGTAATTGTTTAAGTAATGTTAAGAAAGAAAAGTATACATATAGGTAATTAGCAGGGAGAACATTAAAACCATATCGATTAATTCATGTACATGTTTCGAATCTGCCTACACAACTTGCAGATGAAAACACTTCGTTTTACCGCAGGCCAAGGCAGTGGATGCGGTTGTCTCATTTCGTATTTCTCTAATAACTCACAAAAACGGAATATCTAACGGTAACCATAACGTATTATGAAAATGAAGTTCTGTGGGCATAAAAGAAGATTAGAATAAATGCAATTGGAAAGACATTACCTTCAGCGAATGATATATCACTCACAGTAACACAAATAAATAACTTTGATAAATTTTATCTTTAATTGCGAATAATATTTATTTGACAATATTAATGCATTGCAAATTAAAAAAATAAAAGTTTTTGTTCTTGATTTGCGATTAGGTAAAAATCAGTTACAGTGCTAGGTAACAACACAAGGTTCGAAACTGGAAGCATGACAATTACTGTATTATATGTGGTTCTCACAGTATAATAGGAGAAAGTTACTATATAACAACTGATAACAAGCGAGTAAGCACAGATCATAATTTTCATCAGGCTACAATCACTTGATGAAGCCCACTTCTTACAACTGGACAGATAATAGTCACTAGATAACGACCACATTACTGAACAGAGAATATCCACTAGAGGACACTTCTTATAAATGAACATATAACAGACACTAAATGAAGACCACTTCTTACGACTAAACAGACTAAAGTCACTAGATAATAACCAGTTCTCGTGAGACGACAGTCACTGAACAACCATCAGTTATCATAAATGAACGCTACAAAAGATACTGTGCTTAAAATGTCATCATGGAGCATCTATTAAGTTCTGGAACAATATCAGCTTCAAAGGCAAAACTACTAACCTTTCACGTATGTTGGAATTGCTCTTTGATAGCTGTGAGGTATAAAGGTGATATTCTAAGCAATTATCTAGCACTATTAGTAGTGATTTCGTCGTTATAAATGAAAACATACACATTATACATATATGTCTAGTTCCTTCAGAGGGAAACAATTTTTCGGATGGTTCGACCCACTCAATCCAGAATGTCTGGAGAAGCGGGAAGTGCTCTTCTAAAGAAATGGAACCACCTGGCAAAGATGAATATTCAAATCTAATCATAAGCCTGTATAGAACTATTTCAGTCACTGATCGATTATACACAATTAATATGAGTAAAATTTCTTTTGGCATTTGTTACTTTCTGATCAATTAAAAATAAGTTTTCATATATCTACTCTAAGAGAATATCCTATTTAGTCGTCAGTTGTCTAAAGACGCGTTGATAAAAGTTTATTACAATTTATTTAAAAAAAAATGTAAAATAAATCAAACATATGCGGCTATATTTTGTTGTATTCACATTAATATAAATGGTCCCTAGGAAATGTTGAGTAGTAAATATTTGGTATGTTGGTAACAGGAAAGTTAGAAAATAGATTATTAATGTGGAAGAGACCCATAAAGTTATATTCTTATTTATAAACCCATGACATAGTCTTCAGAGAATACTGATGGGTTGTCAAGTCATTGTTTTGAATTTTCCTTTTGTCAAACCAAACAAGCATAAGGAGTCACGCAAACCTTATGCAAAAGATGGCCCTATAAACGACTTGAAATTGTGGTTTTCTGGGAAAAAAGAGAACCTATTTCAATCTGTTTATAATTGATAGGTTTACTTAGAATACTTGCCAATTAATCAAAAGATACTTCATAAACAGTACACCAAATTTTGTCTATATTCACTTACGTACTTTGGTTTTGATAATTAAACACATAACTCTAATACATGTACTGACATGTTAACTGTTTGTTTTAGCGCAAAGCAAGATAGGCTATTTGCGCTGTATCCACTGTGAGAAATCGTACTTCAGATCCCAAAATTTATCACAAATTTTCCGCTGAACCATTGGGGAACAATTGTTTTTTGCTCAGAATATTAGTAATAGCAATTGTATTGGCTATTACGTCAGAGGTGCTATGAAATTCGTTATCTTTCACTGTTTGCATTTTGAATGGACTGCTTGCTTTTGTGTTACTTTTCATGACTAACACTTCATATGTTTAATCTGAACGGGATCTGATGCAATACGTGAGCTAAAGGAAAAAGTAATAACTGGCAATAAACTAAGTTCACGTCACTGAGAAAATAACAACACCATATTTTGAGTGACCAGTTTTTTCTGGGCTTGGAAACCATGGGCACAGAGAAGGGTGCGTGTGTGTATGCGTGTTTTCTTATAGCCAAGCTACATCGGGCTATCCGCTGAGTCCACCGAGGGGATCCAAACCCCTGATATTAACATTGTAAATCCGTGTATTTACCGCTGTAACAGAAGGGGACACACAGAAAATGACAAACATGACTTACCATGACTAAGGTAAGAAAAAGGAACAGCTGTTGAAGTGGTAGTTTTTAGTCAAGAAGGTGGATAAGCACACAAAAATGACATGACTCATTTGCAACCAAGCTATATCCTGAGTTAACAACCAGTCAGTAGAAATAGTGTATTATATTACATAACCTAAGACAAAATTAGACTAAAGTGAGGAGGTTAAGCAATCATAACCAGAAACGATAATAATTTGTACTGTCCTGAAATTGTATATTTAGACACATAAACGTCATAAAATAATATTTACATTAAGACCTCAGATAAAATACAGTACGCACAGAAAATTAAATGTGAGATTTTTAAACCCCTGATTCTGTCCATGAAATAATACCAGTAGGCCTCATATTCATGATTAAAAGTGCGGGTATGTTTTTCCAAATATCTCTTTGATAGATAATTAGGAATTCCAAATTAGAAGTGTGTAGCTATCCAGTAATTTTTTTTTGTTTAACACCAAATCTTATCATCTTAGTGAAGTAGAGTGGCCTCAAGTTTACATAAAGTGCTGTTTTACATGACGTGATAACGTAAACGAGCATAACACAGTAAAAAAACTTATTACAGTCTATTGTGATATTTGTTATGAATACGAGGGATACTGGCCATATTACCTTCGACGTTTAACACCGTAAAACCAACCAGAATGTCTTGTCAGAAAAGAAGTTTGAATAATTCAGTTGTAAGTTGTCATTGTTTAGACAACGTCATACTAATAACGATGGAGAAAGGTGGTAAGGGCACAGCGGCTTCTCACAAAAGAATAAAAAATAAATATTTATGTATCCTCACTTGCATAAATAATCACTATACATAAAATTAAAATAAATAATTTTTTTTAAATACTCCATTCTTACCCAGTGGTTTACGGCTACCAAGGCGAAATTTCAAATGTTTCTTACTTCTTTTACTTTAAAGTCGCCAACAGTTTTGAAATGTTCTAGTGAGCGGATCTGCTGGTTAAAGTGTATACATGAGCACGCTCAGCAAGCATGCGCTTGTTTCACGCGTATAAAATTGTTTGTAATGTAAACAAATGACACTTTAAGTTAAGAAGCTCTAAATGTACATGTGATCGATTGCTTAATGCGAGGTTCTGGTATCAATGTGAGATACTAGTGGAAACAAGTTCTTTGTGAGATTTGAGAAATGGTGAGATTACAGGAGGGAGCAAGTGTAACTTAGTTACACAGTTGTTCTTTTTTATGCCTTTAAGATGAAATGGGTTTGTAATAAAAGATAGCGCTAGTATTAATATCATTCTGTAATATGTGAAAGTTATCTTGAATTATGTGGATATTTCGTCGTTTATAAGGTGACAAGCAGAAACAAAGGACACATGGTTCTCATTGCCGGTAATTGTACTCTTGAGCCGAAGAGCTGTCTGTACCTTACGTTAAGTACTATATTTAATGCTCTAATAAGTATTTTATTTTGTGTAAGCTTGATTAGTTAGAGTAAAACAGTTTCTTTTTACAAAGAAATTTGACACTTCTTCAGGATACCCCAAACCTTCTGAAGGCTTATAACTAAAAATCGGTTTCGATACCCGTAAGGCACGCAGCACAAATAACTCACTGGGTACCTTTGTGTTTAAGAACAAAGAAAAAGAAGCACCTTTTGCTCTGTTTTAACAGTCGATGTCTTGATTTTAGCACAGAGCTACACAATGGACTATCTGTGCTCTGTCGACCGCGAATAATCTATTCCCGGATTTCAGCGTTTTAAGTTCCTAAACTGGGCGTTAAAACATCGGAAAACTTATAATTTCATAAATAAAGTCATTAACACAGTAACGTAGTGGTTTTAGTCGTATGTGTTATAACTTGGGAAATAGTTATTCCGAGAGGGATTTCTTCGACTTATATTCAGGGAAAGGGTGCGTATGAATGTGCTTGTAGTAGATTCAACTGCCAGTGGTTTTCAAGAAATGAAATTGAATATTTTGAGAATTTGAGAGCAACGTCATCATTAAAGAGACAACAAAGATAAGGCATCCAGTCAACATATCACGTTCTACATATCTGAAAAACAAACTACCAAACAAGGATTTACTTCAAGCCGAAAGATACAATACAGAATAAATATTATTACGTTCTTTTAACGTTTTAACAGCTAAAATTTTAATGTCTGATACGTCGTAATACATTATTTTATTTTAACCCTTTCTTTTCAACTTCAACTGCAATATCATTTATTACTTCACATGAAAATAAATAATTAAATAAACATTATATAAGGTAGAGTTTTTAAGCTCTTTAGACAGCGTTCGAGTTGAGAGTAATCTACGTCAAAAAATGGCAAACGATAACATTTACCGTTATTACAAGGTAAGAAACGCTGTTCAGAAACGTGGGAGCCACTTTTGAAGCTTATACTGTGAGTCACATATAACGTAAAATGCAAAAACGTGCTCTTAACTTGCTCTTAAATAGACTTTTTCAACGTTTGGTAAACGTGCTTATTTCAATTCATAGTTATATATATATATGTATAACTATGCACGTTATTTGCGCACGTTATTGAATAATCTTTCCCTGTATACACTTCTAGGCCCGGCATGGCCAGATGGTTCAAGCACTCGACTCGTAATTCCAAGGTCGCGGGTTCGAGTCCCCATCACACCAAACATGTTTGCCTTTTTCAGCCGTGGGGGCGTTATAATGTAACGGTCAATCCCATTATTCGTTGTTAAGAGATATAGCCCAAAAGTTGGCGGTGGGTGGTGTTGACTAGCTGCCTTCCCTCTAGTCTTACACTGCTAAATTAGGCACGGATAGATTTGCGCAAAATTCAAAACAAACAAAATGTAGATATCAAGGCAGTGAATTTCTGAAATTTTGTTTTGTAGATGGCGCTACCGTAAAATATGTTAATTGTACACGTATATTTACTTATTCATGTACAAAAACGAATCTCGTGTATCCTTCCTGGTCTGCTGAAGACGGTGGATAACATGGCTTGTTCCTTCGTTTTTAATCTTATACAAATCTAATTATTCAACACGTGGACACGTTCGTGTCACCATTATATGTTTTATTTTTATTTAAAGTACACACAATGGTTATCAGTCTTATGTATTAAACTGCAAAGGATTTGGTATACAGTCACTTTACGCTTTATGGAGTTAAGCACATTATGATGTAACCGACACTTCGCTGACAACAGATATTACCTATATAGCCAAACTAATTAAACACTTTTGGTTGAAAGACTTTCAAGAGAATTTGCCAGCAAATGAGTTTCACCCACCGAAATCAATTTTTAATCCGGTAATTTTCGCATTTTAAGTAAATAACCCGTTTTTAAAAATAAAATACAAACCACAAATAAACTTTCCGATGAATTCCATTTTTGTGCATATTTAACAAACATGTTATCTGCATTTTTAGAAATCAAAATTATTCAGTCATTCTAAACATTGCAAGCATGTGCAATTCAACTTTATTTGAAACTGAAATACACAATCATTTAACACCTACGTTCATAGAAAATGGAAAGAAAATAATTTAGATATTCTTATTTTACGTTGTTACAATTAAATATAGCTTACCCAGTGAGCGCAGATAGCCCTTGTGTAACTTTGTGCGAAATTAAAAACAAACCATACCCTACCCAGTGAAAATATATACGAAAATGTGATGTACAACTGTTAATTTGGTTAATGTGCTATTAAAGAGAAACTAGTTAATAAGTATTAAAAACAAATTATTGTCAGAATTATTGTTCTTTAAATTTCAGTTTTCGAATTTTATATACTTTTAACCCTGTTCAGTTAAAGAAAAAGCCAAATTTCAGAATTTCGTTACAAAGGATTTTAGTTAAGTACATCAGGATTTTCTTGTGTTTATCAGTACGGTTGTGAAACATAAGTTTAACTGTCTTTTAGTGCCAATTATCCATTATGCACAAACGTTTGTAACATGGCTATCACCTAATTTTACTAATTTATTTTCTCTTGACATAAGCGGTAGATCCCGTTCCTGGATGTTGCAGTGACAAAGATGCTTGCCTCAAAATATTTGACGTCAACGTAAATGATAACATACAGTATTTTAAAGGCTCTCATCGTGGATTCATAATAGCCAAAGTGACTCCACCTTGTGTAACATGTAAAAAAAATATATTATCATCTTTTCAAATAACAAAGGATTAATATCATCACAGATGGTTGGACATCTGAAAAGTTCCGTAGTTCGGTTGGCTAATCCAAGGCATTACCTTAAACCAATAATGCTCCTTTTGTCCGTTGTTCATAGATCCTTCTAAACAGTAGAAGTTTTAGCTGATCACGTCCTCTAGAAAATTAGATGGTTGACTGTTAGAAGATATAAAAATTTCTTTAGAAGGTGATGACTCCTTAACTTAGTAAGACTTCTCTTCCGACATCTATGGCAGTTTAGATTACTAATTAACTGATAACAACAACACTAACTTTGATTATATTTTAACCTACAAACCTAACACATCATCAAAACATAATAATTATGCGATTTTGAACACAATAATTCTGATTTCAACTGCCTATACACGAATGATTATATCTTACTTTGTAGTGATTTATAACTTTGTTTATGAGTCTCTTTAAACCGATTACAACGTTTTCTGTAATGAATGTTTTAAACAGTATATAAAGTTAATGCTACTGTGTCTCTGTCCCTCTATAAGACAGCGATGAGTTTACAAACTATAAACTCTCAAATCCGAAGTTTGATTCCCAGCGGTGGACACAGCAGATAGCCAACTATGACTTCGCTCTAAAATAATCAATTATAATAAATATAACAAATCAGAAGAAGTGTGTATACGTACTAACTTTTCTCCGGGATATCTTATAAACAAGTGAGAATGTTTTTAGAAATCTCAGTTCACGCAACACTTTATATTTCACTTAGGTCTAATTTTATAACAATTGCACCAACATTAAAGGTAACAACGATATTTACTATACTCACCTTTATTGACCAGATAGCTTCTAGTGTCATAATAACCATGGAAACATATAAGTGCAGAAGGATATATTTTTCAATCCAGTTTTCAAAAAGTTGTGTCGTTTAAAAAAAAATAAATTTATAACGTAAACCATTACGGAATAATTTTCTACGTAACAGATTCCCCAATCGAAAATTTTAAAATATAAAAAATTCTAGGATTCTAAAGAAAATCAATCATCGGTCAAATCCTCTTTATCTCGAAAATAATCATAATTGTAGTTGGTTTAGTATGTCACAGCTTTCTAGCGTTAGTTTCGGTTTATGTTTTATCGAACGCTCCTGAAGACATTGTAAAGAGAAACGTTGAGCGTCTAATTAAATAAAAAAACTACATTTTGATTATTTTCGCTTATTTCTAGTACTAATATCTATATACGACTAAGAAACAATGCAACTTATTACGGTTAATAACGAATTGGTAATGTGAGTAGAACTTACGTTCTAAAACTGAGTAGAACTTACGTTCTTCAGGACCAATAAGTCACTAGGGAAGAAATTAATCTCCTTATCCAGCTTGATGTGGATATTATAATTAAAATTCATCTTCAGATATTATTGTACACCCTTGTGCAAATTAATTGAAACAAATGCTCATTTCACAATATTTTCAGCATGGCGGCCGGTATAGCCTCGCTGGACCCGCTGATTACCTTTTAATACTTTTAATATTTTTTAACACAGACGGCGTCATTAGCTGTGTTTTGCAGTACAGTCGATCTGTTTTGGGAAATATGACGACATTTTTAGGAATATTACGTCGTTCAAAATTGCATTAGAAGGGCAAGGAGACCAATCAAAAAACAACTTCTGACCAACTCAATGAAAAAAAACGGTATCAATGGGGTCTGAAATACACGAACTGGACGCAAGAATAATGTAGGAAGGTGTTATTCAGAGACGACGCTCATTTCTTCGTACAGGGTCAAAGAAGACTGCATGTTCGCAGATCTCCAGGTGAGAAACTTCGAGAATCTCACATCAATCAGTTGTAAAACATCTCTTGAAGAAGATGTTTTGTGGCTTTTTCAGCTACTATAGCGTCGGAGGCTTACATATCGTAGGAGGTATGATGCGAGGACCACAGTGCGTCGAAGTTTTGCAGAGAAGAGTCATTCCAGAATTGAAAAATAGATTTCCAGATGGATCTGGCATTTTTCAGCAAGATCTGGCTCCGTGCCACACATCAAAACTTGTGAAGAATTTTATGACTACAACGCGAATAAAGGTGCTGGACTGGCCTGAAAACTCTCCTTATTTAATTTTATTGAAAATCTTTGGGCGATTTGTAAAGAAAGACTTTGGGGAAAAGACTGTACTACGAAAGATAAGCTAATTGAGGCCATAATTGAGGTGTGGTACCACGATCCAAAAATTAGTAAAGATTGCAGTCAACTCGTGGACTCGATGCCGAAGCGGATTAATGATCTTCTGAAAAATAAAGGCGGTCATATCATGTATTAATTTGTGAGTAATTTTTGGATTCTCAGAAATAAAACGCAAAAAATTGAAAAAAATCGTAATTTTCCGTCTTGTTTCAATTAATTTGCAGAAGGGTGTAAATATCATCTGATTTTCGAGTATTAATTTTTATTTCATGGTGCTTTAAAGACATCTTTATTTTTGCGAACGTATTTAATAGAATCTTATAACAAAATAAGAGTCATATTTAGGTCATGTACACAAAAATTTCCCTCGAAACATTTTTTAGTTTTTTTTTTGTTTGCGTGGTTTAAAATCCAAACAGCATGTTTAGTAAAAAGCAAAAAATTCTGTGACTGTACTATCTATCAGAAATGTAAGGCTCCATACAGATGCATAGCACTAAATCCTCGCAAGATGTAACAAACTCATCTTTCGAAATAGAAAAATATCTCTAAATTCGCAGAAGCTTTAGCACAAACATACGTCTGCAAACCGATGAACTTCTCTGAACCCTCAAGACCTTAACAAATACATATTTTTCCAAACTGACAAATATCTCTAGATCATCAGACGCACTATCAAATGTATCGAAGTTACCCATACTTGATAAATAAGCAAGTAGAAAAAAGTAACATTAGGTCTCTTTTCGTTTTCAGTCTCCTTTATACACTTTGATTTTAAGAAAATTGTCCCCGTCTTCTCCAGACAGCTATAAGTCTATAGCCCGTCTGAACGTAAGACCAACTAAAAAAATAGTTCAACAGAGATAAACAAGAAAGACACCAACAACAAATCGTCTCCCAGCTTCAAACGTTCTCTCCAATTAGGCAAGCTTTTACCAAAGTTCCAGTCCACGGATGTGGGGGGGATCTGATCCCCATTAGCGTTGATAAGAATATAGGACTACACAAGGACAGCGTAAAAAAAAGATGCAAGCCAAGAGAAAAATCCATAATTAACTAGACTTAGGCAACGCACACCAACCAACCTCGGTACATAAAAACAAATAGATGTTTATGTACTTAAGTACTATACTGAGCTCGACTGGAATCAGAATGAAGCGAAACAGAACTTACTCTCTCTACATCTTGATGGTTTATTTAGATTTGTAGCATTTTACTTTCGTTACAAGACATGACTCAAACTCTCAGGATTGTTATCTATTCTATTTATGGTTGTAAAATATGTACTTTGTTTTTACAAACCTCTGTAAAGGATAAAAATTGTCTTTTTTAATGTAACCTTTTTGCATTTTTTTGACAAATAGTTACATTTAAATTTATGATAACTTGTATGCAAAGAGTTTTTACAGTAGAAAAACCTAACAAACTTGAATACTGAATACACAGGCTTGCGAATTTAAACTTTGTAAAAGTTGTTTTGGTTTTAGTAACGAATTTCCCTTAATTCAGCTACGCAGATTTCGAAAATATTTTCCTTTTTTTATCATGTAATAATTTTTTCATGAATCGTGAAGAAAAAAACAACTCTTATTTAGAGAAAATTTACAACAAATTTGTTGTTTTGTTTTGAATTTTGCGCAAAGCTATTCGAGGTCTATCTGGGCTAGCCGTTTCCAATTTAGCAGTGTAAAACCAGAGGGATGGCAACTAGTCATCACCACCCACTGCCAACTCCTGGGTTGCTCTTTTACCAACGAATAGTGGAATTGACTGTCACATTTTAGCGCCCCTACAGCTGAAAGGGCGAGGATGTTTGGTGCCACCGGGATTCGAACTCGCCATCTTCGGATTACGAGTCGAATGCCTTAACTACCTGGCCATGCCGGGGTATAATGAAAGGAAGTAACAGATTATTCCAAATTTAAGCCTGAAAGAAACGCACAATTTCATACGTACAACTTGAAGAAAAGGAATATCTTATCCATATATCTTGACGTAATAGATTACAGTACTCATAAACCGTGAAGAAACAGTGTACTTACACTAAATCCTGAGATAACAGATTCCCTTTTCTCAATATTCAAGTAAGGGAACCTCTCCCCCAAATACGTTGAGGCTACTCTGAGCTTCGAGGTAACTCTTGGACTACTCTTTTATCGACGAATAGTTGGATTGATCGTAGCATTATAACGACCCCACGGCTGAAAGTACGAGCATGTTTGGTGTGACGGGGATTCGAACCCGCAACCCTAAGATTACGAGTCGAGTGCCTTAACCACATGGCCATGCCGGACCGTATTTACCAAAAATAGAATAGAATATGTTTGGGTCATTTACACAACCTATTATTGCCATAACGATAAATAATTAAATATTGTATAGAAATGACACGTCATGCGGTCTGTTAATCATTTATTTGCGGTGTATTTTTCGTGTGTTTCAGAACGATCGATAACACTTTCACGTCGCGATTGGTCTAGAGAAATCTATAGCTAATGGTTGTCAATATTTTGAGCACAACAAAATGTAACCCAATTAAAATGAAAATGATTCACTGATTCGATTGTAACATTCAACTATACCTTAATCGTATACTGTTTAATATAAAATGAATAAATCTCACTAATGCTAGTCTTTGGTTTAGTTTACTTATCCAGTATTATCTTAAAAAGAAATATCGAAATTTTTATAACACTCTAACCTTAATGGTAACAGAAATAATGAAAGTGTCATTTACCCATCCTCAGTAAAGATGAAGAGTTTTTGTATTACGTATTTTTTCTGTCATAAGTGACGGTTACAAACAAGTTACAAAAACACGTAGCAGGTGAAACGTACTCCATGGAGCTTACTTCAGGATATTAGTTTTACACTCTCAAAACGTTTGTATTATGGTACCTATGGAAGTCTTGTTTTTTCAAGTAGTTTTATTACTATTTACTGTTCTTATTTAGTCGTCAAATCTAACACGTATTCGTGTGAATATAACAGGAATGCCATACATTTGAATAGTTTCCCATCATTTTTCCAATTGATCAATTTCTACCTTACAGAATTTACATACCTCATATTATACCATATGAGATGTAGGTTACGTTCGTCCATAATTTCATGGTGTTTTGATCCTTGTTCAATGTAGCCCCACAATCGTACGGTTGAAGTACGTGAAACAACACGAACACGCCACCATCAATCGTTTTAAACACAGTTTTCTTTTATTTTTTCATCATCACATAAATACCTTTAAGGTTGTAAAATGGTACGTAGAGAGGGGGCTCAACTTCTAAAATATATTAAATTCTCTGTTTGGAACCAGTTTACTATTTTTCTTAAATGGACTTACGAAGGTTAAAACTTAATGAACTTTAACTTGAATATCTAATGTCAAAGTAAAGTGACCGATCCAACAGAAACGAGCTATAATTAATGTCCTTTGAGGGAAGAGATGTATGCCTACAGCTGTTTCACACATAACCAGTTTTAGATATAACAGAAACAAAAACGGTTAAATTGGAATGTTCAAATATTTTAACTTAAAACTGTTAAACAGATTATATTCGCCATAATTTACAAATCATTATTACATTAAATTTACGAATTATTATTAGATTTATTCGTTTTACTTATGTTTTAATTCATGTTTAAGTTCGCCCGTAATTTCATTTGTGTTGATCCTTATTCGATGTAGCCCCATAATCGTATGGTTAAAGTTCATGAAACAACAAGAACATACCACTATCAGTCGTCTTAAACACAGTTTTTGTTCTTTTTTATTATCACATAAATACCTTTAAGGTTGTAAAACTGTATGTAGATAGGCAGAAAAACATCGAAAGTGTCTAAAATATTATGATCTATAAAACACTGCAACTTCTGAATCAGCGCTTTACCAACTTGTAGATATGCTGTGTGTCACAAAAAATGTGGAATTATTAGTTCAACGGTTATTTCTCTTTCTCAAACGACGCTACTTTCATTCTTAGAGTAAGATAAGCGTCTTTAAATGTTAAACATCCAATAAATCCTGTTTGTCGTTGTAAGAAACACTTTATATAGACGTCCTGTATCAACATTAAACAAAACAATGTTAATTCTAGTAAGTTCATTTTTTTATTAATGTATCAAAAAGCTATACAATAATTCTGTAATACTTTTCAAAGTACAAATAATAAACCCTCCGTGAAATTATAATTTAATGTATATCAGGGGCGTCTTTTATTTTACTAAACCCATTGTAAATCATACTGTGCTTTTTAGATAAAAAGATTATGAAATAAAAATCCATGTTTAAACGAATAAAAACGTGGTGCTTGTTACACAGCAGATTATTTAAAAGCACTACACAAAATGTGTCACTTTCTTGAAACTAGAAAGAAATATTTGCAAGTCTTAACACGATGAATAAGGAATTCCAAAACATTAAAGGCCCGGCCTGGCCAGCTGTTTAAGGGACTCGATTCGTAATTTGATGATCGAGGGTTCGAATTCCCGTCACACAAAACATGTTCGTCCTATCAGCTGTGGGAGCGTTATAATGTGCGAATTTTGTTTTTATAACAGCCATCAGTGAATTGTTTAAAAGTAACACTTTTCTATAAATAAACACAGTAAATTTAGCACGCTGGAGCCACTTGTTACTCATAAACATTCTTTTACTCAATGTGGTTTTCAAACAAATTAATGTTAGGATTTACATATACACTTTTTAAATTTCATTTATTTATCGATTCTAATTTAAGCCTGAAATAACTGAACTTGACTTGTAAATTGTAAACTAGAACTATATCGATTTTAATCGGTTAAAAATTGGATTAATATCATGAAGAGCCTAGTTAATTGCTTTGTAGCCTAATTTGAAACTTTTAAATATATGTGTTTATGTAATTAAACATATTTATGGATTTCTGCGAAGACAGATCTGCCAGTCCTTAAACCTATATAACTTATAGTTTCATTGTTAAAGTTTCGTGATTTATGTTATTCATTTTTTACTTACATATACAGTATTGGAAGTAATTATAGAAACTATGGTAAAATAACCTAGAAGGCAAATACTATGGGAATGTCTCCTATGATCTTGAGAAAATTAACTGAATTAACAGTCACGTGCTAACAGTTTAAACTGTAACTGGATTTCATACAATCAATCAGGAATTGTCACACCAATACAAAGCCTAAGTAAAAGTACATGCAGTCATACTATGCAAAGTGATAATATGGTGATTCGAGTCATGGCTCTCAGGACTGAAATAACATTTTACAAGTGTATAGAAATCAATGTTTTAACTGATTAAAGGCACTTCATGCAAAAAATTGCGGTAGAACTCCACGCTTCATATAAGTTGTATTGAAAGACCTGAAGAGTATACGTGAACCTGACTCTGTTGATAATATAAATGATCGAGCTAGGAAACCAAAGTTTCCAAAAGTTGTTACGTAACTTAGAGCATTAAGAGATGAAGATCCCACTGGATAAATTAAGTATAACATGGATATTAAACTTAACTATAGAGATGTTCTTTATAAAATGAACGAAAGGTCTTGTAAATAGAGATTTGGTTGCTAATTCTGGAAGAGTTAGATACGCATTAGTACAAAGTAGTCTCAATGGACGTGTAGCTGCTCGAAAACCGGCCAAACCAAAAGATAAAACCATGGTGTTCATTGCTGACTCAGGTTCGATATGATCAGCAACGATCAATGACAGTTTGTTGGGCAGCGGAGAAGAAAGTGTCACTGTGCTTAATGTACAGTATTTACAATGAAGCGTGATGAAAAATCAGTATAAGTTTAGGGCTACATTTCGATCAACAATGTTGTGATCTAACAAAACTGATGGCACTCTGACTGTTAACAAGTACTTGCAGATGTTAACACATCGTGTCATTTTCTAAGGAAACAAGACCAAACAACTCGGGTTAATAGTGATGGAGTAATACATGGCATTTGGAACAATATTTCTCAATCGTACATTGATACAGTTAATGGCAGCATGAATATAATGTGCAAAATTTTGGGTGAGCATAGCGATCACATAAATATATACCATTTTATTATACAACTTAATTGCTTTATTTATCATTTTCTATGATAATGTTTTGTAACCTTAACAAATTCACTGTACAGTTGCCTTTACCTGTTGTTTGTGATTCCTGTATGTTTTCCTACTGTGTATGTTCATAATTATTTTCATTGTCGTACATCTGCTGAATTTTTATACTGTCTTATCTCAGGTTTTAAAAACCAAACTATTGTTAATTTATAAGATAACTAACTGATTTATTTTGTAAGGTTTGGTTTGTTTAGAATTTTGCGCAGAGTTACACGAGGGCTATCTGCACTAGCAGTCACTAATTTAGAAGTGTAAAACTAGAGGGAATATAGCTAGTCACCACCACCCTGCTTTTTTATCAACGAACAATGGGATTGATCATAACATTATAACGCCCCCACGGATGAAAGGGCGCACATGTTTTGTGGAACGGGAATTCGAACCCGCGACCTTCAGATTACGAGTTGAGCGCCTTAACCACCTGGCCATGCCGGGCCGTAGCTAACTTACACATACACCATTGTGCAAATTAATTAAAACAAGACGGAAAATTACGATTTTTTTCAATTTTTTGCGTTTTATTTCTGAGAATCCAAAAATTACTCACAAATTAATACATGATATGACCGCCTTTATTTTTCAGAAGATCATTAATCCGCTTCGGCATCGAGTCCACGAGTTGACTGCAATCTTTACTAATTTTTGGATCGTGGTACCACACATCTCAGTTATGGACTCAATTAGCTTATCTTTCGTAGTACAGTCTTTTTCCCGAAGTCTTTCTTTACAATTCGCCCAAAGATTTTCAATAGGATTTAAGTCCGGAGAGTTTTCAGGCCAGCCCAGCACCTTTATTTGCGTTGTAGTCATAAAATTCTTCACAAGTTTCGATGTGTGGCACGGAGCCAGATCTTGCTGAAAAATGCCAGATCCATCTGGAAATCTCTTTTTCAATTCTGAAACAACTCTTCTCTGCAAAACTTCGAGTATCTGTGGTCCTCGCATCATACCTCCTACGATATGTAAGCCTCCGATGCTATAGTAGCTGAAAAAGCCACAAAACATCTTCTTCAAGGAATGTTTTACGAACTGATTGATGTGAGATTCTCAAAGTTTCTCACCTGGAAATCTACGAACATGCAGACTTCTTTGACCCTGTACGAAGAAATGAGCCTCGTCTCTGAATAACACCTTTCGCCATTGTTCTTGCGTCCAGTTTTTGTATTTCAGACCCCATGATACCGTTTTTTTCATTGAATTGGTCAGAAGTTGTTTTTGGCTAGTCTCCTTGCCCTTCTAACGCAATTTTGAATGACGTAATATTCCTCAAAATGTCGTCATATGTCCCAAAAATAGATCGACCGTACTGCAAAACACAGCTAATGACGCCGTCTGTGTGAAAAAATTACTATTAAAGGAAATCAGCGGGTTCAGCGAGCCTACACCGGCCGCCATGCTGAAAATATTGTAAAATGACCATTTGTTTCAATTAATTTGCACAAGGGTGTAGGTGTTTTAATATTCAAAATATCACAAACGGAACACGCTGTCTCTAGTGGTTCTTACCTTTGATGGAACTGAAGGTTTGATATCACAAAGGGTTATCAAACATACAACGTTCGAAATCTGGGTTACACAGCAGGTTGAAAGAAGCATGCCCGTTAATTACCAGCAAATCAATATTATCTTAAAATTAGGGAAATATTCATGAATATCTAATCTGTACCATTAAAAAATGTACTAGCTGATTATCTGTACTGTATATACATATTAGCTGAAGATTTGTATATTTAAAAAAACAACTGACAATCCCTAATGTTAAACTTAAGGCACGTGAACTACTTACTTGTGCGACTAAACAAACGTACGTGTAGTTAATCATATGCTTACCAGTAAACGAACACGTTTTATTTGGTAATCTGTACATAGACAAACACACTAATTTACTATTAGGTTTGATTTGTATATATGTAAAATCGGTTGGTATGGATCGAAAAAATTCAATGTAGAGGAACGAACACAGTTTCGACCTCCTTCGATCATCGTCAGGTTCACAAAGAAAGAAAGAGGTAACTGTTACCTCTACATAGAATTTTCTCAACCCATACCAGCCGTTTTTACATGTATATTTTTTTCTACAAGCGGGTTTTCCCATCATCACGGATTAGGTTTGATTTGGTTTGTTTTGAATTTTGCGAAAAGCTACACGAGGGCTATCTGCGCCAATCGTCCCTAATTTAGCAGCATAAGACTCGAGAGAAGGCAACGAACTAGTCATCACCACCCACCGCCAACTCTTGTGCTACTCTTTTACCAACGAATAGTGGGATTGACCGTCACGTTATAACGCCCCCACGGCTGAAAGTGCGAGTTTGTTTGGTGTGACGAGGATTCGAACCCAAGACCCTCGGATTAGAAGTCGGATACCTTAACCACCTGGCCATGCCAGGCCTACCTACTATTAAACAATCATACTTTAGGTCTTTAACAAATGTTAAAGATATAATGCACATTAACAAGTGATCTTTACCGTTATACATAATCCACACATAAGCCGGTCATCCGTATTATTAAGCAAACATTCATTAGTTGTTATCCTATGCATTAGCTGCTTTTACCTGTACTTACAATCGTAAGTTAGCTAGTGGCTTCTACTGTTGAACAAACATATGTTATCTATGTCAAATAAATACATTGGACGAGTTTGTTAGATATTTAAACTGTTTTGTTTAGTTAGTTACTGACTCGTTAGTTGTTTTTGTACTTCAGTTTTTTTTTGTACATGTACAGAGAGCTGCTTTCATGTAAACGAATCTGAGTTGTCGCTTTGAGCCCACGTGACTTTTTCCAATGTCGCTCTTGCTCTGTCTTAGTGAAAAGTTGGAACCATACTTTCTATGAGATCAAACACTGTGCAATCTTCATTGAAGCCGTCAAAAACTCTCCTGGAAAGCACAAAACACAATAGTCCAATGATGATGCATCAGCTGGTTTGACAGGTACGTCTGAATACGGAATCGCCTAAATTTCGCTTGTGTTTTTGTGTTTTACATAGTTTGTAGCAACAACAACCCTCAATAGATATTAACGTTTCGCCAGTAGCTGTGTTGTGATGTTTTTTGTTTAGATAGGCATCAATGCCAAACAATAAGGAGAAATATTTTGTGGAAAATTTCGCGTCTCCGTATACACATGATGGTAGTAAAACCTCATGTTGAGTATGAGTTAACTCTCATCATCTTCACTGCGTCGTGATATCTTGCTCTCGTGAAAATCACGACCACTGACATCGTTCTATTGAAGGTGTCTGTTTCGAAATCACTTTTCATGCAACAGACTGAAAACTTGTTCGATATCTATCGCACTCATTTCGAGAGTAATCGTATTTTCATGAATATCGTGTCTTCGTTTTCAGAAATATAACTTCAATAAACTTTGTTCTGTTTCGTATATGTAAAACAATCGCCGTCTATTTGCAGTAAAACAAGCTACACGACAAATAGTTATAAAACTCCTTTATTTCATAACTGCTAAACTACTGATAACACATTCTGTCCAGTTCAGACATAGCTTTCCTTACACAACATTTCAATTGCTTCCTCTTTTACCTTGTTTAATATTAAAACAACACACTTTACAACACAGAGAAGATGTACAAACTACTCAACCTAAATATTAATTCGAACTCGTCTTATATAACATGAAACAAGAATCTGATCTTATCAGATACAAAGATATGCTATGCGTACTATCTTATGATATGCCCCTTTCTCTTAGCAAGTTCAGTGTTAAACCACCAATTATTTCTTGATAAGTCTCTGTAGTACTGTAGCTATGTTATATTTCAAAATTACCGATTTCTTTCTTACTTGTAACTTAAACACTTTCAGCAAACATCTCAAATACTACATCATCAAAGTTATATGGCAATTTTCCGACGGTACTGTCGTATTTTATATTTATTTTCAAACACGTCTAGAACTATATGAAAAAAGAAAACAAGAGATAGACGTGATAAACATATGATAGGAAGACAGTATATTGTTGTAAATATTTGATACTATGCCACAAAATATACGTTAAGGTTCGAATTAGTAGAGTTTCGTCTTGGTGATTAGGGCGCTGGACTTGTAATCTTCAGGCTGCGGTTCGAATCCAATCATCGCAAATGCTTGCCAGTGGGAGCATAATAACGTGATAATCAGTCCACAATTCGATTAGAGTAGCCTAAGCGTAGGCGGTGGGTAAATTGAGTGGACTCCATTACCTTTTAATTAGGGGAAATTAGTGCAATAGCCTTGCACAAAATTCAACAAAACAAACATTATCTAACTGCACCTTACAAGAAAAGTCGCATCAGGCATAGCATGTTAAAGTTCATTTTTTGTTGCTGTTTTGCTCAAAGTTACGTGAGAATCATCTACTCTAGCCGTCTCTAATTTAGCAATGTAAAGCTAGAGAGAAGGCAAATAGTTATCACCACCCACCGCCAGCACTTTAGCTACTATTTTACCAACGAAGAATAGGATTGATCGTAAAATTTAACGCCTCCATGGCTGAAAGAGTGGTCATGCTTGGTGGAAATGGGACTCGAACCCGCGACCCACAGATTACAAATCGAGCGTCCTAACTCACCCTAAACATAAGACATTCTTGGCAAACTCAGTAGTTAGAAAGAACTTTACAGAAATTAAGATTTACTATTTAAAACACTCTACTTAATTCAACAGTAATGACTCAAAATAAACTCTTGAACATCGGGTCTCAATAAACTAATTTAAGACTGACAAAACACATTTAAAATACCTGATGGAATTTTAATCAACTTACCTCAAAACGTTGAAGAATGTTTGTCAGGAGGCAATGTTTTATATATTTAAAAACAATAACAAACACATGTTTCTAATAAAGAACAATTTCATCAAGACATTTATATATTTGACCCAAGTTGAGATTCACTGCAAACTACATGCCCATGTTTTGATTTTTAAAATGATTCAAAAACTATAAAAAAGCTACATTCATAAATTTTTCAACTCTCTATTCTTCATATATTACAAACTGAAAGTTTTGCGTGCTTGTGTATCTCGTTTCTGTTAATTGTATATAAAAATATGTACAAAAACACCTTAAACGCGTTATCAAATTTTACAATAAATGTTCTACTTTCTACTTCATCAGTTTTTCTTCAGGTGGAATACTCTCATTATCATAGGTAGATGAAGAATTAATTGTATACATTGTGTTTGAGACTAAATTACCAAATTTATTATTCTAAAAGGATACTTACTAGGGCCGGCATGGCCAGGTGGGTTAAGGCGTGCGACTTGTAATCTGAGGGTCGCGGGTTCGCATCCCCGTCACACCAAACATGCTCGTCTTTTCAGTCATGGGGCGTTATAATAGTACAGTCAATTCCACTATTCATTAGTAAAAGAGTAGCCCAAGAGCTGGCGGTGTGTGGTGATGATTATCTGCCTTCCCTCTAATCTTACAAAGCAAAATTAGGGACGACTAGCGCAGATAGCCCTCGTGGAGCTTTGCACAAAATTAAAAACAAACAAACTTCTTGACACGTTTTTTAAGCTCTTTAAATCAAATTATTCGTAACCAAGCTATATTATTTTAAATACTTGTTTCTGATTAAACATAAAAATACACTGCGTCTAAAATTGTTCAGTGACGCGATTTTTTTACTTCAAATGCGTTATAATTTGTTTCCTGTTTCATTGTAGGTCCAATATGGCTAGGAAGTTAAGGCACTCGACTTGTAATCTGAAATTCGCGGGTTCGAATCTTCGACACATCAAACATGCTCACCCTTTCATCCGTGAGAGCGTTATAATATGAGGGTCAATCCCACTATTCGTCGGTAAAAGAGTAGCCCAAGAGTTGGCGGTGGATGGTGATGACTAGCTGCCTTCCCTCTAGTCTTACACTGCTAAATTAGGGACGGCTAGCACAGATAGCCCTCGAGTAGCTTTGCGCGAAATTCAAAACAAACAATCATCAGCGATAAATTTCGATAAACATCTAAGCTCCACTGTGTATTCTTATAACCTTATATCTCAACTTGTGGACTGCATCTTCTCTACGCGTCATTGATGTTATGTCAAAGATTAATAATTATATTGTTTAGATTATATTATGAAACGTTTTGTTTGTTTGTTTTTGAATTTCGCACAAAGCTACTCGAGGGCTATCTGTGCTAGCCGTCCCTAATTTAGCAGTGTAAGACTAGAGAGAAGGCAGCAAGTCATCACCACCCACCGCCAACTCTTGGGCTACTCTTTTACCAACGAATAGTGTGATTGACCGTAACATTATAACGCCCCCACAGCTGGGAGGGCGAGCATGTTTGGCGCGACGCGGGCGCGAATCCGAGACCCTCGGATTACGAGTCGGACGCCTTACGCGCTAGGCCATGCCAGGCCCGTACCATATAATGAAACAAAAATAAAGAATGTATTTATTTATTTATTAAATATTCTGTTGTAAAGTTAGAACAGAATGTATAATGTTTCTTAGGACCGTGATGAAATTGTCTGAAAAAATACTATTTCTTTTGTTTTAGTGTAATGTGTTTCAACGCATCAGTAATCAACCTGCGTTATAACCCTTAAGAAACAGATTTGCTGAGATTAATTTGGTATCATATAATGGATTACTTATAATATAAATGCAAATCTGTAATTATTTTCAGTATACGATTTACTAAAGAAAAAAACTTATAACTCTTCTTCTTTAGCCTTGCATGCCTATCGTTTTAATGATTTAATTCCATAAATATGCTACGTTAATTAGTATCGAAAGATACGATGAATCAAAAACTTTGAGGCTAAGGACCTCTGTTAGGCGAATAAATTATTGAGAAGTAGCATTATTAAAAAATGTTATAATGTCAAAGGGATTATTCAGGAGAAATGCAAAATGATAAGGGAAAACAAGCGTGTTTGGGTACGTGGGTTTTTGTGTGTAGGAAAGCCACCTTGGGCTATGTGCTGAGTCTACCGTGAGTGTAGAATTGTAAATCCATAAACTTACCGCTGTACCAGCGGGTGACGAAAACAAACGAACCTTCGCATAGTTACAGTTCGTTATATTCGTGCAGGTATATCCTATCAAGTTGGCCACGACTACACATTGATTAAATTAATTCGAAAAGAGGCCGCGCTCTGCGCTGTAGATAGTGTGTCCGGGGTTTGAATCTGAGAGTTCAAGGTTCATATCTCGTTGTCGTAATTACACACCTTAGGAACTGCGGGTGCAATGTTCGATCGTAGCACAAGTATTTGAGGTTGGTGTTGTTAGCTAGTTGTCTTCTCTTACGAATCTTGAATCAAATAAAGAGCTTTTGAAAAAAATAAGCATTAATAATGTTATTTTCCTGACACATTAAACAACTCAAGATCTAAAGCCTTCCCAGTAGCACAGCTGTATGTCCCCGGACTTACAACGCTAAAAACCAGGATTTGACCCCATGGTTAGCACAGATAGCTCCTTATGTAAATTTGCGGTTAATTTCAAACAAACAATATTTAAAAATTAAAATACTTCTAACAAGAATGAAATCACCCAAACCAACTTCTTCTCCGAGGCCTACCATAGTTATTATATTGATTTAGATTGTTCCTACACTTTAAAATATTTATATTGTTTTATAAATGTTAGTTGCAAGCTTTATTTACGAAACTACGCTAAACCTAAAATATTACCGAAAAAAATTTAAATTATTTGTTTTAAGTAAAAAAAACTTGAGTGTGTTTTCTTATAGCAAAGTCACATCGGGCTAACTGCTGAGCCCACCGAGGGGAATCGAACATCTGAATTTAGTATTGTAAATCCTTAGACTTACCGCCGTACTAGCGGATGGTGAAAAAAACAACAAACTTCTAAGATAAACGTTTCGTTTGTTCATAAATGATTGCGCTTTGAATGCATCATAGAGTGATTCAAGAATTTCCCATTATTTTAATTGTTACACTTAGAAATGTGGAAACGGATAAATGTTCTAATTCTTCCGCAATTTTTTAAAGCGACTTCAGCATATTTTATACCATCTCATTGATGATATAATTTTTGCAACTGAAATAGACTAAGTTATTAACCTACAAGATACATAGAGTAAGTTTCTCATAATCCTTCAGTTAAGAATTATTTATTGTGGAATACAATACATCATAAGTATACTTTATTGTTGTATCAATCACAATGTTAATTAATTTTCTGTTGCTTTGTTATTAGTCAAAATATTTGAAAGAGTTAAATATGACCGCCTTAAAAAGTAGTTTTATTTTTAACAGGTGCATCACTTAAAAGATTTGTAATGTAGCCTATTCTTTATTTTTTTAATTTAAGTTTAATATTTTGTTCGTATGTTGTATGTTTATAGTAATTATGTAATTAAATTAGTGGGAAAAAGTAGCAAATCGACATTATGTTTTGCCTCGGAAATTTCTATATCATTTCTTATGTTTTTCACATATTTTGGAAGCTTAGAATACAAGATAGGTAGTGAGATAACTAATCACAGTTCATAGTTAACGAACGTTATATCAATTTGCTACTTTTATTACTATGAACTGTGATTAATTATAAGAAAGGGAATGTATTAACTATGAACTTTTGGTTTGTTTCTAAATTTCGCGCAAAGCTACACAAGGGCTATCTGCGCTAGCCTTCCCTAATTTAGCAGTGTAAGACTAGAGGGAAGGCATTTAGTTATCACCAACCACCACCAACTCTTGGGCTACTCTTTGCTAATGAATAGTGGTATTGACGTCACATTATAACACCTTCCTGGTTGAAAAGGCGAGCATGTTTGGTGCGACTACGATTCGAACTGTAAACTACGATTCTTTTAACAGAAAATTAGGGTATCTATGGTTATATAGAAAAAAAACCTGTATTTACAAAGAGTTCTGTATAATGAATGAAAGGTACTTAACAAATCGTAAAAAATGCCAAACTAATCAAAACGATACATGTGTATTTTTAGAATATCAGATCAAAGTATTAGCTGCGAATGATGCAACCAATTAGGTAGTTCATCAAAGGCTATTTGAGACTCTACTAAGGTTTTAAACAGATGAGACAGCATTGTGAAGATGATATGCAGGGTTATCTTTGCCCTTAACCAAAGAGCACTGTTTAATTGTTATATTTTCCACCAAATGATAATATTACTTTTAAATGTGTCCGACTGACAGTTTATGGGTTTGGCATAAAGTATACATAGATCGGGATTTAAAAAAAACTGAGCAAAGAGAAATCATAGACATAATCGTGGAAATCAATGAGTGTATTTACAACATGAATCCACAGATTGTTTTGAGTGATTATACTTAGAAAAAAGCTAGAAACAAGTTTAAGAGTAGAGAAGTTTTATGGAGATCAGATATCATTACTGGACCTTTAACGTGTTGTGAAAGATTAGCAGTTATTTAGAGTTTTTGTGTGAGATTCAGACCTACTACTAATGCTTACAAAAGCAATTAGAAAAAAGATACTTCTCCAGAACAAACTTAATAATTGAATTATTACTTTATACTATAATATCCTTAAATACGATGACTTGTACAGTAACAACAGAGATAAAGCAGCATTGTGAATTGAAAACGAAGAACGAATTCTTGCAGCAGAGAAGGTGAGCAATAGAGGAATTGGAGCCAGCAAAAAATCAGGAAAACGGAATTATTGGGAATGAAGTCAGTGAAGACAGTAACTCAAGAGTGACAGAGCAATAATACAATAACGTTGGAATAGTGAAAATTAACATCTAATCAGATACATCTTAAGTGTGAAAAAGGTGTAGCCAAAATAGAATTGAGCGTGCAATATGAACGAATGAAATTAAAATTGGCGGCCAAACTGGTAGCTACAGTTATAGCATTTATAATACTTTTACAGTAAATATTTATTCATTAATCAGACAGGCCGCTTTGTTTGTTTCTTTGTTTTTGTTCAAGCTAAGTCAGATAGATTATATAACGTGACTTTCTGTCAAAACACCAACAAACCACATCAAGTAGCAGCAGTCGATAGTAATCAACATTACTTTAAGATCGCAATCCTTTTATTCTGAACAGACAAATACTTTACAGAACAACCAGATTCTTTAAACTATATAGTGGTGGTTTCCCCTCTGAAACACTTTATAGTGATGCCATGGAATCTACATTAACAGTTTCTTGTCATCACCTGCATGTGCAACCATATGAAGAATTTCATGAAATTTAGCAAACCTGTGCTTCAAAATTGCCAATGAATAATAACTGTCCAACCATATAAACTCTTTTTTTTTTTTAAAACTTGAGCCAGAAACTCATAATTTACTTTGCTTGGCCTAAACAATGGTGCACATGTTCTACCCAATATGTTTACTGCTCTAATTCATCCGTTTTTAATCCAAATGATAAAAAACTGAAAACGTCCATTTTACTCTAGGATGAGGTCATAGTAAAAATTTCAGACCAATAGATCACGTGACCTTTTGCTTGGGCTTACACAAAACTTTTTGTCAAATTTAGGCGGATTTTGTTGAATAACTTTGCATGTATGTCTTATGCTTAAACCATATGTGACACATAAATGTAGGATATAAAGATCCATTAATACACCAGATCCTTTAAAAACCAATAAAAATTAAATATGTTTTCTATGAAATAAAATTGCCGTAATTTATGTACGAAGAATTTATATCTCGTGTATTTCTTAATAGATTGCCTTGAAATTTGGTATGTGAAGCGAGAAAGCACATCCACTGAAAATATGCAATAGTCTGAATTACCAAAATCCTAGCCACAGAAAGTGGAAAATCGCTGAAGTATCAATCCTATTAATATCACAGTGTTTGTTCTACAGCTTGTTAATTTAGCCTTGAGAGACACGTTAATGTGTCTTAACCTCTTAAAATGGTAATGTTTTGCTTACACCCATAACATTTCATTCACTAGAAAATTAAAACTAACTGTTAATGCATGTAAATAAGCCATCAAAATGTCTATCAGATCCACATTATTTTTCCCCGAGATACGATTTTCCCTTTATTGAAAAATCAAATAATCTATTTAAATTTTACATGCAGGATCTTACCAGTAATGCAACACAGGTTGTTAGGCTTAACAATCCTAGAGCAGTACAGAACGTAATTTCCACTTGCAAACAAATGTGGTATATCTTTCTAGCTTTGTAAGTTTTAAAACTACGTATTTTTACAAGAAAGAAATTGTGGTATGTCATAGATGTTTTTCATGAATTTCCAAGAAATTCGGAAACTAAAGCAAAATAAGGCGTAAAACAAGCAAACTACAGAGAGAAAAATAAAGTGGTGTACATTTATACATAAGTCTTTAATAATGTGGTCTGACGAACAAATGCTCGGCATGGCCAGGTGTTTGAGGTACTCGACTTGTAAGCTGAAGGTCATGTTTTCTAATCCCAGTCGCACCAAATATGCTCACCCTTTCAGCCGTGGGGGCGTTATAATGTAACGGTCAATCTTACTCTTCGCTGGTAAAAGAGTAGCCCAAGAATTGGCGGTAGGTGGTTATAACTAGCTGCCTTCCTTCTAGCATTACACTGCTATATTAGGGACGACTAGCGCAGGTAGCCCTCGAGTAGCTTTGTATGAAATTCAAAAACAAATATAAAAAAATAACACTGGCCAACAAGAAAAATATTCTACAAGCAAATTCAAACTACCAGTATGAAAGGGGTTTCTCATAAACCACTGTCTCTTCCAGACAGTCTAAACTTAAGGAAGATGCTAGAGCATTGGAGCTCTAACATGGTTGAGGTACATTTCAGTCTATTTTTGCCATCTCAGATGGACGATTTCCAACATGTTGTTACGCCACAAGTACTTCGTCATGTTTGTAAATCATTAACTCTATTTACTGTTGTCTCTGTTTGTTGGATAGAATTTTAGGTTTTAATTTTTTTACAGCCAAACATAAAATTTGAGAAAAAATTTAATATTTAACGATACTTTAAAGGATTCTGCATAAATTTTCAATACTGTCGAACTTCAATTAACTTTTATTGGACTATTATATGTACATATTAACGTATACATATATTTGTACATTTCATTGTTCATTTTTCGATGAAATATTCGTCGCATATCTCTCAGTAACATGTACGATGTATCATACTTTATTTCATATACACAAAATGCGAAACAAGTTTTACTCAAAGTTTAAAAATCTGACATGCGAATTGCTTAATGAATTATATAGGGGAACAACGATCGATACAAAGTGTCTTTTGTTGTATAAATGACTTGAAAATAGCACAGTCATATATCCTTGACTAATGAGGACTGTAATAATTTGTTTTACATCTATTATATATGTATTTGATTTAGTGTAGCTAACCAACGTGTATTTAAGTGGGAATATCAGGAATCAAAACTAAACAAAGCGATTAGTAACAACGTAATCACATTAATACAAAGTGTATGGAGTAGCTGACTAATGGTTATTCGTTCCTATACATTGGAATCGAGAAGTCCAAAATGTTCCTCAGACCACATAATCTATTATCAAAACGAGTAATACTGCTCAAGGTAACATATAACATGAAAGATAATCCAGTAATCACTAAAGTAATATAATAAATGGTCTATGGATGGCGTGATAAAAACACAAAAATTACCCAAAAACCCTTTCTGTTCTTTTTTCTTCATATGTATAATTGCAAAGTTGAAACTTATCTCTGTGAAAAAAAAAAGTAAAACAAGCTCAAATCCTAGGTGACAGTGTCTACTCTCGGAAAATTCGTATCACTTTTACATGGAAACAACACAGAGTGTTAAGTCCCTGCTTGTGAGACAAGCATACAAACGGACAGTTATTTCTGTGGTAGGCAGGTTGCCAGGTCGAACAACTGGAATCGCGAAACAAAAGAAATTTCATATAGCTCTGTTGTTTTTGAAGAGAAATGTGGTATCTTTTACAGAGATTGGAGTGTTAACTAAGTTAACGCATAATGCATCACGTTTACCAAACAGACCATTCACGCATTGTAAGCACACTTTTATTAATGGCAAAATAGAAATCAAGAATCTCTATCCTTGAAATGCATTATTCACTTAAACCGTAAATCAGAACCACGTGCAATTTGTCATTTTCTCTTGAAAACAGTGTTTTCAGCCTCTTCAAAATTGCTTTTAGCATGTATTGCATTTTCTTGCTTTAATAAAATATTTTTGAAGTGTTTTTTATATATATATATATTTTCCAAATTATGTAATACATTTTTGTTCGACAAATATCGTTCGTTTCGCAAAATTCAGTGTTATTTGCATAAGATTAGTTCCTTTCAATGATACTAAATTTAATTCACATAAAACAACAATAATAAACAATTAGTTATTTTAATACAAGTTAATTTGTTAATTAACTGCGTTGTTAATCTTTACCATAATTTTGATATGTAAATTACTTAAAGAAAATTGATAACGATTATGATTCAATGACTTAAAGCATTTCATACAAAAATAGTTGTTGTTCATTAAACTTGGTGACATGAATAGCGCCTTAGCCATTATTTTGTTTACTTTATAGAAAGTCTACATTGTGCTATTGCATTTGTCGACCGCTGGGAATCGAACGCTGGATTTTAGTATTGTAAGTCCATAAACTTACTACTGTCCCACCAGAGGATAGGGGGCCATCATGGCGAGATGGTTAAGTCACACGACTCGTAAGCTGAGGGTCGTGGGTTCAAATGCCCGTCACACTAAACATGCTCCCCCTTTCAGCCGTGGGGAAGTTATAATGTGTCGGTCAATCCCATTATTCTTTGGTAAAAGAATAGCCCAAAAGTTGGCGGTGGGTAGTGATGACTAGCTGTCTTCTCTCTAGTCTTACACTGCTAAATTAGGGACGGCTAGCGCAGATAGCCCTCGTGTAGCTTTCCGTGAAATTCAAAACTAACCAAAGAGAACCAAGGGCTGTCGGTACAGAATATTGAGATGTAGTATGATTGGTGTGTTATTATATATTCATTTTTGTTTTCACTCATATATTCTTAGAATAATATATTGAAGTAATATCATTAAAATATTTCCGTGTCTCTTTGATTGTACTAGAAAGTATGTTAGAAACGATTATCATGTGTTTTATATATCAGTCAAATACGACGGAAGTAAATTTCTGTAGGCTAATTTTGTAAATGGTGTCAGAGTAGATAATGAAAATTGCACGTGCACACTTACAGTGTATTTAAATGAAACTTTTTTTTCTTTCTCTTCCTTGTTTTCTGAAGATGGAGGAACATGTTTCACTGAAACATGTAGAGAGTTTTGTTTCAGTTATTTTAAGTTTATATAATAACCTACTGTGCACAGTGTTATTAAAGCTTTGTACAAGAACTTTCAGTTGAATATTTTATTTAGGTTGTTTCGGGCACAAAGTCATTTTATACAAGACGACTTCTATCCTCAAAACGTCAAAACTTTTAGCCAGTTTCATACTTGTTCAATGCGACTGATTAGGATTTCACATGAAAATACTATAATTGGCTATATCTTATGTAAGATAACCCTTAGTAATATAAATTTTTAATACTTTTTTATTTACTATAAAAACTACAGATAGAAATAGTACTGTATGGGAAGAAACTTAAGAGAAACACAGAGCGCTAAGACAGTTGCCATGGAAACCATATAACGTACAAGGATCACAGACTACAGACGAACATGAAACAGACGTCACCTTACTTAAGAATTAGCATTAAACAGACGTTATTAATATCTTAAAATGAAATAAGAATCTACAGTAATAATTACGACTTTACTCGTACCAAACATTACAAAAAATAATTACGGATATCTCTAGGTAGGATATTTTACTAAAGTTCTTAGTTGTTATAAGTAATAGATCACATCTTTTCGGTTGTAAATTTTAGTTACCTCTAGCAAGCACAACAAACACATGTAGAACATCAGACATAGTGTAGGATCAAAACTTGTGTTTAGATACGTAGTCTGAGAAGCCATATTTGTATGCTAGAGAAACCTAAAATGTCTTAAATGTCACATACCAAACGCTATGTAACGAGCAGAAAGTTAAATTTCAATAATAAGTAAAAGTATACAAAAATAGAAATAAATCTTATTTTTTCTATGATTAGTAAAACAAGAATTATTAAATAACTATTAATGTAGCATATATTAATATAATTAAACATTAGTGTATAAGAAAATATAGAGACGTGAGAGAGTAACTGTAAAGTAAGGTACTCTTGTAGCTCACGACAAATTATAATATTCATATTTGTAGCATTATTCCGTGATAATTTTTATGCAAAAGAAATTGTTTATTTGTTTTGAATTTCTGCGCAAAGCTACACAAGGGACATCTGTGCTAGTTATCCCTAATTTAGCAGTCTAAATCTAGAGGAAAGGTAGCTGATCATCACCGCCCACCGTCAACTCTTAGTCTACTCTTTTCCAGACGAATAGTGGGATTGACCATTATGTTATAACGCCCCCATGGCTGAAAGAGCCAGTATGTTTGGTGTGACGGTGATTCAAACCCACGATCGTCAGATTAGAAGACAAACACCCTAACCACCAGGCCATGCCGAGCCCAAAGAGAAATAGACGGAAGCTTATAGCATTTTACCTTCTCATTAATTTTAATAAAAACTTACCATTAGTTATAACATCTAAACTCTTTTGTATGATGCAGTTGTTCGAGAAAACAGCTTTGTACGTGCAATGAAAAATTAAAAAAACTTTTCCCGCTACGAAGCAATAAACTTTGTAGCAACAAGCATTCAGGGTCTCCCTCTTTACCTGTTTAAAATGGATTTAACCTTTAACAACTGGATATATTGTCACAACAGTTATTTATTAATTTGTTAACTAATCCTGTATTATTTTGCAATACGTTTAAATACGAGGGCTGTTCAAAAAATACGCGGACTGTTTGAATTGCGCGGCTTCAGTTGGTTCCAGGGGAATCCGCTTGGTGTCGCTAGGTTCGCACAGATCAGCTGATTACGATGCCATTTCCCGATTGCAGATATCTTCATTTGTGTATTAGCTACGCGGTTTTAAGTGAAGTGCGATTTTTTCGTTTGGCGGATTTCAGAATGGATGACGTGAAGGAGCAACGACTTGCTGTGAAATTTTGTGTTAAACTTGGAAAATCTGCGACTGAAACTTTTGCTATGCTTAACACGGCTTAAGGTGATGTTGCTATGAAGCGTACGACATGTTTCAAGTGGCATGAACGTTTTAAAGATGGTCGACAGTCCATTGAAGATGATGAGCGTCCTTCCACATCAACTGACGACCCACACGTCGACAAAATCAACACCCTGGTGCGAGCAAATCGACGTCTGACTGTCAGGGAGCTTGCTGAAAAGTGTGGGATATCAGTTGGATCTTGTTACGAGATTTTGACCGAAAAATTGAAGATGCACCGCGTTGCTGCGGAATTCAGCCCTCAGAACTCGTGAGTTTTTGGCCAAATACTCGATCACTGTTCTTCCACACACCCCCTACTCACCTGACCTTGCTCCTTGCGATTGTTTCTTGTTCCCCAAACTCAAAAGACCCTTGAAAGGAAGAAGATTTGAGACGATTCCTGAGATTAAGGCAAATGTGACGAAGGAGCTGGAGGACATTACAAAAGAAGCGTACCAGGACTGTTTCAACAAGTGGAAACACCGTTGGGATAAGTGTGTGCGTTGGGGAAAAGAGTACTTTGAAGGGGTCCCAGACCTGTAACTTCTAAATAAAGTACTTTTTTTATGACGTCAGTCCGCGTATTTTTTGAACAGACCTCGTACTTCTGCAAGTTAACTAACCCTGTATTATTTTGTAATACGTTTAAATATTTCCTTATTTTAATCCTTTATTGTGAACAGTTCTTACAAGATATCTCCTTCATGAATAAATATACGTGGGGAGAAGAGATGGACATAAATAATATATAAAACATAAATGTTATAAATATATAAGTAGTTACGTAGGTGTAAAATATTGGTTTTCTTTGAGTTTTTTGTACAGCTTTCACATTTACTGTTTTTCAGCTTTTTAATTTATTAATGTCTGATGGTTATTTCATCCTTTGCTATATTTTACCATTATTCATGCAATAAAGACCAGACTCTGTTCATATCTGGCCTCATCTAGTTGTTGAGAAATATAATTACTGTCAAGACAACACTGCGTCTGCTAAGTGCGTTCCAAATTTAAATCAGTAATTAATAGTGCGTGAATAACTGCTTCTGGTTTTTCTTGTGTTTCATTTAGGAAGGTTTAACTATGTCCATAGAGTTTTAATTAGTTATCATCCATACACGTTAACACACGACAGGAAATGAACTTCTAAATGTTGCATCTCTTTAACATGACCACTATTTATTTATTCATTTATTCTTCGAAAAATACCAAAGAAATAAAATACAATGCCGTACAGAATTATTGCAAAGTTCTACCTAGTTGCATTAAAGCTCAATCACTTGAAGTTTAAAGGAAGTCGAATATAGGAAACGTGTGAACCACCAAATAATCAACGATAAAAATAAATGTAAACAGAATTAAAATAACAACATTTTTTGTTTTTTATCAAATTCGAACTCATTGACGACAACACTTACTACCTGAAACCAGGTGGTTAGGGGCACTCGACTCGCAATCTGAGAGTCGCAGGTTCGAATCCTCGTTCCACCAAACATTGTTGTTGTTGTTTTGAATTAAGTACAAAGCTACACAATGGGCTATTTGTGCTCTGCCCACCACGGGTATCGAAACCCGGTTTTTAGCATTGTAAGTCCGCAGACATACCGCTGAGCCACTGGGTGGCCCACCAAACATGCTCACCCTTTTAGCTGTGGCAGCGATATAGTGTGACAGTCAATTTCACTATTCATTGGTAAAAAAGTATCTCAACTGTTGGTGATGGGTGGTGATGACTTACCGCCTTTTCTCTAGCTTTTCACAATCAGCTTCCATATGTCAGACGTAAGGGGACTTGTTTTCAACCACGTACGTTTGTAGGTGTTAAATAAAATACTACTGAATTATTTTGACAACGTATAAGCCATTTTGAAAAGTCTAAAAAACTCGTGAAAATATGCATAAATTATTGGAATTTTATGAGCAAAAGATGAAACTTCTCATTAAGTAAGTCATAAAAACTATATACAAACTTAGCGAAAGTTAAAATTATTAACAAGCGCTATTGATATGGCGTTTTTGTTTATCCATTGAAAACATTGTTTTTTAATAAAACACAAAGCTACATAAATACTATCTGCACATAGCTTTTTTAATTTGGAAATATCAGTCTAGAGGGAAAGCAGCTAGTCAACAGCACGATTTCCAAATATGAATCGTGGGATTTGATGGTTACTCTTATAGCGTATCTCCCGTGTTATAAAATACGGCGAGCATTTCAGGGAAAACAGAACGTGACAATGAGACCTTAAATTCTCATCACAAGCACGCTCACAATTAGGCCACAACCGATCACACAGCAAAATAATAAAAAGTCCGACACGCGTGTCCCGGTGGAAGCTGGATCAAGCAAACTGGCCCACTTTCACTGCTCTCGCAGAACTTGATCCTGTCATCGTCTGTATGCCATCAATAGACGACTGTGTGGCAGCAGTAGCTGACTGTATTATACAAGTAGCTGCTCAATGTATTCCTAAAACCTCGACACGTTTTCCACGATTTCCTCGTCCGTGGTGGAATCCTATATGCCACATGGCACGAAAGGCTTAAAACTGTCATAGGATACTTTTCGTAGGTATCCCACACTCTCGCACCGCATTGATTTCCAGCAGGCCCGTGCACATGCTCGGTGGGTAAAACATCAAACCCAGAAGGAATCTTGGATTAAGTTCACAATCAGCATATCTTCTACCACCAGTTCCAAAGTCATTTGGGACAAGATATGAAAGATCAGTGAGCAATATCACTCTTTCCCCCTCTCGATCTTGCTGTCTGATGGCCAGGAAGTAACTGATACCCAGAGCATCACCGATACTCTAGGTGAAAGCTTTTGCCGGGTATCTAGTACTTCTGCTTCTTCTTCCACCTTCTTAGCCATCAAGACTCCGGCAGAGTAATCACCTCTTTCGTTTCGAGCTGATTGTCTCAATGACTATAATCGTCCCTTTAACTGGTGGAACTCAAACTGGCCCTTCATCGGTCTGGTATTACGTCGGTTGGACCTGATGATGTACACTATGAAATGCTGCGCCATCTATCTCCTACTTCTCTTGCTATTCTTCTGATTGTTTTTAACCGGATCTAGCAAGAAAATGTTTTTCCCGATGCCTGGTGATAGGCTATTGTCCTACCTTTCTCTAAGCTTGGGTAGGATCCTAAGATTTCTTCAAACTACGGTCCAATTGTTTTGACGAGTTGTCTCTGTAAGACCTTAGAGAGGATGGTTAATGCTCGTCTTGTTTGGTTCCTCGAATCAAACAACCTCCTCTCGCCCACCCAATGTGAGTTCCGATGACAGCACTCCACCGTGGTCCACCTGATTTGACTTGAAACGTCAATCAGAGAAGCCTTTCTCAAACGACAACATCTTGTATCAATATTCTTTGACACTGAGAAGGCTTAAAATATAAAATGGAGGTAGAGCATTTTGCGAGACTTCCATATATATGAGTTGCGTAGCCATTTGCCTATTTTTATTGAAAATTATTAATGGACAGGAGATTCCATGTTGGTGTGGGTTCGACACTTTCCCGTTCTTTTCTACAGGAACTTGGAGTTCTCACAGCTGTGTTTTGAGTGTCACACTTTTCAGTATAAAGATTAATGCCATTAATGAACAACTCCATCTTACTGTTACAAACGTACTCTATGTCGACGACTTTCACATCTCATGTCAGTGGTTGAACATGAAATATATTGGGCGGCAGCTACAGACTTCCCTCAATCGTTTACTGAAGTGGACCACAGCACACAGCTTTAACTTTTTCTCTCTAAAATCGTTTGCATGCACTTTTGCCGCCAACGGTGTGTTCACCCCGATTCTGGTTTTCGTATCAGTGAAGTTGTGCTACCTGTGGTCTCAGAGACAAAGTTCCTTGGATTTATCTTTGACCCTAAGCTGGCCTTTATACCACACATCAAGCAGCTATGGGTCAAATGTATAAGAGCACTGAACATCCTCCGTGTTCTCTCTTCCATCACTTGGGGAGCGGATCGATGTTCTATTCTAAAGATATATCGTGCTCTTATTCGATCGAAACTTGGCTATGGATCACTGGTATATGGCTCTGCCAAGACCTCGACCTTAAAAATGTTGGACCCATTTATCATCAAGGACTTCGTCTCTGCACTAGAGCTTTCCGCGCTTCCCCAGTTCAGAGCTTATGCATAGAGCCTCATGAACCTTCTTTGCACCTCCGCTTTTGCAACTGTCTTTGCTATAGGCTTCAAAACTTTGTTCCTTATCATAGCATCCAACCAAGAGTTATGTTCTCCTTCCTTGGTGGGCCATACTTTTTCAGAACAGACGATCTGCCATTGCTCCTTTTGGCCTTCGTATCCAGGCGCAGTTGGATGAATTGGATCTGTCCTTGGATACCATTGCTGTATCCATTGGTCAGCCCATCCCAGCATGGCTACTTACAGCCCTCAAATGCTTTCTATCTTTAATTCATCTGAGAAAAGCAGATACTCCCAATTAGAAATACTGTCTATTATTTGCTGAACATCTTTTGAACCATCCTTCCATTCTCATTGATACAGATGGTCCAAAATCAGATGACTGTGTGGGCTCTGCTGTGGTTTGTTGTGATTCGGTGATTGGGCACAGAATCCACTCTACAGCTTCTGTGTTCTCTGTTGAACTATATGCCATTTCGCTTGCCCTGGATCACATAGAAGCTAAACAGTACTCAAAGTGCACTATTTATACTGACTCTCTTAGTTCTCCTTGGCCCTGGAATCGCTTCACGTTAGTTCGCACCATGTTCTCGCCGATATTTAAAACCGACTGGCCCATTTCTCTTTAACATCTACTTCTATCCAGTTTTTCTGGATACTGGGCCGCTTTGGTATTCGCGGGAACGAGTTCGCCAATACCGCAGCTAAATCTATCTGTTCTGGCACTATCACCGCTGTGCCTGTTCCGTACATGGACTATGGTACTGTATTCAAAGCTCGGCTCCGTGCCAGTTGGCAGTCGACTTAGAGTGAGCAACGTGAAAACAAGCTTTTCCAAATGAAACCCTATATTTGACTTTGGCTGTCTTGCTTCCGTAAGGATCAGAAGAGGAAGTTGTTCTAACTAGACTAAGCATTGGTCACAGTTTTTTAACTCATCGTTTTCTTTTTTTTGGAACTATGCACCAATGAATTGTCTATGTAACACTCAGATCACAATAAGCCACATGTTACTGTCTTGCTATCGTTATGACTGTCAACAACGGCACAATTTTAGACATGTTCTGTCCCAAGGTTTGTCCATAACATTAGACAATGTTATTGATGATAGTGACACCGTTCACCTTTGAAATGTTTTTAGTTTTTTAAAGGCCATAAATCTTTTTAATGCTGTTTGTTTTCTTAATTTATACATTAAACCTTTTTAATGTGATTTTCTTTTAAAAACCAAAGTCCATCTACTTCGATTTGAAATTAGAAAATGGCCATAACGTCAAATAACTCGAAACCAGGACTAAAAAGGCCAAGTTTAGGTGACTAACGCTGCTGTTTGAACTACGCGTTAGTCATTCTGGCGAGTTATAATTAAAATTTTGCTGCAAGTCTTTTAAAAATTTTATTACTTTCCTTTTTGAAAATGGACATAACGTCAAATAATTCAGAACCAGGACTGGAAAGGCCAACTTCAGGTGACTGATGGTCTTTTTGAACTTACCTGTTAGTCTTCCTGGCGAGTTATGATAATTACAATTATGCTACAGAAAGTCCTTTACAACTTGTATTAATGTAGTTTTTCTCTTACCGCTGTAGATTAGATGTAAACTTTGGTTTTATGCTTTTATAACTTTGTTTTGTTTTACCTTAATTTCCTTTTATGAGTTTTACTAAATTTATTTTAATTTTAACTTTTTACCCGATGTTTGGCGCAGATAGCCTAGCTGCTTTGTACCATAAAACACCAAACCAACCAACCAACAATCAACCCATCAGGAAACCAGTTGAGATTTTTTTATTGAAAATACATCACAATATGTTTTAACATTAATATTTTCATTTAAGAGAAACATGACAGAATTTATTTGCCTGGCACCAGGTGACTTAGCTAGACCATAATATAGACAGAAATGTTCAAGTTCCATTTTGATGCTTTAGCAAAAGAAACATAAAAAAATGCAAATGAACTGTTATAATGAAAAATTTAAAAATACCTTAGTTGCATTAACTTTGCAAAAAAAGCAACATTTTTCATGAATAATAACACAATTATTTGTTTTAAAAAAAGTGTCAAAAGGATGAAGATATAACCATAATTTATTTCACAGTAAAAATGTTCGAAGTTGCCTTGAACAAGAGAAAAAATGTTAATATTAAGTTAGTTTTCTTGAGTTTAAAATGAAACTTTTAAAGAAGTAATTATTGTTGTACTGCGTATAAGTAAGAAAAAAAAAGAAAGCCTTATTTTGGGAAGTTTCACTAAAGTAAACATCTGTGCGTAGGAAGATTAAAGAGGGGAACAAGTATGAAAAATTATGAAACGGAAATAACACGTAAGCTATGCCTTTTGGAGTAATTAAGGGGAAAAAAGAGTATAATTTTACAAAATAATTTGAAACGTGTGCCTGGTGGTGTCTCCCGGTAGCTCAGTGGTTAAGTGTGAGACTTATAATGATAAAATCCTGAATTTGATTCGCCGTAAGTGAGGACATAGAACGGGCAGCGAAGTTTGTAGCTTTTCGTATAACAACAACAATTTGCTCGTAACAACACTGTAGGTAAAAAGAAACTACGAAATACATTCAAATTTACGAAAATAACACAACTCTAACGTTTAGATTTATTTAAGAATCAGGATTGTGAGCTTAACGAAAATATATATCAAGTAAGCAGAGAAAGCATTATAAGAATTTTAAGATGACGAAATATTGTAGCATACAAATATAGAGACTCAAAACAATGTCATTACGCAAACTCACAACACTGGATCTCGTCAAAAGAGTTATTATTACGTATTATCTGTAGTAACGATCATGAAACATATAAATATTCGATGTAGAGGGACGGTATTACTGTGTGGTAAAACCTTTACAAAGCCAAATCATGTGAATAGTCATAATGCATTCAAAATAGTATTCCATATATTATAAACTTTAATGAAAGATCCACAAAAAAAGAGTCATTGAATTCTGAAATTCTTAGGAGCCATCACTTGTTGAGCGATACTATTATCGTAATGTGTTTCTAGTTATCTTATTATAATAAGATATTATAATAATATCTTATTATCTTTACACATTTTTATTATTGTTTAAAAATAGATAAAAACAGAAATATGAATAAATAAACAATAATTTCGGAGTTTCTAAAATTAATAAAAAGAATTATCTGTCAAATAAAGTTACTTTAAATAATTACCGCAATATCCCCACCAAAGAAACTACAGCTGTGTTCCATTTAAAATGTATATATTTGATTGACACACTTTTGATAAAAATAATGATAAAAACGTAATTTTTATACAATGTACAACAGATGTGTAAAGGAAGGATTGTTAAAAGTTCAGCTTATACTTGGTGATGCCGATGTTACGTTTTCCAACAAACTTTAAATATACAACAGTACTTAGCAGCCAACAGTTACATATCCACTCTTATTTTCTCATTGTTAACAACCTGAAGTACCTGTCCTCTGGACCCAAGTTATGTAAATTCATGATTATTGAAAGGTTATCTTAGGATATGAAAGTTGATTATTTTATATGTAATTATATATAAAGTTGCAAAAGCGTCCATAAAAGTTGCAAAACACAAAATACGATACCGCAAATGTGCGTGTACCTTCGCATGGACACAAAACCTTCGTACCAAATGTAGTAAAAATTAATCAATAGAAAGTGAAGTAATAACAAAAGACGCCTATAAAACAGCAAAACACAAAATGCAAAAGTGTAAATTTATATGTAGCTTCGCATGTCCGAAGTAAGAATTAATACAGATTTTGGTGGAAATCCATCTACATCTTTCGAAGTAGTTACTTGGACATACAACAGACAGTACTATTATATATAAAGATAGATAGATTTCATTAACAGTATTATTATCTAGAATGTTTAATACAACTAATTTTAGTAATTTTAATTTATTATTATTATACTTATAAATGTTTCACAATGTTACCTTAATAGATGTATTGATAACTAAGTAAATTTCTTAAGCTGGCCGAAAGTCTGGAGATATTATTGGATTTACGACCGAAACTTTCGCTAACAAAGAGAGTATTCATCTGATGAAATAATTCATTCTAATCTTTATAAATCAGAAGGTAATATAAATATGTGTATTTAGTTGTATTCGTTTCCAAGTTGATTTTGAGTTTCGCTCCAAGTAGATAGCTTGCTATGATAGAAAATTGATATATAGTAACACTAAGAAAAAATTGTAGTGAAGTTGAAAATGCAGAATAATTTACATTACGTATACAAATACTTTTAAATAAATTCGTAATTCTATCAAGTTTTGATGAGGCATGGTGTACCACTTCTCAAATAAATATATATATATTATAGAGAAGGATCGATTCTTCGAATGATATCGGAATTTTGAGGTAGTTTTGTGCTTCTATAAAATAATTCATGAAAGTTTTTCCATAATCCGTACGAATCAAACACAGAACGATTTAAAAGTCTTTTTTTTCTATTAGACTTGTGAGGATTATTGTAGATATTGTAAGACATTCTACGAAATACTATTATTGCTAAATATCCTCCCAGAAGCACTGTGTTATGTCTGCAGGTTCACGCCGTTGGAACCCTTTGTGTAGTTTTGTGCTTATTTTTAAACAAAAACATTAATGTTGCTAAATAATTCACAGGTTTGTGAAGTGCTATTTGTATACGATTAATGAAGTCAACCAATGTATCATTGTTAAATTTTTATCACCTTCTTCGTAAGTATATTGTTTCTTTGTTTTTTGAATTTCGCGTAAAGCTACTCGAGGGTTATCTGCACTAGCCGTCCCTAATTTACTGCTGTAAGAGTAGAGAGAAGGCAGCTAGTTACCACCACCCACCACCAACTCTTGGGCTACTCTTTTACCAACGAATAGTGTGATTGACCGTCACATTATAACGCCCCTTATTTCGGGCAGGATAGAGAACAAACGCAGCTTTGACTTGAAAAATATGATGCTACAGCAAGTCGTTTACAGTTTATATTTTCTTAGAGCATTAAGTAAACATACAGTGTCCGGGCATCTATACCTATTTACCTCTTAGAGTATCCTTTCTATTACAGTGTTTATTTTCCTATGAGTATAGCTTAATGTATTTAATATTGGTCAGTATATATTAGTCATTTGGTCAAGTAGTTGTTCGATCATATAATCGCAAATGGTTCTCATGTGCATCGGTTTTATTGTCCTGAAGCTCCAGTATGTCATTAATTATACAATGTACAGTTGATAATGATGTTAATATTGACAAATTATACAGGCCTTACCTCGTTATATTGGATACTGTTTATGAAGTCCCTTCCTGAGGATAGTGTTAGCTGGTTATATAGTTATTACACAGACATAGTGCTGGTTAGTTATATAGTTCTTACACAGACATAGTGCTGGTTAGTTATGTAGTCCTTACCTGGTTATATTAGAGACTGTTTGGTTGTTTATACACTCCTTTTCCTGTTCATAGTAGATATTGTTTGAATTTTATACAGTCCTTTCTTATTCCTAGTAGATATTGTTTTATTTCTTACATAGTCCTTTCTTATTCATAGTAGATATTGTTTGATGTATTTTACAGTCCTTTCTTATTCGTAGTAAATATTGTTTGATTTATTTTACAGTCCTTTCTTGTTCGTAGTAGATATTGTTTGATTTATTTAACAGTCCTTTGTTATTCATAGTAGATATTGTTTGATGTATTTTACAGTCCTTTCTTATTCGTAGTAGATATTGTTTGATTTATTTTACAGTCCTTTCTTGTTCGTAGTAGATATTATTTGATTTATTTTACAGTCCTTTGTTATTCATAGTAGATATTGTTTGATTTATTTTACAGTCCTTTCTTATTCTTAGTTTGATTGTTTAGCGAATAGTTTCCTGGTCACTGTGTTGACTGATTGTGCAGTTTTTTTACATTGTCATAGTGTTGGTTAGTTATGTAGTTCTTACCTGACTATAGTTTTGAATAGTTATGCAGATATGTTAGTCTTGAACTTCGACATTCAACATTACTACCAGTATCGTATTCATGTAGCTAAACGCATGTGTGTTTTTCTTTTAGCATGCCGGTCTGTGAGCCTAAGGTTCTATGATTGTTACTTAGTTGCAATCAAAAGCAATTGCACTCCGCACTTTGGTGCCATGGGTGCTATATACAAGTGATTTTTAAATACCACGATTCAATCTAATACGTCCCCTTCACATCATGCATTCTCGCCTTTCCAGCCGTGGGGGCATTAAATTGTGACGGTTGATCCGACTATTCGTTGATAAAAGAGTAGCTCAAGAGTTGGCGGTGGATGGTGATGACTAACTGCCTTCCCTCTAGTCTTACACTGCAAAATTACGGACGGCTAGCGCAGATAGCCCTCGAGTAGCTTTGCGCGAAATTCAAAACAAACCAAACCAGTCTAATACGAGTAGCCCAATATCTCGCAGGGGAATTTGTTGCTAGTTGCATTCCTTGTAGTTTAACACTGTAAAAGTAAGGATGGCTAGCGCAGATATCCCTCGTGTAGCTTTGCGCGAAATTCAACAACTGAAAGAAAATTCGTTAACATTTGATAAAATGCGATACTAAAATCGTCATTTACAAATATCGATTTCAAGTGAAAAGCAACAAAGAGTGTTGTTCAATAATCTTAAAAATGCCTAGGTAACAAAAGTTTTTATACAACTTCATACCTGTGGAAATACAACAAAATAAATTTTATTCATGCTAGTGTTTTCCACCAATAGCGACTGAGAAATAATGGTAAAGGAAAGAACTACATTATTTTGTGACAGATATCACAATTGTTCCAAAAGAACAACACATTATATGAAACCTTATCCTACTATACTGGATCATATATCGGACACGTTCTGAAACAAAACTGCATTTATTGGAAATCGAACTTTATAAAAGATACTACCTATAGACGCCAAAGTCATGTAAGATGTGTAAACTCGTCCATTTTGTTAAAATGACTTTGATAAGTCAGGTGGTTAAAGCACTCTACTCGTAATCTGAGGGTCGCGGGTTCGAATCCTCGTCACACCAAACATGCTTACCCTTTCAGTCGTGGGGGCGTTATAATGTGACAGTCAATCCCACTATTCATTGGTAAAAGAGTAGCTCAAGAGTTGGCAGTGGGTGATGATGACTAGCTGTCTTCCTTCTAGTCTTACACTGTTAAATTAGGGAAGGCTAGCACAGATAGTCCTCGTGTAGCTTTGCGCAAAATTCAAAACAAACAGAGAGTAAAGAACAAACAGAATTAACCATTTGTAAGATATTATATCCTCGAAAACACTCTTCTCATACAAAAGCATCAGAATTGCTTCAAGATTAGAATAATTTAGGCTAAGTTGAGCTATATAAACATCCTTTGAGAAGGTTATCCATTCATTAACTTTGTTTTTATTTTATAGGAATTTTAGCATAAACGTTTATCGATTAACGTGTTATCTGTGTCAGAAATAACATTCAAAAAGTAAAAAATACTGACATTTAGGTTTATTTCATTTTCATGAGTTGCATTCACCTAGGTATTCTAACGGAAAGAGATTTCGATATACGTATTTTACAAATATTGAGTAAGTTTTACTAAAGCAATTTCGAATATGCAGTTTAGTAATATACTTAACGACAGCAACCTATTTAAAAATGAAATGGTATGCGTGAGAAGTACACTTTGAAATTCTCTGTTTTTCGTAAGGAGATGAATACCAACAAAAACAGATCGCTTATGGAAAGTGTATGTTACAAATAGTTTTTGTCATACGTAAAATATCCATACTCTCAGATCAAAGAGACAGGTTCACATCGAGGATTTAAAATTTATAAGACGGGTATATTTTTCGTATTTAGTAGCATTGAAAACGAATGTGGACCAACAGGGACCATCTAAAAAAAGACATCATAAGCCAGTCATGGTTAGAAAAGTTAGAGTAACGTAAAACGTGATAAAACAAGAAAGATCAGCTTTAAACACAGACTCAAGCAACACTACGCAAAATAATCAAGAAAAGCGACACAAGTAACATACACTAGCGTCTATCACAATATATCAGTAGAGCTGTCGCTTTATTATATAGTTCAAGCGCAATTAGATAATGAAGCATATATCTATGCTATGCGATACAAAGACCCACATTTAAGTCGACTATGGATCTATCTGAGATTTCACTGTTGAAATGGAACCATAAATTGCTTAAAAACATAGAGAGAAGATTTTATTACCTTGTGACAGAGCATTTTGCAATGAAGTTACGTTGCCGGACTATTGGCAAGATGCGCGGTAATCTAATAGAGCATGACTGGACGCAGTGGCACAGGCTGTAAGCGATGCAGTGAGGCCTCAAAATCTTTTGAATACAAAGTACTCAATTTTTATATGGTACACTTATATGTGTTTGTGATGTTAATTAACAGGAATCAAAGTTCTGTCTCAGGAACATCAAACTGAATCATACATATGTGACAAATGTAAGTCGCCATGAGTTCACACTTAGAGAATAGTTTATCACTCAAGATCGATCTTTCTAGATTATCTGTAAGCCAGTCTTATCTTCACAAATTGCTTAAGCATGAGCAAATTCGGCAGATTTATCTTCGTTTCTTGCCATTGTTTTCTTTACGAAGATTTAAGTAAATAAAAATGCAAAGAGTTTTATAATAAGCATTGGCTGACGCTATTTACATAATGATATGGATTTATAAATATACAGAAACTTAAAAACAATGAATTAATAACTATGAAAAATGTAAAGCTGGTAAGCAAACTTATAATTAAATACATTAAACAAATTGTGTCGTACTTTTATTCTAGGAAAAATATATAACTTTAACTTCTAATGATATCACAAACTTTGTAATACAAAAATACGATACCCTATAACCCAATAAAGTATTATATCTTTATGTTCAATTGATTTCTTGAACATACGTATTCTTCTAACATCGTGAACAGGCTTTATAATTATAATCAATTACAATATAATCGAATCAACTGTTTTTCATAATATTATTCATAATATTAAGTAATAAAAACCCTACAACCAGAGCGCTTTCGAAAAGTTCACTCTTCCTAAGCGCTCGAATTATTGTACTTTTTATTCACTTTGTATCAAATTGCCTTGAACCTTCTTTTTTCTGACGTCATGAATTCATAATATTAAATTAATAATGTAAGCCTACACCATATAACTTATCATAAGGATACCAACATTAACTGCTTATAGAAATATTTTAGTACAAAAACCAATATGTATCATTTGCGTTTATTTCGAGTGCGTTGTACACCACTGGGACAGCGGTAAGTCTCTGGAATTACAACTCTAAAATCAGGGGCTCGATTCCCTTCGGTGTATACAGCAGAACAGCGGAATGCGCGATGTGGTTTTACTATAAGAAAAACACACATACAAACACATCGGAATGAGTTAAGAACCAGTGAAAAATATATACATAAGAGTCATGTAATGATGTTATTTAACGATTGAATGAAACCTATAACTCCCCATCTAAAAGAAACCCAGGGACTTACTTTATATAGATTCTCGTATTTTAATTACAGCAGATGTTTATTAATTGATTCTTAATCATATAAATCATAATTTTTTGTCCTTATTGGTAGATGGCTGAAATAAATAACTAATTACAATATATCTATGCCTTTACGAGTTGTTTACATTCTAAACCAAATTGTTGTGTTTTCCTAAATTTGAAAATTCCATCTTAGTACACAAATTCGATGCAAACCATTAGAAAACAAACCTGCTGATAAATTATTCCTCAATACGAACACAGTATCTTCTTTTATTTAAAGTCTACAAATTGGCAATCTTCTAGCAAAATATACAGTAAGATTTCCCATGAATATACAGCAGGGCTGTATTTGAATATCTTTATCGACGTTTAAATGTACAATACCCAGAAACAAATTTCTCGAACTTTCAAATTCGTTTAGAAAATACGAATGCAATAATCAAGAAGTAATCATAAAACTACAATTTAGAAACTAGACCATTTTCTATAAATTATTGTTACATCAGTAAATAACATACAATCATCAACGAAACCATTTGTTTTTTCCTTAAATTTCCCTACAGTGCTTCTAACTTAACTACATTATCACAAGATGCAATCCGCAAATTATCTGTTAACTTTCAGGTTGTTTTTTAGAAGAAAAAACAGACATAATATAACACTTGAAAGGCAGTACATATTGACAATATAATACTGATATTTTAGGTATATCTTGAATAGACCACACAGTGAATAAAAGTAGGAAAAGATTTGTGATTTTTTTCTTTGCGTGTGTAAAATATCAGTATTGTTGCCTTAGCTGAAATTTCTAGAAAATCTTCTGTCAAGTTTCTAAAAGGTAACCAACCAACGGAACGCGGGGAGATAGAGTAATATTGTTGGTCAGCTATAGTGCTATATGCCTCGGAAGCTATAATTGTGATTAACATTTATTAATCAGGAAAGTGCACATACTTGACTTAAAACGTTTATAGATTTCGAATATTACAAACCGTTCAACTTTCGAGAATTAACTTTCAACGTTAGTATTTCTACGAAGACATCGCATAACTTTAACGGAAAAAAACTCTAGTGTGAGCAGCGAAAGATAGCTTACCCATTAAGTGAACTGTGCCGATACTAACCTAGAATTACTCGTTCGTCGTGAACCATCGATAAAATATTCAGTTCCAGACGAGATAAAAAACTCAGTGTTGTTTGTAAGTTGTAAAACTTTTGCATACATTATCATTTATAATAAACGTCATTATAATAATAATAATAATTATTACAAATATAGAAAGTAAAATTTCTTAAAATATTCTATAGAATCAATTCACGATTGAGATAATTTCTGGTTTACGATAATATTATGTACCGTTATTTAACAATCAACCTTAATAGTGAAATTATTCTATAGAATATTTTAAGGAATTTTATATTTGATAAATTTCTAACAATTTTTGCGTCAAAGAATATCCCGTACCGATAGTGAAATTTAGATATTATTATTATTATTATTGTTTGTACGTTAAAATATATTTGTGTTAAGAAAGAAAATTGTGTGTGTCAATCTCGTTGGCAAATATTATATATTTCATTCATGTCGACATTCAGTTAACTACTACATTTAAATCAAAATTTCCGGTTATTCGAAATCGTAATACGTGACGTACATAACATAACAAATCAGAAATTCGTCCGAGATGAATTATAATACGTAACAATATATATATATACATGATATTTTATAAAATCAAGAGTGATTTAAATGTGTGTGGCTTTCAAACTTCCTAAATAATTTTATGACTAAATGAAGAAAATAGTACAGCTGAACCATGAACTTACACTAGAATATGGCACAGCCAGTACAAATATATTGTAAAAACCTTAGCATGTATTTTATTTTTAACAATTTTGCTTAATAAATCAGTTTTTGACCAGTTTTTAATTTTACATAGCTACTTTAATGAAAACTGTAACAAAACCCTGGTTTTATATTTTGTTTCTTAATGACATAACCTGCGTTTTATCTTTTGTTTTAAGAAATTTTAATACGTTCTCTACATCCCACCGTTTTTCTTTTATTACTATTTAGTGTACATAAAAGAAACTTCTCGCAAATAATCCACACGTTAGATGATTATAAATATTTTCTAGATAATAAAAAACTATCTATTTGTATTGGTAAGTAACTGTTATCAATTATACTAAGCAAAAATCACAAATATAGAAAGTAAAATTTCTTAAAATATTCTATAGAATCAATTCACGATTGAGATAATTTCTGGTTTACGATAATATTATGTACCGTTATTTAACAATCAACCTTAATAGTGAAATTATTCTATAGAATATTTTAAGGAATTTTATATTTGATAAATTTCTAACAATTTTTGCGTCAAAGAATATCCCGTACCGATAGTGAAATTTAGAATGAATTTTGGTACTTGCTTACAAATAAAAAGCTGTATAGTACTAGTTCGTAAGCCGATATCAGGTCTTCCTACGTGAAATATCAATTACGTTAAGTGAGATGTAATAAGCAGTGCTCACTGTATCTCTCAAGCAAGTTTAGAAATATATCATGATTTCCTAACTATACATTAATCTACCCCAGTAACATGGCAAGTAGCAACGTTTCGTCCCGGTAACCATTTTATATCTGAAGATAAATTACTTGATGTCTGTGAAGCAACTGTCCATGAGTAAACAGAAAATACAGATAAAAAACAAGGAAAGAAATAAAAGGAAGCCAACAGAGAACGTGCATGTCATACGAGTTTATTTTTATAGACACGAAGATATTATAGGCAAATTTATTATTAATTTAAATCATTTGAATCAATTTAAATGAAGTGCTCATTCCTGGATCTACAATACTCTGAATATTGTTATGATTATCCGGAAATAAATATATGACTAGAATTCAGAAGAAGAATATTTTATATTGCTGCCTATAAAGTTTTTAAAGAAGCTTAAAAGTTTTAAAACAAGCTTAAAACTGAAATCTGACGTGCTCGTAATGTTGTTCGACATTGTGTTTATCTTTTATTAACTGTCTTCCGTTCCATACCGTAACTTTAAACTTGTTTAGTGTTCCCTGGCAAATCTTTACTTGGGAAATAAGATACTTAACTTACTCGAGCCATCACGTATATGCTTATTTTTATATTTTTTAATGATGATTTCTCTTCTAAAATATGCTCCAAATATATTTTTTACACGTCGAATATTTATGCTTTCTTCGAAATTAAGGTATTTTAGAATCAATTTCAAGGTATTAATTTACGTCCGGCATAAAAATAAAATAACTGTGATTTTAAGAAACCCTAAAGTGACATATATTTATGATTCATTTAAAGTTACCGTTATTGTGGAGCTACAATAATATTGCTAACTTTTCATAACTTTAATTATATTAAATAAAAAAGTTAAAATAACAAAAGCATGCTTATGTGACAAATTTGACACAAACTATACAGAGATAATTAACCATTGGCTGGCTAGGTGATAACGGCAAGTCCGTTACGGAAGGAATTTCATTCTACAAAAACAAAACAAAAAAGATGTTTAATAGAAGTATGATATTATTTCACGGTAGTTTATGTCAGAACTAATATTCAAGTATTTGCTTTATATATATATATTCCAGTATGATAGCTTCATGCTAGTTTGTGTCACACAGTCTCTACCACTATTAGTGCTCAGCTGTTTGGTTTTCACAGACTCTAAAGAATGTGTGAGTTATTGTTTTTATTTTGTTTTGGTTTGTGCGCACGTATTTCCTTTAGCATCATATAAAGGCACCAAGCTACTCGTGCTTTATTAACACAAATAAAACGACGCCTTACCTATTGTGGTGATGACGGTGAGAGAATAGAGAAACGCTCCGGAGAAGGACCATTGTTGGGCCGCTCCTAACTCCTTCCCGTCGTATCCGTCTTTAACGGCCGCTATTAAATCTGACTGAAACCGTTTAATTTCTGCAGCTACAAGCAGAGTCCAGTTGTCTTTGTAGAGCACATTCAGGTCGTAAGTGATGTCCCACAGCCGCCTGACTGTCTTCTGTCTCATATCTGTCACCTCTCCCGCTTTTACTTCTTCGTAAGGAGCCTCCAGTGCCCGGAAAGCAAAAGCGCCCATGATACTGTAGCCGACGACTAGTCCACACAACCCAACATGAGAGAACATGAAAGCCGTGAACTTGCGGCAGCACGTCTTGCATTTGTTGACTGGGGGACGTTTCTTGGCGGCGTAGCGGGAACCACTGCGCTTGGTGGAACGTTTTCGCTCTAGAGCCATAGTCGACTGCCACCGAGTGACCAGTGGCCGAGCCGGGCCAACCCTTGCAGGCAGCCAGGCTCGGCTCAGTGTCTCCTAAGCTGATCTGGTTAAATCAAATTGAGCTTATGGCTATGTATCGTAACACAGAAGAATTTTTCAGCTAAAGTACTGAATCAAGCAGAGCATTTAGCGAAAGAAAAGAAGTCCTGTGTTATTCAGGTATTCAGTAAAAACCAGCTTCACGTAATAGTTCCAGAGCTTCCATATTCATAAAGAATAATAGAAAAAAATGTAGTGATACCAATAACCTAAGACTGAACTTTTAAATGTTCACAGAGAAACTTCTTATGTTCTTATTAATTTATTCTAAAACCAGAACGGGCTTTTATGTGTCTTCAAAGTTCGTCTTCGAAAGCTTTTAGTTTACCGAGAGATACATTGAAAGGTCTTATTTTGAGAAAGAGGGTTTGAGCTGATTTTGAATAAGCATGTATACAACTAGCAGATAACCAAGTTTGTGTTTATTTAATACCCTCACAACGTTGCAAGATAAACTAAGCGATTAATATCAAATGCAGGTGATCACGTAAGGAAGGCATTAATATTTTCTTACGTTGACCTGCCTACAAAGCTACCACAAAAGCCTTCAGTGTATTGCCTTCCACTCTCCTTCCAATTGACTGGCAAAGCCTTTCTGCTCCCTTCGTAAGTGTGCGAATGTATAGAGGGATAAAAGAAAATTTATTTGCTCAACAGCGCCCCCTTTTGGGCATCTGTCGAGAGGCGCTGATGGTCGCTAACAAAAGCAAACTGAATTAAAGTTAAACGTCGCCATATGTGTTTATCGTAATAGAGGTAAATTAAATATTGAATATAGTCATTTACATACTACGATAGGAAAAATGAAAGAGTTAGAAAGATGTGAGTTAAGTGTACTCTCTGCTAGCTTTAGTCAATTTGATTATTTCACCTTTTTGTTATTAAAATTCTAAAATTCTACCAGTATTAATCCAAGTAGACCAATATTTACGAATGTAATATTTTTAAGTAGAGTGTGAACCCAATATCGTTAGCTTTACGTTTTATATTTGAAAAGTATGTTTTAACGTTTACAACTAGCTAAAATCCAGGAATGATAAGGTATCTCTGAGGTTAATATCGACAAGAACAGTTATTTCTTGTTCTCTTTGTTTTCATATTACTTTTCGAGGAAAGCCAAAATTTACTTGTTTTAAAGCATCTTATGCTACTCTAATAATAAATTAACAAACAACTTATAATCATGATAAAGCGATTTATTTTAAGGGAACAAAATAGTACATACTTGTCGAAACATGTAGTATGTTCTCCAAGGACAACCAACTTTGTGATGGTCGTAAGGTGTTGTTTGCCAATTTATTATTAAAATTATTTTTCTTGCTTATTCTTCAGTATTTCAAATTTCACTTTGAAAAGAGAATTTTTACCCATCTTACGTCTCAAACTCAAGTACTTTTAATGGCATGCTGGTGGCTACAGAGAAGCGGTCAGTTTGTTTTAATGTAAGATTAATATTAAGCGACAACTACACTTTAAGTTAACACAACACACCATTAAGTTTTTGGAGTAATCTCCAAGTATTTTCCTGTGGCTAGATTGTTTTTTTCTTATTCAACCAAATCATGGTAATTTATTTCATTAGCTACTTAACACTTAATTTATTAATCAATTCGTTATTAACTTCTTTAACTCACACGTGAAAACGAAGTACATAATTACCATAGCATAAAAACGCAGTCATGTTTTCTTTTCTCTTTTGTTTTTCTTCAACTTAAAACGGGTACAAATTTGAGTATAAATAACAACATATGAGATACAGGGATGTGGGAGAGAGAGTGTGTGAATATAATGCTTCTTTTATTAGAAAATGATAGGACATTTTGAAATGGAAGTCAATAATAAAAACTATAATATAAGTGAAAAATAAGCAGTTATAAAGAGTAAAAGTTGTTATGATACGCGACGCATTACCTGCGTTCGTCTGGTCTCAGCTGGCGGCAAAAGTACAAGGAAATCGAAGAAAGAACAAACTTTAAAAAACGTCAACATTATCGGATAAAGCATCCAGTCAAGTGTAAACACAGTCCAATGGTGACAAGTGTCATTCTTGAATGGTAGAGGAAGAACGGTTACAAGCCAGTGACCTTTATACTTTAGTGAACGTGTTACTTAATTGTTTTAACAACCGTTGAGGAAATGATAAAGTAGAACGTCTGAAGGTGAATTCCAGGTGGGCTGTTTTGTCCAATGAACAACTCTGTTTTAACTGTTTTTTTTCTTAACGCAGAGTAGGTTTCACAGCTTAAAATTTCTGGACTTTTTTTTACTGCTAATATTGATTTTTCTATTTGTTTAGCGTTATTCTTAAAGTCGATTATCATATTATCTATGCTTTGTTTTTGTTATTTTGAGACATTGTTGAATTCCAGGTTATTTTTCAGAAAAGAATTTTCCTTCGTTCAGAGAAACAGGGTCTGCATGAACTGTGGTTGTTGTTTAGAAGCAGAAGACGTTTAAAGATATGTTTTTCGCTTCTTCGAGAGAAGCCCTTTCAGCCGTGGGGACGTTATAATGTGACGGTCCATCCCACTATTCGTTGGTAAATAAGTAGCCCAAGAGTTGGCGGTGGGTGGTGATTACTAGCTTCTTTCCTCTAGTCTTACACTGTTAAATAAGGGACGGCTAACGCAGATAGCACTCGTGTAGCTTTGCGCTAAATTAAAAAAGCAAAAAAACTATTCGAAAAAGCAGAATTACAGTGAATGTGCCAGTTTGCAAAAGTAAAGGGGATGTGCAGATTACAGAATTACAGGGGATGTAACAGGTTGCAAAATTACAGAGAATATGCAGGTTGCAGTATTCGAAAGGGTGTACAGGTTGTTATGTATTAGTTTTTGATAAGTACAAGTGGTACGATATTAAACCTCTTTCGTAAACCTCACCTCATGCGTCCCTTGTTTTCTTTTCTACACAGCGAGCTTAATGAAGGAATTGATTGTATTAAGAAGTTGTAAAAAGGATTCAGAAGTGTCGATGTGCAACATTGTGATCCACACGCCACTACCAAAATTTTGGTGGACGTAAAGTTGTCTTACAGAAAATCCTTAGGAACATTTTGTCAGAATTGTTGAAAATTGTTTTACATACTAGTTTAGTCTACTTGTTCAAAGATTAGGATGTTTATGTGAAAAAATTTGTTCTTATGCTCTTGATCAAACGAATAGTTGGACTTGACTATCACTCTCATACCACTTTCACAGCCCTAAAATGAGGGGAGTGAATTTTTGCTGTAATTGGTCGCGAACCCTAAATCATCAAATTCATCTTCAAAGAACATTATCAACCATTAGTACATCCTCGACTCCAAGAAAACATTAGAAGGTAATTAGTACATCTTCGATTCCAACAAAACATTAGAAGGAAGCCGTCACATCTTCAGCTACAAGAAAACATTAAAAGGAACTTATCACACTCCAGGCTGCAAAAAAACGTATGTTAAAAAATGGTGTCGAGTTCTAATCCGTCATCGAACATATTCGCACTTTCAACACTGGGAGAGAATAATATGTCGTTCAATCCTAGTTTTGTTCATAAAGAGCAGCACGAAAGTTGGCTATGGGCTAAGTTGATTAGTTGCCTTCTCATCATAACTTTAAAATTAGGGAGGGTCAGCTCGAGTAGCTACGTGCGAAACTCAACAAACAGAATCAAAGGCTAACGAAAACATTCATTTTTTTTTCCTTAGTTTATCGACGTAATATGCTAGTTAACATATATATATATGCTTTTGTTTTCAATATGTAAAAAACGATCACTTACCTTCTAGTTTACTATCATCACCAAATTCCCCACGTCAAGCATTCGGACAATGTCTCGCCATCTATCGCATAATGTCATAATCAAAAACAGGAAGCAGAAGTTTTCTATTTATGGAGAAACGAAAAAAAAAAAAAAGAGTAAAAATTCCCCCCTTATAGCACAGCGGTATGTTTGCGGACTTAAAACGCTAAAAATCCAGGTTTCGATACCCTTGATGGTCAGAATACAAATAACCTATTGTACTGCTTTGTGCATAACTTCAAACTAATGAATTTTCAATGTTCTCAGAGTTTGGAAAAGTATTGTTTCTTGCACTAAAAGAATTGATACTTCCAAAGATATTTTTTATGTTTTAATACCTCAAAAAAAGGAAAAACACTGTATCAATATTTACAGTTAACTCTTTCACAAAACTTACAAACAGCATGAGAATCCAACAGATCTGATATTTGTTATGAAAAAATCTTAGAATACATAATGACGTTTTTTCCACGTTCGTTTTAATTTGTTCTTTTCGGATTTCAAACGAGAAAAGCGCAAAATTACTCATTCAGGGGCCCGGCACGGACAGGTGGTTAAGGCACTCGACTCGTAATCCGAGGGTTGGGGGTTCGAAACCCCGTCACACCAAACATGCTCGCTCTTTCAGCCGTTAGGACGTTATAATGTGACGGTCAATCACACTCTTCATTGGTAAAAGAGTAGTCCAAGAGTTTGCGGTGGGTGGTGATGATTCACTGCCTTCCCACTTGTTTTCACACTGCTAAATTAGAGACGGCTAGCACAGATAGCCCTCGAGTAGCTTTGCGCGAAATTCAAAGCAAACCAAACCAAACTAGTAATTCAGTAGACATTACCCAAAAGGCTTTTCTCTCTATAACAGAACTTATCTGCTTGGCTGCACAATAAAAGGCAAACGTTTATCGCGGTTATTTTTTTTATTTTTTACAATATAAGAATTTCAGCTTTACGGATTAACCGCGAAAGCTAACGAAACACAAAAATCCAGTAAGCCTAATAAATGTGATATAAATCACTTAAGCTGTAAACTTCTAAAATGAAAAATTTAGGATGGGTGTGAAAATAAAAACGTCTTAAGTGTAAGTGATTTTATTCATAAATATGATAACTTAGTTTTCGGTATTACATTTGGTTGAATAAATTTTTGTAAACACATTGAAAATTCAGTTACACGATATCTAGCGTTTGGTGATGAAGGTCAACTTTTTCGATTATATTTTAATTAGAATTTATGACATTGGAGTGGGTGTGTTTCTGTGTTTTCTAATAGTAAAGCCACATCGGGCTATCTGCTGAGCTCACCAAGGGGAATCAAACCGCTGATTTTAGCGTTGTAAATCCGTAGTCATACCGCTGTACTGGCGGGGAGCTATGACAATTGAACGTGAATTACAATAAAAACAAGCTGATGTAAGCAGTAGCCGATCTAGGATTTTGTAATAGGGGGTGCTGTGTGGACTTGGTGGGCACCGTATCTCAATTATATATTGAAGCCCGATGATACATCAAAACATAATATTTTAAATCATCGACCTGTAATTGGTAGATGTTGCATCCCCTCACTGAATTTGCTAGTGCACCTAAGTATCTTTGTTGTTTTAATTGATTTTGTAACTTTGCACCTAAGTATATTTGTTGTTTTAATTGATTTTGTAACTTATTCTTATTCTTCTTTTAACACAAAACTCCAACATAAACTGTCTACCCCCTGCTCCCCGTTATAAGTCCGTAAATTTACTACTCATCTGCCGGGGGTACTTCTTTATCAAGAACATTATGGAACTGAATCTTCATGTTCACTGTTTTCAAGACAGAAGTATATACATATATATATACGATGTAAAGTGGTAAACTTGAGGCCTTCTGAAATTTGAAGTTCAATCCATATAGATATCTTAATATGCAGCTGTGCTCTTAACACAAAATAAACAAACAATGCATAAAGTTACTGTGAAATAAGAAAACAACATTCAATGTTAGGCGCTTTAAAATATAGTTATTGTGATATTGTATGGGTGGTTTCGTTTAATTTGTTTTGAATTTCGCGCAATACTACACAAAGGCTATCTGCGCTAGCCGCCCCTAATTTAGCAGTGTAAGGCTATAGGGAAGGCAATTAGTCATCACCACCTACCGCCAACTCTTGGGCTACTCTTTTACCAGAAAAGAGGGATTAACTGTCACGTTATAACGCCCCCACGGCTGAAAGGGCAAGTATGTTTGGTGTGACGGGGATTCGAGCCAGCGACCCTCTGATTACGATTGTATGTTTGTATATATAAAATAAAATATAAAGTTCCATTCTGAAGTGTTTAGTTTCCCGTAACTCCTCTAAGTACAGGTTTAGGTTGTACTGCACGAAAATAGATTGCTGTATTTTCAGAACCAGCTGTTTCCCGGTGGGACAGCAGTAAATGTTCGGATTTACAATGCTCAAATCAGGGGTCTGATTCAACCCAGTGGACACAGCAGATAGCCTCAACTCGCAATCTGAGAGTCGCAGGTTCGAATTCCCGTTACTTGAAACATGCGCGCCCTTTCAGCCATAAAGGCGTTGTAATGCGATGGTCGATTCCCTCCATTCGTTAGTAAAAGATTAACCCAAGAGATGACAATGAATGAAGATGATTAGCTGCCTTCCCTCTAGCATTACACTGCTAAATTAGATAACCTTAGTCTAACTTTTAGCGAAATTCAAATACAAACATCTATCAAATTAATTATAATGTAAGCACAATTGTACTTTGTTCAACTTCTGACGAATTATAGAAAGCACTTACAGCTCTTTTTGTAATATACTTGTAATATTTTTATTGAGATATTTCTTTTTAACTACATTTTATTCTGTCGCAGAGTAATCGTCTTTCCTGTGCCCTGTTCTTCTACTGATTTTGATACATCGAGCTTTTATCAAATAATTAATCATTGGATTATATAAAGGCAAATACTGATACAATTGAAAAGTGTTATGCAATGGAAAAATAACGGAAACATTTATAACTAACATCTTAAGATTACTTTACGTTGCATTCATAAGATTGAACGTATTTCCACCGCGAAAAAATATCTTAATTAAGTACCATTAGTATAAATACAAGTCCTTACGGTGTTACAGTTACGTCTACTCTGTATAAATTTGCTCCGCTATCAGTCGTTTTGGTATACGTGCATGGAATTTGGTAACAGTATGTTAAAAGTGGATTTTTGCGAAAAGATTTAATGTTTGAATAAAACGAGATGAAACAATTAAGATGTTTAATTTTAAAACACCTAGTGAGTAATTGATAAGAAATATTTCTGAACAACAACAACAAAACAAAATTCATGAATGCGCTAAAAAAATTGTTCCCGAGATCAACTTTCAAAGCATATACATTTTTATTTACTTCGCTAAACAGTGAAAAAAAAAATAATCAGTAACCCTCAGTTAATATTTACATTCTTAAAGGTTAAAATATTTAACAGGTATACTTCCTTCTGTCGACACTCGTCACTACATACGTACGATAAATCTGATACATTTACGTATATCATAGAAATTGTTTTTGAACCCGTTAGAGACAACCCCTTAAATAGTCTGCCTTTCAAGGCGACAAGCACAACACGTACACGAACACAAATACGAGAAGTGAGCGTGCGTGAGAAACTTTTAAAACTTCGATAAACTATAGAAAAACGAAACTATGAGAAGTATGGACGACATCGCCGTGTGCATAAGAGTGTAGTTGGTGTAGTTAGAACTATGAACTAAAAAGGGAAAGGTGTTTGGAGAATATATCTGCTATCTCCCACAGGTCCGTTTCAGACAGCATTATTTATGTGTTAAGGAGTTATGAGTGAATGTGTTCATTTGTGTAAAGACACTTAGAATACCAGTTTCATCAGACTATTGAGTAAGGATTTGGAAGCTGTATTGAGTAACTTGAACCTGATACCAATGTTTCGAAAGCATCGTTATGTCTTACTAGATAAGCCAATCAGTTTGTCATTTTTGATAAGGCCATTTGGCTCCATGTATCTTTTGTATTAGAAGTATTTGGTGTGTATCACGTGTTATGAAATACTTTTAACCTCACAGTCATTGAAAAGCCCCGCACGGCCATTAGGTTCGTTAAAAACTTTACTTACCTTACCTCTGTGTGAGTAGTCTAGGCATTTCACTATGTGATTGTAATTGGTTTTACATAGTATAAGCTTTGTGCATTCAAGTGACGAAATACCTCAACCGAAAACTGTCTCGTACGCAAAGCACGAGTTTTCATTCTATAATACATTTTAAATGACAAAAGATGGAAAAGGTGATTTTGTTCAACGTATTGAAAAGGTTTGTAGTATATGTTTTAAGCAGTTAGATGCAGATTATAAAATGCACTAGCAAAACATGCGACATATTTACGACACTTATTACCCTCTTATTATGAAAATTCACTGTAATTTTACAACTTCTAAAAGAGCCAGGCGTAGCCTTGCATTTAGCTTAATGGGTTACTTATCGAAAGATTGGAGGTTTGAGATGTGACACCGCTAAACAAATTCCGCACTTTTAGAAGTGGGGACGTTATAAAAGTGAAATCTGTCTCGTTTTTTGGTTTGAAGAGCCAGAAAAACCCCTTGTTGTCACGGTTACTGCTGACTAACGGATGTTTACCTGCTCAATAGTTCAGAAGGCCCGGCATGGCCAGGTGGTTAAGGCACTCGACTCGTAATCTGAGGGTCGCGGGTTCGAATCTCCATCGCACCAAACATGGTCACCCTTTCAGCCGTGGGGGCGTCATAATGTGACGGTAATCCCCTATTCTTGGCGGTGGGTGGTGATGACTAGCCGCCTTCCCTCTAGTCTTACGCTGCTAAGTTAGGGACAGCAAGAGTCAATAATTACAAAAGCCAACTAAACAAAAATTTTATTCAGAGATATCAAATATTTAAGTGTTTTAGGTAATAGGAGTAACGAAAGACTGATTAATTCTATGCCTAGATCAAAAAAATAAAAATTTATAAACAATAATTTGGAGTTCGGTATGAGACTCTATCCCACAAACTGTTACGTTTCACATGTTGTATGAACATAACACGTAGTGACAACAATGTTGTATCGAATAAAATATTTGAACATATCCAAAGATGTTGTAAGATATAGTAGTTTACTGATATTGTTCGTTTGTTTTCCATTTTATTCAGTTTTATTTTTAAACTACTTAAAGAATGGCGAGCTTACTCAATTCTATAGTGATGGCCATTAGTCATTTTAAGCTGATACAGAATAGAGTGAACGGTCACTAGTCACTCTGAACAGATACAGACTAGAATGATAAACAAATACCAAACAGAAAAATGTCAGGAAATAAAAATTTCATAGGTATATATTAACCTTAACAAGGGTTTGACAACTGTAACACATATATTAAATCTGTTTTGATCATTTTAGTGATGAACTGCTCTCTACAATCATTAGGCTAAATCTCAGGTAAAAGATATGAAACGAGTGAATGGTTGTATCTAAAACAGATGAGTCTTCGTGAGTTCTGTATCGATCGTGTGTTAACTGATTTCTGTAGTTTTTGTAGCTGTTTTTTCACTGTTTCTTTTGTTTTGTCATTAGTACGTTGTCCTTTAAGGATTCGTGAACCTTTTAGCTTCCGTTATTCTTTCTTTAGTCCTATTTTACGGAAAGTGGATAGGGGTGATGATTCGTTCTTATCTACAAATAGTTATGTCTGTCGCAGGAAGAGTGATATAATATAGTTCAGCCAAATAACCTTAGGAAATTGCGTCACTTTTGAGACTCGAGTCCTTTTTTTTTGTACATGTTGATGGCATTCATTGTAAAGATTTTGTAGGCAAGTTTGTGAGGAACATATCTGATCTCCTATCTCGACAAATATTTCCGCTGCCAATTAGGTTTGAAGTCGTTTTTGTTTTTCTGTGTTCCAACGCAGTATCAGCGTATGGAAATAGGACTAAAGAAAGAGTAACGGAAGTTAAAAGGTTCACGAATCCTTAAAGGACAACGTAGTAATGACAAAAAAAGAAACAGTGAAAAAAACAGCTAAAAAACTACAGAAATCAGTTAACACACGATCGATATAGAACTATGAAGCACTATATCGTTCAAGACATTCGAAAGATTCAACGCAAACTGTGCAACTGCACACAAGATCTCCCAAAGGTCTACAGATTTGTCAAAGAGAATCTGCATAAAGATGATTTCTAGGTTATTGGTCACCTTCCAATGATAATCATGTACAGTGTGAAGAAAAGCAGGCAACATACTCGACTGAGCAAGGACTAACAGCTGTGAAATATTTAACGCGCGCATTTCTGATTTCAATTCCAAACAACAAAGCCTTTCAGCAAGTATCAAAACTAAGAACTTTTTTGATGTATTCTGGCTCTTTTGGGCTAGGATCAACTAAGTATCAGAGTTGGATCTTCTCAAGGGGTGTGTGGACAATGCACCTTTTTCTTGTGTTTCGGTATATTGCCCATGAAACACTGATGTACCTGCAATGTCCTTGTTTGGCATTGCAGTGCATCTCCTTGTAGGGCTCCATGATAGGCGGTGTCAGTGGGCACTGAATTTTCTCCATCTTTATAGATACTGTATCCAATCACTATCTCAAAAAACACCACGTTAATTAGAAAGAGATCAAGAATTAGAAGAATATGATCAGCAGTCACCACTCAAATCCATTCCTGTACCTCGATAATTTTCATTCTGTATTTGTTGTCTGACAAACCTTTTACATTCAGAAGAGATATAAGTAAACTATAAATATAAGTTTCCAATATAAAAATATCTAGGTATGAAATTACTGTTTCATGAAGCATAAAATTTACATTTTCCTAACACAAGTAAAATAGAGAAATATATATATAAGTAAATTGTTTGTCAGAACAAAACATTAATGACATAGGTTTGTCCAGTGTTTAACCAAGTTTTTTCGGTGTTTATTTCATTGTTTAGTGCCTACCCCATTCAAGCTCAACGATTAGTTTTTTTTTCCATTTCTTTCCACCTTTATTGCTTGTTTGTTAATTTTGCGGAAAGCTACAAAAGGGTTCTCTGCGCTAGCCGTCCATAATTTAGTAGTGTAAGACTAGAGGGCAGGCAGTTAGTCATCACCACTCACCGTCAACTCTTAGGTTACTCTTTTACCAACGAATAGTGGGATTGAGCGTCAAATTATAACGCAACTACGACTGAAAGGGCGAGCATGTTTGGCGCGTCGAAGATTTGAGCCAGCGACCCTCGGATTACGAGTCGAGTGCCTTAACCATCTGGCCTACCGGGCTGTCCACCTTTATCTCCTAAAACTACAACAACGAATGGTTTCCAGAATCATCTTTGGCACCAGCACAGAAACGAAACATCAGACCTTTCTTACGCTTTGTAACAAATACGTATCTGTAAATTATTAAGACCTTTCCAAAGAGTTCACAGCACTAGTAAATTTTATATTACAAAATTTTTTTCTACACTCTACTGAAACATACTCTTGACATACTTTCAACCTGAATCAGCTCCAAACTGTAGCAAATTGTAGTCATTTAAACTATGTTCATGACTTTATCAAGACGATGAATCCATTAGGATTGATGTTTCTTCTTCTCATGTCTTAAAGTTAATGGGATGGCAATTCCAACTTTGTTTTTCTATAAAATACAAATCAGGACTAATTATTACATATAATGTTAACGTAGACACCACGATTACCTTAATGTACATTTGCATTCATACGTGGATCATAATGCTGTTGAAACGACTGTTGGATATCGTTCAATCCGGTAACAACATGGGAAATTCATTAGGTTAATTGCTTAAAGTATATATACGTCTTTGCTTAATGGATCTTGACTTGAAACACTTTATACATTAAAAACTCGTTACCTTGAGCTAACAGTACAATAAATCCTATATTATACTACAAGGTTCTGATCTTATCTTGAAATATTATAGACATTGTTTTTAAAGTAACTTTATACGCGCTCATGCTATTCTATCTGTTTATCTATCATATTTTAATCCTATAGCTATACTCATCTGTACCTGATTTTCTACTTACTTAGATCATGCTGCTCTATCATTTTATCTGCGTTTCCTCTCATATTGTAACTGTTTATCTGTTTTTATCCATGCATACACTGTGCATTACAGCACTTTCTTGTAAACATAATTATGTATTTTCTGTAAAATTATCTGCAGTCTTTATTATATTTTACGTCTGTTAAATCAAAAGCCTCACACACTTTTATGCTTTATATTTACCTTACCCCTTTTAGATTTTACTTTTCATGAAATGACAAAATGGTGTTGCATGTTGGAATGCATTAACATTTGGATCGCGAAATAGCGTCGGTTTCGAAATCTAGGTAGTAAAACGTAGTTTTGACAGTAATTATGTCCATTTTAGCTGTTGGCTTGCTCTGCATTTGCTCTTATATTGACGCAAATTTGTTTTCTTGGAATAAGAATTAATCTGTGAATTAAAATACGAAATATGTCCCGAAGCAGTGCTATATTAAAGTTGGGTGAGATCCTAGGTTGACTGCGCAGAAGAGCCTCCTTGAAAGTACCTATTTAAAACACCTGGCATAAACTATATGGCCAATACAACCAAAATAATAAAAAAGAAACTAAGTTCTAATATATTTTTATATTTTATTTTTTAGATTAAAATTTAATTCCTAAGTATATATAAAAAGTTACAAATATTATCGTCACATATGTGTCTACAGAATGTACATTTTATCACAATAATTATTTTATTTTGAATGAATATATTTTTTAAACTAGTTGGTGGCGCTATAGACCATGAAAACATAGGTCCAGGCCTATCAAGCTTGTAGATAATATGGTGCCCGTAGTTTTGGCGTAATATTTTTATAATCATTCAAGTGATATGACAAAAAACATATGAACTTTCTTTTAAACTTATATTTATGTGATTTTTCGTTTATAACATGTGTTATATTTTTGTTTGTTTGTTTTTCTTATAGCAAAGCCACATCGGGCTATCTGCTCAGCCCACCGAGGGGAATCGCACGCCTGATATTAGCGGTGTAAATCCGGAGACATACCGCTGTACTAGCGTGGGGCGTTATATTTTTAAACTTTTTTCTGGTTGGTTTTCAAAGAATTAAACAGCTTTGCCAATAACAACATTTATTTTCATCACGTTTCAAAGAATTTGTGTGTTACTAGCAGGAAATTCAAATAACATTATTAGTGTATAGTATCTATCAATAGCTGGTAGGATAGATCATAATGATTTCAGGTTTTAATTCTCCTAACTAGATAGTAATGAACAGTTAAATAAATAAACGAAAAGTAATTATTCTGAGATATACAGCGTAAGTTTAAATTAAAATTAAAATATAGGCATACTACATATGACATATGGTAACTATTTTTATTCTTAAGTCTAGTATTATTTAATACTTTTATACTTTTGATACTACATAAGTTTCCAAAATAAACATGTCTTCTTTACCAAATTACATCTTAATGAGTGAAACATTCCATTTTTGCATTGCATTATAATTTTGTAGCATAATTTATTCACGCGCTTAAATTATAAAGTGAAAGACAAAAAAGAAGACGATAGAATAGGATAAAATTATTTTATAAGATTTGGCAAAGTAGAATAGACTGCTTTAATTATACTCTATCAAGTTTCCGATTAAAACGTTGTGGAAGTATAACATACAACACAAAGACAATGCAGTATTAATTAATCTTATTATAGCTTATAGCCCGGTATGGCCAGGTGGTTAAGGCACTCAACTCGTAATCTGATGGTCGAGGGTTCGAATCCCCGTTACACCAAAAATGCTCGCCTTTTCAGCCGTGGGAGCGTTATAATGTAAAATTAGTCCCACTATTCGTTGGTTAAAGAGTAGCTCAAGAATTGGCGGTAGGTGGTGATGAATAACTGCCTTTCCTCTGGTCTTACACTGCTAAATTAGGGACATCTAGCGCAGGTAGCCCTCGAATAACTTTGCGCGAAATTGAAAACAAACCAATTACAGCTTCAAACTACGAAAGGATAAAAAATCCCGCAAGAAGCTTTTACCAAGTAACTGCATTTAAGATAAACGAAAGTCACAAAATTTGTGTTGTTGTTGTCAACTTAAATATTCATAACATTCAGATTGTATTACTCATCTGGAAGTGAAGTATCAATCTGACGGACTAAAGTAATTAATTTTATTATTTTAAAATCCCCCTTTGTTATTTATTCAATGTTATTGTATCCGAGCGTGACGTATTAATAAGGCAAAACTTGAGGTAACTAACCACAAGTTTCTTGGTTTTGCAATTAGATAGATGTGACGATTAGTGTTTGTAACTACAAGTTGTATTAAGAATTAAATGTCTTCCACTCCTGGTTGTCTGTGTACAATAATCAACCAGACGTAGTCCCACTGCTGATTCGGTCTGTAATGTAAGCAATCAAATACCACGTTCCGAGTTCTGTCTGTAACGTAACCAATCGTATGATCCATTCCTGATTCTTAGTACAAAGAGATCAATCAAATACCCTAATCCTGGTTTTCTATGTAGAGCTACTAATCGACTGCTACATTCGAAGTTTGTCACATCAGATACTTAGTGCTACATCTATGATGCAACTGCTATAGAAATGAAGTGAAATATGAAGGAAGAATAAACCTGACCTGAGAGTATTAGTGATCATACCTTTATATTAATCTAAATAAGGTATGAAATAAATAAACTCAAAAGAAAATTTCTTCAAAATAACAATAGGAAGATGACCGCAGCACATGGTTTATTAAAACCCACGTTACTTAATCAACCATGAATATCACGACTTTTTGAGAACTTCAGTTCTTATTGTTTTGTCTCTCTCTGAGGACTGTAATTCCTGTTGATCTTACTAGTCATTAGCTAGATATTGAACCTCACCAAAAGGACCTCGCGCACACTGCAATTTCCCCGAAAGGGGGCTAAAGACCGCCCTGAGGTCTAACTACATTCCTTTTCTTTTTAACATAAAAATACACATGCTGATAACTTATATACTTTATTTTTATCGTCCAAATTTCACAAGAAATATGTTGTTTATTATTTAGTAAACTGAGCAAATAATCTTTGCACTGACTCTAAAATATTAAAGCATGAGAACATTTTATATAAATTATTAAGCCCAACAGCTAAGAGAAATACATTTAAAAGCGTGTCATATCGCATATCTCTTCTGAAAAATAAAGTTCCTTACCATAAAAACTGTAACTTCAAATAAAATGGTTTATATCTGAATTTGAATTTCATCATTATTTTTGTGAAATGACGTGAGTTGACCACTTATTATTGGAAGTTATCAAAAATTCAGTGTATTCTGTGCAAATATATACAACATTACAGTTCAATCCTTCTATATTACCCTGTTAAATTTTCATTTAATGAATAGTTCATTATTAGCTAAAAAAAATAAGTTATGTCAACAGAATGACAATATTCAAGACATCTGTTGGTATATCTTCTGGGAAAATCTGCTAGAAACTATTTCGTGAGCACGGTGCGGCATGATTCTGCTGGGATTTTATCTAATGTGCAAACTGTAATTTTACCTTGACATTCAGACCCCATAAATTCTCATTAAACGAAACAACCGTTTCTTATGAAGCAAGTGTTTGGACCAATGTCGCTTGCTACCATTTTAACTACACGAATTCAAGAGAAACGTAAAATAGAAATAAAAACTACATCAAGAAAAGTGTGTTTTAGTATATATATTAAGATACATACACAGAACTTTTTTGTAGCCATCAAAAAGCTTTGGCTCACAGTGTTTATATTTCTTGTTAGAGTGTTTTAACGTATAGTTTTGTAAGTGTAAAGGAAAACTTTATACAGTGAAATAAACATATTTACCAGTATACAAATATAACTTATCATCCCTTCAGTCAAAAATTCAATGTTCTGCAGTTCTTACGGGATTGGCCATCTTCTTACTTTCATACAGTTGTCATATAACAGAATGCTCTATAATTAATTCTCTGTAAATTGTCTTTATCTCGCATGTTCAGTATTAGAATATATTTAGAAATATGACACTTATTTTACACGTGCTTTGTTAACATTCAAAGTAAATTAATATTCAAGGACAAAACCACGAATAAACTTTATATTATTTTCAAGTTAAAGTAAATTATTCATTTTATTCGTGCACTCCTCAATAGATTTCATTTTTTACTACACTTGCGTGAATGATGATTTGTTATTTATAACGTTTTTATCTTTAGTTCGTTTGAAGATGAGCATTTTTAAAGAGTTTTCATCAATAGAAGATGTTCGTTTATGTAATAAACATGAATACCTCGAATTCCTCTTCCAAATGTGAAAATAGTTGTTTTACTTTACTAGAATATTGGAAGCTTTTATTGAACTTACACAATGTTTGTTTCGTGCCTGTCACTTTATACAGTTCTTATAACTTGGGCTGGTCTGTTTTGAATTTAGTACAAAGCTACATAAGGGCTATCTGCGCTAATTTAGCAGTGTAAGACTAGAGGAAATATACCTAGCTAACTCCGTCCACTGACCAACTCTTGGGCTACTCTTTTAGCGGCTAATAGTGGAATTGACCGTCACTTATAACGTCTCCACCACTAAAAGGGCGAGCATGTTTAGTGTGATGGGGATTCGAACCCGCGACCCTTGGATTAGGAGTCGAGTGTTCTATCTACCTGGCTATGCCGAGCCTCTTAAAACTTCATTTGTTTCTCAATAGAAATCATTTGGTACGATAAACCAAGGAAACAAGCTACACATTAAATAAAATTATAAACACTTAATAGAAACATTTACAGAGCTTACACTTCACTCTTATATAGTTGTCTCTAAGGGAATGATAATACGCGATTTTTTAAAGTAAATTTAGCTAACTGCTTACGCAAAAAATTAACTAAATAATGTTGTGTTCTTACATTATGCAATTTTAAAATTATTATGCTTTATCTTTCTCACTCCAATTCTCAGTATTATACAATAGTACAGAAATTATTTGTCATTCAGATTGAGATTCTATGAATTGAGTCATATTATGAACATTTCTCGTTTCCTTCAGACATACATTCTCAAAATTATACATTATAAACATTGTTGTTTTTCTCTCAGACTCGGATTACCAAAGTTATACACTGTAATCCATAATGTTGTTTGTCCCTCAGACTTAGGCTCTTAAAGTTATACAGTATTATTAGCACTGTTTGTTTTTACACTCCATTTCTCAGGATTAAACAATATTATGTGTGATGATTTTCAAACTCTGATTCTCAGAATAATATAATAAAAATGACTCAAGTAGTAAGGTTAATATAATGTTAAAACTCATATTTGCAGAATTAAACAATATTTTAAGAAAGGTTTCTTTTAAATCTTCCGCTTCTTACTGATTTGTACATGATTCTAGTTTCCCTCTCAAATTTACAGTAATATCTTATCTAATCTCAAGTAACAAGCATTTATAGTTTTGTATGACTAAATTCTTTTCATATAATGCGTAGCAATAGACAAATATATGTTCAGACTAAGACAAAACCCTCACTAGGGGCGAAAATAAAATATTACTAGCAGAAAAGCAGCCTTTTTATACCTGATACATACGTTTAAAATATCGCTTAAAATAAATGTTTTTGTATTCAGGTACTTATTCTACGAATTTATGTAATACAATTTAATATGTATATTGTTTTGTTTTGTTTTTACTCATTTACTTCATACATAATTTAAGATTGATTGTATAGAACCTATATGCGTGAAGTTACACATTTATTATCACCAAATTGAAAAGTAAACAACGCCATTTTGGACGTAGCAAAGATTTTGTTTTTATTTTGTTTTTAATGTCGCGCAAAACTACTCGAGGGCTATCTACGCTAGCCATCCCTAACTTAGCAGTGTAAGACTAGAGGGAAGGCAGCTAGTCATCACCACCCACCGCCAACTCTTGGGCTACTCTTTTACCAACAGATAGTGGGATTGACCGTAATATTATAACGCCCCCACGGCTGGGAGGGCAAGCATGTTTAGTTCGACCGGTATTCGAACACGCGACTCTCGAATTATGAGTCGAACGCCTTAACACACTTGGCCATGTCGGGCCCCGTAGCATAGAAACAATCTCGTAATGACGAGAAACCCACTTGAAGTAAAAAGTATTCTCAAGACGGCTGATATATGCATTAAAACTTTAGTCAAAATAAAGTTTTAATATCCGTACCAGCCGTATCGAGAATACAGAGAGACAATGTAGTAATCGCAATGTAGCTGCTGATATTTGAATCAGCTGTGCGGCTGTTAGCTGCATTAACAACCAGACAAAGGATCTGGAGTTATAGTTTTATAGGTTTCCAAAAGATCCAATACGTAGTTAAATGAACTGCGGCAAGAGAGCGTGCAGATTCGAACAACTTTGACAAGGTTTGCATACCTTCGTTGTACAATATATTATGCAGTTCCTATTTTACGTTTGGTTAGTACTACTTGTATATATAATGTGCCTTGCCACAAATATATTGCACTAGTCTTGATATAATCTGTAACTTATAAATACTTGGTGTCTTCTAAATACTATGATAGAGATGAACACAACTCATAAGCAGAATTAGATGGAAGGGTCCAGTAGGCGATAATAATGTTTTATTGAAAATGTGTCTTCTAAAGAAAGATAGTTTAAAAATTAGAGTTTGTTTGCTGTGTAAAACATGATAATCTGTGATAATCTGTACTGAAGAAAATGGTCTTAGAAGATAGGAGTACTTAAAATACGATTTTAAAATACGCAAACATTAGGTCTAGTCACTTAAAACAACTTCGATTTATCTTCTAGTAAACTGTATAGTTGAATATCTTGTCCACTTTACTCAGTTTACATCGTGCACCCAGCTGGCCACAAAATATTAAGTATCAAAACTTTTATAGGCCTTGAACTGTTTTCCATGTAAAAGGATGTTTTCGGGACTAAATAATTCACAATATCTATATTCTTAACCTGTGGGACTTTAACTTTGGTTTGTAGACCAAACTCTGTTCCTCCGTTTGCAATATCGACCAATTTACTGGCATTTAGCGCGATTATCGTTGCTCACGGAATGGACCAAAGATTTGTCATGTCAATACCTATTTTTCTGTACCTTTCTTCATACCTTTGCTTGCATACATTGTCTAATTTGCTTGTAAAGTCGTGAAAAATAAATGGTATGTGTGTGTGTGTTTTGTTAGACTAAAGCCACATCAGGCTGTGCCAATCGATGGAATCAAAACCCTTATTTTAGCGTTGTAAATCCAAAGACTTACCGCTCTCCCACGAGGAGACAATAATGAATGGAGAACTAGATGATTGTTTGGCGGAAGACATGTTTATACCAATACTGTTATATCCAATATGATCTCAAATTGTTACCGTTTTTACTTTGGTCACGTGGCTGTATAATCTCTGTAGTGTACAAAACATTAAGTACATAACATACGTTTTAAAGTCATCGTATATTTATCTATCATTGGCTGGTAGTTCCTATTTCACCCTGTATCTACGGGTATAAAAGAACACCATTTCAAAGGGTTATGATAGCATTGTTTACAGTAGAATTATGATATTTTAGCTTATGTAAAATACAAGATAGACAACTTGAATTTTCAAACCCCTACAACCTTTTCAGTATTTTATATACTATTGTACAAACGATTTGGATGCAATACAGCAAGTCACGTTTGTTGTAGGCTGGCAGTATAATAATAATAATTACAAACGGACCAGCTTTTTGTACATCTTTATATGTGTACATCATTAACGGTCAATACCAAACATTTTAAATTGTTGTTTTAACTGAATCTTTACTGTTTAAGGTGCTTTATGTCCGAACGTTCTGTTAAAATTTTGTGCAATTTTTTGCAATCCCTTTTGTGGACCACGATAGTGGTTCATGATACAACAGAATGAAATAATAAGCACCACACATTAACAGCAATATAAAAGGACGTGAACGTAGCAGTAACATAGGTGATATATTTTACATTGTAACAGCACCATAGAATGATGTATTTTATACCGTAAAAACAAAAGAGAAAAACGTGCATCTTACACAACAACAACACAAATACTGTATTTCACACCATAAGAGTAACATAAAAATATATACTTTACATTAAAGAAACGACATAACAAGATCTGTTTCACATATTTATTCAGCTTTATTCAACGTATGATTAAGGGTTAAGTGAACTGGAACATAGAAATCCATGTATAGACGTATGTATATATATCTACTGATCTCATGTTAAATAATTGTGGATTTATTTTTGTGTAATTCTGTATAAAATCAAAATAAAGCACCTAATACATAACTTAAAAAATATAAAATAGCTTAGTAAATTATTTAGTTGTGTGATTTGACTGATTCTTTAAGCGGAAAATTACATGCTCAACTCTGAGGTAAAATCTCGACAAATTCAATGAAAGTCTACAATAAAAGTGAATACTCAATCCATTATGAGTTTTCTTTTTGAAGATCTTATAATGCAATTAGGACTTTTATTTTAAAAGTTTTGCAGGTTATTTTGAAAATATTGTATTCATACGTCTTTATTTTTCTCTTGAAAACGTGGAAAATACGCACACATTTGCTAAAAATGAGAAACATCTCTGTAATGATTTTTCATTGGTGTTCATTCTATATGCAAATTGTTGTAAGACAGGAGAGGCGGATCGGAAGTAAGAAGATGTGACAAGTAGCAGTAGAGTTAAGAAACTTGATAGACAGGTTAAAGCAGATGCGTTACTTCGTGTTTAAAGCAACCCATTTCACAGTAGAGATGTGGTCAATACTTTTACCATCTGAAGTTGGTATGTTTAATTAATGAACTTTAATAAAAATCTTGAATATTGCTCCACCTAAAACTATATTCTTCATATAAAAAATATTTGAATTGTGAAATACTTCTCTAATTCAGGCTTAAATGTTTATTTCAACCATAATATCGACCGATGGTTAAATGGTGTGAATTAGAAAAGAGCGGGAAATTTAAAAAGCAGAAATATATTTATTCTCCTCATTGATCTTACGTCATACAATCATGGATTTGGTCTGAAAATGACCACTAAAGCATGCGAATGAAATATTGTAACGCGCATGCAGTGACTGCATAATGTAGTAATGGGTTTTTCTAGCTGCCGGCCCATTTCTATCGAGGAATTAATTTGGGCTTCATTCAAATCAACAGTCAAGGAAAGAGGTAGAGGTCCAGTTTGCACTTGATCTTACTAGATCATTTGACCAAACAATGATCAATAAAATGACATATTTTAAATTACTGTATATCGTGGTTATTATGAGAAACAAGCGAAAATGATAAAAATTTTAGTTGGAAATTTTGACTTGTAGATTTTTTGTGACGTGAATTTTGTCTGATCTTTACTGGCCCTTAGTGGTACAAAGGTAAACTGACAATGCTAGAAACCGGATTTCGATAACTGTGGTGAGCAGGGCACAAATGGCTCATTTTGCACCTTTGTGCTTAAATACAAAGAAGGAAACCAATCTCAACTATTTAGAATAGATACTACATTAACGATACAGCACTTATTCTACGAGGTCTTTTTATTTTTCAGTGTATGGAAAAGTTTGATATGAATTTGGTTTGCATTTGGACTACTACATTAGCATGCCAAGTTTGATCTAGATCGGAGGAGGAGAATCCACAGTCAGACAGAACGTTATTCTTGATGCTGGATAGTTACCCATCGGTATGAGTTATTATGTAATATTTCAAGGAGAAACAAGTTTCAAACGTGTGTTATTAATCGTTTATTATTTCAGTGTTGAGAATCAGTAATAATTAATATTTAAAAGAGTAGTATAACTTACAACTATTTTAATATTAATGTATATATGTTATCGTGGTATTTTCTAGCTTATTCTTTCTCCATTCGTAAATACTAAAGCTCTCAAGTCGGTCAAAAATCTAGTTGAAGCTCAGTTGGTAAACCTACTGTAACGTAATTGGTAAGCTTAGTGTGACGTAGAAAAATGTCTTTGTATGTGGATATAGTACGTGTACTAAAACAATATACGCCTTGTATTTATATTTCCAACTTTCTTCTTTCTTTCCCAATGTATCCTCACCCCAACTTACAAGGCTTACATTCAAGGTTCGTTTACCCACGCTGGGTTGAGTTTAGAGTGTGGTTTTGAGCTAAGAGAAATCAACTTCTTTATCGTCCGCACATCTTTATGATACAAATGTTAGTTTGGTAAAACAAAATGTAGGTTTAACGTTTTTATAAATAAAAAAACGATCACGTTACTGTATGAAACATAAAATGTATTTAATATCTCAACCATGAGACTGAATCACTATGACAACAATATTTACATTTCCTAGTTGATAGAGTTATTTTGCCAAAGTGTTGACAAAACGTTTTAACTGGTATTTCTCTGTTTTAAAAACATATCAACTTTTACCTATTATCAAATGCACCTCTACGTGATTGGTTCTTGTGAGTATGTGCATTATCGAATACCGTTGAATTTGATTTTACATATTTTGGAAAGTATTGCTTTGGAATGCCGAAATAATCGTGCCTGTGTTCAAGAACTATTGTGCATTTTGAAATAATATTTGCGAATTTCGTGAAGTATTTTGTGTCTGATGCACAGAGCAAATAATGTAAGTAAAAATTGTTTTTTCGCAGGAAGTCAGAACTCATATTAACATTTCGTTATTTATTTTTACCTATTTTCAGATTAAGTTTATTTCTAATTTTATTGCATTTTGAACATTTTCAAGTTGTAAAGACAATTGATAAACCACCATAGTTTCGATGTGATTCTTATGTTATTTTTATTTAACAGCAAAAATATTACAGGTACAATTGGTAACAATTGTATTGTTCGTGTATTGATAGCTGATAATCACTGCCAATCCTTATTAAGTAATTATACATTAAACAAAATCTTTCATACTATACAGCACGTTATAACGTAAAGTTAACAAAACTATCTTTGTTGCTTAATACACGTACAAATATTTCAGTTTTGTTGTTAAATGTTCTTACTTCCAGGTAAGAATCTAAATACACCAAGGAATTCCTTTTATTGGCTCCTCAATTGAACAGTGCTTTAGGTAACGTAACCATTTATAACTTATTAGCTTACTAGAATATATTTCACTAAAATGTATTTTTTTGATATATATATATATATATGTGCCTGTTTAAGAAATCCAAAGAAATGATTTTTTAATTTGTTTTCATAATGATTGTGAAAGATGGTAATTGTTAGAGAGTGTTCTAGATGTGGATATGCGGTGCTCAGCAATGATAACTGATTTAAATCATTCTACGTCTGTCTTCCTATAAACAGCAAAATAAATACTTACACTCGAGTCTGAACTTGTCATGTGTTAGATAACGAACAATCTAGGTAACACTATCTGATACATTTTAGCTTGATTACACTGGTCAATATATTCTTATCTGCTTCGGGAGCTATAAAAAGTGAAAAAAAAAAACTTGAACTCGAGTCTGAACTAAGATGCTATGTGTCAGACAACGAACAATATAAATACCACTGTCTGATAAATTTTTACCTGTGTTCAGTACTTATAAACGCAACATTGTGATCTGTTTCTCATCTTAACATGTCTTCAATACACTGAAAGACCAGCAAACAATAAATGAATAAAGCTCGAGTCTCTCTTGCAGTAATGACTGTATAAAGTACACTGTTTTCAAATATCCTGTGTTTGCCTGTATGGGATACTATGAATAAAACACTACTTCTAGATGACGAGAAACCCACTTGAAATAAAAATGTATCTCAGAACGGCTGGTATGTGTATTAATACTTTTAATGATATTAATGTTTATTTTGTGTTTAATTTCGCGCAAAGCTACTCGAGAGTTATCTGTACTAGCCGTTCCTAATTTAGCAGTGTAAGACTAGAGGGAAAGCAGCCAGTCATCACCACCCACCGCCAACTCTTGGGCTACTCTTTTACCAACGAATAGTGGAATTGGCCGTTACATTATAACGCCCCCACGGCTGAAAGGGCGGGCATGTTTGGTGCGTTGGGATTTGAACCTGCGACCTTCGGATTACGACTCGAGTGTCTTGACCACCTGGCCATACCAGGCCTTTATTGATGTTAACCTGTTGACTGCCAAGTATTTCAGCTGTTACGGCAGTTCCTATGCCGAGTAATTTTTAAAACCAAGGAAATAAGCAACAAATACTATTTTTTTCTCTGAGCCAAACTTATAGTAGCACACAAAATGAAGAAATATGTACAAAACATGAAACAACAATGCACAAAATGTCATTTTTGGGTATTCAAATACATGACACATTTAATAATTCACTTTCGTGTGAAATGTTTTGAAGCAGGGGTCAACACAAAGAGCCACTTTGCAATAAGTACATTCATATCTGCTTTCACGCCTCGTAGATTTGTCAGAGCACACTTTACACTTTCTAATGGGGTACTTTTTCTTTTCTGTTTGGAGAATAAATGTTGGAAAGTGACGTTCTGTGAGGCAAAAGGGGTTTTCCAAGGAAGGTCGGCCTCCGGTGGATTTTGGGCGCTGGGTGTTGTAATCTTCAATCAGTGTACGGATGACACCGAGTCTAAACATCAGGAGAGACAAGCTGTTTCCCAATGATTTGTAAACAACCAAGCTATAACCATCATGTGAAAAAATACTTTTTTGTACCACTTGACAGCCTTGCGCCTACTCATATAAGGTGTCATGATCAAGCAATGACTTCTCTGAAGTGGGACTTTAAAAAACGATCCAAATAGAGTTTATAATTTTGTCCAAACATTGGTTCCATTAATGAGCGTACAACACGTTCGCCCTGTCCGCCCTCATTAGTGTTGTACTGTGTAGTAGCACCAGTGTAGATGAAAAAGTCCCAAACATAGTCTTTTGCACTTTCACATAGCTCATAACTTTTGACTCCAAACCTAGTCCTTTTAGATGGAATGTACTGTCGAAATCCGAGTCGACCCTTCCATTGTATCAAAGATTCGTCAATACAAACATGTTCGTTTGGTGCATATGAGGTTCTAAATTTTCACGTAAATGGTCAATAATGGGCTGTATCTTGTGCTGTCGTTGATCAACAATATTTTTCTGGGTATTATCAGTAAATTGGTGTGGCAAGCAAAAGGTCGGTATTGAAGTACATGGAAATAGTTGGTTTTCTTTCTATGCCCATTAGCATTATCAGACCCACAAATTAATAAATTTCCTTCTCATTAGTTGGCTTCCATGATTTTACTCTACAATGTTCCTTCAAAGCAGCGCGGGCCATCATAGTTTCTGCATATTTATTGGTCTCTGTTGCAATATGGTTGACAATTATGGGAGGGAAGAACTTTTGAAAACAATGAAAGGGCTTTGAGTCTTGGCTCAAATCGTCGTACTGGACATCATGATTTCCTGAGAAGGGGTTTGGCCCGGCATGGCCAAGCGTGTTAAGGCGTGCGACTCGTAATCTGAGAATCGCGGGTTCGCATCTCGGTCGCGCCAAACATACTCGTCCTTTCAGCCGTGGGGGCGTTATAATGTGACGGTCAATCCAACTATTCGTTGGTAAAAGAGTAGCCCAAGAGTTGGCAGTGGGTGGTGATGACTAGCTGCCTTCCCTCTAGTCTTACACTGCTAAATTAGGGACGGCTAGCACAGATAGCCCTCGAGAAGCTTTGTGCGAAATTCCAAAACAAACAAACAAACAAAGAAGAAGTTTATAACTGGAGCAGCAGAGGATTCAGCATTCCAATCATTGTCATTAGGGCACTTTTTCTTGGAACTGTTCTTACCACAACTTGCAATTTTATGTTTACTTCTTGGTGTTATCGCCAGTTTACCAGTGCTGCTTGATGGCCAGTTATCATCATCTTCACTAACATTTGAGCCTTGTATTTCCATATTTTTCAAAGAATCTTCAAAATCTGAATCTTCTAAATCGCCACTGCTATATTCAAACTTAAAACCAAATTCAAAATACAACTCTAATGCTTCTTAATTTTGTAAATTTTTCGTGACGCCATTTTAGATCGAAAGTGAAACAGTTTGTAAGTAGGTCAAATGCATGTATGGTTCTGACATCTAGCGTTGAAGTTAGGTATTATTGAGAACGAATTAACTCGTCCATGGCACTGTGTTACCGATCGGCTTGGACGAGTAATCTCGTCTACTGCACTGAACAGGTTAATAAAACACGACTTATGTTTTTCTTAAAGTCTTTTCTCTTACCCGTATAGGAAGTTGTAATAGCTGCATGAAACTCAAATGTTTTTATTTCTCTGTGTGTGTGTATTTTTAAAATATTTCTTTTACCTATATAATGTTATATAATTCTAAGATATTTTCATATTGCTGGATATTAAATCTCAAATAAACATTTTTTTCAGTTTCTTTTACCTGTATTCCAATTAGTATTTTTAATTGTTTTTCAATTACTTAAAGTATTTCTTTTGCTTATACCACAAACATTGTAATAGAACTTAAAATTATAACAAGCTTTATTTTTGTTGATGAGCTAGGTGAATAAAATTAATGTGAACAGAAACTTAAAATATGAAATAAAAAAGAAGACTAAACCTCATTTCCTTCCTATATTATAAACTTCTATTTATCTCTTAATTTGCCCCAGTGGCACAGTGGTTTCGACACTCGTAGTTGGCAGAGTACAGATAGACAATTATGTAGCTTTGTGTTTAATTCCAAACAAGTCCCCTAATTTACTTATCAGTAAATAGAACGCTTAATTGCCCCCCGCTAGTACATCGGTATGTCTACGAATTTACAACGCTAAAATCAGGGGTACGATTCCCCTCGGTGAGCTCAGCAGATAGCCCGATGCGGCTTTACTATAAGAAGACACACCCACATACAGAGTGCTTACTTTATACGTAACTGCGGCATATTTAGACTCGGATATTGATACGAAAACACTTCATAGAATAAGGTGGTGCGTGTGTTTTTTATAGCAAAGTTACATCGGGTTATCTTCTGTGTCTACCGAAGAGAATCGAACCGCTGATTTTAGCGTTGCAAATCCGTAGACTTATCTCTGTCCCAGTGTGGAACCATAGAATAAAAAAACATAAAAAATATTCAATTTATGTGTTTCGCGTCAAAGAAATAAATGTCTTGAAATAAAATCGTGACATAGATTTAAATTTAGAAGACATAAGACAGTCTAAGATATTTAGAATTCCTATTTTATCAATACATATATAAAATCAGACGTATATACAATTTCCAAACATTCTCTCCAATTCTCTTTATGAGTTGTAGTTTCCTTTCAAACAGTTTATTCTTAACGTCTCCAAATCTCAAACCTTCATTCCTGATAGACTCAAACATGTTCAAAACGTAGACTGGTAGACGCCCAACAGTTATGCATCTCTCATTTTAAAAGTCAAGAGAGAGATTTTCTTTGGTTTTTCAATTTACACGAATGCTATAGTTTATTAAATTGCATTCTCAAACACAATATTGAATTCTACATCTTCAGACGAAACGTTATAAATCGTTACACGTATATCTTGAAGTAAGGTGAGAGTTGGTGTAATGATGTAATATCAGGAGCTTATGTGCATATATCAATACAGTTCTCAATGGAAATGTTTTTAAACCAATAGTACAGAAATATATTACAATAATCAAGCGAAATGCGTCGAATTAAGTACGAAATGTCAGTATGGAAGATCTTAAGAAAGGAAGATATTTTCATAAACCTTCTCAAAAGAACCAATATCCTCGGCAATATAGGGAGGCGAGAGTCATGTACCAGTTAGAAAGTCGAGCTGCGAATCAAAGATATAAGGTTCTAAAAGGACCAGTTAGAAAGTCAAGCTGCGAATCAAAGGTACAAGGTTCTAACAGAAATGCCGTTAGTTGTTGAAATGAGAATCATGTACCAGTTAGAAAGTCGAGCAGGGAATCAAAGGTACAAGGCTCTAACAGAAATACCGTTCGTTGTTGAAATGAGAATCATGTACCAGTTAGAAAGTTGAGCTGGGAATCGAAGGTACAAGGTTCTAACAGAAATACCGTTCGTTGTTGAAATGAGAATCATGTACCAGTTAGAGAGTCGAACTGCGAATCAAAGGTACAAGGTTCTAACAGAAATACCGTTCGTTGTTGAAATGAGAATAATGTACCAGTTAGAGAGTCGAGCTGCGAATCGAAGGTACAAGGTTCTAACAGAAATACCGTTCATTGTTGAAATGAGAATTAATACACTTAAATATGTAAACTTAGAACTAAAAGTTCACTTTAGTTCTATATATGTAAAGATGTGAATTTATGAACAGAATGGAAAGTCATGTAAGTGATATGTGAAAAAAAAACAATTTAAAGAAATTACATTAGGATAATTTATTGATCTCATAAAAAACAATTCTTTGAATACAGTTAACTCTTCACAAATGTATACATTTACAGTCAACGTTACTAGAATGAATAGGAATTCAAAAAGTATTCCTATGAAATATTTCATAATCCTATTCTGCACATGAAATCAGGCTTTTTTTGAGCGCATGCTTGGCTTAAAAAGATAGAAATGTTTTTCTTTACTTTCAGAAGCTTTTACAATTTTTTTCCACAAATCTAAATTTGCACTAAAGCAATTTTCTAGTTTCCACAAGAGATGCATTCAGATAAAATAAGATTTACCCCAGTTATCAGCTCAAATGTAATATCTGACTAGAGAGTGTTTCATTTACATAAAACTCGTCGTCAGACAAAACACATAGAAAGGAAATAAGTGACCCTTAGCTCAACATAGAAAGCCTATAAACAGCTGAGCCCTGACACCCGAACAATTGTCTCAGAGTTCCCTTTTCAAGGAACCAGGTGCAACAGCCACACTGCCATGTATGTTGGTTCGTTGTCAGCACTGATGTTAAGGAAGTATCTGTTTAAATAAAACGTGCTATTAAGTCTTACGACTGTTTTATTTAATAAGTTTGATTTATTAAAATCGTATTAATAAAATAACCAATTTTATAGATAAAACAAAATAAGTTTAAATCATATTTGATATAAAAAGTTAGAAAAATACACTTTTAACTTCATGTTTCTTAAATTATAACGTAATAAAACGAAAGAAGTCTATAATAAATACACATCATAACTTGGTTGTGTCATCTTGGTTGTTCAGTAATGAGGTAAATCTTCTTATATTTAAATGTTTATTATCATCAAACTTAATCTTGCAAATACATATTCACTAAAATATTAATAAATATAACGGGATTAAGCTATGCAACCTCGTGTTATATAAAGTTATATTTTGTTTTGCTAAATTGATTACACAGGCTTGCGAATTTGAACATAATAATTATTTTGGTTTTAATAACTGATTTTCTATAATTCAGCTACGCGAATTTTGTAAATAATATTCATTTATTTTCTATCAGGTAAGGATTTTTTACAAATCGGGAAGCAAATAATCTCTTACTTGGATCAAATAATTATTTCGTTTACCACGATGAACATTTTTTATTATTATGTTTGTTATGTTTGTGTTCTAGAACGATCGATAAAATCTCTACGTCGCGACTGGTCTAGATAAGTCTATAGCCAATTGTTGTCAACATTTTAAGTATAACAAAATGTCTCCCAATTTCAATGGAAATGATTCATTTGTATAAAAGTGCGTATGGTGTTTCGTCAAAAAATCTGTACGTGATGGAGAAAAGTTGTTATCATTTTCGGATTCAACGTACAGGAATTACCGAAGAATACGTAAAAATTTCAAGACAATAAAACCATCACAGGCCTATGTTATCAATGTAAAATAGTGATTATTTATATTTTAATATTTCAATTAAAGAATGTATCACTCCTCAAGGCACTTGAAAATAAAAAGAATGAACCACAAAAACTCCAAAAAGTAATAACGTCATAAAATATATAGAACAGATAAATAAATAGAGTATAAACTATGAAGTGAAGCGGTAGAATGTAGAATATACATCTGTTAAGAACAAACTATATAGTTGTAGAGATACAACCTTTAAGGGTTCTGCAAATGTAAAAACTCGCAACCTCGAACCCAGTTTAGGAGCAGATACTATTGTTAATCTCACACTGCTTGACACCGAAAACTACAACTTACTGTTCGCAGTAAGCTGCAGAAAGGTATTTATCCTAATGAAGCACATTTGTTTGTTTTTTATTATGCTCAAAGTGCTATCTGTGCTCTGTTCACTACGGGTATCGAAACCCGATTTTTAGAGTTCACGGACATACTATTGTGCTACTTGGGGTGGAGGACTAATGAATCATAAAAACAACTAAAGTAATATGAATACAACCAGTAGAATGTTGGGAGCGTAAAAAAAAGCTGGTACTCCATGTACTTCATGAACTATAATGATTAGACATCTCTGTGAACAGCCTTATGAAACTCAAATACAATAAACCAATATATATATTACTAATTCAAATATGAAGCTATAAACCCTAATTCCACTCATTCTTTCCATTGTTCATGTAACTACACGCATTCTTCTTGTCCGTTTGTTTTTGGTATGTTAGCATAATTATAGCAAGACTTGTGACTGGTCTCAGTGCCCCAAGTTCATACATATCCACTTCTTTTCCAATGCCATTAAGAACAAGGAAGATCAACATTTTGAAAGTTCTAAATTCCTGATTAATATTTTCGTGGTTTGAATATGTCACACTTTTCTTGTGTTGAAAAAATTCTTATATAACTTCTCCGAAAGCGACCAATTTTCGGTGACATCACACCACCTATTTGCTATAAAATTCTTATATAACTTCTCCGAAAGCGACCAATTTTCGGTGACATCACACCACCTATTTGCTATTATATACGTATTTTATCAAATTATTGAAATAAATTAAAAAAGAACCATGAACGCCAACAATAAGAAAAAAAAATGTAGTTCTGATACGTCTGATTCTACCGTGACTTTATATCGGCTGTGGTTGTTACTTACTTACTAATTTGTAAACTCAAAATCGTTTTGATATAACGTACTCAACCCTCTTTATGTATGTAAAGTTTCAAGGACTTTATTTCCATATACTTTTAGGTACCCGAATTATTTCTCCAAGTTATTCTTAACTTTTATTATTTTAGCAAACTCTTGTGACAGTTTTTTTTTTTTTTTGGAATTTCGCACAAAGCTACTCGAGGGCTATCTGTGCTAGCCGTCCCTAATTTAGCAGTGTAAGACTAGAGGGAAGGCAGGTAGTCATCACCACCCACCGCCAACTCTTGGGCTACTCTTTTACCAACGAAAAGTGGGATTGACCGTCACATTATAACGCCCCCACGGCTGGGAGGGCGAGCATGTTTGGCGCGACTCGGGCGCGAACCCGCGACCCTCAGATTACGAAGCGCACGCCTTAACGCGCTAGGCCATGCCAGGCCCTCTTGTGACGTAAGTTCATCTCCGTTCAAATCTTAGCATTGTTGCACCATTCGTAGCTCACAGCAAAAGAAATATATAACTCACATCCACATTTTCATGTAGAAATATATCACCATGAGCTATTCAAATACAAATATGTCCGAAAGATAATGCTGAAGAAGAGATAAACTTACGAACACATTCATTGTGTGATGATAGTATCACATTTATGAACATTTCATGTCTTAAATGTGTACGGTTTCAGAAAATCTAATGCAAGGTTTGATATTAATAGTTCTGTACAGTCTTTGTTAAAACACCAACATCGTTTATCCATCTTCGCTCGTTGCTTTTGATTAAACTTGCCTTTTGGAATTTAGTATAGCGTATGCTTCCTGCTGTACTTTCATCATATAATGACAATGACTCATGAAGCGAACTTGAATCTATAAGAAAAATACATTTTCAATTGTTTTATTACACTACAAACAGGACTTAAATTTCTCCGTTTTTACGACGATTCACGTTTTCGTGACATTTATATTTGTTTTACGCAACTTTTTAGCAATATTTTTGTGCCTGTATTCTCCGTTGTTTTTTCAAGAACATAGTGCCCGAGAAAAACGTATTGAATCTATTTATTTGACTTTTATTTGGAATAATCTCATCGGTATAAAGTAAACATTTAATTTATCGACATATATATATTATTTTATTTTAAAACTAAGAACCTTCGCTGAGTGGCGCTAAGTTGCGATATACAAGCATATCGAGACTGTAAATGATTATGAACAATTTATAAGTAACTGAGAGTTATCAAACGCCCATAAGAATAATAACTTTCGATCAGTGTAAGTTAATAAAAGGCCTAGAATTTTCCAACTATTGTTCACTCGAAGGAAAGCTCATATTGTTTTCAGGAAATAACACTCAAATCTATTAAATGCTTATAACATAAATAGAATTATTACAAGTCTACGAAAGTCTAAGTTCGAATCACATTGTACATAAACAGTATTTTAGTGTATTGATAAAATCTAATGTTATGCCTTAAAAAACCTTAGGTGTAACAATACACAGCATGTAAGTAGTTTAGCCAACTTTAGAAACTCGTTATTGAGAGACTTATCCTTAAGTGATGAATAATTACAACAAAACTAAGTCAGGAATTAGACCGTGCTTAATAATTAACTTATTCGGGACAATGAACGGTATTCTTTCAGAAACCGAACTAGGAAAGTATTTTATTAACAAAGACACAAACAAGGGTTAGTTGTTTTTAGTTACATCGCTAAAACATAAACATAAGATCCTGCTGAGACTTTCGCTTGTTTTTAATACATCAAATACGAGAGTAGGAACGTTGTGTCTTTCAGAAGATATAAAATATAAAATTTATACTAACCACAAAAGCACTAGAAGCATCTGGATTTATATAACACTTGTTTTTTTTTCTATATATCCTCAACACATTTTGACCAAACAGAGGAAAACAACTACTCGACAAATACTGCACAAATTAGGATGCTCTTTGAATTTGGAGTTGTAGTAACTTTGTAAGTTATTATACCAATAAAGAGTTTTCTCGCCACCGAATCTAAAGATGTATGTTATTTCCCAGAAAGAGAGGGCAGAAAGAGTCACCTGTTTTAACCATTCACACCACTTTGCCGAAGTTTGTTGTCTGTTAGTCATTTAGTAGACACTAAAATGAAGTCGCATAAGAGACGCTTAACTTTGCACTTCATACAGCCGTAACGTAAGTAAAATGTGAGCATGCTATGAATCGCGAGAAGATTTATGCACTCTGTAGGCTACAAAGCAGCATGACATGTGAACTTCAAAAACAAGAAATAAAAACGTTTGCTACTCTTAATTTTGGTTAATTTACTCTTCAAACAGAAGAACATTTGGTATCTATTTCTCAAGTAATCAGCTCAGCCTACTATATCCTACACAAAATGATACACCTTATCAAGGAAGAGTTTTTTTTTTTTAAATAAAGACATCTAAGTAGGGGAATCTTAACCTGAAATTCTAAAGTATCTTTAAGGAACTCCAATAGTTTGCTAATAATATTAACATGTTTTAATCTTTATTTTGCCAGCATGGCTATGTGGGTTAAAACATTCGACTTGTAATCTGAGAGTCGCGGATTCAAATCCACGTCGCATCAAACATGCTCGCCCTTTTAGCCGTGGGGCGTTATAATGTCCCACTATTCCCACTATTCGATGGTAAAAGAGCAGCCCAAGAGTTGGCAATGAGTGGTGATAACTAGCTGCCTTCCCTCTAGTCTTACACTGCAAAATTAGGGACAGCTAGCGCAAATAGCCCTTGTGTAGCTTTGCGCGAAATTCAACAACTAAAAGAAAAGTCGTTAACATTTGATAAAATGCGATACTAAAATCGTCATTTACAAATATCGATTTCAAGTGAAAAGCAACAAAGAGTGTTGTTCAATAATCTTAAAAATGCCTAGGTAACAAAATTTTTTATACAACTTCATACCTGTGGAAATACAACAAATATTTTATTGATGCTAGTGTTTTCCACCAATAGCGACTGAGAAATAATGGTAAAGGAAAGAACTACATTGTTTTGTGACAGATATCACAATAGTTCCAAAAGAACAACACATTATATGAAACCTTAGCCTACTATACTGGATCATATATCGGACACGTTCTAAAACAAAACTGCGTTTATTAGAAATCGAACTTTAGAGAAGATACTACCTATAGCCATCAAAGTCATGTAAGATGTGTCAACTCGTTCATTTTGTTAAAATGCTTACACTTTCCACTTTTGATAAGTTTGGTGGTTAAAGCACTCAACTCATAATCTGAGGTCCGCGGGTTCGAATGCCAATTACACCAAACATGCTGGCCCTTTCAGCCGTTAGGGCGTTATAATGTTACGGTCAATCCCACTATTCGTTAATAAAAGAGTAGTCCAAAGGTTGGCGGTGGGTGGTGATGACTAATCTGCCTTCCCTCTAGTCTTACACTAATAAATTAGGGACGGTTAGTGCAGATAGCCCTCGAGTAGCTTTGCGCGAAATAAAGAAAATTCACTTTATTTTATTTCTAATGCCACAGTATCAGAAAGAACTCGCACCAACATTATATAAATGGAGTTTAAAACATCCTTACTCTACTGAATACTCGGCTATGCTCTAAATCAGCTAACTAATAATGATTGGCAAAAATGTTAATTCACTCCGAACCACAATATAATACGGAAAATAGCATTCAATAAAACTGCAGTTTAAGAACAAAAGCGTGACCGATAGTAGATTAATGAAAACCTCTCGAGAGTTGAACTTCATTATTCATGTTGTCATGGTTTACGAATCAGTTACTGTATTTATTGTAAATACGTGCGTGAAGAAGTCCGCTTAGAGTGAAAAAAAAAATAAGCTGAATATTTTATTCGATGAATGCCCGAATTGTGGTTTTGTTCTCGTAAATTAAGCGTGTTTTAAATTAATCTAAGAGCTGTTGAAAACGGTTTCTCAGAGATTTCATGCAGCTAAAAAGAAATCATTTGGATGTTTTTCACTTAGTTCAAAGTTTAGAGAATCACAAATTTAGAATATTTTGTACTTTCTAGGGCAACACTGAAAAATTAAAAATCTAATTAATTTAGAGTGAGAAGTAGTTTTCACATCAGCATCAAACTTCCGATACATTTTTTGAGAGAACGTACAAAAATTAAAATGGTTTTAAATAACTAGTTCAACTACTTGAAGCTTTGTACTGTCAGTTTTGTTTTGTGTCTTAGTGAATATTCTTGAAAAAACTGTAAAGCGAAACGCTGAGTGTCTAATTAAATAAAAACAACATTATGGTGTTATAAGGTCCTTTATTTCTAACATCGATAATATTCCTCATAAGTAAAGCTGCATAATTTAGTTTATAGCATATTTAATAATTTTAATAAAGAATGAATATCTTGCTTTTAGAAAACGTGTTAGTGTGATTGGACATGTTAAAGTATTATGCAGGAAATAAAACAACGCTATTGATGGATAAATAAACTTTTGATAGTCACTTGACGACGAATAAAAAAATGCAGAGATTTCATGTGAACTTGATTTGAGTGTGTATATATGTTTGTTTGTTTGAGTTTAGCACAAAGTAACACAATGGGCTATCTGTGCTATGCCCACCACGGGTATAGAAACCCGGATTTTAGCTTTGAAGTATTCAGACGTATCGCTGAACTACTGTGGGAATATACGATAAAGGCCCAGCATGGCCAGGTGGTAAAGTCACTCGACTCGTAATCCAAGGGTCGCGGGTTCGAATCCCCGTCACACCAAACATACTCGCCCTTTCAGCCGTTGGGGCGTTATATGGTATGATCAATCCCACTGTTCGTTGGTAAAAGAGTAGCCCAAGAGTTGCCGGTGGGTGATGACGACTAGCTGCCTTCCCTCTAGTCTTACACTGCTAAATGTAGGACAGCTAGCGGAGATAGCCCTCGTGTAGCTTTGCGCGAAATTCAAAACAAACAAACTAGCATAAACAGTTCTTGTGTAGTCTCGCGTGAATATCTGAAACAACGAAACAAAAATGCTAATGAACATATGACCCAATACAGTTTTCAATTAAAATGAGAACCAAACAAAATGAAATCAAATGAATTAAAAAACGTGTTGCTTTACGGTAGATTTAAAATTACAGGCGAACAAAACACGAACATATAACTAAAATAGTGTATAGTACAATAAAATAAACACATCGAAGAGAAGATACACCTAAAAGCCTATCTAATATTTTATTATGTTGTACTGCAATAAAAATATATTACACACATTTAGAGAGGAGAAGAAAACATCATATTTCACAAACACTAAAACTTTAAAATTAGGGGAATGCACTGGATACTATTATAATGGATTTGTCAGAAACCTGATACTAAAAAATGTATAACTGCCGCTGAGATTTCTACACAGAAAACACAAAAATAATGTGACTTCTGTTTTCATTTGTATATTAGTTGCTTATATAAGCCACCTGATTACTTGTATATCATCAGCTGTTAAGAGTGTTACGTATTACGATTTGAAATAGCCTTTGATTAAGAGGTTAAATAAACGTCGATATGTATCTAATTTATGACACTTGCGAACAAAATTGCTACATACACTTTCCGTTTTCAATACAAATATGTTTTGATATACAAATTATAATCTACAATAGCAGTGATTACAAATAATGATTTATGTACAAAAGTGTTACAAACTTACAAATAATATTGAGTCCTCTATCTGGTCTGGAACTTCCTTGATGTCTCTTCGAAGGTTCACGACAGACATAATAATCTTTAGTCGATGTAGATCCAATTCACTTAATAGGGAGCTAGATAGTTTTCCACAGCTGAAGTTATATAATGTTTTCGTAAAAACACTAATGCTGGTTTAAATCCGTTGAAATTAAATGGTTTGTAATGTTCGAAATTTATGAACGTTCATGGGTCAAATATCTGAAGCTCCCAATTAAAAAGCGGTAATTACAGTTAAACTTGCGAGGTTTATATATAATGCACCAACTATAGCAAATCAGTAATATACATAGTGTCTTGGCGCATCGTGTTGGTTATATTTATAGGCGCGAGGAGTTTCTAGAAATGTCAGTCTGTACGTAAACACTGGTGTATCATCAGTGTTGTTGATTCTTACACTCGAGGGTCTTCTAAAACTTTAATGAATAGGCAGGAATTTCGAAATACAGGTTTAATAGGGTAAGTTATGTACATTTTAAGCATACATTTAACTTAAACAAATATCTACACAGAAAACACAAAAATATGTGACTTCTGTTTTCATTTGTATATTAGTTGCTTCTATAAGCCACCAAACAGTTTCCAAAAATTTACATAAAACTTGTGTTAATAGAGAGAGTATCTTGTTTTACTTTACCTTCTAACATTAGCATATTTAGCTACCTCTTACTATATGATTTTACTAGTAGATATAACAGTTTTGTATATTTCAGTCCTAATGCGGTTCTGCAAGTCAATTTCTTTGCAGGTGCGAATTACTTGTGTCAGCTATTCAAATAGCATACATGAATTCGTTTTAACTTTTTCTTACTGATTAAGTTTCTTTTTATTGTTGTTGATAAATTACAGCTTTCACAGTGTAGTTGAGAATGATGGCACTAGTGATCCATGCGCTATACGTATTTGATAAGCAAATCTTACTTACTGTAAAAGCTGTAAATTGTATATAAAAAACATATATGAATGTATCTAAGAAAATGATACATATAACTGTGAAGCATTATACCATGGTAATGTCACAAAAAATACGTGTAAGGTGTAATGGATTTAGTATTACGTATTTATTTTATTGTCTATGTCTCTTTCAGTTTAATATATATTTAAAAATGCACGTAATTTGTATTCCTAAATGTGTATTGCAAAAGTCTCATCTCTTCTATAGATTTGTAGAAGATTCTCGAGCGTGATAATCAACAATGTACTATGTGTATCAGTAAAATACCAGTATTGTTACCTCAGCCGTAATTTCTAGAAAACCTCCTCTCAAGCTTATAAAAGGTAACCAATACAACATGCAGGTAGGTAGTTTTGTAATATTGTTGGTTTGCTATACTCAGTATGCTGTAAACCTCGGAAGCTATAATTGTGATAAACACTTAAAATATTTGACCATGGACTTTTATAGAATTCGAACATTACAAGCCTTTTAACTTTATTGAATTAACTTCGGATGTTAGATATCTTCGTCGGAGAAAAGTTAGCTTGTAAACAGCGTGAGACTAGCCATTAAGCAAAGTGTAACAATATCAACATAGAAGTTGCTCTTTCTGAACCATTGATAAAATATTCAGTTCCCAACCAGACAGAAGATATATTTGTGTCAAGAAGGAAAATTGTCTGTATCAATCCTCCTGGCAAATATCATAAATTTGATATATAAAGACAATTAATTAACTTTCAAATTAAAATTTCCGGCTCTTTGAAATCGTAAGACGTAGTATAATAAATCGGAAACACGTCCGAGATAAATCATAATATGTACCAGTTGGAAATCATGTAGAATTAAGATAAGTTACATGTATCACAAAATAATATTTTATGGCAAAATCAGTAAAGGAGTAAGCATGTGATACTACAGTATGAACTAAAGACACCTGATGTGGACGTGTGGTACTATGGTGTGAACTTGAGAAACTTTGATCGTAATCTTCTGTGGTTTATTACTTTGACTGAATACAGTGATGGACTCTCAAACATTTATATTTTATTGACATAATAGGAAACACCAATGTGTGAGAATAAACTCCCCTGAAAATATACAATGAACGACATTTATCTAATAAATTAGATTTACAAGGGAAATTTGAGCTCTTACGTGTTACTGTATTGGAATTATTTCTAAGCTAAATGTTCCATTTATTGAGAAGACTGAAGTCTTACATGATTTCTTTCCTCTGGCTCATTTCAGCTACAAGTATGTAAGATTCCAAAAACAAACAAAAAAAAAACGTCTCCGCTGGTAAAGCGGTAAGTCTACGGATTTACAACGCTAAAATAAGAGGTTCCATTCTCCTCGGCGGACTCAGTAAATAACTTGATGTGGCTTTGCTATAAGGTATTTCATGCTTATTGGCACAAAGCTACTAGGCTATCTGTGCTTTGCTATAAGAAAGCATACACAAATGCACTAAAATAAATAACCTGGCCCTCTAGCAGGAGTTGGATTGATTATCTTCGTGCTCTTGTTAGTTAATTTTAGCGATTTATATGCAAAAGCAGTTTGTTTTTCTGTCTGTCACGCTCTGTATCCCTGTAACGATTAATCGTGGAAAACAATTATAAATAAAAAATGCTTCTTTTGTTTTTAACAGTACACTATAGGTATTTATTTTTTTGTGATTTCTAAAGTTTCATATCAATATCGATCTATCAGTCTTCATATGTATTAAATGATCAATCAGCTAAAACGAATTATTAGAACAAAAATGTTTCTTTATGTGATAGAAGTTTACGTAACAAATTGAGATTCCTTCGTCGACTAATTGAAAGAAATATATCGAAGATATAAACCTGAATGCAAATAAACGCATAAAGGGCCGTGTTTGAGTAGTTATTTGTTGTATTTCGGTTTTTATATATATAGTTTGTTTTTGAATTTCGTGCAAAGCTACAAAAGAGCTATCTGCACTTGCCGTCCTTAATTTAGCAATGTAAGATTAGAGTAAAAACAACTAGTCATAACCACCCACCGACAACTCTTGGGCTACTCTTTTACAAACGAATAGTGGGATTGATCGAAACTTTATAACGAGGATTCGAACCCGCGCCCCTCAGATTACGAGCAGAGCTCCCTAACCACTTGGCCATGCTAGGCCGTATACACACACACACACATATTTCACATCGTTGTAACATACATTAATGATTTTATTGCACCATACTGAATAAACTGATTTTAATTGAATTACATAACAAGGAACGACAGCATCCGCCAGAAAATCTCAAAGCTAGTTAGTAAACCTAAGCGCTCTATCGCTCTGGATGCATTTCAGTTAGTATCTTTGGTTAAACACAAACAGAGTAAAATTGTCCTTAGTGAAATAACACATGGAATTACAAAAGGCAGTTGTAAAAGGCCCGCTAGGCAATAATGTTTCCGTATATACTATGATCCCATGACTGGGTTGACTGCACATTTTATGTTTTTTCATTACTATTTTTAGGTTGAATTATTTTAATGGACAGCATCTGCCAAGACACAATAATCCTTTATTTTCATGTTATTTCAAGCACTATACCTACATTACATTCAACTGAAGAATATGGTTTTATTGGATTATTAACTTTAAGATATACATGAATAAAACTTAATTGTTCTAACTACCTAATTATAATAGGATAAACGTTTAATATTCTTCACTTGGTTCAATATCTCTTTTTGTTTTATGCTTTCCTGTTTATCTGTATAATCCAGAAACTTCAGTGGTTCATTTGCCCCCCAGTGATACAGCGGTATATCTGTGGACTTAGAACGTTAAAAACCGGGTTTCGATACTCGTAGTGGACATAGCATAGATAGCCTATTGTATCGCTTTGTGCTTAATTCAAGACAACAACAACAACAGTGGTTGGTTCAATGAGAAAAACCAATAGTTCTGAAGAGTAATATACCAAAATACTACGAACTCAAACAAAAGCTGAGTTATAGAATCATATGTTAAAAAACGTAGTTAAATATATGGACGAGAGTTTCTATAAGAACTGCGCCCCGCCCCAGGCAGCACCTAGAGATGTCTGTGAACTTATACCGCTATAAACTGGGTTTTGATACCTGTGGTATGCAGAGCACACGTACCTTTTCATAGTTTTGTGCTAAACTGCAACCAACCAAACAAACATTATACATAGAAGTGTTTTCTTATGTTATAATTTTGGGTAGAAAGGAACTGTATAAAATAAGCACAACAGTTACACTCTTTAGCACACAGTAACACACAGTTTAAAAAAAAATATTTTAACTGATGCCCCCATTGGCTCAATTGTAAGCCTGAAGGCTTATAATATTAAAAAATATGTAGCTTTGTGCTTATTAACTAGCATTAAACTGATAAAATGTTCCTGTTGAAATTATGCTCAAAATACGAGTAAAATTAAATTTAAGAAGTATGTATATATTGTAGAACAATACTTTAATGTAGACTTTAGACACACACACACACAAAAGTATAACACAAAAGTTAACACAAAATAGAAGTTAAATGTATCATTTGTAGGTGTGGCAAGTTTATATCACGATTCCACTTTTCTATGACTTTGAGCCTAAGTTGAGACAAATATTTATGATTTTTTGGTATGTTGGTTGAGAGTCAGGAAAAATGTCGTGATAGACAGTCCTTACAGTTACTGCTCCCCCCCTCGTGGCACAGCCGGATGTCTACGTACTTACAACGCTAGAAATCGGGTTTCAATACCCATGGTGGGCGAAACACAGATAGCCCATTGTGTAGCTTTGTGCTAACTTAGAAGCTGAATATAGATGACTCACACTTAACTTCTCGAGATATGAAATGTAAAATTCAATCCACTAGTTTATTTATTATTAAAGCATTGTGTTCGAGAATCCAACGTTAACAGTTTTCCTTTCGAACAAAAGCTTGAGAAAGGTTCCCCCTTTGTCTTTGTTTTTTCCTACCAGCATGAAATTCTCAAGTAGTTTTGTAAATATCTGCTACTTTATCTTCCAGTTTACCTTTAGTTTCAATCCTTTCCTCACGTTCCTTTTTGTTTATCTATTTCACTTCCCTTATTTGTTCTGTCCTCAAGTGATTATAGTTCAGTTTTATGAATCTTTCTACAGTTTATCTTGTATTACTTTACACAGAAAACAAATATTGTTACCAAACCTTCGATCCACTCGTTATCTGAAGAATCCACGAATATGTTACACAAATTATTTGTACGTTCTCCGAACAGGTAATTCTTTGCTTTAAAACTGATTCCTCCAAAAGCTGCAACATTAAAAAATAATTTTCTAGGCACACAAATCGCATTCTGATGTATTACACAGATCAACTGATAACCGAAATGCTCACACGTTTTCCACTTTATACGATAGTCTGTACTTTTTGTGATAGTCGTACCATACCAATCGATCTCTGGGACTGAAACAAGTAATTGTTTGTTTTTAATTTCGCGCAAAGACACACAACAGCTATCTGCGCAAGCCGTCCCTAACTTTGCAGTATAAAACTAGAGGGAAGGCAGCTAGTCATCACCACCTATACCACCAACTCTTACTAACGAATAGTGGTATTGACCGTCACATTATAACGCCCCTACGGATGAAAGGGCCAGCATTTTTTATGTGATAGGGATTCGACCCCGCGACCCTCAGATTACGAATCGAGTGCCTTAACCACCTGGCCATGCCGGGCCTGAAATAAGTGATACATCCGTGATATTCGTACTATTGCATGTTGACGTATCACGTTTCTACGTCCTTTACAACATAAAACAAAAACATTAGAAAACAATAAAATGAAAGAAAAAATTTTAATTTAAAAAATGTGGCAAGTCGTAAATATGGATTTTGTAAAGTGATTACGTCACAAAAATAGATAAATATTGATTTTATCTTTCAACCTCGGTGATATATCTATTTTTATACTCAATTACTATTTCTGTAGTAGCTAACATGTAATATCATGAATAACGTTTGTGGTAACTAAATTTAAACTGGTTCTCCGACTTTAACCCATATTTATAAAGAAATAATACATATATTTTCGCTCCAGTTGAACATTCTGTTAAAGTCCCTATTCTCTAGTAATTGAAACAACGTCCTGACGAGATTTATTTGTTAATACAAGGAAACAAGTTCCTACGTGTACGTTCACTTGTAATCGGAGAATTTCGGGTTCGAATCCCCATCACGCCAAATATGCTCGCCCTTTTCAGTCGTGTGGGTGTAATAATGTTATGGCCCATCTCACTATTCGTTGGTAAAAGAGAAGCCCAAGAGTTGACGGTGGGTGGTGCCTTCCCTCTAGTCTTACACTACTAACTTAGAAACGGCTAGCGCAGATAGCCCTCGTGTAGCTTTGCGCAAAATTCAAATTTAGAAGCATGTCTTTAATTTATATTTTAATTCATGGCCATGCCATTCCTACATTAACTTATGTTTGTCGTAAAATTGTGTATAGAAAAGAAAAGAACACCGATACTAATGGTTTGAAATTTATTTGGAAACAAACCATTTGAAACGAAAATACTACTCATGTGTCATTGCACTTAAAAAAAATCATTTTTAATCCTGATAACTGTAGAAGAAACTACAGCCTTCACTTTATTATCTGCTATATTGTTAGTGTATAACAATCAGTGTAGAAAAAATCGGCACTTTAATAAACGTGTTAATAGATTTCAGCAGCGAAACGTGAAACTACTATTCAGTGACATTTCTTAAGTTTCAAAATTTAAATAATACATTAATGTTTTGTAATTTTAAGAGTTACTCGCTAACTAACACCAATTTTTGACGCACTTATGTATCGTTTGATCGTTACTTAAATTATTACTTTTTAATCCAAATACTGAATCAATTTATTACAAAATTATATTATCGTTGAACAGCACATAGGTAAACATGTTAATAGCGCCATCTCTTGCAAGGTTTTCGAGAGTCGAGACCCTGTTTATTTAACCTTACTGACTCAGTACAGTTTAACTTTTTTTTTTTAAATCAAGGATTCTCTAGAAAATAGTTATTTATTTTACTTAGTAAAACACATTTTTCTCGTTAATGATATCAAATATGTGTTCAAAGTATATCTTCTTTATCTATTTTTTTTAAACAGGTGTCGATTTTTATTGTGTTTATTACAAATAAAAATATAGTAATATAGATGAAGACACATTCATGCAACAGTAGAGAATAATTATACGTAAAATTACGTCTACTTGGAATATATTCTAAAGACGTCACTATTGTGCAAGTCGGCATAAAACATTAAATAGAGAGTCGATCAAGCTAAAAAAAATTGTTTAGGGCGAAACTGAGATGTATCTAATTAAACGATGTAAATAAGCTGATTAGATAATACAACAATTTTGTTGCAGAGTGTCTCCTCGGTTTAGTTTAAGGAAAAGAGTAAACATTTATTCCAGTGAAGGTGGCGCAACTTATGTTCAGGTTTGACGCTCTGATTTTTGAAATAAAATACTACTTCTTGCAATATTCGAATTTAATTTGGAAATAACTCTTACTAACTGACGTATTTTGTGTCAAAATAAAAGAAAGTACAAAAAAAAAGGTGACAGTACAAGCGAAACGACCCGAAAGGTAGTCTAATACACTTGCTCTCTCGGCTTTGTGTCATCTGCAGATATCAAAACACGAAGTAGAACCTGATAAATTTCAGGAATGACAAGTTTTAAACAACTATGAAAGTTTCTTACTTAATATTATCAATTTCTGCTGTCGAAGCTCCAAACTTAGTTTCAGGAAACCGATCTGAAGCTTAATGAAAACCGGTCGGAAGGTCGTATTAAAACAAATAATAAAGTTGGGCAAGAGCCAGTTTGTCCGCTGGATTGCATGTTAATAGCTCCACGTGTTCCTTTCCATTGCGATCTTCGATAATGTGAACCTGGTACGAATAAGGATCCACTGTAAAAAAACAAAAATAACGTATAAATCCGATTTAGTAATCGTTATTCTAAAAAAGCATGTCACATTTAACTGTTACGGATTACAAAAATAAAAGGTTGAAATGAAGCAGTTTTCATAAACCAGATGTTCTTAAGTCAGATAATTAGAAACTCCATAAGAAACTTATGTGTATTCCACAATCGAAGATTGCCGATAACAATATATTCATATACGCCTTTAAAATTCTACAATGTTTTTTTTTTTCTTTTTCTTAACTCGGAAGCAGATATACACCCGATAAAGATACAGGTTTCACACCAGCTTATATTATTCATAGCCAGGTTTCACACCATCTAATATCATTCGTAGCTTAAGATCAATGTTTATTCTCAGTCTTCCTGACGTAACGCAATCAAAAAGAAAAGAAAACAAGTGAATAACTTACCAGATGGTAGATAAATCTTTAATTATATAATATTACCAAACCCAAGGCCCTAATCCCAAATGTGTGCATGCCACTTCACTGACTCCAATAATCGCACGATTTATTTTCAATACGACGAAACGTTTTCTTTTGCAGATTTTATTAGAAGTCGAAGCATTTATGGTTAGAAGTGCCAGACGTTGCGTGATATTAAATTAATATGTCAGTTATTTTCACCAAAAGGATTTAAATTGCATTATCAGATAAAAAACAAATCTCTGTGCAAGATATTTTATTACACTGCCAGCTGGAGTGTCCTTCCCCTGGACGGAAGTTACGTAAATTCATTATTAATAAAAGGTTATCTTAAGATATGAAAAGTTGCTATTTTTATATGTAATATTACGAAAAACGCAAAAACGTCTATAAAAATGCAAAACAAAATGTGAAACATTAAACTTACACATACCTGCACATGAACCCAACAAATCTTCATGTCTGATTTCGTGAATATCCATCAAGAGGAGCAGAAGTAGTGTCAAAAACGTCCAAAAATATCGCAAAATACGAATGATGTACTGTATTATGAGTAATCGATGCAGCCTCTTGGGTTAACTACTGTATGATCAGTAACCGATATAGCGTTACTTCCAATAAATATTATATTTCATAATGCTGATATCCTATTACGTATTTTCAGTGATGAAACACGCCTCATTTCCCAAAGTATTGTAAGTTTGAAATCAAGCCTCCCACCATAGAGCTAGGATTGATAGGGTAGGAATCAGGAGCCAAGCCTGTCTCACTTATGTAAATAACATATTTTTTACTGTTGAAATCGTTAGAAAAGTATCATATCTAAAGTCATTTTCTACCAGTAGACGTCCTACCTAACGTAGAAATGTATTAATTTATGAACATTAGTGTGAAGTTAGAATTACTTAAACTCATAAGGCCAGTATACTAGAATTACTATTCCTTGAATCTAAGCGACTCTTATAATTTTATTCCAGAATATGTCAAGTCCTTCATTCTGCCATAACTAATAAATCTACTTGTAAAATATTTCAGCAAAACTTTGAAGGAAGTTTGGACTGTCATGTGTTTATTTACAGTTTCAAACGTACGATTTCCCCAGCTTCTCGGAAACTATTTTTGCAACATTATTTTCAAAATTTAAAATGCATTTCGTTCCAAATTATTATGTTTGAAGAAAATTTTTAAGACTTTATGGAGATATTTGTATTTTTGCTAAATATTATGTATAAACATTCCACGTGTATTTTTATTTATTTATAAGTAAATGAATATTTCAATTTTTAAGTTATGAAAAGCAAATCTACTAGTGAATTTTCTTTGCTCAATGTGCTTTAATGTTTTAAGAAGAATTTGCTATTGGCTAATTTAAAGACCCACCTGTTATTCGTGGCAAGTAGTCGTTCAATATCATGTCTTTCTTTGTCAACTGGCGACATCCCGTTACTGGTACTGGTTTCTTTCGAACTCCATAATTCTGAACAATTCCATTTTCCACTGAAAGCTTTCTCCATCAAGAAACATAGTCACACGTTTAAACAAAAGTCTAATCACCAAACCACATATATTCCAACAGAAATACCATGACTTATTGAATATACACAACAATAATAATAATATACATATATATACACATACACACTGTTTGTACGTCAATAATTAAGCATCCTTGGTAGGACGTAGGGTCAAATGTCAAGTTCAAAGAAAAAAGTAAAACCACGTTTTCGCATAGTCTAAGGGATATAAAATTATTTAATTAAAAGTAACGAAATTATTATGTATATTTTTGCAGCTTGTTTACCCCACGAGGGGTCTATAGCGTACATTGTAGTTACGTATTTTTTCTTAAGCTATTTACATTTCTTCCTTTGCAACTTTGTTAATCTTACCAAATGCAAGAACGAAACAAGCTTATGGATGTTAAAACAAGTATTATGGCATATAATCAGAGAAAAAATTATGTCAAATGCAAGCATCTTTGTACCGAACAAAAGGTACAAGTGATAAATTAGTTTCGACGTTCTAATGCCGGTACATTACGGTACATTAGGGATTGTTTTATTAAGAAATATTTTGCACCATTACCTGTAAATTTATATGTAAACGGTCGAACACTTAAAAGTCTGCCTTTAGGAATACGTTCTCTGGAACCATTATAGTAATGGTTTCAGTATTTCTACGTGGTCAGTGTAGTTCTGAGTTTCGAATTCATTTTTATGACTCGCTAAAGATTGTTTGTTTTGGAATTTCGCGAAAAGCTACACGAGGGTTATCTGCGTTAGTTACCCATAATTTAGCAGTGTAAGACTAGACCGCCAACTCTTGAGTTACTCTTTTACCAGCAAATAATGGGAATGGGATTGACCATCACATTATAACGCCCCCACGGCTGCAAGGACAAGCAAGTTTTGGTGCGGCATGATTCAACCCGCGGATTTGAAAGCGATACTTATGACTTCGTATGGGGAAAGGGAATAAGGTCCACTTCCAAAATATATGTAGTAAAAAAAATATACAGGGAAAATCATTTTCTCACCTTAGATACAAATACCACTGAATTGCTGGCAACCGAATTTCCATAAGCACCAAACATCTTCCTTTGCTTGACTGGTTGTGGTGTAGGAATGGAAGCATTCGGCATTCCTGTTCATCAAACATTTATCAAGTTCCTGAATAAATTAATATATCATTTTGCAAGCCAGTAGAGTTACTTAGCCATTGCAAGACTACCAGTTAATTAAGAAACATCAGCATACTTTTCAAATATTATAATAATTGCATTGTAAATTAATTAAATTAAACAGCTTTAATTGTTAATTTAATTGAAAGAAACAAGTTATACATTTGTTATATGGTATTTGAGTACAATAACGGAATTTCCTCGTTGAAAATGTACAGAAGTTGCTTCCCTCCCTCCCCTTTTACATGGACAAAATATACTCACCCATCTGTGCCCAGGCTATTTGTCCACCCTTTATAATAATTTCAGGCTTCGCTCCGAAAAAAGCAGGTTTCCAAAGAACCAGATCAGCTAATTTTCCTTTCTAAGAAAAATATTTTACAAAAAAGAAAATTCGATTAGTTTACATTAACCATCCACAACTGTAGCTTTTCATTTTGGTTTAGTTTTGAATTTCACACAAAGCTACACGAGGGCTATCTGCGTCAACCCTACCTAATTTAACAGTTAAAGACTAAAGAGAAGGCAGCTAGTCATCACCAACCACCGCCAACTCTTGAGCTACTCTTCTACCAATGAATAGTAGGATTGACTGTTTCATTAAAATGGTCCCAAGACTGAAAGTACAAGCATGTTTGTTGGAATGGGGATTCGAACCTGAAACTCTCAGATTGCAAGTCAAGCGTCTCTAATCACTCGGTTGTATATGCTTTATAAAACTAGAGAAAATAATAACCTTAAGAGTTAACTTATAAGCACTATGTAAGTTACTTGTTAAACTAGCTGATGATATAATATTGCCGTATCCTTGACGACCATTGAGATTGGACGAAAGGGCTCACTCATACTAGATATCCCAAATAGTGTGGGCGATAGATTAGTATGTTTTTTTTTTTTTCATAAGTCCTTATGACCAGAATATTATCGTGTATTCGACGAGGCAGCCACAATATATACTTTTCCTGTATGATTCAAATACACCATGAATACACTTATTTGTGTATTTCAGATCAACAGCATATAGTGTATTTCAGAATGACTAAAAACATCACCATCACAGCGTGTATTGGTACTGTACCTTAGATTAACAGCATCCATTGTATCCTACAATAACTAAGGTCACAGTACCGGAGTGCTTAATATATTTGAAATTGGCAACATTCACTGTATTCTAAAATAACAGTATACATTACACACGCTAAATTAATAGCGCGCACTATTTTAGAATGACTAATTCACAAACATGTCACTTTCAGATTGTGCACTGTGTATTCAGTATAAAGCACATGTACTGTTTAAAATCACTTTAAGATAATGACCACATACAATACTCCTTTCGTTAACACTTGTGTAAAATAGCTAAATAAGCACTAGTAGTACGTTTCTTGAGATGTGGACTTAGCTAAAGGTTAAGGGTTAACTAAAGGGTTAGCAAGGTTAACATAAAGCATACAGCGAGTCTGCGTTTTCTTCCAATACCAACTTAAACTAAACAAAAAAAAAACGCTAAACTAAACAATTCGTAAATGATGGACACAATTCAAGCATTTCAAAAAGTAACCTTGGCACTTACATGTAAGGATGTTCTGATCCTAAACTCACCTGGACCGAACCAATCAGTTCACTCATACCATGGGCGATAGCAGGATTAATAGTGTATTTCGCGATGTACCTCTTGACTCTAAAATTGTCGTTACTTCCTTTTTCTTCCGGTAGGCGGCCTCGCTGACATTTCATTTTGTCTGCTGTCTGCCAGGTCCTGGTGATGATTTCTCCAATTCTTCCCATGGCCTGAAATTTTAAGATTGGTCATTTAGAATTGAATGTTCTTCTTGGATTTTTGGTCCTTTTATATTTTAAATATATTTCAGTCTCTTATTTCATCCAGGAAAACCTAGTAATTCTCTCTTTTAGTCTCTAAAACTGATCTGGTTTCATTCATTTTTCATACACACATTTTAACTAAATTCTGAAGAGAAATATCACATTATATGTTTTAATGAAACTTACTTAAAACATTTTTGATCAAAAGATATTTTTAATTGCATATGTTATTAAACATTCCATTGCTTGTACTACATATTCATATGGATAGAAATACTGACTGATACGAACGGCTACACTATACCGTCTGCTATAAGCGTACAACTTCTCGCTAAGTTTGCATTTGAACAGGCAACATTTAAATTAGAAGAGAGTTTGAGTTTAAATGCTTTCAAAATTACCCATGGTAGCCGCTTTAAGGCATTTTATAAATTATATTTATATTCCATTTTGAACGATCCACAAAACAACAAGAAAATAAACCTTCTTCTGTGATTATACGTATTGATTTCATTGAACCTCACTTTCTGTAAATGTGTTCCCCAAACTGACTATTTAGTAATTAAATTAAATTATCATAATTCATTTCAGGTGCAATACGTTATTTATGTTAGCATTAAAAAAGTAATAGTTTATTGAATTATTTCACATTGTAAAGGTAGGTAACACAATTACGTGAAAAACAACACGAGAAATAACACAAATTTTAGTTTGGTTTGTTTGTTTTAAATTTCGCGCAAAGCTACTCGAGGGTTATCTGTGCTAGCCGTCCCTAATTTAGCAGTGTAAGACTAGAGGGAAGGCAGCTAGTCATCACCACCCACCGCCAACTCTTGGGCTACTCTTTCACCAACGAATAGTGGGATTGATCGTCACGGTGTAACGCCCCCACGGCTGAAAGGACAAGCTTGTTTGGCGCGACGGGGATTCGAATCCGTGACCCTTAGATTACGAGTCGAACGCCTCAACTCACCTGGCCATGCCAGGCCTTTACTTAATGACATGTGCTGTTGTACCATATGATAAACATCAAGTGCTATAGTTTTATCTTTTGTTCGATTTTATTATCGACTTCTAATGAATTATTTAACATTCAGTTCCAACTGCCCTTTAAAGTTTCACTTAGGTCTTGTTGGGAAAATACTTTATTCAAAGAGAATTTCTCCTCTCAGTAGAATGTCACCGAAATAAGTAGATAAAATGATGAACGTGTATTTACTACAAAGTAAAAAAAAAATCGCTTTCCACCCTAGGTAGTCTAACCCTAACTCTACATTTACCTGCTTGAAAGTCAACATACATAAGTAAACTACACATTTAACTGAAAGTCTACCTACGTAGACTAACTATACATTTAACCGCGAGACTACCTATGTAGACTAACTATACATTTAACCGCGAGGCTATCTACGTAGACTAACTATACATTTAACCGCGAGGCTATCTGCGTAGACTAACTATACATTTAACTGAGAGTCTACCTACGTAGGCTAACTATACATTTAACCGAGAGTCTACCTACGTAGGCTAACTATACATTTAACCGAGAGTCTACCTATGTAGACTAACTATACATTTAACCAAGAGTCTACCTATGTAGACTAACTATACATTTAACCAAGAGTCTACCTATGTAGACTAACAACACACTAACAATCAACAAATAAAATTTACCAACATACTTACTTGAGAGTCAGAACTGATCATGCTAATGGCGCCAATATCGTGCAAGATATCCTCAGCAGCAATAGTTTCCGCTCGAATACGAGATTCCGCAAAAGCAACGTCTTCTTTTAAATTTCTAATATTAAAAGTTTAAAGTACTTTAGTAAACATAAATAGAATCTTGGTAAAGAAGAAACAATATTCCAGCCACTGCTCCCAAATTATTAAGTAACTTACAAAAATAAAACTCAAACAATTGCATAACTTTTTGTACCTGAAGTTCACTTAAATATATTCATGTAACAAAATACAAACAATAAAGATTATCTGGTTAGATACGTCTCATTAAAAAAATGAAATCTTTAATTTATTACCTTTAGTCGACTGACGAAAAACAGCAGCTATTAATTTTCGTAATAATACGTCATTGTAAGTTATTCTAATAAAAGTATGATTCTCTATATAAATGCTATTCCATGTTTAAATGCTACAAAGAATGTCTTCAAAGAATGATTATTTAGTGTTATCTTGATATAACTGAATTCAAACATTTTGAATTAAGAAAAAAAAGCTAAGATTTAAACTGTGTTTAATAAGCCCTAATTTGTTATTAGCCCACTCCCACAACTATAGGATTGTATGGAAGATGATAAAGTTATTAAGAGTTGTTTTGTCCAGCTTTAGAAGAAACTGTGTAGTTTAACACAGCTACGTTTAAAACTGCAGGAGTCTATTATTCATACAGCGAATAAAAACAAGATTCTGCAGTGATGTTTTCGCCTGTCGTAAAGATATAGAGAACCAGCCGGGGTACAGGTCCCCGAGATAGAAGTAGCTTTGTGATTAATGAAAGATCACCTTAGAACGTGAAAAGTTACTTCCCTTATATGATTATGAATAACGCAAAAATGCTCATAAAAATTGCGAAATCGCATATTTTCATGTATCTACTCATTGAACTAGTGAACCTTTTTACCAAATTTTGGCGAAGATCAAGAGAAGTGAAGTAGTGACAACAAAACGCCTATAAAAACTGCCAAGCATAAAACGTGAAACCACAATATTCCATGTATCCGAAGCACGGGCCTAGTGAACCTCCATACCAATTTTGGTCAATATCCATCCACAACGTGAAAAGTAGTTACATGTACATACAACACAGTACTAAACAATTATAATCTGTATAATTATACAGATTTTCCTTGCAAGTCACTTCTTATTGGTTTAAGTACATATTCATACAATTAGTCACAGTATTTTTCTAGTGTACACATTTATTAATATGTAAATATATACGTCCAACTTAACGGAGAGTACAGTTGCTTGCAGTGTGTTTCTTATAAATGTTTAATACGTGAGTTTCTGTGCACAACTAGGCTTAACAGTTCTTTACACCCTGATAAACAAGCCTGTCAAGTAAAGAACTAATACAGGATTTCATAAAACACAGAAACTGTGCCACAGTTAATCATATGTTAGTTTAACATTTGCTAAAGAACCTTACGTGTTAATGGGGTTTTGGTTTTCTTTACCCGTTTGGAAATTTATCTGAAGCAAGTTCAGTTCGTAGCTCCGTTTTTAAAAAAAATAGATCCTGCACGTTTTACTCTTAACGAGTTGAACTAAACACGTCAGTATTAATGTCAACTAAAACAGCGTTTGGATAAAATGGCACCGAATTATTATTATTAGTATGAAATTCTTCTGACTGTTCATTAAATGACCAAAACACAATGTTACTAAGGAAATAGATATTAAAACGAACGGGAAAAAAATATATTAATATTTTATTACGTCAGATGGATTTAAAACAGTTTTTCCTCCATCTGATTTTGTTGTTTGTTTTCTTTACACATTAAAGAATGTTCTTAGAAGCCCGTATTATAACACATGTGAAAAGGTAATTGATAGGTCAGTTCTTGTTATTTGGTAAGAGGCCTACGTCGAACCAAGTAATACATACATACACACACACACATTTTTATACATATAAATAAAAGGTAACTAGTTATATAATGCAACAGTTGTATTTTCAGAAATGATTCTTCATTTGATTCATCAAAAGTCGAAAGACCTTGGTTAGAGAATAAAATCTACTAGATGTGAAGCTCGTGCTGGAGAAAGACATGCTTTGTCTAAACAAATCTTCTCATGCTGAGAAATTAATTCACAATACTATTCATGGTACTGATTACTAGTCCACTATCTTGCAGCTCTAAATCTCAACTGAAGAAACAAATACGGAACAGTACTTTCTTTTTCCACTGTGTCCGCATGAAATTCCGAATCTTAATGTTTCTGATAACACTATAATATACTGCCCGCTGTCATCCACACATGTTAGGGACAAACATACGCTGCCCGCTCCATCTGTGTTGTTAAATAAATGAGAATAGTTAAAGTCGAATTAAATGCCTTCGACACTACCCAATTACTTCAGTAATTTGTTCTCTTTCAGCAAGTTAATTGGTTATTTTGCTTACAGAATCAATACTTTGATTATTAACTGTACAATTTTATTATACATTTGATTTGTTATTATCAGTTATTGTTATCACCATGAACATCACAATTGATTTTATTGGACTATTTTTTCGTCTTCCAGTTACTCGATTCTAAAAGATAATTAAAAATTGTTAATTTAAAAAGGGGGAACACGGATCACTAGAAAAGTACATACACAAACTGAATCAAAATACAAATATTATAGTTTCGTGTTTACAACTAGGTGCTCAAAGTATATTGAAACTAGGCTGGGAATAGTGTCTACATTATTTTGTCAACATACAAGTCCCTATTTTGACATCACTAAAATTATAAGTACTGTAAACATGCCTAGGATTTGTAACTTGAGAAATAAAAAATGTATACAATATTTTCAGTCTATTTTGTTTACTTTTTAGTTGTAGGCTTGAGATTTAATTGTTATATTTTGACTCAACTTATTTCTGCTCTTTTTGACGATCCCTATCTCCTTTTTTAAATAAACAATTTTTAATTACCTCATTTAATAAGATTTCATGTCCATTTATAAAGAATAAATTGCAAGCTACGTCTGTACATACGCAGTCAGTGGAATGTTACGTGTTTTTAATATTTTAATTGTTGCATAGACTTTATTCTACCCAACTGTTATTTCTGAGTCAGGTGAGTTCGTATAAACTCGTGTTTAACAAGCGTCGAATACAAAGTAAGTTACTCACAACAACGTCATATGCATTATGTAGTTATAGCCAGCAAGTAAACTATAGTAATGAAAAATAATCAACTCTTTTAAATAAGTCATGGCCATTCTCAGCATTTCATATGGTGTGTCTGGTTTGGGTTTGTTTTAAATTTCGCACAAAGCTACACGAGGTCTATCTACGCTAGCCGTCCCTAATTTAGCAGTGTAAAACTAGAGGGAAGGCAGCTAATCATCATTACCTATCGCCAACTCTTGGGCTACTCTTTTACCGACGAATAGTGGGATTGACCGCACATTATAACGCCCCCAAGGCTGAAAGGGCAAGCATGTTTGGTGTGACTGGGATTCGAACTCGCGACCCATGGATTACGAGTCGAGTGCCTTAACCACCTGGCCATAGTATATCTGTCTAGATTTTGGTGTAAAATACCCATTCGATTTTGCTGTAGGCTTGTGAAACAAAAATATTAATAATAAGATACTCACAATTTAAACAAAGTATGAAAAGCAGTATAATACATCACCACTCACAAGAGTAGAGAAATTTACTATAGTAATCGTCTACTGTCAGAAAACACACTGAAATAGTCACATAAAATTTACCACGTGGAAACAAAGTGCAACATCGAACTAGAGAAATGAAGAATCCTCAACATGTCAGTTTCCAATTAATGTGTTACAAGTCACACAAATTACACCAAATTTTTTCAATGGCGAAAAGTGAAAGATTTAAAATAAATTCTTCAAGACGAAAAAACGAAGGCGCTTTAATTAATGTTCAAACTAGTCTGTGACATACTCAAAACTGAATTAATTATTATTGTCCAGGCTTCATTAAAACATTCGTACCCGTTTTCACTGTTGCGGCTTTTAAATCTGTAATAAGGCTAGAGCCACTGTTTAAAACATACACATGGTTCAGTAAAACTTATTGTTTCTGACTATTTTGTTTGTTTATTTGAAGTTAAGTACAAGGAAACACAATGGGTTATCAGTGCTTTGGCCACCACGGTATCGAAACCCCGATTCCAGCGTTGTAAGTCCGCAGATATGTCGCTGTGACATCAGATGGCCGTTTCTGACTAATATGTTGGCTTTTACATTTTTGGGATGTTTGAATGGCTTCAAAGAATTTGTATCGATAGCGAAAAAGAACTTGGAAGACTTTAGATGTAAATTTCGACTTTCAATAATCAACTTATAAACAGCTCTACAGCCTTCACAGGTCGTTGTTTAGTAGATGCTCACAGATTTTAACGCAATATGCCTAGTTATTTCAGCTATAGGCTTCAAAGCTTCAATGGTTGCGAAGAGAAACTTGGCCAGCAACAATAAGAAAACTGATAAAATCTCTTTCAAAAAATCAACCCAAAAATAGTCCGATGACCTGCGCAGGAGTTTTTTTGTTGTCTTATTTTTTCTAGTACGTTTGGCCTGGTTTGAATAAAATATTCAAAGCCATTTTTTCGGTAGGCTTACAAAACAACAACGATATGAAAAAGAAATGTATGAATTTTGAATTTTGTTTAAATATCGGAAAAATCAATGTGTTTCATTATTATTGCTATCAATATTTTAGCAGCCTTAGCCACTGAGATAGAAAATATTTAGTGTTGTTTCGAGAACAAGTCTGCTTTTTGCTCGTATGTTCTAATATATTTTTGTTTGTTTGTTTTTAATTTCGCGCAAAGCTACTCGAGGGTTATCTGCGTTAGCTGTCTCTAATTTAGCAGTGTAAGACTAGAGGGAAGGTAGCTAGTCATTACCACTCACCGCAATCTCTTGTGCTGCTCTTTTACCAACGAACAGCGAAATTGACCGTAACATTATAACGCCCCCACGGCTGAAAGGGCAAGCATGTTTGATGTGACGGAGATTCGAACCTGCATCTCTTATATTACGACTCAAGCCCCCCTCTAACCATCTGGCCGTGCCGACCTCTGCTCTGTTAGAACTTATGTGAAATTCATGGACGAATCCTATTATGAAACTACCGTGGTTCATGATAACCAAGCTTCAGAGACAAAGAGTTTGTTCTCTAGTGTTGAGGGTAGGGTTATCTAAATCACATGACAATGGCTTCTGATGTCTGTAATTCACTTTCATTGCTAGTTTGTAAAATAATTTTGAGCTGCTCTATGGATGGCTAAGTATCACTGTGCTTCTCTGGAATGTAACCTCCAGCTCATGTAAAGACCTCAATAAATAACGTCATTTTATAGATACACAGTAACACGTGTTATAGTAGTTTATGTTAGATGTAAACTTACACAGTCTGTGTCGTTTAATAGACTTTCATTGATTACAAAGCATTCTAGGGAAGATTGCATAAATCATGCATGCACTAATGACAAGTTTTTTTTTAAGAAACGAAACTTCGAAATAATGCACGAAATAAACATTTGTAAATTACAATCTATATATACTTTACATAACGATTATTTTGCATTATTAGCGAAGTGCATTTAACTTCGTGAAATATTAAGGCCAAAAATCCGTTATTAACGGTAGCACCCAACTGATAAGTAAACTTATTTTAATCTTAAAAAATAAGAACTCTATATTAGATTATCTATATTCATTATTGAATGAATTCTTATTTATGATCTGTTTTCATTAGAAGTTAATATTAATAAGCACAGAGCCTAAAGATTTCATACATAAATAATTCTTGAATTGGTTCTTAAAATAGTTTGCAAATAGAGCCAAAATTATACTGCGCTTGCGTTTTAGGCTACTAGCTTCCACGCGTGTTAAAATATTTATCATCTTAGGATAAATTTGGCTATATTTTTACAGATCATCACACCAGGTTCCAGAACACAAGCAAAATTTTTAAAAGCTATATTTGTAGCCTTCTCTCTCCCTTATGTATGTTATTACGTGCAATCAGCTTCGTCATGATATACAAACATGAGAAGTAATTTGAATCAACACTGAACAATTAAAGATTTACCATCTGTATAAAGTAGAACAACGGTTCTTCCCTCCCCCTTATTTATGTGCTACACTCTGCTAATCTTTAAACCCAGCAATATCACACATACTTATCCAGATGGTGACACACCATCAGCATATCCATATGTTCGTCTATAGTGTTTCTTGTGAAAGGTCTTGTTGGGTTGGTAGAAGATGGCAAGACATTGGATTCTCCACATACCCTTAAGATGTCGGGTGCATGACCTCCTCCTGCCCCCTCGCTGTGATACGTATGAATAGTTCGACCCTTGAAAGCTTCGATCGTTTGCTCAACACAAGACGATTCATTTAGCGTGTCCGTATGAATCATAATCTATAACAAACCAAGAAAAAGGCCCGTATGAACTTCACTCTGTAACAAACCAAGAAATGAACATTTTCCCAAGACCTTTTCCTTTTTTTTATAATTTTATAAACTATATTTTCTCTTATAAAGATTTTGAGCTGTAGAGTTACTTTACTAACGCAAGTGCCAAAAGCGAGTTTAAGAGTAACAAACAAATAGCACACGCACATTTTAGTGGACAGTTAATGATGATTTCGTTGAACAGATGTGTTAGCCATAAAAAAAATTAAATAACATATTAACTGATTTATTACAAAGAGTATTTCGCATTAACAACAATTGAGAATTTTTTCAGCATATTCGTATTAAGTATTTATTAATATCTGCACTAGGGACAATCTACAACAACTGTAATGGGTTAATCTGACATTAACAAAAACTCAGAATAAATGTAGAAACACACTACAGATCTGTGTTTGACATTATTCAGTGTTAGGTAAGGAGACTGACGTCGTCCAAAAAAATAAAGAAGATTGCTGTTGAAAGTATACGAGTATATATAACAGTCTCGTTCAATACAAAATATTCATACACTCAGATCACAAATATATTTAGGATTTAAAGTACCTAATGGTATCGAAAAACAAATGGATATTTATCAACTTTAGGCACCAAGTCCAGCCATAAAGAGACCTGAGACAACTCATTCCAAGTCATAGTGAGTAAATGAAGTTTTTTGAATGGTCCATGAACACAAAATTCAAAGGCAAAAGTCATCATGTGCTCCAGGTAACAATGCAATAAAGAAGGGTAACATCTGGAAAAGCGTCAAAAATCACGTGTACAAAGGTTCCTTCTATACGTGTCCAAAACTTCCAACTTCAAACAGATGAAGAATGAGTAAGATATCTGTGGTGTACTTTATAAAACCACACCCATCGAATCACCGAACATCGCTCCTACGAATTTCTGAGTAGTAGGACTGTATTATAGACCGTCGTCCTCGTAAGGTTGCTTATGGAAATATATCAGGTAAGAAGGGTATGTTTTAGACAAAACGACCTCACACAGCCTTTTGAAATGGAATCTATTCTGAGAGGCAACAAGAATGATGTACAGTTGTCAAGTTGGGCACGTGGATCATAACAATGTAATGACGCTTCAAACATTTTAACATAACATACACAACTCCTGTAAAGTTGCATACAACTAAGTTTCAAGTGGCTTAACACTAGAATTGATCTTACCTACAGATATAATTAAGCAACTAATAGTTTTGTAATTGTACTTACAGTTCAACTAACCGTAACTCCATTATGATTAGAAGTAAACATTACATCTATCTAGGATATCGTATTTATGGCTATAACTAAATACTAAGTGAGACTGTAGGTAACAAAAAAAATAAACACAAAGTAACTCCACACTTGAAATTAAATCATAATAATTTATATTAAATCTACATAGTAAGCAAGTCTGCATTTTATCTGAACTAAATGCGTGGCATAATACTTTTTTTTATTTAATAGCGCTGAGCAAAAAACATTCACAACGCCTTGCAGACCACTATGAAATATTAAAAAACCCTCCCTTCATCATCGTTTTTTCATTTTTTATTTTCGTTATCATTTCCTCTCTCTCTTGAGAAATTTGTGAGAATACAAATAATTCGTATTCTAACTATCTCAATTAACTCGTCACTATGATTCACCACCCTTGATTAGCCTTTATTCTACAACAGACTACACCTAATTTGAGCTTAAAGTAGGTCCAACAAATATTAATCCCCGTTTATCATTATGAGAAACTTACACGTTACTGTATTTTGTAATGACTATCAAGACGTCTCAGAAACTAGTAAGTTTATTTTCCTTCCTCCTAACTTTTTTTTAAGTAAAGAAGAATACATTGTATAGAATACAGCGTTACTATGCTATAGATTTAGTTTGAATAAATTGTATAAAATACAGCGTTACTATATTATAGATTTAGTTTGAATAAATTTTATAGAATACAGCGTTACTATGTTATAGATTTAGTTTGAATAAATTTTATATAATACAGCGTTACTATGTTATAGATTTAGTTTGAAAAAATTTTATAGAATACAGCGTTACTATGTTATAGATTTAGTTTGAATTACAATTTGAGTTACTGCAAGATTAACTGTTCGTACAAGTATAGAACCGTTACTTGATCAATTATAAATCTAATCATTCTAATGTTAAAGGTAGCTAGCGTTTAGGTTTAGTACATGCTCAATATATAAAGTTTGAGACAAATATTTATGTATTGATGAGATACTCCCGATGTCCAAATATGTGGAACCTCTTTGTGCTTAACATTAAGATGGATAAGGTTCACAAACCATAAAATGTTTGTGTATCAAAACAGATCCGATTTGTTATCAATTCCTTACAATACTTTAAGAATACCATTATGTTCAACAAATTTATTTCAGTATTTCTTTTCAAGCTAATCATCCATTGAGTATATCATAAAACAGTAGAACTATTGAAACTGCCACATTCTGGAACTGTAACTAGAAAATCTTGTACAAAGGGATCTCAGAACAAGTTTTCAAATAATAAAAAAGAAATTTACAAAATATTTTACTGTTCTATTTTCATTATTCCAGATAAGATTTGTCAATCAAGAACTCCATATTTGAGCTGGATTAGTAGTGATAAGTTACATACAAATGAGGTTAACAAAAGAATATTATATCAATTTTTGTAACACAAATATTTTTAGAATTAATAAAAAATATTCAAATTGAAAGAAAAGGAAATTTTTATAGTAATATATAAGACTTTACAAATGAGCAAGTCTATCTTTCAGTTGCCTCCCACAAATTACTAATCATAAAGGCTTTTGTTTAATACTAGAATTCCTCTGTTGGGTTGAACGATTAGAAACAAAATCTCTGAAATGTTACTTACACACGAGGTAGAATACTTTAAAAGTTATGCTTTAAATACCTAAAACAAGTGGAATTATAAGCCAGCAAGTCTAAAATTTGTGACAGAAATAATGTTAACTGGCAATGTTTTGTTTTTCACACTTCTTTTAATTTATCCATTTTGGATTCAAAATCTCTCATCTTTCAGAAAAACTGATGAGTTCTGGTATTAATAAAAGACCCCTTAAGTGATGAATTGCAGGAGATAAAAATAAACAGACCTCTAACGCTGTTTTTACATCTCTCTCATATTGCATCTAAAATGCATAAATTAAGAATAACATGGAAAAAAATTAATATAATCCCACTAACTACAGGTTCAGTGAACTTGCTAAGTTATCACTTCTGTAATAAAAATTACAAAGTTACAGTACTGAACTACAGAAAATTATTGAACAAAACACAAAATGGAAAAGCTGTCAAAATAGCGCATTGTTAGTGAGAGGCTTTAAGCTGATCAAAATGTTACTTATGATTTTAGCAAATTCTTACATATGATTTTATCAAATGTGTGACTATACCTGAACATCACACTCCTCTGCAACACGGAGGCAGTGGTCAACTGCTGAAGGTGTTGAACCCCAGTCTTCATGGAGTTTTAATCTGAAAAAAAAAATCCTCTTTAGTTATATTTTGAAAATTTGTTAAGCATAACAGAGAAGAGAAATAAATAGTTTTAAAGCACACTTATCTCTTGGTGTTTACACGAAGAAATATAAAACAGTACCATGGTTAACACAACTTTTATTTTCACACTTTGTTAGAAACATCTTAAGAGAGTTGTCACTCTCATATACTTTACTCTTTCTCTCTATACAAATAATGTAACTTAGATTCTCCTTTCAGTAACGTAATATACATTTACCACCAAAAAAAAAAAAAGAGAGAAGTAACTTCAAATGAAATTTCATTGAAACATCAAAATATTTCCTACAAGTTAAATCTTTCTCTTTGCTTCAAACACAAAGTCATTTCAACTTGTTTGTGCAAAAAAACGAATTTATATTGCAAGAAAATTTAATTTTAGGAAACTGGTATTTCTGTATATACATAATAAAAATCACACACAAGCAATAACAAAGACCTTACTTTATTAATTTGTTCAATTTTAAAGGAAACATTTGTAATTTCAGACACATAATGAATGACCTCTCTGAAAAATTATAATCGTAGTAAAAACAAAAAACAAAAAGACCGATTACTATACCTCTTTAATAAAAGTTTTTGTTGTTTTTTTTAATTAGGAAAAGTTTATCCTTGGTATTTATCCATCACATATCAGTTTTACTGTTTATAACTTGTAATGAATCTAGGATAAGAATATCTGAAGCCTAAACATTTTGTTTCCTTGTCTGCATGCTGTTTCTAAAACAAATACTAAGCTGGTAAAAACTTTTATAAGGCACTCCTGTAAGGAACTTTATATACTAGTGTATTCTAATCTGTAGAATATGATTTAATTACCGGAATTTTAACAGTCACTCTTATTTTCTTAATAAATGAAAAGCACCCTAAAGAGCATTTAGAAATTTCAAAAAAACAGGTCGTTAAAACAACTCACCCAATAGCTCCAGCTTCTATCTGCTCTACAAGTTCAACAGAAATTCCTTCAGAACGAGATGTGTTACCTTTTCCTATAAAACAAAATAATAGTGGCATTAAAATGGATATGAGCCATAATATTTACATCTGATTTTGGACAATGAGTTTGGGTCAGGTAGAAATTCTGAAAGTATTTTATTAAAATAATTGAAAGTAAATTTAACTTTATAATATTCTTTAATCTTTTATTATTATTCTCAGTTCTTAGTATTCGCTTTAAGAAAAATTTATATAATTTCACACAAGAACCTCGTGAAGCAATTGTATTCTGTTGTTAAAAATATGAAAAATTGAAAAAGAAACATAGAAACAGAAAAGAAATGAATAAAGAAAATCCAATATTATCACATCCTGATAGTGTTAAAGTAAGCATAATTTACAAGTATTGATATCTTCAGTAATTTAAAGTAAACCCTGTGAAGTGAACTTGATGTTTGTTTGTTGGTTTTTAATAATTTTTGTGCAAAGCAACATGTTTACTATCTGCACTACTTTTCCCTAATTTAGCAGTATAAGACTAAAGGGAAGGCAGCTAGTGATCATCACCCACCATCAACTCTTGGGCTACTCTTTTACCAATGAATTGCGAGATTGACCATCACATTATAATGCTTCCATGGCTGAAAGGGCAAACATATTTGGTGCAATGGGTATTCAAACCCGTGACCCTCAGATTACGAGTCAAGCATCCTAACCCTTCAGCAATGTTATAATTTAAAGTATGTAAAATGGGCATTTTCATTAACACCTCATGTAGGGTATAATAAATGAAATAATTACAAGCATTTCAGATTGTTATTAAAACATCAAGTAAGAAAGCACACATTATCTGGAATGCCAACCATAGGTTGAGATTATGGATGGATTAAGATATTTCTCCCAAAACAATTTAAAAACATCATATACTTTACACACAGAGAGAACTTGAACTACTTGCAACTGTTAAACTGCTAGTTGTTACATAGTATAAATTCACCCTTAGGAAATATTACAAAAAAAAAAGTTAAAATTATGACCCTCAAAATAACTTCTATTCTTATTGGATAAAAGAAGCCATAATGTTCAAATGTGTAATTATACTCAAATTTTGTTTACTAACAGGATAAAAGTGGATGAGAGGTAATAATATTAAAACATATCAGAAGTAAGACTATAAAATTAAATATTGACAAATATTCAAAAGCAATATGGATAATATTTTACCTGTAAATCCAAAGTTCAAAGGAAAGTCATCTGTACTCTGAATCATCAACCTGTAAAATACATAACAAATACAGTTTGATACATGATACCTAACAACCAATGAAATACATAAACAAAATTTGATGTATCACACCAAAGTAAAACAACTAATTTTTATAATTTTTTTCAATCCACATGTTCTGCATATTTATTCGTTTGTTTGTATTTAAGCACAAAGCTACACAATGGACTATCTTAGATGTGTACCCTGCAAGCATTGACATCCAGTTTCCAGCATTACAAGTCTGCAGGACTACTTACTATCTATGTTTCACTTGGGGAGTATTCTGCATAGTTTTTAAGTTGAAATAAACTTTAATGTACTTGTGAAAAGTGCAAGAACAGTGCAAGTTTAATAGCAACCATGTATTTCAAAGTCATAACTTAAACATAAGCTTCATCTCAAAATTATAACAAAGCTTCTTCATAAGCAACATTTGCAATTCACTTTCTTTATACCAACAAATATTTTCCAGTGATTTCACCCTTGAACAACCTGCATCTCATTGACTATGAGCAAAGCATGACTGTTTGATAAACAGTCCAGCAACTTTAATTCTTTGACCCTGAAACAAAAACATTTTTAAACATTTAACATTGTGTAAAGAATCTACCTGCAAAGATTGTTTGAGATTGAATCAATAGACTGAGTAATTAACCAACATGATTTATAAAATAGAAATTGGGTTAAGTTTGACCCTGTTAAGATGACATTCCCCATAGTCCATAGTGTTTACAGACAAATTTTGGTTGAGACTAGTCCAATATACTAGGAGGAATTACATTACAGACAGACACATATTTCACCTTTATATATGTATATATAAATGAGAGAGAGATCAATGTTATATACGTAATAAGTTTTTACTTATGCCACTATATGTCAAAATTCAAAGTATTATTTCTAAAAGATACTATTACAAACTTATAAACAAAGAACAATAATCCTTGATGATGAGAAATCCACTTGAAATAAGAATGTATCTCAGAACGGCTGGTTTGGGTATTAAGACTTTTACTGATAAGGAGAGAACAACGTTTCGACCTTCCTAGGTCATCTTCAGGTGAGATACATCTTTCTGAGATAAAAAGAACAATAACTGCACAACGAGATGTTCTAAATGATCCCAAAGTTGTTAATTAGATAAACTTTTTGTTATCTAAGTTTGTTGTAAAAAATGTTGATTCTCATCACACTGTCATGTGTTTTCGTTAGATATTTTACTTTTTTTAACTCATGCAGCTTCCATAAGTATATTTGTTTCACTAAACTAGAATTCAAAATATAGGGTGGCCCAAAATGATCTTTCCTATTTTAAGATTTAATAATTAAATAAATAAGGAAATAAAGCGATACAGTTAACATCTTATAGCCCAAATAAAACAGACTTTGTCATGTTTTTTGTTGTTGTTTTCACTCCAGTGAGTAGTGTTAGACTATAAAATGGCAATCATGCAAGAAAAAGGGTTCCACGTGCCGTTTGGCTTGAAGAAACAAGGTCAGTAATTGTGGTGCAGCGTAATTACAGACGTCAATACAGGTAAGACTATAGGGGTTTGTAAGGATATCGTATATCGCACACACGTAGCAAATATCACGCTGCTAAACGGTTGCCAACGCAAATTCGTACATGTTGCAGTGAACGTAGAATGAAATCGAATTTTGGTAAGACGTGCTGAGAGCCATTAAGGGCACATACATCGATGTTCACTGAAATCTGTTTAAGTTTCGCTACAAGGCACTAAGAACCGTACGACTGTATTTTGTTTGTTAGTTAATTATCACCCTTTAAAATAAAACAGATAATTTTATACTATCCTGTACATCAATATTTTTATGTAAGTTATTTCCTAGATGCAATAAAAACTTGGTAAATAATATTTTTTGTTTGTATCAAATTAGAAAACCCCATATTTTAAACAGTTATTTTAATATTATTCGAATTGTATACGTTCGAGCATCAGTGTCATGAAATTAACAACAAACATTCATTATTAGCTGTAGGTAAGAAATCATTGATAACAGACATTTGTTACTACACAGATGTGTATACTGTGTTGAATAAATAAACACTTTCATTAAATTATATTTAGTTCAGATCTAAGTTCTCGTCAGTATATCGTATTCTCCTCGAAACTCTCATTACGAGTATTCTTTTTACTTCTTAATGAGCATTTTTACTGTTCAGATATACAGCAGATAAACAGTTTTTCATTAAGTAAAGCGTCCTTTGTACTGATTAGCAGAAAAAAAAAGATATTTAAAAATAAATGGGTTTTGTAACTTGTAGTTTCGAAGAAGCACTAAAATATAACTTAATTAAATGTGGATATTACGTTCATCCAAAAACAATGTACTCATGCAATTTGGTAAAATATTTAAACGCTGAAACAAGTAAACTTGTCCACAAGCAACATACAACTGATCGCTGCAGTGAATACAAAACGTTAGTTTAGTACAAGTATTTAAGAGATGAATTGATTGTATTGTACGTGAACTGAAAATTTTCTAGAAATTTCGAAAATGCAATCTTGAACAATCAAGCAACAAAAACAGTAAAAAAGATGAACAAACTAACAGATATTTCAACTCCTTTTCGAACAACTGAACAGCATTTTAACAAATATTTCTTTAGCCTAAACTTGGAGTCACGATTCATAGTCTTAATGCTTAAGAAAGTCCAATAACAATTAGCAAAATGATAGAACATTTGTTTTTCGTAGTTTGAATGTTACTCAGAATTACTTTTAATATTTTCTACATGGAATAACATATAAAAAAAAGCTAATTTTGAAACCCAAATTCTTGTATGTATATTTCGGTGTGGAGACATAATAGAATGTTAGGATAACAAGAACAAAGAGTAAATAATGGCTCACAAGTATCAGAAGTGAGAAAAACTCTACCATAGTTTGCTTACTAATGATATAAAATTATTAAAATCTGGATTAGTGAGCCATTAAAATTATCTTAAAAATATATATATACCATAAATATATTAGAAGCAAATCTCCAGGATAGCAGGAGTAAGGATGACAATACAAAAATGTTTTTGGAATAATTGAATCAGTGAATGTTTTGGGAGAGCAGTTGGACGGATTAATAGAACTTCTAATAGCTAACATGTTCTGCTGTGATACTAACATTGGTTTGGTTTTTGAATTTTGCGCAAAGCTACACAAGGTCTATCTGCACTAGCTGTCCTTGATTTAGCAGTGTAAGACTAGAGAGAAGGCAGCTAGTCATCACCACCTACCGCCAACTCTTACCAACAAATAGTGGGATTGACCGTACATTATAACGCACCCACGGCTGAAAGGGCGAGCATGTTTGGTGTGACGGGAATTCGAACCCACGACCCTCGGATTATGAGTCGAGTGCCCTAACCACCGGGCCATGCATGGCCCCACTAACGTTGGAATGTAATATTTGAACATTTATTTATTGCTATCAGTAATTAAGATCCTATATGTGAGAAGTACCGATTTTAATTACGCACTGTTTGCAAAAAGGCACACAAAATTCTATTTATGCATGACAAAAGTATTATATTTAATTTCATGTAATCATAGATTACTAAGAGAAAGCGAGTGCTAAAAAACTAAAGAGCTTATATCAGATCATTCTCTAAAATGTGAGCTAGTTTCCAGTGAAACGAAATGATTGCAAGATAGATATGAACACTTAGTGAAGAAAAACCAAAGTTACTGAAACGTTAACATTTCACTTGTTTGGGCAGATATGTGGACATCATGACATCTCTTCTCTGTCAGACTAGTATCGCTGGAAAAAATGAACATGAAACTTAGTAAAACTTAAAACAAATGAAAATACTAAAACGTTTTAAGTTTCTCTAGTTAATTAATTCTTTATGGAATAATTAAATTGGAGAGATATTATGATATTTTACTCAGTAACTAAACCTTATATGATTGGGTCCAGGAGTACAGGTTGTAGCACAAGTGCCTGAGGCAGGACCTGTACCTCCTCCAAACATGGTAGTAATTCCAGCTGCTATAGCTTCTCTGACTAGTTGAGGGCAGATAAAATGTACGTGGGAATCTAATGCACCTGCTGTGAGGATCAGTCCTTCTCCAGCTATAGCCTCAGTGCCAACCCCCACTACCATGTTCAACATTACAGACTCCATTACATCCGGGTTTCCAGCTTTACCAATTCCTGCAATCAATCCATTCTGAAAAATATAACAAACAATATATATATATATACATACCCCAACATTAAGTTTACCTATGAACACGAAAAATTAACCAAGTAGCATTTCTCAACTTGAAGATTACAATAACTTATATACAATTCAATATAGAAATCCACAGAAATATCACCCATACAGGTCTATACATTTCTGGGACTCAGCACATTAAACAAAACAAAACAAAAACTCAACATATTAAGAAACCAAATAAACACAGCCACAAAACTATGCTTACCTGATAAGATTAATGATGAAATCAACAAAATAAAACAACACTTCATCAACATCAACAAATTTCCTCTTAAAAACTGTGGAATAAATTATACGTACACACCTAGATCAACAACAATAAATCCTAAAATACAACAAACTACAGAACCTTACAATGCTGCATACCAAATGTTCCAGACTTCAGCAAAAAAAACCAACATTTGGAAAAAACTCATAACAAAACACAACATTCCAGTAAACACCAAATTTATTCAAAAACCAGGTACAAAACTAAAGTCCATACTATGTAAAACCTACACTGACAAACACAACACCAACTTTATTCATAAAGAACATTGCAACAACCGCCATGACCTCTATGTTGGAAAAACAAGCAGAAAAATGGAAACTAGATTCAAAGAACACAAAATACACCTCCAGACGTTTATGAACACTGTAAATCAAATAAAAACAGCATAGTAACAGAAAACACCTGGATACTAATTAGGGAAACAAATATAAACAAATGCAAAATCAAAGAAGCCCTACTTATACAACAACTAAAACCAAAATTAAACCAATATAAAGGAACACCTTTATATCTATGCTAAACATTTATACTTAATAACCTAACATCTAACTACAACGCCCCCTACAATCCCATACCCATTTACACTCTAGTCGTTGAGACACGGGCCCAGCAACGGTCGGTTGCAAACTTTTTGTTAACCTGAAGATGACCTAAAAATGTTGAAACGTTGTTTTGTACTTTATTTTAATTAAAGTTTTTAATACCCATATCAGCCATCTTAAGAATATATTTTTACTTCAAAGTAAAAAATCCCAACTTCCACAAAACATATTTATAACATAAAATATTATAACGGTATTCATTATTGACTCACCAAAACTTTTTATAAGATTTAATATATAAGTATTTATATACTTAAAACATGGTATACACTGTGCGAACAGCAATAATGGGGTTGAAAGATTTGTGATCACCCATTAACTTTCTCCTTCTTCCAAACCATCATTCCAAAAAGTTTGGCTCAGATTAGCCCAATGACCTAGTAGTAGTTAGATAACGAACAAACAGACAGACACGTTGTTTTTCAGGGCCACCTGATAATATAAATGTATAAAGGGAATTGCAGTACCTACCAATTTCCTTGTTTGACACCTTTGTGCTACTGATTTACCGAATCCCAAAACATCATAAGCTTTAGTTTCATAGAAACTTCCAAGGTTTTTCTAATTGTTTTTTTTTTTAATTTTTAAATAAACTTAAATCCAACTACGAAGCTTTGAGAGCTATGAGTCAACTGTCCCTTCACGTTTAAAGCTAAATTTCTTGGAAAATATGAAGAACTTCAATAAAAACAAACAATCGATTTACTACAACCAACTGCATAATGAATACATTTTGTTGCTACTCCGAATCTAGTCGTCAAAGTTTATTTCGAAAGTATATGGAAACATTAGAGAAGAATCAAACTTTCATCAACTTCAGAATCTTCTAGATATAGATATTTAGGAATAAATCCATTTGTACCCATTGACAAACAAATCCACTTAAATTATTCAGCATTCACAAAACTTAGTGCTTTTTGATTTATTAATATCTTCCCATCAAAAGTATCGGCTCTGTCTTTCCACTTCTAGTTACTTCAAAGCACATGACAACGAAGAAATAAAACTTCTCCATGAAACTTCCAAATACTTAAAAAAAAACAGCCATAAGAATTTTTCACATTAGTAAAGCAGTCCGAGTTTCAGCTAGTAAATATTCTTTTAATTTCTTCCATTATTTAAAAAAGATAAACCTTTGGATTCTTTCAAGCTAACGACATCACATTTTTATTATCGATCAGAGTCGCGTTAATAATCTGTGTAAAGTTAAAACCGAAATTTATTTTGAGAAATAGCATCTTTCTAGCAACTTAGTTGTGCCCTATCATTTAGAGCTCCTAACGTAATTAAAGAAAAAAAATTATAACTATGAATTTTATGTCTCACAAATCTGAGACATGTGCTCACGATTACAAACTTATAAATAATAAATGAAATGCACCTACTATTCATAAGTATTTCCTCATTATCAAGTAATAACTGAATAAACAAATGAATAGAAGTTGAAATAAGTATAAAACTTGTTTAAAATGTTTACCCTACTATTATTAGAAGGTTTTCAAAGTTTTCAGCTATTCAGAACTCTTATAAATAAGTTGTAAAAACTTCGTTTCAGTAGAAATTTTTGAACAATACCTAATATTTAAGGGGAAATAAACCATAATTCCATAGAATTTAAAATAATTTAAGCTAGCAAAATTGACGTAAAACTTGTAAACTCTATATACTTATACGTAGACAAAATATTACATAGCATATTAATTTGACAGTGCATTTCATATTCAGAAACCTAGCTGTTCCTTGTGTGGAAGACCACAGTGTCAAGTACAACATTGGAGATCTCAATGGGGAACCTCGTAGACTCCATCGGCTTTTTAAACATTCGTATAAGTTATTTTTATGCACCAAATTACGTGTGAGTTTACGACTTTATTGGTTAGAAAACTCCTAATAACACCCACGTTTAAACAATGTAACGTACCGTCTATGTTGTAATTAATTCCACTATTTACTGCTAGGGTTACCTACGTATTTTTCAAAAACATTAACAATTTCACTCGGAGCTTTGGGTCAGCTCTTCACGAGTGTTGTAACAGGCATAAATATACAATTACTCAATACAATATGCTACATGGACCTTACTAGCAGTGAGGGTATGTAAATAAGTCGGTAACAGAGGGTTTTAACACGAGTGTATGAATATATACTTCCCATTGATACACAGTGTTTTACTTTTAGAGAGAGAAGTAGAAACTTGCTGAAGTAGTTATTTATGAGCGATTCTAGCACTTGACATTTTATATAACAATTACTCAAGGCAAAATAAGGAACTGTAAGATAACACACTGTAACACAAATTTTGTTTCTGGGAAGTATGTGTCATTTCTTAATTGCTTATTTTGTAAAAGTAAAGAAAATGGCCATTATTCCCTTCAAACTTTGCTTTTGTAACCTGGATAATGAAATTTAGAAATTAGCCTATTTTCTATGTAAAAAAGGGGAAAGTTGCACATTTTCATTTACATAAAGTCTGAATAAAACAACATATGGATCAGAATTTACATGAATTTATATTAAAGTTATACAAAAATGTTTAGAAGGGAGTAGTTTTTTTGAGACTTGCAACTGTAATGTAAATCACTTTCACATATCAGTTTGTTTGTTTGGTTTGTTTGATTTAGTGTTTAATGGCACAAAGCAGCTAGGCTATCTGCGCCAAACATCCGGTAAAAAGGTAAAAATAAAGTAAATGTAGTAAAATACATAAAAGGAAATGAAGGTAAAACAAAAAAGTATAAAACCAATGTTGACACATAGTCTACAATGTTAAGAGAGAAAGCAGAGTAAAAGAAGTTGTAAAGTACTTACTCTAGCAAAATGGTAATGAACATAACCCGCCAGGAAGACTAACAAGTAAGTTCAAGAACCACCGTCAGTCACCCGAAGTTGGCCTTTCTAGTCCTGGTTCCAGGTTATGTGTCATAGCAGCCATTATCAAAATGTAAAAGAATAGAAGTTTTAAAAGACACATAGCAAAATCGTAATAATGAGTAGCCAAATGTCCAGTAAAAAGATAAATGTCAAATAAATGGAGTAAAATTTGTAAAAGTAAATAAAGGTAAAAACAAAACAGCAATTAAAAACAGAAAATGGCATAAAACCAATGTTGACATCCAGTCTACAAAGTTGTAAAGGGCTACCTGTAGCAGAATGGTAATGATCATAACCCGCCAGGATGACTAACACGTAAGTACAAGAACCACCGTTAGTCACCTGAAGTTGGTCTTTCCAGTCCTGGTTCCGGGTTATGTGTCATTATGGTCAGTACTAAAAGGTAAGGTAGTTAAAGTGTGAAATGACACGCAGCAAAAGTGTAATAACAACTCGCCAGGATGACTAACGAGTAGTTCAAACAGCAGCGTTAGTCACCTGAAGTTGGCCTTTCCAGTCCTGGTGTCGAGTTATTTAATGTTCTGGCCATTGTCCAATGTCAAATTGAACGAGAGAGAATAAAACTGTAAAAAAGGAACCACAATTAAAAAGGTGTAATGAAGAAATATGCAACACATAAATGAGATTAAAAAGATTAATGGCCATTAAAAAATTAAAAACGTTTTCAAGGTGGACAGTGTCACCATCACCAATAACACTGTCCAGTGTTACAGATAGACCCTGGGAAAAAATATGTTTAAAATATTGCCGTCGTTGAGAATTGTAACGATGGCAAGAAAGTAAAACGTGGATGATAGTGATTTGAGTGTCACACAAACTACACATTGGTGCATCAGTTCCAGATAACAGAAAACGATGAGTTAAAAATCTGTGACCAATGCGTAATCTAGTTAGAACAACTTCCTCCTTCCGAACTTTACGGAAGCTAGATGGCCAAAGTCCAATTTCGGGTTTGATTTGAAAAAGTTTGTTGTCACGTTGCTCACTCCAAATGGACTGCCAGCTGGCACGGAGCCGAGCCTTGAAGACAACACCATAGTCCATGTACGGAATAGGCATAGGAGTGATGGTGCTGAAGCAGACATATTTAGCTGCCGTGTCTGCAAGCTCGTTCCCGCGAATACTAACATGGCCTGGTATCCAGAAAAACTGGATAGAAGTAGCTGTTAATGAGAAATGGGCCAGTCGAATTTGAATGTCAGCGAGAACAGGATGTGAGCCAACGTGGAGCGATTCCAGGGCCAGTATAGAACTAAGCGAATCAGTATAAATAGTGCAGTTGGAGTACTGCTCAGCTGCGATATGATCCAGGACAAGAGATATGGCATACAGTTCAGCAGTGAACACAGAAGCTGAAGAGGGGATTCTGCGCGCAACTACTGAACCACGGCAACCATAGCAGAGCCCACTGAATTACCTGATTTGGAACCATCTGTATAAATGGGAACTGAATGATTGTTCGAAAGATGTTCCTTAAATAAAGGACGGTACTTCCAATCTGGAGTATCTGCCTTTTTTAGATGACTGAAAGAAAGGTCACATTTGGGGGCTGTAATAAGCCATGGTGGGATGGGCTGACCCGTGGAATCTGCAATGTTATCCAAGGACAGACCCAATTCATCCAATTGCGCCCGCATGCGAAGGCCAAACGGAGCAATGACAGATCGTCTCTTCTGAAAAAGTACGGCCCATCGAGGAATGAAAACACATCCCCAAGTGGGATGCTTTGTTAAGGAACGAAGTTTCGAAGTATATTGTAAAAATAGTTGCAAACGGCGAAGGTGCAGAGAAGGTTCATGAGATTCAACATATAAGCTTTGAACTGGAGAGGTGCGGAAAGCCCCAGTGCAGAGTCGAAGTCCTTGGTGATGAATGTGGTCCAGCATCTTTAAGGCCGAGGGTCTTGCAGAGCCATAGACCATTGATCCATAGTCGAGTTTTGATCGAATAAGAGCACGATATACATTTAACATCGAACATCGATCTGCTCCCCAACTGGTAGAAGAGAGGACACGGAGGATGTTCAGTGCTCTTGTGCATTTGATCCGAAGCTGCTTTAAGTGTGGTATAAAGGTCAGCTTACGATCAAAGATAAGCCCCAAGAACTTGGTCTCCGGGACCACTGGCAGCAAAACTTCAGCAATATGAATTTCAGGATCAGGGTGGATACCCCGTTGACGGCAAAAGTGCATGCATACGGTTTTAGAGAGAGAGAAATTAAAGCCGTTCGCCATATTCCACTTCAGTATACGATTGAGGGCAGTTTGTAGTTGCCGCTCAATATATCTCATGTTCAATGACTGACAAGAGATGTGAAAGTCGTCGACATACAGCCCATTCGCAATAGTGTGAGGGAGTTGTTCAGTGATGGCATTTATCTTCATACTGAAAAGTGTGACACTCAAAACACAGCCTTGATGGACTCCAAGTTCCTGTACAAAAGAACGGGAAAGTGTCGAACCCACACGAACTTGGAATCTCCTGTCCATTAAAAAAATTTTAATAAACATGGGTAAATGGCCACGTAACCCATATGTATGGAGGTCTCGCAAAACGCCATACCTCCATGTTGTGTCGTAAGCCTTCTCAATGTCAAAGAATATTGATACAAGATGTTGTCATTTGAGAAAGGCTTCTCTGATAGATGTTTCAAGACGAATTAGGTGGTCTGTGGTGGAGTGCCGTCGTCGGAACCCACACTGGGTGGGCGAGAGGAGGTTGTTTGATTCGAGGAACCAAACAAGACAAGCATTAACCATCCTTTCTAAGGTCTTACAGAGACAGCTCGTCAAAGCAATTGGACGATAGTTTGAAGGAATCTTGGAATCTTTCCCTAGCTTAGAGAAAGGTAAAATAATAGAATGGCGCCAGGCATCAGGAAAAACATTCTCCTGCCAGATCCGGTTAAAGACAATCAGAAGGACATCAAAAGAAGCAGGAGATAGATGGTGCAGCATGTCATAATGAACATCATCAGGTCCAACAGATGTACTGGCAGACCGATGAAGAGCCATTTTCAGTTCCACCGGTGTAAAGGGACAATTACAGTCATAGAGACAATCAGCTCAAAAGGAAAGAGGTGATTGTTCTGCCCGAGTCTTGATGGCCAAGAAGGTGGAGGAACAAGCAGAAGTGCTAGATACCCGGCAAAAGCTTTCACCTAGAGTATCAGCGATGCTCCGGACATCAGCCACCTCCTGACCATCAGAGAGTAAGATCGAGAGGGGAACAGAATTGTAGTGCCCATTAACCTTTCGAATCCTGTCCCATATGATCTTGGAACTGGTGGTAGAAGATATGCTAGTTGTGAACTTAATCCAAGTTTCCTTCTAGCTTTGTCGTCTTATCCACCTAGCATGTGCACGGGCCCGTTGGAAAGCGACACGGTTTGAAAGTGTGGGATATCTACGAAAAGTATCCCAGGCCCGTTTTTTGAGCCTTCCGTGCTAAGTGGCAAGCAGGATTCCACCACAGACGAGGATATCGTGGAAAACGTGTCGAGGTTTTAGGAATACACTGAGCAGCTGCTTGTATAATACAGCCAGTTACCGCTGCCATACAATCGTCTACTGATGGCTGATTTACGATGGCAGGATCAAGTTCTGCGAGAGCAGTGAAAGTGGACCAGTCTACCTAATCCAGCTTCCACCGGGGCACTCGGGTAGGGTGGCATTGACCACGGCCAGTCTCTCTCAAAAGGATAGGAAAATGATCACTGCCTAGTGGATTACTGTCAACCCTCCATGAAAAATGGGAGAATAATGAAGGGGAGCAAACCGAGAGATCAATAGCGGTAAAGGACTGACTAGGTGCATGAAAATAAGTGGAAGAACCAGAATTGAAAAGAGAAAGATTGTGATCAGAGAGCATACGCTCTACAGATCGACCCCTCCCATCAATAACAGCACTTCCCCAGAGTGGATGATGTCCATTAAAATCCCCCAGGATTAGAAATGGAGACGGCAACTGTTCAACGAGAGCATCAAGGTCTGATTGCTCATATGTCTCTCCAGGGGACAGGTAGAGAGAACAAACAGTGATGGTATGACCCAAGGAAACACGAATGACTACGGCCTCCAAGGGTGTGTTGAGTGACAAAGACAGGGTGGGCACATGCTGATCAACCAATAGTGCCACCCCTCCATGTACTCGTCCATCACACAAACTGTCATTTCTATACAGAGAAAACTGCCGAATGGAGATTGTATCAGCAGGGTTGAGAAATGTTTCTTGTATGGAAAGACATACAGGATGGTAGGAAGCAATAAGTGTTTTGATATCATCCAGATTAGAACGTAAACCTCGACAGTTCCATTGTATCAAAGTGGCCATTTTTTAAGAACGGGTAGGTGAAGTCGCTGGAGAATCCTTCGGTTTACGACCACGTCTTTTTTCCTTACTGTCCTTAGTCGGAGGAGGCCTATCAACCTCCATGGATTCTGCCCTGGGTCGATGGGGCAGGTCTTTGTCATTAGAAGGGGATTCCAGTGACTGAGGACGTGAACGAGTGATTGTTTTGCCTCTTGGGGTGGGAGAAAAAGATGTAGAAGATGTGGGAGAAAAAAATTTCCGAGCCTCAGGATAACTAATGTTATGTATCGTTTTCAAACGCTGCACCTCTTTTTCCTCCAACCATTTTGGGCAAGAACGAAAGTAAGAGGGGTAAGAACCATTGCAGTTGATACAATGTGAGTCCATGTCACATTCATATGCATCGTGATCCTTGCCCCCACAACGAGGGAACCACGACATGATGTCTTGGAGTGGCCGAATCTCTGACATTGGAAACATCGGAGAGGTTTTGGAATGTATGGCCGAACCCTGCAAATGAGATAACCTACCTTGATGGTGGCAGGTGCACGTGATGAAGTAAATGTCAAAACGAGGGTATTTGTTGGCAGTGTAACTCCATCTTTGCGAGTGGAGATGCGCCTCACTGCAGAAACTCCTTGAGTGGAGAGACCAGCGAGAATCTCTGACTCGGGGACGTTCTTCTAATCCCTCTCAACAATAACTCCTCATGATGAGTTTAAAGTAGCATGAGGTGTAACCTCAACAGGTATATCCCCAATTGCCTTTGAATTCAAGGAGTTCACTGTGTTGTGATGTGGAAGTTTCAACCAATATGTCTCCAGATCGAAGCTTCTTTACTGACTTTGGAGAGCCAGCAAGTCCCTCTAGTCCCTTCTGAATAAAAATAGGGGGACAATTGCCGTAAAGGTTTTTTCGAAAGAGAATGTAATATAAGAAAATGAGGTACGTGTGTTACAGATGTTGAAGATTGCTATTCAGAGTCTTCAAGACGTGGTCGCTTACTGTTTTTTCACAATTTTATTTAAATATTTGAAGAAGGATCCATAGGAAAAAGGAAAAATTTCGGTACCCACTGACCCCACCCACCATGGAGCCCTACAAGGGGACGCACTACAAAGTCATGCAAGGACAATGCAGCAACGCCAAGGTTTCGTGAGCACTATACCCAAACACCAGCATTAGGCACAATGTCCACAACGCCCGTTGAGAACTTCCAACACTGGTACTTGGTTGACTCTAGCCCAAATGGACCAGCCGATTGACCCAAGGGGGGCCACCCAAAGGCCGCCCGTCTACAGCAATTCAAGGCCAAAGTGGTGTGTTAGGGTTGGACCCCTTAACCACCAGGATCCTCTCCATCTAAACACGTGGGTGGATGTTTAGATCCCAGAGAAGGTAACCAGACAGAACAGAACCTTCCCTGGGAGGTACCCTCACCACGAACAAGAATCCACACCGAGGGTCACGCATCAGACCCCAAATATAGTCTCCAATCATGTTTTCATTATATGCTCCTTGGTAGCGGCGTTGAAAGTCCAGTATATCTTGGTAAAAACACTCGCCTTGTCCCTCTGAGTATGCTCCTATGTTCTCCTTGAATTTATCAAGATGAGCGTCAAGGATATAGGCTTTCAGAGGTATCCTGCAGCCCATTTTGCTGTAGTTCTTCACCAGATACTCAACCCGTTCCATATAATTTTCGGTCTTGTGATTGCCCAAGAAATTCTGAACCACTGCGATAAAGCTGCCCCATGCCTATTTTTTTTCTACTGAGTTTCTTGGGGAATTCTGTGCACTCCAGGATCTTCTTTATTTGTGGTCCATCGAAGACACTAGCTTTGACCTTTTCTTCAGACAGCTTAGGGAAGAAGTCTTGAAGGTATTTGAAGACTGCAGACTCCTTATCAACAGCTGAAACAAATTATTTCATAAGACCCAATTTTATGTGCAATGGTGGGAACAACACTTTCTGGAGGTCCACTAGTGACTCATACTTGATGTTGTGTCTCCCCACAAAAAACTCGGTCCATTGTGGCCAGTACTTTCTGTTGTAGTGTGCTGCAGTGTCCCTGCTGTCCCAAAAACAAAGATAATAAGAATACTTGGTAAAGCTTCCTTGGAGACCCATCAGAAATGCCACCATTTTGAAGTCTCTGATAACCTCCCAGCCATGCTCATCATACTTCAAGGCTTCTAGCAAGGTCTTGATGCTGTTGTAATCTTCTTTGAGGTGCACCAAAAGATACTTAAATTTTAAAAGATCTAAAATTTGTATAATATAAAATCTTTCTAATCAAGCAAGCAAAAATTGTCTGTCTTACCTTCTAGAATTTATTGCACTGCTCACAAGTAAAATGAGGTGCCCAGGGTTTGTCTTGATCCCTGACAGGTATGCCTTGTAGGCTTTACACATTTCAGCAGATGCTGTCAACAGAGTACTTTTTCGCTCTTGTCTTGATAAATTGGCCACATACATAGCAGAATACATCTGGAGAATGCTTGCGGCTTCTTGATGCCATCTCTGATAAAATCAGATTTGTATGTGTGTTCACTTAAGCAGCTAGAACTAAACTGAAGCAGGGAGTATATACATAATACTATGGAAAGTTCTAAAACTTCTCACAAGTTGTACAATATTCCAAAAAGTTCTTGTAAGTTTGAAAAAATTCTATATCAGCTACTCAGCACTGAATTTTCCTGGAATGTTGTGAAAAATGGGTAAATTTGAAAATTTCATTACCCAGGTCACAAAAGGAAAGTTTGAAGAGAAAAATAGGTCTTTTCCATTCACTTTAGGCATAAGCAATTGGGAAATAATACTCTCTGCCCAGGAACAAGAAAAAGTAAATTTTTGTTATATAGTGTAATAAACAGACTTTCACAAAGAGGTTTAAAATTTTGGAATTTCGTTGCTGCTAGTAAAACAAAAACAGTAAATGGAATAATGTGTCAGAAGTATTGATGTTGAAAAACTAGTTTCAATATATTCGTGTGTCTTTTTATTCCTACGTCCATTGTTGCTCTCCACAAATTCTAAAAATTTAGGAATGCAGTTACCCACACACAAAATAAACGTTCAATGATTTCAACAAACCAAAGTAAAAATCCAAAAATATTTGTTACTCATAGTTTTCACAACATTTATGTTGTGTGAAGTTTCATGCATTGTTAGAGAAACAAAAATCAACACAAACTTTAAATACAATTCATTATTTTCAAACTTAAATCAAGTACCTTTTTACTAATTATTTACACACATCCGATATTCAAGAATTATCATTTTAATGTAAGTGTGACATCAAATTACTCTTTACAATTAATGAACAGTTAGAAATCAATCCAACTGTACTGAGTTAGAAAAATTTAAGATGTAACATACATCCTAGTTCTACATCATAAGATAATTTAATGTAACTTAAGAATTAAAAATGAAATAAGATTTTCAATAACTAAGACATGACTTACAGAAAAAAATAGTGTTACGTAATAGTTCATGTAACTTTGTTTGTGCAAAGTAAGTTCGAAATAATTTAACCAACAACAAACAATGCATATACTTCTTGGCACTTCGAGAAGCAAATTTTTAAACATATTGTTTTTTAAGTTTATCACTTCATGACGAACAAAAATAGCTAGTTAACACATACCTTTATTCCAACATCAGCTTTTATAATACCAGTTACTGCGTCTACAATAAGAACATTGGTGATAACAGTGTCTAAAGATGTCTCACTGCTTACTAAACATGCCTGTCCCATTCCTTCTCTCAAGACCTGGTGAACATAAATAAACACATGTGATGACATGAAAAGAAACAGAAGTTATCTATCAAAATATACAAGATAAACTCGAAAAACATTTCACTTTTCAAATTTATCTTTTATCCAAACGGGTTAATCACATTGCAGTAAGATCGTATTAATATTTAAAAATCTAATGTTTGCCAACAGAAATTAATGTCTTTGATCAAAGTACAAGTTTTAACACTCCTACAAAAAGTGGGGCCTAATGGGCCCCAGAGCAACTTGAAAGGTTATTAATATTAGGCTAATAATTTTGTATTTAAATGAAATTGCCATTTAAATCCATTAATGAATGGATTAACGAGATTCCCACTGTCCCTATCTACTATCTAGCGAAACCACAGCCAGGGGAACGGGCTTGGAGAAATCAGGACTAGAAACGTCTTTTCATAGTTGTGTTAACTACAAATAATTAACCATTACCTTAATACCTAATCACTGCCTTATTCATTTAACAATAATAATGACATGAGTCATTGTACAGTTAACAGATGTTTTTAGAATACTATCACAACATTTATATTTTCATATCAAACTTCTATTTCTTTTGTTTTTGAAATTCTTACAAAGCTACACAAGTTCAACTCTTGGGCTACACTTCTGCCAACAAATAGTGTGATTCACCTCGACATTATAGTGTCCTCATGGCTGAAAGGGCGAGCATGTTTGGTGTGACGAAAATTTGAACCTGCAACCCTCAGATTGAGAGCCAAACACCTTACCCACCTGGCCATGCCTGGCCCTTGGTCAAACTTAAATGACACAAAATAAAATATAATATTAAGAAATAATTTTTAAGATGAGGAGTTCACACATTACACAGATCTTCTCACATTCCATTATATAGTTATGTTTAAGGTCCTATTGTTTATAGATGTAGATCTTCAAAACTTGCTTCTGCATATTAATTGGTAAGTTTATTAGCACACGTTGCCTGATGTACTATTGAGAAACTTGGCTAATTTCTTGTCTGAGACAACTGGACTAATGTAATTAGTCAATACCTAACATAAGACAAATAATTTTGGACAATCGTTAATATACGTGAGATGCTAACCTTTCCTCCTCCAAACTTGCATTCATCACCATAAACCGTGTGATCTTTCTCTACTTCGATGACCAGTGATGTGTCTCCTAATCTCACCTGAAATGTCAATAATGACATTAACCCAAACTATATACTCAGTTCTATCATTTATTAACTTTATTTAAAAAGCATTTTTTCCAAATGCATCTATGAAATTGATTTAAAATAAAAGTTATCATTCAAAGAGTGAAAGTTAAATGTTTCTAAAACATTACATGCGAATTGAGATGTGAAAAGATTTCAGCATCAGACAGGATCTACTGAAGCAAACATACTGTGCAGTTGAATATTTACCTTGTCTCCCACTGTAGGTCCATAAATTCTAGCATACTGAGACCTTGGTAGCGTGCACTTTGGTCCAGTTATGTCTTCATTCTGAAAGAAAGGTTGTTTCATACATTTATTTAAAAATATAGCATCAGTTCAATATTTCTGCCAAAATAAGTTTAAATTCCACAATCAATCCCAAGAGGTCACCAACAGTTTTAATGACTTACAGTGCTAAAACCTGGGGTTCAATTTCTCAGGGTGAACAACAAAGCACTGATAGGTGATTGTATAGCTTAGTGCTAACACAAGGACACATTTCAATCAATAATCGTCCTTAGTTCTATACAGATCAACATTTATACAGAATGAAAATGTTTATTTTGTGTTTGAATATGGTTCCTGATTTGTTGAAGCTTCAAATTACAAAACTATATTGCAAACATCTGGTTCATAAGTGACGAGAGTGTTCTTACTATGAGACTAAAGTTGATGTAAAAATATATAGTTTCTCTTTCGAAGAAGGCATAGCTATACATTTTCATTTTATTTGTTTGTTTACTTATTACTAAGTGCAAAGATATGTCCAACAAAGGAGTTGAAACTTAAAACTTAGCATTTCAAGCCCTAAACCTTATAGATGGGGAACTTACGAAGTTGTATTTTGTCAAGATTACACGTTTGAAAAAAAAAATACAATTTTTCAATGATAAGACAGAAGCCATTTCCACTAAACGAGCTTTCTTAAGGTTTTATTTGAAATTATTTTTCTTAATGTAAAGACACAGTTCAGGGTGACATTATATAAGTAAATGGCCCCAATATTTATTTCTGAAAAATTCAAAATGTGGGATAATGTATAATCAATTTTATTCAAAGAATCCGGTATCATAAGTCACATGCTTTACATTCTTTGTTAAATACTGAGTGCTACCCACTTCTGCTAGAAGTGTTCTCCCAATACAAAACACATAGTAAGAAATTGCCTTTTCAGTTTATTTTAAATAAAGTTTTTCATTTTTCTATAGTGGAATTCCAGAAAGATGAGACATACAATTTTTCAATTTTAATTATAATTTCTGATAAGTGTTCATTGCAATAAACCACAGTTAAATAACAAAAACGTTTATGATACTAATACTAAGCAGATGAATTCAGTAAATACCCTTTATTTTGTAAATCAAACTTTGTACTTTGTTGTAATGAGTCAAATAAAATCCCAAGTATCATTCACTTTCTTGAAACACTTCCTTACAATTAAAATGAGTCATAGACATTCTTAAAGTTCCATATCTAAATGTAAGAGTGAAGGCATTTTTTGTTAAAATTCTTAAAAGGCATAAGAAAAAATTAATTACTTCTTCCCAGTGTTTATTACGTTTATAAATATTGACATAAAAATACAAATAAGAATAATGTGATGCAGTAAGTGTATCTTAATGTTATTATAACTAAAAACAATCCAATGTGGAGAGTTGTTTTGTTTTTTTTAATTCATGTGAATTTAGAATAAGATAGAAATTAGAACTCATCCATTTGTTAACAACTAATGTACAAAAATATCTAAATTGGATCATTAGAACACTTGAAAAATTAAAAGATCATATCATAGGGATTTAAAATTGGATTCACTAATTTGGTTTGGTACTGATTTTCAGATGACATAATGATTTAATCATACCTGATCTTGATGGCCAAATCCTAACATTTTAACTCTCTTGAGAATGTCAGGTAATCTTACTGGATCCACCGGACCATCGCAAAGACCATTTCCTCCTCTGACAACTCTGGAAGAATTACATCGAGTTAAAATAGTATGTGCAAATAAATGTTCAACATAAAAAAACATCAGAGATTACACATACAGTTTCAGCTTAAATGAGGACACAAAAAGTTTCAAAACATTATTTTCAACAGCAGAATTAAGCTATAAAACTGTTTTGTCAACAACATCAGTAGGCCTAGAACACAGGCAGCTTCTATAATAAACATGCTCTTAAACACACCAACATCACTATGTGATAGACACAACAGATGCATAAATAATTACGTACTTACCCAGGTTCAATCAAAGCTTTGCCATAAAAACAAAATAAAGCATACAAGGAAATAGTTCTTTATCAAATAAACTATCCTGGTAAAGACCTAAAATGGAACATTTATCTACTGTTATTCAATATTTTTAATAATACTCGATAATTTTTAAAACTAGGAACTTAAGGTTATACTTCACTTGCATCACTCATATCTTTAACTTCTCAGTTATAAATTAATATGGAAATACATTTCCTATGATAAACATCTTTTATTAATTATTACGACTGAACATTTTAGTTTTACAGTAAAAAAGGACTCAACTAACAGCTAAAAACAAATATGCTATTTCCCAAGAAATATCTCTTTAACCTACTGTTTCACTCTCAGTAAGGTAGTGTAAGTGGACAAATAACTACAGCTAGTTTTCAATAAGGTAGGTAGGTAAGTATTCAATGTTTATTGGCACAAAGCTTCAAGGCTATCTGTGGCAGACAAGATGTGGTACAGTATAGGTATAGGGAAATTAAGGAAAAAGCAAAATATGTAAAATTAGGAACTACGAGGAAGACTGAAGCAACAAGATTTTTCAATAAGAACACTATACATAATTATTGTAGCACCTTATCAACAACAATATACTATTAAATACTGTAATTATACCTTCTTCCTGCTATTTCCACAAGTGGTATGTCTTTAGTTTCTCCTGGTTCAAACCTAATAGCTGTTCCTGCTGGAATGTGCTGGAAAATAGAAACATATTATGTTATTCCTAAACCTGTTTTATTAATAGACACTCACCACTTAAAAATAATAAATCAATGTGTGCAAAATAGAAGTCACAAGCAAAATGACGAATATACTTTAAACTTTGTTGCTGCAGGAAATGTTTATATTCAAAAGTAGTGTAATACTTAAATCATATCCTATACTTCTTAAAACCACCTTTATGATTTTTCTTTACTTAAATCAATTTAAAGTATTCTTCTAAATATTCATAAAATAATATTTATTGGTTAATAAGGTATTACAGTTGATAATTTAATTGAACTTGTTCTTCATTCATATTTATGCTATATAAAACTAAGCCCACAGGCAAGTACAACCATAATAACAATACCATTTAGAACCAATCATAACAAAATACAAACTCCCATTTTATATGTTTTCCACATCCCTTCATTTGTAGCTGGCAGTTAGGGCACTCGACTATTGCACCAAACATGCTTGTCCTTTCAGTCATGGGGTCATTACAATGTAACAGCCAATCCTATTACATGTTGGTAAAAGAGTAACCCAAGAGATGGCAGTGGATGCTGTTGACTAACTGCCTTCCTTCTAGTTTATTATTGTTTAATTAACAACAGCTAATGCAGGTAGTCATCATGTAGCTTTGTACAAAATTCTAAACAAATCACCTAATGTCCTTTCATTGTGCCATTCAGTACAGCCTGTTGGAAGAGGAATCACTAAAAAACTTAATCAATACCATCTCCAAAGTAAGATTTTGTGAGTGCACAAACACAGCTGGTTCCCCATAGTTCTTTAATCTCATACTAAGTATCACAGGTTCACTTTTGCTTTTCTGGTACATTAATCCATTTGACTTATATTTCAGAAAATTAATTTTGATTGCATTACTTTCTCCCATCTTTCATAACACTAACTTTGATGCTTTATAACAATGTCCTACTGTCGTTTCACTTGACTGTATCCAGCTAGCTGGTTTCAAACTACACGTTACATGCTTCACGACTGTATTGCTTCTCTTGGTTGTAACCAGTTAGCTTCAAATCAAGCAAGAGGAACACTTTAAATCTATTTCAAACATTTTCCCTTTTTTGCAATTCCTTAGGTGGCATTTTAAGTAAAATATTTGTGCAAAAAGAAGCATCAAACAAACCACAAATGAATTACTAAACTCACCAGCCTCATACCATAACTTTTACTTCTGTCAAACACCAATGACTTGTTAGTTTCTATAAAATGGTAGTGACTCCCAACCTGTAAATACCCCAAAAATTATTATTAACAGTATTTTGAAAGTGTACTTTTTGTTCTTATACTAACAACCAAAAACATCAACACTGCACAACATGGTGGTATAAACAGTTAATGTTCAAGACAGTGTCAAACCCACATAAAAACAGTTATAATTATCTTACTTAAACAAATGAAGTCCAGTTAAGAAACAGTATAATAAAATACCACAAAATATTACACATACATCTCATTATAACATAAATATAACATAGTATTTAGCTTTGAGTATATCTGGTTCACTTATAATGAAATTGACGTCTGTAAAGCCATACACAAAATATATAACCATATTGTTCATTGACAATTTTTGTTTTCTCTTTTATTTCAACCCAATAAATAACTATGTTTATTTACATTTTTGTACTGGACTTGGTTTGGTAGTTAGCTGTGTGTCACAAAGTCCAAGGTTTAAGCTACAATATGCCACTCAATATGCTCTGCACTTTCATCATGGCTGCTTAAACCATGTGTTGTATAATTGAATTCTATTCAAGTTGAAAATACCAAAGTTTATAGCTAAGAATAAAAGTATTTCCTTAGTATATGCCAATAGTATTTTCAGACTATGTATTTCAGAAATATTAGGTTTCACAAATAGAAAGAAAAACGTTTTAATTTTGTTTTCCCCTTTTAAAATGCTTTTGATGAAGCAATTACTAATATATTACATATCATTTTAGAGAACAAAACAGGCCCAAACAACACAAAAGCTGCAATAAAGGCTCTACATACATTAAAAGAATCATCAGATTGCAGGTTATAGTATGGGATACGTATTTCTCCACGTTTTGGAGGTAGACATAGATACACTTGTTTATCAGTCTTAACATCCGTTCATCTCGCATGTTATAATAAAATAAAATAATAAAAATAAATAAAACAAATTAGGTGAGCAAAATGTGGGTTCTGAAGCCTACAACATCTCACCATTATCTGCCTGTAGACAACTGCAGGAAGGTGACTACTCTCCAAATGTGTGTGTAAAGTCACATCGGGCTATCTGCTGGGTCCACAAGGAGGAATCGAACCACTGATTTTAGTGTTCTAATTTGTAAACTTACAGCTGTTCTACTGGGTGTAAATAAAACAAACTTACCACCTGACGTTGACATTCTAAGCTCCAAGTAAGAAATTCCAAAAGTATCGCGAAATTGGTGCGTGTAATAAATAATAAATGACAATAGGGGCCCTAATTCCGAAGTCACCTCCAAAACCCAGGGCACATCTCATATCCTAGATTAAAATCTGTACACTGACGATTAGTTTACGTTATGTAGCGTCTTTAATGTAGTTTGATGTTGTTTAGACTTATTTTGTTAGGCCATACATACTTTACACGCGTGGAGTTTGTGTATTTATAATCCTTACTTTTGAAGTTAACACTACCTTCACTATTAAGTAGTACCATTCTATACATATATATATATATATCATTTGTTCTTTTTAAATTTTTAAACCGAATTTTCTTTACAGTGATTACGAATTATTACTCATTAAAAGTTTTGGCCTAAGCTCGCTTTTAGCCTTTTTAACGAACAGTTACTAACCTGGATCGGCCTGTCACATAAACTTGTAACACGCAAAAGTCTAGTTTTGCGACCAGCATTTAGTTCTAAAGATTCAGAATTTTGAGGAAATATTTTCCCTGGCGGCTGGTCAATGACAGACTCGTCAGCTATTACAGGAATACAAGATTGCGTTTTCTACATAAACAAGAAACAAGAGCAGCTGTTATAATTGTTTGTTTTCAATGAAAGAATCGCTGAAATTATTAACACAAACGTAAACTAGTTCTACAATTCGAGTTAGCACAATCAACGAGATTATCAAAAGACATATAAACTGATAATGATGAATTTGTATTTTGTAATTTTTTAAGTTAGTCGTTCTGTTAGAACAATGAAATAATTATATCTCACATAAGAAACGAAGCCATTTAATATATATATTTTTAAAGTATCAAATCTGTTACCTGTTCGTCCCCAAATACCTCCAAGTCTGGTTCTGGTAAGAAACTGCCATACAGTGCTAGGGAGAGATCGCCATCTTCTCTTGATATGGGAGAGTGCACAGTTACCTAAACATAAAACTGATATTAGCGAGTTTTGTTTAAAAATGATACTTGTATATGCTTTTAAAGTAGGATATTAGATTTATTGGAATGTTTACTCAATTTCTTTTACCATTAGTCTGACAAACCAATTACAGTGCTTACACCTGTTCCAAGATTAGAAGTGCTTCAATCTTTAAGAAAAACAATGAACTTTGGCTTCATAAAGATATATTCCCCATTTGCTCAGCGAAAAGTTTAATAACTTATAACATATTACTCAAAAACTGGACTTGATACTTGCTGTGAACACAGCGCATATAGCCTTTATTTCTTATCAATACGTGGCTACATAATGGACTGTCTTTGCTTTACCTAAAGCGAGTATGGAAACTCGATTTGTTAACATTATAACCTGTGAAACTTACCACTGAGCCGACAAGAAACCAAAGGCTCAGAAAGATGGTTTTTTTTCTTCTAATTCGATCTATGATTATATATATAATGGCGCCATTAATTTATCGATCTGGCACTTTTGTTACCTGTACAAGTTTAATTTGAAAACACACTGAATATATTTTTTATGTTTTTATTACACTTACTATAGTCTCTCACGATTAACGAGAACACTTTAGTTTGCTCTTTATATTTTCTTACGTCATGTACAAAAAAAAAACATTGTGTGTTCCTTTCATTAAAATTCATGTGATTAATGTTATTGTTATACAGCTTATTTTAATGATACCAAGGATAAACAACCCATTTTAATCGCGTTTCTCACAAATGGTAATCTTACTACGCTGAACAACACAGAACGACCGACACTGATTATATTTCTTACAGTGATTAGTACTGACAGAGCCAATACTGAAAGGTTTGATACTGGTTATATTTCTTACAGGGATTAGTACTGACAGAGCCAATACTGAAAAGTTTGATACTGGTTATATTTCTTACAAATGCTAGTACTGAGAGAATACGAGACACTGATGACGCTACTCAAGTTAACAGTCCTGCAATAAACGACACAAAAATCACCATCCCTGGTCAGACGTCTATCGTTAAGAATTTTCATACAACGAACGTCCTACACTAATTACGCTTCTAACGTTTAGTGACATAAAAAATCCGATCTCCCTTATAATACTTCTTACAAACATTAGGTGACCAAAAATGGGAGGAACTAAACAGAAATAATAAATACTGTACATTCGAAATAAGCTTCTTTTAAACTAAATATATATATCAAGAATTTAAGTTATATTTCACATCTGAAAGCAATTTTCAAATAACAGGTTGTGCGTAAGTATGGATATTGTCTTATATTACACAGTACCTGACAAGCTTATACAAGGTTATACAGTACCTGACAAACAAATACAAATAAAAAAAATAATAGCGTGGCAGAAAATTCACAAACGGTAAAAAAAGGACAGTTTTATTTCTGAATAACTGAGACACTAGCTTCCAACGAACATTATCGTCTGTATTCGTGAAAATATCTGTTTCACATGTTTCACGCCACGAATTTAGGTATTTACAAACCTACATACTTGTTTACCAAACATCGTAATTGTGAGTGAGGTCTTGACTTGTTTAAGCCGTGGGTTGCGTATTTCTGTTGTTGTCTTTTTAGAAAGGTTATGTGCGTGTTCTGTAATGAGAGAATGGAAATGACCTCGACCAGACGCTACCACATTAGCTATTTAGAAAAGTATTTCTAGAAATAGGAGTCTAGGAAGCGTATTAAGGGCTGATCCAACATTAAACTCTAATCTCCTTGTTCGAATTCGTACGTTTCACAAGTAATTTCTGTTAGAATAGTAAATATGCTTTACTATTAGAGAATTATCGGGGAGATATTTATCCCCGTGAAGCACAGAAAATGTGTCGAAAACCAGCTTCGGGGCTAGAGATATTATGACACCTATAACCAGAAAATGTGCCGAAAACAAGCTCAGGAGCTAGTGACATTATGATACTCACAACTAGAAAACGTGCCGAAAACCAGCCCCAAGCTAGAGATAATATGACACCTATAACTGGAAAATGTGCCGAAAACCAGATCCGTAGCTAGCAATAATATGATATCTATAATAAGAAAACCCTCTGTAACTATACGTGTATATTAAAACTGTTAATTTGAACATACTGTAAGTTTCTTTGGTTTGAAGTATGAAAGATGAGTGATCTACAGGATTGGAACAGTATAAGGAGTACCTAACGGTTAAAACATAAAGGTTATTTCTCTCCTTTTGAGTGGTATATACAGCATAATATTATTCACCGAATAGTAAGCTGGCGCATAATTACTTTATTCATAAAGTATTAACCAGGGACGAACCACAAAAACAGAATATTCCTCAGAACAAGAACAGTTTTCTGGGAATATTTCTCTGCTTCTTTAGTTTATCAACGAAATTTCTTACATGTGTTAACTTGTTTACTGGTGTTAACGTTTCTACATCATACCAGGGACGTAGGATGAGCGAAAGACTGTTGGTCACAGAACTTTTCAAAATTAAATCCTTTGTACTAATCAGGTGATGATATGATTGATAACTAGTGACGAAACCTGGCAACTATTACTCGGATCTTAGCTCTCAAGGGCAGACTGCTAAAGATCATTTAGAGCTCAGATTACATTGTATCTGTATAAAGTATGATTTCAATTAAGCTACTCTACAGTTCTTATCCAAACTCGCCAAAAGGCAAAAAGGTCAAAGTACAAGTACGATAAGGTGCTACAAAAAAATTAAGACCTGCATTTCGCTTTGACTTGTAGAATCGAAAGAATAAATTCCAGTTCTTCTTAATGAAAATGTAACATTCAAATCAGAAACACTTTTTATCCCTGAAGATTAAAAGTAAAAGACGAAATAACTTCAAGATGAAAAACAGCAAAATATTGTTATCTATTTGTTCCCCTCTGGGGCAGCGGTACGTCTTCGGATATACAACGCTTAAAATCAGAGGTTTGATTTCCCTGAGTAGACACAGCAGATATCATTTGCTATTTGAAAAACAGACAGATAGACACATTGTAGTCTATTTACGGAAATTTGAAAGGCATTTTACTTTATGTTTTTTTTATTTCAGGACTAGCATAAATATACATTAAAGTGACCCTCGTGCGGTGTGATACAGATAATATTCTAATTTGTCTGAAGGATAGTTAATAAAATGTTTCTTCTACACAAAAATAATGGTTTCCCCACAATCCACATGCATTTGTCTTTAATCATTCCATTTTCTTTTTGTGCCACGGCATAGCCAGATGGTTAAAGCACTCAACTCGTAATCTGAGTGTCGCAGGTTCGAATACCCATCACACCAAACATGCTCGCCCTTTCAGCCGTGGGGGCGTTATAAGTGCCAGTCAATCCATTCAACTATTCGTTGGTACAAGAGTAGTTCAACAGTTGGCAGTGGGTGGTGATGGCTAGCTGCCTTCCCTCTAGTCTTAACCTGCTATATTAGGGGAGACTAGCGCAGATAGCCGTCGTGTAGTTTTGCGCGAAATTCAAAGCCAATTCATTTTCTTTATATTTTAACAGATGTTTTCTCAGCCGTCAATTCTCTGGAATTACTTGCAAAATCGGGTTGACGGTAATTGGATAGAACATCCAGTAAACTCACTGAAGGAATCTTTTGCTTACCAGTTTAGTTCCATCAGGAAAGGTTGCTTCCACTTGAATCTCCGAGATCATCTCCTCGACGCCCGGAAGCACCTGGCGACGTCCTTCGAAACAAACGAGAGTAATAAAGCTTAGCAAAGATGACATAGCATCAGAAAAGCAAATTTCTTATCAAGCCAAGGACAGTGAAGCAAATGCTGGTTAAGCAGGTGAACGTCAAACGTTTGATTTACAATACTAATGCTTTTCATTTTGTATAAGGCTATAATTTTTCTTTGTTGAAATTCTAAGAAATTGTTTGATTCAAATTCTTACATTGTTACTTTCATTTGTGTGGACATACATCAAAGGATTGAAAACCTACCTAGCATGTGTCTCCCTTTATCCATCAAATCTGCGACAGTGTATCCATCCCGAACCAGCTCTTGTACCTGTAAAAATAAGATGAAAAACTTGCATTATATAATAGTTGTTCTTAACAGTAAAGCTGCATCTTGGTTTTTAATTAAATAACTAGTCTTCACACTTATAGTTAAAAAAAAGTACTGGAGAATACTATCCCCCACACACGCACACACTGGTTCAGCAGCAAATCTCTGGACCTATGACAATAAAAGTCACAGTTCGATACTCGAAGGCTCAGCACAAATAATCCTTTGTATATCTTTGTGCTTAAGAACAACCTGAAATTATTTATCACATTGTTTGGTAACTTGAGTAACAGATTTACAATCAACAGAAATAACAGCGTCAGTTCCAATTAGATGTTAATAAAACGTGATACGACTTGCACATGGGGTGATAAACGTGTTCATTTTCCACACGTTGTAGCACGCTCCTTTATAGTTCAGTGCAGTATTCATGTTCGATACAAGTGTACGAGCATCAAAACTATACTAACAAAAAACCAAAATACAGTGAAACAGCAATTAACGCACGCTGTCAAATTACTGTATTCATTGTTGGAAATCTAAAGGTTCTCAGAAAGCAACTGTATGTAAAAACGGTAAGAAAATGAGTTAATCGTGCTACCACTAGGTGGCTAATAAATTTAAAAAAACACTAAAGGAGTAATATTTTCATTACTTACAACAATACATGGTTGTTATCAAGTATTAACTGCAAATATAAAACAAGAGTGTCATCGGACATTCTTACTACTTTGTGAACACATGTACAGACGAATGAACGTTGGAGAGAAAAAGAATTGATATCATTTGCTCTGATGCAAAAAAAAATCGAGTCTTTGAGATTACATAGATACAATATCAATGAAAAATGTCATCTGAAAGATATATTATAGCAACTACAAATGAATAGAAAGACTAGTCTGGACACTTTTAAGACTTTCCTTATTCACCTGTCTGGATTGAGGATTTCAAAAAGTATGTCCAACGTTTAGTATAGTTGAGGAATGAACGAGGAAACCTGAAAGTCTATGGACTCAACTCCATGCATTTTAAATACGTAGAAATGTACTCTACAAATACTGGGCACATGGTGGGTAGGCAAATTCATCGGTACTGCACTTGATACTTCCAAAAATATTTTCAACTCAACAGTAACATCCAAACCAAATATTAACACAGCCTTTCATTTTATTCTATTTTGTCTAGTCCCCATTTACTGACAATACAAAGTAAATCTTGACTGGACTAAATGTATAACGAAAAGACAAGACAATACACGCTTGAAACGTACTTTCTCTTAACTTGACCAACGTTGGTCGTATCTTACAGGGTGAAAACTGGATTCAAACTTTATTGTTTGAAGACCAAAACAAGACCTGAACATATGCTGAAATTTCATAAACATAAGTAAGGAATGAGAGAAAGAAACACATGTGGTTATTTAGTTGTTCAACCTCCAAAACGCTAGGTCTAAACAATACAGAAATAATCTAAGATTGGGAATTTAAAATGGAAATGTCGCAATCTAAAGGCTCTAATTTACTTAAATAAAAACTGTTAAAAACAATTGAAATTGTGAGTATTAAATAAATTTTGAAAATAAGAGATATGTAATACAGACTTATAGAGGGTTAGGTTTGAAAGTTTGTCACCATAAGACTTCTACTATAGGCGAGTTTTTGACTTAGGCGGTCTAATAAGACATCGATAGAAACTACACTTCTGAGCAAGTCTTGGTAAGAGCTTTATCACGCTATGTGAGATTATGTTGTCATGGAATAATTTCACCAACCAAACAGTGGAGAATGAATGAATATAAGGTATTGGTTTGAGAATGATGTTGTAGGAAGTGAAGATTATTTGTGTATCAAGGTGGAAATTTAACGGTGAATTTAGTGGTTTGGACAATATTTAAATCGAATTAAGTTTTATAGGGTGTTTCGATGGCCATGCATAGAATGGCCACAGTCTAAGACAGCCTAAGAACGTTAGTGATGAATAAAATATTTGAAGCTGGAAATAACATCAGGACTGCACACCAAGAGGCTGATTAGAATCGCCATACGAGAACTGTGAGGACTGTATGCACCGTGCATAATCTGCGAAACTAAGTCATCGAATAAAGATTTGAAAGAATAAACAAGCAATTCTTAGGTATGAAATGATGAGTAACATTTAGTTTAATAAATTCTTTAACGGCAGATTTTAAAATCCTCTCTCACAGCAAAAACAGATTCGCAATATGTACCTAACGGATATTCAGTTTAACAAATTTATCGCAGATAACCCATAGAAGGGTTCTAGAATGAAAGATACGAAAATAAGAACACTATCACAGAGGATTCTGAAAACACTGCACAACAAAGTTTTTGCTTCTTGAACACTGTTGGGTGTTCCTTATAGATTTTTTGGCTGCTGATCACGAAAATCACATCCAAATTTGCTCATCACGTACTATTTCATCGAAATCTTCAGTTTCACCAGGACATTGCTACAATGGAAAAACGATATCGGGGCAATTGTAATCCGTGAATGCTTGCTGACTACTGTTGAACACTGCAACGTGATGCACCGGACATTGAATACAAACAAAAATTAGGAGCAAAACACTTTTAATTATGTTGAACTTAATAGCGTATTAGAAACGCAATTAAATACGTTATTGCCAGTAAACAGTTAACTGTCTATTTCTCAGAGTTCCTACGTGATGAAGCAAAACCAAAACTATATTTGTGCATACCCACCAGGTACCTGTTACAATCAGCAAAAACTTAAAAAAAAAAATGTTGTGCAGTGAAATCGGAAGTTAGTATCTACGTTATTTCCGCCATGATTAGGTCAAATTAAAAATAGTGCTGTGACAAAATTTTAGCCTTCTCAGCATTAAGACTATAATACAGGAAGTAACTTATTATTAATCTCAGATAGGCTTCAAACTTTTAATTTTACTTTATTGATTGAATAATATTTGTATTTTATCAATGGAAATTTAGATTTAAGAAAATAAAACTGATCGAAAGTTTCATAAAAAAACACAAACAAACAAAGAAGATGAAGTGTTGTTGGTGAGTTACAGAGTAAAGTGAACGAAGGACTTAGAAAATGAATTTATAAAATAGAGAAAACGCAGAATAACCTTTCAGACAGTTCTATGAAAGAAATTAACAAATGAATAAATAATCGTGCAAATCATGGTTTCACCCTAATTCCTCATAAAAAAGGGAATAAAATTAATAATTCAATCTCAGGGCCTTGTTTGGAATACTTACATGAAGCTAAAGTCTGATCAAAAAATAACCCCTTATTATACATTTATATCATAATTTCATGCAGAGCTACATAAAGGGTGTCTACTCAAAACTATTCTTAATTTTAAAGTGGCTGACCTAGGGAAGTTATCTAGTCAACAACAGTCACCGTTACTTCTCTGATTAAATAGTATTATTTGAATGTCATTCTTATATCGCACCTACCGCTCCAAAGTGAGGAACACGCATTTGTGGGAGCAGGTCGAAAACGACGAATCCTTGGATTACGTGCTATAGAAAACAATTTTTTTTTAAATACTATGCTAATGGGAACTTTCTTTTTTGAGAAGTTAATTTTCATTCTTTTTCATACAGTAAATAACGTATCGAAAGTAACCGACTGTTTACTGAAACAAAAAATACTGCTAACATTTTAACAAACTGAGAACATTATGGTTTATTTCTGCAATAATTTGCATACATTGTCTCAAGGCCTTGAAGTAAAGTAGACATAGTAACTTAGTGAACCATACGGTTTGCATATAATCTAGCTCTATCAAACAGTTAAATTTTATAAAATGGTAGGGGCCTAGCATGGCCTAGCGCGTTAAGGCGTGCTCTTCGTAATCTGAGGGTCGCGGGTTCGCGCCCAAGTCGCGCCAAACATGCTCACCCTCCCAGCCGTGGGGGCGTTATAATGTTACGGTCAATCCCACTATTCGTTGGTAAGAGAGTAGCCCAAGAGTTGGCGGTGGATGGTGATGACTAGCTGCCTTCCCTCTAGTCTTACCCTGCTAAATTAGGGACGGCTAGCACAGATAGCCCTCGAGTTGCTTTGTGCGAAATTCCAAAACAAACAAATAAACAATAAAATGGTAAGTTCTAACAGCTCTCTTTCTTCACTCGGAATAAATAATATGAGTAACATATAAGAAATAAATAATAGATGTCCGTGGGTAAATCATACTAATCCCTTCGTTCCGGAATATTGTACTAAATGTCAGCGTCTTAATCCTATTTTACAGTAGCTTATACAACAATTTCGTACTTTTATTTTGGGAGTCATTCTAACTACGTTTATGCATATTATGACACATTCGTTTCTTTTGCTTGTGGCTTAAAATAATGATGTATTTACAATGCTAATCTAACAAAAGTTGGTTATTTGACATGAGCTTTTCAAATTTCGAAAAAGTACACATTTATTTTATAGTAAAGCCGATGATTCTCAAGATAAAAACAGCGTCTTTCAGCGCTATATTGTTTGTGACGTCACTCGTATACTTTCACACAATTTTTTTACACCATGGTGGAATTATTGAAAGTATACATACACGACTGAAGTAGTCCTACTCAATTTGTTTTAATAATGTTGGTGAAAAAAATATTGTGTATCTTTTAACATTCAACTCAGATACATTCATCACTTTAGAGTAGGGATGTCCATCTGGTGGCAATAGGCTACATCCTTCCTACGATAAAGTTTCATAACTCTGATGATTGGAAGAATCATTTTGTAAAGATTTAAGTTCATTAAATAAATAAAAAATATATAACTTATTCCACATTTTAAATAAGCTAAAATGTTGCTCGTATCTTACTCTCAAATATTCCAGTCTTTCTCAAAATATGACATCCGTGGAACGTTAAACAGATGTAACATGTCACGACATTCAAACATAATCACTCGATCTATATTCTAGATTGTTGATTAGCAATCCGTTCCGAAAGTATATTGTTAATTAGCAATCCAACCCGGAAGTGTATTGTTAACTAGCAATCTGATCCATCCTAATTTTAATTTGTACTTTAAAGCAGTTGTGCAACTTAAAACTGTTATCTTTTAACTTCTGATGTTTGTGATTTTAGCCAGTTTTCTTTACTGGTTAGCGAAAAAAAACACCGACACTTATTACCTCCAGTATCTATCTTCTTTGTCGAAATAACCACATATCTACAGGGTAAAACGGGCAACAGGTTTGCAAAGTTATCACGTGCCCGGCATCGTCATGTGGTTAAGGTACTCGACTTGTACTCTGAGGGTCGCGAGTTCGAATCGCTGTCACACCAAACATGCTCACACTTTCAGCCGTAGGGGCGTTATAATGTTAAGATCAATCACACTATTCGATGGTAAAAGAGTAGCCCAAGAGTTCGCGATGAGTGATGATGACTAGCTGTCTTCCCTATGGTCTTACACCGCTAAATTAGGGACGGTTAGCGCAGATAGTCCTTTTAAAGATTTGTGCGAAATTCAAAACTTAAACAAGTTATCACGAAATCCCCATCAAGTCAGATGAGTGAGAAGTCCCGTTTCGTTATGAATAACAATTGGCCCGACATGACCAGTGGTTAGGGTGCTCGATTCGCAATCTGCGGGTCGAGGATCCGAAACCCCGTCACACCAAACGTGATCGCACTTTCAGCCGTGGGGGGGGGGGTATAATGTGATGGTCAATCCCACGATTTGTTGGTAAAAGAGTAGCCCAAGAGTTGGCGATGGGTGATGATGACTAGCTGCCTTCCGTCTAACCTTACATTGCTAAATTAGGGACGGCTAGCGCAGAAAACCCTTGTGTAACTTTGCGCGAAATTCCAAAAACAAACAAAAATATCCGTAACATCAAAAATATTGTTACAATAAATCTCAAAAAAACTTCTGTCCTTTACCCTTATGTGCATAAGATATTAAAATTATGTTGTAAACAGGATGATATTAAAAATGAACTATTATTAATTAAGCACATAGCTGTATAAAGAGGTTTTAATCCTGCTGTTGTTAACAGAGCTGTCAAAAACTAAGAAACAGGATAAAAATATTAAGATAAATTAATTGCCGAATAAAGTAAAAAAGAATGTTTAGTTTGTTTTTTGAATTTCGCACAAAGCTACTCGAGGGCTATCAGCAATAACCGTTCCTAATTTAGCAGTGTAAGACTAGAGAGAAGGCAGCTAGTCATCACCACCCACCGCCAAGTCTTGGGCTACTCTTTTGCCAACGAATAGTGGGATTGACTGTCACACTATAACGCTCCCACGGCTGAAAGGGCGAACATGTTTGGCGCAGAATGTTTAGTACTATACTTTATACCAGGCTCATCCTGTCAAATAATGAAACAAGTGATTTTTTTTTTTCTGATATACAAGCCGATAAACAAAGCCAGATTCTTAATACAATTAAAGAAGAAATAAATTTAATGGAAAAAATTGGGTACATACATAAAATATCAAGTGAATGTATAATAGTTTACAAAGGACAGTTTGTTTTGTTTTTGGAATTTCGCACAAAGCTACTCGAGGGCTATCTGTGCTAGGTCCCTAATTTAGCAGTGTAAGACTAGAGGGAAGCAACTAGTCATCACCACCCACCGCCAAGCTACTCTTTACCAACGAAAATGGGATTGACCGTCACATTATACGCCCCCACGGCTGGGAGAATAGCGCGACGCGGGCGCGAACCCGCGACCCTCGGATTACGAATCGCACGCCTTACGCGCTTGGCCATGACGGGCCTACAAAGGACAGACTAGCAGAAATGGAATATCCAGAATTAAGGAACACAAAAGAAACGTAAAAAAAACAAGATTACTATTTTACTTAAGCGAAAAACATCAGCGAAACTAAACATGCAATTCAACGGAATAAACAACAACTTATTTTAGCACAACCTGGAAATTTAATTATGAATATGTGTGAATCTAATGAGATAATTAAATAAATAAGAAAGTAAATTTAAAATTATTAAATAAGGATGATAGACCTGAGGGAAATGTCAGTAGATGGCGTGATATTCTTTAATGTGCAAATTGGTCTTCTGGTAATTGAATAAGTAAGGGTTGTAATTTGTAAAACATTACGCTCCTGAGAATGACGCATTGATATAGGTCGAAACGAGTAGAGCGTATGAGACTGGTATTAATACTTTTACTAATAAAAGAAGAGACAACGTTTCGACGTTCTTTCATCATCTTTACGTTAACCCTAGCTACATTTTTACTTCAAGTGGGTTTCTCGTCATCAAGAATGTATGAGAAAGTTTTCCAGCTTATCGGATTTTTTGCGGGTTTTTTTAACTACTTTTAATTATGTATAGTACGTTCTTGGTATTTTATTGTACTCTTTAGACTGGAAACTGTTTAAGTTTTAGAATCGTTTATTGAATGATCATGAGTTGTTATTTTTTAAACATAAACGATTTATTTACTTTTTCCTTCGTGATGCTGTAATATATCGATCTCAAACGGAAAATATCATTAAACTTGAGCATTCGACTCGGCTCCCAACATCGACGATTCCTTAAATAATTATATAAATGTTTAGTAGCATATATTCAAGCAAATGGCTACAGAATGTTGAATGCAAGGACACTCATTAGGCGATTTTTTAGAAGTTGAATATTTTAAAAAATAACTCGATATTTTCAATGTACGTACTTCAAAGTACTTTGTACTGGATTTTATTTTTTTCGTAATCTGGAAGCCTCAAAATTTACGTTGTCTTCCCTCCCCCACACCTCAGTGACATATTTTGAAAACATAGACTATATACCTGAGAAGCAATAAGAGCTACAGCTTCTGGGTGGTTCAGTCGGAGTCCACGAGCCAGTCGTTTCTGAGCTAGAAATCCTGCCTGATGCAGATGGAGACTTTCGAGTTCTCTTGGAGCTAAGCGCATGGTGATACAATCCTAAAAAAAAGAAAATAGAAAGGGTAACGGACAGGTTATAACGTAGAAATAAATGGTGTCAAAATTGTAAGCGCAATCGCACTTATTTCGTGAAATATTTGAATCAATGAACGCGATGGCTCTTTATCAGATGTGTGTGTGTGTGTCTTTTGTTGCGACAGAGAGAGAGAGACAAATAATGACTTTTCTAATAAATATTATCATTTTTGTTACTGTTTTTAAATTTTTTAGTACCAACTTAACAAAACAATAAAACTCAAAAAGTAGTTTTTATTCTTTAGGATTATACTTCACAAACCGGAATTACTGTTAAATTTAAGGTACAAAAACAACAAATTCTGAAAACTCCGCGTATGAATAACAAACGGTTGTCATCAAAACGAAACTTTTTTTTAACCTTCATTGATGAAGAAAATACTTAGTAACCATTTTACCAACATGCCTTAACTGCTTTAAATAAAATATTATATGTGTGTATATATTTTTATGGCATTAATAAATGTGCTCACCATTCATAGTGAACTTCGAAGAAAATAGAAAACAAAGGAACAAAACTGAATAGTTTCTCGTAAAAACACAGCCTAAGACGTTTAGTGTTTTAAACTCTTGCAATAGGAAACACTAAAACCAATTCATAATGTTTCTAGAGTTAAAACGTAAACATATATACAATTTTAGATGATTATACTGGTTTTAATGAAATGTAACCCAAACTACCCTTATTTTGTTCAAACAAAAACAAAACAGTGATTTACTTTGAAAACTAGACGTTTCAAAAATAGTTTTTGAATTCCCAAAATACAAGTAACTGTGTAATTTGAAGATTTGGAATCGTTAGAAAACTCCAAATATTGTTTTTATATTTCTCCAAAGTTCTAACTTCTTTAAGAAACGGTAATTCAAGTAAAAACACATGAAAATGTAATAATAAGGTATAAATAACACTGAAATAGCATCACTATATAATATTCATTTATTTAAAATTAAACCTCGCTACACGAAGTGTTGTTCCCACGTTATCGTAGCCATTACAAAATTACACACAAGTCACCTCAAGCGGTTTTACATAACAAAGTGTCAAACCGAAGGAACCATGTTTTATCAGTCAGATATTTCGACATGATTCTGTAGGATACAACGTATATCTCAACAGATTTTTTTCTAAATACTTCAGTAACACAAACGTCGCATTATAAAAAAAACAACAACTTGGGTATTCATGAAATGTTACATATGTGTGCATGTATATACGACTGCATTTTTTTATCACATACCCATAGTAATTTTTTGCTTAAAATGATATTACAGTTACAATACTTCTCACGTTATCTTCTTAGTAGTTGAATACTTAAAATATAAAACTAATAATCCAATCTATTTTAGGCTTACGGGATAAGTTCCGATTCAATTTTTTAGTCAGAATGTAGAGCCCTTTGCAGCTATCTGGAACTGATAAAGCGTTTATAACTGGATAATTTTATAAAAAGAAAATACTAGTTTTATATGCATAGATAAGTTGAACATAGTAAACCCAACAATCCTATGTAACAGCGAAATTCTGAAAATATCCTCTACATTACGATATGTTTTGGTTTGGCTCTTTTGAACTTCACGCAAAGCAACAAGAAGACTATCTGCGCTAGCCGTCCCTAATTTAGCAGTGTTAGACTAGAGGAAAGGGAACTAGTCATCACCACCCACCGCCAACTCTTGGGCTACTCTTTTACCAACGAATAGTGGGACTGACCGTAACATTATAACGCCCCCACGGCTGAAAGGGCGAGCATGTTTGGTGCGACGAGGATTCAAACCCGCGATAAACAATACTAAATCCAGAGTTAAATAATCATAAAGTTTATAACTTCTAAGAAAGTGAAATAATAAAAATAGGTTCATATTAGGCACAGTAGGTGCATTAGCTCATTACTATTCACTAAACAGTAACATGATTGAAGCTCGCTTTACGCCCTTGATTACGTTTACTAGACCACTGAAAAACGGCGAAAAAAATATGCATAAGCACATATGCTTTAGGCATGCTATTAACAATTCGGTTTTACTGCTCAGTTTCAAAGTTTGTAGATAACATTACGCCATCTTGTCCTACTTACACTGTTTGGTACTTTCACTTAAATAAAACGTTTTCAACTGTCTTCTCCTTGTTGATAACTCACGCCACTATTTATCACTTATACTACTATATTATTCTCTTTCGTTTAAGGAACAAAGCTCCGAATTTAGCAACATTCGTTATTTATGAAAAATGTAATATTATTGTTATTAATATCGAGTAGAATACACCGGTCCATCATCGTGTTTACAGATTCGCTTAGATTCTCTGTCGTCATGGGGAAAAAAAAAGCGCGTGATCACTTTGTTTTGAGTTCCTGTTAATTATCCTTGAAAGGGTTGCGTTCGTTTTCGTACAAGGGAGAGAAGGTGGTTGACCAACGCCTACTTTTAATTATTTAGATACTGACCTGCGCAGGCCAATAAATACATTTAGTACCTAAGTCTAATATGTCTTATTAACAAATAACTGTTAATAATCATGATTAAAAAAAAATTAAGGCTGTAAGAAGAAAATTTGTTTCATTATCCAAAGTCATGTCAGGCTATCTGCTGTATCCGCTAAAGGGAATCGAGCCTCTGATTTTAGCCCTGTAAATTCGAAGACTTACCGCTGGCTCACAGGAGGACAGCGAGTGGGAGAGAAAACATACTGTCAAATTTTCATCAAGGTTTCCTTGGGGATCGTTTGACAAAAATAGTTACCGTATGAAATAATAATTTTCCTACTGATTCCCCCTTCCGCGTTTAAGTATTTTTCGTGACCACTGAAATGCTTAAAATATTATATATCCCTATGTAACAAATAAAGTTCCAACACAATCACAATTATTATCTTCCTTTGCAGTCTCGGCATGGCCACGTGGTTAGGGCGCTCGACTTGTATTCTGAGGGTCGCGGGTTCGAATGACTACCTACCTTTCCTCTAGTCTTATACTGCTATGTTGGGGAAGGTTAGGCCTAGCGTAGCTTTGCACGAAATTAAAAAAAAAAAATCTGCGCTGCAATATATATATAAGTAATGTAGACCTATACATTCAAGAGATTGTATCCTTTGCTTTAATGAAACACGTGAAATTAATGTATAAAATGAAAAATCATAAAAGAAAAGATTCATTTTCGTCAACCTCGCTCTGTATTCAGGACCTACTGAACATGTTCATTGATTGACGATTTTTCTTTCAGTTCATCATATCAATTTTGCGTACAAACACCTTGATATTTTTGAAAGATGCATGAGGAAAAGTAGTAGCGATAATAATTTTACTTAAAAATTTACCAGAAATAATGCATTGCTTTTTTTCGAAAATAATTTAAAAAATTATACACACATTATATAATTTTTTCTCTTGAACTGGGCCAATAATTTGTATCCCTTCTCATCAGTTACTAACAAAATCACTTGTCTAACCACCCTCCTTTTCCCAAATCTTGATGTGCGTTTTCTTAAAACTTTCCAATAAGAAAACTGACCAGTATTTGAAATACGCGTTTGTTTGAATTTCGCTCAAAACTACACGAGGGCTACCTACGCTGAAATACTCAAAGAACATCTGACCGTCACGTGAGATATATAAATATTGAATATAATTTTTTTTAGCTTTATATCTGTCCATATTATACAAACATATACAGGGTGGCCCGTAAGTCCCTACCCATCCATATGTTGTTATGTTATATTCAATTACGCATGTATTATAAATTTGTTTTTTCTTCAGAGAAATATGGCCGATGTAAGCCCATTTACACTTGAAAAGCGTATTGTGACGAGTACGTGGGTGCATGAGCGTAAGAATACTGGTGACACCCTGAATAAAATAACTGGCAAATTTAGAGAAAGATTTAATAAGGATCAACCAACACGAGAAACGATATCAAATTGGGAGAGCAAATTGTTTGAAACTGGCAATATTAAGGATGCACCTCGTTCAGGAAAACCAGTTAAACGTAGAGAGTCATGTGCTGGTATGGAAGAGTCAGTGATTAGCTCACCATTAAAGTCGACAAGGAAAAGATCAGCTGAACTTGGTATCCCGCGAGCAACCATGCAGACTTTTATGAAAAAGGGCATGGGAGTTAAAGCATGGGGACCAACATTTGTGAATGAATTAAGTGATGCTGATAGAGAAAATAGGAAACTGGCGTGTGATGAGTTACTGAATCTTCAATACGATCCCTTCTTGAGGAAAGGTGATGTTTACGGACGAGTGCGCAATTTACCGTTCAGTCGAGCACGAAATGTTTACTTCTGAGCAAAGGAGAATCCTCATTATTATGAAGAAATTGAATACAACACTCCGCATGTCATGATGTGGGCAGCACTTAATGCGCGTCATGTTACTGGACCATACTTCTTTGACGAGCCAGTAAACCATACCTCATATCTAAACATATTACAACAATGGTTTATACCGAAACTCAATGAGCTTGGAATCAGAAGTCTGGTTTCAACAAGATGGAGCTCCGGCTCATTATGCCTTTACTGTGCGAGATTATCTTAATGACACTTTTCCAGACAAATGGATAGGTCGTGGTTCTGTAACATCCCCGGAACCCATGAAATGGCCCGCAAGAAGTCCGGACTTGACACATGTGAGAAGTCTCTTTGGGGATACATAAAGGACATTGTGTCTAAACAATGTTATAATACAGGGTGTTCGGAGAGTCACTGTGCAATTATATATTTATTATCAAACAAAACTGCACAGTGACTTTCCAAACACCCTGTACTACTGATGAGTTGAAGGCAGCTGTTACCGCGGCATTTGGAACAATAACCCCTGCTGTATTGAGGAAAATGTCTCACAGAACATGGCGTTGCATAATATTATGCAACGAGAATGAGGGACAGCATACAGATACACTGGATACATAAGATATATGGATGGGTAGGGGGTCACGGGCCACACTGTAAAATTACAGTAAATGTCTTAGAAAACACAGAAGAATTATATTCTCTATCCTGAAACTACAATACGTGTATATCTCTGGTATAAATAAATAAGTAAAGGCATCAGTAATCTATTTACATTTTTATCCTCGTTTTATCTCTCCATCGATATTTTTTCTCTTCCCACGCTGAATTTCATTCCACATATCCCCGCAAAGAAGAGAAATGACAATGAGAAGTTGCTTCTCGTAAACATCTTATTTCTACTTACATTATAGTTGGTGTTATTATTACCGGTGTCTGTTTTTACTTGATTCGCTGAACTAATAACAGATTATAACTGTCTCAAAGAAATTTATACAAAAATAATTAATATATTTTCTAAAATAATCTCAGTGAAGGTCTCTTATCTAAAATAATGATCGCTTAGCTGACTTTCTATTACAATTACTTCCAAAGTTACTATAAATTATTCAGACTAATATATTCACAAGGCGTAGGAACAAAAAGGACAATAAAAAACTCACTCAAGTTACTCCTCAATGTATGAATAAGTTAAGCTTACAACTGTGAGATTTTACTCAACTAGATTTCCCGGCTGCCAGACAGGAAATGATGTTTAAAAATAAACAACAACAACAAAAAAAAAAACAACTTACGATCTCCTGTATTTTTATTTTCCATTTTTTCATACCACTCCTCTACGTTAACGCGCAATATTCCTGTAATTTTCAGGGTGTTTTCGTACATTTCTTATCTCCCCGCCACGGTTTAACTAATATCAGTATATCACAGAGGATGTTTAAGGCGAGAGGCAAAATCATAACGACGTGACTTTGTGCATTGTAGAATTACATTATAACATTTAAGTCAAAATTAAATAAAAACTTTAAATAAAATATCTTAACACTCTAAACGTGCACAAAGTCTGCTAACTGGAGCAAATGTTCAATCGCTATAAGTATCGCGACACCATAGGGTGCACTTATTTTTAAACAATCACACGTGTTAAGTCTTAAAATTGGATTTTTTTTTATTTTCTTCTCCTACGACATGAAGAGCTGTTCTAAATTTATATAGCAGTGATGTTGCCAAACAATGCTGCACAAACGATGGAATGAGTAAACACTTCTCTCATTGGTAACGTATTTTTTTACGAAATTTTCCATCGCACAATTTCACCCAAAGAAACTATATTCATATAAATATTATGGAAATTAAAATATCTATCCTGCATGAATGATGTAGATAAAACCAAATATGATAAAGAAACTCGCCTTTTTCTTCTTGTATAGGAGTTCTGGAAATAAAACAGTCTGTTCAAATATGTATTAGAAATTTTCCTGTTTGTTTCCGTCTCGCCTAGTTGCCACAAACTAATGCTCGTATTACTTCAGCAATGACACGACGAAGAGTGAAACAGTGTACATGTACATACAGTTCAAGGTTATACGAAAACAAGCAAAACGCATCAGACTAAACTATCACTAGTTTTATTTGCAACGGATTTACGGTTAATTTTTATTTTAATACCTACGCTTGTTTTAGTATATTTTTGCCTATGTATTGTGCAAGTTCCCACCTGTTCTCTAAATTTGTAGAAGTTTATGGCAGTAGGAATTAACAATATTTGTTTTACAGAAACGCTAGCTCGTTTTCGAACATTGTTGAAAGCTCGAGAAACTCGCTTGTGTCGTATAAAAGTAGCTATTCAGAAGAGAATTTAACATTATTATCAGACAGTGTTCTATAGGCCTCGGAATCTATAATTGTGATTAACCTGAAGTTAACCTGGAATGTTTATAGATTTGGAACATTACAAACTATTCAACTTTTGCGAATTAACAAAGTCCCTTTGTTGTGAGTGGCATTATACATCACTTTCGTTTAGCATCATCCTTATGCGAGTTGTTACCAACCATCTCATTCAGTCAAATCCTCATTTCCACCATAAAGTTGGTAACAAACTTAAATAGCCTCCAAGCCCAAACTATTTGTCCACTTAAACTCTATGCAAACTTCACAACACCTGACAGACAAACGACTTTACTTTATATTTTAATTAAGATGTTTAAATATATTTTAAACTAATCCCCTTCTGGATCTATTTTGTATATAATGAATATAATGTTATAATTAGCAATTTTATCAAAAAAACGTTTGTTTGCACAAAAACAATCATGATGAAATTAGAATAATTTAGTGTAAGACTGGAGAGTTAAATTTCAATTATTTGTATCTATCAAAAAGGTAAAAAAAATGTTTCCACGGTATAATGTGACCAATAATAATTTCAAAGTGTATAAGAAATCAAAAAACTTTCTGTTCCATAATATCATGGATTCAACAAAGTATCTACTCCTCGAAAATGTAATGTGCAAAGCTTAGTAATATAAAAACTACTGAAAAAGAAATGAATAATATTGTTTTAAGGATTTTGGCTTTGGAAACTGATATTTCCTAATAATATGGATGAATTAATTACGTATGTGACCCAACTAATTTACTGTTTCCTTTACAATATATATATATATGCAAACTGCAAAACTCAGCTTACACTTCAGTTTTGATGGAAGGTTTCAGTTGGTCTTATGAATAGCAAAAGTTAGTGTAATGTAATTGTGATAAACATTTTTTTATCTATTGGGTAATTTAATAAAAAAAAGCAATAAGTTAATTATCAAGTGCCCCAGCATGGCCAGGTGGTTGAGACACTTGACTCGTAATATGAGGGCCACAGGTTTGAATCCCTATCACACGAAACATGCCCACCCTTTCAGCCATGGTGGTGTTATGGTGTGATGGTCAATCCCACTATTCATTGGTAAAAGAGTAGCCCAAGAGTTGGCAATGAATGGTGATGACTAGCTGCTTTCCCTCTAGGAATGGCTAGTGCCGATAGCCCTCGAGCAGTTTGGCACAAAATTCAAAACAAACCAAATCACTAAGCTCCTAATGTAACAATAATATGCAAAAAGAAAGAATTCAATCTTAAAAATAACACTTCAACAAACTTAACGTACACACTTTTATCAGGTGTTACTAACAAGAAAGAGATTATCCCACAAGATGCAAGATCAAGCAAGTTAATAACACGTTTGCCACTGTATGCCTGGTATTAAAAGTTACCTGAAAATTTCTAACATACGAGTCAAATTATTGTCAACCAGACAAGTTAATTTAGTTGGTATCATTTTTGCTGGATATTTACTAATACTAAGCTAAAAACATATTCCAGTTATTTTAATTTCAAAATAACACCTTTTAACATTAAGAGATATTATTACAAACATCAGTGCAATAAGTTCTGTGCCTTTATTTCCACAAAATACTCCAATACCAATTTAATACATGTACAACTACTTACAAAATGAAAAAACTAATGTACAAACTTTAATATTGATATATATTAAGGGTAATGACAAAAAAATTAGACTAAAGATGGAAACAACTCAGAAAAAGAATCTTCCCAAAAAGAGTCACCTAGAAAACTAGTTAACTCTGAAGAACTTCTATCACTTGAAGGTGAAGAAACAGATAGACCAGAATCATATCCTGAATCACTCCAAGATGGTGATATCTTCATTTCCAAAGAGTCCAGAATATCTAAATGACTAACAGTTGAACATGCAGGGAAAATATCTTCTTTGGGAATCTCTATGATATCTTGGCTAACAACAATCTCTGACAGTTTGTCTGTTGGAATGTCCATAGATTCAGAAGATGAAATAGTATGTTCTGGCTGTTCTTGATTAATTTTACTCTCTTCTTTCATTGGAACTGAATCATCAGTGGAATTAAAAGCACAATTATCGTTTGCAAGATCTTCAGCCACATGTGACATGGTGTCAACACTGGACTTCTTATAATAAACATGATCGAATTTGATCATTTCTTTGATGGATTCCAACTTTTCTGATGTGGGCCCCACCACTTGATTGCTGGGTTTGCTTCTTTTATCCTACAGCAAAAATAGTGACTTATGAACTTAGTCATGTTCATGTTTGAATTGTAAATAAACTGCCAATATTAGCTCAAGCAAAATGATGTTAAGGATGTAAAGATAATAGAAGTTTTAGTTATGTTATACCAAACAAAAATGAATGTTTTTGCATAAATATAAAATTAGAGCCACAACAAACCATATTTTGAAAAATACTGACTTTTTTTTTTTTCTAAAATGAAACAACTTAGAACAATTTTTATTACACAGTAAAGCTCTATAGTTTGGTAATACTGATGTGTACGTATTTTTGATTTGTGGTTCATTTATGGTGGGTGTTTTAGCAACAATTAAGTGCTGGATTTTAGTTAAATACATTATTACATTAATCTAAGATATGAAACTTAAATATATGTTTTCAACTAAAATGTAGCACTTCATTGTTTTAGCAAAAACTAAGTGCTAAATTTTAATTGTATACATTATAACGTTAATCTAGGATATCAAACTTCTTAATATGTTTTTACACTGTTGAAAGTTAAATATTTGTATGTTACATTTACACATTATAGTTATAAGTGCATCATATTCTTCAAAATACTGTACTGTTTTCTTGTCTTACTTTTAAATTCACTAGTATCAAGTATTCTTAATAAGATTACATGTCAAAAGCTGTTAAGCCAGGATTTATAATGTAGATATATATAAAAAGCTTACAAGTCATTATATTACATGCTTCTCTGTGAACATTGGCATTTTTTCACATAAAAATTTGTAATTCAATCTTAAAATAATCTTCCATTATAAACAAAAATATCAAACAAACCTGCACAGATTCAGAGCTGAACAAAACTGAGTCTTCTGACTCAAGATTACACTGGAATAGCTCTTCATTGTACTGCTGAAGCAGGTTAAAAAGTTCATCAGACTGGAATAAAAAGGACAATAATACATTTAAATATAATAAATCTGCCTAGTAACCCTTTCACAATAGGTTTCATATAATATACACAAGCTTGTCTACACACTTGCATGCATTAAGTATTTAAATTATAACTTTTGGTATAGCGTGTGCATCTTCACAAAATTTGGTACATTTTCAGTAAAGATTACGTGCTATTCACATGCAAAAAAAATCAGATATTTTTTAATGAAATATTTTTGCTAAAGATTTGTTTGTTACTGGTCTGAGCACAGAGTGATTTCATGTTATAATTAAAAACTATTCTTCACCCAAAAAAATCTCAAATTACTTGCATAATCTTTAAAACCTCCTAAATACATTTCAAACATTTGTTTTTAGTGAAGACTTTATATTTTATATTATTTTCTATATTGTAACTATATGGGTCTGTCACTTAATCAACCTTTGAACAATCATAAAGTAATTAGGAAATAAATATAAATACACATGCAAATAACTACACTGATACCACAAAATTCCACTATAATTTATCAAGCTCACTAAGATTTATTCAGATATTATAAAATATGAAACTTTGAGTAGACTAAAGACACAATCTATCTTACTGAAATCTTGAATCAAAAGAATGTAGAAATATTTTCAAAGATTAAAATGGTGAGGAAAACTACTCTGGGGATATTCCAAGCTGTTGATTGGTTATTCAGATGTTATAGATCAGGGGTTCCCAACCGGTGGGTTGCGACCCCCTTGGGGGGTCGCAAAGCCTTGGCAGAGGGTCACAAAGCCTTGGCAGGGGAGTCGCGTAGCCTTGGCAGGGGAGTCGCATAGCCTTGTTAGAAGTAGCTTGGGATAACATTAATTTTATTTCATCAATTACATTTTCATGTCGCAAGTGCAAAAAGGTTGGGAACCCCTGTTATAGATTGAAGCAGGTGTATGTAAGGGGCCATTTCAAAGAATGGAAAGAGTTGAACAAGACCACCATGTTCGATTCAGTACATAAATCATATCTCAGCAACATTAAAAGGTATGAGATTCTTATTTTATATTCTAGTTTGTCAATATTAATAATTCAAGTTCCTAATTTGTACAAAATTATAGAATCATTATTTTGACATCACAAACATTTAATTTTAAACAGTACTGCATTCAACATGCCACACAACTCACTAATATCCATTTTAAATGTGTTCTTCTAATATTTACTTTTAAATTAAGAAATTAACTCATATAGGGTATGAAAGTATCATAATCTACAATTTGATTCCAAACTTACTGACATAAATTCATAAAATAGTAGTTCAATAAACTTTTGAATAGTAATGAACAAATGTGATATGGCCTTTAAACCCTGAGCTGTTGCTAAAGGGTTAAAGAAATAAACAAATTTGGTACATTGTTTGGATTTTCAATCGTGAAATGAATCTACACAACCAAATTTTAATGGATAAAGTATAAAATGATTTGAATATCCTGAGTTATGTTTTTTAAAAAGGTGTGATTTGGAAAAAGAATGTTCTTGAAATTAGATGAAAAGTGTCCTTGACAAATTTAGCAGGTGCTAATACACAATCTTCTATACATACAGCAAAAATAATTGTTATCACAAATTGAAAATCTAAGGAACCAGACTTGTTAGAGCAGCTCATAATTTCACCTGGCAACTGAAAATCCATGCAATAAAATGACACATCTTTCAGTAAAACCTCACTGGTGAGATATCAAATTATCCGAGTTGGTTAGAAATTATGATACAAGTTAAATGCCTACCATATAAAAATCATTACAATTCCTTCTTAAACAGTTACATATATGTATTTGTTAGAAAATGTAATGTACTAATCAAATAATTTGATATCCATAAGATAATACTTATTAAATCACATACCATTACTTCTAAGTTTTGTCGTATTTGTTTTTGTACCAAATGTCATACGTAATTTTCCATGTAATGTTGGCACAAGCTAATGTTTAACAGTGAAAGCATTTTGTTTGCCATTACAGTAATGTTACTTTAGTTACTCCTTATTGTACTAAAAACTTTCATTCATAGATTAGGAATGATTTATGATTAAGACCATAAAATACTGCAATAATTTTTTAAAACCTATAGTTGACAATATATATACATATATTATGAACCTAGAAAAAAAATGTTGTAGGCCAAACCACCAAGAACATGGCTACAGATATATACATATATCATTGTCAATACAACTTTATGGGCAATGCTCTTCTTCAGGTGATATCAGTTTTTACCAGTATTATGAATCTATATGACAAAAATAGTAACTGTCAATTATTAATAAATTACACAGAAGCTCGTTTGTGTTATCAGCATGTAGTAAAATTGTAACTTATAAGATGATCAAGCATTGTGTAATTACACAATAGGGTTGAGTGATGTGGTTGTGTCACTGTGCACCTTGTCTGATAGTGAGCCTTTATGTGACTGATCCCTACTTTGCATCCTCCAAGAACCAACTACAAATCTACTAAATAGAAAGTGTCACTGTGGGTATATCTATTAATTCACATAATGTATAAGGTACAGAATGTACTCCTGTACAATCTCACTAATACAAACCATACAACTGTCTGCTCTAACACTGCTTTATTTAAAGATTTGTGTAATCTGTTTGTTATGCAAATGTATAGTTAATTTACACACCTCATGGATTATATGATATGTGGCAATTAAAGAAACACTTCCATAACAGTAACTAACATATACATGTGGATGGAAATCAGAGACATGCAAGTCTTGGTTTGACCTTTCACAATGATTAGTGAGAGAGTTCAATCCAGTTCCTCTTTTCATTAGTAAGTTTTTAAATTATTCATTAAAGCACTAGCTCCAACTCAGAATAGCAAAATGCTATTTGATCAGTGCATGTACTTTAAGTGATCCATAGGTTAGAATCTTGATGGATCTTACATAAGGATTGGAAATTAGCAGCCAACTGTAAGTTAACATTCCCTTATTTACTTATATGTATTCTTTGATTTGTAACTAGTGTACATTTGTTCTATCTTCTCTTGCATTTGTAGGACTATTGGAAATAATCATTCATATAAGTTAGTTTGTTTGGAATTATGCACAAAGCTACAGAATGGACTATATGCACTCTGCCCACCGTGTGTATCGAAACCCAGTTTCTAGCAGTGTAAGTCTACAGACATGCCATTTGAGGGAGGTGCATTCCTATAAGAACACAGTGCAAAGAGAAATAAAAATATTACAAATAGAAGATTTAAAGAAAAAAGGCAACTTTAAAGGGGAAACTTCATCATGTCTAAGTAATAACTTTCTGGTTTGTATGTTTATAAAAACTAGATGTTACAAGCAAAACAACTGCACATGTGTAATTCACATTCCTAAAGTTGAGCATTTTAAGTCATCAACATGTTTATTAAAGATTCATTGTGGAAATAAAAAAAAAATTATATATAATAAACAAAATTCCTCAATCAAAATAAAAAAACTTATTAATATTCCTTGGTTGTTTATTAAGATATTACCAGCATTATACTACAGTAAAAAAAATTATAAACATCTGATATATCATGCACTAAAATGTTCACATTTAACTTATACTGAGAAAGAGAGAACAAACAATAATAAATTGTTATAATCATTCTACTTGTACAAACTTTGAACAAATATTGTTTCTTAAACATGTGAGGATCAATATAGGAATATCAGACATAAAATACAAACCTCATCATCACTGGCAAGAAGACATATTGCATCATCAAGAGAATAGGAATCAGTAGATCTTGTTCCTTCTGCAGAGGACTATTAATAAGCGATGCATGCTTAAGAGATCCACTTAAGTCCTTCTCTTCAAAGACACAGTTCTGTTCCTGAAGTGATAATCAAATTGTTTTTTTTCAGTTGATATTCACATTTTGTAGATATACATCCTCTACACAAACTCTTGATAAACAGTACATAAACATGCAAATATATACAAATTATTTTACAAAGCTACACTTCAGATCCATCTGATAACATTATCTAAACAGACATAATGACTACTTTCTTAATTTAAAAACTGAATATGATAAATAATATTGTAAAATCTAAGAAGTTTTACTCACTGCTAGTTGATTTAAAATAAAATTTCTGGTAATGTTTTTATTCAGATACAAAATCTGAGCATAATAAAAATCTGATGTTTTTATTAATAAAAGAAAACATCAAATGATTGAGTGAATGAGTATGACTCTTAAATTCAATATGGTAACATAAAGTTTTATTAAATCTGATAACTCAAATATTATGACTTATTGCAATAAACTAGATAAGAACAGTAAAATAAAATGTAGTTTAACCCATGAAAGTAAATATTACATTTTGTTAACAAAACTTGAAACTTTAAAGTTGAAATATTGTAATGGTTTTAACTAAGCACTGCCACAGCTCATATGACAACATCATGGTACCTAAGTACTATAACATTCATGGTAGCATATAGCCCAGATAAAACTACAGTCACCAACATACTAGTGGTCTTTGATAGGTAAACATATGATAGTCACCTACATTCACCTCATTAAAACACATACAGGATTCACCAAAGGCTTCATTAGCAGATTTGTGTCGATTATGACTACCATGACTTATGTTTCACGTACTGTCTCCAAATGTAATTAAATTAAAGAAAGAGAGAAGGTAATTTAGTACTGTTAAAATGTTAATACTATTGTTACTCAATATACAAGCAACTGCTTAAAATAATATAAGCATGATGTCATCCAGAAGTCCTGCACTACCTGTACAATGTGCATGTGTTCAAGCTGGATGATTAAGTCAGTTACTAAATTAGAGCATGTAAAACAACCAGCTAATTGAAGTTGGATTACTTGAATAGTTGGAACAGAAACACTATGATCTATTATTTATTATTAATTCAAAATTGAAATTAACTGATCAGTAACTCAACTACTCAAAGTTAATGTTTATTATTATTTTTAATTATTTCAACTACACAAGTCCCATGTGAAAGTAGTCAATTAATGATCCAGATGATTACCTGATTTACAAATTCCACTTACCACCCACTGTAACATGCAAAGTACGCAAAGTAATTTTTTTATACCTTATGATAATTTAAACAACTGGAAGAGAGTTAACAGAGAAAAGAAGTGGAAGATATAGATAAATTATCTTCAGACATATGTAGTTAAAAATTAAAATGTAAAAATAATGAATATAATCTACATTCACTGATAAATATTGAGTCTAAAATTCTGTTAAATATGCAAAAAAATTCACTGTAAATAACAAAAGTAGAACTAATTTAACTAGTTTGTATTATGGTACAGACAGATATGACAGCATGCTGGAGTTCAATACCACATTTTCTTGCTTCAATTTCACCTCTCTAAGGCCTTGTCTTGATTTCAGATCTGAGTTTTCATTTTCCAGAAGCATTACTTTCTGTTTTAATGCCTTATTTTCTGATAATAAGGCCACTTTCTGAGAAGAAATGTACACATATACTTGTTTGAAGTTATAAAATAAAATTTTAGAAAATTTTTACAAAGCATTTTAAATACAACTGAAAATCACATATTCATCTCTAGAACAAATGAAAGAAATGTTAATGGAAACCTAACACTAAGAATATATGAAAATTACCATTACATATTAAATAAACATAAGCAAAAAAAGAAAAAAAAAACTACTACAATAAATTCCTCTATTCCAAAAGGTGTTCATGGAGCATAATTTACAACAGCAGTTTAACCAATTGTACTTTACTGTTCACTGGTGTTACATTATTACAATGAATAAAGACTTTATGAGATGTGTTTTTTGTACTTCAATGGTTATCTAAATGAATGTTGTACAATAATATTTCTATGAAATGCAGTTGCATCTTTTTGTGATATAATTTTAAAAGTAGAGTTTTAATGAAAATTATGTAAAAGGCACCAATATTATAATTATCTTATTCATTACACTGGATATAATTTCTGTATTTAAGAAAGAATATGTAGTCAATAAGTGTATGGAAGCATCACATGATTAGACTATTGAATCAATAACAGCTTACTTTTCAAACTAAAAGTTTTGTTTGTATGACACAATTCATTGTATAAGTAATCAACTGTACTCTTTATTTATTGAAGATTTTAGGTTATTAATTAACTGGTATCTCCACAATGACTATTAGATTTCTTTTCTACTGACAAAATGGTAACTTTAACGTACTAATACATATAATTTTAGATAAAAAGCTTTTATCTTATGTTTATATATTGGTAATACTACTGCCAAGTAACAGCCACACACTTTTGTTTTATAATTTTACAATTATTGATTAACTTACATCAGAACTAAAATGGCTTCTGTTTACTTGGTTGCCATGTAAATGTTTTACAATCAATCTTGATTTTGTTTTACTGCTCAAGTTATACACGTGATCCTTATGAATAGTTCCAAGATGTAAGCCTAAGCCTATTAATTAACTCAGAATTATCAGGTGGGTTTAATTGATTTTGATCCTTAGTTTCAATAGCTAGTAGTGTGATACAGGTAATGAAGTCCACAACCTCAAGATAAAGAGATTATGAATTCATTATGATTATGAATTTGGCTTTCACTGGAGGATGGTGCATATTCCTCCAAACTAATCAATGTAGACAGCCACATAAGATTCTGAATATATTTCCCAGATTATAATTTTCAATCATACTCATTTGTGTGATTAAATGTAAGTTAACTTATGTTCTCATAAGCCAAGAGAACAGAAAATGGTTAGCTTTCTAATTTTTGAGCTTAGAATCATACTCCTAAATCCGTCCTTTTAAACTGGTTCTAATTTAAAATGTTTTGTTCTTGTAATAAAATATGATCATGTAATTAAGGTACAGAATTTATTTTTCTTCCAGATTATCACATGTGTTGCAGACTGACAAACATGGCTCTCCAAACTGAAATAAAACAAATATATAATACATATCCTCTGGTTGATGAATACTCAGGTATCTTGTTTATTCGTCTTGTGGTCATTAGGAACACCATGTATACTATTTCATTAAATTCTATTAATGGTAGATATTACTTATTGATAGAAAATAAAGTTCACATGTAACTGGTTTAGGCTTTTCAAACTAAATATCACTATCTTACCTCCTCCTGTAATTCTTCAAGAGCAATTTCAAGCTCACTTAATTTTGCTTTCTTCCTGTCTCTAGCAGACTGGGCTGCAATTCTGTTTTTCAGTTTTCTGTAAAAGTAATCGCAGTTACAAAAAATGAAATAACTTCTTCAAAACCTCACTTACACATACAATGTTAGTAACAAGTAACTAGTCTTGTATATAGTCTACACTGTACACCTGCAACTGGTACTGTAAAAGTACTTATGCTAACCAGCCAATGGATGGGCTTGTAATTGTTACATTACGATATTAAGATACTTCAACAAACAAATAAAACAGTGCAGAAAAAAAAAATTATAGCTATCATTTACTATAACACTAGTAATTATACTGAGTCTTAACTCACAAATAAGTAACTTGAACAAATTAGGTTTTCAAAACTGAAGTGAAGGGAAGTAGTTAGAGAGACTAACAATATACATTATTGGCTTTGCTTTTCCCTTTTTTTTTAAATTTTGATGTTCACCATTTTATGGAAAATGTTTTTATATTAATGGTAAATTTAAAACTCAGAGGTTACAATTAAATACAAATTACAAGGATGGGTTACAGTCTCTCAGTTTTTTCTATAGACTATATTGCTTAGTTACAATGAGTAAATCTTTGAGTTAGAAGGTGAAAATATAAATAAACATATAATTCCAACTTACCTTCTCATGATCTTTTCTTCGAAGCTAAGATGATCAAGTCTCTGTCTCTTCCTAGCCATAACAGAAGGTTGGGTATTTTCTACAGACTTAGATTCTAAGATGTCTTGATCTACTACCAGCATTTTATCTTCTTTATAAGTCTTCTTTCTCTTCATAGTTGATGTTCGAGAAGTAGTACTGATGTTAGAAACTAAACCAAACGGGGTTAGAGAGTCTGAAATTTCTGTTAATACCGAAGGAAACAAGGGCTTTTTAAATTGTTGTTCTGTTGATCCTATTCGATTGTGAACACTTATTACGACAGCCATTTTTGGGTATAAGAAATACTGTTCAACTCCAGCTTCAATTTTACACTTTTAGGATAAAGCGATAGGTGAAGAAATGAAAAATAAATAAATAATTGGCTTACACATTTATAGCCTATACAAACGAAACATACCTTAATTCAAAAACTACTCTAACGTTGTACCCCTCTTTGCTACGTTTCAATTGTGTCAATTTGGGTGCCACGTGGCAACCACTTCAACATACTAAAATGTTATTGGTTGCTATGATGATGTAAGTTATCCGTCAGTTTCACTTGGGTTTTCCTGCAAGAGCTATGATGAAATATTACACGCTTCTGGGAGCAACAAAACAAGAATAACAGGTTTAAATAAAACACGTGTACTCGTAGAAACAATAAAAATGGGATATGTAATAAAAAATAAACATAGAAAATACATACATATTCGGTAATTTGAAACTTACTAACATAAAGTGACGCAAAAATATGTAAGATATGAATTTCTAAAAATTACCTTTCCATGTTAGCATTTTTTACCCTCTTCAATTAAGTCGATCTAAAACTTCTCTCAGTAATTAATATGACAAAAATTTAACAGGCTTTTTAGTATATAATTCGATCACAAGTTTTCAAGTTCTTTCAGTAACTCTTTTTATCAGGTGTAAAGTTAGACTTAAAATTCACTATTTATTGATATTTGCGCAGAAGTACACAATGTACTCTATGCCCCTCCCCACTGCGAGTTCCGAAAACTGAGTTTTATCATTATAAGCCTTTCGACTTACAGCTAGAGGGATTAGGGAGAGGCAGAAAAAAAAAAAAAACAGTTTAAACTGATTTTAGACAACTCCGCTCGTTTCAGAAGGATTTCTACTCTGAAACAATTTGGTAATATCAATGTTAAACCGAGAGAAGAAGCACTTGTTCAAAAAGTGCCAAAACTATTTTTATATTATATAATAATAAAATATGTGCAGGAAAGCTGAACTGTCCCTGTTTCAAGTGACATGCGTATGGGTTTCTTATCAGACAGAGTATGAAGCAAAATACAACAGAATTGTGGCATGAAACATTGATAAGTTCATTGGGTAAACAGTTTACAATAACTCTAACAATTCACGTTGTACTTAGAAAATGACCTCAACTGAAATTTGATATTTTAAATTCTCATTTAAAAGAATTATTTTTTTATTGATGAAATATTGATAGCTACACATTGGACAATGTACATTCTGTCTACATGAGAAACTGGTCCCCGGATTTTAGCATTGTAAGTATGTAAACATACCGCTGCGGCCAAGCAGGTAAACAGTAGAAAATATACACTATGGAAAAATGACCAAGGTATTTAGTATATACATATTGCAACTATACCACTGTTCAAGAGAAGCCAAACGAAAGCATAAAAATTTACAAATTAAGGCATCCCCCGCTGGTACTGCGGTAAGTCTACAAATTTACAACGCTAAAATCAACGGTTCGATTCCCCCGGTGGACTCAGCAGATTGCCCGATGTGGCTTTGCTATAATAAAACACACACACACACACACACACACACACACACACAAATTATGGCTTTGAACAATAAGTAACTGGTTGGTAGAAACAAATTGTTTGACTAAATCATTAATTAACTAGCAGACTCATTGAGGTAATTATTCATTACTTCTCACTCAATGTGACTTACTCACAAATCTATACTTATTTACTCTAGCCTTATCCCGTTTTACATCGCTTAGGGTGTTCTAAAACAACGATACAAATGTCTAAATTTAAAACATATTGTACAGAATTGGGTGCGTTATAGTGAAACAATTTTAATATGTAAATCAGTAAGTCACGTGTCAACCAAAGCCGATTTAAACTTCCAGCATAATGTAATATATCAGGACTACATTTTGTAGATAGTGTGATACCACAAAAAATTATTTGCTTTTGCAAAGGATGTGTAACAGCTTTTTCCGGTGCAAAATATTCATATACTCAGACCATAAAAAATATGTTCAGATCTGGGATTTAGAATTTTTAAGACAAGGCATCCCTTTACACTTAATGACACTGGAAAAAAAGAATAAAGTCAGCTCGGGAGACGAGAACCATTCAGAAATACACCCGCAACAAATTACACCCTAGCATAATAAGTAGAGTATGGAGTCACACAACAGATTTGAACACAAAAAAACAACAACAACAAAAGTCACTAGTTAAGTTCAATCACTTGGTCCAGGTAACAGAATACAACATGAACAAAGAAGATCTCTGTCTAGAAATAAGAATACCAGAATATGTGTTCATCACGATAAGACTTCTAGTAACGTCTTCCGTTGAATTGTTATATATTGGGTTGAGGAATAATTCGTGAGCGTTTTTCAAGTTAAAAAAATATATTCATAAATGAAACGCTTTCGCAAAATATTTCATGTCATTTGGTAGATAATTTTTTGCTCTAATAGATGGTGTGTTTGATTTTCATATGTTTTTAATATTTGCTTTCATTTTCAGCTCATTAAATGGAATGTCAAGTGGACAAAATCGAGCATTTTCGACACCATTTGCTTTTCGCATTTAATTTCTTGCAATTTCGTTTAAAACAATGCATACTATATACCTAGGTATTACATGAACTAAAGTATTATAATAAATGTGTTGGGTGTAATATGTTCATGCATTGAAGTATTGTATAGTCTTGCATGTAATGCTTGAATGAAATTATTTAAAAACACTCATGAATTATTCCTCAACCTAATACTTCAAGTAGTTGGAGACTAAAACCGGTATTCACATTATTTCGTATGAATATTTACTAGTCAAGTCACTGAACACAGTGCCAATGGATTTCTTCTGTTGAATTAAGTGTTAGAAAACCATTGTACTCAGATACTAGATTGATTATGGAAAACATGCATAAAGATGTGGTGAGCTTTTGATATGACAGAGCCTTTGGCAATGAAAACTACGGAATAAAACTGTTGTCAAGATGCATGACATCAGATAGATCATAACTTAATGATATGATATGGAGTGTAATGAATTGGTTAGGCTAAAACCATTTAAGCGTAATGTACTCATCCCCTTGTAAACCCCTGAACTGTTAAATACACTGAACATTCCTATTACTCAAATAAAACAAAGCCATATTAATTTAAATATTCCATAATTAACAATAAAATAATTCTTGACAATTAGCAACATTAACTTTCATAAATACGTACAACATTACAATCATTAATTAACTATGTAAAACAGAGTGCAATCAAAATTATAATTAGTTAAATAAAATATTGTTTTACTCATTTATTGTTCTTAAACTGTCTAGCCAGCAAATATTTTTGTTGACTTATGATACAAAGATAAGATGATATATTGTTCTTTATCATCTCTTTGTTTATATCAATTCGCTTCTTTGTTTATTTTTGTATTTCGTGCAAAGCTACACGAGGGTTATCTGCTAGCCGTCCCTAATTTAGTAGTGTAAGACTAGAGGGAAGGCAGCTAGTCATCACCACCCATCCACCAACTCTTCGACTACTCTTTTACCAACGAATAGTGGGATTGACCGTCACATTATAACACCTCCACGACTGAAAGAGCAAGCATGTTTGGTGTGACGGGGATTCGAACCCGCGATCCTCGGATAACGAATCGAGTGCCTTAACCACCTGGCCATGTCGGTCCTTATTTGGTAATACATCCGACTAGAACTTCAATCACGTCTCTTAAGCAGGTTAAATTACTTCTAGTGAAGCCTTCCCTAAAAATTTACCAGTTGGCCAATTTTCTGACACATTATACTTCGAAAAACAATCATGGTGAATGACTTTTGGCCTGAAATGTCCAGTTTTTCTGTATGCGACTCTATTGCACATTAACTTGGTTATCTTGTGTTTCTGTCCTTGTTACAACTGAAAGTCCAACTTTTGATCAGGAAATCGTCAAACAGTGAACGATGTTTTATGTTAATCATAGGCTGTAAAACTAACTGAAGTGAACAGAACTTCCCTTTTATATTTGAAGTTAATACCCATAATGCGTTCTTCCTCAGTATCCACATCCAACACATCATGCTGTGTAGAGAAGCTTCACACCATAAGAATGACTTATAACTTTCTTCTTGCTGAAATTTTATGAATATTTGTCATTCGCAACAGTCCCTCTTCTTTCTTCATCTCTAGAAAAAATTACCAACTTTAATTGACAAATCAGAACTATTGTTCTCGTAGAAGCAGTGTTAATCATCATATTACAAGCTTCCCATCAATGAATCAATCGCTCCATAAACTGTTTTCCTTAAATAATACAATTTACTCCTTATTTAAACTTGGGCAGAACAGTTATTTTTATTCTCAAAATACTTTATCCATGGTATATAATTAGGGGATGACTTACCACAGAGACAGGTGTAATTTCCATGTTTTCTACATTTATGCTAGTTTACTTTTTCTTGTCTTCTATAAGGGGTGGTTATTATTTTCCAAAGACATTTGTATACATTGTCTAGAAATATGGCCTTTTAAGCTACATTTTTACTGTCCTGTAACATAGTTTGATCTATTCTAAAAAAAAACTGTTGTTAATTAATCTTTTGAGTTATATTAATGATAGTTTAGCTGCAAATTCAATTAATTCAAGGTCTACCACAAAAGTAACAGCTTTCTTCAAAGATAGATGTATCTATTTTATTTTAGTCTAATTCACATATCTTTGTGAATTATGGCATATACGAAATGGTTTCATGTCAACAAATACATCAGTTCATGTGGAGCACTCGGATAAAGTTAATGAACAAATCTCTCCACATCTTTCACAAGCTCAGTTAAGATCTCTTTTTTCTTCCTTAATCCTCCTAAACTTTACTTGAGAAACATTTTCTGGTGTTATAAATGAAATCTATTTGATAAGATGACCGCTAATGCATAGTAAATATTACGGTTTAAATTTTAAATTTTAAAAATAATCTACCTGATAACTTAATGACATTGATCTCAGGCTTCAGTTTGTGAATCAGAAAACTCTCTTCTTAAGCTTCAGTTAAAAAGAGTGCATTTTGGTTCACAAACTGAGGTCTAAGGTCAACATCATTCAGTCATCAGGTATATTAGTTACTGCACTTCTCTTTAGGAAATTGCTTAATGTAACTAAAGCCGATTTTTTTAATGTTCAGCAAGATGAATAGCTTGGTGTTAATTATTCCATCTAATTACATCGTAAATTATTTCAAAATTTGCTTGATATACCTCTCATATTGTCTTTTCACCAAAATGTAATGGTTCTTTGTTTGGATGATGTTCTTGTATTGGTCTGCCGATTTTATAATTTAACAAAGTAGTAGTGTAGCTAGAGTTATAGATGATACACAGTAATTGTAGCAGTAGTACATCATATGGGTTCTCATACACCACACTTACTGATGCTTGATGTTGGAATTCTCGAGTGATGTTGAAAGAGGTGTCGCTAGTTTGATCCTTGCATTTAGAAATTCATTCTTCAGATGTTTTATCCACTCTTATTCATTTTTTAACTGCCTGTTTCTTTCTTGTTGGTCTTCTGTCAGTTTTCCAACTCTTTAATTGTTTTTTTCCACTATTTCATTATATACAGCAACTTTTTCATCAAATTTTGAGCACATATCACCACCTTGAAGTTGATTGTTTTTTAGCAAAATAATCTCACTTCTGAAACTAACTTTGAGTGGTTTCTATTGGTGGATGAGTTTTATCATGATACTAATTTCACATAGCTTGTACGTTATAAACATAAACGTAAAATTACAAATTACAACACAGAAATAACCGTCTGATAATAACAGACAAACTGACTAAACATACACAGGAACTTAACGATTTTGTCGACCAAGAATACCTTGTTAGCAAACTCAATTTTTAATAACTTTCTACTCCAGCTTGAATCATCAAACATCCCTCTGGTCAAAATAACAATATAAGTGATTAAATTAGAAACTTAACCTGCAAAAATACAATTAACTTTGATTATATTGATAGTAATACACTGAATGTTCTTTAAAGGTTTTCTCTAAGCCTTTGTTTAGAAGATGGTGTCCATCTCTACTTGCAGCTGTGCAAAGAAATAGAAGATGTCCACTATGTTCTTTTTCTAAGATGAATTGAACTGGTAATTATGAGTTACTAAGATTTTCAAGAAACTTGTGTAGTTTTTATCTTTAGTATACCACAATAAAATAAAAGCGTCATCAACATATATAAACCATTTCATAGGTTTATATAGAGCACAGGTTAATGCACCTTTTTTAGTTTTTGCGTATATAGTTCACGTACAATAGGTGATAGAGATCTTCTCAATATTGAACAAAGATTTAGATTGGTTCAGTATGGTAAAGTTGTGTCTACTTTTATCTAACTGCATATGATCGAGTTTGCTTGCTTATTTTGTTGAATATTGTGCAAAACTATTCAACGGCTATTTGCACTAACCGTCCTCAATTTAGATAAGATAGAGGTAAGGCAGATATTCATAATCACCTTCCGTGAACTCTTGGGCTGCTATAATATAATAATGTTTTGGGCCATCACACTATAACATCTCCATGGCTGAAAGGGCGGACATGTTCATTAATTGGTTTTGAGCCCTTGGCCCCCAGGATGTGAGTCGAACACCTCAACCATCAGGCCAAGTTAAATGGTTATGAAAAGTTATTACATTTCTTCAAACTGCATTTTACAATTCTAAAAAACATGAGATAGTACTAACTGTTGACACTAAAACACTAATTTCCGCAAAAGGTCGAGCGCCCTAACAACCAGACCAAGGCACAGAATAATTGAGAAAATTTCCATTACTGCTTTAAGTAATGAGAAGGTTTTTTTATAATTTGCGTAAAGCTACATGAGGTCTATCTACGCTAGCCGTCCCTAATTTAGCAGTGTAAGATTAGAGGAGAAGCAGCTAGTCATCACCACCCATCGCCAACTCTTGGACTACTCTTTTACCAACGAGTGGTGGGGTCCACCTTAACATTATAGCGCCCCGCGGCTGAAAAAGCGAAAATGTTGGTGCAACGAGGATTCGAACCCGTGACCCTCAGATTACGAGTCGAACACCTTAACCCACCTGGCCATAAATAAGAAGGTATAAAACTACTCAGATGTTACGAGTCTGTAACCAACAGTCTTTAACATTAAATCTGAAACCAAGTTCTTAACCATAATTTCATTTCTACCGGGTTAAAGCTTTTTTAACCATTCCAGTAAATAATGTTTGAAGACATGTTTTTTGTTGTTTTTAATAGTGCTTAAAACATTCTCCCATAAATAACCTAGAGTAAGTGGACCAGGACGTTGTGGTTAAATTTCGGAAGCTTCTAGCAAAGGATATGAAGATATTTTACACAAAATGGCAAAGAAACCAGCAAACTGTGATGAAATAGAAATCTATAGGAAAAGAAAATATCACTAAGATGTCTTACTGAATTATTTCATTGAAGTACTATTAATTTTAGAACTTGCTGTCCGTATTATCAACCTTGGCAGTGTATAATGGAGATTAAACGGACAAAAGCACATAAGCTTCAGCCATAACATAAAAAATACCTTTCAAAAGAAGGTTGGTTGACTGTAACAGATAAAAGCCTCCAAAAGCTAAACATGCAAAACGTATAGCGATATTCTCTTTGTTCAGTAAATCAGCTCGAAAATAATAGTAGCGTAAAAGAGATCTTTAAGCCTATAAATGGTGACAGAAAATAGTTTTACATTACAATGTCCTATGTCAGTTCATGATTAATTTAAAACTAAATGTGGTAAAAGTTCCCATTGAAAAGTTACGCATCAGTTTTACCTTTTTCGTGTAAGCTGGATTTTACCTTCGCACATTTCTAATATTTGATGCGTCGCTTACTAAACAACGATATATTAGCTAAAAATAAAGTTTGTGCTTTATACGAGTTGCGAGGATAAAACTATTTAACAGAAACTTTGTTCCAGAATAGTATAATGTTATTTCTGCATTGTTTATATTGTAAAAGTAAAGAAATTGGATCCCAAAGAAACACTCTATTTCGTTTCTATATATTTACTACAAAAGTTCATGAAATAAGTACTTTATACTATAAAATATCCTGATTTGGGTTCTCTTTAACGATACCGTCTTAGGAATATGAAAATTGTTTCTTTCAAAAACCTTCTATCGTCTCGAATTATTTGGAAATAACTATCGCGTACAAGATATATTAAAGCTTATCCACTAAATTCCTTGTTAAATTTCCTAGAAACGATAAAGAGTCTTATCACAATAACATTACGATAAAATTTTGGCTTTCCTATTATACAACTATACGAGCTATTTCAAGTCGATTAATCTTCCAAAACTTGTCATTGAACGAAATTTTTGATACTATGATTCTCTATTTTGAACGATATGTATTATATCTGCGATTTCGAAACTAATGACAAACACGTATTTTCAGGATATTTAAAATTCTAGTAATGTGTAAGAAGTAGGGATAAAATTTTGTATGGATATGTTTTTGTAATACATGTCAACAGTTCCGCCAACTACAAAGTTTATGAAAAGTAACGCTTTGTTGAAAGCATTGAGATATCGTCGGTTAAATGTTTACACAAAACCAAAGAATGATGATTAGGTCTTCATATAATACAAAATTTAACTAAAAAACGAAAATAACGACAGAGGAAACATAAAAAAAGAACATCAAGTTTACGGTTTTTAAACTTTTTCTGATAGCGTTTTAGATATTTTCTAAGTTTTATTTTGAAAAACAGTTTATGGGTAGCGAACGTCATCACTAACGATTCTTGTTTCATGATGATATAGAACGAATTAAAATGAAACTAGGAATCGTGTCATCACATAATATGTGTTTTCTTTTCTTACTCGTTTAATAACAGCTGTTGTTAGACAGAATGACACAGAAGACAAATGTGAAACCCTATGGGAAGTTTCTTTACGATTTCTCACATTATCAAACGTTGCTCTATATCTTACGCTTTGTGACTAAAACGTACCTACTTTTTGTTCAGATTGGTTCACGTTTAACGAAACTATCACTTCGTGAGGAACGTGAGAATGAAAATAAAAACGCACGACACACTATTCACATAGTAAGTTTTTAACGTGTCGTTTCCTTCTTTGAAACAATTCGACGATGTTATTGTCCTCAATAAAGAAAAATCGAGGTGTGTACTTTTTGGACACTAACGAAATGTCATTTGGAAACGTTGAACGTGTCTAAAAGAAAAAGACTTACGATTCTCGGTAAAGTTAGAAACATATATTTTAACCGATCGTGAATAATTTCAAGTACTTGTGTTGTTTTTCTAATGGATGAAATGGAAAGTTTAACAGGTTAGTGACAAAGTCGTGTTTCATAATCCGTTTTAGTAAACTTAATGTATTTGTAGACATTTGTCACATGAAAGGTATAAAACACTACGTAACACAAATTTTGTTCCTGAGTGGTGTTATTTCTTAATTGCTTATATTGTAAAAGTAAAGAAAATCGCCATTTTCTCCTTCAAACTTTGCTTTCGTTAATTGCTTAAGGAAATTCAGAAATTAAGCTATTTTATATGTAAAAACGGGCAGAGTTGCACATTTTCATTTACATAATGTGTGAATAATACAACAAATGAACCAAGATTTATATGTATTTACACTAAATTTATATAAAAATGTTTAGAATAGAATAGTTTTTCGAGATTTCCGACTCTAATACAAATCACTTTTACGTATCTGCCCCCAAACGAAATCTTCCATAATGTTTTCTTTACAAGCGCCCAGGTCACAAAAAACAATGTTTGAAGAAAAAAATAGGTCTTTTCCGTTTACTTTAGTCATAAGCTTTTGGGGAATAATACTTTCTGCTCAGGAAAAAGAAAAATGAAAAAAATGTTACGTAGTGTATTATTATTAAGGTTTTAATTACTCAATCAACATTATTCGATATTTGTGAAGTTTTATTTAAACTTTCAACAATAACTTCTAAGTATGTGACTGGAGACGTTCTAAATAATGAGACTTTGAAACTTTTTATTACATTCGAAAACATTGGGACAAATAATTTATTTTTTTGTAAATGATGATAATCTCGTATTTGGAGAAGTGTGGCGATTCTTTCTCTATACGTTTTGGGTTTTCGCTTTTATTTACTTTTAAAGCTACCTTAATTTTATAGAAATTGCCATATCATGCAGGCGAATACCGTTTAATATAAATCAGGTTTCATTGTATACTACATTTATAAGTAAATTTATATTGTTTAAAATTTTTTTTATATAAAGTCCTCTGCGTGTTATTCAGAAAATCTTACAAAGAGAAGTAACGGAATTCACAAATTCCCCAACTTAGTCTGTTGAAAGTGAATTAGTTTAACGCACTCTTTACTTTCGTTGTTTATCACTATTTTCACCATCACATATTTCTAAATTTGTATCTTTATATTCTGTTTCTTCTATTTCGTGCAAATGACATCTTAATAGCCTTTATTCTTAATCAGCTATAATGCGGAAAAGTACCAAGATGATAACTAAACGGTTTATACATTTATTGTTTAGAAGTATATATAACTTTTAGTAGATTTAGAAACCTTAGAACTTCACCGTCTTTTCTTTACAGTTCTTTTACTTTGAAATTTTACTAGAAATTTTCGTTGGAATTTAACAAAAATGTAGTGATTTGAAGCTTCATTTTAACCCTCAGGTCTAGAGTTTGTCACTTTCTTTTCGTGCCTTTCTTTGCGATATTTAAAATAAGAGAAAACAACGTAGCAGATCGTGGTTTCGATCCACGGACCTCTGGTTTATGGGCCCAGCACGCTCCCACTGTGCCACTCTGCTTCGTTAGCTTATTTTTACTATAAAAGTTCATAAAAAATACTTTATGCAATAAAATATATTGATGTTCGTTGTTTCTAATGGGCACTTTTCATGAAGGTGTAAATTGTTTCATTCATAAACCTTGTATGGTCTCGAATTGCTTTGGAAATAATTATCGCGTACGAGATATTTCAGACCTTATCTACTAACTTCCTTGTTAAATTTCTTAGAAACGATAAAAAGTCTTATCACAATAACTTTACCATAAAATTTTGGCTTTCCTATTATAAGTCTATTCGAGCTATTTCAAGTCGATTAATCTTCCAATACTTGTCCTTGAACGAAATTTTTGATACTGTGATTCTCTCTTTTCAACGATATGTATTATATCTGCGATTTCGAAACTAATGACAAACACGTATTTTCAGGATATTTAAAATTCTAGTAATGTGTAAGAAGTAGGGATAAAATTTTGTATGGATATGTTTTTGTAATACATGTCAACAGTTCCGCCAACTACAAAGTTTATGAAAAGTAACGCTTTGCTGAAAGCATTGAGATATCGTCGGTTAAATGTTTACAACAAAAGCAAAGAATGATGATTAGGTCTTCATATAATACAAAATTTAACTAAATAACGAAAATAACGACAGAGGAAACATAAATAAAGAACATCAAGTTTACGGTTTTTAAACTTTTTCTGATAGCGTTTTAGATATTTTCTAAATTTTATTTTGAAAAACAGTTTATGTGTAGCGAACGACATCACTAACGATTCTTGTTTCATGAGGATATAGAACGAATTAAAATAAAACTAGGAATCGTGTCAGCACATATGTGTTTTCCTTTCTCGTTATTCAGTGTTTTCCATTCTTACTCGTTTAATAACAGCTGTTGTTAGACAGAATGACACAGAAGACAAATGTGAAAACCTATGGGAAGTTTCTTTACGATTTCTCACATAATCAAACGTTGCTCTATTCCTTACGCTTTGTGACTAAAACGTACCTACTTTTTGTTAAGATTGGTTCACGTTTAACGAAACTATCACTTCGTGATGAACGTGAGAATGAAAATAAATACGCACGACACACTATTCACATAGTAAGTTTTTAACGTGTCGTTTCCTTCTTTGAAACAATTCGACGATGTTATTGTCCCCAATAAAAAAAAATCGAAGTTTGTACTTTTTGGACACTAACGAAATGTCATTTGGAAACGTTGAACGTGTCTAAAAGAAAAAGACTTAAGATTCTCGGTAAAGTTAGAAACATATATTTTAACCGATCGTGAATAATTTCAAGTACTTGTGTTGTTTTTCTAATGGATGAAATGGAAAGTTTAACAGGTTAGTGACAAAGTCGTGTTTGATAATCCGTTTTAGTAAACTTAATGTATTTGTAGACATTTGTCACATGAAAGGTATATAACACTACGTAACACAAATTTTGTTCCTGAGTGGTGTTTTTTCTCAATTGCTTATATTGTAAAAGTAAAGAAAATCGCCATTTTCTTCTTCAAACTTTGCTTTCGTTAATTGGTTAAGGAAATTCAGAAATTAACCTATTTTATATGTAAAAACGGGCAGAGTTGCACATTTTCATTTACATAATGTGTGAATAATACAACATATGAACCAAGATTTATATGTATTTACACTAAATTTATATAAAATTGTTTAGAATAGAATAGTTTTTCGAGATTTCCGACTCTAATGCAAATCACTTTTACGTATCAGCCCCAAACGTAATCTTCCATAATGTTTTCTTTACAAGCGCCCAGGTCACAAAAAACAATGTTTGAAGAGAAAAATAGGTCTTTTCAGTTTACTTTAGACATAAGCTTTTTGGGAATAACACTTTCTGCTCAGGAAAAAGAAAAAGGAAAAAAAATGTAACGTAGTGTATTATTATTAAGGTTTTAATTACTCAATCAACATTATTCGATATTTGTGAAGTTTTATTTAAACTTTCAACAATAACTTCTAAGTATGTGACTGGAGACGTTCTAAATAATGAGACTTTGAAACTTTTTATTACATTCGAAAACATTGGGACAAATAATTTATTTTTTTGTAAATGATGATAATGTCGTATTTGGAGAAGTGTGGCGATTCTTTCTCTATACGATTTGGGTTTTCGTTTTTATTTACTTTTAAAGATACGTTAATTTTATAGAAATTGCCATATCATGCAGGCGAATACCGTTTAATATAAATCAGCTTTCATTCTATACTACATTTACAAGTGAATTTCTATTGTTTATAATTTTTTTTATATTAAGTCCTCTGCGTGCTACTCAGAAAATCTTACAAAGAGAAGTAACGGAATTCACAAATTCCCCAACTTAGTCTGTTGAAAGTGAATTAGTTTAACGCACTCTCTACTTTCGTTGTTTATCACTATTTTCACCATCAGATATTTCTAAATTTGAATCTTTATATTCTGTTTCTTCTATTTTGTGCAAATGACATCTTAATAGCCTTTATTCTTAATCAGCTACAATGCGGAAAAGTACCAAGATGATAACTAAACGGTTTATACATTTATTGTTTAGAAGTATATATAACTTTTAGTAGATTTAGAAACCTTAGAATTTCACCGTCTTTTCTTTACAGTTCTTTTACGTTTGAAATTTTACTAGAAATTTTCGTTGGAATTGAACAAAAATGTAGTGATTTGAAGCTTCATGTTAAACCTAAGGTCTAGAGTTTGTCGCATTCTTTTCGTGCCTTTCTTTGCGATATTTAAAAATAAGAGAAAACAACGTAGCAGTGCGTGGTTTCGATCCTCGGATCTCTGGGTTATGGGCGCAGCACGCTCCCACTGCGCCACTCTGCTTCGTTAATTCACCTTTAATATAAAAGTTCATAAAAAAAATACTTTATGCAATAAAATATATTGATGTTCGTTGTTTCTAATGGGCACTTTTCATGAAGGTGTAAATTGTTTCATTCATAAACCTTGTATGGTCTCGAATTGCTTTGGAAATAATTATCGCGTACGAGATATTTCAGACCTTATCTTCTGACTTCCTTGTTAAATTTCTTAGAAACGATAAAAACTCTTATCACAATAACTTTACCATAAAATTTTGGCTTTCCTATTATAAGTCTATTCGAGCTATTTCAAGTCGATTAATCTTCCAATACTTGTCCTTGAACGAAATTTTTGATACTGTGATTCTCTCTTTTCAACGATATGTATTATATCTGCGATTTCGAAACTAATGACAAACACGTATTTTCAGGATATTTAAAATTCTAGTAATGTGTAAGAAGTAGGGATAAAATTTTGTATGGATATGTTTTTGTAATACATGTCAACAGTTCCGCCAACTACAAAGTTTATGAAAAGTAACGCTTTGCTGAAAGCATTGAGATATCGTCGGTTAAAGGTTTACAACAAAAGTAAAAAATGATGATTAGGTCTTCATATAATACAAAATTTAACTAAATAACCAAAATAACGACAGAGGAAACATAAATAAAGAACATCAAGTTTACGGTTTTTAAACTTTTTCTGATAGCGTTTTAGATATTTTCTAAATTTTATTTTGAAAAACAGTTTATGTGTAGCGAACGACATCACTAACGATTTATATTTCATGAGGATATAGATCGAATTAAAATAAAACTAGGAATCGTGTCAGCACATATGTGTTTTCCTTTCTCGTTATTCAGTGTTTTCTATTCTTACTCGTTTAATAACAGCTGTTGTTAGACAGAATGACACAAAAGACAAATGTGAAAACCTATGGGAAGTTTATTTACGATTTCTCACATAATCAAACGTTGCTCTATTCCTTACGCTTTGTGACTAAAACGTACCTACTTTTCGTTCAGATTGGTTCACAACCAATTAACGAAACTATCACTTCGTGAGTTACGTGAGAATGAAAATAAATACGCACGACACACTATTCACATAGTAAGTTTTTAACGTGTCGTTTCCTTCTTTGAAACAATTCGACGATGTTATTGTCCCCAATAAAGAAAAATCGAAGTTTGTACTTTTTGGACACTAACAAAATGTCATTTGGAAACGTTGAACGTGTCTAAAAGAAAAGACTTAAGATTCTCGGTAAAGTTAGAATTATATATTTTAACCGATCGTGAATAATTTCAAGTACTTGTGTTGTTTTTCTAATGGATGAAATGGAAAGTTTAACAGGTTAGTGACAAAGTCGTGTTTGATAATCCGTTTTAGTAAACTTAATGTATTTGTAGACATTTGTCACATGAAAGGTATATAACACTACGTAAAACAAATTTTGTTCCTGAGTGGTGTCATTTCTCAATTGCTTATATTGTAAAAGTAAAGAAAATCGCCATTTTCTTCTTCAAACTTTGCTTTCGTTAATTGGTTAAGGAAATTCAGAAATTAACCTATTTTATATGTAAAACGGGCAGAGCTACACATTTTCATTTACATAATGTGTGAATAATACAACATATGAACCAAGATTTATATGTATTTACACTAAATTTATATAAAATGTTTAGAATAGAATAGTTTTTCGAGATTTGCGACTCTAATGCAAATCACTTTCACGTATCAGGCCCCAAACGTAATCTTCCATAATGTTTTCTTTACAAGGGCCCAGGTCACAAAAAACAATGTTTGAAGAAAAAAATAGGTCTTTTCCGTTTACTTTAGACATAAGCTTTTGGGAATAACACTTTCTGCTCAGGAAAAGAAAAAATGAAAAAATGTTACGTAGTGTATTATTATTAAGGTTTTAATTACTCTATCAACATTATTCGATATTTGTGAAGTTTTATTCAAACTTTCAACAGTAACTTCTAAGTATGTGACTGGAGACGTTCTAAATAATGAGACTTTCAAACTTCCTATTAAATTCGAAAACATTGGGACAAATAATTTATTTTTTTGTAAATGATGATAATGTCGTATTTGGAGAAGTGTGGCGATTCTTTCTCTATACGATTTGGGTTTTCGTTTTTATTTACTTTTAAAGATACGTTAATTTTATAGAAATTGCCATATCATGCAGGCGAATACCGTTTAATATAAATCAGCTTTCATTCTATACTACATTTACAAGTGAATTTCTATTGTTTATAATTTTTTTTATATTAAGTCCTCTGCGTGCTACTCAGAAAATCTTACAAAGAGAAGTAACGGAATTCACAAATTCCCCAACTTAGTCTGTTGAAAGTGAATTAGTTTAACGCACTCTCTACTTTCGTTGTTTATCACTATTTTCACCATCAGATATTTCTAAATTTGAATCTTTATATTCTGTTTCTTCTATTTTGTGCAAATGACATCTTAATAGCCTTTATTCTTAATCAGCTACAATGCGGAAAAGTACCAAGATGATAACTAAACGGTTTATACATTTATTGTTTAGAAGTATATATAACTTTTAGTAGATATAGAAAACTTAGAATTTCACCGTCTTTTCTTTACAGTTCTTTTACGTTTGAAATTTTACTAGAAATTTTCGTTGGAATTGAACAAAAATGTAGTGATTTGAAGCTTCATGTTTAGCCTCAGGTCTAGAGTTTGTCGTTTTGTTTTCGTGCCTTTCTTTGCGATATTTAAAAAAAGAGAAAACAACGTAGCAGAGCGTGGTTTCGATCCACGGACCTCTGGGTTATGGGCCCAGCACGCTCCCACTGCGCCACTCTGCTTCGTTAGTTCATCTTTACTATAAAAGTTCATAAAAAAAATACTTTATGCTATAAAATATATTGATGTTCGTTGTTTCTAATGGGCACTTTTCATGAAGGTGTAAATTGTTTCATTCATAAACCTTGTATGGTCTCGAATTGCTTTGGAAATAATTATCGCGTACGAGATATTTCAGACCTTATCTACTAACTTCCTTGTTAAATTTCTTAGAAACGATAAAAAGTCTTATCACAATAACATTACGATAAAATTTTGGCTTTCCTATTATACGTCTATTCGAGCTATTTCAAGTCGATTAATCTTCCAATACTTGTCCTTGAACGAAATTTTTGATACTGTGATTCTCTCTTTTCAACGATATGTATTATATCTGCGATTTCGAAACTAATGACAAACACGTATTTTCAGGATATTTAAAATTCTAGTAATGTGTAAGAAGTATAGATAAAATTTTGTATGGATATGTTTTGTAATACATGTCAACAGTTCCGCCAACTACAAAGTTTATGAAAAGTAACGCTTTGCTGAAAGCATTGAGATATCGTCGGTTAAATGTTTACAACAAAAGCAAAGAATGATGATTAGGTCTTCATATAATACAAAATTTAACTAAATAACGAAAATAACGACAGAGGAAACATAAATAAAGAACATCAAGTTTACGGTTTTTAAACTTTTTCTGATAGCGTTTTAGATATTTTCTAAATTTTATTTTGAAAAACAGTTTATGTGTAGCGAACGACATCACTAACGATTCTTATTTCATGAGGATATAGAACGAATTAAAATAAAACTAGGAATCGTGTCAGCACATATGTGTTTTCCTTTCTCGTTATTCAGTGTTTTCTATTCTTACTCGTTTAATAACAGCTGTTGTTAGACAGAATGACACAAAAGACAAATGTGAAAACCTATGGGAAGTTTATTTACGATTTCTCACATAATCAAACGTTGCTCTATTCCTTACGCTTTGTGACTAAAACGTACCTACTTTTGTTCAGATTGGTTCACAACCAATTAACGAAACTATCACTTCGTGAGTTACGTGAGAATGAAAATAAATACGCACGACACACTATTCACATAGTAAGTTTTTTAACGTGTCGTTTCCCTCTTTGAAACAATTCGACGATGTTATTGTCCCCAATAAAGAAAAATCGAAGTTTGTACTTTCTGGACACTAACAAAATGTCATTTGGAAACGTTGAACGTGTCTAAAAGAAAAAGACTTAAGATTCTCGGTAAAGTTAGAAACATATATTTTAACCGATCGTGAATAATTTCAAGTACTTGTGTTGTTTTTCTAATGGATGAAATGGAAAGTTTAACAGGTTAGTGACAAAGTCGTGTTTGATAATCCGTTTTAGTAAACTTAATGTATTTGTAGACATTTGTCACATGAAAGGTATATAACACTACGTAAAACAAATTTTGTTCCTGAGTGGTGTCATTTCTCAATTGCTTATATTGTAAAAGTAAAGAAAATCGCCATTTTCTTCTTCAAACTTTGCTTTCGTTAATTGGTTAAGGAAATTCAGAAATTAACCTATTTTATATGTAAAAACGGGCAGAGCTACACATTTTCATTTACATAATGTGTGAATAATACAACATATGAACCAAGATTTATATGTATTTACACTAAATTTATATAAAAATGTTTAGAATAGAATAGTTTTTCGAGATTTGCGACTCTAATGCAAATCACTTTCAAGTATCAGCCCCCAAACGTAATCTTCCATAATGTTTTCTTTACAAGCGCCCAAGTCACAAAAAACAATGTTTGAAGAGAAAAATAGGTCTTTTCCGTTTACTTTAGACATAAGCTTTTTGGGAATAACACTTTCTGCTCAGGAAGAAGAAAAAGGAAAAAAATGTTACGTAGTGTATTATTATTAAGGTTTTAATTACTCTATCAACATTATTCGATATTTGTGAAGTTTTATTTAAACTTTCAACAGTAACTTCTAAGTATGTGACTGGAGACGTTCTAAATAATGAGACTTTCAAACTTCCTAATAAATTCGAAAACATTGGGACAAATAATTTATTTTTTTGTAAATGATGATAATGTCGTATTTGGAGAAGTGTGGCGATTCTTTCTCTATACGATTTGGGTTTTCGTTTTTATTTACTTTTAAAGATACGTTAATTTTATAGAAATTGCCATATCATGCAGGCGAATACCGTTTAATATAAATCAGCTTTCATTCTATACTACATTTACAAGTGAATTTCTATTGTTTATAATTTTTTTTATATTAAGTCCTCTGCGTGCTACTCAGAAAATCTTACAAAGAGAAGTAACGGAATTCACAAATTCCCCAACTTAGTCTGTTGAAAGTGAATTAGTTTAACGCACTCTCTACTTTCGTTGTTTATCACTATTTTCACCATCAGATATTTCTAAATTTGAATCTTTATATTCTGTTTCTTCTATTTTGTGCAAATGACATCTTAATAGCCTTTATTCTTAATCAGCTACAATGCGGAAAAGTACCAAGATGATAACTAAACGGTTTATACATTTATTGTTTAGAAGTATATATAACTTTTAGTAGATATAGAAAACTTAGAAGTTCACCGTCTTTTCTTTACAGTTCTTTTACGTTTGAAATTTTACTAGAAATTTTCGTTGGAATTGAACAAAAATGTAGTGATTTGAAGCTTCATGTTTAGCCTCAGGTCTAGAGTTTGTCGTTTTGTTTTCGTGCCTTTCTTTGCGATATTTAAAAAAAGAGAAAACAACGTAGCAGAGCGTGGTTTCGATCCACGGACCTCTGGGTTATGGGCCCAGCACGCTCCCACTGCGCCACTCTGCTTCGTTAGTTCATCTTTACTATAAAAGTTCATAAAAAAATACTTTATGCTATAAAATATATTGATGTTCGTTGTTTCTAATGGGCACTTTTCATGAAGGTGTAAATTGTTTCATTCATAAACCTTGTATGGTCTCGAATTGCTTTGGAAATAATTATCGCGTACGAGATATTTCAGACCTTATCTACTAACTTCCTTGTTAAATTTCTTAGAAACGATAAAAAGTCTTATCACAATAACATTACGATAAAATTTTGGCTTTCCTATTATACGTCTATTCGAGCTATTTCAAGTCGATTAATCTTCCAATACTTGTCCTTGAACGAAATTTTTGATACTGTGATTCTCTCTTTTCAACGATATGTATTATATCTGCGATTTCGAAACTAATGACAAACACGTATTTTCAGGATATTTAAAATTCTAGTAATGTGTAAGAAGTATAGATAAAATTTTGTATGGATATGTTTTGTAATACATGTCAAGAGTTCCGCCAACTACAAAGTTTATGAAAAGTAACGCTTTGCTGAAAGCATTGAGATATCGTCGGTTAAATGTTTACAACAAAAGCAAAGAATGATGATTAGGTCTTCATATAATACAAAATTTAACTAAATAACGAAAATAACGACAGAGGAAACATAAATAAAGAACATCAAGTTTACGGTTTTTAAACTTTTTCTGATAGCGTTTTAGATATTTTCTAAATTTTATTTTGAAAAACAGTTTATGTGTAGCGAACGACATCACTAACGATTCTTATTTCATGAGGATATAGAACGAATTAAAATAAAACTAGGAATCGTGTCAGCACATATGTGTTTTCCTTTCTCGTTATTCAGTGTTTTCTATTCTTACTCGTTTAATAACAGCTGTTGTTAGACAGAATGACACAAAAGACAAATGTGAAAACCTATGGGAAGTTTATTTACGATTTCTCACATAATCAAACGTTGCTCTATTCCTTACGCTTTGTGACTAAAACGTACCTACTTTTGTTCAGATTGGTTCACAACCAATTAACGAAACTATCACTTCGTGAGTTACGTGAGAATGAAAATAAATACGCACGACACACTATTCACATAGTAAGTTTTTTAACGTGTCGTTTCCCTCTTTGAAACAATTCGACGATGTTATTGTCCCCAATAAAGAAAAATCGAAGTTTGTACTTTCTGGACACTAACAAAATGTCATTTGGAAACGTTGAACGTGTCTAAAAGAAAAAGACTTAAGATTCTCGGTAAAGTTAGAAACATATATTTTAACCGATCGTGAATAATTTCAAGTACTTGTGTTGTTTTTCTAATGGATGAAATGGAAAGTTTAACAGGTTAGTGACAAAGTCGTGTTTGATAATCCGTTTTAGTAAACTTAATGTATTTGTAGACATTTGTCACATGAAAGGTATATAACACTACGTAAAACAAATTTTGTTCCTGAGTGGTGTCATTTCTCAATTGCTTATATTGTAAAAGTAAAGAAAATCGCCATTTTCTTCTTCAAACTTTGCTTTCGTTAATTGGTTAAGGAAATTCAGAAATTAACCTATTTTATATGTAAAAACGGGCAGAGCTACACATTTTCATTTACATAATGTGTGAATAATACAACATATGAACCAAGATTTATATGTATTTACACTAAATTTATATAAAAATGTTTAGAATAGAATAGTTTTTCGAGATTTGCGACTCTAATGCAAATCACTTTCAAGTATCAGCCCCAAACGTAATCTTCCATAATGTTTTCTTTACAAGCGCCCAAGTCACAAAAAACAATGTTTGAAGAGAAAAATAGGTCTTTTCCGTTTACTTTAGACATAAGCTTTTGGGAATAACACTTTCTGCTCAGGAAAAGAAAAAAGGAAAAAAATGTAACGTAGTGTATTATTATTAAGGTTTTAATTACTCTATCAACATTATTCGATATTTGTGAAGTTTTATTTAAACTTTCAACAGTAACTTCTAAGTATGTGACTGGAGACGTTCTAAATAATGAGACTTTCAAACTTCCTAATAAATTCGAAAACATTGGGACAAATAATTTATTTTTTTGTAAATGATGATAATGTCGTATTTGGAGAAGTGTGGCGATTCTTTCTCTATACGATTTGGGTTTTCGTTTTTATTTACTTTTAAAGATACGTTAATTTTATAGAAATTGCCATATCATGCAGACGAATACCGTTTAATATAAATCAGCTTTCATTCTATACTACATTTACAAGTGAATTTCTATTGTTTATAATTTTTTTTATATTAAGTCCTCTGCGTGCTACTCAGAAAATCTTACAAAGAGAAGTAACGGAATTCACAAATTCCCCAACTTAGTCTGTTGAAAGTGAATTAGTTTAACGCACTCTCTACTTTCGTTGTTTATCACTATTTTCACCATCAGATATTTCTAAATTTGAATCTTTATATTCTGTTTCTTCTATTTTGTGCAAATGACATCTTAATAGCCTTTATTCTTAATCAGCTACAATGCGGAAAAGTCCCAATATGATAACTAAACGGTTTATACATTTATTGTTTAGAAGTATATATAACTTTTAGTAGATATAGAAAACTTAGAAGTTCACCGTCTTTTCTTTACAGTTCTTTTACGTTTGAAATTTTACTAGAAATTTTCGTTGGAATTGAACAAAAATGTAGTGATTTGAAGCTTCATGTTTAGCCTCAGGTCTAGAGTTTGTCGTTTTGTTTTCGTGCCTTTCTTTGCGATATTTAAAAAAAGAGAAAACAACGTAGCAGAGCGTGGTTTCGATCCACGGACCTCTGGGTTATGGGCCCAGCACGCTCCCACTGCGCCACTCTGCTTCGTTAGTTCATCTTTACTATAAAAGTTCATAAAAAAATACTTTATGCTATAAAATATATTGATGTTCGTTGTTTCTAATGGGCACTTTTCATGAAGGTGTAAATTGTTTCATTCATAAACCTTGTATGGTCTCGAATTGCTTTGGAAATAATTATCGCGTACGAGATATTTCAGACCTTATCTACTAACTTCCTTGTTAAATTTCTTAGAAACGATAAAAAGTCTTATCACAATAACATTACGATAAAATTTTGGCTTTCCTATTATACGTCTATTCGAGCTATTTCAAGTCGATTAATCTTCCAATACTTGTCCTTGAACGAAATTTTTGATACTGTGATTCTCTCTTTTCAACGATATGTATTATATCTGCGATTTCGAAACTAATGACAAACACGTATTTTCAGGATATTTAAAATTCTAGTAATGTGTAAGAAGTATAGATAAAATTTTGTATGGATATGTTTTGTAATACATGTCAAGAGTTCCGCCAACTACAAAGTTTATGAAAAGTAACGCTTTGCTGAAAGCATTGAGATATCGTCGGTTAAATGTTTACAACAAAAGCAAAGAATGATGATTAGGTCTTCATATAATACAAAATTTAACTAAATAACGAAAATAACGACAGAGGAAACATAAATAAAGAACATCAAGTTTACGGTTTTTAAACTTTTCTGATAGCGTTTTAGATATTTTCTAAATTTTATTTTGAAAACAGTTTATGTGTAGCGAACGACATCACTAACGATTCTTATTTCATGAGGATATAGAACGAATTAAAATAAAACTAGGAATCGTGTCAGCACATATGTGTTTTCCTTTCTCGTTATTCAGTGTTTTCTATTCTTACTCGTTTAATAACAGCTGTTGTTAGACAGAATGACACAAAAGACAAATGTGAAAACCTATGGGAAGTTTATTTACGATTTCTCACATAATCAAACGTTGCTCTATTCCTTACGCTTTGTGACTAAAACGTACCTACTTTTGTTCAGATTGGTTCACAACCAATTAACGAAACTATCACTTCGTGAGTTACGTGAGAATGAAAATAAATACGCACGACACACTATTCACATAGTAAGTTTTTTAACGTGTCGTTTCCCTCTTTGAAACAATTCGACGATGTTATTGTCCCCAATAAAGAAAAATCGAAGTTTGTACTTTCTGGACACTAACAAAATGTCATTTGGAAACGTTGAACGTGTCTAAAAGAAAAGACTTAAGATTCTCGGTAAAGTTAGAAACATATATTTTAACCGATCGTGAATAATTTCAAGTACTTGTGTTGTTTTTCTAATGGATGAAATGGAAAGTTTAACAGGTTAGTGACAAAGTCGTGTTTGATAATCCGTTTTAGTAAACTTAATGTATTTGTAGACATTTGTCACATGAAAGGTATATAACACTACGTAAAACAAATTTTGTTCCTGAGTGGTGTCATTTCTCAATTGCTTATATTGTAAAAGTAAAGAAAATCGCCATTTTCTTCTTCAAACTTTGCTTTCGTTAATTGGTTAAGGAAATTCAGAAATTAACCTATTTTATATGTAAAAACGGGCAGAGCTACACATTTTCATTTACATAATGTGTGAATAATACAACATATGAACCAAGATTTATATGTATTTACACTAAATTTATATAAAAATGTTTAGAATAGAATAGTTTTTCGAGATTTGCGACTCTAATGCAAATCACTTTCAAGTATCAGCCCCAAACGTAATCTTCCATAATGTTTTCTTTACAAGCGACCAAGTCACAAAAAACAATGTTTGAAGAGAAAAATAGGTCTTTTCCGTTTACTTTAGACATAAGCTTTTGGGAATAACACTTTCTGCTCAGGAAGAAGAAAAAGAAAAAAATGTAACGTAGTGTATTATTATTAAGGTTTTAATTACTCTATCAACATTATTCGATATTTGTGAAGTTTTATTTAAACTTTCAACAGTAACTTCTAAGTATGTGACTGGAGACGTTCTAAATAATGAGACTTTCAAACTTCCTAATAAATTCGAAAACATTGGGACAAATAATTTATTTTTTTGTAAATGATGATAATGTCGTATTTGGAGAAGTGTGGCGATTCTTTCTCTATACGATTTGGGTTTTCGTTTTTATTTACTTTTAAAGATACGTTAATTTTATAGAAATTGCCATATCATGCAGACGAATACCGTTTAATATAAATCAGCTTTCATTCTATACTACATTTACAAGTGAATTTCTATTGTTTATAATTTTTTTTATATTAAGTCCTCTGCGTGCTACTCAGAAAATCTTACAAAGAGAAGTAACGGAATTCACAAATTCCCCAACTTAGTCTGTTGAAAGTGAATTAGTTTAACGCACTCTCTACTTTCGTTGTTTATCACTATTTTCACCATCAGATATTTCTAAATTTGAATCTTTATATTCTGTTTCTTCTATTTTGTGCAAATGACATCTTAATAGCCTTTATTCTTAATCAGCTACAATGCGGAAAAGTCCCAATATGATAACTAAACGGTTTATACATTTATTGTTTAGAAGTATATATAACTTTTAGTAGATATAGAAAACTTAGAAGTTCACCGTCTTTTCTTTACAGTTCTTTTACGTTTGAAATTTTACTAGAAATTTTCGTTGGAATTGAACAAAAATGTAGTGATTTGAAGCTTCATGTTTAGCCTCAGGTCTAGAGTTTGTCGTTTTGTTTTCGTGCCTTTCTTTGCGATATTTAAAAAAAGAGAAAACAACGTAGCAGAGCGTGGTTTCGATCCACGGACCTCTGGGTTATGGGCCCAGCACGCTCCCACTGCGCCACTCTGCTTCGTTAGTTCATCTTTACTATAAAAGTTCATAAAAAAATACTTTATGCTATAAAATATATTGATGTTCGTTGTTTCTAATGGGCACTTTTCATGAAGGTGTAAATTGTTTCATTCATAAACCTTGTATGGTCTCGAATTGCTTTGGAAATAATTATCGCGTACGAGATATTTCAGACCTTATCTACTAACTTCCTTGTTAAATTTCTTAGAAACGATAAAAAAGTCTTATCACAATAACATTACGATAAAATTTTGGCTTTCCTATTATACGTCTATTCGAGCTATTTCAAGTCGATTAATCTTCCAATACTTGTCCTTGAACGAAATTTTTGATACTGTGATTCTCTCTTTTCAACGATATGTATTATATCTGCGATTTCGAAACTAATGACAAACACGTATTTTCAGGATATTTAAAATTCTAGTAATGTGTAAGAAGTATAGATAAAATTTTGTATGGATATGTTTTTGTAATACATGTCAAGAGTTCCGCCAACTACAAAGTTTATGAAAAGTAACGCTTTGCTGAAAGCATTGAGATATCGTCGGTTAAATGTTTACAACAAAAGCAAAGAATGATGATTAGGTCTTCATATAATACAAAATTTAACTAAATAACGAAAATAACGACAGAGGAAACATAAATAAAGAACATCAAGTTTACGGTTTTTTAAACTTTTTCTGATAGCGTTTTAGATATTTTCTAAATTTTATTTTGAAAAACAGTTTATGTGTAGCGAACGACATCACTAACGATTCTTATTTCATGAGGATATAGAACGAATTAAAATAAAACTAGGAATCGTGTCAGCACATATGTGTTTTCCTTTCTCGTTATTCAGTGTTTTCTATTCTTACTCGTTTAATAACAGCTGTTGTTAGACAGAATGACACAAAAGACAAATGTGAAAACCTATGGGAAGTTTATTTACGATTTCTCACATAATCAAACGTTGCTCTATTCCTTACGCTTTGTGACTAAAACGTACCTACTTTTGTTCAGATTGGTTCACAACCAATTAACGAAACTATCACTTCGTGAGTTACGTGAGAATGAAAATAAATACGCACGACACACTATTCACATAGTAAGTTTTTTAACGTGTCGTTTCCCTCTTTGAAACAATTCGACGATGTTATTGTCCCCAATAAAGAAAAATCGAAGTTTGTACTTTCTGGACACTAACAAAATGTCATTTGGAAACGTTGAACGTGTCTAAAAGAAAAGACTTAAGATTCTCGGTAAAGTTAGAAACATATATTTTAACCGATCGTGAATAATTTCAAGTACTTGTGTTGTTTTTCTAATGGATGAAATGGAAAGTTTAACAGGTTAGTGACAAAGTCGTGTTTGATAATCCGTTTTAGTAAACTTAATGTATTTGTAGACATTTGTCACATGAAAGGTATATAACACTACGTAAAACAAATTTTGTTCCTGAGTGGTGTCATTTCTCAATTGCTTATATTGTAAAAGTAAAGAAAATCGCCATTTTCTTCTTCAAACTTTGCTTTCGTTAATTGGTTAAGGAAATTCAGAAATTAACCTATTTTATATGTAAAAACGGGCAGAGCTACACATTTTCATTTACATAATGTGTGAATAATACAACATATGAACCAAGATTTATATGTATTTACACTAAATTTATATAAAATGTTTAGAATAGAATAGTTTTTCGAGATTTGCGACTCTAATGCAAATCACTTTCAAGTATCAGCCCCCAAACGTAATCTTCCATAATGTTTTCTTTACAAGCGACCAAGTCACAAAAAACAATGTTTGAAGAGAAAAATAGGTCTTTTCCGTTTACTTTAGACATAAGCTTTTTGGGAATAACACTTTCTGCTCAGGAAAAAGAAAAAGGAAAAAAATGTAACGTAGTGTATTATTATTAAGGTTTTAATTACTCTATCAACATTATTCGATATTTGTGAAGTTTTATTTAAACTTTCAACAGTAACTTCTAAGTATGTGACTGGAGACGTTCTAAATAATGAGACTTTCAAACTTCCTAATAAATTCGAAAACATTGGGACAAATAATTTATTTTTTTGTAAATGATGATAATGTCGTATTTGGAGAAGTGTGGCGATTCTTTCTCTATACGATTTGGGTTTTCGTTTTATTTACTTTTAAAGATACGTTAATTTTATAGAAATTGCCATATCATGCAGACGAATACCGTTTAATATAAATCAGCTTTCATTCTATACTACATTTACAAGTGAATTTCTATTGTTTATAATTTTTTTTATATTAAGTCCTCTGCGTGCTACTCAGAAAATCTTACAAAGAGAAGTAACGGAATTCACAAATTCCCCAACTTAGTCTGTTGAAAGTGAATTAGTTTAACGCACTCTCTACTTTCGTTGTTTATCACTATTTTCACCATCAGATATTTCTAAATTTGAATCTTTATATTCTGTTTCTTCTATTTTGTGCAAATGACATCTTAATAGCCTTTATTCTTAATCAGCTACAATGCGGAAAAGTCCCAATATGATAACTAAACGGTTTATACATTTATTGTTTAGAAGTATATATAACTTTTAGTAGATATAGAAAACTTAGAAGTTCACCGTCTTTTCTTTACAGTTCTTTTACGTTTGAAATTTTACTAGAAATTTTCGTTGGAATTGAACAAAATGTAGTGATTTGAAGCTTCATGTTTAGCCTCAGGTCTAGAGTTTGTCGTTTTGTTTTCGTGCCTTTCTTTGCGATATTTAAAAAAGAGAAAACAACGTAGCAGAGCGTGGTTTCGATCCACGGACCTCTGGGTTATGGGCCCAGCACGCTCCCACTGCGCCACTCTGCTTCGTTAGTTCATCTTTACTATAAAAGTTCATAAAAAAATACTTTATGCTATAAAATATATTGATGTTCGTTGTTTCTAATGGGCACTTTTCATGAAGGTGTAAATTGTTTCATTCATAAACCTTGTATGGTCTCGAATTGCTTTGGAAATAATTATCGCGTACGAGATATTTCAGACCTTATCTACTAACTTCCTTGTTAAATTTCTTAGAAACGATAAAAGTCTTATCACAATAACATTACGATAAAATTTTGGCTTTCCTATTATACGTCTATTCGAGCTATTTCAAGTCGATTAATCTTCCAATACTTGTCCTTGAACGAAATTTTTGATACTGTGATTCTCTCTTTTCAACGATATGTATTATATCTGCGATTTCGAAACTAATGACAAACACGTATTTTCAGGATATTTAAAATTCTAGTAATGTGTAAGAAGTATAGATAAAATTTTGTATGGATATGTTTTGTAATACATGTCAAGAGTTCCGCCAACTACAAAGTTTATGAAAAGTAACGCTTTGCTGAAAGCATTGAGATATCGTCGGTTAAATGTTTACAACAAAAGCAAAGAATGATGATTAGGTCTTCATATAATACAAAATTTAACTAAATAACGAAAATAACGACAGAGGAAACATAAATAAAGAACATCAAGTTTACGGTTTTAAACTTTTCTGATAGCGTTTTAGATATTTTCTAAATTTTATTTTGAAAACAGTTTATGTGTAGCGAACGACATCACTAACGATTCTTATTTCATGAGGATATAGAACGAATTAAAATAAAACTAGGAATCGTGTCAGCACATATGTGTTTTCCTTTCTCGTTATTCAGTGTTTTCTATTCTTACTCGTTTAATAACAGCTGTTGTTAGACAGAATGACACAAAAGACAAATGTGAAAACCTATGGGAAGTTTATTTACGATTTCTCACATAATCAAACGTTGCTCTATTCCTTACGCTTTGTGACTAAAACGTACCTACTTTTGTTCAGATTGGTTCACAACCAATTAACGAAACTATCACTTCGTGAGTTACGTGAGAATGAAAATAAATACGCACGACACACTATTCACATAGTAAGTTTTTTAACGTGTCGTTTCCCTCTTTGAAACAATTCGACGATGTTATTGTCCCCAATAAAGAAAAATCGAAGTTTGTACTTTCTGGACACTAACAAAATGTCATTTGGAAACGTTGAACGTGTCTAAAAGAAAAGACTTAAGATTCTCGGTAAAGTTAGAAACATATATTTTAACCGATCGTGAATAATTTCAAGTACTTGTGTTGTTTTTCTAATGGATGAAATGGAAAGTTTAACAGGTTAGTGACAAAGTCGTGTTTGATAATCCGTTTTAGTAAACTTAATGTATTTGTAGACATTTGTCACATGAAAGGTATATAACACTACGTAAAACAAATTTTGTTCCTGAGTGGTGTCATTTCTCAATTGCTTATATTGTAAAAGTAAAGAAAATCGCCATTTTCTTCTTCAAACTTTGCTTTCGTTAATTGGTTAAGGAAATTCAGAAATTAACCTATTTTATATGTAAAAAACGGGCAGAGCTACACATTTTCATTTACATAATGTGTGAATAATACAACATATGAACCAAGATTTATATGTATTTACACTAAATTTATATAAAAATGTTTAGAATAGAATAGTTTTTCGAGATTTGCGACTCTAATGCAAATCACTTTCAAGTATCAGCCCCCAAACGTAATCTTCCATAATGTTTTCTTTACAAGCGACCAAGTCACAAAAAACAATGTTTGAAGAGAAAAATAGGTCTTTTCCGTTTACTTTAGACATAAGCTTTTTGGGAATAACACTTTCTGCTCAGGAAGAAGAAAAAGGAAAAAAATGTTACGTAGTGTATTATTATTAAGGTTTTAATTACTCTATCAACATTATTCGATATTTGTGAAGTTTTATTCAAACTTTCAACAGTAACTTCTAAGTATGTGACTGGAGACGTTCTAAATAATGAGACTTTCAAACTTCCTATTAAATTCGAAAACATTGGGACAAATAATTTATTTTTTTGTAAATGATGATAATGTCGTATTTGGAGAAGTGTGGCGATTCTTTCTCTATACGATTTGGGTTTTCGTTTATATTTACTTTTAAAGATACGTTAATTTTATAGAAATTGCCATATCATGCAGACGAATACCGTTTAATATAAATCAGCTTTCATTCTATACTACATTTACAAGTGAATTTCTATTGTTTATAATTTTTTTTATATTAAGTCCTCTGCGTGCTACTCAGAAAATCTTACAAAGAGAAGTAACGGAATTCACAAATTCCCCAACTTAGTCTGTTGAAAGTGAATTAGTTTAACGCACTCTCTACTTTCGTTGTTTATCACTATTTTCACCATCAGATATTTCTAAATTTGAATCTTTATATTCTGTTTCTTCTATTTTGTGCAAATGACATCTTAATAGCCTTTATTCTTAATCAGCTACAATGCGGAAAAGTCCCAATATGATAACTAAACGGTTTATACATTTATTGTTTAGAAGTATATATAACTTTTAGTAGATATAGAAAACTTAGAAGTTCACCGTCTTTTCTTTACAGTTCTTTTACGTTTGAAATTTTACTAGAAATTTTCGTTGGAATTGAACAAAATGTAGTGATTTGAAGCTTCATGTTTAGCCTCAGGTCTAGAGTTTGTCGTTTTGTTTTCGTGCCTTTCTTTGCGATATTTAAAAAAGAGAAAACAACGTAGCAGAGCGTGGTTTCGATCCACGGACCTCTGGGTTATGGGCCCAGCACGCCCCACTGCGCCACTCTGCTTCGTTAGTTCATCTTTACTATAAAAGTTCATAAAAAAATACTTTATGCTATAAAATATATTGATGTTCGTTGTTTCTAATGGGCACTTTTCATGAAGGTGTAAATTGTTTCATTCATAAACCTTGTATGGTCTCGAATTGCTTTGGAAATAATTATCGCGTACGAGATATTTCAGACCTTATCTACTAACTTCCTTGTTAAATTTCTTAGAAACGATAAAAGTCTTATCACAATAACATTACGATAAAATTTTGGCTTTCCTATTATACGTCTATTCGAGCTATTTCAAGTCGATTAATCTTCCAATACTTGTCCTTGAACGAAATTTTTGATACTGTGATTCTCTCTTTTCAACGATATGTATTATATCTGCGATTTCGAAACTAATGACAAACACGTATTTTCAGGATATTTAAAATTCTAGTAATGTGTAAGAAGTATAGATAAAATTTTGTATGGATATGTTTTTGTAATACATGTCAAGAGTTCCGCCAACTACAAAGTTTATGAAAAGTAACGCTTTGCTGAAAGCATTGAGATATCGTCGGTTAAATGTTTACAACAAAAGCAAAGAATGATGATTAGGTCTTCATATAATACAAAATTTAACTAAATAACGAAAATAACGACAGAGGAAACATAAATAAAGAACATCAAGTTTACGGTTTTTAAACTTTTTCTGATAGCGTTTTAGATATTTTCTAAATTTTATTTTGAAAAACAGTTTATGTGTAGCGAACGACATCACTAACGATTCTTATTTCATGAGGATATAGAACGAATTAAAATAAAACTAGGAATCGTGTCAGCACATATGTGTTTTCCTTTCTCGTTATTCAGTGTTTTCTATTCTTACTCGTTTAATAACAGCTGTTGTTAGACAGAATGACACAAAAGACAAATGTGAAAACCTATGGGAAGTTTATTTACGATTTCTCACATAATCAAACGTTGCTCTATTCCTTACGCTTTGTGACTAAAACGTACCTACTTTTTTGTTCAGATTGGTTCACAACCAATTAACGAAACTATCACTTCGTGAGTTACGTGAGAATGAAAATAAATACGCACGACACACTATTCACATAGTAAGTTTTTTAACGTGTCGTTTCCCTCTTTGAAACAATTCGACGATGTTATTGTCCCCAATAAAGAAAAATCGAAGTTTGTACTTTCTGGACACTAACAAAATGTCATTTGGAAACGTTGAACGTGTCTAAAAGAAAAGACTTAAGATTCTCGGTAAAGTTAGAAACATATATTTTAACCGATCGTGAATAATTTCAAGTACTTGTGTTGTTTTTCTAATGGATGAAATGGAAAGTTTAACAGGTTAGTGACAAAGTCGTGTTTGATAATCCGTTTTAGTAAACTTAATGTATTTGTAGACATTTGTCACATGAAAGGTATATAACACTACGTAAAACAAATTTTGTTCCTGAGTGGTGTCATTTCTCAATTGCTTATATTGTAAAAGTAAAGAAAATCGCCATTTTCTTCTTCAAACTTTGCTTTCGTTAATTGGTTAAGGAAATTCAGAAATTAACCTATTTTATATGTAAAAACGGGCAGAGCTACACATTTTCATTTACATAATGTGTGAATAATACAACATATGAACCAAGATTTATATGTATTTACACTAAATTTATATAAAATGTTTAGAATAGAATAGTTTTTCGAGATTTGCGACTCTAATGCAAATCACTTTCAAGTATCAGCCCCAAACGTAATCTTCCATAATGTTTTCTTTACAAGCGACCAAGTCACAAAAAACAATGTTTGAAGAGAAAAATAGGTCTTTTCCGTTTACTTTAGACATAAGCTTTTGGGAATAACACTTTCTGCTCAGGAAAAGAAAAAAGGAAAAAATGTAACGTAGTGTATTATTATTAAGGTTTTAATTACTCTATCAACATTATTCGATATTTGTGAAGTTTTATTTAAACTTTCAACAGTAACTTCTAAGTATGTGACTGGAGACGTTCTAAATAATGAGACTTTCAAACTTCCTAATAAATTCGAAAACATTGGGACAAATAATTTATTTTTTTGTAAATGATGATAATGTCGTATTTGGAGAAGTGTGGCGATTCTTTCTCTATACGATTTGGGTTTTCGTTTTATTTACTTTTAAAGATACGTTAATTTTATAGAAATTGCCATATCATGCAGACGAATACCGTTTAATATAAATCAGCTTTCATTCTATACTACATTTACAAGTGAATTTCTATTGTTTATAATTTTTTTTATATTAAGTCCTCTGCGTGCTACTCAGAAAATCTTACAAAGAGAAGTAACGGAATTCACAAATTCCCCAACTTAGTCTGTTGAAAGTGAATTAGTTTAACGCACTCTCTACTTTCGTTGTTTATCACTATTTTCACCATCAGATATTTCTAAATTTGAATCTTTATATTCTGTTTCTTCTATTTTGTGCAAATGACATCTTAATAGCCTTTATTCTTAATCAGCTACAATGCGGAAAAGTCCCAATATGATAACTAAACGGTTTATACATTTATTGTTTAGAAGTATATATAACTTTTAGTAGATATAGAAAACTTAGAAGTTCACCGTCTTTTCTTTACAGTTCTTTTACGTTTGAAATTTTACTAGAAATTTTCGTTGGAATTGAACAAAATGTAGTGATTTGAAGCTTCATGTTTAGCCTCAGGTCTAGAGTTTGTCGTTTTGTTTTCGTGCCTTTCTTTGCGATATTTAAAAAAGAGAAAACAACGTAGCAGAGCGTGGTTTCGATCCACGGACCTCTGGGTTATGGGCCCAGCACGCTCCCACTGCGCCACTCTGCTTCGTTAGTTCATCTTTACTATAAAAGTTCATAAAAAAATACTTTATGCTATAAAATATATTGATGTTCGTTGTTTCTAATGGGCACTTTTCATGAAGGTGTAAATTGTTTCATTCATAAACCTTGTATGGTCTCGAATTGCTTTGGAAATAATTATCGCGTACGAGATATTTCAGACCTTATCTACTAACTTCCTTGTTAAATTTCTTAGAAACGATAAAAGTCTTATCACAATAACATTACGATAAAATTTTGGCTTTCCTATTATACGTCTATTCGAGCTATTTCAAGTCGATTAATCTTCCAATACTTGTCCTTGAACGAAATTTTTGATACTGTGATTCTCTCTTTTCAACGATATGTATTATATCTGCGATTTCGAAACTAATGACAAACACGTATTTTCAGGATATTTAAAATTCTAGTAATGTGTAAGAAGTATAGATAAAATTTTGTATGGATATGTTTTGTAATACATGTCAAGAGTTCCGCCAACTACAAAGTTTATGAAAAGTAACGCTTTGCTGAAAGCATTGAGATATCGTCGGTTAAATGTTTACAACAAAAGCAAAGAATGATGATTAGGTCTTCATATAATACAAAATTTAACTAAATAACGAAAATAACGACAGAGGAAACATAAATAAAGAACATCAAGTTTACGGTTTTTAAACTTTTTCTGATAGCGTTTTAGATATTTTCTAAATTTTATTTTGAAAAACAGTTTATGTGTAGCGAACGACATCACTAACGATTCTTATTTCATGAGGATATAGAACGAATTAAAATAAAACTAGGAATCGTGTCAGCACATATGTGTTTTCCTTTCTCGTTATTCAGTGTTTTCTATTCTTACTCGTTTAATAACAGCTGTTGTTAGACAGAATGACACAAAAGACAAATGTGAAAACCTATGGGAAGTTTATTTACGATTTCTCACATAATCAAACGTTGCTCTATTCCTTACGCTTTGTGACTAAAACGTACCTACTTTTTTGTTCAGATTGGTTCACAACCAATTAACGAAACTATCACTTCGTGAGTTACGTGAGAATGAAAATAAATACGCACGACACACTATTCACATAGTAAGTTTTTTAACGTGTCGTTTCCCTCTTTGAAACAATTCGACGATGTTATTGTCCCCAATAAAGAAAAATCGAAGTTTGTACTTTCTGGACACTAACAAAATGTCATTTGGAAACGTTGAACGTGTCTAAAAGAAAAGACTTAAGATTCTCGGTAAAGTTAGAAACATATATTTTAACCGATCGTGAATAATTTCAAGTACTTGTGTTGTTTTTCTAATGGATGAAATGGAAAGTTTAACAGGTTAGTGACAAAGTCGTGTTTGATAATCCGTTTTAGTAAACTTAATGTATTTGTAGACATTTGTCACATGAAAGGTATATAACACTACGTAAAACAAATTTTGTTCCTGAGTGGTGTCATTTCTCAATTGCTTATATTGTAAAAGTAAAGAAAATCGCCATTTTCTTCTTCAAACTTTGCTTTCGTTAATTGGTTAAGGAAATTCAGAAATTAACCTATTTTATATGTAAAAACGGGCAGAGCTACACATTTTCATTTACATAATGTGTGAATAATACAACATATGAACCAAGATTTATATGTATTTACACTAAATTTATATAAAATGTTTAGAATAGAATAGTTTTTCGAGATTTGCGACTCTAATGCAAATCACTTTCAAGTATCAGCCCCCAAACGTAATCTTCCATAATGTTTTCTTTACAAGCGACCAAGTCACAAAAAACAATGTTTGAAGAGAAAAATAGGTCTTTTCCGTTTACTTTAGACATAAGCTTTTTGGGAATAACACTTTCTGCTCAGGAAAAAGAAAAAGGAAAAAAATGTAACGTAGTGTATTATTATTAAGGTTTTAATTACTCTATCAACATTATTCGATATTTGTGAAGTTTTATTTAAACTTTCAACAGTAACTTCTAAGTATGTGACTGGAGACGTTCTAAATAATGAGACTTTCAAACTTCCTAATAAATTCGAAAACATTGGGACAAATAATTTATTTTTTTGTAAATGATGATAATGTCGTATTTGGAGAAGTGTGGCGATTCTTTCTCTATACGATTTGGGTTTTCGTTTTATTTACTTTTAAAGATACGTTAATTTTATAGAAATTGCCATATCATGCAGACGAATACCGTTTAATATAAATCAGCTTTCATTCTATACTACATTTACAAGTGAATTTCTATTGTTTATAATTTTTTTATATTAAGTCCTCTGCGTGCTACTCAGAAAATCTTACAAAGAGAAGTAACGGAATTCACAAATTCCCCAACTTAGTCTGTTGAAAGTGAATTAGTTTAACGCACTCTCTACTTTCGTTGTTTATCACTATTTTCACCATCAGATATTTCTAAATTTGAATCTTTATATTCTGTTTCTTCTATTTTGTGCAAATGACATCTTAATAGCCTTTATTCTTAATCAGCTACAATGCGGAAAAGTCCCAATATGATAACTAAACGGTTTATACATTTATTGTTTAGAAGTATATATAACTTTTAGTAGATATAGAAAACTTAGAAGTTCACCGTCTTTTCTTTACAGTTCTTTTACGTTTGAAATTTTACTAGAAATTTTCGTTGGAATTGAACAAAATGTAGTGATTTGAAGCTTCATGTTTAGCCTCAGGTCTAGAGTTTGTCGTTTTGTTTTCGTGCCTTTCTTTGCGATATTTAAAAAAGAGAAAACAACGTAGCAGAGCGTGGTTTCGATCCACGGACCTCTGGGTTATGGGCCCAGCACGCTCCCACTGCGCCACTCTGCTTCGTTAGTTCATCTTTACTATAAAAGTTCATAAAAAAATACTTTATGCTATAAAATATATTGATGTTCGTTGTTTCTAATGGGCACTTTTCATGAAGGTGTAAATTGTTTCATTCATAAACCTTGTATGGTCTCGAATTGCTTTGGAAATAATTATCGCGTACGAGATATTTCAGACCTTATCTACTAACTTCCTTGTTAAATTTCTTAGAAACGATAAAAGTCTTATCACAATAACATTACGATAAAATTTTGGCTTTCCTATTATACGTCTATTCGAGCTATTTCAAGTCGATTAATCTTCCAATACTTGTCCTTGAACGAAATTTTTGATACTGTGATTCTCTCTTTTCAACGATATGTATTATATCTGCGATTTCGAAACTAATGACAAACACGTATTTTCAGGATATTTAAAATTCTAGTAATGTGTAAGAAGTATAGATAAAATTTTGTATGGATATGTTTTTGTAATACATGTCAAGAGTTCCGCCAACTACAAAGTTTATGAAAAGTAACGCTTTGCTGAAAGCATTGAGATATCGTCGGTTAAATGTTTACAACAAAAGCAAAGAATGATGATTAGGTCTTCATATAATACAAAATTTAACTAAATAACGAAAATAACGACAGAGGAAACATAAATAAAGAACATCAAGTTTACGGTTTTTAAACTTTTTCTGATAGCGTTTTAGATATTTTCTAAATTTTATTTTGAAAAACAGTTTATGTGTAGCGAACGACATCACTAACGATTCTTATTTCATGAGGATATAGAACGAATTAAAATAAAACTAGGAATCGTGTCAGCACATATGTGTTTTCCTTTCTCGTTATTCAGTGTTTTCTATTCTTACTCGTTTAATAACAGCTGTTGTTAGACAGAATGACACAAAAGACAAATGTGAAAACCTATGGGAAGTTTATTTACGATTTCTCACATAATCAAACGTTGCTCTATTCCTTACGCTTTGTGACTAAAACGTACCTACTTTTGTTCAGATTGGTTCACAACCAATTAACGAAACTATCACTTCGTGAGTTACGTGAGAATGAAAATAAATACGCACGACACACTATTCACATAGTAAGTTTTTTAACGTGTCGTTTCCCTCTTTGAAACAATTCGACGATGTTATTGTCCCCAATAAAGAAAAATCGAAGTTTGTACTTTCTGGACACTAACAAAATGTCATTTGGAAACGTTGAACGTGTCTAAAAGAAAAAGACTTAAGATTCTCGGTAAAGTTAGAAACATATATTTTAACCGATCGTGAATAATTTCAAGTACTTGTGTTGTTTTTCTAATGGATGAAATGGAAAGTTTAACAGGTTAGTGACAAAGTCGTGTTTGATAATCCGTTTTAGTAAACTTAATGTATTTGTAGACATTTGTCACATGAAAGGTATATAACACTACGTAAAACAAATTTTGTTCCTGAGTGGTGTCATTTCTCAATTGCTTATATTGTAAAAGTAAAGAAAATCGCCATTTTCTTCTTCAAACTTTGCTTTCGTTAATTGGTTAAGGAAATTCAGAAATTAACCTATTTTATATGTAAAAACGGGCAGAGCTACACATTTTCATTTACATAATGTGTGAATAATACAACATATGAACCAAGATTTATATGTATTTACACTAAATTTATATAAAAATGTTTAGAATAGAATAGTTTTTCGAGATTTGCGACTCTAATGCAAATCACTTTCAAGTATCAGCCCCCAAACGTAATCTTCCATAATGTTTTCTTTACAAGCGACCAAGTCACAAAAAACAATGTTTGAAGAGAAAAATAGGTCTTTTCCGTTTACTTTAGACATAAGCTTTTTGGGAATAACACTTTCTGCTCAGGAAAAAGAAAAAGGAAAAAAATGTAACGTAGTGTATTATTATTAAGGTTTTAATTACTCTATCAACATTATTCGATATTTGTGAAGTTTTATTTAAACTTTCAACAGTAACTTCTAAGTATGTGACTGGAGACGTTCTAAATAATGAGACTTTCAAACTTCCTAATAAATTCGAAAACATTGGGACAAATAATTTATTTTTTTGTAAATGATGATAATGTCGTATTTGGAGAAGTGTGGCGATTCTTTCTCTATACGATTTGGGTTTTCGTTTTTATTTACTTTTAAAGATACGTTAATTTTATAGAAATTGCCATATCATGCAGACGAATACCGTTTAATATAAATCAGCTTTCATTCTATACTACATTTACAAGTGAATTTCTATTGTTTATAATTTTTTTTATATTAAGTCCTCTGCGTGCTACTCAGAAAATCTTACAAAGAGAAGTAACGGAATTCACAAATTCCCCAACTTAGTCTGTTGAAAGTGAATTAGTTTAACGCACTCTCTACTTTCGTTGTTTATCACTATTTTCACCATCAGATATTTCTAAATTTGAATCTTTATATTCTGTTTCTTCTATTTTGTGCAAATGACATCTTAATAGCCTTTATTCTTAATCAGCTACAATGCGGAAAAGTCCCAATATGATAACTAAACGGTTTATACATTTATTGTTTAGAAGTATATATAACTTTTAGTAGATATAGAAAACTTAGAAGTTCACCGTCTTTTCTTTACAGTTCTTTTACGTTTGAAATTTTACTAGAAATTTTCGTTGGAATTGAACAAAATGTAGTGATTTGAAGCTTCATGTTTAGCCTCAGGTCTAGAGTTTGTCGTTTTGTTTTCGTGCCTTTCTTTGCGATATTTAAAAAAGAGAAAACAACGTAGCAGAGCGTGGTTTCGATCCACGGACCTCTGGGTTATGGGCCCAGCACGCTCCCACTGCGCCACTCTGCTTCGTTAGTTCATCTTTACTATAAAAGTTCATAAAAAAATACTTTATGCTATAAAATATATTGATGTTCGTTGTTTCTAATGGGCACTTTTCATGAAGGTGTAAATTGTTTCATTCATAAACCTTGTATGGTCTCGAATTGCTTTGGAAATAATTATCGCGTACGAGATATTTCAGACCTTATCTACTAACTTCCTTGTTAAATTTCTTAGAAACGATAAAAGTCTTATCACAATAACATTACGATAAAATTTTGGCTTTCCTATTATACGTCTATTCGAGCTATTTCAAGTCGATTAATCTTCCAATACTTGTCCTTGAACGAAATTTTTGATACTGTGATTCTCTCTTTTCAACGATATGTATTATATCTGCGATTTCGAAACTAATGACAAACACGTATTTTCAGGATATTTAAAATTCTAGTAATGTGTAAGAAGTATAGATAAAATTTTGTATGGATATGTTTTTGTAATACATGTCAAGAGTTCCGCCAACTACAAAGTTTATGAAAAGTAACGCTTTGCTGAAAGCATTGAGATATCGTCGGTTAAATGTTTACAACAAAAGCAAAGAATGATGATTAGGTCTTCATATAATACAAAATTTAACTAAATAACGAAAATAACGACAGAGGAAACATAAATAAAGAACATCAAGTTTACGGTTTTTTAAACTTTTTCTGATAGCGTTTTAGATATTTTCTAAATTTTATTTTGAAAAACAGTTTATGTGTAGCGAACGACATCACTAACGATTCTTATTTCATGAGGATATAGAACGAATTAAAATAAAACTAGGAATCGTGTCAGCACATATGTGTTTTCCTTTCTCGTTATTCAGTGTTTTCTATTCTTACTCGTTTAATAACAGCTGTTGTTAGACAGAATGACACAAAAGACAAATGTGAAAACCTATGGGAAGTTTATTTACGATTTCTCACATAATCAAACGTTGCTCTATTCCTTACGCTTTGTGACTAAAACGTACCTACTTTTTGTTCAGATTGGTTCACAACCAATTAACGAAACTATCACTTCGTGAGTTACGTGAGAATGAAAATAAATACGCACGACACACTATTCACATAGTAAGTTTTTTAACGTGTCGTTTCCCTCTTTGAAACAATTCGACGATGTTATTGTCCCCAATAAAGAAAAATCGAAGTTTGTACTTTCTGGACACTAACAAAATGTCATTTGGAAACGTTGAACGTGTCTAAAAGAAAAGGACTTAAGATTCTCGGTAAAGTTAGAAACATATATTTTAACCGATCGTGAATAATTTCAAGTACTTGTGTTGTTTTTCTAATGGATGAAATGGAAAGTTTAACAGGTTAGTGACAAAGTCGTGTTTGATAATCCGTTTTAGTAAACTTAATGTATTTGTAGACATTTGTCACATGAAAGGTATATAACACTACGTAAAACAAATTTTGTTCCTGAGTGGTGTCATTTCTCAATTGCTTATATTGTAAAAGTAAAGAAAATCGCCATTTTCTTCTTCAAACTTTGCTTTCGTTAATTGGTTAAGGAAATTCAGAAATTAACCTATTTTATATGTAAAAACGGGCAGAGCTACACATTTTCATTTACATAATGTGTGAATAATACAACATATGAACCAAGATTTATATGTATTTACACTAAATTTATATAAAAATGTTTAGAATAGAATAGTTTTTCGAGATTTGCGACTCTAATGCAAATCACTTTCAAGTATCAGCCCCAAACGTAATCTTCCATAATGTTTTCTTTACAAGCGACCAAGTCACAAAAAACAATGTTTGAAGAGAAAAATAGGTCTTTTCCGTTTACTTTAGACATAAGCTTTTTGGGAATAACACTTTCTGCTCAGGAAAAAGAAAAAGGAAAAAAATGTAACGTAGTGTATTATTATTAAGGTTTTAATTACTCTATCAACATTATTCGATATTTGTGAAGTTTTATTTAAACTTTCAACAGTAACTTCTAAGTATGTGACTGGAGACGTTCTAAATAATGAGACTTTCAAACTTCCTAATAAATTCGAAAACATTGGGACAAATAATTTATTTTTTTGTAAATGATGATAATGTCGTATTTGGAGAAGTGTGGCGATTCTTTCTCTATACGATTTGGGTTTTCGTTTTATTTACTTTTAAAGATACGTTAATTTTATAGAAATTGCCATATCATGCAGACGAATACCGTTTAATATAAATCAGCTTTCATTCTATACTACATTTACAAGTGAATTTCTATTGTTTATAATTTTTTTATATTAAGTCCTCTGCGTGCTACTCAGAAAATCTTACAAAGAGAAGTAACGGAATTCACAAATTCCCCAACTTAGTCTGTTGAAAGTGAATTAGTTTAACGCACTCTCTACTTTCGTTGTTTATCACTATTTTCACCATCAGATATTTCTAAATTTGAATCTTTATATTCTGTTTCTTCTATTTTGTGCAAATGACATCTTAATAGCCTTTATTCTTAATCAGCTACAATGCGGAAAAGTCCCAATATGATAACTAAACGGTTTATACATTTATTGTTTAGAAGTATATATAACTTTTAGTAGATATAGAAAACTTAGAAGTTCACCGTCTTTTCTTTACAGTTCTTTTACGTTTGAAATTTTACTAGAAATTTTCGTTGGAATTGAACAAAATGTAGTGATTTGAAGCTTCATGTTTAGCCTCAGGTCTAGAGTTTGTCGTTTTGTTTTCGTGCCTTTCTTTGCGATATTTAAAAAAGAGAAAACAACGTAGCAGAGCGTGGTTTCGATCCACGGACCTCTGGGTTATGGGCCCAGCACGCTCCCACTGCGCCACTCTGCTTCGTTAGTTCATCTTTACTATAAAAGTTCATAAAAAAATACTTTATGCTATAAAATATATTGATGTTCGTTGTTTCTAATGGGCACTTTTCATGAAGGTGTAAATTGTTTCATTCATAAACCTTGTATGGTCTCGAATTGCTTTGGAAATAATTATCGCGTACGAGATATTTCAGACCTTATCTACTAACTTCCTTGTTAAATTTCTTAGAAACGATAAAAGTCTTATCACAATAACATTACGATAAAATTTTGGCTTTCCTATTATACGTCTATTCGAGCTATTTCAAGTCGATTAATCTTCCAATACTTGTCCTTGAACGAAATTTTTGATACTGTGATTCTCTCTTTTCAACGATATGTATTATATCTGCGATTTCGAAACTAATGACAAACACGTATTTTCAGGATATTTAAAATTCTAGTAATGTGTAAGAAGTATAGATAAAATTTTGTATGGATATGTTTTTGTAATACATGTCAAGAGTTCCGCCAACTACAAAGTTTATGAAAAGTAACGCTTTGCTGAAAGCATTGAGATATCGTCGGTTAAATGTTTACAACAAAAGCAAAGAATGATGATTAGGTCTTCATATAATACAAAATTTAACTAAATAACGAAAATAACGACAGAGGAAACATAAATAAAGAACATCAAGTTTACGGTTTTTAAACTTTTTCTGATAGCGTTTTAGATATTTTCTAAATTTTATTTTGAAAAACAGTTTATGTGTAGCGAACGACATCACTAACGATTCTTATTTCATGAGGATATAGAACGAATTAAAATAAAACTAGGAATCGTGTCAGCACATATGTGTTTTCCTTTCTCGTTATTCAGTGTTTTCTATTCTTACTCGTTTAATAACAGCTGTTGTTAGACAGAATGACACAAAAGACAAATGTGAAAACCTATGGGAAGTTTATTTACGATTTCTCACATAATCAAACGTTGCTCTATTCCTTACGCTTTGTGACTAAAACGTACCTACTTTTGTTCAGATTGGTTCACAACCAATTAACGAAACTATCACTTCGTGAGTTACGTGAGAATGAAAATAAATACGCACGACACACTATTCACATAGTAAGTTTTTTAACGTGTCGTTTCCCTCTTTGAAACAATTCGACGATGTTATTGTCCCCAATAAAGAAAAATCGAAGTTTGTACTTTCTGGACACTAACAAAATGTCATTTGGAAACGTTGAACGTGTCTAAAAGAAAAGACTTAAGATTCTCGGTAAAGTTAGAAACATATATTTTAACCGATCGTGAATAATTTCAAGTACTTGTGTTGTTTTTCTAATGGATGAAATGGAAAGTTTAACAGGTTAGTGACAAAGTCGTGTTTGATAATCCGTTTTAGTAAACTTAATGTATTTGTAGACATTTGTCACATGAAAGGTATATAACACTACGTAAAACAAATTTTGTTCCTGAGTGGTGTCATTTCTCAATTGCTTATATTGTAAAAGTAAAGAAAATCGCCATTTTCTTCTTCAAACTTTGCTTTCGTTAATTGGTTAAGGAAATTCAGAAATTAACCTATTTTATATGTAAAAACGGGCAGAGCTACACATTTTCATTTACATAATGTGTGAATAATACAACATATGAACCAAGATTTATATGTATTTACACTAAATTTATATAAAATGTTTAGAATAGAATAGTTTTTCGAGATTTGCGACTCTAATGCAAATCACTTTCAAGTATCAGCCCCAAACGTAATCTTCCATAATGTTTTCTTTACAAGCGACCAAGTCACAAAAAACAATGTTTGAAGAGAAAAATAGGTCTTTTCCGTTTACTTTAGACATAAGCTTTTGGGAATAACACTTTCTGCTCAGGAAAAGAAAAAGGAAAAAATGTAACGTAGTGTATTATTATTAAGGTTTTAATTACTCTATCAACATTATTCGATATTTGTGAAGTTTTATTTAAACTTTCAACAGTAACTTCTAAGTATGTGACTGGAGACGTTCTAAATAATGAGACTTTCAAACTTCCTAATAAATTCGAAAACATTGGGACAAATAATTTATTTTTTTGTAAATGATGATAATGTCGTATTTGGAGAAGTGTGGCGATTCTTTCTCTATACGATTTGGGTTTTCGTTTTATTTACTTTTAAAGATACGTTAATTTTATAGAAATTGCCATATCATGCAGACGAATACCGTTTAATATAAATCAGCTTTCATTCTATACTACATTTACAAGTGAATTTCTATTGTTTATAATTTTTTTATATTAAGTCCTCTGCGTGCTACTCAGAAAATCTTACAAAGAGAAGTAACGGAATTCACAAATTCCCCAACTTAGTCTGTTGAAAGTGAATTAGTTTAACGCACTCTCTACTTTCGTTGTTTATCACTATTTTCACCATCAGATATTTCTAAATTTGAATCTTTATATTCTGTTTCTTCTATTTTGTGCAAATGACATCTTAATAGCCTTTATTCTTAATCAGCTACAATGCGGAAAAGTCCCAATATGATAACTAAACGGTTTATACATTTATTGTTTAGAAGTATATATAACTTTTAGTAGATATAGAAAACTTAGAAGTTCACCGTCTTTTCTTTACAGTTCTTTTACGTTTGAAATTTTACTAGAAATTTTCGTTGGAATTGAACAAAATGTAGTGATTTGAAGCTTCATGTTTAGCCTCAGGTCTAGAGTTTGTCGTTTTGTTTTCGTGCCTTTCTTTGCGATATTTAAAAAAGAGAAAACAACGTAGCAGAGCGTGGTTTCGATCCACGGACCTCTGGGTTATGGGCCCAGCACGCTCCCACTGCGCCACTCTGCTTCGTTAGTTCATCTTTACTATAAAAGTTCATAAAAAAATACTTTATGCTATAAAATATATTGATGTTCGTTGTTTCTAATGGGCACTTTTCATGAAGGTGTAAATTGTTTCATTCATAAACCTTGTATGGTCTCGAATTGCTTTGGAAATAATTATCGCGTACGAGATATTTCAGACCTTATCTACTAACTTCCTTGTTAAATTTCTTAGAAACGATAAAAGTCTTATCACAATAACATTACGATAAAATTTTGGCTTTCCTATTATACGTCTATTCGAGCTATTTCAAGTCGATTAATCTTCCAATACTTGTCCTTGAACGAAATTTTTGATACTGTGATTCTCTCTTTTCAACGATATGTATTATATCTGCGATTTCGAAACTAATGACAAACACGTATTTTCAGGATATTTAAAATTCTAGTAATGTGTAAGAAGTATAGATAAAATTTTGTATGGATATGTTTTTGTAATACATGTCAAGAGTTCCGCCAACTACAAAGTTTATGAAAAGTAACGCTTTGCTGAAAGCATTGAGATATCGTCGGTTAAATGTTTACAACAAAAGCAAAGAATGATGATTAGGTCTTCATATAATACAAAATTTAACTAAATAACGAAAATAACGACAGAGGAAACATAAATAAAGAACATCAAGTTTACGGTTTTAAACTTTTCTGATAGCGTTTTAGATATTTTCTAAATTTTATTTTGAAAAACAGTTTATGTGTAGCGAACGACATCACTAACGATTCTTATTTCATGAGGATATAGAACGAATTAAAATAAAACTAGGAATCGTGTCAGCACATATGTGTTTTCCTTTCTCGTTATTCAGTGTTTTCTATTCTTACTCGTTTAATAACAGCTGTTGTTAGACAGAATGACACAAAAGACAAATGTGAAAACCTATGGGAAGTTTATTTACGATTTCTCACATAATCAAACGTTGCTCTATTCCTTACGCTTTGTGACTAAAACGTACCTACTTTTTTGTTCAGATTGGTTCACAACCAATTAACGAAACTATCACTTCGTGAGTTACGTGAGAATGAAAATAAATACGCACGACACACTATTCACATAGTAAGTTTTTTAACGTGTCGTTTCCCTCTTTGAAACAATTCGACGATGTTATTGTCCCCAATAAAGAAAAATCGAAGTTTGTACTTTCTGGACACTAACAAAATGTCATTTGGAAACGTTGAACGTGTCTAAAAGAAAAGACTTAAGATTCTCGGTAAAGTTAGAAACATATATTTTAACCGATCGTGAATAATTTCAAGTACTTGTGTTGTTTTTCTAATGGATGAAATGGAAAGTTTAACAGGTTAGTGACAAAGTCGTGTTTGATAATCCGTTTTAGTAAACTTAATGTATTTGTAGACATTTGTCACATGAAAGGTATATAACACTACGTAAAACAAATTTTGTTCCTGAGTGGTGTCATTTCTCAATTGCTTATATTGTAAAAGTAAAGAAAATCGCCATTTTCTTCTTCAAACTTTGCTTTCGTTAATTGGTTAAGGAAATTCAGAAATTAACCTATTTTATATGTAAAAACGGGCAGAGCTACACATTTTCATTTACATAATGTGTGAATAATACAACATATGAACCAAGATTTATATGTATTTACACTAAATTTATATAAAATGTTTAGAATAGAATAGTTTTTCGAGATTTGCGACTCTAATGCAAATCACTTTCAAGTATCAGCCCCAAACGTAATCTTCCATAATGTTTTCTTTACAAGCGACCAAGTCACAAAAAACAATGTTTGAAGAGAAAAATAGGTCTTTTCCGTTTACTTTAGACATAAGCTTTTTGGGAATAACACTTTCTGCTCAGGAAAAAGAAAAAGGAAAAAATGTAACGTAGTGTATTATTATTAAGGTTTTAATTACTCTATCAACATTATTCGATATTTGTGAAGTTTTATTTAAACTTTCAACAGTAACTTCTAAGTATGTGACTGGAGACGTTCTAAATAATGAGACTTTCAAACTTCCTAATAAATTCGAAAACATTGGGACAAATAATTTATTTTTTTGTAAATGATGATAATGTCGTATTTGGAGAAGTGTGGCGATTCTTTCTCTATACGATTTGGGTTTTCGTTTTATTTACTTTAAAGATACGTTAATTTTATAGAAATTGCCATATCATGCAGACGAATACCGTTTAATATAAATCAGCTTTCATTCTATACTACATTTACAAGTGAATTTCTATTGTTTATAATTTTTTTATATTAAGTCCTCTGCGTGCTACTCAGAAAATCTTACAAAGAGAAGTAACGGAATTCACAAATTCCCCAACTTAGTCTGTTGAAAGTGAATTAGTTTAACGCACTCTCTACTTTCGTTGTTTATCACTATTTTCACCATCAGATATTTCTAAATTTGAATCTTTATATTCTGTTTCTTCTATTTTGTGCAAATGACATCTTAATAGCCTTTATTCTTAATCAGCTACAATGCGGAAAAGTCCCAATATGATAACTAAACGGTTTATACATTTATTGTTTAGAAGTATATATAACTTTTAGTAGATTTAGAAACCTTAGAATTTCACCGTCTTTTCTTTACAGTTCTTTTACGTTTGAAATTTTACTAGAAATTTTCGTTGGAATTGAACAAAAATGTAGTGATTTGAAGCTTCATGTTTAGCCTCAGGTCTAGAGTTTGTCGTTTTGTTTTCGTGCCTTTCTTTGCGATATTTAAAAAAAGAGAAAACAACGTAGCAGAGCGTGGTTTCGATCCACGGACCTCTGGGTTATGGGCCCAGCACGCTCCCACTGCGCCACTCTGCTTCGTTAGTTCATCTTTACTATAAAAGTTCATAAAAAAATACTTTATGCTATAAAATATATTGATGTTCGTTGTTTCTAATGGGCACTTTTCATGAAGGTGTAAATTGTTTCATTCATAAACCTTGTATGGTCTCGAATTGCTTTGGAAATAATTATCGCGTACGAGATATTTCAGACCTTATCTACTAACTTCCTTGTTAAATTTCTTAGAAACGATAAAAAGTCTTATCACAATAACATTACGATAAAATTTTGGCTTTCCTATTATACGTCTATTCGAGCTATTTCAAGTCGATTAATCTTCCAATACTTGTCCTTGAACGAAATTTTTGATACTGTGATTCTCTCTTTTCAACGATATGTATTATATCTGCGATTTCGAAACTAATGACAAACACGTATTTTCAGGATATTTAAAATTCTAGTAATGTGTAAGAAGTATAGATAAAATTTTGTATGGATATGTTTTGTAATACATGTCAAGAGTTCCGCCAACTACAAAGTTTATGAAAAGTAACGCTTTGCTGAAAGCATTGAGATATCGTCGGTTAAATGTTTACAACAAAAGCAAAGAATGATGATTAGGTCTTCATATAATACAAAATTTAACTAAATAACGAAAATAACGACAGAGGAAACATAAATAAAGAACATCAAGTTTACGGTTTTTAAACTTTTTCTGATAGCGTTTTAGATATTTTCTAAATTTTATTTTGAAAAACAGTTTATGTGTAGCGAACGACATCACTAACGATTCTTATTTCATGAGGATATAGAACGAATTAAAATAAAACTAGGAATCGTGTCAGCACATATGTGTTTTCCTTTCTCGTTATTCAGTGTTTTCTATTCTTACTCGTTTAATAACAGCTGTTGTTAGACAGAATGACACAAAAGACAAATGTGAAAACCTATGGGAAGTTTATTTACGATTTCTCACATAATCAAACGTTGCTCTATTCCTTACGCTTTGTGACTAAAACGTACCTACTTTTTGTTCAGATTGGTTCACAACCAATTAACGAAACTATCACTTCGTGAGTTACGTGAGAATGAAAATAAATACGCACGACACACTATTCACATAGTAAGTTTTTTAACGTGTCGTTTCCCTCTTTGAAACAATTCGACGATGTTATTGTCCCCAATAAAGAAAAATCGAAGTTTGTACTTTCTGGACACTAACAAAATGTCATTTGGAAACGTTGAACGTGTCTAAAAGAAAAAGACTTAAGATTCTCGGTAAAGTTAGAAACATATATTTTAACCGATCGTGAATAATTTCAAGTACTTGTGTTGTTTTTCTAATGGATGAAATGGAAAGTTTAACAGGTTAGTGACAAAGTCGTGTTTGATAATCCGTTTTAGTAAACTTAATGTATTTGTAGACATTTGTCACATGAAAGGTATATAACACTACGTAAAACAAATTTTGTTCCTGAGTGGTGTCATTTCTCAATTGCTTATATTGTAAAAGTAAAGAAAATCGCCATTTTCTTCTTCAAACTTTGCTTTCGTTAATTGGTTAAGGAAATTCAGAAATTAACCTATTTTATATGTAAAAACGGGCAGAGCTACACATTTTCATTTACATAATGTGTGAATAATACAACATATGAACCAAGATTTATATGTATTTACACTAAATTTATATAAAATGTTTAGAATAGAATAGTTTTTCGAGATTTGCGACTCTAATGCAAATCACTTTCAAGTATCAGCCCCCAAACGTAATCTTCCATAATGTTTTCTTTACAAGCGACCAAGTCACAAAAAACAATGTTTGAAGAGAAAAATAGGTCTTTTCCGTTTACTTTAGACATAAGCTTTTTGGGAATAACACTTTCTGCTCAGGAAAAAGAAAAAGGAAAAAAATGTAACGTAGTGTATTATTATTAAGGTTTTAATTACTCTATCAACATTATTCGATATTTGTGAAGTTTTATTTAAACTTTCAACAGTAACTTCTAAGTATGTGACTGGAGACGTTCTAAATAATGAGACTTTCAAACTTCCTAATAAATTCGAAAACATTGGGACAAATAATTTATTTTTTTGTAAATGATGATAATGTCGTATTTGGAGAAGTGTGGCGATTCTTTCTCTATACGATTTGGGTTTTCGTTTTTATTTACTTTTAAAGATACGTTAATTTTATAGAAATTGCCATATCATGCAGACGAATACCGTTTAATATAAATCAGCTTTCATTCTATACTACATTTACAAGTGAATTTCTATTGTTTATAATTTTTTTTATATTAAGTCCTCTGCGTGCTACTCAGAAAATCTTACAAAGAGAAGTAACGGAATTCACAAATTCCCCAACTTAGTCTGTTGAAAGTGAATTAGTTTAACGCACTCTCTACTTTCGTTGTTTATCACTATTTTCACCATCAGATATTTCTAAATTTGAATCTTTATATTCTGTTTCTTCTATTTTGTGCAAATGACATCTTAATAGCCTTTATTCTTAATCAGCTACAATGCGGAAAAGTCCCAATATGATAACTAAACGGTTTATACATTTATTGTTTAGAAGTATATATAACTTTTAGTAGATATAGAAAACTTAGAATTTCACCGTCTTTTCTTTACAGTTCTTTTACGTTTGAAATTTTACTAGAAATTTTCGTTGGAATTGAACAAAAATGTAGTGATTTGAAGCTTCATGTTTAGCCTCAGGTCTAGAGTTTGTCGTTTTGTTTTCGTGCCTTTCTTTGCGATATTTAAAAAAAGAGAAAACAACGTAGCAGAGCGTGGTTTCGATCCACGGACCTCTGGGTTATGGGCCCAGCACGCTCCCACTGCGCCACTCTGCTTCGTTAGTTCATCTTTACTATAAAAGTTCATAAAAAAATACTTTATGCTATAAAATATATTGATGTTCGTTGTTTCTAATGGGCACTTTTCATGAAGGTGTAAATTGTTTCATTCATAAACCTTGTATGGTCTCGAATTGCTTTGGAAATAATTATCGCGTACGAGATATTTCAGACCTTATCTACTAACTTCCTTGTTAAATTTCTTAGAAACGATAAAAGTCTTATCACAATAACATTACGATAAAATTTTGGCTTTCCTATTATACGTCTATTCGAGCTATTTCAAGTCGATTAATCTTCCAATACTTGTCCTTGAACGAAATTTTTGATACTGTGATTCTCTCTTTTCAACGATATGTATTATATCTGCGATTTCGAAACTAATGACAAACACGTATTTTCAGGATATTTAAAATTCTAGTAATGTGTAAGAAGTATAGATAAAATTTTGTATGGATATGTTTTGTAATACATGTCAAGAGTTCCGCCAACTACAAAGTTTATGAAAAGTAACGCTTTGCTGAAAGCATTGAGATATCGTCGGTTAAATGTTTACAACAAAAGCAAAGAATGATGATTAGGTCTTCATATAATACAAAATTTAACTAAATAACGAAAATAACGACAGAGGAAACATAAATAAAGAACATCAAGTTTACGGTTTTTAAACTTTTTCTGATAGCGTTTTAGATATTTTCTAAATTTTATTTTGAAAAACAGTTTATGTGTAGCGAACGACATCACTAACGATTCTTATTTCATGAGGATATAGAACGAATTAAAATAAAACTAGGAATCGTGTCAGCACATATGTGTTTTCCTTTCTCGTTATTCAGTGTTTTCTATTCTTACTCGTTTAATAACAGCTGTTGTTAGACAGAATGACACAAAAGACAAATGTGAAAACCTATGGGAAGTTTATTTACGATTTCTCACATAATCAAACGTTGCTCTATTCCTTACGCTTTGTGACTAAAACGTACCTACTTTTTTTGTTCAGATTGGTTCACAACCAATTAACGAAACTATCACTTCGTGAGTTACGTGAGAATGAAAATAAATACGCACGACACACTATTCACATAGTAAGTTTTTTAACGTGTCGTTTCCCTCTTTGAAACAATTCGACGATGTTATTGTCCCCAATAAAGAAAAATCGAAGTTTGTACTTTCTGGACACTAACAAAATGTCATTTGGAAACGTTGAACGTGTCTAAAAAAAAAAAAACTTAAGATTCTCGGTAAAGTTAGAAACATATGTTTTAACCGATCGTGAATAATTTCAAGTACTTGTGTTGTTTTTCTAATGGATGAAATGGAAAGTTTAACAGGTTAGTGACAAAGTCGTGTTTGATAATCCGTTTTAGTAAACTTAATGTATTTGTAGACATTTGTCACATGAAAGGTATATAACACTACGTAAAACAAATTTTGTTCCTGAGTGGTGTCATTTCTCAATTGCTTATATTGTAAAAGTAAAGAAAATCGCCATTTTCTTCTTCAAACTTTGCTTTTGTAAAACGGGCAGAGCTACACATTTTCATTTACATAATGTGTGAATAATACAACATATGAACCAAGATTTATATGTATTTACACTAAATTTATATAAAATGTTTAGAATAGAATAGTTTTTCGAGATTTGCGACTCTAATGCAAATCACTTTCAAGTATCAGCCCCCAAACGTAATCTTCCATAATGTTTTCTTTACAAGCGACCAAGTCACAAAAAACAATGTTTGAAGAGAAAAATAGGTCTTTTCCGTTTACTTTAGACATAAGCTTTTTGGGAATAACACTTTCTGCTCAGGAAA